>NW_026575020.1:45142799-47792799 GCF_905146905.1 Nyctereutes procyonoides | reverse complement strand
CAGAACAATAAACACAATAAGTTAAACTAGTTCTGAAAGCTCCATTTTAAATCTCACTTATCCTCTGACTGGCCCACTGGTATGGTGAGGTGGTCAAGTATGTGGATTCAGAACTACACACTCTGGGGTTTTCGTAGGGGCTCTGACATTCAGGAGCTGTGTAGCTTCAAGCAATTCAATAACTTAATCTCTTTGTAGCTCAATTTCCTCATGTGTAAAATAAGGCACCAATAGTATTCACATTATTTTCTCACTTTTAAACTTTCAGAGAAATATATTTTTCCCTTCAAAAATTCTTAAAAATCCTCCTTTTCTCTCTTCATAATGGGTCTTTCAGAGATTATTCACACACACAGCCCTTGAACTCCTCAATACTTTAATAAAATACTATCTATGGCATTATGAGGCATTTCTGAACACATAACTGAAAGATTACTTGAGAATGAAGATAATCCTTCATTTCTATGATTATTTATAGGCTAGACCAATTCTCAGGCCCCTCCCTAAATTTTTCATATATTATTGATAATAATAACTTGGGCTAGAAAACCCAAGTGTGTTTCTACATACTATAATTACAAGCATTTCAAAGAACATAACCTTACTTTTAATCACTGCATGAACAAAGTTTGGTTTTGTTTTTATGCTAACCTGGCTTCTAGGATCATTGATAAAACAATGAAAGATCACTTGGTATGTTTAAGTTAGAGAGTGAGTATCTATTCGTGCATTTATATATATATCAGTACATATATATGAAATATGATTACATCTCACTGAGCAAATGGCATCTATTAATTAAGAAATTCAGTTCACAGAAAGACCTCCTCCAAACACTGATTTAGAGAAATGTTATGACTCCTCTCTGGCTCTCCCCATTCAGTGTAGATTTATACAAACACATTCATCACTTCCTGGGAAAGGCAGAGTAACCCAGAGAGAAGAGCTTAGGTTTTATTTTTTTTTTTAATTTTTTTTTTTAATTTATTTTATGATAGTCACAGAGAGAGAGAGAGAAAGAGGCAGAGACATAGGCAGAGGGAGAAGCAGGCTCCATGCACCGGGAGCCTGACGTGGGATTCGATCCGGGGTCTCCAGGATCACGCCCTGGGCCAAAGGCAGGCGCCAAACCGCTGCACCACCCAGGGATCCCAAGAGCTTAGGTTTTAAAGTCAATGTGACATCTGTTTCAGTGAACCATTCAATAGGTATATGACCTTGGGCAGTAATTTAAACTCTTTGAATCAGGCAGCCCATTTAAAATGCAAATAAAATTCCCACATTGCAGGGTTGTTGGGATGACTGAATAAGGCTAAGTGTGCAAAGCACTTAACCAAGCACCTGGCAAGAGAAAACTGTCAGTAAACATCAGCTACTATATTAATATTTGTTGGTTTGGTAAGCTGGAGAGAGGGAAGTTCACTACATTCACATCAGGTTAATAGATAAATTCTGTTTAAAAATACAACAAAAAAGATTATATAATAGTTGCCTTCTAAACTGGTATACTATACACAGTAATTATTCCTTGAAATTTTAATTAATATTTAGAAATATCATATTAGTTTTTCATAAATATTGAATAGGACATGGTGGGGGGATGATTAACTCAAACTACAAAGAATTCATTCCTCTGTTATTATAGTACCTAAGAATCATATATGACCTCCCAAGTTTACTTGTATTATGAGATTAATTTCTAATAAAATTAGAAAGATTATAGTACAAATATCCATACACTTCAACTATTAGCTCTCAGAGCCATTATTAAACTGTCCAAATAACACAGATAATCAGCAATCCAAATTAGCTATTAAGTTTCATTTCTTTCTCCCTACACAATATATTTAACCTCTCTGAAAATATTTTGCCTAGCTTATAAATTAACTTGCAGCCCTTAATACACTCCAGCTTAGTAGCAAGAAATAAGTAACCAGTAGACCTGGCTTCGAGTTAAAAATTAGCCCCAGATAATTCTGACAGCATGGCCTCAGAAAGAATTATTCACCTATTTGTTCTAAGAAAATAGCAATTTATGTCAGAGAAGCGGTGAAAAACGCTGATCTCTTGGAATTCATAGCATAATACAACTATACAGAAAGGGATAATGGTTTAAAAAAATATTCATATAGATAAATGTTTGGAGTCACTTATAAAAAAAGAGTCCAAAACAAGTTTGGCTCAAGGCTACTGTTATACAATCTGTTTATTCCTCCACAGTTTCTAATTTGTTTTTTTCCCCCTAGTTTTTAATATGTTCTATTTTATATGTGTTTTAATCTATTAAATTCTAATCAAACTGTATGCATTTTTCAAATGACAAATATGAACAAAAATGGTAAAATATCACAGCAATGGTCTAACCAAATATGCTTTCAATGAATTATAAAGTAACTAAAGTAAAATTCTCAGGAGAGAAGCCAAATTATTAGATCTAGTTTTACTCATTTGGAACATGGAATTAATATATTCCCTTTCTCAACTTTTTGTCATTAGTGGCTAAAGAGGAACAGAAATCTCCCTTGTAAGTATGAAATTATACACATCTTGGGGTACCTGGGTGGCTCAGTCAGTTAAGCATCTGCCTTCAGCTCAGGTCATGATCTCAGGGTCCTGGGATTGAGCCCCGCATCAGGCTCCCGTTCAGTGGTGTCTGTTTCTCCCTCTGTCCCCCCCCCCCAAATAATTAATAAAATCCTTTTTTAAAAAAGATATTTTACAATAGGACTGTTCAGCTATGCATAAATAAGTCACAGTGCATTCAAGTTTTGTGGGTTTTTTTCTTTTAAATAAAAAGATTTTTTTAATAACATAACCATAAATTAAAAATATTTGATTCTTTGTTAATGGTTTTCCCCTTATAAAGTATATTAACTTCTTTTGGAGTCTTAAATTCTAATACATGTAGATTATTATTATTAAACATCCCAGTTGCCTCCCTTCTCATAGAATTTTTCTTTCTGCTGAAACAGGAAAACAGACAATAAAATACTGCCCTATCTATACTGCAATAAAAAATTTGGTTTAAAAAGGCCACTTCCTAACAGCTCTACTTTAATTATAACATATCAAAAAGAAATAATTATTCAAGGCATATTCAGGACTCTCTACATCACTTATTACTATCTGAATTCACTTTGACAGGTCCTAGAATATTTCCACAACTTTAAGTAATCCCTAGTGTATTTCTTTTTCGTAAAAGAGTATAGATTATAAATTTCTGTTCAATTGTGGGTTTTTTTGTTTTTGTTTTGCTAATGATAACATAATTTTCAACACTACAAAGAACAAGTCTTATATTACTGGCTAATAGCTAAAATTTAACAATTAAAACTCTGATTAAGAGGTATAACTTGTAAGTGTGTAATTTCTTATTTTGATATTTTATCAACATTTTAGTAGAAATAGCTCCTTATGACTATAATCTACTAGCAACACGATCCAAAGATAAGTATAACTACTCCTAACCTCCTTAATTTTAAGATCTTATGGATTAACCAAACATGAAGAATCACTTACACTGAGAAGCCCTGCAAGAAAATAAGTAGAGAAGGAAATTCATCAAAAACAAGCTAAAACAATAATGAAAGGGGGAAAAAATGAAAGATTATCAATGTAAAATTCAGTTTCCATCAAAAATACACATGTACACAAAACCACCTGAGGACCCTTGCACATGTGGTTCCCTCTTTCTGGAGCACTTTCCCCCCAGATATCAGCATAGCTCACTACCCTCACTTCAAAGTCAGCTTCTCAGTGAGGGATGCTCTGACCATGCTACATAAATCACAAAACAGCCTACCACATCCCCATCACTCCTAATTCCCCTTAATGTTCTATTTCTCTTTCACTGAATTTACCATGTATAAGAATATAGGGTATTCTTATTTTATTTATTCTCAATCTTCCTCTATAAATATAAAACCCACAAAGGCAGAGATTTTATTCATTTTTGTTCACTTATGTATTTAGTGGCTAGAAAAGTGCTTAGAACATAGTGAACACTCAGGAAATATCTGTTAAGTCATGGCTAAATGAATGAATACATAATTATAAATATAATAGATCCAGAGCAATATATTCTTGTATTCCTACTGGATATCAGGTAAAACTGAACCCGATTTTATTTTATTTTATTTTATTTTATTAATTTTTATTTATGATAGTCACAGAGAGAGAGAGAGAGAGGCAGAGACACAGGCAGAGGGAGAAGCAGGCTCCATGCACCGGGAGCCCGATGTGGGTTTCGATCCCGGGTCTCCAGGATCGCGCCCTGGGCCAAAGGCAGGCGCCAAACCGCTGCGCCACCCAGGGATCCCTGAACCCGATTTTAATTAGCCAACAGGTCATACAAAATAAGTATATACATAAGAATGCAAATCACTCTACATTTTCCCCCTTTAATGTCTTAATCAGTAACACACAATTACCTGCATCTTCCAATAGAGCACAGAGCAATGGGATCACCCACCACAGCAACCAGGGATTGTGCTCTTGTGATGGCAGTGTTTAGAAGTTTATAGTTCGATAAAAAACCATAATCTAAATCCTCTGTAGAATCTTCCAGCAGTTGCTCTTTCTTTTTAATTGGTGTCTGTTTATGTTTACAAGTATGCCTTGTACGTACTGTACTAAGAAATAGAACTCTGAATTGTTTTCCTATTAAAAAAAAGAAACAAATAAAAGACTTAAGATTGTTATTTTGAACCACTCACATAATAAAAGCATTTCAGTTTTTAAATGTTATTGCTAAGTAATGGGTGTCAGTGAGGATGTGGAGAAACTGAAACTCTTGTGTCCTGCAGGTGGAAATATAAAATGGTATGTTAAACACTATGGAAAAGTAGTATGGCAGCTCCTAAAACAATCACACATAAAACGAATATACAGAATTACCACAGCATCCAGCAATTCCACTTTCAAGCACCTACCCAAAAGAACTGAAAAAAGGATCTCAAACAGATACTAATATACTCATGTTTATAACAGCATTAGTCGCAGAGGCAAAAGGTAGAAGTAACCCAAGTGTCCATCAATAGATGAATGTAAATAAAATGTGGTATATACATACCATGGACTATCACTCAGCCTTAAAAAGGAAGGGCATTCTGACACGCTACAACATGAATGAACCCTGATAACATTAGGCAAAATAAGGGAGTCACAAAAGGACAAATACCATAGGACCACACTTCATAAAGTCCCTAGAGTAGTCAAATCCATAGGCAGAAAGTAGAATGGTGGTTGCTAGGGGCTGCAGGGAGGAGGGAAGTGGAACAAGGACTTATAATTTAATGGGTACAGAGTTTCTGGAAATGGACAATGGTGATGGTTGCACAATGTGAAAGTACTTAATGCCAATGACCTGTGGCATTTTATGTATTTTTGAACTGGAGAGACACTTTCAGAATGAACACATAAAAAAGCTAAAAATTACTTTATTAAAATTTTTAAAATATTATTGCTGGAACCAGCCTTAGTGAATGTCTCGTCTAAGGTCCTGATCAATACAAGGACCCTTCTTTGAAGCAGTCATCTAACCTTTCACTAACAAAGGTAGACACAACTGATTCCATAAGGAAGGCTGAGATTCTAGTTTGCACATTTTTTTAATGCTCTTTATTATAGTAACACATCTATTCACTCATTCTATGACAAATCTACAAATTTCTGAATACAGTTTTAGTATCAATCTTTCATCTTCTCTCCCTAGGCCAAACAACCCAGGTTCTTTCAATCATTTCTTACTTCCATGTGGGAGTTTTTAGACAATTACCTATCCTAGGTCTCCTTTGGGTGCTTCCTACCTTACTAGTAATATTCCTTCTAACTGCAAGCCCAAATATCCACTCTCACCACTACTATTTAACATAGTACTGGAAGTCTTGGCCTCAGTAACCTGACAACAAAAAGAAATAAAAGGCATCCAAATCGGCAAGAATGAGCCCAAACTTTCACTATTTGCAGACAACATGATATTCTATGTAGAAAACTCAAAAGATTCCACCAAAAAATTGCTAGAATACATGAATTCAGCAACATCACAGGATATAAAATTAAAATCAAAGTGCAGAAATCTGTTGCATTTCTATACACCAAAATGAAGCAGCAGAAAAAGAAATAAAAATTGACACCATTTGCAATTGCAACAAAAACCATAAGATATCTGGGAATAAACCTAACTAAAGAGGTAAAAGATCTGTACTCTGAAAACTACAGAGCACTTATGAAAGAAACTGAAGAGAACACAAAGAAATGGAAAAAAATTCCATGCTCATGGACTAGAAGAACACACACTGTTAAGATGTCTATACTACCCAAAACAATCTACACATTTCATGCAATCCCTATCAAAATACTACCAACATTTTTCACAGAGCTAGAACAAACAACCCTAAAATCTATACGGAACCACGAAAGACCTCAAATAGCCAAAGCAATTCTGAAAAAAGAAAAAACTGGAGACATCACAATTCCAGATTTCAAGCTATACAAAGTGGTAGTCATCAAGACAGTATGGTGCCAGCACAAAAACAGACACAGATCAACGGAACGGAATAGAAAAGGCAGAAATGGACCCAAAACTTTATGGTCAACTAATCTTTGACAAAGCAGGAAAGAATATCCAAAGGAAAAAAGAGTCTCTTCAACAAACGGTGTTGGGAAAACTGGACAGCAACATGTAGAAGAGTAAAACTAGACTACTTTCTTCCACCAGATGCAAAAATAAATTCAAAATGGGTGAAAGACCTAAATGTGAGACAAGAAGTCATCAAAATTCTAGAGGAGAACATAGGCTGCAACCTCTTTCATCTTGGCTGTAGCAACTTCTTACTAGACATGTCACCAAGGAAAGGGAAACAAAAAGCAAAAATGCACCAATGGAGCTTAATCAAGATAAACAGCTTCTGCACAGCAGAGGAAAACAACAAAATTAATAGGCAACCTATAGAATGGGAAAAGATATTTGAAAATGACATACTGGATACAAGGTTAATATCCAAAATCTATAAAGAACTTATCAAACTCGACACCCAAAAAACAAATAATCCTGTTAAGAAATGGGCAGAAGACATTAATAGATGCTTTTCTAAAGAAGACACATGAAAAGATGCTCAACATCACTCATTGGGGAAATACAAACAAAAACCATGATGATGGGGCATCTGGGTCGCTCAGCCAGTTAAGTGTCCTACCCTTGGTTTTAGCTAAGGTCATGATCCCAGGGTCATGGGATCAAGCCCCACATTGGGCTCTGTGCTCAGCATGGAGTCTGCTTGAGATTCACTCCTTTTCCCTCTCCTTCCCACTCTGTCCCTCTTCCCCACTTGCACATACACATTCTCTCTCTAACACAATTTAAAAAAAAAAAAAAAGAAACAGCAAGAAAAAGAGAATCAAAACTAGGGACACCTAGGTGGCTCAGCAGTTGAGCGTCTGCCTTTGATTCAGGGTGTTATCCCGGAGTCCCAGGATCAAGCCCCACATTGGGCTCCCTGCAAGGAGCCTGCTTCTCCCTCTGTCTTTGTCTCTACCTCTCTCTCTCTGTGTCTCTCATGAATAAATAAATAAAATCTTAAAAAAAAAAATCAAAACCATGATGAGATACTTCCTCGCATCTGTCAGAATGGCTAAAATTAACAACACAAGAAACAACAGGTATTGGCAAGGATGAAGAGAAAGGGGAACACTCTTGAACTGCTGGTAGGAATACAAACTGATGCAGCCACTCTGGAGAACAGAATGGAGATTCCTTAAAAAAAAAAAAAAAAAAAAAAAAAAAAAAAAAAAACTACCCAATGATCTAGCAATTGCACTACTAGGTATTTACCCAAAGAAATGCAAAAATACAGATTTGAAGGGGGTACATGCATCCCGATGTTTATAGCAACATTATCAACAACAGTCAAACTATGAAGAGAGTCCAAATGCCCATCAAACTGAGGAGTGGATAAAGAAGATGTGGTGTACATATACATGGATGGAGAGAGAGAGAGAGAGAGAGAGAGAGAGAGAGAGAGAGAAATATTATTCCTCCATGTCATTTGGAATGACATGGATATAAAAGTAGAATATATTATGCTAAGTGAAATTAAGTCAATCACAGAAAGACAAATATCATATGACTTCACTCAAGTGTGGAATTTAAGAAACAAAACAGGTGAACATATGGGAAGGGAAGAGAGGAAAGAGAGAGAAACAAATCATAAGAGACTCTTAATGACAGAGAACAAAACTGAGGGTTGATGGCAGGAGGTGGATGGGGGATGGTCTAGACAGGTGATGGGGACTAAGGAGGGCACTTGTGATGAGTACTGGGTGTTGTATGTAAATGATGCATCACCCATTTTTACTCCTGAAACCAATATTAAACTATATTTAATTAACTAAAATTTAAATAAAAATTGAAACAAATGCCCAAATTCTGTGGAATCTGGACAACACATGGTATATTGGAGCTATTTTCTCCCCATTATCTAGAAATTATATTATTCTTACTATGTATATTCCCGTGAAACCTAAAAATATAATTGTACTAAACTTTTCCACCACTCACATGATAGTGTAGCTTCATATATTTAAAAACACGAACTCGGGGCACCTGGGTGGCTCAGTCAGTTAAGCATCTGACTTCTGTTCAGGTCATGAGCTCAGGGTCCTGGGATCAAGCCATGTATAGGTCTCCACAATTAGCAGGAAGTCTGCTTGTCCTTCTCCCTCTCCCTCTGCCCCACCTCCCCCTCAATAACCAAGATTTTTTTTTAATTATAAAAAATAAAAATAAAAGCACAAACTCAAATCAACTAATTACATAAAGGCAATTTAAATGAGCTCCTGGTAACTATCCACTTAGGAAAGTCTATAGGTAAAAAACAATCTGTGCCTTTAAAAATGCATTTAAACAGAATATACTTGATGGGTACAAGTTTTTAAAAATCTTTATGAACAAACTGGTCTTCAGATGTAGTATACTGACAGTAGGTGTTGTATACTAGTGTGATTTATAACTAATGCACGCAGATGTAGTGTGTGGCATCCACACCATCACGGTCACTGAAAAATTCCATTTGTTCCTACTTCTTTTATTTGAATATAAAAATTTAATAAACATGTAAATGAGCCTGATCTGTAATTGCCAAATTTGACATTAAAGAACTTGGTATGAAATGAATACACAATTGCTAGTCCAGAAAAAAGATCTTGAGAATTAAAAATCAAATGTGCACACACTTAAGATGTAAGCATCTAAATAACTTAATTCATTTCAATTAATACTTACCTTGAACATTTAGCACCCTTTCTACATTAACATCAGATAATCTCTTTTTTCGAAGTTCAGCACGTATCCTAAACACTTGATCAGCATATGGAGTCACCACACCAATACTGCCATCATCCAACTTCCCCCATGCTACTGGCCACTTCCTTCTCAACTCTTCTACTCGTTCCACCACTTCGAATACCTTTAAACAAACATATATATGCATATTAAAGATATGCGAGTGTTTGGAGAAAAGAAATGGTAACTGAAACAGATGTATAAAGGATGCCATTTTAGCAAATGTCATTTAAAAACTACCTCTAAATACGAGTAATGCTTTGCGGATATGAACACAGAAAAATTTTATGTACATTTTAAACTGTAAAATTCTACCCGAGTGAAATGCACCCAGTGAAAAGATGAATGTCAGAGACAATGTAAATGGGCGATTGGCCCTTACCCTTCATCCAGCATCCATTCTTTTTTTTTTTTTAAGATTTTATTTATTTATTCATAAGAGACACAGAGAGAGAGAGGCAGAGACACAGGCAGAGGGAGAAGCAGGCTCCATGCAGGGAGCCTGACGTGGGACTTGATCCCGGGACTCCAGGATCACACCCTGGGCCAAAGACAGGCGCTAAACCGCTGAGCCACCCAGGGATCCCTCCAGCCTCCATTCTTAAATGCAGACAGTTTTAATTTCCTATGTAGGGAAGAGGCCAGGGATAGGGCCATGAAACAGGCAACCCTATCTAGGAAATAAGGGAAGCAAATCCCCACATTCCCCCTCTAAGTCCATTCACTCTAGATAAGGCCAGTGAAATAAACAGCCAACTAAAAAGATTACTAGACTCAGTGTCACCATTAAGTCTCAGCAGTACAAGATCTAGCACTGTCGCCTTCTGCCACTGACACAAGTAAGCAAAACTGCCAACAGCTAACACCAAAACACAGCTAGAACTAAGACAAATGTGGATTGGAGACACTTTCACAATTCACTGCCTTCTAGTATTATAAGACATTTCATTAACCTTGCAAAAAAGTAATACCATATTTTACCCAACTCAATTTATTCAATCTATTTTAATACAATGAACTGATCAAAATTTCAATGCTTGGCACAGTGGGGGACACAATGATTAATAAAACATGTTCCTTGTCTGCTAAGAGATTGCGGTATATTCAGAAAACAGATTCCATAAATATATGGAAATGGCAAGCTCAATAGAGGGTCAGGAAAGACTATGGGGGCATAGAGAAGAAAGTTATCTTTCTTTTTTTTTAAGATTTCATTTATTTATCCGAGAGAGAGAGAGCGCACACGCACACAGGCAGGGGGAAGCGCAGGGGGAAGAGGAAGAAGGGGGAAAGAATTTCAAGCAGACTATGCGTGGAGCCTGATGCAGGGCTGGGCCTCACAACCCTGAGATCAATCCTTGAGCCAAAACCAAGAGTCAGTTGCTCAATCAACTGAACCACCCAGGTGCCCTGAGAAGAAAGTTTTTTAAATGGCATTTTAAAAACATTATTTAATATTTGTTGATAATACCTACTTAAATTTACAACATTAAATATACTTAATAAATTTGAAAGTATTTTTATTCCTTTCAAGACCTTGAGAATAATTGGCTAGGATACAGTTCTCACTGCTAGATACAAACTCAGTGAATGAGAGAGGCAGGTATATTGTTACAATAATTTGAGTAAACTGGACTGAAGACCTGGCACTGTCACTATAAGAAACAAGAAAAGAGAACCTGAGTCTACTGCAATAAGGAATAAGAAAAACCTATCTTCACCCATTTGGTTAAATATGGAGGTAGATGAAAGTTGGGGAGACAACTCTACAGGCCACCCCAACCAAACACACACATAGAGTTCCCACCACTAAGTTATACAGAACCATTTCCCCACTTCACCTCTCTATGAGGGGATGCATAAAACTGTAGTCAAAATACACAGACTTGTGATGGTGATATGAGGAGCTTGGGAAAACTTCTCTCCCAGAGAGACATCTATTAAGCTGGTCAAAGTTAGCAGACAATCATTCAAAGTCTCTGGAGATTGATCTGACTTTAATAGAAAATGAGAAGCATTTATTCAACAAAGTCAACAGAAACTCAGTAAGGAGAGACCAGGGCATTCAAAAGCTAGGGACTGTACCCATCCCCCCCAGCTCTTCAGAAAGGCTCTATAGCAGCTGAGGGGCAGCTCTCATTTCCCCTAGTTCCCTGGAATGAAAGTTATTCCAGGTGGTTTTGGCAGCTGGTGGGCATCAGATCCCATTTTCCACAGCTCCATGCTGCAGAAGGCTTATATTGAACAGTTAAAAGCAGTTGATTTTCTTTTACTGCCTTCTAACTATAGACCTCTCATCAATTTTTCAAAGGAAAGATGAATTACTATTACATAATAAGACCCATTTCTTTGTAAATAAAATGAGTAAAGCATGGGACTCAAGTGAAGAAAGGGAAATGGAGAACACAGATCAAGAACTATCCTATAATGACCAACCAAGCACAGCTCCCTTATCTGGGGGCCTCCTGAAGTCCAGAACTCCACTCCCTTGTGACAGCCAGAACCTAACCCTAGAGTCTCTGGCCTGCTGGCCCTTAAAGACTTCACCAGGTTTTAGTGTACAGCCTGATCTGACCATATAACCCACATTCTCTCTAAACTTAAAAAGTCAGAAACTAGAAGAGAACCATACTAGTTATAGCACATAATGGCTTAGCAAAACTGTCATCTGGGCCTGTGTAATCTCTCTGGAGCACAGGGTTCTGGAATTTTAGTCTTAATCATCTAAAATGGTAACTCATTTGAATATGTACTATGAAAATATAATCATGGTCTTTTAGTTGACTAACAATAATAATTATATGAAAATCATATTGGCTTTTCTTTTAAACAATGTCATGTATTTCATATTTTGTCTTAAGAAATGTAAATCAAATGTAATCAAAATGTAAGTCAAAGTTTTTGTTTCCCATAGGAAATTCTTAACAAATCAATGTTATACAAAGAATAAACTTTACATGCTATTTTCATGTAAGTGACACACAATAAGACATCAACCCAAACTGTAAATAAACACTCAACAAGAACAGACCATGTAACTGTGAAAACGTCAACAATCTGCAAAAGAACTAAGGTACCTCTGCATTGTTATAAAAAGCTGTGCTATTTTTTTCTTGTACATCTTCCCCTCGTGCTGTAAAGAAAGTTAGTGGGTAGAAATCCTTGTGTGCTGGTTGTTTTCCACTTGCCATCAGTTTGCCCTCATAGAAGAGCTCAGAGGTGTAACTACAAAAAAAGACCAAATAAATAAATAGATAGCAATTCATCATTAAAATTAACTTCGCCTATAAGAAAAAAAAAATGAGTCAATTCTAATAATGCTGCTTTATGTCCATGATTAATTTTAATTCAAACATCTAAACACCTATGAGGGCAAGATTTTCCCCAAAATTAACCACAGCAGTAACAACAGAGTACGCTCCTGGTATACCACTGCCTAATGAGTTAATCTGGTCAGGTATGAAGCCAGAATGTAGGAAAAAAAAAAAAAAAAAAGAAATGACAATAGTTTAATACCAGATAAGAATCTTGCTCTATGAGGAAACTGATAGCTATTTTCTTGGTTAACACATATTTTTATTTATATGGGTCATTTACTTCCACATGCAAACACAAAGATATATAGACCCTGAAACACACACAACTGAGCCATTCAAGTCTTCCAACTGCAAAAAGAACACTTTTTACTGATGAAAATACTAAGTATTTGATTGCAGCAAATTACTAGCAACAATAAAGAGAATCACATTTTGAGACTGATAGAAGCAATACTTAAATCCAAATTTAGTTTTATATCTACCTTATCATTTACATAGAAATCTAAAAATGGTTCTAACATAATCAATATTATTAAATTATACTAAACTTTAAAAAACTGTAGGTTTTTGGTGGGGTAGTGACTGGAAAGGAGCACAAAGGGGCTTTCCAGAGTGCTGCTAATGTTGTTTCTTAATCTGGATGCCAGTTGCATGGGTAGTTTCAGTTTGGGACTATTCACTGAGCTGTCACTTATGATATTTTTACTTTTATAGATGCATACCACAGTTAATAGAAACCTTTAAAAACTTTATGAGTAAGTTTCATGGTTTTTTTCTTCCTTTTTTGATTCCTCCCTTCCTTCATTCCTTTTAAAAGATTCCTTATATAACACAGCCAGACATAAAAGCAAACATACTACGTGTTGTCAATATAACTGTTTATTACATCATGCAGTTTTACATATACATTACATATTTAGTCACAGAAAAACATCATAACTGATAGAACCTAAAGTTTTAGTTTCCAGGATTGCCCTATTTTGTGAAAAAATACAGCTGACTTTTGAGGTACTCTTTTACAGCAATAAAATTTAACATAATAAAATTTAACATAATTTGCAACGCCAGGGACACCCTACAACTGGGCAGGGAATAGTCTATCCCTCATAACAATGCCATTTGAGTTCCCTCCCCCAGACACAGGAAGTGTGATACGGAAGGAGCACCTCACACCTACTTGATGATAGCTTCATGGGAGCGGTAGTTCTCACATAGGAGAATTCTACATGGAAACTCAGCAGGGTAATGCTCATAGAGTCGATCAAGTAATGAAACATGAAGGTTTCTCTCCCTGGCAAACTCGCTGTAAACAAAAGGACTGAGCTGTAACAGACAAACATACAGAGAAAATTTAACTAAATATGCAAATACCACTTTTTTAACTTACTTATTAAAAAATCCACTACACTGAAACCTCTATGTACTAAATCTCAACATGCTGAATGCTAGAATAAGCAGAATCAAAAATACTTTCTCAGAACAATTTTACCACTATAAAGAACTAGGCTACAATTTCTAACTTTTTGTTTCAATATACTGACAGTAGCATAGAGTTTCTACACATAGGCTAACAAAGGGCTCCTCTAATACAATAATAAATAGTTATTACTTCAGTAACTTCAGGGATGCAATCCATTGCATTACTAGGAGCGTCAATCAGTTATTTCACTAAAACTGATCAAATATTTAAAAGGGTGAGCTGGAAGGATAAATAGCCATGACTTAAAAATTTATTTTTAATAATCAGCAAAATAATGCTTTTTATCTCATAAAGTATAAGGAGCCATTCTTGATCATACCTTTGACCACTAAAGAACGAAATTAAACCACTTTTGGCAAAGAAACAAAAGCAGAATTTCTTCCGCCACATTCAACTCTTTCCTAGATGTTGTCAGTTACAATATTATATAGGTTCAATCTTGATTACAGCAAAAGAGACAACTTCAAACTGCAACTTTGTAAAACAAAGATTAATAGAAAAACTCTATTTCTCTTTCTTTACATAGGTATTAAAATACAGAAAATCAGACACATTCTGTGAGATGTGGGCTATTATTTTGAATTAAGTATACTTTGTTTCCTATGATGGAAAAGTGTCAACTCTTCATGAAAATATGTTAGGGACAAGAATTCGGGGAACTATAGGAAGGATAACTTAAATTTATTTAATAAAGAAAAGTAAAAAATATTCACACTGTAGAATGCTAAACTTCAAATTGAAAACATGAATATTATAATACTGATAGATTCTTCATTCCACTCTCTATCCAAAGAAGGGAAAAAATAGTGGGATAGTAATTTTCCTTCAGAGAAAGTAATATTTTTCACTATTTGTGCAGAAATATTGAACTGTAATACATGACACAATTTCATAGAGGTTTTAGGACACAGAATATTAAACACCAAGATATAATTAGTAGTTCCTTCAATATGGTGACTCAGAGGGCACATACCTGCATGTGGTCACCAGCCAAGACAATCCGAGTGTTTTTAGTTGCTAATGCTAGAGGCATAATTGTTTCACACTCCATGGCCTGGGCAGCTTCATCTAATAGAATGTGTGTAAAAAACCCTACAAAGTACAGTATAAACACAGTAAAGCATCTCACAGCAGCAATAAAGGCAGAAGTACTTCTTTCCTTTTCTTAAGGAAAGCATTCAGTGTGCTAATTTCAGAATTGTGAGTACTTGTGATGCCAATCTTCAATTTAGAAAACTGTCAATTTAAATCATTAAAGAACAGAGATGAAAAGAAATAACTATTTTTCCAATAATAGACACGAAATGGCATCTGGTGCTAAGGACCCCAAAATGAACAGTTGACTGAGTATATATAAAAATGATTTAAAATACAAGATAATAGATAGATAGATAGATAGATAGATAGATAGATAGTACAAGATAGCAACTTTTCAAGCAAAAAGAAGGGCTGGCAACTAAACCCTGATAGTCCATTCACTATTCATGTGGTGAAATACTGAAAATAAAACAGTGGTAGTTTATAAGTAACTTTAGCTTTACCATGCCTATTAAACATTAAAATTTAAAAAAATCACACCTAAAATCTAATATAAGGGAGAAAGTTATAATCCAACCTTGACTGAAACAAAGGGGATACTGATTAGCAGAATCACTAAATTGATTATTCAGGGGTGTGTGTGTGTGTGTGTGTGTGTGTGTGTATTTGTATAAATTCATTCTAAAATACTACCCTAGCTAAAACAAGACAAAACACCAGTGTACAAAAAATGACAGATAAATATCAACCATCTGTAGTAGGAGGCATCCCATGTCTTGATTGCTACTGCCACTCACACTGGGGCACAGGATTCTGTGTACAGAAGGGAGGAGAAAGTCCTTTTGCCCCTAAGAGGGGAAGAGAGGCAAAAATCTCACAGTCTCAATGTAGAGAAGGAAAAAGTTCTCCTTTACTGCCAAAACACCGAGGCAGGAAGAAGGAGTCCTTCTTTTTACTAGCATATCAAAGAAACAAAATAGTTTCTGAACAGAATGACAAAGTTATAAAACTCTCTGGATTAATTAGCCTCCTATGAGGAGGGCCCAAGAACCAAACCTCTTTTTCTAGCCCTATTCCTATGAATATCAGCAAGTTCCAAACCATCTATTTATGCAACTTTCTAAACCAATTTGTTTTTAGGTTAGGAACATTCTAAATCTTACTGACTGGCTGTAATATCCACCATCATCATCCATTCATACAAATGGCTGTGACTGATATTGTACATATCAATAAGTGTTGTCTATTTCCTGACAGTGGCCTAAATATGATAGAGGCTTTTGCATTTTTCTCCATGTTAAGGAGAGAGTTTGTTCTTTTTGTTCTACAAAGCTAATTACTTGAAAACTAGTGTTTTCATTAGATATCATTTTAATTAAATAGAGCGAGGCTTGAATCAGGAATTGGATATATCATGAAACTGTTAAAGCTACTGCTTAAGCTAGTAAAGGTAACTTGAATTAATCAAACTGATTTAGCCTGAGACTTGGTTCTCTTATCTGCAAAATAAACCTCCTTCCACAGGACTGATACGGGAATTAAATGAAATCAAGTACAAAACAACACCCAGAGCAAAGTACATAGGCAATTTCTATGTATTCTATATTTTTTTGCTCTTCAAAGCCATTCTTTTATGTTCTCACAAAACTTTACTGTTTAGGAGGTTTGGGCATTTTACCTAAGTGGCAAATAGGCAGAGTATAACCATGAAGTAATCAGACTGATTGTTAAATAAACATACCAAAATTTACATTTCAAGTAAGTGTTGTTCCTTCAAAGAAGTCAGTTGGGAGGAAATAGAACCCACTCCAATGATGCAGTCACTGTTCAAAACATTTCTGAAACTCTGCTTTTATAACTGGCCTCACCAGCCAGCTATGAACTGCATGCACAAGAAAATAAGTCTCATTACATGAGAGGCACATCTCTCTCTCTCTCTCTCTTTTTTTTTTTTTTTTTACCCCTAATGGTACTGCTCAGTTGGATCACCTACCTTATTTACCAGACATGTCTCAGAAAGATTTTGAAGCTTTTCTAAAATTAAATCTACCCTCAAAAAAGAAAGTTTGGTCACCATTCATTCATTCAAAATAAACAGAGGTTTATCAAGGGCCTCCAGGTGTCTATACCCTGGGCCAGGTGCCAAGAATTCAAGGTGAAGAGAACAGTATCTACCTTCCAGGGACTTGAATGTTCAAAAGAATCTGTCACTGGCTCTGAAAGCAATTCCAAAAGGAGAGAGCAAAAAAGTGTTGAGCAATGTCAACTATTATAAAATGGCAATAATAAATGCTCTTCCAAAGCAAATATCTTAAAGTGGTACCACTTTTTGGTGGAAGTTCTGCTATTCTTATCAGAATTACCTGTCACTTTATATCTGTACTTCATACGATATTAGTTTGATTTTTACAAATTCCTACACTTAAATAATCTTAATAATAGGTCTAAAAAACCTATTATGATTGCTGTCTCTACACTGTATAACACAAAAGTACTTTAAAAAACCTGAGAAAATTGTAAAACAAACAAAAAGACCAAAACTATCCAAATTTGAATTTTCACCTGACCAAGAGTAAGTAAATACCCTCAGATCAGGGAACAAATAGAACAGTGGTCACTCAAATGTCTAAACTAGGGGCTGACTTTTTTTTTTTCTTTTTTTTTTTTTTGGTAAAGGGCCAAACAGTATATATTTTAGGTTGTGTTGGCCATACAATCTCTGTTGCATTTACTCAACTCAGCTGCTGTGGCACAAAGGCACCCATACATAATAAATAGGTAAATAAATGGGCATGGCTATGTTCCATCCAATAAAACTTTATTTACAAAAACAGACAACAGGCCAGAATTGGCCCACAGGTTATAGTTTGCCAACCCCTGATCTAAACCGAATGCAGAAGCCCTATGCATTCAGAGACACCCTATCTGTGTCTTGAGTCAGCATACCAGGTTCAAGGTCCAACTGACAGAGGTACTGGGAAGTATTCAATGTAACAACAACCACTCGGTGTTTAAGAATATCTTCTTTCTGTGGCATCTGAAAGGTGGAATGTGCGCTTGAGATCAAACAGTACTGATGCACAACTGGGTGGACAGTCTTTACCCAGCGATTTCTGAAATATACCCTATAAAAGAAGATAATATTTCCTATTTATATTAACATGTTACCAATATAATAAAAAAACTGACAGTATTATTTAAGACTACCATATCCAGAAATTAATAAATCTGGTAATCATTAACACTCTACTGAATTAGAATTTAACATACAACTGTGACTATGCCCTACCAAAAAAGGATTCAAACAGAAAGCATATGCACCATCATAAAATATCTCATTATTTTTAAGTGTTCATAAACACGCTGTGTTCACACAAACAGTTCACACAAAGAATTCATAAGCACTATAGTTTTTTTCAAGTTCAAAACATTCCTATTTGGGAATTACTTTTTTCCTAGAATATTCTTACAAAAATATACTTAATTCATATTGTAATTATCTGTGCTAATAAAAATAAATTGCACATCCACAATAGAAACTTAAATGTTATCTGTATTTCACTTCAGAATATATTTTTATACTTGTATCTAAATAGACCTCTATCTAAAGTTCTAAAGGAGATTTATTTAAAGGAAATTATCTGAAGGAAATTTAACAATAAAGTTAAATTTTAGACAACCAGAAAAATCTTAAAGAAGAGCATCTCCTCCACTAACTGCAAAAGAAAAACATTAATAGGCCTCATGCAACAGACTACTAAAATGGTATAAAAACAACTCATCCATCCATCCACCCACCCATCTCTAACCCACTGGCATATAACAAATATCTACTGGGGGTCTACTATGCTGCAGCACAAAGGCAAATCACATGACTTCCAGGCTTTCATAAAGGCTTTTACTCTAATTTTAATGGAAAGCCATCAGAGTTCTGACAGGGCAGTCACATGATCTGAATTATGTTGTTAAAGGACCACTGTTTCTCTGACAGAATATATAGTTCAGGGAGGTAGGAAAGGGCTGGACAGTGGTATGCTGGTAAATGTTGAACAATCAGCTTGGAGGAAACGGGTGGAGCTGATCTGTAGTGTCTGCTGACTTCTGTGGTATAAAATCTACTACCATGGCCAATTTCAAGCCACCAACATGATGCTAATGAACACAAACTTGGGAAGACATGTACATGATTATGCCTCACAGACACTATAAGCTTGGCTGCAACACATGACTGACTGGAACAGAAGCAGGGGCAGAGGACAGAAGCAGGGAGACAAGTTAGGAGGTTGCTGTAAGGCTCTGAACAAGAAAAACTAACAGCCTGGACCAGGATGGTAACAATAAAGATGTGAAGGTAGCTGGATCCGCTACATACTTTGAGAGTAATGCTGACGGGATTTACGGGTGAATCAGATTTAAAAGAAAGGATGATTCTTTACCTTTCAAACTAGATGAATGACAATGGTATTTACAAAGATGGTGAAAGTGAGGAACAGATCTGAAGTGGGGGCTGAGAATTCAACTGTGGACAAATTGAGCAGCAGACATCCAAGGGGGGGATATTCAATAAGCAGGGGTATATGTAAATCTGAAGTTCAGGAGAAAGTCTGGGACAAGAAGTATACAAATGGGATAGTATTTAAGCCTTGGGACTAGAAGAAACTAGTTGGAAGAGTGATGACTCCTCCAACTTTCAGAGGCAGGCAAAAGGAGAGGGAAACAGTAAAGATAATTGGCAAGAAGCAGTTAAAGAAGTAGAAGAGAACTTCGGAGAGCATAGGGTCCAATCAAGGGATAGACGTCTACATTATTAAATCTTTGGGATATTCTCTAGGCCCATCACAGTGCTTGACTTATTAGCAGCATATAGGTTCTTGATGGTTCCCTGCCTGCAACGCTCTCTTCCCTCAGCTTCTGTGACTCAGCTTCTCCTTGCCTTCTGTCTTCCTCTCTAGGTTAGGGTTCCCCACACATTTCTCTTTTAAGGCTCTGTTCTTTTCCTGACCATCTACACCAGACACATGGCTTCAATCACTACCAATACTCTAGCAATTCACATTTTTCTCCTCCAGCCAAGACCTCATCTCTGAGCTCCAGGATGCATATCCAGCTTTTTACTTAACATTTGTCTCCTTTAGGATATTTCAAAGGCAGCTCAAATGTAATATGTGCAAAACCTAACCTTATGATATTCTAAAATGTGTTTTCACCTTCATCAAACACTTAAACTGGTTACTACCTTTAAGCAAAGCAAAAGTAACAGTAATAATAAATATACCTAAATATAAATTAGAAGAGAAAAATTAAGAAATATATTTTAAAACATTATTCTGATAGGAAGGACAGTAACCTTAGTAAAACTAACCAATATCACTTCTAAAGATGTAAATATGGGGGCATCTGGGTGGCTCACTAAGTTAGGCATCTGCCTTCAGCTGGGGTCATGATCCCGGGGTCCTGGGGTCCAGGTCCACATCTGGCTCTCTGCTCAGCAGGGAGTCTGCTTTTCCCTCTCTCTGCCCTCCCCCTGCTCATGCTCTCTTCCTCTCTCTCACAAATAAATAAATAAAATCTTTTTTAAAATAAATAAATAATAAAAGATATAAAAATATTAAACAACATGTTTTAGGTCTTTTTTTTGTTGTTGTTTTGTTTTGTTTTGTTTTAGGTCTTAATACAAAATGTTTAATTAGGGCAGCCTGGGTGGCTCAGCAGTTTAGCGCCACCTTCAGCCCAGGCCGTGATCCTGGGGACCAGGGATTGAGTCTCACGTCAGGCTCCCCACATGGAGCCTGCTTCTCCCTCTGCCTGTGTCTCTGTCTCTCTCTCTCTGTCTCTCATGAATAAATGAAACCTTTAAAAAAAAAAGTTTAATTAGACAAGCAAAGCAGAATTTACTTAAGTAAATGAAAAATCTCATTTTACCAATTATCTGAAGAAAATCATTTACAAATTATGATTCCATTAACTAAAATATGTGCATTTAAACATAGAAATTACTAGAAACTAAACTCTAAAATGTTAGTAGTATTTATCTCTGTGTGCTGAGAGTATAATTTTTACTTTCTTCTTGTTCTTTTCTATATTTTCCATACTTTCCTACATGAACATTTAATTGTAAAGCTGGAAAAAAGGTTTTGCAAATTATTTATCAATACTAATACCAAGCACCACTTCTCCCTCAAAGAAAAAATAAAAATTGAAATTCTAAAAGTCTCACTACTGACTTTTTTTGCAATTACCTTGGAAAGTCACCTCAAGTTGAAACTAGTAAGACAAAGTTTAATCATTAAGCCTATATTCCTTAAAAGTGTTGACTTCAAAAAGACTTAAATACTTTCTCGGTACTTTCACTTTGTGCAACATTTAAGGTACACACTGTCTATAAGGCTATTCAAAACACAAGCAACACTTTTCAAAACTGGAGAACAGTGATAAGTGACACCTTCAAGCTCACAGTATGAAATGTGACACCAATTAAGTAATTTACATATTTCTAGGAAGAAACCATCCACAGATCTTAATATGAATTACGACTGTTAAAGTAGCAGATTATCTGGTATTACATAATTTTAATTCACTGAAATTTTATTCATGTATTGAATTCATATATAATAACCCCTCAAAATATTACTTAAGATACTATAGAATCAGAATCAGAATTATCCCAGAATATAATCTATTACTTTGAAAATCTATAGAAAACAACAAATATATTCTATTTGCCCAGAAAGCAATAAATATATACTCTCTCCATAGATAATTATAAAGTAGTAAGTCAGCCAGAACCAGTTACCAATCTTCAGAACTATACACAGAAACTGTGTCTTCCTCTCTGGCCCAACATTTTTTTTTAAGATTTTATTTATTTGAAAGAGAGTGCACACATGACTGGGGGAAGGGCAGAGGGAGAGGTAGAAAACAGACTCCCCGCTGAGCAGGAAGCTCGATGTGGGGACTCAATCCCATGAGCCGAAGGCATACACTTAACCGACTGAGCCACCAGGTGCCCTCCTATACCTTGAAGTCTACTAATTCTAATGAAATAAGAAGTAAAAACCAAAACGAAATGTAATCTAAAATGGTTCCTAAAACCCCCAACCCTGGCATTTTATTTTATTTTTTTATTATTATTTTTTTTAACCCTGGCATTTTAAACTCAACTCCTGGAAGCAATAAATTTTATACATTTCAACCATAAGTGTACATATTTAAACATATTTACTGTATTAAATGTTTATGACCATTTTCACACTTTACGGCATTTACCAGTCCCACTCGAGACTACAAGATGTAGAAGGCAAACTCTTCATGGGTCTTATGCCACAGACAGCACACCTTCAAGGTCACGTGCAGACACTTAGTGTCCCCTTGTGTTCTTTCCCCTGCATCCTGGGACAATTCAGATAAAACTAATCTCCCCCAGAGGACTCCACCATGCTAATTTCCTCTACCCCACCCCTCCCATACCTCTCATGTTTGTCATCCCTCAGGATAATTACAAATTAATCTGAGTAAATGTAATAACAGATGGCACTAATAAATTTTAATAATTCAATGCACTACCCTCCTAGGGAATACACTTACAAGTTAACACCATTCTCCTTTCTTTTTCTTTTTCTTTTTTTTTTAACACCATTCTCAAAGAGATATACAGTGGTGAAAATGTAGGGCCACAAAAAGAAAATACTTAGGAAAAAAATCAAGCCTTTCTTATTTCATTCCATTTAACTAAATGGAATAACCTGAAACTTCTATTTAAATAAACCACTCTTGGGATCCCTGGGTGGCGCAGCGGTTTGGCGCCTGCCTTTGGCCCAGGGCACGATCCTGAAGAGCCGGGATCGAATCCCGCGTCGGGCTCCCGGTGCATGGAGCCTGCTTCTCCCTCTGCCTGTGTCTCTGCCTCTCTCTCTCTCTCTCTCTCTCTCTCTCTCTCTCTCTCTGTGTAACTATCATAAATAAATAAAAATTTAAAAAAAGCAAAAAAAAATAAATAAATAAATAAATAAACCACTCTTCAAGCTTGAGGAGAGGTGAGATTTTTCTGCTAGAGAGCAAGTTTCTGTATCTAGACCATTACAACTATACATATACACTATTAAAACGTAACTTCTTATTCTACACATTGGATTATAACCTGTTGGATTATAACCTCCAAAACATAATTTTAAGTGGGAAAAGTTAAACATAATGCTAGTCACATGGTAGATGTTAATGTTTATCAACAACAGCTCTTCAGCCCCAAAAATCAAATGACCAATCCTAAATCAATCAAGATTTGAGGGGGGCTTTTACTCCACTAGGCAGGCGCCAAACCGCTGCGCCACCCAGGGATCCCTCATTTGTTCTTTTTAATGCAATTGTAAAATCATTCAAACAGCTTTGGTTGTGGTTATTAAGAATTAGATAGCATAATCTCATTTTTTCATGCCTGGACTCAACTAGAAATAAAAAGTTAGTGGATTATGATTCAAAAGTGTGGTTAGAAATTAATTTGTAAGCAGTAATTGTATTCGAATAACATAGGGCATGACATATTAGTTTGTAAAATGGCAAAACTAAACATTAATTCATATAACAATGAAAGCAAATGGTGTAATAAACAACCATTTAATGATTCTTTATTGTTTTCTGAAGAAAAGGATTTATTCCCCACAATCTGTACTTAAGTACATTTCATATCCATATA
The DNA here is from genome assembly GCF_905146905.1 of Nyctereutes procyonoides. Taxonomy (NCBI): domain Eukaryota; kingdom Metazoa; phylum Chordata; class Mammalia; order Carnivora; family Canidae; genus Nyctereutes; species Nyctereutes procyonoides. Next base: position 47,768,935 of record NW_026575020.1, on the reverse strand, counting down.
CACTCACGACAACCTTTCTCTATGAACATAAACTTTTCTTTGATACTTTGTCTCTTAAATGATAGCAAAAAGTTGTAAATACCAGTCAATTACATTTTGTTGTAGTAATCATTTCAGTATTTCATGCTCCTCTAAAGTGTAGCTTCTATGATATTACCTGCATGATGACAGTCAAAATTTTATATCTACTGCATGACTACTCTGCCATGCAAAATATCCTAGAATTTTAATTAAATTTAATTTAAATAAATCATTTTTATATTATTTCATCATAGTAGCTATTAGAGGTACACATCAAAATCTGCTCAGATCGTAACAACATTTTTATATACAAAACTTAAAAAAGGATGTCTTTCTCTTTACTTAATGTTTAAGAAATGATCAAAGATTTTTTTAATTTTTCCTTGATTTTAAATGACTGCTTCAAAAGGCATCACCTCCAAATGCCAATACAGTTAAAGATTTCATGTTCTCAAAGGTACTAAAATCTTTACAGACACCTTTTCTTAAGAATAATAAAGTATGATACAGATACATAATAAGCCTTAAAAAATACCTGAGAGGTCTTGCCTGGGGATTGCCTGCTTCTACATATGGATGTAAATAATCCTTTATGTAGAGGTCAGCAGCACTATTAGAATGGGTGCAAATGAGGATCCTGCTGAAATAAATGGTGCAAATAAAACGAATGATAAAACACAAAACTACTCAAGCAGTATAATACCAAACAAAAGCAGTGGCCATCTTAATATCATACATTTCCCTCAACCTACTCAGCACTCTTCAACATTTTATTCAATGATGTTTTCAGAAAACTGTATTACTCTTTAAGTTGTAAAGGAAATAAGCTCCCCCAAATTATTTTTAAATCTATTACACAGAACTTTTTTCCTGCACCCAACTCTTTGGCTCTAACATATATTACAATTTTGTAGCAGACTTGGGAGTTCTAATGGCTATTTAAAAGTGCCAATTTTTTAACAGTATATTTTAAAAGAATTCAAATTTTAGTCCTTTGGGGTTTGGGTGTGGGTCTTTGTTTCCCAAGCTGAATTAAACGGTCTTGCTATCCTTAGCTTTGTACTCACAATAAGAACAGAGGTTGTGCCCTACTGATGAAATTGGAGCACACATACCACCATCTCACCTCGTCTCTTGCTGCTGGAGTATGTGCTTGACGGCCTGAGCTAGAGTGAACGTTTTGCCTGTCCCATAGGGTCCAATGATGAGGACAGGAGGCAGCTGTATTGAAAGTGGAGTTGTAATGGCCAGAACAGCCTCTTTCTGTTTTGCATTTAGCCGAGGATCCAGCTGTTCATCCCATTGTCTATAGAAAATAAAAATTTATTTTAAACGCATCCATCTTATTATAAATAAGCAAAACAAAAGAATCTTAAATTTTACTGAACCCTTAAAAATACTGAAGAAGCAGAGCATCTACAAAAACAAATGCTTATTCTTTTCAGAAAATTACCCAACAGAGTTGGTACAGGGTGCTTCACCATGTAGATCAAAATTCACTTTAATTACTGTGTCCTACAAACAGTGTATGTTCTCATTCATTTGGGGAATATGAATAATAGTGAAAGGGAATATAAGGGAAGGGAGAAGAAATGTGTGGGAAATATCAGAAAGGGAGACAGAACATAAAGACTTCTAACTCTGGGAAATGAACTAGGGGTGGGGGTGAATGGGTGACGGGCACTGAGGGGGACACTTGACGGGATGAGCACTGGGTGTTATTCTGTATGTTGGTAAATCGAACACCAATAAAAATTAATTTATTAAAAAAAATTACTGTGTCCTATTCTAAGTGCAAAGAGATTTTGATAACTAAAGAAAGCACACACTCCTAGTCTAGCCACTACCAAGTCTATAAATAGTAATGGCAAAGTCTCAAAAATGTAATTTACCTCTGTTACGTAAAAAGATCAAAAAACTTTTTTTTTCTGGTAATAAATTAGTATTAGTTTCTTTGTACCATCAGTAAAATGTAAAATGGAGACAAACTGAATTTCAAATTCTAGTCCCCTGAAAGCTCTCTTTAGTGAAATTTAAAACAAGAGGCAGGGCAGCCTCAGTGGCGCAGCGGTTTAGCGCTGCCTGCAGCCTGGAGTGTGATCCTGGAGACCCGGGATCGAGTCCCACATCGGGCTCCCTGCATGGAGCCTGCTTCTCCCTCTGCCTGTGTCTATGCATATCTCTCTCTCTCTCTCTCTCATGAATAAATAAAATTTTTTTAAAAAGTTAAAAAAAATAAAATAAAATAAAACAAGAGGCAAAGAAAAACCTGTTTGTTCCTGGTTAAAAGATAATAAACGTTCACAACATTCTTAATTCAGAAAATAAGTTTTTTGTTTGCTTTTTTTTAAAGAGGGGTGCCTGGGTGGCTCAGTTGGTTAAGAGTCTGCCTTCAGCGCACGTCATGATACAATAGCCCTGGGATCAAGCCCTGAGTCAGGCTCTCTGCTTAGTGGAGTGCCTGCTTTTCCCTCTTCTCCCAGCTCCTGCTCTCTCTTGTGCTCTCTTACTATCTCTGTCACTATCTCTCTCTCAAATAAACAAATAAAATCTTTTTTTAAAAAAAAGTATCAAAGGCGAAACAATATGAAATGTTTTCTAATATTTTCCCACATACACATAATGTACATCTGTTCTATTTTTCAGCATAGAGAACACCTGTCATAGTAGCACAAATGGCTGCTGTAATGGGATCTATCTTACGAGTGTCCCTTCTATGACTTGGCTAAGTTTTGAAGATTTAAACGAACAGCAGATGCTAAAAGGGATCAAACCAAGTGGAGAATCAACAGCATTCTTTCTCACAACTACAATTAAAATACTAAATATTGCAACAACTATGGTAAAAATGATAGCGATGTGATCCAAAATAGGAAGGGTGTGTAAAGGGATGCTTAAAAAATTTACACTCAAAATGCCTACAAAACAATCCTACATGAAGAGAACATGGTTTAGACCAGAAAAATCCCTTCTCTTGGATGCTGTCCTCTACTGTAATAAGAAGCTAGTCATTCATGGGAAATCTTAATATTTTCAGTTTTAAAAAATTATAACTAATGCTATATACTGATAGATAATTTCAAACAAATGAAAGTCTCCAAGGAAATATAAAACTTTAGAAAATAAACTTTGACTACATAAACATACCATTACTTATTTTTCTGAAACTTAAGATTTTTATGTAAAAAACAAAAGTACTCTGACCAGTTGCACTAGATTTCCTGGAAACCATTCACTAAAGCTCAAGCTTTTTACTTCAAAGAATCTCTATTCATTAAAGAGCCTATGTACTTATAACTCTGCCAGCATCTAGCAATTTTCCATTTTCTGTAAAAGAGGAAATTAGGTGATCATTAAGTCTACATATAATGTATTTGGAGAAACTCAAATCATTCATGGCATCTCCTCTGCCTTCCTCTACTACTAAGCCTAGACAGCTAAAACACTTCATTTTTCAGCCTCCTCTTCTGGAGCTCCAACTCTGGTCAATGAGCTTATAAGAAGAGGTCCCTGAGAAGGGCTTCTGTTAATCAACAAAACACAAAGCCTCAACAGGAGAAAGCCCTCTTGCCCCTCTACCTTCCTCCTTCACCTGGCTAGAATGAGATCCTGGCAAACAAAACTGCAGCAGCCACTTATAATCAAGAAGTAACAGACAAAAAGAATAAAACCAACATGCTCCATGGCAGAGAGGAGGAGAGACTTCAGTCCCTGATGGTACTATGGAGCCTTTGCAAATCCTAGACCATCTGCCTCTGGGCTTCTATCTCTACTTGTCTAAGCCACAGTTAGTTCAATAAACTGTTATTTGCATTCATACTTGACCCCAGTGGCTTCTTTATCTATACATGGAGATAACAACATGCAACAGATGGTCATTCTAAGGTGAAATGAGACAATACATGGAAGCTGTTCAGAAAAATAATTGAGCGATAAGTGCTCAATTAATGTTAGTTTCTATTACTACATTCTCTGAGAATCTCAAAAAAATGACACACTACTCCATCAATACACACTTTCAAAAACAAAGTTTTAAAAAAACACTCTAATCCTTCAAATTTAGTGACTTCAAAGAACTTATAAATGAGACAATTATATACAAAAGTATAAATCTAAGACATTCATGACAAATTTATAGGTATAGTTCTAATACATTATCTCTTTATTTTTATAGTCCATTCTACTTATCAATTGCTTCAGTGTAAATAAGTGCTTCAGAGCAGACCAGAAACCATCTATAATTTCCGGTGATGAATGAGGGAGGCCAATGGGCACAAGTTGTCTTTAGTGTACCACCTGCTCAATAAAGGAAAGACGACTTACAATAGATATGCTGGTAAGACATCCTGATTTTCACAGTTTAAAATGATATAGTCTCTTCAAGCTCATTCTGAATAAAAATTATTTAATCCTTGAACCACATTGATTCAAAGTCCCCTTTTCCCCTGGTCTAATATATTTTCATAATTAATTTAGAGACCACATGCTCGAGAATAATTTCTCAACTTCATTTATCTATCTTTATTCCACCTTATCCCAGAAAAGATTTTAAATGGCTAATGGTTTCTCAGTATATTCCTATACTCCAAAGACACCTTTTAGTTACTATTAAATTACAGGGGTATGGAATCTCTTCCTGCTCAAAAGTTTTTTGTTACTTGACATTTTCTTACTTACTTTTGCAGTTAACACTTGCAGTCAGTGGTATTTGAATGTACTGTTACATACAATATAATTTTCAGAGGTAAATGTATCAAATACATGCCTAAAAGTTTACTGATATGGGGATCCCTGGGTGGCGCAGCGGTTTGGCGCCTGCCTTTGGCCCAGGGCGCAATCCTGGAGACCCGGGATCGAGTCCCACATCGGGCTCCCGGTGCATGGAGCCTGCTTCTCCCTCTGCCTATGTCTCTGCCTCTCTCTCTCACTGTGTGCCTATCATAAATAAATAAAAATTAAAAAAAAAAAGTTTACTGATATGCTCTCACATTTGAAACCCTAATTTCCTTCTTTAAACTTGAAACTTTTTTTTTTTTAACATTTTATTTATCTATTCATTAGAGACACACAGAGAGGCAGAAACACAGGCAGAGGGTGAAGCAGGCTCCTCACAGGGAGCCGGATGCGGGACTCGATCCCAGACCCTGGGTTCATGCCTAAGCCAAAGGCAGACACTCAACTGCTGAGCCACCCAGGCATTCCTAAACTTGAAACTCTTAGTAACTTAAATATGTCATATATTTATAACATGTAAGACTGTTAAGGATTTACAGATAAATGAGACATGGTCTCTTCCTTCAAAAAGCTCAGACTATAATGAAAAGAGGAAAAATGCACACAAGTGACAAAAATTCATTTGAGATAAATTGTGCTTGAAAAGCACAAAAGTGACTGAATCTAGCACACAGCAGATACTCGAGAAATTTTTTGTTGGAATAATGAAATGAAAGAGTCAGATTCATCTCCTTGAAGGACAGAACATTTGGACTGTATTAAATCTTAAAGAACAGGTAGATAAATAGATCAGTATTGGGCAAAGATTACTTCAGGAAGAGAAAACCATTTACAGATAAAAATGGTATAGGGGGACTCTCTGAGTTTAATGGGTATAAAGTATCAGTTTCATAAGATGAGAAAGTTCTGAAGATGCATGACAATGTGAATATACTTAATACTACTGAAGCATATACACTTAAAAATAGTTTAGAGGGTATGTTCTGTATTATGTAAATTTTACCACAATTTTTTTAAATTGTAAGAAATTAAGTATAGGGCCAATTAAACAAACTTCAAGGTAATTCAATATGACTAGAGCATGGGGATTTAGAGGGGTAAGGGGGAAGTCAACTAGAAAAAAAATAAAATAAATCTGAAGCTACTGTTGGAAAGCCCTGTCAAAGAAACCACATAACAAGAGGATGGTGTTCAGCTGCTCAGACTACCCACATATCAAAGAGACACCTTCAGAGATTTATAATCACTAAAATGAAGTGATTATTTTAGCAAACTAATTGTGGAAGAAATATGTGTATTGGACCAGAGAGCAGAAACATAAACTACTGGACAGAAGACCAACCAGAAGGCTACCTACATAATCCGGGTCTAAATTACATACTGGCTATAAAAATGGAAGAAGGGGGGGTGAGTGCAGAGAAAGTGAATCAAATGGGAAATGAGAAGACTGGACTTTTATAATTAGTAAATCACTGATTACTTTCAGGAGAGTGAGGAAGTGGAAAACAGAGATTACAGGATGAGTATAAAGTACAGTGGAAACATATAAACTCCTCCTGCTTGAGAAGTTTGGCAGTAAAAAGAAGAATAGGAAAAGGATAGTCAGGGGAAGCAAAATAAGGGAGAAATGATTTGGTTTTTGTGTTGTAAGGCATACTGTGCTTTGTTTTACTTTTAGAACTGGAAGAAATGGAATGTGAGGGGAAGAGATATATGCCACTTCTAGGCCTGGCCCATAAAAATTTCCTATGTGATCCCTTGTGCTCATTCTTCCCCTGCCTGCCAGCTGCATGTCAACACAAAGAATGAAACCGTGGTAACCACTTACTGAAGATACTAGGGCCTCCATCAGTGGTAAAGCAGGGCCCCCTGACCAGGACTGGACTGACACAGGTGATAAGTAAATAAATAAACTTCTATTGTGTAGAGCCATTGAGATGAAAAAAAGGGGAGAAAGGGAACAGAGAAGGAAAGGGAAAAAAAGGGAAGGAAAGGAAAGGAGGAATGAGCAGGGTAGCAGCAAGGGCCAAGAAGACAAAAACTCAGGAAAAAGGATGAGAAGAAAGATGCAGTCATACAGCTGTCATGGTTATTTTGGAAACAAATCAGAAGTACCCTTATAAAGACACTTATAAAGCTGTGCCAAGGTGAATTTAAGCAGGAAAATATTTATACAACCATTAACATGAGAGCAGTTTCTGAAATATTATCTTCTGTGATACTTTCTCCATTTTCCTAAATTACAAAAACATCTTCTATATTCAAAAATCATTTTAAATTAACTGTTTGAGACACTTTAAAAGGTCCTAATTTTCCCATTCAACTTATACTCAGAAATATACATGAATCACTTGGCATTCTATCAAATTAAGGTGTTGAGAAAAGCAACAGAACTCATTTAGACTCTGAGGAAAAGTTAAGAAAGTACATGATGAACATCAAAGGTTTCCTTTTTTTTTTTTTTTTTAATTTTTATTTATTTATGATAGTCACAGAGAGAGAGAGAGGCAGAGACACAGGCAGAGGGAGAACCAGGCTCCATGCACCGGGAGCCCGACGTGGGACTCGATCCCGGGTCTCCAGGATTGCGCCCTGGGCCAAAGGCAGGCGCCAAACCGCTGCGCCACCCAGGGATCCCCAAAGGTTTCCTTTTAAGACTCTTTCACTTTCCTTTCTTCACTAAAACATGGCTCCTGGAGAATATGGTAAATTTGCTTATAAAACCATATTGGCAGTACTTGATATAGAGATTCAACTTAACATTAACATGACTTCCTTTAGTGAGACATCTCCTTTCCTGTACCTGTTGGGACTCCAAGGTATGGTTGGAGTCATAGTGGTGTCTGGAAACAAAACCCCATTGTCCTTGATCCTGTCTAGCGCATAATGCATTTCACAGAGGGGTAATCGATTTAACTGAAACTGAAGTTCAACCTGAAACACAAAATAAACATTTTTTTAAAAAATGTATGAACACAAACATCAATGCTTGCAGCTTGCTTGAAGATTTTGTGGAGATAACCTTTTTGGGAAGCCAAGTTTAGAGATTCTTTTAAGTGCAATTCTATTTTAATAAGAATTATTATGGCTAATTTTGCTCTGTTTACTTAAGGTGTTGAGAAAAGCAACAGAACAGTGTCAGGCATTGCAATATGCACGTTACATAAATTATCTCATTTACCAGTACCAATGCTGTATATATCATTATTAACCCCATTTTACATCTAAAGAAAATGAAGTGCTTGTGAATCACTTAATATCTAAATAAAGGTTATCTGATTCCTCCATATTCCTATGAATAATATACTTGATGAAATTAGTAGAACATCGTGAAATATCATCTCTCAAGTGATAAAAACCAGGCCTAGGACACACTGGCTTTCCAGTTACATAGGGCAGAGGAGAACCATAAATAGAGAACACAAGCAGACACAACTCAGATGAGAACTGTCCTGGTTGTGGCTTAGTTTCCTTTAATCTGTTCATTTACTGATTTAAAATTCTAATCAGAAAGTTTGGCCTCGTGTAAGACTGAAACCTTGTAGATGTCAATTATCAAACTGGTTTTCTCTGACAGTTACCAGAGGTCTAATTATCCACCCACCACCATAACAGTTCAAAGTCAACGGCACTTCAGGTTATGGCAGAAGATGGAAAGCCAAACTAGAAGAATTGTATCAGCTAACAAGGATACTATAGACAACCATAATTAAGTTTTCTCACTTCAAAACACACCTGTATGTCATAATCAGGCCGAAGATTAAGTTCTTCACAGCATTCCCTGGATATCCTTAAAAATATATATTCTTTTGTTTTTTCTTCAATAGTAGCTTCATAAACCTTCTCTTTGGTTCCCTGGGTCTGTACTAACTTCTCTTTAGGGACTGGTAATAAATAAACAGCATTGACTTTGGTCATCACCAGCCGTCCAGCCAAAGTATCTTCAGAAAGTGTTTCAGTAAGCTTAAAGCGACCAAAAAGTTGTCCATTCTGAGCATACTTTGCACCTCCAGAAACTCCAGTGAGCATGAAACTTGCTAGAATCTGCAACTGCACTTTAAGGTTGAACCTAAATCAGAAATAGAAAATGAGTTTGGATGTTTTACATCAAAAACATAAAAAAAAACTAGATTAGAACAAAATAAATCTAATTTAAACATGCAAAAAACTAAAACTTCATCGTCAATTCTGCTCTATCGCGCTATAAACCATATACTACCTTTCTGCCTTTAATTCAAGCTGGAAACAACCAAACTATTTTTAAGTGAATAAATTCTCACCCAAGCTATAAAGATACATACTTAGTTGAACTGAAAACATTTTTAAAACCTAAACATTTAAAATAAAGCTAAGTATGATATTTTGATAAAATAAAATATTGCATGTTTAATACAAAAGTCTGCTTGAACACACCATGGGATCATTAAAACTAAAATCCGGGACACCTGGGTGGCTCAGTGATTGTGTGCCTTCAGCTCAGGGCGTGATCCCGAAGTCCCAGGATTGTGTCCCACATTGGGCTCCTTGCATGTAACCTGCTTCTCCCTCTGCCTATGTCTCTGCCTCTCTCTCTCTCTGTCTCTCATAAATAAGTAAATAAAATCTTAAAGAGAAAAAAACAACAACTTTAAAATCCCCTAAAGCCAGAAGGTAAGGCAGTGTTGAAACTACAACCCTTCATTAAACTGAGACTTTCCAAGTATATCTTACCAAAAGATTCAAACTGTGAAATTTTTCTTTCAATACTGTTAACAAATAATATCCAGAATAAACTTTTGTTAGTGACTACCCTGAGACAGATCTCATGCAGGAATTACTGGAAGAGAAGTTAAGAGCTAACTTGTCAGGAAATGGCTAGTGAGTCACTCACAGGCAGTGAGTGTGAGAGAATGTGTGTGTCAAGCAAGTATGGAAAATCAAGATCTACATGGTCAAGAAGTAGGAGGTGGAAGAAAGATTTAAAGTAACAGACACCTTTCTCCCTTGCCATTCTGAAATGATGCTGTAAGAAGAGAAGACAAAGCGGTAAAAGAGGAAAGGGAACATCTACTTTTTCTTCAGAAGATTTAAAATTATGTGAATGAAAAAAATTAAGTTGTTTTAAAATCTATACATCCATTTATGGAAAAGGCTACTTTTTAATGGTACTACTGGTCTGGTTTCAAATCTTCTTTTGTATACATGATGCTAAGAATATCTTACAAATTCTTAAGGAAAAAAAAACTTTTTTAAAACCTTGTAAACTTTCTTAATATTAACATCTGCTTACAATATTAGGAAAACAAATCTAATTAAAAACACCATATCAAGGGGCACCTGGGTTGCTCAGTCAGTGAAGGTCGCTCAGTCAGTTAAATGTCTACCTATGGCTCAGGTCATGATCCTGGGATTGAACCCCACATGAGGCTCCCTGTTGAGCAAGGAATCTGCTTCTCCTTCCCCTTTGCACCTCCTCCTACTCTCATTCTCTCTCAGTCTCTCTCTCGAATAAATAAAATCATATTAAAATGTTAATTAATATGTCTATTTACATACTTTAAATTATCAAAGTAAAAAAATAAAAATAAAGTCAGAAAAGTACAAGGATACAGAAACACTGTTACAGAACTCTTTAAGGAAAATAATTGAATAGCTATTCATGCATGCAATATACAAGAGTTTACAAGTTCCATTAGCAACCTTAAAATAGAACATGTAAGACTTCAAAAACGTATAAATACATACTAAAGTTAATATTTAGTAAGGAGGCTCAAATGGGGATTAAATGAATACCAGCAGAATTTGCATATGTGTGGAATTATTAAAAATCACAGTATATTTTTCTCATTCTCATATTTCATAGATCCAAACTAGTTTGTATCTTACCAGTTACATTTGACTCTTTAAAGACTGGAATGTGCACTAAATTCACATTTGAAAAAATCAGTCTTAAAATGAAAATAAAAGTATATTATACTCCCCAGTTTACATATATTATACTCCCCAGTTTACATATAATCTATGTTCACCTGCTTTTTTGTTTGTAATAAAATATATGCTTTTAAAAAGAACAGAAACCTATGGCTGTATAGCCATACAGTTAAAAAATTTTTTGTAAGATTTTATTTATTTATTCATGAGGGAGACAGAGAGAAGAGAGGCAAAGACATAGGCAGAGGGAGAAGCAGGCTCCCTGCAAGGAGCCTGATGTGGTACTCAATCCCAGGATCCTGGGATCACAACCTGAGCCAAAAGCACTCAGCCACTGAGCCACCCCAGTACCACAAAACACAGTGAAATTTTTACATTCCTTGTACTCCACATACACACATGAGATTTAGGGTCATTAAAAGTTTTCCGAGCTAAAAGAAATTTCTTATAATGCATTCTTAATTTAGAAATAGTCTCTTTGTTGCTTAAGGTGATACACAGTATTGTCTTGTTTTGTTTTTAAACTTTGTAATCACTTTGCGCTTTCTTTTCTACTGACTTCCAGAAAGTCATACTCTCCTACTTTTTGTCTTACCTTTCTAGCAGCTCCTCCATATTCCACCCAAGCACTGGCCACCAGCTCAAAGTCTACCCTGCCCTGTTCTTGCTCTGTAGATTCTCATCAAGGGAGGTCACCCTCTCTCCTAGATCTCTCAGCTCAGGGCTGTTAACCCAACTGTCAAGCAGACACCTTCACTTATACGCTCTTCAAACTCAGTACAAGCAAAACACAATCTCCATCCAACATCCCCTCCTGTCACCCCAAACCAGTCTTTCCATGTATGACACATCTTGGACAATAGCACTCTCAGCAACCTAGGTGTCCAAGACAGAAACCAGGTTACCCTGGACCTTTTGTCTGTCACCATCCTTCAATCCCCCATCATAATTTCACCAAGCTGTTGGTTCCTCCTCCTACTATTGGTTCCTCTTCCTACTAATTTATCTTCATCTTAATGTTTTGAACTTAGGTAACTATAACAAACTCCTAACATGATTGGTTTCAAATCTATACTCCAAACCACCACCACAGGATCTTTGCAAACTCGAAGTCTGATGATAAGTAGCTTTATCTAGCTCTAAGGGTAAGGTTTAACCAACTTTCTCTCTCACCATCCTATCCAACTCCATACGCGAGCCCTCCATTACAGCTAGGATGACCAACTTGCAATTTCCTCCAAAATTCCATGCTCTTATTCTCATGTCCTGTTCTTTCCAACTAATGTATTTGTCCTATTTCTTCATCTGACAATTTTACCTGGGTTTTGTTGTTGTTGTTGTTGTTGTTGCTGTTGTTTTTAATTCAGCTTAAAGGAACACCTAGGTGGCTCAGTTGGTTGAGGGTCCAACTCTTGGCTTCGATTCAGGTTATGAACTCACGGGGGGCAAGGCAGAGCTCCACAATAAGCTCTGTGTTCGGCAGGAAGGCCACTTGAGATTCTCTCCCTATGCCTGTCCCTTAACTTGTGTGCATGCACACACTCTCTCATGCTCTACTTAAAACAAATAAAATCTTTAAAAATAAATAAATAAAAATTCAGCTTAAACACCATCTGGTTCCCAAAAGCAGACTTGATTCCCTCTTTGACTTCACTTCTCCTTCTCCTCACTAATGTGGGGTAGATGTCCTCCTATGGGGCCTTTGTGCATTCCTATTGCAGTGTTAATTACATTGTATTGTAACTATGTATTTATAGGTCTGTCTCCCCTACTGGATAACAAACTTTTTTCTAAGTTTTTATTTGAATTCCAGTTAGTTAACATACAGAGTTATACATCAATTTCATGGATTGCAAACTTTTGAAGAAGAAGGAAATATAACATTTTTGTCTTAGAATCAGTAGTGGCTAGTCTGAACCTAACACTTTATATACTCAATAAATTTTGTTCATTGAACTAATTTTACATTTTTGTAATAATCTGATTTTTTCCAGGCAACATATTTCCATTTCAACTACTTTATATTATTCCCTAACAAACTCTAGAAATTGCATATTTTCTCAACTAAGACAATATATTAAAATTTTATTATTACATCCATTTTAGAAGCTACCATTCCAAAACACCTGATGACAACTAGGAAATCATGAAAAATTCACCTCACTCTTAAAGTAACAAGAGAATCCTCTTATGACATTTAGTTGTGCCTTGCAACAAAACTCTTGAGGTAGAGGCACTAGAAAATAAAAGTATTAAGAAATACAGCTTTCCACCAGAAGATTCCTCATCTGTAAAAGATACAGACCTAACAGGCATAATAGACTTTCCAGCAGAAGTTACAGCTAGTAGAATATTTAATTTTCTAAAATATTAATAGCCTAAAACTAAATTACATTAGTAAGATTTCTTAAATATTTAGAACATGTATAGTTTTATGATTTAATAACTCAGAAATACCTAGACTACAAAATATATCCTACAATTAACAAAGATTATTTCTTAATAAAAAGAAAAACCATCTTTCCATTATTGCTTGCCACATTTTGAAATCAGCCTTAAAGCTTATGTAATTCCTAACCTTTTGGGAAATGGAATAGCAGCCAAGTAAATTTTGACCAATTTAATATCATACTTGGCTAAAAGAAATATAGCTCTATCAATCTTGGCATAGTTATATCTCTTGAGTGTAACTTTAAAAGAATTTCAAAGCTATATAGAGAATTTCACTTTATACAATTTCTGACTAAATGAATGATAACAAAAATCAACCAAGGTAATAAGCCAATATCTGGGTTTATTGAGGCAGAGCAACAGAACTGAGGCATACCCAACAGAGGCCTCGCCTCACCCATCTTAATGATGAAATGTGCATCCACACACCAGGCCTGTCATGCCAGCTGTCAGCAATGAGAAGCCACAACAACCTGATTAGGCATGCCACTGTGTCCATACACAGTTTAATGGACACAACAGCTTCAGCCAAAGTCAATTTCTTTTGAAAATGTGCATCTAAGAATCAAATAGATTTCACTTCAAGGTAGAATCATAATTGAATGCTTATCAACATGTAACTGAAGACAAGAGAAAACTTTTCTTTTAATCTTGAAAGAACTCAGAAGCATTTTCTAAAACTTACATGAAATGCAGTATTATCCTTACCACCTCCACAGATCTCACACTAAAATTTAATATAAAAAGAAATCTTAATTTCTGAACTGCTTTGAAAATCATCCCTTTCCTTAAAGTAAAAAAATAAAGAGATAAAACTGATTACTACATCCAAACTCAAGCCAAAATATATTTTGTCTAATCTTAAGAACTTCATTCAATCCCATTTTCAAGGAAGGCATGCTAAGGTGACCATGTAAAAATATAATAATCCAAACCTTACAATTACAAATGCAAGAAATCAGGGGCGCCTGGGTAGCTCAATCGATTAAGCATCTGCCTTCAGCTCAGGTCATGATCCCAGGGTCCTAGAATGGAGCCCCACATCAGGCTCTCTGCTCAGCAGGGAGTCTGCTTCCTCCCCCCCCCCCCCATGTTTATGTACACTCTCTCTGAAATAAATAAAATCTTTAAAAAAATAAAATAAAATGCAAGAAATCAGTATAAATTCCCTTGATACCACTTTCAAGATTAGCAATATTCTGTTTAAATTGTCAAAGTTCACAACTGACCAATACATTATCTTGATCTTAGGAAATTATCACTCATGGGAAAGTCTGACTAAATCTCAAAGAGGCACATTCCTGCGCATACGGAATACATTTTACTGTCAATACACACACATCTAGGTCATTTGAGGGAGGAGTCCATTTACCCATACCATTGTCCTCTGGCTTTAAATTGAGTCTCAATCCAGAACAAAACATTCTTCACCATTCTAATGGTGACTTGGGTTTGCTTTGATGACTGGTAGTGACTGAACAGACAAGTAAAATGACCCAATCAGACATACTAGAGCATGACCCAAAGACCAAATCCAAACTTCAGCCTGTTTTTGTATATCCTTAACTAACAAGACAAATAAAGACAAAACAAAGAAGCTATGCAACAAAGACTATATCAAGTCCACAAAGCCTTTAATAGTTTCTAGTCAGCCCTTTATAGGAAAAGTTTGCTGATTCCTACACTACAGCATAGTTTAGTAGCTACATACAGACCCTCTCAAATCCATTTTTAAAATATATTTCAAAAAAAAATAAAATATATTTCATGTTATTTTTAAAGAATTAACAATCAAATATGAATTAAATTCAAGGCAACATTAAAATATATACAAATAATAAGTTTATAAAGGGGAAAGGAAAAAACAAAAAATAAAAAGTTTTTAAGTAGTATATAAAACTCTGCAAAAGATTTTTGAAAATCCTTTATGTCTGTCATTTGTCCCTTGTCCATGTGCTTACAGACACCCTCTGAGAATTCCATTTAATTACTGAGGATCTGCTGCTTTGTATGTGCACCAATTCTATGCTGTACTTCACAGAATTTTAGTCAATTTCAGAAGCGTAATTTACCAGCATTCACATCCAGGGTTACCTTTGGGTGAGAGAATCACTTCTAACTTCCAGAATTCTCTGACGCGGTAACTGTCTACTTGTCACATCAGACGTTTAGCAATATTCTCTTTTCTGTCTTTAAATCCTTCAAAGTCTTGTGTGGTTAGCATATATAACACATAAAAAGTGATCCTAGAGATTTATATTCAATTTGTAAACATCCCTATTTGAGCCAATAATTATTTTAAAGATCAAAAAAAAAGAGAAAGCTTAGATGTTCCTACTATACGCTCTCTTACTACAATCTTTCTTTTCATCTCTAAGGGCAATTTTACATCTGGATCATCAAGTGCTGCAACTGATAATGTTCTAACTTCCTTTCTATTTCTGTTTGCTTTTTCATATTTTAATTGTAATACGTGGTCATTGTACAACACATCAAAAGAGAAAACCACATTAAAACATAAAAATCACTCATAATTTCACCAACTAGAACTTGTAATGCTGTAACTATAATATTTTTATTTTTATTTTTTCTAATATTTTTATATACAAATATATTCACATGTGCATGTACATACAAAATTAGAATTATACCAGATACTTTCATGACTAGCATATTTTCCTCTTTACATGGTAACATCAGTATCTTTACTGTTTTGAAAAGTCTTCAAGAACATAATTTCAATACAATAGTCCACCTTATCTGCATGGGATATGATCCAAGACTCCCAGCAACTGCACCATGGATAGTACCAAACCTCATTATATAATATTTTTTCCTAACCATACATACCTTTAATGAAGTTTTATTATTATGCACAATAAGAAATTAACAATAACTTAAAATAAAATAATTAAAACAATATACTGTAAAAAAAAAAAAAAACCTATGTGAATGTAGGGCATCTCTCTCTCAAAATATCTTAGTGTAGTACCCACACTTTCTTGTGATGATATGAAATGATAAAATACCTGGGTGATAAGATGAAGTGAGGTAAACGACATAAGCATAGTGACGTAGCATTAGGCTATTATCACTGATGATAGATCTCAAGAAGGATCATTTGCTTCTAGATCACAGTTGATACCAGCTAACTGAAACCACGGAAAATGAAATCATGGATAAGGGGGAACAACTGTAGTTACGGAACACCAGATTATATGGCTATATCATAATTTACTAATTCTTCACTATTCTATGAAAGATAAAATTTGTTTACAGGCATCTTTAACTTCACCTCTGATTAGTTCTTCAAGATCGATTCCTCCTAGAATTACTATATCAAAAGGGTCAAAACTTCTAAATACCTTTAATACAAACTAGCAAATAACCCTCCTCCAAAAATATACCAACTTAGTTTGTCACCAGTGTTCATTTCATGCTGCAGGTATTTTCAAGTCCCTCTTATATGGGTTTTTTTAAGATTTTATTTATTTGAAAAAGAGAGAGAGAAGGGGGAAGGGTAGAGGGAGAAGGGGAGAGAGGGAAGGAGGAGGGAAAGAAAGGAAAGGAGAGAAACAGAGAACTCAGTGTCCATATTTAGTACAGGGCCTGATACAGAGCCTGACGCAGGGCTTGACCCAATGACCCTGAGACCACCACCTGAGCCAAACCAAGAGTAAAAGCTCAACTCACTGAGCCACCTAGGTGCCCCTTATATGGCCTTTAAGAAGCCTTTGCAAGGTGCTCTTGGAGTGAACTTTTTATCTATTTAATTTTTTTTTAAGATTTTATTATTTATTTGACAGAGAGAGAGAGAGAACACAAGCAGGGGGAGAGGCAGGCAAAAAGAAAGAGAGAAGCAGGCTCCCCACAACAAGAAGCCCGATGGAGGGCTGGAACTAGGCCCCCAAAATCATGACCCAAGCCAAAGACAGACACCCAACGGACTAAGCTCCCCAGATGCCCATCCATTTAATTTCTTGATCAGAATCTGACCTTCAGGGACACCTGGGTGGCTCAGCAGTTGAGCACCTGCTGTTGGCTCAGGGTGTAATCCCGTGGTCCAGGATCAAGTCCCGTATCAGGCTCCTGGTGGGGAGCCTGTTTCTCCCTCTGCCTGTGTCTCTGCCTCTCTCTATGCGTCTCTCATGAATGAATAAAAAAATAAATAAATAAATGTAAAAAAAAAAAAAAAAAAAAAGAACCTGACCTCTATAATTTTGTAGGGCTACAGGGATCATTCTTTTATCTGTTCAAATTTCCTTTTATTTTTTTTTAAAGATTTTATTTATTTATTTATTCATGATAGACATAGAGAAAGAGAGGCAGAGACACAGGCAGAGGGAGAAGCAGACTCCATACCGGGAGCCCAACGTGGGACTCAATCCCAGGACCCCAGGATCACAACCCGGGCCAAAGGCAGGCACTAAACCACTGAGCCCCCAGAGATCCCCAATTTCCTTTTATTTTTAAGAGAGGGAGAGAGCCTGAGAGTTGGGCGGGGGGATGTGGTGGGTGGCGAAGGGGGGTGCGGACATGGGACAGAGAGGGAGAGAAAGAGAATCTCCACCAACTCCATGCCCAGCAAGGAGGCTGAAGGGGGGGGTCGATCTCATGACCCTGAGATCATAACCTGAGCCAAAATTAAGGGTCCAACACTTGACCCACTGAATCACTCAGAGGCCTCAAATTTCCATTTTTAAAAATTCATTTTTAATGTAATAATCCATAAGCTTAATGGTCTTTAGATATGAGTTCTGAGGTAATGTATCTGGAATGATTTTTAAACCTGAACAAACAATATATTTGGTTTTGGGGATTTTTTAAAGTTTTTTTACTTATTTATTCACGAGAGACACGCAGAGAGAAGCAGAGACACAGGCAGGGGAAGAAGCAGGCTCCCCAGGAGGAGCCTAATATGGGACTCAATCCCAGATCCCAGGATCACACCCTGAGCCAAAGGCAGATGCTCAATTGCTGAGCCACTCAGGCATCTAAAACCAAATAAAAGTTAATACATAGTATTTTCTGGGACCCCTGGGTGGCTCCAGTGGCTGAGCGCCTGCCTTGGACTCAGAGCATGATCCCGGCACTCCGGGATCCAGTCCCACATCAGGCTCCCTGCGTGGAGCCTGCTTCTCCCTCTTCCTACGTCTTTGCCTCTCTTTCTCTGTGTCTCTCATGAATAAATAAATAAAATCATAAAAAAAAAATTTCTGAATTTCTATTGTAGTACTCCAAAATAGTCTTGTAAGATTCTAGTAAGTTTTTAAACACTATTTCATCACAATATTTATGATTTTATCAATGTTTTCTTTACTAAGGAAAAGGAATCTATGACCATGTAAATAACATATGCGTATTAATGTGAATATACATGATACAAGCCACTGTCCTTGTTATTTAATAAGTTAATTATTTCATTAGAACCACATATGGACACAATCAATAAAAGTCTTGTAAGAGACCATTAATGACCATATTCAAAGTGTTAAGAGCAATGAAAAATATATTCTAACTCTGTAAATTTTACAAGCATTTAATTTGAAATTAGATATATTCCAAAAGCTAATCCTATTTCATATTTATTTATTTATTTATTTATTTGAGAGAGAACACAAGAACAGGGGGAAGGGCAGAGAACAGGGGGAGGGGCAGAGGGAAAGGATCTCAATCTCCCCAATGCAGGGCTTGATCTCACAACCCTGAGATCATAACCAGAGCTGAAATCAAGAGTCAGATACTTAACTGAAAAAGTCAGACACTTAACTAACTGCCCCAAACTTTCATTTCTAAGATTACTCTTCCTATAATGACTCAAATAGACTTTTGAATTTACTCTTGATCTTCATTTGTGGCATATGGATAAAATGTAAAATAAGTTAAAGCATTTCTAAGTGGTTATAGAGGTATTTTACTATTACCAAATAGTTTTCCTGAAGATTTAAACCATTTCATTCTTTTTAGTATTTTATTTATTTTTGAGAGAGAGAGCACAAGCAGGAAGAGAGGCAAAGGGAAGGGGGAAGAGCAGACTTCCCACTAAGCAGGGAGCCCAACACAGGGCTCCATCCCAAGGTCCTGATATCATGACCTGAGCCAATGGCAGACACTTAATTCACTGCCACCCAGGAGACCCTAAATTATTTCATTCTTAAAATTATATTCTTTTAAAATATTTTATTTATTTATTCATGAGACACACACACACACACACACACACACACACAGAGGCAGAGACACAGGCAGAGAGAGAAGCAGGCTCCATGCAAGGAGCCTGATGGGGGACTCGATCCTGGGACTCCCAGATCACGCCCTGGGCCAAAGGCAGGTGCCAAACCGCTGAGCCACCCAGGGATCCCCCTTAAAATTATATTCTTAAAATATGTAGTCTCTTTCAGTCTTTGTACACTTACTCGGCAAATATTTACTAAGTACTCACTCTGACTACTATTAACAGAAACCTCCAGTACAACAGGGACCACATGTCTACACACCTAGCATGTGGCAGAGTTTTATGGAAATGAACAACAGCTACTGAATAACAGTCTTTACTTCCTGTCTTCTCTTAGGCACACCTCCATTTTAAAAATGAAAGATATCAAAAGGGGACGTTTTTCACAACCAAATGTTTCTAAAGTAACTTACTTGCTGACTTCTTTATACTGGGCTATCTCCTCGATATAAAGAAGGTCATGCAGCCGTGACTGATAGTTGGTCTTGGTCAATGATTTGTCTAAAACAGACTGGGTAAACAGCTGGTCAGCAGAGAGAGGAATTTGGTATCTGATAAGAAGGCTCTTCTCCAAATCAGTAGTTTCATTAGGTTCAAAATCTATAATAGTCTTAGAAGAAGAATCCCAACGCTTAGCTGTGGTTACTAGCTGTTGTTTTGCATGCATCAGGTATTCAAGATCTAAATGGAAACAAAAAACACATTTATAAAGGAACACAACATTAAAATTCTCAAATAATACACTCCAACATTTTGGTAGGAGCATTTTATATGCTAGAGCTAGTAATTTTTAAAAACAAAACAATACAAAAACCCATTTGACAAAGAATCTTCCCAATATCAGAAATCTTTTGTCTAGCTTAATAAAATAACATAAATAGGAACCCATGTTAAAAAAAAACACCATTTTTTTAACATCAGGATAAGAACATATCCAAAATAGTTATTAACATTTTGAAACTACAGATTAACATTTAGAACTTAAATCTCAGTCAAAAGAAATCTGAACTGCAGGAAGAAAATAGGATAAATTCCCCATAAGATAAAATCTATCAGGTAATAATCACTTTTCTCTTCCTGCTACCAATACCCACCCATTATAGAAGAGAAAATCAGAAAACCGTGAAAGGTTAAGTCTTTTCTTGTATAGTATAGCACAGTGAAACTCTCTGAAAGTCAACTTATGACAACAAAAATCTTTTAGAATATTCATGTAAAAACACTGCTAATTCCTCATTAAAATGTGATACGATATACCATTCAAATGCCATTGCAAAAAATACAGTTTAGCCTCAGTTAGAATATACTGTAAGTAGGGCACAGTGTCAAAATCAATAACTGTTCAAGTTCTGACATCCCTGGGGGAAAAAAATGTAGCATAGTACACAGCACATGGTGAAATATATTATAACATAAATTCTGAGCACTGGGTAGCCTCACTCTATCTGCAGTGCATATTACTTTTCTATTGGGTGAAATATATATTTATTTATAAATATGCAGCTTAATCAAGGAAAATGTTACTTGACTGACTCATTAGGCCGAGATCCAGTTTCAATGTAACATAACTGGAAAGATGGCTTCACAACTCAGGTTAAAATTTTGGGAAGAAGTAGTAAAAAGCTTAAACAGAAATCAGCTGGTCTTCAAAATACAAAAATAAGTTACCCTGTACTATCTTTGCAATCAGAGAATAATGCATAATTGTCATGTACTGCTTAGTGAGAGATTTTATTTACATGTTATATATAAATTACGAACATATAAGCATAGTCATCCGAAAGACATTTTCTCAAAACTAGAGAGCAGTTTATCCTAATGTCTTATTAAAGATTCAAAGGTAATTGCTTCTCAGCCTTTTGGCTAAGATCAAGTATAAAGATTCAAATGTAAAGGACCTGATTTCTTGCCTTACTCCTTGAAAAGGTATTTCTACATGCCAGTTTTATTATTTCTCAAATGGTAAAATAAATACAACTATCATCATCAAGTTTTAAGGATGGCCTACAATCTGTCAATACTCTGGATGAGATGAGGATGATTTGTTTTTGCAATAGCCTCAGAAGTAGAAGTTTCATAAAGTAAACTAACCACATTTTCTTCATAAATCATCCTAAAGTTGGGCTCTGCCTTTTGATTCATTAAATCATAGCTACAAAAAACATTTAAATTACACAAATGCCAACATTCCTAAAACAGATGATACCATCACTAAAAATCAGATGATAATCATTATAAAATAACAAGGATGTACATAATTTTTTTCCTCAATTCAAAAGTGAAGAGAAGCAGCAATAGTATAGTGGCAAACCAATAACCAGCCCTTTAAAAAAAAAAAAAAAAAAACACTAAACTCTACATTACTATCAAAGAATCACTGTAATATGTAATAAAAGGATGTCTATTCTTTGGAGGTAGGACCATTATATTTCATAATTTTATTTTAAATAAGAAACTGAATTAGACTATGCCTTGATCAATATTATCTTCACATTCTTCAAAAACTCACTAATTATTCTTTTTTTTTTAATTTTTATTTATTTATGATAGTCACAGATTGAGAGAGAGAGAGGCAGAGACACAGGCAGAGGGAGAAGCAGACTCCATGCACCGGGAGCCCGATGTGGGATTAGATCCCGGGTCTCCAGGATCGCGCCCTGGGCCAAAGGCAGGCGCCAAACCGCTGCGCCACCCAGGGATCCCTCACTAATTATTCTTAACTGATGTTTAAGTAACTAAGATAATAAGAAACCTAAAACAATAGAGCATTCTTTTTAAAAAGATTTTTATATCATCTATTTAATATGTAAAGCAAATTATACAGAAAGTATACTACTCTGGGCTACAAGTATTCAGGCTTTCTGGGAAAAGTGGCATAAGAAACAGTATTTATTTTTCTCGTCTTATCTATACAGTGCCATGACTCCCACTGTGATTTTATGAAATTATTAAAAATAATATTTTCAGCAGGTAGCACAATTTCAAAACAATTTAACATTTAACAATGTTGGGATCCCTGGGAGGCTCAGCGGTTTGGCGCTTGCCTTCAGCCCAGGGCGTGATCCTGGAGTCCCAGGATCAAGTCCAGCATCAGGCTCCCTGCATGGAGCCTGCTTCTCCCTCTGCCTGTGTCTCTGCTTTTCTGTGTGTGTCTCTCATGAATAAATAAATAAAATCTTTTTAAAAAAATTTAACAATGTTAAAATTTATTTCATTTATTTTTCTAATGACTATAAACATACTACAGGAAAGGAGAGAGTTGGAGGAATAGAAAAAAGAATCCTGAAAAACAACCATGTGTGCCAACATCAAAAAGTCTGCAAATTACTCATCTCAGTGATTAGCTCAGACATCAAAAATGAACTGTGGGCAGTGACTACTAAGGACATATTTTGCCAAAACTACTTCTCTTCCCCTACTTCATCTAAACTTGAAGCAAGCTTCTGCCTCCAATTCTCTCACTTATAAGAAGCTTATTTAGACTATTCAAATACCCACCTAACTTACAGTGCTTAAAGGTCATTAGGTCTTGAGAGTTCCTATCCAAAGATTTTTTTCTTAAAGATTTATTTGAAAGAGAGAGGAGGGTGGGGACGGGGCCAAAGGAGAGGGGGAAAGAGAATCTCAAGTAAACAACGCACACAGAGCCCAATGTAGGACTCATTCCATGACCCTAAGATCACAACCTGAGCTGAAATCAAGAGTTGGGACTTGGACACTTACTGAGCCACCCAGTTGCCCCTTAAGAGTCCCTGTTCAAATAGAGGAGGGAGAAGAGGATCCCCATGTGGAACATGACTACTCCTGGGCCTCATTTCAGCCCCAAGTACAGCCACAGTACCAGCTGCTAACATCTACACCGCACATACGGGAAGCCTGGGTAGCTCAGGGGTTGAGCGTCTAACTTCAGCCCAGGGTGTGATCACGGTCCCAGGATCAAGTCCTACACTTGGCTCCCAACATGGAGCCTGCTTATGTCTCTGTCTCTTCCCCTCTCTCTCTCTCTCTCTCTTCTCTCTGCCTCTCATGAATAAAGTCTTAAAAAAAATTAAAAAAATAAACCACACATACATGCTGCTCAGGACAGCTGAGCCAGTTCATCCTTGGTAAGCATTTTTCTTCAACCCAGATTAGGCTAAAATGAAAAATACTCTGCCAAGATGAAAAGTGAACAGGTTAAGGATCAATACTCACAAAACCATACAAGGAGAGATGAGTTTTAACCCACTCCCACTCCTACAATAATAAATCTCAAAGCAAATCTAACAGAAATTATAAACCTGTAGGATTTGTTACCCTGAGATGTGGCAAGCAGGAGCCATAAACATATTTTAAGAGAAATTCAGAAGAAAAAATTAAAGATAATTAGCATATACCTAATTTTTTGAAGATAACATAAGGGAAGAGCTGCTACTGCCACAAACAGAATTCAAGGATGGAGTAAATAGTCAGACACAAGACATGCATCCCAACTTCCCTGGCCCCACTGACTGAGACAGGAGTGCCCTCCTTGTTCAGCCACATAGTTACTATTCTAATGAAGCAAAGGATTTTATCTTGAAGAATATGATATAGCAGATCTGAAAATTATCCTTAACAGAACTGAGAGTAGATAAGAAAAAGTACAGGTCTAGTACAAGGGTGGATGTAGAAGAAGCATGCAATAAACAAATGCAGGCTAAATATGAAATATATTAAAAACAGCTCTAATGGGGATCCCTGGGTGGCTCAGCAGTTTAGCACCTGCCTTTGGCCCAGGGCGCGATCCTGGAGTCCCGGGATCGAGTCCCCACATCGGGCTCCCGGCATGGAGCCTGCTTCTCCCTCCTCCTGTGTCTCTTTCTGTGTCTCTGTTTGTGTGTCTCTCATGAATAAATAAATAAAATCTTTAAAAAAAAAAAAACAAAACGAGTGGTCACTAAAAAAAGGACATAAAGAAGTCTTACAAGGGACGCCTGGGTAGCTCAGTGGTTGAGCATCTGCCTTTGGCTCAGGCGTGATCCCAGTCCGGGAATTGAGTCCCACATCAGGACCCCTGTGAGGAGCCTGCTTCTCCCTCTGCCTAAGTCTCTGCCTCTTTCTGTGTCCCTCATGAATAAATAAATAAAATCTTAAAAAAAAAAAAAAAAAGAAGAAGTCTTACAAAAGAGGGGAAGGCATCGTATTAGTTTCAAATGAGAGGATATCATTTACTATATTAACTCCTTCTACCGTATCTGAATGAAATATAAAATTCATTATACTTTCAAACTGATATATTAGAAACCTAAGAAATGACGCTCTATTTCTTCCAGTCACCACACTCAAAACGGGGGCCATCTTGGACAACTTGTCTTCCACCAACTTCTCTTGCATTCTCTTGCCATGATCCACAGGTACTATGTCTTTAAGGGCTCAGGTCTTTATCTCAGCTTCTTGGCCCCTCTGACCCTCCCGGTCTGCATCACCCTAGCCCCAGACCTCCCTTTTCTAAAAAATTCTCCTTCTGTCTTCCTACTTTCTTCGTTCTATTTGTAAGCTAGGGATTATCCCAATCATAGTTACCATTTACTGAATGCCTGCCCTGTGCCAGATACCATACAAGGGTATTCGTTCTCACAATGATCCTCTAAGAGAGATAGTTCCAGCCCCACTTTACAAAGGTTTCCACGAAGTTCAGAAATGTTAAGTACCCTGTCCAGGGTCACATAGGTATTAAGAAAATCAAGATTCAAAAAAAAAAAAAAAAGAAAGAAAGAAAGAAAAAAGAAAATCAAGATTCAAATCCAATTCTATTTGACTCTGAAGTCTGTTCACTGCTTTTTCTTCAACTAGAAAAGTATCACATACCTGAGGGAAAAACAAAGTACCCTTAATCTCTCAAGCCCATAAGAGTGACCTAAAATCCTCATCATTACCTCCCTCCTTCCTTCACCTATCTTAATAGTATCATGTTCTCTTACATGTAGACACGTAACATTTTATATTATTAAATAGGCTTTCATTATCAAGTACAGATTCTTGTCAACACAAACTTAATTTCGATGGGAAAATAAGTCATGAGTTACAAACCACCAATCTAAACACAAACTTTTAAAATAGAACTCACATGTCGCCAAGAACATCCTATTAGAGTTACATGGAGAGTGGGAAATACCTGTTGGTCTTTCTTCGTGACTTAAGTAGGATGCGTCCTGGTAATTGTCAAGTTCTAGTCTCTAAAAGCAACTTACTGGTACAGGGGTGGGCAAACCACAGCATGCAAGGTAATTCCAGGCTGCTGTTGTTTTTGAAAATAAAGTTTTATTGGAACACAGTCATGCCCATTTGTTTACACATTGTCTATAGCAGCCTTATCATTACAGTGTAGAGCAGAGGAGTTGCAATGGACACCACTTGCCTGACAACATTTAAAACATTACCTGGCTCTTGCAGGAAAAAACTGTCAAAGTACTCCTCTATTAACAAACATAAATTATATATTATCTTGTAAGCTGTATCTAATTGACTTCAAGAATTAATATATTCTGATTTCAAGGAGTACTGAAAAAATGAAAAAACAGAATACAACAGAATAAAAACAGGTAAAAGGAATCAAAGTAAGGAAGAAATAAGATTTAAGTGAGGCTTTTAAATAAGTCTGGGTAATATTAGCACTCATACTAGAAGGTAATGCCTATCGTTCAATCTGGGCCTAAATATTGCTTTGACTTTACCAGCAACTAAAGAAAAGGAGACAGAACCAGTTCTTCCACCTGTTTATTGTATCCAAAAAATAAAATCCTAGCATTTGCTCATGAACAAAACTTCTGGGTTCTCATAAGTGGACCACGGTGGTGCATAGTGAAAGACAACCTCCACAGTGGTTATAGTCAATACAACATCAAGTTTCACATGAAGTGTTAAATAAATACTTAGTGTTCATTAGAAAAAAATAAAGCACCTATAATCAAAGCAAAAGCCAAAGAAATGCAGGGTAATGTGCCCTTTCCTTGTCCTGTTGGATCCTGACATAAAATTCAGGAACAGGCCGTAATGTAACAACATACAATTATCATCTTCTGCAGGTGCTTACATATTGAAAGCAGGGACTTCTTCCCAGGAACACAGAGCAGATCCTATTAAAAGGCATCTTGGTCTCCTTTACTAGTGAATGTACAAAACCAACTTATGAAACCTTATATTTAGGGCTTTTCAATCAAAGATAATGTACTAATGTCAGCAAAGTTAACTGGAGACTCAGTCAAACATGGAAACAGACATTGGAGGTGTACTCACAATTACCACTGAAATAACAGCCTACCCAAACTAATACTCATACAAGTTTGGGGAAGCTCAAAGCAAGTTTGTCTGATGACTATACAAAGAGAACAGGGCACAATGTGAACCATTCTAATCTCATTACACAGTAAATGAGTTGATTGCTTTGGGATATTTTTTCCCCTATTATTCCCTCTCTATCCATGGAATATTTAGGGGCCAATACATATCTTCTAATGCTGACATCATAGTGCCTTTTAATACATCGTATCAGGGGAAAAAAGTCTAAATATTACCTTCTGTAGAAGCTGCATCAATCATTACTCTTTGCATGAGTACTGGTTCCAATCCAAAGTCGAAAACTATGGTTTGGCGAAAAGTTCCAAATATTTCTGTGTTAAATGCTATCCCGACTTTATACACGTAATGATCTAATCCATTTTGGGCCATCTTTCCTCCTATCCATTCTTGACAGTTTTCTGGGACTTCTTGTGATACCTGGGTAGTACTATCTCCGGCAGATATTGCAATGATACTAAAATGAGGACGATGAGCATCATAAAGCAATGCTACACGATACAGCATTCTTGCAGGCTACAAGGAAGTTAAAATAATTCATTGAGTACAAGGGGGTGAAAAATCCAATTGTAATTGGGCTCTTCAATGAAAATATTCCCATTAGGGACTTTTACTTTCCCATGCTTCTAAGAGACTATTTTAAAAGTACAAATTGTGCCCATAAGCCATTTAGAAAAAGGAATGGTTAAAAAAAAAAAATCAGTTGTTAAAATTATATTTATGATGTCATTTATACCTCTGTAAAGCTGAATTTTTTTAAATGATATATTTATGCTACATCTCTAGCCTCCCTGCTCTTTCTATGATATGCTCATCTTTCTTTGTGGTAAAAGCTATCACTCTGTTAGACCACTGACCTCCAACTTTCCAAACCTTTGGCCTAAAAAAGTTTTATCTAGCTTCAAGTAGGAAGTCTTCATAGGAGGGCAGTTACCTCTGAAGGCACTGGATTGGGTTCAAGGCCGAAACTAAATGTTCCCAGATTTTTCATCCCAAGATCCAGATGGTACAGTGGAAGAAATGCCACCAAAAAAGTACACAAAACTTTTCCACTGCACGTATTCACAGAAAAGTTTGACTCTGCTTCATTCTTAAACTTTGAACGTTATATTCAAGATGGGAAGCACTGCAGAAAATGTTTCATATTAAAAACCCACTATTACAGAATATGTGATTTCATCAAATGTAATTTAAAAAAAGCAAGTTGTTACAGTTTAAATATCTTAGAACTGCCAGATTAAACAATTCCATTTTTAAGTAATTATAAGCCATGAACCCCATCCTATGTTCCAACTTCAGGAAACAATATATCAAAAACCTCTTTATCAAAATAATAAGTTAGCAAACATCTAAATATCTACCACAACTTTTACCTCAAAATCTAAAAATATTGTACCTTTAATGAACAAAATACAGAAATACACTTTAGTACAATATAGAACCTACTTAAGATGTACTTAGATTAAAAAAATTTTAGTGCTCTAACACAGAGATTTAAAGGTCAAAAAAAGCCTGAAGAAAAATTTTTAAAAACTACATTCTTTAATTAGCACAAAATTCATACCTTACAAGTAAGAGCAAAGGTCCATGTCTGGTGAGATTTTTTGGTGTTGACAGTAACCGACAGATCAGGATTATGCTCTACTTTTACTCCTTCTATACATTCACTAAGCTGAAAATAGAGAGCAATTAATATTATACTTTTAGTCCCAAAAGCACAAACAAAAATTTTTGGCATGGTAAATAAATATCAACGGTAAAGATGTTGATGGAACTGTTTACAAAGCAAGATATTTTTATACATTAATTTTATAAGAACAAAATATAATAAAGCTTAGACAAGACATAAGAAAATTAATAACAATAAAATGGCAGTAAATACTTCCTGAATGAAGATTAATGTAATACCTGCAAATCTCCAAACAAATGGCTTAGTTCTGCTCTTTATCTTAGCAAAAGGGTCTACTTTTGCTATAAAAACAGTTTTATCAGAATCAAGTTCTTCATATAGAAGATAAGGAAATAAACCAAAATATAGCACAAAATAAAGTCAAGACTCAAACAAGGTCATCACTTAAAACAAACAAACAAAAAAAATGCAGTTTATTTTCCTCACCACTTTCTCAGGAGATAATGAATTCATCCACTTTTCTATCAAGGTTTCCATGTAACTGCCTGAGAGCTGTTTATTCTCATTTTGCTGTTTCAATTTTATCAAGCGTGAAGCATATCTTTTCTGCCATTCTGCTAGTTCTTCCTGGGAATGTGCTGAAGTACACTGCGCACCATACCTACAGATTCCTTGCTCTAAAAATCTAAGTAGAATAGGAAAAACTGTTTTATCATATACTTTGTTGGACCATTTAAAAGATAAACTTCCAGCATTTGCCCTCCGACTCTTCAATAACAAAAGCAAAACGTCATCTCCTGAAAGGCCATAATATCACACTGACTTGCACAAGAAGGAAGAAGAGGTTTCCAGAACATTTGTAACAGTTAATCACTATAGCAACTTCCCATACTCAGTGACCTCTTTTTTGGAATAAGGGGATGTTAAAGCAAAGCATAATCAATCATAACCACCCCTCACCCACAAAACCGACACTGAAAAACTAGCTTCCTTCATGAGGTAACAACTCTATTTAGACAATTCTTCTTACAGCAGAATTTTCCTAAAGCAACACTGACATCAAGTGGATTGGTGCATCAAACACAGGTATGCCCTACTTCCCAAAATGATAGGACCTAAAGAAAATTCTCCATATACTAGGAATTTCATTCTGAAAAAAATGTTAATGTATCATTAAATTATCATCTTAAAGCTTCTGCTTTTCACTTTGGAATATAAGGCCTTTACTCTTTTCTATTTTACTATTACCTATATTTCATTGAAAATACTGGACTATATTCATTTGCTTGAAGTTTTGAATAAATTAAGAATAAAAGTTTTATATTAGAATCACAATTAATTCAATAGATTAAAATCTTCAATGGTAAATTCCTAAATGTTCATTTTAAAAAGATAGTTAATGGTTTCTCAGTGTTTGGGACTCAGAAAATTCAACTGATAAAATGCAAAACTTAGATCATTAATTTTAAGTTTTACATATCCTACAAAATTATGGGCTTAGCCATTTTTTGAACACTGAAACATCAAAAAATTAGTAAAAGATCTTCTGAGAGAAAAAATGAAAATTATAAATAGCAAAATAGAGATCAGAAGTGTTATATTACAGAAAATTTTTCAACTGAAAAAATATGGTCAATAGAAACATACGTTAAACGAACCACAGCACAATGTAAATTATCAAATGGTTCACCCTATTTGAAAAGATGACTATTTTTGTTTTCTTAATGATACACAAAGTACTTAAATCATACTATTTATTAAGTTCTCTTATATGTTTTGTAAGACATTTAAAAATCATGCATTTGTTTTTCTCTTAAGTATGTCTTAATGAGCCAAATATTTGTCTTTATATTGCTCTGTTTTAAATTATTTCTTTAAATATTAAAGGTTGATATTCTTATCTGGCCTATAAATTTTCTCATGTTTCCTCTGCATAGGATTGTGTTCTGCCTCTACTCCAACATGACGCCACCAGGATTTTTGAAATTGACTACTCAGTTTATTTCTACTATAAAATCATATCTGATCTCTTGACTATTCAATCATCACTACATATTCAATTTCCTTCATTATCAAAGACAATCTATAGTAATGAGATTTTATATCTAAAATCCCTCTAGTTACCAGTTCTTATAAAAAGAACCAGAGTTCACCTTTCAAAATGTGACTTTAATAATTCTTTCCAGCTTAATAACAATTTTATTTTGAAAGCTTTGCCACTGAAATAGAAATTACTCATAAATTATACATAAGGATAACATGAAGGTAACAGATTCTTTTTAGAAAAGTTATTAAAATAATTGAACATTTCTTCATCTATTTTATGCTTTACTTCTGTTTATATAATTTCAATTCAATCACATCAGTTAGAGGTAAATTTCACATAAGTTAGAGACCAGAATTAAATTCAGTCATAATTATCCAACTGGTATTATAAAAGACTTCTACACAAAGTCTTAACAATCTTAATTTAGATCACTGTTTTTTGTAATTAAAAGAAGACTCACTGATATGGCTTTGACTTTTATTATTTAATGATAACAACCATTAATTATGGCTTCTATTTCAAGTTTAAAATAAACTTTTCTCGATCATTGTATTTCCTCCTTCACATATTATCTTCTTTAAATTAGCATTACTACTTTTCAAAAAGTGAAGGAAAATTATCTACCTTTTGAATAAAGACACGTCATTGGTTTAAAGAAAAAATTCACGTTACCTTTTACACAAAGTATATTCCTCGCTGCTTGTGATTCCCCTAGGTGGTGGGCGGAAATGCCAACCATTACAAGATCCTAGAGAGTAATCAGGATATAGTCTTATCATTTGAGGCTTGCTAAGAATTCTGATATTTTAATGTGTAAGAAATACTATAAACCCTCCACACACATCATCCTAGATGATGTAAAAAGGACATGATATACTTGCCTCTACCAAAAAAGTAATCTATCAATCAAAGAAGTTAAATTCAATTAACCACAGGAAACTCAGACATCACTGAAGTAATTACCCAGCAGCTAAACCAGGTCGATGCCCCTGACTCTTTTCTAGCAACTGGTGGACATATTTTCCAATGCAATCTCTTCCCTAACGAACTAAAGGGGCAAATGTTGGCATGCTTGTCATTTCTTAAGTACAAGATGTGTCTCTATTAGGAATTATTTCAGGAATGAGAAAATTATCGTATCCTGGAAGGAAATTTTGTAGAACAAATTCAATGCTGCATATTCAGTGAAAAGTTCCACATTATTACCCATGTTCCTTAGGATTTGTCTGGCACAGGTCATTGTATCAAGTAATCCTTTTATACAAATGAAATAAAACTTAAAAAAAGTTGAATTCTGAGGTAGGAGCTAAAAAATAACATTTGTTTACTTCTGAATACAATGAGCTTTGATTCGATTCGGTAGAAGTTCCAAATAAACCAAGGAAAATAATGCTTGAGAAAGAAAAAGGCTAGAGCAACAGAGGCTGAGCAGCACTAAGTTTTCAAGGACCTCACAGGCATTCTCTATTTCCTCACAAGTCATGTGCTACCCAAAAAATAGATATTCAGCCAGGTTGAGTTTAAAGCCATTTTTCATCCCTTTCCTGCTGTGTGACTAGGAAAACTACTGAACCTTAATAAATATCAGTTTCATTACCTATGAAAAAGATGGAGAAACCAATACATGTTTTTGTGAAAGCCCATACCACAGTACACAGTATCCAGCAAACACTCAATGAATGTTGGTCCCTCTTCCCTTTCCTCTAGCAAGAGAAGAGGAAGGAGGTCATGGATTTTAATTATGGCAGGAACAACTTAGCTTCCAAAAAAGTAATAATTGGACTAGCTGAGGACAGGAAAAGAGAAAAGACTTCCCTCAACAAAAGCAATTTGACATTGCTAACAATAAGGTTTCCATTTAGAGCTATATGGAGGCAAGAGAATGATACCTCCTACCTCCATTATTCTACAAAAGGGAGCCAGTGAAAAAACTGCTTTCATCCACACCTACTTTTAAAATTAAATTTGTATATTCTCTTTTACACATCCACGTACATGTACTGTATGTAACTCAATAAACATCCTCCCAATAATCAATAACAAAGGGATGCCTGCAATTACAGTTACAGAAGTAACACAGAATTTGGTACTTACCCCCTTCCAAGTCTTCCACGTGATATCCAGAGAGGACGTTACTAGTTGCTGTCTGAAATTTTTCAAATGAAAATGTTCTTATAATAAGAAATAACCAATTGAATGCTGAATTAAACTTGGATGTTTTCAACATTTTTTTAAAAGGTTGAGTTTGAATACTTAGCAATTTTAATGAACATTAATACTGTAAACAGTATTTTTTGCATCCATCTGTGTTTCATGTTATGTTAAACTATGTTTAAATATAGAAAAGAAAAAATATATAGAAAAGAAGTACTTATGTGGCCCGTATTAAGGAAACTGGTAGAGATTCCCTATATAAAAATTACCTGGTAATAAAATTAAAAACTCTAAGTCCCCAGTCCTGAATCCCATGGAGTAGTGCCTCCATCACTTATTCATTTCACTGTCCTCTTCCTAACACCTAGAGAATGACCGGCTAACAAGGTACTTTTTCTCCTGCATTAAGTGCAATGCCATGACTGTGGGGCCTGGAGCACATCCTGCCAGGTCTCCCTCACTCTGGGATAAGCCATTCCCCCATGATGGAGCTGAGGACCCACTCACTTTGACTTCCTGGTTTTGACTCCTTTGGTGGACATAAATCCCCAATCTGCTCCTTTGGCTCTAAACTCTACACCCCCCCCCCCCCATTTCAACTGAATGCCAGCCATAGCACTTTTTCTTATTTTTCTTAACTACTGATAGCATTTTATGTGCTGGATCATTGTCAGTCATGTACAGATCCACTGCCAACAGACTTACTGCTTTTCTGTATTCCCACACCTCAGAGAGATCAGGCACTAATGGGTGCCCAGTTAAATGCATCTAGGATGGGATGCGTGGTTGGACAGATGATCATCTAAGCACTTCAAACAAATATGTCAAAAATTAAATTCATCATCATTATCCCAAATCTCATCCTCCTTCAATTGCTCCTTAACTCAAGTTAATGGACATATGTTCCCAAAGAGAGTAAGGTTAAAATTCTGAAAGCCATCTAGAACTTTTTTTTTCTTAAAGATTTTATTTATTTATTTATTTATTTATTTATTTATTTATTTATTTATTTATTTAATTCATTCATTCATTCATTCATTCATGAGAGACACACACAGAGAGAGAGAGAGAGAGAGAGAGAGAGGCAGACACAGGCAGAGGGAGAAGCAGGCTCCATGCAGGGAGCCTGATGTGGGACTCAATCACAGGACTCTAGGATCACGCCCTGAGCCAAAGGCAGACACTCAACCACTGAGCCACCCAGGCGTCCCACGAACTCTCCCTCTTCTGTCCCACTCTGAGTATTCTCCAAACCTTGTTCAAAGAGGTCTATAATGTCTCTAATATCTGTCTCATACTCTCTACTCCCACTGCCACTATCCTGGGTAAGGCCCTCATCTGCCCCTTAACCAAACGACCCCTAAATGTTACCCTATACCAAGTTACCTCTGGGTCTTTACCTAGCACCCCCATCCTCCTGCCTTCCTGGTCTCCCCACAGATTGTTAATCTCTCCTTTCCCTGCCTGTACTTCCACTGCAGCACTTACTGACCACAGGCAGCCTGCCCCATGGGCACGTTAGCTATGTGCATCTCGGACTGGCCCACAGATTGTTTTTCACAGCTATCTCAGCGTTAAAAAAACCCCAGAGAACCTTGAACAGCACAGGAGCTCAGTTAATTTTGAGCTGAATCAGAGGAAATACTATCCCAAGGTGAAATTTGGAATGTCTTGTACCATAGAATGTCTAACACTAATTGTGTATGACTGAAACATTAATATCATTTTAATTTACATGGCGGTAATTAAATTGGACTTTTTAGGCTGGGTTGGAATTAAATCACTATAATGTTCATAGCAGCAATGTCCACAATAGCCAAACTGTGGAAGGAGCCACGATGTCCTTCAACAGATGAATGGATAAAGAAAATGTGTTATGTATATATACAATGGAATATTACTCAGCCATCAGAAAGGTCAAATACCACCATTTGCTTTGACAAATGCATGGAACTGGAGGGTATTATGCTGAGTGATATAATCAGAGAAGGACAATCATCATATGGTTTCTCTCATACGTGGAATATAAAAAATAGTGAAAGAGATTATAAGAGAAAGGCGGGGAATTGAGTGGGAAAAATTAGAGAGGGAGAAAAACCTTGAGAGACTGCTAACTCAAAAGAGAGAGAGAGAGAGAGAGAGAGAGAGAGAAAGAGAGAGAGAGACTCCTAACTCTGGGAAACAAAGAGTTGTGAAAGGGGAGGTGTGGGAGTGGGGATGGAGTAACTGGGTGATGGGCACTGAGAAGGGCACTTGATGGGATGAGCACTGGGTGTTATACTATATGTTGGCAAATCAAACTTAAATAAAAACAAATGTAAGAGAAAAAGGAATTAAATCACTATAATATTGTTTCTATAAGAAGATGTCTTCTGATTCTCAAACTACTTACTAAAAAGTTTTTAAAGACAACCCATTCTTTCTATAAAACAAGGACTGAATATAAGAATACATAAACTAAATCAAAAGTAACTTCACATTACAAGGATTCTATGTTCACAAAAAAGATACATTAAAAAAATCTCTTTAAATTCTAAAGCAATCTAAAGATCCCTGGGTGGCTCAGTGGTTTAGTGTCTGCCTTCTAGCCAGGATGTGATCCTGGAGACCCGGGATCGAGTCCCACATCAGGTTCCCTGCATGGAGCCTGCTTCTCCCTCTGCCCGTGTCTCTGCCTCTCTTTCTGTGTGTCTCTCATGAATGAATAAATACATAAAATCTTAAAAAAAAAAAAAATTCTAAAGCAAGGTCTAAGTGCCATAGTCCCACACTAGCCTTTAAAATATGATTTCATGGCAGCCCGGGTGGCTCAGCGGTTTAGCGCTGCCTTTAGCCCAGGACGTGATCCTGGAGACCTGGGATCGAGTCCCACGTCAGGCTCCCTATGTGGAGCCTGCTTCTCCCTCTGCCTCTCTCTCTGTGTCTCTCATGAATAAATAAATAAAATCTTTTAAAAATAAATAAATAAATAAAAATAAAATATGATTTCAGGGACACCTGGGTGGCACAGTCAGTTAAGCATCCAACTCTGCTTTTCTGCTTGGGGTTATGAGACTGATCCCCATATCAGGCTCCACATTCACACCAGCACTCAGTTTTTCTCTCCCTCTCCTTTAGCTCCTGTCCACCTTCACCCCTGTTCTCTTGGTAATAAATAAATTTAAAAAATATTTCATCTTCATCAAATTTACAAATAAAAAAGCTCACTTCAAGTGTGAATTTTAAAGTATCTCCTCTAAAAAATTTATCAAAATAGGGATGCCTGGCTGGCTCAGACCAGGTATGAGGAACATGTGGCTTTTGATCGTGGGGTCATGAGTTTGAGCCCTGCATTGTGTAGAAAGATTACTTAAATAAGGGCAGCCCCGGGTGGCTCAGCGGTTTAGCGCCAGTTTAGAGCCACCTTCAGCCCAGGGCATGATCCTAGAGTCCCAGGATCGAGTCCCACATCAGACTCCCAGCATGGAGCCTACTTCTCCCTCTGCCTGTGTCTCTGCCTGTGTGTGTGTGTGTGTGTGTGTGTGTGTCTCATGAATAAATAAAATCATAAATAAATAAATAAATAAATAAATAAATAAATAAATAAATAGTGTGTGTAATAAATATATATATTACTTAAACTTTTAAAAAAAAAGTCTAAAGGCACCTGGGTGACCCAGTAGGTTAAGCATCTGCCTTCAGCTCAGGTCATGATCTCAGGGTTAGCTGGGAGTCTGCTTCTACCCCCTGGCTCACTCTGTGTGTGCCTCTGCTCTCTTTCTAGTTCTCTCTCTCTCAAATAAATAAATAAAATCTTAAAAAAAAATAAGTCTTTAAAAAATTTATCAAAGATATGCAAGTAAAAAATGGGAAGAAAATGTTTCCGTCCTATAGTAAAGCTGAAAGCACATAATTTTTAGAAGGAAAAAATACATGGTGTGTTTCAAGAATCAGCATCTACAATGATGTACAAATGAGCAGGCACGCCTGTGCTGACATTGCAGCTCTCAGGCTGGCAGGGTCTGGAAAACAACACATCCACACCAGAAGAGATGATAAAAATGAGAACCTAGGCCTGGGCTTGGTATTTGGCCACTATGACTTTTAGGTTCTAAGATACTGTGTTTTGTTTTCTTAAACA
Organism: Nyctereutes procyonoides; assembly: GCF_905146905.1. Taxonomy (NCBI): domain Eukaryota; kingdom Metazoa; phylum Chordata; class Mammalia; order Carnivora; family Canidae; genus Nyctereutes; species Nyctereutes procyonoides. The sequence goes on along the minus strand of NW_026575020.1, from coordinate 47,732,316 downwards.
CTTTTTTATATGCTCAGAATCCAAGAGAGAAGGGCAAGATCAATGAGCTTATGATGGATCTTTAGTTTATACTGACACATTGAGGGAAAGCAGCCAAATTTCTAATTGCTAGAATTTCTATAAATTTACAATCAAACCTATGGATTTGATATTTTAAGTCTTACTAGAATATACATTGTTTTGTTTCCATTAGTCAGCCTTGAGTTCCATGACTTTATCCTTATCCACTAGCACTTAAACACCTGCTCAGTGCAATCTTTAAATAACAAATTGTTTCTATTTTTTATTTATTTTTTTTAAGATTTTATTTATTTATTCATGAGAGACACAGAGAGAGAGAGAGAGAGAGAGAGAGAGAGAGAGAGAGAGAGAGAGAGAGAGAGGCGCAGAGACACAGGCAGAGGGAGCAGGCTCCATGCAGAGAGCCAGACGTGGGACTCGATCCCGGGTCTCCAGGATCATGCCCTGGGCTGAAGGCGGCGCTAAACCTCTGAGCCACCTGGGCTGCCCTGTTTCTATTTTTTAACATGTCATGCACAATAATAAATATGGGTACCAGTGTTTGTTAGCTTTTTCTAGTTGTATTTTTTTTATATAAATAATATCAGTTCACTAGCCAAAAAGAATACTACTTTGGTTACAGAGAAAAGTTAATTATAAACAAAACTTAAGTCACTTCTTCCAAAAGTACACTCACAAAATAGGAGTCCAGTGATACTTGTGGCCTTACATGTGACAGCATTATAAGTATTAAAAATTAAAATTCACATATATGTATATAAACATAATATCTATATCTCTGCGATTATCAGATGTAAAGTAATAATTCCACTAAGGCAATAAAAAAGAAAGCCAAAAATTTTAATAAAATGAAAGGTCATCTATTTTACATCCCATGTTAAAAGTCTAAAACATTTAAAATTGGGGGATTCCTGGGTGGCTCAGCGGTTTAGCGCCTGCCTTCAGCCCAGGGTGTGATCCTGGAGACCCGGGATTGAGTCCCACGGCAGGCACCCTGTGTGGAGCTTGATTCTCCCTCTAAAAAGTGTCTCTGCCTCTCTCTCTCTCTCTCTCTCTTATGAATAAATAAAATCTTTAAAAAAATAAAAATAAAATAAAAAATTTATAATTGTCTTCCTTTAATCCTTAGAAATTAAAAAGACTACATATATACAAGAAAGGAAATGGCTCTGAAGCTAATTAGAGCTTACTGATAGGAGTTAATTCACAGTAAGACAAAGAAAATAACATTTATTAAAAGCCTATGTAGTTGTAGCAAAACAAATAGTATCTTTATTCAGCTCATGTAATTCCTGATGACAGTCTTCTTTGCTTAATGTTTGTTGGTATATGTGGCATGTTATTAGACCTGAAATGGAAAATAATTTACAGGAGGTCATGTTTTACATCTGGGCTTCAGCTCATGCTCTCCACCAGGCTGGAGCACCCTCCATTCACTTGCCATGGGACTACCACCTTCTTAACCCTTAGTTCTTTGCTTAACTGTCTCAGCCTCTGACCACTCAATCCAGTTATTTTTCCATCACAGAAAGCTTATTTCCCCCCCCCCCCATATCACTTTCCTCAATGTAAATTATACCTATAGTTGCCTAATTAATTTATTTGTTTATGGTCTATCTTTTCCCCAAGACTTTAACTTCCCAGACAGCAAGTGTCTTGGTCAGTGCTATATTCCCAGCAGGAAGCATAGGACCTAGCACACAGTATGTGCCAGTTTTTTTTAAACAAATAAGTCAATGAGAGCTGCCTGGGTAGCTCAGTGGGTTAAGTGTCTAACTCTTGGTTTCGGCTCAGGCTCAGGTCATGATCTCAGGGCTGTGAGATGAGTTATGCAGTCAGCAGGGAGTCTACCTGAATATCCTCTGCCCTTCCCTTCACTTGCAAGCATATGGGCCACCCCCCCTCAAATAAATAAATAAATCTAAAAAAAAGAATTCTCTCTCTCCCTCTCTCTGCCCCTCCTCCTACCCACCTCCTGCACTCTCAAAATGAAAGAAAGAAAGAAAGACCAACTAATCACTCTACATGGCTCCCATTTATGATAAAAACTGACAAAAACAGCTGTCTTTAAAATGAGACATCTAAATATACTTTTATATGCCTATATGAGGAATAGAAATTTTGAACTTAGAAATGACACTGCTGTCCCCCTGGCCTTGTATGTGTCCTTCAAGTGCTTCACCAGAGCACACTTTTGTCCACCATTTACCCTGATACATATTATTTCCATCTCCTAAACTCCATTCCCTAAAAACAGTCTTTAAATCACAGATCTCTTTAATTGCTTTAAAAAAAAAGGTTTCAGGGGTATCTCATTTTTAATGACAGTATTTTCTAACAGCCAGATGTAGTTAAACACTAAAATTCCCCAATCATCTTTCCACTTGTTGGCCAGAGACTGCTAACAAGAATTAGGAACAGAAGACCTGAGAAGAAGCAAGGTTCCTGGGATGGGACCAAGATGGGTTACAGAAAAAAGCCAGGAGATTCCATTATCCCACCTTACCAGCCTTGCTTTCTTGGCTAATGCCCAAAGATTTTCCCATTTTAACACAGAACACTTACTGGCCAGATTGAGTTAAAGTCTTTCCAAAGAGATCCACTGAAATAGTCTTACCTCTGTTTCTGTGAGAAGTGTTTTTAGTCTTGTCAAATCTTTTGTTACCATCCCATTCTGAAAAGAGTAGATGAAAAAAGTAAAACTCAGTATATCAGTTCTTTGTTATGGGGGCGTAACTTAATTGCTCCACTGTTTCTAAGGTTTATCTGTAAAAAGACAATGTTATCCTCATCTCCCAACCCACTACCATTCCTGGTGATAATAAAGCTAACTATCTAAAAGCAAAGTTAAAAAAGTAAACAGAAAAAAAAAAAGTAAACAGGACAAAATATACAGTGTAATCTAAAGCACTTTATTCACCTTGTGTAAGAGTTTAAAATCAATTCAATAAAACATTCACAATGGATCTCACTGAAAAGCAAGACAGGATATGCAAAGAGAAAAATAAACCTGAACTTTTTTGAGCTTTTCTCTCCCCTAAAACTAATGGACTTATATTTACAAAATGGTGAATTCAATCAGTTACCCATGACTCAGATTTACAAAAAATAACCATTGCACTTTATTTTTTTTTTTGACCATTGCACTTTAAAGACAGCTCATTAATAAAGCAGCTGAAGGAAAACAGGCAAAATATTCACGCTTTTAAAATTCAAATTTCACTTGAGATTTAAAAGCAAATACTTCTTCCTAGTTTTAAATTCAAAAACCCAACAAATGAAACTGTGTAATCGACTTAATTTATACAGAAAACTTCCTTAAGGATAGAATTATCTTAAAAATTAATAATAATAATAATGAGATATACTCTTTATCATCTATTTAGAAATAAATAGTTATGAATTTTGCTGTATTAGTAATACAGTTTGGCTTTATATTCACTTGTAAATTTAGTGAAATCAAAGATCAATGTTTAAAAAAAAAAAAAGATCAATGTTAAACCGGGGCACCTGGGTGGCACAATCAGTTAAGTGCCCGACTCAGTTTCAGCTCAGGTCATGATCTCAGGATCATGAGATCAAGCATGGTGTGGGGCTCTGTGCACAGAGAGGAGTCTACTTAAGAGTCTCTCTGGGACGCCTGAGTGGCTCAGTGGTTGAGCATCTGCCTTCAGCTCAGGGCGTGATCCTGGAGTCCTGGGATCGAGTCCCACATGGGGCTCCCTGCATGGAGCCTGCTTCTCCCTCTGCTTATGTCTCTGCCTCTCTCTGTGTGTTTCTCATGAATAAATAAATAAAATCTTAAAAAAAAAAGTCTCTTTTCTCTCCCTCTGACCCCCCTGCTTTCTCTATCTTTAAAATAATAAATCTTTTTTAAAAAACTGTAATGTTAAACCAATTAAATAATTCACTGTACAGTAATCCCTCAGAAAATAACTAAATTACCCCGAGGTGGGTCATTACATTATCCTCAGCAATATATCAAGTACTTTCTTTTTTTTTTTTTAAGTATATTCCTAATTTCCTTTTTTCTCCAACCAAATATATTTATTTGCAGTGAAAAGATAACTTTGCTCCAGATTTTCACAGTTTACATTGATTCAGAAGACTTAGTGAGGTACAGGGAATTCATGCTGTGTAGCAAGTATATAGATAGTTTCTGTCTTTCACTGTTTTCCATTGATTCCTCAGAAATAGCCACAAATTTTGTAACAGTAACCAACTGGTGAAAAAAGTTTTAACATCTTTTTCTTTTCATTTCTATAGACTGCCAACTCTAAAAGGTCCAAAATGTAGTACCTCAATTAACTCAACCTAAAACAAACAAAAACTCTAGAAAATTAAATGCTACATTAAAAAACGTATCCCAGGGCAGCCCCAGTGGCGCAGCGGTTTGGCGCCGCCTGCAGCCTGGGGTGTGATCCTGGGGACCCAGGATCGAGTCCCATATCAGGCTCCCTGCATGGAGCCTGCTTCTCCCTCTGCCTGTGTCTCTGCCTCTCTCTCTGTGTGTGTCTATGGATAAATAAATAAAATCTAAATAAATAAATAAATAAATAAATAAATAAATAAATAAATAAATAAATAAATAAAAGATAGATAGATAGATAGATAGATAGATAGATAGATAGATAGATAGATAAATGTATCCCAAAGTCTGAATGGAACTAGGTCATTCGGGCAGCCCTGGTGGCGCAGCGGTTTAATGCCACCTGCAGGTCAGGGTGTGATCCTGGAGACCCTGGATCGAGTCCCGCGTCAGGCTCTCTGTATGATGCCTGCTTCTCCTTCCTCTGCCTGTGTCTCTGCCTCTCTCTCTCTCTCTCTCTGTCTCTATGAATAAATAAAATATTTAAAAAAAAAAATTCATTTAGAACTAGGTCATTCTATCAGAGTGGTCAGAGTGGAGTGTTAATTCACACATATAACATCTTCAAAAACAAAAGTAATTATTAGTTTACAAAACTTTAAACATTTTACAAAATAAATCCGACTTAAGAACTCTATAAAATCATACATCCACAAGAGCATTTTAAAATCCAAAACTAGAGGGCAGCCCGGCTGGCTCAGCAGTTTAGCGCCACCTTCAGCCCAGGGTGTGATCCTGGGGACCCGGGATCAAGTCCCACGTCGGGCTCCCTGCATGGGGGCCCGCTTCTCCCTCTGCCTCTCTTTCTCTCTCTGTGTCTCTCATGAATAAATAAATAAAATCTTTTTTTAAAAAAATCCAAAACTAGGGGTGCCTGGGTGGCTCAGTGGGTTAAGTGTCTGCCTCTGGCTCAGGTCATGATCCCAGGGTTCTGGGATTGAGCGCCACATTGGGCTCCTTCTCCCTCTGCTCTTCCCTCCTGCTCCTTCCTGCGTGCTCCCTCTCTCTCTCTCCCTCTCACATGCTTGCTCGCTCTCTCTCTCTCAAATAAATAAAAAACAATAAATAAATAAACTCCAAAAATAAGGGGTGCACCTGGCTGGCTCAGGTAGTAGAGCACATGAGTTCAAGCCCCACACTGGGCCTAGAGCTTGCTTTAAAAAATAAAATAAGGGGGATCCCTGGGTGGCGCAGCGGTTTGGCGCCTGCCTTTGGCCCAGGGCGCGATCCTGGAGACCCGGGATCGAATCCCACGTCAGGCTCCCGGTGCATGGAGCCTGCTTGTCCCTCTGCCTGTGTCTCTGCCTCTCTCTCTCTCTCTCTCTCTGTATGACTATCGTAAATAAATAAAAAAAATTTAAAAAAAAAATAAAAAAATAAAAAATAAAATAAATAAATAAAACCCAAAAATATTCCTAGGTTCCATTAAATTATATCTTTAAAGAAAATTATATCTTTATATCTTTTATCCTATGCTTTCAAAATATTAAAAAGTACCTGCTATTCTTATATATATTATCACAAACCATAAGAATCCCATGATTAAACATCAGTTTATTGAAGAAAAATGAGTATCTAAAGATCCTCATGAACTTTGATTTCTAATAAGAAGTAAGAAGAAAAACGCAAACTTAATTACTTTTCCCTCACAATATGTTTAAGGAGTTCAATGAATGAATCCATTTTCAGACATTTAGAATTAGAGCTCATCAACGTACCAGGGACTCTCCTGTCAGTGACTTGGCAAGAATGTTGGACACAGGTTGGAGTTTTCCTTTCAGCTGCATGCAGCAAAGCACTGCCTGAAAGGCCCCATCTCCCTTGGCCAGGCCTTCTCCCAGCACTGTGAGGAAAGAATAGCCAGCATTAATCACATAACATTCAATGCACATTTTTCTTGATTATAACATTAGCACACTAGCACAAGGATGACTCCTTAAACACTAAAAGAATTTCAGGTACTAGTGAAAAGCAGTGATGTTTCAATTCTAAGAAATACATAAAGACAAGAGAAAACTTGGGGCAATCCACATATCTAACCTACTACAGCCTAAAGCCGGGTAGGATCACATACATCAAAGTCACAGGAAGAAGAGTTCAGCTTAAAGCTCTCTCTCCAGTGAAAAATACCATTCAGCTTATGAGTCCTAGGTAAATGAGGGCTATTAAACGACAAAAATATTCTCTGAATAAAGCTTCCACATTTTTAACAGTGACACAAGAGACCTAGTGCCATTAAAATACATAAGAATAAAACTGCAGATCTCAACATGTGGTATTCCTAGGCAGTTAAGAATTAGCTTTTATAAAAACCAGCAAGATTAACTAAGAACCTAATTGTCACATGGCCACAGAGAATGCTAATCTAATTGTTTGCAAGTGTTTACAGATTTAATACAATCACGAGAGCACATATTTCTAACAATACAAAATATACTCATTTTTATGCCATGTCATTTGAGATGATTTCTCCCAGCAACTGCTAATGGCTCAACTAGTAAAACAATCTGTATCTTTCTCTTCACTGCTAAGTCCAAGATTCTATTTTTAGTTTGTACACACTTCAGCTTCCTTTGCAAGAAAATAATTTACTGAAAGAAAATATTTTGGAAATTGCATTTGTTCCTAATTATTTTGAAGGAAACGTTTAACTATCTGTATATATACTGCATATTTAAAGTCCACTGGGTCTGTTCATAATTATTTTGGTTGTACTGAACATATCCTTTCGTTATGTTCAATTTTTCCTTTACACAAATAACATTACAAGAACACTAACAAAATTCTACATTTAAAATTCCCCATAAGTTCATCACTCAACTAAACAGACTGTCTTCACTTATTAATGTTCTCTTATATTTACATAATTTTTACATGATTGTAACTGATAAAATATAATAGTTTGTATTCTGCTTTATTTTCCCTCAGCCCATTCAACATCTTCCATGGTTCCCTGAGTGTTTATGTTTATCATATTATTGCCCATATGGTGTTCCATCAAGTAGATACATCAACTTATTTAACTACTCCCTGGTTCCAGAACAATCCCAATTTTTAACTATTGAAACTAACAATGCAATAATTATCTTTATGTATATATCCTTTATTGAAGCAGATTACTAAATTGAAAGTTGCGGTCTCTGTATTTAAGAAGGTTTTTATTTAGCTTGTGCCAACTTGTTGTCTCACTCCATCCACATTTACAGATCAACTTGACTATCCCTGGACAATTCCAGTAAGTGATTAACTCCAAAAAATTATCATTAAGAATGTCTAGAACAAAAAAAAAAAAAAAGAATTTCTTGAACAGGGGCAGCCCTGGTGGCACAGCGGTTTAGCACCACCTACAGCCCAGGGCCTGATCCTAGAGACCCGCGATCAAGTCCCACGTCAGGCTCCCTGCATGAGCCTGCTTCTCCCTCTGCCTCTCTTGCTCGCTCCGTATCTCTCATGAATAAATAAAATAAAATCTTAAAAAAAAAAGAAGAATGTCTTGAACATCTTATAAAATTCCCCAGTAAGCCCACATCTCCCTCAGTTTTTACTATCCCTAAAACTATTCAAATATGACCTTTGGCAAGTCACTTTATCTCTCTGGCCCTCAGTGTGGTCATCCGTAAAACAGAAACATATGAATTTGTTGTAAGGATCAAATAATAAAATGCTTTGAAAAAGAAACGATCGTCCTACTTAAAGCTGAACTACTTCTATTCACAAAGTCTACTTCCTCCCCTGTAAAATGGAGGTAATAGAAACTACCTAATAGGGTTGTAGGAAAGATCAATTGTGTTAATTAATGTAAAGTATCTAGCAGAGTCTCCTTCTAAGAGTTCCCTAGATGTTACCTTTTCCTTCTAAAAACTATACAGCAGTATTGAGAATTGCTAAGGAAATATCCTAATTCCTTTTCAGTCATTGGAATACTAAGAAACTGGTTGTCAAGTGTTAAAGAATGTTTCAGGGAAACAAAAAAAATCTAAGAATATTTCAACCTCAAGTGATGATGTCATGTTTAAAGAGTATTAAATCACATGATAGTTTACACAAACACCTTTCACAGATCTTTGGTTTTGTAGAAAATTGACAAATTTTATTTTGCAAAAGTCCTTGCATTATTACATTTATGTTTGAAGGCCTCAATATTTGTCAAAATTCTGTTTCCTTTTTTCTCTATTTGTTTAATCTTTTTTTTTTTTTTTGAGATTTTCTTTATTCATGGGATCCCTGGGTGGCTCAGCGGTTTAGCGCCTGCCTTTGGCCCAGGGCGCGATCCTGGAGTTCCGGGATCGAGTCCCACGTCAGGCTCCCGGCATGGAGCCTGCTTCTCCCTCTTCCTGTGTCTCTGCCTCTCTCTCTCTCTTTCTCTCTCTATCATAAATAAATGAATAAATCTTAAAAAAAAAAAAGATTTTATTTATTCATTCATGAAAGACAGAGAGAGGGGCAGAGACATAGGCAGAGGGAGAAGCAGGCTCTCTGCAGGAAGCCCGATGCAGGACCCGATCCCAGGACTCCAGGATCACGCCCTGAGCCAAAGGCAGCTGCTCAACCAACTGAGCCACGCAGGCATCCCTCTCTCCCTTCTTTAGACAAGAATCAATACTGATATACTTTTTGCCAACTGTTGCCCTAAAATACAATTCAGTTTGTCTTATAGGATCCCATATGAAGAACTATCACAAAAAAAAGTGAACAATTATAGATAAAAAGCTCTCCTGCTATTGTGTCATATAACAAAATTAAATTGTGGTATTGCCAGCCTGGTCCCTTATTATCTGTAGTATCTTGAAAAAGCTTGAAAGAAAATACAGTACAGCCTTGTGTATTATTAAAATTGCCTTAGCTATAATAATTGAACTTGCCAAAAGAGAGGACATTAAAAATATAATCTAATCTTGAGCAACTGTAAAAATGTTACAATGCCTTGCAGAAAAATTCTCTTCCCACCAACTATCTGTGAGATTTTACTGTGAGCACACAACTATTCCCAAACTGAACTGCTCCTTCCTGTCTACTAGGAGTTAGTAAGGAGGAGACCCAATACCTTACCTCTGCTGCTATATTCAGGTCTCTCTGTCCCTTCTCCTTCTCTAGTCTTTTTTTTTTTTTTTTAAGATTTTATTTATTTATTCATGAGAGACACAGAGAGGGAGAAAGGCAGAGACACAGGCGGAGGGAGAAGCAGGCTCCGTGTAGGTAGCCTGACGTGGGACTCAATCCTGGGTCTCCAGAATCATGCCCTGGGCTGAAGGCAGCACTAAAACACTGAGCCACCCAGGATGCCCTCATTCTCTAGTCTTTGTAATATGTCTTACTTGAAATGTTTTAGGCTAGAAACTATGTAATATTAAAGGAATATTCATTCAACCGTTTCAACAAAAGAGCCTCTCTTAGGCTATCAAAAAGAAACAATCAACAGTTAAAATATAATTCCCCTGGGCCAAAAAAAATAAAATAAAATAAAATAAAATAAAAAAATAATTCCCCTGGGCCGCCTGGGTGGCTCAGCAGTTAAGCATCTGTCTTCGCCTCAGGGTGTGATCCCAGGGTCTGGGATCAAGTACCACATCCCCGCATCGGGCTCCTTGCGAGGAGCCTGCTTCTCCCTCTGCCTGTGTCTCTGCCTTTCTCTCTTCCTCTCTCTCTCTCTCTCATGAATAAATAAATAAAAATTTTAAAATATATATATAATTCCCCTTACTTGTAAAGAATTACATGCCACGAGAAAAGTGATTTAAAATAAGCCTTAAACACAATATATGTGAGTATGACTGTAGTTTTTCAGTCACATCACTATATTACGTTATTTTTTTCACCAAGCCCTTGGTTATTTCTAAAATCTTTCATTGAAAAGCTAGGCTGGGCCGCCTGGGTGGCTTGGTCGATTAGGTGTGTAACTCTTGGTTTTGGCTCCGGTCATGAGCACACAAGTAGGGGGCGCTGCAAGGAGAGGGAGAAGTTGACTCCCGGCTGAGCAGAGAGCCCTATGTAGGCCTCCATCCCAGGACCCTGGGATCATGACCTGAGCCAAAGGCAGATATTTAACGAACTGAGTCACCCAGGCACCTCGAGTTTCATTCTTTTGCATGCAGTTCTCCAGTTTTCCCAGCACCATTTGTTGAAGAGACTTTTTCCCCATTGTATATTCTTCCCTCCTTTGTCATAGATTGAAAATTTTGGAAAAATACCTTGATTAGGCTTAGCTTTTCTTTCCCTCTTTTTTTTTTTTTAAAGGTATTTTTCCAAAACTAGGGGTGCGTGGGTGGCTCGGTGAGTTCTGGGATTGAGCCTCACGTGGGGCTCCCTGCTCAGCAGGGAGTCGGCTTCTCCCTCTCCCTGCTGCACCCCCTACTTGTGTGCACTCTTATTCTGTTTCAAATAAATAAATAAAATCTTTTAAAAAAAAGGATGAAACTGGACCACTTTCACACACTATACGCAAAAATAAGCTCAAAATGGATTAAATACCTAAAAGTAAGACCTGAAACCATAAAACTCTTGGAAGAAAACAAAGGCAGTAATCTCTTTGACATCAGCCTCAGCAGCATTTTTCTAGATATGTCTCCTCAGGCAAGGGAAACAAAAGCAAAAATAAACTACTAGGACTACACCAAAATAAAAAGCTTTTGAACAGCAAGGGAAACCATCAACAAAATGAAAAGGCAACCTGCTGAATGGCAAAACATATTTGCATATAATACATCCAAAAAGGGGTTGACACCCAAAATATAAAAAGAACTTATACAACTCAACACCAAGAAAATAAACAACCTGATTAAAAAATGGGCAAAGGACCTGAATAGGCATTCTACCAAAGAAGACATAAAGATGGGCAATAGATACATGAAAAGATGTTAAACATCACTATCAGGAAATGCAAATCGAAACTGCAATGAAATATCACCTCATACCTGTCAGAATGCCTATAATCAAAAAGAAAAAAAATAATAAGTGTTGTGAGGATGTGGAGAAAAATGAATCCTTCTGCACTATTGGTAGAAATGCAAATTAGGTGCAGCCACTATGGGAAACAGTGTGGAAGTTCCTCAAAAAATTAAAAATAGAAATACCATACAATCCAGTAATTCCATTACTGGCTATTTACCCAACGAAAACAAAAACATTAATTTTAAAAAAATATATGCACTTCTATGTTTATTGCAGCAGTGTTTACAACAGCCAATATATAGAAGCAACCCAAGTGTGCACTGATGAATAAATAGATTAAGAAGATGCAGTACAGGGGTTCCTGGGTGGCTCACTCAGTTAAGTGACTCTTAGGTTTCAGCTCAGGTCCTGATTTCAGGGTCATTGAGATCATGTCAGGATTCTTTCCCTCTTTCTCTCCTGCCCCTCTCTCTATTCTCCTTTGAATGCTCATGCACATGCACACTGTAAAATAAATAATTTTTTAAAATATATTTTTTAAAGATTTTATTTATTTATTCATAGAGAGAGAGAGGCAGAGACACAGGCAGAGGGAGAAGCAGGCTCCATGCAGGGAGCCCAACGTAAGACTCAATCCTGGGTCTCCAGGATCACACTCCAGGCTGCAGGCAGCGCCAAAACACTGCGCCACCGGGGCTGCCCTAAACATCTTTTTTTAAAAAAGAAGATGCAGTACACTGCAGGCCCACACAAATATATGCACACTATAGAATGTTAGTCAGCAATGAAAAAGAATGAGATCTTGCCATTTGTGACAACATGGATAGACCTAGACAGTATCAGTAAGTGAAATGAATCAGATAAAGATAAATACCATATGATTTCACTTAAATGTGGAATTTAAAAAACTAAACAAATTTAAAAGACAGAAACAGAACCATAAATACAGAGCACAGACTGATGAGGGGTGGGGAGGGGACGACAGGTGAAGGGAGTGATAAGGGAGTGATCTATACTACAGCTTTCCAGTTATGGAATGAGTAAGTCAGGAGGATGAAAGAAAGGTACAGCATAGGGAAATAGGGAATAGTCAATGGAACTGTAATAGTATTGTATGGTAAAAAAAAAAATAGCATTGTATGGTGACAGATGACGGCTATACTTGTAAACACAGCAACATAACCTATAGACTTGTTGAAGCACTATGCTATACACACCTGAAACTAATCTAACACTGTGTCAGCCATACATCAATTAAAAATAAATTAATGATCGGTCACCTGGCTGGCTCAACTGGTAGAGCATGCAAATTTTTATCTCAGAGTTTTGAGTTTGAGCTCCACGCTAGGTATAAATATTACTTAAAAAAAAATGACATTCTCAGCTAGGGTTTAAAAATCTGGCCACCTTGGGAAAAATATTCATTGATGTTTATGATGATTGAGTTTGATCTATGTATTACATGTAGCATAATACTCCTTTAGTTGATATTTTCTTTTTATTTCACTTTTGCCATTTTTCTCATTCTATTTTGGTATTTTTAAGTCTTAATTTTAATTCCAGTTAAACTTATGTTCAGAAATGAAAACAAACTTGCCCACCTCATTTACCCAGTGTTCACAAGTGTGACAACTCTCACTATCTACAACACAACACCAAACTCAGAACTAAGGTCCATCAACATAGAGCCTATATATAGTTAATTTTTAAGATGCCCTCAAGTCCTTACTTAGATTCTATTCACTCTTTTTGAAGTAAAATTCCAACTTTAAATTTTATTATTCTAATCAGTTACTGGCTTGAAAAAAATCAGCCATAAAAAACATTTTGGGAATAACCAAAAAATCTGATTATATTTTTTTAAAGATTTATTTATTTATTTATTCATTCATTCATTCATTCATTCATGATAGAGAGAGAGAGAGAGGCAGAGACACAGGAGGAGGGAGAAGCAGGCTCCAAGCCGGGAGCCCGACGTAGGACTCTATCCTGGGACTCCAGGATCGCGCCCTGGGCCAAAGGCAGGTGCTAAACCACTGAGCCACCCAGGGATCCCCAAAAATCTGATTATAGACTGGACTTTAGGTAATATTAGGGAATCACGGTCAATCTTATTTGGTTCATAATAAAACTGTTGTTATACAATTATGGCCTTATTTTTTGGAGATGTGTACTAATGTATTTAGGAGGTAAATAACATGATGTCTGTCATTGTTTTCAAATATTTCAGAAAAAAGGGGAATATGATAATGTTACACTCTAAGTTTTGAGAATATGGATGTTTATTAAACTTCTATTTTCCAGGAACCTGGGTGGCCCAGTTGGTTGAGCATCTGCCTTTGGCTTGAGCCATGATCCCAGGGTCCCAGGATCAAGTCCCACATCAGGCTCCCTGCTCAGTGGGGAGTCTGCTTCTCTCTCTGCCCTTCCCCCCTGCTTGTGATCTCTCTCTCTCTCTCTCTCTAATAAATAAATAAAATCTTTAAAAAATAGATAAATAAACTTCCATTTTCTTACAGGAAAATATTTTAACTTCTTCATTACAAAAAAACAACTAATGTTTTTTAATTCTGTAACAAACATTGCCTGTCAGATTTCCTAACCCTGCCGACAAAGTGAAATCTGAAAGTCAGAAGCAGCAAATGGAAAAGAGGTGGAAGGTAGTTACAATGAGACATGTTGAGAGTTGCAAGGAATGCAAACTGACAGCCTGACAGTAAGGGAACAGACGTCAAAACAATATGGTATAAAAAAGGGAAGCGTAAGGTTAGGGCCAGTAGGAGAGGAGCTATTCCACAGCTCTCCAGCATTACAAAACAGCGTCATCATTAACAGACCGAAATTCTTGACTTGCTTTGTATTACTAACCCACTGCCTAATCATGGTATTTTATCTTATATAACATTTCCAAAAGTTGAAAAGAAAAAAAAAATTCACCTAAGAACAGAACCTACAACTAGCAACACATACATATAAACTTAGCCAATATTACCAAATATCTATTTCAAATAAACAACTTCATATACACTGCTTTTGCACTCAGGTAATAAGCATTTTCCAAGTTCTTCCATATCACATAAATGGTAACAAGGAATGCACTGAATTTTTAATTTTTTTTAATTTATTTATTTATGATAGTCACAGAGAGAGAGAGAGAGGCAGAGACACAGGCAGAGGGAGAAGCAGGCACCATGCACCGGGGCCCGATATAGGACTCGATCCCGGGTCTCCAGGATCGCGCCCTGAGCCAAAGGCAGGCGCCAAACTACTGTGCCACCCAGGGATCCCGAATGCACTGAATTTAATTAGAGAACTCCTCCCATACTGGAAGCTAAATGATTTTTCACTTTTATACACAGCGCTGCATTGAACACCATTGCACATACAATTTCTTCCTTCTTTTGGATTATTTACTTGGGATAGCATCCCAGAAATAAGATTAGTGGGTCAAAGGGTATAAATGCATTACCAAGCGACATTCTCCCTCACACTCCACTAACACAAGAGTGTACTTATTGCATTACAACTTTATCCTGATGTTGGTTAAACTTTTTTCCCCCAACATTATAGAGGTATAATTGGTATATTAAAAAAAAAAAAAGCACACAATGTATAAGTTTGGTAAGTCTGCATATATATATATACACCCATGTCACTGTCAGCAAGATATAGCTAATAAACATATCCATCACCTCCAAAAGTTTCCTGGTTAAACATTTACTTTAATAATTCAGTAGTTGTAAAATAGTATCTAACTTTAAAATGCTAAGTAAGACAAAAGAAAAATGCAACACTTTCCATATGCTCCTTCACTAGCAGCGTTTACTCGTTTACTCGTTTACTCTCCTGTGACTTTTCAAAAGTCATTTAACCTTCTGGGACTTTGTATGTCTCCAAAATGAGAAAACTGTACCAATCTCACTAATACTCAGGGGAGTGAAAATTAAACAAAGAGGATCTGTTTCTCTCACATGAGATTGGCAAAATGTCAAGACTGACAGGTTCCAGTACTACTAAGATTACAGCATAGGCATTCTCATGTATTGCTGAAGTGTGTGCATCGGAAACAAATCTGACAGTGTTCCATTAAAATTATAAGCATATAATTTTAACCCAGATATCCATTTTTTTGAAGATTTCATTTATTCATGAGGGACAAAGAGAGAGAGAAGCAAAGATACAGACAGAGGGAGAAGCAGGCTTGCTGCGGGGAGCCCGATGCGGGACCTGATCCCAGGACCCCGGAATCACGACCTGAGCCAAAGGCAGACGCTCAACCACTGAGCCAGCCAGGTGCCCCAGATACCCAATTTTTTTTTTAAGATTTTATTTATTTATTCATGAGAGACAGAGAGAGAGAGAGAGGCAGAGATACAGGCAGAGGGAGAAGCAGGCTCCATCCAGGAAGCCCAATGTGGGACTTGATCCCCAGATTCTAGGATCGTGCCTTGGGCCCAAGGCAGGTGCTCAACTGCTGAGCCACCCAGGCATCCCACCAGATATTCAATTTTTAAAACTCCTTTACCCATGGGCACCTGGGTGGCACAGTCAGTTAAGTGTCCGACTCTTCATTTCAGCTCAAGTCGTGATCTCAGGGTGATAAGATTGGCCCACGCCTAGTTCTTCACTCAGCAGGGGGTCTGCTTAAGATTCTCTCTCCTTCTTCCTGTCCTTGCCCCTCCCTCACTCTCTCACTCTTACTCTCTCTAAAAATCAGTAAGTTTTTTAAAAAAGAAAGAAAACAAAACAGGGGTGCCCGGGTGGCTCAGTTAGTTAAGTGTCTGCCTCTGGCTCAGGTCATGATCCCAGGGTCCCATGGAGCTCCTTGCTCAGCGGCTAGCCTCTCCCTCTGCCGCTCCCCCTGCTTGAGCTCTCTCTCTGTGTCGAATAAATAAAATCTTTTAAAAATAAATAAAAATAAAATAAAACCTTTTAAAAATAAGTAATTTCTAAAAATTAAATAAAACTCCTTCACCTAGACATCCAACTTTTAAGACTATACTACAGAAACAAACATTAAGAATAAATTTTTTTTAATTTTTTTATTTATTTATGATAGTCACACAGAGAGAGAGAGAGAGAGAGAGAGAGGGGCAGAGACATAGGCAGAGGGAGAAGCAGGCTCCATGCACCGGGAGCCCGACGTGGGATTCGATCCCGGGTCTCCAGGATTGCACCATGGGTCAAAGGCAGGCGCCAAACCGCTGCGCCACCCAGGGATCCCCAAGAATAAATTTTTATTACAAGATGGATTATAATTGACAAACTGGAAAACTATAACCACCTGATGTCCATCAATGGGAGAATTTTTTTTTTAAGATTTTATTTATTTATTCATGAGAGACACTCACAGAGAGAGAGAGAGAGGCAGAGACACAGGCAGAGGGAGAAGCAGGCTCCATGCAGGGAGCCCAATGTGGGAATCAATCCCGAAACTCCAGGACCATGCCCTGGGCCGAAGGCAGGCACTAAACTGCCAAGCCATCCAGGGATCCCCCAATGGGAGAATTTTTAAGTAAATATGAAACACAGTATGGAATATTAAGCAGTAATTGGAACTGGTGGAACTTAGAAAGATATCCATGATCTGTTGGTATGTAAGAAATCTGTTAGTCACATAAATCCTTCTTAATTTTTATTTTTTTTAAATTTATTTATTCATGAAAGACATGGAGAGAGAGAGAGAGAGAGAGAGAGAGAGGGGCAGAGACACAGGCAGAGGGAGAAGCAGGCTCCATGCAGGGAACCCGACGTGGGACTCGATCCCAGGTCTCCAGGATCACGCCCTGGGCTGCAGGCGGCGCTAACCTGCTGAGCCACCCAGGCTGCCCCCTTCTTAATTTTTAAAGGAAAACCCCTATCTACATATGATAAGCATCTGTGTTAGTCACCATAAAGAAAGGCACCAAAGATACAGCAAACTAGCAACAATGACTTCTTCAGATGAGGTAAAAAGGGGAAACCATTCCCTTCTTCGTATTCCCCTATATCATTTGACTTTCTTATTTTGGCTTGTTGGTAATTTTAAATGTCCACAGATAGAAAAGATTTTATTTAAGGAGGTTCACATTCTTCAGTGAATGGTTAAATTAGGTCCATTATGCCACAGGAATAAGACGGTTTTGTAAGGTTTACAACAAAAACCATTAATACTTCTAAAAGTTTTGATACAAAGGTGTAATAAACAAGGTTAACTTCTGTTTAACACTTCAGCACCCCTTTCCCAAATTCTGGATAAATGAAACATTATATTATTTAAATCACTGAGCTGTGCCAAAGATCCCACCAAAAGTGTGAGAATGCACGCTGAACCCCCTCACCCAATCACTCCTAGATTCATTCCAGTGAACTCGCAGCAATCATGAAGCAAAGGATTCCTATTCTATAAGTACCCAAGGAGCAAGAATCTTCTTAATTAATTTCTCGCCCAAAGAAAACAGGAAAAAGCACGAAGCAGCACCCCAGACAATCTTTCCTCTCTAAGGGAAATCTATACTGAAAGGAAAACACATTTTAGGAGGGACAGGCAAGCATTTCAATCCTTCCAAGCTTAACATTTAATCACTGTGTGTTACAATTCTTAAAATTTGGCTCTTACTGACTGAAAATATTCACACAAATTTGAAAAGGACACTATCAATGTTCTCATCTGTGACTAGGAACAATATTCAAGTGTACACTCATCAGGACAGGTAAGCTGTCATCCAAATTAGTTACCAGTCACCACAGTAAGGTAGAGTTTTTAATCTCTCTTGAAATTAGCATATAAAAAAACATAATCTCAAACATTGCTAATTTAAATAACCCAATATTTTCAAAACAGAAAACAATACCATTTTTAAACATACCATGCCTACAATCTTCATCAGCTTGCCCATAGTTTTTCTGCAAAATAAAAAATACAAGATAAAAGTAAGTAGTTCAAGGGCTGCTTAAAACAGATTTTATTAAATTTTTTAAAAAGGCTCAGCTTTGCTTCAAACTTTAATTATTAATGCTTAAAATATAATATTCACAGAGCAAAACTAATTCATGTATGCTCTGAGGATTACATAGTACTCTACAAATAAACATTACAATGTACTTCTCTGTCCATTTACTTGCTCCTACTTCTTTCTCTAGCTCCAAATCACCAGAACCTCCTCCTTCATGATCGCCCTCAGCTAACGACTTCACTGAGAAAACCAAAACCTTGAGAAAAGAATTTCTGTGGACTGTCACACCATGTCTACCTGCTTCCCAGCACACTTGGCTTTCCACCTGTCGGGCTCCCTGCATGGAGCCTGCTTCTCTCTCTGCCTATGTCTCTGCCTCTCTCTGTGTGTGTCTCTAATGCATAAATAAATAAAATCTTTAAAAATTAAAATAAAAAAATAAAAAATCCCTCTCTTGGAGCACCTAGATGACTCAGTCAGTTAAGCATCTGCCTTCAGCTCAGGTCATGATCCTAGGGTCCTGGGTCTGAGTCCCGCATCGGGCTCCCTGCTCAGCAGGGAGTCTACTTCTCCCTCTGCCCCTCCACCAGCTCATGCTTTCTCTCGCTCGTTCTCCCTCTCTCAAAATAAATAAAATCTTTTTTTCTTAAGATTTTATTTATTCGGGATCCCTGGGTGGCGCAGCGGTTTGGCGCCTGCCTTTGGCCCAGGGCGCGATCCTGGAGACCCGGGATCGAATCCCACGTCGGGCTCCCGGTGCATGGAGCCTGCTTCTCCCTCTGCCTGTGTCTCTGCCTCTCTCTCTTTCTCTCTCTGTGACTATCATAAATAATAATAAATAAAAATTAAAAAAAAAAAGATTTTATTTATTCATGAGAGACAGAGAGAGAGAGAGAGAGAGAGAGAGGAAGAGACACAGGCAGAGGGTGAAGCAGACTCCATGCAGGGAGCCCAATGTGGGCTCTCTCTCTCTCTTTCTCTCTCTCTTATGTCTATCATGAATAAATAAGTAAACTCTTTAAAAAATAAATCCTTCTCTTGACTTCACTTCTCCCATCAGCTACCACTCCCACTTTTTTGTGCTTCTTTGGGACAAAACTCAAGAACTGTCTATACTCGTGAATTTCAATTCCTTCCCCATGACTCTCCTTTTTTTTTTTTAAGGTTTTATTTTATTTTTTAAGATTTTATTTATTTATTCATAGACACAGAGAGAGAGAGGCAGAGACACAGGCAGAGGGAGAAGCAGGCTCCATGCAGGGAGCCCGATGTGGGACTCGATCCCGGGTCTCCAGGATCACACCCCAGGCTGCAGGCAGCGCCAAACCACTGTGCCACCAGGGCTGCCCCCCATGACTCTCCTTAGTCAGTTGTTCACCTATCACTCCATGGAAGCTGTTCTCATGGAGGTCTCCAATGACCTGTACTGTATCCAGGTAGACACACACTACATTTCCATATTCCCATTCAGATACACTGTCACATCCCAGTCAACTCACAACTGTCACTTCTCAATTCACAGCAACTGACGCTGCTAAACACTCCTTCACTTGGATCCACTTTCCTCACATAGCTGCCCATACGCAGCCCTCCCTTGGCTTTCCCTTCCATCAAGGGTTACTCCAGGCTGCTCTTCTGGTCCTTCCCCTTCTCCCCAGCCTCCTAACACTGTATTGCCATAATCTAAGTCCTCAGTCCCTTCCTCTTCTCTACGTACACTCATTTCCTTGGTGATCTGACCCAGGCTCAAGACTTTACAGATATATCACTTATGGGCCATCAACTCTTACGTCAGTATCTCTGACCCAGACCTCTCTTCCAAACTGCACACCTGCATATCTGACTTCTTACTCAGCATCTCGAGATGGATATCTAAATGACATCTCAGACTGAGTATGTCCAAAACTGAACTCCGATCTTCCCCCACAAAACCTGCTCCCCATCCACAGCCTTGTCATCTCAGTTAAAGGAAACTCCACTTTCCAATTGCTCAGACAAAACAATATTGAACTAAGGAATCTGTGACTACTCCCTCTTTCTTCCTCTCTGCGTTCATGTGTTAGGAAATCTTACTGGTTAGTTCTACCTTCAACTTAGAATCAGAACCAAACAACTTCTCACTCTCTCCACTACCACCATTTTGTCTGAGACATTATTATCTCTGGCTTGGATTATTCCAATAGCCTCCAAACTAGTCCCCTGCCTCTATACTTACTCCTCTATAGCCTATTTTCAACTCAAAAGCCAAAAAATTCCTGCCAAATCAGATCATGCCACTCCTTTGCCCAAAATCCCACAAGAGCTCCCCATCTTAAGTAGAAGAAAAATAGGTCCTTACAGGGACCTAGAGGGCCATAGGATCTAGCCATTATCCTCCCCCAGGACACTGGCCTCTTAGCTATTTCTCAAACATGCCAGAACACTGGCCTCAAACATGCCAGGTAGGATTCTGCCTCAGGGTCTTTGCACTGACTGTTTCCACTGCCTGTAATGCTCTTCCTCTAGATTTTGACATGGCTTACTCCCTTACCTCCTTCATATCACCTGTTCAGTGAAGTCAGTCTTGACCACTCAATTCAAAACTACAACCACATCCTTAACCCTAGTATCTTCAACCTCTCTTACCCTGACTTTTTTTTCTAACAGTCTAAAGTGTCTACCTATGTATAAGACCAATTGTTTATTGTCTGTCCCCTACTAGAAAAAATACCATGAAGCTTTTTCTTTTTCACCAATGTATACCAAGTACCTAGGCCAGTGTCCAGCACATAATATATACTCAATATTTGCTTAATGACTAACCCAAAATGCTATATATTAGTACAAGTTTAAAGGCTTAAAAACAGTTGTTACAATCAAACATATTCAGTAACCACTAACCACGTCACTCATCTCGTCAGCCCAGAATTATGTGATTATGACCAACAACTGTCCCCACTCAATGAAAAAGTCCATTTTACATGGTTCAGCAATGGGTTTTCAACAGTATTTACTCACCAGTTGCAAAAATGAGGCAATTCTGTAAAGAAGACTCTCAATTTTGATGCTTTCTATCTCCAGTGGACATGGCCCTGTGAAATCGGCCATGGAGTACTGGCCAAGAGAAAGGAGGGCCTCTGTGCAATGCTTGAGGGTCATTTCATAGTCCTGCCTCTTAAGTGATTCACACGCTTGTTCACATGACTTCTCAGCTCTTCTGTCTTCCATGACTCAGGGACAAAAATCCTAAAGACAGGAAGAAAGAACAAATCAGAGAAGGTTTTAAAATCTTACTAAACTCTAGCCTAATTCCTACTCGGCTGGATTAATTATCTATCTGAATAGTGACTCTCAACCAGACTTCTGATCAAGGTTGCAGCTGAGCAGTGGCTACTGATGCTACAAAATCTGTTTTTCTTTTATAGTTTATGAAGTCTTACTAAGATCCAAGCAAAATGTCAACCCTAAGTCAGTACCATACAAACAACACATCAAATGTATAAATGAGGCAAATGTATAAATGAAACATGACTTTGAATATGGCAGAGTGCAACAAACAGTGAAAGCTTCTTTTTTAAAAAACCAAAAGGTACAGAAATGTTTCATATCCAAACTTCCCAATTTCAGTCTTGTAATTCAGTGACTGTGACTGCAAGAGAATCAAAATCTATGCCATGCAGGATTTTTTCCCACCAACATAAAAAACTGGCTAAAATCCAAGTTTGAACTGCCTAATAATTCAACAAAGATTTCCCGAGGCTGGGGCCTGTGCTAGCAGCACTAAAGTCAAAGACAGAGCATGGCATCACTGCTTTCAAGAAACTCCGATTCTAACAAGAGCAGCAAAGCACAAATGAACAGTTACAAAGACTTATTCCATCTGCCGAAAGGCATGAGCTGGCCTCAAAAGGTGAACAGAAGTTCACCATGCAGAGATGATAGGGAGAGCATATGTGGGCTTTTGAGAGAGAAGAGTTCAAGTGAACTCACTGAGGAGAAACTATGTGACTTCAATTCCAGCTGTGTCAGGGGAAGAGGAGGAGATACGAACGGCCTCATGTGCCACAAGAAGTGAGAGCTTCACTCCACAGGCAATGAGCCATGACAGATTTTAAATTAGGAAGGAATCTGGGGCACCTGGGTGACACATTTGGTTAAGCATCCGACTCTTGGGTTTCTGCTTAGGTTGTGATCTCAGGATCATGAGATCAGGCTCCACGCTCAGTGCAGAGACCGCTTAAGACTCTCTCTCCCTCTTTCTCTGCCCTCCCCTCAAATAAATAAATCTCGAAAAATAAAATTATGGACGCCTGGGTGGCTCAGTGGTTAGGCATCTGCCTTCAGCTGAGGGCAGGATCCTGGAGTTCTGGGATCGAATCCCACATCAGGCTCGACGTGGGGAGCCTGCTTCTCCCTCTGCCTATGTTTCTGCCTCTCTCTCTGTGTCTCTCATGAATAAATAAATAAAATCCTAAAAAAATAAAATTAAAATTAAAAAATTAAAAAAGGAAGGAATCTCTTGTTTAGAAGTCCTGTGGAGAACTGGTGAGAGGCAGGCATTGCCATTAATAAGAGACCACTACCGCAGCCCAAGGAAGAGGTACTGAGAATTCAATCACAGCTTCTCCCCAGCTAGATCACTCACTTATCAAGAGCACAAAGCCTGGGCAGAGAAGACCTAAAATCCTCTGACCTGACAATCATAATCCTGCTTCCGAGGATCACTCTTGCTGACTTCTAGTCACCAGCTCCATCAAGCTGGAGACTGCTTTTCATGCCTGCTCCTACCTTACTCACTCTCCTGCTCCTCCCTACCTTCCAACTTAGCAACCGGCTCCAGATATTTATCTGGCCCTCTCGCCTCTTTCCAGCCCACACTCCTGCCTGGCCCCTCCAGCTTTGAGGACAAACTGGCCCATGCTCTTCCAGCTGGTCTTTAGCCATGTACTGCCTGTGCACTGCAGTGAAAACTGAGGGCAGACACCTGTGGATGGGCACCCAAAACACAGTGGCAGTGAGGGAGGCAGGATGACGTCAACAGAGGTCCAGGCCCCTTCAACTTCGAGATACTTGTATGTCAAAAATGTAGAAATTTCTAAGGAATATGTCAACAAAAATTCAAAAAGAACCTCAGCCTTCGTTAGTACTTATTAAAATGGCTGGTATGCACATGTGGTATATTATCATCTACTTTTCTCAGTTTGAAATTTTTAATTAAATTAAAATTTGATTTTAATTAAAAAATACCAAAATATGGTTTTAAAATTACAGGATATATTTTTTTAAGATTTTATTTGTTTGATAGAGAATGAGAGCACAGAGACAAGCAGGAGGAGTGACACATGGTGGGGGAGAAGCAGGCTCCCCACTGAGCAGGGAGCCCAACATGGGGCTCCATCCTAGGACTCTGGGATCATCACCTAACCCAAAGGCAGACACTCAACCACTGAGCCACCCAGGCACTGCCAGGATATTTTAAATGTTTATTTACATTTAGCAAATTAACTATTAACAAGAAAAACAACAAATCTGCTATTCACAAGATAATTCAACAAACAGGGGCGCCTGGGTGGCTCTTGGCTGGTTGAGGGTCTGAATCTTGATTTCAGCTCAGGTCGTTATCCCAAGGTCATCAGATCAAGCCCCACAGCCGGCTACACACTCAAAAGACAGTCTGCTTGAGGATTCCCTCTCTCCCTTTCTCTAAAATAAATAAATAAGGGATGCTTGGGTGGCTCAGTGGTTGAGCATCTGCCTTCAGCTCAGGGCGTGGTCTGGGTGCCAGGATGAGTCCTGCATCGGACTCCCCACAGAGAGTGCCTGCCTCTCCCTCTGCCTAGGTCTCTGCCTCTCTCTCTCTGTATTTCTTGTGAATAAATAAATAAAATCTTAAAAAGAAAAAAAAGAATGGCATTACATGATCACTAACTTATTACACAGACCTCAGCTGATGCTGATACTTTACAGTTCTTTGTTTCAGGAGGCTGTCCTGTGCTTTTTAAGATGTGTAGCAGCATCTCTGGCCTCTACTCACTAGATGCAAGTAGTTATCTCCCAACCTGTGACAACTAAAAGGGTCTCCAAACATGAGCAAATGTCCCCTGGGGGGTAAAACCATTCCTTACTGGAAACTACTGATACAAACAAGCACACAGTGTTTGCTTGCCAGATAACAACAACAGTAGATAGATAAATCCACGGATACCAGGGGCCCCAGAATGAGCAAATATTTCCTGTAAAACTCAGCCCACATCTAGAAAATATTACAAAAAGAAGTAAAAAGAGAAACTAAGAATGTACAAGCTAAAATATTTCTTAGGGAGGGAATGTAGCACAATGATCCAAAGCACAGGCTCATAGCCAGAGGACTTGCGTTCAGAACTCACAAGCCCCCCTCACTCACCATCAGCCCTGTCACTCAGACACTCACCAGCTGCATGGCCTGGGGCAAATGACTTAACCTCTGGTATCTCAACTTACCTCTAAAATGGCAAGACAACTAATGCCTGCCTCCTATGGTTAATGCAGGATTAGGTGAAATAACATGCGTGGAACACTTGTAAGAACGCCTGGCACACAGTAAGTGCTCAGTTAAGTGTTAGCTATTGTTATTTCCCTAAAATTCCAAATTTTCTTTTTATATAAAGTAGAATCACTTCACTGATCTCAACATAGACTATAATTGTAGGAAACAAAATAACACTCTACGTAACTACTTTATCTACTTAACAGAGGAGTTATTTTCATCTCTTTTATCTATCTCTATGATCATGGAAGAAAAGCCATTGGAGAAGTATACTTGTAGGTCACTCATCCAGGCAAGATAACCCCTAAAAGTAGCTACAGAGATCACAGGCTCCTGTGCCAACATTAGTCCCCAAGCATATTTGCCCAGGAAATCTCAGTAACATTAATAGATAGGTAGAGGTTAGAAGCAGAACTATTAACGTCAGGAGCTTTGTGGGTAAATCACTTAATAAAGAGTTAACATCTGATTCCTTCGGTTCCAGTGCCTACCTCACAAAAGGATGTATGTGAAGGTTTCTCTCACAATTAACCTTTGTCAATCGGTGCTGGTAATCGGGTCCTACCCGAACCTCACTGGGGTACTCTGCTGCAGCGTGCGTCTTGGTACGAAGCGGGTCTTAGACTCGTTTTCTCTGGTTTTCCAGAAAACAGCATGACCTTCCTGCACATACTCCTGACGAAGTTAAAGTGCTTTCTCAAACGCAGAGTCAAAGTGAGATGATGCCACAGACCATGCCAGGGTGGACTCCAGAAAACGCCCGGTGAGAGACGTAGCACTACTGGCCCAGACACGCCTCACTGCGGGGCTGACAGACGCTCCTGCCGAGGACTCGGACACAGCCCTGTCACTAGCATACAAGCCTGGCCACCACAGCCTGGGCCCGGCGCAGACGCTGACCAAGCCGGGTCCCGACGAGCCTCTCCCACGCGGGCAGGGAGGCCCAGGGAAAGGGGCTGAGTCACACGCATCCCATCAACAGAGGAAGAAGCTCCACGGCCGCCCATTGTGGGATCTACCTCTACCAGCCTTGGTTCTTTCTCTCCCTGTCAAAAATATCCAACATTCATAAAAAGAATATGAAACGCTAACTTTCTACAACTCCGACCCCTGTAGGGAACACAAGCTTGGGAGTACCGAACTCCGCAGGCAAGAGGCGGGAATCAGAAACCAAGATTCCAAACCAAATCCACGAACTCCTGCAACCCGCTGCTGACCTACAGCAGAGACTAGTATCATCAGTTGTTGGGCCACCCAGCGCCCAGTCCTCTTCCTGGTGATAAAAGCTCGTGTTTCCCATTTAAGGAGTCACCTCTCCCTCGCTCTCAGTCCGTAAGTTTCCTCAAGAGCTGACTACACCAGGGAGGCCAATGCCACCACGTGACCACAACCGACCAATCCAAGCCTCAGCCGCAAACACAGAGATTGGCCCAGGGTAGGACATGTGACCCATAAGAACCAATGAGACACGGGGCTTTTGCTGAGGCTTCCGGGAAAGAGACGAGAGTTCTTTCTTGCTAAACCCAAAAATGACAGGCTCCAGGGGTTGAATATGCTGCGGCCGTACTTCTAACAAAGAGCGCCTACAACTGAAGCATGTACAGGAAACGGCAGAGCTGATTCGGGGGAGAAATTGAGTCCTCATGTCACTACTTGAGCCCTGACTCCAGCAAGCTATGCCTGGACGTTGCAGTTAGGTGAGCTGAGAAATTTCTTTCTAGTTTAAGCCAGTCCAGGCTGATGTTTCAGGCAGTTGGAACTAACTGATATTTATGTACCTCTAATTAGTACCTCGCAGGAAGTGAAACACTGGGCTGATCACTGTCTACACACATGATCGCTAATAACACTGGCCAGAGTTACTGATTACTAATAACAGGAAGTGTATCAAGAGGGAAAAAGGTGGGCATGGGAGAAAAATGGTGCAATATTTGGTTATTCTGCCTGTTGAAAATATAATTCTAAAACATTTGTTTAAATGACTTCACCATAAAACTACTTCAGCAATAAGAACCATTTACTGAATGCTTACTGTGTACTGGATGTTGTTGAAAATACTCTACCGAATCTAATTTAATCCCCATGATGACCTTATAAGGTGGATACTATTATTTTTACCATTCCCATTTACGACAAGGAAACTAAAGCACAAAAAAGTTACTTACCCACAGTTACACGGTAAGTAACAGAGGCAGGATTCAAATCCAAACAGTATAACCCAGTTCATGCCCTTAGCCATGACACCGACTCTAGACCCACAATGGAGGCTCCAATGCTGTTCAAAGAATAGAAACTCAAACCCAAACACTTCCAAAGGCATCCAATGTGAATGTGAAGTATCACCATTTTAACTCTGAAACAGTCTTACTAATTTCCTACATAATTCTGCTTTATAAAAGTATATGTATTTTGACTATGTTAGAGATTACCATTTAAAAGAAAGCAGGAAAATCCTCACAAACCTAAGCCAGTCATCTCCTTTGGTTAAGCAAAAGTCCTAGATGTCCCTAAGACTCAGGAGTATTTTAATTAGCATCACCTTTCCATAAAATGATAACATTTGCACCTTCCACAAAAGTCAACTTTATGAGAACATTTCTATCACTAAGTTAGCTTTCACTACTTTTATAGGAAAGAAACATTTTAAAATCTATCCTGAAGACAGATTTAGATCTTAGTACAATCCAAAGGAAAAAATGATAAAGCTGATCAAAATTAAACATTTTTACTCTTTGAAAGACACTGTTAAAGGAATGAAAAAAATGCTAAAGATGAAAAGTATTTGCAAATCACATATCTGAAAAAGGATCTATATATATCTGGATATACAAAGAACTCTCAAACCTCGATAATAAGAAAACAACTGGGGTGGGGGAGATGGGTAACTGGGTGATGTACATTAAGGAGGGCACATGATGTAATGAGCACTGGGTATTATGTAAGACTGATGAATCCTGACCTCTGCCTCTGAAACCAATAATACATTGTATGTTAATTAATTGGATTTAAATAAAAAATTTTTTTTAATTTTAAGTTGGGTAAAGATTTCCAAAAACACTCCACAAAGAGGATATAATGATGGCAAATTAGCACATGAAAAGATGTTCAATGGCTTTAATCATCAGAGAAATGCAAATTAAAACCATGATTAGATACTACTACATACTTATTAGAATGGCTACATTACAAATATTGATAATATCAGTGGTGTGGAATAACCAGAACTCTCATACATTGCTAGTAGGAATATAAAATGGTACAGCCGCTCCAGAAAAAGGGTTGACAGTTTCTTAAAAAGTTAAACATATACTCACTATATGACCCAGCAATCCCCCTCTGCCCACAGACAGCTACCCTGGAGATATGAAAACGTAGGTTCACACACAAATCTGTACACAGATGTTTGTAGCAGCTCTATTCATAACTGCTAAAAATTGGAAACAATCTAAATGTCCTTTAATGAACTACTCAGTAATAAAAAAGAATAAATTTGCAAAATATGGAATATCTTAGATGAAAGTTAAAGAGTAAAAGTGCCCAGTCTTAAAAGCTTAATATTGTTATGATTCCATTTGTATTACATTCCAAAAAGCCAAAACTATAGGGATGGAAAAAGATCAGTGGTTGCTGGGGTTAGGGGATGGGGATGGTAACTATTCAAGAAGAACAGGAAGGAGTTTTTCGGGGTGGCGATACTGTGTATTCTAACTGTGGTGATGGCTGCACAAACTATAAATGTATCAAATTGGAAAAAAAATTTCTTACCAAAAGAAAAAAGCCACTTTTTACTCTATGATAATTTAAGAATAAAATTTTTAAATTACTTTTAAAATGTGAGTCATGGGACACCGTGGTGGCTCAGTTGGTTAAGTGTCTGCCTTTGGCTCAGGTCAAGATTCCAGGACCATGGGGTGGAGCCCCATATGGGGCTTCCTGCTCAGTGGGAACCTGCTTCTCCCTCAACCTCTGCCACCCCCACCCCCACTCCCTGCTTGTGCTGTTTCTCTGTCAAATAAATAAATAAAATATTTTAAAAATAAAATAAATATGAATCACAATGTCACAACACAGGTTTTAAAAACTGGGAAGAAATAGATACAAAAGGATAAGTGCGTTGCTGTTTTAATATTTTATTTATTCATGAGAGACACAGAAGAGAGGCAGAGACACAGAGAGGGAGAAGCATGGTCCCTGCAGGGAACTGGATGTAGAACTCGATCCCAGGACCCCGGGATCACAACCTGAGCCAGAGGCAGACGCTCAACCACTGAGCCACCCAGGCGCCCCACTGTGTGTTGTTAATAAATGGAAAACCTATACATTTCCCTTCCCATGTATGTACGCTTTAGAGGCAAAAGTGGAGTCTCAGAAAGAATGTCTCCAAAGAGAGCAATCATTGAGTTCACTTGGCACAAAATATAGGATACTTCTGAAGAATTCCATCATCGCTAGGTAATTTGTCCAGGACCAAAAGTAAATACTGGAAGAAAAATGAAATCAATAGTGCACTACAAAGGTGGTAGGTAGACAGGCCTGGACTAAGACATTTTCAGTAACAGATGGTAAAAAAGAAAGGGGATTTGTAAAAGCATCATTCTTTTCCCACTGTGGATTTCTTTCTATAACAGTATGAGAATAACCACCAGACCACCATGAAATCAAGTCATAAAATGTATTTTATTGTTAAAAAAAAAAAGTGCTATCTTCCTTAAATTAACTTTTCTGGTTAATAATATAAAATTCCTCCGTTATTTCAAAAGAGCTAAAGCTTATTTGATTACAGACAGACTTCAAAGAACAAAAATAAACTGTGATCAATCAGCAGCAGCCAATAGTAGTAAATAAAATTTCTTCAATCTAAATTGAAGATGATTTCTATATCTCTGACTTATACATTTGTTTCCATCAGAAATTAAAAAATTATTTTCCTCATAATTAACTTGAGTGGAATGAATCCCACTGCATTTGTCAAGATTTTAGAAGACTGATGAGTTATGCTGAACATTACTACTATCCACTCTGACAGAAATCACTAACAGCCACAATCGGGTCTTGACTAGACCCCAAGTTGTCCTTAATTATTAAGCTATATAAACAATAAAACCATAGGAAAACTTAAAAGACCCATACAATAAAATACATGTTTCTTTCTTTTTTTTTTTAAGATTTAATTTATTCATGAGAGACACAGAGAGAAAGAGAGAGAGGCAGAGACACAGGCAGTGGGAGAAGCAGGCTCCATGCAGGGAGGCTGATGTGGGACTCAATCCCAGGTCTCCAGGATCAGGCCCTGGGCTGAAGGCAGGCGCTAAACGGCTGAGCCAGCCAGGGGTCCCCCATAAGTTTCCTTACATAACTAACAAAACAAAAATTTACACAAAGGAAGAATTGCTAAAAAAAAAAAAAAAAAAAAAAGTAAAGATTCACTTTTTTTTACAAAGTCAATAATTTAGCTTTAATCTGCCTCTTGCATTATTTTCCCTGTGGAAACTGTTATTCCCAAAACAAGACCCTACTAGGAAGTAAATGTATTGTGAAAAAAGAAGAAAAGCCAGATTGATACATTATTAAAATAACCCACATGACCTAGCCCAGTGGGGTAAGAAAAGCATATCAGAGTATGCCCCCTTCTCCAGACTAAGCACAGCTGTGAGGAGACAGTGATGCTGGTAGACGTGTGTCATGCTTCCTCAGGAAGGCAGAAAATTAAGAACTATTACTTGAGAGGTGGCATGGTGGTTCTGAAACGCCTATAAAATAATGTCCAGGCTCACCACTAGATATCCAGGCCACCCACAGCCTGGCTACAGCCTAACTTTCCTACCACTCCCCAAGGACAGGCTTCTGAGTCTCTTGACAATGCCCTTTCCACTGCCTGAATGTCCTTTCCCTCCCCTCTCTGAACCTAACTCTTACTCAGCTTTAAATGAATCCTTCCAGACTTCCATAAGATGCTCTCACATCCCCTCCCCAAACCAGTACTACTTCCTATAGAATGATCTAGCCTCTTAATCATCTATTATTTTGAATTAAATATATAAGATGCCTTATCTGGGGGCCTCTAGGGGCTCAGTCAGTTACACCTCTGCCTTCAGCTCAGGTCATGATCTCAGCCCTGCCCTGCATCAGGCTCCCTGCTCAGCAGGGAGTCTGCCTCTCCCTCTCTCTCTGCCCCCCTCCCCTAATTCGTGCTATCTCTCTCTCTCCCTCAAACAAATAAAAAAAATTTTTAACAAATAAAATCTTTAAAAAAAAAAAAAAAGATCCTTTATCTGCCCAACACAACCATCTTATAAATAGGGGTCATATTTTATATCCTTTATATCCCCAAGACAACCATTTAGTTCACTAATGCCATTCAATAAATACTTTAATTGAATTTCCCAAAGAGATGGCCTAAAATAACCTGAATGCCAAGCATTCCAAGAACTGTCCTGTACCAAATTCAGTACTCATTAGAATTCCATGTCATAAAGAGGAATGTTGTGTTATCTTTAAATTTATCTGCTTTTATCCAAAACTGGAATCTGTGATGGTTCTATGGGATACACAGGCAAAATATTCTGCAAAGTAAAGAAAGTTCTATTCATTGTACTATGTTTAATATTCGCCCAGACTTGCATTTTTCTCTAAAACTCTTATAAAAATCTCTGAACATGCAAGAAGCATTAGAAGAGAAACTAAGCCTATTGAGAAGAAAATTAGAAAACTAGAAACTAAGATCATCAATCATATTCCATCTTGAATAATCCCTTTCATAAAGAGGTAAATTCTCCTAAATTCCAAAATGAATGGAATTCAATATAGTAAAGTGTAAAATGCTTTAAATACATAAAAGAAATACCCAAATGGACTTCTTACCCTCTGTAGTAACTAAAATGATAAAAGCAAAAAAACCTAAATTTAACAAGTTATGTCAACAGCTAAAATTAAAGGGTTCTTTTTTTTCCCATCTTAGTTTGACTTTTCCTGACCCGTATTTTAGAACTGTCAGCAATTCAGGACACAGGCTGCTTTCAAGAATTCCAAATTATTTCTTGAAAAGTTTGAGCTTCCTCCCAAATCATTTAACATGTCTACTAATCAATAAAAATATGTATATTTAAAAACCCATATTTATGAAGCAATCAAATTACATTAAAAGACAGACTTTCTAGAAAAGGTAGCTGCTTGCCAAGAAAATTATATTACTAAAAAAAATTTTCTATTCTTTGCATTTCTTCATTTTCCCTTTTGGATTATCTGTGGAGACTTGTACACACATCATAATCCCAAACAGTTGAGCTTTTTATATAAAACATAAATCAATTTTTAAAAAACCAACTGCATAATTAAAACAAAATGGTACTACTACCACCATCATCCCTCTTAAAAGCTGCCTTTAATTTACCAACAGTCTATGTTTTAAAACAATATTTTCAAATCAGTCTTTGAAACTCAATACAGTTTCCTACTCTCATTTGATAAGTAAAAACAAGTAGATTATACAATGACACGGTTTATAATCTTATTTTGTAAAACATATATACATATTAAATATATAAAAAGCCAAGATAGGAAACAAAATATTAAAAGTATCTCCCTCCCCAAAACCTGTACCAGGTTTGTAACTCCAGTCTGATCATTAGGAAAACATCAGACAAACCCAAACTGAGGGGTACTCTACGAAATACCTGATCGGGGTGCCTGGGTGACTAAGTCCGTTAAGTATCCAACTCTTGCTTTCCACTTGGGTCCTGATCTCAGGGGCTTGGGTCCTGATCTCAGGGTTGTGAGATGGAGACCCGTGACAGGTCTGCTTGAGACTCACTCTTTTCTGCTTCCTCTGCCCTTCCCCACCGTACACTAGCACACTCTGTCTAAAATAAATAATCTTTAAATAAATGACTACCTGACCAAGACTCTTCAAAATTATCACAAAAACAATAAAATTCTGAAAAATTGTCATTTGGCTCAGGAAACAGGAAAACTACATTCAACACGGATCCTGGATAGATCTTTCAACAGAAAAGGCTTTAGTAGAAACAGTAGGGAAATTCAAATAAAACCTGGGTATTAATTACCACTAATGTTCCAATGATGGTTTCTTAGATTTGACAAACATACCATAGAAGTGTAAGGTATTAACAATGGAGGAGCCTCTCCTTGGGAAAATTTTGACTTGCAAAAGAGGAGCAACAGGTATGGTGTCTGTGAATTAGAATATTTACCCTGATTTTAGATAAGCTGCATAGATAAATCTCTGTTCAACTATAAACTAAAAACAACAACAACAACAACAACAAAACCAACGAGGGAAACTGGATGAAGAGTACAGGAGAACTCTAGCCTACATTTACAACTCTTCTGTAAATCTAAAATGATTCCAAAATTAAAAGTTTATTTTAAAAAGTGGATATCTCTGAGTAGTGGGTTATGGATTTTTTTTTTTAATTCACTACATTTTTCTTTTTTTTTTTTAAAGGTTTTATTTATTTATTCGTGAGAGACACAGAGAGAGGCAGAGACATAGGCAGAGGGAGAAGCAGGCTCTACACAGGGAGCCTGATGTGGGACTCGATCCCAGGATTCCAGGAACATGCCCTAAGCCAAAGGCAGGCACTAAACCGCTGAGCCACCCAGGCATCCCTCTTTTTTTTTTTCAATCTTTTTTCTTTATTCATGAGAGACAGAGAGAGAGAGGCAGAGACATAGGAAGAGGGAGAAGCAGGCGCCTCACAGGAAACCCAATGTGGGACTCGATCCCAGATCCGGGGATTATGCCCTGAGCCGAAGGCAGATGCACAACCGCTGAGTCACCTAGGTGTCCCTCATCTGCATTTTTCAACAAGCAACATGCTTCACTGTCATGGAAGGCATCTATGCTTACCACTGACCACTGTATCACCGACATTAAACCATGCTTCATTGTCATAAAAAACAAAAAGGGGTGGGAACTATTCTAGATCTTAAAAAAACTAAAGAGAGGTGCCTGCGTGGCTCAGTCAATAGAGCATGCAATTCCTCATCTCCAGCTCCATGTTGGGTGTAGAGATTACTTTAAAAAAAAAAAAATCACAAGGAGCAGAAAATACATTTACTATACTGTAAAAACCCCATGTAAGAGTGGACCTACACAATTCAAATCTGTATTAATGAAGTACCAATCCGGGCAGCCCAGGTGGCTCAGCGGTTTAGCGCCGCCTTAAGCCCAGGGCGTGATCCTGGAGACCCGAGATCGAGTCCCACGTCGAGCTCCCTGCATGGATCCTGCTTCTCCCTCTGCCTGTGTCTCTGCTTCTCTCTCTCCTCTCTGTGTATTCTCATGAGTAAATAAATAAAATCTTTAAATCCCCCGATGTGGGACTCGATCCTAGGTCTCCAGGATCAGACCCCGGGCTGCAGGCAGTGCTAAACCGCTGCGCCACCGGGGCTGCCCGAAAAAAACCTATTTAGACAGAGAAAGCAAATTTTGGCAAATGCTAACAAATGAGTAGTGTTGATTATACTAGTCTTTCAACTATCCTATATGCAGAAACATTTTCATGGTATAATTATCTTTTAGATTGTATTTATTTATTCATAAGAGACAGAGACAGGAGCAGAGATACACAGGCAGAGGGAGAAGCAGGCTCCCTGTGGGGAGTTCAGTACAGGACTCCATTCCAGGACTCCAGGATCACCACCCGAGCCCAAAGCAGACACTCAACCACTGAGCCACCCAAGCATCCCTCATAACATAAATTAAACAAATGGTTTTAACTTAAGTAAGTAGTTTGAGGGGTGACTGCATGGCTCAGTAGGTTAAGCGGCTGCCTTTGGCTCAAGTCATGATCCCAGGGTCTTAGGTTAGATTCTCACATCAGGCTCCCTGCAGAGCAGGAGAGCCTGCTTCTGCTTCTGCCTCTCTCTCATGAATAAATAAATGAAATCTTAAAAAAAAAAAAAATCTTTTGTAAAAAGTGCTTTGAAACTCAAACTAATCCAAGGGTGCCTGGGTAGCTGGGTCAGTTAAGCATCCAACTCTTGGTTTCAGCTCAGAAAATGATCTCAGAGTCCTGAGATCAACCCCACATTGGGTGTTGGATGTGGAGCCTGCTTGGAGATTCTCTCCCTCTACAGCTCTCTCCTTCCCTACCCCACTAGCACAGGTGCTCTCTCTCAAAAAAAAAAAAGCCCAGAAAATAACAAGTGTTGGTGATGATGTGGAGAAACAGGAAGCCTTGTACATTACTAGTGGGACAAAGAATGGGGCTACTACTATGAAAAACAGTATGGTGATTGCTCAAAAAATTGAACATAGAATTACCACAGGATCTAGCAATTCCATTTCTGGGTTAATATCTAAGAGAACCAAAAGCAGGGACTCAAACAAATATTTGTATACTCATGTTCATAGCAACATTATTCACAATAGCCAAAAGGAAGAAGAAACCCAAATGTCGGGACACCTGAGTGGCTCAGCAGTTGGGCGCCTGACTTCCGCTCAGGTCGTGATCCCGGGATCCAGGATCAAGCGCCGCATCAGGCTCCCTGTGAGGAGCCTGCTTCTCCCTCTGCCTAGGTCTCTGCCTCTCTCTCTCTGTCTGTGTCTCTCATGAATAAAAAAAGAAGAAAAGAAAGAAAAGAAGAAAAGAAGAGAAAAGAAAAAGAGAAAAGAAAGAAGAAAGAAAGAAAGAAAGAAAGAAAGAAAGAAAGAAAGAAAGAAAGAAGAAAGAAAGAAAGAAAGAAAGAAAGAAAGAAAGAAAGAAAGAAAGAAAGAAAGAAAGGCAAGTGTCTATCAACTGATGAATGGATTAAAAATGTGGTATTTACATATAATGGCATATTATTTAGCCTTAAAAAGGAAGGAAAAGCTGACATATGCTATATCGGTCGGTGAACCTTGAAAACATTATGCTAAGTAAAAAGAGCCAGACACAAAAAGGACAATATATGATTGCACTTATATGAGGGATCTAGAATAGAGAAATTCATAGAGACAGAAAGAATGCTGGTTGCCAGGGGCTGGGGGTGGGCAGAAATGGAGAGTTGTTTCATGGGTACAGAGTTTCAGTCTGGGGCAATTGAGTTTTGGAGATGAATGGCGGGGGTAGTCCCACAACAATGAGAATGTACCTACTGTCACTGAACTGTAGAGCAAAAAACGGTAATTTTATGTTCTGCTTATTTAACCAAAATTTCTAAAAAAAAACATGTACACAAGCCTTGATACCCTTCTTATAAGCAGTAAAGCCCATGCCCTAATCCAGAGGCAAATTTAAGGATTTCTTGTTGCCCATTTCCCAGTGTGCCCTATCCCTGAAGGACTAAGAGCTTGCAGAGCCAGAGCCAAAGGTAGGAAGCTAGTCCCACTAAATAAATTTAGAAAAGCCAAAGCAGGGCTAAGCCCAGAGTAGGTGGCAAGAGGCAGGCTAGGGAAGAGAAGGCAAAAGCAGAAAGCAGGGACTCTCTCAGGACGTGTGCAGCTGACGAGACTGGTCAGGCTAGCACAATGGAGAGAGCAGGGAAAAAACAGAGTAGGAGAAACCAGAGAAGGGAATTCCCCCAGGCTAAGGAAACGGAGGGGAAGTGGAGGAAAAGGTAAAAGAGAATTATAAGGTGGTTCATTCAAGAAGAGATTCTGCCTGGGCAGCCCCGGTGGCGCAGCGGTTTGGCGCCGCCTGCAGCCCGGGGTGTGATCCTAGAGACGTGGGATCAAGTCCCACATCGGGCTCCATGCGTGGAGCCTGCTTCTCCCTCTGCCTGTGTCTCTGCCTCTCTCTCTGTGTCTATGGATAAATAAATAAAATCTTTAAAAAAAAAAAAAAAGAGAGAGAGAGATTCTGCCTAAGTGTCAGCCGAAAAATGACTCCCTTCCCTTGAGGCAACCATGTGTATCCAAAGAAACCAAGAAAGCTGGTGAAGCCAACAAAAAGTTAGGAGGAAAAATAGTTTTCTACCCAAAGACTACCATATCGCCATCTCCAAAACACTAATGACATTTTTTTGGTTGGTTTTTGTTTTGTTTTTACAAGAAGAAAACACATTTGTTTAGGAGTAATTTCAGTGTGGGCCTACCTTTTTTATTTGTATCAAACAGTAGTATGCTACAGTGAGTTTGTCTACGGGATAAGGATTAAGAGTAGATAGACAGGCTTGAAACCAGATCTGCCTGAATTTCGATCCTGGCATTGCAACTTGAGACAATCCACCTAAAAATGTGCCTCCATCTCCAAATCTGTAAAATATGGATAATAACAGTACCTTGCAGGACTCTCGCAAGAATTAATAGGTTAAACTACAGCAGTACTCACAACAGTGCCTGGCCCACTGGTATAGAAGGATTAGCTCACTATTACCCTCCAGATCTAGAATATGAGCTCCATGGAAGCTGGGATTCTGTTTATTTTGAGCCCCTAGGTTCCTAACATAAGTATGGTTGCTGAAAAATAAAACTTAGTCGAGTAAGATAAACTTTTTGCCAGCCACACAGAATCCCAAAGTTGAATAGCACTACCTTTTTGTTATTTCTGACAACTAAAATCTGCATTATAGTTTAGCCTCAAAGTTTAGAGTTCACAGAGGGATTTTACATATCTTGTCTCAAGTGAATCTGCAAAGCTATTATTTATCTCCATCGCAGACAAACTAAGACTCCAAAAGACTTAAGTGATTTGCTCAAAAACACGAAGTCTGAGGCAGAACAGGATTCTGGAAGTTAATCCTACTTCTCTTCCTTCTAGACCACACCCAGAGAGCTCAGAACAAACCCTACTGAACTGTTCAAATTCTCCCTATCTGCACACGCACCCAGCATAACCAACACTGTTCATCTTCCCATTTGCTTTAAAGTAAAGGATAAGGTGGGGAGAGGGGTCTGGAAGGCTCTATCGGTAAAGTGGCTGCTGTGGGCTGGGTCATGATCCTGCAGTCCTGGGACTGAGCCCCATTTCGGGCTCCCAAGCAGGGAGCCTGCTTCTCCCTCTGCCTCTGCTGATTCCCCTGCTTGTATGCATGTGCTCTCTCAATCTTTAAAAAAAATAATAAAGTTACTAATGGGGAGGTAAGAAACAGAAGACACCACAGAAACAACTGAACAACTGCTCAGGTTGGAAAATGGGTACAATGGAAGTGACTATACTCTTTTACTACTTTCTGTATGTTTGAAAGATTCCATAATAAAAAATTTTTTGATTAAAAAATAAAGTCCTGGGATGCCTGAGTGGCTCAGAGGTTGAGCGTCTGCCTTTCGCTCAGGGCATGATCCTGGGATCCAGGATCGAGCCCCACATCAGGCTCCCTGCATGGAGCCTGCTTCTCCCTCTGCCTATGTCTCTGCCTCTCTCTCTGTGTGTCTCTTGTGAATAAATAAATAAAATATTTTTTAAAAATTATTAAAATAAATAAATAAATAAAAAATAAAGTCCTGAGGCACTGGGGTGGTTCAGTGGTTAAGTAAGTATCTGCCTTTGGCTCAGAGTGTGATCCCTGGGTCCTGGGATGGAGCCCTGTGTCAGATTCCCTGTTCAGTGTGGAACCTGCTTCTCCCTCTGCCCTCTCCCAAATATGTATGCTATATATTGTATATAAAATAATATATAAACATATATATAAAATGAAATCCTCATTCCCCACAATAAACTCCATTCTTCCAGCTTTCCACTGAGCATACATGGGTGTGAGGAAAACCCCCCAGATGAGACCAATCAGCACTCCACAGTGTGAGGCTAGGAGAACACTGGGCTGGGAATCAGGAAGCTTCATCCATGCTTGGCCTTACTGAATGTCAGACCTCACTGGTTCCTCTAGTACCTCTGGCCCCCAAACTTCCTCCTCTCCTCCTTCGAGATTAAAATTCTGATTTCAGGTTTCTACTAGCTCCCTGAACTCAACCAACAAAACCAAATTCATCCTGCCTCTATTCCAAACCCCTAAGACCTGTTCTTCCTCCTGATTTCCCTATTCCTGATGCCTATTCTGCCGACCATCCAAGCACAAAAACCTCAACATCACCTCTAACTTGAGACGTGGAA
The DNA here is from genome assembly GCF_905146905.1 of Nyctereutes procyonoides. Taxonomy (NCBI): domain Eukaryota; kingdom Metazoa; phylum Chordata; class Mammalia; order Carnivora; family Canidae; genus Nyctereutes; species Nyctereutes procyonoides. Next base: position 47,693,604 of record NW_026575020.1, on the reverse strand, counting down.
CTGACTGTTCCCTTCTCCTCCTACCTAATCAGTCACCTCTCTGTTCAACCTCCAAAATAGCTCCTGAATCCACTGCCTCCTTTCCATCCCCAAGGCCATCAATTCAATTCAGGCCCTTATCATCCCTCACGTGGACTATTACCATGAATGCAACTAAAAGTCCCTCTCTCTGTTTCTCCTCTCTGCCAATCCATCCTACTCATCCTTGGTCTGTCATTTAACACCCCCCCCCCCAAAGCCCAGTCCCAACCTCAGTAGCCTCATGTTCCACTATGTTCCTTTATGTCCCCCAGGGTCCAAGTGGTGTGGACATGCAGTTTCCTGACGTCCACCTCATTCCCAACAATACTCCTCTGCCTCTACTCAAGCTTTTCTTCCCTCCAGAATGCCCTCTTCTTTCCATTGCTTCTCATCCTGACGGTGGTGCCATTTAAGTATCACTTCTTCAGCTGAACTGTTCCTTGATATCCCCAAGGGGGCAGTATCACCCCCTCTACTTAACCACTAAGCACCTTGGCTGAACTCTGCTGAACTCTTTTATAGCACCTATCAAACTCCTATTAGTCCTTTCATTTTCTGGTGCCCCTATTCTCCCTACTAGATAATTCGTTCCTTGTCAGGAGGAAATAGGTTTTATTCATCTTCGTATTCCTCAAAACAGAATTATCAAAGACTGTGCAAAGGCACAGTGGTATACCATGAATGAGCTGAAGATGTTCTCAGACAGGGATCCCCCTCAGCCCTCCAACCAGCCACAAAGGAATTTTTTCAGCAGCCTGAGTCCCCATTGGTCAAGTTTCAGGCATTCTCAAGTAGCTGCCTCCTTCAAATAGGTAGACACCACCATGATGACTTGGAAGCACTCAGAGGACACAAGGTGGCACACTGTACACAGTGGATGCTCAATAAACATTTGCTGCATTGAATCTCAGAATAATCCTATTTCCCTTCAAGCACTATCTCCAAGATCACTTATCTAGACCTCTTTGAACAGCTTCACGGAATGTGTTCTGGTTATCTTTTTATTAATCACCGGTTTATTAGCTGGTTATACTTGCCTTACCATCCAAAGCTCACATCAATACTGTATAGCATAAAATAGCAGAGGATGTGGACAAACAATTCACCATGAAGAGACTCGAAGAGTAAAATTCAACATTATAGAAGAAATGCAAATGCTACTTTACACTACTAAATGAGCAAAAACTTTTAAGGAAAAAATGTATTTCTGTCCAGCTATGGTAAAACAGGTATATCCATGTAACTGTTAGTAGTACAAACTGGTACAACATTCTTGAAAAATCATATGGCAAAATATACAAAAAGCCATAAGAACATTCATTTAACCCAATACACTCAGAAATGTATCCCAGAAATATAATTAGTCAAAAAAATAATATTAATAATATCTACGGTAATGTAGAATAAAGTATTAAGTCAGAAGCACCTGGTTATCAGTCAGTTAAACATCTACCTTGGGGCTCAGGTCATGATCTCAGGTCCTGGGACTGAGCCCCGAGAGGGAGCCTGCTTTTCCCTCTCCTTTGCCCCTGTTCATACTCTCTTGCCATCTCTCTCTCAAATAAATAAATAAAATCTTTTAAAAATAAATAAATAAAGTATTAAGTGAAAACCAGGGAGCAATATAAATACCTAATATTAAAAGATTTAGGAAAATTATGGGAGCATGTATCGACAAAATATTTTGTAGCTTCCAAAATGTAAGCATATAGGGGCACACCTGGGTGGCTCAGTCGATTAAGCATCTGACTCTTCATTTCAGCTCATGTCATGATCTCCGGGTTGTGAGACCAAGCCCTAGGTCAGGCTCCACGATCAGTGGGAAGTCTGCTTCTCTCCCTCTTCCTCTGCACCTCCTCTCACTCACATGGAAGCATACAGTCTCTCTCTCAAATAAATAAATCTTTTTTAAAAATGTAAGCATGTAAATTAAAATTGTGACATGTATAACATGGAAATGTTCCACGATCTAATAAGTATGAAAAATTCAAATTACATGTACCATATTAAACATGAGTCAAATATACATATATACATATAGTTACATATAAATATGCATAAACTTACACACAAAAATATATTTTTTAATTGAACACCAAAACAAACGTCAACTATTTTAAGGTAATAATCTAAATATTTAACAATTTTTTTTAAAGATTTCAATTATTTATTTAACAGAGAGAGAGCACAAGCAAGGGGAGCAGCAGAGAGAAAGGGAGAAGTAGGCTCCCTACTAAGCAGGGAACCCAATGGGAGGCTCCATCCCAGGACCCTGAAATCATGACCCGAGCTAAAGGCAGACACTTAACCGACTGAGCCATTCAGGCACCTCAACAATTTATTTAATATCCATTCTCCTGAACTTAAAGAAATTCCACCATAGCAAGGAAACAGAGGGGTTCCAGGATACAAGCTTAATACAGCCTCAAGAAGAGGTCCACCCCTCCCTTCCACTGCTCATTCTAGCCTTATCTGAGAACGCTCATGAATTTCCTTACCACAATGACCTCTCTGACACCCCCAGACCCCAACTTTCCAAGGACCAACAAATCACCTCAACTGTTTTGAACCCCCGAATCACGCAAAACAAACATAAACTCAAAAACAAAAAATGCCTACAACTGTGTTGTGAATTTAGCAATCAGCAAATAGCCAAGCCCAAATTCAATTATAAACTCTGAAAGTATAAAGTACTGTCTGTCACACTAAAGTTTCTGGGATTCTCAAAGCCAACTTGCTGACTCAGTAGCAGACAGTATCACAGTTAAAAAGCAGCACAGAATCATGGACAAATCACAGAACTAAGGGCCAGGAGACCAAGGTACAGTTAAATAGAAAAAGTTATTTTAACCACAAAGAACAAAAAACTAAAAACTCCAGCTTAAAGCAGATGGGTGAAAAGAAGCTGGCAATGTCTTATAAATCTCACCCAGCCAGAGTCCATAAGGGGGGATGGCAAGTCATTTTATTAACAGATGAAGCTTTCTTGAGCTGGTGAGGTCTAACAAAAGACTAGTATTGAAAATATATCAAAACATAATTTTTGCACTGATGCCCCATGAGGGTAATATTAAGGCTTCTAATTGTTTTTTTCTGTAGTATCACCATCATCTATCTAAGTTTAATAATGAAAGACCAAGTTACAATAATGGACCCAAAAAATCAGTTATTGTGAATCAGAAGTAATAAAGACTAAATTGCCTTTCTTAGCAGGGCATTTCAGCAAAAGATAAATAATTTGAAGGACTAATAAATATAACCATCAGGAAAAAAGTTTAACCTTTTGTTTCTATTACTACATTCTCACTATCTAGATGCTCAAAAGTGCAGATATATATACAATCATTCATGACAATACATACACAGCAGAAACCAGGAAAAACAAACTATTCAGTACTTAACCAAGTTCATCAGAGCACAGGGTGATTACCACTCCAGAATGTTGACACAAAAACTGAAGGGCCTCTCAAACTCCAATCATATGCAGATAGGATGAGCCCCTGTGTGGTTACTCATTCAGAACATGAGTGGAAGATTAACCTACCCTCACTTCTCTTCAAACTCTGACAACGGTGGCAAGCAGTTTCTTCAGAGGATGCGCATCATCCTCCAGTCTGTAGCCAATTCAGTGGGATCCGCATTGTCAGGTTTCCACTATCTCACTACTGCCCAACCTTACTCCACCCGGCCCCACCTTATTCTTCCCGGACAGACTCGCCCTCTAGATTAAGCCTCTCTTTGTCCCCTTCTCAGGCATTACCAAGTTCTTGTTTTCTAAATAAAGCTCTCCTAAACCTTACTCACCTGCAGTTCACTGCACTGGGGATCACCCAAATAGCCCATCAGAGCTCTTTATAATTTCTGAAAGAAAGAAAAGGAAGCTTTTAAATACATAGTAGAAAACACCTTTGCTGATGTATCAGTTGTGAAGCATTTGTATCCAGTATTCACAGAATATGGTCTTTTGGTCCATAGTATTTCAGTAAAATGTAGCATAACCATCGAGGACCAAAAGTTCTGAGATAAGAGAACAAAGATAAAAGTTTGGTTTATTGTAGCTATCACTTAGCTGTGTGACCTTGGGCAAGTCACTTGAATTCTGCAGGCCTAAATTTCCTCATCTGGAAAATAAGACAGACTAGATAGAAGTAAAGCTGAGCACATTACAAGCATAGGCTCTCCAAGACAGAACACCAGCACCACAACTTACCAGTCTTATGACATTTGTTAGCTAGTTCACATTTGGCCTAAATTTCCTCCTCTGCAAAATGGAAATAACAACTAACTTGGGGTTGTTATGAGAATTAAAGGACAGAAAGTGAGTTATAAAAAGCCTATAGTAAACATACTGTGCAGTTTATCATAAAATTCTACAGATGGTAATTACCACCATTACCCCCAGCCCTAAGGTTATATGAATTTAATTCACAAGTATTTATTTCCTTAAAAGATCAACAAATCAAAACTGTACTAACCTGACAGTGGAATTAACTGAGTGTTTCACTAACAATTCAATTATAGTTATCTTAAACTGATGGTTTATTACTTAACATCACAGGAAACTGGAGGAGAATAGTCAGTGTATAACACCTAAACCAGTTTAGTGTCCATGCCTTCCTTGACTTCTCCCTCCACTTTCACTACTACCTCAGCAACAGAGAGGTCTTCCAAAAGCCAAATGACACCAACTGTTTTCCACAGTCAGCTCAGGGGAACAGAACTAAAGATGGAGGAAGGGGAACAAATTCTTTTTTTTTAATCTTTTTTACTGTATGTACTTAAGTACCATTCAATTTTGTTTACTATAGCATGCATCAGTTTTTGCATAAAAACAATTGTTTAGGGACGCCTGGGTGGCTCAGTGGTTCAGTGTCAGCCTTCGGCTCAGGGCATGATCCCGAGATCCAGGATGGAGTCCCACATCCGGCACCCTGCAAGGAGCCTGCTTCTCCCTCTGCCTTTGTCTCTGCCTCTGCCTCTGCCTCTCTCTCTCTCTCTCTCTCTCTCACGAATAAATAAATAAAATATTAAAAACACAAGTGTTTAAAACCATATTAGTTATACATATTGCCTAGTGCCAGGAAGCTCGCCTTATGGGAATATTTTCACCACAAGGAGCATTTCCACAGAAGAAAGCAAAAAGGCAAATTCAGATGTGCTGAGAACACCTAAAAAAAATGGCACAGAAATAACAAAAATCACAAACATTCACACTTCATAATGGTTCACTCAAAAAATATGCCATGCGTTCTTTGAAGATCTAATGATGAATCAGGGGGGGGTTTGGTTCAAAAGCAAGATGAACATACAACTCTGGTTTTACCAAACAACTTCCTGCTCTTAGAGAAAATGACCCAGTGCAATTTATACAAGTAAAAAAGTTGGTAGTGTGCTGAAGAACTTTCCATTTATTTTAGACAATTTATAGCTTTTAAAAATTATATATTCTTCTGTATTTAAAACATATAAAAAGTCTTCATGTTACATCTACAATATTATTTTTAAAAGAGTAATGTTAACTCTATTAAATTCAGGATTACTCAAAAGTATTATCCCAGCCACTCCTGAAGTGACAAACCACTATGTTTTATGTTGCTTCTAGCTAATGCTACATAAATCCTGACTACACCCATCAATTTAAATGAACTGTAAGCTGCTGTGGCCACATTCTCCACACATAACCTAGTTCTTTCCCAGAAAACATTTCAAAGTATTACTTAGAAATCAAATTATATCTGAATGTACACTCATCTAAGTTTATGAAAATAAACAACCATAATAATTTGCTTATAATTTTTAAGTATTAAAAAAATAATAATAATAATTTTTAAGTAGCTCCTCACCCTATCTTATTTATCAACAAGTTGATAAACTTGGCCCAAAATCTTCTATGCATTTAAAACAGCAGACAAAGGACATTATTTCTTGTGCTGAGCCTGTATTTTGGATCTTAAATAGAGTGTGACAATTATAAAATGACTTGTATTTAATATTAATACCAAGCCTACCTCTTAAACAGGGAATAAAAAAAATGCATGTGTAAGATATTGTCTACTTATTTGTAGGTCCCTCTGCAATATTCTTAGCCTTTCATGAAGATGCTGTTTATTTTTAAACTACATAAGGTCCTCTGCAAGTAGGAATGATCTCTCCTATTGTGTTGGCATCACTCCCTTCCCCACTAAAAAACAAACTGGACAGTCCATAAATGTATACAGACTTTACAACACAGACTGAATATTTTTGATATTAGAAAATGAAAAATCTTGCTAACAGTGGCAAAAATCAAGTTTACTACCTGATGAAGAAGTACTTAATGACTCTCCAAAACTACAGCCTCCCCTAAAAATAATGTCCTAAGCTTCTCAGTTTTTAGATAGACTAAAAAAGCTATGTCTTTATTCAGCTACAAGACAGTGTCTTCTACTTAGCCCCAAACTTTAATATTATGGTATTTCCTATTTTAGAATACTTTGTTAACAACTTGTTTGATAGCCAGCTACTAACTTTGCTTTGAAGTGACTACTAACACTTCACATGGTCTACGTGTGTGAAAATTGTGGAAAATGTCTTGACACAATTCAGGCCAAACAACACTAGTCACAAGAGATTACCAGTTTCTAAATATTCAATTTTTAAAGGTTTTTTTCTTGTAGTATTCTCTACATCTAACATGGGCCTTGAACTCACAATCCAAAGAATCTCAATCTAATGGTCTTCCAACTGAGCCAGCCACATGCCCCTAAATATTTCATTTTTAGACTCCATAGGCTAACAAACATCCCCATAGGCTAAGAAGCAGATTACTTGCTCCTTTCCACAAAGTAATCTGTAAAGTCAAATAAATAAATAAAAAGAAAAGGTTCTGATTGGAAGGTCTAAGGCATGAATATGCCTCCATCTCTAAGCTGAAAATAAATAAATTTTAAAATCCATATTTGCTCTGCCAAGAATAAAAATAAAAATATATGTAATACACACAAGCACTGAGTTTTAAACATAAGCAAATGTGATGTATGCACTTACAAAAGGATCTTGATTTACGTCCACCTTCCTCTCCCAAGTTTTGTTTTGTTTTGTTTTGTTTGTAAGGCAAAATGTCAACAGAATGCCTCAATCTGGGAAAAAAAAAAAAAAAAAGAAAGAACAGCTTATTCTTCTTAAACAGATGTTGTGATAGACAGGAAAAGTTTGTGAGAGGATTTCAAAATCCAAAGGCTATCCATATGTGTTGGGAAAACACACACACACACACACACAAATCTGCAGTGACCCTAATAACTTTACATTTTCTCAATAAACCATCATAAAAGATTTTTAAAATTGAGAAAATTGCTTGTGAAAAATGTAAAATTAGCAAACTTCTTTCCTCCTCATTATAAAATACTGTTCACTAACACTTTATCAATAATGCCCTTTAAATCCAAAGCAGAGGAGTTAAAGCAGCACTTCCAACACACACACCATGTGACCAGAAAATAATGACAAACCATTTTTATCCCTAATAAAACAAAACTCAACATTATTGTTTTTATTTCAAAATACTATGGGAGAGACAAGTACTATTCCATTATTCAGAAAAGGCGTGACCGATGCCTAAAATAAATTTTTCCAATGGAAGGGGTGCTCTTGACAAGAGTCCCAGTAACTGTAGACACACAAAATCCACATAAACAATCACTAACACTCAATGCGGAGTACGTGATGGACACCAATATATATATGAAATTAAGACATCCAATTAAAGTTACACAAGGAAATTTACATATAATTGCTCCTGGTGAAGATACTGATCAAGGATAACTGCAAATAACGTCTGGCTCTGGATAAGCTCCACTATGGTTGATGTGTTACAACAACTTAAAAGTTGGGTACGTTTGACACATTATTCCTCTCTAAAGGGAGCCCTGCCTGCATACCCATTTGATCAATTAAGGTATTTGGAAAATAAAGACAGTCTCATCAAATTACTTAGCCTCACCCTTAAGCGTTGATTAAAATGAAGGGGAAAAGGTAAATCATTCTTAACTGCAGTCTCACCTTACACATCTCACCAGCACTGTAGTTCTTTAGTGATCAATTACTTCATCCAATTCCTGAGGCAAACAGAAAAGTAAAATGTGTCTGTACAACACCAATAATAGACAAGACCGACAGCAAATACTTTATCAGCCTCAAGTCTCACTTTAGGCTGCTAAACTTCAAATGGAACGAGTTACCAAAAGGCTACAGTATGCAGTTCCGTAAATGATTGTTTTGCTTTAAAACAAAAACATTTCCTTTCTGCGTGCTGTAATAGATTATAAAATGTTCTTAAGATCCAAAAACGTAAAAAAAAAAAAAGCCATGTCTTTCAGCACTGAGTGATCTTACTTTCAAAAAAAGAAGAAGAAAGAAAGGAAAGAAAGAAAGAAAGGACAAGAATCCTCATTAATATAAGTTAAAGAGAGGGCAAAATTAAGAACAAACCAGCCAGGACAACTTCTCCCCCCCCACCCCCCCCACACACACCCCCATCCACTGTCCCTAGAGTCATACACATCATATTAACGATTTGCCTGAAAAGTCTAAGTCGTGAGGGAGAAGCAATAACAATTTCGAGTTTCAAACCAAACCCGAGGATCCCAATCCAAGAAGAACCCTAAGCCCCTGGCTCCCAGCCCTGTCTGAAGGATCCTCGGTGAAGGAGAGGGTGCAGAGAGCTCAAATAATCTGGGGCTAGAGGAACCAAAGTTCCCTAAATAAAACTGCAGTCCCTCAGCCCTAGAGAAGGGGAGTCTTAAAACAACCTCCCAGAAAAGATAGTCTGTTTTTATTTTTGTTGATGTGCTCGTGGGCCAATGAGAATTTCCGAGGAGGGGGCGGAGAAACCGGGGGGCGGGGAGGGGGGGAGTGAAGCTCAGGCAACAGCCCCCAGGCGGGGGAGGGAGGGGGCGCAGCCCTGACCCACTTCTGCCGCCGCCCCCCCGCCGCCAGTGCGAGCCCCGAGGGGGCGATCCCGCGGGGCGTGGGAGGCCCGCACGCTCCCCACCCGCAGCCGTGACCCGGAGGGGGGGAGCGTGCAAGGCGGCTCGACCCCCCCCCAGCACACACACACTCACACACACACACCCGAGTGCCCGCGGCGGGGGAAACCTCCCGCAGACTCCCCGCCCCGGTGTGCGAAGCCCCCCCCACCGCCCGGGCCCCGGGCGCCGCGGCCCCCAGCGGAGGGGAAGGGGACCGAGGAGGGGAAGAAGCTGTAAACAGCCCCAGCGTCCGGGCCTCGCCTCGAAGAGCCCCGCTTCCCAGGCCCCGCCGCGGGCCGCCTGCGTCCCCAGCCCGTCCGAGGGCCGCCCCTCCCGGGGCCCCGGGGACTGCAGGGGAGTCGGGTCTCCTCCCCGGAGGGCTCCGGCGGCTCGCGGAGCGGTCCCGGCAGCGGAGAAGGGGGAAGTCAGGACTTACCTGTCATTACTTTCTACGCCATCTTGGATCCACTTGTCAACGTCCCCACAAAGCATTATGGGTAAGAAAGAGCCTTTAAAGTGACTCCCCCCCTCGGCCCCCGACTCCCGCCTCCCGCCGCCGGCGCCGCCCCTCCGGCCGCACCTCCCGCCCGGAAAGTTGCCCCGGCGGGCGGGCCGGGCCGGGCGCCTGCTGCCGGGCCCCCTCCCCTCCTCCGGGCTGTTTGCATCTAAAATCCACCCCCATTTTCAAAATGTGGCTTTGGGTTTTCCTCTTGGCTCCGGCCCTAGGGTTCCCTTCCCCCAGCCCTCGCCTCCACGCCCGTTCCCTTTGCCCCGCCGCCCTCCTGCCCTGGCAGACACCCCACGTCTGCATTTAATCAGCCCGAGGTTTCCCTGCTGCTGGCAGCGCAGGGAGCTGCTCATTGATTTATTTATGCGCATTTCTGCGTCTGTTACTGCTCGGGATCCTCGGTGCCCCGCGGCGGGCTTCGGCGGCCGTCTCCCTGCCCCGGGGCAGCCGGGGGGTCGCCGGCCGGGCCCGGGAGCCGGGCAGCCCTGCGCCCCGCAGCCCCGCGCCCCGCAGCCCCGCGCCCCGCAGCCCCGCAGCCCCGCCGCCGCCGCGGGCCGAGAGGTGCCTCCGTCCCGACACAGCGTCCCGGGGGCCGTCGGGCTCCAGAGCCTGGGCGGACACTGTCCCCGAGCCCCCCGGCGACAAGGCGCGTTCGGGGGCTGGGGGAGAAGTAACCCGCGAGACGCAACTTTCCCCCGTCTGCTCCCTCTCCCGCTGTCTCCTCCCCTCGGCCGGTAACGTGATCCGAGACCCTCGAGTGGGGACCCCTCCCCCAGGAATGTGGCTCCGGGCGCTGCCGAGCCCACCCTGTCGCATTCCGGGCGGAGTGCGGACTGGGACTTCCCGGGGCAGGTAACTCGGGGGCGCGGGCTTGCGCGGTCCGGCGGGGTCGAGGGCGCGCCCCGGGGCTCCGGGAGGCTGGCGATGCCCCTCGGCGGAGGAGGCGGCCCGGGGCTGCGGGGACGGTGCGCCCACCCGGGGCCACCTGCGGGATCCCAGGGTGGAGGCGATCCCCGGAGGCCGGGCGATGGGGGCGATACGGGCGCCAGCCCCGCCCGGGAGTTCGGGGGCGGGGGCGGGGGTGGGGGGATGCTCCGAGTGGCCACGCTGCAACGGGGTGCGCTGTAAGTGGGGGGCGCAGAGATGCGGGGGAGCAACCCCGAAACCCACGCACGCCGCCCCGGCCCGTGCTCCCGCCCGCCGGCTCCTTGCAGGGCGCCCCCCGCCCCCCGCTTTCCGTGGCGCGGGGCGAGCAGCGCACTCGGGGATCCCACGCCCCCAGGAGCCGCGGCGTCAGTCCCCCAGCTCTCTCTTGCAGGGACGCTGGTACTCAGCGTTCAGACTTTGGGGGGCCTGCTGTGGTTGCTTTTTTTTTTTTTTCTTCTCCCTCCAAGCAAGCTTTTACGAAGAGACGTCCAAGGGAAAATCCTCTAGGACATCAGTGCTTGCGAAACCCTCTGTTCGGTACTAAATGCGGTTGAAGGGCTCAGAAATTTGAAGAATGCGCGGGCATGAAACCCCCCTCCGCGAGGAGCGCCTAGGGCCTGAGTCCGTCCTAGGGTTTTGCTCCGCTCCAGACCCTAAGACCAGCTTCTCTCTCACTGCCTCTTTCTCTCCAGGAACCTGGAGGGTTGCTGACGTGAGCCCTGCCCCCAGGGAGCAAAAAAAAAAAAAAAAAAAAAAAAATCCACCAGGCAATTGTCCCGGGCCAGATGAGTAGAGTGAGGTGTAGACTCATTAAGGGATTGGCCCGGGGTCAGCCGTGAGGGAGGGAACGAGGTAATGAGTCACTCCTGGGCCCCAAACGAGGCGTGCTGGGGAGGGACCTCCCCTGAGTCACCCGCTTTTCAACCGAGTTTAAAACTGAAGCCTGGAGCCAGTTAGTTGTTCCAGCACAAGCAGCCACGCAGGACCTGTGGCCGAGGGGGTGGGGGCTCAGAGGACCCCCTGCTGCTGCCCTCTGAAAAATGGATTGCCCTCCCATCTGAAGAAGGCTGCAAAGTCTCGTTTTCGCAGGGTAACCTAATTGCTCCTTTTCCAATACTCCTAGTGCGCTTAGACACTCCCATCACTTATTTAAGGGTTGCTTTGTTTTTGCATGGCACTTTATTTTTTTTTTATTTTTTTATTTTTTTTGCATGGCACTTTAGATGAGGTCTGAGTTGTCTATAAGTAAACACTGAATGGGGGGTGGGGGTGTACAAGGATTGTGCCGCCCAGAAGCTTCCTTAGTAAGTACCACTTGTTGCCTTGCATAGGCCTTGACCCAGAGAGGTGCACACTTTTGCTCTGACTGCCAGTCCATTCATCTACTCCAGGGTATGTCCTGGTCCGAGACACCACCTGTTTGCTGAGCTAGATGGCCTCCTCACTCTTTACCCTGCCTCCACTCTGCCTTCTATTCCATTCTCCATCTGACCAACCCTGTGGCATCCCTGAAATGTTAACACCGGAGTCCTCTCTGCTTAACCCCATCAAAGGTGGCCCGTCACTATTGGAATAAAATCTAAATTTCCTCACTGTGACCTACAATCTCTGGTGTGACGTGGGTACTGCCTCCCTCCCTCCCCACGATCTGGCACACTGGCCTTTTCTTCTTCTGTCACGCCCCAGACTTCCATCCAGTGAAAACCTGGTTGCCCCACATCTCATGACCATCATCTTTCAGCTCTCAACACAAATGTCACCTCCTCCAAGAGGACTTTCCTGATCCTCTTGATCAAAAGAGGTCACTCACTATTCTCTTACCCTATTAGAAATGATCAGATTTGTCTACTATGTGCCCCAACCCCGTTAGAGTATAAGATCCACAAGGACACAGGCCTCATCTGGGTTGTTCACTCAATGCCTAGACTGTGGCCTGGCACATACATATACGCTCAGCAAAATATTTGTTGAATGAATGACTACACTTTTTTTTTTTAAGATTTTATTTTCTTTCTTTTTTTTAAGTAATCTCTGCCCCCAATATGGGGTTCAAACTCACAACCCCAAGATCAAGAGTTGCATGCTCTACCAACTGAGCCAGCCAGGTGCCCCAATGACCATACATTTATCAGATTAGGGCGGTAGTGGTGAAAAAGAGTGCTGGAGCATGGAACGAGGGACTGGGCCCCTCCATCTCTTCAGGCCATTCTCACCACGCACAGTTAGAGACAGGCAAATAGGAACGGAATGGGGGAAAACAGGCTCTTGGGCCAATATTAATGGTGGTACTCCACTGTGATTCTGATCTGATAAACACACCGTTCCATGTAAGTCCCCAACCACTGCCCCACCTTTTCCTCCTCATCCCTCTTACTGGCCAACCCTTCTTTTCAACCCCAAAACACTGTCCTTAGATCTCTCTTCTTCAGCTACACTCCCCTGACCAGCCTGTCCCCAATCTGTCAGTCTTAAGGCTTTAAATCCCATCTTTATCCCGAAGTAGGACTTCAGACCTATAGCTCAAGTCCAGAACTTTCTCCTAAGCTTCAGACTCAGCCTCCCCACTTGGATCTCTCATAGTCATCTCACCCCATAAATACACCCCACCACAGTCTTCCCTGGCTCCATTTTTGACAACTCCATCCTTGAAATCTGCTCAGGCCACAGTCCCTCCTTTCTTTCTCAAACTCCACCTTCAATCCATCTGTAAATCCTGCCTAGCCTTCAAAATGTATCGTGAATCCAACCATTCCCCATCACCACACCATCATTGCTACTCTGGTCCAGTCCACTGTCCTCTTCTCCCCTTTCCTGCCTTCCAGTGTATTCTCAAGGTAGCTGCCACAACTACTCTAGATAAAATACAGATCAAATCTTCTCTCTTCTCTGCACACGACCCTCTGATTTCCACTGCTCTCATTCAGAAAAGAAACCAGAGTCCAGCACAATCTGCCTCCTCTCGTTTCTTTGACCTAATTCTCCACCTCTCTCACCCTTGTTCTGCCTTAGCCTTGATGGCCTCCTTTTAAAGTTTCTCCTCCTCCAGTAATACATCCACATGCTCATTCCCTTACCTCCTTCAAGGCTTTGCTCACCCCAGTGAGTCTGCTTCTTACCATCCTGCTTCAAATTTCAGTATTCCTCAAACACATACTCTTTCTTTCCTTGCTTTTCTTCCATGGCATTTATCACCTGTTCACATAGTAGGAAATTTGCTTTTTCAGGTTTTTGTCTGTGTCGCTCCATGTGAGGTGCCAGCTTGCTGATCACAAAAGATGTCTGCTGCTGAGAACCACATTTCCTAGCCATGTTCTTGAAGCTGGCTGGGCTGCGGCCTTGTGACTAGTTCTTGCAGATGGACTCAGAGCAAAAGTAGGACTGTGGAAATCTGCTTGATCAAAAATACATGCACCATGGGGGCACCTGACTCAGGCAGTTAAATATCCGACTCTTGGTTTTGGCTCAGCTCATGATCTCAGGGTCACTGAGCACCACATCGGGCTCCATGCTGAGTGTGGAGCATGCTTAAGATTCTCTCTCTCTCTCTCCCCCTCACCTGCTCTTGCTCACTTGCACTTTCGCTCACTCTATTTAAAAAACAAAGCAACAATGAAAAAAAAAACATAGATCACACACTAAGCTGAGCAGACAATAGACCTTTATTACAGTAATCCACTGACAACTTTGGGATTTGCTGTAGCAAATCTAGCATCGTAATGACTACACCTTGGTTACTACAGCCCACTAGCGTGCACATTCAGTGAAGGCAAGGATTTACATCTGTTTTGTTCATTTATTGTCTATCCTTACTGCCCACAACAGGACCTAGCTTACAGTAAATACTTAATAACTACTTGTTGAGTGAAGGACTGAATTCCCTTTTCCACAACCAATCATGAGTATGTGAATGGCTTCCAAAGAAAAGATAATGGGAAAGACATTTCAGTTTGTTTTTGCTAAAGAAGCAGAAACTGTGGGTTCTGGAAGAATCACTGGCTAGAAGGCTTTGGTAAAACTACAGAGTTCCCTTTAATTTTGTTGTTCCCTGTTTTCATTTTTTTCTTCCCCTTTTCTTACTCCCACTTTTCTACCCCTTCTATCTCTATTCCACCCAAGTTCTCCTTCATCCTCCCCTTCTTTCCCTTTCATTTTTCTTTCATGAATTTTCTTCTTCTTTTTTCCCCACTTAATCTAACAAGAATTTACTGCCTATTCCGAAACCTTAAAAGTCCTAGAAGAAAAAAAAAAAAAAAAGTCCTAGAAGAGAGCATAACCAGTAATGTCTTTGACGTTGGCCATGGCAACATTTTTCTAGATGTCTCCTGAGGCAAGTGAAATAAAAGCAAAAATAAACTGTTGAGACTACATCAAACTAAAAAGCGTCTGAACAGCAAAGTAAACAGTCAGCAAAACTAAAAGACAATCTACTGAACAAGAGAAAATATTTGCAAATGACATATCAGATAAAGGGATAGTACCCAAAATTTATACATAAACAGATACAACTCAATACCAAAAAAACGCAAATAATCCAATTTAAAAATGGGCCAAAGTGGGATTCCTTGATGGCTCGGTCAGTTAAGCATCCAATTCTTGATTTTGACTCAGGTCATCGTCCAGAGGTCCTGAGATGAAGCCTCAAGTGCTCCACACTTTGCAGGAAGTCTGCTTAAGATTCTTTCCCTCTCCCTCTGCCCCTCCTCCTGCTCTCTCACTCTCTCAAATAAAATAAATCTTTTTTAAAAGTG
This sequence comes from Nyctereutes procyonoides, assembly GCF_905146905.1. Classification (NCBI taxonomy): domain Eukaryota; kingdom Metazoa; phylum Chordata; class Mammalia; order Carnivora; family Canidae; genus Nyctereutes; species Nyctereutes procyonoides. The sequence goes on along the minus strand of NW_026575020.1, from coordinate 47,678,392 downwards.
GGCGAATGATATGAAGTGACATTTCTCCAACAAAGACATACGGGTTGCCCAAGAAACACAGGAAAAGATGCTCAACATCTTTCATCAGGAAAATGCAAATCAAAACCTTAGTAAGATATTGCCTCATATCTGTGAGTGACTAAAATTAAAAAAAAAAGAAAAGAAACAACAAGTGTTGGGGAGGATGTGAAGAAAAAGAGACTGTTGTTCACTGTTGGTAGAAATGCAAACTAGTGTAGCCACTGCAGAAAACAGTATCAATGTTCCTCAAAAAATTAAAAATAAAACTACCCTATGATCCAGTAATTGCATTGCTAGGTATTTACCCAAAAATCACAAAAACACTACTTCAAAGGGATATGTTTATTGCAGCATTATTTACAATAGCCAAATTACAGAATCACCCCAAGTGTCATTGATAGATAATTGAATAAAGAGGAGATGTTATATATAAGCTGTGGAAGATTATCAGCCATTAAAAAATGAAATCATTAAAAAAAAATTAAGGGATCCCTGGGTGGCGCAGCGGTTTAGCACCTGCCTTTGGCCCAGGACGCGATCCTGGAGACCCGGGATGGAATCCCACATCGGGTTCCCGGTGCATGGAGCCTGCTTCTCCCTCTGCCTGTGTCTCTGCCCCTCTCTCTCTCTCTCTCTGTGTGACTATCATAAATAAATAAAAATTAAAAAAAATAAAATAAAAATAATTTTTAAAATGTAAAAAAATAAAAAGAAAGTATACAAAAAGGGCAGCCCCGGTGGCGCAGCGGTTTGGAACCGCCTGCAGCCAGGGGTGTGATCCTCGAGACCCAGGATCGAGTCCCACATTGGGCTCCCTGCGTGGAGCCTTCTCTCTCTGCCTCTCTCTCTCTGTGTCTATGAATAAATAAATAAAATCTTTAAAAAATAAATAATTAAAAATTTAAAAAAATAAAATAAAAATGAAATCTTGCCATTTGCAACAACATGGATAGAGCTAAAGAGTATAATGCTAAGCAAAATAAGTCAGAGAAAGAGACTGTTTCACTCGTATATGGGGTTTAAGAAACAAACCAAACAAGCAAAGTAAAAAAAGACAAATCAAGAAACAGACTCTTAACTATAGAGAACATACTGATGGTTACCAGAGGGTAGGTGGGTGGGAGGATGTGGGAAATGGGTGATGCGGATTAAAAATAGGCTTACCGTGATGAGCACTGAGAAATGTATAGAATTGTTGAATCACTATATTGTACACCTGAAAATGATATAACGTGGTATGTTAATTATACTGGAATTAAAATTTAATTTAAAAAAAAAGTAATGAACTTCTATTGATTTGAACCAGTAAGTGCTCAGGTAGGATGTTTAAGTCTCTTAAAATATAGATGTGGGAGGGGTATTGGGTGGCTCAGTCTCTTAAGCATCCAACTCTAGATTTCAGCTTAGGTCCTGATCTCAGGGTTGTGAGATCAAGCCCTGAGCTGGGCTCCACACTCAACACAGTGTTTGCTTCTGACTCGCCCTCTCCCTCTGCCCCCACTCCTCCTCTAAAATAAATAAATCTTTAAAAAAAAGAGAGAGAGAGAGAGAGAATGTGGGAGGTAACATGGAGGAAAAAAGTAAATAGTAAATCCAGGGTGCCTGGGTGGCTCAGTGAGTTGAGCAGCTAACTTGATTTCAGCTCAGGTCATGATCTCAGGGTACTGGGTTTGAGCCCTATGTCAGACCCTGCACTCAGCAGAGTCTGCTTAAGGATTCTCTCCCTCTCCACCCCCCCTTGCAACTCATGCTTTCTCTCTCTAAAATAAATATATAAATCTTTTTTTAAGTAGTAAATTCTTGGTATCTTACCCTCTTGCTTCTGCCCTCCCATTGAGGACAACCCAAACAAACCAGACAATATATTCTTCAAAACATCTGCTTGAACATAACACGGAAGGTTAACAACAGTGAAAAACAACCAGAACAGAAAGGTAAATCTGAAATGTGGGGCTACCCTATAGCCCTTTGATTTTGATAACAGCTCTTGGAGTCCAGAGTATCACCTTAAACACATTAGGATAACTGTTATCAAAAGGGGAGGGAGGGGATAGCTGACTGAGTACCTCAGTCAGTTAAGCGTCCATAATCCCAGGATCCTGGGACTAAGTCCTGCATCTGGCTCCCTAGCAGGGAGCCTGTTTCTCCCTCTACCTACCACTCCCTCTGCTTGTGTGCATGCACTCTCTCTTTCAAAAAAAAATAAATATTTAAAAAGAAAGAAAAAGGGCAGCCCCCGTGGCTTAGCAGTTTAGCTCCACCTTCAGCCCAGAGTGTGATCCTGGAGTCCCAGGATCGAGTCCCATGTCGGGCTCCCTGCATGGAGCCTGCTTCTCCCTCTGCCTGTGTCTCTGCCTCTCTCTCTCTGTGTCTCTCATGAATAAATAAATAAAATGAAAGAAAGAAAGAAAGAAAGAAAGAAAGAAAGAAAGAAAGAAAGAAAGAAAGAGGGATGCCTGGGTGGCTCAGCAGTTGGGCATCTGCCTTCGGCTTAGGGGGTGATCCTAGAGTCATGGAATTAAGTCCCACGTCGGGCTCCCTGCATGGAGCCTGCTTCTCCCTCTGCCTCTGTCTCTGCCTCTCTCTCTCTCTCTCTCTCTCTCTCTCTCTGGTCTCTCTGTCTCTCATGAATAAGTAAATAAAATATTTAAAAAAAGAAAGAAAGAAGCCATGTGCTTTGCTAGTGGGAATATAAATTTGTGCAGCCGCTATGGAAAACACTATGGCAGTTCCTGAAAAGATTAAACAGAATTACCATATGACCCAGCAATTCCACTATGAGGTACTTACCCAAAGAAGTGAAAGCAAGGACTTAAACAGTTTTTTTTGTTGTGATTGTTTCTTTGTAAATAGGCTCCACACAGGGAGTGTGGAGCCCCATGCAGGGCTTGAATTCATGACCCTCAGATCAAGACCTGGATGTTTTTTTGTTTGTTTGTTTGTTTGTTTGTTTTTTACAGATTTTATTTATTTAGGGAGCCTGCAGGGGACTCGATTCTGGGTCTCCAGGACCACGCCCTGGGCTGAAGGCGACGCTAAACCACTGAGCCACTGGGGCTGCCCCAAGACCTGGATGTTTAACCATCTGAGCCACCCAGGCGCCCCTCAAACAGGTATTTGTACACCTATGTTTACATGGGCATTATTCACAAGACCAAAAACGTAGAAGCAACCCAAGTATCTGTCAACATATGAATGGATAAAAAAATGACCTATGCATACAATGGAATACTATCCAGCCTCACTAAGTAAAGCTACAGCATGGATGGACCTTGTGGACATTATGCTAAGTGAAATAAACCAATACCATAAAAGCAAATTATGTATGATTCTATTTGTATAATATACCTAAATTAATCAAATTCAAAAGTGGGGAATTCCAAGGGGCTAGTGGGAGGAGAGATTAGGGAATTATTGTTAAACGGATATAGTTTTCAATTTGGTGAGAAAGTATTCTGGAGAGATTTCACAAGCAGTGTGAATACACAACACTCCTAAACTGTACACTTTAAAAATGATTAAATTGGTAAATTTTACATGTTTTTTTACCACAATAAAAAGAAAGAAAAATACATTTCTCATAGTTAAGATGGCAAATTCTATGTTATGTTATTTTACCACAAGTTTTTAAATAAAAACAAATTTTAAAAAGACACTCTATGCAAAAACTAACCAAAAGAAAGTAGCCTTTAAAAAAAAAAGAAAGAAAGAAAGTAGGCTTTATGGCATAAAGCTTTACTAGAAAATCTTTATGAGGGACAACTCATAATGATAATATGCTTAATTCACCAAGAAGATATAACAATTCTAAATTTGTGTGAATCTAATACACATATCATCAAAATATAGACCAAAAGCAGGAGCGCCTGGGTGGCTCAGTCCCTTAAGTGTCTGCTCTCAGCTCAGGCCATAATCCCCAAGATCAGGCCCCACATGAAGTCCCCTGCTCAAAGGAAGTCTGCTTCTCCATCTCCCCCTCCCCTCCCCCACCCAGCTTGGGCTCTCCATCACTCGCTCTGCCTCAAATAAATAAATAAAATATTTCTAAAAAGAAAAAGCATGGACAGGATTGCAAGAAACTAGAGACAAAACTACAATTCTAGCAGAAGATAATGTGTATAAGCAACTATTAGAACAGATGAAAAGTAGTAAGCAATCGATTTGGACAACTGAATAAGCAAACTTTACCTAATAGATATATATGGAATACTACACTCATAACTGCAGATCACAAATTCTTTTTAAGTGAACATGGAATGTTTATGAAAATGCCAGGCAATATAGCAAGTCTCAACGAATTTCAAATGGTCTAAATTATACAGAGTACATTCTCAGACAATGATGCAATTAAGCTAGAAAATGAGAAGAAAAAAGGTAAGTAAAAAAAAAAAATCTACATATTTGAAAACTATTCCTAATTAACTCATGAATTTAAAAAAACATCACACTGGGAATTAGAAAATAAACTGAAAGTTTTTAAAAATACTAAATCCTGGGGATTCCCTGGGTGGCTCAGCGGTTTAGCACCTGCCTTTGGCCCAGGGCGCTATCCTGGAGTGCCAGGATCGAGTCCCACGTCAGGCTCCCAGTATGGAGCCTGCTTCTCCCTCCTCCTGTGTCTCTGCCTCTCCCCGCCCCCCATGTCTATCATAAATAAATAAATGTTTAAAAAAAAAAAAACCTAAATCCTCACATTAACATGTAGTAAAAGCCATGCTAATGTGTAGTTTTTTGTTTTTTTTTTAATGCATGTAATAGAAAATAAGACAAAAATAAGCAGTATTCTTCATGAGAAGTTAGAAAAAGAACAGCTAATTAAGCACAATAAAAGTGCAAATAGATGGAAACAGTCAAAAGTTAATTCTTTGGAAAGACTAATAAAATTAATAAACCCTTGGTGAAACCAATTTCAAAGAGCACAAATAATGCCAAAAAATTTAAAAGGGAACATTTCTACAGATTTTTCAATCATTAAAAAGATAATGAGACAGACAATACTATGAGCAGCTTTATGCCAATAAGTCTAAAAATGTGATTAAAAGAGACAAATTACTTTAAAATACAGTTTGCCAAATTGGCACAATAAGAAACATAACAGTTAAGTAGTCTCTACTGCTTAAAATTACATCTATAGGGGTACCTGGGTGGCTCATTGGTTGAGTGTCTGCCTTTGGCTCAGGTCATGATCCCAGGGTCCTGGGATCAAGTCCCACATCGGGCTCCCTGCATGGAGCCTGCTTCTCCCTTTGCTCATATATCTTCCTCTCTTTGTGTGTCTCTCATGAATAAATAAATAAAATATTTAAAAACATAAAAAATAAAATAAAATTACATCTATAATTTAAGATCTTTAGGAACACCCAGCTGGCTCAGTCAGTAGAGGATGCAACTCTTGATCTGGGGGTTGTGAGTTTGAGCTCCACGTTGGGTATAGAGATTACTTTAAAAAAATTTTTTTTAATCTTAAAAAAAATAATGGCACCAATCTTAGACAAACTCCTTCAGAGAATAGGAAAAGAAAATAATCCTTAAAAAAAAATTATCCTTAACTCATTCTGAGGCCAACATAACCTTGATACCAAAAACTAAAAAAAAAAAAGAAAAAAGAAAGAAAGAAAAAAAATAGGCTAATCTCAGTCATAAACTTAGATTGCAAAACTTCAGAACAAACAACCAGCCAAGTGAATACAGCAGTATACGAAGATAAAACCTCACTGCCAACATGGGCTTATGGTAGGAATGTTAGCTTGGCTTAACATGTCAAAAATCGTTCAGTGTACTTAACCGTATTAATGGACAAAAAGGGAAGAATCATATGATCACATTAAGAGATGTAGGAAAGTGTTGAATACATTCGACACCACTTATGATTTTTTTAAAAATATATGTACTAGCAAAGTGGAAATAGAAAAGAGTTTTCTCAACTTGATCTAAGGTTGTACAAAACCTCCAAGAAAGTGTAGGTGTACGAAAACCTACAAGCATTATACCAAGTAGTGAAATATTGAAAGTTCTCCCTTTGGATTAGAATAGCAACAAGGATGCCTGTTTGACCACTTCTTTTTTTTTTTTTTCTTTTTTTTTTCTTTTTTTTTTTTTTTTAAAGTAAGCTCTAGGGACGCCTGGGTGGCTCAGCAGTTGAGTGTCTGCCTAGGGCCCAGGGCATGATCCTGGAGTCCCTGGATCGAGTCCCACATTGGGCTCCCTGTATGGAGCCTGCTTCTCCCTCTGCCTGTGTCTCTGCCTCTGTGTCTCTGTGTCTCTCATGAATGAATGAATGAATGAATGAATGAATAAATAAATAATCTTTTAAAAAATAACAATAAAGTAAGCTGTACACCCAACACGGAGCTTGAACTCACAACCTTGAGATCAAGAGTCATCTGCTCCCCTGACTGAGCCAACCAGGCACCCCTGCTTTGACCACTTCTGCCCAGCATCATAATGAAGGACCAAACCAGTGCAGTGATTAGTACAAGAAAAAAGAAAAACATGTAAGTCTGAAAAGGAAGAGCTATCCTTGTTCACAAGATGACCTGATTATGTATATAGAAAAACCCACAGGTACATAATCAGAATTAATAAGTGAGTTTAGGAAGCTTGCTAATATCAATATTAAAATGTATTTCTGAAAATAAAATAAAATAAAATGTATTTCTGCATAATAGTATATACTACTTAAAGCAATAATCAGATAAATTATAAAAAGCTTAAAAAGATACCACTGGGGGGAGGGGGCCTGGGTGGGTCAGTCAGTGAGGCCTTTGGCTCAGGTCATGATGCCAGGATCCTGGGACTGAGTCCCATGTCAGACTCCCTGCTCAGCAGGGACCCTGCTTCTCCCTCTCCCTCTGCCCCTTCCTACCTCTGCTCCCTCTCACACATGCTCTCTCGCTATCGCTCTCTCTCAAATAAATAAACAAAATCTTTAAAAAAAAGAAAAAGAAAAAGATACCACAGTGTCAAATTACTATGTCACGGAGTACATAGTAATAAGTCTAATGGACCATATACCAGTCTTTTATGTAAAACTAAGCATTATTGAAAGAAAGGCAAATCTAAAGACAACTGCGTGACAGACATGGAAATGTCACCTAGATGCCCTCAAGAAGGGACTTTCTGCTCAGCCATGCAGAGTGATCCACACACAGCCTCCAGCTTCCAGCACCTTCAGGATCTCAGGTGCAGAGCTGCCTTGCCTCAAGGCACGTGGCTCCCAGGGCAGCACACATCCAGTAACTGAATGGGACAGGAACATAAAAGTGCCATTAAGACCTCATACAGGACATTCCAAAGCCCTTGAGACTGAAGGCAACATTCTGCCACATTATTGACTGAAGCTTTGTTGGGCTGGCATCACCGTTTTTTCTCTTTCCTCTGCCTAGATCTTGCTGCCTCCCCTTCCTCCCCCAAGTACCCATCCCTATAAACATCCTGCACCCCACACTCTGACTCTGCCTCTGCTTCAGAAGACTCTAACCCATGACAGCTGACACCAGGAGTTTGAGAGAGCAAAGAGATGGATTTGGAACAGGCTGGCAAGGAGGGCCCCATCTCTGTTGAGTTGGTGTTAAGTAGGTGGGTCTCAAGACAGCCCCTGGCACACGCCTTAATATTGGTACCTGAGAAGTACAGGTCAAAGGGAAAGCACTAGCAAAAGTGGTATATCAGACACTTGAGACTTCTGCAGAGAAAATAGATTTGGAGGCCCATTGGTAAGCGTCATGAATGTTCTACAAGAAGATGACGCACAGCAGAATGTAATAAGCAATAGTAAGCCAGGCGTGAAAACCAGCCCCCTTGGTTGCATATAATGAAGCTCTCATCTCCTGCCATGCGAGGCAGAAAAAGTTAAGGACCAAGCCAAAGGACATTAAGCACTCAACAACGGCAAAGTCTTTTGTGTCTGGCCTCTAGATGAGATACAAACATGTGACAATGGCTCTGAAGATTTTGACTCTCTAGACTCGTGTGACCCTTCTGGTGCTGCAGAAGTGGCTCATCATCTCCAAACCTCCCTGCAAGAGCTAGCACTCCTTGCTGGAACACCATGCAGAAGCCTCTCCCTGTGAGGGAGTATAGGCTCCTCTGAGAAGCCCCCTCCTCAGCCACTTTGCCTATAACCAGCATAACACCACATATGCCAGCCAGGGACATGCTAAGGGACCATACACCACAAAAGGGTGGCAACCTTGCCGGTAGGCAGTGACAGCAGCCAGAGACTTGCATTCTAAGAGTGCTTGATCAAAGGGGCCAGAACAGGGGCGCCTGAGAGGCTCAATTGGTTGAGTGTCTGCCTTTGGCTTGGGTTGTGATTTCCAGGTCCTGGAATCAAGTTCCCCATCAGGCTTCCTTCTCACCGGGGAATCTTATTCTCTCTGTCTCTCTCCCTCTGCCCCTCCCACTGCTCATTCTTGTTCTCTCTGTCTCTCTTTCTCTCTCATAAATAAATTTAAAAGTTACACCTGGGTGGCTCAGCGGTTAGGCGGCTGCCTTCAGCTCAGGTCATGATCCTGGAATCGGGGATTGAGTCCCACATCAGGCTCTTGTGAGGAGCCTGTTTCTCCCTCTGCTTATGTCTCTGCCTCTCTCTGTGTGTGTCTCTCATGAATAAATAAATCTTTAAAAATAAATAAATAAATAAATAAATAAATAAATAAATAAATAAATAAATAAATAAATAAATTTAGGGCAGCCCGGGTGGCTCAGCGGTTTAATGCTGCATTCGGCCCAGGGTGTGATCCTGGAGACCTGGGATCGAGTCCCACATCGGGCTCCCTGCATGGAGCCTGCTTCTCCCTCTGCCTGTCTCTCTGCCTCTCTGTCTCTCATGAATAAATAAATAAATCTTTAAAAAAAAATAAATAAATAAATAAATAAATAAATTTAAAAGGAGGACGAGAAGATAAAATTGGGTAAAGAGGAGTCTTGTTTTTTTTTTTCAAAGGATTTTTATTTAGTTATGAGAGACACAGAGAGAAGCAGAGAGAAGCAGAGACATAGGCAGAGGGAGAAGCAGGCTCCATGGGGGGAGCCCGATGTGGGACTTGATCCCAGGTCTCCAGGATCATGCCCTGGGCTGAAGGCAGGTGCTAATCCGCTGGGCCATCGGGGCTGCCCAAGAGGAGTCTTGTTGACTTGAGAGTGCTCTGTGAAGATACAGGACTTAATGTTCGGGTAAGGATCCAGTATTGCCATGATAGAAGGTGAAGTGAGTTGAAAGGTATTAGGAACACTGAATTGCAAGACTCAATAGATGTTTGTTGTGTCTCACAGAAAGGCTCAAAGGACATAGTATTTACCAGGCCATAAGGAATGTGTCAGTTAGGAGGTCACCACCTCCACCAAGAAGTTCAATAGGGCAGGTAGTTAAAGAACTAAGAGATTGATTTTTTTCATTTTATTTCATTTTAATTCTCATTTCAAAAGCGACAAGTAGCTACCATATTGGACAATTCAGAACCAGGAGATAGTCCCCAAAACTCTCTTTACAACACAAGGATTAGAAGGACTTCTTTTTTTTTTTAATAATTTTTTTAAGATTTTATTTATTCATTCATGAGAGACATAGAGAGAGAGAGGCAGAGACACAGGCAGAGGGAGAAGCAGGCTCCACGCAGGGAGCCGGACGTGGGACTCGATTCCAGGTCCCCAGGATCACACCCCGGGGTTAAGGCAGCACCAAACCGCTGAGCCACCGGGGCTGCCCAAGAAGGACTTCTTTAATAGCACACACACACACACACACACACAAATACTAACCAAAAGGAAAACACTAAATTTAATTACAGTAAAATTAAGAATGTACAAGGGCACCTGGATGGCTCAGTGGTTCAGTGTCTGCCTTTGGCTCAGGGTGTGATCCCAGGGTCTTGGGATTGAGTCCCACATCAGGCTCCCCTCAGGGAGAATGTTTCTCCCTCTGCCTATGTGTCTGCCTCTCTCTGTGTGTCTCTCATGAATAAATAAAATCTTAAATTAAAAAAAAAAAAAGACATACACAAGAATGTTCATAGCAGCATAACTTATAATAGCCAAACGCTGGATAAAACCTGTTGACTGACTCAGTCAGTGGAGCATGGGACTCTTGATCTTAGGGTTGTAAGTTCAAGCCCCACAGTGAGTTTAGAGATTATTTAAAAATAAAATATTTAAGAGTACCTGGGTGGCTCAGTCGGTTAATCACCTGCCTTCAGCTCAGGTAATGATCCTGGGGTTCTGAGATCGGGTCCCACCATGGCGTCCCTTCTCCCTCTCCTTCTGCTACTCCCCCTGCTTGGGCTTTCTTGTGCTCTATCTGTCAAATAAATAAATTAAATCTTTAAGATAAAAATAAAAAATAAAATCTTAAAAAATATTGGTTGGGGCACCTGTGGGGCTCAGTTAAGTGACCAACTCTTGGTTTTGGTGGGGGTCATGAGATCAAGCCTTGTGTCAGGCTCTGCATTCAGCCAGGAGTCTGCTTGAGATTCTCTCCCTGCCTCTTCCCCTCCCCCTGCTGTGTGCTCTCCCTCTCTCTAAAATAAATAAATAAATCTTTAAAATAAACAAATAAAAATTTTAAAATGGTTAATCTTATGTGAATTTTATCCCAATTTAAAAATAAATAAAAATGTAAAACTTTTAACAAACAAGCAAAAGATTATTTTTCCTTTGGAATAAAGGCAAATATTTGTTTCTTTTCTATAATTTAAATTCAGTTAATTCACCTATAATGTATTGTTGGTTTCAGAGGTAGAGGTCATGATTCAAAAGTCTTATATAGTACCCAGTGCTCATTGTATCACCTGCCCTCCTTAATGCCCATCACCCAGTTACCCAGTCTCCCCACTCCCCTCAGTTTGTTTCCTATGATTAAGTCTCTTACGTTTTGTCTCCCTCTCTGATTTCATCTTGTTTTATTTTTTCCTTTCCTCCCCTATGATCCTCTGTTTTGATTCTTAAATTCCACATATGAGTGAGATCAGATGATACCTGTCTTTCTCTGATTGACTTATTTCACTAAGCATAATACCATCTAGTTCCATCCACGTCATTTAAAATGGCAAGATTTCATTTTGTGATGCTGAGTAATATTCCATTGCATAGGTATATACCACATCTTCTTTATCCATTCAACTGTTGACAGACATCTGGGCTCTTACCATTGTTTGGCTATTATGGACATTGCTGTTACAAACATTGGAGTGTAGGTGCCCCTTCAGATTCAGGATACATTTGTATCCTTGGAGTAAATACCCAGTAGTGCAATTACTGGATTGTAGTGCAATTGCTGGTCTCTGCATCCTCGCCAAGATCTGTTGTTTCCTGACTTGTTAATTTTTGCCATTCTGACTGGTATAAGGTGGTATCTCATTGTGGTTTTGATTTGTATTTCCTGGATGTCAAGTGACGTGAAACATTTTTTCATGAGTACATTCCTTTCTAAAAGGAAATAAATAGACTTTTAAAGTTTCTGGAAACCCTGCTGTCTCAGTCAGAAGAGCATGCAACTCTTGGTCTCAGGGTCATGAGTTTGAGCCCCACATTGGGTGTAGAAATTACTTAAAAAAAAAAAAACCTTGGGATGCCTCGGTGGCTCAATTGGTTAAGTGTCTGCTTGGGTCACAATCATGACATACTATGATTGAACCCCATGTCAGACTTCCAACTCAGGAGGGAATCTGCTTCTCCCTCTCCCTCTGCCCCTCCCCACCACGTACTTGCTCTCTCTCAGTCTGTCTCTCAAATAAATAAATAAAATCTTTAAAAATAAAATAAAATAGGGGCATCTGGGTGGCTCAGCGTTTGAGCATCTGCCTTTGACTTAGGGCATGATCCCTGGGTCTGGGGATCAAGTCCCACATCAGGCTCCCTGCAGGGAGCATGCTTCTTCTGCCTGTGTCACTGCCTCTCTCTCTGTCTCTCATGAATGAATAAATAAAATCTCTTTAAAAATAAAAATAAAGGGCAGCCCTGGTGGCACAGCGGTTTAGCGCCGCCTGCAGCCCGGGGTGTGATCCTGGAGACCCGGGATCAAGTCCCACGTCGGGCTCCCTGCATGGAGCCTGCTTCTCCTTCTGCCTGTGTCTCTGCCTCTCTCTCTCTCTCTCTCTGTGTGTCTCTCATGAATAAATAAATAAAATCTTTAAAAAAAAAAATAAAAATAAAAATAAAATAGGGCAGCCCGGGCAGCCCGAGTGGCTCAGCGGTTTAGCGCCCCCTTCAGCCAGGGTGTGATCCTGGAGACCCGGGATCGAGTCCCACGTCGGGCTCCCTGCATGGAGCCTGCTTCTCCCTCTGCCTGTATCTTTGCCTCTGTGTGTGTGTCTCTCTCTCTCATGAGTAAATAAATAAAATCTCTTTTTAAAAAAACTTTAAATAAATAAATAAAAATAATAAAATAAAATACAATTTTGAAAAAATAATTTTTTCTTCTTTTTTTTTTTTTTTATTTGCTTATGATAGTCACAGAGAGAGAGAGAGAGAGAGGCGCAGAGACACAGGCAGAGGGAGAAGCAGAGGGAGAAGCAGGCTCCATGCACCGGGAGCCCGACGTGGGATCCGATCCCGGGTCTCCAGGATCGCGCCCTGGGCCAAAGGCAGGCGCCAAACCGCTGCGCCACCCAGGGATCCCTGAAAAAATAATTTTAAAAAATTTTCTGGCACCCCTAAACCGATCAAGTTGCTTTTTTAAGGATTGTACAAGGTGAGAAAAAAAAAAAAAAGGATTGTACAAGGTGATTTTTTTTAACTGTACAATGAGGACTTAATATATGTATATATTAGGGCGCCTGGGTGGCTCAGTGGTCTAGTGTCTACCTTTGGCTCAGGGCGTGATCCCATGGTCCTGGAGTTGAGTCCTACATCAGTCTCCCTGCAGAGAATCTGCTTCTCCCTCTGCCTATGTGTCTGCCTTTCTGTGTGTGTCTCTCATGAATAAATAAATAAAATCTAAATAATAACATATGTATATATTGTTAAATGAATGTCATAATCAAGTCAATTAATACATCCATCACCTTACATAGTTACCTTTTTTTGGAAGGATGGTGGTGATGAGAACGCTTAAGATCTGCTCTATTAGCAAATTTGTGAGGCTCTAGTCTCACTAACTATAGCCACTACGCCATACATCAGATGCCCAGAGCTTCATCATCTTATGAAACTTATAAAAATGTATGCCCTCTGACAAATATCTCCCCGTTGCCCCCACCCCGCCTGCAGTCTCCAGCAACTACCATTCCTACTCTGGTTCTATGACTTTCTTAGATTCCACGTAGAAAGTGAGATCATGCAGTATTTGTCTATGTCTGGCTTATTTCACTTACCATAATGTTCTCCTCCGGGCTCACCCTTGTTGCTTTTGCTTTTCAGTCTTAGATCTACCACCTTTTCTGCTCTCTGCCGGATGCTTCCAGCGTGTCTGTGTGTGAATATGCAGGGCACCTCTGTGGGGCTGCCTTTGCCTCTCTTCCCCTGACCTTTTGCAGGCTCTCCGGTGGTGAGCGACGCTTTGCTGAGTCTGCATTTCTGCAGGCGGTCCTCAAACTGATCACGACAGGAAGCCAGGCTTCCTGGGGTCCTGAATCAGCAGAGCAGGAAGGAAATAAAGGCCACAGAACCGTCAAAGAAGAAGAAGACAACTTGAAGGCAAAAAATCCATACCTCTAAGGATAGGTCAGAGAAGAATAAAGCATGGTACGCCTGGAGTCCCATCGTCTGCACAGAGAGGCACAGACTCCAGAGCAAGGTTCCAGCAGAGCCCTTTCCTATGATCCAATGACCCGGGCAAGCCCTTTGTCTCCCTGTGCGGCAGCTTCCCCATCTATAAAATGGGGATGATGAAAAAGCCTTTCCCACTGATTGTCCTGAGGATTATAGGCATCTCAAACCATAGCTCTGATAAGAGTAAGTCTATAAGGTTACCTCTTACTACTTTCAAATGTTTCATTTCCAGGACACCTGGGTGGCTTAGTGCTTGAGCACCTGCCTCTGACTCAGGTTGTGATCCTGGGGTCCTGGGATTGAGTCCTGCTTCTCCCTCTGCCTCTGTCTCTGCCTCTCTCTCTGTGTCTCTCATGAATAAATAAATAAAATCTTTAAAAAAAAAAAAAAAAAAAGTTGGGATCCCGGGGTGGCTCAGCGGTTTAGCGCCTGTCTTCAGCCCGGGGTGTGATCCTGGAGCCCTGGGATCGAGTCCCACATCGGGCTCCCTGCATGGAGCCTGCTTCTCCCTCTGCCTGTGTCTCTGCCTTTCTCTTTCTCTCTCTCTCTCTGTGTCTCTCATGAATAAATAAATAAGATATTTTAAAAAAAAGTTTCATTTTCAAAGTAGGAAATTTGAAAATACCCGTTTATTTTCTTCCTGCCTTTCATCTCTCCCATTCCAGTTAATAATTAATATCAAATGAGCAAACAAAGGAAACAAACCAGAAAAACCCTGCTGGCCTATTTTTGGCATTTGCGAGGGAACCAAGATTTCTTCGAGGGAAAAGGGCACCCAAATAGAGTGAGGTCTGAGGAAATGTTCATCTTTGATCCTATTGCAACTGGAATGGAGGGTCACAAGCCCAAACCCCATATTCTAATAGTTGAATGTTCAGAGTGGAGTCTTTCCTTCAGCAGGTACAGCAAGAAATGTACAGTTCAGGGATGAATCCTTACCTGGCAAGCCTGGTCTTTAGAAGTGTTAGGAGGTACTGGGAAAAGTGAAGACTCAGAGATGGATGGCTTAGGTCTTGAAAGGCCATGAGATCTTGGACTGATTACTCATTTCTCTGGATCTTCCTGCACATCAAATTGGGGTGTTGGAGGGGCGCCTGCCTGGCTCAGTCAGTGGAGCATTTGACTCTTAATCTTGAGGTTGTGAGTTGGAGCCCCACACATGATGTGGATTTTATTTAAAATTTAAAAAAAAAAAAAAACTTTTTTTAAGATTTTATTTATTTATTCATAAGAGACACAGAGAGAGAGGCAGAGACACAGGCAGAGGGAGAAGCAGGCTCCATGCAGGGATCACACCCTGAGCCAAAGGCAGATGCTCAACCACTGAGCCACCCAGGTGTCCCTTTTTTTTTTCAAATTAAGGTGTTGGACTAATTGATCTTTAAAGTCCCTTCAGTTCAGTGATTAAGGATTCCACTCTTTTGATACCCCTACCAAAAGAAAAAAGTAGTCATGAAGGTTTGGGCTAAGAACCAACTGGAAAAAAAAAAAAACAAAAAAAAAAACTAAGGTTCTTTTTTAAAGAAAAAACAAAACACAGTGTGTTTTAATTATAAGTCCAATTTCACTTTAAGGGAAAAAACAACCCTTAGGCTTTTTCTGTTCTATTTAATTTTAATCTTTCTCTTAGCAAAGTAACTCTTCAGTAGAAAGGTTCAAGGTTCCTCACACTTTTTATCTACAGGCCAGTTATATGCAGAAGAATCCCTGGAAACTGATTTCACATCTTTACATAAAGTCGCTGCAAAGAAAGCAAGCTCCCTGTGCAAATGTCTTGAGTCAATTTCTTCTGCGATTTCTGATGCTTTAGGGTTAATCCAGTATGAGGAGAGTGACAAAGTGCAGGGATTTTTCTTTTTTTTTTTTTATGGATTCCACATTCATAACCAAGTACTTGGCAACCTGCCCTCTCATATGTTGCGAAACAAAAATGTGTTGCCTTCAGTGTGTTTTTAATAGGCCAAGCAGTTTGTTTGATCACAATGCTTGGGTCTAGACTCAGAGACACCAGAACTTTCCCACTGTGTTGTCACTGCTTTGGTTAGTATCTTGGTTTCCCTCTGCCTTTCTAAAGAACCATTTGGGGGACTCAGGAGAGTGATTTCCCGAGAGCAGCTCTTGACCACAACCTAAACTCTTCAAAGGAATTCGCATCCAGCTTTGCAAAATATTTTGCAAAACTTGCAAAAAGTCACCAGTGTTAGATTTTGAAATTACTGGCACAGGCGAGTATCTTCAATCGTGAAATACTCATGAGTGGGGTAGAGTGAATTTCTGTAAACAAAGCAAACTTCAATCTCTGCAGCCCATTTTTTTTTCCTGCAGCCTTTTGTAGAAATATTTATACCCAAAGAAAAGGGTCCCTTCCAGTTGTAGGATGCTATAATATAAACATTTGCTATAAATGAAGTGTTTTGTGAACACACTTGCCCATTCCCTCGGAAACTTCAAGTACCTAATTTTACCTAAACACCTCTTTTTACTCCATAGGTTTGGCTGAAAGATAAATAACCCTTGTGATTCTTCTCACAAGAAAGGAGCCACATGCATATTGGGTGTAAGGCAGCTTTTTTAATGGGCCATAGAAAAAAAGAAAAATAACAATTTATGGAACTAGAAGACTTATAACCAGCTTTCACAATACTCAGCAGACCCCCAAAGAGCCACAATCACGCCCCACCCCCCATAATAATCAGCCCTGGTGTCTGAGAAGACAGCGGCTGGGCCACAGGTTGCTTTCTCAGTCATTACTAAAATTCCATTACTTGCACACAAATTGGATTTTTCAGTGTGGTCTGATTTTTTTTTTCCTGACCTTTGTATCATGTCCACTCAGCTGATTTAGTTATATAAAGGCTTTATGTGAAGTCAGGAGTCTCCAACACCACAAATGACCACTGGAATTAGATGGTGTACCAGATAAAGCTGTTCTTCCTGGAGCTCTGCTTACGGACAGGTCAGAAGCCACCGCCCCAGAGACCAAGGAGCCAGCCTCGGGCCAACTACAACCCCTGAACTCTCCCCCCTCTTATTCCTGACCTCTCACCCTTGCTTAGCCCCTCTCATCCTTTCTTGCCTCTTTCCTCTTCCTGTTTTCCTTCTCCCTCTTCCTCACTGTGAAGCTGGAGTCTTACTTATACCCACCTCTTAACCAGAGGTCTTAACCATCCTTCGTCCTACTTTTCCAGAGCATCCTCAGGATTGTTTCCATTTTCTTCTCCCTTTTCTTTCTCCCCCCCACCTTTTTTTTTTTAGATTTAATTTATTTATTCATGAGGGACACAGAGAGAGAGGCAGAGACATAGGCAGAGGGAGAAGCAGGCTCCCTGCGGGGAACCTGATGCAGGACTCCATGCAGGACTCCAGGATCATGAACTGAGCCAAAGGCAGACGTTCAACCATGGAACCACCCAGGCATCCTCCTCCACTTTCCAAACATCGCCTGTCTTTGCTTACATTTACTAGGCCACCTACCCCCAAATCTAACATCCTATATGCCATGAGGCAGTCCCTATACCATTCCTTGAGTCGGAGTTGATAGGTTTTCCTTAGTGATGATTTTCTTCTTGCTTTGGAATGCAGGCTTATTACACACCCCAATATCCATTCTCATCCTCCTTGATCTTTGGGTGGAACATGCCTGCCCAGACTATGATTCAGCAGCCTCTCTTGCAGCTAGAAGTTGCCCTGAACAAAGAGGCTGGGATGCCTGGGTGGCTCAGGGCATAATCCCGCAGTCCTGGGATCAAGTCCCAAATCAGGCTCCCTCCAGGGAGCCTGCTTCTCCCTCTGCCTACATCTCTGCCTCTCTCTGTGTGTCTCTCATGAATAAATCAAAATCTTTAAAAGAAAAAAACAGGGGGAAATCCCTGGGTGGCTCAGCGGTTTAGTGCCTGCCTTCGGCCTGGGGCATGATCCTAGGGTCCGGGGATCGAGTCCCCGCATCGGGCTCCCTGCATGGAGCCTGCTTCTCCCTCTGCCTGTGTCTCTGCCTCTCTCTCTCTCTCTCTCTCTCTCTCTCTCTCTCATAAATAAATAAATAAATAAATAAATAAATAAATAAGAAAAAAAAAAAGAAAAAGAAAAAAACAGAACTGCTATGTTGAACATCCAGAAAACATCCTCAAAGGGAGGCATGGGCACCCTTCTTCGCTCCTTCCTACTTCTTACTAACATATGAATGTGTTGTCTGGAGCCTAAGTAGCCTCTAGCTTGGATCATGAGGCTGCTCACCAAGCATCAGAGCAGTCAGACTAGGGGGAGCCATTGGTGTCTATTGATTAAGGGGCCTCCATACCAGCCCCGGAATGACTGCCAAGTCCTGTTACTCAAGGGAGGAGCTAAACTTCGATCATGTTTAAGCCACTATTATTTTTGAAAGATATGTAAAGCCGAATGGACATTCTAACATATGGAGTTTATAAAGTCATATTGCATATAAATCAAATCTACTTAGACCCATGCAAAAGGATGGGTCACTTGCAGAGAGAAGAGATATAAAGGTAAGACATTCTAACAACTCAAAATCCTCTTGACCAGGTTTCACAGCTTTACCAGATGCCCTCAATGCCACAAATGATATGCAATAAATATAGCCTTTATGTCCAGAGGCAGAAGATATTTTAACATTCTGTAAATTTGGGATGCCTGGGTGGCTCAGTGGTTGAGCATCTGCCTTTGGCTCAGGGTGCAATCCCAGAGTCCCACATCGGGCTCCCTGCCAGGAGCCTGCTTCTCCCTCTGCCTATGTCTCTGCCTTGTCTCTGTCTCTCTCATGAATAAATAAATAAAATCATAAAAAAAAAATTCTGTAACTTTTTCGGGGTGGGGAGGCATCATTGCAGACATAGCAATAAAATTGTAAGAATAGGACAAGGAGGGTCACCTAGCAGGCTCTGTCAGTAGTGTGGACTCTTGAGTTCAGGGTCATGAGTTTAATCCCCACTTTGGGCGCAGAGCCTTCATAAAAAAACAAACTTAACATTTAAAAAAAAAAAGGGAAGTTAACATTTTACTGCATTCATTTTCTCATTCTCTGGATATTAATTTTTTTCCTGAAATATTTGAGAGTATGTTAAAGACACACTGTAGTAAATAGTTTAAGCTTATTTTATCCTAACAATAAGGGCTTATGTGACAACATAGTCACAGTAAGATCATCAAAATAAAAAAAAAAAATTAACACTCATGCAATACTATTACCTAACCAATAGACTTTTCTCAGATTTTACCAGTTGCCCAGATAAAGTCCTTTATGACAAAAGATCATCTGAAATCACATGTTGCAATCTCTTGTGTGTCTTTCTATTCCTCTTCAATCTGGGAAATTTTCTGTTTTACTTTGTCTTTCATAACCTTGACATTTTGGAAGAGTTGGTTATTTTGTGAAATGTCTCTCAGTTTGAGTACATCTAATGCTTTTCTTGTGATTAGGTTCAGTTTGTGAATTTTATGGCCAGAATTCTCCAGAACTAATGCTCTGTCACTCTCAGTGCATCGTATCAGGAGGCATATGGTAGCAATTTGTCCTGTTACTGATCATAAGGACACTGACCATTGGTTAGGTTTTTTGTCTGCCAGCTTTCTTCACTGCTAAATTATTATTTTCTCTTTGAAAAATTAATAAATATCTTGTGGAGAGATACTTTGAGACTGTGCAAATATCTTGCTAATCCTCCAGCTTTTACCCACTAATTTTAGCATCAATTGATGATTCTTCTATGAATCAATTATTACTCTGATGGTTGCCCAAAAGTAATTTTTTAAGTTTTTCTTTTCCAAGGAGGATCAAGAGATTTTTTTTTAATGTTTATGTATTTGCTTTTTTTTTTTTTTTTTTTAAGATTTTATTTATTCGGAACACCTGGGTAGCTCAGCAGTTGGGCATCTGCCTTCAGCTCAGGTTGTGATCCCAGGATCCGGGATTGAGTCCCACACTGGACTCCTTGCAGGGAGCCTATTTCTCCTGCCTGTGTCTCTGCCTCTCTCTCTGTGTCTCTTATGAATAAACAAATAAAATCTTTAAAAAAAAAGAAAGAAAGAAGAGAAGGAAAGAAAGAAAGAAAAGAAAGAAAGAAAGAAAGAAAGAAAGAAAGAAAAAAAGAAAGAAAGAAAGAAAGAAAGAAAGAAAGAAAGAAAGAAAGAAAGAAAGAAATAAATTTGGGACACCTGGATGGCTCAGTGGTTGAGCATCGACCTTTGGCTCAGGTCATGATCCCGGAGACCCCAGATGGAGTCCTACATCTGGCTCCCTGCTTCTCCCTCTGCCTATGTCTCTGCCTCTCTCTGTCTCTCATGAATAAATAAATAAAATCTTAAAAAAAAAAAAAAGGGGAATTGAAATTTGGAACCCAGAAAAAAACCAGGCAGGTAGTGATTATCTCCATGAACACTATAATGTGAAGTGTTCTGTGAAGGCAGCATCTCTGGTTTGGGAGCAGACAGGCCATGGGGACAGAGGGGGCACAAAGATGTGGTTACTGTCTCTTGCCTCCAGCTCTGTGGAGGTAGGCAGGGTCTAGAGTGCAAGCTGGGGTGGGGGCAGGGGCAGGTGTCTTGTGGGATTTGGACAATGAGACTCTGACCTTGCTGCATTCCTACTGCTTCCACACCACTACCACTGCCACCACCACTACCACTGCCACCACCACCACCACTATCACCACTACCACTACTACTACTGGATCTCTTTAGAATCTTGGGGTGGGGGGCACCTTTGAGGATCATGGCTGCTACCACCCAGGATTTGAGCGTGGGGAGTGGGCGCAGCCTTAGCAGATGGGATACCCGTGCCCTGCAGATGTTGACAAGATCCACCATCTGTAATGTCCTTGGCACAATAAAACCAAGTGTCAGTTAAAAAAAAAAAAAAAGTCCCCCTGGGTGGCTCAGTCAGTTAAGCTTCCAACTCTTGATTATGGCTCAGGTCATGATCTCAGGGTTGTGAAATGGAGGCCAACATCAGACTCCATGCTCAGCATGCTTAAGATTCTCTCCCTCTCCTTCTGCCCCTGGCCCCCAAAATAAATAAATTAATAATAATAATAATAATTATTATTATTATTATTATTATTATTTACCCAGCTGCACCTGGCTGGCTCAGTAGGTAGAGCATATGACTCTTGACCTCAGGGTTGTCGGTTTGAGCCTCACATTGAGTGTAGACATTAGTTAAAAAGAAAATCTTGGGGTTTCTTGGCTCATTAAGTTAAGCATCTCCCTCTGGCTCAGGTCATGATCCCAGGGTCCTGGGATAGAGACTCAATCAGGCTCCCAGCTCAGCAGAGAGCCTGCTTCTCCCTCCCCTCTGCTGCTCCCCTTACTTGTGCACTCTCTCTCATCCTCTCTCTCTCTCTCTGTCAAATAAATAAATAAAATCTTTTTTGAGAAAAGGAGTAGAGGGGTGCCTGGGTGGCTTGGCAGCTGAGCATCTGCCTTTGGCTCAGGGCATGATCCTGGGGTCCTAGGATCGAGGCCCGCATCAGGCTCCTCTGTAGGAGCCTGCTTCTCCCTCTGCCTGTGTCTCTGTCTCTCTCTGTGTCTCTCATGAGTACATAAATAAAGTCTTTTAAAAAAAAATAATTAATTAATTAAAAAAGGAGTAGAAATTTAAAAATAAAATATTTTTATTTATTGTATTTATTTTTTTTAAGAAAAATACTTTTTAAAATAAATAATTTGCGGGCAGCCCAGGTGGCTCAGCAGTTTAGCACACCGCCTTCAGCCCAGGGCCTGATCCTGGAGACCCGGTATCAAGTCTCACGTGGGGTTCCCTGCATGGAACCTGCTTCTCCCTCTGTCTGTGTCTCTGCCTCTCTGTCTCTCATGAATAAATAAATAAAATCTTTTTAAAAAATTAAAATTAAAAAATAAAATAAATAATTTGCTCTTTAAGAAATCTCTTTATAAGCTCAGAGCATGTGTTTGGAACTCTGTTTGATCCTGGGATTCAGAAATAAATGAAACACATCCAAGGCCTCAGGGAGCACACTCCTTTTCATCTGGGAGCACAAGTATGAATATATACCTACTCTGCAGCAGGGAAAAGGCCGTTCCAGGCTGGTTTAGAACCCAGAGCCTGGTACAGCAGGAGCTGGGAGGCTTCTGTTGAGTAGAGTGAGAGGACCCACCTTGTTCTATGTGTGTAGTACACACACTGATTTCTATGTAGGATAAGGAGATTTGGGGAGGGAGGACAAAAACTTGAAGCCTATCTATCATTAATGTGTCTGAGGAACATGGGTGCCCAGACAAGGGCAAGATGACAGGAAAGAACTACAGAAACCTTAAGCAAGGGACACCTGGGTGCCTCAGTGATTGAGCATTTGCCTTCGTCTCAGGTCATGATCTCAGGGTCCTGGGATCGAGTCCCATATCATACTCCTTGCAGGGTCCCTGTTTCTCCCTCTGCCTATGTCTCCACCTCTCTCTCTGTGTCTCTCATGAATAAATGAATAAATAATCTTAATCTCACTTAAAAAGGAAGCCTTAAGCAAGATCTCACTTTAAGGAAAGAATCAAAAATAAATAAACTAAAAAGGAAGGAAAGAATTGACTCGGTGTCAGTCTCCCCATCCCAAGACCTTCACAGTCCCAGCAACTACCTAGAAGGGTGTTGCTCCATGTTGTATCAACAATGAACTACACCCACATCCCATAATTACATCAACTGATACATATTTGTATTAGCAATATATAAGTTGGTTTTCATTGGTTAGTTGGCATATTTTGTCAGTATTTGATTAATTTTTAGTAAGTTTGACAGTTTATTTTTTTTAAGATTTATTTATTTATTCATAAGAGACAGAGACAGAGAGAGAGGCAGAGACACAGGCAGAGGGAGAAGCAGACTCCATTCAGGGAGCCTAATGTGGGATTTGATCCCGGATCTCCAGGATCAAGCCCCGGGCCGAAGGCAGGCGCCAAACCGCTGAGCCAGCCAGGGATCCCCTAAGTTTGACAGTTTAAAACCAACACATTTGTTTGTTTTTTTTTTTAAGATTTTATTTATTAATTAATGAGAGACACACAGAGAGAGGCAGGGACACAGGCAGAGGGAGAAGCAGGCTCCCTGCCAGGAGCCTGATGCAGGACTCATCCCAGGCCCCGGGACCACATCCTGAGCGGTAGGCAGAGGCTCAACTGCTGAGCCAGCTAGGCGTCCCAATACATTTTGGGGGAGCCTCAAATCTTTAGGTAGGCTCTACGTAGCTCATAGGACCAAGGGACTGCGTCTGAAGTACCTAATGACTTTTTTTTTTTTTTTTTAAGTTGCAAGAAGTTTTATTTACTTTATCTTAGAGACAAGTGTCCCTGACTGGATGGAACTCACTTAAAAAAAAAAGAAAAAAAAAGAAAAAGAAAGAAAGAGAGAAAGAGAGAAAGAGAAGAAAGAAAAGAAAGAAGAAAGAAAGAAAGAAAGAAAGATAGAAATAAAAGAAAAGAAAACACATACAAAACAACTTTATTGAGATTTAATTTACATACCATAAAACTCCCCCGTTTCAAGTGTACAATTGAATGGTCTTTCATAAATGCAGAGTTGTGCAACCATCAGCACTGTCTAATTTTAGAACATTTCATCACTTCAGAAAGAAACCTTGTGCCCACTTAAAGTCACTTCCCATCCTTCCCCTAACCCCTGGCAACCACATAACTACTTTCTGCCTCTATAGATTTGTCTTTTCTGGACATTTCTGAGAAATGGAATCATTTAAGATGTGGTCTTTGTGACTGGCTTCTTTCAACCAAGCCTAATGTTTTTGAGGTTTATCCATGCTATAGCAAGTCAGCATCTCATTCATTTTTATTACTGATTAATATTACATAATATGGCTAGAGCACATTTTATCTGCCCTTTCACCAGTTGCTGGGCAATTGGGTCGTTTTCACCTTTTGGCTATTGTGAGCAAGTTTGCTGTGAGCAATTTGTGCGAATCTTTGTGTGCATATATATTTTTTATTTGTCTAAGAATGAAATTGCTGGGTCATGTGAGAACAATTAGAGAAATTGCCAAACTGTTTTCCATGGTGATTGCACCATTGTACATTCCTGCCAGCAGGGAAGGAGGGTTCCACTTTCACTACATCCTTACCGACACTTGTTCTTTTTGTTCCAGCCATCCTAGTGGGTATGAAGTGGTAGCTCATTGTGGTTTTAATCTGCATTTCCCTAATGACTAATGATATCGAACATCTTTTCATGGGCTTTTGGTCATTTGCATATATTCTTTGAGAAATATTTATTCAAATCCTTTGCCCATTTTAAAAAATATTTTATTTTGGGGATGCCTGTGTGGCTCAGCAGTTGGGCCTCTGCCTTTTGGCTCAGGGTGTGACCCCGGAGTCCCCGACTGAGTCCCAAATCTGGCTCTCTGCATGAAGCCTGCTTCTCCCTCTGCCTATGTCTCTGCCTCTCTCTCTGTGTCTCTCATGAATAGATAAATTATTTTTTTAAAAAAATTACTTTTAAGTAATCTCTACATCTGATGTGGGGCTCAAATTCACAACCCCAAGATCAATAGTTGTATACTCCACTGACCAAGCCAGCCAGGTGCCCCTGAATTCTTCTATCTATCTATCTATCTATCTATCTATCTATCTATCTATCTATTTATTGTTTATTTTTCTGAATTCTTCTTTATATCGTTTATGCTTTTGGTGTCATAGCTAAGAAGCCATTGCCTCACCCAGCATTGTGAAGATTGATTCCTACATTTTATTCTAAGAGTTTTATAATTTTACCTCTCACATTTAGGCCTATGATCCAGTCTGAGTTAATGTTTGTGTCTAGTGTAAGATGTAAGTTCAAATTAATTATTTTATGTGTAAAAAAAATTATTTTATGTGTAGATATTCAGTTGTCCCAGCAACATTTGTTGGAAAGACTAGTCTTTCCCCCAAAGACTTGTCTTGGCACCTGAATTTTACAATGGTCCTAGAGGTTAAATCTAATGGCAGGATCTGAACATTAGGGAAAAGTGGTTATTTCCAGGTATGATGTGACTGCTGATACTTGAACCTGCCCTGCAGACAGTAAGACTGCATCTTGCAAGAATAGTACTGACCTTCTGCTTCCCAAGGTGGCAACAAAGATTTCTAGTTTTTAGAGCACCAGTGATATTCCAGTTTTATTGGCATTGTGCATGGTGGTCTCCAGGTCCATCATCACCTACATGGTGATCATAGCAATGGAAGCTACGTATTACCCACAGAGCAGCACTGTGTATAACCATCAGGACCTGGATCCATTAGGTCCAAGCTCAGGTAGCTGCCATGGCCACCAGTGACCACCACTGGTCTGTGACTATGTCTAAGCACCCTGGGATTTCCTGAAGGGATTTCACAAAAGTAGGAGGGCCTATTATAAAAGGTTGAAAAGGTGAGATTTGGGCACTTATTTAAATGAGTCCCTTAAAAAATAATAAATAAATAAATAAATAAATAAATAAATAAATAAATCCCTACGTGTCTTCACAGGCCCTGCCTGTACCTTGTATATGTGTACAGTGTGCAGTGGGGGCCCTGCGCTCTCTTCCAGGTGATGCAACTTGTCAAAACCTAGGATACAAACCATGGAGGAAACCAGCTGGGTACATCAAGGTCAGTAATTTGAACTGGATCTTGAGACCAAAGAGCATAGATGGGCCAAAGCCAAAGCTAGGAGTGAAACGAAGAGTTATATCAGGAGCCAAATGTCAGGATCCAGGAAGGCAGAATACAAAAGAGACATTGAATCGAGACAAGAGTGTAGTAAGAATGAGACACTCGAGACAGAAACCAAGGATAACATTGTGACTGGGAGTCTAGGTGATCTTGGAGTTGGATAATTTTCCCACTGACCAGCCTTTTAGAAACTGCAAAGACATTCATCTCTGCGTTCCAGAAAGGTGGGTTCCTGGCACAGCCTTTGAGACAGCTGGTCTCAAAATTGGTGCTAGTGACAGCTCCTGACACAAGGCACATGCATGCTGAATGCCTACCATGTACCTAGTGCGACACCATATATACCTGGAGGTAGAAGCTATTGTCATAGTAGAAGACAAATCCTGTTCTCAGGAAGCTGAGAAGACTGCTGGCTTAAGCTATTTCCAGGGTGTGGGCACCTGGCAGACTCAGGCAATAGAGCATGACTATTGACCTTGGGGTCATGAGTTCAAGACCTATAAGGGGCTTAGAGTTTAGCTAAAAAAACATTTTTAATAAAATAAAATAATTTCTGATGGGAACGCAGGTCCTGGGGCTGTGAAGTCTCCATTAGATTAACCATAATGGCAGTCAATGTGACCAGCCCTAAGTCACAGACACATGTCCAGGTTAACACAGCTAATAAAAGACAGAGCTAGGGGACACCTGGGTGGCTCAGTGGTTAAGCATCTGCCTTCAGCTGGGGGCATGATCCTGGAGTTCTGGAATCCTATCCCTCATTGGGCTCCCTGCATGGAGCCTGCTTCTTCCTCTGCCTGTGTCTCTGCCTCTCATGAATAAATAAATAAAATCTTAAAAAAAAAAAAAGAAATTGACTCATACAATTTCAGATGTTGAGAAATCTCAAGATCTGCAATCACCATGCTAGAGAGTCAAGGGAGCCAAGGGAGCCAAGGCTGTAGTGCCAGTCCAAATTGGAAGGCCTGAAAACCAGGAGAGCTGATGGTACAGTTTTAGTCTAAGGGCAGGAAAAGACAGATGTTCCAACTCATGCTGTCAGGTGGTTCTCTTTTTTTCAGCATTTTTGTTCTATTCAGGTCTTCAACAGATTGGATGAGGCCCACCCACATTAGGGAGAGCAATCTGCTTTACTCAGTCTATTAATTATTGAAATGTGAGCCTCTCCAGAAACATTCTCACAGACATGCCCAGAGTAACACTTGACCACATGACTAGGTGCCTTGTGGCTCAGTCCAGCTGACCCATAAAACCAACAATCACAGGGAACAAGGAAGTATCAATGCATCACTTTCTAGAGGGTCCCAAAGACCCAGGCAAGTGGCCTCACCCCATGTTGGAGACCTTTGTAGGTAGAGAAGACTCTTTTTTTTTTTTTAATTTTATTTATTTATTCATGAGAGACACAGAGAGAGGCAGACACATAGGCAGAGGGAGAGGCAGGCTCCATGCAGGGAGCCTGATGCAGGACTCGATCCTGGGACTCCAAGATCATGCCCTGAGCCAAAGGCAGATGCTCAACTGCTGAGCCACCCAGACGTCCCGAGAAGAGATTCTTTTTTTTAATTAATTCATGAGAGAGAGAGGGAGAGAGAGAGAGAGAGAGAGGCAGAGACACAGGCAGAGGGAAAAGCAGGCTGCATGCAGGGAGCCCAATGCCGGACTCGACCCTGAGGCCTCAGCATCACACCCTGGGCCGAAGGCAGTGCTAAACTGCTGAGCCGCCCAGGCTGCCCCCATAAGAGATTCTTTAAGAAGGTGGTATTGCTCCCTATGAGATTTTTGAAATCCGTAGGAATATTTTTTATTTTCACAATTATTGGGGAATGATTGGAAAATCATTTAATGGTTGGAAACCAGGGATGTTAGATACCCTACAACACACATGTAACACGGGACTTTCAAATATCCCCCTGGATATTCACATAGGCAAAGATGATCATGTAGGTGTTAGTTATATAGGTTCTATCTCGATCTAGAACCTACTGTTTTACATTATAATTTCAGAATGAAGCATAAAAGTTTGGGGGATCCACCTCTCATATAAATTCAGGGACAATTGTGCTTGGTTTTGTATGTATCTTAGTCCATTTGGGGGGCTATAGCAAAATACCGTAGGAATACCTGGCTGGTTCAGCCAGTAGTGCATCCAACTCTTGATTTCAGGGTCATGAGTTTGAGGCCCACATTGGGTTGTAAAATCTTTACCAAAAAAAAAAAAAAAAAAAAGACCTCATTACTTCTCAAAGGGCCCACCTCCTAATACCATCACCTTGGGTATTAGGTCTTCAACATATGAATGGAGGGAGGGACACTAGCAGTGGGGCTCTCCCAAAGGTTATTTACTCTTTTGGTAAAGATGTCTTTAATGGCCACATTCCTTGTGATATTTATTTTTTAAAAAAATATTTTATTTATTTATTCCTGAGAGGCACAGAGAGAGAGACGCAAAGACACAGGCAGAGGGAGAAGTAAGCTCCATGCTGGAACCTGACGTGGGACTCGATCCTGGGTCTCCAGGACCACACCCTGGGCTGAAGGTGACGCTAAACCTGAGCCACTGGGGATGACCTCCTTGTGATATTTAATTTGATAACACCATCCACCCATGGCTTTCATAGTGTCTCATTCATGGTGATTCTATATAGAGGTACAAACATGTTTTTTTTTCTTCCTTATGTCTTCTAGTGTAGTCAAGCCCAAGCATTTACTTAAGATATTTTATTTATATATTTTTAAGTGACCTCAGCACTCACCATAGGGCTTGAACTTACAACCTCGAGATCAAGAGTTGCATGTTCTACCAACTGAGTCAGCCAGGAGCCCTCATTTATATTATGTTATTATAAATTACTTTCCATTTGTTTCTCCTTTATATTGGGGCTTTATATTGTGGGGTTTTGTTCTGGAAATTCTGAGTGCAAGTATGTTATTTTATGTGTGAATTTCATGTCAGGAAAACAGAGGCATTACAAAAGACTTGGTTAAAAGGAAGGCATTGAGTCTGATCTAGTTGAAAATGATTAAGCCAGACAAGGAAATGGTTCCCAACTACCCACCATTTCCCACTCAGTGGGACTTTGGGGTATGTTCTTAAACCCTTCACAAAAGAGGTGCTTATATACTAATTAGCGTTGAATTTGTATTTGGATTAGAGAAGGGCCAGCAAAGTAGTTACCCAGAGCAGGCAAAGGATAGCTCCTTTATCCAAGATCCCCTCCAGGCATCAGTAACCCCCTATTCGTGGATCATCAACAGCAAAGAGCACCCCCCAAGGGTGAGCATACAGCCAGAGAGACCTACTCAATTACCTCTCCACAAAGAACACCTAGAGACAACATTAGGAATGGAAGAGGACTGAGCCTGGTGGGAGGTGGGGTCCATGAATGCAAATAAACTTTGCTCTCCCCCCCTTCTCCCAGGAAAGTATCTCAGAAGATTCTTTCATTCTCTTGGGCAGCCATTCTGATTTTCCAGGGGCCATGGCAGGTCCTAGTGTACACAGTCCTCATGCTGATTCTTACTACTTCTGTCCATTCCTCTTCATAAAATGTCTTGCCTTGTAGATTTTCCTCTGACCTCTTTCCAAGCTCGTTCTCCTAGCCTCATCTTCTTGCCAATCAAGACGGCCAACCCACCTCTTCAAATCCTGGCTTTGGGTGTGATGCTTTAAGCTTACTTGTTTCCTCCTTTGCTCTTTCCCAAGACCCACGCACCAGTTCCCCTTTGCATCATGAACCAGAGAACGGGCCTGACCGCCCCCTGCTTGGGACTCAACTTCGCTCTTGTTCCATCGCCCCACAACTGCTGACCTAAGACACCCTCCCGCAAGCCCAGCCCTGACTCCCAAGCTCCTGGCCTGCGTTAGAATCCAAGGCTCAATCTGTCAGTGGGAGAAGGTTGGTCAGTGTCCTCCCCTCTGCTTCTGCAGAGACCTGAGCCATCGACCCAGATCATCTGTCCAAAAGTTGCCATGGCTCTAATTTCAGAGGTGAGGACAGGATCTCCCACCACCGACATCTTTCACCTTTGCAAAAGAGATTAGGAACAACTAGTGCCCACTGTCTATACCCAAGACCAGCCTTTATAGGAGAAACCTAAATCAGCTACTCATTCTGCAAAGTTCTATTTCTCTTAGGGCATGTCTGGGGCTTGTATTGAACCGAGTATTTCTGAGGCTTGCTAGACAATACAAGACCAAGCAGCTTATCACTCCTTCCTTGCACCTCCAACCCCTAATCACGAGCACTGAGCCACTGGCTACATGTAAACTACACAAAGTCTGTGCGAACCCTGAATATAATTCAATCTCCTTGTTTTCTTTTGATAATTCAGAAACGGCATCTCGATTATTCCGTGATGGAGTAGAGAATTCTTTTTTGCAAATCCTTCCCTCCTCTCTCTTAGGGCAGCCCTTGGCCTGAAACCCCTACCCCCACCCCCAGACCCCTTCCCCACTCTCTTCCCCCATCCATCACCCTTCCTCCCAGAAACTCTGGACCCTCCCTCTGCTCCTGCTCTCTCTGTGTCTTGCAAATTTCACCAGCCTCCGGTGTCAAAAAGATGTTGGTGGCCTCTCCTCCCGGGCCCAGTTCCTGCTGCTCCTGCGGAAGGGCTCCGGGAACTCAGTACTTCCCGGCTTTCCCAGAGAGATGGGAAGAGCGAGCTCTGGTTTCAATGATGGGGGCAGATCCCACTTGGAACTTCAGCCCCTTTCTCCTATTGTATTTAAAATCAAACATCTCTTGCCTTGATGAGGATTAATTTTCTCCCCAAACCTCTCTCCCGTCTGGACTCCATAAGAAATTTGTATTCCTTCTATTAACACAGCTTTGGCAGGTTCCAGTAAACTAATCCGTTAATCCTCCTGCTTCGAGAGCATGCACATTTTGCTTGCCCAAAGTTGCATGACAAAGCGTCCTACCTCGGCCTACAGTGATCGTTGGCAGGCCCAAATTGCTAGGAAGTTTCTCCCCCGACCACAGGTCTGGTGCCTTGGGTATGTGGGCAAGATAAAAGTTCAGTTCACCCAGCCTCATTACAATCACAATTGTTATTCATGCACCCTCCCCACCAGGCCCGGAGAGCCCGAGGAAGCACTGTTTGCAAATTCTTTAAAAATTGAGTCAGCAGATGTCTGACCTGAATAGTAAATCTCTAATAGATAGAATTCCAATGACAAAAAACCACCAATAAAACAACAAATCTATACTTCCAGACTAGATAATGTTATTACTGAGATTAAGCCAGATAACCAAAGGTATTATACAGACTTTACTGTGTTGCTTTTGGGATACATACACACCACACCCTCTCATTCTCATTCCCAGGTTGCTCCCTTTTTTTTTAATTTTAAAATTTTTATAAAATTTTTAAGTAAGCTCCATACCCAACATGGGGTTCGAACTGACAACCTTGAGTCGCATGCTCTTTTCACTGACCCAGCCAACCCCTCCCAGGTCATCATTTTTTTTTTTTTTAAGATTTTATTTATTTATTTATTCATGAGAGGCACAGAGAGAGAGAGAGAGAGAGAGAGAGAGAGGCAGAGACACAGGCAGGCTCCATGCTGGGAGCCCCAAGTGGGACTCCATCCCGGGACTCCAGGGTCACAACCTGGGCTGAAGGCAGACACTCAATTGCTGAGCCACCCAGGGATCCCCCAGGTCATCATTTTCAAATCGAAATCAGAACTCCTGTCATGAAAGCCCATGCCTGCCTTTTTGATAGTTTTGGTAAAATTAAGCAAAGTATATCCTTAAAAAAAAATTTTTTTTGAGTCGCATGCTCTTTTCACTGACCCAGCCAACCACTCCCAGGTCATCTTTTTTTTTTTTTTTTTTAAGATTTTATTTATTTATTCATGAGAGATACAGAGAGAGAGAGAGTTAGAGACACAGGCAGAGTGAGAAGCAGGCCCCATGCAGGGAGCCTGACAGGGGACTTGATCCCCAGTCTCCAGGATCACACCCTGGGCTCAAGGCAGCGCTAAACCGCTGAACCATATGTGCCCGACTAGCTCAGTCGGTAGAGCATGAGACTCTTAAATCGCTGAACCACCCGGGCGGCCCTAAGATTTTTTTTTTATATTTTATTTACTTATTCATGAGAGACACACATACACAAAGAGATAGAGGCACAAGCAGAGGGAAAAGCAGGCTCCATGCAGGGAGCCCGATGTGGGACTTGATCCCGGGTCTCCAGGATCACGCCCTGAGTTGAAGGCAGGCATTCAACCGCTGAGCCACCCAGGCGTCCCAAGATAGATAGATTGATTGATTGATTTAAATTTAGGAATGCCTGGGTACCTCAGTGTTTGAGCAGGGTGTGATCCCAGAGTCCCAGTATCAAGTCCTACACTGGGCTCCCTGCATGGAGCCTGCTTCTCCTCCCTCTGCCTATGTCTCTACCTCTCTCTGTGTGTCTCTCATGAATAAATTAATAAAATCTTTAATTTTTTTAAATTTAAATCTAATTAATTAACATATAATGTATTATTGGTAGAGCTCAGCAATTCATCAGTCTTATATCACACTCAGTGCTAATTACATCACGTCCCCTCCTTAATGCCTATCACCCTGTTACCCCATTCCCCCCTCCTCCCTTCCAAGGACCTTCAGTTTGTTTCTTTTTTTTTTTTTTTTAATTTTTTTTAATTTTTATTTATTTATGATAGTCACAGAGAGAGAGAGAGAGAGAGAGGCAGAGACACAGGCAGAGGGAGAAGCAGGCTCCATGCACCGGGAGCCCGACGTGGGATTCGATCCCGGGTCTCCAGGATCGTGCCCTGGGCCAAAGGCAGGCGCCAAACCGCTGCGCCACCCAGGGATCCCCAGTTTGTTTCTTATGATTATGATTAAGAGTCTCTTATGGTTTGTCTCCCTCTCTGATTTCATCTTGTTTCATTTTTCTTCCTCTCTTCCCCTATGATCTGTTGGACCCTGGCTCAGGGGTGCCAACGTGTCCCGGTGGACGCCCCAGAGACTCAGACCCCAGACAGGCAGATGCAATTAGCAAGAGGGTTTATTGAACATTTGCGCAAACGGGCTCCCCGCCTCCGAGGAGGAAAAGAGCCCCGATTAGCAATTACATGGATCTTTTAAAGGCAAAAGGAAAGAAACAGCCAAAAGACAAAAGAACCGCGGGAGTCGCATGGCATCCAGGTTGATTTCGGGGAGGGTCCATGAACCTATTCAGGGACATTCCAATCAGGGTGTGGGGGGAAATGGTTTTCTTATTGTGAACAGAATGCTTTTAGTTGCTAAAATTTCAGGAAGGTGCCTGGATGGGCTGCCTCTGGGTTAGGGCTGGCCCTACTTACAAGGGGGGAGGTTTCTTCATTCCCTCCTCTTGTTTGGGCTGATTTTAACCTTAAAATCTTAGGGAACATTTATTTCTTCAGTTTGGAGGGCCCGACATTGCTGAGTTAATACCAGAGCTTGGGTAATAGACAATCTTTCTCGGATGAACTGGAGCAGCCGGTTGAGGACGCAGGGGCCGAAAGTTAGCAGCAGGAGCAGGATAACTAGAGGGCCCAGAATGGTAGAGATTAGGGTGGTCAACCAGGGAGACTGATTAAACCAGCTTTCAAACCAGCCCTGCTGGGCCTCCCGGTCCCTTTGTCTTTTATTTAACCTTTCCCTGAGTTTGGCCATGGAGTCTCTGATGACTCCAGAATGGTCTGCATAGAAACAGCATTCCTCTCCCAGGGCCGCACACAGTCCTCCCTCTTTCAGGAATAGTAAATCCAAGCCTCTCCTGTTTTGAAGTACTACTTCTGAAAGTGAGGTGAGGGACTGTTCTAACTTAGAAACGGACTGCGCTAGTGTCCCTAGATCCTCATCTACACCTGTTTGGAGTTCTAGATAACGTCGTGAGTCCTGGATCAGAGCAGCTGCGCCAGGACCCACCCCAGCAGCGACCCCTAGTCCCAACATAACGGCTAAGGTTAGGGAGACAGGTTCGCGCCGAAAACGGGTGGGATGTTTATCATACTGATTTTCTAGAGTTTCAGCAGGGTGATAGAACACCCTGGGTATGATCTGCACCATGACACAGAAGTCGTTTGAGCTATTTAGAACCTTAGCCGACACACAGGGGGTGAGGCCTTTGTTGCATGCCCACCAAGTTCCCGGCTGGGGCTTCAGGTAAGAATCAGTCCCCAAAATCGGGGTGGTAGTGTTGCATAGTCTCTGGTAGCCCCGGGGGGGTGTTCCTATGCAGGTTCCCTGTCCTGAAACTTCTGTAAGGGTGAGTTGTGGTTGGGAGTCGGGTGTGCATCCCTGAGTGCTAGTGATGTTATTATAGGTCCCTGAAGTAGCAATTCCCTCATAATAAGGGGGGGGGGGGATGCAAGGCAGAGCCAGCAGGATTTAGTTACATCGGGGCTGGTTCGATTAAGGGCCAGGAATGCCCCTATGATAAGATTAAACAGTCGTTGTCCCGGCTCGGGTGACGACCGAGGGGTTGGAGTGACCGCGAAGTTAGTGGGTGCGGCGCTCCCTGCGGCTAGGGCCGGGGCAGCTCTTTGTTCCCCGAGGACCGCGTTAGGCCCGATCGCCACGGGGTCTGGGGATTCTATTTTTAGTTTAATTCTGAATATAAAACCATCATCTGTTCTTTCTTTGTATAACCTGAGTCCCCACGTATATCCATTGGCCCAGTAAGTAGCCCTTTTTCCGGGCTCCGTGAAGGATATCCGTAGGGGATGACACCACCCTTGGCAGGGCCCATAATTAAGGATTTTCCATTTGCTAAATGTCGGGTGAGTATAGTTAGCCTTGACAGTGATATAATCCCAGGAGGAGGAGGGCCTC
The DNA here is from genome assembly GCF_905146905.1 of Nyctereutes procyonoides. Classification (NCBI taxonomy): domain Eukaryota; kingdom Metazoa; phylum Chordata; class Mammalia; order Carnivora; family Canidae; genus Nyctereutes; species Nyctereutes procyonoides. Next base: position 47,644,184 of record NW_026575020.1, on the reverse strand, counting down.
CATTCTGTATCCCCTGTAGTTTCGCACCCCCAATTTTTACAATAGAAGTATTCCCCTCCTCCACAGGTGGGATTTAGCCTGGGATCTCTGTGGTACCCGGGACAGACATAAAAGGGAAGAGTGCTTAGCATGGCCCTTCTATCAGGCGTGCCACATCCTCCCCATGGGTCTAATCCCAGTCGCCCTGGAGGGCTTTCTTGGTTAGGGGCTCTAGAGGTGTCGAAGTATCCCTCTAGGTCCCATGGGCTAGGGGCCCCTATGGTTAGCTTGCATAGGTCAGGATATAGGTTAGGCCACCAGGTTCCCACGGGGGCGGTCTTAGTTATAGACCAGACCTCGTCACCCCCAGACGTTAGTACCTGCCAGGTTAACCTTTTGAGGGCATGAGGGTCACCTTTGGTGGAGGTGAAGAGCGCTAGTAGAGGTAGGAATATAACAACTGTCATTGAACAATTTTTGAAAGTCTTATCTTGAGCGGGTTTTGGGTGCGGTGGAGCTTCCATTGGAGCGGCTCGTCCGGTCCGTCCTGGCTGGCGTCAGCGGTGCTCGTTGATGGGGAGCGCTGGACAGTGTGAGGCGTGGACCCAAGCAGCAATGCCGTCTACCTTTAAGGCGGTTGGGGTGGTCAGTAGGACAGTATATGGGCCCTTCCAGCGGGGCTCAAGCGTCCTGGACTGATGTCTCCTGACGTAGACGGAGTCCCCGATCTGGAACGGGTGTGGGCCGGTTGTGTCTCCGGGGCGGTAGACAGCCGCAAGGGGTTTCCAGATCTGGTGCTGGATAATCTGGAGCGCCTTTAGCCTGTCCTGTAAACCGGGAATGTTAGCAAGAGGGTCAACAGCAGAATCTAGTAAGTCCGTTACTGGTGGGGGACCTCCATAGAGAATCTCGTAAGGAGTTAGCCCATGGCGCGCGGGAGTGTTCCGGACTCGGAACAGAACCATAGGGAGGAGTTGGACCCAGTCTCTAGTGCCAGTCTCCAATGTCAACTTAGTTAGGGTCTCTTTAATTGTTCTATTCATTCTTTCTACCTGACCTGAGCTCTGGGGTCTGTATGCACAATGTAATTTCCAATTTATCCCCAGTAATCTGGCCACCAACTGACTTACCTGGGAGACGAAGGCGGGGCCGTTGTCCGACCCTATTACCTTGGGCAGTCCAAACCGGGGGAAAATGTCTTCCAGGATTTTCTTGACAACCACCTGGGCGGTTTCTCGCTTGGTGGGGAAAGCTTCTGTCCAGCCTGAAAAGGTATCTATAAACACTAGGAGGTACTTGTTACCATATTTACCTGGCTTGATTCCGGTGAAGTCTACTTCCCAATTAGTTCCGGGTCTTTCTCCCCCCATCCTGGTTCCCTCAGGCATCTTGAGGTGTTTGGTATTTACCTTAGCACAAGGTACACAAGCGTCGGTTACCTGTTGGATCAGGGAGGGGAGTTTGGGAATGTAATAGGTCTGACCTTCTCTCCGGAGGAGTGCTTTTAATTTTTTGTGTCCGAGGTGAGTCCATCGGTGGAGGGGAGTCACCAGTTCTTTGGCCCTTTTCTGGGGCAGGACCGTCTTCCCTTGGTGTTTCCAGACCTTCATTTGCTCGTCATATTTTGCCCCTATTTGCTGGACGATATCTAGGTCGCTGTCTGAGTACTCGAGAGAGAGTTGCCCGGTGTCCGGACAGCCTCTGGTACTTGTAGGGAGAGGGCCTGAGGGCCTAGTGCAGCGGCCCATGCTGTTTCATCAGCCATCCTGTTCCCCTCTGCTACTGGGTCATTGCCTCGCTGATGCCCAGGACAGTGAATTATACTCAGTTTTCTCGGCAGAAAGAGGGAATGGAGAAGATCTTGTATTTCTTCTGTTTTTGATGTTTTTACCTGCTGAGGTTAGGAGACCCCTTCTACAGTATATTTCTCCATGAACATGGGCAGTTGCAAAAGCATATCTGCTGTCAGTATAAATGTTGACCTTTTTGTCCTTAGCCTTTCTTAGGGCCTGAGTTAGGGCTATAAGCTCTGCCCTTTGAGCTGAAGTCCCAGGCTCTAAGGCACTGGCCCAAATGACAGCTTTCCCATCTACCACAGCTGCCCCGGCTTTACGCTCACCATTTCATAGAAAGCTACTCCCATCGGTGTACTAGGTTGCTTCAGCATCTGGCAAAGGCTGGTCCGTCAAGTCCCCTCTGGTGCCATGGACTTCAGCTAGGATCTGGTGGCAATCATGCATTACTAGGGAGGGGGACTCGGTTTCTGGAAGCAAGGTGGCCGGGTTTAGAGATGTAGCCGTTCCAAACTGTATCCGCTCAGAATTCAGTAACATGGCCTGATAATGGGTGACCCGGGCGTTTGAGAGCCATCGATCAGGGGGCTGGCGGATGACTGTCTCTACGGCGTAGGAGGCCACCACAGTGAGGGGTTGGCCAAGAGTCAACTTGTCTGAGTCTTTTACCAGGACTGCCACAGCCGCTATTATTCGGAGACATGGGGGCCATCCTGCAGCCACGCTGTCTAATTTTTTTGAAAAGTATGCCACGGGCCTTTTCCAGGGTCCCAGCTTTTGAGTTAGGACCCCTTTGGCTATTCCATTATGTTCATCAACATATAGTGTAAAAGGCTTGGTTACATCTGGGAGGCTCAGGGCAGAGGCGGTCAATAAGGCCCTTTTTATTTTGTCAAAAGCCAATTGTTGCTCCTTTCCCCAGTGGTAGGGGGTGTTGGATTTCGTGAGAGGATATAGGGGAGCCGCCATCTCCTCAAACCCAGGTATCTAGAGGCGGCAGAACCCAGCACTGCCGAGGAACTCTCGTAGTCCTTTGGCATTAGTGGGTGCTGGGATCAGGGCTACAGCCTTTTTGTGGCTCTCCGTCAGCCACCTCTGGCCTCCTTCCAGGAGATATCCCAGATAGGTCACTTGTCTCTGGCCTATTTGGGCCTTTTTGGCGGAGGCCCTATACCCCAGTTCTCCCAGTCTCTCAAGCAGGGCCCCCATACCTTTTACACAATCCTGTTCTGTCCTAGCCACCAGGAGCAAATCATCCACGTACTGCAGGAGGACGAGGTCCGGATGGCCAACTCGGAAATCTGCCAAATCCCGATGCAAGGCTTCATCGAACAAAGTGGGGGAGTTTTTGAATCCCTGTGGCAGCCTTGTCCAAGTGAGTTGTCCTGAGAATCCCGTCTCAGGATCTTTCCATTCAAAGGCAAAAATAGGCTGGCTTTGAGAGCTTAACCTTAGGCGAAAGAATGCATCTTTTAGATCTAACACCGTATACCAGACATGGCTTGGGGGTAAGGTGCTGAGCAAGTTGTAGGGATTCGGCACCGTGGGATGTATGTCCTCTGTCCTCCAGTTAACCTCTCGTAAATCTTGTACCAGCCGGTAATCTCCTGTGCCGGGTTTTTTTTTTTTTTTTTTTTTTTACGGGTAATAGAGGAGTATTCCAGGGCGACTGGCAAGGTATTAAAATGCCCAATTGTAATAGTCTCTGTATATGTGGCCGAATGCCTTCTTTGGCCTCTTTGCTCATTGAATATTGCCGGATCGATATGGGGGTGGCCGAGGGTTTTAAGTTTATAATTATGGGCGGCTGGTTTACAGCTAGTCCCATTCCGGCCGTTTCCACCCAGGCCTGAGGGTAGTTAGTGAGCCATTCAGAATCTAGGGGCTGCACGGACGGTGGAGAGTCCTCGTGCAGCCGGTGTTCATCCTCTAGGCACAAGGTCAGTACCTGGAGGGGCTGCCCTTCTGCGCCAGTAATAGTGGCCCCTTTTTGCTGAAAATGTATCCGGGCCCCTACTTTTGAAAGAAGGTCTCTGCCTAGGAGAGGGTAAGGGCAGTCTGGGACCAGTAAGCAGGAATGCGGTACTTGCCCAGTGCTCAGGTGGACCTTCCCTTCGGTTGTCCATCGATATAACTTGCCTCCAGTTGCCCCCTGAACCCAAGACGTTTTAGAGCTCAAGGGTCCTTTTGCCTCAGTTAAAACTGAATGTTGAGCCCCCGTATCGACCAGGAAGGTCATCGGCTGTCCCCCCACTTTAAGGGTTACCCGAGGCTCAGGGGGGGTTCCTGGCCCTGACACCCCTAATCTTCATCTTCTAGGGACAAAACAGGAATGGGCTTCTTTTCAGGTCCCTGCGTTTGGCCCTTCCTTGGGCAATCTTTAACCCAATGTCCTTTTTCCTTGCAGTAGGCACACTGGTCTCGTTCAACCCGTGGTCCTCTTTTGTCTCCCAGGTCCCTACTCTGTCCTGACTTACTCTGCCCTGAGCCCTGTGCTACGGTGGCCAGTATAGCCTTCTATTAACCTCTGCAGAAAACCTGCCGGCGTCTCATCTTTTCCCTGCACTATAGCACGTACCTTTGCCAAATTGGTGGGGCGACGCCCTGCCCCTTTGAGACCCGCTCGGAGTACCTGGCGATAGAGACGGAGCCGCTCCCTACCAGCAACAGTGTCGTAGTCCCAGGTCGGGCGAACCAAGGGGAAAACATCCTCAATTTCCTTAGGCAGCCGGGTCGCCTCCCATCCGCCCCCGGACGTTTTTGCGAGCTTTGAGGTAGAGGCGCTGTCTCTCCTCCGTGGTGAGGGGAGTCTGCAGGAGCTGCTGGCGGTCATCCCAGGTCGGCTGCAAGATAATGTCAATATTAAAAGCTCCGTTCCTGGGCCACCCGACGTTGGAAGCCGGCCACTCCGAGGAGCAGAAGGTGACCCATCTTCGTCTTCTGACTTCGACCGAAAGATTGTGTGCCCGGCCGGCGACTTCTTTCCAGTGATCTAGAGTGAGGCTTGAAGGGGTGGTTACAGTCTGCCCCAGGGGTGTGGAGAAGGGGTGAGCGGTGAGGAGGAGGACAGGAAAGGGAGAAAAACACGGAACGAACAGACGCACACGAACGACAGGACTGGTGCGGCAGATTCAGACGCGAGCGGTCGCGAACCACGACCCTCCCCGAAGAGGAGGGAGTGCCGGGGCTCCGTTCCTCTTCCAGACCACTCCGGAGTCCGACTCCGGAGGGGGACCAGGGTCTCGGGCACGTCTGCCTCCCCCGCTGGTCCAAATACAGAACACAGAGTACAGCGTCCTGCAGGCACAATACAGACCCGGCACAACACAGACCCGGCCAGTCAGACAAACGGACGAGACAGATATGACATTTAGCGAGCTCGGTCTTACCTCCTACTGGTCTTAGGATTCAGTCTGGGGCGTCTCAGATCCCGGACGAGCCCCCAAATGTTGGACCCTGGCTCACGGGTGCCAACGTGTCCCGGTGGACGCCCCAGAGACCCAGACCCCAGACAGGCAGATGCAGTCAGCAAGAGGGTTTATTGAACGTTTGCGCAAACGGGCTCCCCGCCTCCGAGAAGGAAAAGAGCCCCGATTAGCAATTACAGGGATCTTTTAAAAGGCAAAAGGAAAGAAACTGCCTAAAGGCAAAAGAACCGCGGGAGTCGCAGGGCATCCAGGTTGATTTCACAGAGGGTCAACTTGAACCTATTCAGGGACATTCCAATCAGGGTGTGGGGGGAAATGGTTTTCTTATTGTGAACAGAATGCTTTTAGTTGCTAAAATTTCAGGAAGGCGCCTGGATGGGCTGCCTCTGGGTTAGGGCTGGCCCTACTTACAAGGGGGGAGGTTTCTTCAGATCCTGTTTTGTTTCTTAAATTCCACATATGAGTGAGCTCATATAATAATTGTCTATGATTGACATATTTCATTTAGCATAATATCCTCTATTTCCATCTACGTCATTGCAAATGGCAAGACTTCATTTTTGATGGCTGAGCAGTATTTCTTTGTGTATATATACCACATCTTCTTTATCCATTCATCTGGGTTCTTTCCTTAATTTGGCTCTTGTGGACATTGTTGCTATAAACATTGGGGTGCAGGTGCCCCTTCAGATCACTGCATTTGTATCTTTGGGGTAAATACCCAGTAGTGCAATTGATGGGTAGAAGCAAGTTATTTCCTAACAGAGATAGTTAAATGTACAGGACCACTAGGCCATTTTAACTAAAAGAAATCATATGCAGGGTACTTGCCTAGCTCGGTTGGTAGAGCATGCAACTCTTGATCTTGGGGTTGTGAGTCAAGTCCCACATTAGGAGTAAAGATTACAGGGACGCCTGGGTGGCTCAGTGGTTAAGCATCTGCCTTTGGCTCAGGGTGTGGTCCCAGGGGTTCCAGGATCAAGTCCTGCATCAGGCTCCTTAGGAGCCTGCTTCTCTGCCTCTCTCTCTCTCTCTCATGGATAAATAAAATCTAAATAAATAAATAAATAAATAAATAAATAAATAAATAAAGTAGAGATTACATTAAATTTTTTTTCTTTTTTCTTTTTTTTAAAGATTTATTTATTTATTTATTTATTTATTTATGACAGACATGAGAGAGAGAGAGGCAGAGACACAGGAGGATGGAGAGGCAGGCTCCATGCTGGGAGCCTGACGTGGGACTCGATCCCGGGACTCCAGAATCGTGCCCTGGACCAAAGGCAGGCGCCAAACCGCTGAGCCACCCAGGGATTCCCACATTAAATTTTTTCAATAGAGAAATGATATGAAACTATATTTAAAAACTCAATATTTTAAAGGCCATGAAATTCTTCCATTTGGTGATTTCTTCAGCTTACGACACTTGATCACTTATATTGACATTTTAAATTTATTTATTCATGTGAGTAATCTTTTTACCCAATGTGGGGCTAGAATTCAGAACTCCATGATCAAGAGTCACCCACTCAGGAAGCCTGGGTGGCTCAGTTGGTTAAGCATCTGCCTTTGTCTCAGGTCATGATCCTAGGGTTCTGGGATAGAGCTCCATATCGGGCTCCCTGCTCATTGGGGAACCTGCTTCTCCCTCTCCGGCTCCCCCTGCTTGTGTTCTCTGTCTCTGTCTCTGTCTCTCTCTCTCTCTCTCTCTGTCAAATAAATAAATAAAATCTTTAAAAAAAAAGTCACCTGCTCTACCAACTGACCCAATCAAGTACCCTAATCAATTGTATTTTTGTGTGTGGTGACAATTAGCTGGTGTCCAGCCCTATCCCTGGATTTAAAAGATCATCAATAAACATTGGATCAATGATTTAAAAAAAAAAATTCATTGTAGGGAAGTGGTAATCCAAAGGGCAAGGAGAATTGTGATCTATATGGCTGGGGTTTTGGGGGTTTTTTTTTGGGGGGGAGGGGTGGTTGTTTCTGTTTTTCTTTTATTTTTTTCAGAATCCAATCTCAATTACAATGTGCAAAAAACACATGAACTGTCTTTAGGGGCCTCTGGTCCCTTGCACTTCTGCTCTTTTTTCTAAGGAAACTGCAACCAAAGTTCAAGATGCAAGGAATGGTCTGACAACCCAAATTCTCCAAATAAAAAGCTTGGTTCACCTGCCTTAGATACAACATGCCTTACTCACACTTCCCAAAGTCCTTCACTGCTCCCCTCCATCGATCAGATAACCTTTTAATTAAAAGGCTGGCAAAGAAATTAAAATATGCCACAGGAAGTCTGTTAACAAAAATTCAACTGAGTAAATTTAAAGATTTTACTTTATTCAACATTTCATGAATCAGGCAGCACCTCATCTAACAATAGAAAGGAGATCCCCTGAGCTGTAAAAAAGGTGGAAAGGAGTCAGAGGGGATCCTCGGGTGGCTCAGCAGTTTAAAGCCTGCCTTCAGCTCAGGGTATGATCCCAGAGTCCCGGAATCGAGTTCCGCATCAGGCTCCCTGCATGGAGCCTGCTTCTCCCTCTGCCTGTGTCTCTGCCTCTCTTTCTCTCTGGGTCTCTCATGAATAAATAAAATCTTAAAAAAAAAAAAAAAAAAAGAAAAAGAAAGGAGTCAGAAAGAGGAAATTATTAGCAAAGAATGCATTGTCTCAGGCAAGGTCACCTTCCTAAGAGGGAAGAGCTATCGGGTGGGCTATCTCACAGGTGCTGACCCGTATTCCATGTTGACTATAAAGGTTATATTCCTTGGGGGTCGAAACTGCAATTAGATTAGGTATTAAGGGGCAGCCCCAGAGGCTTAGTGGTTTAGTGTCGCCTTCAGCCCAGGGCCTGATCCTGGAGACCCAGGATCGAGTCCCCTGTCAGGCTCCCTGCATGGAGCCTGCTTCTCTCTCTGCCTGTGTCTCTGCCTCTCTCTCTCTGTCTCTAATAAATAAATAAAATCTTAAAAAAAAAAAAGATTAGGTATTAAGCCTTGGTTTGCTGATGTGGGGTTTAGCATAAGTGACTCCATTTTGGTCCTGCTGTTTGTCTCTCTCTCTCTCTCTCTTTTAAGATTTTATTTATTTATTTGACAGAAAGAGGGACAAGCAGGGGGAGTGGCAGGCAGAAGGAGGGGGAGAAATGAGAAATAGACTCTCTGCTGAGCAGGGAGCCCAATGTGGGGCTCCATCCCAGGACCCTGGGATCATGACCTCAACTGAAGGCAGATGCTTAACAGGCTGAGCCACCCAGGCGCCTCCTGCTGTCTCCTTTTTAACAATTCCCCCCTTTTGATCAGACTCTCAGCTTAACCTGAGAGATGGGATCAAAACTTAAGGCATTAGGATCATTCTCAGCTACTGCTCTGCAGTCCTTGGAGATTTTGTCGTTCCTTTTTGTATGCTATTTACAGGTCACAATGTTGTTTGCTTACCCTCTGTAATATCCATGGGTCACACTTTGAGATTCACAATTTTTAGGTTGGCCATTCTCTTCACTCCTTTTCTGAAGTTCCAGTCTTGCAGAGATCATTTGTTTGGTGGTTAGCAGCTACACACATACATTTAAAGCTTTGGAGAATACAACACACCGGAGAGATTATTATGATTATTATAAACAGGATGATTCTCAACATTTGAAGTCTACTTTGCAGCCATGGTCCCCAAGATCCAAACCAATTAAAATCAAATAAGTCAAAGAAAGACCTTGCAGAAGTCACCTTCAAGAAAGGGGGGGAGGGGGTATTTTTAAGTAATGTCTACCCTGAACAGGGGGCTCAACCTCATAACCTCAAGATCAAAAGTCACATGCCTTTCAAGTAAGCCAACCAGGCACCCCATGAAACCCCAAGTGGTTTGCTCAGTGATCTTATGTAACTGAGTTTTAATTTCCCCAGAAGTTCATGTGGGTACAGCAGGACATGTTGGCCATAGCACAGACACCTCCCTGCTCAGCTAAAAGATGCTCAAGGTCTATGATGGTAACAACTCTGATCAGAGTCTAAGGGTTTTTGTTGGGCAGCTATCATCCTAGCAACAGATCTTGCAGTATCTTCAGGAGTGAAGGAGAGACTTCTGATCATATTCTCGCTTATTCCTAAATGAGAGAATATGGATCTGCCAAAGGAAGCAAATCTTGAGTCACCACTGCCTTCTGGTAATTCCTCTCTAACTCAACAGTGTAAATCCAGGGGCGTCGACTGATGAGATATTTGAGTTTATTTGTGGAAAGTTAAAGGCAGCTAGGTAACCTGTGAGAAATTGCCGAGCTATGCATCAGCTACCTAGGCATTCATAGGCTCAAGGAGAAGGGCAAACACCACAAAGATAACTGGGTAGGGTACAAATCACTTTCACTAAGGTGGCATTATTAATGGATACAATTTCAGAGATTGTTGCATTTGCCTATTCAAGCCAGGGGTCAATTAGGTTTTCCCTAGCTTGAAAAAACAGCTATTCTTTTTTTTTTTTTTAATTTTTTTTTTATTTATTTATGATAGTCACACAGAGAGAGAGAGAGAGGCAGAGACATAGGCAGAGGGAGAAGCAGGCTCCATGCACCGGGAGCCCGACGTGGGATTCGATCCCGGGTCTCCAGGATCGCGCCCTGGGCCAGAGGCAGGCGCCAAACCGCTGCGCCACCCAGGGATCCCAAAACAGCTATTCTTAAGAAGAAAAAAGAAAAGAGGAAGAAGCTGTTCTAAATATCAGAGGTTACCCTCCCTAGCAATGGCCTGGGAGATACAGGTGATGGTGTTATCTTTCCAGGCCAGTGCCAGCATAAAAGGAAGCCAGAGAAGAAATGGTTTCATGTTTAGTTTACGTATGAAGTCTTGGGGAGAAGCCATCTACCTCGATGTCAGCAACTTCTCTTCCAGGTAAATCGGAATTGGATTTGGAGGTCTCCAGTGTTTGTTTGTATAGGAACACATATCAGGCAGAGCCTTCTTCAGATATAAGACAGATACTCAAGATTCAGGTGCCTGAACTTTGGCTGCCATCTGGGTAGTGGGGAGGACCTGGTATAGTCCTTTCCAGGGAGATTCAAAGGCAGTCTTTGTTCTTAGTGATTCCAAATCAGAGGGTGGGAGAAAATGGAAAATGTTAGTTTGATGAGTCACAGCCAGATATTTGAGGAAACAAAAAGAATTCAGGATCCAGTGCAATTTACAGGTACGTAACGAAATCACATAGACAATTAAGATTAGAATCTAATATCTACAAAAGTGCAAACATAATTTTTCTTTCTATAACTACCCCCACTTTTTTAAAGATAGTCACAGTGGAGGCGTCTTGGTGGCTCAGATACTTAAGTGGCTGACTCTTGATTTTGGCTCAGGTCATGATCTCAGGATTCTGGGATCAAGCCCCAGGTCAGGCTCCCACTCACATACTCAGCAAGGAGTCTGCTTGAGGATTCTCTCCCTTTCTCTCTTCCCCTCTCTCCACTCAAGCTCACACACTCCCTCTCTCTCTCTCAAATAAATAAATCTTTTAAAAAATGAGTTAAAAAAATAAATATAAAGAAAGATAGTCATAATAAACTAATTTGTTTGGATTAGACTTGGCCTGCTTATTTATATAAGGAGAAAAAAATAGTGATTGAATACAAAAGCTCTTTTTAACATTGTTGTGCTGAGGGGAGTTTGGGGGGGGGGAGAAGAAAAGTTTACTTTGCTGGAACCTGTATGTGAGATACCAGGCTGATTTTTCCAAAGGGCTTTGTTGGTCCTGCAATGCCAACCTTAGTTCCTTAAAACTGCCTGGTCATACCTGAGTTTATCTGCACATCTCTCTCAAATATGACTTTTTTTTTTAATATTTTATTTATTTATTCATGAGAGACACACACACACACACAGAGAGAGAGGCAGAGACACAGGCAGAGAGAGAAGCAGGCTCCACGCGGGGAGCCCAACGTGGGACTCGATCCCGGGACCCCAGGATCACGCCCTGGGCCAAAGGCAGACGCTCAACCGCTGAGCCACCCAGGCATCCCCAGAAGTCTTTAGTTTACAGTGAAAACTGAGAAGTAAGCAATTATGAACTGTCTTTTACACTAGCATTCTTTGGATTGGCAGACATACAAATACTTTTTATAATTTCTAGAAATTTGTTATTTTTCAAAAAAAAATTTCTCAGCGTGGCATAAAATATGTTTACGAATAGACCTAGATATCTTTAGTTTCTCAATAGAAGGAAGTAAAACATGGATAAACCTAGTAATGAGGGACAAACAGGCTAGGCAGGGCTAGATAGGGAGCCACGGAGGGAGGCAGGCGCCAAAAAGCCCCCAAAATGCTGAGGTGTAAGGAAACCAGAGATAAGGGAGCAAGGCTGACCACCTTGCCCTAGATGTGGGTGGGGAGGTTGTCTTTTTATTACAGGTACTTGTAACCAACAAAAAATCATCAGACTCTAAAAAGGAAGTAAGCCACTATAGATGTTGTCACTAGTCCTTACTAACGGTGATATCAATGGATATGTTAAAAGGGTTTAGGTTCCCTGATTAGGCTCTCAATAAAAGATCAACCCTACAAGCCCTCAGTGGCAACTCTGTGAGGACCCCTCTCACTCCTGAGAGCTTTCTCTGTATCTTTAGTTAATAAAATTCTATCCTTTTACTCACTCTCCTGTGTCCACAAGATTCATTCTTCGACTCTGAGACAAGAACCAAGCTCTCCTGAATCAGTAATTAATGTTTCAGTATTTTCTCTTATTTGGAAATGATCTAGATATTTAATGAATTACACTTGGCTCATCATTTAATTTAATCTGGCAAAACTTGAAGGTTTCAGGTTACCAAAAGGATTTGGGGAAATATCTTAAAAGTTCACCTAAAAACTTTTTATCCAAAAATAACTAACTAAATAAAATCTTAAAATTAAATTAAAAAGTGTACAGGGGTGCTTGGGTGGCTCAATTGGCTAAGCATCTGCCTTCCGCTCAGATCCTGGGATGGAGCCCTGAATCAGGGAGTGGGGAGCCTGCTTCTTCCTCTCCCTTTGCCCCTCACTCCCATGTGCAGGCTCTCTCTCTCTCAAATAAATAAAATATTTTCAAAAAATAAATAAAGGGATCCCTGGGTGGCGCAGCGGTTTGGCGCCTGCCTTTGGCCCGGCGCGGGATCCTGGAGACCCAGGATCGAATCCCACATCGGGCTCCCGGTGCATGGAGCCTGTTTCTCCATCTGCCTATGTCTCTGCCTCTCTCTCTCTCTCTCTCTCTCTCTCTCTGTGACTATCATAAATAAATAAAACTTAAAAAAATTAAAAATAAATAAATAAATAAAAATAAGTAGCATTTTTAATCCTATTTGATTTACTTGTTCTTAACGATTATATTTCGCTTTTAATGAAAATTTTATCAAACCAATTACTTTTTCTTGCTGACAAATTTTTGTATCAGAGATAACATGAACTTAGTTGATTAATAAGCCCAGGTAGGATTAAAGTTGCGTTATAGGGGCACCTGGGTGGCTCAGTGGTTGAGAGTCTGCTTTCCGTCCAGGGTGTGATCCTGGAGACCCGGGATGGAGTCCCACGTCGGGCTCCCTGCGAGGAGCCTGCTTCTCCCTCTGCCTGTGTCTCTGCCTCTCTGTGCGTGTGTGTCTCTCTCATGAATAAATAAATAAAGTCTTTAAAAAAAATAAAAAGGTAAAAATAAAGTTGCCTGATATTATTATATATATCTTATATATGATATATACATGCATTATATTCAATGTTGATAACTCTATAAAGAAATACAGTTAATTAAGCCCTCCAAATTTTTTTTTAAAGATTTTAATTTGTTTATTCATGAGAGACACAGAGAGAGGCAGAGGGAGAAGCAGGCTCCATGCAGGAAGCCGGATGGTGGGACTCGATCCCAGGACTCTGGGATCACACCCTGAGCCAAAGGCAGAAACTCAACCGCTGAGCCACCCAGGTGTCCCTTAAGCCCTCCAAATTAAATTAGCTTTAATATTGGACATTTTCCCAGATCATGTGAATCTGAAAAACATTTGAGTCAGTTTTTATTACATTTTTCAGAATTTTTGTGAATACTCAATTCCTGTGTGCTTGTTTAAGCCAATTAAATACACCTCTTTTACAAATTAATGTTAGTAATACCATCCAGAGAGAGCAAATACCACATATCCACTATATATATACCCACATAAACATACAGGCAGATGCAGAGATTTTATAGCATCAGTACACTTAAGATTTCCCATTAGGCCAAGTTCTAAAAGACCTATTGCAATCCCTGCCTTCCCCCCACCACCCCGCCCCGCTGAGAATTACCTCCCAGAAGTTTTTACTTGAGTGTTTACATCTCAAAGGCAGAGGGAAGAAGGCAAGTTCTAAGACTTGTAGTCAGATAAATAGGGGAAGTTTAGGGATTGGTGAAAAAAGGAATAGTTTGAACTGCCTCTAGAGCTACATCTTCAGTTTTGCAAAGATATGTAAGTTAAGGACGGTTGCTCTCAATTCCTCAAAGAGCTGGGTTGCAACTGAAATGACGTCATAGGTTGATTCACCCATAAATCCTCTTTTACAACAGCTTCAGAAGACTTATCTTTCCCTCTGGGTTCATAATTTTATTTTAACTTAAGGGAGAGGACCTAAAAAGATTTCTATCAGGCTCTGCAATTCGGCCAATTCCTGACCACAGGACTACATTGTAGTTTTTCGTTGGGAAAACAGTAAATATTTCTGGCAGTATCAAATAACCCCTTGGACTCAAGAGGCAGCCCCAAAGAAGGTGCAGGAGATATTTTATTTTCCCCTTGCTACCAGCCACTATACACAAAGATCTAGAAGAGCTACTCTGCCTAGAATCTCCCCCTTAGCCAGCTTCTCCCAGCTTTCCCAGGATCCCATCTGTAGCTCTGGTATTTACCAGAGTTTGGCAAGGTTTTTCATTATTTTTAATTTTAGTTTTCCCTTGGCTCTTTAACATAGCAGCTTACCAGAAAATCCTTCAGAGTCCCAGCAACTTTAGGAGGGGCCCGTAGGGGGGACCTTCTTCGAGGGAAGGTCATTATTGTGGCTGACTTTTGTTTACAGTCACATAAAGGCAATTCAGCCAGGATTCCTGGAATGAGTTCTCAGATAAAGGAGCAGAGACAGAGACGGGAGCAGTGGGAGTTGCATCAATCTTACTGCTTCTTGTTTTTAGGTCCTTCTTATGCCTTTAATTTCTCATTAGTCTTTTGCAACAAATCTTTCTTTTTTTTTTAAGTTTATTTATTTTTAAGTAACTTCTACACCCAACGTGGGTCTCAAATTCACCACCCCGAAATCAAGAGTCCCTTGCTCCTCTGAGCCAGCCAAGCACCCCTGCAACAAATCTTTTCATGAAGGTATTTTGGAACTTTGAAACTTTTGGGGGGCTTTTGCACGCCAATTAAAAGAGGGTATCCCATTCTGTTTGATTTGGGTGGCTTTGCTTTTTTTTTTTTTTTTAAGATTTTAGTTATTGGGATCCCTGGGTGGCGCAGCAGTTTGGCGCCTGCCTTTGGCCCAGGGCGCGATCCTGGAGACCCAGGATCGAATCCCACGTCGGGCTCCCGGTGCATGGAGCCTGCTTCTCCCTCTGCCTGTGTCTCTGCCTCTCTCTCTCTCTGTGACTATCATAAATAAATAAATTAATTAAAAAAAAAAAGATTTTAGTTATTTACTGAGAGAAAGAGAGCATGAACAGGGAGAGGGGCAGAAGGAGAGGGGGATGCAGACTTCCCACTGAGCAGGGCTCCATCCCAGGACCCTGGGATTATGACCTGAGCTGAAGGCCAAGGCTCAACAGACTGGGCCACCCAGGTGCCCATAGGAGCTGTTGCTTTTAAATGCACTTTTTTTTTTTTTTTTAAATATTTTATTTGGGGGCAGCCCCAGTGGCTCAGCGGTTTGGCGCCGCCTTCAGCCTAGGGTGTGATCCTGGAGACCCAGGATCGAGTCCCACAACGGGCTCCCTGCATGGGGCCTGCTTCTCAGTCTGCCTATGTCTCTGCCTCTCTGTGTCTCTCATGAATGAATAAATAAATAAAATATTTTTAAAAAGAGATTTTATTTGTTCATGAGAGACACAGAGAGAGAAGTAGAGATGTAGGCAGAGGGAGAAGCAGGCTCCCTGTGGGGAGCCCGGTGCAGGACTCGATCCCAGGACCGGGAATCACACCCTGAGCCAAAGGCCAATGCTCAACCGCTGAACCACCCAGGCACCCTAAATGGACTTCTTAAAGGATCTAATCGTTGGAACATTCTTTATTAGGGCCATTGTAATTCTAGGTTGTGATTCCTGAGGGCTGGCAGCAGTTTCATAGGACCCTAGCCCAAAAAGGAACTTAGCTCACATTTTCTATCCAGCTATATCTAGTCACAAACAGGGCACAACCCACATTTTTGTCAGGCCACATTTTGGGGCCAACCTAAATGTTATCAAGCAAGTATAGTAAGATGTATGTAGTCATCTTTGTAGGTATTTATAGCTTCCGGGACCAAAGTCCTTGCACAGAAAGTAAGGTGTGCCAGAAGGTAGTATGTTGAACTCTATAGATTTTAAGGATCTCATTTCTATTTTTTTTTTTTTTTTCCAGCTAAGCCTTGAGGTCTCTTCGAGCCAGAGTAACACCTAAAGGGTTACTCTAGCTCAAGTGTTGCTGGGTTGGGGATTGTGCAGTGTACTTCACTGCATGAAAATTTTTTCTTTTCTTTTCTTTTCTTTTCTTTTCTTTTTTTTTTTTTTTTTAAGATTTTATTTATTTATTCATGATAGACACAGAGAGAGAGGCAGAGATACAGGCAGAGGGAGAAGCAGGCTCCATGCAGGGAACCCGGTGGGGGACTTGATCCTGGGTCTCCAGGATCACATCCTGGGCTAAAGGTGGCACTAAACTGCTGAGCCACTCAGGTTGCCCCATGAAAATTTTCATGAAGATGGCAAGTGACCTAGTGTCTATCTAACTCATTCTGCGACCAACTTATTCTAGCATGGGAGTCTTTAGCTGATGACTCAAAGCACTCTAATAGATTTTAAGTATTTGACCCATGACCGCCAATTTTTGCAGCCTTTTGGCCTCTGAGATCTCCATTAGCAAAGCCTTTATCTACACAAAACAGGACAAACATGTGCACTATAATATACCAGCAGCAACCCAAAGGTGTTACTGTGGACAGGTCAAAAGAAGGCTACCCACACCACCAGTACTTCCCAGCGTGGATTCAATCTGTAGACTCCAGTAAATGGGTACTGCAGACTGGAACTGGGGAAAGGACTGCACCAGCAAACCCCAATAAGTGGGGATTGGGGATTTGAATTGGTCAAAGAGATCTCACACTACAGAGGAATTTCACACTCAACCAAAAGTTCTAAATGGAACCATCTGCCAGCCCAAGCTGACCTGCTAAGCCTTGGCCTGGAGAGCCTAATAGAGTGGGAGCTTGACACTGGGTGTTATGCTATATATTGGCAAATCAAACTCCATTAAAAAAAATATACAAAATAGGGATCCCTGGGTGGCGCAGCGGTTTGGCGCCTGCCTTTGGCCCAGGGCGCGATCCTGGAGACCCGGGATCGAATCCCACGTCAGGCTCCCTGTGCATGGAGCCTGCTTCTCCCTCTGCCTGTGTCTCTGCCTCTCTCTCTCTGTATGACTATCGTAAAAATAAAAAAAAATTAAAAAAAAAATTAAAAAAAATATACAAAATAAAATAAAATAAAATAAAAAAAGATTGGGAGCTCAATACAAAGAAAGCAGAACTCAGAACCAAGAGGAACTCACCCACAGCCCTCAGAAAGAATGAGAAAGACAATGAACTCAAAAGTGCTCCCAAAGGGGCTCCTGGGTGGCTCAGTTGGGTCAGCATCTGCCTTCAGCTCAGGTCATGATCCCAGGGGCCAGGGATTGAGCCCTGCATCAGGCTCCCTGCTAAGTGGAGAGTCTGCTTTTCCTTCTCTCTCTCCCCTCCCCCCTAGTTATGCTCTCTCTCAAATAAGTAAATAAAATCTTTTTAAAAAGTGCTTGCAGGGTATCACATCTACGTTTTTTGTTTTTCCCCAAGTCCTTGGAGGTCTCCTTTGCTCCCAATCAATGACACCAAATCTGTTAAACAACAAAAGTTCAGGGGCACCTGGTGGCTCAGTGGTTGAGTGTCTGCCTTTGGCTCAGGGCCTGATCCTGGGGTCCTGGGATCAAGTCCCACATCAGGCTCCTCACAGGGAGCCTACTTCTCCCTCTGCCTATGTCTCTGCCTCTCTCTCTGTGTCTCTCATGAATAAATAAATAAAATCTTAAAAAAAAAATTCAGCTTAGTAAATTTGAAGTTCAAGTGGGCTTTATTGGGGATCTCTGGGTGGCGCAATGGTTTAGCACCTGCCTTTGGTCCAGGGCGTGATCCTGGAGACCCGGGATCGAATCCCACGTTGGGCTCCCTGCATGGAGCCTGCTTCTCCCTCTGCCTGTGTCTCTGCCTCTCTCTCTCTCTGTGTGTGACTATCATGAATAAATAAAATATTTTTTAAAAATGGGCTTTATTCAACAATTCGTGAATCAGGTGGAGTCCCATCTAACAACAGAAGGGAGCTCCCCTGAGCTGCAGAAAGGGAAAGGTATTATTTATTTATTTATTTATTTATTTATTTATTTATTTTTATTTTTATTTTTTTAGAGAGAGGGAGAGAGAGGATGGGAAGGGGCAGAGGGAGAGGGAGAGAAAGGATCCTAAGCAGGCTCCGCACTCAGCGCTGAGCACAATGCAGGGCTCAATCTCACCACCACTTAACTGACTGAGCCACCCAGGATCAACCTCCATCCCTAACACACACACTTTTGTTTTTGGGAAAAGAAAGATTTTTAAAGGGGGAAAGGAGTCAGAAAAAGGGCATTATTAGGAAAGAATGCATTGTTTCAGGCAAGATCACCTTCCTGAAAGGAATGGGAGGAGGAGCTACCAGGTGGATTATCTCACAGGTGCTGACCTGTATCCCATGTTGACTGTAAGGGTTACATTCCTTGGGGGGGTCAAAACTGGGATTAGATTAGGTATTAAGTCTTGGTTTGCTGATGTGAGATTTAGCACAAGCGACTCTGTGTTAAGCCTACTGTCTCCTTTTTAACAAGGCAATAGTTTTTTTTTTTTTAAACTTACTCCTTCGGAGTTTTCTTTTTTTTTTTTTAAGATTTTATTTATTTATTCATGAGAATACACAGAGAGGAGAGAGAGAAGCAGAGACACAGGCAGAGGGTGAAGCAGGCTCCATGCAGGGAGCCTGATGTGGGACTTGAACCCAGGTCTCCAGGATCAGGCCCTGGGCTTCAGGTGGTGCTAAACCGCTGAGCCACCGGGGCTGCCCTAAGGCAATGGTTTAATTTGCTGAGTTTATGCCTTAGGTTTTTGTTTTTGTTTTTTTTTTTAACTTATGATAGTCACAGAGAGAGAGAGAGAGAGAGAGGCAGAGACACAGGCGGAGGGAGAAGCAGGCTCCGTGCACCGGGAGCCCGATGTGGGATTCAATCCCGGGTCTCCAGGATCGCGCCCTGGGCCAAAGGCAGGCGCCAAACCGCTGTGCCACCCAGGGATCCCTCTGCCTTAGGTTTTAAAGGAAACCTACATAATGGATTCCAAATTCATATCAAGTTTTCACCCAGCAATACATCTGGGCCTCATTCTTGCTGTTGACTGAATTTTGTCAGAAAGCACCTAGGACCCGCCCAGGTCAACCTAGGACCCAGATATAACAATTCTGAGCTAACACAGTGGATCCCAGACTTCTTCCCATTTTCTGCACACATGTAGCCAACAGCATTCCCATGCTGCCATGCTGGCTTGTGTGCTGCTTCTCCAGCAAGCCAAACTGTTCCAGTGCTCCAGCCCAACAGCACCCTCCCCCACTGCCTTTCCTGCTGCAGGAACCCCCCCCCTTCCATAGAAGCTAAAAATGCCAAGACTTGCTTCTCACCCTCCTTAGGGCCGGAGGGTGGGCATGTGGCTGATCCTGGCCAACAGGACCTGTAGGAAAGCTTTTAGGAAAGATTTCCCTTAATGCAGAGATTCATGGGAGGAAATGCCTTTCTTGGCTTGATGTGTGCATGTCTTCACTGCCTGGAACTGCTCAAGGATCTTTTACCATGAGGAAGGGATGCTGCTGACAAGCTGAGCATTGCCAAATGGAAAGTTGGAAAACACCAACTTTCCTCAACATCATGGTTGAACCACGGCATCTACCTGAGATCCCACCAGTTTGCCTTTGAACTTCTAGTTATATGAGATAACAATATCCTTATTGATTAAGCTAGGAGTTCTCAAACTTCTGGTCTCAGGACCCCTTCAAGCTCTTAAAAATTATTGAGGATTCCAAAGAGCTTCATTTATGTATACTGTGCTTCCATATCTACCACATTAGAAACTGAAGCAGAGAAAAAGTTTAAGTATTTATGTATTAGCTTATTGCCAAACAAAAACAATAAACCAGGGCTGCCTGGGTTGGTTGAGTGCGGTGGGCTCAGGTCATGATCCCAGAGTTCTGGGATCAAGCTCTGAGTCTGGCTCCCTGCTCAGTGGGGAGTCTGCTTCTCCCTCTCATTCTTTTGCTCCTCCTGCTTGTGTTCTTCTTCTATCAAATAAGTAAAATCTTAAAAAAAACTTTAAAAACTAAATCCATTTCAGGACGCCTGGGTGGCTCAGCGGTTGACCGCCTGCCTTTGGCCCAGGGCGTGATTCTGGAGTCCCGGGATCGAGTCCCACATCAGGCTCCCTGCATGGAGCCTGCTTCTCTGCCTGTATCTCTGCCTCTCTCTCTCTCTCTCTCATGAATGAATACATAAATAAAATCTTAAAAAAAAAAACTAAATCCATTTCAAGATGAAGAGTTGTATGCTTTTCTGAGCCAGCCGTGTGTGTGTGTGTGTGTGTGTGTGTGTGTGTGTGTGACATAAGCTTCACAGGGGCATGTGTTTTATTCTATTCACTGGCAGGGGCACTTAATGAATATTTGTTAAATGAATAAATGAAAAACCACTGGCTTTTAGAAAAAAGACAGATTCGTTCGTTCATTCATTCATTCATTCATTCATGAGAGACACAGAGAGACAGGCAGAGACATAGGTAGAGGGAGAAGCAAGACTTGATCCCAGGACCCCAGGATCACAACCTGAGCCAAAGGCAGACGCTCAACCACTGAGCCACCCAGGTGTCCCCAAAACACTGCTTAATTTCATCAACAAAGCTCTGGCCCAGCTGTTGGCTTAATTTATTTGCAAAAATTTTCCTTCACAGACACTCTACAACTGAGTCGCTGCGGAGAGCTAGATCGCGGACTTGCATGAAAGCGCGGGGGGCGGGGGAACAGTGCTGTACTATGCGCTGAGCTGGTTCATAGTATCACAGAAATAAAATTACAGGTCGGGACTCACTTTGCACACACACATACGCACACACACAGTATCAGGAAACAGCCTGTCCATTTTGGCTTCAGAGGCAGGGATTTTGGTTTCCTTGGCTTCAGAGCTGTTCTTGGAGCAGGGCCATCTAGGGAAACTGAGCAAGTACATGGGTCCATCAGACTTGGGCTGGCTCCATCAAGGACACAAAAAACAGACTATCCAGCCCTCTCCCCCAAGTGGAGCAGACAAAAGTGTCGTTGATGTTGAAGCTGTGGAAAGCTTCAGAGGGCCCCGGGGGAGGAAGCTTGGCATGAGCGGGCAAACGGCTCCGACTGGCCCTGGAAGGCAGCACAGGCTGGGGTGAGATCCAGGCCCTCTGCGCAGCCCTGACCGCCGACACCCTGTGCTTTCTCAGGCCGGGGAAGCGGGAGGCAGCCCGTCCCCGCCTCGTGGGCCCCCAACCCCCTCCCCGTGTCTGAGGAATTCTCCCAAAAGGACGCCCCCCGTGGAAAAATGCTTACATATAAGGGTAAGTGGAAAAGTCAAGATACAAAGATTACACATATATAACATATGTGTGAACATATTATAAATATACATTGTATCTGTGTTTTTAAAAAAAGTTTATTTTTTTTATTTTTTTTAAATTTTATTTATTTATTTTTTTATTTTATTTTTTTTTATTTTTTTTTTTTTTTAATTTTATTTACTTATGATAGTCACAGAGAAAGAGAGAGGCAGAGACATAGGCAGAGGGAGAAGCAGGCTCCATGCACCGGGAGCCCGACGTGGGATTCGATCCCGGATCTCCAGGATCGCGCCCTGGGCCAAAGGCAGGCGCCAAACCGCTGTGCCACCCAGGGATCCCTAAAAAAAGTTTAAAGCATTACTGGCTCAGTTGGAAGAGCAGGAGACTCTTGATCTCGGGGTTGTCAGTTCGAGCCCCATGTTGGGCCACAAAAAAGAAAAAAAAAAGAGAGAGAAAAGAAAAATTTAATTAAAAAAAAGAAAAAAGGGGAAAAAAAAAAAAGAGAAAAAAGGGCAGCCCGGGTGGCTGGGCGGTTTAGCGCCACCTTCAGCCCAGGGCCTGATCCTAGAGGCCTGGAATCGAGTCCTGTGTTGGGCTCCATGCAGGGAGCCTGCTTTTCCCTCCGCCTGTGTCTCTGCCTCTCTTTCTCTCTGTGTGTCTCTCATGAATAAATAAATAAAATCTTAAAAAAAAATAAGAGAGAGAGAGAGAAGAGTACATGGGTAGCTCAGTGGTTGAGTGTCTGCCTTTAGCTCAGGTTGTGATCCTGAGGTCCCTGGATCGAGTCCGGCATCGTGCTCCCTGCAGAGAGCCTGCTTCTCCCTCTGCCTGTGTCTCTGCCTCTCTCTGTATCTTTGTGTCTTTTATGAATAAATAAATAAAATCTTTATTTTTATTTATTATTATTATTTTTTAATAAATAACATCTTTAAAGAGAGAGAGAGAAACAACCCAGAGGAAACACATTACAATCTGTATTAGTGATGTTCCCTGGGTGGATGGAGGTAACAGGTCATTGTTTATCTCATATTTACATTTTTTTCTGTGGTTTTAGGGTTTTTTCTGCAACCAGAAAGTGTTACTTAAAATGGTGATAAACACATTTTGAACTCCCCCAGCCCAGTAGCCCCTGGGCACGAGAGAAGGTGTAGGCTACGGAAAAATGGGTGGGGAATGCTCTTGGGAAGATTTGGCAGTTGCGGGGAGCTTGCTGCCCAGGGGAAGAGCGGAAACGTCTGGAAGGCCAGAGGTGGAGAACACCCCCTTGCTATTTTGCTTCACAGAGTTTCTCAGAGTAACTCGGGGTCCCCTGATCCTGAGCCCAGTGAGCAAGGAGCGCAGTCGCAGATGTGACTTGTCCAACACCCAGGGCAGATTTAGCCTCTGGCCTCTGCCCCCCGCCCGCCCGCAGCCCTCACCTGGCGTCCCAGGAACACTCTCCACAAGGGCGTCCCCGCATAGGCCTCAGGGGTCCACGTTCTGACACTTCTGAGACTCCGACCTCCCTTCCCGGAGGGGGCCGGTGTCTCCCGGCCGGCCGGGGCTCCCTCTGCCTGCAATCTGGACGGTTCCTCCCGCCTCCTCAGCCCTGTTGGGACCATGTTGCTAACACGAGCCTCAGCTGTGGAAAATGACATAGACAGTGAGTCCTTCGGAAACGCCTGGCTTCTTCCTTGGGAGGAAAAACTTAGCTCATCCCAAGGAACAGAGAGAGCTGGGGATGGTCAGTAATCTCTGGATTCCGCAGAAATCTATTCCTTGGCCTCTCTCTCTCTCTCTTTTTAAGATTTTTATTTATTTATTCATGAGAGACACACAGAGAGAGAGGCAGAGACACAGGCAGAGGGAGGAGCAGGCCCCACGCGGAAAGCCCGACGTGGGACTCGATCCCGGGTCTCCAGGATCAAGCCCTGGGCTGAAGGTGGTGCTAAACCGCTGCGCCACCCAAGGATCCCTCTTTTTTTTTTTTTTTTTTTTCCTGACTGCCATTACATTTTTGTGTAGGCCCTAATTCCCCAAAGAATGGATCTTCTTCACAGCAACACCGTAGCGAAGCTAGGCCACGGCCACCCCCGGAATAGCAGAATCACCCAAGGTGCTTTCTCAGAATTCTTTTTTTTCTTTTTTTTTAATTTTTATTTTTTTTAAACTTTATTTATTTATTTATTTATTTATTTATTTATTTATTTATTTATTTATTTATTTTTGCTTTCTCACAATTCTCACGGTGTAGTCGGCTGGGCAGGATGGTGCCTTAGGGGGCAGCACTGAGGGGCATGGGGGGGGGGATAGGCTCAGTGGGTTGAGCTTCAGACTCTTGATTTCACCTCAGGTCGTGATTTCAGGGCCCAGAGATCCAGCCCCGAGTCTGCTCAGCAGGGAGCCTCCTTGGGATTCTCTCTCCCTCTCCCCCTGCCTCTGCCCCTCCTCCTCATGCTCTCTCTCTCTCTGTCTCAAATAAATAAATAAATAAATAAATAAATAAATAAATAAATAAATAAATAAATTTTTTAAAAAACAAAGAATGTAGCACCGAGAATGTTCCAGGATAGAAAACAAAAAAAAAAAAAAAAAAAAAGAGAGAGAATGTTCCAGGTGCTTTGGCAGATGGTCTAATAGTGAAGAATACTGTGAGGAGACAGGGGTACCCCTGAGGCTGGGTGAGTGCCTGAGGCTGGTCCCTGCGAGCGGTGAGGAGAGGTGAGGAGAGCTGCGGAGAGCTGCGGAGGCCTTCCACCCCTCAGCTGTCACTGCCCCCGGGTGTGACACACGCACCTACACACACCTACACACACACAGCCCCCAGCGGATGGGAACGGGTGGCTTCCTCAGACCATCACGCGGGGGGTCTTGAAGCGCAGCTCCAGAGAATGAAGGGAAACAGGAGGAGGGGGAGGGTTTCCATGTTCAGGGGGTCCTGGTTCTCCCCGACCTCCTATCAAGTCAGGGCCCTGCAATTAGCTTCCAGGGCAGCACAAATGTTTTCTTTTTCTTTTTTTAAGATTTTATTTATTTATTCATGAGAGACAGAGAGAGAGAGAGAGGCAGAGACACAGGCAGAGGGAGAAGCAGGCTCCATGCAGGGAGCCCGACGTGGGACTCGATCCCAGGACTCCAGGATCACGCCCTGGGCCGAAGGCAGCGCTAAACCGCTGAGCCACCCGGGCTGCCTTTCTTCTTCTTCTTTTTTTTTTTTAAAAAAAAAAACAAAAACAAATGTTTTCCAATGAGTTCCCTTGGACTGAACTGGACTCTGATTATGTGTCCCACCCTCTGTGTCCTTCCCCCACCACACACAGGGGCTTCATCCCAGGACAGGGAGGCTGAGCAAGGTGTCATATTCTCCACTTGAGGGACCGGCTGCGGGTGGTGGCTGCGCCTCTGCAGGGTTGCCTCTTGCCCCAGTGCAGGGGTGGGGGTGGGTGAGGGGACAGCCCCAGCGCTACCCACCCACAGCACAGCACGGCTCACCCCCCCCCCCCCCGCCATGGGCACCTTCACAGTTGTCCCTGGCCTTCCCACCAGGATCCTCGAGGAGTCCCCTACCCCCACCTCCCCTCCTGGCCTCTCTCGCCCCGTGGGGAGGATGTGAGATCTCTGGTGGTCTTTTCAGCTGTCCTCGACATAGAGGAGAACTGAGCCCAGGGAATCCCAGGGTACTGTGGGCTGCACTGTGTCCCCAGAACTCCCGTAACAGAGGCCCGACCTCCAGTACCCCAGCAGGTAAGCATATGTGGGGAGGAGGCCTTTGAAGAGGTGAGGAGGTTAACATGGGGCTGTGAGGGTGGGCCCTGGTGCAACAGGCCTGGCGTCACTGAAACAACAGGAGGAGTCTGGAAGGGTCCGGGCAGTGTCAGGACCAGGTAGTCAGGCAGCCAGAGGGCCGCGCTCTGCAAGCCGGGGGCAGAGGCCTCAGAGGAAACCAACCTGTCAACACCTTGAGCCTGGACTTCCAGCCTCCCTCCCGCGTGTGGTATTTTGCTACTGCAGTCTGAGCAAGTGTAAACAGTCGGTAGCAGGCCCAGAGACTTCTGGACTCGCCTTGGGACAACACACATGTTCACACGCAGACAGCCCAGCATGGTGCTGTCCCCCTCCCTCCAGTGGCCGGGCAGGGGTTTGTCTGCGGAGGTGACAGGCTGATAAACGACCAGTGAGGACACCTGGGTGGCTCAGTGGTTAAGCCTCTGACTTTGGCCCAGGGTGTGATCCTGGGGTCCCGGGATCGAGTCCCACATGGGGCTCCCTGCATGGAGCCTGCTTCTCCCTCTGCCTGTGTCTCTGCCTCTCTCTGTCTCTGTCTCTCATGAATGAATAAATAAAATCTTAAAAAAAAAATGAAAAGGAAGTTCAGGACTGGAGTGGGGCCACGACTGATTCCCTGCTTGGAGGGGGATTCTGGAGCTCGGAGGTCCCGCCTTGTGGGCAGGCCCCGCCTTGCAGGTGGCAGGGAAGAGGGGAGGACACCCGGGTCCTCTCGGTTGTTCCTTCCAGGCCGGGTCTCCAGGTCACAGGGGACGGTCCCCAGGGGCTCAGCCCCTGCGCCCCCTGCAGCGCCCATGGGACCGCAGCCCATGCACGACGGCGACGCCCCGGGCACCTGGGCCGCCACGCACAGGAGGCCGCACCGGTGTCCCGCGGGCCCCGCACGTGGCCGCCACTGGCCGGAGGAGAAGCGGGGCGGGGCGGCAGCGGGTTGGGGCTGCACCGCTCCCGGCGCCGGAGCCCTGCGCACGGCCGCCCCCTGGTGGCCTCCGGCGGCCGCCCCGCACCCGAAGGACGCGGTCTTAAAAACAACCAACGTAAAAGAAATTAAATGCTTGTTGGAAAGCTGCTTATTTCCCCCTTTCCCCCAATATGTCTTTTTTTTTTTTTAAAGACTTTATTTACTTATTCATGAGACACACACACACAGAGAGAGAGAGAGAGAGAGAGAGAGAGAGGCAGAGACACAGGCAAAGGGAGAAGCAGGCTCCATGCAGGGGCTGGATCCCAGGACCCCGGGTCATGACCTGAGCCAAAGGCAGATGCTCAATCACTGAGCCACCCAGGCATCCCTCCCCCAGCATGTCTAAGGAAAGGAGGAAGGAGATAGAAAAAGAGAGGGATCCCTGGGGGGCTCAGTGGTTTAGCGCCTGCCTTCCTGGAGTCCTGGGATCGAGTCCCATGTTGGGCTCCCTGCATGGAGCCTGCTTCTCCATCTGCCTGTCTCTGCCTCTCTCTTTCTCTCTCTCTGTGTCTGTTTCTCATGAATAAATAAATAAAATATTAAGAAAAAGAGAAAAAAGCAAGGTGGGAGAGGTGCAGGAAGGACTGGCCAAATAGTAACCTCGAGGCTGAGCCAGCCAGCACCAAGGTCAAGGGTTCTCAGGTCAGGCCTGCATGCTGGACTCACCACGGAGCCTTCTCTCCTCCGTGTCTCAAGTGCCCCCTCTGAGCTCTGACACTCTCCAAGCCCACAAGACAAAGGGGAGGCACAGGATGATTCTTGCTTCTCACAGTCCAAGGAGCTCTTCAGTGACCCCGACTCTTTGAGCAAAAAAATGATTTTAAGAGTGTCTGGCTGGCTCAGTTGGTGGAACATGTGACTCTTGATCTCGGGGAGCATGAATTTGAGCCTCAGCTTGGGTGTAGAGATTATTTAAATAAATAAAACATTTAAAAAAAAAGGGCAGCCCAGCAGGCTCTGTGGTTTAATGATGCCTTCTGCCCAGGGTTTGATTCTGGAGACCCGGGATCAAGCTCCACTGCATGGAGCCTGCTTCTCCCTCTGCCTGTGTCTGTGCCTCTCTCTCTCTCTATGTCTCTCATGAATAAATAAATAAAATCTTAAAAAAAAAACATAAAAAAATTGTGAAGGCCATGAAAGGAAAGCCAGGGAAATCTCACTCTTTTTAAGATTTTATTTATTTGAGAGGGAGAGAGAGCACAAGAGCATGAGTGGAGGAGGGACAGAGAGAGAGGGAGAAGCAGACTCCTCACTGAGCAAGGAGCCCCACTCTGGGCTTGGTCCCAGGACCCTGAGATCATGATCTGAGCCAAAGGCAGACACTTAACCAACTCAGCCACCCAGGCACCCCAGAAATATATCTCTGAAAGGGCAATAAAAGCCAGTTATTTTCAAAGATCATAAACCACCCTTCTGACCTCCTTTATTCTTTTTTTTTTTTTTTTTTTTTTAAAGATTCCATTCATTTGGGGCAGCCTGGGTGGCTCAGTGGTTTAGCGCTGCCTTCAGCCTAGGGCCTGATCCTGGAGACCCGGGATGGAGTCCCACGTCGGGCTCCCTGCATGGAGCCTGCTTCTCCCTCTGCCTGTGTCTCTATCTCTCTCTCTGTCTCTCATGAATAAATAAATAAATCTTAAAAAAAAAAAAAGATTCCATTCATTTGGCAGAGAGCACAAGCAGGGGGAGTGGCAGGCAGAGGGAGAGGGAGAAGCAGGCTCCCTGTGGAGCAGGGAGCCAGATGAGGAGCTCAATCAGGGGCTTAATCCCAGGACCCTGGGATCATGATCCAAGCCAAAGGCAGACAATTAACTGACTGAGCCACCCAGGCATCCCTGTTCTATGTCTTTTAAACAGCGTACTGAAGGGAAATAACCAACCAGAATTCACCACATGTCATTCATTCATTCATTCATTCATTCATTCATCAAATATGTATTTTATACCCAAAATTATGAGTTCCTGTTGGGTGCTAGGCTGGGTTCTATTCTAAACTCCTGGGTTATAGTAGGGAACAGAACAAAAGTCTACCATCCTGGGTGAAGTAGTCTAGGAGATGGAGATAGTCAGTACTTGCACAAGGAATAAGGAAGGAGGAAAGTAAATGACAAGATAATTTCAGACACTGAAGAGTGACATGGTAAAATAAAGCTGGATAATGCGATAGAGAGGATGTCAGGGTCAGTCCTGCCTTAACCACAGATGTCAGGAAAGTCCTCTTGAGAAATGACACATGAGCTGAGACCAAAGTAATAAGAAAGAACCCAAGAAGAGCCAACCATGTCAAGATCTGGAGAAGTGGTTTTTAGGAAAAGAGAGATTAACATGGGAAGATGCTGACCCAAAAAAAGTTCAACATGGGGGCACCTGGGTGGCTCAGTGGTTGAGCATCTGCCTTCAGCTCAGGGCATGATCCCAGGGTCCTAGGATTGAGTCCTGCATCAGGCTCCTTCCGGGGAGCCTGCTTCTCCCTCTGCCTGTGTCTCTGCCTTTCTCTGTGTCCCTCCTGAATAAATAAATAAAATATTAAAAAATGAAAGCTCATCATGTTAGAGTGTCAGAAAAGAATAGAGAGAGGAGGATCTGGATGAGAGATCAGAGAGGTCAACCAGGGACAAATCAGGTATCCTCGTTGCAAAGGATGCTGTTGGAAGATTTTTTATTTATTTTATTATTATTATTTTTTTAGCAGAAATGAGACAGAATCAGATTTAAGTTTTACAAAAATTGCTCTGATTGCATTTGGAGGTAGTCCAAACTTGATACAACAGTGGCTTGGGTCAGGGTGGTAGCAGTGGAGGTGGTGAAAAATGGCTGGATTCGAGATGAATCATGGGGATTCAGGACTTGCTGATGAATAGGATGAAGGGAGAGAACAAAAGGATGTGATTAAGTTTTTGACCTGAGCTACTATAAGGTGTTATTTCCTGGATTGTGGAAGAACAGAGGGAGGCAGGTTGATGAGGAAGTCAGGAGTTCTGCTGTGAACATGTTAAATTTGAGTCGCCTTTTATTTTTTTTAAAGATTTCATTTATTTAGTTTTTAAAGATGTTATTTATTTATTCATGAGAGACACACAGAGAGAGGCAGAAACATAGGCACAGGGAGAAGCAGCCTTCCTATGGGGAGCCGGATGCAGGACTCCATCCTAGGACCCTGGAATCACGCCCTGAGCCAAAGGCAGGTGTCCCAGTAGTTGCCTTTTGGATATCCAAGTAGAAACAAGTTGATAGTTGGATTCTGAGGTTCAAGAGG
Organism: Nyctereutes procyonoides; assembly: GCF_905146905.1. Lineage (NCBI taxonomy): Eukaryota > Metazoa > Chordata > Mammalia > Carnivora > Canidae > Nyctereutes > Nyctereutes procyonoides. The sequence goes on along the minus strand of NW_026575020.1, from coordinate 47,615,108 downwards.
ATGGCAAGGGTAGGAAATACTGACTTGGAAGTGATCAGCCTAGAGATATATCTAAAGTCAGGGGGCTGGATGAGACTATCTGGGGAGAGAGCATGGTTGGAAGAGAGAAGAAGGCTGAGGAGAGACCCTGGCACCCTTCAATGGCCAAAGGTCTGGCAGTGACGGTGGAAGAGGAAGAGCCATCGAGGTAGAGTGTGGTGGCAACCCCATCAGGGAAGCCTAAAGAAGAAAATGGTTCAATAAGGCAGTGGTTAACTGAGCCAAACACTGCTGAGAGCCCATGTAAGATAAGAACAGAATACCTGACCTTTGGATGTGACATGACAGTGGGCACTGGTGTCTTCGAAAGGGCCATTTCAGAAGAAAAGAGAGTGAAGGGCAACTGCAGTGTGCTGAGGACAGAAAGCATCCCCAGCGAAGGAAGCTACAGAAAATCTTTGTGTCAGAGCCTCTGCCGTTTCTTGGCCTCCTTTATACTCTCACTCCTCTCGTATCCAAAAGAGTAAAGACAGTTTTGCATTTGTTATGTACCGTATTTTACAATCCCAAGAACTCAGGATTCTATTTCAACACTGATCACTCGAAAGATTTACAGATGGCTTAATTTAAAGTCAGTATAATCATATGGAAAATACCAACTGTCTTAGCCTGGATTCCCCAGAAAGCACAGCCTGATGCCAAAACTTCGGTGCTACTATTTTACTATGGAATGCACTTTCAGAGGGCAGGAGAGACGGGCCAGGGGAGGGTGGCCTGGAAGGACAAGGCATTACCACCAGGAAGATGCATTATTAAACCAGCCTTGGCTAAATGTGGCTGACTGCGCCACCCTGGGGGACTTGTCTTCTAAGAAGTTATATAACCTGCACTTAGGACAGTCCAGCAGGCAATGGGGAAGAAACAACCCCCCACCTTGCTTCTCCCACTGGTCAAAGATTCACCTCATGGAATGTTAACCCCCTACTCTCTTTTGATAGTGAGAGTTGGGCACTGGTCAATAGGGAAGCTCTAGAGCAGGAGAGAAGGACGGGGGCAGATCCAAGGCAAGCCATGGTACCACTTGAAATCATTTGCATCTGCGAAGGAGTGATCACTGCATATTGGTGGCTGGAAAAGTGACAGCAGATGCTAAGAAGATCTGAAGTGATGCATGAGAGAGATCTGTCTGACATGTCCCCTGAATAATAATCTGAAGTGTCATTTTAAAGAATATAATAATCAGAAATGTCAGTAAGACTGTATGACTCTAGGAGAACTGAATCAAGATAGGTCTTCAAGGTTGTTTACAGCAGCATTGGTTGTAATGGGGGGGAAGTACTCAAAATCAAGGAAAAAATTAGAAAGGGCACCTGGGTGGCTCAGTCAGTAGAGCCCGTGACTCCCGATCTCAGGATTTTAAGCCTCATGTTGAGGATAGTTTGCTTAAAAATAAAGTCTTAAGGGCATCTGGGTGGCTCAGTTTGTTAAGCATCTGCATTCAGATCGGATCATGGTCCTCGGTACTTAGGATGGAGCCCCATGTAGGACTCCGTGCTCAGTGGGGAGCCTGCTTCTCCCTCTCCCTCAGCCTTTCTCCATTGTCCCTTCTCTCTCATGTACTCTTTCTCAAATAAATAAATACAATCTGTAAAAAAAATTAATTTTAGGGATGCCTGGGTGTCTCAGTGGTCAAGTGTCTGCCTTTGGCTCAGGTTGTGATCCCAGGGTCCGGGGATCAAGTCCTGCATCAGACTCCTTGCAGGGAGCCTGCCTCTCCCTCTGCCTAGATCTCTGTCTCTTTCTCTGTGTTTCTCATGAATAAATAAAGTCTTAAATAAATAAATAAATAAAATTTTTAAATTAAATTTTATTTTATTTTTTAATTTTAAAAATAAATTAAAACAGAAGGATTAGGAAGGGATGCCAGGAAAGTTGTGGGGTGACTGTCTTGATACTGGTAAGAGTTTCATGGGTATATACATATGTAAAAACTGATTGAAGTGTGGTATACACTTTAAATGTATGAAGTTTATTGTATGACAATTATACCTCAATAAAGCTATTAAAAATAAGGAAGGGTGGAGAAAATGGGGAGATGTTGGTCAAAGAGTACAAACTTTCAGTTGTGAGGTGAATAAGTTCCTGAGGTGTCTGGCGGGCTCAGCCAGTGGGGTGTGTGACTCTTGATCTCGGGGTCGTGAGCTCAATCCCTACGTTGGGTGTAGAGATTACTTAAATAAATAAAACTTTAAAAAATGATGAATAAGTTCTGGAAATCTAATATATGGCATAGTGACTATAATTAATGTAATGCATTATATGCTAGAAACGTACTAAGAGAGTATTTATTAGATGTTTTCACTGCATATGAGAAAGACAACTATATAAGGTGGTGACTGTATGTTAATTAGCTTGATCATGGGAATGATTTCACAATACATCAAAACATAATGTTGTACCCTTTTTTAATTTAAATATTTTATTTATGGGACACCCGGGTGGCACAGCGGTTGGGTGTCTGTCTGCCTTGGGCTCAGGGAGTGATCCCAGTTCGAGGACTGAGTCCTACATCGGGTTCCCTACAGGGAACCTGCTTCTCTCTCTCTGTATCTCTCATGAATCAATAAATAAAATCTTTTTGGGGGGCAGCCCCGGTGGCTCAGTGGTTTAGCGCTGCCTTCAGCCTGGGGCCTGATCCTGGAGACCTGGGATCGAGTCCCACGTCCGGCTCCCTGCATGGAGCCTGCTTCTCCCTCTGCCTGTGTCTCTGCCTCTCTCTCTCTCTCTCTCTCCTCTTTGTGTATTCTCATGAATCAATAGATAAAATCTTTTAAAAAAACCTTTTTTTTAAAGAGTCTTGTCTTTTTTTTTTTTTAAGATTTTATTTATTGATTCATGAGAGACAGAGAGAGAGAGAGGTAGAGACATAGGCAGAGGGAGAAGCAGGCTCCATGCAGGGAGCCTGATGTGGGACTCCATCCCAGGACCCCAGGATCACACCCTGGGCTGAAGGCAGAGGCTCAATCGCTGAGCCACCCAGGCATCCCGATAAATAAAATCTTTAAAAATATTATTTATTTATTATTATTATTATTTTTTAAAGGTTATTTATTTATTTATTCATAGAGACACAGAGTGAGAGAGAGGCAGAGACACAGGCAGAGGGAGAAGCAGGTTCCATGAAGGGAGTCTGATGTGGGACTCGATCCAAGGTCTCCAGGATTCTGCCCTAGGCTGCAGGTGGCGCTAAACCGCGGCGCCACTGGGGCTGCCCCTTATTTATTATTTTTAAAAGATTTTTTTAAAAAAGACTTTATTTGTTTATTCATGAGAGACACAGAGAGAGAGACAGAGACACAGGCAGAGGGAAAAGTAGGCTCCCTGCAAAAGCCTGATGTGGGACTCCATCCCAGAACCCCAGGATCACACCCTCAGCCAAAGGTAGACACTCAACCACTGAGCCACCCAAGGGCCCCAAGACTTTTTTATTTTATTTTATTTTTAAAAATATTTTATTTATTTATTCATGAGAGACACACACACAGAAAGAGAGGCAGAGACACAGGCAGAGGGAGAAGCAGGCTCCATGCAGGGAGCCCGATGGGGGACTCGATCTGGGGACTCCAGGATCACGCCCTGGGCCAGAGGCAGGTGCTAAACCACTGAGCCACCCAGGCTGCCCCCCCCCAAGACTTTTTTTAAAGTAATCTCTATACCCAATGTGGGGCTTGAATTCCCAACCTCAAGATCAAGAGTCTCTCTCTCTGTGTGTCACATGAATAAATAAATAAAATCTTAACGCCCCCCCACCCCAGGCCCAGGATTCCAAGGAAACCATTCTGACAGTTTACCACTTATAGGAAAAGCATATCTCAGCATACTGTCTCAAAAGATATGGCATCTGATGGAACTTTCCCAAGTTGTAGTATAACTACCATGACTAGTAAAGAGTTTGAAAATGCTTTTCAGGGACGCCTGGGTGGCTCAGCAGTTGAGCGTCTGCCTTCGGCCCAGGGCGTGATCCTGGAGACCCAGGATCGAGTCCCACGTCAGGCTCCCTGCATGGAGCCTGCTTCTCCCTCTGCCTGTGTCTCTGCCTGCCTCTCTCTCTCTGTCTCTCATGAATGAATAAATAAAATCTTAAAGAAAGAAAGAAAGAAAGAAAGAAAGAAAGAAAGAAAGAAAGAAAGAAAGAAAGAGAAAGAAAGAAAGAAAGAAAGAAAGAAAGAAAGAAAGAAAGAAAGAAAGAAAGAAAATGCTTTTCAGAGAAAGAGCACTTGAATATAATACTGGTCAGTGTTTCCCTCAACAGAAAACCTGTAAAGAACATTCACAAATAGCATGGGAATTTAAAAACCAGGAAGGAAACAAACGATAGTTATCTCATGGGAAGGAACATAACTTCCTTACAAAGATAGTAGTGTTCTGTATTCACTTGTACCCGAGCAACTCCTCCTGGACAACTGAGCATACCTAGAATGACTTCGAGAAGTGGATAATTTTTTATTTTTATTTTTTGAGAAGCGGATAATTTGCCTGAATCTATCAGCAAACATTCAATTGCAATTGGAGTTTAGCAAACTTATTTTAACAAAACAATGTATCTCAAAAACCAGCGAAGTGCATATATGATTATTTGTTTAATTTCAAGATCTGGGGAATAATAATAATAATAAAAAAGTCCAGGCCTAAAGCAAAGTTGTTAAATTTTTCAAATAAAGAAAGGACTCTTGGAGCACCTGGGTGGCTCAGTTAGTTAGGCGGCTGCCTTTAGCTCAGGTCATGATCTCAGGGTTTGGGGATCAAGCCCCACAATGGGCTCCCGGCTTCCTTCTCCCTCTCTTTCTGCTTCCCCCCACTTGTGCTCTCTCTCTCTCTTCCAAATATATAAATAACATTTTCTGAAAATAAGAGAAGAGAAACGGAAAGGAAAGGAAAGGAAAGGAAAGGAAAGGAAAGGAAAGGAAAGGAAAGGAAAGGGAAGGAAAGGAAAGAACCCTTTCTCTTTGGGGAGAGGACAAAAAACTGTCTATCCAAAAAGACTTGACCAGGTCACACTAGTCACCTTCGTGAATTTTTTTCAGGGCAAGTCTGGCCTCCGACCTTATAGGCACAGAAGCTCAGTGTTTCAGCTCAAAGAACAGATCCTTCTTTCAGAGATGGATGTACCTTATCTATCCATGGTGATACCGGTATATAAAACCAGAATTACCACTGACTCCTTACTAGGAGGCGGTACTACTTACCGAAGGCGGCGCTCAAACCACTGAGCCACAAGGGCTGCCCTAGAGTCAGATGCTTAATCAACTGAGCCACGCAGGTGCTCCCCACAATTTTATTCTTTTTTAAAAATTTTTTTGAGGGGATCCCTGGGTGGTGCAGTAGTTTGGCACCTGCCTTTGGCCCAGGGCACGATCCTGGAGACCTGGGATCGAATCTCATGTCGGGCTCCCGGTGCATGGAGCCTGCTTCTCCCTCTGCCTGTGTCTCTGCCTCTCTCTCTCTCTCTCTCTCTCTCTCTCTCTCTCTCTGTGTGTGTGTGACTATCATAAATAAATAAAAAAAATTAAAACAAATTTTTTTTGAATTTTATTTATTTATTTGACAGAGAGAGCACAAGCAGGAGAGCTGCAGAGGGAGAAGCACACTCACACTGAGCCCAATGTGAGGCTCTACACCCAAGATCATGGCCTGAGTCAAAAGCAGATGCTTAACGGAATGTGTCGCCCAGTACACCACAATTTTATTCTTAAAGAAATATCCCTTTGAACTGGTTTTAAAATTTTACTGGTTCCTTTATTAATTGTGAGTAAAATCTTTGATGTACATATTTTATATTTACCTAAGGGTCATGATTTTTTACCTTTTCTAAAGAAATTCAGGTGAGGGGCAATTGGGTGGCTCAGTTGCTTAAGCTCTGCCTTCAGCTCAGGTCATGATCTCAAGGTCATGGGATAGAGTCATGCATTGGGCTCTCTGCTCAGCGGTGAGCCTGGCTCCCTCTCCCTCTGCCCCTCCCCTCCATTCAACCTGTCTCTCAAATAAATAAGTAAAATCCTTAAAAAATTAAAATAATTAAATCTAAAAATTGAGGGCAGCCCGGGTGGCTCAGTGGTTTAGCGCCACCTTCGGCCCAGGGTGTGACCCTAGAGACCTGGGATTGAGTCCCAGATTGGGCTCTCTGTGTGGTGCCTGCTTCTCCCTCTGCCTGTGTCTCTGCGTCTCTCTCTCTCTCTCTCTCTCTCTCTCTCTCTCTGTCTTAAATAAATAAATAAATAAATAAATAAATAAATAAATAAATAAAATCTTAGGCATCCCTGGGTGGCTCAGTGGTTTAGCGCCTGCCTTTGGCCCAGGGTGTGATTTTCGAGTCCCAGAATCGAGTCCCATGTTGGACTCTGTGTGGAGCCTGCTCCTCCCTCTGGCTGTGTCTCTACCTCTCTCTCTCTCTGTGTGTCTCTCATGAATAAATAAGTTAAAAAAAATCTAAAAATTGAGGTGAAATTTGAATAACACAGAATGAACCTTTTTAAAAAATATATTTATTTGGGGTGCCTGGGTGCCCTAGCTGTTGAGCATCTGCCTTCAGCTCAGGTGATCCTGGAGTTCCAGGATCAAGTCCCGCATCAGGCTCCCTGTGGGAGGTGTGCTTCTCCCTCTGCCTGTGTGTCTCTCAAGAATAAATAAATAAAATCTTAAGAAAAAATATTTATTTATTTGAGAGAGAGAGAGAGGAGAGGGGCAAAAGGAGAGGAAAAACTTTAGCAGACTCCTCACTGCTCTCAGAGCCCAATGTGGAGCCTGAGACCCTGAGATCATGACCTGAGCTGAGATCATGATCTGAGCTGAGATCATGACCCTGAGATCATGACCCTGAGATCATGATCTGAGCTGAAACCAAGAGTTGGACCCTTAACAGACTGAGCCACCCAGGGGCCCCAGAATAAACCATTAAAAAATTTTAAACTTTATTATTATTATTATTATTTTTATTAAGTAAACTCTACACTCAATGTGGGGCTTGAACTCATGACCCCAAGGTCAAGAGCTGCATGTTCTACCCACTGAGCCAGCCAGGCACCCCTGGAATGAAATATTTTAAAGTGAAAATTTCAGTGGAATTCAGGACATTCACAGCGTACAAGCATCATATCCACCTAGTTTCGAAACATATATGTCACTCCAAAATAGAACTCTTTGGGCAGCCTGGGTGGCCCGGCAGGTTAGCGCTGCCTTCAGCCCAGGGCGTGATCCTGGGGACCTGGGATCCAGTCCCGCGTGGAGCTCCTTGCATGGAGCCTGCTTCTCCCTCTGCCTGTGTCTCTGCCTGTCTCTCTCTCTCTCTCTGTCTCTCATGCATAAACAACTAAAATCTTTAAAAAAAAAAATAGAACTCCTTAACCATTAGTTATTTCCATTCTCCACCCACCCCCTCCCCCAAGTCTCTGGCAATCACCACCTACTTTCTTGCTCTTCGGTTTACCTATTCTGGATGCTTCATGTACATGGGACCATACCACATGCGATCTTTTGCATCTGACCTTTCATTTGGCATGTTTCAGGGTCCAGCCTCACTGTAGCACACATCAGCATTATTTTTCATGGCTAAGTAATATCCTGTGGTATGGATATGCCACCATTTACTTACCCGTTCATTCTCTGATGGCCATTTGGGTTGTTTCCACCTTTTGACTATTGCAAATAGTGCTGCTGTGAACATTCTCTTGCAAGTATTTGAACACTGTTGTCAGTTCCCTTGGGTATCTACCTTGGGGTAGAATTGCTGAGTCATATGTTAATTCCGTGTTTAAGTTTTTGAGGATCCATTAAACTGTTTTCCACATGACTGAACCATTTTACATTCAATTTTACCTTTTTGAAAATAATACTTGGTAAGTTGCCAAATAACACTTGGTAAGTGATCATGAACTTCATGATAAGTTAAATCATCGTCAGAAGTTTGCTTATTGAGCATGGGGTCAGATCAAGGTGACGTCCTTATATGATATGTATGTATGTATGTATGTATGTATGTATGTATTTAGAGGGCATGAGTGCAGGCAGAGGCAGACGGAGAGGGAATCTGAAGTAGACTCCCCGCTGAGCATGGAGCCTGATGCAGGGCTTGATCCCTTGACCCTAAGATCATAACCAGAGCCCAAATCAACATTTGGACCCTTAACTGACCAAGCCACCCAAGTGCCCTGTTCCTTATAGGATTTTGTATAGGCCATGTTTGCATGCTGCCAGTTTCCTGAGGGAAATGTTTCCAGCAAGGGGATCACAGGGTTTCTTTTTTTTTTTTTTTTTTTTAAGATTTTATTTATTTATCCATAGACACAGAGAGAGAGGCAGAGACATAGGCAGAGGGAGAAGCAGGCTCCACGCAGGGAGCCCGATGTGGAACTCGATCCCAGGTCTCCAGGATCACACCCCGGGCTGCAGGCAGCACCAAACCGCTGAGCCACCGGGGCTGCCCGATCACAGGGTTTCTGATGCATTTCCTGTATCCATGTCCATGGCTAGGATGGCCTTGACTGAAAGTCCAGAACACTTGGATTCCGTTTGTTCAAGATCCCTCCCCCTCTCACACCCCTAGTGTGTGCTTCTTTTTTTTTTTTTTTTTAATTTTTATTTATTTATGATAGTCACAGAGAGAGAAAGAGAGAGAGGCAGAGACATAGGCAGAGGGAGAAGCAGGCTCCATGCACCGGGAGCCCGATGTGGGATTCGATCCCGGGTCTCCAGGATCGCGCCCTGGGCCAAAGGCAGGCGCCAAACCGCTGCGCCACCCGGGGATCCCTAGTGTGTGCTTCTGAAGCTCCCATCTTCCTACCTTTTATGGCTCTTTGATCAACACATTCCTTCTTCTGTTATATAGCTCAAAGCTAGTCAGGTTAGTTATATCTGGTCATTGTTTCAAAGTCCATACATTTTCTAACTATATGTAGGGCAAAAATTCCAGATGTTGGGAAATTTAGTTGTCAGCTAGTTGTAAAAGTTGCCCTCCAGGCACTTACCTTCTTCTAGCAGTCAGATTTCAGGAGCCAGGGAGCCATTATGTGTCTGCTTATCCACTCTGGCCCAGAATATACTATGATAATCTAAATTTTAGCAGAAGAACTTATTTCAAAACTCTTACTGTAATTCCTAAGTACTGACAGCAGGAAAAAAAAATCACATTATCCTTCTCTTTCAAGATTTGCATTCTAAAAGGTGAAGGAACTGTGGTTTTTGTAGAGTGTTTCCATTAAGTGGGAACATCTTGAATAAAATATCTACCCTGCATTCCAGACACAATGGAAATCAATGTAGAAGCATCAGGAAACCAGCTGGTTAGTATTCTGTAGTGAGGCATTATGTTGTGCATTCAGCACTAGAAGACATGATACGCATCTTAAGAAACATCTTATTTCTTTCCAGCATTATCTTTGCTCTTTCTTGAAGGTTAGCTCTTTTAAACTTACTTAATTCTTCAAACCCTAACAACTTTTAAATGAATATAATGCTAAAATCTTGAAGTAAAATTAGTTTACATCATATTGCTTTAACCTTTTTACCTTCTGTACTTGAAGTGACACTTAAGCATAAAAAAAAAAGGTGTTATGAAACCAGAAAGTATTCTTTTGCATTTCAGAGAAAATGTCCAAAGTTCAAATTGAGATATCAAATTGAACAGGGCACCAAATTTAGAAATATTAAACTCTTGAAGACAATTTTTACTGTAGGTCTGGTACTCATTACATATTAAATAATCAAGTGGCGGGATCCCTGGGTGGCGCAGCGGTTTAGCGCCTGCCTTTGGCCCAGGGGGCGATCCTGGAGACCCGGGATCGAATCCCACATCAGGCTCCCAGTGCATGGAGCCTGCTTCTCCCTCTGCCTATGTCTCTGCCTCTCTCTCTCTCTCTCTCTCTCTGTGTGTGTGTGACTATCATATATAAAAATTAAAAAAAAAAATCAAGTGGCATGTATGGCACTATAGAAAAAAATATGAAAAAAAAATGTGTGACACCTGATGTAGCAAAAAATGTGAGGTTACAAAGTCCATGGCCAAGAAAGAATTCCTGAGACGTCTTTGGTGCAAAGAGGTGATTTTATTAAAGCATGGAACAGGACCCGTGGGCAGAAAGAGCTGCATTGGCTTCATGAGGAGTTGTCTATCATAGACTTCAAGTTGAGAGGGAGTTAGGGAGAGCTCTCTAAGGAATTTTGCTTTTTTTTTTTTTAACTCTATTTATTTATTTATTTATTTATTTATTTATTTATTTATTTATTTATTTATTTATGATAGTCACACAGAGAGAGAGAGAGAGAGAGAGAGAGAGGCAGAGACACAGGCAGAGGGAGAAGCAGGCTCCATGCATCGGGAGCCCGACGTGGGATTCGATCCCGGGTCTCCAGGATCGCGCCCTGGGCCAAAGGCAGGCGCTAAACTGCTGCGCCACCCAGGGATCCCCTCTCTAAGGAATTTTGGATGCAAGGTTTCCAGGACCTTGAGGGACTATTGTTGGGAAAGATTATTTATTACAATATAATAAAATATAAGTCATGGGACCCTTTAGATATATATTGATGGGTCATATACTTGGGGATGATTGCCAACATGTATCTTGGGGGGTTTATTTTTTATTTTTTTTTCTTGGGGGGTTTAGTGATAAAGGAGATTTTTTTTTTTTTTTAAAGATTTTATTTAGGGACAACTAGGTGGCTCAGTGGATGAGCACCTGCCTTTGGCCCAGGGCGTGAAGTCCCTATGTCTTTTCTTTTCTTTCTTTCTTTCTTTCTTTTTTTTTTTTTTTTTTAAAGATTTTATTTATTTGTCATGAGAATACACAGAGAGGAGAGAGAGAGGCAGAGACACAGGCACAGGGAGAAGCAGGCTCCATGCACGGAGCCCGACACGGGACTAGACCCCGGGGTCTCCAAGATCACGCCCTGGGCTGTAGGCGGCGCTAAATGGCTGAGCCACCGGGGCTGCCCAGTCCCTATTTCTTCATGAGAGACACAGAGAGAGGCAGAGACACAAGCAGAGGGAGAAGCAGGCTCTTCATGAGGAGCCTAATGTGAGACTTGATCCCAGGACCCCGAGATCATGACCTGAGCCAAAGGCAGACGCTCAACCACTGAGCCACCCAGGCGCCCAATAAAGGAGATTTCTAAAGGAAATTTGTTAAATATGTTACAGTAGATCCTGGGGATTGGGTTAAGCTTGTTTTTGCCTTTAGCAAAGTATTAATATCGAGGCAGTTGAGTCGCTAGAGGAATGTCACTCTGCTTGTTTCAAGGACTTGCCAATGGGCTGTAGGCATTAAGGAAATTTAATAATTTGTCTTCTGCCTTTGTTTCCCACATCCACACCTACCTTCTTCCTTTAGATAAAAGCTACTCTTGTGGAGAACATGGTTTCTAGAGGCAAAGTAATTTCTGAAAACTTGGCCCAAATACTTTCTGTGGACATATTACAAATATGTATTTATTTAGCTACCTTTAAAAAAGAGTAGGTATCATGTACAACATGGGGCTTGAGACACTGAGGTCAAGAGTAGCATGCTCTACTAGGCTGCCAGGTGCCTCTACAGAGCTACCTTTGATTCATACTGAATAATTTTTTCTTTCTTTCTTTCATTTTTTTTTTTTTAAGATTTTATTTACTCATGAGAGACACACAAAGAGAGGCAGAGCCACCCAGGCATCCTGACACATCATTCCTTTGTACATAAATATCCTTCCGGTTTTAAAAACTAATATGCAGGGACACTTGGTTGGCTCAGTCGGTGGAGCATGCAACTCCTGATCTCAAGGTCATGAGTTTAAATAAACAAACAAATAAAATAAAATAAAATAAAATAAAATAAAATAAAATAAAATAAAATAAAATAAAATAAAAGGGCAGCCTGAGTGGCTCAGCGTTTAGTGCCGCCTTCAGCCCAGGGCGTGATCCTGGAGACCCAGGATTGAGTCCCATATCGGGCTCCCTGCAGAGAGCCTGTTTTTTCCCTCTGCCTGTGCCTCTGCCTCTCTCATGAGTAAATAAATGAAATCTTAAAAAAAAAAAAAAGAGAGAGAGAGAGTGGTATGTGATTCTTTCACATGTAGAGTGCAGTTCTTTAAAACCCATACTTCTGGGCAGCCTGGGTATCTCAGGGTTTAGCACCTGCCTTCGGCCCAGGGTGTGATCCTGGAGTCCAGGCATGGAGTCCCGCATCGGGCTCCCTGCATGGAGCCTGCTTCTCTCTGCCTGTGTCTCTGTCTCTCTCTCTCTCTGCATCTCTCATGAATAAATAGATAAAATCTTTAGAGATAAATAAAAACCTTTTTGGGGTGCCTGGGTGTCTCTGTCAGTGAGCATCTGACTTGATTTCAGCTCAGGTCATGATCTCAGCATCCTGAGACTGAGTCCCACATCAGGCTTACGCTCAGTGGGGAGTCTGCTTGAGGATTCTCTCTCCCTCTGCCCCTTCTCCTACTCACTCTCTAAAATAAATAGATCTTTAAAGAAATAAAATTTAAAAAAATTTAAAAATGTTTGGGGTGCCTGGCTGGCTTAGTCGGAAGAGCATGCAACTCTTGATCTCAGATTGAGCCTGGTAGGCATTGAGATTACTATAAAACAAAACTTTTTTTTTTTAAAAACAAAACTTTTAAAAAAATAAGTAAAAGCAAATGTACAAACTGAGTGAAAAGTACTCTGCACAATCTTTAGTTTCCTTTGAATCTTATTTTTTTTAAAGCCAATATACAGATACACCTAAAATAACCGAAAACAGGGCTTCAGACACTCATACACTCATATTCATAGCAGCACAAGTCACAACAGCCAAAAGGTGGAAACCCAAGGGACTGCTGACAGATGAATAAACACAGTGTGGTATATCCATACAATGGAATGCTGTATTCAGCCATAAAAGAAATGAAATTCTGATATATGCTACACAGATGAACCTTGAAAACATTACGCTAAATGAAATACACCAGGGGGATCCCTGGGTGGCTCAGCGGTTTAGCGCCTGCCTTTGGCCCAGGGCGCGATCCTGGAGACCCGGGATCGAAACCCGCATCAGGTTCCCTGCATGGAGCCTGCTTCTCCCTCTGCCTGTGTCTCTGCCGCTCTCTCTATGTCTATCATGAATAAATAAAATCTTTAAAAAAAATAAATGAGGGGATCCCTGGGTAGCGCAGCGGTTCAGCGCCTGCCTTTGGCCCAGGGCACAATCCTGGAGACCCGGGATCGAGTCCCACGTCGGGCTCTCAGTGCATGGAGCCTGCTTCTCCCTCTGCCTGTGTCTCTGCCTGTGTGTGTGACTATCATAAATAAATAAAAATTTTAAAAAAATTAAAAATAAAAATAAAAAGAAATAAATACAGCAGACACAAAAGGACAGATAATGCTTGACTGCACTTTATATGAAGTATATCTCCTATAGGCGAATTCATAGATACAGAAAGACTAAGAGCTACCAAGGGGCTAGGGCAAGGGGGATGGGGATGGGGAATTACTGCCTAATGGTTGACAAAGCTTCTGGTTGAGATAATAAAATTTGGAAATAGGGATACCTGGTTGGTGCAGTTGGTAAAACATGACTCTTGATCTTGCAGTTGGGAGTTTGAGCCCCACATTGGGTGTAGAGCTTTCTCAAAAAAAATTTTTTTTCTTTTTTAAAGATTTTATTTATTTATTCGTGAGAAACAGAGAGACAGGTAGAGACACAGGCAGAGGGAGAAGCAGGCTCCATGCAGGGAGCCCAACGCGGACTCGATCCCGGGTCTCCAGGATCACGCCCTGGGCCAAAGGCGGCGCTAAACCACTGAGCCACCCAGTCTGCCCAAAAATTTTTAAATGATTGTAGGAAGTTTTGGAGACAGGTATTAGTGATGGCTGTACATTGTTGTTGTTGTTTTTTTAACATATCTTATTCATGAGAGACAGAGAGAGGCAGAGACATAGGCAAAGGGAGGAGAAGCAGGTTCCATGCAAGGAGACTGATGTGGAACTCGATCCTGGGTCTCTGGGATCAGGCCCTGAGCCAAAGGCAGACCGCTCAACCACTGAGCCTCCCAGGCGTCCCTGATGGTTGTACATTGTGAATGTAATTAATGCCACTGACTTGAACCCTGATGAGGTAACAAAAAGTTGGAAGTGAGGATCAAAACATAATCCCAGGAAGGTATAAGGAAGCATTTTAAAAAATTAATTGGTTAAGAAACAATTTAACTCAACAAGCATTTAAATTTCTACTATGTGCAATGAAACGCCGGGGCACCTGCACCCCGATGTTTCTAGCAGCCATGTCCACAATAGCCAAACTGTGGAAGGAGCCTCGGTGCCCATCGAAAGATGAATGGATAAAGAAGATGTGGTTTATGTATACAATGGAATATTACTCAGCCATTAGAAACGACAAATACCCACCATTTGCTTCAACGTGGATGGAACTGGAGGGTATTATGCTGAGTGAAGTAAGTCAATCGGAGAAGGACAAACAGTGTATGTTCTCACTCATTTGGGGAATATGAATAATAGTGAAGGGGAATATAAGGGAAGGGAGAAGAAATGTGTGGGAGATATCAGAAAGGGACACAGAACATAAAGACTTCTAACTCTGGGAAATGAACTAGGGGTGGTGGAAGGGGAGGAGGGCGGGGGGTGGGGGTGAATGGGTGACGGGCACGGAGGGGGACACTTGACGGGATGAGCACTGGGTGTTATTCTGTATGTTGGTAAATTGAACACCAATAAAAATTAATTTATAAAAAAAATAAATTTCTACTATGTAACAGAAATGATGGATACCAAGAAAAACATGGTTTCCAATCTTATAGAGAAAAAGCAAGATGCTAAGACTTTCCCATCTTCAATTCTTTCAACATGGTAAAAACTGAGGCACCTTGCTTTGCATCCACTCAGAAAGCAAGAATGCTTCTCTACACGTCATCAAGCAAGATAAAACCAGACCTCAGATCACTCAACTGGGAAACTAGCATAGGATAAGCATCACACTGGAGCATAATCCTAACTGTACTTTTGTTTGTGTCCACTCCGTACTTTTAGCAACATCTGCAACCCCCAAGGACTTGCTAGAAATGAAAATTCTGAAAGAAAGAAAGAAAGAAGGAAAGAAGGAAAGAAGGAAAGAAAGAAAGAAAGAAAGAAAGAAAGAAAGAAAGAAAGAAAGAAAGAAAGAAAGAAGAAAAAAAGAAAATTCTTGGGCCCTACCCCAGACCTGGATCAGAAACTCTGGAGGTGGGGCCCAACCATCTGTTGTAGCAAGCCCTGCCTGGGATTCTGATGTGGGCTATGCTGGACAACCATTGGTCAAGGGCACAATAAAGCACAGCCTGTCACCAAAGAATTCAGGGGGGAAAAAAGCCAACCAGTTGGTTTTTTGAAAAACACATGCACAATGTCTTCCCACCATTTAACAGGTTTATGGAGAGAGCATGATTCTGAAAGAATGAAAAACCTACAGCTTTTTGTTTTAAACAGCAAGAGAACTGAAAAAAAAAAAAAAGTGATCTTTAAAAGTATGAGTTTATTCTCCAGGTTTTTACACACCCACAAATTAGAGCTTTTATTGCAGCTATATCCAGGAGCTGGAAACAATGAAAAATATGTACTTGTATCATACATGTAACACTTATAAGATAATGGAACAGTTAGAATTTTAAAGATTAGTTTTTCAATGATTCAGTAAGCATATGGAAATTAGGGTTAATTACAGAAACAGCTATTGAACTCTAAAATAAAAACATAAATTATATAAAAATAAAAGGGTAAAAAACGTTTCATTTAAAAAATGAAAACAAAAAACAGTGGCTTATCATCTCTCTGCTAGTTAGTAACCTAATGAAAGTGAAAATGAGTCAAGTATTATCTTTCCCATATTTAAAGCAAAGTGGTTCTATCCTTTTCATGAATAGTCAGCTTTAGGTCTGAAATGGAAGCCAGGATTTGGCTTTCGAACATCTCAAATATTTTATTGCCCTGTGTTAACGGATTCTTCTTTGTAACACTACGAAATTTAAGTTTGCTCGGAGGAGAAAAAAACCAACTGGATAGGCAGTTAAATCAAATGGGATTCAGTTACAAATGGCACCAACTCAGAACAAAGAGCTTAGTTTGAGGGCAAGCATGTTAAATAAAGACCAAAGAAGAGGATCATTTGAGATCTTTACAACAATCAAGTATTTGGCCAAATAGCCAGGTTTGGCAAGTACAGGGATAATGAGTTAGCAAGTTAATGAGAAGCTAGATTCAAATTAGCTCCAACTTGATTTACAAATTAACAATACAAGATGATTTCATTTTCTATCCTTTTCACTCAGAAGAAAATTTAAACCATATTCCTATTGCTGGTGTGAACTTCTGATGTTTCTTGCCATATTTTTGGTTAGATTTTTAAAGATAAGTGGTAGCAGATGTTTATGTTATTAATGTGACCAATACATTAAATTTCCAAATAATAGAATTAGATTTAATACTAGGTTATTACTCACAATGACTCAACATAAATAGCAGAGGTCCCACAAGTGTCCTCAGCCATGGGATCACAGACTAGGACAATTTAGTGACCACTAAATGAAAATGAATTATGAAAAATGCTATTTCCAGAATGTCTTTTTTCTCCCATCCCTTCATTTGGATTTTTTAAAAAAGTAGACCTCATACTTTCATTGTTTAAACATCATTTTAAATAACCTTCAGTTTTCCTTGAAATAAATCACATTTTTAAAAACTTCAAAAATTTGCTATTAATTGATCTCAGATGTTTGATAGTAAAACTTGTTATAAAAAAAAAACCAATACTATGCCATTTGCTAAGAGGGTGACTGAGTCTTTTTGTTGTCATTTTTTTTAAAGCATTTTAGGTTGTAATCCAGTGTCCATATAATGGAACTAAAGTTCCTATAAAGAGGGAATGAATTTGGAACATTGATATAATTAGATCTATAAGTGAAAGTCACAAAGAAATCTTTTAAAAATGACTGTGTGTGTTAAATTGTGTGTTAAATCAACACAATGTCATTTCATTTTGTTTAACAACTGGTCAAGTCAGAGAAAGGGAATGAAAATAATCAAGCTACTGTGATTGAAACCAGTTTGACTCAGAGGGAAAAAACAATTATGTCTATATTAAGTCTTCAGCCTACCAGATCACTCTAACTCTATACATACTCAGTCTAGAGGCTTTCTGCCACAATACTAAAATACAAATTCTTCACAAATCACAACTCTATCCCAAATATTCTATGTCCTATGTCATTTTTAAAATTCTACTACATAATTGATAGCTTTACAACAGAATTTCTTTTATTTAAAAAATAGTTAAATCACTATCCCACAAAATGTTCAGAAACACAGGTAACTATAGAAAGTCAATGTGCATATACTGCTTTTATTATGATAATTATGGTTGTTAGCTGAATGAGAACAAATAATAGCTAAAAAGTTTTCAAATGATAGAAAAACACATTTGGGTAAGTTATGACACAATTGTTTGAGTTCATAGACAACAGAAATAGAAATTTTTTTTGCACCAATTGCAAATGCAAAGTTAACGATAAAATCAGGGAACTGAAGGGTTGAAAGGGGCCTTAAACATATTCACTATCTTAAATTTTAGACAAAGGAGCTGGGAATAGAAAAAAAAAAAAACACAACAAACCCAACATATACACCATAACAGTCTTTTATGACTTCCAATTTTAACTCTTTCCTAAAAGCATTAAGGGCACTGAGACCCTTATTGTAGGTTATGTATCATCTCCTCTTTGGCTATGAGGTGTGTAGTTTTGTTAACTAGAGACATCAGTGAGTTCAGTTTCTGAGACCAGTCATTTAATAAATTATTTGGATCCTTGGGTCTCTGGAAGTTGATAATTCCTGCCAACCTGTCTACTTTAGCAAAGATGGTCTTGTTAACTACTAGATTTGAAAGAAAAGCTTCTGACTCCTGCAAGAGAGAATGAAAAATTGGATTAAGATAGGATAATTACAGACAATAAACAAAATTTAAGGAAAGCATTTTTGAACTCTTCACCCAAGAATATGCAGTGCTAAAATTCACTACGCATAAGTAAGCAACTCTTGACTTCCTGTAATAATACACTTAGTGTACTATGAGTCTAGGAGATAAATAGCCTCTAAGTCTACTCAGAATCAGGGTAGAGTTTGAATCTGCCTCCTTGCAAACTCAACAATGCTGGTTCTGCTCCTGCCAACAGCCCCTTGGTCCACTCTTGGTCTACAATGTTTCCCCCTAACACATCATATAGATAATTTGTTTCCAGAAATGCTGGGTTACAATGTGTAATCTCTGCCACTGGCAACTACATAGCCAAGGACAAGTCACTTTATTCTAAGGACTCTGGTCCACTGGTCCAGAAAGGAGAGGAGCTATTGAGCCAACCAAGGATTAAATTTTTTACC
The DNA here is from genome assembly GCF_905146905.1 of Nyctereutes procyonoides. Classification (NCBI taxonomy): domain Eukaryota; kingdom Metazoa; phylum Chordata; class Mammalia; order Carnivora; family Canidae; genus Nyctereutes; species Nyctereutes procyonoides. The sequence goes on along the minus strand of NW_026575020.1, from coordinate 47,596,699 downwards.
TCTAACACCCGTAATTCTTCCTTCTTCAGCTAAACTGATAAACTGTCTCATGACAGAAATGGCTTCTAGATCACCTCACTTAACCCCTACCTCTGTGGTGAGTTATACATTCCACCAGCAGGAACCTAGATCTGAACACAATATTTCTCTAACTTGACCTGGGACCTCTGCAAGGGAAGTGTAGTGAAGTCTCCTTCACAGTTTCTATTTCTATGGTTCATTCCTGGGACCCTAGACATATTTGTTTTTTTTTTTTTTCTAGACAGATTTGTTATAGAAATACATACCCAACTGCAGATGAAATGATGTAAAACTATCATATTTAAGTAAAGATTTTAACTAGGACACATAATAGTAATGTAACTATAAACTTGATATTTGGGCTATTTTTGGGTACTCAAGATAGCCTGGGGAAACTTTGTCACCTTAACTTAAATAATAAAGCAAAATTGATTTTCTAATTCAATTTTTATAAGTCAGTTGATATTCAAAATGACTGGCTACAAACAACTCAAACTACTTACATCAACAGACAGATCGAGAAGCTGAGCCATCCTCTTCATTGTTATCCTGGTGTAATACTTCGCCATTATTCTAATATTCTGGGGAGAGGACAGAGAGCAATGAAGAACACCTAAGAGTCGTCAGTAAGGCTAAAAGCCCATTTGTTTTCATATTCAAATAGGTTTAGTTAAAATGTCAAATTCAGAGCTTTTCTTTTTCTTTTCTTTTTTTTTTAATTTTTATTTATTTATGATAGTAACACACACACACACACACAGAGAGAGAGAGAGAGAGAGAGAGAGAGAGAGAGAGAGAGGAAGAGACACAGGCAGAGGGAGAAACAGGCTCCATGCACCGGGAGCCCGACGTGGGACTCGATCCTGGCTCTCCAGGATCGCGCCCTGGGCCAAAGGCAGGCGCTAAACCGTTGCGCCACCCAGGGATCCTCAGCTTTTATTTTTCTATAGCTGACTGCTGGCATGAAGCTGGTTCTCAATTTCAGTAACAAAGCAAAATTTAGATACTTTGGTTTCTGCAGTTTTGTAAGTTACTCTGAATACTATCCACAACTCTTTTAAAATACATATAGTCAAACCCTAGGCTTATCTTAACTAAAATAATGGTTAAAAACTAATGTACTAAAATGTTTTTGCTAAATCCAAGAATCTAAAATTAAAATTTCCTAATTATGATACAAATGTTTATTTTTATTTTTTAAAAAAGATTTTATTACTTATTTATGAGAGACAGAGAGAGAGAGAGGCAGAGACACAGGCAGAGGGAGAAGCAAGCTCCATGCAGGGAGCCTGATGTGGGACTCGATCCTGGATGTCCAGGATCAGGCCCTGGGCGGAAGGTGGTGCTAAACCACTGAGCCATCTGGGCTGCCCGACACAAATGTTTAAAAGGCTGATTCAAAAAATGAGAGCATCTCAAAACACGATGTTATCATCATTTTAACTACTGAAAGGTAACTTGAAATTAAATTTCCTAGTGTACACTGGAAGTGGTTCCCTTTATCATTATTATTTTAATTCTTTATTTATTTTAGAGAAAGAATGTGGGGGGTAGGGGTGGAGGGAAAGGGAGACAGAATCTTGAGTAGACTCCTTGTTGAGCTTGGAGCCTGGACAATCCCATGACCCTGAGATCATGACCTGAGCTAAAATCAAGAGTGGGCTGCTTAACCAACTGAGCCACTGTTCCCTCCCTTTATTCTTCCTTGTTATTAACAAAACAGCAGCATCACAAGAAAAATGGGGAACAGTGGGGAGAGAAAATGAACCGATGTTTGGAGAAGCTGTCCCTCCTCCCATCTCTCTCAGGGTCCACAGCAACACACTTCTTAGGAAGCAGCACAATCATTCTAGACCCCTTTTTTATCCTTTAAATTTAATCAACGACTAAATTCTATTTATTTTCTTTATTAAAAATAACTCCATCCCATCTATCCCTCAGCTACTGCCTTGACAGAAGCCCACAGGAGCCTTCACTTACTCTCAGCTCCATTCCTGTCTCTCCCCCAAGTGCATTCTCCACACTGACTGCCAGAGGAGTCTTTGTAAGATGCAAGCCTGGTCACTGTCCTCTCAGGTCAAAGTTTCCACTACTGCAGTATATAAACTTTGTGAAGTTCCAGACCCTTTCCATATCTCCGACTTCCTTCTTCACTGATCCCTGTGTTTGGAGGCACTTCTGTTCATCCTACAGGTTTGTTGTCTCCATGCCCCTGCTCAGACTACGGCATCTGTCCGCTCACCGGGCACTCTTCTTACAAATCTTACCTCCTCTGTCAATTTCTGCAGATCTAGCCTGACCTTTCTTTTCTTTTTAGGATTTTATTTTTGGGGCGCCTGGGTGGCTTGGTTGGTTAAGCATCTGTCTTTGGCTCAGGTCATGATCTCTGGATCCTGGGATCAAGTCCCTCATCGGGCTCCCTGCTCTACAGGGAGCTGCTTCTCCCTCTTCCTGCCACTCTGCTTAGTTGTGTGCTGTCAAATAAAGAAAGCCTAAAAAACAAAACAAAACAAAACAAAACACACACACACACACACACACATATGTATGTATTTTAAGCAATCTCCACCTCCGACATGGGGCTTGGACTCACAAGATCAAGAGTCTTGATCCTGGACCCTGAGATCAAGAGTATGCTCCACTGATTGAGCCAGCCAGGTGTCCCCCTTTCAGGTAGAACCAATCAACTCTACTTATGCTGCACTCCATTTGATATATATTTGTACCCTAATATCTAGAATACGTTTACTTTTTTTTAAAAAAAATTTTATTTATTTTTTTCTGGGAGACACAGAGAGAGAGGCAGAGACACAGGCAGAGGGAGAAGCAGGTTCCCTGCGGAAGCCCGATGTGGGACTCCATTCCAGGACCCTGGGGATCATGACCTGAGCAAAAGGCAGACGCTCAACCAGTAAGCCACCCAGGTGCCCCAAATACTTTTACTTATAAATCCATCTTTCTTGGGATTTAAAATCTTAAAAAAAAGAAATCCATCTTTCCCTATGACTTATTTTTAAGCTGTCTGAAGGTAGGGACCACGTCTCACTTTCCCATATGTTCCAGCATATTTGTACAGTGCCTGGTACATAGAAAGCTCATAATACATATATGTTTGCTATGTGAATGAATGCTGAAATAATTCCATTTATAGTGATACCAAGAAGATCAAAGATCAGGTTTAAGACTTGTTACCCATTCCCAGAACTACCAAGCAAGCAGCAGATAGAAAGAGCAACTTTCTTTTCTTTTCTTTTTTTTTTTTAAAGATTTTATTTATTTATTCATGAGAGACACACACAGAGAGAGAGGCAGAGACACAGGCAGAGAGAGAAGCAGGCTCCATGGAGGGAGCCTGATGTGGGATTCGATCCCAGGACTCCAGGATCACGCCCTGGGCCGAAGGCAGGCACCAAACCGCTGCGCCACCCAGGGATCCCAGAAAGAGCAACTTTCACCCACAACCATCCCACCACTCATTCTTAAGAAATTCCTTCTGGTTTATATGATGTAACTTTTTTTTTAAGGATTTTATTTATTTATTCATGAGAGACACACAGAGAGAGGCAGAGGGAGAAGCAGGCTCCCTGAGGGACGTCAGAAGTGGGACTTGATCCCCGGACCCGTGGATCATGACCTAACCCAAATGCAGACACTCAACCACTGAGCCACCCAAGTGTCCCTATATGCTGCAACATTTTGAATTCTTTTTTTTTTTTTTTATTTTATTTTTGGGACGTCTGGGTGGCTCAGCAATTGAGCATCTGTCTTCTTTTGGTTCAGGGCTTGATCCCAGATTCCTGGGATGGAATCCCACACTGGCCTCCTTACATGGAGCCTGCTTCCCCTCCCCTGCCTGTGTCTCTGCCTCTCTTTCTGTGTCTCTTATGAATAAGTAAATAATCTTTTTAAAAAATTAAAATAAAATAAATTTTATCTTTTTTTATTTTTTTAAATTTATGATAGTTACAGAGAGAGAGAGAGGCAGAGACACAGGCAGAGGGAGAAGCAGGCTCCATGCACCGGGAGCCCGATGTGGGATTCGATCCCGGGTCTCCAGGATCGTGCCCTGGGCCAAAGGCAGGTGCCAAACTGCTGCGCCACCCAGGGATCCCTAAATTTTATCTTTTTAAAGATTTTATTTATTTATTCATGAGAGACACAGAGAGAGAGAGAGAGAGAGAGAGAGAGAGAGAGAGAGGCAGAGACACAGGCAGAGGGAGAAGCAGGGTCCATGTAGGGAGCCCGATGTGGGACTCGATCCCGGGTCTCCAGGATCATGCCCTGGGCCGAAGGCGGCGCTAAACTGCTGAACCACCTGGGCTGCCCTAAATTTTATTTTTAAGTAATGTCTACACCCAACGTGAGGCCTGAACTGATACCCCAAGATCAAGAGTCACGTGCTTTACTGAGTCAGCCAGGCACCCTTAAAATTTTGGATTCTTGAGAGGTCCCTTCAAAATAAGAATGCTAAAACATTGTGGGTTTTTGTTTTTGTTTTTCCTGAAAAGCCAAAAATAAGGGAATAGGGTGGGGGGAAGTAAGAGGGATAAGATAAATTCTGATACATTTTGGGAAATACACAAACAACACTGGGAGAACAAATTTACACTACTATTACCCTGAGCATAGCAAAAAAAAAACCTCCAAAACAAAAAAACCTAAAGCAAAGAATTAAAGATATAACCTCCAAAAGAAACATTTGACTGTCACACTTGAAAATTAAAAGTTTGTGGTGGAAATCACCCCAGTTCACTTCTGGGCCGGCACTTACATGTTCCACGACTCTGTTCTTTAAGTCTGTCCACCTCCTTTCGCCTTCCTCTGTAGAACCAAAAACATCAGTCGCTGGACTCTCAAGAGACCCTTTCCTTAACTCCATCCCATAGTCTTCAACAAGGGTGGACCAACGCATGAGCTCCATTGTAGTAAAGAGTTTTAAAAGATCCCTGTAAATTGTATAAAACTTAATATTCCAAATCTGGAAAAACGTAACATAAGGTAATATAACGGCAAAAGTTTAAATATTGGCAAAGATCGTACTTGTAAGTTCTTATTTGTGAAACAAAATATAAGTTGATTATTATTTATTTACTGCCATTTTTTCCACAGCAGTTCTGAATGGAGCATTCCTCTACTTAACATTCTGCTCCCTCCCACAATGTATTTGCCAGTCTCTGGAATAATTAGCATAAGCTTACCAATGAGACAGATAAAAGAAAAACAGCTTTTAAGAACTAAAAGCCCACTGTGTGTAGGAAGTGTATGTCTGTTTTATATAGTATAGACTTCTGAAAATCACTAAGCCCTAAACTACTAAAATTTTATCAAATGATTAATAACCAAAAGCTGCTAAAGTGAGCTTGAAATGCAACTTCTATCTGACAAGTGGTCCATTTTAGGTTTTTATTTTTTTATTTTATTTTATTTATTTATTTTTTTTTAAAAAGAAAGCTCACACCCAGTGGAGCCCAATGTGAGGCCCAAACTCCTAACCCCTAGATCAAGACCTGAGCTGAGACCAAGGGTCAGATGCTTAACTGACTTAGGTACTTAGGTGCCCCTTGATAAGTGGTTTCAGAATGAAGTGTGTTATAACCTCATTAATTTCTTTTTAAAAAATTAATTAACTTGTTTATTATTCATGAGAGAGGCAGAGACACAGAGGGAAAAGCAGACTCCCCATGGGGACCCCAATGTGGGACACAATCCCAGGACCCCAGGATCACAACCTGAGTCAAAGGCAGACGCTCAACACTGAGCCACCCAGGTGCCCAGTCTCATTAATTTTTAAAGCAGCATGACAAAACCATTTCACTACTCTATAATCTCTAGTTTTATTCGCCAATACAATCTATCAGCAACCAATTAAGCAGATGTACACTTAGGTTAACCAATTTTCCTTCAAATGGTGTTTCTGCTGAGATGTACTACACTAGCTATAAAAGTACTTACTTGTATTTAGGAATTTCTTCTAACTTCTTGTCACCACTTATTCGGTGAACCAAATCTGACTGTTCGTTGTCAAAAGGAGCCAAGATCACATAGAGGACAACACTTTTCAGAGCCTAAAAACGTTGTATAACACAGTGGATCATAAGCAAGCTTAGAAACAAAGTGGAGACTCTGGCAGGAACTAAAAAATCATGAGAGAATTGTCTATATTCATGTTTGATATTATACTCAAAAGTCTTAGGGAATGATCCTACCAAGCTGCCTTTTACAGTATCTTCCTGTCATATTAAATTTCTATGAAACAACTACAGTAAATCTTTGCCAATCTATATTACTACCTGGGCTAACATTTTTTGGAGCGAGATATATAAAGGAAAACTCCTTGTAACAAGTTAGCAGCACAAACATGGAACATACATACAAATGATTTGAAACAGTTTTGTGAAATAATTTTCCAAAGTAATGCTAGGTCTCTACCTGTAACCTTTGTTAGCATGTGACCTGCTATACATATTTTACTTTATTTTTTTTTAAAGTAATATCTACACCCAACATGGGGCTTGAACTCAAAACCTCCAAGGATCAAGCATCGCACGATCTATGAACTGAGCCAGCCAAATGCTTCTGCTACACGTTTTTTTTTTTTTTTAAAGATTTTATTTACTTAGAGGGAGAGAAAGAGAGAAAGTAGGAGGAAGGGGAGAGGCAAGGAATCTCAAGCAGATCTGGAGCTGAGTGTTGAGCCTGATATGAGGCTTGATCTCATGACCCTGAGATCATGACCTGAGCTGAAATAAGAGTAGGATGCTTAACCGACTGAGCTACCCAGGCATTGCCCTGCTATACATACTTTAAACAGTAAGGCTGCATTCTTCGATAGTGATAAATAATTTAGAATATTGCCACAGTTCGTTTGAGTCAGTAAAGATAAACTATCAATACACTGACTAGAAAGCAGTACCATATAACTGCATATGATTACTGAAGTTAAAAATCACTTCAAAATAAAAAACGCAAATTCTTCCTAGTAAATATTAATATCAAGTATAAGAAAATATTCTTACCTGTTGCCACTTTTCACTTTCTGCCTGTATACAGGGAGTATCATATATTGCTCTGTAGTGCTTACAAATAGACAAATAGGATCCCTCATGTTGATCCAGCTGAATCATTAAGTTATAATATTTCAACTTTAATTTCTGAAAAAAAAGTTGATAAAATAAATTGCGGCTTATGGGTCTTTTCTAAACACATCTAAAGTAAACTTGCAGTAAGAGATATGCTTACCTCTGTATTTTCTTCCTGGAAAAATTTGGTGTTAATTTTCTTGCTGATGATTTGTGTACGAATGTAATCCTTCACAGCTAGGCAGAGCCTCATTTGCTCCAAAATAAACTCCACTCGCTCTTTCTTTTCCATTGACCCATAGGTTTCCACCTGGCCAAAGTAAGACCCCAAATAAGTTTATATTTGGTAATTTCTAAAAATTGCAAAATTAAATGTATTAAAATATTCACACCTATCAAACAATAAGAACCTTTTTTGCATACTGGGAGAATGTTGATGATGATATAAAAAGCTAATTTCCTCCAGGAAATTACAGTAAAAAAAATTATATAGGAAAATGGATATTTTTTCTTCTGACATAAAAAGTTCTGTGAATTTAAGCATATGCACAGACTTGTTTAGCTACCATCACAATCAAGATACAGAACAGTCTATCACCCCTAAACTAAGTCCCTCATTTGCCCCTTTGGAGTCACATACTTCTGCCAGTCAGAATGACCTGTTCTCCATCACTATAGATTTGTTTTTCATGAATATGAAACACAGTATGCAATCTCGAGTCTTTTTGCACTCAACATAATGCTTTGAATAGTAAAGATTCATCTAAATTGTTATGTATATCAATAGTTCATTCCTTTTATTAAAGATTTTATTTATTTATTTGAGAAAGAGAGTGTGCATGCACATGAGTGAGAGAATGGGCAGAGGGAGAGGGACAAGCAGGCTTCCAGCTGAGTGGGAAGCCTGATGTGGGCCTTGATCCCATGACCCTGAGATCCTGACCTGAGCTGAAGGCAGACCCTTAACCGACTGAGCCACCCAGTGTCCCTAGTTCATTTCTTTTTATGGCTAAGTAGTACTCCATTGTGTGGATGAACCAGTTTAACCATTCACCTGAAGGATATCTGGGTGGATTCTATTTTTTTTTTTAAATCTGTGTCCTGCCCCCCCCCCTTTTTATCATGATTCCATCTTGTGCCCATCATGAACAAAACTACTCTGAACATCAGTAGATAGGTTGAGTGTGAACTTCAAGTTTTCATTTCTCTTGGGCACCAGGAATTGGTATTGCTGGGTCATTTGGTAAAGCATGTTTAACTTTGTAAAAAATAGCCAAATTGTTTTCCAGCGGCTGCACCACTTTGCATTCCTATCAGCAATGGATAAAGGTTCTCATCACTTTGCAGCGCTGCTGGCACTTGGTTATAAACAGTATATATATTTTTAATGTTAGCTATTCTAATAGGCATGTAGGAGGGGATCCCTGGGTGGCTCCGCGGTTTAGCGCCTGTCTTCGGCCTAGGGGCGTGATCCTGGAGTCCTGGGATCAAGTCCCACATCAGGCTCCCTGCATGGAGCCTGCTTCTCTCTCTGCCTGTGTCTCTGCCTCTCTCTCTCTCTCTCTCTCTGTGTCTCTCATGAATAAATAAAATCTTAAAAAAAAAAAGGCAAAAAAAAAAAAGGCATGTAGGGGTATCGCTTGTGGTTTTAATTTGCATTTTCCTCATGGCTAGTGAGGAAATTACATTCATTCATTCATTCGTTTAAAGATTTTATTCATTTATTCATGAGAGACACAGAGAGAGGCAAAGACATAGGCAGAGGGAGAAGCAGGCTCCATGCAGGGAGCCTGATGTGGGACTCCAGGATCATGCCTTGGGCCAAAGGCAGATGTTCAACCACTGAGCCACCCAGGCATCCCTTTTCTTCAAATTTTAATTTAAATTCTAGTTAGTTAACATACTTGGGAGCAGGAAATTACAATTTCTTTTTTGAAATTACAATTCTTCTTTTAAAAAATATTTTATTTATTTATTTGAGAGACAGCGAGAACACATACCCATGTGCAAGCATACCCATGTGCAAGCACACACATGAGCAGAGGGAAAGGGAGAAACAGATTCCCCACTGAGCAGGGAGCCTGACATGGGGCTCGATCCCAACACCCTGGGATCATGACATGAACTGAAGACAGACGCTTAAGCAACTGAGCCACCCACGTGTCCCAAAAATTACAGTTCTAAACACACGAAAGGATACCACTTGTAGGTTTTCTATTTACAAAACAAAAAATTACAGGAAAAAGAGGTGCTAGTCTTTTTAAAATTCAAATAACATGGCTGATATAACTCCTAAAGGATATAGAAATGTAGAGTTATAGTAAATACACAACAGATGCAAAATAGAAATTCAATTACATCAAATACTATGAGAAACATTTTTTATGAGAAACATTTTTAATTTAATATTTGGCATACACATTGCAAATGAATTTATAAAATGTAGAATGGCAAAGCAGAAAGAAGGATATTTCATTATTATTATTAGGTCTGAAAAAAGGTTTTTATTTCACTGTCTTCTTTGTAATTTTTGTTAAGGAAAATAAAACTTTATGCAATGAGCCATCAATGTTTCATTTATGAATCTTTACCCACTCTCCATGTGTCAATTACTTTGTTTTTTTTTTTTTAAGATTTTATTTATTCATGAGAGAGAGACAGAGAGAGAGAGAGAGAGGGGCAGAGACACAGGCAGAGGTAGAAGCAGGCTACATGCAGGGAGCCTGATGTGGGACTCGATCCCAGGTCTCCAGGATCACACCCTGAGTCAAAGGCAGGCACCACACCGCTGAGCCTCCCAGGGATCCCCATGTCAATTACTTTGAAGTAAATTTTATTTTTTTATTTTTATTTTTTTTTTAAAAGGGCTCTCAATTAGGTTCATTATTTATTTATTTATTTATGATAGTCAGAGAGAGAGGCAGAGACACAGGCAGAGGGAGAAGCAGGCTCCATGCACCGGGAGCCCGACGTGGGATTCGATCCCGGGTCTCCAGGATCGCGCCCTGGGCCAAAGGCAGGCGCCAAACCGCTGCGCCACCCAGGGATCCCTGAAGTAAATTTTAGACATATATTTTAGTATGTGTCTCTGACAGATAAATATTGAAAAAAAAATCTAAAAATTCCTTTTATCACCAAATACCTAGTCAGTCCCCAATATCTATCTCATTTATTTTAATTAAATAAGAATCCACATGAGGCTCCTACTTTGCAATTGATAAATAGGTTTCTTAGGGCTCTTTTTCCTTGCCATTTATTTGTTGACAAAATCAAGCCAATCATCCTACAGTTTTATAGAGTCTAAATTATGCTGATTGCATCCCTGTGGTATCATTTAATAGGCTCCTCTGTCCCTAGCATATCCTGTAAACTGGTAGTTAAACCTAGAAGCTTTACATAATTGAGGTGAATTTTTTTTGGCAAGACTATTTCAGAGGATGTTGAATCATGAGGCATAATCATCCTAGTTGAAAATAGGGTTTGAAGGCAAAACTATGGAGACAGTAGAAAGATCAGTGGTTGCCAGGGGTTGGGATGGGAAAGAGGGAGGAACAGGTAGACCAGAGAATTTTTAGGGCAGTGAACCTATTTTATATGATACTACATTGATGAGTACATTTGTCAAAAATCCGTGGAATATACAACACAAAGAGTGAACCTTAATGCAAACTATTGACTTTCAGTGATCTCATGTCAATGTAGGTTCATCTATTTTAACTAATGTACCACTCTGGTGTGAGATGTTGGTAGAAGGGGAGGGAGAGAGAGGAGAGAGAGAGGGAGAGAGAGAGAGAGAGAGAGAGAGAGTGTGTGTGTGTGCATGTGCGTGCACGCGCATACATGCATGTGCATGTTGGGAGGGGGACAATGGAGTATATGGGAACTCTCTGTACTTGCCACTCAACTTGGTTGTGAACCTAAAAGTGCTCTAAAAAATAAAATCTGGGGATCCCTGGGTGGCTCAGCGGTTTGGGGCCTTTGGCCCAGGGCGCAATCCTGGAGTACCGGGATTGAATCCCGCGTCGGGATCCCGGCATGGAGCCTGCTTCTCCCTCTGCCTGTGTCTCTGCCTCTCTCTATCATAAGTGAATAAATAAATCTTAAAAAAAAAAAAACATTAAAAAAAATAAAGTAAAATAAAATAAAAGAATAAAATAAAATAAAATAATAAAATAAATAAAATAAAATAATAAAATGAAATATAAAAAAATAAATCAAATCAAATCAAATCAAATCTTCTGGGCAGCCCCGGTGGCTCAGTGGTTTAGTGCCGCCTTCAGCCCAGGGCATGATCCTGGAGATCTGGGATCGAGTTCCATGTCTCAGGCTCCCTGCATGGAGCCTGCTTCTCCCTCTGCCTGTGTCTATGCCTCTCTCTCTCTCTGTGTCTGTCATGAATAAATAAATAAAATCTTAAAAAAAAACAAAAAGAAAGAAAAAAATAAAATCTTCTAATCAAAAAGAAGAAAAGAAAAAAAAACAAAAAGAAGAAAAGACATCTGAAGCTAAATTGAACTAGTATGAGTCTAAACTTTACCACTTCTTGGCAATGACTTAAGGCACGTTACTTAATCCCTTTGAGTTTGTTTCCTTGGCAGAAAAATGGGGATAAAAATAGTGCTGTGCATGAACAGTGAATAAGATAAAGTGTACAGAGAACACAGGACATTAAAAAAAAAAAAAAGACAATGCATAGCACACAGAATCTTCTCAGTGTTATTTTTCCCCTTCCTTTAACTAAAAAATGGTACATGACTGAAAAATCAGAATAAGCAATTTAACTTAATAAGGAAACCATGATAAGCCAAAATTACAAGGAAAATTTTGAGTGTATTTCAGGTACTTTTTTTGGGGGGTGAGTCTATGGTTTTTCTCAGATTTCTTGGTTCTTTGCGGTCTAATTTTAAGATCTTTCTTAAAAACCTGTCCTGGGGGGGGGGGGGGGACCTGTCCTGAAACATGGCAAATTATGAGGCAATGTTTCTTTGTTAAAACAATTTAGCCTAGAAATTGACTGCCAATCAAATATTTGTTAAGAACGAAGCCAATGATTACCAGTGATTCCCTAAGGCATAAATAGTACATGAATTACTAATTCTATTTAAATTCTAAAGAGAATGAAAGTTTTCAAATAGCACAAAATCAAGACTAATGCATCGATTCTAACTTTTCTTCAAAATTCTTTTAGCAGTTAAATTTAGTCAGGACCCTAATTACATAATTTTCAGGTACCTGAATAAACTCATATTCCACTGCACTGACTCTTAATCTTGATAGTTTTGAAAAAGTTTAAAGATGCCAAAATAAGCTATTTCCATAAGACACACTGCCGACTAAATATAAAGATTCTCATTCTAAATGCATCTCCTTACCTGTAATTCTTGTAAAATGGAGGCTGCCTCTTTCACGTCACCATTTTGCTCTTTTATAGTTGCTAATGTCTTAGTCAGTCGAGCACGTTCAATTTCAACATAAATCTACAAATATGAGAAATTTATATTATCAAAATTTCCATAGAAATGTGTTAACATTTAAAGATACAGTTGAAAAAAAATAAAAAAAAAAATAAAGATACAGTTGAACTATTATTCAAGTAAGCCTAATGGTATTTATCATGCAGTTATTGTGTACTTTATCCTCTTCGTACAAATACAACTGTGTGACATTTTACATTTCACAATTACATAATTAAAAAAAATTTTTATTCATTTGAAGGGAGGTGCACATGCTCATGCATGCCCAGGGAGGAGAGGAAGGGGGGGAGGGAGAGAGAAAATCTAGAGCAGATTCCCCACTTAGCACAGAGCCTGACTCAGGGCTTGATTTCATGACCCTGAGATCATGACCTGAGCAGAAATCAAGAGTTGGACACTTAACCAACCTAGCCACTGAGGTACCTTCACAATCACATATATTTTAAGAACATTATTCATATTTTGTAGCTTTGCTTCAAGCACCTAAATATGAAATCACTGTGTTTAATGGATAACAGAATCCTAAGCTATATTAAATAGCAGAGAAAATAGAACAGTGCCCTTAAAAGAATTATTTGAGGGGTGCCTGGCTGGCTCAGTTGGTAGAACATGTAACTCTTGATCTTGGGGTCATGAGTTCAAGCCCCACATTGGGTGTAGAAGTTGTTTAAGAATAATAGTAATATAAAAAAAGAATAATAGTAATAATAATTAAATTAAAATATTTGATCTTGTTAAAGCTACCAGCATTTTTTGCAGTTATAAGTAATGTTAGTGAGTTTATATTTTCCAACAAATTAAAGATCAAAAATTTAACTATAGCCTAATGGAGTCTAGAGAACTAATTATCATGCTTAGGCTTGCTCATCCTTTTAGCCTTTGTTCTGTAACAACCCCTTTTCCCCAATCCACCCCAGAAAACCTTAATCTCCAAGAATAACAAACTACTTTTACATTCCTAAATGCCCATATGTTTCTTTTCTTTTTTAAAAGATTTTATTTATCTTAAAAAGAGAGAGAGAGAACAGGCATGAGCAGGGGTAGAGTGGGGGGACAGAGGAAGAGAGAAAGAATCTTAAGCAGATTCCCTGCTAAGTGGTGAGCTCAACTTGGAGCTCAATCTCATGACCCCAAGATCATGACCTGAGCCAATATCAAGAGTCAAACACAGCACAGTGACTATTTTTATGATGCATCTCTTTGAGGTGATAAAGAACAGTGTCATATTCATTCTGGATCTAGCACAACAGAGGTGTTTAATAAACATTTACTGAACTAAGGGTGCCTGGCTGCTGGCTAAATCAGTAGAGCATAAAACTCTTGATCTTAGGGTTGTGGGTAAAGCCCCACGTTGAGTGTAGAGATTATGTAAAAAAAAATAAAATAAAATCTTGGGGTGCCTGGGTGGCTCAGTCAGTTGAGCATCTGACTATTGATTTGAGCTCAGGTCAAGATCTCAGGGTCATGAGACTGAGTCCCATGTTGGGCTCCACACACAGTGGGGAGTCCGCTTGAGATTCTCTTTTCCTCTCCCTGTTGCCCCCCACCCACAAATGCTCTCTTAAATAAATCTTTAAAAAATAAATAAATAGGGGATCACTGGGTGGCTCAGCAGTTTAGCACCTGCCTTCAACCCAGGGTATGATCCTGGGGTCCCAGGATCGAGTTCCGCATCGGGCTCCCTGCATGGAGCCTGCTTCTCCCTCTGCCTATGTCTTTGCCTCTCTCACTATCTCTGTGTGTGTCTCTCATGAATAAATAAATAAAATCTTAAAAAAATAAATAAAATCTTTTAAAAAATTACTGAACTGTTAAGTTAAATATAAGCTTAGTCTTTATTTTCAGATCACAAACACCTGTCTAGAAAAAAATAATTTACTTTAGTCACCATTTCATACTTGTCTTTTTTAGAGAAACAGAAGATTAGGAGAACAAAGAGATCAAACTAAATACAAATACATTCTGGCAAGACAGTGAAATTTGTAAAATTAAACTTGCAACTATGAATACTCTATTATTTTTTTTTTTTAAGTAATAAGCTTTACAACCAACATGGGACTCAAACTCACAACTCCAAGATTAAGAATCACATGCTCTGCTGACTGAGCCAGCCAGGCACTCCAATATTCTATTAATTTAAATAGTAGAGTGAAACCTTAGTTATCCTAAGTATAGATTTCTCAAGCAGATCTAGGCCAGGGTGAAGAATTACCTTTATCTTTGATTCATTTTACATGTAAATATGGGGTAAGGTCCCTAATTCCTAGAAAAATCTGGATGTGTCAAGACTATGAATATCTGTTTATTTATTTTTAGATTTTTTAATCTATTTATTCATGAGAGACACAGAGAGGCAGAGACACAGGCAGAGGGAAAAGCAGGCTCCCCTCGCGGAGCCCAAGGTGGGACTCGATCCTGGGACTCCAGAATCACGCCCTGGGTCAAAGGCAGATGCTCAACCACTGAGCCACCCAGGCATCCCAAGACTGTGGCTATTTAATTACTTTCATTTGGGGGTGCCAGACTGGCTCAGTTGAAAGAGCATGCAACTCTTGATCTCCAGGTCATTAGCTCAAGCCCAATGGTAAGTGCAGAGATTACTTAAAAAAATCTTGGGGATCCCTGGGTGGCTCAGCGGTTTAGCGCTCAGGTTTTTTGGCTCAGGGCGCGATCCTGGAGACCCAGGATCAAGTCCCACGTTGGGCTCCTGGCATGGAGCCTGCTTCTCCCTCTGCCTGTGTCTCAGAGGCCTCTCTCTCTCTCTTGTCTATCATAAATAAACTAATCTTTAAAAAAAAATCTTTAAAATATGTAAACACAAATAAATATATTCATTTACATATGGGAAGATACTAGAAGGAAATATACAAAGATAATGGTTGAATCAAGGTGATGATCTACTTTGTCATTTTAAAATCTATCTATATATATAGATATAACATCTTCATAAATAAGTATCTCTGAATATAGAAAAGACAGGACTTCCCACTTTGAGTTATGCCAATGGAAAACTTACCTTTCCTTCTGTTACCATTCGCAGAGTATCAATTAACCGAAGTTTGATTGGAAGGTCCGTGATTTCCTCAACATAAGTACAACACTGTTGAACCATTTTTGCAACAGCCTAAAATATTAAAAAACCATTCATGAGTAAGATTCATTCCTCATACAATTAAAAAGAAGTATTTCAGGATGCCTGAGTGGCTCAATGGTTGAGCATCTGCCTTGGGATCAGGGCATGATCCCGGGGTCTGAGGACTGATTCCCTATGGGGAGCTTGCTTCTCTCTCTGCCTATGTCTCTGCCTCTCTGTCTCTCATGAATAAATAAATAAAATCTTTAAAAAAAAAAAAAAAAGGACATATTTCACTGAAGAAAATGCTATGTTCAAACCTAGTATTCCTAAGCAACTCTAGATCTCAGGGTTGTGAGTTCAAACCCCATGTTGGCTGCAGAGACTACTTAAGAAAATAAAATCTTTAAGAAATGAAATGGAATAAAATCAAGTAAAATAATAAAACCTTTAGGGGTGCCTGGGTGCCTCAGTTGGTTATTATTTTTTTTTTAGAGATTTTATTTATTTGAGAGAAAGTGAGAGCACGCACAAGCCAAGGGGAGGGGTTGAGGAAGAGATCCCACTGAGCAGGGATCCCCACACAGGGCTTGATCACAGGACCCTGGGGATCATAATCTGAGCGGAAGACATATGCTTAACCAACTGAGCCACCCAGGCAGCCCTGCCTCAGTTGGTTAAATGTCCAAGTCTTCATTTTGGCTCAGGTCATGATTTCTGGGTCATGAGATCAAGCCCCAAGCTGGGCTCCACACTGGGCATGGAACTTCCTTCAGATTCTCTCTTCCTCTCTCACTATCCCATCCCCCCTCACTTGTACTCTCCCACTCTCTCTAAAAATAAATAAATAAATAAATAAAATAATAATAGTAATGAAATAAAATCTTTAAAAAAGAGGAAGGGAGGACCAGGCTGGATCAGTTGGTAGAGCATGCCATTCCTGATTCAGGGTTGTGAGTTCAAGCCCCTTATTTGCTGTAGAGCTTGCTTAAAAAAATATTCAAAATGTCTCGGATAGCTAAGAAGTACTAAACACCCATTAATAACGCAAAAAGGTGGGGATCCCTGGGTGGCGCAGCGGTTTGGCGCCTGCCTTTGGCCCAGGGCGCGATCCTGGAGACCCGGGATCGAATCCCACGTCGGGCTCCCTGCATGGAGCCTGCTTCTCCCTCTGCCTGTGTCTCTGCCTCTCTCTCTCTCTCTGTGACTATCATGAATAAATAAATAAATAAAATCTTTAAAAAAAAATAATAAAATAAAATCTGAGAACTTGAAAAAAAAAATAACGCAAAAAGGTTAGGAAAATCTCAGATGGAAAGACGTCACCCCTCCCCACTACAAACAGCAAACTGATTACACAAAAGGGGTGTTGGAGGATGTCTATTAGAAGGCTTCCTAGCTAGCTTTTTTTTGGAGCCAAGCAAAAAAGCACAGAGGTTGTAGAAGATGAAAGGGAAGAAAAAAGAAGAGTTCAACAGTGGCTGTGAACACAATGAAGCCATAGTCAGCTGATAGTGTAAATGAAGAAAAGAGTCAGCGGCAGAGGCAGAAGGTTAAGCAGTTCCAGCCCCTGGGTAAGGAGGAAAAGCCATAGTCACCCATATTCCCCTCAATAAAATGTGACATTGAAGGGTCACAGTATCCCTGCCCAGGTTCCTCATAGATAATTTAAGCGGGTTGGACTACATTACCTCTAGCTCTAATTCTATCATCTAGGTCAGAGGTCAGCAAAATATTTCTATAAATTTTGGTAAATATTTACATTCTAAGTATTTTACACTTTGTGAGCCACAGGGTCTCTGTGGCAAGTATTCAGCTCTGCTTTTTTTTTTTTAAATTAATATCTGAGACTTTTTTAAAAAGATTTTTTATTTACTTCTTCATGAGAGACACAAAGAGAAAGAGAGAGGCAGAGACACAGGCAGAGGGAGAAGCAGGCCCCATGTAGGGAGCCCAATGTGGGACTCGATCCCGGGACCACAGGATCACGCCCTGAGCCAAAGGCAGACACTCAACCACTGAGCTACCCAAGCGTCCCTCAGCTTTGCCTTTTTTTTTAAAAAAATATTTTATTTATTTATTCATGAGAGACACAGACTGAGAGAGAGAGAGGCAGAGACACAGGCAGAGGGAGAAGCAGGCTCCATGCAGGGAGCGCAATGTGGGACTCAATCCAGGGACTCCAGGATCACACCCTGGACCGAAGGCAGGCGCTAAACCACTGAGCCACCCAGGGATCCCCTCAGCTTTGCCTTTGTAACTACAAAGCTACCAGACAATATATAACAAATGGATGGCTATGTTCCAGAAACATTATTTACAAAGTTAGCAGGTGGGATTTAGTCCACGGCCTGTAGTCTGCAACCTCTAATATAGATTCTTTTATTTTTTTTTAACATTTTATTTATTTATTCATAAGAGACACAGATAAGCAGAGAGAGAGAGGGAGAGACAGAAGCAGGCTCCATGCAATGAGCCTGCTTCTCCCTCTGCCTATGTCTCTGCCTCTCTCTCTGTGTCTCTCATGAGTAAATAAAATCTGTAAAAAATATATACATAGATTCTAAACATTGATCGATAATCAATTATCATAACCATTGAGAATAATAATTAGGACTCTTAAAAAAATAATTAGGACTCTGTCATCAAGAAAATACATATTTTAAGATATCAGAAAAGTAAACAGAGAATCTTGCAGTCAATTATACTTCAATCAAGCTAAAAAAAAAAAAAAAATCCCACGGTGTATCTTGCAAAGATTTCCTTGAAAAAGAATATTCATGGAGTTCAGGTCAAACTACTAATTATCTGGAAAACTGGATGTTCAGAGACAAAAGAGTTCCAAAAGGTGAAGGTTTTTACTGTAAAATATAACTCTTTCAATAAGTGTAAGGCTCTGGGACACCTTGTATCTCCCAAAGATCCCTCTAACACTCATTATAACAATGATTTCTAGAAGAGCATACAACTTAGTAATTCTAAAAGCCGTGCAAAAACTACATTAGCAGAAATCAGATGGGGTACAAGAAAAACAAAACAAAACAATCCCATCAATATTCTAACGGTAAGTGAACATCACGCTGCCACCTGAAAAAAATAGAAGTCATTAGGTAAGTCATGGTTGGAGTGAGGCTTACCCCCTGGGCTCAAGTGACAGACAGTGAATTAGAAACCATTAATTTTAAGCAATCTAGAAAAGGTTATTTTAAGAAAATCATTACTTTCTAAGTCTGATAAAGCAAAAAAGAAAAGTTTTAGGTAAAAAGTAATTATGGGAAAAGGAGAGGCACATTTTGAGTCCCTTAGCACTTTCCAGAGCTAAGAAGACAAAGTATGTCACTGCGGAAGGGGAAGTCCCCTGCAGTTGTGGTCATGCCATTAGCCAGTTGTGAGAAGGTTCAAACTCCTCTTTCTCCAGGAAGCCTCCCCTAACAAACCTAATCAAAACCTTCTCTTCCTCCTTTCATGTCTCCTTGCACCACTCACTACTTTTTGTCACTTACTATATATTGCTATCTGGGCATATAACTTCTTTTTCTTTTTTAAGATTTTTCTTTCTTTTTAAGATTTTATTTATTTATTTATTCGAGAGAGAGAGAGAGAGAGAGAGAGAGAGAGAGAGAGAAGCATAGAGACACAGGCAGAGGGACAAGCAGGCTCCATGCAGGGAGCCTGATGCGGGACCTGATCCCGGGTCTCCAGGATCCCACCCTGGGCTGAAGGCCGCGCTAAACCGCTGAGCCACCTGGGCTGCCCCTATTTATTTCTTAAAGAGAGTGAGGAAGGGGAAAAGCAGAGGGAGAGGGACAAACAGACTCCATGCTGAGCACAGAGCCTGATGCAGGGCTTGATCTCATGACCCTGACATCATTACCCAAGCTGAAATCCGGAGTCATCTGCTTAACCAACTGAGCCACTCAGGTGCCCTATGTGTGCGCCTTTTTTTTTTTTTTTTAAGATTTTAAATTTATTTATTAATGAGAGACAGAGAGAGAGAGAGAGAGAGAGAGAGAGAGAGAGAGAGAGGCAGAGATATAGGCAGGGGAAGAGAAGCAGGCTCCCTGCAGGAAACCTGATAGAGGACTCGATTCTAGGACCCCAGGATCACGCCCTGAGCCAAAGGCAGACGCTCAACCAGAGCTACCCAGGTGCCCCTGTGTATAACTTTTAAAAATAAATCACCCTTAGGGCACTTGCTAAAGATGTACTACCATTACTTGTGATTTATATTCTATACTGAACTAGAGGTTACCTGGCACATTTCTTCACTTTCCAAGAATCTTACATATAAATATTTGTTGCTCAGCAACAAAGAGGGACGTCTTGGTGGCTCAGCAGTTAAGCGTCTACCTTTGGCCCAGGATGTGATCCTAGAGTCCCAGGACTGAGTCCCACATTGGGCTCCCTGTGTGAAGCGTGCTTCTCCTTCTGCCTGTGTCTCTCTCTGCCTCTCTCTGTGTGTCTCTCATGAATAAATAAATAAAATCTTTAAAAAAGAAAAGAAAAGAAAAGCAACAGAGGGGATACCTGGGTGGCTCAGATAAGGTTAAGTGTCTGGTTTTGGCTCAGGTCATGCTCTCTAGGTCCTGGGATGGAGCCCCACATCAGGCTCTCTGCTCAGTGGGGGGTGCGGGTGGGGCTCCCTCTCCTCCTGTTCCTCCCCCCTGCTCGTTCTCTGTGTGTGTCTCTCTCTCAAATGAAAAAAAAAATCTTAAAAAAAAAAAAAAAAACCAAAAACAGAATTAAACAGTCCCTTCTGGTTCTCAAATGTTATAACTCTACTAATAATCTGTATTTTTGGATACCTGCTTTGAATGATACTAGTACCTAGTACTGTACAAAACACATATTGTTTATTTTAACCCAGGTTGCCTTGAAACACCTAAATAAGTTGCCCTTTCTAAACTGCCCCATGGAAAGTTAATTTCTCAGAAAATCAGAGGAAGACAATGGTTCATTTATGCCAGTCTCTCAGCTGACTCTATGATGGTCTCTCAAACCACAGAACTGAGCGGTAAAAGGCATATTTAAATGAATTGCACATTCAGATGTACTAGATTGCCTCAAATCTGTTAACTTCTTATTTTTCAGATCTTATTTGTAAGTAATCACTACACCCAATGTGGGGCTCAAATTCACAACCCAGAGATCAAGAGTCACACACTCCCTGACTGAGTCAGCCAGGTGTCCCCACGTTAATTACTTTTTTTTTATAAGTTATTCCACTATAACCAGGCTTTTATTTGTTTAAATGCTAGAGAATCTTTTTTTTTTTTTTTAAGATTTTATTTATTTATTTGAGAGAGAGCACATGCATGCATGAATTGGGGAGAGGCAGAGGAAGAGGGAGAAACACTCTCTGCTGAGCGGGGAGCCTGACTCAGGACTCCATCCCAGGACCTGGAGATCATAACCTAAGCCAAAGGCAGACTCCTAACCAACTGAGCCACCTAGGTGCCCCATTCTGCTTGAGATATTTAGAGCTGCCTAGATGGCTCAGTCAGTAGAGCATGTGACTCTTGATGTCACAGCCATAGGTTCAACCCCCACATTAGGCAGAGTTTACCAAACAAAAACAACAAAAACTCAAGCAAAAGAACAGGGAAAACAGTAAAGAAAATTTAGCTTCCCCAAAACTCCAAAAGAGAACGTACATAATCTTTAAACAAAATTAGTCAAAATAATGTCTGAAAAATGGCCTCAAAATAAACATTAAATGTTTAATAAAAGACATGACTAAGTAAATTACAGATTATCAATTTGATGGATTATAACACAATAATTTAAAATAATAAACATGGGGGTACTCAGGTGGCTCAGTCAGTTGAGCACTGGCTTCTGATTTCATTCAGCTCAGGTCAGGATCTCAGGGTTGTGAGATTCGTCAGGCTCCTCGCTCAGAGGGGAATTTGCTTGAAATTCTCCCCCCCAACTCCTCTTCCACATGTGCATCCTCCCCCCCCCCACTTTCTCCCTCTCAAATCTTTTTATTTTATTTTTATTATTTTTAAAAGATTTTATTTATCTATCATGAGAGACACAGAGAGAGAGGCAGAGACATAGGCAGAGGGAGAAGCAGTCTCCTCATGGGGAACCCGATGCAGGACTCGTCCCAGGACCTGGGGATCATGACCTGAGCCAAAGGCAAATGCTCAACCACTGAGCATCCAGGTGCTCCTCAAATCTTTTTAAATAAATTAATTAAATAATAAACATGAAGACATGGAGCAAGATGGAGACAGAAAAAAACTGTACCAACATTCAGCACAATTTTGTAAAAATATGCAAATATATAAAACTAGAAAAAAACTCATAAAAACAGCTGACATGAAAATATGGACAGAATTTTTAAAAACCGTCTAGAATGTAATGCTGATTTAACAGTAAATTTAAAACAGCTTCATAGAACAGTTTTCTAAAGTCCTTATTTAAATGCAAATGTAGTCATGAACTCACTTGTTTTAACTGACTCCGTCTTTTTGACAAAAGCATAATATTTTCATTAAGTAAATCCCATTCTTTAGCCTCATAGCACATTTTCACTACTGCAACTAAGATGCGGGATGTAGACACCATATCAGAAGCCTGTAGAAATGAAAATATACACAAGTTAATGGAACACTGTTAAATGAAATTCATGATAATTGAAGTTTTCACTATACTCTACTCACAGTACGGGTCTGTTTCTCCAAAGAGAGAAGGGTTTCAATGACTTCTTGAAGTCTTCCTTCCTAAAACAAAAGATATAAATGAACAATGAAAACATCACCATCAACACAAAACCAAATAAACTCATCTACAATGAAATGTTTCTGACACAGAAAAGAAAAAATCCATTTCAGAGGCAAAGGGCAACTACCACTAGCACTAGTGTTTTGGGTCTTTCCTTCTCTTGGCCATGCTAGCTTTTCCCGTGGATTACCTAAGTCAATGGTTCCCAAAGTGGGGCCCACAAGCAATTTTTAACATTTCAAAATGCCTATGAGAAACTGAATGTAGGACAATGATTTAACACCTGAAAAAACCATCAAGTTTTGGCTTTGGATTCTAATTGATCAATTCAGTGTGGTAACCAGATTATCTTGTTTAGAACCAAGATAGACTTGGTTAGACTCTTTGATGGCACTCACACGTGTCTTTCAAGAATAAAAGTGGGAAAAATGAGTTCATTATGAAGTTACCATAACAAATATTTTATTTTTAAAACTTTTTATTTTTATTTTTTTTAACTTTTTAAAATATATATTTTTAATTTATTCATGAGAGAGAGAGAGAGAGAGAGAGAGAGGCAGAGACACAGGCAGAGGGAGAAGTAGGCTCCATGCAGGGCGCCCGACGTGGGACTCGATCCCAGGTCTCCAGGATCACGCCCTGGGCTGAAGGCAGAAACTTAACCACTGAGCCACCCCATAACAGGCGTCCCCATAACAGATATTTTAAAACATGAAGTTTTGAGGAAAAATAAAAAGGATATTTGGTGGTAAAAAACCCAGTTTTTCAATAACTTTTTTAAAAACAAGATTTTATTTATTTATTAGAGAAAGAGCAAGTAGCACACAGAGTGGGAGAAGTAGATTCCCTGCTGAGCAGAGAGCCTGATGTGGGGCTTGATACTAGGGCCCTAGGATCATGACCTGAGCCAAAGGCAGGTGCAACTTAACCAATTGAGCCACCCAGGCATCCAACTTTTTTTTTTTAAGATTTTATTTATTTGGGTGACTGGGTGACGGGCAGTGAGGGGGGCACTTGATGGGATGAGCACTGGGTGTTATGCTATATGTTGGCAAATTGAACTTCAATAAAAAAAATTTTAAAAATAAAAAAAGATTTTATTTATTCATGAAAGACACACAGAGAAAGGCAGAGACATAAGCAGAGGGACACACACAGGGAGCCCAATGTGGGACTCGATCCTGAACTCCAGGATCATGCCCTCAGCTGAGGGCAGAGGCTCAACTGCTGAGCCACCCAGGCGTCCTGAACTTTTTTTTTAAGTAAGCCCTATGCCCAGAGTAGGGCTTAAACTCACAATCCCAAGATCAAGAGTCACCTGTTCTGCCAACTGAGCAAGCCAGGAGCCCTTAATTTTCAATGACTTTAAAAATAAATTGGGTAGCCCCAGTGGCCCAGCGGTTTAGTGCTGCCTTCAGCCCAGGGTGTGATCCTGGAGTCCTGGGATCGAGTCCCACATCAGGCTCCCTGCACGGAACCTGCTTCTCCCTCTGCCTGTGTCTCTGCCCCTCTCTCTGTCATGAATAAATAAATAAATAAATCTTAAAAAATAAAATAAATTATAATTGTGCTTAAAGGAAATGAAGACCACCTGAGAATATCCACACGCACTATACCAAAGGTCATACTTTTAAGCAGATACCCCTTTTTGTCAACTGACAGTAACCTCTATCTCGTATGCAAATACAGAATATTCCTCCTGGGGTGCACATTAGGAAATGGGAATAGCAAAATTCAAATGATATAAACCTAAATGATAATACACCAGGACTAAGATAAGCCATTCTACTAAGAACCACACATTGTAATCAAAACAAAACCAGCCCACAGCAAAAAAATTTCAAGTACTTACGATACTGATATTATTAACAATGAATGAATTGGAAGTGATAGAGGATTTTATTTTGAAATTGGTTTAACTATAAATGAAATTTTTATTATTTTTAATGATTTCATTTTTATTTTTATTTATTTATTTTTTTTAAGATTTTATTTATTTATTCATGAGACAGAGAGAGAGAGAGAGAGAGAGGCAGAGACACAGGCAGAGGGAGAAGCAGGCTCCATGCAGGGAGCCCGACGCGGGACTTGATCCCGGGACTCCAGGATCACGCCCTGGGCTGAAGGCAGGCACTAAACCACTGAGCCACCCAGGGATCTCCCAATGATTTCATTTTTAAGTAATCTCTATACCTAATGTGGGGCTCAAACTCACAACCCCAAGATCAAGAGCCACATGCTCCACCAAATGCCAGCCAGGTGCCCTGAAACTTACTTTATTTTAATGACATGCATGGATAGTACATTAGTACTATTCTTTTACTGAGGAAAGAAACTAACTAGTTTTTGAATTAAGGATACAAATAATGTTTGTACTTTTCAAAATATTCTTTATTTTCCAAGATAATGTTTATTTTTTTCTATTTTATTTATTTATTTATTTATTTATTTATTTATTTATTTATTTATTTATTTATTTATTTATTTATGATAGTCACAGAGAGATAGAGAGAGAGGCAGAGACACAGGCAGAGGGAGAAGCAGGCTCCATGCACCGGGAGCCTGACGTGGGATTCGATCCCAGGTCTCCAGGATAGCGCCCTGGGCCAAAGGCAAGCGCCAAACCGCTGCGCCACCCAGGGATCCCCAAGATAATGTTTAAACTGAATTTTCTATGGAGCACAGAATATGTACTGTACATCCATTATTTGAACTTTCTTTAACTCTAAAATCTGTATGATTACACTATAATTTAATCTTAAACATACATTACTAGCGTTGTAACAGTGTTTCCTATGCAAAGGGAGAGCATCAGTTAGGCAAACTCTATAGATTCATGTGTATGATAAATGCTGACTAAATGTCCATCAGAGGAAAAGAGGAAACAAATCCATAAATTTTCCAAAGTTAAAGCCTAACAAATCATAAAAGAACAAAGACTCTTGAACTGTAGACTGTTACAGATTACTAAATTCAATCACCTCATTCTAGAGTATACAAGGATTAAGGACCAAATAGTGCAGCCACAAAACTTAACAGCAGAATCAGAACCCAGGGCTCTAGCCTCCTGATTCAATGTTCCCTCCATTACACCAAACAATGCTAGTTTAAATCACACCTTTGTTTCCATCAAAGTAATTTCCATTAGGAAAATGGTTACTATCTGGCAACAAATATAGTACAAAAATAGCTAACATGCAAAATACCGTTCATTGATGGTCACCTGTCACTTTTGCAATTACTGTTAGTCTTGTGATCAAGAGTGTAGTTTATGGTATTTTAATTCAGAAGTATAGGTTTTATTTTTTTAAAGATATTGTTTATTTATTCATGAGAGACACACACAGAGAGAGGCAGAGACATAGGCTGAGGGAGAAGCAGGCTCCACACAGGGAGCCCGACGCGGAACTCGATCCCAGGACCCCAGGATCACGCCCTGGGCCGAAGGCAGGCTTGCTAAACTGCTGAATCACCAGGGCTGCCCAGAAGTATGGATTTCAAAGAACTGCACTCTACATGTGAAAGAATCACATACCACTCTCTTTTTTAAGATTTCATTTATTTATTCATGAGAGAGAGAGAGAGAGAGAGAGAGGCAGAGGGAGAAGCAGGCACCATGCAGGGAGCCTGATGTGGGACTTGATCCTGGAACTCCAGGATCACACCCTGGGCCGAAGGCAGGCACGCTAAACCGCTGAGCCACGGAGGCGTCCTGAATCACAAACCACTCTAGATATTAACAAAACATTAGTTGTCATCTTCTCAGGAAAGCATTCTTAAATAACTCTCCATAGTCAGCAGTTATTCAGTATTTCCTTCTTTAACTCACAAGCCCACAGACTTTCTGCTCTGTAATGACTCCAACATTTTTTCTGTTTTAACCTTTTATGGTCTTCCTAATCTCACTAGAATGTAAATTCTGTAAGAGCAGGGACCATGTCTATACTCTTCACTACTGCAGCTCAATGTTCTGCACCTGGCAAAGCACATAATGTTGCTTCCGTAGATATTATGGTACATCCCTTTATACCTTGAACCAGTTATTAATGTGCACCTCTGGTCTCCTAAGTGGTTTTAAGTTCCTTCAGGGCTGGATAGTGTCTGATCGTTTCCCATGCACCAACTTGTACATAGCATGCATTGAATGGCTTCACACTGACCAGAAACTATCAGATGATCTTAATGGCTCAGAATTCGTGATTCTTACTGTCACACTAAGTAGGATGTGATAAGTTACATGGCTGGTAATTCAGTGCTATTTGAGGGGTACTACTATCAACAAAATACTACTCCCAATTCTCTAATCATCCCACCTTTTTCTCCCATTCTGCCATGTCCAATGCTATGGCTAACCATCCTCCTCCTTTTTTTCCCTACCTATTCAGTTTTTGAAATTCCACCTCCTTGGAGCACCTGGGTGGCTCAGTCAACGAGTCTGCCTTCAGATTAGGTCATGATCTCAGGATCCTGGGACTGACCCTCACATCAGACTCCCTGCTCAGTGGGGAACCTGCTTCTCCCTCTCTCTCTGTCTCTTTTAAATAAATACATAAAATCTTTAAAAAAAAAAAAAAGAAAGAAAAGAAAAGAAAAAAAAAAGGAAAGGAATTCCACCTCCTCAATGCTGCCTTTCAACTCAGAAGAACGAGACAGTCAGAGCTACCAAAACTAAGCCAGTAGAACATGTGACTTTTGTGACTCATTTTCCTCATTAAAATAATCTTTGTGGGACCCAGGCTCAGCGGTTGAGTGCCTCCTTTCCGCCCAGGGCGTGATCCTGGAGACCCAGGATTGAGTCCCACATCCCCCACATCAGGCTCCCTGCATGGATCCTGCTTCTCTCTCTGCCTATGTCTCTGCCTCTCTCTCTCTCTGTCTCTCACAAATAAATAAATAAAATCTTAAAATAAATACAGATAAATACAAATAATCAATGTTCAAATGACTAAGGAGTTGTTCAATATCAATCCATGTTGGGTATCTCTAAGTTCTGTATGTTTGTGTCCTTTAACTTCTAAGTGGATCCAATCTTTTAATGATTTGTTAAATAACTTAAACAAGTAAGAAAAAGGCCAATGGTTGAAATTTAAGACCAATCCGATACTTTCACATAAACTATTTCTAAAAGAGTTTTTTGTCCAAGCTGCTAACAATAAAATGTTTTACATTTCACCTCTTCTTTTTTTTTTAATATTAACCTTAAGAAGAGGCTGTAGGTAACCA
The DNA here is from genome assembly GCF_905146905.1 of Nyctereutes procyonoides. Classification (NCBI taxonomy): domain Eukaryota; kingdom Metazoa; phylum Chordata; class Mammalia; order Carnivora; family Canidae; genus Nyctereutes; species Nyctereutes procyonoides. The sequence continues at coordinate 47,569,097 of NW_026575020.1, read as the reverse complement.
AATGAAAAGATAGGAAGATGAATGAAAGGATATATTCAATTTAAGAATGTAAATAATCGGGGTGCCTGGGTCAAGCCCCCAGTCTGCTCTCTGCTCAGCGGGGAGCCTGCTTCATCTCCCTCTGCCATCCCCACCCCTATTTGTGCTCTCTTTATCTCTGTATCAAATAAATAAAATATAAAAAATGTAAATAATTTCCAAATAACCATGTAACAATTATACCATAATCAAAAAGGAGGGGTGGGGATCCCTGGGTGGCGCAGTGGTTTGGCGCCTGCCTTTGGCCCGGGGCGTGATCCTGGAGACCCGGGATCGAATCCCACGTCGGGCTCCCGGTGCATGGAGCCTGCTTCTCCCTCTGCCTATGTCTCTGCGCCTCTCTCTCTCTCTCTCTGTGACTATCATAAATAAATAAAAATTAAAAAAAAAAAAAGCAGGGGTGGTGGTGGTGGTGATCCTCTGTGTATTAAGAACTGCTAAATACTACAGAGTTACAGTTCAGAAAGGCCCTCATTAGATTCACTAAAGAACTAATCACTATGGAGAACTAGTATCACTTTTATTTATTTGTTTATTTTAAAGATTTTATTTATTTATTCATGAGAGACAGAGGGTGGTGGGCAGAGACACAGGCAGAGGGAGAAGCAGGCTCCATGCAGGGAGCCTGTTGTGGGACTTGATCCTGGGTCTCCAAGATCATGCCCTGGGCTGAAGGTGGCACTAAACCGCTGAACTACCCAGGCTGCCCTAGTATCACTTTTATTATCTCACCAACCTCAAATGCCAGTCACTGAAGCAGCAGAATGTAATAGTTAAAAATGCAGGCTCTGCAGCCAGACTGCCAGGGTCTAAATCTCAGGTCTACCACTATATTACCTTGGGCATAACACACTTTGACTGTTAATTTTCTCTTCAGTGAAATGAGCATAATAAGAATTCCTGCCCCACAGAGTTGCTGTAAGAATTAAAGCAAAACCTATAAAGAGAGGCCTGGAATATATGTACATTATCATCATCACAACAGCTAACATTATATAGAAAGTACATGGCAATAAATATTAGTGACTGGTGTTAATTATTGAATGTTAGGTGAATGTTGGAACACAGAAACAGAACTGTATTAGATCATTGTAAGAGAATCGAATGGCCTAGATTTGGCAATTTCACCACCCAAGTCTAGACCTGGGTCTGTCTTTTGAAGGTTTCTGCTATCCGGGCTTCTTTTCTCACTGGGTACATTTTTAGTAAGTTTCTATACACATAATTTTTAATCTTCAAATGTCTTTCACATTAAAAATAAAAAATGGGGCACCTGGTGGCTCAGTGGTTGAGTGTGTCTGTCTGCCTTTGGCTCAGGTCGTGATCCCAGGGTCCTGGGATCGAGTCCTGCAGCAGGCTCCCTGCAGGGAACCTGCTTCTCCCTCTGCCTACCTCTCTGCCTCTCTCATGAATAAATAAATAAAATCTTAACATACGTACATAAAAAAAAAAAGTCTTAAGTAAGCGTAGAAGTAAGTCTCTTACAGAGGTCGTGGAATGTAGCAAAAGGAACACGACCTGTTGCCAGGAGACTTGAGCTTGACCTGGCTTGGCTATAGACCTTGGATACACCACTTAACTGCTGAACCTTAGTTTTCTCACAAGTAAAGTAAAAACAATAGAACTTTCTTCACTTTTATTGATGGGCTCAAAGTAAAACAATAAGAGTGTATGCTAAAGTGTTCTATACATTCCAATGTAAAAATACAATGCTTTAAATAGGTATTTTCTTTGTTTGGTGGAATGGTTAGAAAATATAAAATGATGAATAGGGATCCCTGGGTGGCGCAGCGGTTTAGCGCCTGCCTTTGGCCCAGCGCGCGATCCTGGAGATCCGGGATCGAATCCCACATCGGGCTCCCGGTGCATGGAGCCTGTTTCTCCATCTGCCTATGTCTCTGCCTCTCTCTCTCTCTCTCTCTCTCTCTCTCTCTCTCTCTCTCTCTCTCTGTGACTATCATAAATAAATAAAAATTAAAAAAAAATAAAATGATGAATAAAAGGCAAAACAAAGAATCAAACTTTAAAAGAAATTAAAATTAACTAGGATGGTAAGACAACCGTCTAATCCAAAACTTGAAAATTGTGGGTTTGCAATAAAAAACAAAAACAAAAACATACTCTGTCATCCCTCAGGCCTCTATCTGCCTCGTTCACAAAAGCAATTCACACCAGTACCTTGTTTTGTTCCACTGGCACACTGGATTAAAAAAAAAAAAAAATCCAAATCGCTTTAATTTTACCTCGTTTAACAAGCCCCAACTCTCCCTGTTTTAAACATTTCCATTATCCACCTATTTGATGCCTAAAAAGGTATTTGAGTTTGCAAGTCTTTTCAACTGTCTTGAACATAACCACAATGTCCTAAATAAATGCCATACATGTGATTACTACAACCGTAGCAGTGAAAAAAATTTTTTTTCTTACTGGCCTATAAGCTACCTGAGGGCAAGGGCTTTGTCTAATAATGATCTTTACAGTTCCCACAATGTCTAGCACTGACTAATGATAGGAGGCTATCAGAAGAAATCGGTAAAAGGAAGATTTTTTTTTCTCCCAGGTCTCAGTTCTAGGAATAGTTGTACTTCTTTAAAGCAAATGGTTTCTTCCTTTGGACACTAGCAATCTATTACATCCCAAGTGGTAGTTCAGAGGCTGACTTTGGCCTGTATGTATATTTTGTTTGATATATGTGGTATTGGTTCAAATAGTGCTTTAAACCAGATTAGTGCCAGTTTCTAAATATTGAGGCAATTCATATAAAAAAATCCAAATTCCTGGCTTCTCCCTCAAGAAGTTGACAAGGCTTGGCCTTCATCCCCAATTGGCAAAGATTAACTGGAGGTAAAGAGTTACTGCCCCCTTTCCCTGGACAGGTGCTCAGAAGTTCAAGTTTTCATTACATTTGGCTCACTAGGCAGGACAGCATGGTGAGAGCACAAGCTCCAGAATCAGTCTGCTTGGTTTGCATCCTGGCTCCACCACTTTACTAGCTGTATGACCTTGGAGCACGTGACTCAACTTCTCTTAGACTGTTTTCTTGTCTGTAAAATAAGAAGAAGAATAATACCTATCACATAGGGCTAAGGTGAGGACCGTATGAGCTAATGCATGTAAGCACTTAGAAGAGTGTCTGGCACGGTAGAAAGTACTCAATAAATGCCAGCTATTGTTATCTGCCTGGCCCTGTAGGTGTTTCCCAACTCCTACGTACAAGACGATGTTTTCTTTACACTAGCTTCTGGTATGTACATAGATGAATTTATGGTTCCCCTCCATCAAGTGTACTGAAGCTAAGAAATTCGGGTTATACCAACTTCATCATCTTTCCCTATCCCTGTTTTTTGTAAAGCCCCATTAAATGGGACGCCTGGGTGGCTCAGCAGTTGAGCGTCTCCCTTCGGCACTGGCCGTGATCCTGGGGTGCGGGACTGAGTCCCACACTGGGCTCCTTGCAGGGAGCTTCTCCCTCTGCCTGTGTCTCTGCCTCTCATGAATAAATAAATAAAATCATTTAAAAAAATACTACTGTGAGATAATACTTGACACTTCTGTCCCTGAATGTAGTACATTTCAATGTACTTATGCAGTAAGCCCCGGAAGGGACAAAACCAACTCTGTTATTTAGCACATGCGTCCCAGGTGAATAGCAACAAATACCTGTGGCTGGATCGATCAAGGAACTTAATGACGCCTGGGTGCAAGGACTCTTAGCAACAGCCCATGATGGGAGCTGATCTGACAACCATCCAAAGCCCCGTCAGACAAACCGAGTTTTGAATCCTCGGTTCCATTACCAACGACAACGTTCCACAAATAACTCCCTAAGCCTTGGTTTCTTTATATGTAAAAGGGTCCACAGAGCCGCCTGACACGTAGCAGGGAGTGTGATAAACACCAGGATCGAGTTAAAAGTTCTATTCCAGGGGAGATAATAAGCAGTTGGGCTAAAGCGCTGCTACCCCGCACTTCTGTCTTCCGGAGTTCCTGCTCCAGGAACCATTCCGCCCCATCCCAGTCTCTGTAAAACCTTCCCTTATCCCACCAGTAAGAAGGAGCAGCTTCCTTCTCTGTGTTCCAACAGCACTTGACAGGCTTGGGGGACACTCACCACCGCAGCCGATCGTCTAATTTCGCGATGTCTACCAACTCCTGAAGGGCAGGGGTCCTGTGCCGTTGTCCACCTTCGTCCCATCACTTTCCTACCCCTTCTCCTGGCTCAAGGCCAGGCACATCCCAGGATCCACACACAGCTTAACGACACGAGCAGAAGCACTCAACTCTCTGATCTAGCCTGGACGCTGACGCGGCCCTAACCCCCCGGGAAACTGCTAAAGTGCACGTTGAACGGGACCAAGAAAAAGGGGCCCCAGCTGCTCCGGGCAGTGGCCATCTGTCCCAGGGAAGGTTTGGGAAGCTGTATGCACTGGCGAACTCCCGCCGCGGAGCCGACCTGGGACCTCCTCCCCATGCAGCCCCACTCGGGCCGGGCAGGCAGTGGGGGACGCGCCCTCCAGCCCGCAGGCCCCCTGAGGCCTAAGCGAGCTCCGCGCCGTGACTCAGCCCTCGGCGCCCGCCAACAGCCAGCCGGCCTCCCCTCACCTTGGCCAGCTTCTCGCACTCGGGCAGTCGCTGATCCACTGTGGCGCTGTAGTCCACTTCCATCTTGACGATGCGCCCATCAGCCCGCTCCGAGCCGCCGTCCGCCATGGTCCCTGCCTGAACGTCCCTTGATGTCCCCCTGCTTCGGCCACCACTCGTCACCCACACCGGAAGCCGCCTGTGCACCCGCTCAGGCAGTGCGTCGGGAACCCGCCCGAAGGACCCCACGAGGCCCCCCTGCGCTGGCCGCCAGTCAGGCACTGCCGCGGACAGCCCTGTGGGCGGGGCCGTGGGCGGGGCCGTGGGCGGGGCCGTGGGCGGGGCATCCCTGCTTTGAAGTATTTCTTCTCAGAACCGTAGGCAAGTCGCTGGACTTTTGTTGGATCTCAGTGTTCTCATCTCTGCCTGAGCAGGCTGAAATCACCCCAGAGACAAAAAGTTCTTTATCAAGTTTCGTCTGGTTGAGAATCTTGGTGGTTTAATCGGTGGCATCTCTTAAAAGTCAAAAAGTGTGACAGCGGTTCAGTAACACAACAAGTATTTTTTGTTTGTTTTCATTTTTACTGTAATCCACTACGTGGGTGAGAAGAATCTTTATTTATTTTTTTTAAGAAGAATCTTTAAAAACACATTTACTGGCCTTTTTTTTTTTTACTTTTAAGATTGTATTTATTTATTTGAGAGAGAACTCCTAAAAATAAAGAGAGAGAAAGAGAGAACTCCTGCACAAAGGGAGAGCTCCTTATATGGGGCTCAATCCCAGGACTGTGAGATCATGACCTCAGCTGAAGGCAGATGCTTAGCTGACAGAGCCACCCAGGTGCCCCTTTACTGGCTTTCACTGTGGGACTCTTGGGAGCATCAAGCAAGATCATGTATGTGAGGTTATTTTAATTTTAATTTTTTTTATTTTTTTAAGGTTTTATTTATTTATTCATGAAAGACAGAGAGAGAGGCAGAGACACAGGCAGAGGGAGAAGCAGGCTCAATGCAGGGAGCCCGATGTGGAACTTGATCCCCCGACTCTGGGATCATGCCCTGAGCTAAAGGCAAATGCTCAACCCCTGAGGAACCCATGCATCCCGGTCATTTTAATTTTTAAGGACCGTACAAATGTTCATTTGCACCATCTAGGTTCCTATTAAAAAGTTTAGGATGGGGTCACCTGGGTGGCTCAGGGGTTGAGCATCTGCCTTTGGCTCAGGTCGTGATCCCAGGGTCTTGGGATGGAATCCCATATCCAGCTCCCGGCAGGGAGCCTGTTTTTCCCTCTGCTTATGTCTCTGCCTCTCTCTGTGTGTCTCTCATGAATAAATAAAGAAATAAACCATAAAAAAAAAAGTTTAGGATGCTTGAAAGTGAGAATGAGGTTGTGTGTGATGTGGTCAAAGTGTCAACGGTAGCCTCCAAAGCAAAAGGGAAATCTTGGAATGGTCTACCGGTTAGTGAATTTAATCAGCACCAACATCCCTTTTTATATGGTGAATAGACTTTGTTTTAATTGTTGTTGGTTTTTACTGCTGTAGAATCAAAATCATGGATAATATAACCCATCTGCACACATAATTAAAAACAACGACAAAACATCCTAGCTATAATATAAAGGAGAAGCATTGCAGAATAGCAAAATAATATACATTTCAAAATGTAAAGGCTAAGGGGCGCCTGCCTGGCTCAGTCTGAGAAACTTGCGGCTCTTGATCTCTGGGTGGTGAGTTCCAGCCCCAGCAAAATCTGCAATAGTTATGTTTCATTGGTTCCCCAAGCATCATAAGGGCTTCCTGTGGGTAGCATGATTTTTTCCAAAATGGTGTATAACTTCTTGGTAAAGTTTTGACTATATAAAAGTACAATCTTCCATTGCTTTTCACATAGAAGAATTCTTAGAAATTTTAGTACAGGCAGGGGTGTCTGGGTGGCACAGTTGGTTGAGCATCCAACTCTGGATTACTGCTCCAGTCATGATCTCAGGGTCCTGGGATCCAGCCCTGGTTGGGCTCCATGCTCAGCAGGGAGTCAGCTTTAGATTCTCTCCCTTTGCCCCTCCTCTCCCCCCACTTCATGCTTGCGTGCTCTCTTTTAGGTAAATAAATCTTTAAAAAGAAGTTTTAGTGTAGGGCAGCCTAGGTGGCTAAGTGGTTTAGCACCGCCTTCAGCCCGGGGTGTGATCCTGGAGACCTGGGATCAAGTCTCGCATTGGGCTCCCTGCATGGAGCCTGCTTCTCCTTCTGCCTGTGTCTCTGCTTCTCTCTCCTTCTGTGTCTCTCATGAATAAATAAATAAAATCTTAAAAAAAAAAAGAAGTTTTAGTGTATATTAAAACTTCAAGAAATAGACTGGCATATATGAAATGGAGTTAGAATCTAGGTCTCAGGGGATCCCTGAGTGGCTCAGCGGTTTAGCACCTGCCTTCAACCCAGAGCATTGTCCTAGGGTCCCAGGATAGAGTCCCACATCAGGCTCCCAGCATGAAGCCTGCTTCTCCCTCTGCCTGTGTCTCTGCGTCTCTCTCTCTCTCTCTCTCAATCTGTCTCTCATGAATAAATAAATAAATAAAATCTTAGGCATCCCTGGGTGGCTCAGTGGTTTAGTGCCTGCCTTTGGCCCAGGAGGTGATCTTCGAGTCCTGGAATCGAGTCCCATGTCGGGATCCTTGCATGGAGCCTGCTTCTCCCTCTGCCTGTATCTCTGCCTCTCATAAATAAATAAATAAAATCTTAAAAAAATAATAAAATCTTAAAAAAAAAAAAGAATCTAGGTCTCAGACACATAAGTAGGCATCTGGCAGGACACTGAAAAGTCAGGTGTGGGGAGCCTGGGTGGCTCAGTTGGTTAAATGTCTGCCTTAGGCTCAGGTCATGATCCCAGGATCCTGGGATGGAGCCCCGCAGCAGTTCATTTGGGAGCCAGCTTCTCCCTCTCTCTCTGACTGCTGCTCCCCCTGCTTATGCTCTCTTTCTCTGTCAAATAGATAAATAAAATATTTTTTAAAAAGTCAGGTGGAGGGATCCCTGGGTGGCACAGCGGTTTGGCGCCTGCCTTTGGCCCAGGGCGCGATCCTGGAGGCCCCGGATCGAATCCCACGTCGGGCTCCCGATGCATGGAGCCTGCTTCTCCCTCTGCCTATGTCTCTGCCTCTTTCTCTCTCTCTCTCTCTCTCTGTGACTATCATAAAATAAATAAAAATTAAAAAAAAAAGTCAGGTGGAATGTAGGACAATATTTTACTGTGCAGGTTTGTTGCATTTGTAGATGGTCTCGCATCCCAATTATATGCTGATACTCCCTCTGCCCCTAGTGATTGTGACAACCTGAAATACCCACACAAATTTCTAGAACACACGGTAGGAGCCAGAATTGTTGAGACGCCCTAGGCTAATTTGCTTTCTCACTCTTTACTTGGTGTGTAGTTGGTTTGAGTAGAGGAGACAAAGTATTTGGAGGTCTACATGTGTGAAGAGTGTGAAAAGACAAAAAGAAACAAAGGTGTAATGGAGTAAACAGATTTATGGTTTCCAGGACTCAAAAAATTAGAGAGAGGATCTAAGAAAGAGATAAATAGTGGAGAAAACTCTAGTTGGCTCTCATGCCAAACTGAAGCCCTTTCTCGCTTGGCTCGGAGGTAACAGAAAATGAAAGCATATTGAAATTAAAGGAAAGGCTTGCAAAGGAAACAAGAAAAAAAAGGTGAAATGAATAAAGAATGAACTCAGTAAAAGTCTGAGCAACAGTCAGAGAAAATAGGTAAGAAGAATACTGTTATACAGGTACTCTTTATAAACCCTTTATTTGGATGAATCTGATATTGTGATTAAGAATTTAGTTTCAGGGAAAAAAAAGAATTTAGTTTCAGAAGAGAAAATTAGCAAAGGATAAGGAATAGGTAAATGAAACCCCTATAGAAATGTAAAGATAGATGGAAATTAAGATGAACACACTAGTTGGGGGATGCCTGGGTGGCTCAACAGTTAAGCATCTGCCTTTGGCTCAGGGCATGATCCTGGAGTCCCGGGATCAAGTTCCACATCGGGCTCCCTGCATGGAGCCCACGTTTCCCTCTGCCTATGTCTCTGCCTCTCTCTGTGTGTCTCTCTCATGAATAAATGAATTAAATCTTTAAAAAAATAATAATAAAAAAATAAAACACAAAAAAAAACCATCATGTTAAAAAAAAAGAGAACATGGGGCATCTGGCTGGCTCAGTACATAGAGCATGCAACTCTTGATCTCAGGGTCCTGGCTCAAGCCCCACATTGGGCTGAGAGATTAAAAACAAAAGATTGGGGTCGTGCGTTGGATCTCCCCCTTGGACAGTTGAGATTAGTTAAAAATAAATAAATAACAATGCAATTTAAAAAAAAAAAGCAAACGTGGGCACACTAGAGTCTCAGCAAGGCTTGACTTTAAACTGAACACATTTTTCTCTTCCTCATTCTCAAAGCCTCCCCCTCCCCTTCCTCTTCATTTGTTTTTCTGTGGAATCCTTTGTTCCAAGAACACTGCACCAATATTGACGTCCCACTGACCTCAAATGTATACTTAGTAACGAGACTCATGGCCAGTGCCAATGCCAGTCATGAGACCACCTTGAAGACGTGACCTACTCTGCTGGCAGCACAGGCCAGATTCCTATCCAAACCGCCCAGATCCTGTATTTTCCTATAAAACCCTTCTACCCCAGATAGGCTTGCAGTCCTTGGAGTCATTAGCCTGCTGCAGCCTTCTATGCCTGGCAAAGGAATAAACTATCTTCCTTCTGTATACCCAAACTCTGTCTTCGAGTTACTGCCCCAGAGCATGGAGGTGGGTTTTCCACAACGGAGAGAAATATCTATTGGAAAAACACTGGTAATGTATATTCTGATACTATTGAAACTAATGTGTCTCTATATTAATTACTATGTTGGTATTCCTATTTGGCATCTCTGGCAGGTGCAGCTTCTTCACCATGCCCACAACTGACCCAAAGTTCCCACCCTTGTGAAGTGAACATGTCAATGGGGGGGGGGGGAAGACAGAAGATAAACATGTAAATATACAGCAGGAGTGATAGTGAATGGGAGATGGTCGAGGAAGGACAGGCTAGTGAGCCAAGACCTGGAGTAAGTAAGAGTCTTTTTTTTTTTTTTCCCCTATGTAATCTCTCCCCCCAACATGGGGCTCGAACTCCCAACCCTGAGATCAAGAGAGGCATGATCCGCAGACTGAGCCAGCCAGACGCCTCAGTAAAGGAGTCTTGCAGATAGCTGGGGGAGGAAGATTCCAGGCAGAGGCAGGCAGGAGCAGGAACCCTGAAGTGAGAGCCATCAGATCACCCCGGCTTGTCTGTAGACCAGAATGAGTGAGGGCAAGAGTTGCAGGAGATGAAGTTTAGGACAATTCAACCAATTATAAGGACTTGTTTCTTTTTTTTTTTTTTTTTTTTAAATCTGAGTGAGATAGGAAGCTAGTGGAGGTTTTACGGGAAGGAGTAGCAGGAGCCAACTTATATGATGAAAGAATCACTCTGGCTGCTGTGTGGTGACTAGGTTGGGCCGAAGCTGGGAGACTAGCTGGGAAGTTATTGCAATAATTCAGGAGGAAGGGACACCTGGGTGCTCAGGGGTTGAGCATCTGTTTTGGGCTTAGGGTGTGATCCTGGAGTCCCGGGACTGAGTCCCACATTGGGTTTCCTGCGTGGAGCCTGCTTCTCCCTCTGCCCATGTCTCTGCCTCTCTCTATGTGTCTCTCATGAATAAATAAATAAAATCTTAAAAAAAAATAATTCAGGAGGAAAATGTTGGTGGCTTAGATGAGGGTGGAGACAGTAGAAGTGGTTAGATAGGGCTAGATCCCGGATATACCTGAAGATAGAGCCAAGATTGGATTTGCTATTGACGGTGGGGGTTGAGAGGTCAAATATGTCAGCAAGAGTTTGGTCAGCAAGAGTGTCTGGAAAGATGGAGTTGCCATTTCCCAAGAAAAAGCAGATTAGGTTACAAGCAAATTAGACACAAAAGGATAGAAGCCCAGTTTTGGATATGTTAAGTTTGAGGCCCCTATTGGGTATCCAGAGACAATATCGAAAAAGCAAATTCATATACAGGGGTCGAATTAAGGGGAGTCCTCGGATCCCTGGGTGGCTCAAGGGTTGAGCGTCTAGCTTTGGCTCAGGTCAGGATCCCCAGGTCCTTCCTGGGTTGGAGTCCCACATTGGGCTCCCCACAGGGATCCTGCTTCTCCCTCTGTCTTTGTCTCTGCCTCTCTTTCTGTGTCTCTCATGAATAAATAAAATATTAAAAAAAAAAAAACAAATTAAGGGCAGTCCTTTGGGCTAGAGATTCAAAGCCAGGAGTCATTAGCATATTGAGTGCATCTTAAGCCAGAGGCTTACATTACAGAAGTGTTTCTGAAATGTGTGTGAAACATTTGTTTTTGTAAATTTCCTCTTTTATAAGGCAGTAGGAGGGCACCAGCCTGGTTCAGTGAGAGGAACCTGTGACTCTTGATCTTGCAGTTGTGAGTTGTGGTTTGAGCCCCACATTGGGTATGGAGATTGCTTAAATAAATAAAAACTTAAAAAAAGAAAAAGGCAGTGGGAGAAGTTGGGTATTTTCAAGTCTGTTGTAAATCATTTTGTAAAGAAAATTATACTGTATTTTATCTCTTGAGTAAATCTCTTGGACCTATGTTAGAATTATTTTATGTCAAGTACCATTATATCAAGTGAATAAAAAGAATTAATGTGTTCATTTACTCTTGCTGCTGTAACAAATCACCATGAATTTAGTGGCTCAAAACATCAGAAATTGATTCTCTCAGAATCCAGAGTCCAGAAGTCTGAAACCAGTATCACTGGGCAAAAATCAAGGTATGACAGGACCATGCTCCCTCTGGAGGCTCTAGGGGACAATCTGTTCCTTGTCTCCTCCAGCTTCCAGTGGTTGTGGACATTCCTTGACTTCATCAGGTCAATCTCTGCCTTCATGGTCGAGTTGCTTTCTCCTCTTCTGTGTGTGTGTCAATGTCCCTCTGTTTTTCTCTTATGTACACTTGTGATTGTATTTAGGGCCTCCCCAGATAATCCAGATTAATCTTCTCAAAGTCTTTAATTTAACCACATCTCCAAAGACCCTTTTTCTTTTCTTTTTTTTTTTTTAAGGTTTTGTTTATTTACTTATTTTTAAAGATTTTATTTATTCATGAGAGAGAGAGAGAGAGAGAGAAAGAGAGAGAGAGAGAGAGGCAGAGACACAGGCAGAGGGAGAAGCAGGCTCCATGCAGGGAGCCCAATGTAGGACTCGATCCCTGGTCTCTAGGACTACACCCTGGGCCGAAGGCAGGCGCTAAACCGCTGAGCCACCCAGGGATCCCCAAAGTTTTATTTTAAAGTAATCTCTACACCCAACGTGGGACTCAAACCCAGGAAGGGTTTGTCAGAACTCTGACAAGACCAAGAGTCACATCCCCTGCTGACTGAGCCAGTTAGGTGCCCACCCCCACCCCAAAGACTCTTCTTCTAATAAGGGAACATTTTCAGTTTCCAGGTTTTAGGATCCGTTGTCTCTGGGGGCCATTATTCAGCTTAATTACAGTCACCTACACAATTGTTAAACTGGGGTTTTGATATAAATGACCTCACATTTTTTTTGATTGACATTAATGATTTATTTATATTTTATTTTATTTTATTTTATTTATGATAGTCACAGAGAGAGAGAGAGAGAGAGAGAGAGAGAGAGAGAGAGAGAGGCAGAGACATAGGCAGAGGGAGAAGCAGGCTCCATGCACCGGGAGCCCAACGTGGGATTCGATCCTGGGTCTCCAGGATCGCGCCCTGGGCCAAAGGCAGGCACCAAACCGCTGTGCCACCCAGGGTTCCCGACATTAATGATTTAATAGAAAACTAGAAACCCCCAAGTCGGTTCTTCCCTTATTACTACATGCTCTTTTTTTTTTTTTTTTTTTTTTTTTTTTAATTTATGATAGTCACAGAGAGAGAGAGAGAGAGGCAGAGACACAGGCAGAGGGAGAAGCAGGCTCCATGCACCGGGAGCCCGATGTGGGATTCGATCCCGGGTCTCCAGGATCGCGCCCTGGGCCAAAGGCAGGCGCCAAACCGCTGCGCCACCCAGGGATCCCTCTTTTTTTTTTTTTTTAAGATTTTATTTATTTATCCATGAGAGACAGAGAGAGAGGCAGAGACACAGGCAGAGGGAGAAGCAGGCTCCCTGCAGGGAGCCAGATGTGGGACTCGATCCCAGGTCTCCAGGATCATGCCCTGGGCTGAAGGCAGGCGCTAAACCGCTGAACCGCCCGGGCTGCCCACTACATGCTCTTAATAGTAAACACAACTCTTTTTCTCTCTGGTAACACTTATGATATTCCACAAAAAGTCAAATATCATACTATCTCTGTGGCATGACATAGCTAAGAAATACGATTTCCAGGGGAACAGGACTGGCTCCGTCAGGAGAGCATGTGACTCTTGACCTCAGGGTTGTTAGCTGGAGCCCCACGTGGGGGGTAAAGATTACTTAAAAAGAAAATCTTAAAAAAAAAAAAAAAGAAAAAGAAAGAAAAGGAATGCTATTTCCAGATCTGTGTTGATATCACTTGATGATACTAGGTCAAATATGCTTTTGCATTAAGTAGCTATAGTCAATTATGGTTGCACAGTTGCCTCCTTTTATTTATTTTTTTTTAATATTTTTTTTCTTTTTTTTTAATTTTTATTTATTTATGATAGTCACAGAGAGAGAGAGAGAGGCAGAGACATAGGCAGAGGGAGAAGCAGGCTCCATGCACCGGGACCCCGATGTGGGACTTGATCCCGGGTCTCCAGGATCGCACCCTGGGCCAAAGGCAGGCGCCAAACCGCTGCGCCACCCAGGGATCCCCAGTTGCCTCCTTTTAAAGAACATTCAGGATCAAAGACGATGTCTTCGTTCATCACTAAAACTTGTCTTCAGTGAGCATAGGTTACATACAGTCGCATAATTCATCTCAAAATATTCCAGTGTTTTGTCAATTTCTATAAAAACAGGAGAAGCAATAAAACTTTGATAAATTTATTGCTAGCTTATTTGTTAAAAAAAAAAAAAGACAAAACTACACCTTTGGTACAGAACTTCCAAGGTTTTTTTTTTTTTTGTGTGTGTGTGTGAAGCAATTTATACCACATCATTGTCAATTAATTTTTATTTTATGAGCACCCAGCTACAAGCAATTATACATCAAAGGCATTCTCTGTATTTAATAGAGGTCCGATAAATGGTTCTACACATAAGAATTGCTTTGGGATGTGCTTTTTGTAGTTGTGTTAGGAATTAATTTATCATTTGCTTAGTACCTAACAAGGTCAGATACACAGCTGTTTAACACACACACACACACACACACACAGACTTTGCTGGAATTCAACAAGTTAATAAAAATTAATTGCAAAGGATAACATTTGATTTTCAAGTAGAATCCTTAAAAAGGGGGTATGTGAATAGACACAGGAACCAAACTGCAAGAACCTCCAGTGTCCCAAAGTTGGAACATTTAGAGCAACAAAACTAACAGACTATTGAATTGTTACTTGGTGTAAAAGAAATATGCATGGATCCAACTTATTTATTTATTTATTATTTATTTATTATTTATTTTTAAAAGATTTTATTTATTTATTCATGAGAGACACACACACACAGAGAAGCAGAGATACAGGTAGGGTGAGAAGCAGGCTCCATGCAGGGAGCCTGATGTGGGACTCGATCCCAGGTCTCCAGGATCAGGCCCTAGGCTGAAGGCAGGCGCTAAACGTTGAGCCACCCGGGCTGCCCAGTCCAACTGATTTAAATAAATAATTGAATGAAGAAATAAGTGAGGGAGAAGAGACAAATTACACAGGATTCCATATTATATATGTAGACACCCTCTCCTCGGGAGGCAGGCTTCATTCCCCGCCCTTGACTGTGGACTGGACTTAATGACCCACTTCTTTTTCTTCTTCTTCTTCTTCTTCTTCTTCTTCTTCTTCTTCTTCTTCTTCCTTCTTCTTCTTCTTCCTTCTTCTTCTTCTTCTTCTTCTTCTTCTTCCTTCTTCTTCTTCCTTCTTCTTCTTCTTCTTCATTTATTTATTCATGAGAGACACAGAAAGAGAGGCAGAGACACAGGCAGAGGGAGAAGCAAGCTCCCTGCGGGGAGCCTGATGTGGGACCGGATCCCAGGACCCCAGGATCACGACCTGAGCCAAAGGCAGACGCTCAACCTCTGAGCCAACTGGACACCCCAATGACCGACCCACTCCTGAAGAACAGAGTACAGAAAGGGAGAAATAGTAACTTTCCAATGGAAAAAATTGGCAGGCATGACCTTCACCTAGTGATAAAGGTTAGTTAAGGTCAAGATCTTCATTAAAGGCTGCTTTGGTAATGTAAGGCAGACAATGGGAATAAGAAGGTACATCTTTCTATTACTGTGATGTAACAGTTTTATCCTTCTCTCCTTAGACCTAATTTTGACGAGTTGGAAGTCAGCGTCTCCAAAAGCTTCTTGGAGTAGCTATTTTAGATAAGATTAGTGAATGTTCCGCAAATACAGTGGTTCTCCATTGTAGGACTTCCTCCCTCCCTATGTACCCTCATATTTGGCAGTGTGTGTGTGTGGGGGTGCTGATATTTAGTGGGTAGAGACCAGGGATGCTGCTAAACATCCTACAGTGACCACCACAACAAAGAATTATCTGAGATGGTGAATCCTGAACTAATTATATACATACACCTAATAGATGTTTTTTTTGGGTACCTACACTACCCCTTATACCAAGGATACATTCTCCAGATGAGGACATGGTCTGGCTTCTCTGGAAGCTCAAAATCACGTCTGGCAGTCAGAGAAGAGATGGAATACTTTAGCACTGTATATGACATTTGTAAAAAAAAGATTTTATTTATTTATTCATGAGAGACACACACAGAGAGAGAGAGAGGCAGAGAGACATAGGCAGAGGGAGAAGCAGGCTCCATGCAGGAAGCCTGATCCCAGAACTGCAGGATCACACCCTGAGCCAAAGGCAGACACTCAACCACTGAGCCACCCAGGCGTCCCTGTATATGACATTTTCTATGTAAAGGCCACACTTGCATGCAAACAAGAACCAAAATGAATAGTCCAGATAAGTGTTCTGGGTTTCTAGAAAGGTAAAGAGTTGTCTAGAGCTGTGTGTGGAAGAGATAGGACTTTCATTTTCTTTCTTTCTTTTTTTTTTTTAATAAGACTTTATTTATTTGAGAGAGAGAGAGAGAAAACATGGGCAGGGGGGTGGGGAGAAGAAGCGAGCTCAGAGCTGGTGCAGGGCCCCATCCCAGGACCCTGGGATCATGACCCCCAGCTGATGGCAGATGCTTAATGGATTGAGATAGGACTTTTTTTTTTTTTAAAGATTTATATATATATATAAAGAGAGAGAGAGAGAGAGAGGCAGAGACACACAGGAGGAGGGAGAAGTAGGCTCCACGCCGGGAGCCTGACACGGGACTCGATCCTGAGACTCCAGGATCACGCCCTGAGCCAAAGGCAGGCGCTAAACCACTGAGCCACCCAGGGATCCCTGAGATAGGACTTTCAATGAGCTTTGACAAACCCACAGACCTTATATACAGTCCTTAGGAAAGAGGAAGATGGAAAGGACCATAATACTTTACTCTAGAAGTACCAGGATATTCTAGGAATGAAACATGGCTTCAAATAGTCACAAAGACAGTTCCTTCTGCTGCTACATGCAGAGTGGGTCTCAGCTTTTTCACACTAACTGCAGAGAGGTTTCAGGGTGGGGGAGGGGTGCATCATCAGAATCCAGGTGATGATAATGGACTGAAAAGGCTCCTTAGATGATTGATTCTGATGGGCACCCCGCCCCGCCTTCTGAGAACCCCCCCCTTCACAGATTGTCACCTATCGGATGATACAGCTGTCACAGACCTGTGCAGGCTAATACTCTTCCTTCTGCTCATATCATTCCTCCCTGGTAACTCCACTTTGTTCCCTTTTTGCTCTTTGTGCCCCAGCCCCCGTTTTAAAATACGTGACAATCAGCAACTGTAGATTGTACCATTGTTAATGGATCATTAGTACTATCCTTAATGATGACGGCAACACCTTCAAAGCTCTTTGGAAGTAGATCCTGGGGATTCCGCTGGCGGAAAAGAAACAAAGATAGAATTCTTGCCAGACTTGCTGACTTAAAAACACTTTACGCAATGTATCTGACCAGTAGATGCCGCTCTTTTCCCTTTTGTGAATGAGTTATGAATGAATAAGCCTTCCCTTTGCCCTCCCCTCCCCCAAGTGCTGTTGTAGTGAAAACCAATCTGTCCCCAAGTCCTTAATGAATCTTTGAAATTCATCATCTTTTCTTCTGGTGCAGTCTAATTCAGACCCCCCTCCTCATTCTGTCTCCTGTAATATTCTAATAATATAATAACCTCTTGCCTCTGGTATCCTGCTGCCTTTTCCCATCCAACACACAGCCATCAGAAATCACTTTCCAAAAACAGATTGCTGAAAAATGGTGTCATGGGGGATGGAGTGGGGAGGGACTCTCTGAAGGCAATGGCAGGAGCAGAAGGGTCAAGGTGAAGTGGGCGCCTTCTCCTGCCCACAGAGAATATTTGTGTCACCTGGCTGCAGGAGGGCCGGGAGGAAAGGTAACTGACTAGCAGGGGAAAGGTGGATTCAGAGTCCTGATCTTCCTGCCAAGGAATTTGAACTGGCTCAGTAGGCCACAGAGAATCCCTGAGAGGTTGTGAAAGGGGCAGGATTAGAGCTGTGCTTGAACAAGATTAATGTGACCAGGCACGCGGATGGACTGGATGAAAAGGAAGTTCAGGCAGCTTACTAGAGTCAGGAGCAAAGCACATACAGACTGATTTGCAGTCTGGGGCAATGAGGAGGGGTAGTTCTTCAACCATAATATTAATTTCAGTAAAAACAGCTGCAGAATCAATGTCAGGAAACATCTAGGAGGGGGCGCTTGGGTGGCTCAGTAGGTTAAGCATCTGCCTTCAGCTGAGGTCATGATCCCAGAGTCCTGGCATCTGCCTGCATCAGGCTCCCTGCTCAGTGGGGAGCCTGTTTCTCCCTCTCCCTCTGCTGCTCCCTCTGCTTGTGCTTTCTTACTATCTCTCTGTCAAATAAATAAAATCTTAAAAAAAAAAAAACAAAAAGGAAACATCTAGGAAGCTGGGAACATACCTACACACTTTTGAAGTCCTGTGTGCATGCGTATGTACATGTGGCTTGCCGGTACCTTGCCCAGCTGCCTTTGGGAAGAGGATTAGGTGCCAGAAGCGAAACCACTACACTTGTTGTCAAGTAAGAAGTAGGAAAAAAAAGGAAAAACAGCTTGAGCTTCTTCCCGTATCACAGGCTTTCGATGTGTTATTATTCACCACTACAGTGTCAGATTTAGATTTTCCACCTCGAGGAATTCGGTTTAGCTTTAATTAGTTGCTGTGAATATATCTGAGCCAACTCTGGGAAGCATTTATCTAGAAAATAGTTTTCACTAAAATATAAGCTGGGTATAGGGTGGTTGTTTTTCTATGAGGCTTTGTATCATGTTCACAGTTATGAATTCCCTCCAGCCATCTGGGTGCTTTTTGCCACAACCCACCACAGTTACACCGGTTATCTGTTTATTAATCATAATTTTAAATACTATAGTATCGAGACCATCTGCAGCCCCATCCGAGCTCGACGAGTAGCTGCAGGGCCGCAGAGCACACATATTTTTCAGAGAAAAGATGATGCTTGCAGGTTCTTCTGCATAGAGGCAAAACGATGCATTTTTCATCCAGCAACTTTTCAGAAAAACAAGCTTAAAAATACCAGACAAATGAAAAACAGACTTCAGCAGTTACATGCAGCTTCCTGAGTAAGTGAAAAATGTGCCTCTTGTGGTTAAAATGAGGGATCTGTTTAATATGGATGAAGTACCAACACTCCAGGCATTTTCATTGACATTTCCCTGTGACTTTTTGAACTTAGGAGTGCTGACAGGCAAGCCTACTCGGGCAGCCCCGCGGAGCGGGCGGTGGGACAGCAGAGCAGGCCGGGGGAGGTACAAGGCCGCGTCCGCTTCTCGCTCCCTCTGTTTTCCTGTGCTCTCTGCACTTCGTTTTCTTCCTCGCTTTTGCACTTGCCAGTCGTCCAGGATTCCATCTCTGAAGCCAGCCAGGAAAGCAGGCAAGGCTGGGGGCTCGTGCTCCCACAGCCCATCGCCTCTGCAGCGCTGGGCTTGCAACCCTGGACCAGACAGGGCGTTTGTAACAAGACCTCCTGCAAAGGTCAAGACGCGCTTCTTTGGGTACCTGGAAGCCAGACGCCACCCAGAGGGGCCGGGCGGAGCACATCTGAGAAACAGACCCAAAGGGTACAGGCGGGCAGGGAAGCGAGCCCCTCCCCCCCCCGCGCCCCCGCCGCCCCCCGGCCCCCTCGCTCGGTCCTCCCCAGCGGCCCCCAGCCCCAGCTCCGGGGCAGCCCCGCCGTCTGGCAGGAGCCGGGGAGAGACATGCTGTTTTGTTTAAATCCTCCACATTCTTTGCCATTTCCCCATTGGCCGGATGGGGCTACCCTCCCCGCCGCGGCCGCTGCTGATGTCAGCCTGGCTGGCGCTCGCTCCTCCCGCACCCACCTCCCCGGCCCGAGGCACACTGCGGCTCGGCGCGGGCTCCCGGGCCCCGGCGCGCGGCTGCAAACTCGCGGGCACGCACGGCGCTCGCCGAGCCCGGGGACTCGGGGGAGGGACGTGCGCGGAAGGCGCCAGCCTCCTCCCGCCCGCCCCGGCCGCCGCGAGCCCGGCTCGGAGCAACCCGCGGCCCAAGCCCGGCGCAGCCGAGCGGCCGCGGCTTCCCCTTTCTCCCGCTGCGAGCCCCGGCGCGCCTCGGGGACGGGCCCTAAAAAGAGCAGGAAACCTTGTTTACCGCCCGGGGAGAAGGGCCGGCCGAGCCTTTGTCTGGAAAGTCAGCATCTCCGGCTCCGGCCGCGGGGCGTTCCTGGTGCCATTCGCCTTGGGGCAGACCCGCCGGAGAAGGGGGTCGCCAGGTTCAGGCGGCTCGAGGCGGGGGACTTTTTGTGCATTTCGCTTGGATTCTCGCAAAGCTCCTTCCTTTCCTCCCTTGCCCGCCACCGGGCATGTCCTGATCCGGCGGCCGCTCCTGCCGCCCGGGGCTGCGGATCCGAGCGGCTTCCAGCGGGTCCCTCCCTGACTTTGCAACAGCGCGCTCGGCGAGGCCGGAGGCGGGGGAGCCCCGGACGCCCAGACCCGAGCCGTGACATGCTCGCGGGCGGAGAGGAGGAAGCCAGGAGCTGAGCTGAGCGCGCCGCCGGGGCTGCTCCGCCCGCCGGCTCTGAGCGCAGGGCTCCGGGCGCCCTGCCCCGCGCCTGGGCGGCAGCCGCGTCCTTCGGGGGCGCCCCCCGCCCCCGCCGGGGGCCCGCGGCCGGCAGGACCATGCTGCTGAAGGAGTACCGGATCTGCATGCCGCTCACCGTGGACGAGGTAAGCGCCGCGCCGGGCCCGGCCTCGCCCGCCCCCGCCCCCCCCCCCCCGCCCCGGGGCGCCGAGGACCCCGCCGCAGCCGCTCGGTCGGCGGAGCCTCCGCGGGCGGCGGGGAAGCCCTGCTGGAGCGCTGCCTCCCGACTCGGAAGGCTGGAGGGGAGGCGGGAGGGGAGCCGCTGTTTCCACTTGTCACCCCAGCGGGGGAGGGCGGCGTTGGGTGGGGCGGTGGACTCTAGGTGGAGTCTTGGGGGGCCCCCACAAACCTGACTCTTGGGGATCCGGATGCGCCAAAGGGAATTGGTGCGCCCCCCCCTCCAATGAAGAAAATGAACAGAGCAAAGCCAAGCGCCCCAAGCGCGTCCTGCTGGCTTGGGGGTGGGGTGGGGTGTGCGTGGGGAGCGGCACCCGGTCCTGGCGTGGGCCCCGGCTCCCCTCCCGCCCTTCGCTGCAAGGTCTGGGTTGGGTAGGGGAGAAGCCTCTGCCCTCGGGATCTCCAGGCCCGGAGTCCCGCTGGGGGCCACCTCGGAGCCCTAGGGGAGCCCTAGGGGAGCCCTAGGGGAGCCCTCCCCGGGCCCGGACTTCTCGCCGTCGCCGCCGGCCTGGGCGCCGCTCCCGCCACGCCCGCGCATCGAGGCTCCCAGACCTGGCTTCGACCTTTCCGCAAACCGCCTGGCTCGGAAACTTTCTGCGTCTCTTGTTTCTCCAGCGGCGGGGAGCGTGGTCTGCGGGCGAGCCCGGAGCGGCGGGGACGCGGGCGCGGCCACACGGGGGCGCCCCAGCACGTGGGTGCCGGCCCGGGGCTCGGCTCCGGGGGCTGCGGCTGCGGGGCGGGGGGCGGGGGCGGGGGGCTGGTCCTCCCACCGCTGCTCCAGCTCCATTCTCCAGATCTCCCGAAGCTTCAAGCTCCATCATTCAGGAAATGACTCAGTGAGGATTATTCAGGCCCCAGCATCCCGCGCCCCTACCTTTTCGGTGTTTTCACAATTGCTTAGCGCCCGTCCAGGGACGTCGAGGAAGCGTGAAGCCAATCGGGGAAATTTGAAACTCACTAGTGCGGGTTAGTGTGCGCCACCAAAGAGACTGCGAGCCAAACCGTGTGTCTATTTAAATACAGAGCATCTAATCTATCAGGTATATTAGTGAGCCTCTACCTTGTGGAAGGGGCGAGGCGCTTTGGGCAAGAAGCAGGTATTTAACCGATAAAGTGACTGCGCTCCCGAGGGGCCCGTCTTGATCTGTCATCTGGAGCAAGTGTTGAGGCAGGACCCATAGTACAATCCAAGGCAAGATCCAGGTAGCTGCGAGTTGACAAAACTATACATCCCCGGGACACTGGTTGCCAAAGAGAGAGGTCAGGCCCCCACCAGAATGATCGACCTGGCGATGCTGCCTGTTGGCATTTGAGGAGATAACGTTGGAGCAGAGTCTGGAAGGATGGAATGAATCCGGGTGGACAGGCAGTTTTGGGGGATGCATCTCGACCGTGTCAATCAAGTGGAGGAGCAGCACACAGCTGTGTGGGAAGTGGGGGAGGCAGATGAGTGAACCTGGTTAACCAGAGTAGTTCTAGAAAAGATTGAGATCTTCCCACCCTGGGCAGCTGAGCTGGAGCAGTGCAGCCTGGAGATGTGTGTGCTTTTTCATCTCTCCCCCCAGTGACTTTATTTATTGGTAGGGGTTTGGGATCTAGGCGCAGTGTTAGTACTGCATGAAATACTTCCAAAGTGCAGGTGATAGTCAAGAAAACAACCAGTTCTAGAATCTTCTTACTACCTACAAAATCTTTTTACTCTCTTTATTCTGATTGCTTTTTTTCGCAGGCTCTCCTGAACATTCAGGCACGGCTCTTAAGCCACTTATTGATTTATTTATGCATGCTACTAAAATACCCACCACTTCAGGGAGAAGTAATCACTTTTGAATAATACAGGTGGAGGCCCTTTCTTTTACTTGTTATTTTTTTTTGGGGGGGGGAGGGGAGGCCCTTTCTTAATTGGCAAATGAAATCAGGCTCCCCTTGTTAATAGAATATATAATTATAATTTACTTAATGTGTAATTTATTTGGACTAAAGCATGATTCAGTTTTTTTTTTAAGATTTTATTTATTTATTCATGAGAGACACATAGAGAGAGAGAGAGAGAGAGAGAGAGAGAGAGGCAGAGACACAGGCAGAGGGAGAAGCAGGCTCCATTCAGGGAGCCCAACGTGGGACTCGATCCTGGGACTACAGGATCATGCCTTGAGCAGAAGGCAGATGCTTAATTGCTCAGCCACCGAGGCGTCCCATGATTCAGTTTCTAAAAAAGTTATATTTTGAAGTTAGTTTTCCACTTGGTTAGAGAAACGGGGGTGGGGGGGGCAGTTTAGATTGATAGAGGCTTCAAACTGATAGGATTCAGATTTTCCAAGGCAGATGATGGGTGAGGAAACTAGGTACCTTGTGCCAGAGGTTAGATCCCTGGAATCTGACTTGGAGTAAACCTCCAGTGTCCACCCCCCACCCCCCACCCCCCCACCTTGTACTGTGTCCTACTGTCCTTAACATTAAAAACTGGGAAGGAGCATGAGGCGCCAATGTGGTTCCCTGGGTTGAGTGGCTGCCTTTGGCTCAGGTCGTGATCCGAGTCCTGGGATCAAGCCCCATCAGGCTCAGCTGGAGTCTGCTTCTCCCTCTCCCTCTGCTGCTCCCTCTGCTTGTGCTCTCTCTCTGTCAAATTATTAAAATCTTAAATAAAATAAAATAAAATAAAAAACTGGGAAGGGACTTAACAGTGTCTTCAAAGAAGACCATTACCATCACCTTAGTAGATAGATTCTTCAAAGCCTAACTTTTGCTTCAAGGCTTCATTTGCTTTGGGCCTGATTCCGTCTACACAGCACTTTAGGAATTTGTTTCTGTCTAAACCCCGCAGTGAATTAGGAGAGCCCATATTTATTTATTTATTTTTAAAAGTTTTACCCATTTATTCATGGGATACACAGAGAGATAGAGAGGCAGAGACACAGGTAGAGGGAGAAGCAGGCTCCATGCAAGGAGCCGGATGTGGGACTCGATCCCAGGTCTCCAGGATCACGCCCTGGGTGAAGGCAGCCGTTTAACTGCTGAGCCACCCAGGCATCCCAAGAGCGCCCATATTTTTAAAAATGACGAGAGTTGGTGAGAGAACCAATCCTGGGTTCATTCTTCTTCCCTGGCCGTATCCTTTTTTTTTTTTTTTTTTAATTTTATTTATTTATTTATGAGAGACAGAGAGAGAGAGAGAGAGGCAGAGGCAGAGGGAGAAGCAGGCTCCATGCAGGGAGCCCGATGTGGGACTCGATCCCGGGTCTCCAGGATCACGCCCTGGGCCAAAGGCGGCGCTAAACCACTGAGCCACCCGGGCTGCCCCCTGGCCTTATCCTATTTAACTCCTGGTGGAGGGGAGCATCAGGGGAACTAGTGTGCTATTATCCACATTTTGCAGGTGTGTAAACTGAGTCAGAAAAGTTAATTAGGGCAGTCCCCGTGGCGCAGTGGTTTAGCGCCGCCTGCAGCCCAGGGCGTGATCCTGGGGAACCTGGTTCGAGTCCCACGTCAGGCTCTCTGTATGATGCCTGCTTCTCCTTCTGCCTGTGTCTCTGCCTCTCTCTCTGTCTCTATGAATAAATAAATAAAATCTTTTTTTTTTTTTTTTTTTTTTTATAAAAAGAAAAGTTAAGTAATGTGGGTCAGGTCACCCAACTTGTTAATCGCCACGCCACAACTAGGGCCATGGTAAAACCCATTGTTTTTCTTTATGCTGCTCTTTCCCTGTCACTGGTATTTGATGCAAGAAAAAAGGGAAAAAAAGGAAAAAGAAAAAAACAGTTCTTGAAACTAGATTGAGTCAGGACTCTCAACTAAATGAAAAATCAAAGACCTTTTCAATTGTTAGAGAGGGTACTAGAATCTACCATTTCTCTAAGCCTTATTTTGACTCATGAAATGTTCCTGAGTTCCAGGAAAGAGGAGTAGTGTTGGGGCATAAAGAAAATAAAGCTTGACTACAGTCTTGATCAGTCTACATCAGAGTGTTGGTGTTTTGTTTTTTAGACAATTTCAGGATGAATAATTTTAAAAGGTAACATCCAATGGATTAATTTTAATAAAAAACCCCAAGGACTCCTGGGTGGCTCAGTTGGTTAAGTGTCTGCCTTCGGCTCAGGTCATGATGCTGGGGTCCTGGGATGGAGCCCCACATCTGGCTTCCTGTTTAGCAGGGAGCTTGCTTCTTCCTCTTCTGCTGCTGCTCCCCCTGCTTGTGCTCTCTTTCTTTCAAGTGAATAAATATAATCTTAAAAAAAACAAAAAACAAAAAAACAAAACCAACAACTTTGGAATAGTTTCTTCATTTATGTTCAATGTCATCTCTGAACTGAATATAAGCCATTTATTGGAAAGTTCTAGACAGTAAAGGTTCCTGGGGGCAGTAATAATAGTTGGCTCTAAAAAGATAGTTGTCAACTATCTTCATGTGGAACAATCGGTAATGTAGATTCTTTCATTTTAGACCTGGAAGGGCTAGTGGAGCTCTTCTATGGTTGAGCCATTTAATTTTGTGGAAAAGAACGTGGATGTAGAAGGTCCAGTCTCTAGTTGCCCATCTCCTAGGTAAGGGTAGGGTCTAGGCCAGAACCTGGGTCTTCTGATTTCTGTACTGAGCTGTTTTACTGTATGCCAGGGCTTCTCTCAATTTTCTTCCTCTGGGAGATTCCTCGTTGGAAGGAAATATCCCTAAGCTCACTGTGTGAAGCAGGGACACTAAGCAGCCTAAATAGTCTCTAGTTGAGGATGGCTTGGAGTCTCTGACCTTCTGTCTACTTTAGGGAACATTTGCTCGGCTGACCAGAAGGTTGGCCAGGGGGCTCTATGCAAAGCTGTTTTTGTCTAACAAGTTTACTGGTTTTCCTTAGATTGTGTATTTAATTGGAGTAACTTTTAGATGTGTGGCTCCAGGGAGATTATGGTAAAGTTCTTTTTATTCATTCATTCATTCATTCATTCATTCATTCATTCATTCATTCAGAGAGACAGAGAGGCAAAGACATAGGCAGCAGGAGAAGCAGGCTCCGTGCAGGACTTGATCTCAGAATTCTGGGATCATGACCTAAGCCAAAGTCAGATGCTCAACCACTGAGCCATCCAGGTGCCCCGATTATGGTGGAGTTCAAGGCCACTCTGCCCTAAGCCTCTCCTTGAGGCTGCCACTTGGTGCTGTCAGCACCCCAAACTCTGCCTTCAAGACTCCTTGGAAGAAAAAAAAAAAAAAGACTCCTTGGAGCAGTCTGAAGATCACCCCTCCCCGACAGGTTCTTATCAGTACGATCAGCATCT
Source organism: Nyctereutes procyonoides (assembly GCF_905146905.1). Taxonomy (NCBI): domain Eukaryota; kingdom Metazoa; phylum Chordata; class Mammalia; order Carnivora; family Canidae; genus Nyctereutes; species Nyctereutes procyonoides. The sequence continues at coordinate 47,543,575 of NW_026575020.1, read as the reverse complement.
TCAAGAGCTCAGCACATCCTAATATGAAGGCAGGAATCCTTTTATTTTCATTGCTTGCTTTGGTATTTTAACAGTTCCTGTTCTGACTGCATTAACGTTAATGTGTGCACTTTTAGGGATTTATTTGTAGTCCTTAGGGATTTGTTGCACAATGAAAAATAGAAACACTTCCCTCCCCTCCAAGAAAAGAAGAAAGAGAAAGAAAGGAAAGGAAAGAAAAACAACTTTTTAATACAGAATATTATTTTGTTCTTTGCCCTGGCCAGGAGTCAATGCACTTTATCCAGCCTCCCCTGGGTCCCCAGAGAATTTTCTTGCGCACATTTCTGAGAACAGATTTGGGTTTGGGGTGGTGCCGACTCCGCAATGACCTAAATGGAGATTCCAAAATGCCCAATAATGTTTCCCTATTCTCTGTTTTAAACTTCATGAGATGCGTCTGCAAATATTGGGGCAGAAATCCTTTCGGGAAAGAGAGTTCAATCTGAAACTGGCATCAACACTGTTCTTTGTACAAAGTGATACTCCCAAGTATAAAGAATAAAGGATCCTTGGATTAATCTCACATACCCCCCCCACCCCACCCAGGGTCCCTCATGAACATAATTTTAAAAATGTTTTTTAAGAACAAGCACTATTTTGAACCCCCGCCCCCCCAACTAGCCAAGTTGGGATGGACCAAGGCCAGAGTCAGGGGTTTGATTTCTGGGTGATGCTGTCCCACAGTCTGAGAACCACGTCCCTCATGCTGCCCGGCTATCTTGCACAGCTCCCTTGCTGGTCGGGAGTGGCACCTGGGCGGGTTAATGGATAAATGCAAACCTTTCACCACTAATGGAACAGACAACAAGGAGCAGATGCTGTCGTCCTGGCTGGTCAGTGAGATTGACTTTGTGTGCAAAGGACACTGCATTTGCCCCGTGATTTGGGTGTGAATGTCTGCCACGCTCAACAGTTTCTGGGCCTTGAAAAAATGGACATTATTGTAATAAAACCTTAGTTAAAAGTGGGTGGTAATTAACTTTTGCTTTTCATTACTAAAGAAGCGGGTGAGTCCCTGAGGCTCTTAAAAACCAACTCAAAAACCTTGTGTCTGATTAAGTGAGTAATACTTCATTTCAGAAAAGCTCTCCTTTCAGGTGAACAGAGACTACTATATTTTTATAAGCAGTTTTTAAAAAATTAATAAAGTTTCAACACTCAGTCTCTTTAAGATCCACCGTGCCTGCACAGCCGTCCCCCCCTCCCACACACACCCGGAGTGTCAATTGGGAAAGTGTGTGTATGGGGGGGAAGTATTCACAGAGCCCTTCTTTTTAAAAAGATTTTATTTATTTATTTATGAGAGACACACAGAGAGGCAGAGATATAGGCAGAGGGAGAAGCAGGCTCCTCATGGGGAGCCCGATGTGGGACTCGATCCCCAAACTGGGATCATGCCCTGAGCCAAAGGCAGGTGCTCAACCACTGAGCCACCCAGGTGTCCCTCCTTTTTTTTTTTTTAATATAAAAGTGTGTGCACAGTGACGGGCACTTAACATGTTTTTCGGGGTTAGTGATTACTGGAAGAGTACGTCGAGGTTCATTGCTTTAGCCGCCTGACTGAGGCTAAAGCAGGTGCCCTGGTTGACCTGTGTGGGCTTTGGCCTGCTTTGGGTTGCCTGGAGGTTTATATGGTCAAGTAACTTGGGAAACTTTTTTGGAAACTAGCTAACACGTCTGCCCCTGTTTGGAGAAAAAGACAGATATAGAAATCAGCTGATTTGTAACAAGAAGTCAGGAAGGTTTTATAGATCTTTTGTAAATTCGGCCCACTAGGAGAGGAAAAGGAGAATTTCAGATTCTAGATTGCCAACTGCCTGCCCTCCCTGTCTTATCCTGGCAATTGGGAATTTTGTGATATTCCCAAGTGGAGAATTTTTTTTTTTTTGTAGGCTACATGACAGATGATGTGCAAATATGTTACAGATAGTAAAACTGGAAAACGGGGTGCCTGGGTGTCTCAGTCAGTTGGGTGTCTGCTTTTGGCTCAGGTGGTGATCCCAGGTGATCCAGTCCCACATTGGGCTCTCTGCTCAGTGGAGAACCTGCTTCTCCCTCTCCTTCTGACTGCTGCTCCCCCTGCTTGTGCTCTCTTTCTCTGTCAAATAAATAAATACAATCTTTAAAAAAGTTTTTAAAAAAGTCTGGAAAACAAATTGTATCCGGAAAAATGCAAAGTTGTTTGAAAAATAATTATCTTGGATTCTTAACTTTCCATATTGTACGTCCTCCAACTTAAAAACAATTCAGGGAAGTGCATGGGTGGCTCAGTGGTTGAGTGTCTGCCTTTGGCTCAGGATGTGATCCTGGGTCCTGGGATCGAGTCCTGCATCTGGCTCCCTGCAGGGAGCCTGCTTCTCCCTCTGCCTATGTCTCTGTCTATCTCTCTGTATCTGTCATGAATAAATAAATAAAATCTTTATTAAAAAAAAAAACAGTTCAGATCTTGGGGCTGCACACCTTTAATGGGTGCTTGTTTACATGGAACCTAAGTGGGAATAGTGCAATGTGATGGCCCTGCAACCAACCACCCACCTTCGTTAGCCCTCTCAAGCTTCTAGCCTCTGTTGCTGTCATGTGTTAAAACTTGAACGTTTATAGCACGCTTGTGGGTTTATAAGTGGAAATGTCACCTCCTTAGAGACATCTTTCCTGACCACTCCATCTAAAGTAGTGTTCTCCTATTCTTTATCTTTATACATATTTATCTCCTTCGGAGCATTGATCATAATCTGTATTTACTTTATTTGTTTGCTTGGAAGTCACTCATTCCCATCATTATCTTTTCAACACATAATCTACATAGGAAAATTGTGACAACAAAGTTTAACTTATTTTTCTTTCATGCTAAGTCTCTGACCTCCAGTGTGCATTTTCCATTTGCAGCACATTTCAATTCCCACTAGCCACCTTGCAGTGCTCTAGGGCCACAGGTGACTGACTGGTGGCTGCCAGTTTGGACAGTCAACTCTCATACTTAAACCTCAGGTCTGGCACAGAGATGCTTAGTGAATGGAAGGGAAGAAGCTGGGAAAATAGGGAACATTTCTGGAAAGCTAATCCCAGTTGTGTTCCTTCACATTGTTTAAGTTTTTTTTTTTTTTTTTTAAAGATTTCATTTATTCATGAGAGACACAGAGAGAGAGGCAAAGACACAGGCAGAGGGAGAAGTAGGCTCCATGCAGGAAGCCCGACATGGGACTCAATCCCGGGTCTCCAGGATCACCCTGGGCTGAAAGCGGCGCTAAACCACTGAGCCACCCAGGCTGCCCTGTTTAAGTTTTTTTCACCTAGATTTTATACCACCTGAAATTTTGCAAGCTAGTGATTCTTTTATATTACTAACATCTTTGGGGTGCCTCGGTGGCTCAGTCAGTAAGTATCTGCTTTGGCTCAGGTCATGATCCCAGGGTCCTGGGATCGAGTCCCACTTGGGCTCTTTGCTTGTCTCTCTCTCTCTCTGTCTCTCAAATAAATAAATAAATAAATAAATAAATAAATAAAATTCTTTAAAAAAAAAATCTTCATTTAAAAATTGCTCAGCAATACCCCTGAGAAGCTTGAGGCCAGTCTTTCCTCGGAGCTAATGTAATCATTCTGGTTTCCTCCTAACTTTTGGAGGAGTGTATTTAGTTTCTATTACTCTGTAACAAATGATCACAAACTTAGTGGCATAAAACAATACCCATTTATTATTTCACAGTCTCTGTAGGCCAGAAGTCTGGGGATGGCATGGTTGGATTCTTTGTTCCCGTTCTCTCAAAATTGAAATCAAGGTGTCAGCCGGGCAGCACTTCCTTCTAGAGCTTGGAGTCTCTTCAAAGCTTATGTATGGGGTTATTGACAGAATTCAGTTCCTCCTGGTTGTAAGACTAAGATTCCCCCCTTTCTTGCCAGCCATCAGCTAGGGGCCAACTCCTAGAGGCTAGCTGCCATTTCCTGCAATGTGGCCCTGTCCACAACATGGCACTTTCCCCCTTCAAGTCCAATAGGAGAGTATCTGCTATCACTTTGAATCTCTGTGATGTGTCATTTCTGACCTTCAGACTCTTTTTCAAAAAAGACTGGCCTGATTAGGTCAGGCCCACCCACCTTCAAGGGGAAGGAATTACAAACAGGTCATGCACTGCAGGGAGCAGGCATTTTGGGGGCCTTCCTGCTTACCGTGGAGAAGATAGCTGGATTCACAGTTTCTCCTGAAGTAGTTATTTCTTGTATCAAGGTTGGCACTCTGGGGAACATGGAAGTTTTCATATCACAAATATTTATTGGACTCCAACTATGTGCCAGGTGCTAGGCCGGGTGCTAGGGATGGAGCAGCAAACAAGGCAGGCAGGATTCCTGCCCTCCTAGAGCTTACAGTCCTGAGGCCACTGGAAAAGTTTCGTGGCCATTTTAAAATGATTGCGATGAAGGTACGTCGGTGGCTCAGTTGTTTAGGCATCTGACTCTTGATTTTGGCTCAGGTCATGATCTCAGGGTTGGGAAATAGAGCCCCATGCATCATGCTCTGTGTGGCGGTGGGGGGTGGGGAGATGGAGCCTGCTTTAGATTCTCTGTCTCTCCCTCTGCCCCTCCTCCCATTTCCTCTCCTAAAAGAAAAAAAGATTATGACGATGGTTCAGAACTCTGTGTAAGTATGTTAAAAACCTTTGAGGGGCACCTGGGTGGCAGTTGGTTAAGCTTGCTACTCTGGGATTCGGCTCAGGTTATGATTTCAGGATTGTGATATTGAGCTCTACTCTGGGCTGTGCGCTCAGCATGGAATCTGCTTGAGTTTCTCCCTGCTTCTCCTGCTGCCTCTCCCTGCTCCCCCATGCTCGCTTATGCACTCTCCTTCCCTTCCTCTCTCTCTCTCTCAAATAAATATTTAACAAAAAATTGTATATAAAATACATCTCAGTAAAACTTTAAGAAAATAGAGGTAGCTATGGGTTTGTGTGTGTGTGTGTGTTTTTTAACATTTTTTTTTATTCATGAGAGATACAGAGAGAGACAGAGACACAGGCAGAGGGAGAAGCAGGTTTGCCAAGGGGAGCCTGATGCGGGACTCAATCCCAGGACCCTGGGACACGACCTGAGCCAAAGGCTCAACCACTGAGCCACCCAGGCTCCCCTGTGAGGTTTTTTTTTTTTTTTTGGTCCTCAGCAGAGTAGATCTCTATGTTTAGAGACAGCCATTGACAGAAAGTGCTGAACTTGAATTATGAGTACATCAAGAGTTGTGGTCAGTGTCCTCAAGGAGATGGCTCTAGTTGTCCTGATTTTAGAAAGCTTTCCAAAGAAGATTATTCTCTTCTGGAGCAGTGTGGGAAGAAAATCTGCCAGATCTGGACTAGAATGACCACAAGTTAGGTCAGAACTTGATACTTAGGGAAAAGAAACAATCACAGGTTGATCAGCTGCCCTGAGGTGAACCGTAGGGCTTCAGGGTCCTGGAGGACTGTTGCCCCTCTTTCTCACCCCAAGGGGACAGAGGCTAATGGCCAATCATGAGTGTGGAAGGAACAATACCTGCGGACCTTTCTGGCTATGGCTCCAAGTCCATTTCTCTGCTTTCTATGTGTATTGAATGGGAAGTCACGTGTTAGGTGAATGAGTCCTAGAAAACCCATTCTGGAGGAGATGGTTCTATATGGGAGTTGAACCTTTTGCCTTATTCATCTCAGATGTCCTGAAGACTTCCCATTACTGGCTTTATTGCAAAGGAGGCTGATTAGCTATCTAAACTGTCTCAACAGTCTCTCTCTAGGATGGCAAGATCATACCACACTAGGCTGGGAAAATCTCCCTAGACGGCAGACCCACTGAAGAAGGGAGCCCTACTGCATAGGACACTCTGTCTTGGCCATCGGCTTCACCCATCTCACAGGAAGGAGGCTGGGGTCCCCCGGACACTTTATGGCAGACTGCCTGAACGGCATTATCCGATGCTGTTTGTTGATGTAGCAACACGAAAGCTGGCCCTCACCAAGATTTTGACATCAAGTATTAAAGTGACTCATTCTTTCATTTCCCAGCTCTCTGACAAAAGGGGCCTGCTCTTGAAACTCCGTTTTAGACTTCAGTGGAAGTCGACTCATAATCTAAACAAGTAGCTATCGTAAGTTCTTGATCAAGTTTATCTAATGACTCTTCACTTTTTTTATGTCTCTTTTTTTGCTCCTTTTAAGTTTGGGTAAAACATGACCTTCTAGATTCTTCTTGTTCCTGAGCAAAGATAAAAAAAATCATCCTTTAATTCTTTGGATTGTATCTGACAATCTTTTTTTTTTTTTTTTTGTATCTGACAATCTTTAGGGTGTTGTTTCTTTCCCAGAATGAATCACCTAGAGAAGTAAGATTGGCCCAACAAATGTAATTTGATGACAGCCTATAATAATGTTGTTTAAGCGCTAATCTAAGCAGCTAATCTCCAAAGACTGGTCCCCGCCCATATCTACACACACCATTGAAGTCATTATATTTGCTATATTAAGGCCAGATTCAGGTGTTTCTGAGCACTAATTTGTGTATTTTTACACCAAAAATAACTAATCTGTGTATGAGAAGAGAACTTAGGGGTGCTTGGCTGGCTTAGTCAGTGGAACATGCAACTCCTGGCCTTGGAGTTGTGAGTTTGAACTCCCTGGTGGGTATAAAGATTAGTTAAAAAGAGAAAAGAGGGGTGGCTACCTGGGTGGCTCAGCGGTTTGGCACCTGCCTTCAGCCCAGGGCGTGATCCTGGAGACCCGGGATCGAGTCCCACATCGGGCTCCCTGCATGGAGCCTGCTTCTCCCTCTGCCTGTCTCTCTCTCTGTCTCACTGTGTCTCTCATGAATAAATAAATAAAATCTTTAAAGAAAAAAAAGAAAAAGAAAATTTATCAAATAGAGAATGAGAAGTCACCACTAACTTGGATATAATTGAGTTATTGAAAACCTCAAATGCACTGTATCTTATTTGCTGGATTGTTTGTATTCTGCAGAGCTCTCCCAAATTTTATGGTTTTAACTGTTGTAATGGGATTTTAAAATTTTATTTATTTATTTAGAGATTTTATTTATTCATGAGACAGAGAGAGAGAGAGAGACAGAGACATAGGCAGAGGGAGGAGCAGGCTCCATGCAGGGAGCCTGACATAGGACTCCATCCCGGGTCTCCAGGATCACGCCCTGGGCTGAAGGTGGTGCTAAACCTCTGAGCCACCCGGGCTGCCCTGGAATTTTTTTTTTTTTAAGACTTTATTTATTTGTGAAACAGAGAGACAGAATGAGCATGATGGGTGGGGGCTGGGGGGAGGGCAGAGGAGAAGCCGACTGCCCACAGAGCAGGGAGCCCGATACCAGCTCCATCCCAGGACCCCAGGATCAAGACCTGAATGGAAGGCAGATGCTTAACTGACTGAGCCACCCAGGCGTCTCTATTCTTTCTTGTTTGTGCTTTTTTTTTTGGAGGGGGGAGGGGATTTCTTCATTGTTAAAATAGTAAAGTTTCACTTACCAGTATGTCTGGCAAAAATGTTTTCAACTTGACAGTTGATAGAGACAGTGCTGTTTATCTGAGCCGTCTCCATCTTTGCATCTTAACAGCAATTGTGGAAGTTCTTTGCCCTGCCTCTTCTGACTCTAGCATCCAGGAGCTAGGAAGTTACCCTATGTCACAATGTCCTGACTGACTTGTGGCCTTGCAGTAACCTTGCTTTTATGTACGTAATAAAAGAGTCAGCTCGTATGCCTCAGCAATGCATCCCATGAAACGTTTTGTTTGAAAAGTGTTTTAAAATTTAGTTTCTTGTTTTTTTTCTTTTAAGATTTTATTTATTTATTTGAGAGAGAGTGAGAGGGTGCATGTACACACGTGTAGCTGGGTGGAGAGGGGCAGGGGGTGAGAGAGAGGGAGAGAATCTTCAAGCAGACACAAGTCTGAGCTGAGCATGGAGCCAATATGGGGCACCTTGAGATCATGACCTGAGAGTCAAGATGTTTAATGGACTGAGCCACCCAGGCACCCCTGGTTTCTGTTTTTATAGTTTGGACTGATAGCAATTACCTTTCACATGCAGACGAGGGAGAGAAATTATATTTGTTGACTGTCTTTTGTGTTTACTTAATCCTCGTAACCATCCCATGAGTTAGATGTTATCATTCCACTTTCCAGATGTGGATCATGGGTGCTTGCATGGCTAGTCAACAGTAGACCTACATCCACACCTCGGCTGGCCAGACTGCAGAGCCCATGCTCTTTGCCCTCCCTTGTTTTACCTTCCCTCTAGTCCAAAAGCTGGAAGGAATGATGGAAGGTGATCCAGTTCTATCACACACATAAAAAAAAAAAATAAAGAAAGAAAAACCTTCAAGAGTAGAGAACTTGTTTCAAGATTATCAAAGGAAATAATTGGGGGGGAAAGTAGTTCTTCCATTCCAGTTAAGCTAAGAGAGTGGTCCATAGGTTTTATCTTCCATTGAATGATCCATTTTACCCAAGTATTAAACCAAGTGACATTCCTCTGTTTAACTTTGATAAATGAATCATGTTCCTTTGAAAATAACTTTTGTAGTTCATGCTCTAAAAAGAGAACCACCCCTACACTTTTGGAAATTATTCCTTTTAATGGCAGTAAAAACCTTTGGCTTTCATAGAAATTATCAGCAGAGATATTCACTGATGAGTACCTGTGACTTTCTCAAAATTAGTATCAGGAATAACAATGGCAACAGACAAGTGACACCATGTTTTTGGCACATTTAGTTGAAAACTTAAAAGACTCTTCACCTGCAGGTAATCAAATTGGAGCATATGAAAATGATCAAAATGTACTATTCAAAGTTGTATGTTTACCCTTCCTGCTGAGTTAGCTGCTCCCTGGAAACTTCTGGCTCCCTTTTACTAGCATTGCCTCCAGAAGCATGTTAAAATTGCATTTTTAGAGTCACACCTCATGCAGACTAAAATAAAAAATTTTAACTTGATAATTATTTAAAAAACGGAGCCGTCAAGTATCTTTTCTTTTTTTTTTTCAAATATCTTTTCTAAATTAAAAATTATCCTCAAGTGACATTTACCATTATCAAAAGTCTTAAAAGTAATGAAAAAAACCCAAGCAAACCTGCCCTACTACGTTACACGGTGGAGATTCAGGGATGTTTTGCTGTGTCAGCACCATTGAACTAAACAGGTACACAATCTCCTAAAATGAGCTATTAGAAGGAGACCACACCGGGATCCCTGGGTGGCGCAGCGGTTTGGCGCCTGCCTTTGGCCCAGGGCGCGATCCTGGAGACCCAGGATCGAATCCCACATCGGGCTCCCGGTGCAGGGAGCCTGCTTCTCCCTCTGCCTGTGTCTCTGCGCCTCTCTCTCTCTCTCTCTCTCTCTCTCTCTCTCTCTCTGTGACTATCATAAATAAAAATTAAAAAAAAATATTTAAAAAAAAAAAAGAAGGAGACCACACCTAGTTGGATGTGTACATTCTGGTCAGTTTTTTAAGTAATAATTTAAAAAATTGTGCTAAGATACATATAATACAAAATCTGCCATCAACCATTCTTAAGTGTATGGTTCAGTGGCATTGAGTACCTGAGTACCATTCATGTTGTTGGGCAACCACCACCACCATCAATCCACAGAACTCTCTTTGTCTTGCAAAACTGAAACTCTATACCCATTAAAGAAGAAATCCCCACTCCACCTGCCTGCATCCCCTGGCAACCAACCACCACTCTACTTTCTATGCTTTACTACTCTAGGTGTCTGGTCAGTTTTGTTTCGTTTTGTTTTGAAAGTGTTGCTTTCATCAATTTATCATTAAATTCATATGCCTTTTCCAGAAACAAACCTAATGTAACTTACATTAATGGGTCTAACGAAATAGAATTTTTCCCCTGAACTTTGCCTTCTTTCAAGGAAGGAAAATGACAAAATGGGTTCATAGCCACACTTTGGGAGGTATTCATGACTCAGTTACCTAAACCTTTGTAGCAACAGATGAAGTGCTTGGCAACTTGAACTCAGGAGTCCTTCTATACTGTTATTTAACAGAAAAAGTGCATTTTGTTCAGAAGCCTTAGTAAGGTGGGAGACAGTACCACTGCATTTTGGAAGCAATTTAAACGAACGGGATTGGCACTGACACATATTCTTCTGTTAAAGCCAAAGACAGAATATTTGATTAATGATAATGCTTTATTCCTGTAGTAGGTGGAAATAGACATTAACTGGACCCTTTTTCTGAATGAAGAAATACAGTTAGAACGTTGGCTTTTTAAAATTTTTATTCTGTGAATGGGTTAATGCAGGAAAAAAAATTGTCACTATGATGGCTTATTGATCAATTAACCTTGTAACCAACAAGTTTGTAACCAACAACTTTGGATTTCATTAGATTTTATAGGACGATGGTCCTTCCCCTCTCAAAAAGGAGTTTCTTCTATTCAGGAAAGTAGTGGGTTCTAATAAAAATGTTAACCCTCAATTTCCATCCCGTCTGAGAAGCATTTTCCAGTGTGCCTGAACACCTTACAGGCATAATTCACCTTAAATGCACCTGAAATTTGAAGCCACAGAAGTCAATGTTCTCTCCTTAAACCAGTAATTGGTAATTAAAATAGAGAAACAGGACTGGAGAGATTTTTGAGAGAGTTAAATTTGTCATCATCTACTTGTTTGGACAGGTAGTTGTGAAGACAGGGGTTATCACGAACTACTTGAGTCCATGGGCAGGGTCCTCTGAAATGTGAGTTTCCTATGGTTCAAGCCCTGGTGACCTGCTCCTCCATCAGGAACCTTCTGCAAGTTTGTTGTGACCTAAAATAACCATGATGCTGGTGCTGATGAAAAAAAACAAAAAATGAATGTGATGCTTGACACCACCTCACACGGATCATCATTCTGGAGTAGTTCAGCATCCATAAAAGTGGCATGGTGGGTAAAAGCAGTTTCTTCATAGTTAGAAAGTGCCATGAAAGACCTGACCGTTCTTTTGCTCAGCGAGACAGGTTTAAAGACATGAAGTGTAGTTATTTATCCTCCCTTCCCCCCCAAAGTGCAGAGAGTTTGGTAGCTAGAATTGCATTTAATCATCAAGGTACAGATTGTACCCTGTGTGCTGGAGACCCAAACCCTGTTCTGTTGAAGGCCATGATGAATGCTCATTTTTTAATATTATGTTTTTGCTGCTTATAAAGAGGCATCGTGTCCAAAATGAAAAAAGCCTTTAGAGTCAAGATATAATAGCTCACCTCTTTTGGATTGTGGTTGACAGAAACTTGGACACAGCTGAGCTGAGTGTAATTATGTTTTTCAGCAGTGTGACTTATGTTGCTGCAGATAGGGGTGTACTTTGAGATTTCTTGCCAAGATCTGTCTGAAAAGAAGCTTGGTGGTGGTTTTTTTTTTTGTTGTTGTTGTTGTTTTGTTTTTAAATAGTAATTAGGCTATTAGTTGTCCAAATGGAATAATCCGCTTAAGCCTTTTCAAGAAAAACATTTCCAAAAGGGTCAGGTGTATTTGAGATTAGCCATTATTTACGTAGGTGCTCAGCCTTTCACCCAAGCTTATCTAGGAGTTGGTTCTTGATGTTGGTTAGGTATGTCAGAAACCATCTTATTTTTTTAAAGGGGTCAGTACAGGGTTCTCAGATCAAAAGCAGCCAAGTCCCTGGGATCCCAGAAGCTTTATTATAGATTTGTGAATTTTGCATCAGCACTCCAGGTACTGTCAGGGCTGTTCTTGGCCTTCAGACAGTCTTCTCTGTGGATCTGGAGAAGAAACTGCCCAAAGGCCTTACCGGCCTCTGTGTTTTTTTTTTAAAGATTTTTTTTTTTTTTGATTTTTTATTCATGAGAGACACAAAGAGAGAGAGAGTCAGAGATCTAGGCAGAGAGAGAAGCAGGCTCCATGCAGGGAGCCTGATGTGGGACTCCATCCTGGGACTCCAGGATTACACCCTGGGCCAAAGGCAGACGCTTAACCGCTGAGCCACCCAGGCGTTCCTTGGCCTCTGTTTTTGAGGAAAGTTAAGAACAAAGTAAAAGGAGTGTCTGTGTGGCTCAGTGGTTGAGTGTCTGCCTTTGGCTCAGGTTGTGCTCTAGGGGCCTGGGATGGAATTCCTCATCAGGCTCCGCACAGGAAGCCTGCTTCTTCTCTGCCTATGTCTCTGCCTCTCTTTCTTCGTCTCTTGTGAATAAATAAATAAAATCTTAAAAAAAAAAGAACAAAGTTAAAAAAAAAAAGGGCAGGGGGGAAGTGGTGGCCAGGGCTAAAGGAGTGTAGTTTAGAACCATGGTCCAGGCCTGTGTTGCTGACCATTGGGCTCAGGACCTAAGCCAGGATAGAACCTACCTACCCGGATGGAGACTCCACCCTCTGCTACCGCCCCCTGATCCTCCCTGTGGCACACCTTTTGGGTGTGTCTCATCACTAAGCTGGATGATCAACTTTCTTGCTGCCTTTGTTGGACCTTTTCGAATTGCAAATCAACCACACCTTACCATGTTCACGTTTTAAGTCCTCATAATGCTCCACCTCCCAGAGGGAGTATCATCCCTGGAAAAGGGCCTAATTACTTTCTTCTTTTTTTAAAATGATTTTTTAAATTTATGACAGAGAGAGAGAGAGGGGCAGAGGGAGGAGAAGTAAGCTCCATGCAAGGAGCCTGATGTGGGACTCGATCCAGGTACTCCGGGATCACACCCTGAGCCAAAGGCAGATGCTCAGCTGCTAAGCCAGCCAGGCGTCCCGGCTTTATTACTTTCAAATATGATTTTCTTTTCATTTTTCTCTACCCTTTCATTTAATTAAACATCTTTGCATTTTATGTCCTTGAACCAAAATACCTATGCTGCTCTATGTTGGGGTTTCTAGTTTAGGGGGTGCAGTATATCGAAGAGTATGAATGTGATTTTTTTTTAAGATTTTATTTATTTATTCATGAGAGAGACAGGCAGAGGGAGAAGCAGGCTCCATGCAGGGAGGTCCATGTGGGACTTGATCTGGGGACTCCAGGATCACGCCCTGAGCCACCCACACGTCCCTGAATGTGAGTTTAGAAGAAGGAGCTGGGTGGCTCAGTGGGTTAAGTGTCTTTGGCTCAGGTTGTGATCCCAGACCCCTGGGATAGAGCACCCCTATTGGGCTCCCTGCTCAGCAGGGAGACTGCTTCTCCCTCTCCTGCTCCCCTTGCTTGTGCTTTCTCTCTCTCTCTGTCAAATAAATGAATAAAATCTTAAAAAAGAAAATAGAAGAACGAGCTGAGTGATAGCTATGAACTAATTTAGGAAGACTGGATTTTCCTGTGCCTCAGTTTCTCCCAACTGTTAAATGCCTCTCTTTTCCGCTTCCATCAGGGGCTGATCATAGGAGGCGCGGGGAGCTTCCTTGGCAAATGTAAGGGGTGAGAATTGTCCATCCGTGGATTCTGCATGAATTCTTGCTAATTGTGCATTCCCTGAGCAATGCAGAAAATATCGTCTCACATTTTAAATACCTTTATATTAGGGGGACCAGCTAGTGCTACAGAGATTTTGGAGTCTACTTTCCAAATGGCCCATGGGAAGGAATCCTGAGGTATCCGCTGGCTGAGTTTGGCCAGTGGAAATGTTATGTCATAGTAACAAATGCTATAGGATTAGTTTTATTTCCAAGCCTTGCAGAGGCTATAAATTGCTTCTAAAAATTTTATTCTCCAACACCATGATGTTTATGTTGCTATGGTGGTGTGTCTCTTGCTTGGGTGTCAGGATCGCCATTGAAAATAGATAGGCCAAAATAACAGCTTAACAGGTGGCTGTGCTTTGTGATGTTGTTTGTAAAACTATTTTGCAAAGAGGTCCAGTACAAGTAAATCACATAACTGTGCCCCTTACTATATTTTATATCTTAGCCATGCTTTCTTTTTTTTTTTTTTTAACACATTCCTCCCTTTTCTATTTTATATATAGATTTCCCCTCTCTTTCCAGCAGTGCCATGCCAATTTCCTGTAGTAACACAAGGAAAGATTTCAGCTCATTTTCTTTAGTGGTGGATGTCCTTTCCTTATTTGTGTAATTGGAGCCCTCCTCCTAAAAATAACCCTTCTTTTCTTAATGTGATTCTTTTTATAGCTGATGTACTCTTTATTTAAATGAAAGACCTCTTTTTAATGTGGCATTTACATATACATGCTTATGAATTACATACTATATCCATATATACCTATTATGTATCTATTTCCTTGTAGGGTATAATAGTGAATTTAGTAGTAGAAATTGTTCTATTGACCTATCATTAAGCTTTCACCTGCTATTAAATGGTCATTTTCTTTTTTTTGAGATAAAAATCATAGAACCTTACCATTAAAACGGCTCAGCTTCCTGCCCACTGCAAGTATCTTTCCTATGATAATCTTGCATGGTGATCATCTTGCCTGTTAGCTTAAATACCAGCATAGTAGGATGCTCACTCTTTTGGGGTGTGACCTCAAAAGCCACGATTGTCCTATGATTGTCCACCTCGATGTATTAGAAGGTCCTTTCTTATGTTTCATTGCTGTCTGCCTTCCTGGAACTTTCATGGCTGTTACTCATTTTCCCCCCTACAGTGAGACAAATACAAGTCACTTCCACATACTGGCTCTTTAAATATTTAAAGAAAACTATAATGTCCTTTGGTTTTCTCTTCTACTGGCCTAATATCCTCAATTCTCTTAATGACTCGCCTTAGGAAATGGTTTCTGGATTCCCTCATTATTCCTGTGGTTCTCCTTTGTTACTGCCATTTACAATGCTCTAGAGCAATGGTCAGCAAACTTGTAGTAAAGGGCCAGATAGACACACTGCAGACTTGCAGGCCATCATGCCCCTATCACAACCACTCACCTCTGGCCTGTAACACAGAAGCAGGCAAAGACAATTAGATAAGTGAATGGGCCCGGCTCTCCTCTGATAACATTTTATTTATGGGTACTGGAATTTGAATTTCATATAATTTTCACACGTCACACGATATTATTCTAATGTTGATTTATTTCAACCATTGAAAAATGCAAAACCCATTTGTAGCTCGAGGACCCTACAATAATAGGCCCAACATGTTGGAGGACCCGGCACACCTGAGGCTCTGTTGATGCTTTAGCATGAGCGTTGCCATTTTCAGAAGCTGCGTCAAACTACTGGCTGTTTCCGACAAGGTGATCAGCTCCCTGAAGTCTCCTGGCAAAGCTCAGTCTCTCTACCTGGCGTGTGTATGAGATCTACAAAAATAAGCAGCCTTACAGCAACAACAGTGATTACCATAGGACTTTGAAATGTAAATGTGATGAATGGCATCTGCTGATTTCAAGTTGGACAAAATGTTTTTGATTCTTGCTTCTGTTATTTACCATATTCGTGAATTCTCTTAGCTCAGTGGCAGATGTAATAAGCATGCCTTTCTGTCTTTAGCCAAGCCACTAACTTTTTGGTAACATCCAAATCACAAAATAGAGGTCATAACTGCTTAGCTTGGTTGCAGAAACCAGGAGGCATCTGAGTATAGAAAGGAAGTCTTCAATTCTATTTTCATAAGCTTAAGAATGGATCATTCTCTACTTCCTCTCCTCATTAGTCTTAATTTTTAAAAACTGGTTTTCATTAGACGTGAAACCTGTTTAACTGAGATTATAATTTAGCATGCAGAGGAAAAAATTTAGCAAATGGTGAAGCCAGTTTTTTTTTTTTTTAGTGTATAAACATTTAATTAAAATTATATATTTGTTTCTGTGGGCATTTACATAGCAAGGCTTTGCTTTCACAGGGGAAGTAAAAACACAGTGGGCCAACATTTGTGGAATATTCTAGTGTGCCAGGACCATTATGTTAATTATCTCATTTTATCCTTACAGTCATCATCCAGGGTGGGGATCCTATTATCTTCATTTTACAGAACTGGAAATTGAGGCTCACAGGATTTGCTAGTCACCCAGAGGGTCAGTGGCAGAGCTGGATTCAAACCCAGGGCTCTTTACTACAAATTCCATTTGCTTTCTCCAACAGCATCATTGCTTTCAGTTGCCAGAGAAGTTGAAATTTGTTCATTAGCAAGTTAATTAATTGTATCAGTATAGAACATTGATCCTAAAGTGGAAATATATTCCTGAATTATTTACTGGAATGATACATTTTGCAGTGTATATCCCAGAAACTGTGATATAAAATGAGAATATTGGCCTCTCTTTTATGGAAAGAGTGATCAGTTAAAACTATTTGCTTTTGCCATTCTTTGGTAAAACTGGAAACACAGATACAATTTTAGATTACCTTAAAGCTATTATAAATCTTGAGGGAAATCTTGATTGTTTTTAGAAAGCTTCTATATTTATCTAGACTGTATCTTGCAACAAGGCACTTCAAGATGTCATATGAATATTCAAAAACTAATAGAGCCTAGATAAGAATGTGTGATAATCTAAAGATATCATTTAAAACAGGGCTTTAAAAATACATTACTTCAAGTGAAAAAGGAAATCTTGTAAACAAGTTTTTATAAATCACTATGCATTCTGATTCCATTTACTTCCTGAGTCTTTAAAGGCAAATTTATAAAAGAGAGATGAAACGAATTTTCAGAATAAAACTTTGAAGCTCAGAAAGTAAATTATATTTAATATTTTAATTGTATGAAATGGATTCCTTCATCATAGCTAGTGCTGGGAATGACAAAACCTTTGCTGAGATTATTTTATGAAGGAATGAGGTTGTGGCTTCCAGGAGCTGCTGGCCACCCATGCTTTAGATTATGAGCTCCTCTGAGGATCATGATTATCTTTTTCTTTTTTTTAACTTCCTGCCAGTCACTTTTTTTTTTAAAGTTTATTTATTTATTAGAAAGAGACGGTGGGAGCAAGCATGGTGGGGAGGGGTAGACAGGGAGAGAGAAGTCCAAGCAGACTCCTCACTGAGCGTGATGTAGGGCTTGATCTCACCATCCTGTAATCATGACTTGAGCTGAAACCAAGAGTGACACATACAACTGACTGTGCCACCCAGGCACCCCCCCTACCAGTCATTTTTTTTCTAAAGATTTTATTTATTTATTCATGAGAGACACACAGAGAGAGGCAGACACATAGGCAGAGGGAGAAGCAGGCTCCCCGCAGGGAGCACATTGAGGGACTTGATCCCAGGACCTCAGGATCACACCCTGAGCCGAAGGCAGATGCTCAGCCACTGAGATACCCAGGTGCCCCTCCCTCCTGTCATTTTTATGATGCTTTATACACTGCTTGCTTAGTGGAGGTTGGCTATCAGGTTAAGATCATTTAAATTCACATCCAATTTTTTGTGTTGATCGTGATTTGAAAAATGGGGAAAAAATAGATTTCTCTTTTAAATTTTTTTGTTTTATATCGAATATTGAGTAGGAATGAAGCAATATGGCCACGGACCCATTGCCTACCAGGCTTACTAAATACAATGATACGATTCATTGAACACTCTTACCTGCCCCTCCCTGATCCTATGCTCTCTATGCACATGGCATCACGGAGGAGGTTGTTTTCAATAGCTTGCCATTATTTTTTTTCTTATTTTTTTTAATATTTTATTTATTTATTAATGAGAGACATACAGAGAGAGAGGCAGAGACATAGGCAGAGGGAGAAGCAGGCTCTAAGCAGGGAGCCTGACGTGGGACCTGATCCCGGGTCTCCAGGATCACGCCTTGGGCCCAAGGCGGTGCTAAAGCACTGAGCCACCGGGGCTGCCCAGCTTGCCATTATTTTCTGTTACAGTTTTGTATTGACCTATAATTCACATAGCATAAAATTCACTTTTTAATATATATATTTACTTAAAGATTTATTTATTTATAAGAGACAGAGAATGAGAATGAGAGACAGAGAATGAGAGAGAGCATGAGCCAGAGGGGCAGAGGGAGAGGGAGAGAGAATCCCAAGGAGACTCCAAACCAAGCATGGAGCCTGATGTCATGTTTGATCCCAGCACAAGATCACAACGTGAGCCAAAATCAAGACTCAGAGCCTGACTGAGCCACCCAGGCACCCCAAAATTCACTTTTTAAGTAAGTGTACAGAGCAATAGTTTTAGAATATTCACAAGGTTATACAGGCATCTACCACTACCTAATTCCAGAACATTTCTATCACCTAAAAAGAAACCTAATACTCATTAATAGTCCCTCCCTATTACTCTGTTTCCCCAGCTCTCGACAACTGAAATCTACTTTGTTTTTATTATTTTTTTAAAGATTTTATTTACTTATTTGAGAGGGAGAGAGTGAGCAAAACAGGGGGAGGGGCAGAGGGAGAGGGATGAGCAGCCTCTGTGCTGAGCGTGGAGCCCAAGGCTGGGCTTGATTTCATGACCTTGAGATCATGACTTGAGCCAAAACCAAGAGTTGGACTGGCTCAACTGACTGTGCCACCCAGTTGTCCCCAGATCAATTTTCTATCTTTATGAATTTGCACAAGCAGAAGGAGAAGTAGGCTCTTTGAAGGGAGCCCAATGTGGGACTCCACCCGATGTGGGACTCAACCCCAGGATCCCTGGATCACGCCCTGAGCTGAAGGCAGATGCTCAACCTCTGAGCCATCCAGGTGTCCCTCTTTTTCACCTACTTATTAGCTATTTGTAAATCTTGGGAGGAAGAAATTTCTATTTAAGTTAGGTGTCTTTTTATGATTGGGTGAAAATTCTCTTTGTATTCTGGATATTAGACCCTAATCAGATACATGATTCGCAAACTTTTCCTCCCATTCTGCAGGTTGTCTTTTCACTTTCTTGACAGTGTCCTTTGAAGTGCAAACATTTTAAATTTTGATGAGGACCAGTGCATCTATTTTTACTTTGGTTCCTTGTACTTTTGATGTCATGTCTAAGAAACCATTCCTTTTCCCAAGGTCACAGAGATTTACACTATGTTTTCTTCTAAGAGTTTTATTGTAGAAGTTCTTACATTTAGGGCTTTGGTCCATTTTGAGTTGATTTTGTATATGGCATAAAGTAGAGATCCAAATTCATTTGGTTGCAAGTGGTTTTCCATTTGTCCCAGCACTATTTTTTGAAAAGACTGTTTTTCTGCATTGTATTGCAGAGCTTGATCTTTCTCCTTCAAGATTTTGATCCTTGGATTGATGCATATAGCTATAATTCAATCATTTTTATGGCTGTCCAGTATCCTCTTTTATTTAAGTATTTATTTACTTAAGCAGTCTCTACACCCAATGTGGAGCTCAAACTCATGACCCCAAGGTCAGGACTTGGATGATCTTCCCACTGAGCCAGCCAGGTGCCCCTTATAGCTATATAGTATCCTTTATGAATCTGCCAAAATGCATTTATCCATTCTTTGTTGTTGTTGTTGTTGTTGTTGTTGTTGTTTTATAATAGACATAGAGAGGGAGAGGCAGAGACACAGAAGGAGGGAGGAGCAGGCTCCATGCCAGGAGCCGGATGTGGGACTCGATCCCGGGACTCCAGGATCACGCCCTGGGCCAAAGGCAGGTGCTAAACCACTGAGCCACCCAGGGATCCCCTGTTGTTGTTGTTTTTAAAGATTTTATTTATTTATTCATGAGAGATACAGAGACATAAGCAGAGGGAGAAGCAGGCTCCCTGTATGTAGGTAGCCCAATGTAGGACTCAATCCCAGAACCCTGGGATCGCGATCTGAGCCAAAGGCAGACGCTCAACCACTGAGCCACCCAGGCGCCCCTATTTATCCATTCTTTGATCCATGCACATTGGGTTGTTCCTAGAGTTTTGCTTTTATGAGCATTGGTGCTGAGAATATACTTGAAACTCTTTACTACCCATGTGTGAGAGTGTCTAGGGAATATGCCTAGGAATGTAGAAAATTATGCACATGTTTTCCAGAGTAATAGCAATATTTTATGCTCCTATTAGCAATGTGTAAAAGAGTTACATTTGGGAAAACTCAGTTTTTAAACATTCTGTTTGTTTAGTGTCTCTTTGAAAACAGTCATTACCTAAAGGAAAGTTGTAGTATTTGCAAGTGAAATCTGCCCTTTACACTTCTGATATTTTATTTGTAAGAATTAATTTTAAACAAGTGAAAGATCAATAGCTGGAAAACCTAGTATATAATTATTATCTCTTTAATTTGTAAATATTAGTGTAAGACTTAAACAGATCTTAGGCTGGTTGAGGTAGTAAAACTTTTTGCTAATGGTTAATGAGCATGTGTGCTACAACATGGCCAGCCTACTATTGCTCTCTTACATAGAGTCTGGACCAAGTTTGACATAGCAGTTGGCAGAATCAGGATATAGAAGGGTGGGAGGATGCTCCCATTTCTTAGTATTCACATATTAGTATACATGATTAGGCTGAGACAAAATTGTGTCCACGATGATGAAAAACATGCCCTATCTTATCCTGTAGTATCACTTGAAAGGGTTGACTGATGACAAAGTTGGGCCAATAGTGCTGGCATCCTTGAAGGAGATGGAACTGCCTTTTGGGGTGGGACAAATGCTCTGCTAGGATTAAAGGGAATTGCACCTGGGAAGTACAACATGTGTGTGCCAAACCACAATGTGGTCCATGTAGTTGGAGGTCAGCAGGGATGGCCATCAGGAGGTGACCAGGTCTCTGGAAGGCAAGTGGATGGAAGCATGCAGGTCTCCTGCCTGGCAGTATCAGAGAAGCATGTAGGCAAGTGCTCCAGCTCAGAGTGGGGCTTAGTGACAGGATACCAGCTGTGAGGCAGGAGTGAGGTCAGGGGGAAGGAAGAGGTTGGCAAGATGCTCCCCAGCCCTAGGGTCTCTTGAGGAGGTCATTAGGCCCTGTATTAAAGAACTGGAACTAGAATAATTCCTAAGGAGGCAACTTAGTCTGGGAATTAATTGACGTTGTGCCCTAGTGCTGGAAACTGAACGTTTATGCCCCCCTCCCAAATTCGTATATTGAAACCCAACCCCCAACGTGGTGATGTTTTTTTGGAGGTAGGGCTTTTTAGATCCCTCATGAATGGGTTTGGTGTTTTTATAAAAGACTAAAGAGAGTCCCCATGACCCTTCTTCTGTGTGAGGACATAGACAGGACATAGCCTTGTATGAAACAAGAAGAAGGCCCTCACCAGACACTGAACCTGCTGGTGACTTGATCTTGGATTTTTTAGCCTCCAGAACTGTGAGAAATAAATTTCCATTTATGAGCCTGTATGGTATTTTGTTATAACAGCCCAAATGGACAGAGGCAACTAATTATTAGAACTGGTACGCAATAGAGGACAATAGAGGACTGACCTTAACCCTTATTCCTCCAATAAATAATGGTTATCATTGTTTGGGTGCTTACTAGGGGCTAAGCATTTATATAAAATAACTTGTTTAAATCATACGACAATGCTATGAAGTGGAGTCTATGACTGCCTCATGTTACAAGTTGGGAAACCGAGGCAGAGAGTGGTTAAGTAACTTTCCAAAGGTTGCACAACTTGGGAGCAGCAGATCCAGTGTTTGAACCCAGATGTTCTGGCTCCAGAGCCCAAGCTCCTTCACCCTGGTATCATGCCTCTTCTAGAGACAATCTTGGATTCTACTCTTCACTTCAACCTCATGCTATATTTTTAAAATATTTTGTTTATTTATTGAGAGAGAGAGAAAGAGAGAGAGAGAGAGAGAGAGAGCGAGCATGAGTAGGGGGAGGGGCAGAGGAAGCAGGACAGAGAGACAATCCCAAGTAGACTCCCCACTGAGTGTGAAGCCTAATGTGGGGCTCTATTGCAGGACCCTGAGATCATGACCTGAGCCGATTATCAAGAGTCAGATGCTTAACCAACTGAGCCACCCAGGCACCCCAACCTCATGTTATGTTTATGATTTTAGACTCAGTGACTACATTTTCTGTTACTTACCAATTTCCTTATTTATAAAATAAGAAGCCTGGTTTGCAGATCACATATGGAAGTGCCTCACACCTTACCTAGACTGTGGTATTCATGAATACTTCTACTAAAAAACCTTTCCAAAACTAGGGACAGGACTTGGCTTGTGGCTCTGGGCAAGGTTTAATGTGTGTATGAAGATCAGGTGTTATCTAGGGAGAGAAGAGAGACATGGGGGGGTCAGCATTCCAAGCAGGTACTGACAAAACTAGGTGCTCCTGCCATTATTCCCAGGATGCCTAGTATTAATTTATTCCTTCAGCTCAACTGGAGACTAGACTCTTGACAACTTCTCACTCGTTTGCACACTCCTGATCTCCTGTGACCTTACACAGACTCTGACTTAATCCAAAAGAGAAAAAATTGGAAGACAGTATGGATTGTTATTTCATTTCCTCACATACTTCTTTTTATACGTAAGCTCATTTTCCTTTTCCTTTTCTTTTTTTAAAAGTAGGCTTCATACCCAATGTGGGGTTTGAACTCATCACTACAAGCTCAAGAGTTGCATGCTCCACCGACTGAGCCAGCCAGGGCCTCCCCCCCCCTTTTGTTTCAACTTTTAAAAATATTTTATTTATTTATTTGAGAGGAGAGAGAGAGAGAACACAAGTAGGGGGAAGAGCAGTGGGAAAGGGAGAAGCAGAGTCCCCATTGAGCAGGACGCCCAATGTGGGGCTCGATGGGGGACCCTAGGATCATGACCTGGAGCTGAAAGCAGATACTTAACCGACTGAGCCACCCAGGTGAACCATCTCTTCCCTTTTTGTATATTGTTTCCCATTTGCAGGTTTCTTTCTAAAGATTCCACCCTATTTTTTGTCTATTATGGTATTTTTCTATAATTAGTTGCTTACTGGATTTAATTTCAGTGTATTTGAGAGTTTGAGAATGATGAATAGGATTGGAAAGTGTAGAGACAGAAGAGGTGATATTGGAGAATTAAATCTATTATTCTTCTTTTCTAGTATGAAATCAAAACCGGAGGTTAGGTGATTCATAATGAGAGAATTCAGTGTTCTTCAACTGTCTGCTTGTAAGACTGACTTGGTAGGATGACTTGATTTAGTACTCCTGAGGAAAGAATAAAGAATTCATATTTATAGCAAACACTTCCCATGACTATAATAAACCAAATATGGGAAGTCAACTTAAACCTTTGTATAAGGCCCCCAAATATGGCCCATTAGCTCCATTAAAGAATTATAGGCTAAATCCTGAAAAAAAAAAAAAAGAATTATAGGCTATTTTTAGTGTTCACACACACTTTATAAAACTTTTTTTTTTTTTTTAAGTTTACTTACTTAAGCAATCTCTATACCCAATATGGGGCTTGAACTCACAGCCCTGAGATTAAGAGATGCTTGCTTAGAGCCAGCCAGGTGTCCCTTACATTTTTTTCTTTCCTTTCCTTTTTCTTTTCTTTTCTTTTCTTTTCTTTTCTTTTCTTTTCTTTTCTTTTCTTTTCTTTTCTTTTCTTTTCTTTTCTTTTTTCTTTTCTTTCTTTTCTTTTCTTTCTTTTCTTTTTTTTGTAGAAACCATGAAAGCTACACAAAAATAGAAAGAATGGTGTGATGAACCCCTATGTACCCTCACCTAGCCTCCCCAGTTGTCAATCCATGCTCAGGTAGGGCAGTGTATTTGAAAAAGAACAGAAAAGGTACTAAATAAAAGGTACTTTACTAAAGGTAAAGGCAAGAATTAAAATCAACAGTGCCTGCTTTACCTCTAGGACTTAAAACTGGAAACAGCCACACGTCCATCCACAGGTATCAACAAATGCTGGTGTCGGGATCCCTGGGTGGCGCAGCGGTTTGGCGCCTGCCTTTGGCCCAGGGCGCAATCCTGGAGACCCGGGATCGAATCCCACGTCGGGCTCCCGGTGCATGGAGCCTGCTTCTCCCTCTGCCTGTGTCTCTGCCTCTCTCTCTCTCTCACTGTGTGCCTATCATAAATAAATAAAAAAAAAATTAAAAAAAAATAGCGGGCACATCCTGAGTATGTTCAGCATGATTGCCCAGTCTTGTATAAAAAAAAAAACAAAAAAAACAAAAAAAAAACAAATGCTGGTGTGGCCACTCAATGGAATACTACTCAGCATGGGAGAATTGCAAAATAATTGTGCTGAATGAAAAAAGCCAGACCAAAAAAAAAAAAAAAAAAGCCAGACAAGACAGGAGTACAGACTTGAAGTTTGCCATCCCCTGGTTTAGAGGTGGAGACAGAAAATAGACAATAGGAAATAAGCACAAAGAGGAATCATGATAAATCACAATTAGCACTGGGACTCCTGGGTGGCATAGTCGGTTAAGCATCCAATTCTTGGTTTTGGCTCAAGTTGTGATCTCAGGGTCAGGAGATTGAGCCCCAAGATGCGCTTTGTGCTGAGCATGGAGTCTCCTTAAGACTCTGCCTCTCTTTGTCTCTCCTTCCTATGTTCTCTTTCTCTCTCTCTGTAAAATAAATAAATAAATAATTTAAAACAATTGTGATTAAACTCTGCCCCCAAGATAGGGCTCACACTCATGACTCCAAGATCAAGATTCACATGCTGTGACTGAGCCAATCCGGCACCCCTCTCCTACCTTTCTTTAGCTCATGAATCTCTCTGGCTTTGCCTCCATTAGATTGTAGGATTCCTAATAGCAACACCCATGTTCCATTCTTCTCCTAATCCTTCGGGTCAGCACAGCCTTTTTTACAATATGAGTCTAGGTCCATTTAAAGTCCTCCTGGGCAGACTTCTCCTGATCTTAGCCTGTGCCCCTCTCTTGTATCCTGTGCTAATAAAATGTTGGCTATTACAGTTTCATGGACTTAGTTATATAATGGCCTTGCAATGAGGCCCTTAATAAATGAAAAAAGTTTTTTAAAAAAGATTTTCTTTATTTATTTGAGAGGGAGAGAGACGCAGAGATAGAGAGCACAAGCAGAGGGAGGGGCAGAGGAAGAGGGAGAAGCAGACTCCCTACTGGGCAAGGAGCCCAATGAGGGGACTGGGGCCCTATGTGGGACTTCTGAGCCCAAAGCATATGCTTAACCCACTGAGCCACCAAGGTGTCCCTAATAGATGAAATCTAAAATGTTTCATCTTTTTGAACCCAGAAGTTCATTCTGGGTTTAAGCCTTATTCTGTCTGAAGTTTTATAACATTTTCTGAAGTTCATGTTATATTCTTCTCTCTTTTGGATGATTTGCAAGGAGCTTTGGTCGAAAGTGATAAAGTCCTGACTGAGATGTGGTCCTCTGTAGTAGTCAGGTCTTTCAGAATAAAAACGTTGATTTTAAAAATCATGCTTGCTTTAAAAACAAACCCGAATACTTTTTATATTTATTATATGTGTAAAAAGGTAGTGTTTTTTTGCTTTCATTTGCTGATAAGGTATAGCAATATCAGTGTTATATATAGAATAATATGGAAAACAGCATGTTTTTTCCATAGTTCAGGCTGTGACTGGAGTCTTAAGAACACATGTACCAACTCTGAAAATTCACTTAACTTTCCAAATAAGGCTTTGCCAATGTATGTACATAAATATATACATTCTTTCCTTCTTTTTAAAAAAGATTGTATTTATTTATTTATTTATTTATTTATTTGGGGGGGGAGAGAAAACATAAGCAGGGGGAGGGGGAGAGGGAGAGGGAGAAGCAGACTCCTCACTGAGCAGGAGAGCCAGATGTGGGGCTCGATCCCAGGACCCTGATATCATGACCTGAGCCAAAGGCAGGCGCTTAACTGACTGAGCCACTTGAGAACCCCTCTTCTTTTTTTTAAAAGATTTTATTTTTAAGTAATCTCTACACCTAATGTGGAGCATGAACTCACAGCCCCTCAAGAGTCACATGCTCTACTAATTAAACCAGCCAGATACCCCTACATCGCCTCCTTTTCATTCATATGTAATGCTATTTGATTTACAGTGGAGTTTTGCATAATTCCACCCACTGTAAGATTAGTTTACAGGGTATAAAAATATGCAGATGTGTAAACCTAGGAAAAATAACGTGGTCATGGGGAGCTGTGGCAGATGCAGTATAATTCTGCATAGATTCCTTGACCACTCCTCCCTACCTCCCTCCACCAACTCTTATCAGAGTTCCTAGGTGCAAGGATGCTGATACCTGGGTGGGGTCCTTGCCATATTTGAGAAATTCGAGTTTTGCTCTATCACATTCCTCTTTCATTTAAGGTGGCAAATCCATCACCCCCACAGCACATCAAGGTGGCACATCTCCTAGGAAGACAGATTTATATCACCATTCAAGAAGAACTTCTATCAATGATCTAAGTTCCCTTAAAAGGAAATTCAGGACCCTCGTGGTTTTTGAGCCCAACGTGGTGTCAGCAAGGAAAACAGAGGCACAGTTAAATTGATCTACATCTCATCTCTTGGTTGCCAGTCTTCTTGCAACTCCTGAGGCCCGCTCCACTCTTCTCTAAACCTAGAGCATTTACAGCCCTGAATCTAATCTCTTCTTTTTTGTTGTAGAATTCTGGGTGTCCTTTGCTGTGGATGGTATTTGTATTTGCACACTTTTAAAATAACTTATCATCAGCTGTCCTGCTGGTAGCATACCTTTGGGGTCATTACCATTGCAAATATCTCCCTGATTTCCCGCAGACATGGAGTTTTGACTGTGAAATGAGGCCACATATTGGAGTATCCTTTCCTTGGGAAGTGTGTGTCATAAATCTTACCCACAGATGATTTGAGTCTTTAGTCTCCTAGGCACATGACTTCATTATCAGGAGATGATTAGGCAGTAGATTAAGATCTACTTAATACCTTGCAGACTATATAAAGCTTCCGAATACCTATTTTATTAGAGACTAGATTTCTAACTTGCTCCGTTTGTTTATGGCAATGTTGCTCTGCTGGTCCTGGGAGAAGACAATTTTACATTTAAGTGGAATATTCTAACTTTGCTTAGTAAGTAGTGACCTAAAAATTACAATGCATAGAGATGGAATTTCAGTGTTTCATGCAAAACATTCTATCACAAGAGAATCCCAATTTCCATTCTTTGGCTAGGTAGGCAGATTTCTCTACATGTTGCATGAAACAGTCTTGCTGGAGGGAAAGAAACAAATAAGAAATCAGCAACCAAGTATGGGGTCATTTTAGGAATCCTACTTAGTGTGACCATGATGAAAACAAATGCCCTTGACCAGAGGAAATGGACGCTGGTGATCACTTGGGTTGTTTAGGATCAGGTTGGCATTACAAAGTAGCTAGTTCTTTCTATGGCAGCTGATCTGGTAAGGGGCAGAGAATAGCAACCTCTGCCCCAGATTAACACTGGATTGACAATTCAGTGAAATTAAGCAGAGTTTGTGGCTCGCAACCACGAGTAAGAGCTTGCTTAGGGAGAGAAAAATTGTGAAAGCAAAAAGAAAGATGGCAATGGGAGGTTGGAAAAGACAGGCAGGTGTAGGAGCTGAGGGAGGAAGATAGGTACATATGGTGGAGAAATGGAAGAGCTCTCAATTGCTCCATCAGCTGCATCTCATTGGCACCAATTCTAGAAGTTTCCTATTTCTGGGGATAGCATAGATGTGGTGCATCTCATAGGAAGACAGATTTATATCCAGCAAACAGCATCTCAAATTGCTGTGCCAGACTCATGGATCCTTTTCTGTGTCCTTGCTGCAAGTTTTGTGGATTCAGTACATGCGTTAGATGGAAGAGCTAGCCAGACTTTCATACCTACTGGGACACTTTCTAGTTTTGATCATTTAGTATATAAGGAAAATTCTAAGAAAAGGAAGACCTTCTTTTTTCCTGAATTACACAGTGAGTTGACTCATTAAACAACAAGAACAAAAAACCATTTTGTTCTAGAATGATCCACTTGTGGTTGTACTTAAAAGCACGAAGTTATTAGAGACAAGTCACGCTTTCATTTTGCTTTGTGCTCATGGGCCTGACATGAATCTGTCTTTGATCCCTGAGGGGGTGGCAGGGAAGCAATGCTTTTTAGATTGGAGCTAAAAAAAGGCACTCTGTGGAAGGGAATATATTTTATTGATCAATGATTAGTGAGTCTTTTTATGACATACTTGGTATTAAATATGACTGGAAAACCTTCCAAGGAAGGTTCTCGGGAATTACTAAGTCATGGCCTGTCGGCATGCTCCTAAACAAAGCAAAAATTTCTACGTATGGCCAAATTTCTAAATTCTTCCGGGGGGTTGAGGGGGCGGGGAGAGATGAAGCAGTTCAATTTCCTATTTGTGTTTTTATTTACATGGCATTTCCTGACATTTAATATATTTTCTCATCATAGGAGCACTTAGTGTCTCAGGACTCAGGCTTATTTTTCCAGTATTTCTTTGGATCAGATCATTTGTCCTTTACTTATGTCTGTATGTAGTGGAAAAAAAAATCAGTCATGCCCCATGTGGGTCCTAATTGGTAATGAAGCTAGTAAAAGTCTCAACAGCCATGAGTAATATATTACCCATGATGTTAACTAGGACATACTCAGCTCCAGTCTCTTGGTGGGCTCTGTAGGGTCCTTGTGGGTGTGGAGAGGAGGATGGCATTTTGTTCTGGAGATGCTACATACCCTGCTCTGGCTTCCTCCCACATAGGCTCAGAGAAGGCTTTGAGGTGCTAGTAAGGACCTGGCAGGTGGAATAAGAATTGTTAGTTATTTTTACCGTGTGTTGGATTGATCCACACCTACAGCCCATATCTAGGATGAGCATATTTTACCTGGTTACCAAAGACTTGAAACAGAGGAATGTAACTTCTAGAATCCATTTATGTTGTTTCAAAACCCTTGTGCATAGGGTGGTATTGAGAGATAGGCAGGTTGCTTGACCAGATAGCTCTCGCTCAGGTTATGACTCTTCTTCAGTCGCTTTGCATGAAGCTGTACTCTTGTGTGGCCTTAGTGAAGTTACCTTATTTATTTTTCTTTTCACATTTTTATTTAAATTCTAGGTAGTTAACATATAGTGTAATACTGTTTTCAGGAGTTGAATTTAGTGATTCATCACCTATATACGACACTCAGTGCTGGGACACCTGGGTGGCTCAGTGATTGAGTGTCTGCCTTTGGCTCAGGGCATGATCCCGGAGTCCTGGGATCGAGTCCTGCATTGGGCTCCCTGTGTGGAGCCTGCTTCTCCCTCTGCCTGTGTCTCTGCCTCTCTCTGTCTCTCATGAATAAATAAATGAAATCTTAAAAACAACAACAACAACAACAACAAAAAAACACCCAGTGCTCATCACAAATGCCTTCCTTAATCCCCATAACAGCCCACTCTACTCCTTCCATTAACCCTCAACTTATTCTCTATTAAGTCTTTTATGTTTTGCTTCCCTCTTTTACCTTTTATCCTCCTTCCCATATGTTCATCTGCTTTGTTTCTAAAATTCCATATATGAATGAAATCATATAGTATTTGTCTTTCTCCAATTATTTCCCTTAGCATAATACATGCTAGCTCCATCCACATGGTTGTGAATGGTAAGATTCCATTCTTTTTGATGGCTTAGTAATATTCCATTGCAGATATATGCCACATCTCCCTTGTCCATTCATCAGTCAGTGGACATTTGGGCTTTTTCAATAGTTTGTCTATTGTTGGTAATGCTGCTATAAACATCCAGGGTGCAAGTACGCTTTCGAATCTGTATTTTTGTATCCTTTGGGTAAATACCTAGTAGTACAATTGCTGCGCCATAGGGTAGCTCTATTTTTAACTTTTTGAGGACCCTCCATACTGTTTTCCAGAGTGGCTGCACCAGTTTGCATTCTTACCAACGGTGTTTTAAAGGAGTGAGGTTACTTAAATCTTGAAATGTGGCAAAGATGTAATGACCATCTAGTAAATATCAAGTTCTGGGAATATAGTGGTGAATAAGCCACCAAATCCTTCCTTGACGGGGCTCACAGTCTCTTAGGGTCAAGGCAATTAAAGAGATCTTCCAGAAATAGTATCAAGAGGCAAGTTCCGCGTGTAGGTGATGCATGAAGGTGACAGGAAATGACCTCAAATTGAAGTTAAGATTCACAGTATGAGAGATGAGCCAAGAATCTGTGAACCCTCAGAACCCAGCAAGCAAGCCAGTAGAATTTGCAGGAAGTATGACTCAATTGTGACTGTAATGAAGAAGGCTTAAGCCAAGTCATCTGAAGAAACGACATACTAGCTTATGCTTCGAAAGAATAAAAGGAGAGAGAGAACAAAACAGCATGTTCTCAGGTCTCTCCCAGGAAGAGAGGAGGTCTGAGACCTTTGACATTGTCTAACTACTGCTGTGTAGATTAGGAGATGAAGTGGGTACACAACAGGGGATTGGACCCAGCCTAAGTTTGAATTCCAAATCTACACTTCTTATTAGGTGTTTGACCATGAACAAGTTACTTCAACTCCCTAAGCTTCAATTTGCTCATCTTTAAAAGTGAGCTAAAAAGTAGTGGTTGTGTGGATGCACGTCAACGTAACAGACATTTAGTAGGTAGGTGTTAGCTCTGCTGGAAGGGATGGAGTTCAGATTTGAACCCAGCTAGGTCTTGGTTCTGTTACTCCCAAGACTTCATCACACTTGGCTTTTTTTTTTTTTTTTAATATGGAAAAGAATGGAAGGAAGAGCTGCATTTTAACTGTATTACTCTTCAATTGCCAACTGTTTTGATAGGTTGAACAAAGTCCATTGATTCTTCGTGGAGGAGTGCTTGCTGGAGAGTGTGAGTCAGACATCTGCATTATTAACTTGTCCAGAAGCTTTTGGTGGCAGATTGATTTTAAAAGCCCCCAACAACACAGAGGATTTTATTTAATAGAAATATTGTCAAGATGACACTAAGATTTGGGTTTGGCTTTCAGATCATGTATTACAAGTCAAATAAAGGTCTTTCCCCTGACATACGTAAGAACCATGATGTGTTGAAAAGGCCTTGTGTGGGGGAGGTGGTATGCACCTGGCGCGTCACTGTGACCGTGCTTAGCAGGTGGGGCTTTCTTTTTTAAGGGTGAGGACATAGGCTTGGTATAGAGAGTTGGTGCAATCTGGTGGCTAGTATTTTCAACCTACAAGGGTCCATGGTCTACCTGTGTTTGAATGAGGATGATTGTGCACCCACGTGTGTCTCTGTAAGTTTCTATCCAAAGGCACAGGACAAATATACGAAAGTTGCTAAAAGAAAGAGGAGAACTGGGCAGCCCGGGTGGCTCAGAGGTTTGGTGCTGCCTTCAGCCCAGGGCCTGATCCTGAAGACCCAGGATCAAGTCCCACGTTGGACTCCATGCATGGACCCTGCTTCTCCCTCTGCCTGTGTCTCTGCCATTCTCTCTCTCTCTGACTGTGCGCGTGTCTCATGAATAAATAAATAAAAATCTTAAAAAAAAAAAAAAGAAAGAAAGAAAGAAAGAAAGAGGAGAACTTCAAAAGGAGGCTCTAGATTTGTATCCAGCCTGGAAGGAATATGTAGCCCCAGTGCTACATGCAGAGAGTTGCAGTATTACTTTTTGGGTGTCTTTAATCCTCATTTAGTTTCAATATTGAAACCCCAGACTGGTTTTATAGGAGACGTTTTGAGTAGATTCCTTGCAACCTGAAAGTCACACTTCTCTGAAATTGGTTTAACACCAATTCAAACTCCACTGGTGTTCCTGTAACATTTTACAGCTATTCATATTGCGTCCCTTAATAAATGACCTCTGTAGAGGAAGAAGAATAACCAGTTCGTTGTACAGGAGGATGAGGCCCTCAGAAATGGCCACAGATTATTCAAGATAAGCCATCTGTTAAGGAGGCCCATCGCTTCAGCAGAAATCCTTGCTATAGGCAAACTTTCTCTTAAAGGGTCAGCAAGTATCTATTTTTGGCTCTGTCGGCCATAACATGTCTTGTCACAATCATTCAGCTCTGCTGTTGTAGCTCAGAAACAGCCATAAACAGTAGTTTAGTGGAATGAAAGTGACTATATTTCAATAAAACTTTATTTTTAGCTGAATGGGCCACTGGCCTGTAGTCCTTGGTGTGCTGACACCTGCATAGATTATCATAAACTTCCTGGACCCCTATGAGTATGAACAACATACTTTGGAGTAAGAAGCTCATTTGGATAGAATAGAGAAAGAGAGTTTCCATGTTTACATATTACAATGTTTTCTTTTTCTTTTTAAATAATTTATTTGTTTATTTGAGAGAGCGAGCAAGCAAGTAGTTGGAGAAGCAGAGGGAGACAGATAAGCAGACTCCTTGCAGAGCACAGAGCCTCATGTGGGGGCTCCATCCCACAATCCTGAGAGCATGATCTGAGCCAAAATCCAGAGTAGGCCACTTAACCAACTGAGCCATGCAGGGGGCCCCATTACAATGTTTTTTTACAACTTATTTAATTTTCATATAAGTGGTCCACATTTATTTCCTAGAAACTGGATCCCTCATAAAAGTTTGGTAAGGGTACCTATGTTTGATATGAAAAAAATTAATTGATGGTGTTTGAATTTTTTTTTAAAGATTTTATTTATTTATTCATGAAAGACAGAGAGAGAGAGAGAGAGAGAGAGGCAGAGACACAGGCAGAGGGAGAAGCAGGCTCCATGCAGGGAGCCCGATGTGGGACTCTATCCCAGGTCTCCAGGATCACGCCCTGGGCTGAAGGCAGCACTAGCCACCCGGGCTGAGCCACCCGGGCTGCCCTGGTGTTTGAATTCTAACTCACTTTGAAGTTAATTTTCACATGCCAGCAAGGTTCTCATTAGCATGTTTCATGCATTTCTCCTCTGTAGCAAACTCAAGTATGAGCTTTCTAAAATTCCTTAAAGCCATCTGAGGTGACTCTCCTAATCCAGAATGAGTCTCCTATGGGAACCGTGGGAGAAGTTCTGGTTGTCTGGGATGAGTCCACACTAGTATGAAGGGCTTTGTGACATGGTGAGACCTTGGCTACCTCATTCCTCTCCCACAATTTCCACTTTCTCACTACTGAAACCTCCTCTGACCTGACCGCTCTCACAAGAGAGTGCAAGAGCCGGATTTGCCATATTTTCCAAGTCATCCTTCATTGCACATGAACATTGGCTGCACCTCGAGCTTGGCTGTGAACTCATTATTCTCACCAGGACCTGTTAACACAAGTTCCATCACTCCGAAGGCTAAAAATAAATCATATTTAACACTTGGAAGCAAAATTCCAGGCGAATATATAATCTGATTTGATTGAATCTTCGTTGAAAATGTTAATGGTGGAATCAGATGCTTACCTTTAAGATGGAAGATTGCATCTTTTCTGTGAGTGGGTGGATAAAATCAATTCAACCTATCACCTGATGTAGTCAGAGATGGATGGATGCCTAAGCATCTGAAGTGACAGTAGTTTGTCTTGTTTGAGGGCATCTCCCCCACCAAGCCCCCCACTACCACCATGCCTTGGAGGGATAGTCTTCTATTTAAATCATGCTGCTACCCACTAGGATTTAGGGATATTTAATGTTTGCTTGTCCAACTAGTGTCTGCTATAATAGAGAACCAGACTGTACCTAGGAGATAAAGATATTAATTACAGTCATTTGTGAGTGATGGGATTATAGATGACTTCTGTGATTTTTCTGTGTTTTACAAATGTTCAATGATGAATATATATTACTCTAGAAAAACTGTGCTAAGGCTTTTAAAGTTTTTTGACCGTGACCCACGGTAAGTGCGTTTTACAATCTGACCCAGTACAAACCTGCATTTATGTATTTATAGGATTAAAACAAGAGTTTCATGAAACATTAATTAACCTTTTTGCTGCCTGTCCTTAACCTCTGATGTGTTTTTGTGTTTTTTTTTTTTCTACTAGTCTATTCTATCAAAGGCAAAGAAAGAAAGGAGAGAGCGTAGGTATTGACCAACTAAAATGATGTCGTGAGCTACTGATGGGTAAATTGAAAAATACTGATTACAGTGCAGTGGTGCTGGTCTTTTATTTCATGGGTTGGTAAAATTTCTTTTTTTTTTTTTTGGTCGGTAAAATTTCAGAAGAAATTTCCGTAATTGATGTAAGATCATTCACTTCCGATGTTGCAGAAGAACGATATTCTGAAACTTACATCGTGATTCTTTCATTAATTTTTCATGTTTGTTTTCATGATGTGGGGGAAACGTATTTCATGTCAAAATAGCCTTTCTTTCATGAAAGAATATTTAAACACAGAACATTGAAGAGGGCACAATTTGGGGATTTAAATATTGAATAAATTTAGCTCTGTGACAACAGACTGCACTCGCTTTGTTTTTTCCCTCTGGCAATGAACCTGTACAAACTTGGAGATGCGACAGCATTTAGGAACCATTGAGGAGTTATCAGTGTTGCCAAAAGAGCGTTGCTTTGGAACAGTACAGCTTCAGGAACGGGTTCTGAATCCCAGCCACATGGGGCACATCACTCAGCTGTTCTGATCCTCATTCTGCCCACCTGCAAAAGGGATACCTTTCAGAGATAGATAAGATTTATAAAGAGTTTGGGGATCTCTGGGTGGCTCAGTGGTTTAGCACCACCTTCAGTCCAGGGTCTGATCCTGGGGTCCCAGGATCGAGTCCCACATTGGGCTCCCTGCATGGAGCCTGCTTCTCCCTCTGCCTGTGTCTCTGCCTCTCTCTCTCTCTCTCTCTCTCCCCTCTCATGAATAAACAAATTTTAAAAAAAGATTTATAAAGAATTTAAGAAAATTCCAGATGTAGAGGAGGTTGTAAACATTAACCTCTCTGGATCATTCCCTCCCTCTGCTGCTTTTGTGGTGTGAAAACTTGGAACGTTGAAAGAAGTGTGTTATGCGTTTCTACGTCGTGATGTGCTATATCCCATTAAGGATCTTTAACATAAGGGATCCCTGGGTAGCTCAGTGGTTTAGTGCCTGCCTTCAGCCCAGGGCCTGATCCTGGAGACCCAGGATCGAGTCCCACATCAGGCTCCCTGCATGGAGCCTGCTTCTCTCATTGCCTGTGTCTCTGCCTCTCTCTCTCTCTCTGTGTCTCTCATGAATAAATAAATAAAATCTTTAAAAAAATTAAAAAAAAAAGGATCTTTAACGTGAAAAACACTTGTGTGTTTGTTTCTTATCTTGTCTTACCCTCAAGTTATTTACACCATCATTCACGACAGCAACGCGGCTCTCCTGGCCGTTTGGTTTTAGGGTACGATTAGAATATCCCTTGATAGTGCAGTGAGGTTGCAATTTTTCAACTGCAGTTTTTCAGTTGCGGTTTTGGCTGGCGAGGACTTGGAAGTTGAGCAGAAAACTAAGACTAAGGGAAGGATGTGCTTAAAATAGATCTCATGCGCCCTCTGTTTAATTGCATGGTAATGTGTCAAACAGACTGGTTTCTGTGGCCTTGACTGCTGATGGAGGTTGGTCTCCCACCACAACTCCTCTTCAAAGCATGAGCTCGCAGACACACAGAGTTCACACGTCTGCACACATGCTTGATCTGCAAGGGCCGCGTGCGGATCGTTTATTCTGAAGTCGCGCCTTTCTTGACAGTGGGCTGTATGTTTATTTCAGGAGCAACACCTTTATTTAACGTCTCCTCTCGGGGTGCCTGGGTGGCTCAGTCGGTTGAGCCACTGGTTCTTGGTTTTGGCTCTGGTCACCATCTCAGGGTCATGGGATCGAACCCCACCTGGCGCTCTGTGCTCAGTGAGGAGTCTGCGTGGAATTCTCTCTCTCCCTCTCTCTTTGTCCTCTGCTATCCCCCAATAATAAATAAATAAAGTGCCCTCTCTGACAAATATTTTTATCAGGTATTTTCAGTTTTGCCCAGAAACCGACCACACCCACACTACCTCCTATTTCCCCAGTGGATTCTCTCTCCAGGAAAGCTCCAAGTCTCTGAAACTCTCAGGAAATGAACTGGGAGTTCCTGGTAAGGGAGGTTTACCCAGACCATGTTTCCAGAACGTCTCCTATAGTCATTGCTGACCCTTTCTATGGGCTTGCTATATTCCAGAAACTTTGTTACCGCCTTTAGGAACATTATCTTGTTTAACCCTAAGAAAAAATAAATAGTTCCCTGCCTTGACTTCTTGAGAAATCTTTGTAAACATCAGCTGTTATAGTGTGTTCTCCCTACCGATTTTAGGTACGATTTCAGGTACGTGGGGACTTCTGTTCTCTTGCAGCTTACTACTGTTTATTGAATGATTATTACGTGCCAGGCACTGCTCTGAGCAATAGCAATATGCAGCAATGACTAAAACAAATTCCCTGTCCTCTACTGGGGACAGTGGGGAAGAGATCCAGCCAATAACCTGTAAACATACAAAACATAGAAATATAATGTCAGGGAGAGATTAAAAAAAAAAAGTAGAGTCAAGGGACAGAGAACAGGCATGGGGAAAGACACGGGAGAAGGACTTCGATGAAGTTATATTTGAACAGAGACCCAAAGGAATCACAGAATAGGACTTGCAGATGTTTGGCAAAAGAGCCTTTTGCTCCTGCACTAAGTAAGTAGTTCTCCTTCTGCTTTTGATTGTTTTCTTGTCTTCTCCTTGCCATCACTGTCAGATACGGGCTTAGTGGAGCCAGACGGAGGGAAGCCAGCTCTAGAAGGGAGAGAGAGAGAGCTACTGGGCATCACTTGGCAAATGGCATTGCTCCTGAGGCTCAGAATAGGACCCGGCTCCTGGGGAGATGAAGCAGAGCATGGCTGGGGCCCAGAAACAAAGGTATATCTGGTCTAAGAGAGAGCCTTGGGATGCCTGGGTGGCTCAGTGGTTAAGCGGTAAGTGTCTGCCTTTGGCTCAGGGCATGTCCTGGGGTCCTGGGATTGAGTCCCGCATGGGGTCCCGGCAGGGAACCTGCCCCTCCCTCTGCCTATGTCTCTGGCTCTCTCTGTGTGTCTCTCATAAATAAATGAATATAATGTTTAAGGAAAAAAAAAGAAAAAAAAAAGAGAAAGCCTTGATTCCAGTTGTCAAGCAGGCAAGAGCTCAGTATTTAGAAGCAGGCTGCAGGTTGGGAATGAGTCCTGCAGCCACGGTACTTAATGCTGACAGCTCAGAGGCAGTGAGCTTGCACCCCTCCCCATGCTTGCAGCGGAGGACCAGAAACTACCTTGCAGTCCCTGAATGCAGTCTGCTTTCTGCCACACTCTCTGTGCCCCCTGTCCATTTGTACTCATTGGTTGCCCCCTTTGCCCGAGAGCTCAGCTGCAAAAGGAAGTGCCCACCCCCACTCAGGCGGAGTTTCCTCATCCGGCCCTGCACAGGCCTATTGCATAACCTTTAGATGCCCCTTGGCAAAGTGCTGTAATCTTTGTTTGGGAGGCAGGCCAAGGTGTGGAAGCCAATGGCACGGGATCTAGAACCTGATTTGACAGGCTGGGATACTCACCCCTATACTAAGGAGCACAGCAGCTAGAACCTGATTTGAACCCTAGCTTCCCTTGGGCAAGTTCTCCTATCTTAGTTGCTTCATCTGTAAAATAGGAATAATAATAGTACCTACCTTGTAGGCTTGTTGTAAGATAAAATCCACAGAACAGTTCTGGCCAGGGCCTAGTAAGTGTTACTACTTTTTTGCATATCTGTATCCTCTCACTAAACTGAAGACCTCCTGGGGCTGACATTCTATTGCAGGACAGGACTGTAAATTAGCAAACTTGGAAATAAAGAAGATGTTTTTTGGATATCATGTATCTATAATCATGTCATATGCTGTAAAATTAAATTAAGGTGATGTAATCAAGAGCGACCTAAGGTGAGTGTATGTTGGGGGGGGGTATTTTAAATACGATGGGTGGAGAAGGTTTTTCTGAGGACTTGATGTTTGAACAATGATCTGATCCATGTGACAGTCTGGAGGACAGTCGTCCAGACAGACGGAGGGATCAGCGAATGCTGGAATGACCTTGGTGTGTTCCGGAAGGGACGAGTGAAGGTAAACCTGGGTGAACCAGGAGGAGAGCAGGAAATGGTGAAGTAGGAGAGGGAGAATGAAGGGAAGTTGAGGGGTACACATAGGGGAGACTGTGCAGGGCTTTGGAGGGTGGCCAGGAGATTGAGAGATGTCCTCTTGCATAGGAGCCACTGAGATTGTTTTTTTTTATTTTTTAAAGATTTTATTTATTTATTTATGAGAGAGAGGCAGAAACATAGGCAGAGGATGAAGCAGGCTTCCTTTGGGGAGCCTGATGCAGGACTCGATCCTAGGACCCCGGGCTCACAACCTGAGCTGAAGGCAGACGCTCAACCAGTGAGCCACCCAGGTGCCCCGCCACTGAGATTTGTAAGCAGGGGAGGGATACAATTTGATTTATATTTATTATATAATTTATGTAAAATATATAATTATATATTTAGCTTTATATAATTATTTAGATACTCTGTTTGCTATGTGGAAAGTTGAGGTAACAGTGGGAACAGGGGTAAAAGTCAGAGGTACCAGGGATTCTTGGATTTTTGTGGATGCTGAGGCAAAGGGGATTTGCCCTGACAGCTTTTTTGGGAAGATAGGAAATCAGTAGTGGGTTGAATAGTGTCCCCTCAAAATTCACATCCACCTGGAACCTCTGAATGAGACCTTATTTGGAAATAGGGTCTTTGTAGGTATAATTGGTTAAGGATCTTGAGATGAAATCATCCTGGGTTGAAATCCAGTGACTATAGGAGAAGACACAGGCAGAAAATGGAGGGATACAGCCACAAGCCAACGGATGCAGGGGGGGCGGGCAGAAGCTGGAAGAGGAGAGGAAGGATTCTTCCCTAGAGCCTTCAGGGAAGTATGACTTCCGAATGTGGATTTTGAGCCTCCAGAATTTTGGGAGAGTTCATTTCTGTTGCTTTGAGCCCTGCAGTCTATAGGACTCTTGTTACCGCAGCCACAGGAGAGACTAATAGACCACCTAAGGGTCTTTGGGCTCAGGAAATGTGCACTGGGGTTGGGGTGGGGAGCATGGTCTTCTCAGGAGCACTGGCAGCTCTGAGGACCTCCCTTGAAGTCGGGGGAGGGGGTGGTATTGCTAGGAATTTGAAGGAGTATTAGGATTCAGATGAAGGTGGTGGAGTGAGTGAGTGAGTGAGTGAGTGAGTGAGTGAA
Source organism: Nyctereutes procyonoides (assembly GCF_905146905.1). Lineage (NCBI taxonomy): Eukaryota > Metazoa > Chordata > Mammalia > Carnivora > Canidae > Nyctereutes > Nyctereutes procyonoides. The sequence goes on along the minus strand of NW_026575020.1, from coordinate 47,504,617 downwards.
TAGGCTTGAGACCGGGTGGCGCCTGCCCTGCAGGTCATTAAGTATGATAATCTTACCTGGCCATCCACAGGGCGTGGGCTCTGCAAGTCAGTGAGTCCACCACCCCTTGCACTCTGTGCCCTAAACTCCTGTGGGCAGAGAAACCAGATTAAGATCTTAGTTAGAATTTGGGTGAAGAGGACAGAGTGAGGGCCTAAATGACTTTTTAATGCATAGTATGTGTGGGTTTTAGAATCTGGACTTTTAACATTGATTTTCTGAGCCCAGAGTAATTTCTCCTTCCTCCCTTTTAAATGTTCATTAGATAGGGTCAACTTAGGAGAACTGGAGAAGGAATCCAGAAGTGTACTCCTCGGCCCCAGAAACAAAAAGTGGTCCTGCCACACAGGCTTATTGCTCCTGGTCTTTTTTGTTTAGAGTTGAAAGTACTAAAAAGGAAGAGAAAACTCCAGGGCACAAAAATTTAATTTTATTGTAATCCTGCCAGAAGTCCACCCCTTCTGCTCCTCTACATTCTCTTGGACTTTTTTTTTTTTTTTTAAGATTTATTTATTTGACAGAGAGCAGGGAGAGCAGCAGGCAGAGGGAGAGGGAGTAGCAGACTTCCTGCTGATCAGGGACCCTGGGCTCCATCCCAGGACCCTGGGGTCATGACCTGAGCTGAAGGCAGATGCTTAACTAACAGAGCCACCCAGGTGCCCTCTCTTGGCTTGTCTTATAGAAAATGTATATGGGCCAAGTTCAGGCTTTTTATTTTTATTTTAAAAATTTTTTTTAAATTTTTATTTATTTATGATAGTCACAGAGAGAGAGAGAGAGGCAGAGACATAGGCAGAGGGAGAAGCAGGCTCCATGCACCGGGAGCCCGATGTGGGATTCGATCCCGGGTCTCCAGGATCGCGCCCTGGGCCAAAGGAAGGCACTAAACCGCTGCGCCACCCAGGGTTCCCCAAGTTCAGGCTTTTTAAAAAAATTTTCATTAAACTAGTGGACTGCACTCTCCTGTAAAACACGAGTCCAAATGGTGATGCCCTGGAAACCTGGCCTTTAGTCTTGGTGATTCGAATTCCTGGCTGTGTCTGGACACACAGTAGGCGCTAAGTGAATACTTCTTTTATTGAAATCTGGGCTGAAATGGCAAACCTGGTTAGGTATGTGTACCTGGATGGAGTCAATTTCTGTGTCAGTTTGTCTCCTGTGTCACTGATGAGCGTCCTGATGGTGAATTTTTTTTTTTAACCAAACACTGTATTTAGTTAATAAAAAAAAAAAAAAACCCACAACCCACAGAATACGAATCAAAACAGCTGTGTTTGCTGTTGGCGTGGCTGTTCCCCTCATCCTGGAGTATGTCATAACAGTACCACATTTGTAGAAACAAAAGTTTAGAAATAAAAAGGATGACTTTTCTCCCTGCAGCCACCAGTGACAACCCACAGCCTCAGCTCAGAGTATTTGTTTAATTTTGTGTCTAGTAATGGGGCTCAGAGATAATTTTGTCAAGCAGATGTGTGAAGATCTGATCTTTACAGAAGCTCATTTCTTATTATAAAAATAAATGTATTCTCCAGCCTTGGGCAGGGGGCAACACATGACTCTTAGACATTTCCTTTTTAAGTGTGTTTGGGTATATTCATGGACTTTGAGAAAGTTTTGCAGCCCAAATTTTCAATTTATCACCTTTTGCCAATTTCTTGCTTTTAAGTATCCTGGCCTTCAATGAATAAAGGAGGATAAAGGAAAAGACAAAATGAACAATGACAGCAACAAACAAAAGAAACAAACCAAATAAAAAACCGAAAACAAACACCTCTTTCCCAGTAGGCAGTATAGAAAACTTGCGAGACAGGATGAAAGTGGAAAATCAGAAATGAGAACACAGGCTTCATTCAGGTGATCGCAGGTCACTGGCAGCCTGGAGCAGAGCCCAACTGTGGGTGAGGCCAGTGAGACATGCCTCTTGGGTGCAAAAAATTCATAAATAATATTTGAATACGAGATGCTTAAAAAAATCAGAATTAGTGCAAATACTCCACGGTAGACAAAATATGAAAATGTTGAAGACAGGATCTCACTCTGCACTGGCAAACCGACCTCATAACCTCCCTCCAACCAAAAGTGAGGTCATCGAGAGCTTGAAAGGAAAAGTTCCTCATTCCTCTAAGCCTGGCTTTGCTCTGGGTTTGAACTCCAGAGCCTTCAGGACCTGCTCTGTGACCTCAAGCAAATGACTTAACCTCTCTGAGCTCCTTTTTGTAAAACCGAAAGTAGCACTTTCTGTTGCAGGGCTTTTGAGTGGTTTAAGAATCGGGGCGGGTGAAGCACTGGGTGCAAAGTAGACTCCCAGTAAACGGTGGCTTTAAGCCATTCATTGTTGTTCACCAAGAATTAGGTTCTCCAGGAGACCCAAGCAGGTACCAACCTAAGCAGGCAAGTCTCTCCCACAGCTGGCAGGGTTAAGGCAGCTTTGTTTTCACATCGTAGGATGTATCCGAGTGTAGCCCGTGCCTGTGCTTTGAACACTCCTACATCCGCTCAACTGCCAAGTAACCGATTTCCTGTTTAGTCATAGCTTCTGGCCTGAGCCTCGCCTCGGGCCCCAACTTGTCATCTCTGTCATCCCACTGAGCCTCCCGAAGCCATCTAGACATTGGGTTACATAGTGGCTTTCACTGATGAAGGTCTTTCTGGTCATCGTCAGTCTCCAGCGGATTTCCGCACCTGGTGACTCATCTGGGTGACACCTCACTCTTACCTGTCCCTTGAACCGTCCCCAGTCCTGAGCTGCCCTTTGGTTCCCTCCACGGAGATGGAGCAAGTGCGTTCTTACCACGGAAGGCTGCAGCCAACCTGAGCAGAGTGGGACTCGGAAGGAGGATGTGGTGGGAACGCAGTTAATATTTGCTCTGGGCGACTGTCAGGCCGCTCAGTCATCTCTCCTGTTGTACAAGGGGGCTGGGGCCAACACTTTTGTCAGCCTTTCTCCAAATCTGGTTGTAGCTCTGGGCTCCCTAAGCTGAGCCCGTACCTTATTCTCCTCCTTAGTCCTGAGGATGCAAAATGAGATGGGAGGATGACAGTAGAGTGTCACTCACGTAACTTACTAGACTTTGGGGGTCTTAGTCATCATTAATGGGTGTCTATGTCTTGAATATTCATGAGTGTGCCCTGCGCTTCATTGAGGGAGGCAGCACGGAGTAAGAACTACACATTTTCTGGTTTCCGTCGTGTGTGCTTTGGATTTAAGCTCTTCTCTTCCGCTGAATTAGTTAACAGGAACTTACTGAGTTGGGTGCAGAATGATACAAAAGACAAGCGAATGGGATATTTGCCCTTGAAGCACGCAGGATGTAGTTGAGTGGAATACACCCTGCTTGAGCTGAGTCCTAGGCTCACACTTCTCCTGCATTTCCACCTCTCTCATTTCTGCCCTAGAAATGTTGCTTGAATCTGGCCTCTCCTCTTTCACCCTCTGGGCATTTGCTCCTGCTTTTTAGGGCAGTCCCTCCTCACTTACTGCCCGGTCTATTGAGAGCCCTGCTGAGCCATATTGGAGCCCCAGGCAAAGAAAGCTGTGTGTCCCTCTGTGCACTTATCAAAATATCCTCCCATATTGCGAACCAAGTGGGAAAAGTTAATAAAAGCTCTACGATATTAAAAAAAAAAAACAACCCACCAACATATATAAAGCCTCATGTTGTTCAATCTGTTCCTGTATCATTGTCAGCCCTCTTAGACTCACCCAGTGGAGTGGGGGTGGAGGATGGGGAGGTGGGGGGAGGTTTTCACGGCCAGTTGCATAATAAGCCTAAGCCGGGGTTGTAAAACAAACAGCAACAGCCTGCCTTTATTTACAGTTTGGATTTTTTTTTTTAATTGTGTAAAGTTAATTCTTGCATTAACTTTGATCTTAGAAAAAGACTGCATTAAAGTAAGACTTGTCTGGATTGCTGAGCTTTCTGGCACCCCCTGGATTTTGTACCTCCCTGGTTCATCCTAATCCTGGCGCTGGTCGGTTTGGAGAGCCCACCCCCGGCTGTCATGTACACAGCTGCCAGTTACCTTCCTAATAGACCAACGGTGATTATGTCACTTGCATGTAGGCTCCTGATTGCCGAAGAGGTGAAATCCAACGCCCTTGGCCTGGCTTCAAGCCCTATCACCTCCTGGCCCCCACTCACCTCCCCAGGGCATCTGCCCCCACCTGACCCTGTTCCTGACTCACCTGGCCTCTGCAAGTCTGCACCATTGCCCCTTCCTGAGTTTTGCCTCTGCTTCCAAACTCTTTAACCGAAAATACCCCTGCTTGGCTCTTGAGCTCCACCTGGGACACCACCTCCTGGATGGGCTTCATGTTTAGGCCCCTGAAGCAGGCGTAATTGGTCTGTTCCCTCCCCCTCTCCCCCCTGAAAACTGTTCGCTTCCACTCGGATTCCTATCTTGGCTGTTGCACTCACTATTTCCACTGTGATTTATCTGTTTACCTGTGTCCCCAGTTACACCGCCTGCTCTTTGAGGAGAGCAACCGGCCTTTCATGTCACATGAATAATGAATACAATTTTGGATACAGTGAAAAAAGCAGGAACAGCAACTATGAAATAATTCATTAAAAACAATAGCAGGCAGGGAGGGCACTGATCTTAAAATATGGAGTCCAATCTTGGCTCTGTCCTTAGCTGCCTTTGTGACACTAGTTATTTTCAGATTTTTACTGTGAAAATGTCCAACGAAGCAAAAGTAGGGAGCCCTGTGTGATGAGCCCACATGTACCCACCTGCCAACTACCCACGGCCAATCCAGCTTCTCGTAATGCCCTGCCCTCTGCCCCCAGCCCTGGATGACTTCGAAGCAAATCCCAGACAACCTGTTCTTCCGCCTCTAATGATTTCAGGAAGGACATTAAGCTTTTAATTGATTACCAACTCAATATGAACCAGGTGCAAAGAAGAGTTCACAGTGGGTTGGGATCATGGGGAGGCCCCACGAAGCAAATCCTGAAAGATGGATATGGATTTTGGCAAAGAAGGTCTGTAAGTGGGAAGGTATGAAGTCCTGTGTGCCACATGTGGTCCTCAGACTGTATTGGCCCGAATGGGGCAGGGTGGGGAGCAGTGAGTGGGGAAGGACACCCAGCCCTGGGCAAGAGGGGCTGCTAGCCACCCCCAATCCCTTGCTCTGGAGGCAGCCTTTTGGAGGGGTGGGGATAGGCTGGGAAACTTGGAGTTTTGGTCATTCATTCATTCATTTTTTAAAAAGAAAGCTCTAGGCCCAGTGTGGGGCCCGAACCCAAGACCCCCAAGATCAAGAGTCCCAACCAAGTTCTACCGACTGAGCCAGCCAGGTGGTTCCCTTTTCGTTTTATGTTATCATTGCCTTACTTTGAAGGGTTGCCCTCACCCTTGTGACCTGAGGCTTGGGACTGTAGTAATATTTGCGTAGCCTCCTTCAGCTCTACCTCTGGAAGCATCTTCCTTGTTGACGAATTTCTCCCTTAACAGTGATATTGCGACAGGTGCCTTTTCAAGGAACTGGTTCCTGTACCATCAGGCTTTAGTGGGGGAGAAATGAGAAGTCGGTTTTCCACACTCAGTGCCTTACACGAAGGTGACCTGGCAGCTGTGCATTTTATCCCACTGGGTTTAATCCTTACTATGAATAACAGAGCGAAGCTTTGTTATTCATGGGGGTGGATTTCTGCTGCTGAGAGAATTAGCTGCAATCTTATTCGGAAGGTGCCTTCTGATGCCACGAGATCTTTTGAACTGTGCATAAATAGAGGCCATTGTTTAGATATTTGGAATGTTAAGGCTTGAATTGCTCTAGAAGTTCCACTCAGGTATCTTTTGTTGGGTTGAGTCCCTCCCGACCACCCAGCCCCCCAAAGTAATAGTTTTCTCTATGTTGCTTTAGGACCTGCCTCTTCAGCAGTTTTTAAAACTAGGACACAACCACCCCTTTTACTGGAGCCTTTTCCATCAAGAGAGGGGAGAAATTCTTCTGGGTTTGAGAAAAAAAAAAAAAAAGGGAAGTTAAAGTAGGTGCAAGGTGAATCAGAATATGATGCAGAACTGAGGAATATGGTAAAGAAATAGTTTTGTTTCTGCTTAAGGTCTTTTTAAAAATTTAAGTTAGGAGAAACAGAAGAACAGTACGGAGTGAGTTTATTCATTTCTTGCTCCCTGGAATCTCTTAGGAGGACAAGACATTTTAGAATCTCTAAAGGAAGGGTTGATTATTTATACAAGGCTCAAAGGTTGCACACTCCATTTCCCCAGCACAATATGCCTTTCTGGGTCCTGGGAGCTGCGGATATGAAGCTAGCTTTGTCTTTGAAACCCCAGAGAAGATCCCTGGGTGTCTCAGCGGTTTAGTGCCTGCCTTTGGCCCAGGGCACGATCCTGGAGTCCCTGGATCGAGTCCCACGTTGGGCTCCCGGCATGGGGCCTGCTTCTTTCTCCTCCTGTGTCTCTGTCTCTCTCTCTCTCTCTTTATGTCTATAATAAATAAATAAATCTTTAAAAAAAGAAAAAAAGAAACCCCAGAGAGAAGCCCCTTTCTTTGAGGGTGTTTGCTGAAATTTTACCTGGGATCTCAGCTAAACCTTGCTGTTTTGCTGTTGTTGTTTTATTATTATTATTATTTTTTCTGTAATGAGAATTTTTAAGATCTACTCTCTTAGCAACTTTCAAATATAGAGTGTTGTTAACTACAGTCACCATACTGCACACTACATCCCTAAGACTTATTTATCTTATTACATTGCCTTGCTGGAAAGGCTTATTGAAAATGATTTGTGGGCTTAATCTGGGTGGTTTGGGTTTTTTGGTTTTTTTCCCCTTTGGTCACTTCAATCTGCTTATGTCTCTCAGTGTATGACCATCTGTTCTACTTCTCCCCAGAGTCAAAGTGATTTTCTTTTTTTCCCCAGATTTTCATCTGGGACCTGGTGTACTCAGAACTGGGTCAGTTTTCCCTGACTTCTAGGAGAGGGTGCAAGGCTTCTTCAGGACCAAAATGCTGCCCTTTGGAGGTGCTTCACACGGGTTTCTGCTTTCATAATCTTACCTCCTGTTTTTCCCCTCCACTGGGCCTGTCTAGAACCACCACCAGGCCATTCTCTCCTCTCTTTCCTGGCTCTGTGATCCTAGTCGTTCTCAAAGGTTGAGAGTTTCTGGCGCAAAGTCCTTTCTCATCATCCACAGTCAAAACCACCGTTTAGCCGTATTTGCTGAACTGCAGAGGGGAGTACTTCTACCAAAGTATTTATTGCTCTGATCCTTGAAGTGCTAACATTTTTATGCTCATCCCCCTTGTCACCTGTGCCACAAGACCCAGGCAATTAAAACCGTTTTGTTGTACTCCTATAATTTGCGCTGACCTGCTGAGGGGTGTCCTTGTCAACAGAGCAGAGTCCCTTCTAGCACTTTCTGCTCTTCCATGTTTGACTCTGGAAAGGATTGGTGTTTGGAAGAAGTGAAAAGTGACCCAGAGAATTGCTTTTGATGGTGTCGATACACACTTCTTTTGCAGCCTGACACTGGTATTGTTCATTTCATTTGGAGCCTGTCAGCTTATACATTCTAATCACCCATTGGAAGCCTTGCTGAGGACCCAAAGATTATTTGTTAAACTGCCATTGGAATAAGCATAAAAGGAAAAGGACTTAAAAAAAAAAGTAATAAACATACTTCTATATTTTCTTGACAGATATCAAAGAAAAAAAAAACTTCCTGTCTTTACCTTGACAAGACATCTAACATTGGTGGGAGGTTTTGCTTGCATGAGAACTTCAACATGATAACCTAGAAATCTTGGAAAACTGAAACTGAACAACTTTCTCTGTTTGGAGGTGGCGAAAGGGACAATGAAATAGTTATACACAGCTAGTTACCAAAAAAGGCAAATATGATAGCTAATTCATCTCATTTTCAAAGGTTAGTCCTTTGATGCATGAATCACAATTGATGCTAAAAGGAAAGTGCTAGCAACACAAACTTTTTCCTTTCTTAGGTCAGGTTTTGAGCATTTTAATTACTTAACTGTTTATCTTTCTGGCAGTGAGAGTAACACATTAGCCAGTGATTACCAACAATTAAAATAACAAGACATCTACAACAACACTTACACTCCCAGAAAACCCAACTGATATCACACTTCATTTTTGCTTTCGTGATTTAGAAGTAAATTTAGAATCAGGTTCATGATTCTTGTGGTGTATTCCAAATTAAGGACTTGAGGGATCCCTGGGTGGCTCAGCGGTTTAGTGCCTGCCTTTGGCCTGGGGCATGATCCTGGAGACCTGGGATCAAATCCCACATCAGGCTCCCTGCGTGGAGCCTGCTTCTCCCTCTGCCTGTGTCTCTGCCTCTCTCTCTCTCTGTGTCTATCATGAATAAATAAATAAAATCTTAAAAAAAAAAACAACAAATTAAGGACTTGAGACATTTGGACACTGAGCTCTGTGAATGCTAAATGTGTTTTTACTCTTGCTATTAATTAGATATTTAAGATATTTAAGAACTTAACTAATAAAGAAATAGCTACCTAAAAGTGGGCCAGAAGCCACAGTCTCGTATCCTTCTTCCTCAGAAGGCATCTTGTACAGGGGACTTCTTAAAAAATTGTGGTTAGGAGCACCTGAGTGGCTCAGTTGGTTAAGTGTCTGTCTTCTGATCAGGTCAGGATCCCAGGTTCCTGGGATGAGTCCTGCACCAGGCTTCCTGCTCAGTGGGGAACCTGCTTCTCTCTCTCCCTCTGCCCCCTGCTTGTGCTCACTCTCTGAAATAAATAAAAATCTTCAAAAAAACTGGAGATATATATATGTATGTATATATATATATATATATATATATATATATATATATATATGAAAGATAAAGTTTACCATTGCAACCTTTTTTTTAAGAGTACAGTATGATGGCATTAAATACATTCACAATGTTGTGTAACCACTCTTCATCGTTCACAAATTTATGTATTTCCAGAACTTTTTCATCATCCCAACAAAAACTCTGTCTCCATTAAACACTAACTCCCCCACTCACTCCACCCCACCCCAGCCCCAGTCAAACACCCTTCTACTTTTTGTCTCTATGAATTTGATGATTCTATTTTAGGTACTTCATATGGGTGGAATCATACAGTGGTGTTTTTTTTTTTGTTTGTTTGTTTGTTTTGTTTTTGTTTTTTGGTCTGGATTATTTCACTTAGACCATAATGCTTCCTAGGTTCCACGTTATAGCGTGTGTCAGCATTTCCTGTATTTTAAGGCTGAAAAAGACTCCATTGTATGTATCTACCATATTCTGTTTATCCATTCATCGGTTGATGAATGGACAAGAGTTTTATTTATTTGATTAATTTATTTTTTAAAGGATTTATTTATTTATTTAAGTAATATCTACACCCGATGTGGGGCTTGCACTTACCATCCAGAGATCAAGACTTGTGTGCTCTACGGACTGAGCTAACCAGAAGCCCCCAGCCAGTGACTTTTAAAACATTATTGTACATACACATACAAAAGGTGACCGCGTGCGGTGATATGTTAATTAGTTTTACTGTAGTAATCATTTCTGTTTTTTTTTTTAAGATTTTATTTATTTATTCATGAGACACACACACACACACACACAGAGAGAGAGAGAGAGAGAGGCAGAGACGCAGGCAGAGGGAGAAGCAGGCTCCATGCAGGGAGCCCCATGAGGGACTCGATCCTGGGTCTCCAGGATCACACCCTGGGCTGAAGGCGTCGCTAAACCACTGAGTCACCCGGGCTGCCCATAGTAATCATTTCAATATGTATATGTATACCAAGTCATCATATTGTACACCTTATGTATATGCAATTTTTCTTTATAATTATCTTAAAAATATTTTATTATTTATTTGAGACAGAGAAAGAGAAAACAAACGGGGAGGTGCAGAGGAAGAGGGAGAAGCACACTCTCTGCTGAGCAGAGAGCCTGATTGGGGGGGGCTTCATTCCAGGACCCCAAGATCCCAGAATCATGACCTGAGCCAAAGGCAGATGCTTAACCGACTGAGCCACCCAGGCACCCTGCAATTTTTCTTTAAAAACAAAATAAGGGCACCTGGGTGGCTTAGTTGGTTAAGTGTTTGACTCTTGATTTTGGCTTGGGTCATGATCTCGGGGTTGTGGAATTGAGCCCCAGTCAGGCTCTGTGCTCAGTACAGAGTCTGCTGGAGGTTCTCTCCTTCTCCCTCCTTTTGCTCTCTCTCTCTCAAATAAATCAATAAAATCTTTTTTAAAAAATAAAAAAAAATTAAAAATGTGAAACTTTTCTTTTTGATATGTCATACCTCAAAGTCTTCCCTCCTTCTAATTTACTGTCCTTCTTTTGCTTTGGGGGTCATCTCTTGAGCCCCTTTGGTGATGCTAGGTACTGAGAACACAGAGATGGACACTTCCATCTCGGGTTCAGAGAACTTTTTGTCTGGCAGACAGGTGGTCATCCAAGTAGAAGGCAGAGGGGAAGGTGGGAGACTCACTCTTGGTGAAAAACCACATGCACTGTGAGTGGATGGGTGTTTGGGGGTGGGGGGTGAGGGGACCTTCACTGAGGAATGAATGGCTCCAGGTCACATTTAAAGTTCTCTTACCCAAAGGCTAGAGATAGACTTGAACGGAATTAAAGGTCATAGACATAAGTAGAATCGTAATACTGCAATTGCTCCACTCCGAGGCATGATTTCTTGTAAATTATTTTCAAATTTTACCATCAGTAACTCCTCTCTCTTAAAACAGTACAGCACAACGAGAACTCATAAGGGCCCTTCAAAGACTGGAGGTTGTGTATATGATATGACCAACTTTTAAGCAATATTACCGTATATCATCCAACACTTAAAAATTCCAAAATCTGTTCTGTGTGCTATATTCTCATTTGTACACGCAAAGAATATAATTAACCTGTCTGCGATGGAAGAATAGAGTGTTGGTTCTGGATCTCCTAGCATTTAGTCCACTGTTTTTTTGTTCTACAATTCTTAATATCCTGTATGTAATAGCGTATGAAATTTTTTTGGCCACTTTGCTTGTCAGCCATTGTTGGGTGTTGGGAAGGTCCGGGAAGCTAAGTCCCCAGAGTGCTGACCTGCATAGCCTATTGTTGAAAGAATTGTAGAACGGTTGTGCATTTTGGATGGTTGTGGGTGAGCTGAGGGCAACAGGTATGGACCTGCAAGAGCCGATAATGCCCATATTAGCAGTGTGAGAGTTCAAAGGCAGCTAAAGCATGCACCTCACATTCTAGATACCAGATCTGTATAGTCTAAATTGCCTCAGTTATGTTCTGCTGTTAGATACTCTTCAATGTGTAGATTTGTCCCTAGTTTGATTGTCATCTTTGGCATATTTGTTTTATTTTTAAAAATTCATTTTTATTTTTTTAAAAGATTTTATTTATTTATTTATTCATGAGAGACAGAGAGAGAGAGAGAGAGGCAGAGACACAGGCAGAGGGAGAAGCAGGCTCCATGCAGGGAGCCTGATGTGGGACTCGATCTGGGGACTCCAGGATCACACCCTGCCTGGGCAGAAAGCGGACGCTCAACCGCTGAGCCACCCAGGGATCCCTGGCATGTTTGTTTTATAATCTCTAACTCTTTATAAAAATCTGTTCCACAGTCTGCTGGGAACAAACTGACAATCAGAACAACAAGAGAGGGAAAGACATGTTCTTAACGCCTTTGCAGGCATGACACAGAAGGTAGATTCTTGTCTTTTTATATCTTGAGCCTACCTTGCTGCTTGTGTGAATCCAAATGAGTCTTAACTCACTTCAGTGGTTTTAGTGACCATCTTTTTGCTAAGGATTCCCCAAGGCATAGCTTCAGCCCCAGAGGCTTTCCAGTTTTGCAGCTGACACTGGATGTTTGTACCTGAATATCTTCACGGAACCTCAGAGTCAACTCAAACTAGAATTTATTAAATTATCCTTCCCCCCAACCAGCTTCTGGCCCTGTGGCCCTTGCTTCCTCCAGCAACACCACCATCTTCTCAGGTGCTGAGGCCAGAAGCCATCTGCCTTCTCTCTTCTACTACCTTGTTAGAACTGGAAGGGTTCATTCATTCTTCCAAATGTCTCTTTGATCTGACCTCTGCCGCTTTGTGTTCATCTTTTCTCTGGGTGTAGCCTCTGGGTTTTTTTTTTCTTAGTCTCTAGATCATCTTTTCACATAGCCTCTAGAGCTAGCTTTCCAAAACCCAAATTTGATAGTAACCTCCTTAAAATTTGTAATGATTTTCATCACCTATGGGATGAGGTACCAACTTCCTAACAAGTCCTCCTGGTTTCCCACTTATCCCCTTGTCTAAGTGCTACCCTGCCCTGCAGTATCACATATTTGTTCTACTTCCCCCAGTACTACCTTCGTTTTATATGTCTTTGCCTTTGCACACTGTTAAATCCTTGCCTCAACTACATGTGCATTATAATAATATTATCACACATTTCTCCCTCTTCCAGAGCCTTCTCTACCCTCTTTTCCACTTGAGGCAGTTAGCTGCCCCTTTGCTCCTTGAGTTTATTTTAAACAACTTTATTGTGGGGGCACCTTGGTGGCTCAGTTGAGCATCTGCCTTTGGCTCAGGTCATGATCTCAGGGTCCTGGGATCGAGCTCCGAGTTGGGCTCTCTGCTCAGCAAGGAGTCTGCTTCTTCCTCTCCCTCTGCCTCTGCTCCTCTCCCTGCTTGTGTTCTCTCTCTCTCTCAAATAAATAAAATCTTAAAAAAAAAAAAACAACAACCCAGCTTTATTGTGGTATAATCTGTATACTGTTAGTGCACCCACGGTCAGTGTACTGACGAGTTCTAGTAAATGCATACATTTGTGCAACCATCACCACAATCCAGTTTCATAATTTCCCATCATCCCACAAATTTCCCTCATGCTTGTTTGTGGTCAGTCCTTGCACTTACCCCAATCCCAGGCAACCACCGATGTCCTTTCTGTCTATAATTTTGTCTTTTCTAGAAATTTCATGTAAAATCATATAATACTTGATCTTTTGAGAGTGGCTTCTTTCACTTAGCATATTGTTTTTGCGTTCATCCATGTTGTTGAGTGTATCAGTAGTTGGCTCTTTTTTTTTTTTTTTTAAATCACTGAGTAGTATTCTATTGTATGGATGCACCACATTTTTTTTTACCCAGTTACCAGTAGATGAATATTTGGGTTGTTCCCAGTTTGGGTCTATTATGAAAATACTTCTATGATCATTGGTATACAAGTTTGGTGCAAATATTTGTTTCCATTCCTCTTGAGTTGATATTTAGGAGTAGAAGAATTTCAGGGTCAGATGTTAATTATACATTTAACTTTTTAAAAAATCTTATTTTATTTAAATTCAATTAATTAACATATAATGTATCATTAGTTTCAGATGTAGAGTTCAGTGACTCATCAGTTGCATATAACATCCAGTGCTCATTACATCACATGCCCTCCTTAATGTCCATCGTCCAGTTACCACATCTCCCTACCCTACTCCTTACCCTATAGGTAACCCTATAGTTCCCCTGTAACTTCTGAAGAAACTGTCATACTCTTCCAAAGTGGCTGTTGCATTTTATATTTGACTAGCAACATACAGGGTTTTGGTTTCTCCACATCCTTGCCAATACTTGATATTTTCTGTCCTTTTGCTTATAGCTATTGTAATGGGTGTGTGGTGGTGTCTCACCATAGTTTTGATTTGCATTTCCTGTGGTCTTTTAATACAGCTTTCTACTATAGAATATACTGTGTTGTACTGATGTTTATTGTCTATTCTGTGAGCTACTGTAGGGCTGATCCATCCATCTAGCAGAATGCCATTAGGCAGGTCCCTGTTAAATACTTATATAGTTTGTTGAATGATGAATGTATGAATGAATGAATGAATGAACCAACTGATATTTAGCGTGAGTGGCCTATTCTAAATTATTTTAGGTAACACAAGACAGTGATAAATTAACTTCTGAGATGATATAAAAGTCAAGTCTCTTCCCCTGAACACATTTTTTGCCAGAGTTTCTAAGAGTAATAACTTGAGTGAACTTTGTTTTGTTTTCTTTGCTTTGTCTTATCTCTTTTCTCTTCTTTTCTCTTCTTTTCTCTTCTTTTCTCTTCTCTCTTCTCTTCTCTTCTCTTCTCTTCTCTTCTCTTCTCTTCTCTTCTCTTCTCTTCTCTTCTCTTCTCTTCTCTTCTCTTCTCTTCTCTCACCCCTTGGTGGGAGTTAAAAACAGAGGAAAGAAAGTCACTCTCTAAATGATTGAGAATTTGTGTAATAGTTTGGAAAAGAGAACCATATGGGTTATTGGTTACTCTGAGTTCTAGGAGAGGGGATGTCCATCAGTACTGTGCCTGCCAATTCTTCACTTTTCTCTCAATTTGAATGGAGGTCTGCAGACATTTTCTATAAAGGGTCAGATAGTAAATATTTTAGGCTTTGTGGGCCAAGAAACAGTACCAAGGACATTGCTTAAGTGCTTATGTAATGAGAGACAAAACAAATTTCCACAAATTTTTATTGATGAAATTCAAAACATAATAATTGGGTACAATTTTTTTGTAATACAGATTTACTAATGAGAAGAAGAGAATTTTGGCAGGGGAGAATAACATTTTGCTTAATTGGAGTTCAAAGTTAGTGTTTCCTATTATCATGGTAGAAACGGGGCCTCATTATCCAACAAAGCTTCCCTCAAAACACCAGGGTCTTCCAGCCTGAGAATTCATGAGAATGTGCTGGCTGCGTTAGCTCTGATAGCATTGGAAAACTTTTCACAGGGGAAGCAGATTAAGAGCCTCAGCTCTGGGGTAAGACTCCTTGGGTTTGAGTGCCAGCACAAAGACTCAATAATTATGAGATCTTTGACTACTTACATGCCTATCTAGAAGCTTCTGTTCCCTCATCTATAAAATGAGTAATCCCTACTTCACAGGGATGTTGTAAAGATTAAATACAGAGATTTAGAATGATATATTGTAAATATTCTTCTTCTTTTGATTTTCAGCCATTTAAAAATGTAAAACCATTATTAACTCACAGGCAGTACAGAAACCGGTGGCAGGCTGGATTTGGCCTGCAGAACATAGTTTATGGACCCCTGCGGTAGAGTATAAACTGGAATTATTGCCACTTATTTTAGAAATAATGATTACTTTTTTCTAATTGCAAAGCGCCATATGCTCACTGCATAAAACTTGGAAAACACAGGAAAGCACAATAAAACAAGAATCATACAGAATCTCCATCATCCAAAGATGTTTTATTGGTAGCATGGTCACTGTATATCCTTCCACTCCATAGTGTACATATGTACACACACACCCCCCCCTTTTTTTTTTTTTTAATGAGGGAGGCGAGGGGCAAAGGGAGAGGGAGAGAGAGGTTTTTTTTTTTTTTTTTTTTTTTGGAGAGAGAGAGACTCTTAAGCAGGCTCCACGCCCAGTGCAGAGCCAGATGTGGGTCTCTATCGTGAGCTGAAATCAAGTCACACACTCAACCAACTAAGCTACTCAGCACCCCTGTACACATATATTTTTTTAGTAAAAATAAGCTGATACTATGTTTAATGTTTTGTATATCTTTTTCACTTATTAATATATAATATACTTGCCATTAATATTCTTCTATAACCTGACTCTTAAATGACTACATACTGTTCTGTTATACAGATGCATTAAAATTTACTCAAGTACTTCTCACCTACATTAAAGCTGTTTTGAATTTTTCACTATTAGATATAATAGCTGTAAACTAGTACGTGTTTGTACACATCTCTGATTAATTCCTTGAGATAAATTATAAGATTTTAATCACTGGATTAAGGGATATCTACATTTTTAAAGCTTTGGTGTGTCTTGCAAAATTGTCCTCTAGGAAAGCGGTATAGTTTCTATTCTTCCAACTGGTATATGAGAACATTTTCATTTACTGTGGTCTTATATTTTACTTACATTGAGTTTTGGAACTTAATTAAAATGTTTTTATTTTTAAAACAATTCAAATAGATAAAAATGAACAGAAAATAATGAAACTCTGACCTGGGCAACCACTGGAAACATTAAACAGACATTAATATTTTGCTTTTTCTCTGCTTATGTTAGGAAAAACGTGCTACAGATTTAAAAATATTCTATTATTGTCATCCATTCTATAGATGCAAATGGGATGCAGGGATGAGATCAGTTTCCAAAAGGTTAAGTAATTGTCCAACTGGTAAGAACCAGTAAGTGTGCAATCCTAATGATGATTTTGCTTTAGTCTGTTTTGATGATGTTAATATAATTATTTAAGCCTTTCCCTGTCTTTATGATTAGCATTTGTCTGGTATATGTTTTCTAATACCATTATTTTTCATTTTTCTTTTTTCTTTTTTTTTTTTAATTTATTTACGATAGTCATACAGAGAGAGAGAGAGAGAGAGGCAGAGACACAGGCAGAGGGAGAAGCAGGCTCCATGCACTGGGAGCCTGACGTGGGATTCGATCCCAGGTCTCCAGGATCGCGCCCTGGGCCAAAGGCAGGCGCCAAACAGATGCACCACCCAGGGATCCCTATTTTTCATTTTTCTATGTTGTTATATTTTATATGTACCTCTTACAAACAGCCTATATTTTTTAAAAACCCAGTCTGAATTTTTTTTAACCATCTACTTTAGTTTTTTTTACATTTATTGTAATTGCTGATATATTTTAGAATATTTCTCTTGTTTCATGCTTTCTATTTCCAACATTTTTCCTTTGCTTTTTTCCCGCTCCTTTCCTATCTCTTATGAAATTGAATTTTATCAATTCCTCCCTTTTTTTTAATCTACTAGTTTTGTTTCCTTAGATGTTTGTTTTTATTTATTTATTTATTTATTTATTTATTTATTTTCCTTAGATGTTTAATGTGTGTACTGAAATAGTCTGAAATCCGCTCCAATTCTATCTCTGCCTGGTTTATTTTCTTTTTTGTTTAATATTATAATTTCTCCCCATTTTTGGTATTTAATTGTCTTTGATATTCAATAAGCTGACCACAGTGTGTGTAGATTTATTTTCATTTATCCTGCTTAGAATTTGGTAGTATTTTCCACCTGGAGGGTTTATGGCTTTCACAGTTCTGCAGTATCCTTAACTACTATCTTTTATAATATTGCTTCTTCTTCATTTCAGTAACCATAAAAATGTGCCTCCACATCTCCTGCTGTGGGAAGCATTGTTGACTGACTCCCAGATGCCACATTAAGTATTTACTCCAAAGCCATGCTTCCCCTGGGCTGCTCCCTGTTGGCCTGAGGAGATGGGACTTGTAGTGCTGGTCTATTCCTATAAGATGTAGAACTCCTCTAATGGGTTGCTTTGGCTCAAGGATTCCACAGCAAGATGGCCAAAACTTTCTTAAAGCTGTGCTTCATTCTGAGTCTCATCCTCTCCAGTATGCCTTCTTCTTCTCTCTCCTTTAGAAGTTACACCCGCATCATGATCTGAACATCCTCCTCATGCTCTCCTGTTTTCTCTAACATCCTTCCTTGACATCTGCTTCTTGAAGGGCCCAAATGAATACAATCTCTATTTTTGTTATCTGGATCTTGCATTCAATGCAGATGGACCTCCTTTCTCTCTCTCTCTCTCTCTCATCTGGACCTTCTCATTGTTTATGTTCCCATTGTCCCTATTTCCCACAGCCACTCTTTCATGTCCCTTTCATCTCTCTTGTTGCCCTTTGGTAATTTCCTCAAATCTGCCTTCTCTTTTACTTAATCCTCTCTTCATTTGTATCTAATCTGCTACTTAATATTTCTGTTGATTTTTTCTTTTTTTAAATACCAGTGATTATAACATTCATTTGGAGTTCTATCTGGCTTATTTTCAAATATGTTGCATTTTCCATATTTTTTTGTCAGGGGTTTATTTCCTCCTTTGCGTCATTAATAGTTTTAAAGATACTTATTTAGTATTTAAAACATACTTATTTAGTATCTTCTGTTTCAAATTGTTACTTTATTATCTCACGTTACTGGATTTGTTTGCTGTGTTTGCTGTTTTCTCTTCATGGTATATTGTAATTTTACATATTCTGATAAGCAGATTTTTTTTTAAACATTTTATTTATTTATTCATGAGAGACACAGAGAGAGAGACAGAACAGCAGAGACACAGGCAGAGGGAGAAGCAGGTTACATGCTGGGAGTCTGATGTGGGACTCAATCCTGGGACTCCAGGATCACGCCCTGGGCCAAAGGCAGACACTAAACCACTGAGCCACTCAGTTATCCCCTGATAAGCAGATCTTTAGTGGGGATTATTTTTTTCTGTGGGCATCACGTGGCCTGATAGTTGGGCTCCTCCAGAACAATTTACATTGTTGTTTTAGAGATCCCAGGAGTATCCCTGGCTTGGGACCCATGTTTCTGCTAATTTATTAGTTCAAATTTCTTAGATCACTATGCTCAAGGCCTTAGGATCAGCTCATATGCACTTTTTTTTTCTTTTTAAAGATTTTATTTGGGACCTCTGGGTGGCTCAGTGGTTGGGCATCTGCCTTTGGCTCAGGAGGCATCCCGGATTCCCGGGATGAAGTCCCACATCGGGTTCTTTGCATGGAGCTTGCTTCTCCCTCTGCCTGTGTCTCTGTCTCTCTCTGTGTGTGTCTCTCATGAATAAATAAATAGAATCTTAAAAATTTTTTTTTAAATTTATTTATTCATGAGAGACACACACAGAGAGGCAAAGACACAGCTACATTGAGAGAGGCAAAGACACAAGCAGAGGGAGAAGCAGACTCCCTGAAGGGAGCCTGATGTGGGACTTGATCCCAGAACCCTGGGATCATGCCCTGAACTGAAGGCAATGCTCAACCACTGAGCCACCCAGGCGACCCAGCTCATTTGCTTTTACTGAGTTTTTCCTTTTCCTTTTCAGGTCAAATTTACCCAGCATTCGTATGTGTTTGTAGTGGGAAGTGTTTTTTGTTTTTTGTTTTTTTCTCCCCCACATTATCTTAGCCTGTCACCATATTGTTGAACCAGAAGTCCTATTTACCACATTCAGTTCTATGCTTCAGTCCTTCTCTGGGTACCAGTTTCCAAGCAGTGTCATTCATGAAACCCATAAACTGACCCATGATTAGAAAACCCAAGTGGTTGATCCTATTGAGACTGTAGATACATACTACACCCTGACGGGTTTGGAAAGAAAACTGCCTTTGTCTTCCAACCCATGGTAACTTCATCAGTAAATCCATCAAGCGCCTTAAGATTTTATAGATGGAACCGACGCCATTAGAAAATACTGAGGTTTTATTATTGTTGTTATTTCTCTTGCTGTGTTGGCCTAGTAATAGAGCTCTCTGTTTTCCAGCCTTCTTTCTCCCGGCTTTGCTACCATCCTTCTCAATTTGTCCTTTGTCAACAGGACAGAAAAAAGAGGTTGAAGTGATATATGGGTATAATCCACCGTGCCCTGCTAAAAAGATAAACTTAAATGAAGTGATTTATTACCTGTGGCAGGTATACTGCACCCAGAATTGTCTGTCAGAGTTAGTACGCATTGATTTTCCATACTTTCCCTGTCAGCCTCTGGCTTGCCATTGTTCATTAGAGGTGAATAAACAGTGTAAGGTGGCAGGGCTTTCTCCCAGTCTGGGCGCTTGGCTATAGGGGTTAGCCCGTATTTGTATTCTAGGCCTCAGAGCTTTTGTCTTCTCGTGCCTTAAACCACCTGTATGGGAAGAATAAATTCCACCGGTACCTGGGATTACACAAATTAGAAGTAAAACCTATTCTATACTCCCATTTTGAAAAGGCTCCTAGAATCTTCCTACTTGAATCAAATAAAAAATTGGCTCAGTAGAACAGTGCAGGATCATGTACAGCTGTTGGAGCCGTTTCTGAGTAGGGCTGTTTTATGTTAGTTGATGACATTGAACATTTTGTGGGAACTAATGAAATAGGGAGTCTCCTTTCACTTAAGGAGACCACATGCATATCACATGGGACACGCTTTCCTGTTTTTCTCCAAACGCATCCCATTGTGTTGGGAGAGTGACAAAGCAAAATCTTTATAGCAACCACAGTTCAACCTTGGGCGTCAGGATCAGTGTCACTGATCCTCAGCAAGGGCCAGATACTCAAGCAGTTGTCTTTATTTATTTTTTTGAAAGATTTTACTTATTTATTTGACACAGACAGAGGGAGCAAGCGAACACAGGCAGGGAAGGTGGCAGAGGGAGAGGGAGAAGCAGGCTACCTGCGAAGCAGGGAGCAGAGCCAGAGCAGAGAGCCCTAGCAGGGAGCCCGATCCCAGGACCTTGGGATCATGACCTGAACTGAAGGCACAGGCTTAACTGACTGAGCCATCCAGGCACCCTGAAGCCATTGTGTTTAAAATCTTAGAATTTTGAACTGGCGTGGACCTCAGATATTTTAATTCACCATTCTAACTTTATAGACAAAGATCTGAAGCCTGAAAGTATACCATAGCTTGTTTGTTTTTCCAGAACTAGTCAGTTACACAGCCAGGATGGCTATCTAGTCTCTGGAATTCATACCCATCACCTCTCTCCCACTTCTCTCCTGGATAGAGTTCTGTTTGTGTTCACAACATACTTTTTGAATTTAAAACCTGTGATGTTGGTAGCTCTATCTTTGAAGTTCATTTGCTTGGTCCTTTCATCAGGAAGAGAGTTCTGTTTATTTTGGGTTGGGAGGAGTGAGTTTAACAACAATTTTTTTTTCCTGTTGTGTGCTTAAGGTGTCGTAATCTGGTACATTAAGCTATAGGGACCTACTATCATGTAACAGGCACTTCCCAAGTACATATTGTGCTTAAAACAAGACGGAAAAAAAAAAATAAAACAAGACTGTTCTTATGCAGATGGAGTGGAGCCAGGGAAATGATATATATCATGTAATGACATTTTCTAATTGGCAAGTTCCCGGGGAAAAAAGACTAGTTTGATCACTAATTTCACTTGACCCCTGGACAATTGCAGAGGTTGGGGGTATTGATGACCACCACCACCACCCCGCCAGCCTCTGCAGTTGAAAATCTGCATATAACTTTTGACTTCATAAAACTTAATTACTAATAGCTCACTGTTGACCAGAAGCCTCACGGTAACATACAATCTATTAACACATCTTTTGTATGTTATATGTATTATATGCTGTATTCTTACAATAGAGTAAGCCAGGGAAAAGAAAATGTTATTAAGAAAATCGTAAGGAAGAGAAAATACATTTATAGTACTGTATTTATCAAAAAATCTGCATATAAATGGACTCACAGAGTTCAAACGTGTTTTTCTTTTCTCTTTCTTTTTTTTTTTTAAGATTTAATTTATTTACTTGAGATAGAGAGTGAGAGAGAGCATGAGCCAGGGGGCAGTGGGAAAAGGGAGAAGCTGGCTCCCCACTGAGCAGGGAGGCAGTCTCAGGGCTCAATTCGAAGACCTTGGGACCATTACCTGAGCCAAAGGCAGACACTTAACTGACTAAGCCACCCAGTCACCCCTAAACATGTGTTTTTCAAGGGTCAACTACATAGACAAACACATAGATTGTGTTCATATATACACACATGTACATATAGTAATGCTAATGACATTAATCATTTGTAATTTTTAAAATGATAAGCATCCTATAGTAACACAGACTTAAAAATACTGCTGTATAACAAGTAACAGTTTTTTTTTAAGATTTTATGTATTTATTTGAGAGAGAGAGTGAACACAAGTGGGGGAGGAGCAGAGGGAGAAGCCAACTCCCTGCTGAGTAGGAGGTGGGGGATCCCAGAACCTAGAGATCATGAACCCAGCTAAAGTCAGATACTTAACCAACTGAGCCACCCAGGTGCCATAGCAGGTAACGGTTTGTAATAGCTGAAGGCAGATGAACACTGGTGCACAGTAGTTCTCTCTTTGTGCCTCTGAATGATAGGGAGGGGGAGTTCAAAGTGTGATTTGTATTAGTTTTCTTTTTTGAAGATTTTATTTTTAAGTAATTTTTATACCCAGTGTGGAGCTCGAACCTATAACCCTGAGATCAGGAGTCTTATGCTTTACCAACTGAGCCAGCCAGGTGACCCAAGTTTTCTTTTTTAAATACTTATTTGCAATATTGATTAGTCACTTTCTTAATTGAATTTGTGGCATATATTTCCATAATATGCATTTGTGGAAACATTGATTCAGTTTTTCCTGAGCCCACACTACCAGTTCTTACAAATTAAGCAGAATATTGCCTTCAAGCTGTGATTATTTTTTTCTTCACATAGTTCATTGGAGGTCTGAGGAAGCAAAATCAGCTTCCAGAAGTCCCTAACGTAGGGTCAGGAAGCACCATAGGAGAAGCTACCTGAATATGTATTGGTGGTAAAAATGAAAAACATAACTTATGTGTTCATATAAGCAGAGGAAAAAAAAATGTATGGACCTGCATTATCTTCCTTGTGTTCTTTAATGGTCTGATTATTCATGTAGCCGAGATGTAAAATCTTTTGAGAACATAACATAATAGTTATTCATAAAGGCATTTAGGCTGATGGCTTTCTCAGAACGTCCTGCTGTTCAGGATGGACTTCATTTATATTTCAACGAATTTCTAAATGAGGGAAACAGAACATTTTTCCTTTGATTAATTCATTGGTTTTTTAGTCCTCAAGGACTCATATACCGGTGAACTCCAAAAGGAAGTCAGTAAAGGAAGAATGGTAAATTGGAATTGGAACCGTGGAACTTGCCCCATAAAAATTTTTGCACGCTGTTCTAAATTCAACATCTGAAATATAACGGACTAGGCAAAGATTTGTGGAAGCTAATTTAAAAAGCTAATTTAAAATCGTACCAAAGAAGCAGTCTTACGAGGTGTATGAAGTTGTTAACCTGTCTTAGACCACTCTTTTACAATTATTGGGGTTTTAAGCTACTTTGCCCAAGAAACCAGTACTTTAACTAGCATTACTCCTAGTTAGATCACAGAGGCATGCTTTGCATTCTTGGACTATTCACTGGGAGTGTGCCCTCTGGGGCTATGATTTTAAAGTTTTATGTTATTGGATGTACATATGTCTTAGAGTGATCTCCAGAGGCCGACTTTAAGATGAACACTTGGGGAGATGATCCTAAGAAGTATTTTCTCCTATGAACAGGGTTTTGACCCCACTTTTTGCAGGAGAATCACCTGGCATTCTTATGCCCAGGGCCATTTGATTCCTTTCTAAACCTGTTCCTATTATAGCTGAAAAGGGCTCTGAGGCATCAATCAGATCCCACCCCGCACCCCCCCAACTCCAATTGCTTTTTCTGATGCAAGACTGGAGGAGGAAGGTGTGGAAGATGAGAGAGGTTTCAGTTGTAGATTTTTTCATCTTTACTCTGACCCAGAGTGAATTGGGTGTTAACTTAATGGATGTTGTCATCCAGGCTTTGGAAGTGCTCTGTGATGGCCATTGTAAAATTCTGAATTCTGGAACTCAATAGTGTTCTCTTGCCATACCTGCAAGTCCCTTTAGGGGTCTAATAGGTTTGCTTTGCCTGGTCTAATAGGTTTGCTTTGCCTGCACCCAAAATAGATTTGCTCAACAAGTTATTAGTTTTTAAAGATTTTATTTATTCATGAGAGACACACAGAGAGAGGGGCAGAGACATAGGCAGAGGGAGAAGCAGGCTCCATGTAGGGAGCCTGATGTGGGACTCCATCCCAGGTCTCCAGGATCACACCCGGGGCTGAAGGCGGTGCTAAACTGCTAAGCCACCCGGTCAGGCACCCTGCTCAACAAGTTATTGTCACTAAGGGTAAACACCAAGCTCTGTATCTTGATGGGAAACTCAAAATCATTAAAAAAAAAAAAAAAAAGGCAAATCCATCTACCAGCCACACCTGGGTGCATGCATTTGGGTATTGTGCCCAAATATCTCCATGACCTTAGGAAAAAAAAAGAAACCTGAAGAGGTCAGCCTGACATTCTAGAAAGTTGTCCTTAGAACATACTCTATCCACTAGAAGTGGGCCATTAAATCCAGCCCACAATCAAGGGGAGGTGCATTAAGTGCTACCTCCTAAGGTTGGGGGAGGATCCAAGAAAGGTTGTTTGGGTATGCTAAAACCACCACAGTTATGAATAAATACTTTCTAAAAGATGCTTTGAGGCCCTGCAAGTATCCTATTTCTCCTTTAAAAACTTTGAACATTCATCAGGGGATCTCGCCTGCAGCTATGATTACTGTAGCGTTGTACTTGTGATTTTCTAGCTCTTTCCTTCCTTCCGTGTGTATTACCTGGAATTCTTCTGTAAGGAAGATTTGTCCCTTCTCTTCCATTTATTTATTTATCCAATCATTAAAATTTTTAAAAATTGTTTTAAGATTTTATTTATTCATGAGAGATAGAGAGGCGGAGACACAGAGGGAGAAGCAGGCTCCCTGTGGGGAGCCTGATGCGGGACTTGATCCCAGGACCCCAGGATCACAACCTGAGCCAAAGGCAGACGCTCAACCAATGAGCCAACCAGGCGCCCCTCAATCATTTGTTTAAATCAGGACTCAGGGTATCTATTGCTTGGGTGAGAGTTTTGTTTTAAGACTTTATTTTTAAGTAATCTCTACACCAGCATGGGGCTTGAACTCATGACCCTGAGATCAAGAGTTCCGCACTGCCCTGAAAGATGTTTTTGAAATGGGAAAACAGCCTCTCGGAATCAGGTGGAGGGAATGGTAAGAGTATAGATGCTAAGGAAGAGCACATGGTGGATGGGGCGAAGTTCCTGAGAAGGTCGGCCGCAATGAGATTCACAGGGGAGGCCTTGGTGACAATGAAGGACACTGTTCTCAAAAACAGGGACCAGGAATGACTGGGATGGCCAATTTTGACGTCAGGAGGGAGTTCCCATTAATTAGCTTTTGTCTTCTCAGTCCAGTGGGAAATTGACTTGTGGAATTTAAATTTTCTTGGCCCAAATTCTTGGCTCTAGAGCCGGGTTTCTCAACCACACCACTATTGACAGTTGGACTGGATCATTCTTGGTTGCGGGGCCTGTCCTGTGCACGATGTTCAGCAGCCTCTCTGTCCTCTACCCTCTAGATGCCGGCAGCATCCTTCCTCCGTCCTGCCCCTGACCACCACCATGTCTTCAGTATCACCAGATGACCCCTGGGGTAGCAAAGTCTCCCCCGGTGGAGAACCGTTGTTCTTTAGAATTCTAGCAATCCACAGGATTCCTGATCATTACCTTTGAAAGACTAGCACAAGGCATTCAGCTAAGTTCCTGCAGAAAGAACTAAACCACCCTAGCTTGAACACCCGGCGTTGTTGCAGTCAATAAAGAAGGGCCCTGTTTTCTTGGGAATAGCTGATGTGCTGAGCACACAAGCCGATGAATCAAGGGGAAGTGGAGTTCTGCTTCTCAGAGAGTCTTTAGTTCTGAAAAGCGGTGGTTATAGCTTTGCTTCATGGTGGAAGGTTGTTTTGCTTTGTGGTTTCTGTGTGGGCTGGGAAAAGCAACTTCGTTGTTATGTCACCCGGGGACACAGAAGCTGTTGCACAGGTGAGTTGCTGAACGCCTATTTGTTCTAACCCCGACGTGACACTTACCCAGCTGGGTACGCATTGGTTGCTGGTGAAGCTATCTCATCAGGGAGCCGAGGATGTCGGGGGCTCCTACTCCTTCACGGCTCTCATGTTGTTATCCGAAGACTTGCATTTTGACCTAATTTTTTTCACCTTCAGTAAGTTTGCAACAAGACTGCATTTCCAACAGCAAACATGACGGGGATTAAGGAACAAAGCCAAGGCTGAGGCTCCAGTGACCTTGTGCGACCGCTGATGCCATCTGTTGGCGGCTGGCAGAACTGATGCCCTTTGGAGTTGTGTTTATTGCACAGAAAGTGGAAAGTTGGCTGCTGAGCACCTTCCTTGCACCCTGGAGCTCTGGATTAGAGAGATGGAACGGGGGTGGAAAGGAAGGGAGCGTGGATTTGCTTTGTAGGTCCTGCATCGGTCGTTAATTGGTGCCAGGAATCCAGATTTGGAAGAATGTTAGGAGGGCTTTTTTATTTTTAAAGATTATTTATTTATTTATTCATGAGAGACAGAGAGAGAGACAGACAGAGGCAGAGGGAGAAGCAGGCTCCAATGCAGGGAGCCCGATGTGGGACTCGATCCCGGGACCCCATGATTACACCCTGGGCCAAAGGCAGGCGCTATACCACTGAGCCACCCAGGGATCCCCAGGAGGACTTTTTCCAAAAAATATTCTTTTACTTATTTAGAGAGAGCATGTGAACGGGGGTGGGGAGGGGCAGAGAAAGAGGGAGAAAATCTCGAGCAGACTCCCCACTGAGCGCAGAGCCTGACATGGGGCTCAGTGCAGGGCTTGATCCCACGACCCCTGAGATCATGACCTGAGTTGAAATCAAGAGTCAGGTGCTTAACCTACTGAGCCACCCAGGTGCGCCTTTAGGAGCACTTTTTTTTTTTTTTTAAGATTTTATTTATTTATTCATGAGAGACCAGAGAGAGAGAGAGAAAGAGAGGCAGAGACGCAGGCAGAGGGAGAAGAAGGCTCCATGCAGGGAGCCCGACATGGGACTTGATCCCGGGTCTCCAGGATCATGCCCTCCTGGGCTGAAGGTGGCACTAAACCACTGAACCACCCGGGCTGCCAAGGAACACTTTTTAAAGGTACTAGCTGGGATGCCTTTGAGACTTCAAATCCATTTTTGAGTCCTTTGTCATTTAAGAAAGTTAGAGTCTCAAGGCACTGGACTGGGGAGGGGGGTTGTTAACAGAACAGCAGTGAGGTCCCTAACTAAAGGTCTGTCTGTCTCTTTTTTTCTAAGAGTCTCTTCTAGAGAGTTAGCCTGCAGCCGTGGGCCAATACTTGTAGAATTTGATTAGTCAGGGACACTGTTAACTCCTCACTTTAATGAAACAAGCTAACATGCGATCATGTAAAATACTATCATATATTACTTTTTTTTTTTTTCTGTGTGCTTTCAAATTCTGTGTATTTCTACATCAGTCCATTTTGGCCAGCAACCCTTTTCTGATACAAAACTGAGATTTCCAGATGCTAAGTTTCTTGGGGCCACGTATCTAGTTAATAATGAGTGCCAGAACCAGTGGGTTCCCAGCCCTGACCATACAGAAGAATCACCTGGGCAACTTAAAAAGAAAATCTGGGGCACCTGAGTGGCTGAGTCTGTTAGGCATTTGCCTTGGGCTTGGGTCATGATCTTGGGGTGCTGGGATCAAGTCCTGCCTCGGGCTCCCTGCTTCTCTCTCTGCCTCTGCCTGCTGATCTGCCTACTTGTGCTCTCTCACTATCAGATAAATAAATACAATCTCTTAAGGGGAAAAAAAAATCCCTGAGGTTGGCCTCACTGCCGTGGGTACTGATTTCATTGCCCTGGAGAAGGCCTGGCTTGTGGGTTTCCCTTTCTGAACTTCAGTGATTCTGAGCTGTTGCTTCTCTCTCTCTTTTTTTTTTTTTATTAAAGATTTTATTTATTTATTAGAGAGAGGCAGAGACACTGGCAGGTGGAGAAGCAGGCTCCCTGCGGGAAGCCCGATATGGGGCTCAATCCTGGACCCTGGGATCACTCCCTGAGCTGAAGGCAGGCACTCAACCACTGAACCACCCAGGCGTCCCTGAGCTGTTGCTTCTCAAAATGTGGTCAGTATTTGGAAACTTGTTAGAAATACATGATCTCAGGTCCCACCCCAGACTTTCTGAGTCAGAATCTGCACCGCAACGAGATTCCTGGGGGATCCCCATGTGTGCTGAAGTGTGGCAGTGCTAGGTGTTGCCTCCGAAGAGGGGTTTACCGAGCTGCTCATTGGTATCTCCCTGTCTCCCCTGAGGATACTTGTTTTCTTTTCTTTCTTTCTTTCTTTTTTTTTTTTTTTTACAATTTTATTTATTTATTCATGAGAGACACACAGAGAGAGAGGCAGAGACACAGGCAGAGAGAGAAGCAGGCTCCCTCTAGGGAGCCTGATGTGGGACTCGATCCCAGGACTCCAGGATCACGATCTGAGCCAAGGCAGATGTTCAACCACTGAGCCACCCAGGTGTCCCAGGACACTTGTTTTCAGTTCATTTTTACCATTCAGAAAGCATGGAAGGTTTGGGTGAACTCTACTGAGGCCCCCCGGCTTCCTCCCGCCCTGTGGGTTGCATGTGCCTCACAGATCGGAGCCACAAGAGAACCTCCCCCGCTGCCCACACCCAAAGCCTTGCTCAGTGAGCAGTTTGAGTGTCCTTTCACAGCACCCAATTTCTGGGTGCGTCATGGTGTAATCACCACACCAAGACTCCAACTGTGGGTTGCCCCCGGGCTCTTCCTGTTGAGAGTGATGGCACATCCGAGCCGGGTGAACCCATGTTAAGTTCATGTGCTGCTCCTAAGACTCTACCTCTAGCTTAGAAGCTGCTTGCAGTCCAAAGGAGGGAGGCAGTGCCTCTTTTTTCTTTCCTAGTTTTCTAAATGTAAATGTTTGTGTTTGAATATATTTTTTAAAGATTTTATCTATTTATTCATGAGAGACCCAGAGAGAGGCAGAGACACAGGCAGAGAGAGAAGCAGGCTCCATGCAGGGAGCCCGATGTGGGATTCGATCCCAGGACCCCGGGATCACGC
Source organism: Nyctereutes procyonoides (assembly GCF_905146905.1). Classification (NCBI taxonomy): domain Eukaryota; kingdom Metazoa; phylum Chordata; class Mammalia; order Carnivora; family Canidae; genus Nyctereutes; species Nyctereutes procyonoides. The sequence goes on along the minus strand of NW_026575020.1, from coordinate 47,475,978 downwards.
CCTGAGCCAAAGGCAGATGCTCAACCACTGCACCACCCAGGTGCCCTCAGCTCAGACTTCCAAAGTGTCATTTTATTTCTTTTTGCGAAAACTTGGGGTAGTGCCTGAAAGAGACACTGAGGTCCCTGTTCAGCCTTTTTTTGGAAACCGAGTGCCCGGGCTTCTCTCTGCCCCTCCTCTGCCGTCTCCAGCAACAAGCCCTCTTTGATGAAGGCCATTGGAAGGCGAAGGCGGGCAGGGCTGTTTGTCTCCTTCTCCCAGCACCCGCCCCCCCATCTCCTGTACCTCCTCCCACCTTCTTCCCCGAAGGAACAAAACCACCACAACCCACCAAGCTTGGAGGAACAAGGGAGACTTGTCCCCTTTAGTGAAATCCCTTGAAAGGGGGTCACTGAAAGAGGATTCAGAGAGACCTGTGGAGGGTTTCTGTGGCTCTCTCTTTTTCTGGAAGCTTTGGGAGGTCTCTGCGGCTCAGAAGATCTGGAGAGACTGGAGGGCTAATGTATGCACAGAAGCCTTTCATTAGTGGCCACTAGCGAGGGGACCTTGCCAGTCGCTTGCTGTCCCTCTGAATTCAGAGCGTTTGGAAGGACCCCAAACTGGGCTTGTGGCTTTCCTCAGCCCTTCTCTTGACATTTCTTCCTCTTCCCGTCCTTCTAGTCTATTCTCTGCTGTCCCCCTCCCCTGCCTAGCGTCTCTCCTCTGTTGCCCACAGCAACCCCAGCAGTTGGTACTGGAGTGGAGGGAGCAAGCCCGGTTACCTCGGAGTCAGGCCCTGGTTGCTGAGCAATTCACTGGAGCCACACAAAGGAATTAGGTTTCTGTGAAAAATCTCCTGGTTCAGGCCTCCCCCCCCCCCCCCAATCCCCCAGCAGCTCCCCCACCTTGCCTTCCCCAGAGGCCTGTTTCTTCTGGTACCTGAGAGACCTGTTGCAGAGCTGCCCTGCCCCTGCCCTACCACCTCAGAGGCCTCTGTTTACCCAGAGTGCTTAGAAACTCTTTGAACACATTTCCTTTGTGCTCACACTTTTCCTACACACACACACACACACACACACACACACACACACACACACTCCCTAGTGTCTTCTGCAGCAGAAGCTGTTACTGAGTCTGATGTTACTGAGTCTGATGTTACTGAGTCTGATGTCTTGCTAATTGAGTCGACAGACAGACCGGGGGAGAATTAGCCAAGAGCCACCCATGTGGCTGCCAGGCTGTGCGGTCTTTCTCTTTTGCTCTTTACCACAAGAAAGCGCTTTGTCGAAAGGAAGTGCCAAAGTCGTCATGGAAATAAGTGATCAGGGGGTGGCAGCCAGATTAATTGAGCCATCCTGCATTTGGAAGCGGGGGAGCCCTCCCATTAGTGCATCTCTCTCTCTCTCTCTCTTTTTAAACAGTTTTAAATTTTTATTTATTTATTCATGAGAGAGAGAGAGAGAAGCAGAGACAGGCAGAGGGAGAAGCAGGCTCCATGCAGGGAACCCGATGTGGGACTCGATCCCAGGAGCCTGGGATAACAACCTGAGCTGAAGGCAGATGCTCAACCGCGGAGCCACCAGGCACCCCCCATTAGTGCATCTCAATCTCAGTTTACGAATAAGCACAAGGTGACTGATCCATGGTGCTTACTTGTGATTATTTTGAACCCCTGCTAGTCAACTTTCTTTCCCCTTTATCTACCATAAAACTCCTCCCAGCCAAGCAGGTAGAAGAATGCAGAGGGAGCAGACCAATGAGGGTGATTTTTCTGAAGGGGGGGGGGGACAATACATTTGGAAACAAACTAGTGCTCGTCCTTTATATCTTGCCTTCTGATTTCTAAGTGTACTGGTTCCTTTAAATCCCAAGGACAGGTACGTTCTTTGAGATATTTGTCAATGACAAGTGAGTATGCTTTGAGTAAAGGCATTTTCTTTTGCAGTGTGCATTTCTATTTCAGTGGTTTGCTCCAGTACTTTTCTTTAATTAATACTGTTTATGCTCACTGATGAATAATTCAGAGTCACACAAGCAACAGATGTCAGACAATTCAAAATGACTTTCCCTGAATTATTTATTATTTCTAAAAAAGTAACAGGTTTGTTGAACAAGTAATTGGCAACACAGATGTAGATCAAGGTTTGTTAGCAGGAAACAAGATCAACTACTCTTTTCCCTTTTGTGCCTGTTGCTAACCAGCACTATGCTGGATTAGGGGAGCCTGGCTGCTACCACTGGGCAGGGGTCATTTATTCTTCCTGGGTGCTCACAGGGGAGCTGTAACCGTGTTTGGTTTTCCAGTTGTCTGTGGATGACAAAACATGAATGAGAATTCATCCAAAAATATAACTAATGAATATGGCCTTGCAAATATCTATCAGACATAATATAGGTACTCAGAAAGAGGAAATAGCTCTGTTTGCAAAGATGTGTCAAGAATAGAGACCTACGGGAAAAAACCTGACAAATAGGCAAAAGTTTATATACCATAATGTTCTCTGCAGTGTTGTTTATATCAGAACTTTAAAAAGGAAAAAAAAAAACCCACTAAATGTCCAGCAGTGAAAAATTAGTTAAGGGGTGGTGCCTGGCTGGTTTAGTCAGTAAGGCATGCGACTCTTGATCTTGGGGTTGTGAGGTTTTTTTTCTTTTTTAAGATTTGTTTATTTATTCATGAGAGACACAGGAGAGAGAGAGAGAGAGAGAGAGAGAGAGAGAGAGGCAGAGACATAGGCAGAAGGAGAAGCAGACTCCTCAGAGGGAGCCTGATGCAGGACTCGATCCCAGATGCCGAATCCCGGATCCCGGGATCGTGACCTGAGCTGAAGGCAGGCACCCAACCGCTGAGCCACCTAGGCATCCTTGGAGTTGTGAGTTTGAGCCCCACACTGGGTGTGGAAATTGCTTAAAAATAAAATCTTTAAAAAATTACTTAAATAATTTTAATAAACCCAAGCAATAAAATTATTATACAGACATTAAAATGTTAGGCATTTTTTATTTAGAAAAATATTGATATATATTTTAAAGATTTTATTTATTTATTTATTTGAGAGAGAGAGAGAGAGTTGGAGGAGGGGGAGAATGAGAGAGAGAATCTTAAGCAGATTCCACAATGAACAGGGAGCCTGATGCGGGGCTTGATCCCACCACCCTGAGATCACAACCTAAGCTGAAATCAAGAGCAGGCGCTTAGCCGACTATGCCACCCAGGTGCTCCTAGAAAAATATCAGTGTATTAAATAGAAGATGATACTAAGTGAGAGAAGCTATAAATGTATATGGTTTCATTTCTGTAAGAAAATTGGTATATGTGGGCGTTTTTTTTTTTTTTGGTTTGTTTGTTTTTTGTAGATAAAGGAAAATCTGGAAGGAACCTCAAATTGTTAGTAATGGTTATTTAGGTGTAGTAGGATCCAGGGTGACTTTTTTTCTGCTTTTCATCTTTTTTCATTCTTTCCACTGTAAATATGCATATGTTAGTTACAGTGAAAGGCCAACCTGCTAAGAAATTCCTAATACGGAGATTTATTTATGTATTAAAAAGATATTATTCATTTATTAAAATATATTTATCATTCATTTATTATTTATTTATTTATGAGAGACACACAGAGAGGCAGAGACACAGGCAGAGGGAGAAGGAGGCTGCCTGAGTCGAGCCCAATGCAAGATTCGATCCCAGGACCCTAGGATCACGACCTAAGTGAAAGGCAGACACTCAACCTCTGAGCTGCCCAGGTGTCCCCCTAATACTGAAATTTAAAGAAATGAATTACTCTCTCATTTAGCAGCATGAGGTGGATGTGCCAGATATGCAGGTGGCTCTGTTCAATTTAGATATTTGTAGACACAGGTTCCTTTAATCCTGCTGAGCATCTATGTGACCAGCTACAACACTATGCTATGGAGGAAGGAGAAACTGAATTTTGCTGGACAATGTTCAGTTTCTTATATATCTTACCTGTGGAAAATAAAAAATAATACAAAATATTTTAAAGGGAGTAGAATTTTGGATTAGAAATCTTTGCAGGAGCACTTCTTTTAGGAATGAACCTTACAGAGGAGGTATAAAATTTGGATACTGCCTTTAAGGGGTTTGCAGACTGATGGGGTAACTGGACCAGTAACAAAGTCATATATGCAAAGGGCCAAAGAGTGGCCAGGTAAACACAGAGGAGCAAATTGGCTAGGATCATGAAACAAAGTTTAGGTGAATTGAAAAGCTTTCAAATTCTACTTCCCTGAGATAGCAGGATTACTTGTATCTTTGGAAGAAGTAAAGGTATTTGTGGTTTGTGACATTTTAGGGTTGCATGACCTCCCTTTACACCATATAGGAACTGAATCTTATTTTCCTACAGACCTAACAGTAATTTGAGGCTCTAATTGATCTTCAGTTAGCTGCTGTTTATTGTGATTTTTTGTTAAATCCATAGTGACCTTTAACATAAAATATCTTGGAAGAACTATCATCTAAAGGAAATTCTTGACTTAATAATATAGGAGGGTTTTTTTTAATAAACATTTAAAAAACATGGTTTTAAAGTTTTGTTAAAAAGATTTTTTCATTGGGGGTTAACCCGGGTGGCTCAGCGGTTTAGCGCTGCCTTCAGCCCAGGGCCTGTTCCTGGAGACCTGGGATTGAGTCCCGCATCAGGCTCCCTGCCTGGAGCCTGCTTCTCCCTCTGCCTGTGTCTCTGCCTCTCTCCTCTCCTCTCCTCTCCTCTCCTCTCCTCTCCTCTCCTCTCCTCTCCTCTCCTCTCCTCTCCTCTCCTCTCCTCTCCTCTCCTCTCCTCTCCTCTCTTCTCTCTCTCTCTCTCTCTCTCTCTGTCTCTCATGATGAATAGATAAAATCTTTAAAAAAAAAAAAAAGATTTTTTCAGGGACCCCTGGGTGGTTCAGCAGTTGAGCGTCTGCCTTCGGCCCAGGGTGTGATCCTGGAGTCCTGGGATTGAGTCCCACATTGGGCTCCCTGTATGGAACCTACTTCTCTTCTTGCCTATGTCTCTGCCTCTCTCTGTGTCTCTCATGAATAAATAAAGTATTTTTTTTAAAAAAAAGATTTTTTCATTTATTATTTGAGAGACAGCAAAAGCAAGAGCATGAGTAGAGAGAGAGGGAGAAGCAGACTCCTCACTGACCTGGGAGCCTGCCATGAGGCTGGATCCCAGGAATCTGGGATCATGACCTGAGCCAAAGGTAATTACTTAACCAACTGAGTCCACCCAGGCATCCCAGGGTGCCATCTTTGTATCCCGACTTCTCTGACCCCTTCTTGTATTCCTTGCCTGTACACCATCTGCAGAAATAATTTTTTTTTTAAGTAAGCTCTAGGCCCAACATGAGGTTTGAATTCATAACCCCAAGGCAAGAGTTGCATGCTCTACTGACTGAGCCACCAAGGTGCACCTAGAGATATACTTTTTGATTCATATTAATAATAATCCCATCTGAGGCAAGAATGGGACTTTTGGCCATTTTCTAAGGACGTTTCCACAGCCAAACCATCTCTAACGCATTTCAAGGTTTCTCTTTTATAAACCCTTACTCAGAGCTCTGAGAGTTGCAATCTCACAGTGACAACAAAAATAACATATTTCCTTCTGATTATAAAGTGATCAAAGGACTGAAAAACAATACCATCTTTTAAAATAATTTTCTTACCCTTTTTTGATCAACATTAAGATTAATTGTCTCTTTGGGGCCGTGATTCCGGTTTAATCATTACAAATGTTTTGGAAGATGTTTTATGACCTCTAGTTTTATTGATTTCAAGACTATAAATCCATATATCCATCTATCCATCACCCACCCACACATCCGAGAGCAGAATGGGAGAATGGGAAGTTTTCAGAGAGGTACCAACAGCTCAGATTGGTCGGTAGCCTGAGGGGACTTGGTCTTCTATTGTGCTTTTTCTACTTGAAAAATATATTGATCTTAATTTTCAAAACACAGCTCTATTTATACCTGAAGGGGAAGTTTTACAAGGTAGCCAACACTGTTGGTTGTCATGGAATAGCCATTCTTCGTCATCCCTATCAACCTGCCTTCGCCCTATTTTCTTGCCTGTGCTAGGGGCATGACTCCCACCTCAGAAAGTTGTTGTCAGAGTGCCTACATGATAGATCTGCTAGTTCCTACTCTCTAGCTTAGCCTAATTAGATTTCTGTTAAGCTTGAGATAATTTATAGCCAACTTTTTCCAGATTAAAAACAGAAGCCTCTGTTGAAATGTTTTGTTATTCTAAATTGGGACCATCCTGACTTTATACCAAAGAATTCATCATTAGTTCAGTTACCGCATAAGCTGGTGTAATTCTCCAGGGGCTGCTGTCATTATTAATTTACATCTGACCTGGTTCTGAAAAACAGTATTTAAGACAGCAGAACCCTAACTTAGGACTTGCTGGTTCTTGTTTTGCCAATGAGTCTGGACCCGTGGAAAAAATTTTTTTTTTAAAGGTTATTTATGTAAATAATCTCTGTGCCCAATGTGGGGCTCGAACTCACAACCCTGAGATCAAGAGTCATACACTCTACTGACTGAGCCAGCCGGACACCCCAGAACTCAAGAAAATATTAGAATAATTCCCTAAGAAATGAGACTAAAGATTTTTAAATTTTACTTAAAAAAAAGATTTTATTTATTTATTCGTGAGAGATACACGGAGAGAGGCAGAGACATAGGCAGAGGGACAAGCAGGCCTCTCTCAGAGAGCCTGATGTGGGACTCATCCCAGGACCCTGGGGTCATGACCTGAGCCAAAGGCAGACGCCCAACCACTGAGCCACCCAGGTGCCCCAAGATTTTAAAATTTTAATTTAATTTATTTATTGAGAGGAAGAGGGAGCAAGAGAGAGCATGAGCAGGGAGAGGGGGAGAAGCAGACTCCCCACTGAGCAGGGAACCTGACCCAGGGCTCCATCCCAGAATCCTGGGATCATGACCTGAGCTGAAGGCAGATGCTTTACTGACTGAGCCACCTAGGCACCTGAGACTAAAGATTTTAATAAAAACTTTGAATGTCATCCTAAGTATTAGGATTTCTTTTGACTCTTGGTCACTGTGTCAGTGAAGGCAATTCAAACGTCTTTCCCGGGCCTTCTGGATGGCTCAGTGATTGAATGTCTGCATTTGGCTCAGGGCGTGATCCTGGTGTCCTGGGATCAAGTCCTACATCAGGCTTCCCCCAGGGAGCCAACCTCTCCCTCTGCCTGTGTCTCTGCCTCTCTCTGTGTCTCTCATGAAGAAATAAAAAAAATCTTTTAAAAACAAAACAAAACAAAAATTAGTCTTCTCATCTTATAAATAGGGAAACAGAGACTCAGAAAGACCTGATGACTTATTTAAAATTGGTGGTGTAGTCACGGGCTTCTTTCTCCCAAGCCCTTGGCTAGACTGTGTGTATGTGCATGTGTGCGCCCTGCTGGTCATGCTGCTGGGAGCATCTGTTGTGGGCACAGTGGGAAATGTGTGGAGGACATTGGAGAGTGTCTGGATTTTCATCTGGATTTGTGGATTTTGTAATAGGGTGTCTGCTGGATCGTATGCTTGGGAGTTGGCAATATCTCAGCTGATGGGTATTTCTATGGGGGAAGAACAGACTTGCCAAGTCCATCTGGAACGTCAGAAGTTGAAAGACATTAGAACTACGAAAAAAAAAACATTATTAAAGATGACTCTTAAGATGTCAAGAGGAAAAAGAATGACTTCTTAGGTCAGAAAAGCGAAAGCTATCATGCTGTGCGAGCCATGAGCTGAGGGATGGCTTCTCAAGGGCGGCTTAAATGCATTAGATTAGTCTGCAGTGTGGATTAAGGACTGTGGGATTTAATAACTTGTGTATTAAAGAACAGGCCTGCAAATGTTAACACTGTCATAAAAATGTAACCTTTCTAATTGAATTTAGAAGAAATATTAAAATTATTCTTTTGGTGATCCTTCCTAGATGTATTAAATAAAATATCAGAAGTCACAATTGATGAAGCTGAAGCCTTAACATGCAAGAGTTGTTACACACAAAATTCTGTTGCTGGAGGTTATTTTATTTTTTCTGAAATGTACTAAGAAATTTCTCCCTTTACATAATTTATGGTCACTCTGCTGTTTCAATGTGCTAGAAAATTTCTCAGGATCTTGGCAGTGTTTTGGAATATAGTATATTATCTTAGTGTTGGGCTATGTATATAATGAACACTCACTGTGTATTGTATTGATGGTGGAGGGTTTTATGAGCTGAATTCTCTCTTATGGGCAAGGGAAGGGCTAGGCTTTTAACTTACATATGCCTTTAAGGAAATAACAGTGGGGAAACACACCTTTTTCCCACCTCCATGTCAGTATATAGTTTTGCTAACCTTATATCTATGCCCAAAGGCCTAATGAGAAGATGACTTTTTTTTTTTAAAGATTTTATTTATTTATTTATTTGACAGAGAGAGAGAGCACAAGCAGGGGGAGCAGCAGGCAGAGGGAGAGGGAGAAGTAGGCTCCTCATAGAATAGGGAGCCTGATGTGGGACTTGATCCCAGGACCAGGACCCCAGGACCATGATCTGAGCTGAAGGCAGACACTGAATCAACTGAGCCATCCCGGCACCCTGAGAAAATGACTTTAATCTAAGGTGGTACTGCTGGGGTAGCTGGGGTACTGCTGTCCACAGACTCCATGGACCACATCATGGTTCCAGAGATCCATGGACTCCAAAGAGCCTTGTGGATGGAAATCATGAAGCATGAATAGCAACTATGAGCAAGGGATTCTTCTCCTTTCCATCCAAGGACAATCAGATGGGGCAAACACAAGCATGGAGAGAGGCGGGGAGGTAACGTTTTGAATCCTGATACATAATGAGGACTGTAGTTGACTGCAGAGTGTCTATGCTTTTGGAACAGGGGATCGTGATTAGGAGCCAGGAAACTCTCACCCTTCAGCGTCCCCATAGTGGCATGTTCTATATTAAAGAGTATTGTGGCATGTTTTCCTAAACATCTATTTGGGGGAAGAAATATATGAGCACTGGTTAGACCTTAGCACACATGAGTTGTACCATTTAAGGTAGATTTCCTTTTCCGTCTATGGACAAGAATCTCTCCCCTTTTCTGTTATTGCTCAAAGTTAGAGAAATTTATTTTATTTTGCAAAACATTATGCCAAAGAAACAAATGAGTGTTTTGCTGAGTCTTTCTGAGCTTAGTAGAAGGGTGTCTAAGTACTTAATCCAACTTCTATTGAATGATTGGCTTCGGGCAGAACTGTTAATTTGCAAACTCTTAAGAAAGGGGAAAGTTTACATTTTTCCAGCTGCCAAACTTTGGGCTTGATGGTGAATCATCAGGACAGACTTTGTCGGCCAAGAGTGAGAGTTGCTCTGGGGCCACTGGTTTATTTTGATGCCTGGCCAGAGCTCAGAAACATGTGCTTGGTGACCGGCCTCTAGGGCTTGTGTGACTTCCCCTAGAAAACATCTTCACATGTCATCCCCTGTATAGGATCATCACGGATGGCTGACTGAGGGAATGGGTTAGGACCACTGACTAGAGAGGACCTGCCATGTTGTCCTTCTGCATCTGTTGCAGTGGTGTCTGTAAAGGAGACACCTTCCTCGCTTGAAAACTTTGGACTACTGAGCAGCTCTGAGCAGTTGCTGGAAGAATTTTCTCCTTGTTAGAGTTTTCTTTGCCCCTAGAATACTGAGCAGAAAGGAAGGAAAAAAAAAAAAAGATAAGCCCCTCTTTCAAAATACATTCGAGTCAACCCATCAAAGAGAAAGCCTAAGATTTGTCAACCAATACAGAAGGGCATTATTGCATTTGGGAATTAGAAAAAGGCTCCATATGAAGTTATTTGGAAATTAATCATCAGTTGGCTCATCCCAGACGTGGAGCACATCGGAATTCACCTCCTGGTGTTTGGAAGCTGGCAGCCTGGTTTGTTATATAATATGAAACGCAGGGCCTGCCAGCCGGGCCTCCATGTGCCCCGGGGGAGTTGTGAGCCTTTATAACTCTTCCTTGAGTCAGCCAGACCTGCCAGATAGATTCCAGGGGCCTGGGGTATGTTCGGCACAGACCTTAGGCTTCACTGTTTAACAGATGACACGTCTGCCTTTGGGATTTTGTTCTTCGTAACTGCCATGAACACTAGAGAGAAGTAAGTGTGGGACGTGCAATGGACTTCCTCTTTTTTAAAATTTTTGAAATTGTGTTAAAATACACATAACGAAATATGCTACTTTAACTATTTTTAAACGTACAGTTCAGTGGTATTAAGTACATTTATGTTGTACTACTATTGCTACCATCCATCCATCCATCCAGAAAAGTCTTTTCATCTTGCCAAACTATAATTCTTTTTTTTTTCTTTTTTTGGAGAGAGAGAGAGAGAGAAGGACAGACAGAGGGAGAGGGAGAGAGAGAATCCTAAGCAGGCTCCACATGGAGTCTGACTTGGCTCGATCTCACGACCCTGAGATCATGACTTGAGCTGAAATCAAGAGTTGGAAGCTCAACCAACTGAGCCACCCAAGCACCCTGCCAAACTACAATTCTGTACCCATTAAACACTAGCTCTCCATTCCCCCTCTTCCCAGACCCCAGCAACCACCATCCTACTTTCTGTTTCCATGAATTTGATTATTCTAAGTACCTTATGTAAGTAGGGTCCTACAGTATGGGTCCTTTGTGACTGGCTTAGTTCACTTAGCATGACGTCTTCAAGGTTCATCCACGTTGTAGCACACATCAGAGTACCCTTCCTTTTTCAGACCAAATCCTAGTCTATTGTATGCATATTTACTGCATTTTGTTTATCCAGTCATCTGTTGATGGGTGGATGGAAATCTTTTAGCTATTGTGAATGATGTTGCTGTGAACATGGGCTTGTACAGGTATCACTTTGAGTCCCTGCTTTCCACTCTTTTGGATATGTTCCCAGAAATGGAATTGTTGGATCAGATGTAATGGACTACTTAGAAAGAAAGAAAGAGAGAGAGAGAGAGAGAGAGAGAGAGAAAGAAAGAAAGAGAGAGAATAATGACCATGTGTGACTCCCCTAAGAGGACAAGACCTGACTCCTCTATTTCCTTCTCCCCTCACCTGTAGCTCATGTGCCTTGGTGGTCAGAGGCTTGGTGGGGAAAGCTGGGATCGTTGTAGGCGGAGATCACCGGCATAGACCTTCTCGGTTTGACCCTATATCTGACTACCCCTCTAAAGCACCGAGGGATTAACAAAGTAAATTTAAGTCCTACAAATGACTCTTCCTGCCTCCTTTTCTTCTTTCAAAAAACCATAGTTTTGGTGTCTGTGCATCTACTTTAGTCTAACCTCCAGTAAATCAATGACGCTGCACACTGGCTGTGCTTTGGATTCACCTGGTTGTCACTGACAACTACATCCTACCTCCAGAGATCCTGATTCCCTTGGTTTGAGGCCTGGCCTGGGCATGGGGATCTTGGAAAGCCTGCAGGCAAGTCTACTGTACGCCCAGGGAAATGACTGAATATAAACGAATGTTTTCTTCACCACTCTATTGATGTCTGCTTTTTGATTATTTCTTTAGAAAACATTCACATATTTGTAAACCTCGGCCTATACTTTAAAGACTTGTAATTGACTTTTTTGTTTTTTTAAATTAATGAGGCTGCATGATGTAATTTTGAAACCAAGAATGAGGAGACCTGGATCATGCTCCTGTGTGTGTGTCATTATCTAACCAGGGATGGTGAATTATTTCACTTGTCAGGATCACAGCCTGTGTGTGTTTGTGTGTGTGTGTGTGTGTGTGTGTGTGTGTGTTTTACTTTATTTTTTTATTTTTTAAAGATTTAATTTATTTATTCATGAGAGACAGAGAGAGGGAGAGGCAGAGGAAAAAGCAAGTTCCCTGCAGAGCAGGGAGCCCGATGCAGAGCTCAATCCCAGAACTCTGGGATCATGACCTGAGCTGAAGGCGGACACTTAGCCGCTTAGCCACTTAGCCACCCAGGTGCCCTTGTGTGTGTGTATGTGTGTGTGTTTTAATATTGTCTTCAGAATTAGAGTATGTATCGGCAAGCCTGTTGTTAAAGAATGAAATTGATTATTAAAAAAAAAAAAAACCCTTAAAAAAAAAAACAACTCCCTTCCAGCTCTAACGTGCTCTGAATGAACAGGTGCGATTGATGCTTGTAGTTCCATAAGTGTGAACTATGTCATATTCTAGAAATAATGAGTAAGAGGATAAAGAACCTCCCCACAGGGTCCTGCTGGGAGTTCTGGTGCCCTCGAAGCAGCCTTCAGGGCAGTTCTGATCAGTTAATAGAAAGGTACCAAATAAAGATCTCACAGGATATGTAGTTAATAAGAAAGCAGGAATGTGGTGCCAGGGAGATTGTGAGAGAGTGTTGGGGACTTTTTAAGTGATGGAGAGGACATAGCAGGACTCTGCTCCCATGGAACAGAGTGCCGGAGGCTCTTGTCTCCATGAAAATTGTCACCTCCACGCCACCATCTGCCTGTTGCCATAAGCTGCTAAATCATATTTCTTCTTGGGAATTCTTTTGAAGTCTATACTCTATAAAGTTTATATATTTCTCTCCTCCTCTGAGCCTATTCAAGGGATACGAATAGCTCAGGTTTATTTGTTTTTTTCCCCCTCTCCAGATTAACACAGCTAATGCGGTTGAGTTATGGTGCCAGGAGCTATTAGTGTAGAAAAGCAACAAACGCAGTTCTGTCCTGGACACCTCCAGGCATGGAATTTTACTTCCATGGTGACTTCTGAGGCCCATGGGAAAGTAAGAGGAGGAGGCCTCTTGGGGAGGGGGGGAGCTGGCTCTCTGGAACCGCCCCATAGCGTGTGGCCATCAGGATGACGCAGAGAGGCGTGTGAATACAGCCGGCTGCTACAGCTGGTGCACTTGACTTTGGGTAGCATGTTCCCAGGAACCCGTAGGACACTGAGGACCGTGAGTGATGTAACCCAGACCTGCCAGATGTGGGAGCCAGCGTGAGTCACGCTGGACGATTCATTAAAAAACGTTTTCTGGGTCATCTGGGTGAGGAGCACTGGCTTCTTTCCCTGCCATCTGGGGTTGGAGGCACAAGTCCACACACCAGGAGTCCCTAAATTCACTAACATCTGTCTAAAATTACAGCCTGGTTCTCCAAGCTGACACGGTGTAGAGCCCAGACTCTCAGATGGTCCCTGGCTTATAATTTGTTAAAGGATGTCATCACTTTGGGCAGCAGAGTGTGGGGGGAATCACTTAATAAAAACATACATGTGAGGTTTCTGTACATTCTACTGCGATCAGAAGTGGGATGGGATGTTGTGAAAACACAAAAATCTGTGGGCACTGTGGCCGATGAAATGCCAGGAAGCATCTTTTTTGTTAGACGTGTGCAAGATGCCTCATGGTGAACACCAAATGTGTTTCTAAAATAATTTCTAAATAATTTCTAAAAATAAAAGTAAGCTGGCTTTTAAAAAATCCCGTATGGATATATAACATACTACTAGAAAAATGCATGCATGCATCATTGGCTAAAATTTCACCATAGTGAGTGAGTTGAATAGTGGCCCCTGGAAAAGAGCTATCCCCAGGAACCTGTGAATATGATCTTATTTGGAAGGAGGTCTTGGAGATATAAATAAATAAGAGATGTCGAGGGTGCCTGGGTGGCTCAGTTGGTTAAGTGTCTGCCTTTGGTTCAGGTCGTAATCTTGGGGTCCTGGGATCGAGCCCTGCATCAGGCTCCCTGCTCAGTGGGAAGTCTGCTTCTCCTTCTGCTCCTTCCCCTGCTCGTGGTCTCTCTCTCTCTCAAATAAAATCTTAAAAAAAATCTTGATGAGATCATCCTGGATTCCGAAGGTGGGCCCTCAATCCAATGGCTAGTGTCCTTATAAGAGACAGAAGAGGGGCGGGGCGCCTGGGTGCTCAGTGGTTGAGTGTCCTCCTTTGGCTCAGGTCATGATCCTAGGATCCTGGGATCGAGTCCTACTTTAGGCTCCCCGCAGGGAGCCTGCTTCTCCCTCTGCCTGTGTCTCTGCCTCTCTCTGTGTGTCTCTCATGAAGAAATAAATAAAGTCTTAAAAAAAAGGGGGGGGGAGAGACAGAAGAGAAGCCACAGACATGGAGGGAAAGGCCACATGCAGACAGAGGCAGAGAAGGGGAAGAATCAGCCACAAGGAACAGCTGGAGCCACCAGTACCTGGAAGAGGCAAGAAGTAGATTGTCCCCTTGAGCCAGGGGGAGCCTGGCCCTGCTGACACCTTGATTTCTGACTTTGGGCTTCCAGAATCAGGCAAGAACAAATTTCTATTATGTTAAGCAATCGAGTTTGTAGTAATTTAATATGGAAATTAAAGTAATAACCAACACCCAGATCAAGAAACAGAACGTTACCAACACCCCAGAAACTCACCTCAAGCCATATTCTTGTCTATACATCACCCCGGGGATAACCACTTTCCTGACTTCTAACATCATGGATAGTTTTTATGTTCTTGCAACTTAATTAAATGGAATCATATAATCTTCTGTGTCAACTTTCTTTGATTCAACACTGTATTTGTGTCTATATTGTTGTGTATTTGATTTTTTTTCCTGTATAATGTTCCATGAATAGAAATATGTTATCATTTACTTATTCTTCTTCTTTTAGGGCCATTTGACTAGCTTCCTGTTTGGGGCTGTTATGGATAGTGCTATTATGGATTCTGTTATGTGTTTTTTGGTGAAGACATGCACACATTTTTGTTGGTTATAGTCTCAAGAGTTGAATTGTTGGGTCATAGGCTATTTACATGTTCAGCTTTAGTAGATGCTGCCAAACAGTTTTTGAATTTATTTTTAAAAGATTTGATCCTATTTGGAATTCTTTTGTTCAGTGGAGACTCCTACAGTGAATTCAATAACAATTCTTTAATGTGGATATGGTGTAAGAACCAAGTATTGGACATAGGATTTTCCAGGAGCAAAGTCCCCCTCCTTAGATAGAAACCATGCATTTGCAATGAAGAGTACTCCAGGTCTCAGAAGAACCCATTACCAGTCTGGGCAAGTGTTAGAGCACCCCACTTTCTGGGAGTCCAAGAGACTGGACTACTGACTGAATTTTAAATAAACTTAACCCATCACTGAAAAGTTGAATGGTATAGCAGCCATTTACTCCATCATGAATCTCAGAAATACATTTGCCATCTTATAAGAGCTCCGGTTTTAACTCTCCTTTCCAGCATTCAAGTCTGTGTACTGTAACTTAGGAAGCCACCAATGATATGAAACACAAGTAAATCTGTAAATGAAATAAAGGATAAGTAGTTTCTGGTAGTGATAAAAGCTGGGAAGACAGTAAAGTGAGGTGACATGATGGAGTGGGGAGGGAGTGTTCCCAAGCTTTTTTGGTCTGGGAACCCTTTTTTCACTTTGGGAAATGTTGACTTTTTGTGTGTGGGGGTAAGATTTTATTTATTCATTTGAGAGAGAGAAAGATATCAAGAGGGAGGGGCAGAAGGAGAGAGAACCTCAACTAGATACCACACTGGGTGCAGAGCCCAATGTGGGGCTTGATCCCATGACTCCGAGATCATGACCCAAGCCGAAACCAAGAGTTGGATTCTCAACTGATCAAACCACCCAGGTGCCCTGGGACATGTTGCTTTTGATATACAACTATAGTTTTGTGAATTCCAATCTTTTCTTTTTGGTTTGCTATTAGTTGTACTAGTCCTAAGTATATTAAAAATAACTATCTTTAGCCTCTGCTATTTAAACCACTACAACGCTGATTCTTCTAGTGACCAATAGCAAGGCTTTCATCTGAACGGTTAGACTCAGTTGGTGGCCATTATCAGATGAGTTAATAACTATAGCAAATGTTAGTGCCCTGGCTATATTCCTTCATCCTCACCGCTGCTATGCACATTGGCCTAACTTTTGACTTCCAGTAACTGCATTTCTTTGCTTGAGGATTTTTCTGACCTATAGGTCACCTTGCTGCACATGAACTGTGCTTCCTGGCAGCAGTACAACCAATGACTGAAAAAAACTGGTGTATAAATACCCTAGCCCCTCACCTGCCAGGCAACGTGAGTCTAAAGGGTGTGCCTACAGGGGTTCTGCAGGTTTCACAAGTGGGATTAAGCTCAGTTGGCCGGACTGGTAATCAGCCTGAAACATGCCTGTTTCTCCTTCCCTGTATCACTTCCCCATTTCCTTTACCTCCCAAATAAATGGCTCGCATCTGAGTTCTTTTCTCAGTGTCTGCTTCTTAGGGTACCTACATGAAGTGTGAGCCAATGTCAGAATCAAATCTGTGAATTTGAATTCCACTCCCAGTGATCTACTTGGACAACTAGCTAGCTGGTCATGTCATTGAGCTGGTCAAGACAAATGAAAAAAGACAAAACAATCTGACATATATCTACAGAATTCTTGCAGCATGAAGGAAAAATCTACTCAGCTCTAGAATGAGGAGCACATTCTCATTGGCTTGACCAGTGAATTTGGCAATAGTACATCACATGCTTGATGAAGAATTAAATGCAGGTTAGCAGATTATAACTACATATGAGACAATATGAACTCTGCTTTGAGAAAGCCAGAACGCTGGGGCGTCTGGGTGACTCAGTCAGCTGGGAGTCTGACTCTTGGTTTTGGCTCGGGTCATGGCCTCAAGATCAGGAGATCTAGCCCCACATGGGGTCCACGGTCAGCATGGAGTCTGCTTGAGATTCTTTCCCTCTCCCCTGGCTTGTGCTCTCTCTCTCTCAAATATATATATACATACATACATATATACATACGCACATACATACATACGTACATACATACAAAAAATCTTATTTTAAAAAAAGAAAAGAAAACCAAAATGCTGTCTTAGATAACAGCTGCCTACTTCTCATTTAGACATTTAATTGAACTGGCAAGTCACACTTCTGATTTTTAAAAAAATTGGTGGCTGAGTCCAGATTTTGGCTCAGATTATTTCAGATCACCTGAAGAGCTAGACATTTCTCTTGCTTGGCATCTTGTTATGCCAAAATAATGAGGTAACATAGAAAAAGGTAAAAGCTGATGCCCTCACTAGTGCAGTGGACCCTAATGATTAGTCATATTAGTCAATCAAAAATTAAAATATCAGAAGTTTATTTTTTACTTCCTAGGCCTCAGGAAATGCTCATGGAAGATAGAATGGCTTCTCGATTTGGGCTGCAAACTTAAACTTTAACTCTCTGACAGAGTTAAAAGTGTTTCTTAACACTGTCGTCTAAGTATGGCCCGCCAGAGGGAATTCCAGAATAGTCCAGCCAATATTATTCAGACAATAAAATCACATTTAAAAAACCCAGCCTATGTTATAGTCTCATTTCTAGTGGTTTCAAAAACCTGTTGGTTATTGTTTGCTGCCTGCTTTTCAAATACTTGTAGTTCTCCCTTATTCTGGGCACACGAGAGAATGGCGCTCCTGGTCCTCTGTGGCTGGATGAGACCATGTGTGTGGCAAGTTCTGGCCAAGTTGTAGGGAGAACAACATACTGCTACACTCAGCATTTGCTTGCTGGTCGTGGGCTCTCCAGAGTTCTCTCTTCCCTTTTTGTGTGGTGACCACAAAGTCCCAGATGGTGATCAGAGGTCTAGGAGCATTAGAGCACCCCTGTTGCCTTGCCTGAGCGAGAAGTAAACTTTGGCAGTTTTGAGCTATGGAGATCTTGGGGTTCTTCGCTGTCTCAGTAGAACTGGCCAGTCCCCAACTGATACAGCTACTGACTTAACCTGAACAGTGGCTCCCAGGGAGAGACCTGTAGCTAGTTCTCTTACGTTGTCACAGTGACATTAACATAGAGAAGTTTGTTTTTTAAACTGAAGATGTAGAACCAGCTTTTAAATGGTACCCTTTCAAAACAAATGTCTTTGGATATGGGGCAGTTTATATTTAAGACCATCTTTTATTTGATTTTTTTTTTCCCATCCCTGATGCTTAGGATTTTGGAAATTCTGAAATGAAATACAAATGAATTTTTGGTGTTGCTGGGAGTTGAATTTTGAGAAAAGAAAATGTTGCAGGAATGATAGCCAACACTTTTTGGAGTCGTGCCAAGTAGAATACGTGTCCTTACGGGAGAAAATGCCAGAGAGCACAACTTGAATTGGGGGAGGGGGGAAAAAGATCAAAAATTCAAAATACCACCCACCCCTTCCAACAAACACTTTCTGGAAGGAGACATTTCCCCTTCCCTGTTATTTTTCTTCTCCATTTCCTCCTCTTTAAGGACAGCTTCTTGCATGCGGTAATTCCCCCTTGTAAGTTACATGAGAAATATTTTCAGTTTTCTAGCAACATAAGCAAATGTGCAGCTTTTTATTTATTTGTTTTTTAAAGATTTTATTTATTTGGCAGAGAGAGCACAAGCAGGAGGAGCGGCAGGCAGAGGGAGAGGGAGAGGCAGGCTCCCCGCAGAGCGGGGAGCCCAATGCAGGACTTGATCCCAGGACCCTGGGATCATGATCTGAGCCGAAGGCAGATTCTTAACCAACTGAGCCACCCAGGCACCCCACATGTGCAGCTTTTTAACTTGTTCCAAGGATATCCGTGGCTCTTTTTGAGTCCTGTAAAGGTTATTACTTCCTCTGTAAAAATCAAGTTGGGTCAAGTCTATGCGAGGGGGTAATTGAATCCCATTCTCCCTGCATTTACTGTGAAATTATTGGGTCTGCAGATAACCGTGAATTTGAATTGCCTTTTGCATGGAAATACTCACTGTTAGCCTCTGGTGGAGCCCTCCAGAGAGTGTGGGGTGCAATTAGTTCTAGAAAGCATGGTTTCAGTTCTCTCAGGCCTCTGGAATGGTTTTAACCTAGACTCATTCATGGTTTTTGAAAGAGTTAATGTTACCACAGAAGGTTAGGAGAATTATTTCTGTTTCGAATACAGAAGATTAAGGCAATAATTTTCAACAATCTTAACTCTGTCTCTCTCTGCAGAGCTTACGACGGTAAAAAATGTACATTTTTTTCAGATCTTCCTCTGTACGTTTGCAAACGTAAGATGAAAACATATATAGCTGTTTTTTTAAAAATAGACATGTCCAGGGATCCCTGGGTGGCGCAGCGGTTTGGCGCTTGCCTTTGGCCCAGGGCGCGATCCTGGAGACCCGGGATCGAATCCCACGTCGGGCTCCCGGTGCATGGAGCCTGCTTCTCCCTCTGCCTGTGTCTCTGCCTCTCTCTCCCTCTCTCACTGTGTGACTATCATAAATAAATAAAAATT
This sequence comes from Nyctereutes procyonoides, assembly GCF_905146905.1. Classification (NCBI taxonomy): domain Eukaryota; kingdom Metazoa; phylum Chordata; class Mammalia; order Carnivora; family Canidae; genus Nyctereutes; species Nyctereutes procyonoides. Next base: position 47,456,735 of record NW_026575020.1, on the reverse strand, counting down.
AAAAAAAAAAAATTAGAATTTATAACAGTGAAGGAATAATTAAAAAAAAAAAATAGACATGTCCACACAAGACACATTATTACAAACTTGTTTTTTTTTTTAAACTTAGTTTATAATGGGGGTCTCTCTGCAGGTACATTTATGTCTACTGCACTCTTTTGAACATCAGCTCATTAAATAGATGAATAAAAATGTAATGATTCCCATAATGATGGGCATTTAGGAAGTTGCCATTTTTGCTGTTACAAATAAGATAAATCTCTCTCTCTGTAAACTTGTTTGTTTGCTTGTTTATGTCTCCATGCATACGTGTGTGTTTTTTCCCCAGGATGGATCCCTAAAGAGGAATTACTGGTCCAAAATACCCATGTCTTCATTTTTGATAGATCATCCTGCCTTTCCAAAGCCATACCATTTTATGGTCCTACCAACAGTGGAAAAGTACCTGATTCTCCACATTTTGCCAGTGCCATTTCATATTTCTTTTTAATTTTTGCTAGTCTATTGGCTAAAAATGTCAGAGATGATTTAATTTGCATTTCCCTGATACCTAATAAGGTTGAGCATCTTATGTCGATTATCCGTGTGTATATCCTCTTCAGTAACTTGCCTCCTCATATCTTTCACTCACTGTTTTTTTTTTTAATCAGGTTGTTTATTCTTTCAATAGATAGGAACTCTTTACATATTAGGATCGTTAATCTTCAGTATCAGGTTATAAATATTTTCTCCCAGACTATTGTTACTCCTCATGTGTGTCTTCTGTTTTTATTTATTTTTGAGAGAGAGAGAAAGAGAGAGAGAGAACACAAGTGACCATGGGAGTGGGGGTTGGGGAGGAGTAGAGAGAGAGGGAGAGAGGGAATCTTAAGCAGTTTCCATGCCCAGCTCAAAGCCCATCACAGGGCTTGATCTCTCAACCCTGAGATCATGACCTGAGCTGAAATCAAGAGTCAGATGCTTAACTGACTGAGCCACCCAGGCACCCTGTGAGTATGTCTTTTATTGTAGAGGAATTTAAAATTGCTTCATAGTCAATCCATCAGTCTTCTCTCTTTGGCTCCTGGATTTCATGTCTTTCTTTGAAATGCTTTCTATATTCTAAGACTATAAAAATATTCTCCTGGTTTTTTGTACAGTAAATTTAGACTCTGACTCTATATAAGAATATAATTCCTCTCTAAGTTTCTTCACTTATTCCAGCTCTTTATTTTTAATGTTTTTCAATAAAATTTTATTTCTCTCTTCAAATAGGCCTTGGACATGTTTTGTTGTTGTTGTTAAATGTAGACCAAGGATTTTACGGTTTGGGTTGCTACTGTGAATGGGATCTTTTCCAGAAAAGTCTGAGTATTTGATTATTTGCTCAGCTTCACTCAGCAAACAAGTGAGGACACTATATTTTTTGCTGGTGCCATGCCTTCACAGTAACTTAAACGGTACGGTGGCAATCTCACTTCACTTTCTCTGTGCTTTGGTTGGGGACAAGTGATGGTTGGTTGGGTTGGTGATGGTGGTAATGGTAGATGGGGGGGAACCTTGAGCAGAACCTTGGTCTTGAATACCTGATGACATGACTTGTGGATGGCTCCCCTTGACTCTGTTTAACAGCACATGCTTCCAGCAGGAGACATGGTTGTTCAATAAAGATAACTTTGTGAACTTAATAAGGAATGTCTAGTGGTTTTATCTCATCTCTTGAATGCTGGGTTTGTTTGTTTTCCTCAGTTACTTTTATTTCCTTCTCTTCCACCATATTTATTGGATATCTATAAAGTTGTCAGATAAAATATATAATATGCAGTTAAATTTGAGTTTCACATAAGCAATGAATAATTTTTTTAGTATAAGTAAGTCCCATGAAATATTTGGGACATACTTATACAGAAAAAAAAATCATTCATTGTTTTCTTTTTAAAAAAGTTTTATTTATTTATTTGAGAGAGAGAGAGAAAGAGAGCATGAGTGGGGGGAGGGCAGAGAGAGAAGGAGAAGCAGACTCCCCGTTGAACAGGGAGCCTGATGTGGGGCTCTATTCCAGGACCCTGGGATCATGATCTGAGCTGAAGGCAGATGCTCAACTGACTGAGCCACCCAGGTGCCCTCATTCATTGTTTAACTGGGTGTACTAGATTTTTATTTGTTGAATCTGGCAACTCTGGCTTCTCTAATACCAGAAACAAGACCCATCCCCTCAAGAAACTTATCTTCCAGAGATGGAGAAAGACTTGGGAAACTATCTCTGTTTTACTTAACTGCTGCCAGAGGGATTTTTTTCTAAGATGGCAAGTTCTCTTAAAGGTGAGCTTTCTCATTCATGGTCTGTCCCCCTGGTTGGTACTGGGTTATTTCCCCACTAACAGACATGCCCCCTTCAGCCCAGCATATTCTTCTTACTCTCATTTCTTCATGTTTTTAAACTATGGTTAAAAAAAAAAAAGAAAAAAAAGAAAAAAGAAAAAGGGCAGCCCGGTGGCTCATCAGTTTAGCACCCTGATCCTGGAGACTGGGATCGAGTCCCACATTGAACTCCTTGCATGGAGCCTGCTTCTCCCTCTGCCTGTGTCTCTCCCTCTCTCTTTGCCTCTCTCTCTCTGTCTCTCATGAATGAATAAATAAACAAAATCTTAAAAAAAAAAGAAAAAAAGAAAAAAGAAACACGTAGCATAAATTTACCCTCTTAACAGAGTTGCCCTGTTTTCTTAGGTGTCAATTATAGCTTTTTTGTTTTCCTGGAGTTACTACTTACCTTTCTCTTTTTATATGAACAAAAAATAATGTTTTTTCATCATCTAGTGCAATCAACGTTCCCTAACTTCTTAGAGTCACTATTGTCTTGTCCCACTCCACCAGACACCATCCGCTCCCTTTCTCTACTGTGGCTCAGCATGTTCTTGAATAGCTTATCTTTCTCTGTTTTGCTCTATTCCCTCATATTGGAGACTTCTGAATGGATATCCCTTTTGGAACTTAGACATAAGAAAAGGTATGTGAGTGCTAAACTTTCTGAATCCTGTCATGCCTGAAAATATCTGTTTTTGTCTGCTATGTGTCCGTGCCTCAGCTGCCTCATCCATACAATGGGGGGAATCATAATTGCACCCACTTCTTAGCATTATTACTGAGGAATAAATGTGTTAGTGTGTGGAAAGCTGTTAGACAATCTTTGGTACATAATAAATTTGTTCGGGAAACATTAGCTGTTAATGTTGTAATTGAAGCACATTAGATGTACCGTAGCGTTCAGCACTCTGGAAACATTGTGTTGGACTAACAGAGCAGTCAGATGAAAGTTTGGGATTAAGTAAATGATCCTATTTCCATAGTGGTACTATAAGCTTATGAATTATTTCTTAGTGTTTTTCTTCTCTTCTTTCATCAAGTTGCGATTGGTGTTTTAGGATTTACTTGTACTTTTTTTTTTTTTTTTTTTTTTTAAGGTCACTAGGCTGTTCTCAGCTCTCTGGGTTTTTAGTAAAGCATAGTCATTTCCAGGAAATGGATGTAGATTGTAATGCAAATTTGGTTTAGATGTATGAAAGCAGTTTTGGAGAGTAACAATGCAAGCTACTTAAGGAGGATGGAAAAATTTAGGATATTAAAGATTTAAGGAATAGGTTGGTCCAAGTACAAAAGCAGAAAAACATAAAATTGTCAGTCAGATGAATCTATAGTGGCTGCTTGGAATGCTGTGCTGAAGAGGATTCCAGGTGGCATTTCTACTGTTGCCTGTGAGTGATGGCTGCCATGGGTAGTGGCATCTGTCATTCCTGGCCTCACCTTAACCCTTCCTCATGAAGGAAAGGACAAGGCATTATTCAGAGGCTCTGAAAGAGAGATTGGATCTAGTCTTGGGTGCTCAGGGAAGGTGTCTGGGGAAATTTGAGTGAGCCTGATAGGCTGATGTCAATTGGGCAAAGGGAAGGAGGTTGAGAGAATTGTAAGCCAAAAGGCTCCTTGGAGGAGGGGAGTTCATTGTCTCAGGCACAAAACTCTAAAGGAGAGTTGGGCACAGGCCTGAGCTGAAGGAGGAAGTGTCCAGCCAGTCAGGGCATCCACCGTGTGCCATATTGAAGACTAGGGCTTTAATCCAAGAGGATTGAAAGGATTGTCTAGGGAAGTGACGACAACAGATTTGCAGTGAGAAGGGAACCGAGGGACAAGCATGGATTCGGGCATACCTCTTTAGGAGCTCTTCCAGGGTCCAGAGGAATATGGTTGTATCTTAGCCCAGGGTGACAGCTGTGGGATGGAGAGGAGTCAGTGGAGGTGAGAGTTAGTGAGACATCAATCCACAGGATGTGCTGGGGTGGGGGTAGGGTTGGGGAGGGAGGCATTAAGAATGCTGACTCCTGGACTTCCCACATGGAGACCTGGGTGAAGGGCAGTAGGAATTGGGAGAAAAAAATTTTTTAAAGATTTATTTATTTATTTATGATAGACATAGAGAGAGAGGCAGAGACACAGGAGGAGGGAGAAGCAGGCTCCATGCCGGGAGCCCGATGTGGGACTCGATCCCGGGACTCCAGGATCGCGCCCTGGGCCAAAGGCAGGCGCTAAACCGCTGAGCCACCCAGGGATCCCCGGAATTGGGAGAAATTGTACTACTTACTGAACCTCTCCCTCTTACACACGAATGTACTAATGTCTAACAAAGGTCAGGGACTCTGGTTCACAGAGCTGGCAGTGGAGTCTTGGTGGCTGGTCTATCTTGAAGGGGAAAGGGGGTCGCGTGGGCCAATCACCCTCCCACGTTCTGAGTAACTTCTTTGCAGCCCTGGTATTTTCTCCAATCTTCCAGGAGTCTGAGGAGCATCCTTCCCTGAAGGAATGAGACTGCTTGACCAGTCTTTTGAATAGAAGTTGTCTTCATTTTCTTTTGTATCTACCTTGAAGTCTGAGGCAAATGAAAACACGACAACACTGTATAAACACAACACAAAAATCACTCAGATCTTGTTTCCTCAGGTAGGCACAAAACAAGTCTCATCGAAAGAAGCTGAAAAGGCACAGAGGCAGTAATTACTTTGCTGTTCCAGGAACAGGCAGCCAAATGTGCAAAACTCTTGAAGAGCAAGTTTTTAACCTTCTGCTGAAAAGCTGGAAGGAGATGGCTAAGATCTTTCTAGAACCCATTCCTCCCTGAGGGCAAAGAGAAGACCTGGGAAATGTATTTTTAACAAAGCATGCTAATGATATTTGTAATTGGAATCTTCTCTCTTTAGGTTCTTGGTCAATCTAACTAAAGTTTGTCAATTTTGTTCCTCTTTCAAAAATACCAATTTTTGGTTTCATTGTTTCTGTTGTTTTTCTATTCTTTATTAATTTTGACTCTGATCTTTATTATTTCCTTCTTTCAGCTTGCTCTGGGTTTAGTTCACTCCTCTCTCAGTGTCTTCAAGTGGAAGGTTAGGCCATTGATTCGAGATCTTTCTTCTTTTTCACTAAATTCATTTACAGCTATCTATTTTTCTTTACACCTGTTTTAGCTTTATTCCTTAAATTCTGATATGATGTGTCTTAATTTTTATTTATTGAAAAGTATTTACTTGTCGCCTGGGTGGCTCAGTCGGTTAAGTAGTTAGGCATCTGACTCTTGACCTCCATTCCGGTCTGGATCTCAGGGTTGAGAGTTCAAGTCCCATGTTGGGCTCCACACTGGGAGTAGAGTCTACTTAACAAAACAAAACAAAACAAAATAAAATAGTATTTACTAATTCCCCTTGTGATTTCTTCTTTGACCCATTAGTTATTTAAGAGTGTGTTAATTTCCACATATTTGTGAATTTCTCAAATTCCTAATTTCATTCTGTGTTGTCAGAGAGCATGCTTTGTATGAATTCAGGCCTTTTAAATTTATTGAAGTTTGTTTTATGGTCTAGCATATGGTCTATCCTGGAGACTGCTCCGTGTGCACTGAATAGAATATATTCTGCTGTTGTGTGGACTGTTCTATAGATATGTTAGGTCTGGTTGGTTTATAGTGTTGTTCAAGCCTTTTGTTTCCATGTTGATCTATTGCCTAGCTGTTCCATCCATTATTGAAAGCGGAATGTTGAAATCAGTTTTTGCTTTATGTATTTCAGGGCTCTGTTAGGTGCATACTATGTTTATACTTGTATTTTCCTGATAGGTTGGCTCTTTTTCATTATAAAATGTCTCTTATTTCTGATAACATTTTTTTGTTTTATTTTTTAAGTTTTTATTTATTTATTTATTTGAGAGAGAGAGAGAGAGAGAGAGAGAGAGAGAGAGAGAACAAGCAAAAGAGAGGAGCACAGGGAGAAGCAGACTACTTGCTGAGTATGGAGCGCAATGTGGGGCTCCACCCCAGGACCCTAGATCATGACCCAAGCCAAAGGCAGATGCTTAACCGACTCAGCCATCCAGGTGCCCCAACATTTTTTGTTTTAAAGTCTACTGTGTCTGACATTAGTATAGTTATTCCAGCTTTCTTATGGTTATTATTTGCATATTTTTCCCCCTCACTTCCAACCTACTTGTAACTTTGAATTTAAACTCTTTTATAGGGAAGCCCCGGTGGCGCAGCAGTTTAGTGCTGCCTGCGGCCCAGGGCGTGATCCTGGAGACCCTGGATCGAGTCCCAGGACAGGCTCTCTGCATGGAGCCTGCTCCTCCCTCTGCCTGTGTCCCTGTCTCTCTCTCTCTCTCTCTCTCTCTGTGTGTGTCTCTATGAATGAATAAATAAAATCTTAAAGGAAAAAAAATAAACTCTTTTATAGGCAGCATATAGTTGGATCTTGTTTTTCAGTCAAGCTTGGTCATTTCTGCTTTTTAATTGGATTGGTTTATCAACTCACATGTAATATTATTATAGTTGGATTTATAACTGCTGTGTTACTTCTTGCTTTCTACATCTTGTGTCTTTGTAGCTCTGATTTCAGTTTACTGCATTCTTTTGCATTATGTGAATATTTTCTAGTGTAGCATTTCCACTATTTTAAAGATTTTTAAAACTTCTAAGAAAGTTTTTTTCTTAGAAGTTGCTCTTAGGCTCGCTCTATGCACTATAACTTATCAGAATCTTTATCCGATTGATACGGACTTAATTCCAGTGAGATATAGAAACTTGAGTCCTGGGATCCCTGGGTGGTGCAGCGGTTTGGCGCCTGCCTCTGGCCCAGGGCGCGATCCTGGAGACCTGGGATCGAATCCCACGTCGGGCTCCCGGTGCATGGAGCCTGCTTCTCCCTCTGCCTGTGTCTCTGCCTCTCTCTCTCTCTCTCTGTGACTATCATAAATAAAAATAAAAAAAAATTAAAAAAAAAAAAAAGAAACTTGAGTCCTATTATGGGTCCATTCACTTCCCTTTTTGGTACTATTGTTATATATATATATATCACATCTGTGTATGTTACACACTGAACAATTCTTTGTTGTAATTATTGCTTTGTATAATTTGAAATCTTTTGAAGTAGATGAGGAAAGAAAGGGAAGTATATATTCACAGAGTTTATTGTATGCACCTTCTTTACTATTTCTGACTCTCTCCATTTGTGTCTGTGGATATGAGTTACCATCTGGTGCCGTTTCCTTACCCTAATAACACCTTTGGTCACACTGACCTCCTTGGTGGCAAACTGTCAAATATTTCATTTGACGAATATGTTCTTGTCAAATACGTTACATTTCTATACATATGGGGCCAACAATACAATTATATACATATTGTTTTGTATTATTGCTTTTTTAAATCAGTTGAGACAAAAACGAAGAAATATGAATTTATGCTATTTTTTATATTATCTTCCACCTATTTGTTTTTAAAACACAAAAAACCAAAACAACACATAACCACAACCACTAGGGGAATTCTCTTCAGCTCTTCTGTTTTTTTCCCCACCGATTCTAGAATGTGAGTGCTGCCACATGAGACTGTTCATTTTAAAACATAGCCGTCACCATGCCACCCTTGGTGGCTCACCTGTCTGGATGCTTGATTTCCCCCAAAGGAGACAACATTGGTTAGAACTTGTCAGCCAGTGTGTTGTACCTGACTTCCAGGCAGAAGACCAGAGGACAGAACTGTGCTGAAATATAATAAAAACAGGCTTGTAATACCATCATCAGGCTAGAGCTTAAGAGTCAAAGCAAAGGAGAGAATTTTAATTGCCTTGATCATTTTGGCAAGATGGTGTTTTGTTTTGTTTTGTTTTGTTCCTTTCCTTATGACTGTAAATTATGTTTTGTTGTGCTTTTGTTTAATCTCATTCTAATTATAAAAGTGCTACATGCTCATTGAGACTATTTAGGAAATTCGGAAGAAAATAGAAATTCCATAACCCCGAGATTACTATTCATAATATTTTGGAGAGTCTTCTCTCTCTCTCTCCCTCCCTCCATCCCTCTCTCTCTCTCTCCCTCCCTCCCTCTCTCTCTCTCTCTCTGTAGGTTTATGTGTACTTATAATATTTAAATGGCATCTGTTTTTGGATTTAGGTTGCTTTAAGCCTCCAAGTTATATAATATGCATGTTCCCATCTGCTTATCTTGTCTCTGAACACAGCTTTGCCTTTGTCACCTAAGATTTAATATGTAGTGCTCCTATCATTATTTTCTAATTTTTAATTGCATTTAACTATTGTTTCAATTTCCACTGTGTCCGAAAACTATTGAAAAGTTCTTTTAAATTTCCAAGTGTTGGGGTTTGATTTAGACTTCTTATATTTTTAGTGGAGTATTTTGGAGGCGAAGGAGGGTGTGACAATGAGTCCTGTGTAGTTTGTGCTTGGAATTTATTTAGGTTTTTATGTTGGTTTATGACATGGTTAATTTTTATAAGTGTTGCATGAGCACATAAAAAAGAAAATATGGCTTCTATTATCATGAATTAAAGGCACTTCTTTGTTTGTTGTATGCTAAATCTTTGATCATCCTTTTAATGTGACCACTTTTGTCTCTTCTCGTTTTAGTTCTGTCTCTTGTAAGCAGAAAGTCACTGGGCTTTCTTTTACAAGCCCATATGAAAGTCATTTCCTCTTATATGGAAGTGTGACTTCTATTTATTATTACAACAAATGGTACAATCTCATTTCATCCATTTTATCTCTATTTTTATATTTTTCTTTTAATGTCTACTGCTTTCTCTATGCACTTTATCTTCTCCAGCAATTTGCAAATTCATGTCCTGTTGTTAATTCTGGTTCCTACCTTTAGGTTTTTTAAGAGCATTCCTCAACCTTTCCCTTTTTGGATTATCAAGGTCAAGATAATCAGTACTTGAAGCCATAACTTTGTATCTCTACTCCCAGTCCCCTTTCATGAACTTGCATGCCACCTCCACCTGTAATAATATGTGGAACTCAGAATGCTAGTCATGCTTTTTCGCATTGTATATTATGTTTAAGTTTTTAAATGGTCAACCAGTATTATATCATATTTGCAGTGATTTTTAAAAAGACTTTATTTGTTTGTTTGTTTGTTTATTTATTTATTTATTTATGAGAGAGAGTGTGTGCGTGAGCAGGAAGGAGCAGAGGGGGAGGGAGAGGGACAAGCAGACTACACTGAGTGCTGAGCCCTGGGCTCAATCCCAGGACCCTGAGATCATGACTTGAGTGGAAACCAAGAGCTCAGTGCTAAATCAACTGAGCCACCCAGGTGCCCTGCAGTGATTATTCAATGTATAATGCTAGATCTTTTATACTTTGACTTACCCTATCTTGAGCTCTTAATTTTCAAAAATTTATTTATTTATTTATTTATTTATTTATTTATTTATTTATTTAATTTAGAGAGAATGAGTGGGGGGAGAGGGATAGAGAAAGAGAGGGAGAATCTTAAGCAGATTCCCTGCTGAGCTTAGAGCCTGACAGGGGATGACAGGGGAATTAATTTCATGACCCTGAAATCATGATCTGGGCCAAACTCAATTTGGGCACCTAACCGATGGAACCATCCAGGCGTCCCTTGAGCTCTCAATTTTTTTACCTCTTAGACATCTAGAAGAGATCTTCTAGTATTTGTTCTTGGGAACAACTGTAGGGTTTGGGGGGGAGCCCTTCAAAATATACAGCAGCTGGGTCATATTCCATAAAATTTTGGAATCACTCTCTTTTCCTCCCAAAATTCATTTGCTGATTTTTTTTTTTTTTTTTTTGCCTCTGGCCAACAACGCTAGCTTCTACTTCATTATGCAAATCACACTGGTGCTTGCCATCATGGCCTATTAGGCTGCCTGCTTTGTCTAGTGGTTGGTCCTCTGTCATAAGTCCACCCTTGGAGCCCCTTTCCTGCCCTCACAGGTACTGAGATCATGACCTCCCATCTCAGTCCCTTTATGTTTTTTTCCACTATCTTCTTCTTCCCTCAAATCATCTTGCTTGGAGAATAAAACTGTGTGCCAGGTGGATATTAATTAGTGATACTGAAAGTTCACTTTATTGTGGGCAAATACATAAATCATATTTAACTGGCTTGTACCAAATGGGAACATTTCAATATATTTCAATGTGAAGAGAAAATACTGAAGAAAAGAGAAGCAAGAAAAAAGTGATATAGGTCTTTACACAAATGTTCAGATTAGATGATGCTAAAGATCTGTAGGAGTTTCCTGAATATACAATCTCCTTATAGATTTAAGATGTTCTTTGTTTCTTCTTCTTCTTCTTCTTCTTCTTCTTCTTCTTCTTCTTCTTCTTCTTCTTCTTCTTCTTCTGGCTTTAAGTTTTTATTTAAATTCTAGTTACTTAGCATAGAGTTTAGTACTGGTTTCAGGAATAGAATTTAGTGAGTCATCACTCACATATAACACCAGTGCTCATCAAGTACTCTCCTTAATGCCCATCATCCATTTAGAATATCCCCCACCCACCTCCCTCCATCAATCCTCAGTTTGTTCTCTATAGTTAAGAGTCTCCATTCTATTTTTTCCAAACCACTGCTTTCACCATGGATTTTGGTCTTTGGAGAAGATGGGGGTGATCCTCATGGGCTGGGGAAAGCAGTAGTTTTCAGAGATTTAATTGGATTTTAGGGGTGCCTGGGTGGCTCAGTCAGTTAAGCATCTGCCTCTGGCTCAGGTGATGATCTCAGAGTCCTGGGATCAAGTCCCACATTGGGCTCCCTGCTCAGTGGGGAGTCTATTTCTCCCTCTGCTCCTCCACTGTTTGTTCTCTCTCTCTCTCTCTTTCCCCCTTGCTCACTTTCTCAAATAGATAAATAAAATCTTAGAAAAGATTTAATTTGGTCTTAGGACTAAAGCTTACAAATTCTGCAAATATGTGTTAGCACACAAGCTGAATACAATTTTTTTTCCACTTAAATCACTTATTTCTTATTTGAATGATAAAGTCAATTCAGAACAGGACTTGGCTATTGATATTGTCTTGTACTGATAATAACAATTCAATTCAACAAACATCTTCTGAATACTTACTAGGTGAAATGTACTTGAGTAAATGAAAAATTTTAAAATTCTTATTCAGTAATTGGACATTGATTAAATTATGCTCATACAAGGGGATGTCTTATGCAACCATTAATAAATTTTGAAGATGGGCGCCTGGGTGGCACAGTCGGTCAAGTGTCTGACTCTTGGTTTTGGCTCACGTCCTGGGCTCTACGTGTGAGATCAAGTCCTGTGTCAGGCTCTGTGCTTAGCACAGTTTGCTTAGAGTTTCTCTCTTCTTTTCCCTTTGCCCCTGCCCCCCCCCAAAAAAAAAACCCCAAAATCTTTTTTTTTTAAGATTTTATTTATTCATGAGAGAGAGAGAGAGCGAGGCAGAGACACACAGGCAGAGGGAGAAGCAGGCTCCATGCAGGGAGCCCGACAAGGGACTTGATCCCAGGTCTCCAGGGTCACACCCCAGGTGGAAGGCAGTGCCAGACCGCTGAGCCACCCAGGCTGCCCACAAATAAATCCTTAAAAAAATTAGTTTTGAAGAATATTTAAGGATACAGAAAATGCTAATAATATCATCAGTATTAAAAAAGCACTTTACAAAATGATATATTTAGTATAATTTCCAATTTATTGAACATCTTTTTTGAAATACTGAAAAGAATATGTACCTAAATGTTAATATTATTTCTAGATGAGTAAAAAGAAAAAAAAAAGCCAAAATCCCAAACCCAAATCTTTTCCATATTCTAATTTTTCTATCATAAAAAATTGATTTTTTTATAACCAGGTAATAGTATGAATGTGCTGGCTTGATTTTTAAGAACATATGCCTGTTCTATAGAATTATAGGGAATGAGCACCTTTGACCTTTCAAGAAAGGTGGGATCAAAGCTGGTCCTTGAAGGGAGATCAAGTTTTAGTAAGTGAATAGTCAGAAAGAATAACACGTTCTCCAAGCAGAAGAGTCTCGTTAAGAAAATGTGCAGTCACAGCAAATGAGCCGGGTGGCTGGGCCAGGTGGGGTGAGTAAGAAGAGCATCAGGGCTGAGTTAGGGGGAACATTGGAAATTTTAGTAAGGAGTGCCAATTTTGCTCTGAAGACTGGGGAAAATCCTTAAAGGTTTTAGATTTGGGGTGAGAGAAACAGATCAGGGGTAGGTCTGTGTGTTAAACAAGTGGTTCTGGAAGGAGTGACTGGTAGGGTGAATGGAAGGAAGCCTAAGGATCAGAGGCGGGGAAACACTTGGGAGGTGTGCTTCTCGTTTCTTTTCTGTTCCTCTATCTGATCCTTTTCCAGACATCTTCCTGGGTTCTCATGCTTCCCCAACCGTAGTTGTTGGGTCCTCCTGAATGCTGCGGCCCAGCCCCATTATTCCACGGCCCTACTGACGTGCGGAATGCTCTCAGTTTCAATCTGGAGCTCCAGCCTGGATCTCTTTCCTTGGCTCCAAACCAGTATGTGTTTAATTATGTCCAGTTCACCTTTATCTGCCCTCTGACTCTCCAGCTTTCCAGAAACATCTATCTTTCTTCCAGAGTCCACTCCTTCCTCTTCTCTATCTAGACCCTGGGGATAGTCTCCATTTCCCCATCCTACTAGTTAACTCAAGCTTGAAACTGGAATTTCCTCACAAAAGACACCAAAGGACAAATACTGTGTGATTCTACTTAATTTTTTTTTTTTTAAGATTTTACTTATTTGAGAGAGAGATCACAAGCAGAGGGAAAGGGGTTAGAGGGAGAAGCATACTCCTCACTGGGCAGGGGGGCTGCCTCAGAACTCGATCCCAGGACCTCGGGATCATGATCTGAGCCCAAGGCAGATGCTTAACCGACTGAGCCACCCAGGCATCTTGTATGATTCTACTTATATGAATAGAATAGTCAAAGTCATAGAGATAGAAAGTCCCTAGAATAGTCAAAGCCATAGAGATAGAAAGTAGAATGGTGGTTGCCAGGGGCTAGGGGAAGGGAAATGGGGAGTTAGGGTTTCATGGGGGACAGAGGATGATAAAAACTTTTGATTATACTTGCACAATATTGTGACAGTAATTAATACCAATGAATGGTACGCTTAAAAATAATTCAAGTGGTAAATCTTAATGCTGCATACATGTTACCGTAATTAAAAAACTTAAAAAATAATAAAGCCTGTTCAACTTGGTTTGAACTAGTTTCTCCCAGACTTATTTGACTATGGAACCCTCTATCCCCCATCCCCCCGCAAAAAAAGTGTTTTAAAGAGTAACTATATTCACGTCATTTCGATGTCAAAGGAAACACTTTGGGGAACATTCTCATATGGGGGGGGGGGCAAAGGAGAGGAATTAAGGTGCTCATTGCTTCATACCCTGTTGAAACTCATTGCATTTCCTTAAGAAACATTATTAGAAATGGTGGTTGGGCTTTTATTTAGGGGAATTATGGGTCAGCTAGTTTCTGGCCTGACCTAATGACGTTATTTCTATGGGAGAGGGTATTTGGAGATTTAAAACGCTTTAGCCTGAAAAGGAAATTGTGGAACATAGTTCACTCAAATTGGAGACAGATTTACTTCTGCAAGTCTAAGTATACAATCTGTTCCCTTTATGCAGAGGTTTGCAAATTGTTTTGGAGGATAGGAGGGTCCGCCTATTTTGGGTAATTTCCAGGCTGTGGTCACTATCTTCGGCGTAGATAGGTTGAAACTCAAGGTTGACCACAAGGAATTCTGTGAGAAGAGGTAGTGAGACGGGCGGCTTCAGGCACTGCATTTCTTTCTCCTTCTGCCAGTCCCAGGACCCAGACCAATCTGGGTCTGAGGCAGGAAGTACTTTAGGGGATCAGTCCATTTGGAGGTTTAATGTCTTCAATGCATTTGCAGGGGTTCCTGGCTGGCTCAGTTGGAAAAGCGTACAACTCTTAATCTCCGGGTTATGAATTCAAGTCCCATATTAGATGTTAGAGATTACTTAAAAATAAAATCTTAAGGGGCATCTTAAGGGGCACCTGGGTAATAACTCAGTCAGTTAAGCGGCTGCCTTCGGCTCAGGTCATGATCCCAGGGTCCTGAGATTGAGCTCCTTGCTCAGTGGAGAGTCTGCTTCTTCCTCTCCCTCTGTCCTCCTGACTCCCCACCCCTGCTTTCTCTCTCTCACTCTAACTCAAATCAATAAAATCTTAAAAAAATAAAATCTTTAAAAATATATCTGTAGATCTGAGAATCCGAGCCACCCTTAGGCTCCTTTGGCCAGGGTTGCCCACTTTCAGGACCACCCTGGCCCTGCCTTGTCCCTGACCCCTGTATCCTTAAATGTTCAAAATTGACATGCTTATCCTCTTCTCTCTCAGCCCCTCTCTGGTAACAGCCCTCCTGCCTGTTTAGATGCCCAGTCTTTGGCTTTGGTTGCCTCTCTGAACTTCTGTTTTGGGAGTCCATCTAATGCCCCAGGCCTGCACAACTCAAGAGGGAGCCCTTGTGCACAATCTATGTGGCAGCCCATGTCCATAAAGTGGTAAATCAGGTCCCTTCCTTAATCTGTCTACCCTCCTCCCCCGAGAGCTGGAATCCTGCCCTGAAATTTCAGCATGCCAGTTTATTTCTTTACTTGGAAAGTACATTATCCTTGTAAAAACTTCCCACCTTATAGAAGTACATTTCCCGCAACCCTCTCTGAGGTAATTGCAAATAAAAATTGGCATATTTATATTCTTTTAGTTTTTTTTCCCCTCCTGTTCCTATACTAGCACACTCGTGTGTACTTTTTTCCCTCCATATGTGTGCACTTTACTGAAACTCCTACTATTCCTACTGTTTGGCAGCTTACTTTTTTTTTTTTTTCACTTAACTATGCATCTGGGGCATCTTTCCATTTTGGCAAGTTGAGATATCTTTCATGATTTAATGGCTGTATTGTATTTCATTATTTGGATGTACCTTGATTTATCTAGCTGGTCCCACTGATAGACAATTGGAGATTATCCAGCTTTTTGCTACCGCGTATAGAGTAGCCCTGAATAACCTTAAGCATATAAATCTTTGCGCAATTGCAGAAGACTTTCTCCAGAAGAAATTCCTAGGCAGAGTAGCTGGGTCTTATGGTATAAACATCTTAAATTTTAATAGCCAAATCCTCCTCTTAACGTGTTTAACCACTTTGCTCTCCCCCACAGTGTGGGTGAGAGTTTGTTCCCCCATCTCACCAACACTGGGTAGCCTTTTAAATATTTACTCATCTGGGGGAGCCTGGGTGGCTCAGTCAATAAAGTGTCTGCCTTAGGCTCAGGTCATGATCCTGGGGTCCCAGGATCGAGCCCCCCCCCCCCCCAGCTGGCTCCCTGCTGAGCTGGGAGTCTGCTTCTCTCTCTTCCTCTGCCACTTCCCCTGCTTGTGCTGTCACTCTCTCTGTGGGTCAAATAAATAAATCAAATCTTTAAAACATACATAAATCTTTACTAATCTAATAGGTGAAAGACGTTTTAGTTTGTATTAACATTTTTTTTCTACTTGTTCTCTTGTTGCAAACCTGAGGTGACACAGATTACCTGAGGTTGAAGGTTTTTTGTTTTTCATTGTTCATAGGCCATTTTATTTCATTAGGTCCCTGCCCAGGCTTCTACTGATTATGCACTTTTATTCCTCGTTTCAGTCCATTCCCTCCTTCAGACCCCTGTGCCGACAACCACTTCCTGCCTCAAAGCTGCAGGGTGATGTCCAGCCCAGGACTTGTGGTGGGAAAGACTCTGGTTGACTCCCAGCTGCTCCACATATGCTGTGACCTTTGACACTTTTCTTAACTTCTCTGTGTGCACCACCCCCCGCCCCCCCCCACGCCCCATTTCCTCATTACCTCATGGTAATTTGGCCTTCAGGATTAAATGGGGTAATTTTTATGTAAAGCACTTAGTCCTTGCCTCTTACAATGTAAATGTTCAGGAAATACTAATTACTGTTATTATTGCTATAATAAATTGTGCCCTTTGTTTTCTAACTTATGCTTTCTGACCAGTACCAATATTGAGATGGTGAAGGATATGGGGGGGAGGGTTGAAAATGGAGCTATACTCAAAACATTCATGATATTTTTATATCTTCTCCATTCCCATAACTGTCCCAAGGCTCAAGCATTAATGAGGTGGCTTGGCCCTGAATGTAACACTTTGCAGCATGATTCTGATCATGCACCTCTGTTCTGTCTCTTTATAGTAGCCGGGGTCCTTGTAATTGGAGGTTAAAACTATATGGCTAAATGTAGCTCACCAATTTCTCGTGTTAATTCAGAGTGTGGTGAGTTTTTTTTCTTTAATTAAAGTTAATATTAAGAAGTTAGGACATTGGGACACCTGGGTAGCTCAGCGGTTGGGCACCTGCCTTCGGCTCAGGTCGTGATCCTGGGATCCAGGATCGGGTTCCGCATCGGGCTCCCTGCAAGGAGCCTGCTTCTCCCTCTGCCCGTGTCTCTGCCTCTCTCTCTAAGTCTGTGTCTCATGAATAAATAAATAAATCTTAAAAAAAAAAGGACATTAATATAAAAATCTAGATTTCTAACTTTTCTTGAGAAATAGGAAATGTTGACAAGCATCCACTAGAGCTGGGTCACTGCGGTCTCCTGTAGACAGGTTTCCAGCCCACCCTGCTTTTTGTCCTCTCCATCCCCTGAAGCTGAATGTCATTGTTAATCTGTCACCGCAATGCCCTGTTGTTTTGCGTAAGGTAGAGGAATATTTCTTGGTACACATGTATCAAGATAAAAATACTAAAGCAGGCATATTTCTATATAGAAGTGAAGGATATGCCCATGGATTTAATTTGCCAAGGAATTATGTGATTTTAGCCTTTGGCTTCATTCACTGAACCCACCTGCCAAGGCCTGGGAGCTAGGACTCCTGCATGGATCAGTGCTAACAGCCTGTCCCTAGGGGGCACTCCAGAGCTCTCTCTTTCCTCCTTTTACCCCAGTGGTTCTGGTCTTAAACTGGACATTTAAAAAAATACTCAGACCTGGATATTGGGGTATTCAACTCCCTGCCTCACTGCTTTCCCAAAGAGCAGGAGAACCTTTTTGGATGGATCAAGAGAGGAAGGTTTATTGGGTTTGTATCTTGGAGCACCAGCTGTCTTCCTTGGCATACTGTCCATTGGGATCCCCAGGGTCCCCCTAAAAACTGAGGGCTGTAAGTTCTGGGACTCTCAGGCTTTGAGGCTGCCCTGCCCGGAAGGCCAGGTAGGTGAATGAGACCAGCCGTGCCCTAGTTCTCAGGATGGAGAGAGAATACTTCCATTCTTTCTTTCTTGTGTTCTCTTCTTTGGACTCATCCTTTGGTTTCAAAGTAACAACACAAGGGCCAGGTTCTGGCTATGGACTTGGGGACAGTGCAGACATACTGCTGGGCTCTAGGCTCTGGTACAGCTCTCCTTGGGCAGCAGGGGCCTACCAGCTAGCTCCAGGCAGTGGAGTCCCACTCTCCAGGGCTTGGGATCCACATTGGGGTTGAGGCCAGAGCTTCATCTTGTTGGCATGAGTACTGCCTCAACCAGAGCTGGCTCTTGGCCAGTTTCCCCCCAAAACTGTGGCCTAGCATGGTCCATAGAGGACCTGGATGTGAGGCCCTGGCAGTGGGTCCCACCATCCAATCTGAGCATCATAGTACTGAGCCTTCCTGGCTTCCTTCCAGCTCAGACAGAATGAAACACCCCACCCTGTGTTCCCAGGCAGTCTGCCCTTCCTTTTAAAGTCATTTTTTGTTTACGTGTCTATTTCCCTTACTAGAAGCTAAACTCCTTGGTTGTACATTACCACGTTAACGTCTCTGGTATCCAAGGCATAACGGGTGTCTGATCAGTATTTTCTAATAGATTTCATTCTTAAAAATTTTATTGACTCTTTTGCCATATGAAAAACTGTTTTCTAGGTGCCATGGGAATATAAAAAGTTTAAAATGTAGTTTATATTCTAAAGGAGCTTGTTTACTCAGTGAGCAGTTGTTTGGTTATTCTTTCAGTTATTCAATATTACTGCATTTCTAAGATCTAGTCAGCTTGGCACTGGGGATACAAAGATGTCAAGGTGTGGACCCCACTGTCAAGCAGCTTCCTGTCTAAAGGGGAGACAGAAAATGATATAAAATAAGCACAGCACAATGTGATAAGTGCAATGATACGATTTCCCACAACTGTTTAAAAATATAGAATAAGGAGGCACCTGGGTGGCTCAGTGCTTGGGTGTCTGCCTTTGGCTCAAGTTATGATCCCAGGGTCCTAGGATCCGGTTGCGCATCGGGCTCCTGCTTCTCCCTCTGCCTGTGTCTCTGCCTCTCTCTGTCTCTCTCATGAATAAATAAATAAAATCCTTAAAAATATATATGACATAAAGCATGAATAGCTCAAAACAGTAGGGGAAGAAGTACCACAAAGCAGGGCATGGCTTGGTAGTTGTCAGGGGGAAGTAAAGCTCAGCCTTCCTAGTGGAAACTTGGAGAGACACCAAGAAGTGTCCTCTGGGAGCTCCACGGTGAAATCACTGATTCATGGCGCATGTCAGTAACGTAAAGAGAAAGCCTTCATTAAAACACCCACCTAACTCTGGCTTAGTGCTTCCTACACTTCTTTGACTATAGATCTCTTTTTCTCTTTCCATTGCACATCCTATGGGCTATCATTTCTTAAAATCATTTGAGGGAAATGCTGGTGTATGTACCATCTGTACTGAGGTAGTTGGTGGCTCCTAACATTTTTGGGAACATGGACCTTTTGAGATACTAATGGTGGTGGAGGGGATTGTACACACTTCATTGCATTCCTTGAAGCCTATCCAAGAACCTTGTCCATGGTCAGGGAAAGAAAAGAAAGGAGCAAATCCCAGTTAGGAGGGATGTGTGTTGGCCAAGACAAAAAAGGCTGGCGAGGATGGGGCTTGGTGAGGCCATTCACTTTGGCTGGGGGTGGGGAGGGATCATGCAGGGAGAGGGAACCATGGGGGGTGCAGGGGGAGTCAACTGTGGAAGGACGGGAATGGCCTCGCACAGAATTGTGGCACAGAATCAGCAGTCCTAATGACCAACTGACTATGAAGGTCAAGGGAGATATGAGGCCAAAGATGACTTTACTTACAGAGACTAGAGTCTTAGTAGGATTATTTACAGAAACACCTAAAGTCTTATGGCTAAAATTTCATTCAACATGTCAAAACCAATGTTATTATCATGTTGAAATGCCCCCAATTTGCCTTTATTAACTAGTGCTGAATCTCCCAAGTGCAAATTCACTTTAAGAATTGAATTTGCCATGTAACTGGGCATCCTACCTTGAACAGTTAAAAATCAGATTGGTCTGACTTCTAATTTTAGAAGGAATCAGGCTGACCTTCATTGCGCTGTTGCTAACTGGAGCCCGTTACCTGGGTGACTAGATTTACAATATGTCAGTATGCAAATACCATCTGCCCAAGAGGAGGAAGGAAGAACGGCCTTCCTCCTCTGGGGGTTGTCAGCGGTTCTGGAAATGTCTTCCTTGGGGAATGGGGCAGAGGGCAGAGTACAAGAGAAGAGAAAGGAAAAGCAAAGAAAATGTGATTTTTCAAGGAGTTTGGGATTTGCCTTGTGGACGGTTCTATAGGGAACATCATTAGGGGGTTATACAGGTTGGGTTGAGATTTTACGTTGCTTCTGGAGGAGTGAGCAAAAAGGGTAGTGTATAGTATTTCTCTCTTTATTGTATCACAGAACACTTCGATTCAGATCATTGCAATAGCTTAATGCAGCCTTTGAATATAGGACTCTTGCCTTCCACAATGTCATTAGGAACCTAATTTCCAATTGATAAGAGCATATGAGCTAGAGAGGAACCCGCTGCCTTGATGGGGCGAGCTTTCAAGAAGGATGAACTAGAAGCAGATATTTCGTTTCATTTTCCTACACGTCAGGTTGACTGGGTGAGCGGAGGGGATTTTCTCCCACAGAATATCTATATTCAGCTCTTGTCCTGAGTATTGTTTCAGGCTGAGATTTAGAATCACATTTGGAAACATTGAGATCCAAAGGCAGGGAGCTTCTTTTCCTTTTCATGACATAACTGTCACGTCAGCCATCAGTTGCAGGAACTTCTCCCACCCACGCATTTTGTGAGTCCAAATTAGATGGACTCATTAATTTTAATTTTTACTTTAAAATCTCGGGGACTTCTGTGAGTAGGTATGCTTCCCTTAATTACTGTGTGTCACGATTTGTTTAGGAGGGAGAGTTTCCAGGAGCAGGGCCAAGAGCATTGGGCTCCTGGCTTCTAATTTTGACCCACTGGTAACTTCCCCCATGACCTGTTCTCTCCTTTGGCACTGCAGTCTCCCCCACCTCTTTTAAAAACTCCTCCCAACATCAATATGAACCTCTCAGCAGCATGGGAGTGAGGAAAGTCACTTAACTTACCAGTGTGCTTTCCCCAGCCTTATAAAAAAAATAGCCTTTTATTTGGATGTCAAACAAGTGGCCAAGGAGATTATGGCAGAGACAGGGGAGAGTGGATCCTGCAGCCAGACTGCCTGGGTTCAAATCCCAGCCCTACTTTTTCCTCCTGGGTGACTTTGGGCAAGTTGTGCAGCCTGTCTGTGCACCAGTTTGCTTATTTGTAAAATAGGGCTAAAAATACTTACCTGCCTTGGGGCTCCCAGCTGGCTCAGTCGGAGGAGCTCGTGACTCTTGATCTCGGGGTGTGAATTCGAGCCCTACGTTTGGTGTAGACATTACTTAAAAATAAAATCTTAAAAAAAAATAGTTACTACCTCCAAGTTTTGTTATGAGGATTAAAGAAGTATAAACTCTTTATTTTTATTATTTTTTTAAGAAGGATTTTATTTATTTGTTCATGAGGACACAAAGAGAGGCAGAGACATAGGCAGAGGGAGAAGCAGGTTCTCCGTAGAGAGCTTAATGAGGGATTGACCCTGCCATCCCGGGATCATGACCTGAGCCGAAGGCAGACGCTGAACCACTGAGCCACCCAGGTGCCCCGTATAAACACTTTAGAACCATGCTGGGCTAGAGAAGTTAGAACCCATGCAGCTTTTCTTAATATTTCTGTGGGGCATTGTCAAGAGTCCTGGGAAATAGTGACATTTTGCTGTAAGCAAGAAAAATATCTAGGATTTGTTTGTAGGCTGTGACATCCGCCTTCCTTCTTGTCAAGCGAGTGCCATCTTCACACAGGTCAAGCCCTATTTTCCATGTGATGCTCTCCTGAACAACCAAAAACCCTCACTGCTCCATCCCTCAGTCTTTGCATACTTTTGGTCTATGCCATTAAATAATTAGTATGTTTGGATGTTGCCCCTTTAGCTTCTAATTGTTGTGTCAAATTTAGCTCTTTGTTGTCCCTGCAGAGTAATGAAAAGATGCCATGTGGCTGGATAGTTGCCCATGATATTTGTTGATTGGATGTGCCCAAGTGTAAAATATGATGATAGAAGCAAGCAAGGCCATACTTGGCGCATAGCTTACTCTTAGCTTTTGAAGTCACTTGTTTGACTTTCTTGCTTCTACAAGTAACTGAAAACTATCAAAAGTAAGTATGACGCCTTATGGGTAGGGTTGTAAAATGGTGCATGCAGTTGCCTTGGAAAACAGTATGACAGCTACTCAAAAGGTTAAACACAAAGTTACCATGTGACCTAATAATTCCACCCTTAGGTATCTAACCAAGAACTGAAAGCATATGTCCACACAAAGACTTGTACATGTATGTTTATAGAAGCATTATTCATACTAGCCCAAAAGTGGAAACAACCCAAATGTCCATCAGCTGAGAAATGAATGAATGAATAAAATGTGGTATGTCCATACAATGGAACATTATTTCATTAAAAAAAGGAAGAAAATATTGATACATGCTACAACATGGATGAATCTTAAAAACATGATTCTAAATGAAAGAAGTCAGTCACAAAAGGCCACGTATTGAATAATTCCATCTATATAAAGTGTCCATAGATACAGAGCATATGTTATGGGTTGATAGGGGCTGGGAGGAGGGAGAGTGGGTAGTGAATGCTAATGGGTCTACTTTCTTTTGGGGATGATGAGAATGTTCTGGAACTAGATAGTGGTGATGGTTGTACAACCTTGTGGATATAACTACCAAATTATGTACTCTTCCCCCCCACCCAAAAAAAAGTATGAGAAAATCCATATAGTTTAAAGTTATTTCCAGGATTACTTTTTCAAGAGTAGTTGTCACCTAAAATAAAATAAGAAGTGATTTAGTTCGCAAGGAAAAAATGAAAAATGCAGATTACCAAGAATGGCTTTTTCATCCCAAACCTTTGCATGTAAATCATAACATGTGTGGTTCTAAGTCAATTCTCAGAACGGTTTGCTGCCTTCTTCATTGTGATTCTATAATTAACTACATTCCTGGCTAGGCCATCAAAATAATACTGAATATAGCTCCTATCACAGAAATGGAAGTACCTTTTCAGGTCATGCCCACCACCAGGTTCCCTAAGGTAATAATAACTCACGGCTGCCTCTTTGTGGTGTGCTTACAAAGAGTGACAAGAATTTGTGACTGTGTTGGGGCCTCTTTGACTTAAAAGAGTTTATTGCATTGAGTTTATCTTACATTTGTTGTCAGGGCATTTCCAAAGGACACCCTCCACCACCCAAATAATCACTATCTCAGTCCATCTTTGTTTCACCAAAAGGGTCTACTGATTGACATTTTATAGGATTGAAATCTCTCCCAGGGTTGTTTGGTACTTACTTGGAAAAAGAGTTTGAAATGCCCAAGCACCACCTAAAATGGGCTTTACAGCAGTGTGAGATTCAAGAAAGAACCTAGAGTTGGTAGGAGAATTCCACTTCTAGGTATAAACTTAAAAGAATTGAAAGTGGGGACTCAAATAGTTCCTTGTACACCAATGTTTGTAATAGCATTACTAACAATAATAGTCAAAGGGTGGAAGCAACCCAAATATCTCTAAGCGGATGAATGGATAAATAAAACGTAGTATATCCACACAACAGAGTATTACTAAGTCTTAAAAAGGGAGGGCATTCTGACACATGCCATGACGGAGATGAGCCTTGAGGACATTTTGCCAAGTGAAGCAAGCCAGACACCAAAGGACACACACATATTGTGGGACTCCACGTATATTCCATACCTAGAATATCCAAATCCATATAGGCAGAGAGGAGATTAGTGGTCATTGGCGGGGGCAGGGAATGTTGGGAGGAATTAGAAGTTGCTATTGTCTAAAGGGTACGGAGTTTCTTTTTGAGATGATGAAAAAGTTTAGGGATGGGTTGTGGTCAGAGTCAAACAGCATCGTAAATACACTTAACACCATTGAATTGTACATTTAAAACTAGTTAAAATGGTCAATCTTCTTATGCATATTTTACCATAGTAAAAAAATAATAATAAAATAAAAAAATCTATGAAGAGCAGCTCTTCCTGTTCTCATTTTGTCTGCTGCATTCTCTTTTCTCCCAACCTTTTGGAAATGTGATAAAATCTATTTCATCATGATGTTGCCTTGGGGACCTGTTCCTGTCCTCCCTTAGGGGATACACAGAGAATTGGAAGGGCTGCCAACTGTAGACACTGGGAAGACAGGACCACGACCACTTGGCCTTAAAAGTACCAGTTGATAAAATATCTCTCCAGGTCATTAGAATGAGTCTGGAAGGAAAGAGAGGAACTCAGAAGATAGATCTATTAATGTAGTAATTCCTGACATTGTAGCCAATTCACTCTGTTTTGCCTATCTTCATTAACTGTCTCAGGAGAGCAGGAGTTGACAACCACTTGCTTTTCTCAATCAATTATCTGCTGCTTTTTACCAAGGACAAAACACTCCGAAGCTGCTGTTGCTGTAAAAGAATGGTGTCTTCCCTACAACCGGCCACATGCCCTACAACCACTGGCTACCTCTAGGCTACAGGTACCATGTGTGTGAAACCTGGAGCCTCCCCTCCAAAGTGAAGTGAAGAAAGATATTGGAGCTTTCCAAACTTAGATCCCCAGATAGAACCTGGTCCTGACTCTTAGCATTGCTAGATAGTTCGCTGAGCCATCTAGCATTTAAGTGAGCAAAGGAGTTCAGTGACCTTCAAATGTTATTCTAGGCATGAAGTGGCTTGAATAACTCTTTGCAAAACAGTGAGAACTCCCATTGTTCAACTGTAGTTGAAGCAGCAAGTGCTTCTCTTTGCATTCAGTTGCCCTTCTGTTCTCAAAAGGTCTCAAAGACTCTAATTGCTATTATTCCTGCAAATATATTTCTACTTTTAGCCAATACTACAGCTAACCTGGATATTCATGGTCATTTTCCTAAAAGATTGGGAGGTGCAATAATAGGCTTCACAAACAGGAAAGACCCTCTTTCTGGAAAGCCCCGCCGTCTGCAGAGTAGATAGACCTCTGTCCTGAAGACCTCTTGGGTTAATAGGAGGCCAAGGTTAAGGAGCTGGGCACTGACGAGGGGGTGGCAAGGAGATGGTGCATCTTCTGGGGAAGCTCTATCTCCGTTTTTTCCCCTTTTTGGTCTCGTGCTTGGCTGTGGGTTTATGTTCTATAGTAAACACAAGTGCCTTGATTGCTTTCTAAAGGTCAGACCTGTCACCAAACCTCTCCATTTACTGGAGTTGAGGTTGGTTTCACATTTCTCAGCAAATGGTTTGATGGCTCTGACAGAGGCTTTGGCTTCTTGAATCTTGTAGTCTTACATCTTCATGGAGAAGCTCCTCTGGAAACCCTCCTCTTTGCCAGGGACCAGGTCTGTCCTGTTCATTAGCTCTGCTTCCAGTGTCTGCTGGGTCTGGCACACACTAAATGCTTGTTGAACTTGCAAACCAGAATGGACAAGGCTCTCCCCAGAACCAAGACTGTCCCCACAACCACTGGATGGAGAAATTTTGTGTTCTGCCTTGATCTTGAGTTGAGTTCTAACATTTCCTGTCTTTGCTCTCTTAATGGGTCTTCCTGGCACTCGATGATGGCTCATTCGTGCAGCTTCTCATTTATAAACCCAAGGGGCTGACACCTCCTGCTCTAGCCAAAGCTTATAACACAGCGGATATATGCCACATCTTATCATCTTGGCGATTCAATATTGGCATCAAATGAATTCTTGGGATAAAAATGCCAACCCAAGGACAAGCCAGTGTGGGAAGGAGCAGATCGAATGTGCATTCTTACATTTCCTACACTATAAAGAATGTCGTTACCTCCTTGTCCTAGGGCAGGTTAGATGACACCGAGTGTCCTGGGAACGATTTGCAGTGCTGTGGCAGCCAGGGCCCGGGAGTTAGGCTTGCACCAGCACGAAGCCTATCCCAAACATGAAATTGCTTTATTTCTGTTGAGTTCAGTCCAAAACTTAGGTGAAGCATCAGTGTATGATGCTATTTATATGAGTTTGTCACAAAAGGGGAATTTTTTTTTGAATTAAATGTCCATAATCCAGCTCCTTCTTAAATCTTTTTTATCAGCTTTTTCATTCCTGCACCCTGGCATAATGACACAGGTATTACGTAAACAAGACACCTCAGAGGGCTGCTTATAAAAATCCAAGAGAAAAGATAAATATGTGATGATACACTGATATCTTGGAAATATGAGCTGCCGGTTTGTATTTTCTTCGTGGGATCGGATATTGGTTTTCGTGGTTTATTGACCTGGCAGGGAGAGATCTGACGAAACACCCGAGAACCTTACACCTTTTTTTTTTTTTTTTGAAACTTCCTTGTCTACATGGAGAAATCTGGACATGGAATCGGAGAGCCAGAAAGACGAAGTCGTGTCCTTGCAGAACCCAAAGCAGATCCAGTCCTTGGAAGTAAAAGCACACACCGCCTTCCCAAAAGAAAAGGAGTTCGAATCCGTCTTCCCATGAGTTGCCCTAAACCAGAACGCCAGGCTGACTAGCGAAGGGGGGGGGGGTAGGGGTGAGGCTGTGGAATGTGATGGTCATGTTAAACAAGGAGCTAGTGTTTTTTGTTGACTCGTGTTGAAGGTGGTAGGATCAGCAAGCACGCCTTTGTATTCAGCTAATCATTCTTTCCCTTCTGTTACGATCTTTGCAGGATGTCATAGTCAAAACCATGTTACCTGGGAGCCACAGCATTGTGAATGCTCCGGAATGCTAATATTAATAAAGACCTTTAACTTTAGGGCACCATGAGCCAGACAACAAACTGGCATGGCAGGAATCAGGGCACTCATCCAATAGTATCTCTTAGGGAAGTCCTTTTATAGTTCTCCTGTTGGCTCAGCTGAACACCTTCAAGTTAGTTTCCAAACCAAAGATCCATCAAATGTAAAAGTCCATGTCCTTCAAAAAAATTTTTTATAATGAAAAAAGTGTTTTGTTTTGTTTTCATAATGATAAAAATAGAATCACTGATAGAAGGCTACCTTGAGGTCCAAAGCAGGTAAACCAGGCCCAGGGAAGGATGACAGTTTGCCAGCCTTTTTTAAAGAATTGTGATGAGAGTGAGGGGTTGGCAAAACCGGATGATGGGGATGAAGAAGTGCATGTGTTGTGATGAGCACACTGGGTATTGTATGGAAGAGTTGAATCACTATATTGTACACCTGAAACTAAAATTACACTGTGTGTTAACTATACTGGAATTTAAATAGAAACATAAAGAAAGATAATCAAGATGAAATAGACATCGCATAAAATTGACCATCTCAACCATTTTTAAGTGTACAATTCAGTGGCATTGAGTGCATTCACAGTATTGTGCAGTCATCACCACTAACTATCTCCAGAACATTTTCATCATCTCGTTACACACTAACTTCCCATTCCCCCTGGCAACCACCATTCTACTTTCTATCTCCGTCAACTTGATTACTCTAGGTACCTCGTGTACGTGGAAGTTCTCAGGCTTTTATACACTTAGGACGCATTCAATCTGACTACCATCTACTAAAATTTTTACAGAAGGAAAAGATAATCTTGGGCAGATAGTCCAATGTTCTTAGGTTTTCATGTCACACAGGTGTGTGGCAATGGCATGTTCTCATGTCCCTTACAGAAATTAGCATAACAGGGAAATGAGTGAAACAGAGCTCAAGACCCAGTCAGCTGTGTTGCCCAACAGAAGGAGCCATGGCTACGGCAGTTTGTGTACAGTTTTACATTTTACAAAGCATTTTAATTTGTAAGTTGTTTCTCACTTGATTCTCACCATGTCCTTTGAGGTATTTTTATTAGTCCCATTTTAATGATCAGAAACTGTGGCTCAGATAAATAAATTGTCTAAGGTTACACAACTAATCAAAGGCGGCATCAGGACGTCGCCTCCAGGCTTTCGATTTAAAAACCCCAGTGCCTTCCACCATAGCACACTGTGAGCAATTATCACCTCTCTAGAGCCCAGGTAATCGCCAGTCCTCAGAAAAGGAAAGCTTCTCCAGATGTATCCCTAATTGTCAGTGCTCCACCTCGTTAGCTTGGAGACACATGGAAACCCTTGCCTCAGAAGTCTTGGTGTGGCATAATGCCCTTTGGGCAGATTAGGGTCTAGACCAGCACCGTCCAGCAGAAATACGTGAGGCACAAGTGCAAGCCACAGAAGTTATTTGAAATTTTCTAATAGCTACATTAAAGTAAGAAGAATCAGATGAAGTTTTTTTAAAAAGATTTTATTTATTCATTCGAGAGAGAGAGAGAGAAATAGAAAGGGTGGGGGCATGAGCAGGAGGAGGGGCAGAGGGAGAAGCAGAGTCTCCACTGATCAGGGAACTAGAAGCAGGGCTTGATCCCAGAACCCTAAAATGATGACCTGAGCTGAAGGCAGATGTTTACTGATGGAGCCACCCAAGCAACCCACAGGTGAGGTTAATTTTAAGAATAGATTTCAGTCCCCTGGTATATCTAAAACACTATCATTTCAATATGTAATCAACATACAAATTATGTGTAAAAACATGTTTTGCTGTTGTTGTTACTAAGTCTTCAAAATCTAGTGTGCATTTTACACTTCCAGCCATCCCAAGTCAGATGCTAAATTTTCATCAGAGGCATCTGATCTGAATTTAGATTTCATAAAAACTTCCAGTTGAAAAAGTAGATTCACATACCCAAGATGTTTCAACTGTATGTAAAAATGTCCTCATAGCTGAATCAAGTGTCAGTTTTACTATTTAAATTAATTAAAATGAAGGAAAATTTAAAATTCAGCCCCTCCTTAGCACAGGCCACGGTTCAAATGCCGACTAGCCAGGTGGCTATCATGCCAGACAGCATAGGTCTAGGTGAACAGCTAAGGCCGGCCAGACTGGACTAAGGACCAGTGAACTGGAACAGGAGGCAGCACGTTTTTTCTGTAAAGGGTCAGATAGTTACTATTTCTACCTTGCAGGCCATACAGTCTCTGTTGAAAGTATTCCACTCTGCCACTATACGGTGAAAATAGCCACAGAATGAATGGGCAGAGCTGTGTTCCATTAAAACTTTCTGTAAAAAACAAGCCCCCCCCCACACACACACACCCATCCCCGCCCCAATCAAGCAAGCAAGCAAGCAAGCAAACAAGCAAGCAAGCACCAACACACATAGTTTGCCAACATTTGTCCTGGTGCCTAGCTGTGCTATGGGTTTCGGAAAACAGCCACATCTAGTGCCTAGCTTTCTGAGAGGAGGTTGTTAAAAGCTAGACTCATTGTATCTCCTTCCCTGTGTGTAATTACAATTTTGGCACCACTTGGCGTGAAGACTGTAATGGACCTGAAGATAAAACGCTCAGACTCTCTTTTCAGTGGGCATTTTGCGCATCACGAGGCAATTGCTTCATTGTGCTTTGAGGTCCATGTACTGAGAGTGGAGAAAGCTGGAAGAGTTTTGACAAAAACATGAATAGTGGGTGTGAATAATGTGGGAAACTCTGAAGAACCGCAAATTTCTATCACCCTCTGCGTGCTCTTCAGTCCACACAGTCAGAGAGAGACAGGCAGGAATCATGCCCATTTCACAGATGGAAAAATACATGATACTGTGTTAAGTCAGATGGACAGATGTCTCTCCATGCTTACTAGGTTATGTGGCATCCAACCGTTTTGATGGTAAAAGCAAAAGTAGATGTACATTTTGATTCATGGACTGGGCCTTTCCATCCAGAGTTGGTAATGTTTATTACAAAGCAGTCTCCACTTTTGACATCTTGATGTTTAGAAATGGTATTGGGACCAATGGAGGCAGAGAAAAGGAACAGGAAGGGATGACACAGGGATGGATTGGAAGGACGATGACAGCTCCTCTTGATTCTTCAGGGTGAGGAAATATGAGAGCCTGGCCTCACAGAGATCTCTGAAGCTCAGCACTTGGGATGGGTTAATTAAGTGAAAAACAGTCATAGTTTGGGGTTCTCTTGTGCCTAAATCTTTGAGTCCAATACTTGTGGCAAGCATGATGTACAGTTTTTGGAAGTGCTCGATTAGTAAACTATATACTCAGGAGTTTTGGCTTAGGGTCGCCCTTTCTAAAATCAAGGTTTGAGGTTGAACTGTTTTTTTTTTTTTTTTTTTTTTTTAGATTGATTTATTTGTTTGAGAGAGAGAAAATGGGGGGAGGAGCAGAGGGAGAGAGAATCTCAAGTGGACTCCCTACTGAGCACAGAGCCCCATGCAGGGCTTGGATCTCACAACCCTGAGATCACAACCTGACCCAGAATCAAGAGTTGGACGCTTCACTGACTGCCCCACCCAGGCACTCCGAGATTGAACTGTGTTGAGTAACTTGATTGTGCCCAGTCGTAGTTTGCAATAGTATCCACTGATAAAAATATTCAGCTTCCCCAGGCACATTTATGCAACTTTGCCTTCCCTCAAATTTTGCAGCTCTATCAAACATGCGGCACTGTGTGCATGTGGGAAAGATCTGAATCCCCATGATGTTTTTTGACTATGGAGATAATTATTTGGGGTAGCTGTTCTGATGACGGCTCACATGGAGGCTCAGCCCTGCAGCGCAGAGCTGTCTCTAATCGTGATTGCCTGTAATGATGATTACCCAAACTCTGGAATTATAACAATAGATTTTACAAAGTTAGAGCATAATTGCTCCCCTATTCCATATGTGGGCACAGTTTAAACAACTTTGATCTTTCACATGATCTCAGACTTCAGTTATTCAGCTTCTGAAATAGCAAAGTTCAGAGACAGTGGCTCTCAACTCTTCCCTTTTTCAAAATCATAGAGTGAGGCCCAGAGTTGTGAAAGCCATTCACCTGTAAGAGAAATAAGGGCTGAAGTTGGGTAGAGAAGAAACAGTACAGACCCGTGGTGTGCAAATCCCACCTCTGCCACCCAAGCAGCCACACATGGTCTGAAGAAAGTCGCTTATGTCTTAGACTCGGTCCTCATTTGCAAGTCACTGTGAGTGTGAAGTCATCAGATCTGTTATCAGTTCTGTGGCCTCAAAGTAAATGATCAGAGTAGATACAAAGAGGCCTTCTGAATCTTTGCATTTTGCAGCCTTCCTTTGACATACAAGTTTTTTTTTTGGAGATGGTGATGAGAAATGTGGTGTTTTCACTAAACTAGGGATAGAGCTTTGCAAAGAAAAGAGTATGAAAGCGGAAAGAAAAGAGTATGAAAGCGGAAAGAAAAGACAGGCCCCCAAAATGGAACAGGCCCCCAAGATGGAACAGGCCCCCAAAAGATGGAACATTTTGGCTTTGGCACCACATGGTTCCGAGCAATTGTAGATGAATACCTTCACTGAATTTGCTCCAGTGGCTCTCAGCATTTAGCGTACGTTCGAGCCAGGTCCCCAACTTCCTTCTCTCTCCCCCCAGGGTCTGGATGTAAAAGGACAGGAATGGCCTGGGATCCAACATTTTGAGGAATATCTCTGGTGATTTGGAGATAGATGGTTCAAGGCCTGTCTGTCTTGCCCTCTACCCTGTCACCGAGGGACTGCTTAATGCACGTGTCTGTGAGTTAATTTGTGGTTTAAATACAAGAACAGAACCTCTGCTTCTGGCCTGCCCAGCTCAGATGGCCACAACCAGCAGAGCAGGCCTGACCTGCTGGGGAGGGAAAGAAGTGACAGCCGCCGGGCCCTTGACCATCGCAGTGTCCAGCCTTGAGTGTCCCCCTGTAATGTCACCTACGTTACTGCATCTACTGTCTGTTGGTCGCCCCCAGACTGACGTTATCCTAGTGAGCTAAGGCTGGCGTCTGCCCCACACTGGCTCCTTCAGGAGCCGTTGGAATGATCAATGAGGCTGAGCGGCCGGGCCCTTCCCTGGCCGCTGGTGAATCAGCTGTCGGCTGCCTCGGTTCGTTCCCTTCTCTACAGAGCAGGAAGCACTTGAGCCGGGGCTGACTCGCGTCTGGCTAATGGCCCTTCTGTGTCATGCATTGTCCTTGATGCCATACATCTTTCATACGTGAGCAGGCTGGAGTTCCTAAAGACGCTATAGCGGTAGGCCTTTCCCTTCTGCCAACACCCCCCCCCCACCCAGCTGAAAGCCCTTGATAGGATTTTGGTTTTAGGGGTTTCTGCTTCAGAAGCAGAGCCAGCACTTAAAAAAAAAAAAAAAAAAAAAAAAAAAAACTGAGGTGAAACAGCACATAAAATTCATCATGTTAAGGTCAGGTCAGTGGCACCCAGTACATCCACAGTGTTGTGCAACCACCACCTCTATCCAGAAGCAAAGCGCTTTCATCACCTCAAAAGGGAACCCTGTGCCCATTGTATTTGTTTGCTAGGATCGCCCATAACAAAGCACCACAGGCTGGGTGATTGAACAACCAGAACTTTATTTTATTTTTTAAATCAGGATTCCTATTTTATTTTTACCTATTTTTTCAAAAAGATTTTATTTATTTATTTATTTATTTATTTATTTATTTATTTATTTATTTATTTATGAGAGGCACAGAGAGAGAGGCAGAGACATAGGCAGAGGGAGAAGCAGGCTCCCCGTAAGGAGCCCAGTGTGGACTCGATCCCGGATCCCGGGGTCATGCCCTGATCCGAAGGCAGATGCCCAACGCTGAGCCACCCAGGTGCCTCAGGATTATTTTAAAAATATATTTTTTTTATTTACTTATTTGAGAGAGAGAGAGAACAAGCAGGGGTAGTAGTGGTAGAAGCAGGCAATCTGCTGAGCAAGGAGCCGAATGTGGGGCTCCATCCCAGGACCCCGGGATCATGACCTGAGGTGAAGGCAGATACTTAACCAACTGAGCCACCCAGGCACCCCAAACAACCAGAATTTTATAGCCTCATAGTTGTGGATGCTGGGAGTCCAGGATCAGGGCGTCAGCAGGCTGAGTTGGTTCTACCTGAAGGCTGGAAGGGAAGGAGCTATTCCAGTGAGTCCTTGGCGTATAGATGGCTGTCTTCTCTTTGCGCCTCTTCATGTTGTCTTCCTTCCAGGTGTGTCTGTGTGTCCACCTTGCCCCTGTGTGTAAGGACACTGGTCCTATTGGATTAGTGTGCACCCTAAGGACTTCATTTTAACTTGATGACCTTTGTAAAGACTGTCTCCAGACAAGGTCACATTCTGAATTACTGGGCTTTCAATGTAGGACTTTGGGGAAACAGAAGTCAACCCATAACACCCTTAAGCAGTATCAATAGTAGTACTTCATTCCTTTTTTGTGACTAAATGATATTCCATCCTAGTCAAACATTTATTTTTTGAACAACAAGGACAAAGCAATTGCCAGTGAAGTCTCCACCCTGTGGGTAGCTGAGCATCCTTCCTGTTAGAGGCGTGTGTGCCCATTTGCATAAGGTGGAGTGTGAGCTCAGGGTGTATCTCAAGAATCCCCAATCTGTAAACTTTTTCTTACTGTTTTCTTTCTTTTTTCTTTCTTTCTTTCTTTCTTTCTTTCTTTCTTTCTTTCTTTCTTTCTTTCTTTCTTTCTTTCTTTCTTTCTTTCCTTTCTTTCTTCTTTCTTTCTTTCTTTCTTTCTTTCTTCTTTCTTTTTAGATTTTATGTATTTATTTTGAGAGAGAGAGAGAGAGTGGGGGAACAGGTAGAGAGAGAGAGAGAGAGAGAGAGAGAGAGAGAGAATCTCAAGCAGGCTCCACGCTCAGCACAGAGCCCGACATGGGGTTTGATCTCAGACCCCGCAATCATGACCTGAGCCGAAACCAAGAGTCAGATGCTTAACCAACTGAGCAGCCCAGGTGCCCCGCTGTCTTCCTTCTTGAAAGAGTTCTAGTTAGTCTTTACAAGCAAAAGTAGGAGCCAGACTTACTAGGGGGAAGCAGGTCAAGCTGCTGATTGAAAATACATTCAAAGATAGATTTTATCTTTGATTTCTCTCTCTCCCTTTCCTCCTCTTATCCTCAGCACTCCTTCTTCCCCAAAATGTGCATAGTGTGTGCATGCATGTGTGTAAGTGCATGCGCACACGCGCACACACACACACACGCTCATGTTAGAAACATTCTAAGTAAAAAAAAAAAAAAAAGAAACATTCTAAGTGCGGATCATTCTGGGGAGGGCTGTGGCACAGGTAGTACTGCCCTTTGAGAAAACCAGCCTGCTGCTGTCCTTTATGTCGGTTATGTCATGCTCACTGGGTCTGGCCCTTCAGGCTGCCCTCAGACTAGAGGTTTTCTGATTTTCTTCAAGTCCCCTCTCTGCACCTGCCTCACAATGAAAGAGGGACATTTGGAGGTGTGTGTCCTCTTGGTCTTAGAACTGATGACACTGTTCATTTGTCCATTTCACCTGCCCCCTCAATTTAAAATCTATTTCTCTCTCTCTCTCTCTCTTAAAATAAAATAAAATAAAATAAAATAAAATAAAATAAAATAAAATAAAATAAAATAAAATCTATTTATCTCTCTTGTGGACAGACAGGAGATCTACATCCCTGCTGGCCTGGGCTCTTTGGGGAACAACCCAGAAAAACCCATCATTATTTTGTTGCAGACTCAGGCTTCTTTTCCCCATTGCAGGGGCCTGGATGATGGGACACAATGTGTGTGTTCCTTCCCACCAAATCAGCAGGAGGGGCAACAGAAGGGTGGCATCATCCTGCCTCCTGGCCCTGAGCAGATATCCCTCTTGCAAAAATCATTTTACTCCCTCCTTCCTCTCTCTCTGTCTCCCTATTTTCTCCACCAAATGAGTTTTGCCCACTTTGAAAGTTCACTGGGGGAAGACATGCCTATTGGCCCTGAGGTTTTCAGAGAGGCAGGAAGGAAAGTAGAATAACACAAAAATGCAGCCAGGGCAGAGAATGTTCACATTGCATGTTGCTCCATATTGTCATCTTCCTGTAAGTACCTCTGGCTTCTGGGACCTCAGGCTGGGAGGCTCTACACTGTGGGTGGAATCGCACAGGACGGATGTTAAGGATGCAGTAGACTTTCCTCATTGTGGATCAGCGTATGGAGTACAGGTTCCACTCATGGGCGGGGAGACCGGGTCATCTGGAGTTTGTTAAAGCTTCCAGGTTTTACTGATGTCCAGCCACCCTTGAGAACTGCTGTTCCAGGGGATAGAGAGTTGAATGGTTTGACATAGGTGACGGAAAAGATAGGTGACATCTAATCCTCTTGTTCCCAGCAGTGCAGTTAATTAGGCAGAAAAGGGATAGAAATAACACATCCTGGCCTGTTTGTTGGCAAACAAAATAGGACGTTAGCACCATTTAACCCTGTAGGGCCAGGTGGAATGGGTGACTCCAGGGCTCCTGCCTTCTTGCCGCTGCCCGTGGGTTGGGGGGCTGCTAGACCTGAGTCTGCCAGCCACCCCGGCAAGCATCACCCTGGCGATGCAAACTGTTCACGGGAACACACCGTATTCTACACTCGACTCACAACTGGTTCTTCTCTTCGCTCCGAAGGAAAAATAACACCAGGCCCATGTGTCTGCCTTCTTTTCTGGCAGAAAGTGTTGACTGTAGTTGATTGCTGCGCCTGCTGAAGGGGGGGGGGGGTGTTGTCAACGTCAAGCAGTGAGGCTGACCTCTCTGTCACTGTGTGTTTTGTAGTACAAAATCGGGCAGCTGTACATGATCAGCAAGCACAGCCATGAACAGAGCGACCGAGGAGAAGGGGTGGAGGTCGTCCAGAATGAACCCTTTGAGGATCCTCACCACGGCAATGGGCAGTTCACCGAGAAGCGAGTGTATCTCAACAGGTAAGTCATGGTAGCTGGACATCCACCTTTGGGCTCTCCCACCACACAGGGGCCTTCCAGCCCTACCCTTATGGCTGACAGGGGTGCTGTGTCTGGGTTAAAAAGGTGACTTGGAAAGTTATTACATCAGCCCTTTCCATCCACCGGTCTAGTTGCTTCCAAAACCAGAATCCCCTGCCTTCTGCAAAATGGTCCTCAATTGCATTTTCATTAAGAGGACCTTTCCTCTTACCTTCCCATCCCTTGGATGACATGTTAAGATGAAATCTGGTCTTCAGGACTACAGAACTTTGTCTTCTCCCCTTGGGTCAGTGTTAGCAGTGGGAAAGAGATGGCTTTGCCTATAAGTTGTAGAAGGGTGCCAAGGATGGCGGTGTGCCATCGGGATCTTTACTTGGTCCACCTTCCACGTACTGCCAAGCGATTGCTCAGGTGTTTGCAAAGGACACAATAAATGGTCACCTTGATCAAAGTGATGTGCAATGCTGAGGGGGTTTCCATTTCTCAAGTGGACCCATCCTTCCCAAGGTAGAGGTTGCCATTGCTCCTTTGGAAGCGTAAAGAATCGAGGATTATAAACCAACACTCATTAGCTTTGCAGAGTGTATTCTTTACTCTCTTGCTGTTTTCTTACCATTAATGGCACAGTTGACTACTGGGGCTTGTCTGACCTTCCCGCACTCTACCCCTTTCCAGCCTATTTTCTTTCATTCTTCTCATCCGGGTCAGGACATTTGTATAGTCACATGAAATACATTTTATTGAAATTATCTGTCTGCTCTAGTGAACCAGTGTATGACTGGTTCAGTCTTTGCTCTCATTTTTATGAATACTCTTTACCCTCACCTATGGCTTCTCCTATTGGCCCATATGTGATTATTCAGAACGCATTTTGAACATAATAATTGGACAGTGCCTTAGTTTATTCACTGACACTGACACTCATGAATATTTACTCATTCTCTGTGTCTTGACCATGAGACATTTCTGAAAGGAGCTATATTAGGATTCCGCCATATTCTCATGGCCTCCACCTTCCAGCAGGCTGAAGTGGACTGTTCCCTCTTGATGGGGGAGCATTTGGATCCTGTCACTAGGATGTCTGGAAATCTCTAGGGCATTATCCTGACAGTGAAGGTCCTTGGGCTATTGAACTGGCTTGTTTTAATCTACCCAGGGATGCAGTATCGGGGAATTCCTGAGTCACGATGAAATGCAAATGAGATTGATCTTGTTCATCTATTAGGAGCTGTGAATTCCCAGGATTTGGAGCCAGTTCAGCCTCCAGCCAGCTGCTGATTTGCAAGAGTTGCTGAGCTCTGGGACTGGCCTGAGGATGACTTCCTTACATAGACTAGATTCTCAATATGCTGCTTTGGCATTCTTAGTGTGGAGGGTGAAAATCAAATATTGAGCGGGAGTCACCTCGGTCGAGCAAACAGAAGTGAGGGCCATGTAAGAAAATAGATAGAGACCTATGGGAAATTCCATTTTTTGGCAGATGATTTCCTTTTCCCAAATTATTGCTTAGGGAATGTTCTCTATGTACCAAATTCAAAAAAATTTTGAGAAAACTTTATATCTTTTCCTGAAGCAGAGCAAGAAGTGTCCAGCTGTCTCTGTCATGTCTGTTTTCTCTATCAAAATATATGATGTTTATTTTAAAGGAGAATAATAAACATTAGTAAGAGGGAAATTTGTTATAAATAGAATATCTGGACTTCCAGTAATAGAAACTAAAAAGATTAATGTGGACCCTCCCCCCACCTCCTATGACAAACACAGGATGAAATATAACAATATAAAGCTGAGCTCAAAACAAAGAAAGGGAAATCCTCAGGTACGAGAAATAAAGAGGAAATGCAAGCCAGAGTGGAAAGCAGATGAGCTAATGCTCAGGAAGCTGGGATATGTCAGAACTGACACGTAGGGGGATATCATGCCCGTAAAGGGACAGGAAATGAGGCTTTGGGTTCCTACAAATGGGGAGTTGGAGCTGAGAGTCATGCACAAAAAACATTCTTGATAATTGAGTACTGAGAGAGAGTACTGCTCAGAGGCACGTGTTGACAGAACTACTTAAGATTGTACTGAAGTAAAAGGAAACGGAACCCAAGAAAGAGGAGAGGAGAATCTAGAGGTAGTAAGAAACAAAGAAAGTGAAGGGTGCGTGGAGGGCTCAGTAGGTTAAGCATCTGCCTTTGGCTCAGGTTGTGATTGAGCCCTAAGTCGGGCTCCCTGCTCAGCGGAGGGTCTGCTTCTCCCTCTCCCTTGGACCCCCCTCCCCCCACTCATGCTCACTCGCTCTCTGTCTCTCTCAAATAATTAAATAAAATCTTTTTTTAAAAAAGAAATTGATAAACATATAGGGAAATCTGCATGAGCATAGGATGCTTTTTTTTAATTTTTTTTTTTATTTACTTATGATAGTCACAGAGAGAGAGAGAGAGAGAGAGGCAGAGACACAGGCAGAGGGAGAAGCAGGCTCCATGCACCGGGAGCCCGATGTGGGATTCGATCCCGGGTCTCCAGGATCACGCCCCGGGCCAAAGACAGGCGCCAAACTGCTGCGCCACCCAGGGATCCCTAGGATGTTTTAAAAATACTAATAATGAATAATTGGGAGTATATTTGTGGAATTTATTTTTATTTATTTATTTAAACATTTTATTTATTTATTTGACACAGAGAACACGAGTACAGGGAGGGGCAGAGGGAGAGGGAGAAGCAGACTCTTTGGTGAGCAGGGAGCCTGATGCGGGGCTGGATTCCAGAACCCTGAGATCCTGACCTGAGCCAATGGCAGATGCCTAGCCAAATGAGCCACCCAGGCGCCCCTATGTGTGGAATTTAAATAATGGACAAGAATAGCAGAAGAGGAGAGGGTAGTAATTACAGTAAAAGCATTTTAAATTGCTAATATTGTGTAAGAGGAGGAGAGAAATGTTGATTAATTAAACCTTTAAGACACGTGTGCATATGCAAAGTGTAAAGATAACCTCTAAAAAAACAGTAAAGCAGTACATAACTTCCAAGAGAAAATGTGATCAATCCAATAGAAAGTGGAAGAACAGAGAAAAGCTTATAAAAAGCATGGTCAACAGAAAACAGAGATTTGATGGTAAGATAAATCAAAATATGGTGGTCACAATAAAGGTATATAAGTTAAATGCTAAACCTGAACCTAGCTCAACAAATATAGGGCAACACTGACAAAATCATAGGTAGCCTAAAGTTATAATGGGAGATTTTAACATAGCTGTTTAGTAAATGGTTAGAGCAAATCATCAAATTAATCTAGCAAACACAGAGCAGATGTAAACAGCAGAATTAGAACTTTGGTCTAGTGGACATTAATAGACCCTAGAACTAACATGATTTTCATACACACATGAAAATATGCAAAAACTGACTACACACTAGGCTAGGAATCAATCTCAATACCAGAAAATCAATATCCTGTAGATGCTGTTTGCTGGTTACAAAGCATTACAATAAGAAACAGACAACAGCAAATCAACTTCCTCATTATATAGAAATGTAACAATCTCTAAATATGTTATTGGGTAAAAATGCCCACACTCACTTTCCCAGCCACCTTTGCAGCAATGGATGGCCATGTGACCTAGTTCTGGCCAATTGAGATGTAAGATTTTCCTCCCTGATGAAAACAGGAGGGGATCCGGGCTGGCTGGGTGGGTAGAGCATAGGACTCTTGATTTGAGGTTATGAGTTTGATCCCCACATTGGGTGTAGAGATTACTTAAAAATAAAATCTTTAAAAAGAGAAAGAGAGATGTCTAAGAGCTATAATGTGATTCTAAGAAAGGGAGGAGATAAATGGAGACTCCTGGGAAGGTAACTGGCAGGGTCTACCACATGGACCTTGGCAGTAAAACTGACAATAATAATGCAAAAAGGAAACTTCTAGACCAAGTTCAGTGAAGAATATAGATGTGAAAAGCCTATAGAAGACATTTGCAGATCAAATACCCCTGAGTATAATAATAATAATAATAATAAATCATGACTCAACAAGACTGTTAACATCAATATGAGGATTCAACAAGATTGCTGGGAGGAAAAAATCCATGTACAAAATCATCATTATTATTATACAGCAGGAACAATAAATGGAAAATATAATTTTAAAAAATTCCATTATAGTAAAAAAGGATAGGCAAAGAAATTCAAAATTACTCCGTAATAAATCTACAATATATAAAACATCGTTTTGGAGAAAAATATAAAACATTAGTGTAGGACATTTTTATCTTTTTTAAGTAGGCCCCACACCCAACATGGGGCTCGAATTTACAACTTTGTGACCAAGAATTACATGCTCCAACGACTGAGCCAGCCAGGTGTCCTGGTGGGGGACATTTTCTTAAACCTTGGACAGAAGTGGGGCACCTGGGCAGCCCGGGTGGCTCAGTGGTTTAGCGCCGCCTTCAGCCCAGGGTGTGATCCTGGAGACCCGGGATTGAGTCCCACATTGCGCTCCCTGCATGGAGCCTGCTTCTCCCTCTGCCTGTGTCTCTGACTTTCTCTCTCTCTCTCTGATTCTCATGAATAAATAAAATCTTAAAAAAAAATCTTTAAAAAGAAGTGGGGCACCGGTGGCTCACTGAAAAGAGCACATGACTCTGTCTTAGGGTGGTGAGTTCAAGCTCCACATAAAGCTTACCAGAAAAATAAAAACTAAAGCAAAAAACCCTGGACAAGTGGCAAGGTTCATGGATAGAAAATGCTAATATAAAGATGCCATCAATTCCCAAATCAATTATAAATTTCATGCAAATCTAATTAAAATGCCAACCAGGTTTTTTTTTTATTTTTTTTTAATTTATTTATTTATGATAGTCACAGAGAGAGAGAGAGAGAGAGAGAGAGAGAGAGGCAGAGACACAGGCAGAGGGAGAAACAGGCTCCATGCACTGGGAGCCCGATGTGGGATTCGATCCCGGGTCTCCAGGATCGCGCCCTGGGCCAAAGGCAGGCGCCAAACCGCTGCGCCACCCAGGGATCCCAACCAGGTTGTTTTTAAAATAGAATTTGAAGTGTGCCTGAGTGGCTCAGTCAGTTAAACATCTGACTCTTTTTTTTTTTTTTAACATCTGACTCTTGATTTCAGCTCAGGTCGTGATTTTAGGGTTGTGAGATTGAGCCCTGGGACAGGCTCACCCTGGGTGTAGCACCTGCTTAAGATTCTCTCTCTCCCTCTGCCCTTCGTCTTACCTCCTCCTCTCAACATTCATTTACCTGTGCATGTACAGGTGCGCTCTCTCTTAAAAACAAAAATAGGGAGCACTTGGCTGGCTCAGTCAATTAAGTGTCTGCCTTGGGCTCAGGTCATGATCCCAGGGTCCTGGGATAGAGCCCTACATGGGGCTCCATGCTCAGCAGGGATCCTGCTTCTTCCTCTCCCTCTGCCACTCCCCCTGCTTGTCCCTCTCGCTCATTCTGTCAAATAAATAAATAAATCTTTTTTAAAAATTAAAATGTTAAAAAATTTTAAAATAAAAATTGATTTTGAGACTATAATCCTAAAACTCCTAATTATCATAGCTTTATAAAGAGCCTTGATAATCTGGTAGGTCAAGTCCCTTCTTCTTATTCCGTTTTTTCCAAAATTGTTCATATGAATTTTAAGATTAGAAAGCCACCAAGTGATATGAAGAATGAAGAAACCAAGGATATTTAACATAGAAAAGCTGGACCCAGGCTGTGTAATGGTGTGGGCAGGTGGGAAAAGAATTAGACCTGTATATTCTATAAGACCTCAAAAGTTACCAGTTAGACCAAGAGCAGGGGATGAGGATGCCAGGAAAAAGGGCGAGGCTCAGTTTAAGGAAGGAATGTAAGTATGTGAGCTGTGTGAGGACATACTAGGATGCCTTACAGTCAGTTACACTGATACTGGAGATGCTTCAGCATGAGCAGAGCACCCATTTATCGGGCTGTCCTTGAGCAGATTTAAACATCAACTAGGTGGTTAAACTGGGCATCCTTTCAGATCCTTTTCAACCCTAATTTTCTATGCTCAAAGTAAGTTGTGGACATTATCCTGACTTACCTCCAGCATATATAAATGAATGACCAATGAGGCACAGGAGAAAAGTACTCTGCGTTCTCTTTGCACAAATCTGAACCAGGTCCATCATTTTAGAATTTAAAAGGCTCTTGGAAAAATAAAAAATAAAAATAAATAAATAAATAAAAGGCTCTTGGAATATTTAGAAGTATGGCACATATCTTAGAACCAGGGAGATTATGGCTTAGTAAGAGAAAAAGAAAAAAAATGGATAAGTGACATGTTATAAAATAATAAGACAGATTTTCATAATCATAAAATAAAACCAAATCCATTACTTTGATATTCAGAAACTGAAGCCACTTTGCGTTCACGTGTCCTGCATGCACAGGTCTTGGGACTATCATGTTGGCCAGGCTGCTTCATAATTGAAATTCATTAAATGGGTATTTATTGAACCTTACAATGCATAACAAATTGTTCTGGTATTGGAGAGAATCTCTTAATAAGTAAGACATGGCCCTTGCATTTTGATCAGAGTAGGGGCTAGGCTGCCTGGTTCTAGCATTTGTGAATTCATCTGTCCATCTCGTGAGTGATGTCAGGGAGGAAAAGCTTTTCTCAGCCCACTTAGGCTCTGTCAGTGGGGACTGCAAATTAAACTGAAATTGACAGATGAACGGGAAAAAAGACCAAGTTTTATTTGTCAATGTATATGGGACCACCCAGAAAAATGAGACTCAAATAAGCAATTAGAATTTAGGGCTTATATACCATTTTATTTTATTTTTTAAAAGATTTTATTATTTATTCATGAGAGACAGAAAGAGAGAGAGAGAGGCAGAGACACAGGCAGAGGGAGAAGCAGGCTCCACGCAGGGAGCCCAACATGGGACTCGATCCCGGGTCTCCAGGATCACACCCTGGGCTGAAGGCTGCACCAAACCACTGAGCCACCCAGGCTGCCCGCTTATATACCATTTTAATAGGGGTAGGGGAGAAAAGACACTTCTGGAAAAACAAATGGCTTTTATGAAAAATAAACAGGGCTTTTGGTGGATGGATAGGAGATAGTTTTGTGACTGTTTAGGCAATTTCTTATCTTCTTGCTCCTCATCTTTAGTGAGAAGAGTCAGTGTTCTTTGGTTGGGAAACTCCTGGGGAGGGCATTATGACAGTTGAATTCCTTCAGGAGGCTCTGCTTTTATGCAGATAAGGGGAGTTCAGTAAAAGCATCTTCTTGCAACTGTTGATTCTCAAATGTCTTCAGCTCTGGAGAACCCTTATGCCACTGCGGGTGGCATCTTATAGACCCCTTTACCAGCCACAGCAAAGTGGGTTCTGAGAGTTGAACTGGCATTAACCAAGATGTCCTAGTGCCTATTTAATAATTTACACCAAGAAATATCATTGTCCTGTGAACCTGAATTCATGAGCTGGCAAGTGGAATTTCTTCCTTACGTCAATCTATATGGGAAGCCAAATCACATTTAGATATTGGTTTATCACTCTATTACCAAAGCATCTGTTAGAGCCTGGAGTTACTCAAAGTCTGTGTAGGCAGAGCCTTCTCTCGGGGTCTGACTTGAGCAGAAAGGACATTTCATGGAGGGATGTTAGTGACCCACAGAATTATCTGCAGGCTTGGGAAGTGGCAATTATCAGGGCAGCTCCAATAAGCCACGACGGCAAACAGATGCTTCATTTTGCTGTTGTCACCACAACAGCCATGGGTAGGTCCAGATTGTCCCTTTTTTTCTATCACTTATCCCCAAATCCCAACCATAAGTATCCCATTGAGTTTCCAGTCCAGGCTTGGACTACCACTGAGAGAGGAGAGGGACTTCCAGACTGCTTTCCAAAGCGGCTGCATTTTGCATTCCCTCCAGCAATGTGTGAGGATTCCAATTTCTCCACATAATCACTGACACTTTGTATTGTCTGTCTCTTTGATTCTAGCCATCCTCTTAGATGTGAAGCAATCTCACTTTCGATTGGCATTTCCCTCATGACTAATGATCGTTGAGCATCCCTTCTTGAGCTCACTGCCCATTCCTACGTCTTCTTTGGAGACATGTTGCTTACCCTTTTCCCATTTTTAAATTGGGTATAATGCCTTTTTAAAAGGCCATTCCAATGGTTAAGCATCTGCCTTCGTCTCGGCATGATCCCAGGGTCCCGGGATCAAGTCCCACGTCGGGCTCCCTAGAGGGAGCCTGCTTCTCCCTCTCCCTATGTCTCTACCCCTCTCTCTCTGTCTCTTGTGAATAAATAAATAAAATCTTTAAAATAAAAAAAAATCCATTCGTTTCTTGCTGGCCTGTCATCTCCCAGGGACTGTGGGGGTGCTCCATGATCTGGCTCTCTCTACAGTTTTGGGTGCACAGTACATTTTGGCAGCTGCCTAATATGCTTGGAACGTTACACTAGTTCTAATACTTTAGTACATTTGGTCGTTGTCCTTGGGCCTTCGATCCAGTTCAGTTAACCAAATAAGTGGTATTTCTTGGCTGGTCTTCAAAAATCCTGGTTTCAACTGGCATCCAGGGAAAGGAGGCAAGATACTAATCAGTCTCTGGAATAGCAATTCTAAATAAAACCCATCGCCCAGAATCATGTGAGGATGGGGCTTTTCTTTGGTCCCCTTGCATTTTCTCTTCATCTGCAGCATCTCTCTGATGCCTCCCCATGAAGCCCATGAGGGGAGGGAAGCAGGGGTGAGGGTGGAGGGGCACTGGAGGAAAGATGGAGCCTATTTTTAGGCTTGTTTTTCAGTCATGAAGTGTCATGTTCTTCCCCACCACGGCTGCTGGATTAATTAGGCTGTGCTGGCAGCTGCCAGTCAGGGAGGGTTGCCAGCTTATAATGGTGATTCCGCCTAATGCCTGAATTGATTTGCATGAAGAAGACATTTCTCCTGTTACATGGCTCTTGCCTTCCAGGGCAACCTCTCCTGGCCTCTGTGTTTCTGGGTAGGAGAGGGTACCGCTTCTTTAAGCTACAAACCGGGTTTGACTGGACAAACAAAGCCACCAGCTGGTCACTCTACCTACCAGCTCATTGGTCCAGCTCCATTGCCAGGGCTTGGGCCTTTCTCTCATGTTTCCTCTTTCTCCTCTCCGAGGCCTTCCAGATCTGCCAAGCAAGTCAATCTCATTTCTTAGATCTTGCCCAAAGTAAGAGCTCAGTGCCCA
Source organism: Nyctereutes procyonoides (assembly GCF_905146905.1). Lineage (NCBI taxonomy): Eukaryota > Metazoa > Chordata > Mammalia > Carnivora > Canidae > Nyctereutes > Nyctereutes procyonoides. The sequence goes on along the minus strand of NW_026575020.1, from coordinate 47,412,040 downwards.
GAGCTTATATGGCACCAGGAGAGCCCACTGCCCAGGCAACAGGTCGTAGAGAAATTGTCAACGATTCTGACCCGAGAGCTTATTCCCTTGCTATTTTGAATGAATCTTATGGTCATTATTGAATATCCAGAGCCAACTGTTTTTCATTCAGGAAATGGTTATTGTTGCCTGCTGTGTGCCAGGCACTGTTCTAGGTGTCGGGCCTGCAGTGATGAACAGAACAGAGATCCCTATCCTGGGGAACTTACCTCCTAGTTGGGAGTGACAGTGCACAATAGCCATAATTTATAAGAATATCAAATATTTTAGAATATTTCGTTTTACAGGGGCACCTGGGTGGCTCAGTCAGTTAAGTGTCAACTTTTAATTTCAGCTCAGGTCACGATCTCTCAGAGATGTGAGATCGAGCCCTGTGTCAGGCTCTTCACTGGGCAGGGAGTTTGCTGCTTGCTTAGGATTCTCTTTCTCTCTCTCCCTCTCCCCCTTCCTCCCTTGGCCTCCTCTCTCCCCACTACTGTGCGCTCTTTCTCTTAAAAAAAAAAAAAAAAGAATATTTAGTCTTACATGTTCTATGTGGATGTGTATTTGATATGTGAATATTGATTATATTAAATAAATGAGATTGATTAATTTTTAGTATTTCTTATACTGGGGAAGTAGAGCCTGTAAGGGACTTCTTCCCAACATACCTTACAATCACTCTATGCTATTCTGTTCTGCTCCCATCTCAGTCCTTAAGAACATGCCAGAGATTTTCATGCTGCCAGGGTCCCTCCCTCCTTCACCTTCTCCCATGGGAATTCCCAGGAACAGAACATAGGCCTGGCTGGATCTTTTTTATTTATTTAAAGATTTATTTATTTATTAGGGAAAGAGAGAGAGCACACACACAAGCAGGGAGAGCAGGAGAAGGAGAAGCAGGCTTGCCTTGGAACAGGGAGCCCATGCGTGGCTCCATCCCAGGACCCCAGGATCATGACCTGAGCCGGAGGCAGATGCTTTACCGACTGAGCCACCCAGGCGCCCTAGGCCTGGCTGGATCTCAAAGAACCAGAGCATCCAGTCAAGCATGTGCCACCTGGGTTCTGCCTCTGTCCCGACCAGTGCTGTTGGCACACATGGCCGGCTCCCCTGGATGCTTCCCAGCATGCTAGCCATGTTACCATAAAGCTGTCCAAGCAGAGCCTTCCAAGAAGCGACACAAGGCGGGCCTCTTTTCCCGGAATCCCATTGCAAAGTGCCCTTCTAAGTAGAGAGTGTGGTGGTGGTGTCTTAAGTTCAAGAAACTCCCCGCGGGCGAAGCCCCCAACAGCCTTGTTTCTCACAAGTGATGCCTCTAGTCTGGAAATTCTGCTCATCTCTTTGCTGCCATGTCAAGAATTACATTAAGAGCTGAACTAAAAGACCAGCCAGAACAACCATTAGGACGAGTAAGTGAATAAATCACAGCAGCTGGAGAAGAAATGGAAAGACCTCAGAGGTTGCTGTCTGCAGAACCGGATAGATACAATTGATTATTATCAGATAATTGTCAAATGCCAAGTTTGAAACAAAAGGTCAGAATATCCCTCCTGGACCAGTGGAAAATGAGGTTATAAAAGGTAGCTTAGTCCTTTTTAAAAGTCACGGATGTGGGCTGAGGTTATTTGAGCATAATTCTCAGCACAGGCAGCAGCAGGTTTCAGGGGCCCCGCGGAGGAGAAAAGCCCGAGTGCAGGGAACTCAGAGGGGCTGTCTTTCTGCTGGGAATGTTTTAAGTCCAAAAGGTGATTGATTATAGTGCTGCGTATCCTGAATGAGTTGGTGGATAAAACAGCTCAAAAAAGATTCTTCTGAAGACCATCATAATTCTGATCCCTGTTGGGAAAATGAAATTAGACTCCATTTAGACCACATTTGGCCTAATGATGTTCAGTGCCTCCTGGGGTCAAAGAATATTCCCAAATGAGCATAAATTGCAAAGAGAGATTAGATATCGGGGTGAATCTGGTGATAATCTGGCTTGTAAAGCGCCAGAAGCTTCTAATGGAGGGACTGTTTAGGTTTCCATTCTGGAAGCTCTTTATGAAGTAAATAAACACTCTTAACCTGAGATCAGATTATGCCTGCATAATGGGGCCTCCTTATCCAGGTCAGTTGTAATTTAGGGAGACCCAGGGAATACATGAGGAGGTTTCAGTGACTGTATCCACTTAGGTCCAGGGCCGGGTTTCCCAATCTTGGCACTGTTAATATTTGGAACCAGATAATTCTTTGCTGTGGGGTTTCCCTGAGCCTTGTAGGATATTGGAACAACATCCCTGGCCTCTACCCACTAGATGCCTGCCCCTGTCCCCCCTACCTCCCAGTTGTGACAAACAAAAATGTTTCCAGACTTGGCCAAATGTCCCCCCACCCCTGGGGGTGTATGCAAAATTCCCCCTCTGCCCCATTGAGAACCACTGCTCTGGGTTGACCACCATACTAGTTTGCCCTGGCCTGAGGAATTTTATTTTTTTTTTTATTTTTATTTATTTATTCATGAGAGAGAGAGAGAGAGAGAGAGAGAGAGAGAGCGAGGCAAAGACACAGGCATTGGAAGAAGCAGGCTCCATGCAGGGAACCTGACGTGGGACTCGATCCTAGGTCTTCAGGATCAGGCCCTGGGCTGAAGGAGGCACTAAACCGCTGAGTCACCCGGGCTGCCCCTGGCCTGAGGAATTTTAGCATGGAGGACTTTCAGTGCTAAAAGCAGGACAGTCTCATGTAGACTGGGATGAGCTGGTCACCCGCTGTGTCATCGATGTGTTCTATACCCTACTAAAAATTTTTAAGTGAAAAACCAAATGTTTTTGAAAAGTCTGTCTTCAGGGGCTATTGACAAAGGTGTTTGGGAAATGGTATCCTTCCACATCAGAATTTCCAATTCTGTAAAGGTTCAGAGTTTTTTGTTTCATTTTGTTTTTAAGATTCTATTTATTTGAGAGAGAGAGAGAGTGAGAAAGCAAGAGCAGCAGGGAGAGGTAGAAGGAGAAGCAGACTCCTCACTGAACTGGGAGCCCAACATGGGACTTGATCCCAGCACCCTGAGATCATGACCTGAGCCCAGGGCAGATGCCCAATCACCTGAGCCGCCCAGGCGCCTCAAGTCTTCAGAGTTGTGTCCTCTTTTCCCTCAGTGTTTCTGAAGTCTGAGCCATGGTGACAGGGGCCATAGGAAGGTCTGGTCCCGGCCAGTGGACCAAGCGGACATGATTCAGACCGTGCCGCTATTCTAGAAGAGACTCTTTTTGACACCGGGTAGTGAGTTTGAGTGACAGACTTCTCCTTAGAATCGTAGGCTGTGTGACAGTGTACATCATGAAAGTGACAGCAGCGGCAGGGACTAATTTAATTCCATTTTCCTCTGCAGCCCTGATAAATCATTGCCACAGGGAAAAATAAATTTTACTTCCTCAGACAAAAACGATTTGAATAATGATGTGCTCTGGGGAGAGTCGGGGCTGAGAGAAGATCTGTTAATGGGGCTTAAAATATTTGACCATCATGTCATGGAACTCGTCGCTGATGCCTCCTGAGCCTGGCCTGGAAGATGGCTTATGCCAGGAGGGTCTCCTTCCCGGACTCATCAGAAGAGTCACATAAAATGCTATCAGCCATCTTGGCTAAATGTGTTTTTTTAGGGTGCCTCTTTGGAGAAGGTAATTGACTCTAGCACAGTATATCCTGCGGGAGTTGGTGGATGAGACACGTAGAATGAAGATTCTAGAGGCTGGGGTCCTGACCGTGTGCAAATAGGAAAAAAAAGTCTCGACATGAATGGCAAATTGCCACTGTTTTTCATCCTCCTTCCAGAAAAATGGTCGTTGCTTAGGAATGTGGTTCTGCTGGGAGGCTTTTTAAGTGATAAAGGGAGTGATTTATGGAGGGAGGGCGCTGTGCTTGAGGAGCCTAATGCATCTGGGAGGGGTGTCGTGGGGAGGTGGGCAGTCCTTCCCCCAGGGGGACAGGGGAGGATGGGCCCTGCTGCCTGGAGGGAGACATGTGCCCTTTGTCTAAGCTAAACAATGCTGAGGTTTCTTTGGGGGGAGATTCCATAATTCTGGTTACAGTCCTTTAAAAGCACAAGGAAACCACTTGCCTGTGCTTGTGTAGAAGGCCCGTCTTCCTGCCCCACCCGCTGGCAGGCATTGGCATACGTCTCTGGGCCTGGGGGCAAAGAGGAGGGAACCCCGGGGGGACATGCGCTGGGCCTGTTCCCTCAAGCAAGCCCCATGCGATGTTCCCACTCTAGACGTCAACCCTGGTTGCTCCCCACCTCCAGCGACAGAAGGAATAAATCAAAGGTAAAAGCTATAAAAACCCCTGTCAGGAGGCAGCCCCTTCCTTTCGAGCGGTATGAACGTAAAGTAAATGAGCAGATCCCGCCGAGATGATTTCCTAAGAGGGTAACGTTCTGCATTAGAGCTTCGAGAATTGTGCTGCGGATTATAAAACCTGCATAAAACCGCCCCAACCCGGAGGCCCCAGCCCAGCCTGCAGGGGAGAGAGGGCCTTGGCCTCATTTGACACTCAGCCGGCTTCGGCTTCGGGGGAGCTGTGAGTCCCCCTTTCACTTAACCCTGATAAAGGGCCCAGAGCTTTGGGTTAGGTCCGGCCAGCCCTCGAAAATACAGATTTGTCTTTTTTAAAGATTTTTTTTTTAATTTTTATTTATTTATGATATATATATAGAGAGAGGCAGAGACACAGGCAGAGGGAGAAGCAGGCTCCATGCACCGGGAGCCCGACGTGGGATTCGATCCCGGGTCTCCAGGATCACGCCCTGGGCCAAAGGCAGGCGCTAAACCGCTGCGCCACCCAGGGATCCCAGATTTGTCTTTTTTAAAAGCAGGTCCTGGACACTGTCAGAAATAAGAGAAACAATCTGAGAAGACGTAAAAGATGCACGGTATCTTTCTGGCCCCGGTTGTCATTTAAGTTCCACGTCCTAAGAGGGGTTGGGGATTTGGGGTCTCAGTAGCTTGATGTCGCCGGTTCCTGCTTTGCATGGGCTTGGAACTCGCAACTGCCCCGTGGTGTGCCCCGTGGAGGGGCTGATGTCGCACTGGGCACCAGAAAGAGCAAAGAACCATAATAGAAGTCTCTGGAAAGACACAACACTCCCCTCCCCACGAGGCATAGCGCTGGGGTGGGGGTGAGGGGAATGATAAAGTCATGCAGACATATTTAAGGAAAATATGATCCTATTTATGTAAATGTCACAGTTAAAGAATTCTCTGGGCCTGCACTATGCTGTAGTGTGTGCCTCCGAAGGAAAACAAAACAAAATAAAACAAAACTTCATTAATCTTCGGTTTACCAAGGGTCTTGAGACCTGTGCCCCTGGGTTTCCTTTGTTTTAAGAATTTGTTTTCTGCGAATGGCTGCCCGGGTTCTTGCTCCAGGGAATGGCTCTGCCACTGCATTATTTTCCAGTGGCTGTCCCAACAAATCCCCCCAGCTGGGTGGCTTAAAACCACACAGATTCGTCCTCTCTCCGTTCTGGAGGCCAGAGTCTGAAATCAAGGTGTAGGCAGTGTTGGCTCTTGGTGGGGGGGCTCCCGGCACGAAGCTGTCCCACGCCTCCCTCCCAGCCCCTTGCAGCGTCTGGTGTCGGTGGCAATCCTTGGCGCTCCTTGGCTTGTTGGCTGCGTCACTACAGTCTCTGCCTCTGTCTTCACTGGCATCCCCCGCCCTGTGGGTACCTGTCTCCAGATCTTCCTCTCTCATGAGGACACCAGTCCCTGGAGTGAGGGCCTTACCCTAAATCCAAGAGGATTCCACCTAGAGGTCCTTAATTACATCTACACAAGTCCTGCCTTCAAATAAGGTTAGATTTGCAGGTGCTGGGGGTTAGGATTAGGGTGAGGGTTAGATCTTTGGTGGGGCATCCAAGTCCACCGACCACAGTCATCAAGCGGCTCTATTTTGTTATTCTTCACATCTCTACAACACATCTTCACATCTCTACTGTTCACATCTCTTCTGTTGCTACTGTCTGTTGCTTTAGCTCATTTTTAAAACCTCTCACTCTCACGGATTGTTAAGCTGAGGCCTGGCTCTAACATTTGCCCCAGCACCTACCGCCCTCCGTATTTGGGTTTGAACGTCCCATCCTACCCCTTCTGCCATATGACTCTTAAGAGACCAAGGCCAGGCTGGCCAAACCCTCCCAACGGGGCACTTGCCAGGTGCTGAAATCTCATGTCCTTGTAAATCAAATCAAAGAGGAGAGGTTAACAACCCCATGAGCCCCCCAGCACCCCCCACACACACACACACCAGGCACCTGCCCTCCCACATTTTAAGAGCATATGAAATATGCACAGAGAATGGTGAACTCTGGCAAAGACCAGAGGGATGGGGAAGGGATGGCCTGGAGAGCGAAGGGCGCCTCTGCTTTCTCCAGCAGTTTATCCAGAAAGGTATGGGGAGCATGTGAGGCTCTGGGCAGGCTTTTTCTAATGGTCTTTTTCTCTCTCTCTCTCTCTTCCCTCTTAGCAAACTGCCTAGCTGGGCTAGAGCTGTTGTTCCCAAAATCTTTTATGTTACAGAAAAGGCTTGGAACTATTATCCGTACACGATTACAGGTAAGTCCTTTTTATAGCCGGTATGTCACATGTAGGGATAGGACATAGTGGTGGTCAGATTTCACTGATTTAGGGTTTGTTATCCAAGCAGGGACTTGGGAGAGCCCTGTAGTATTTGCCCCCTTACCTGGAGCCTTCATCCTTTTAGGTCAGTCTTCTTCCTAGCAGTGGGGGTAGGGGGGTGGGGGTTCTGGGTGTTGGTGGCTGGTAGGAAATTAAGATAAACCATTCCATCTTCCTTTTTAAAGTGATTGTGATAAATAGCTTTATGGAGAAGGAAGGTGAAACTCCTTTTACTGATACATCTAGAGTTTTTGTTATCCTTATTCTTCCCGTTTCTTCAGTAGTCCCCAAGTAATTTTGGGATGTGGTTTATTTTGATTTATTTTACAGCCCCTCCTCCTAAGAGCCCCACCCCACCCCCAAACCTTGACTATAATTTATGTAAAAGTTTTTTTTTTAAGATTTATTTATTTATTTATGATGGACATAGAGAGAGAGAGAGGGAGAGGGAGAGGCAGAGACACAGGAGGAGGGAGAAGCAGGCTCCATGCCGGGAGCCCAATGCGGGACTCGATCCTGGGACTACAGGATCGCGCCTTGGGCCAAAGGCAGGCGCTAAACCGCTGAGCCACCCAGGGATCCCCTATGTAAAAGTTTCTATTGGGTCGCTCTGCCCCAAACTGCTTCCTTTGCAGTTGGATAATATAATTTTAAAATCACATTCCCTCTCACTTGTGGTGGAATGATGACAAACTCTGTGCTGAGACTGATGTAGAAACTTGGGCCCTCAAATCTGGATGGTTTGGTTTTTGCCCTCAAACATGAAAATTCAAGCTCCCACTTGAATATTATCATAACAAACTCTTCTTATTGGTTTTGAAAGCTGCTTTTCCACTTAAAAGATTTCCTTTGTGGTTAATGAAATACTCCACTGGAATTATTAGTCTTTAATTCTGCTTTTATAATGCCGACTCTTTGGTTTTTAATTAGCCACAAACATATAGGCTAATTGAATCTTGTCTTACAGTCCTTATCTGGCCAACCACAGGAGTATCATCTGAAAGATTTTCAAGAGCAAATATGGAGATATTGATGAAAGTTCAGTTTTTGAAATGTTTTGTTAGCATATTTTTAATACGATTCACCAGTCTTTGTCAGTTCTGTGGTTTTTATATTGCATATAAGCATGGTCTAAATCATCATTTTGTCTCTTTTTTCTTTTCTCTCTTGTCCAAATGAACATCTGGGACCAGAATACACAGTAAGTTTCATTTAATCATTTTTAAATATTCAACTTAAGATCAGTGCAGTAATTGGAACTTCCCATGTACTTCTCATCTTATCCATGTAATAAAAAAATAGAGGAATAATTCAGAATCAGAAATATTTAAATGTAGGCTATTATATAGTTATATATAATGCACTAACTGGCATGTTCTCATTTGTTCAAGAATATGAATGTTAATTTAAAATGCCTTGATAGTCACTTTACATAATTAACTTTTGCTTGTATTTTTAAATAGCTTGACTGCTCTACTTGTGATAGTTCACTGTAATAGAACAGTTTCTAGAAATGTGATATTAAAGTGACGATAGCAGCTACTGATGGAAGGCAGGGCTTATACGTACAGGCTGTGACCTGATCACTTATTGGGAAACCTTGTAACTAGAAAGACATTCATTCAGATTAAAACATATATATACATACATATATATATATATATATATATATTTTTTTTTTTTTTTTTTTTAATTTAAGTAATCTCTACACCCAAAGTGGGGCTTGAACTCACAATCCTGGGATACAGAGTTGCATGCTGTATTGACTGAGCCAGCCACACGACCTTCATTCAAATTATTTTCCTCTGAGCTCTGGATTGGACTGTCTTGGTGACTTGATGACAATCATTTAATTTCTTCCTATCCTAAGGGCCTCTAGAGTCAACACTTAACACTAAAAAATGGGACCCCAGAGTATCATTGCATTGTGGTATTTTCATGTGGATCATTTTCCTCAACGGCCAACAGATCAAGTTGCCATAACAAGGAAATGGTTACTTGAGGTTTTTTTTTTTAAGATTTTATTTATTTATTCATGAGAGACACAGAGAGAGAGGGAGGCAGAGACGCAGGCAGAAGGAGAAGCAGGCTCCATGCAGGGAGCGTGATGTGGGACTTGATCCCGGGTCCCCAGGATCATACTCTGGGCTGAAGGCGGTGCCAAACCGCTGGGTCATCGGGACTGCCCTAGTTACTTGAGTTGTAATGAGAGCTGAGTTTTGAGTCTTAATCAAAACAGCCACAGGAAGGAGAGGAGGTGAGACAGAAATGGAGGAAAATGATTTGTCATGTCCTTGGCAGGAGTCTGGTACTCTGCACATAGTGGATGCTCAATAAAGAGTCCTTGAATGGCAGAAGGAATGCACAAGGCAAAGACAGATCATCTCAACAGATAGAGTGGAAGGGTCACTGGCTTTAGAGTCAAATAGGCCTCAGTGTCCTCTGGCTCTAGCTCTGCCACTTACTACCCAAAGTCCTTAAGCAAGGGACCTCCAGTTGCCAGTTCTTGAACTTGTGCTGGTCCGTGACCATGTTCTCACCTGTCCTTTGCAAAATGAGGAAAATAGGAAGAGGGTTCAAAACTGTGCATAAAATTAAATTTGTTTCATTTACAGTTTCCTTTAAGGAGAACAAATTACAACCCTCAATCTTGTGTATTAAAATGTCTTTTATGAAATGAGAGGAATACATATAGCATTTCCTCCCTAATGTCCATAACTTTGGAAAGAAAAGGCAATTCTATGGCAAAATACAAATTTTACATTTTGGAAGTAAGCAGCTTAAGTTCTCGAACCAGTTTCTTCATCTCTAAAGTTTAAATAAACCCTTCTTCACAGAGCCATTAGTAGGAGGAATCGATGATCTAACACGGAAATCAGAAGATTTTTTTCTGGAGGCACCTGACTCCTGGCTCAGTCAGTTAAGCATCCTGACTCTTGATCTCAACTCAGGTCTTGATTTCAGGGTTGCGAGTCTGAGCCCCACATTGTGGCCTACTTTAAAAAAAAAAAAAAAGCCTTTTTCTGTAAAGGGCCACATAGTAAATATTTTCTGCTTTTGTGGGCCAGCTTCTGTCACTGCAAAAGCAGCCAGAGACAACAGGTAGAGATATTGGCCTGGTGGAATTTCTGTAGGCAGCAGGCTACAGTTTGCCGACCCTCGACGTACACAGCTCCAGCATGCTGCCTGTACAGAGCAGGCAATGCTCTCCCCAGTTCCATGGCTTCTAGCAATTGCACAGTCTCCAAGAGAAACACTTTGGTATCTTTTGAATCCTGCTTCTATTAACAGTGGTGCAAATTACCTCCCTTTAAACCTCTACTTCATCATCCATAAGTGGGGAAAATGTAGTAACTATCTCATAAGGGTGATGTGAAGATTATATTAAGTAATCCACATGAAATTTTACCCTAGTCCTTGGTGCATGGTAAATGCTCAGTAAAAATGTTCATTGCTATTATTTATTGTGCAATGCTGGAAGCTGCTGTCATTACAATGCAAGTTCTGTGGGCAAATAAATGGGAATATATCTTGATGCCCTTCAACGCAGACTGGGCTCCAGTTATTAGACTGGATGGCGCTAATTGTCTAGGATATGATTTGATTTGATTGATATCTGATGTTATCCCTAATTCCTGCTTCTCCGAAAGCTTGTATATGGACTTCTCATTTGAAATGTAATCGATAGTTACAGGGACAAGAGAATTCATGTCCCTATAAGTTTGCAAAGACAGTTATTTGCCCAGTGAGCCTTAGAATTAGGTCACCTTGACTTGACCCAAAACTGGTGGCACTTATTCCCCACAAGCCAATGACTGTACCATGAAATGTGGGGGTGATTAACAGAGAATGAAGTCTGAAAAACATTTGACATGGTGTTCATTTTTTAAGAATATGTATTATAGTACTGAAGTTCTGAAAACAGAACGCCACAGAATGAAAACCACAGCTCCTGACAAAGCCATCCCCATGGAACGCACCTCCTAAGGCAGCCCTCCTGTGGAAGGCTTTCTGGCCAGCCTCCACATTACATTGAACTTGGTCTCCTGTACCCCTCTCTGTGCAAGCCACAGAGGATTTCTCAGGGGTCGTGGCCTTTCCTTCCATCTAGCCTCCCTTAGTTCTAATGACACAGCTCGGACTTCCAACTTTTTTTTTTTTTTCGTGAGAGACACACACACAGAGGCAGAGACAGAGGCAGAGGGAGAAGCAGACTCCCTGTGGGGAGCCTGATGTAGGACTCGATCCCAGGTCCTCGGGAATCACAACCTGAGCCAAAGGCAGATGCTCAACCACTGAGCCACCCAGGTGCCCCCAGCTTGGACTTTAAAAGGGACATGTTATTTTCTTTCTTTTTGGGAAAACATGGGGGCAGGACTTCAAGAAGTTAGCTATGGTTGTATTGTCTCATACTCGCCCCCTTCTGTTTGACCCCTGTATACTCCTTGATCTCTCTGGGCCCTTATTTTTCTTGTTTTTATTTTGTTGTCAGTTCCTCCCTAATGCAATCTTGGGGTTATCGTTCAGGGCTGCTAGAACAAAGTACCACAAAATAGTAAAAATGCCTTATCTCACAGGTCTGGAAGGTTGGAAGTCTTGATTCAGTTGTTGGTGTGGCCTTGTTCCCTCCGAAGCCTGTAGGGGAGGACCACTTTGCCTCTTCCTGGCTTCTGGTGGCCCTAGGTGTTCCTTGTCTTGTGGCTATAATCTCTGCCTGTCTTCATCTGGCATCCTCCCTGCTGTGTCTCCTCTTCTTTTTTTTTTTTTTTTTAAAGATTTTATTTATTTATTCATGAGAGACACAGAGAGAGAGAGAGAGAGAGAAAGAGGCAGAGACATGGGCAGACATGCAGGGAGCCCAATATGGGACTCGATCCTGAGAGTCCAGGATCACGCCCTGAGCCAAAGGCAGGCACTAAACTGCTGAACCACCCAGAGATCCCTGTGTCTCCTCTTCTTACAGGGATACCTGTCCTATTGGATTAAGGACCCACCCCACCCCAATATGAACTCATCTGAATCTGAATAATTCCATCTGCAACAGCCTTAATTCCAAATCAGATCACATTCTGAGGAACTGGGTTAGGACTTCAGCATGTATCTGGACATTGCAGGAGCGAGGAGGGGCACAAACAGAATTCAATCCGTAAACACCGTCTTTCATTTTTAGGTTTTCAGCCATCTATTAAGCACCAACATAAAACGTCATGGGAATAGGTTGCATTGAATAATAACCCCTGCCCTTTGGGGAGTCACAGTCTTGTGGGAAATAGCTAGACATTCCGGTGGCAGCTGTCAGCAAGGCATAGGGTTTTCTGGAGGCAAGATGGGACAGGCCATCATTCAGCCCAAAGGGCAGGCTGGCACCAGACCTGCCCCACTGAGCTGGCTGAGCTCGGAGTGGGGCTGCCAGCAGAAATTTATACCAGAGGGCAGAATGAGTGGCACTAGGCAATCCAGTCAGACAAGCAATTGCAATGTGACAAGAAGGGCCCTGGCCTCTGGATTGGAGTCCTGAGCTTCAGGGACAGAGCTATAGACCTCCAGAAAGTGTACAGGTAAGAACAGGACACAGCCACCGTTTCCAGGTGACTTGATCATGAGATAGGGGAGTGATAAAGTTTGGCATCTTTAGCAAGGAGAAATACCAAATGTCCTGCTAAACTCGAATTTTCAGATTGATAGCAAGTAGGTTTTAGTATTTCCCAAATAATGCATAGAATATACCGGTACTGAAAGGTTACTCATCTTCTGTTTTCTTCCTGGCAACCCTAGGCAGGGAGGGTAGCAGTGGGGGTAGAACTGGCCTCAGAGACTCAGGTTATAAGAACAGGGTGACAGTGAGCCAAAGGAAAAGGAGAAGAGGGATTGTGTAACTTGGGAACTTGGTCCTGAAGTTAATAATGCCATGGTAACACTAAGGTGAATCAAATGACCTGTTGGGACAACTCCAGTACTTCCTGCCTCAGGTAGGTTTGGCTCAGGAAATGAAGTGGATGGAAGAGGGCGGAGTTGGGGAAGATTCGGTGAGAGCACATGAATTCATAACTGTCAATATTTCAAGGAAAACCTGTGCTAAGTGTTATGGTTGAAACACAGGGTGTTGTAGAAAGGAGAGAGAAGAAATAGGGAAGATTTCCTGGAGAAGATAGTAGGATTTGAGCGGGACCTTAGGGATAATAGAGCTCCTACCTGCAGACACCCGCTGTCTTAGTTTGGGCTGTATAACCAAACACCATGCACTGGGTTGGTTTAAACGATAGATCTTTTTTTCTCACAGCTCTGGAGGTGGGAAAGTCCAAGACTGAGGACATCCTCTGATTTGGTTCCCGGAGAAAGCTCTCCTCCTGCTGTGTCTTCATAGAGCTAGGAGAACAGAAAGCAAACTCTCTGATCTTTTCTTATGAGGGCACTAATCCCATCATGAGGGCCCCACCCTCATGACACATCTAAACTAATAGTCCCCCCACTAAGGCCCCACATCCAAATAGCATCACACTGGGGGTTGGGGCTTCAGTGTATAAATATCGGGTGGGGGCCACACCTCAGTGTAGAGCATGCTGTCTTCAGGCCCAATGGGCAAGTGCTATGCTGGATCCTGGACACTTGGAAGCCAGGTCGTGGTGGCTTTGAATGTCAACCAAGGTCTGTATTTAATTCTCCACAGGGAAGCAACATTGTTCCCGGCTAGTTCACTTTGATTTTTCCATCCTAAACATAGCACAGTTTTTCTTTCCGCCTTCCCAGTGCCTGGGAGTCTGGGTTTGTCCCTTGGGCTGCAGGTGCACCCCTTCGGGGCTGCAGTGGTCACTCTGAAGCTGCCTCAGCCGAGTTCTCACGCTCTCTGCCCATGATGGCTTGGGCGGAAGAGCCCACTTTTCTGACTGCAGGGTCTGCTCTCTGGATTTATGACAGATGCTTTCAATTGTCTTCATCATTTTTTTTCCCCTATTTTAAATGCTTTTCCGTTGGCCTCTCTGTCCCCCCAACCCTTTAATCCTAAATACCCCTTCTTGATGTCATTTCAAGCCCATATTTCCTCTTTGTGCCCAAAGTTCTGCCCAGGGCAAAACTTCTCCAATGCCTGACTCTAAACTGGGGTCACCACACCCTGCCCTCCCTACCCTCCAGGGAGGCAGAGGAGTTCTTAATACTCTAGACAGCTGTCTGTTCTCATAGGATTAGCCCAGAGCAATGTTCAGCTATTCCTAGGATCCCCTAGGTCTTATATCTGACTGTCCAGCCTATTACTGAAACTTCATGCTGCCCTCATTTGTGACAAAACCCAGACAGGAAACCTTCTATTTAGGGTCATCTAGGGCTTCAACATTATCACAGTTATCAAAACGTAAAAGCTTTTTCATCACTGTGTATGACTGTGTGGTTAGGATTATGTGGAAATGCTGCTTGCCCAGGAAGTGGAAAAAATATCTTTAGCTTGGTTATAGGAAAAAAAAAATCTTAATTACACAGTAAACAAAGAATAACATGATGACAGTTTTCCAGAGGACAGACTATCTAGCTGGTTCTTTAAAACCTGCCGGTTCTTCTGTAGTTTTATAAAATCACAAAGGAAGGTGCCCGAAGAGACTGGCTGCCTTCCAAAGTCACTAATTTTGTTTTTCTAGAGCTAAAAAAGGCAACACCGGACTATGAACATAGCTCAGCAGCATCAGTTCAGCCTTGGTAGTGATAAAGGGGAAAAAAGTTCTTTCTCGTTTGTAAGAATTCGAAAATGTAAGTGATAGTAGGTTGATAGCAGTGACCTAGATATACAGCTGCTATATATATTTGGGGGGCATGACCATCCCACTTCACCAAAATGTCTTTTATTTTTCTTACTTATTCTTTTTTTAAAGATTTTATTTTTTTTAAGTCATCTCTACACCCAACATGGGGGCTCAAACTCACAACCCCGAGGTCAAGAGTCCCATGCTCCACCCACTGAGCCAGCCAGGCACCCCTCCACCAAAATCCCTTTCCATAAGAATCCACAGAAGGAGCAGTGACAAATGGGAGGCACATTTGTGTTAGTGAGAATGGCTGCCATTACCCAAGGAGCAAAGGTAGTAATGAGCTGTCCATTATTCCCCAATATTATAATTATTTTGTTGCAAGAGGTAGAGAAGGTAAATTGTAATAGACCAGGGAGAAGGAGATGACTCTTGCATGAGGACCTCAAATGGTACTGAGTCACAATGAGAGATGGGGTTGGTTCAGGGTTGGTTCAGTCCAACCCGGGAAGAGAATCAAGCCTGCTCATGGTTGCGGATGTGTCATCAACCACCCAGGGTGAACTCTGGCCATCTTCCCAGGAGTGGCAACAGGGAGATTAAGGTATTTTCCTGAAAGCAGCTAAAGGTTCTGGAAGGAATTTCACTTGAAATCTTGGCCTCATCAGGTCCCCGATAATTGAAAGCGCTGATGGGTGCTGCGTGCATAGACTGATGACCTCTATGCCTGCCAAGCCTTCTTGAGCTCCCCATACCCCCTCTTCCACTGAGTGCTAGCCAAGTAGTAGAAACCACTGAATTCTATAATGAGGGAAAAGGTGCAAGTACAGAGAAAATACACTCATACCAGAACTCTAGGATTGGTCGTGTTTGGATGGAAATGAGAGGATAATCTGGCCATCTCAACTACTAGGTAAACTAAGAGAATGATGGTCCCTAAGGGTTTCTTCTTTGGAGTCATGGAGGTGGGGTAGGGGTGGGGGTTAGATAGTTAGGAAATAGTTTCTATCTCCACGTCACAATTAACCCTGAATATCCAGGGCAGACCATAATTATGCGGGATGGTGGACAGGACAGAAGTTAGTGTCCCTTTAGAAATGAGGTCTCATGAATTGGGACCTGGTAGAGACCAGGTCAAAGAAACAGTCTTCCAGTTGGGTGCTGATGAGCAAGGAAGCAGCTAGCCACAGGCCAGAGGAGGACCCTCCCAGAGAAAAATAGTTGAAGTCAGGGGAGACATAGGTCATGGCATTAGGCTGGTGTCATAAACAGAGTCAGAATGGCCAACTTCAGAAATCTTTGGGGGCCAAGAGAATTTAATTTATATGGAGACATTCTAAAATCATTTATACGTATCATTACATGGTGCACAGCCAATGGTTAAGTAGGGAAATACTGGGTTATGCAGAGCTACACAGATTTAGTTATTGCAGGACTTCTCAAAGCCTTTACGATTCTTTCTTTCTTTCTTTCTTTCTTTCTTTCTTTCTTTCTTTCTTTCTTTCTTTCTTTTCTTCTTCTTCTTCTTCTTCTTCTTCTTCTTCTTCTTCTTCTTCTTCTTCTTCTTCCTTCTTCTTCTTCTCCTCCTTCTTCTCCTCCTCCTCCTTCTTCTTCTTCTTTCTTCTTTCTTCTTCTTCTTCTTTCTTCTTCTTCTTCTTCTTCTTCTTCTTCTTCTTCTTCTTCTCCTTCTCCTTCTCCTTCTCCTTCTCCTTCTCCTTCTCCTTCTTCTCCTTCTTCTCCTTCTCCTCCTCCTCCTCCTTCATTTTATCTATTGGGATGCTTGGGTGGCTCAGTGGTTGAGCACCTCCTTCAGCCCAGGGTGTGATCCTGGAGTCCCAGGATTATGTCCCAGGACTGAGTCTGCCTTTGGCCTAGGTCGTGATCCTGGGGTCCTGGGATGCAGTCCTGCATCAGACTCCCTGTATGAAGCCTGCTTCTCCCTCTCCCTCATGAATGAGAGACACAGAGAGAGAGGCAGAGACACAGGGAGAGGGAGAAGCAGGCTTCATACAGGGAGTCTGATGCAGGACTGCATCCCAGGACCCCAGGATCATGACCTAGGCCAAAGGCAGACGCTCAGCCACTGAGCCACACAGGCGTCCTGAGCCTTTACAGTTCTGTCACACATTGTGAATCTTCAAAAAGGGAACTGCTGTACTTCCCACACTTATTTATCCTTGGAACCTTGAATTTTGCAAGGACAGCCTTCTAAAACTTAGAAGAATGCCAGAAGCTTCTCTCAGGGTTAGAGCCATTATGTACCCACAAACTAGGTCAGTGGGTCAATTCTTTTTCAATAAATGTTATTTGCTTTAAAAGTTCAGTGGGTTAATACATTGCATAATGATTACTGTTAGTCAAATTCCAGTGGCTTGAAGGGCTCCCAACAGTAATAACCTGTAAATTTCTTTTCAAAGTCAATGCCATGAGACCACACAGCACAGGCAACAGTCTGCTGAGATGCTGGTGAGATCACGCATCAGATTAGTTTTAATTTAGGAAGTGAACTGGTCTCGTGGGGTGACTGGTTGCAAAGCAGCTTATTCACAGGAGTGCCATGGTCCTTGTGCAGGACTAGAACTTGTCTCCCCATCTCAGCAACCCAATCTGTAGGGACCTGTGAAGCCAGAGCCCCGGGACACGCAGTGTTCTCTGTCTGGTGTATCCCCTTTACATTTCCTCTAGCTGCTCCCAAGCTGTTCTTTGTACTTCAAAGAGAATGAATTCAGCCATCTTGGGGGAGACGGCAGGAGAGAAAATGGGCTTCTCCACCATAACATTAGCATTTTGAAATTGTCTGCATTTTTTTAAATGCCACTCTGAACGACTTTGCAGAGGGCAGCCATCAGAGAAAAAATACATGTTTAATGGAATCTTCCTCTCTTCTTTGTTTTTTTGTTTTCCACTTGTGGCACTGAAAATTGGATTTCTCTTCTCCAGTTCCCTAATACCTATGGAATTGTGCTCAATTTATCTTGGGGAGATAAGAATAATACAACTGGACAGATTTTTGCGGGGCAGATTCCTTTCCATAAAAATACAATAAATTGCCTATAACGATGGATCTCCTGAAATGGTAAACTTCAGTGATTAAATAAAATGAATGCAAAATTACCCCCCATGTTTTTGACCTTCTCATCACTGAGATATTCTGAACTGTGTGATATCTACAAGAATGGAACTGTCTTTTCAGTTCAGATTTTCAACATTGACCTTATTTTTAAGAGTGAGTATTTTTTTATATTTTTTAAAATATGTTTTTAAGTAAGGAATTTGCCCAGTTTGGTTCAGAGGAGTGGTTCTTGCAGTTTTTAATCTAAAAGGCTTGTCATCTGAAAGTTTCCCACCTGGCTGAATGCCAGCCTGTATATTTGGGGAGTCCTTCTGATGCATTCCCCTCTCTGTTACTTATGTGTAATTCTTTTTCATTTGATGCATCCTGCCTGTCTCTTTAAATCCCCGTCCTCCCTTTATTGTGCATAGCGATCAGATTCACAGGCATCCTCTGCTTATTTCTCCTTGACAGGTCCAGCTTTAGATTGCACGAGCCCTGCTCAGTGTTCACAGAGGCACCCGCAGCAAACCCATGCCCCATTGAGAAAACATATTTTCATTCATGTCTTTGCTGCCTCTCCCTCCTGGCCTTGCTTCTCCTGTGAGATGCTGTTACTCAGCTTGTCAGAGGACGGAAGAGGCTCCAGCGATGAATGAACTAATGAATGAACAGAGCCTCAGTGTAGGGCGCAGATTGCCGGGGAGCCTGGGAGAGGCTGACATTCATTTCCTTGGTGTGGGCTGGAATGCAAGCAGATGTTTTCCTGCTGTGTCTCCAGGCTCCGCCTCCACACGCTCCCTTCCTCTCATCCTCCCCCACTTCTCTTTCAGGTCCCACTGCTCTTCTTGGCCACCTTTTTCTTCCTATGCAGCATATATTAGGGAAGTCACTCTGATTCATTTTCATCTCTGTCATTTATATGCAACCCTTTCTCTTTCTCTTTGCTTTAAAATTCTTCCTCTTCCTCTCCTTTTTTTTTTTTTTTAATCTCCACCTGGGTTCCTCTCTTCACTCTTCTAGAACTATCTTTGCAACTTTTTCCTAATTATTCTGTTGCCATTGCCACTCACCCTATCTATGTATAAAGTCACACACGGCCCTGGGAACCCAGGAACCCAATGGAAGCTCAAATATCTCCCATTACTTCCTGTGCATCTTTCCCTGCATGATGACTAAGATTCTGAGTAGGTGGGAGGGACAGTGGGACACACACAGCTTATTGAAATTGGTGTTTGGGGACGCCTGGATGGCTCAGTCGGTTAAGCATCTTCCTTCAGGTGATCTCAGGTGCTGGTATCCAACCTCACTGCAGGCTCCCTGCTCACTAGGGAGTCTGCTTCTCCCTCTGCCCCTCCCCACTGCTCATGCACGTGCACGCGTGCTCTCTCTCTCTCTCAAATAAATAAATAAAATCTTAAAAACAAATTAAAAAAAAAGAAGTTGGTATGTGTGTAAAAGATCTTCTGTGCCTAGTAGAGAAGCTTATCTATATTACCTTCCAATTAGGGGGCAAATTTTCTGTCAAATTGGAAGGATAAAATGTCCTGATGACGAATAAAGGAAGTTGGAAGTTACTTTAAGATCTAGATATCTCCCAACTGCCTCTACATACAGATTGACCCCCTCCGTGGTGGGGGTCAATTTTACAAATAGCATTTTACAAATAGCACAGGGTGTAGCCCCATAGTCCAAAAAGATAGTAAATCCTAAATTCCACATTTGATCTCACTAGCCCTATGGAACATTCTGGATAGAAGTCTCCTGCTGATGGAAGTTGGAAATATTTGCAAGTTCATTTCTATTAACGATCCTGGCTCAAACTGAAATACGCGGTACGGCCTTGGAGTACATTTAATATGGTAATATAGAATATAGTACCAGAGAATCAATGTCTTCGGGGGAATTCCATTAGAGAGAAGGTCAAGTCTATATCGAGTTTAATATTCATTGATAGCAGAGGACACGTGTGCATGGAGACAGAACAAGATGGCCAGAGAGGAATGCATTGAGTTCCAGATAAAAGCTAAAAGGAAATGATCTTTTGAAAGCCTGTAAACACTTCATGTACCCCAAGCCAGCTTCTCAACTCTTCCATTTAACATTCTTATTTCCAAGCCTCCTTGGAAAATTTGTTCTCAGACATAGAAGGATTCCGGCTGATAACCAAGAATAAAAAGTTAAGATATTGAAGTCAGTCATTGGTTTTCAAACTTTGCTTGTCTCAATCCGGGACATTCCATGGATGTGCCTCACCAGCCACCATGTCCCTATATAACACTTTATTTGTAGAAAGAACTCTGGTGCCATTTGAAAAGCAGTTTGAACCACAGAAGCATATCTCCCCTCAGATCCTTCCTCATCCTGGAAGTCTATGAACAAGTGTGATGGGTGAGACAGGAACCACTTGAAAAAGTGATTTCCCGAACCTCCCACATTTGCACCTCCTCCATCTTCTCAACTATGCTCTTTATAATATGCTCCCCTTTCAGTTAAAGTGGACTAAAATTAAGAGAATTTTTAGAATACCTTGTGACTTCCATTACATCCCATACAGTTACTCAGGGACCTCATCGATGTGTTTACTTACTTTTTCATTGGATTTGAATTGTTTTCTGCTTACTGAAAAAGAAGATGCTTATTGTAAAACACAACATTATAAAAATGTGTATCATGGAAAATGAATGGACCTCATGATTTCCACTGCTCTCCTCCATGAGAATATTTTGGTCTCTATTTCTCCATGTTTTCTATGTATATAGTTATGTGCTTTTTTTAACCTGCTTTTCTTAGCCTTTTCTCAAAACTGGATCATTCTATTTTACACTTTGTTTTTTTTTCTTAAGATTTCATTTTATTATTATTTTTTAAGATTTTTATTTATTGGGATCCCTGGGTGGCGCAGCGGTTTGGCGCCTGCCTTTGGCCCAGGGCACGATCCTGGAGACCCGGGATCGAATCCCACATTGGGCTCCCGGTGCATGGAGCCTGCTTCTCCCTCTGCCTGTGTGTCTGCCTCTCTCTCTCTCTCTGTATGACTATCGTAAATAAAAATTAAAAAAAAAAAAAGATTTTATTTATTTATTTAGAGAGAGACCATGAGCTGGGGTGGGGGTGGGGAGAATCTTTAGCAGACTCCCCACTGAGCACAGAACCTGATGTGGGTCTCGATCTCTGACCCTGAGATCATGACCTGAGCTACAACCAAGAGGTCCGATGCTCATCTGACTCAGCCACCCAGGCGCCTCTTTAAGGTTTTATTTTTAAGTAATCTCTATACCCAATATGGGTTTCAAACTCACAATCCTGAGATCAAGAGTCACGTGCTCCACTGACTAAGCCAGCCAGGTGCCCCACGCTTTAGAGTTCATGGCTTTCTAGTTCTCCACAATGTACTTAACCAACCCTCCACTGGTGGACTTTGGGTTGCTTCTGTGTCTTGTTTTGTTTGTTTTTAAGATTTTATTTATTTATTTGTTTGAGACAGAGAGAACATGAGTGGGGGAGAGGGGCAGAGGGAGAGGGAAAAGCAGACTCCCTGCCAGGAAGGGAAGCCCAGTGCAGGACTTAATACCAGGACCCTGAGATCATGACCTGAGCCAACAGCAGACACTTAACACCCAGGCACCCCGCTTCTGTGGCTTTTATAGGACCAACACTGCATAATGAACATTTTTTTCATTTGTAATGTTTTTTACACCTGGGAATTTATGCCCTTCCTTGAGTCCTGAGCAGGCTTTTGAAAGCAATTCACAACAGGCATTAACTTAAGCCATCATATTTAAAATCAGTTTTTGAAAAATGATTGTATTTGAAAGCTAGACTGAGATATTTTGACATTTAAAGGAATACCTCTGGTGAATTTCTTAAATGAATAATTATTTCCCCAATTTCTCTTTCGAGTAAACTGGTTTTTTCTTCTTTGAGCTCATTTGAAGTAGGGCACATCTATCATTTGGCAGATGCACCCAGAGACATATTTTCTCTGCTCTCAGTGGCTGCAGGACATACTGAAGAGCAAAGTCTGTGCCTTCATCACCATCACCCTCAGCTCCACTAGAAACACTCATGTGCTTTCCTAACTAATGCTCAAGAGGCAGCGGGATGTAGGGTCACAAGTGTGAACTTCCAAGCCAGACAGTTTGAATTGAATCTCAGCTCCATCATGTAAATGTGATTTGGGGCAGATGACTTAACCTTCCCATGACTTTGTTTCTTATCTGTAAAATAAGGATAATAATAGTATATCCCTCATAGAGTTGTGTGAGGGTTAAGAGTGGAAAAAGAATTATTATTTATCAAACACTTGGAATGGCGCCATATTATTGTCATCATTACCTCAGGATTGGATCATGTCTGTCTCAGACTGGACATGATGAATATGGACTGTGGTTCCCTTACATCATCATTTTGACCCAAGGATATACCAAAATTTCCCTGGGTTAAGAAACACCAGGTCAGGGATGCCTGGGTGGCTCAGTTGGTTAAGCATTCAACTCCTGAACTCAGCTCAGGTCTTTTTGTTGTTGTTGTTGTTGTTTTTAAATATTTTATTTATTTATTCATGAGAGACACATAGGGAGAGACAGAGACATAGGCAGAGGGAGAAGCAGGCTCTCCACAGACAGGGAGCCTGATGCGGGACTCGATCCCAGGACCCCAAGATCACAACCTGAGCCAGAGGCAGACACTCAACTGCTGAGCCACCCGGGTGCCCCTCAGCCCGGGTCTTGATCTTAGGGTTGTGAGTTCAAGCCCCACATTGGGCTCTATGCTGGGTGTGGAGCCTACTTAAAAAAAATAATAATAAAGATAAAGGAAAAAAGAAACACCTGGACAATAATAAAAGTTGACAAGGATGTGGAAAACCTAGAACCCTCATACCCACTGATGGGAATGTAAAATGGTGCAGTCAGTTTGCAAAACTATCTGGCGGTTCCTCAAAAGGTTAAGCATAGAGTTAGTTACCATATAACTCAGCAGTCATACTGTAGATATATACCGAGGAGAAGTAGAAACGCATGTCCACACAAAAGCTTGACAAGAATGTCCATGGCATCATTATTAATAAAAGCCCAAAAGTAGAAACAAATATCCATCAGCTGATGAATGCACGAAGTAGATCTAGTATATCCATGCAATGGAGTATTACTCTGCTGTAAAAAGGATGCTAAGTGAGAGAATCCAGACACAAAATACCTCATGTGATTTCATTTACATGAAATGTCTAGAAGAGACAAATCGGAGAGCTAGAAAGTTAAATTAGTGGTTGCTTGGGGTCTAGGGTAATAGGGAGGCAGGAATGGAGAGTGACTGCTGTAGGTATGGGGCTTCTCCTTGGGATAATGAAAACATTCTAAAATTAGATTGTGTTAATGGTTGCACAGCTCTGTGAATATACTCAGAACCACTGATCTGTTTACTCAATATGGTAAATAATATGGGATGTGAATAATGCTATCTAAAAAAGCAAAGAAGGGACGCCTGAGTGGCTCAGCAGTTGAGCATCTGCCTTCAGCCCAGGGCGTGATCCTGGAGTCCCAGGATCGAGTCCCACATCAGGCTCCCTACATGGAGCCTGCTTCTCCCTCTGCCTCTGCCTCTCTCTCTCTCTCTCTCTCTCTCTCTCTCTCTCTCTCTCTGAATAAATAAATAAAATCTTAAAAAAAGAAAAGAAAAAAGAAAAAATTTAAAAAGAAAAGAAAAATCAAGTTCTGGCATCAGAAGTGTGCTCCAGGGGCTCCACCAACTTTCTGAGAGCAGGTCATCAGTACAAGGCAGGCAACTGGAGTTCATTTTTAATCAGCCCACCAGATGAGGCATAATTAAGAAAGTTTTAGAAATACGGGCACCACTGAGCGGCTCAGTGATTGAGCAACTGCCTTCAGTTCAGGTCATGATCCTGGGGTCCTGGGATCAAGTCCTGCATCAAGCTCCCCACAGGGAGCCTGCTTCTCCCTCTGCCTATGTCTCTGCCTCTCTCTGGGTCTCTCATGAAGAAATAAATAAAATCTTTAAAAAAAAAAAAAAGAAAGAAAGTTTTAGAAATATATCGTGAGAGCAAACATGATTTTTACTTTACTTCATAAACTGTTGTAGGGTGGGATCAATACGCTTTTAGCTCATGGTTTTCATCATGCCCCGGGTGCTGTGGGAGCGTAGCATGACAGCAATGGTGATCCTCAACCTGAATGGTGCTCATTCTTTCAGAAGTTTTGCCACTGCAGGCTTCTTCCCCCAGAGAGCCTCAGACCTGACTCCCCAGGCCCTGTCTCTACAGCCACCATCCCCATGGGGGGACTACAGAAACTATGAAATTCCCATGGGCTTGCCCCTTTCTCTTTAAGACTTGCTTACATCTAGTTTTCTTCTCGTAAGTGTTTCTTGTTGCCATGGCAACCCTAATCAATCACTATACTAAAAATAGCCCTTTCATTTTTCCAAAGCATGTCTGTAGTGAATTGAAAATTCAGCCCTGCCGTGCGTTTTGCATGGGCTGCTTTCCTTTCCCGACACAGAGCCTGGGAGTGCTTGGTCTGGAAATGATTCTTGCAGAAGCCCAGGTACTTCACTTGTTTTTCCTGGCATTCTTCTTCCCGACTGCAGATGCTCTCATCACTTCCCAAAGATACAAGTACATGCGTTTCCGTGGTCAACAAAGACCCAGCGCTTTCCTGCACATTTGGCTTTGGGTGCCAGGGGTTTCACAGGTACCTGATGATCACCGCGGCTGCCACCGCGGTTGGAAGGCAGATTAAAGATGTACAGATACTGGGGACAAAGGAAGCTGCTCATAGCGGGAGCAGATGCTAGCAGCCCTAGTGAGACTCTTCTGGCTCTGGAGGATCTAAGCCAGAAAATCAAAGAGGAGATGACGGGAGAGCTTTGCCTCGTTTCTCTGATTTCTCCCTGACACTACTATTTTTAGGGGGTTAGGGGCAAAACAAACCCTGGATGAAATAAAGTGAATATTTGTTAATGATTCTCCTCGCCAAGCTGCCTTTCTAGTCAAGAAGAGAGAGAGAAAAAAAAAGATTTTTCATGAGAAAGAAGATTCCAGATTTTGAATGGGCCCAGGGGAGGAAGGAGAGCAGGGAGGGGCTAAAGTGACTCATGATGTCCCCCAGGCTCCAGGGGATTAGGGCACTTTATTGCTTCTCTCCCTGTCTCATTTTGCTGCTCTAGAGTCACTGCCCCAATCTTCTGCCTGTAAGCAGGGTCATCTTAGCGGGACCCCTGGGGCTCCCAAATGCTGTTTTTTGATGCTATTTCTCAACTTGTCTGAACCTTGGTTTTTATAATAAGGCTGAGTGAACGCGCAGGCATAAAGCCTTTTACATCTAGGAAAGAAGAGTCCACGGGGATCCTGGGTGGTATTCTTGTTTCCCTGCCTGACATTGGCAGGGGGTCGGGGAAAGCAGAGAAGAGGTCAGGGGAGCAGGCACTGCACGGAAGCAGGAGCTGCCAGGCGGATGGCGAAAAGGAGGATGGTGAGAGGATGGACCTGGATGACACGACATGTCCCTGACAACACAGCGGGTCAGGTGGCAGAGTGAGGCTGGCAGGAGCACAAACCTGCTCTGTGGCATGGCCACCAACCATGTCCTGGGGAGGTGTCCTCTTGCTGCCACCACCCCTGCAAACCCACAGCCTCCCAGTGTGTCCTCGCACACGTGCAGGGGAGGATCACCCCACCCCAGGCTTTTCCTTCCCACCTAGCTTGGGGTGTTCCGTGGGGAAGGGGTACCATGGGCTGGACCAGCATTTCCCAACTACCTGTCCTGCCAGATGCGGCCTGGCCCTTCGCTAGATTATTTCATCTTCACCCCTCTGTGATGAGGTTGGTCCTATCTCCATTTCATGGATGAGAAGACGGATGCTCAGAGGGGCTGAGGAATTTCCTCAGAGGCACACAGCTTGTGAGAAAGGAAGCTGGGGTTTGTACTCCGGTCTGTTTCTCTCCAAAACCTGTATTCTTTCTCCTGAATTCTTGCCTCCTGTGGGTGATGCGTGTCCTGCTGCATCTGGATGCAGGCTGGCGGCAGGCCTAGTGCCATCACTTACTAGTCAGCACCACCTGGGCCCAAAGTAGTGGTCATGGACGAAGCCATTGACATCACAGCTGCAGCCACTAAATTAGAAGAGTATAGATGCCCCCATTTTCCTGAGACATATTCAGACTTCAACGGGAGTGATTTTTTTTATGCAGATGCCAAACGGGTGATTTGAAAGGGAAGCAGTGGCTGGATTCTTGAGGTTCAGTCTTGTTACTGGTTTTTCCATTGGCTCATAACAGATTTTCCACAAACATGGCAACTTCAAACACAGAGTGTCTGCTGGGCCCAGGTTAGCTGGGTGCTGGCTCAGAGTCTCACTAGGCTGGGCTCCAATCTTGCTGGGGCTTGAGGTCCTCTTCCAGGCTCTCTGCTTGGCGGATTGCTGTCGTTGGACTGAAGTCTGGTTTTCTAGTTGGCTGGCCTCCAGGGGTCTCTCTCAGCTCCTAGAAGCTTCCGTCAGGCTCTAGCCCCATGGTCATCTCACCACATGGCCACTTCCTTCTTCAAAGGCAACCAGAATCTCTGCTTTTTCAAAAAGAGAAGTCTTCTATAACATAACAGCTTCTGATCACCTTGGACATCTAATCAAAGGGGCTACAATCCCATCGCACTCACAGGTCTTGCCCACACTGTGGGCAAGAGGGATTGTTCAAGGTGTGTAGACCTAGGCTAGGAGTCTTGGGGGACCACCTGAGAATTCTGTCTGCTGTGAGTGTTTTAGTCTTTCCTTTGTGTCATCATGTGCCTAATGGGACTCTAAGGGTTCAGTGCTCCTGAGTGACTGTGCCATAGAGAGCACAGGTGTCCTCTGAATCCCTTAACATCTTCCAGTTTTAGCCAACAGGTGACACTCCTGATGTTTCCCTTCTCACAGTGTGTTCCACTTGGTTGTGTCAAAGTTCCCAATTTCTTTTCTGCTCCCACACTCCTGAGAGTTCCTTCTGTGATAGGGGATCCTCCTCATCGATGAAAGTGTGTCAGAATCTTTAGGGGATACCGCATGTTTTGAGAATGTCCAGGGTTGGAAGGTGGGGCGCTCCCTTCGAGATACTTGAGATGGACCGGGCGAAATGGTATATTCCCAGCTGGATCAAAGCCCTGAGTCATAGAAAGCAGAACTGAAATAGAAGATTCAGTGCCTGACTAGCTGGATGACTGTGACAGTGACAGCAAGGAGTGAGGAGGAATCCTCCTGAGGGACATGTTGCAGCTTATCTTCTGCCCGGGGAGCCAGACACATAGCTAATTTTGGAGATCGAAAAGGAGATAAGTGTGTGACAAAGTACAAACAGAATGCTACCTGCACACATGGGATCAGTGTTCTGGTGTGGGATTTGGGATGGTCTGTGGATACGAAGGAGACCTCAGGCTGAGAGAACTGTGGGTAGTAAAAAAACATGGCAGCCAGAAGTGTTCCAGAGAATGGCAAGTGGTCTTCTGTGACTGGGAGGAATGTAGGGTGGGGCCATAAAAAAAGTTAGAGTCAGATATAGAAGACTCTAGGTCTTTCCTTTGAGGAGGGAAGCTGAGCCAGCAGGATTTGGGCATTCATTGGATGTGATGGGTAAGTCTAGTGGGTTGAATAGCGTTTGTCAAAATTCATGTCCACTGGAACTTAAGAATGTGACCTTTTTGGAAATAGGGCCTTTGCTTGTGGCTGTAATTAGTTACGGACCTTGAGAGAACACCCAGAGGAAAGAAGGTGATATGAAGAAACAGGCAGAGCTTGGAGGGATGCAATCACAGACCAAGGAACATCTGGGGCCACCAGAAGCTGGAAGAGGCAGGGAAGGGTTCTCCTTGGAGCCTTCAGAGGGAGCACAACATTGTCCACGCCTTGATTTTAGACTTCTGGCCTCCAGAACTGAGAGGGCGTTAAGACGCACCGCTCATGGCAATTTGTTATGGCAGCCCTAGGAAGCTCGAGAACTGTGCTGGGGAATGTTCAGATTCAGTATGGACTTTACAGTTGGGGTGCCTGTAGGACCCTTGTTGGGGGTGGCCAGTGGGCAGCTGGACATGTGAGAAGAGCGGGTGGGGTTAGAGATGTCAGCTTAGGAGGCAGCTGTGAAAGTGAGGGGCAGGTGAGATCCCCAAGGGGGATCAGAGGATTCCGAGCCAGAAAATAGGGCAGAGGGCAGAACTTAGGGGAACCGGCCATTGAAGGGGTGGAGGAAGGAAGGGAAGGTGAAAAAGGAAGGTGGAGTTCTTGGCTCATACTCAACAGGGTAGAGGCTTCCTTGGGGTGTGGACAGGGAAGTGACGCTGGTTTGAAAATTCTTTGACACTTGGTCATTTCCATGCCCTATTGCTCTGGTTGAGAAAGAGGTGGTGGTGAAAAAGCACAGACGGCAGGCATGGGCTACTCGTTGAACAGTTAGGCTATGGAGACAAGGAGAAATGAGATTAATGATAGACGAAGGAAGGAACATCACTGAGCAAACTTGATACTTGTTTCTTAGGAATATGCCACTTTTCATAATATTTTTCAGGCTACAGGAAGGAAGCCAGGAGAAAATGCAAGTAATCGATGAAACAAGTTTCCAGAGAAGAGACTTACAGATATTTTTTGCTGTGCACCTGCTACGTGCCAGGCACTGTGCTGGGGTTTTACCCGAATGACCTCAATTGATCTTCTCAACATCCCTATAGAGTAGAGAAGGGCGGTCCCTGTTCTGTTGCGGGGAAACTGAGGCTGAGAATGCCAAAATAATTTGCCCGAGCCCATGCATCTCAGATTTGAGCCCTGGTCTGCTGCCCTCTGTGTCTCAGTTCTCGTTACGTGATTTTCCACCAGGATCTGGAAAGCTACGTCTTTAAAGTTTTAGTGACAGAAAGTTTTTAGTGACAGCTCTGAAAATGCCCTAGGCCAGAGGTACTCCTGATTTTTAACTTGCAACACCATACCTCCAGGGCTCTGAGAACCAGCCATCGGACATCCTAAGGTGATTATCAGTCCCAAACCACTGCTGAAGGAGAAGACTCTGACCAGCCTAGAGTTGACCTGTCCCATCCGGGTTTTCCCTGCTGCCTGGCCAAAGCAGGTGCACTCCCAGCCTCTGGCAGGGTTGAGCTTCTGATATGGAAATAACCTAAGTCCTTGACTCAAAAAATAACAGCATCTGCTAATTTGCCTAAGAATTTTGCATTTCATATTTGGGCTTAATACCCAAATGCTAAAATTCATTTGTCTGACCTTAGTTAAGTGGTTGAGGGGTTCAACCGATAAAAACTCCTTGCGAGGTGTTCCACTCTGACGCACCCAGACCTAGCTCCCCACCCGGGACGGCTCTGTTCTCCTGCCATCTGGCACTGTGCACGCACTGCATTGACTCTTGTATGAATTACGGCTTACAAAGGACCAATCTGTTCGCTGGAAGCCTTGATATTTTTAAAAGGGTCTTGGCAGGTGCATCTCCCCGAGTTCACATGTCAAGAGCTCCACCATGGGGGCTCTGAGCTGCTCCGATCCCTCTAGGGTCTCAGTTCGTGCTGAGCACCCCCTCCTCGTACTCCCCAGGGCAGCATGCATGCGGGCAGCAGTTATGGGGTGACGGTTTTGAGAGGAGACAGCAAAGAAGGTGTTCATGAATAATCGCAGAGCTTCATTCTCCATAAAGACAATTACTGGGATTGATTGTTTCTGTGTTTCCTTAGTCACGGTTCAACTTGCTCGTTTCACTTGGATTAAGACAGATGAAGGCCCAACGCACACAGTCAGGTGATGTCAGAATTATCAATGGCACGTCCAAGGCCCCTGCCTTCTTGTACACATGCTGCTAGGGTGCTCAGCTGCGCTGAAACGGGTTTCTGGACTTGGGGGGGATGAAGCACATGGGGCGAAGTATTGTAGACTTCTGAATTGGAGATAACGAACACTCTTTTCTTCCCCTGCATGGGGTAGTGAGGTGGTTTTCCAATGCAACCAAGCATCTACATCCCCTGGAAGGCTTTATTTCACTGATTTTTTTTTTATTTAAAGATTTGTTTATTCATTCATTCATTCATTCATTCATTCATGAGAGACACAGAGAGAGAGAGGCAGAGACACAGAGAGGGAGAAGCAGGCTCCTGGCAGAGAGCCCGATGTGGGACTTGATCCCAGGACTGGGATCACCCCCTGAGCCAAAGGCAGACACTCAAGGCTGAGCCACCCAGGTGTCCCACCCTGGAGGGCTTTTTTTTATTTATTTATTTATTTTTTTAATTTTTATTTATTTATGACAGTCACACAGAGAGAGAGAGGCAGAGACACAGGCAGAGGGAGAAGCAGGCTCCATGCACCGGGAGCCTGACGTGGGATTCGATCCCGGGTCTCCAGGATCGCGCCCTGGGCCAAAGGCAGGCGCTAAACAGCTGCGCCACCCAGGGATCCCCGGAGGGCTTTTTAAATACAGGTGCCTGGGGGCGCCTCGGTGGCTCAGTTGGTTAGGCATCTGCCTTTGGCTCACATCGTGATCCAAGGGGTCTTGGATAGAGCCCTGCCTTGGGCTCCCTTCTCAGTGGGGAGTCTGCTTCTCCCTCTGCCATTCTCCCTGCTTGTGCTCGTTCTCTGTCTATCTCTGTCTCTGTGTGTGAAATAAATAAATAAAATCTTAAAAAAAAAATCACACAGATTCCTGGAGGCCGTGCCTGGGTGGCTCCTTAGTTAAGCGTCTGACTCTTGATTTCAGCTCAGGTCAAGGGTCCTGGGATCAAACCTGTGCTCGGTGGGGAGTCTACCTGAGGATTCTCTCCCTCTGCCTCTCCTCTCTTTCTCTAATAAATAAATAAATTTTAAAACACACACACACACACACACACACACACACACACACACACACACACACACGCCTAGGCCCCTTCCCTAGAGTTTCTGATTCAATGGGTATGGGGTTGGGCCCAAGAATTTGCTTCTAGGATGCTGCTGCTGCTGCTGCTGCAGCTTTGAAGACTCCACTTCGAGAACCGATAGGATAATGATGAAGAGCATGGACACTGGGAGCAAGCCACCAGTCTTGTAATCCCGACACTACTATTTACAAGTTGTATGACCATGAGCCATTTACTTAACCTCTCAGTGCCTCCATTTCCTCATCTTTAAAAGGGATGATAACGATAGTATCTACTACATGGCATGGTTATGAGGAATAAATGAATGAGAACTTGAACGCACTTAGACCAGGGCCTGGTATATATAGAGTACGTGCTCTGGGCGTGTTGGATAAATAAATAAAGGAGCCAGACTCAGGATCGTGAGTATATCAGCTGGAGTCTCATTTCTCTGACACCTGCAGCTCCCAGTGGAGTTGCTGGGTCATTTTACCCATTAGTCTTCAATCACATCTCTTGTGGCCGGGAAAGTTAATGCCCAGCTCGGTGCCGGCAGGAGGGAGGTTGCATCAACATCCATCAAAACCCTCTTCTCAAGCTACCTTAACCCTTAAAATCTCCTGAGTACACAGAACATGGCTTGCTGAGACTGAGACAGTAGGGCAGTGTGCTTTTGGGGTTTCTCCTCCCTGTGCTGACAAAAAGAGGGGCTGCCTTTTACATCAAGCTCAGCTGCAGCCTCATGCTGAGTGCTGTCACTTGATGAATGCTTCCTCTGGGCCTAGAACTTACTTGTTTTACACACATGGTTTTATTTAACTCTCAAAACGTTACTATTAGGCAATAATTATTATCCCTGTTTTACTACTGCCAGGGTTCCGAAAAGTTAAATTGTCTTGACCAAGAAACATAACTGTCAGGTGATAAATTCAAAACTAAAAGCAGGTGTGTCTGACTTCCATAATTTGTTATCCTAATGTTCTACTGCTAAATGCCACCTCCCTAGCTTTATTTATATGAATATTTACATAAAGGTTGAGGCTGAGTCCCCAGATACCCAGCAGTGGCAGCTTCTCCCTCACAGGTAAGCTCCCCAGAATGGGAACTGCCTGTGTCAGGGGTTTGCTTTCCTGAAACCTGTGGTAGGACTCACAGAACGTATTTCTTTTGGAAATGCAACGACTTGCCTTCCATTGCTTGGTTATTCTCTGTGGCCTAACTTCTGGGTGCAATTGTGTCCATGTTGCCAAAGGTGAGTTTTTCTCTGAATTTAGATAGTGACCTAGTACCGTAACACTTCTGATCAGAAATAGTGCTCCCAACATGATGGTCAGGAGAGCATCCAGAGGCTATACTGAGAATGTGAAGGGAGGAAAAATGATAGGCTAACGAAACTTTCCTTTTTTTTCCTTAGTGTTCCTTTCTGCCGAAATTCTCCATTCATATAGAAACCAAGTATGAAGACAATAAAGGAAGCAACGACCGCGTGAGTAGCACCCCCATTCTGTGCTGTGCCCTCATCTCCCCACCCCGGAGCTCTGAGAGCCACAGCACTTTTCATAGCTGCTGGGGTGACCAGGGCCAGCTGCAGGATCGTGCCTGGGATCTCAGAGAAGCTCTGGCATTTGCTCTCTGGAGCCATTTCCCTGGGATTTCTCTCTGGAATTTCTTTGTTGTCTGGCCTTTCTTCCCATCTTTATGTCCTTTCGCCTCTGTGCAAAATCTCTGTGACCTGGAATGATTGTCATTGATGTTTGAGGGGGATGACGGGGACGTTATGCTCCAGGATCTGGTTTCTTATTATTGGATTGGGCATACATCTTCTCAGTGACTGTGGACATTTATGTAGAAAAATGAATACAACCAAATATATGTGTGCATACTGTATATATTTTCTAGACTATGCTTATGTTCACCTATATACACAAATATGCACATATCCCACATTAAAATCAGTCCCCTCCTGCAAAAT
Source organism: Nyctereutes procyonoides (assembly GCF_905146905.1). Classification (NCBI taxonomy): domain Eukaryota; kingdom Metazoa; phylum Chordata; class Mammalia; order Carnivora; family Canidae; genus Nyctereutes; species Nyctereutes procyonoides. The sequence continues at coordinate 47,379,740 of NW_026575020.1, read as the reverse complement.
ATTTTTACCTTATGGGACAATCTGACTCTTACTAGTTTTCAGACCCATACTTTAGTATTAGTATTGCGGAGATCCATCTTCTGACCTGGCTTTTACCCCAGCCTCTTTCCACTGGGGCAATGTCATTTTGAATCCCTTCCCGTTAGGAGTGGATGTTTTGACCAGTCAAGAGCCTCACCCTGAGATTGGGCTCTGGGTTCCATTGGGACCTACTGAGGGAAGAGCCTGGATCTAGAAGCTGCAGAGCTTTACTTATTAATTTCGACTTCACTTACAATGTTGTGCATTTGTGAAGAATGCTGAAGATTGAGACTGTGTCAAAACGGTCAAGAGAGCATTTCTTGACAAGATGACCCCTTTTGGGGCCTTCATGGAGCCAAGGGAATGCAAAGCAGGATGCAGGGGGTTGTGGGGGTGCCTAACTGCCATGAGGCAAGGTCTAAGGACTCACAAACATCATCAACTTGAAATCCTTTTTTCAGGTGAGAACAGTCCCTGAGAAGAACTAAGAAACCCTTTAGAAAGTGTTAGCCAGGCCTAACTAACACTATGGTTCTTTGTGTTGACATCTTCTAGAAGTCTTTTCTAAAGATTTAGATCTAGAAGGTGTCTTTGTGGGGAAGACAGGTTGTCCCTTTCAAGGTGGAGTCTGCCTGGACAGAGCTAGAGTGGTTCCCAAGGGGCATCATTCAACTATATTTCACACCAGCTTGGTGTGGGAGGACACTCATTCCTTCACGTGGTATTCAGCAACGGCATATCAAGCACCTTCTCTTCTGAGTATGAGTATGTATGAGTTGCATGCATGGTATTAAAAATGCAGACTCATTTCTCAAACTTTAGGTACTCATAGCTTAGCTGGAGGAAAAATCAACATAATAAATGAAAACATAATCACAATCATGGGCTTCCCTTCCTTCAGTGTAGAGATGCCACTGCTAAACCCTCAGAGTTGGAAAGAGCTTAAAAAGCAGCATTCAATCATGACCCCTTACAGTAGACCCCCTCCCCTTCGCTGTTGGGGGTACATTCCAAGACCTCCAGTGGATGCCTGAAACTGGAGACAATACCAAACCGCATATATACCTGTTTTTTCCTATATGTACATACCCATTATAAATTTTAATTTATAATTGAGGCTCAAATAAGAGTTTTTTTTTTTTAAGATTTTATTTATTCATGAGAACAGAGAGATAGAGAGAGGCAGAGACACAGGCAGAGGGAGAACCAGGCTCCATGCAGGAAGCCCGACTTGGGACTTGATCCCGGGTCTCCAGGATCACGCCCTGGGCGGAAGGCGGTGCTAAACCGCTGAGCCACCCAGGCTGCCCCAAATAAGATTAACAGCAACAATCAAGCAGAACAATCATAACAATATTCTGTAGTAAAAATTATATGCATGTGATCTCTCTCACTCTCTCAAAATATCTTACTGTACTGTATTCACCTTTCTTGTGATGATGTGAGATGATAAAATGCCTACGTGATGAGATGAAGTGTGGTAAATGATGTAAACTTAGTGACGTACCATTGGGCTGCTAGTGACCTTTTGACTTAAGGTCAGAAGGAGGTTCATCCGCGTCCTGACCACAGTTGACCACATGTAACTCAATCTGTGGAAAGCAACGTGTGGATAAGAGAATATTACTGTATTTTCAGGGACTGACTTGGCTTGTGCCTGGTCACTTCAGCTTCTTGAACTAAGCTAAAAAGCCTGGAGTTAGTTTATCAAGGATTGGGAAACTACTTTTTTTTGTAAATAAAGTTTCATTGGAACATAACCACACTCATTTGTATATTATCTAGGCTGCCTTCATACTACAACAGCAGAGTTGTGTATTTGCAACAGAGCTCAACTGGCCCATAAAACCTAAACTATTTACTCTCTGAAAAAAGTTTGCTAACCCCTTATTGGAGAGACTCAAATCAGAACACTGCCTACCAGATCTCAGAATTTGACCCACTGGATAGATCTCACCAGTTGTCCCCACCGAATGCCTTCCAGAATTCCTAGAGGTTTCAAGAGAAGAGAAGGCAAATGGCTGGGGTACTCTCCCCAGGAAGTTCAGGATCCTCTGATGGTTAGTGTCCTTTGATGGTAATTTGATGGTTGGTAATCTCAAGGGAAGAGTTTAGGACCACCATATCCTTGTCAACAGCCTGATAGAAGAGGTGCTTTGGTGGCCAACCACATTAAAACCTCAATGTCTAAAATAATGTTACATCATACTTAGACTTGAACCCTTGTAAAATAATTAGTACAGTTATTAAAACTTGGGAAATGCAAAAGAGCACCCCCAATAAAGAAAGGAAAAACCAATAGTTTTTCTATAATTCAGAGTTTACTGCTGACAGTACTTCATGTTCATGTACTAGATCATAACAAATCTATTTTTTAGCCAATTCCCCCCAAACTGAATCACACAGTATGCTGTTTTTGACATGTCAAAGTATCCTTCCCTGTATGACTTTTAAATGGCTGCACTGTATTTCATACTTACATATACTTCTTTAAACAATTGTTGGACACATGGTATTGAAATGGGCTTGACCCTTTTGACGTTCTGATTTAGCTGAGGACTGTCAGGAAAAGCCTGATACAGAACAGACGTGCCTGAACTGCGTTAACCAGCACAATCGGAAAACATGGCATGGGGAATGTTTTCAAATGTCTTCTAGCCTTTATAAACACAGGTCCTTGCTTTCTCGTCTCTGTGGTTCTGTCCTCATGAGTAGGTAAAACCTGCTCCATTTGTCAAGGTGTGAGGGGATGTACCGGCCCACCATGGTCTTTAGAGGTTGATAGGACCAGCATGACCTTCTAGTTTATTCTCTCTGTGCAATTCAACTAGTCAAGAAAAATGTGCATGGTTGTCATTTTATTATCTCATAGCCCTTTGTGGCAGGTGCTAAGTTCCTTTCACTACTCCTGTAGGACCTTAAAATCCCAGGTTAGACACCTGAAAGTCAGGACCCATGTTTGGGATTAGCATTCTCTGTCTGTGCTCTCTGAGACTTAGTCCAGCCCCACAAGAGAAGTGCTGAGCCCCTGGGCACTTGTATGCAGTGCTTGTCAACACAATTTGCTTCCTCTGGGAGAAATGCCAGCTACTGTCCCCTGTATTGCCTCCTTCTCCCCAGCTTGCTGACTCTGAGACTGCCCGTGGGGGCCTGCACCCTATCTCTCTGTCATGGCACCCAATGTGTCCAAGTTCCCATGCTAGCCCCTGCCTGGCTCCACTCCATGGATCCCCAGGTCTTGCTTCAGAGGCCACTGGGCCAGACGGACCAGCCCTGGCTTGATTAGACTTCTTTGCCAATTTGCCTTCCTCCAATTTCCATATTCAACAGCAGCTGTTGGATCACCCAGCTGCTTCAAGGTTGGGCCTGGGGAGACAGAAAAGGAAAACCTCATTGGTTTTCATTCACATGTCTTAATGTTTCAAAATCAGAACATGGCAAATATATATTTATTGTAATAATACTCACTTTAATTATTAAAAGATAGCTTTATCCAGGAGTTCAGCACCAGAGCCTTAAGCAGATGGCATGTGCCGGCATGCTCTTTTTCTGTCCAGGGAGTAGTGTAGAGTTGTCGGTGGGAGGCAGAGTTGCTAGAGAAAATAGTGCAGTAGTGGGTATTTCTCTAGTGTCTCTGCTTTGCCAAATTATTTAATAAACTCAGCTTATTTCTTTGCATTTTCTGGGTGTATCATCTTATCATTCAGCTAGCATCCTTCATACTGTTATCTGCACCCTGTTTCTTCCCCTACCTGCCAAAAACTTAATGAAATTTGATGACGGACGATAAGAAGCAATAATTAAATTGAAAGACGCTAGTGATAATCATATTGATTAGTGATTGAATAGAGTACATGTTGTTATCCCATTATCAACTACCATACAAGTAATTTTTTTTACATGACCCAATATCTAGTAAAAAAAAATAGTGGGATGACTAGCTATAAATATCTTCTTGTTAAAATAAAACTCATATATTTATGATTGTGAAAACCTGTGAGTTGTGATTACAACAACCAGGACACAGTGGGAAGGTTGTCTTAAATCGAAGCCCATTTATTCTATGCACATAATAATGAGAATTATTTAGGTTTTAATTAGTGCTGGGGAGGATGGCACCAGGCCAAAGTAGGGTTCTGTTGTTTGTCCAAGGCCATGACTCTAGATCTGGGAGAGAAGGTGCCTCGCAGATGTGTGACAGCTGCTGCTGGGTTACTGTGGCTCAGTGGGGTTAAAGGGAGCGACTTGCCTTTATTTCCTCTTCCAAACAAAGTCAGTACCATTGAGAGCAGTGGCTCTCAACCTTGGCTGCACATTGGACTTAAACCTGAGGGATTTTCACAACCGCTCATAGCTGAGTTCCATCCTCTGAGATTCTGATTTAATTGGTCCTGGGTGCAGACTGGTCTAAATCAGCCAGCCAGAACATAAGAAGACTAGAACGTTTTGCTTCTAAGAATGCCAAATTCTCCAATTAGGAGTGTCTGCAATTTTAGAGAGTCCATCCTCCAGTTAATGGAGGGGAGAGGCAACCCAGTGCCCATTTGAGAATTGAGACCAATGGTTCTCAATGGTGGCCACATAGTGAGGTCACCTAGGAGACCTTTAGCCCTCAATGATGCTACTGTCCCATCCCCCAGGGTTCCCCCCCCCCCCCCCCCGCCCAGGGTTCTGATTTCATTTGTCAGGGGTCAGGTCCAAGCACTGGGATTTGTAAAGCTCCCTGGGGTGAAATTTAGGGGTGTCCAGGCTGAGAAGTTTAGATTTTATTATTTATTTTTTGAATATTTTATTCACTTATTCATGAGAGACATAGGCAGAGGGAGAAGCAGGCTCCCAATGCAGAACTCAATCCCAGGAACCCCGGGATCACGGCCTGAGCCAAAGGCAAGATGCTCAATCATTGAGCCACCCAAATGCCTGAGAAGTTTAGATTTTAAAGGAAATATAAATGTTGTTTTCTTTTTTTTAAATTTTTATTTATTTATGATAGTCACACACGGAGAGAGAGAGAGAGAGAGGCAGAGACATAGACAGAGGGAGAAGCAGGCTCCATGCACTGGGAGACCGACGTGGGATTCGATCCTGGGTCTCCAGGATCGCGCCCTGGGCCAAAGGCAGGCGCTAAACCGCTGCACCACCCAGGGATCCCATAAATGCTGTTTAAAAGCAACTGTGAACACTTAGGAAATCAGGGTCTCCCAATTCTTCACTTCTTCATACCCCTCAAAACAGAATAGTTTACAAAAAGCATGTTTATATAACCACCAGCACCACCTACACACACAATAAGAGGGCCTTAGGGCACCGTATTTATTCTTGTTTGGCCATTATTCCTCAGCAACAAAACTCCTCTTATTAGATGGAAAGAATGTCCAGCTTAGTTCTTGGAAGTATGATTTTGTGTCCTTCACAGAGCTCTCCTTGGAGGTTCCCTAAAAGTGGTATATGAATCTCTTTAGTTTCTAGTTCAGCTCTGTTGTAATCAAAGAACACGAAGTCATTCTTTGGGAAACAAAAAGATCAGTATTGAGGTCCCAGCTACGTGACCTTAGGCAGTGATTTCTTTATCAAAAAAGTAGAGAAAATTATGCTTGCATCATAGCATGGAGGATTCAGACAGGTTAATTTACCTAGAAACACTTCATAAACTGTAACATGCTATGACAATATTAGGTGCTTCTGTTACGGTCATACCTTGGAATTAACTGTGTTGACGATTTCCTAATGAGACTCTGCTTTTGTCTGAATTGCCAATAAGCCATTTCTTGTTCAACAAATGTTGAGTACTAATGTGCCAGGCATTTTAAGAATCATTGAGGATCCAACAATAAGACAGACAAAGCGTCCACTACTCCTGGAGTGGGGGAAAGCTGATAATTAGCAAGTAAACAACTCCAGCTGTAGTAAATGCAAAGAAGGCATAAAGTAGGGTGGAGGGGGCACTGGGCTTGAAGCCAAGTGGTCAAAAATTACCTCTCAGAAGAGGTGACAGGTCCAGGGCAGATGTGAGCCTGGAAGGAGCCAACCATCTGTAGGGCTGTCTAGGAAAGGAGATTGTTAGGGACTGAATTGCATCCTCCTAGAATCCCATATGTTGGAGTACCTCAGAATGTCACTGTATTTGAAGCTAAGGCTCTGAGGAGGTAATTAAGTTAAATGAGGCCATTGAGGTGGGCCTTGGACACACAAACTAGGAGCCAGTAAGCCCAGCGGAAAGATGAGGGCAGAAGACCGTGTGAAAACACAGTAAAAAGATGGCCACCTCCATGCCAAGGGGAGACGCCTCAGAACAAACTAAATTGCCAACACCTTGATTGTGGCCTTTTAGCCTCCAGACTGTGAGAAAATAGGATTGTGTTGTTTAAGCCATTCAATCTGTGGTATTTGGTTATGGCAGCCCTAGCAAGCTAATACAGGGACAATAAACATTAAGGTCCCAGCTCCTGACATGGCCTGGCACATTCCAGAAGACCAGTGGCCAGAGGATTAGATAGTAGGAAATGAGCTGTTTTTTTTTTTTTTTTTTTAAGTATCAGGGGCGCCTGGCTGGCTCAGTAGGAAGAGCTTGTGACTCTTGATCTTGGGGTCATGAGTTCGAGCCTTACGTTGGGATTACTTAAATAAATAAACTTAAAAAAATAAAGTATTGGAAGTGAGATTACGTAAGATCCATGAGCCCATGGCAAAGAGTTTGGATTTGAGTACAGTGGGAAGTTATGCAAGGATTTTAAACAAAGGCAAAATACGATATTTATGGGGTTTTAAAATAAACTTTTTGGTTTGAAATATCTTAAATTTACACTAAAGTTGCAAAGATAGTACAGGGAGTTCGCATATACCCTTTACCCAGCTTCCCCTAGCATTAACATCTTATAAAACCCTGTTATATTTCTCAAAACTCACAGACTTGGTTCAGATTTCACCAGATTTTCCCACCAATGTCCTTTTGCTGTTCTAGAATCCAGTTTAAAAGACCATGTTGCTTTACGTCATTTCTGTTTTTAAATGTTTGCTCTGGCCATTCTATGGAGAATAGGTGGTAAGAGAGCAAGACTGGAAGCTGGGAGTTCAGTTGGCAGTGATTGCAATAATCCAGACCAACGATAATAATGGTAGCTTGGGCTGGAGAGGTGATAGTGGGTAAAGAGAGCAAGGATAGATGTATTTTGGAAACAGACTCACTTTCCGTTGGACTTGATGCACTAGAGGGGGGCAAAATAAGTATAATCTCAGGATATCCAGCTTTATCTACCAACCCTGATTGGCATAGTGAGGAACAGTGAAGGGAATCAAGAGGTCCACTTGAGACACAATCAGTTTGAGGTGCCATTGAGACTTACCAGTGGAAACAGCAGGTAAGGAGTTGGATGTGTGAATCTGGAGTTCAGAAAGAGGTGTAGGGCATGATTCAGAGAAAGAAATGAGGCAGGTTATCTAGGGAGAGAAGTGACAGCAAAAAGAAAGTTCTGGTGCTCCAGGATGGAGAGCACCCTGATCCTGAGAAGGATCTTCCCTTCCCATGGCTTTCAAGTCCAGCTTCTGATTATTATCTGTTCTAAGACTCATTTCCCAGGCAGTTGGGTGGCTTGATCGGTGGAGCAAGCAACTCTTGATTTTGGGATTGTGAGTTTGATCCTCACATTGGGGAGGGGAAATCTAGTTTCTTCTCCTGGGCGAGTGCCTTCTTTGGATGAATTGAGTAAACGTTTCAATCCTTTGACTTTGCCTAACTTGCATTGCATGGGAAAGTTAGCCAGAAAAATTCTCCTCATGGCCACAAAGACCTTACATTGAAAGTTACCAACTGACAGGAAATTTTATCCTAAGAACTCTGCTTATGGAGGAGTTCTTATTATAATAGTCATCATGAAGTTTGTTTCATTATTAGTATTACTTTTGTATCTTTAACATTAAGAGGGCAACGTGGATGGATTTATTTACAGATTTCAAAGTTTGCTAAAATTAATTTGTAAAGTAGGGTGGCTGTGAGAACTGTAGAATCCCTATTTACAGGTCTCTGAAGCTGATTATCTTTTCCTCAAATGGCTTCTCATTGAGGTTTATAGAAAGAAAAAAGCATTTGCTTTATTTTTAGATGTGATCTCTGATGTCTTCAACTTTTATGGTTCTGTTTTTAACCTTATATTATTATAACCAGCCACCTACAAAATCTGCAATTTTCTCTAATAAATCAGTACATGCTAAAAAGAAGGTTGCACAAAACACCCCCATTTGCTATTTCGAAGGATTATTATCCACTTTGGTTCATGAAGTGGAAAGTCAACGTCCTTGCTCCCTCGGTGTCTAATAGTATCATTTTGAGGACAATGGGAAACAGATCATGTTTGATTCCTTAAGATGGTGCCTTTGCTATTTGTGGTACAATTTGTGATCTGAGAGCTGGATGTAAAAGACATGTGAGCAAAAGCAGCATCTATCCAACAGCTTTCTGATTCTCAAGTTATATAGTCAGAATGCAGGCTATATTAATAGATATAGTGTAAAGCAGTATTTGCTTTTTATCTGGGCTTGATTCGTTGATGCTCTGGTAAATCCAGAAAGGCTTGGCTGTTAGTAGTAAGGATTAGGAAGACCATTAACCAAACTGGTGAGAAGCAGCATCATCAAAGGGACAAGGCTGAATCATGGTTGGGAAACCAGAAAACAGGGCTAGGAATGCAATGCCAACTATCAAGGTGTAGGTGACCATTTTACAGCTATTTTTTTTTTTTATGATAGTCACACAGAGAGAGAGAGAGAGAGAGGCAGAGACACAGGCAGAGGGAGAAGCAGGCTCCATGCACCGGGAGCCTGACGTGGGATTCGATCCCGGGTCTCCAAGATCGCGCCCTGGGCCAAAGGCAGGCGCCAAACCGCTGTGCCACCCAGGGATCCCCCCCATTTTACAGCTATTACAGTAATAATTGGCTCAAGCAAGAGTCATCAATGGATGCTAAAACCATTGGATGAAACAGTATTGGGGAACAGGAATTCACGCTGTCTCAAAGAATCACCCCAGAAATTATGTATTAATTGCAAACAGTAGAAAAATCTAGTGGAATACCATCAAGGAGGCGAGTTTTGCACCACCAGGAACAGGACACACTGATGTAATGTGCCTCCCATTGTGACACACGGAGAACACAACATCCTGGTGGATTATCCTTGCCAAAAGTTTTTAACCTGAATCAATCAGAAGAAAACAATCAGACAAATCCAAATTGAAAGACGTTCTACAAAACAACTAGCCAAAACTTTAAAGGAACATGTCATGAACTTAGGGAACTGCCCTAGATTTAAGACTAAAGTATAATTCAACTACTAAATTTAAAGCCCACATCACTGATTAGATTCTGAATTAAGGGGGGTGGGCCAGTGCAGAGGACAAGACATTGGGACATTTGGGAAAATTTAGATCTGGACCTATATATTAGGTAATAATATGGTACAGTATTAAGGTAATATTAAATTTCTTGCCTGTGATCTTTACATTATGTATCTTTGTTCCTGGGAGATATATGCTGACATATTTAAGAATGAAGTATCATGCAATGTATCTTACTCTCACATGGCATAGCCAAAAACAAAATTTTATTTATATATGTAGGTTTTTTTCTTTAAAAAAGGCTTATAGGACAGCCCCGGTGGCTTAGCAGTTTAGTGTTGCCTTCAGCCCAGAGTGTGACGTCAGGTTCCCAGCATGGAGCCTGCTTCTCCCTCTGTGTCTCTGCCTCTCTCTCTCTCTCTTTCTCTCTCTCTCTCTCTCTCTCTGTGCCTCTCATAAATAAATAAAAATCTTGATAAAAATTAATTAATTTAAAAGGCTTGTAAAAATTGAGGAACTATGCACATGTTGCAATGAGATGTCAAATAACTTACTCAAGGTTACACAACAAATCTATTGTTTTTCTTTTTTTGTAGCCATGAAGCAGAAGATTTTAGTCCTCTTTCCAGTGATATCCTTTTTTTTTTTTTGTAAGATTTAAAAAAACATTTTTTTTATTATTTGAGAGAGTGAGAGCATGAGCAGGGGGAGGTGCCAGGGGATAAGCAGACCCCCTGCTAAGCAAGGAGCCCTAGGTGGGGCTCAATCCCAGGACTCTGGGAATTATGACTTGAGCTGAAGGCAGACAGTTAACTGGCTGAGTCACCCAGGCACCCCATTTTCCAGTGATATCCTGATTTTGTTAATGAAACAGGAAAAAATTTAGTGTAATCATAACTATTATAAGCATTAACATTGATTCTGTTCACTTAAAAGATGTTTATGAATTAAAGATCTTTTTGAATTGCAGAAACCCTGGGTTCCTTCTGAGTAATTTCACACTATGTATGGGATGTCTCCTGAAGTTTTGAAAAGGCAGGTGGTGATGATGGAGACTAGCCTTCTAAGTGTGCCCTTCTGCTAAGGGTTAGAGCCCCGGCTGTGTGCCTCTCTGGATGTTTGTATATTACCATATTTGTGCCTCTCTCCCTACAGTACTTGTCAGGCTACATAGTAATTGCTCATGTAATCATCTCTCTCACCAAATGCATTTACAGCTGTATGAGGTCAAATACCATGGTTAATACCAATACACCATTAAGGAACAATTTAACTTTTATAGACTAAAAAACATATAACATGTTCCTGGATGGGAAAACTAAATACAATAAAGAATTAGCCTTTTTTAAATTATTTTCCAAATTAAATGTAATTCCATTCAAAATCCCAACAGGATTATCATAAATTGATTGTAAAACTAAAATGAGGAATAAAAGTCCAAAATAGCCAGAAGAAATTTCAAACAATGAACAAGGAGGGGAGAGGCACATGGGTGGCTCAGTCAGTTAAGCATCTGACTCTTGATTTCAGCTCAGGTCATAATCTCAGGGTCATGAGATTGAGCCCCACCTCTGCACACTGGGCATGGAGCCTTCTTAGATTCTCTCTCTCCCTTTCTCTCTACCTTTCCAATCCCCACCACACTAGCGCTTTCTCTTTCAAAAAAAAAAAAGAAAGAAAGAAAGAGAACAAGGAGAAGAGATTCATCCCACCAGATAACAAAACCGTATTACAAGAGTAGTGGTGTTGGCATAAAGACAGAAGTAGGGGGGCACTTGATGGGATGAGCACTGGGTGTTATTCTATATGTTGGCAAATTGAATACCAAAAAAAAAAATAAATTTAAAAAAAGACAGAAGTAGATATAAGCTGATAATGGGAGTTTGATACATGGTAGATAAAGCATCTCAAATGAATAGGGAGAAAGGACATTGGATGATTTTCTCAGAAAATAACTTTTGAGTCAACTGACATTTCAAATGGAAAAATAAAGTATTAGATCCCTACCTCACTCCGTATTAAAAAATAAGCTCCAGAAGGAGTTTAGAAACCTAAGTGTGGTAACCATTAAAGTCATTTAAGTATATTTTGCTTATGAATACTTTTACATATTGTATGAAATATGAATTTTGTCAAAATAGGGACCAAGTTCATAAGAAATTTACAATAACTGCCAGCCTGGAGTAGAGGAGGAAGGGATTTTAACTTTAAATGCAACAATTTCTTTAAAAAAGAAAGAAAAAGAAGGGGCAGAATGAGAATCAAATGTGACAAAATGTTTACATGTGTTCATTTTGAGTGGTGGGTAGTAGCTGTTTGTCACATGATCCTCTGTATCTTTCTGGATGTTGAGTATCTTGAGTTTTGAAAAAAAAAATATTCATCCAACTCTTCTGTCCCACGAAACTCAAACCTCTCCTGTTTTCTGTGATCCATTTTCAGTTCCTGTCACTTTGCAGTTGTTTCCCAAATGTTTGGCTTTCTCCCCCCACATAAGAAACCTAATTATGGGAAAACAGTGCACTACACTTAAAAATAAGGCACACCATTCCTGTTTATTTACCTAGAATTTTGTGTTTATGTTTGTTGAGTCCAGTTGTTGGCACCTCAGTGAATGGATTACTTACAACAGATGGTGGCCAACCAGCTTTGGGTCTTGGAGCATCAAGGATGAGGACACTCTAGGAATCTGCCCAAAGCTAGCAGCTGACCAGTCCCATGTAGCAGGATGATGTACTAGATTCAGAGAACTCACCTTGAACCAACAGGGTGTAGAGCAGGGCTCAGACACTCAATGATAATGGTTCTTCAATGTTCTGAATCCTCAGCTGTTAAAAGGGGAACATGACACCCACTTCAGGAGGTTATTGGGAGGATTTGATGAGAGGATGCATGTCAGATACTTCATAAACAGTGGTTCTTATTTCCTATTTTACTTCAGCTACATATGCTTCATGAAATCCACTTCAGAGTTAGACTCCCGGAGATCTGCAGGCAGAGAAGTTGAGTTCTTTCAGAGGAAAGGTGCTGTGTTCTCATATTTTCAATGTCTGCAGTCTCTTCTCCTTTTCCACTATCCAGAAGAGGGTTCCTGACACATAAGCTGAAAAGACACACGTCCCTGGGAGATTTTAAGTTCACTTTTCCAAGATGGAGGAGGGAGTGATCACAAACTGGAGCCCTCAACCCTCTGTCTCAGGGCCTTCTGGCTGGAAGTTGGGAATTCTGCTTTCGGGACCAGTCCTAACCTTGGTTCTTCCTCACCCATAGGGAATCTTGATGGGCATATCTGGGTTTCTCAGAGGTGACAGATGCCAGTCCCATTGTTCTCAAATGGTCATTGGCAGGATGGAGGCAGAATGATGGAGGGATGCAGACTGTGGGCACTGAAGTCAGACCATTTGGGTTTGATTCCTGGGTCAGCCGCTTAGCTGGTTAAGGCATTTTACTTCACCTCAGTGTGACCCATAAACAAGTTTAACAATAGTTCCTACTCAGGGCAGCCTGGGTGGCTCAGAGGTTTGGTGCTGCCTTCAGCCCAAGTCGTGATCCTGGAGTCCCCGGATCGATTCCCATGTCAGGCTCCCTGCATGGAGCCTGCTTCTCCCTCTGCCTATGTCTCTGCCTCTCTCTCTCTCTCCATGTCTCTCATGAATAAATAAATAAAATCTTAAAAAAAAAATAGTTCCTACTCATTGGGTACAGGTGAAGGTTAAATGTGTTAGTCATAAAAAGTACTAAGAGTAGTGCTTGGTACACATAGTAGGTTCTCAACATGTTAGCTGTAACTGGCATTTCCATATCTCATCAAGTCTACGGTTGCCATTGGTTTTTACTTTTTAACAACCCTAAAAACAAAATGTGTATTGGAGTTGATGGCATTGTGCAATTATAAATGGTAGCTTTTATGTGTGTGTGTGTGTGTGTGTGTGTGTGTGTGTGTGTGTGTGTGCTGTAACTGGTAATGTCTTAGAATCAGTGTGAATTCAGCGTGAGCCCTCCTCCTGTACAGGATGTCGAGATGTCTGAATAGTGAATTTAAGCACTGAATAATGTTTGCATGGGAAGTGTGAACATTGAACTGAATTCTGCCAAAGAGAAGTCATTGATTAATAAGCTATTCAGTTGTTCAGCCTGGAAGGTGGTGTGTTAACTTTTTCCAGGGCACTGCCTGGCTTCCTAGTGAAGCGAATGACTTGATAGAGCTCTGAAAAAGGAACAGGTGAATCTTCTCCACTCACGGGTTCAGAGCCATCATCTTTGTAAAATGGATTTCTCTCTAAAATCCCTGGATGTCATCTCGCGGATAAATACCTGCAAGGGGAAAGTCTCTGCGAGAATTTTAGTCTTTTTTTTTTTTTTTTTAATGGGGCAAGGGGATGATAGGGGGTGACCTTATGGAAAAGAAGTTAATGATTTCCAGTAGTCACAGCCTAAAAGCAATTTTTTCCCGTTGATTCACTGAGAGTGCTGCTTCCATGTACTCTACTTGTACACAGACTATGTGTTTTAACCAAGCAGCAGGTCAGCTGTTGCACACCAAATTCTGTAGTTGATATTCTGAGACTAATAGCGATTCTAATACTAAGCTGTTAAATCATATTTAAATCATATTTCTGCACTAATACCTATTGAAGTCCTGTTTATAGCCCATCAGACTTTACAGCCGTTTGGCACATAAACTTATTAAATATAAACTTCATGGAGCTGCATCTGAAAATCTTCCATCTTGTTCCCAGCCCTTTAAAGAGCCAGTCGTAAACACTTTTGGAATATGCAGACCATTATGAAGAGTAATTTTAATTTTCTTTAGCTATGCCAGTTAGATTAATAAATAGACATTGAAAAGCATGAATGAAATACTGTCACGGAGTAGACACTCAGGGTTGAAACCAAATAATAGACCATTTGGTGCTGAAATGTTTTATTATCACTCATACCTAGGTTCAGAGGAAATCAGAAATCTGTCATGAGGTTAAGTTTGTTATTAACTCAAATTCACCTTGGTTGGCATGCCAAAACTACGGTGAAATATTGAAATGAAATATGAAACATATTAAGGAAGGTCCTCAGGAATGAAGGACACTGGAAAGATTGATTTTTTTTCTAGTAACTTAATTTTGATTTATGTATGAAGACTTGTTTTCAACACCCAGCTAAATTTGCTTAGAACCATCTGGGTCTCTTGAAATAGATGATGTTAAACCAGATCCACCAGTTGCACACATGCTATGCCTTTGTTGAGGGTTTTTGTAACTGTTTGAAATAGAAAACAATTTTGCTTAAAAAAAAAAAAGTAGTCATGTGATACTTAGGAGTGGCTTAATCTGCTTTGGTTAAGAGTTCATGTAACTGCATATTGCTTCCTCTTCCTAATATTTGCTCTTTGTATTTGAAAAATCTTACTGTTGTAGAAGAATCTCCTCTCATATAGTTAAGGATAAAAATTAATTATTGACTTGATCTGGGTACAGATTTTTGGAAGTTATGGGGGTTTTTGTTAGGTTGGTTCTCCAGCTGCCCTGAAGATTGAATCTTCTGGTGCCCACTTTGTAAATTTGCATCATGGGGTGTTGAGGAACAGAACGTACACTGGGTCAAAATTATCGTTAGTACTTGTACAAACAGAAGAGTGCAATGTAGAGGACTTTTTAAACTCTATATATTTTATCTTGTTCCAAGCCAATGCCCCTCAGATAACAGGTGTTTGGTTACACTGACAAAGTCAAGAAGTGGTTCTGTTGAGTGAAACCTTCAGGGACTTGAACAGGTTTCTCTTGCTGCAAAGTTGGGGTAATGTACTTGAAGAGTCCTACCTTGTCTCAAGGGCAGTCAGCACCAGCCTCAAAAGATGGAGGAGCTACAGCTGTTTTCAACAGACCTAGATTTTCCTTAATAAGTAAAGTTGGGTTATTCCCAACTGTCAAGAATGTAGAGTCTTCTGGTTGAAAGACTGCTCCTTTTACCCAGAGGTGTAGTAAATTCATATATTTGGAATATTCTTCCCCCTGGATTTTTCTTACCCCCCTTGGATCAGTTTTCTAAGTGATAAGGAACATTCTGAACTAAATAATTGTTAAAGCCACCTATATCACATTTCCTACAGTTGATAGGTGGTTAGTAAATACCAATTGTCTTCCTTGATCCCTTTGTCTTAACTTCCCAGTGGGAATCTGGGGAATCTTTTTTTTTTTTTTTTTTTGCACTGAAAGGAGGTTAATTTATTGCATGCGAAACTGTGTTGAGCCTCTATTTAGTACCAGGAATTGTCAGTTTGGGGAGGCAGGTCCTGTCATTGCAGCGTAATGTGCTATAAGGAACACAGGAGGGAGGGGATCCCTGGGTGGCTCAGCGGTTTGGCGCCTGCCTTCGGTCCAGGGCGTGATCCTGGAGACCCAGGATTGAGTCCCACATCGGGCTCCCTGCATGGAGCCTGCTTCTCCCTCTGCCTGTGTCTCTGCCTCTCTCTCTGTGTCTCTCATGAATAAATAAATAAAATCTAAAAAAAAAAAAAAGAACACAAGGAGAATGGGACTAGAAAGAAAGGATTGAATGCAGGGAGAAGCTAGTTGAGAAAACAGATTTGTGGTAGATCAGATGGGAAAGAACACAGGCCAAATCTTAACGAAAGCAGCAACAGCAGAAATAAGACCAGAGGGAATTAGGAAGACGGAGAAGCATGGGTGCTGAGTTAAATTTGGGAATGGGATGGGAAGACTGGCTCAGAGGCCTGAGATAATTCAGGTTTTTGCCTTGGATAGGTGGTAGTGCCACAGGGAGGTAGCAGGATTTAACCCCAAGTGGTCTGGTTATCCTCTACTGCTTCCCTGAGGAGGACAGAGAGAAGCAGAAGTAAGTCCAGACCTCATCACATTGTCATGAAACTCCAGAGTATCAGAGATTTTTAAAAAGCCATTAAAAGTTGCTTCAGAGGGAAGACAGATCACACAGAAAAGGATCGCCATAACCCTGATCATGGACTTCTGGTTAGCAACTATAGATGAGAAGTGAATGAAGGGCTATATTTAATAAGTGGACCCAGGGAAAGGCATGGAATACAAAACAGGAATGTGGGCTCATTGACTGATAAAATGTTAAAAACTCACCCTTGCCTGTGAAATACTGAGTAGAAGGAGCCAGCGGGTGAGATTTTGGAAGTAGAAGAGTCTGCTCCCAGAAGGTAGAGGGAATGGTCTTCCTGAACCTCCCAGACAGGGAGGGAAAGATGGCCAGTGAGTCAGTGGCCTCATGACTCATGACCTCTTCTTTCTAGGAATGTGAAAAGAAAAGTCGTCTACGGAAAAGGAAAGACATAGAAAAAAAGGACTTAAAGAGGTTGATGAAAGTTCAAGATAACCTATATAGGAAATGATGAGGGAACCAACTCCAGAAGAGTAAGAGGATTTCTTGAAGCGTTTGGCAGCCTGGTGATTTGAGAAATTTTGAATGACTTAGTGCCACCAGCCTAAGTAATTGTGTCACTTTCCCCGGCTGTGCTTTTCAGCCTGCGTCTAGGAGCAGAGGAAATGGTTGAATTGATCCAAGATCTGCTTACAGGGTGGGTTTAGCAGGGTGTGGAAAAATCCAGTGAGTAAGTCAAGGTCCTAACGAGTCTTGAGTGTGGTGGAAGGTCTCGGGGATTGGAGAGTTAGGCCAGGTCAAGGTGGAGGTGTCTGGGAGTGAGAATGAGGGGTGAAAGTTGAGACTGAAGAAAGAGCAACCAGCGTTCTCAGATTTCAGAAGTGGAATAATTTCCGGGAGGTTTGAGACAATGTTGAGGGCTTAAAAGGAAGTGGGTAGGAAGGAGACTTAGAAGTACAGGTCATCAGAGGATGAGCAGAAAGAGAATTAGGGGGCACCCCTGGTGGCTCAGCAGTTTAACGCTGCCTTCGGCCCAGGGCATGATCCTGGAGTCCCGGGATCGAGTCCCGCGTCAGGCTCCCTGCATGGAGCCTGTTTCTCCCTCTGCCTGTGCCTATGCCCCTTTCTCTCTCTCTCTTTCTCTCTCTGTGTATGTGTGTATCTTCCATGATTAAATAAATAAAATTTAAAAAAAAGAGAGAGAGAATTAGGCTCTGGAATTGGATGGATTGTCCACGTGGACACTGACATCTCAAGTTCTGTAGGCATGAATTGGAGTAAAGCAGAACCATGGTTCCCTGGATCTGATTCAGTGAATTGAGGGACTCAAGTTTTCCAGATCCGTGATCTGTAAGTAACACCCTTTGACAGTGAGGCATTTGTGGCTAGGCAGCATGAGCCTGGCAGGAGGAGTGCCAGTCATTCTATAAGTGACCACTAACCTCTAGGAATTGACTCCCAAGGAGTCTTTATAATCATTTTCTAGAAATGGATTGATTAATGATTCCGCACATGCTGCGTCTTCACTACTGAGCTCTATGTTCCAAGGGAGTCCACTTCCTCTCCATGCAGGCAATCCAGTTCATTCCACACAGTGCCAAACCACAGGGGCTGTGGGGTTTGCTGCATTGCAGACCTCGATCCACCTCTTAACCAGAGCCAGGGGGTTCATTTGTTCAATCTGAGCAGTAATCACAGAATTCAATAGTTCTCTCACACCTTTTCCCCAGGTTCCAAAGTCCAGAATCTGAGCCACTTGCTGACTTGGGTGATGAAGGCAGGGCCCCATCTAATGGCCCTTTTGCAAAGTACAGGAGGAGCAAGCAGGCTCTCCTTTGTCCCTCTTGTCAGTGGAAGGGAGGCAGAGGGGAAGAGGGTAAACCAGCTGTCCCCCGCTTGGAAGTGATTTCTTCAAGAGTGGGGAAGTAGTAGTGGTAACAGTCATATGGATGTTGGCAGGAATAGTTACTGAGCATGAGCCCAGCATCCTGCTAGCCTATCTATAGTCATGGTCTTACTAAATGCTCACCACTATTATTATCCCCATTCTACAGCTAAGAACTGAGTCTTAATGAGAGCGAGTGGTCTGCCCATGATCAGAGCTAGCATCAGCCCTGGGACTTGATTCTAGGTCAGTCTGGCTTGGAGCATAAGCTCTCGTATAACTAATATGCTATATTTGGCTCTAAAAATTGAATTATATGACTGTATGTGGAATCTGCTACCTGAGTTTTTAAAGCCTGGCTGCGGGTTTAAATTTTATAGCGAGGCAAGGGAAACAGTCCCTCCCATGTTACAGGAGCAATGTCAAAAAAAAAAAAAAAAAGAAGAAGAAGAAGAAGAAGAAGAAGCATTTTCCTCCTTCCAAGTTTTATAGGGCAGCAAATATTCCTGAAAAGAATTGTGGTTGTAATGATATCCTTTATGATCTTGTTTTTTCAAAAACTCTTTATTAGTGGGAATTTTCTCAGGGGTTTAGTGCCTTATAAAGCATGTTGATCAACTTTAGAATAGTCAGGAAAATGGCATTTCAAACGTGTCTTCAGTTTTTATACATCCTCAAGTACGGGGGAAGGACAGCTGGGTCATCTTGAGTCTGCCTCAAGTCAGATACCTGGAGGCTAGATGGGTGGTAAGTTGGTGGCATGTGCCAAGCGGGATGAAGATGATCAGATCCTGAGAAAAGAAGGATCTAGGTGGAAAACACCATGAGACTGGCTCCCAGAGATCCAAAGGCAAAGGAAATAAGTTAAAAATAAAACAGGGCTAATGATAAACTAAGGGCTCCTTGACAGGAGCAAAGTTGAAATGACAACTCTATTCCTAGAGCCCAACGTCCAAACAATTTATTTTTCCTACCTTTTGGTCCCTGTGTGCCTTTCTCAGCTGAGATCAAGTGCCAGAGGACGTCTCAAAATATCCACAGCCAAAACTACTCAGCATATCTTCCCATGTGGAAGGAAGGACAGCTCTGCAAAAGTCTTTGTCCTGAACTGTTTATGGATTTTCCACAGTCTGTGCAAGACTTTGGACACATGCCACCTGCCAACTGGCAGCTGCCACCCAGCCTGGGGATGACCTTGCCCCTGATGCAGGAGAGTCCTCATCAGATTTACTGTGACTTCCCCGTGTTTTATATACTCACCCTGACCTTTTCTTTCTTTTTTTTTTTTTTTTTTAATTTTTATGATAGTCACACACAGAGAGAGAGAGAGGCAGAGACATAGGCAGAGGGAGAAGCAGGCTCCATGCACTGGGAGCCTGACGTGGGATTCGATCCCGGGTCTCCAGGATCGCGCCCTGGGCCAAAGGCAGGCGCCAAACCGCTGCGCCACCCAGGGATCCCCATCCTGACCTTTTCTTAATGGAGATTCTAGTTAAGAGAAATTGTGTTAATGGCTCATGTATTTCTGTCATCCTTCTAAATGATGTGAGTGCTATGGATGGGGCGCCTGGCTGGTTCAGTCGATAGAGCATGCAGCTCTTGATAGCAAGGGCGTGAGTTTGAGCCCCACATTGGGTGTAGAGATTACCTAAATGATGTGAGTGGTATCTAAAGACACTACAGTATGTCCTTGAATTTGTTGTGGGCTGGGTCTGTGAGTCAGAATGGACAATAAAATAATAAGGAATGTGGGCACGTGGGTGACTCAGTAGTTGAGCGTCTGCCTTTGGCTCAGGTTGTGATCCTGGGTCCTGGGATCAAGTCCCACATTGGGCTCCCTGCAAGGAGCCGCCTTCTCCCTCTGCCTAGGTCTCTGTGCCTCTCTCTGTGTCTGTCTTGAATAAATAAATAAAATCTTAAAAAAGAGAGCATTGTGTTATATATTATCTCAGTTAACATTCAGCACAGCTTAAGGTGTGGCTACTCTTAGGCTCAGTTTGTAGATGAGGGCACTCCTCTTGAAAGATATTTAAATAAATTGCCCAAGGCCGCATAATTAACAACAGACAAAACTGAGGTCCCCAGGGTTTTAATTCTGTGTCCTTTGGTCTTTCCACATTCCACTTCAGCTGCCAAGGAACAGGTCCTGTGGCCAGAGAATACCTCAGTGGGAAGCATCAGAGGTAGAAGATTCTTTCCCCTAAACTGGCTCTCTGTGAATTAATGGAACAATGAATGGGCCATGGGTGATAAATGAAAGAATTATTCAGTAGTTGGGTTGAAAAAGTCTTCAGTATGTAAACAAGTCTTACATAAGTTATGAAAAATGAGATTGAAAAAAATGAGACAGGAGAGTAAAGAGACAAAAATATTTTCTTTATCAAGCCTTGAGGGAAAAACACTCTTCAAATACCTAATGTGGCATTTCTCTTTAAAAAAAAAAAAAAAAAAAAAAAAACACGTTAAGACCAGAGCCCCATTTTTACCCCAAACCCAAATGCAGATGTCTTCAAGAGCTGCTTAGAGAATGAAGCATCTCACAGAAAATCAGCTTTTCCAGAAAGCCCTCCAGAAGCATCCTTACAGCCCAAGCAGCCTCTACATGCAGGCCGAGGCCCTGTGGCCCACACATGGGTGACCAGGCATGGAATAAGTGCCCTTTGCCTGGAAGACTGTGTGTCCATCTCAGAAGCAGATTTAAAGCTGAGCTTCATAATGGAAACGCTGACACAACCTGCTATCAGCAGCCACGATATTAAAACAGGCAGAGAGCCAACAGCAATGGCTTGGCGCCAGGGAGGAGAGATTAACATCACAACTAAGAGATTTTAGGCTCTGGGCCAGGAGAGTTGCCCCCCCCCTTTTTCATTAAAAAATAATAAAAAGGAAGAAAAAAAGAACGGTAGGTACGAGAGAATTCTTGTTGAGCTACTCTCCTTCAGATTGTTCTCTTCAAATATCCAGATAAGCAGAGAAACAAACCACTGTCTACCTAACAACTTAAAATGGTCTCTGAGGTGGCCCTTCCTGCTGGTCACACTCTGTTGTCCTTGGTTGGCCCAGGTGCAGAGGGAAAAAAATGATCAGCAAGGCCCGTCTTTCCACTTGGAGTTGAAGGAAATATACCACTGGAGCAAAAATTCAGGTTGCTACCTTCTTTGCCCAGTGGGGAGGTCTGAGGACGAACTGTGCGGTGGTGGTAGCCTATGGCACCTGCTGCTTGGAATGTGGCACATCGTTACAGGGCCCAGTGAGACCCCTTGCAAAGACGGCCCTTTATTGAACAGCTGTTCCCATTAGGGTGCAGCCTTCTGAGATTTCGGGAGAGGTAGACAGCCCCAGGATGCAGCAGTGCCTAGGCACGCGTTTTGCAAGAGAACTTAACACTATCTCTGGACACTCGGCCCTAAGTGCCCAGAGCCTGAGCAGCCCGGATGGGCAGGAGGTCCTCCGTCACAAATAACCCTCAAGACTCAATGATGTGCCCAGTTTTCTCCTGTTCAGAAGTTGCCTCTGGCGTCTTAGCTGCTTTCTCCAAACCAGAAGACAATTTCTTGTGACCTTCTTTTCAACTTTTTATTTAAATTTTTTTTTCAAACCTGCAGGGCTGTTGTAAGAATGGAGTGATTCTGGATTCACCACTTGTTAACATTTTTCCACATCTGCTTTGTCTCTCTCTCTCTCTCCATAAATATTAACACTTTTTTTTTCCAGAACCCTATGAGAGTAAGTTGCAGATATCATGACCCCTTAACCCTTAAATACATAAGTGTGCGAGTCTTAAGAACAGGGACTTTCCCTGGGGCGCCTGGCTGACTCAATGGAGCACATGACTCTTGATCTCAGGGTTGTGAGTTCAAGCCCCACGTTTGGTATAGAGATAATTGAGAAATAAAATCTTTTTTTTTTAAAGATTTTATTTATTTATTTGATAGAGAGAGCACAAGCAGGAGGAGTGGCAGGGAGAGGGAGAAGAAGAAGCAGACTCCCCGCTGAACAGAGAGCCCCATATGGGGCTTGATCCCAGGACCCTAGGATCGTGACCTGAACCGAAGGCAGATGCTTAACTCACTGAGCCACCCAGGTGCCCTAGAAATAAAATCTTGAAAAAAAAAAAAAAAAAGACAAGGACTTTCCCTTACATAATCATAATGCAATGATTAAATTCTGGAAATTTAACATTGATGCAATGCTATTTTCTGAGTCATATTTACATTTTGCCAATTGTCTCTATAATGACTTTTATGGTGAACAACCCTCATAGTTCGTGTTTCGATAAAGGCACATAAATTGCATAGAGTTGCCACTTTCTTTGGTCTCCTATCATCTAGAGGACTTTTCTCAGCTTTCTTTGTCTTTCATGACACTGATTTTTTTTTTTTTGAAAAGAAGCATAGGCCATGTTTTGTTGGATGTCCCTCATCTTGGGTTTTCATAATTGTGTTCTCATGTTTGAGTTTAGACTGTGCATCTCTGGAAGGAATTCTACAGTAGCAAATATTGGGTCTTTGTGGACTCCCAAAATCTCTTTCCCCAACATGTATGGCTGCCCTGACTTTGCCCTCCTTTCATTTTCCAAGCTGGGTTCATCACAGAGCTGGTATTGTGGCTGCGATGTGAGGGGTCAGCATACGCCAAGGCACAGGCTGACGTGCTCTTCCAGCACCGGAGAAGGAATAATGGCCACCTGCTCTGGAAGGTCACCCTGAAGAGAGAGAGAGAGGGCAGAAAGAACCCGAAAACAGAAGCAACAGTGGACTCCTGCTAACCTGGCCTCTAACTTGGACAGACTGCTGATGAATCCCTAACAGGATCATTCAGAGCAGAAGTAGGTCTGACCAGATTAGGAAAAAGAGGCCAAATTAAATTGCTGAGCTTAGAAACTCCATTTGGATGGTTTTACCTCCTAACTGTTACATCCATCTTGTTTTTCTCCATTCCAACTACTGTCACTCTAGTTGAAGTCCTTATCTCTTTTCTAGGACAATCTCTCTTACTAGACCCACTTCCCATAGAGCTGCCTGAGGGGATCCATGCAGACCCCAAATCAGAACATTTTGCAGTGGCTTCCATTGCCAGGATGGAATTCCATCTGACCACTACTTTCCTCTGCAGTTTCTTTACTCTGTCCTCCCTGCCTTGACTTAAAGCCCCCAAGTCTCAGATGTTTATGGAAACTCCAGCATCATCACCTGGGAGCTTATTAGAATCTCAAGTCCTACCCCAGGCGCACTAAACCAGGACCTGCATTTTAGCAAGGTTCCCTAGATTTGTGTGCACATGAAAGAGCAGGAAGTGTTATTTAGAATGTGCTGGAAGGGTCTGTTCCTTGCGAGATCTTAAGTTGCCCCTCAGGCTCTTGCTGTCCTTGGTACTGAGGCATGACTCTTAAATATTCTTTGATCCAAGGGATTCAGACTCTAAAATTAAATGGTGTAGTTATTTTTTTCCGAATTTGCAAAAAAGAAGGAAATTTCACGGATGGGCTTTTTTTTTTTTTCTCAGTCTTTCCTTTTCCTCTCACCATTTTTCTCCTAAACTTTGACATCCGCTACGACTTGTTGGCTAACAAGATGTCCTCTGCTGGCAAACAACAAACTGGATGAACAGCTAACAAATGCTAATGTTAACAGCCAAAGCTGATGGTATTTAGTCGAATGGTTCGGCTCAGTAGCAGCAAAACATTAGGTTTGATTATGTATGAGACGTTAAAAGACAGAGGGATGCACAGGTGAATGAGAAACATCAGTTGTGTAGCCTAGTTCCCCCTACCTTGGAGCCACATGGGCTCCTGCCACTGGGGCACATTATGGGGCCTAGGCAATGACCATCTATTTTACTGGAGCCATTGAGATCCTGCTAGTCCAGATTTGCAGAGTTCAGTGAATTGAAAAACTTTTGCTGTCACCTGTCAAGTTGATTTCATCTCCCACAGCCAGAGAGCACTCCAAACTAAGACAGCTGGGACATTTACTCTGGGTTCTCCAGTTTAATAGATAAATAGCTTTTAAAACAAAAATCACAATGTGCCTGTTGCCACTTGTTAGATTTGACTTCAGTTGAAGAGACTTCAAAGGCCTGGAGCTGAAAGATCATTGTATACCCTTTCCTGGAGTGTGAATGATTTATGACCCTCTAATTTTACAAAAGTAGCAACAGCAGAGACAAACTACTGATTTACAGGTAGTATTCCCCTGGGAATTACATTAGGGACCTATGCATTGGGTTCTCTGGGAACCCAAAAATTGAATCATAACCAAATGTCACACACACACACAATGTCACCATACGTATTGTTGCTTTAGTAAAAGGAAGGCTTGGCAGAAGCCATGACTTTGAAAGATGAGTTGGTATGAGCCAGGTAGATAGATGAAGAAGAACCTTCATTGAGGAGCAAGAGCTGGGGCTTGGAAGGTTGAAATGGTGAGTTAGAGAACCTGATGTTCTCCGTGGGGAGTAAGGCATGCCTGGAGCAATGAAGAGGGAAAGAAGGACAGGGAGTGTGAGCTTGTAGGTAGATACAAGTGTACTAATTCCATACACTGGTATAGCATTTGGGAGCTTGAGAAGCACTATCACATCCATTCTCTCACCTGGTTCTGATGGCTCAGTGAGGGGGCAGGATGCGGAGAGGACTCACTTCCAGATGATGGAATGGAACGGGGAAGGGTTCATGGGATCAATTCCTAAGCCATGGAGCCAGGCTTAGAACCAGATGCTTTGACCCCTGAACTGTAAAGAAACCATTCTAGCATATCGGGAACCAAACAAGGTGAACATGTGGATGGATGGATAGATATGTAGGGGTGGAAAATGTTTCCCTTCTTCTAAGTTCTAAGTTCTTTAACTTCCCTAATAATTAATTGACAGAAGACAGATTGATAGAAGAAAAATTAATTTTGGGTGTATGGGAACCCTGTAAAAATATGGGACTCAAAGAAGTGACCGGTGCAGAAGTGACCAGCACAGTGACCAGCATACACCTTTTAGACAAACAGTAAATTTGTGAGGAATTGACAAGATAAAGGGATTTGGGCTTGGAGCAGTAAATTAGTGAAGAAGTAACAAGGTTGCTTTATATAGCTTCTCGACTCTAAATTCCCTATTTCTGGTGGTAAGGATGCCATCTACCCTCCCTGTATGAGGAAGGTACTTTTCACATGGGAGATTTATCTCCTTCTTCCAGGAGGACAAAGAAGGGTCACGGTGTCCTTCTTGAACCAGCTGTCTCTCAAGTAATTTTATTTTTTTCTCAAGTAATTTTAATTCAAAATAATCATTAGGTCAAAGTGGCATATTTTGGGGTGGCATATTCTGCTCTCCTTCAGGTAGATGGGATGACAGATGGATGGATGCATGCATGGATGGATGGATAGACAAACAGATGAATGGATTGTGGAAACTAGGATATCAAAAGGAAGTTTGGGGCACTTGGCTGGCTCAGTTGGTAGACCATGTAACTTGATCTCAGGGTCATGAGTTTGAGCCCCACTAGAGCTTATTTTTTAAAAAGAAAAGGAAAAGAAAGGAAGGAAGTTAGAAGTCCTGCATTCATCCAGGTGAATAGAGAATAGAAGGTCTGTCAAGGAGATGGATTGCTGAAATATAGAAGCAGTGGAATTAATAAAACTTAGTGCCTGAGCAGATGCAAGAATGAGAAAGAAATAAGAGCTTAGAATGACACCCAAGTTTCTACTCTGGATGATTGAAAGACCACAAGAGGAGTAGCAGGCTCACACCCTAGAACCAAGAAGGTAGGATTTGGGATGATGAATGATTTGGAATGATGAATGTAGGATTTGGCATGTTAAATTTGAGTAAAGCCAGAGATTGGTGTCCAATAATCAGTCTGTATCAAAAGGTCTGGAATTCAGGAAAAGCGTCTAGAATATAGAGGAGATATGTTAGGTCATTCACAATCAAAGATTAACATTTTGGGGCACCTGGCTGGCTCAGTCGGTAGAGCATGCGACCTTGATATCAGGGTTGTGGGTTTGAGCCCCATGTTGGGTGTAGAGAGTACTAAAAAATAAAATCTTCAGATTGTTTTAAAAAAAAAAAAACACAAAGACTAGTATTTTTTTACAGGTGTTCAGTGTAGTATTATAAACGTTGCAAAGAGGACCAAAAGGGTGAATGGAGTGGGGAACAGTTGACCATAGCAAGATGCGTGCATTTGTATTACAGGAATATAATGAAACGCAATTCAGACTTTGAAAATGAGTGCCGGCCTTGTTCCCCCTTCAGCGATAGTGACACCTGACACCCAGGGCACTTACCAAGGCCAGGTCAAAATGAACTGGGCCTTGCCTGCTTTCTGTCATGGATCCCTCTCTGCTACCCAAAGAGGGAAGCACAGATACTGCTCTTATTTTACAGATCAGAAAAATGAGGTCCAACTGTCCTCAGTATCATGTGCAAGGTCACCCAGCCAAGCAGCAGAGCCCGGTCGCAAGCCTGCGTCTGCTGACACTGGAGTCAGGCCTTGTCACTGCCACGCCGTATTTTCTCTCTCTGTAATTTTCTTAACTGTATTTCCCACGATAAAGAGGTATTACAGGAAGGAAAAAAGAGAAAAGAGAAGGTTGCTGATCCAGGAATGACATGACAGACGGTCCAAAGTTGGCCCCCCATGCTAGCCTGTCAGGGCAGGAAAGCCACAGCCGAAGGAAAGCCTTCCCTACCCACTGGGAGAAAGCACAGGTGACAGACCCCTTTGGGAGCTTCAGGCCTGATCACCCACCACCTTGGGAAGAGTTTAGGGAGCTAATCCGCTCCCATCCGCTGAGCCACCTCTGTCTTATCCGTGCCTGGAGTGATCCTTCTGGAGCCTTCCGGTTGGCTGCCTGGGGTGTGTCCACAGAACTCAGCCAGGCAGCCTCGCAGAATTCTCCAATTTGGCTTTGAGCGGTATTTAGAACCAATCCCACAGAAGGGAAAACCAAACAAAACATGACCTACCAGGCACATGTAACAATTTGTTCCTTTATTTTGTTTTTTCTGACAGTAGATGCAATCTATCATGATTCTGAAGTGGTTTTGGGCTGGTGCCCATTACGTTGTTTTGCCCAGAGAGGCACGCCAGGAATGAGCTAGAAGGAGACACAAGGCCCTGAAGTACCTCAGGACGCTTGTGTGGCGGATGAGAGGCAGGGACTCTTGGGCCTCTGGAGTGAATGAAGCTGCCGCCAGCCCTGTGGCAGTTCTCCCCATTGTCCGCCGACTCCCCTTTGTGGCTGCCCCACCACTTGGGCCTCAGCGAGCCATCTGTCTCCACCATTGGTTCCCTTCCCTCAAGGCCGAGCTGGTAGCTTCTCAGGGAAAAGCAGGTACTAGCCATTTTTCTCTGTCAGGAACTCTGCTGCTTTGTGCAGAGGATTCATTGCTGAAGCTCAAAAAAAAAAAGGTTTGGGGAAGGACGGGGAGGGGGTGTTCAGAGTCACCTTGCAGAGCCAGGCCCACAGGGAGCCCGACCGCCGGCTGCTGGTGGGAGAAATGTCTGCTCCTCAGCTTCAGAGAAAACCATGGGCTCCAGTTCCCAGAGACCACCCTGTGAATTGAAATGAGAAAGAACTGGGAGAAATTGCAACTATTTTGAGCTCCGCTTCTGAGACTTATTTTAGGAAGCATTATTGATCATCCTGCGGGGAAGCCGTCCCCCGCCTCGGGGCCGTGTCCCCACGTGCCCGTGTGCGGCCTGGGCCTGAACTGGCGGCGGCCTGGGTGTCCGAAGGGGGCCGCGGCCCAGGGGAAGAATTCGGCTTGAGGCTGCTCTGTGCCAAAATTAGCCCAAGTTTATGAAAAGAGCCTTGTTCCAGCTGCCCTGGGAACCATAACTTGGAAGCATTTTTTTGTGCCTCTGAAGCCTTTTTAGTAAATGAATTGTGTCGGAGCATGTGTGACCCTTTCTGCATTGCTTGAATATACTTCTCTGTCCTTTTCTCAATTAGTTGCCATGACCCGGAGCACCTTATTAGAACATTGTTTTTCCAATCACAATCTTTTTTCCCATCGGTCACCACGTCACTGTGACTACTGTCTCTTGAACCTTCTGCCCTACCTTTTCATCTCCCCCAAACGAACTGCAGGGTTCACCATGGCTCCCTGCCTCAAACCTTAGGTCACCGCGCGAAACGGTTCTCAACCCTCCGCTGGTGCGCCAGAGCTCTTTCTAGACACATCCCGGAATAGACTGAAGTGTCCTTTCCCTCAAAGGGATCACACTGGGCAATCATTTCTACTTTGTCGGGCTCTCTTACCCTTAGATCTCCACCCTGCCACGTGCCCAGGCACCCTTTCCTCTTGCGTCTCTCTGTCGCCCTCGCTCCCCACGTGCGTGGACCAGCAGCTTTTTATTTTGGACTTTATGGATGAGCAATGCCCTTGTATCTTCTGTATGGTTGTCACTGGGTTTCTCTCCCTGTTGAATTTGCTGCAACCTTTGAGGTAAGTGGGGGAATGGAAGGAAATCTCCTCCATGGGCCAATATTGAAGAAAAAATGACTCCTGGCACTTGTTAAAGATGGTAAGGCAAGCCTCATTCAGGGAGACTAATACAACGAATATTTGTTATAGGGAAGAGAGATGAGCTCAACTCTGAGCACAGAAAGGGCTAGCAGTGACTGACAGTCAAGGTGCAGCATGGGGATCGGTGGATGGAAGGAGGATTCTGGCTGAATGACAGGATTCTTTTTTTCTCTCTCTCTTTTTTTTAAGAGAGACAGAGAGAGCAGGGGGAGGGGCAAAGAGAGAGGGAGAGAAAGAATCTTGAGCAGACTCCCAATTGAGTGTGGAGCCCCACTTGAGCTCCATCCCTTGACCTGGGCTGAAAGCAAGAGCTGGTTCCTAATGCAACTGAACCACCCAGACACCCCTGACTTGAGAGGACTCTTGCTGACGGCAAGCCAAGGTGATAGCAAGAGTGAGAGATTTCTCCCTAAATGTGCCTCAACAGGATTCTTGCTTTAAAAAAAAAAAAAAAAAAGGCACTAAACCAGCCAAGGACAGAGCCCAAGGGTGAGGCCTAGTTGAAAAGAAGACCTGCAGGTGAAAGTTGGGTCTAGACAAGGATCTCCATCACCAGCCTGAAGTCCACACTTCAGGAGCTCAAGTTTGCTTTTCATCTTCTAACCTCTTTCTTCTGACTGCACACATTGAATAACACAACAAAGAAGGCCTGGTTGCCTTTATTCATGGAAGTTCAGAACAGTGTGGCCTCTTGGAAAGCTACTCTTTGTCTACTCCAGGGAGTTTCATCTTGAGTTTGAGAAAGGTGGTCTCCCCCGCCAAAAAAAGTGGAGAGTTGTATTGGTGTCCTAGGATGACCATAACCAATTACCACACACTGGGCGGCTTAAAAAAGCAGAAATGTATTCCCTTATAGTTATGGAGGCCAGAAGTCCAAAATCAAGGTGTTGGCCAGGGCTGTGCTCCTTGCAAAGGTTCTGGGAAAGAATCTCCTTGTGTGTCTGTGTCCTCTTCAAAAGAGGACATTCACTAGTCATGGGATTTAGGAGCCATCCTAAATCCAGGATGATTTTCATTTCATGGACTAGGAAGTTTATAAACAACAGAGATTTATTTCACAGTCTGGAGGCAGGATCCCAGGATCAGGGTGCCAACATTGTTGGGTTTTGAGTTGCAGGCTGCCAACTCCTTCCTGTGTCCTCACATGGTAAAAAAAAAAAAGAGAGGGATCCCTGGGTGGCGCAGCGGTTTGGCGCCTGCCTTTGGCCCAGGGCGCGATCCTGGAGACCCGGGATCGAATCCCACATCAGGCTCCCGGTGCATGGAGCCTGCTTCTCCCTCTGCCTGTGTCTCTGCCTCTCTCTCTCTGTGACTATCATAAATAAATAATAAAAAAAAAAAAATTAAAAAAAAAAAAAGAGTCTGTATTTAAAAAAAAAAAAAAAAAGAGAGAGAGAGAAAAGAAAAAAGGAAAGGAAAGGAAAGGAAAGGAAAGGAAAGAAGGAAGGAAGGAAGGAAGGAAGGAAGGAAGGAAGGAAGGAAGGAAGGAAGAAAGAAAGAAAGAAAGAAAGAAAGAAAGAAAGAAAGAAAGAAAGAAGAAAGAAAGTCTAGGGAGCTCTGTAGGGTCTTTTCTGTAGAGTGCTAATCCCATTCATGAGAGCTCCACCCTCATGACCTAATCACCTCCCCAGAGCCTACCACCTCCTAACACCCTTTGGACATTAGATTTCTTTCTTTCTTTCTTTCTTTCTTTCTTTCTTTCTTTCTTTCTTTCTTTCTTTCAGATTTTATTTATTCATTCATGAGAGACACACAGAGAGAAAGAGACAGAGAGAGGCAGAGACACAGGCAGAGGGAGAAACGGACTCCATGCAGGGAGCCCGATGTGGGACTCGATCCTAAGACTCCAGGATCACACCCCGGGCTGAAGGTGGTGCTAAACTGCCGGGCCACTAGGGATGCCCTGGACATTAGATTTCAAATTTTGGAGCATTATACATATCAGTCCATAGCAATCCTTAACTAATTAGATTTGCACAGACCCTATTTCTGAATAAGGTCACATGCTGAGGTTCCTGGTAGGTGTGAATTTGGGGGAGACATTATTCAATCTACTACAGGAGTAATGATACATCTGCTTATAGAGAAGAATCAATATATGCCCTACCACTCTACAACCCCACTTCTGGGTATGCACCCTAGGGAAATGAAAACTTGCGTTCACACAAAAGCCTGTCCACAAGTGCTTTTAGCGACTCTATTCATCATCGCCCTAGGCTAGAAATGGGGGAACTGGTGAACAGACTGTGGTGCGTCCACACAATGGAATACTACTTGGCGATAAAAAGGAGTGAGCTTTGATATATACAACAGGATGAATCTCAAAGGCATTACTGCATAACAGGAGCCAGTCTCAATGGGCTAAAATCTGTATGATTCTGTTTGTCTGACATTCTTTTTTTTTTTTTTTTAGGCTCCATGCTAAGCACCTCTGTATGACATTCTTATATTAAAGATTTTATTTATTTGGGAAAGAGAGCATGAGCAGGTGGGAGGAGCAGAGGGAGAGGAAGAAGCAGGCTCCCCCTCTGAGCAAGGAGCCCAACTCAGGCCTCGATCCCAGGACCCTGGGATCATGACAAGAGCTGAAGGCAGATACTTAACCAACTGAGCCATCTAGGCACCCCCCAGTATGACATTCTTAAAAAGAAAAAAACTTAGGGGCACCTGGGTGGCTCAGTTGGTTAAGCGTCTGACTCTTAATTTTGGTTCAGGTCTTGATCTCAGGGTCCTGAGATGGAGCCCTGTATCGGGCTTCGTGCTCAGTGAGGAGTCTGTTTGCTGGTCCCTCTCCTTCTGCCCTTCCCCGACTCATGTGTATGTGTGCACACACATGTGCTCTCTCTCTCAAATAAATAAATGAAATCTTTTTTTAAAAAAGAAGGGATGGAAAACAAGTCAGTGGTTGCCAGGGGTTGGGGCATGCAGAGGGTGTGACTATAAATTAGTTTTTTGGGCTGATGAAACTGTTCTTTACCTTAATTGTAGTGGTGGTTCCAGGAATTTGGAGAATTGTAAACTCCCCAAATAATTGTTTTTAAAAAAACTTGTTCTAGGGGGAAGGAGCCTTAAAAAGGGGGGGGGGGGACAATATACCTTGCTAAGGCACTGAGTTGTCCTTTATTTTTTTGTGAATGACAAAAATGGCACTAGATCTACAGTTGGTTTTTAAAAATTGTGTCTGTCCCATACTAGAAGGATAAGAGGATTAAGATCTGTATAACCTTTATGGGTGGTTGCTAATTTCTTCTTTGTACTTGATTCTTCTAATTAAAAACATCTACTTCCTGAGAAACTTCTTTTTTTTTTTTTCTTAAGAAAAGAAAAGAAAAACCCTGGAGGGTGTGGTGCGCCTTCTGTGCTAGTTCAACCACGAAGGGGCCAGATTGAGCAATTTGGGAGTCCTACCAGTAGTTTCTGTGTGCTCACACTGGGGATGACCATTATGAACTTTCCCAAAGCACCTATCTTGGAAGCCTGTTTGGCAGAGTTCTGTTTAGGAGTTTAATTAATTTGAACTAATATAGAGAAACATTATTCAGTGACTCGTGGAAGAAACAGGCAAGCCTTTGTGGCTGACACCTTGAATGCCCCACTTTCTGGAATTAGCTCCCTCAAGACGGCTCACCATGGGGCTTTCTTTTATACTCATGCTTCCTGGCCTCCCGAGGACCCCCACTGGCACGCTTATTACCGTCTGCCAAGGTGGGAATGATCTTCACCATGCTAGAAGCTCGACGTCCATCTTGAGCCCTGATCTTCGCCAAGTGCATGCACCTTCCCTTGGTCACTGTCCAGAGACCTGTAGATAATGTGCAAAATACTCACAGATGGTGCCAAGGGAAGCCAGGCCACTCCACCACCCATCTTCATCTCTGATCTAGGCTGTCTCCCACCATCCAGAGCTGTACTTGTCCCCATCCTACCCTCTCCTAACCCAGGTCCCCCACCCTGCTCCCCCTGTGCCATCTAAGACACTCCAGGTCGTGACGATATTCTCCCCAATTGACAAGCAGTGGTGCTACTTTCTCACCCCTCACTCCCTGAACCCTTTCTCTTCACAGAGGTGTCCTCATGTTGCCAGCTCACATCCCTGAGAGCTTTACCCCACCCTCATGCACTCCATAAGGATGGGTAACTAGAACACCTGGAAATTTAACGTAGGTCCAAAGCAGCTTTCTAAGGAGAAGACTCCCTCTGGGTCCCTTCCTCCCATTGTCTGTCTGGAGCCCTTTAACACTCAATCCCAGTACACTGGGAGGTAAGTAAGCTGGCAATCAATGCAGAGAGGGCAGGATAAGGAAAACAAAACAGCTCATCAAGAATGTTCCATCCAGATTCACAGAGGCGTTCTTTAGAGCACCCCTGCCCCATCCCTCACCCCTCTCCACCTCTCCAGCAGCTCTGTGCAGGCGTCATTACCACCCCATTGAAGACAGAATTTTTTCAGACACTTGTGGGTGGAAACCTTTGCCTTCAGCTTGCTTTGCTACTCCCACTGGCTTTGGGAAAGCAGTTTTCCATTCTGCACTGAAAGCCTAATGATATTGTCCACCAGGGAGCATTCTCTGGGGAAGCACTGAAGTTTACCCAGCAGCTAAGACAAACTGGCCTAACCCTGACAGATGAGTTTCCTTTACTCAGCCTTAATACCCCCTAAATCCAATGGCCAGTGGAGCATTTAATGAGGATTAAGTCAAAGCAGTTCACCTCCCATCATATTACAAGATGGGGCTCTTACTCGGCTCCAAAACCAAGGGATATTCTGGAGCGGGTCTGAGGCCGTCACTTACCCTGCACCCCGTCACTACCCCAGCACAGGCAGACAGTTCTCTGGGCTCCCCCAAGGCAGAAACCCCAGCAGCCATGAGTTATACCCCAGGCTCTGGTGTCTCAGGAGCATACAGTGCAGGCACATGGTGGGGCTCCTTTCCACACAACACTAAATGGCCAATCTTTTGATTCACTCCTGCTGCTGAAATAATAATCCTGAGTCCAGACTACTATGGGCCATTGCTGAGTTTCCTCCTTGCTGAATTTGGCCTGGAATACTCTTGTCTGAGCATACCTTTTAAAACTCAGTACTTGGTTGCCTGGGTGGCTCAGTGGTTGAGCATCTGCCTTCGGCTCAGGTCGCAATCCCAGGGTCCAGGGATTGAGTCCCCCGTTGGGCTCCCTGCATGGAGCCTGCTTCTCCTTCTGCCTGTGTCTCTGACTCTCTCTCTGTATCTCTCATGAATAAATAAACAAAATCTTAAAATAAATAAATAAACCCAATAGTTTAGTAACATATAGGTTATATTTTATATGGTGTGATTGATTCAGTCGTACATTCAATCTAGTCTTTTGTCCAAAATCATAAGCCCCCTTGTGCTCAAACTGGAGAGGAAGTTTGAAGTCATGTGTTGAACACATAGTAGGTGCTTCATAAATGTTTGCTGATTTTTTTTTTTATTGCTGTGTCTAGTTTCTTTTTCTTTCCAGACCACTGTCTTTAAGTAACTGCACCTAACAGAACAAATCAGTTCTCCAACTCTGTATTCCAGGTGGGGGAATGGGAGGTAGAGAAATGTTTATTAAAAGACCAAAGAAGGGGCAGCCCGGGTGGCTCAGTGGTTTAGCTCTGTTAAACCCAGGGCGTGATCCTGGAGACCCCAGATCGAGTCCCACATCAGGCTCCCTGCATGGTGCCTGCTTCTCCCTCTGTCTGTGTCTCTGCCTCCCTCTCTCTCTTTCTCTCTCTCTCTCTCATAAATAAATAATATCTTTAAAAAAAAAAGACCATCCTGTTTTTTCATTTCTGTCTTAATGGCAGTTGGAAGACAAGTTGCATGCTCTTGGGTTGGATCATAAAGCATACATATTTACGAAACAGTCACCATTGAATTGTGTAGATGTGAAAATGTTCTTGGTGAGAATACCAGTAAAGATGGGGTAATGAAGTGGTGGTTTGTCTTGTCAATAACTTGGACTATTTTTTCATCCCAGCCATTAGTGCATTTCAGTCTCTGCCCACCAGGTACGCTGCTGATAGATAATAATCAATAAACCGTGAATCAAACTCTAGCCCCATCATGCCTAATGTGTTAACCCAGGGGCCATCATCACCATCAAACCAATGGCCACTTTGCAAATCTGGAGCATTAAAATGAAAACATTGTTAACAGTTATTGTGCTTCCAAGGTTTCTTCTTGCTGAACCTGTTCTTTGTTGGTATGCCTTACTCAGTTGCTTCCCCTGAGACCTCCCAAATGCAGCAAAATGAAGTTAGAGGAGAACAGTGGCTTGGCTGAAATTCTTTGCACTTTAATCATATCTGAAGCATAAAGCAAGATGACTGGTAGACTTTTCTCAATCCCTACTAATCATCCGCCCCTACCTTGTATCCTTGGTAGCTTGGGAAGATAAATAAATGTAGCTACTAAGTTTGGATCTTTTTTAACCCTTCAACTTAAAAAAAAAATAGACTTTATTCTTTAAAGCAGCTTTAGGTTTACAGAAAAATTATGCTGAAAGTACAGATAGTTCTAATCTAAACTTGGATCTTAGGGATGCCTAGCTGGTTCAGTCAGTAGAGGACACGACTCTTGATCTCAGGGTCATGAGTTCAAGCCCCGCGTTGGGCATGGAGCCTATTTTTAAAATAAATAAGTTTAGGTTTTAAACCAGAAAAGTTACCATGATAGAGAAAAGGGATGCAGAATCCATGATTCCCAGAATTGTGACTTTCTGAAAAGCTGCTGCACCCAGTGTTGTCCCTCAGTGGACTATAACGAGAGATTTCATATTCTAGAAAGACATCCCCATTCAAGGAAGAAATCTAGTGCATTGTCAAAACACATTCCATATTTATCAATGTACCTTTCCCTTCTGAGTTATGACCACATGTTAAATATGGGGTACCTCAGGGCACCTGGCTAGCTCAGTTGGTGGAGCATGCAGCTCTTAATCATGGGGTTGTAAGTTCGAGCCCCATGTTGGGTATAGGGATTACTTAAAAATAAAATCTTAAAAAAAATATATGGGGTATCTCCCTTTCTCCATTCCACCCATCTCCATATATACTCTCCCAGGAGAATCATTTTTAAGAAAGGTGTTGTTAATGGCTACCACAGAATAGTTCACCAAATGGATTTATCATACTTTACATGGTTATTCTCTCATACTGGGATATTTAAACTGTTTTCTTCCTTTCTCTCTCTATTTTTTCTTGCCATTATAATAATGTCAGGATGAAAATCTTTGTGCATAAAGCTTTTCCTTTATTTAAGATTCTTAAGATAAATTCTCAAAGCTTAAGCTTACTAGGTCAAAGTATATTAAGCTTTTAAAGGTGCTTCATACTTAATGTTAATAATGCTTTACAAAAAAGAGAAGATTACTCTCTTTTTATTTGGAATCTATAAGATAATATTTACTCAGGAGATTTGGCTTCTCGTTGTAGTATTGCTCAATTCATATCAATAGGAGTTTGTTTATTGAGTGTTTATTGCCTAGTAGGGGTGGGGAGGAGGTTAGGAGAGTCAACCAGATTGGCACTGAAATCCACTGCAGATAATCCGTGGGTGGGCATGTCTCTAGTAATTAATCAAAGATGGGAACATTATTATTGGAGATATAGGGAAAGTACCACAATTAACTCCCAAACCCACCTCCCATCTCAGAAGGGAACAGCTTCTCCCAAGAAGTTCCCAAGACCATCAAGGTGCTCAGCCGCCCTGGTGGAGCTTTGGCTTGATGTATCAAAAGATGCACGTCATCATCAACTATCTCAGCAGATCTCTTATTCCAGCTCAAAGAGCCAGTGGTTTGACCAGAATCCTGGCAGCTACTGCCACTGCTGCTGGGGAAGCCCAGCTATTTTTTCTCTTGGGCCTAACTAACCCTCTGTCTACAATAGTATTGGCTTAATTCTGGATCATGCCCTTAAACTGAGCATGAAAATTAGATTGTTTCACCCTCGTTATGGCCTCTGATTACACTACATCATGACCACTGCCCCTTGCTGCAGCCCCTTCTGAGCACCACCCAAGTCAGCTGGCTGTAGAGTGAAGGGGAAGAGAAAGAAGGGGCCGAAGAGTAAGACACGGGTGACTGACATGACCCAGAGGTCACACAACATTGCAGACATTTTAACTGGAAGGAATTTTAGTGGTCATTTGGGTCTCTTGTTCACAACCTCATTGGGGCCACAGATCTCTTGGATAATCAGATGAAAGTGCTTGAACCCTTGCTCCGGAAAAATACACCTCCCCAAATTTTGGGTACAATTCTGTTTCACAAGTTCCTGGCACCCATCTACCTAATAGAAGGTAGATTTTCATATTCTCCATTTTCAGTGGAATATGTAGACCCCAAGGAGGAGCAGGGTCTTGCCCAAGGTGACACAGGAGATAATCCGATTCAAACTCAGCTCATCTGATTCCCAACGTAGGCCCTGTCAGCTAATACTGTGAAGTTTCCACTCTGCTGAGCCCTCTTTTTAGAGTGATGGAAAGTTAGGGTGCTTACAACCAAGGAAATAGAATCCTCGGTCATAAAAGGAAACTAAGATCAGTTAGTAATCTATATTCCTGCCTTAGATTCCTCTTTGGAAAGTAAAAGCTAATGCCATCCATTAGTTCAGTAGGTACTTACTGAGCCCCTAAAGAGCATCTCCCAAAATCTCTAACCATTGGGAGATTAATTATTTATTGAAAATTAAAACTCTTTATAATCTCAAGCCTTAAGATATTTTTCAATCTCAAGCGTCAGAGTGATTTTTTTGTGGCTTTGTTCAAGTGGTGGAAACCCCTGCCCTGAATGGGTGTCTGCAGAAGTGCTTGGTAGTTCATCTTCAATGAAAATTAAGTGTCATGATAATGAAGGAGGTCAGAGTCTGAACTGAAGCAGGGATGTAAATAGATTCTACTGCTACCATGTCCCATGTCGACTACTATTTCTGCTATTCAACAAAGCAGAAACATCCCCAGTTTGAGGAGAGTTCCACAACTCAGCTACTCAGGACATACATTTTATAAGTAGCAGGAAGAGAACCAGATTCCAGTTTCATCTTTCTGGAAAGAAGCAGGAAGCACTTTCGACTGATATTTATCTTCCTGGTTGGGTGCCAAGAGACAGCTTTTTATCACAAGAGGAGCCTGCTGGTGAAGGCTGGAGACTTGCCCTGAATCTGAACTTCCCTACTGACTCTCGTGTGACCTCAGGCAAAGCTCTTTACTTCTTCGAGCCTTGGTTTTCTCATCTGAAAAATAAGAATTTTCTCAGCTTGGTTTTCTCCCAGTGTCCTGATGATGTACTTATTTGTTGACTCAACAGAAATGCCTCCTCTTCCTGGCTTTTATAGTCTATTCTTTCTTTGTAGCAAATACTTTATTCAGCATCAGGACCTAATCAGGAGGCATAGAGCACACAATTATTTGAACAGGGGGAGTATGAGAAGTTATTCAACTTTGATAGGAGTAACTATAAAGATGTAAAGAGAACTCCAGGGGTGCCCGGGTGACTCAGTCGGTTAAGCATCTGCCTTCAACTCAGTTCATGATCTCAGGGTTGTGGGATTGAGCCCCATGTCAGGCTCCATGCTCAGCATGGAGTCTGCTTGAGATTCTCTCCTTGTACCCCTCCCTCTACACTCTCTGTCTCCCCCAAATAAAAATAAATAAAATCTAAAAAAAATAAAAATTAAAAAAGAAAGAGAATTCCAAAGGGTATCTAAGGCTGACGGAGAATACAGAATGAAGAACAAACTTGGGAGGGGCCCCTCTCCATGGCTGGGGCTGAGACTTCATTGGAGGGTTGTGGTCATAGCCCACTGGATGGTGGAGAAGTGGGCTGGGTCTCCGGGACCAGAGCTGGTCCACAGTTGCTAGGCAGTGGAAATCAGCCCTCTGGGCGCTGGTAAGAGATGAGAGCGTTGGACAGGTGTGTTGAGTCAGAGTGCCACAGCCAATGCAAGCCCTGGAGCACATGGTGCTACATGTGGAGGGCCAGGGCCCCAAGGTCACCAGGCAGCTAGGCGCTCTGGGCATGCAGCTGAGACAGAGCACCACCACACGTCTCCACTGACAGACTCCACAGCAGGAGAAGATCCCAAACCAGGAAGAGCAGCCCCCTACTTCCTGCTGGGTCCCTCCAGTAAATGGCTTAATGTCATACTTGCTGTAAAAAAGAAGTGCTTCCAGGATCCAGTCCATTATCTCTGAGCAGAGACTAACGGGTTACTTTGCAGCTGAGAGGCGATAATATGATAACCGGTATAATAGGTGATCAAAAATGTTTGAATTAAATTAGGAAAAGCCACACAATCTGTCAGTAACTCCCTTAACCCCTGTTTTTTTCCCCTTATTTCAGTCTCATAAATTTGACCACCAATAAACATCAAACCTCTCTAACTTCTTTTGTAATTTACTCTCTAGAAGCTCATTTCCCTCTGGGATGTTCCATTTTGTTTTGTTTTCTTAATGAGGCACATGTCTTTCTTCTCTTGGCACACACTTAAAAGAGACTCATGTAGAGGAGAGGCAGGGGGAGAGGAGGAGACAGTGGGGGAGAGAGGGACTCCTGCAAACAACCCAAGACCCAGTATTTGATTTTACAATTGATTTATCCACTCAAACTTGAACTTGTTTCCCCAAATTCTCTGTTTCATTTCAAAACCATCCACCTGTCCTTCCTAAACACTGTAGGAGTGTCCCCAAGCACTTGACTTCAAGTGGCAGTGGAATGAGCTAGAGCTGATCCAAGAACCCCTCCTTCTCTCCCTTTAAGGAAAACACAGTGGCCACCTCAGGTCAGGCTGGGCAGTCAGTCTCCTTGGACAAGTCTGAAGGGTCCAATCTCTGACCGTTTTCGAAGAAAACAGGCAACAGAGCAAACATCAGACTTGGAAGATAAATACCAGCACAAATATTATTCAGAAAGCTTTTGGAAAGGACCAGTTGTTTCAAGTCCGAGAATCAAACCAAAGAAAGTGTGGCATTGGAAAGGGCCCTGCACATGCGGTCCTGTGGGAAATCATGTTATTAACAGGCACCGAATTTGTGTCAAGACAATATTCTTAGGCATCAACCACCCTGTTCTTCCAAAATATTTCATTTTCTACTGAAGAATCAGATTTAATCAGTGTTCACGGTTGATTTCACCTGCAGGAATTAGCCAAACAGTGAGGTGGGGATACAGCTAAGACGCCTTCCAGGGATAAAGTGGTTTTGCAAACGTAATCTGTTTACCACCCTTCAGGAGGGCTGGGAAGATCGTCCTTGTAGATCAGAAAAATGGCCATGGGAAAAACTAGAGGAACTTTATCTTTCCATCAAATTTTATGTATAAGTAGCTGTTTTATTACATATTTCTTTGCAAGTGATGGGCTTTCTGGGGGCAGTGGAACCTACAGTAGATGGTCGGGGCCCCATCTCTAGCTTCTCACTTTCTCCCCAAGCCCTGCCTTCTTACTCCTGCATGTCCCAAGGAAATCGTGCTCTTCAATGATCAAGAGCAATACATGTGTTTATTCCTGCATAATGAATTTGTGGGCGATGTTTATTTTCTTCTTTTTGTTTATCTGTGTTTTCCGCCATGAGCATGTGTCGTGTGTGAAGTTAAATACACATAAACATTTTAATGAAAAAAAAAACCCACACTTCTCTTCCATAAATCTTGGGTTCCATTCCTGCTTGTTGTTGCCGCCTATCTAGCTGGACCCTTTGTATCCTCTTCACTCCCCCTGTCCAGATTAACTGCCAAAAAAATCAGCAGACTTCATTTTTGGAAGAGATTTATTTCTTCGCTCTCGGACTTCTAAAAACAGACCACTCTTTCTT
Source organism: Nyctereutes procyonoides (assembly GCF_905146905.1). Classification (NCBI taxonomy): domain Eukaryota; kingdom Metazoa; phylum Chordata; class Mammalia; order Carnivora; family Canidae; genus Nyctereutes; species Nyctereutes procyonoides. The sequence continues at coordinate 47,339,296 of NW_026575020.1, read as the reverse complement.
CTACCCCCTCACCAAGTGGTGATTGATGCTACACCTGCCTCTGATGTGCCAAAACGTAAGCGATGAATAAAAGCCTTTCATGATTCTCGCACAACCTGAGGCAGGCAGAAAGCAGCAGCCAGGAGCACTGAGCCATGTGAAGATGCTCCGCGGGGTGTCATTCCGCTTCAGGCGCAGTCGTGCCAGCCGTGGGCACCTCACATCACTAACCTTTGATATGTTGCTCTGCTCTTTCAGATTTTTGACAATGAAGCCAAAGACCTAGAGAGAGAAGTTTGCTTTATTGATATCGCCTGCGATGAGATTCCAGAACGTTACTACAAAGAATCTGAGGTAAGCACCAAATGGGATGACCTGTGGAAGAGATTCAGTCATTCAACAAATATTTATTAAGTCAGTCCTGACCTGGGAGACTCGCATCCATCTCTGTGTTGATTCAATCTGGTCTCACATCTTGCTGGATTTTTTTAATGCGAGTGAATAAAGTTCCTATTCCTCAGGGGCTTGGCTGCCACTCCATTTCCATTTTGATTTCCTGTCTCCCTGCCGCTCTGCCATCCTTCTGGGCAGCACACTATTCACCAGGCCGAACCATCCACCATACTGGCCTCCGACAAACAGCAGCCACCTCTGACTTCCTGTTTTGCCAGGACCTGCATGACCTGCCTCCCCATTTACGTGCCCTGCGAGGGCAGGGGCTGGGTTTTCTTTGTATCTTTGGGGTGTAACACAAAGAAAATGCTCAATCCGTCCTCTGAGTGAATAGTGAAACTCCGACAGCTCATCTTGACACAGAACCTTTCTCTCAAAACAGGAAGCGCCTCCTGCGTTAGGGTTTCTCCTCTTTTTTTTTTTTTTTTTTTCATTCTTGACTGAGAATAAATTGAAGAGCATATGTTTTTCTACAGCTTCCCCCCTGCCAGGATCCATTGTTTACCGCAGTCCAACCTTGTTATTTTACTGTTGGTGCAAGTCACCACTGATACCCTGTTAGCACTTTATTAATGGCTGCTGGCGGAACGTGGGTGACCCCCTGGTAAATGACATCCCCTCGCCGCCCCCCGTGATGACAGTGGATGCAGGGCTATTTTAGTTGTTTAGCAACAGGGCAGCCAATCACAGTATGTTTGGACTCGGGGTCCCAGACTCATCCTTGAGCCATAACACATGGACCTTGACACTCTTCTCCCGGATTCATTAGGGCTGATTTAAGACCTAACTAAATAAACCTGTTGAAAATGAATTCTGCATCTACCAACTGGGCTCCCAATGTGGTTCAGATGGTTTTGTTTTGTTTTATTTTTTCTTTTTCCCTCCGCATTTTGGGATTCTAACCTGGTCTTAGTGAATGCTTAGCTGCTTAATTGCAGGCGTGTGCTCTGCAGCTGGTCCCTTCTTCAAAAGACCCGGAGAGGCTGATGTGAATTACTCTCAGTTTGACTCAAAGGCTGAGCGTTTTAGCGTCATCCATTTACACTGCGCACTGCAGCCAACCACGCTCATGAATTTTCAGAAAAACCAAGTGAAATGCTCTCTAAATAACTGGACCTACAGAAGAGGAGGAGAAACTTGGCCTCCCCTTGTCTCATTCTACGGAGGAGATACTTCTGTGGTTTCATAGCAAGTCCGCCAATACTTACGGGGCTTCGCTGATGCATCAGAGCATCATGCATCGGGTGAAGCTGGTGCCCCATCACCTCCGAGGCTCCTTGGCCCTGGGTGGGGGCTGCTGTCCAACTTGGGCATCCTGACCACCTGGGGAGCTCAGGCCTTCCAGGTAGAAAACTGAACTAATTTCAGCTCTTCCTCTTAGATTGCTGTGGTGTGATCCTGCCTGGGACTCAGGGACTTCCCTCCTGATTGGGTGGGAAGTTTTGGGATAAATATGGAATACTAATGACAAAATCAACAAGTCTCATTTCTAGTCAGCGGGTGCCTGATTCATCTCCTTGTGCTTTGTGTTCCCAAGAACCAGCACTGGAAAGCTTCTTTTCATTTACACAGACAAGCGAGGAGCTTTTACTTCATTCTTCATAGTCATTCATTCCTCTTGGCCATAAAGTATTCTTTTCTAGATGCAGGGTGTTGTGTTTTTGGTTTTGTTTTAAGATTTTATTCATTTATTCATGAGAGACACAGAGAGAGAGGCAGAGACATAGGCAGAGGGAGAAGCAGGCTCCCTGCAGGGAGCTGGATGCAGGACCTGATCCCAGGACCCCAGGATCACAACCTGAGCCAAAGGCAGACGCTCAACCACTGAGCCACCCAAGCATCCCTCTGGACACAGTTTGACCAAGGAAGTGAGAGGTGAACAATCATTCATCCAATAAATATGCACTGAGTGTCCCATACTGTATTAAGATGGCCACACGGCAGTGAGCAGAAGAGCCACTAAGAGTCCCTTCTTCCCTTAAGATATTTCCAATCTAGCAGGGGAGCCAACAGTAGAGAATCACACGAGGATAGATAGACTTGAAAGTCACAAGTGCCATAAGGAAGCATGCATGATGCGGAAAGAGACAATGATGGTGAAACTGAATTTCAGAGGATGGAATCCGGAAAGATGTCCTGGAAGTAATGACATACCGACACCTGCAGGATGAAAAGAGCTGGGGGATAGTGCTCCAGGTGAGGGTAAGATCACATGTGAGGATCCTGAGGTGAGACACATGAAGAAGCAGAAGAAGACCAACATGGCAGGAGCAGCAGAAACGAAAGGACAAATGGCACATAGGAGGTTGGAAAGGAGGATGAGGCCATGTTAAGACGCTTAGATTTTACTCAAGTGCAGTGGAAATGCCATTGCAGAAATTAAAGCTGGGCATCGTATGATTTGATTTGTGCTTGTAAAAGATTGCTCTGGGTGGAGAATGGACTGGAAAGAAGCAAAGTGGAAGTCACTGAGGTCATTATTGGTTTTTCACAGTTTGTGGTGGCTTGAACTGGAGGGCTAGGAACAGATGGTTTTGAGGTATATTCTGAAGATAGAATTGACAGGGATTCGTCAGGGACTGGACATGAAGATGAGAGAAAAGCAGATGTCAGCAGATGACTCTAAGGTTTAATGGCTCGGCCAACAGATACAGACAGGAGTGAGAGAAGAGTGGACTTCTGAGAAAGATGGATGGATTTTGTGATGCCAACGAGACATCCAAAGCAAATAGAAATGAGTCTAGAGCTTAGATGAGAGATCCGGGCTGGTGACAAATGTGGGAGTATTTGGAAAACAGAAGATACTTAAAATCCTGGAGATGAATGAGAGGGAGAAAGCATAAAGTACAAGCGGGAAACCAGTTCAGGTCCAAGCATTCGGCAATGGCAGCATTTGGAGGCCAGGAAGAGGATGGGGAGGGCCCAAGAATCTACAAGGAACTGGGCAGAGAGTTGGAGGAAGGACAAGGAGAGTGCACCAAAGGAATGCAGGTTTCAAGAGGAAGCAAGTGATCCGTTGGACCGAGCACTGCCGTGAGGTCCCATAAGGACAAGAATGGAAAACCATCCTCTAGAGCAGTGGTTCTCAACTGGGGGCAGCCTCGCCCCGCAAGGATGCTTCCAGTGTCCAGAGACATTTTTGGTTGTTACAACATAGGGATGCTACGGGCAAACAGGGATGCTGCCAAACATACTGTAATGGACAGGACAGTCCCCCCTTCCCCAACAGAGAATTACCTGGCCCCTAATGTCACTAGTGTGGAGGCCGGGAACACCGTAGGGCGATCCTACCCCAGAAGAAATGGTGACCAGAGATGAATGGACTTGGGATTCAGCTCTCCCCCTCAGAGCTGCCCCCACCTGTCCTGGAGTCTCAGGGTTTCTTAGCAGCTGTGGAAGGAAAGGGCCCAAGAGGGCTCAGCCTGCACACTCTCCACCAAGTACTGCTTCCCAAAGGATCACAGGCCTACACTGCAGGTACGATTCTTCCTCACTTGCCCTAGCAGTTTGACCACAAAGGAGAAGGCCCAATCGGGAGTATGCCACGCAGGACTCCCTTGGGACCCCAACCCCATATCATTAGGCTTCCAGAATCCAGACTGCATAGGAACTCACATGAAGGGAGAGAAGAGTTTCCTAGGCGCTTTGGGTTGTGTGTCATCAGCCAGGGACTGAGGACAAGGGAAACAACCAATGCAGAAGGCAAACCATTTCCAAATAAATTTCCACCCAGCACCCTGTAGACGATTAACCCCCTCCCCACCACAAGAGTTTTCTTGTAAAATGACTGACCTGCTCATTTTCTGCTTAAAACCCTGCACTGGCTGGGAGGAAGCCCAGTCCCTGAGCAGGACCGTCTGCCCTCCGCCACTCTCTGGTCCTCCCCACCTCAATGCTGCTCAATGGGGTTACGTCTCCTCAGGAGCCTTGCCTGGGACCCCCACTCACCCACCCACCATGGGCAGAGCATGCTACTTCACACTATCTCACAGGTCTTTCGTGAGCCCCATGAAAACAGGAGCTGGCTGCTTCATCACTGTACCTCCCCGGTCGTACAGCGCCAGCACAGGACACATGCTCACAAAACGGTTGTTGAATGAATAAGTGAAAGCTGGGGGCCTTGTTTTTTCCCTCCAGCAGCAACAATTTCAGAGCAAGTGCCATCAAAGGAAATGAATTTGTTACCATTAAGCTAACAGTTGTGAATCAGAGTTCTTTTTTTTTTTTTTTTTTTTTTAATCTGAGGCATACAGCTTTGCAGGCTTTTTCTTCCAATCCATCTTTGTAAGTTGACGATGTCAGCATCATAAATAGGAACACGTTTTCCATGGAGAAAGCTAACGTGCTGGTGGGCTGACTCTGTTCTGAGGTTTTTGATGCTTATGCATTCAGACCAGAGCTATCTGGGTCACTCGTCTCCTCCCAGCTCCGGTTGCACACATACACCACTGTCCAGGCCGAGGCAGGGGACCGAAGCGCTTGCTTTTCTCCTTCCATTTCTCCCTGGAAACCTCCGAGCTTCACGGGAGGCAAGAATGCCTCTCTCGTTAAGGTGACTGGAGCTGAGAATTTTCCACTGGGTGCCCTCTGCCTGGCAAAACCCTGTGCCAGCACTAACCAGAGATCCAGAAGGACACTCTGGAGACTCGGGATCAGGTGACAACCCAGTGCTCTCCTTATTCACATTTTGCAGGGATGCTGTTTCCTATCCACAGTGAGGACCTGAACGCCAACTCCCAAGAGCCTCTTAGCCCCACGTTTTGTTCTCATACCCATTGCGGGTCTCTGCAGGGCAGTGCCTCTGTTGTAGAAAAAAAAAAAGTGTGATTTCTCAGAAACAGGGAGCACCTCCATTCACCTCAACACACCCCACCAAGGCCCTGGCCCCACAAACCATAGAGCGCTTTGCACCCAGTCACATTAGCACCCCAAAGCAGGAAAGAGGAAATGAAGCCAAAATCTGAGCAGGTCGTACTTGTGAGACAGTTGATCCGCGGGTTCTTTCCTCTGCCAAGAGTTCCATCCCAACCCTTTCATGCTCTGCCAAAGCTCCAAGGTGAAGATCCCAGCTCAGGAATGAGGAACCCCATACAATATGTCATAGCATGCCCACAGAGGACACAAGCAGGCAGCCCATACCTGCAAAGCTGAGTTGGCAGTTTGGGTGCCCAAGAACAAATCTCAACCCCCAGCCTCTAGGATTAGTCCCGTCAGGACAATTCCAAAGGTCAGGCTTAGAGAACTCTCAGAGGCCATTGGTGTTGGCTGAATGTGAAGTCCAGCACTCTGCCTCCTTGATTGACCAGAGACAATGGTATCTCTGTTGGCCTGTCACCCATAGCTCTCCCCCAGGGACACCAATGTGGGGGACATGTGCCTTCACTGAAAGGAGGAGTGGGAGGGGAATGTAATTACCTGGTGGAGGAAGTTTAGAAGTAGAGGACTTTTTTTTTTTATCTTCATTGATTTATGTAAAGCAAAGGTAGGTTTCTAGATCATTGATTCCCATCCAGAGGCAATTTTTCCTGCCAGGGTATATCTGGCAGTGTCTGGAGATATTTTTGATTGTCACCTCTTGTGGAGGGGTAGTGATATGCTTATGGCATCTAGTAGACAGAGAGGTCAGAGATGCTGCTAAACATCCTACAATGCACGGGATAGCCCCACAACAGAGAATTGTCTAGCCCCAGATGCTGGTAGTGGCTCAGTCAAGAAACCCTGCTGTAGACCAATCCAAGAAAAGGAAATTTTTTTTGTTTTTTTCAAACACACTAGGGTTTATTTACAAGCTCGAGCTTGGGTCCAAGTATACCGGACACAACAGAGCAGGGCCTTGGAAAAGGAAATTTAGTAAAAACTTATTAGTAGCAAGACTCCTCAGTGAATTTCTTTAGTTTGCGTTTATTAAGGGCCTATTGTGTGCCAGGCTTTCCTAGGCATGGAGGCTATAGAGGCCATGATTATGTCTAGTCTCAACTACCCTTTGAACTTGGTCTTCTTTTTAAGATAATAGAAATGCCTCTTTCCCTTTATTTGGAGGGATGTAAGAGAGGTCTCCATCTTCCCAGTGATAAATAGAGTGTAATAATTTTAATGGGAAAATTTACAATGTTTCGATCTCAGGTAGAGATGAAGAGAAAGGCTCTCCTAGAAGCGTGGGCCCCTGAAGTGGTATAATTGAATTAGGAAAGTACAGGGGAGGTTTTGGGCAGAATTTGATTTGGAGCATTCCCCTCGAGTTAGATGCCAAAGGCGATTCCTTTGAACTCAGTCTCTAGGCCCCTGGATTCTAGAGTCTTCCTGGACCAGCAGCCACTCCATTGGTCACACCGATCTAAACATCTGTGGAATTCGCTCTTCAGGGAGAAGGAACAGAACAAAGAGAGAAACGTCTGACTTTTCCAATGTTCGCCAAGGATGAGAGATTAAATGCTGTTTGCTAAGTACTATGGGCTCCAGAAAGGGAACAGAGAGATCAAATGAGTAAATATTGTCACACTTAGTACTCTTCAGTACAAAGCGCTTCATCCAAACTACTCTGCTCCCTCAAATTAAAATATTACCATTTTGGTCTTCATATTGGCTGATTGAGGGTGGCAAAAATTTTCAATTATCTCCAAATGGCCAGGTTTAAACCAGCTGTCGCATGCTGGATTATGTCATTGAGTTGAGTTTGCTGTTGTGGTCTTATTGTCATTTCCCACTTTTCCCTCTGTCCATCTGTTTCTCTCTGAGAGTAACGCAGCTGTTTTGTGATGGGTTCCAACGCTGGGGCCAGGCGCCTCTGGATAGTAGGAGGACTGACTGTGTATCATCGACGTGGAGGGGAGGAGGGACCCTCGGCTGCCCACGTGCTCCCTGGTCCTGGACCCTAACATCACCAACTGCTGCCTCACAGTACTTTAAGCCCTTCTCCTTGGCAAGGTCTCCCTGAGGCCAGTGTTTTAAAGAGGGGGGTACATGGGTGGGGGGGAGACTCTGGAAGTAGCTGGTGCAGCAGATGAAAAGGGAAAAAGTGGGACACCCTCACCTTTAAGAAGCCCATGATCCAGTTGGGAGGATAAGGTGTCACAACATAAAAGCCTAAGGAACAGCTGGAGGCAGGGGGGAAATGGCTTCACAGCCAAGTGAAGTTTACTCCTCTGAAACTCTGCTCCATCATCACCACATGATTTTAAAGGAGGGGGCAGCTCTATAGGAGTGGTGAAATCGGAGTTGGGCCTTTTAAAAATGACGATCTTTGCTCTTTGTTCCCAAAGTGATATGTGGTCCTTGTAAAAAAAAAAAAAAAAAAAAAAAAATCCAACATATAAATAGGTAACATCGAAAAAAAACAAAAAATGCCCCAGGATGCCTCATCACAGAGAGAGCCCTTGTTAAAGTTGGTGTTCCTGATGCTTATACTTAAAAACGATGCATAAGTAATGTTATTTTTTTAAGATTTTTTATTTATTTATTCATGAGAGACACAGAGAGAGAGAGACAGAGACACAGGCAGAGGGAGAAGCAGGCTCCCTGCAGGAAGCCCGACGTGGGACTCGATCCCGGGGCCCCAGGGATCAGCCCTGAGCCAAAGGCAGACACTTAACTGCTGAGCCACCCAGGCGTCCCAAGTAACACTATTTTTTTTTTTAAAGCCCACACTCTTCAACTAGACCACACTGTACCACTTGGCAATGTGCACTTTTTCACTGACAATACAAGCCTGCCATCTTTTTGTGGCCACACTCGTGTCTCTAGCAGGGTTTGTAATGGCTACGTAATGTGCCATCATAGATTGTGCTGTATTTTTGCCATTCCTCCTTGAGCAAAGTAAGACATTGAGTCTTATTATTGTAGTACTGTAGGAAGCATCTCATATGATATCTTTTCTGTGCTGTTCTAATGTTTCTGTAGGTTAAATTCTTTTTTTTAAGATTTTATTTATTAAAAAAATATTTTATTTATTTATTCATTAGTGCACAGAGAGAGGCAGAGACATAGGCAGAGGCAGAAGCAGGCTCCCTCAGGGGAGCCCGATGTGGGACTCAATCCCAGGACCCTGGGATCATGCCCTGAGCCAAAGGCAGATGCTCAGGGTGGAAGCAATAATAATCCCAGTGCATATTTGAGGGTCAGTGAATAACTGCCTGACCAAGGTGGAAGGGAAGAGGAGCCTTGAATGCCAAGCTAAGGAATTTGGATTATATCCTGCAAGCAGCAGTGGGCTTTCAAAGCAGGGGTCACCAGCTACCATGCAAGGGGACTCCATTTGTGACCTCACCAGAGAGGCTAACTCTCTCAGGGGATGGTGAGGGATGCCAAGAGGTTGGGGAATCCTCCAACTCCATCAGCCTACTTCTTTCCCTTTCCCACTATCCCTTTCATAAACAAGTAGCCTCCAGCCATCTCGACAGGAATAATATTTCATAAAAGAACAGAAACTTCTGAAAGTAAAAAGGCATTAAACAGCAGTCCAGCTCTCAACAGGCCCAGCTACCTCATTTTTAGACCAATAATCAGCAACTCATTCCCTCAGAACAAATAGGTAATCTCTTTAGGATCTCATTTCTTCCAAACAAAAGAAAGCTAGGTCACCAGGTCTTGCCAAAGTACCATGCCTAGTGCTGATTCTTAAAACCACTGCTGTTCTTTTGGCCTAATTAGGTGGAGCTACTGCAATGTTTTAAGCAAAGCCAAATTTACTAGGAAAATAATAATGACCAACTCCATCCTAGAGAAAGGGTTTTCAGCTTTTAATTTTTCAAGGAAGAAAAATATTTTTAACTGCTGCAGTAGTTTGCATGAATGAGGTCTCCCAGAGCTCAGTGCCCATAGTAGTTGCACATCTTACCAATTGGATCTGGTAGTGAAAGGCCAGACCAAGTAGGTCAAACAAAATCTAGGAGAATAAACTCCTCAGTACCAGATCAAAACCAGAGATTCTAAATCTCTGCCAGGAGTGGAGTTGCTGATTGTGGCATGGGATCATTGACTCAATAGAATAAGTCCTTGGGGAAATGGCTCCATGTCCTAACAGGAAGGACTCATCCAAGCAAAACATCCATAAAACAGAGAAACAATTGGGCTTGTTGTAGAAGGATCGCGGCAAAAGATAACCTCTAGAGCCAATGGATGGGGATTCCCACCCATGCTTTCCATGTGAAAATCATTCGACCCTAAGATAAGGGGCCCTGGCTCTGCTATGCCTCCCAAGTGATTATAGTCTTTGCACTGCATCACCACCATTTTTTTTAAGGATGTTATTTATTTATTCATGAGAGACATTCATGAGAGACATAGAGAGAAAGAGAGGTAGAGACATAGGCAGAGAGAGAAGCAGGCCTCACGCAGGGAGCCTGATATGGGACTTCATCCTGGGACTACAGGATCATGCCCTGGGCTGATGGTAGACACTTAACTGCTGAGCCACCCAGGCATCCCTCATCAACACCAATTATTGTCTCTTATATCTCTTCCTTCCTTCAAATGAGTAGATAGATAGATGGAGAGATGATGGGATGGGATGATGTGAAAGGCAAGGCATTAAATGACTAGCACAGTCGCTGGCACATAGTAAGCATTTAATCAATGTTCCTTCTCCTTACTTGGGCTCTGGCATTGAGCTCTGCAGATGTGTTACCAGGATGATTGCTCAGTAGAAACCACGTGTCTTCAGAAAGTGGCTGTTGTGAAGGGTACTATGGGAATTTGTTTGGATATTGCTTTTTACTTGTCGGTGTGACGGAATGGAGAAGAGAAACAGAGGATTGGTTCCAATCACTCTAGTTCCCAGAATGACAGAATACTCTTCGGGTGCTTCAAGCTCCTTCAGAAACTACTGCCATTTTTATTGCTGAGAATTTTTTTTTTTTTTTTTTTTAGTTTTTTAAAAAGATTTTATTTATTTATTTATTTGAGAGAAAGAGAGCAAATGCAAGAGTTGGGGTTGGAAGGGCGAGGGAGAGGGAGAAGCAGACCCCCTGCTGAGCAGGGAGCCTGATGGGGGACTTGATCCCAAGACCCTAGGATCATGACCTGAGCCAAAGGCAGATGCTTAAAGGATTGAGCTACCCAGAAGCCCCACTGAGTTTTTTGGTTTTTATTAATGGGCTGTTATTTCTTCTGTTATTATGTCACCTGAATTCAGGATGGCATGTGTCTCTGATACTTCACCTCTAAGAAACCTTAGAAGTTACATTTACTATTTGCTGTGCCACCTTCAGGCTGTCTGTGGCAGGGGACTCCCAGGGTGGTGCCCAAGGCAATTTTGGCATCCTATCACTGTCCAATGTTTTTACCAGGTGTATTTTAGAAGAATAACATTTAAGACTTTAAAATTGCCACAAAGAAGCTGTTAGATTGAAAAAGTGAGTTTGCTGCATGACACTCTTTTGTCCCTCTTACTAGGAAATGGTACCAGATCTTGTTTCCCAGGAAGATAAGCACTTACCTGTGTAATATTTCTCTAATTGAACAAAGACTAGACTATCAAAGGTGTTGGGCCATGATGCCTTTTGTCTTTTATCATCTTAAGTAGAAACAGTAGTTTTTTCCTGATCTTTGAAATTCTCTTAAGAATATATGCAGTTCTAGGAGCTTCCCTCAAGTAACAGAAGCATTTGTCCCTTATCATCATTTATCACAGTTAATAATTTTATGGAGTAAAATATTTCATAATTGTTACCACTAAAGAATCTAGTAGCTCCTGCCATTTCTTAAAACCTACAGAAAAAAAAAAAAAAAGCCAGAAAGCCCCAGGGGTTTCAGCCAAAAGTGAACAGATGCAACGAAGCTCTCCCTCAATTCTATCTCGTGGAGAGAATCTCCCTCTGTACTTTCAAGAAAACAGACTTTAAATCCCCAACTTGCTCAGGACTTGGATTAGCTGCATCAGACTCTGCTATTTTTAGTTTTATTAAATTAAAACACCAGAACTTCTTAGCCCTTAAAGCAGAGTCCCCAAATTAGGTCAGAATCACCTTGGCAGCTTTAAAAAAATGCAGATATCTGGACCTACCCTAGACCTACCAAACCAGATGCAGTAAGATGGGTCCTGAGGAACTATGTGTAACTGTACCAGGTTTGGGGAAAGAGCCTCAGAACAGAGCTTCCCAACCTTTTTCAAGCATGACACATGTGGAAAATGGTTGGGTTTGATTGACATATCAGGGAGGAGCTCCTGGTCCAAGATGACCAACCCTTGGGGTCGGATGACCCAGTGTGCTTCTCCAATGGCCAAGAGGAGCAGTATCTTGTCACATCTGTTACTGAAGGTCAGGCAGCTCTACCTCAGAGAGCTCCATTTTCTGTGTCAAGTATTTTGTTTTGTTTTATTAAGATGTTATTTACTTATTCATGAGCACACACACACAGAGGCAGAGACATAGGCAGAGGGAAAAGCAGGCTCCCTGTGGGGAACCCGATACAGGATTCGATCCCAGGAACCTGGGATCATGACCTGAGCCGAAGGCAGACACTCAACCACTGAGCCACCCAGGTGCCCCTGTGTTCAAGTTTTTATACCATTTTACTGTTATTTAATTTTGTGGGAGGAAAAGGAAATAGCAAGTAAGCCTGGAAGACCACCTATTCGCTGCTGAAGGGAGAGGTCAGTGCCTTTGAATCTCATTCCATCTATTGGGAATCTGATTCCATCTGGGGAGTCACATCATCTTCCTTGCCAGCCAGTGGTGTTAGTTATAATGTACATTTGCTCAGTTTCCTCCTAAATTGCTTCTGAGCTGGAGACTGGCTTCAGATTGACCCTCATCTAAGTTAATCAGAAAGGCTGATCACTGTCCAGCAGGTCCTTTGGCTCAGTCTTCACCAAGACTTTTCCCAACTGGCTCTCCAAGAATCTGCGGCAACAAGTCTGATGGTGGAGGTCGTATTTTTCCTCTTGAGATCCAAGACTTGACCCAGCAGTTCTCTCCTCCACTTTTATTTTATTCAGACTCCAAGTACAACTGTTGCAGCTTCTGCTCCAAAAATATCCAGGAAAGAATAGGTGCTAATAAGTTTCCTATCTCCATCTTGTATTGTTAAGGGACCCAAAGAAAGACATAGAATTACTAGCTCATTAACTTGAGCCTTAGAAGTTTCAACAGGTCACTCACAGAATTGCTAAACCCAGACCTAGAGGAACAAGAACTTTTGAGGGGCATCTTGGTGGCTCATTTGGTTAAGCACCTGCCTTTGGCTCAAGTCATGATCCTGGGGTCAAGCCCTGCATTGGGCTTTCTGCTCAGTGCGGATTCTTCTTCTCACCCTCCTGCTGCCCCTCCTCCAGCTTGTGCTCTTCTCTCTCTCTCTCTCAAATAAATAAATAAAACCTTTTTTAAAAAGCTAGCTTTTGAGAAAAATAAAAGTTATTGCTAAGTTATTTTATTCAGTTTATCCTGAAAATCCAGTAGAGTAGATAGTGTCTCCATCTTATAAATAAGGAAACTGAAGTTCAGAGAATCTCTTTTTTTTTTTTTAAGACTTTGTTTATTTTAGAGAGAGAGAGAGAGAGACTCATGGAGGGAAGAGCACAGGGAGAGGGACAAGCAGACTTCATGCTGAGCACAGAGCCCAACACAGGCCTCAATCCCACAACCCTGAGACCATGACCCAAACCAAAACCAAGACTAGGACAGCTAACGGACTGAGCCACCCAGGTGCCCCAAGACTCAGAGAATCTTAAGTAAATTGCTGGAAGTTTCAGGAAACCTCAATTCAGACCCCAAAGTGTCTAGCCCCAAAGAGTGAGCATCTCCCCACCAAGCTGGCTCCTTCCAGCAGAGCTGGAGGTACAAACAATTGTTGTCTGTCTTTGCAAAACACTCAATTTGTTTCCTGCCTAGTTGTACCTCACTAACGCTGAGTCTCACTGATCATATAAATGGAGGATTTGGGGGAAAGATGGTAATACAGAAAGGGCTTTTCTAGTCCCTCTGTTAACCCTCTGTAGGTTTAATGATTTGCTAGAACTCCATTCCCTATGTTTGGAGTAAAATTTCCTCTGTGGCTTTTCTAAAAAATAGTGCACTGGACAAACCTAGTCTGGAAAAAAAACTACCCTCCTACAACTGGGTAATTGAAGAACCCACAAAAGGAAAAAAAAATGGCATAGCCCCCCCTTGGGAAGCATTCCTTTTCTCATCCTATCATCATCCCCACAACAGTCTTGGAGTTAAATAACCTGCCCAGGTTTACACAGCGAATAGTTGCTACAGCAGAAATTTGAACTCTGGGGGATCTCATTCCAAGCCTTTTCTGTTGCTTCCTCAGTTCTGCTCCACAGAACCTTGGACCCCACAGAGGTGCTTCTGGGCCCAGTAAACAATGAAATATGTTGTATCAAATAATAATGATTGCTATATACCCCTGGGGATCCACTTGTCACTTCACCTGCTTTATTAGACCCATTGGGGTTCCCAATAATATTACATTCGGAAAAATGAAATGGATCCTAAAGCTAAAATAAGTTTGAAATCCATGCTTTAAAAATGGAAATCCTTCATTCATTGCCTTCAAATTACAGATTGATTGGCTGAGCGAACATCTCTATCCTCATTTCTCTTCAACAAGTTGGAGGTCCGCAGGTTTCCCAAAATAATACAGTATATGAAAGGCAAGCTAGATTTAGGGACAGTTAATCCAGTGCTGATCGCTGTTGCCGTGTTGCAACTCATCAAGAATATTTGTTAGTCTATTATGAGCTTTTGATTTATCAAGCTATCCAAGGGCCAAATTGTATATCCTCGGTATGGATCAAGGCTATTCATGCTTCATAGCCTGTGTCCAAACAGCGCTGCTAAAATGAGAGTAAGCAGGAACAATCCACAGCAAGCAGTCCTAGTTCAAAGGCTGCAAACTGAGCCAAATCTGAACCACCCTCCTCTATGGGAAGAACTTGGCTCACTGGCTTTTAGGAGAGCCAATGCCTGACCTCACTGTCACATACTGTAAGAAGGTTTCGGTGGCTGTACCGGTTTTGATTAGGTGATCTTAAAAATACAGGGCCATACGTGTTCCTGCAGAAAGGAACAGGTTAGTGTTATATAACAGGATTTTAGGGAGCCATCTCTTGTTGCTCTAGAATTGGGAGCCAGGCCCAAACCTGGGGACAAAGGGGTTATGACTCCACATTCCACAGGCAGCTGCTAATCACTGAGGCCAGGTTCTCCCCAGGGCACCCATCTCTCCTCAGCTCCCAGTCTGGGAACTGGAGATGGGGGAGGGGACTTCTCAGAGTCCTTGGGGATAACAATTTTCACCTAACCCCAAAGCCCTGTGAAGAGAGTTTTTCTTTTTTAAGTTTTTTTTTTTAATTAATTAATTTATTTATTTGACAAAGAGGGAGAGCCAGAGCACAAGTAGTCAGAGCGGTAAGCAGAGGGAAAGGGAGAAGCAGGCTCCCCTTGTTTCAGGGAGCCCGACAAAGGCCTCCATCCCAGGACCCTGCAATCCTGACCGCCAAAGGCAGATTCTTAACCAACTGAGCCACCCAGGCTCTCCATGAAGGGAGGATTCTAAGAGAATTAATTACAGAAATTGGAACATCTGCAAAAATGCTGTTTGCCAAGCTGCCAACCTACAGGTCCACCCTCAACACTGCCACCCTATGGGCCGGGGGCGAGACTGAAAAGTGGCCCCAGAAGTTTGTAGGGAAACAAAGATTGATGCCTACTGCCCATCTGGAGATTTCTGAAGGAGAGGGCTTGTGGAAGGAGCCTATGGCAGGAGCTGGGGTGGAAGTGTGGGCGAGTCAATCTGGGAATAGGATGCAGGCATTCCCTTGGTCATCATATGAAATGAACATAATGGTGTCCTGCTTTAGAGGTTTGTTGTGAGAATTCTGGGATGTTTGCCCTGAGACCTACCATTCCATCAGTGTTTTGTTTTTGTTTTAAGGTTTTTCTCAGATTTTAAAGTTCTGTAACCATATGCACCCTGAGGCTGTCTAGGGGCCCCATCCTAAGTCACCCCAAATAGATCTCTTATTATACAAAGATTAAATGGCAAAGCAGATCTCAAGTGCTTGACATGGGCTTTGGTGCACAGCAAGCATCTAATAAACATTAGCTAGTATGTTAGTTTTCCTTCCATCCTTCTCTTTCTTCTGATCACCTCTAGGGATTTTCTTTTGACTTAAACTTCTCTCTCGGTCCTCACAGGTATCAACAGTGGTCACCCTCCCGGCTGGAGACCACAGACTATTAAATTATTCTGTGGTTTGTACTCAAAATTTCCATTCTCGTGGTCCCTCTTCAAGAGAGTTTTGAGTTTCTCTGACACCGAATTATAACTGAGAAGGGCTCAGGACACACACAAAAACACCTCCTCACCGCATCCTCCTTTTTCCCTGCCTTTCTATATGTCAGTTGCACTTTATGAGTCAAGCTCCTTTAAGAGAGTCACTTTGCAGAGAAATAGCACAAATCGCTCAGTGTTTGTGGTACATGCTAGTGCCAAGAGCAAATGCTTTAAAAATAGCACTTTAGGTATTAACTGCTAACAAAGCAAGAATTGGCTGCTTGTGGCTACAATTTGCATTTGGGCTTTTTTTTTTTTTTTTAAGCTTTTGCATAGCAGTTGACCTTTTAAGTAAAATTTTAGGTCAGTTCTCAAACACACTCTGAAAGCTTCTTAGTTTTGTTTTGTCTTATTTCAACCGCTTTTTTGAGAAAGAGTTCAATGCCATGCAATCACCAATTTCAAGTAGAGAATTTGATGCATTTTTGTATATTCATAGATACAGGCAACCATCATCATAATCAAATTTAGAACATGTTCATCACCACCTCAAAAAGAAACCCTGTATGCTTTGGCTATCACTCCCCTACTTTTTTACCCTCAATCCCACTCTAGCCCTAGGAAACCACTAATCTTTTTGTCTCTGTAGATTTCCCAGTTTGAGATATTTCATATGAATGGGATCCTTTAAGATATGATCTTTTGTGATTAGCTTCTTTGAAAGGTCCATAATTTGTGCATTCCTTTAGGGTACAAATTCAGGAAATCTGGGTCCAAATTCAGAGCTAAATTTTACCTGGTTGAGGGGATCCCTGAGTGGCTGCCTTAGGCCCAGGGCGTGATCCTGAAGACCCGGGATCGAGTCCCTCATCAGGCTCCCTTGCATGGAGCCTGCTTCTGCCTCTCTCTCTCTCTCTCTATCTCTCAAATAAATAAATAAATAAATTTTACCTGGTTGAAATGCCATTCACTGATGGGGAATGAGAATATCTGCATCAATTTGGAGTCTTCAAGACTCCAAGAATGCAGGAAAAAATCTGATAAGTGTTGTTAGTTCATCTCTATTTTAGACTGAGTACTATAGTTATATAATGTAACAATTCCTAGCCAGTTACTGCTTAGCCTTATTTCATTTAACATTTATCAAAAACTTCTAATTTCAATTAACAGGGCAAGCCCCTGTTGGATTTAGTCCTTTGTGGTTCAAATTGAAAGCATAATTAATCACGGAGATTTTCCATCTCAGTGAACGTTGACTAATAATATTGCCTCTGAGATGCCAGCTGAGCTCCAGCCAGGCCAAGACCTCCTGGAGGCTTCTCCTTGCACCTCCTGGGTGTGAGACTGATTCTAACAAACGCAGGGACACAGTTTCACAAGGGCTGCATTAATGAAGAAGTTCCCTAGCTTCACCTTTGTTCTGTTTTGTCCAAGTGTAAGATGGATGAAGCCTGGAGGAGGGTCACTGGCTCTAGGCAGGGAAGCTTTCCAAAGAAAATGTGCCTGCATGGAAGGGGTGGCCAGTGTAGGAGCCAAGGGCAGGTTGCTCCAAATGTGCCACTTTGGCATTTGATTATTTTAAATAAGTTACTTAAGAATGGGATAACCGGATGATGGACATTAAGGAGGGCACGTGATGTAATGAACATTGGGTATTATATAAGACTGATGAATCACTGAACCCTACTTCTGAAACTAATAATACATTACATTTTAATTGAAGTTAAATAAAAAAATTTATTGGGGAACAAAAAGTTACTTAAGAGACTGGCTGTGCAAGTAGGACACTGGGGCACCAGTCAGTAGAGCATGAGACTCTTGATCTAAAGGTTGTGAGTTCGAGCCCCTCATTGAGTATAGAGATTACTTTAAAAAATTAAATCTTAAAAACAAAACAAAAAAGCCCCTGAGAGCTCTCAGACTCCTCTGTTCCCCTGAAAGCTAGAAATAAATCTCCCTTGTCAAATGTACCCTCCCTGTATCAGGAAGTAGAAAGACATCCTTATCACCAGAGATGGGAAATTCAGGGCACAGAATGCAGGTATAAACATCCTTGGTTACATTTTTACTAGTTTACTACGCCAACCCAAATTCCGTTTAGAATGCCTTCCGAACAGAAGCTCCAAAGCTAAGTTTTCTTTGTCCTGTCAATTCCTCACAGATTTATTGTCTGTCTAGAAAGTATGAAAACGGCCTACCTTGGTAATTTCTTCAGGTCTCAATTTCATTATCGGCCCTCTGTAAGTGCGTAATAAAACTTGGGCGTTTTTTTCTCCTGTTCGATTAGCAAATCTGTCTCATATAAATGTAATACTTTGTCCAGCTGGAAGACCTTGAAAGGTAGAGGAAGAATGTTTCCTTCCCTTAGCAGTTTGGTCTGTCTGGCCTGGGAGACAGCCCTGGCACCAGCTCACCTCCCTCCATACAGATGGGCTTTAACTAACTACATGGGTCCAATTTGCCATCTGCCAAGCCTGGGGAGTACCAACAGGTTCCGGAGCCAGAGTTCTCATTGTGGATGAATTTAGAAGCCCCCAGCCAGAGGAACTTGCAGCCTGACATGTTCGCAGCCAGCCAGACAGCTGCTGGGCTCTGGGAGCTGTACATGGAGCATTCTGGAGGCAAGAGCATTGCTTTCAGAGAGCTTCCCCATCACCCAGTGGATCCACCTGCAACCAGGGTGAGGTTCAGTGCTCCATGACCCAGTGAATGAGCAAGCTATGGAAGAGTTAGTCACAGAGGACTCTGTAAGATTTAACTTGTGAAAATTATGACCAACTGTTATGGGTTGAATTGTGTCCCCCAAAAAAGATATGTTGAAGTCCTAACCCCCAGGACCTGAGAGTGTAACCTTATTTGGAAATAGTGTCTTTGCAGAAGCACTCAAGTTAAAATGAGGTTGAGCAGGCCCTAATCCTATGTGATTGTGTCCTTATAAAAAAGCCAAAGTGTGGGCAAGTGTGGAATTCATAATATTGGAGATGAAGGTGGATGGAGGTTTACAAACTTCATTTGAAAATAGAGAAATGAAAGTTTAAAACCTAAAAACAATCCAAGTCTTTTATAAAGAATGAAGTAAATCGTATAACAAAGTTTGACTCAGGACCAAAATAGTACAGAAGCAGTAGAAACACCAGAAATTTTAAAAATTTAAAAGGTCAGATAAAAGGTCTACTGATGTGTGAACGGGGCAATTTAGATATTTATGTTCACAAACTCAAGTGAGAAAAATGAGTGTTGAAGAAAATGATTTCAAGTGGAATGGATACTGGATATGGGGAGGGAGGGTGTTCGAATATGACCAGGGTGAAAGGTTTGTAGTGACCAGAATATTTCAGATAAGAACCATTGGCTTGATTTTTTTTTTTTTCATCTTCCCATAAAGGCATTCAGCTGGATGTTCATTTGTGGTCTTGACTTTTGATTAAAGGAGTCCTCTGGTAAATCCTCTCCCTTACCTCACTCCCTCTCTTTGAAAGTGTATCCCTAATTATAGGCTATGTATAAGATTTACTAGATGAAATCAGCAGCTGTAGATAGGACATCAGACTTGCAGAAAATCAACCCACTGTTGCCATAAAAAGCCCAATTGTTAATTGCTTCTTTGGCATCTGGGTATAACAAAAACACCCTTTGCTGTTTAATATTAAAAGTAAATACAGTAGAGGGGCAGCCCAGGTGGCTCAGCAGTTTAGCGCTGAGGCCCAGGGTGTGCTCCTGGAGACCCGGGATCGAGTCCTGCGTTGGGTTCCCTGCATGGAGCCTGCTTCTCCCTCTGCCTCTGTCTCTGCCTCTCTCTGTGTGTGTGTGTCTCTCATGAATAAATAAATAAAATCTTTAAAAAATAAAAAAATAAAAGTAAATACAGTAGAAAGAACATTGGCCTAGAATTAGGGGAGCCTGGAATTCTAGTCCCCTCCCTGTTACCTGGTGCTTCTGCAGTGTGATCAGGAACCACACATAGATTTTAGCCTCTACATAGTTTGCCGTGCAGACATTACCTTTATGGTCTTACTCAAAGCTGATGTTTGCTGTGAGGCCCCGTCATTCTTAACTGTTTTGGAAATGAGACCCACCAGTGTTCCATGTTTAATATTGCAGAGTTTTGCCTTACTTCTCGGGAAGCTTGAACCTGGAATGTATACGAATATTCTGGAATCGGTACCATTTCAAACTCAGTAGTGGTCAGTCCAAGAAACAAGCTGTGGCTAGTCTGTGAATCAGGATGGGGTGCAGCCAGATGGCCCTGTGGCCTCTCTCACACCCCTTGCACAGGGCCCAAGAGGCATGAAGGCAGCTCAGGCCACAGCCATGGCTTTTACTTCCTTTCCCCACATCCTGTGCCTGGCCCCTTGCTCTGTTTACTGCCTCCTTTATCTCTTACACATTTGGGTTACTGGGGGTTTTGCCCTCCTGCTTTCCTCTGCCTGCTGGTTCTGGAATGTCCTTTGTTTAACTCCTTGCTCACTCAAGAAAGACAACCTCCTCTCAGGTTCTCAAGGGTTTGCCTATACATATTCTGGTCAGCCAAAGCATGGAGGCCATGTCTTTTGAGCCTCAAGATAGTTACTGTCCATGTGCTGACGATTATACTGCTCATTTACCTTTTGTTGGAAAGTCAGTAGGGGGATGGGGAAAGAAACCAGCCCTCGCTGTTTCACTCCAGCCCCTATATTCTAACTCCCGTGAATTACTTGGCAGCTGTAAATTTCCTTCTTTGTGGCTTTCAAGCATGTGGTTTATTGTATGAACTTTTGATGTGTTCTGCAAAAGAACAAAGCAGCATTCATCCTTTTCATCGATGGTGAACCCAGTTATTGCACCTGTTTTGTAATCCACGTGACACATCTATTTTGTTATCTCTTGCTAACCAACCATCCACTCTAGAATTTAGCTTAAAACAACAACAGTGCATTACTGATCACAATTCTGTGATTTTGACTAGGCTTAGCTGGGCAGATCTTCTGTTCCTCATAGTGTATGTTTGGGCTGAAATATCAGATTTGACCTGTTCAGTCACCTGCCTGCCTTCTCAGCTGGAAATGGGCAAGCACCTCTCCCCAAGGTTAGCTTGCGCTTCCTCCCAACATGGTAGTCTCAGAGCAATCAGACCAGGCTTTTTACATTGTGTCCCACTTCTAGTTTCTAGCTTCCCTTGGAGACCTGAACTGACACAGTGTCTTTTCTGCCATTTGCAATTGGTCAAAGCGAGTCCTAGGTCATGCTCAGTTTGAAGTGAGGGGAGACAGCCTCCATCTCTTGGTGAGAGGAACAGCGTACTGGCACGGAAATGGAAGGAACTGATGGAGGCCGTCTTTGGAGATTTTCTACCGTCATCTCCCTAGTGATACCTCTTGATTTCTTGGTCTTCTCTTTTTATTCTTTTTTTTTTCCTTTTTTTTTTCTCTTTTTATTCTTAATGGCATTATAGGGTATAGGAATATGGGGTAGGCAGGAATTAGTCCCACGGCCTTAAACCATCAAATCTTTCACCAGCAACTCCAGGGTGCTTTGGAAAGGCATTAGTGTTTCTGCCCTCGGCTGCAAGATTGCACATGTTACTCAGATGCTTCTGTGACTGCCTTAGGAAGTACAGTAATAGCTAACATCAATTGAGCACTTGCTATGAGCCAGACCCTGTGCTTGTGACTTTTTCATGTATCATGTTATTAAATTAACATCATCTTTCCAGGCCTGTGCATATAATTTCAGTGGCAGTTTCTGGGTTGGTTCAGGTGCTAAAAATACAGCATGACAACATTGGTACCAAAATTCGAAAAGGCTACCCATACTCAAATTGCCAGCCCCTCCCGTCACAGAGCACTTACTCCCATGGGATTCTTTTGATGCGTGCCCTTTTCCTTCTTCTCTGTCAGAATCTCTTCTGTCAGTTTCACATTCTGTTAATTATATATTTGTCCCATTCCAGTCCCTTCTACCCCCAGGTCCAGTGTTTTCTAGTGCAACCAATGCAAATGAGGGACCCTGGGAGAAGGTCAGGGAACGGAAATCATCCCAAGTCGAGCTGAGTCCATTCCCAGTGAGGGGAAGTGCTCTGTGACTACACACAGACCACACCTTCCAGGCCACACACACACAGCTGCTGCCCTCCTACACCCCTCAGGGCGAAGAAACCAGGTCAAGGGAGAGCATAATGTAATACCTGGTTCTCTACTGTGCTCACATTGTGCATTCAGTAAACGTGTGCTGAGGATAATGACTATTATAATATTACCTTATGCAGGAGTATGGGCAAGCTCAGAGCTAGTACACACCCTGAAAAATCCTACCAAGGTATTGCACAGTGTGTTTTTATATTGGATTTGTATATTTTTCATAGCTTTATTGTATATAATTTACATAACCCAAAGTTCACCCACTTAAGCTGTACTGTTAAATGGTTTTTAGCTTCCTTACAGAGTTGTAAGCCATCACCTTAAATCTAATTTTAGAGCATTTTCATCACCCACAAAAGAAACTGTTTCCATAGCAGTCATTCCCCTTATCACCCCATTCTGCAGCCTTTGGCCACTACTCTGCTTTTTTCTTCATAGATTTGTCTACTGTGGGTATTTCATATAAATGGAATTATAGAATGTGGCCTTTGGTGACTGGCTTCTTTCATTCAGTATAGCGTTTTTGAAGTTCATCTGTGCTAGAGCATGGATCAATACTTCATTCCTTTTAATGGCTGGATAATCTTCTATTGTGTGGATGGACCACATTTTGTGTATCCGTTCATCAGTTGATGGACATTTGGGTTGTTTCTATTTTTTTACTATTACGAATTTGAACATTTACGTGTAAGTTTCCTCAGACAGGTTTCAGTTCTCTTGGGTAGATATCTTGGAGTGGTATTACTGGGCCAGATGGTCACTCTGTGTTTAACCTTTGGAGGGACTACCCAATTGTTTTTCAAAGTGGCCACACTATCTTACATTCCCATCAGCAACATGTAAGGGTTCTAATTTTTTCACATCCATGCCAACAGTTGTAATGATGCACATAGCATTTTTTAGTCTGTCTTTCACTTAAGGATTTACCCAAATGTAGCTAAATTCCGATCCCCAGCCGTGTGTGTGTGTGTGTGAGAGAGAGAGAGAGAGAGAGAGAGAAAGAACGAGATGGGTCCAAGTACAGTTCAGGCATTCAATCAAAAACATTTATTCAGGGATCCCTGGGTGGCGCAGCGGCTTGGCGCCTGCCTTTGACCCAGGACGCGATCCTGGAGACCCGGGATCGAATCCCACGTCGGGCTCCTGGTGCATGGAGCCTGCTTCTCTCTCTGCCTGTGTCTCTGCCTCTCTCTCTCTGTGTGACTATCATAAATAAATAAAAATTAAAAAAAAAAAAAACATTTATTCAGCATCTGTTATGTACCGGGATCATAGCCATTCAGGATCCACTGAAGTCAAGATGATTGTGGTCTTGTGGAGATGGACAAGCCACCAAAATGATGAGAGTCCTGCCCACCTGCCAGGTTCATGGCATCAAGAGGCTTTGGAAGCATAAAGGAGGAGCATTCATTCTGAACTACACAGGACAGTCTTGGGAGTGGGAAGAGATGCTTGAGTCTTAAAGTCTTAAGAAGTCTTAAAAAAAAAAAAAAAGAAGAGAAGAGTCAGGTATAGTGGAGAGGTTGGCTGGAGAAAAGGAACTTCAGGAAGAACTGACACTTGCCTAGAAGGCGAACTATAGTTTTAGCGTTTATTTTTGTTGCAAGTCCCTTTCTGACTGAGATGTATATAATTTAACCCTTTTTATTAAGTGTACGATTCAGGGGTTCTTAGTATATTCACAAAAGTTATGCAACTCCCATCACTAATTCCAGAATATTTTCATCACCCCAACAGGAACTCTTTTATCCATTAGTAGTCACTCCAACCCCTGGCAACCACTAATCTTGCTGTCTTGATGGTTTGCCTATTCTAGACATTTCCTATAAATGATGGTTAAATTTTTTTTTTAAGATTTTATTTTTTCATGAGAGACACACAGAGAGAGAGGCAGAGACACAGGCAGAGGGAGAAGCAGGCTCCATGCAGGCAGCCCAACAGCAGGACTCGATCCCAGATCTCCAGGATCACACCCCAGGCTGAAGGTGGCGCTAAACCACTGAGCCACCGGGGCTGCCCAATGGTTAAACTTTTAAGTTACTATTTCTTTTTATTTTTTTCAGGATCCTAAGCACTTCAAGTCAGAGAAGACAGGAAGGGGACAATTAAGGGAAGGCTGGAGAGATAGTCATCAACCCATCATGTGTTCCTATAAGCTGGTGACTGTGAAGTTCGAGGTCTGGGGGCTTCAGACCAGAGTGGAACAATTTGTACACAAGGTAAGTGAATAAATGGCAGTTCCTGGACTGCGGATAGAGTGACTATCTTTACTGGAAGCTTGAATGCACGATGCACAACACATGCCTAGCACTGAGCCAACATGACATAACTGCATCTAGAAAACACCGTTTTTATGAAAATACATTTTATATACAAGTTTAATTTGATGCTTTGCACTTCATTTCTTTCTTTTTTTTTTTTTTTTCACTTCATTTCTCATTCTGTGACTTCCACGTCTATTGGATGAGTATATTCAGGAAGTTAGGTTTTCAATACTAAGTACTTCTTCCTCTGGCATCAGGCTAACCTAGCTGCAGACAGAAGTACTTGTACTTGGTACTCAGTACTTGGGTTCCAGGCAGAGGCATCAAGGGCTTATATGTGTGTGTGGCCCCCCAAGATAATTCTCACTCAAAAGATCCTGCAAATATAGGATATAGGCGCCTATGTGGCTCAGTCAGTTTAGCATTTGACTCCTGATTTGGTGGATGATCTCAGGGTTGTGAGATCAAGCCCCACATCAGGCTCCGTGCTGAGCATGAAGTCTGCTTAAGGTTCTCATTCTCTCTCTTTCTCTGCCCCTACCTCCCCATTGATATGCTCCCAATCTCTCTCTCTCTCTCTCTCTCTCTCTCTCTCTCTGTCAAAAACAAAACAAAACAAGATCCTACAAATGCACCTAAGATAGAAAGAAAATGCCCCAAGAGACAAAACAACAAATCCCAATGGTCCTTTAGATGGTGCACCTCAGTATTTCTGGTCATTTAATAATTCTGTTACTAAAGAATTATTAACAACCTCTAAACACAGATTTCAATTGTATACCCACTTTAACTAAGCATGTTCATTTTATAGCAGGAACAAGACTTAGTGATGATTTAAGTTTGTTAGGGGCTTCTAGCATGACTCATCCTCATGGAAACAAATGGAAAATGCAATGTCAAACGTTACCCTTTGTAACGCCTCCTATTTTCATAAAAATAAATACTACCCAAGTTGTCTCTACATTCCAGATAGGCTGGATATCTGTTTATTTTTCCACTTAAAAACTGATAAAAAATAGCTTTCTGAAATTCTTCCAGGGGCACTGGAATTTAACAGTAATGCACTGAGCTTTGTGTTACTTAGATGGATTTGTCTACTGAGATTGGAGGCCAGTTGTCAACAAAATGTATAAATTTTTGAGGTCCAAGGAATAGAATGAACTTGGGCTTGTGATAATCGCAAACCCTAGAACAGATTTGAGAGCTTTGATGTTTTCTTAAACAGAGAAGTATATCAGGGCAGCCCGGGTAGCTCAGCGGTTTAGCGCCACCCTCAGCCCAGGACCTGATCCTGAGGTCCCTGGATCGAGTCCCATGTCAGGCTCCCTGCATGGAGCCTGCTTCTCCCTCTGCCTGTGTCTCTGCCTTTCTCTCTCTCTCTCTCTCTCTGTCTCATGAATAAATAAATAAAATCTTTAAAAAAAAAAAAAAGAGGAGTATATCAATCTGCTGCTGCACTCCAGAGCCCATTCTACTCAACCAGAAATGGAAGCTGAGTGAGACACAGAGAAGTCAAGTTTTGAGGGACCACCTTAACCCCTGTTGTGTCCCAATTTATTAAGCAGGAACACACTTCCAGAGTAAATATCTTCCATCTTCAGCTCTGTCTTAGACTGTATCTTCCTTGACTTCCTGTAGCATCTACCCCCCTTATTTAATACTTTATTTATTTATTTTAGAGAGGATGTGAGAGAGAGAGAGCAAAGGGGGGTGGCGGGGGGACAGAGGAAGAGGGAGAGTCTCAAGCAAACTCCACACTGAGCTTGAAGCCCAACTCGGGGCTTGATTCCACAACCCTAAGATCACTACCAGAGCCAAAACTAAGAGTCAGGCATTTAACTGACTGAGCCACCCAGCCACCTCACCCCTGCCCCTTATTTTTTAACCCCAGATGATCTCTTATCAAGCCACCACATAGTTCATTTGGCATATCCTCCTTTCACGAAGCCTATTTACACTGCCATAGGGCTCACTTTGTTTCTTTTCTCACAGGTGACTTTGGCTAGTTTTGAGATTCTGTTTCTTTAAAATACCTGTAGGAATTATGCTCTAGTAAAAGGCATTCCTATTGCCTGTTTCCAAATATAAGGAAGTGTTATCAACGCCCCAAAAACACACCTGCTCTGGCACATGAGTCGCTAATGAGTATATGAGGCGAGTATTTGCATGGCTTTAAAGTACCAGTGCCTTTCTCTAAACACCTTTGTTTTTTAAGAATCTATTCACAGTTATGGGGGGGAAAATGTTTGAAAGCGAGCCATTAGCACATTATTGAATTCTTGTTTCCAGCAGACAGCTGTGTTGTGCTTAATGTAATAGGGTATATTTTACTGATGCCCCAATGCTGTTCTTTTCATTTCCATGAATTTGACACAGTCAGCACTCAAGTGGTTATGGTTTCATGTTGTTTCTTATTTTCATGACATATTTCCTCCTTCCAAATCATAAAAGCTTCACTAGATATCCAGAGGCATGGAGAAATAAACACATCATTATAAATGCTTCCCTTGTTTCTGCAAATGCACCAGATTAAAATCCTTCATTTATTGAAACGTGCCTGAACCTTTCATGAGAGGTTTTTGACAATAGCCGGATTTGTTTGGCAGGAAGAAAGGAATGTTGAAGGGAGTGCGTGAGTATCTAAGAAACATAGAACCACATATTTATAGAGGACATGAAGAATACCATAAAACACACACACGCACATGCACACAAACTATATAGTTATCTTTCTTAGTCTTCTAGGGCCATTATGTATCACCATAAGAAACAATTTTATTCCTTTGTCTCTTCAGGCTTATCATTACCATTATGTTCTATTCTAATTGAGATCTCTTTATTTCATCTTTGTCAATAATAGTTGACTCGAGGCCCCTGGGTGGCTCAGTCAGTTAAGCATCTGCCTTCAATTCAGGTCATGCTCCCAGGGTCCTGTGAGCAAACCCTGCATAGGGCTCCCTCTCAGCTCAGAGTCTGCCTCTCCCTCTCCAACTGCCTCTCCCCCTGCGCATACTCTCTTGTTCTTTCTCAAAGGAAAAGTTAACTCATTCATAAAAAATAAAATACAATACCAGTTGACCAAACTGCTTTTTTCCCCTTTCTACTACATGGAAGTCACACCCAAAAAGATATTTACTTATCTTGTATCCCATACCTTCAATTACCAAAAGATAATAATAATAATTTGACCAATATGTGCCATACTTCATCAGACAAGAACAGAAGTCACTTGCTACCCAGAAAAGCGTTTCTAATTTCCAACACCCATGACTTCCTAGCACCAGTGAGACACACCTTCCCACAAGTGAAAAGTTGAACCTGATTTAGATAAAGATAAGTAAAGAGAAAAATCTCAAGATGATTAGCCCAGAGATTCATTCCAGTCATTGCTGTGAGATGGCCAAGCAGTTGTCCTTCATGTGTGTACACTCCCAGTCCAACTTTCAATTAAGATGAAGAGGTTAATTTCAGCAAGTCTAGGACACCATGAAAGGGCCGAGGGTGAGCGAGCCCATCATCTGTGTATGTGAAACTGTACTTGCCATTATATGGACAGAGAGATTGAGGAATTTGTAATTGCCAGGATTCCTAGAATTGGGAACAATCTATTTTCCAGGTAGTTTTAATCAACCATGGTTCTTCTGCTTTTTTAGGTGGTCCGAGATATTCTGCTGATTGGACATAGACAGGCTTTTGCATGGGTTGATGAGTGGTATGGTAAGTCACCCTCCCCAAAATAACTTACAGAACAACTTCATAACATGTTGATTTGGGCGTCAGTCCATCTGGCTTCAGATGCTACCTAGAAAGACAACAACAAAGGCAGGACTATTGCCCCCTAAAGTGGAAATAGCACAGTCTATGGAACATAATGAGGAAGAATGTAATGATAGAAACTTGGTCTAAAATAACCATGATATAGCTGACCCTTGAACAACACGAGTTTAAACTGTGTGAATCCACTTATATGCAGATTTTTTTCAGTAAGTACAGTACTATAAATGTGTTTTCTCTTCCTTGTGATTTTCTTAATAAAATTTTCTTTTCTCTAGCTCACTTTATTGTAAGAATATAGACTTGATTACATATAACACACAAAATAGATGTTAATCCACTGCTTATGTTATCAATAAAGGCTTCTGGTCAACAGTAGGCTATTAAGTTTTGGGGAAGTCAAAAGCTATATGTGGATTTTCAGTTTGGTGGGGGAGAGGGTATAAGTTAGTGCCCCTAATGCTCTCATTGTTCAAAGGTCAACTGTACTTCTTATTTATTAGTCATAATACATAGGACCTCAGTATGTTTGATGCTGGCATACTGATAACACAGAGAGCTCCATGATTCTCTGTTGGATGGGTTTGAAACCCATGCTAATTTATCCCAAACTTTGATTCAAGATCAAAACTATCTGAAGCATCATATCAAGTAAAAGCAGTCCTTTGATTCAAAGAACACTTGAAACACTCCCTCACCAAAAAACATAAGGATTCTGCAAGAATTCAAAGGCAGAGACACAGGTACCCCTTCATCCTGAGACTACTGTGACTTTTCTTTTCTTTTCTTTTTTTCTTTTCTTTCTTTCTTTCTTTCTTTCTCTCGCTCTCTCTCTTTCTCTTTCTCTCTTTTCCTTTTTTCATGATTTGGGAGGAGCTAAACAAATTCTGCACATGTCCAATAAATGAAAACCAGGTTTGTTTCATCCCATGATGGATGGACCACCCTTTCCAGATCCTCAGTACTGTCATTTGGTCCACATGAATCTTCCTTATGCCCAGAATCAGTCATCAGAGGCTAGTGTCCTTGACTATAAATAGAAACGAACACACCCAGTTGGTGACTTGGGTTAGATCTGATTGTCTAATAAAATGCCCTCCTCCTTGGCCTCTTCCTAAGTCACATTGAATTTGTTCTGAGAGTAACCTAGATTACATTTTGGTGCTTTTCTGTCATTGTTCCACCAATCCCTCCCTCTTCTTAGCTGAAGGTTATCAAATTTAAAGTGAAAAGCTACATTGGACTGAATGGGTAAAGACAATGATGCTGGATCCCTGGGTGGCGCAGTGGTTTGGCGCCTGCCTTTGGCCCAGGGCACGATCCTGGAGACCCGGGATCGAATCCCACATCGGGCTCCCGGTGCATGGAGCCTGCTTCTCCCTCTGCCTATGTCTCTGGATCTTTCTCTCTCTCTGTTTGTGACTATCATAAATAAATAAAAAATTAAAAAAAAAAAAAAAAGACAATGATGCTGTTAGCTATTTCTGAGCCACATGTAAAAGACATGGTTCTGGAAGTTTGGGGTTTTTTGTTTTTAATATTTCCCAAAATTAAATTAAAATTTAATTTTAATCTGTGTCTTCTGAAGAGCAAGTGCATCCTCCTGGGTTTGTCCGAAGGCAGACCTCTGGAAGAGCTTTCTTTTGAAAGATTGTCATTTGCTCTTTCTTACCACACACTCCCAGGATGCTGTTCACATGCAGCAGGTACACTAGCTTGCCATATTTTCATGACATCTCACCAAGACCTATTTCTGATTGGCTTTCTGAGGCTGGTAGAGGGAGAGACCGCTGTGATGACTTCCCCTGATTATGAAACAAATTTTTCTTTGTTTGTTTGTTTGTTTGTTTTCCAGGGGATCTTTCCTCAGATTCTTAGAGAGGGAGCAAAGATGCAAAAAAGCCTTAAGAACTGGTTTCTCCCAACTTGAGCTCCTCAAAGCTCACGGTGTCCTTGCCACCAACACTAAGGGAATATCAAAAGGATATTCAAAGAATAATTGGCAAATAAATGGGGGACCTAAAGGGCCAAGATTCTACCACTTTGAAGACCAAGAGACAGGCCACTTTGACAGATTTCTCTCTAATGCCAGAGAGGACTCGCCAGAAAAGGCAGCATCAGAAACAGTAGCTGGGTTCCTGATTAAGAGGACCAAATACCTTAAGCCTGTTGATCAGAAAAGGTTTGAGCATAGGCAGGATATAGGAAAAAAAAAAGATGTGGGTGGGCATCTAATAAGTGAATGGCTGGGGTACAAAAAATGGAGGCCGGCTCTTTTCTTTCATGCCAGGGCAAGGAAGAAACCTTAGAGACTTTTAGTCCAAAAAAAATTCGTCAGACCATGAGAGAGGCCCAAAGCGAGACTAATGAATGCATCAGAGGAAAATAGAGGCCTCCAGTCCTGGAGAGCTCTCAGAGGAGAACACCTACCTATTTACTCAGGATGAGTTAGGTGGACACATTAACTCAAGGAGTCTATTGACAAAAAGCCTTTCTGTATGTGAGTGCAAAAAAATAGTGTGTGGTTTACTGGATATAGATCATGGGGGAGCCAAGTACTCCCCAGAGAAGGTCTCCATCCCCTGAGTACACAATCTTAGCTCCCACCAAAATAAGCAGCCTTTTCACAGAGTAAGGGGGGCCAAGGAGGAGAGGTGTCTAAGAACCATGCCATCAATTTCATGTAAATTACTGGCATCCTTGCCCCTAACTGAGCTGCTTGCCAGGAAAACAGTAGCTCCTTCCTTACACAGAGGCAGACACTCAGTCAATCAAATGAATGGAAATAGCCCTGCCCACAGACTGCCTTCTGAGCCCCTTGCTCAAGGTAATGCTTGGGACTGTGGGCCTTGCAGGGGAAAAAGGTTTGTCACTGTCCGCCTTCAATTTTGGCTACCTGAAGTTGCTTATTTTTCTTTAGTCTCTATGGGCTCAGTGAGGCTCTCATTAGAAAACATAGAAAAGGTCCAAAGTTTAAAAAAAAAAAAAAACAACAAAAACCTTTGCCTATAGCTTACAGCGCTTGTGCAAAGTGAGGTCCCCAGGCCAGCAACATCAGCTCCCACCTTGGGGACTTGTTAGAAATTCAGATTCTCAGGCTCCACTCCAAACCTACAGAATCAGATACTCTGGGGGGTCTAGCCCAACAATCCATGTTTTAACAAGCCCTGCAGATGATTCTGATGCTGACTAAAGTTTAAGAATGGCTTTAAATCAGATTAGACTGTAAGGACAGTTTAATTACTTCGGTCCAAACAGATTAGCATAGAGAGTAGTAGATGTCTTCTGGGCCAACTGGAAAGCTCTGATGCCTTGTGAGAATTAGAAAGACGTCCCTCTGGGCAGATTCAGCAGGTGCTCTCAGTTTAGGGCTGAATTCTAGTCCCATTGACCTCCTGGCTCTGTGTTTGTACCTTATAGAAACTATACACCACAGGCTGTGGCACTCCTGGATATCTTTCTCCCTAATTAAGCTAACCACCTCCAGTGTTTAATTAAGAAGGTGGGGGGTGGGAGGGGGAAGGATATTGTAGATGGTGGTTGATCTTCGCTTACCCAAGGATTAATTTGTATCATTTCTTAGTTTGAGCATATGGCTGTCACATAACTAATTCCCTAAACAAATTTTATTCTGCTCATGTTCCTTGTAAAGTATAACCATGTCCATTGTTGGAGGAGTGGAGGGTTTTTTTCAAAGCCTTGATTGGTCTTTATCCATGAGCCTTAGGTCTCTCCTGCATGACTGGAACACTAATCAGAGAAGAAACAACACATTTCAGAAGATGGGGTAATAGGGGGGTGGATAAAAATAGGCAGCCCAGCTTCACAAAAGCATAGTTTTGTTTCACAAATCTGACAGTATTTTGAGAGAGGAACAAAGAGAATTGCCAGAGGGAGGCTGTGATTGAGTGGAACCTCATGAATGTCGTTGAAATCCAGACCCTTCCAAAAAAGTATAGAGGGGTAGTTCTGGTTCATATAGATGAAAGTCCCTCATAAAAGTAACTTAAAATTATTCTGGAGTCTCTAGAGCAGGCCTCATAATGAATGAAGCAAGCTCAAGGTGGGGAAAGAAGCCTACTTAGAGACTAGCATTAGCTGGTTGAATTTGCCAAGTCAGCATTTTCCAAAGGTCTCCAGATTCCTGAAATGCGAATTTCAGTGCCATGGCTCTTATGCAACATTTTACATTTGTGTGCTTAATGTTCATTTTTCTGGGGAGAGAACTCATAGCTTCTCATAAGATTTTCAAAAGGAATCTGTGACTCTCCTCTACCTCCCCAAATTAAGAACAATGAAGAAAAATCGTAACTTTACATTGCAATTCTAGATCTTATTGGTCAGGATTACATGGAAAGGGTACTCACCAAGATTTGAGGATTGGCTACTTTCACTACAAAAAGTGGAGCCACCCCCAGCACTTTAGTGCCGCCTTTAACCCAGGTTGTGATCCTGAAGACCCAGGCTCGAGTCCCACATCAGATTCTGCATGGAGCCTGTTTCTCCCTCTGCCTGTGTCTTTGTCTCTCTCTCTCTCTCTCTCTCTCTCTCTCTCTCTCTCTTTCATGAATAAATAAAATCTTAAAAAAAAAAGTGGAGCCACCCCTAAGCTATTTATAACAAGCATGTATTGAATTCATAATAATTGTAAAGAGGTTTTAAAAAAAAAAAAGGTGAATCCTAAAGGATGACTTCCATTTTTGTTAGAGCCAAAGTATCAAATCTCATTCATGGTTACTGGAGCTTACCCCCACCCCAAACCCAACCACTTGTTCAAGACTTCCATTTTGACGTAGTATAAGAAAAAAATTACTTCTTTTAGGCAGAGGATACTAGAAGTAAAGAGAAAATGTTTGTAGAAAGAAATAAACAGGTGGCATTGGACAGGTCATTGAATTAAAGTATATAACTCTTTTTTTTAAATTTAATCTGCTGCAACTATGAAAACTCTTGCTTGTAAACATTGTGTTCCATGGCATCTGTAGTTTCTCTGTATGTTCTACTGACTCCTATCCTTTCAAATATATGCTCTTGCCTCCACAAACTGTGAAGTCAACCTGCCTTCTTTAAAAACTGAAGTGATTGAAAGAAAACTGCCACCATAAGCAAAGTTGCAAGACTTTGTAACATAGGTAGCCAACAGAGAATTAATGTCTATAATGTATACAGAGATCCTATACATTAAAAAATCCAGCAACTCAATGGAAAAAAACATAAAGAACATGAATAGGTAAACCATAGAAGAAACATAAATGGCCAATAACCTTGGTACTAGTCACATGAAATACAATGAAAACAATATATGACATTTGTTTATCTGATAGCAAAAAACTTAAGATAATGATAATATCCAGTTTGGGATAAGGTGGAGTACAAATAAACAGTTTCTATAAAAATGCTAAGTACAAATAATCTATGATCCAGCAATTCCACTTACAGAAATTTATTCTGGGGCAGCCCTGGTGGCTCAGCGGTTTAGTGCTGCCTTCAGCCCAGGACCTGATCCTGGAGACCCAGGATCGAGTCCCACGTCGGGCTCCCTGCATGGAGTCTGCAGTCCCTCTACTGGTATCTCTGCCTCTCTCTTCTCTCTGTGTCTCTCATAAATAAATAAATAAAAATCTTTAAAAAAAAATAGAAATTTATTCTTATGGAATAGACAGGTACTCATGAATATAGGTGCAAAGCTATTCAGTGTATTGTTATTTATAAAAGCTAGAAATTAGTCTCAGTATAAATGTTTATTGACAGGAATATGATCAAATAAATTATGATAAACACATACTGTGAATATTATTTTCAACAGTTAAAAAGAATAAGGTAGTTCTAGGGGCGCTCAGCTGGCTCCCATCAGAAGAGCATGTAGCTCTTGATCTCAGGGTTGTGAATTCAAGTGCCGTGTTGGGTGTAGAGATTACTTAAATAAACTTAAAAAAAATTTTTTTAACTTAAAAAATAAAAAGGACAATATGTGTAGTATATATGGTATGGTATGCTACAGTATGATTCCATAAATGTAAAAATAGATGAGATTATATCTGTGTGCAGTAATATACATGTGAATTCATAGAAAAAAAATCTGGCAGCCTGTACCTCAAACGCTTAACTCAGTGGTTACATCCAGAAAGAACAAGATTAGTTGGGAGAGGGTAAAAGGAATTAAACTCTTTTCTCAATATAAATTAGCACTATTTGAATTATTTCTCTGGAACATAATTCATGCATCACTTGATTGATTCAATAAATAATCACTGAAACCCATTTTATTATTTTTTTTAAAAAAGCAGAAAATGGGGATGCCTGGGTGGCTCAGCAGTTGACCATCTGCCTCAGGGCGTGATCCCAGAGTCCTGGGATCGAGTCCCACATCGGGCTCCCTGCATGGAGCCTGCTTCTCTCTCTGTCTGTGTCTCTGCCTCTCTCTCTCTGTCTCTCATGAATAAATAAATTATTTTAAAAAAATAAAATAAAAATAAAAAGCAGAAAATGATTGAAGCAGACCAAGACTCACAGAGTAGAGGTATATTTTGTTCTTAAATGAAAGTCTTTAGTTCATGGTTGAGGAAACCAAAGCAGATGCCTCAGTTAACAAATCCCCTGGTGTCCAGAGCTTCTTTGACAAAGCTGGTTTCACAGTAGAGGTGGAGGTTCGGACCTCAGCCGAGTCAGTCATCTGGCAGAGGCAGTTCTACGCAGGCCACGTTCAGTGTGACCTTCACTTGGCTGGAGCAGGAGAAATAGGATCAGCTCTCCCCCTCATCTGAAGGAGGGAAAGAAATCAGCTCATAAGAGGGCAAAGAAAAGAAATCTGTACCACTGAAGTGTAACGAAGAGGATATTCATACCCCCAGGATACTTCCCAGTGCTGATCATGTCAGATATAGTCCTAGATCTATACATACAGATAGTCTCCAGCAACCTAGAGTCAAAGATACTATGATGTACCTTTCTTGCCAGCAGAAATATCATACTTCCAGTTTTCTCTTAAATCAGAGAATTAGCCCAGTGTTACTTGTTTAAAAGCTCTTATTTGAGAAACCTTCTTTAAAAAAAAAAAACAAAAAGTAAATTATGATCTTTCAAATCTATATACTAAGGGGTGATTATTAGTTTATTTGCAAAATAATGGACATGAGTTTCCTTTAAGAGTTTCTTTGATACACCTAAGTAGTTGTTCGCTGGAAGCAAAGAGGTCTGAATCTAAACTGTTAGAAGTCATTGTCTGGTCATTGAAAATCAATCCATAATGAAGATGAATCATCTCTGAAAGTATAATCTGTCATTGGACAGTGCAATTGAATTTACTAAAAAAATTGATTCCTGTATAGATTTTGAGGTAATATACTTTGCAAAAGCAGGACATAATGTGTTTTACCTGATAACCTAAACAGAAATATTTTCATTTGATTAGGCTTTCCATGAATTACTAAGAAATATTGAAAATATTTACATCATTTCCATAAGCATGTATGATACATGGGGAGAACTCAGGATTCGGACCAACCCAACGTATTTTCCTTCCTCAGTAAGGGACCCAATTACTACCATCTTTTTAAGAACCACTTTACTAGAAATGTTCATTTTGATATATTCTATTTGGGAATTTTTTTTTATTTTAGTTGCAATTTTCTGAAACTTTATTTCATAACTCATTTTAACAACAACAAAGATCATGCTTCTGGAATGCGCAGAAATTGTAGAAAACTGTATTTTCTCCTTACCAATTCCAAACTGTGGTATTTGACCCCAAATAATAGATTTTAAATAATGTCATTTTTTCATTCTTTCATAAGTACAGCATATTTGATGTAGAAAATACAAACAAAAGGAAGAAAATGAAAATGATCTATAATTCCAATTCCTCAAAACAAGTAATATTTTGAAGTGTATCCTTTTAGTTTTTTTAACGTGTATATAATCCTTTTCTGACAAAGATGATTTCATACAATGCATACAGTTGTTTTACCTCCTATTTTTAACAATATACCAAAGAACATTTCTCTATAATGTTAATAAATATTCTTCTACATAATTTTTTAATGGTAGCATAGTACTGTCAGTCCCCTGGGTTCTTTCCCATTTTGCACTGTTATGAACAAGGCAGTAATGAATATCTTTGTTGTTAAATCCTTCTTCACATCTACAAAATTGAGACATCTTTGAAAGCACACGGTCACACACTTTAAGCCCTTCTCTTAACATTGAGCTAATTAAAAATAAAGAACATTTTCTGTTGGGATTCACTAGAACAAAGGAACTAAATGCTTTGTTTTTGTTTTCCAAATTACTGTCATGCCAGTTGGGGAGGGGGTGTGGAGGGGGAGAAAGTGTCTAATGAACATTATGTGTAGAGGAATTTCTCTGAATCCTAAACTTCTGGCTTAAAAATGAGCTCAGTACTCATTCCAGGTGTATTTGTGTTTAAGAAATTTTGATAACCAGCCACTGGAATTAAAGTGATTGCATTGAATGAATATGCTCTAATTGTTAACTATGATACATTTGTTCTAATTACAAAGCAGCATGTGTTTGTTGCTTTCTAGTTACCTGGATGAAAAGCATGCTCTTTGCTTGGCCAGACTGCTGCTTAGCATCCTTGATACTTACATTGCTTATGGACAACATTTTTGATCTACGGTTTTGGGGGTGGGATGTTGGGGGATCAGCAGCTAAATAAAATAGCCCGGGTCTGGATTTAGAGCCGCCCTCCACATCTTGGCCCCAGACCACACTGAACTGAATCATAAAGTTCTGGCACGTGTGTCCTGTGGAAATGAAGAGAATCTCACATGACATATATGGATTGATATAAAAAGACACCAAACCACATGATGCAGGAAATACTTAAGCAGAAATTTCCAGCTGTGACTACCGGCTCTAAATCCCCACCAAGCTAATTTGTGATCAGGGTGGTCGAATAACCAATTATTCAAGCATACTTTCGTTGTAGAGAGGCATGAAGTTAAATTCTGCCTGCCTTGAGAACAACAAAGGAATGCCTGTCTGGGAAAGTTGCTGATAGAATGTTGTATAATAACCAAAGAGCGGGTGGGGAGTGGAGGATAAAACAGCAGACGTATTTAAAGTGAGAATAATTGTTATTTTTATGCATTTTGTATACTGAAGATAGATGGGTTCTTTAAGTTTTTTATCAGTTGGATTTAGACAGGGTTTCCCAACCTTGGCACCATTGACCTTTTAGACTAGATACTTCCCTCTTGAGAAGGGGAAGGTGCTGTGCATTTGGGTAGGTTACTCTGTGGCCTAGCTGGCCTCTACCTACTAGATGCCAGTAGCACCCCCACCCCAGTTGGGACAACCAAAAACTGTCACAAAAGTGTCCCCCATTGGGAACCACTGGATTAAGAGATCATTATCCTAAAATGCTGAAAAACTACAGATTCAGGCCCAAAATCATAATGTCATGTGCCATTTTATTTATAGATCAGTGTGGGTGGAAGTAGTGCCAGCCATCTCCAAGCTGTTAGACTAGACTTGAAGTTTGATATAGACCCGCACTCTCTGACACCATGAATTCTGTGCAGAAATACATCTCTGTGTGAGCATTGCAACCAAGTATCCCTTGCACCAGTAAACATCATTTATCTGCCTTCTATGTCATGTCTCCTGTACTAGCAATGAAAGTGTCCTTTCTATTGTCGAATGCATTGATTTAAAGAATCTCCAAATCTATTTGAAAGGTATATGGGAGGTAAGTATTAAAACAAACAAACCTGACCCTGTCCCCAAAGGGATCTTCTAAGAATGCTTTAGGAGATCTCAGGCTATGGCAGTGCCCACGTGCTAATACTTTCTACCCATCTAGCTCACTTTACAAGATTCACCCCCTAAATAATTTCCACTCTTCTCTGTTCTAAGACTATTTCCACTTAACTTCCTTGCACTCACTCCCCCTTTGGCTGGTCTAGCTAACTTTATGACATACTCTTCATAAAGTTAGTGAATTCCCTGCTTTTTAAACCTCTCTTTGGCTTCTGCTACCATCTTTCCCTAAAGTCTCCCCCTTGAAAGTCTGCATTTAATAACAGTAGTTGCCAACGTCTTGACCTTTTTTCAGATATGACAATGGATGATGTTCGGGAATACGAGAAAAACATGCATGAACAAACCAACATAAAAGTTTGCAATCAGCATTCCTCTACTGTGGATGACATAGAGAGCCATGCCCAAACAAGTGTATGTAGAATTTTTAAAACATGTTGACCACCCTTTACTGAATGTACACATAAACTGATCTTTGAAATACTGCAAACATTCAGTTCTCAGCTTTCCACAAAAAGCATGTCTCGTCACCCAGAGACTATTGGTGTAGAACCTGAACTAGGTCTAAACTGGACAGTGTCATCTCTCCTTTCTAGATTTTTCCATTCTTAAAAAAGCCGCTGGATTTGGGGGTTGTTCTTCACTCACAAAAACCCAAGAACATGGAGAGTGGAAACATTTGTGGCTGGTGAATGGCCTATACCATGAAAGAAGAGAAGGGTCAAAACAAGTGTCATATGAAAACTAGAATATCATGACAGTAACTTTTAAAAATATAGTTAACACTCAAGTTATTCCTTCAAGGGACAGCTTGTGTCTCATCTGGTGTTTTAGATTTCTTTACATTTGCTTTGAAATGCTTTCTATGGTTCTTTCTAGTTATTGTAGCCAATTCGTTCCTTTTCCTTAGGTTAATCTCCAGATGGGGCCTCAGTCTGTGCACACACAGTGGCTGAGCAGTGAAGGTGTGGTGAACTGGGAATGTGCTGGGCCATATAGCACATCTAACCTGGGACTTAAGATGAGATGCAGAGAGCCACAGGTTATTCAGTGGCACATCAGAAATTGAGAGCTAACTGTATTGTGCATGCCAGCATTTTAAATGTAGTTATCTCTCAATCATTCATGCTAACGAAGAGGAGATAAGGCAACGGAGAAAATGTGATCATTAAGTCGTTATTTGTGTGTGTCTTTGGCCAGAGCTGTGATCTCTTTGGGTATTAGCTTGAGCCCGCATATCTGCAAGCCCATGCCCCAGAACAGCACATATTATTAGAGTTTTGAGAAATTGATAACATAGGTAAAGAAAATTGAGCAACCGCTATTGTTGTACATGGGTGCTTTAGAATTGTGATGAAGATCTTTTGGTTGCCCTTTGGATGTTTTTGTTCAGTTTTTAGAGCATGTATGAGAAGTGTGCCCTGCAAGGCTCCTGTGCATGTGGCTACCCTTGAGGCTCAAATGGCCCTGACTCTTCCTCTCCACATTGCATGCGGTGATTGAATTTGCGCAAAGCTGTTGTTGGGTCAGGTTAACTGTGGTGTTCCTCACTATACACAGGCCCATCCAACAGGACTCCCCTTTTCCTTCAAACCCTGTGCTAACATTTAGAAATGCTCATTAAGGAAATTGTCCTTGAAAGTCCATCATTTTCAATTCCCTTTTCTTTTGGAATGTGAGACTCTAGTTCCCCCCATCCCTCCCCGGCAGCCCTCTGAAAGCTGCTTGCTAGAAGTGTGATCAGACAAAGGAAGCCAGAAGAAAGGGGGAGATACCACATTCCAAAGGATTCTAAGCACCCGGCTTTTCTCATTCTAAGCTCTATCGTTTATAGCTTAAGGCTTTTTGGTTCTCTTTCCATTTTACTGCCATTATTACTGTTAGAACGTCAGTTTACTGTGGTACCTAGACAGTGGTACCTAGAATGGTTCTCCCATGGGAAAGCCCCATGCATTCTCTGGCTGCAATTCACTGTCGGTCCCATGACTTCAGTGTAAGAGATGCCTATCTCCTCAGAAGTTACACAAAGTGGTTATTTTGAGTGCTTACGACATTTCCCTTAGTCTTTGGAATTCTATCAAATTGGGGATCATTTATTTTTCCATTGTCTTTCTTCGCTATGGTAATGAAAAACAGTTGAAATCAAGAGGCTACTTGCTGTCCATCACAAATAAAAACTGCATGGGTGCTCGATAAAATGTAAATCCTCAAGCTGAGTAGGGACACATTAGATTGGAATTATGCAAAATTAACATCCATGAACATGGCGATAAGAAAGTAAGTCTCCTCCATTGAGCAGTTTCAATGCCTTCAAAGACCGAACTTCTAAGAGACTCTGGGAATGTAAAATCGAAATTCTGTATTTTGGATGATTTCTGCCCCCTGCTGGGTATATGGAGTAGAGCTTTATACTCTGCCACTTGTTTAAGAAGTCTAATTTTTTGAGGATGTTTATTTATTATAGAGAATATACCCGATTCACTAAAATTTTTCTGAATCTCAATTTTACTTTGAAGAGCATACTTCTTTTTTAAAAACTTAATCTCATTTCTTAGCTTGTTTAATAGTCTTAGTATTCTTTAAAATGGTAAATTTATAGGTACAATTTTCCTTGTTATATTCTAAATTTCAAGATATCAATACAATCATGATATTTTATTTTCTTTGAAAAAATTTTTAACTTTCATAATATTTTAACAATTGCTCCCAAGAAATCCTCTTAGGGATTTTGGTTTTTGAAAAATATTTCTGACAAATGAACATAGGGGAAGGGAAGGAAAAATAAGATAAAAACAGAGAGGGAGGCAAACCATAAGAGACTTAACTCTAGGGAAGAAACGGGGAATTGCTGGAGGGAAGACATGGGGGGGTGTGGAGGGAGTAGGGGTGGGGTACTTGGGCGATAGGCATTAAGGAGGGCACCTGATGTAATGAATGAACACTGGGTGTTATATGCAACTGATGAATCACTAAATTCTACCCCTGAAACTAATGATACACTATTTGTTAACTAAATTGAATTTAAATTTTAAAAATTTTGGAAAAAAGAAAAATATTTCTGATTTGCTCATGGCATCATGTGACTTTATACATATTACATATACATCCTAATGATTAATACCATGTTATGAATATTCATTCCATAGTTAATATTTCCAAAGTGGATATATTGCTTCGTGTTCGTTTATGCAATATCATCTAAGGAAGATTCCACCACTAGATTCATTGGAGAGGGCAAGAATGAAAAATAGGTCTGTGGGAAGCAAAAGTACATGTAGAAAATCCATGGGCAGCAGATTTCCCCTTTTATTCAAAGACAAACCCTTAGGCTTTCACTCAACGCTTTTTCTAGTAAGCCCAGTTCCTGGTTTTCTGTTACCAGTAAATAAATATGAGAAAGGATACCAAGGTTAGTCAGAGAGTAATTAATAGGAACCATAACAATAGTAATAGAGTTTCTGAGAATGAGAGAAGAGATTTCAAACTATTAAAAAAAAATACAAAATAGGCCCTGATTGAGAAATCATCACAGTGTTGTAGCACAATGATGTATTTTCAATATATTATATCTAAATGGTAGCAATATATAATACATCCAATATATTGGGGGCAGGTGCCCCACTGGTTCAGTTGAAAGAACATGAGACTCTCGGGGTTGTGAGTTCAGGTCCCACATTGGGTGTAGACATTACTCAAAAATAAAATCTCTTTTAAAAATAAATAGATAAAGAAGTTAGGGAAATTTTTACATTTTAAAAATATACATATTTTTTACTTTTTCACTTAATTAAAAAAAACATTTTAGGTATTTAGGAAATCTGCATCACCTGATAATTCCTCTTAATGAGGCATCACTGAATTTATTTCATGAATTGCCAATTAATGTTTTTTTTTTTCTTTTATGTTTCCTTGGGAAAAAAATGGTTTTATTTTTCTTGGCTTGCTTTAGGATAATTAGCAGGGTTTGTGGTTGTTGTCATTATCTTATTTGTTTTTTAAGCTAAATTCATTAAAGCACAGCATTTAAACAATCTCAGGATGGGTATACAGTCAGGAGACCAGTAACCCCCAGAATGCAAAAAGCATATTTATTGAATAAGAAGAAATTCTGATGACGTGTCTATTTACCCTATAAAGGTGTACTTGTGCTTGCATGCCCTAAAGTAGGTAATAATATGTATAATTTCTGGGTCATTGATTGCTTCAACTACCTTCCCTTTATAGAAAAGATGACTAGGTCTAATAATAGCTCCATATACCACAGCATACCAACAGCGTACACACGTACACCATATACTTCCCTGGTCTGTTTCTGTACTCTCTTGATCCTTTCTTATTCAGAATACTTAAACTACTCACTGAAGAGTGCTTTGGAAAATCTTGGATGGATATTCATAAAGGAATATTTTTTCAGAGGTTTGCCTTAGTAAAAAGAAACAATTTGGGGTTTAACATTTTCGGTGATAATTTGGGTTTGTCATCTGGACAGGCCTCTTTATGATAAGATTCCTGTAGTTTCCTTAAAATCAGGCATAGAGAAATCCATTTGCA
The DNA here is from genome assembly GCF_905146905.1 of Nyctereutes procyonoides. NCBI lineage: Eukaryota > Metazoa > Chordata > Mammalia > Carnivora > Canidae > Nyctereutes > Nyctereutes procyonoides. Next base: position 47,297,154 of record NW_026575020.1, on the reverse strand, counting down.
TCTCTTCTAAATAACGGGTCATTTCTCTCTCTATTTTTTTTTCTTTGAAGACATGACAATGGATGAAGTCCGAGAATTTGAACGAGCCACTCAGGAAGCCACCAACAGGAAAATTGGCGTTTTTCCACCCGCAATTTCTATCTCCAGTATCCCCCTTCTGCCTTCCTCAGTCCGCAGTGCCCCTTCTAGTGCTCCGTCCACGCCTCTCTCCACAGATGCACCAGAATTTCTGTCCGTTCCCAAAGATCGACCCCGGAAAAAATCAGCCCCAGAAACTCTCACGCTTCCAGACCCTGAGAAAAAAGCCACCCTGAATTTACCTGGCATACACTCTTCAGATAAGCCATGTCGGCCCAAATTAGAGTAATTTCATATGAATATCATGGGGTTTTATATTTTCATTTGGGTTTTTGTTTTTGTTTTTGTTTTTTTTTAAAGAATCTTCTGATATAGAAAAAGACTGCTTTGTCCCTCGAACATGTTCCTTCGATCTGAGTGTGCATGTGGTTAAGTAACTTCACATATAATAGGATTCCCTAAGTATGCCACACAGCATCAAACTAGATGTAAACTGTAAGACTGGCAGAGGACAGAAGGAATCTTCTGTAGCCACAGCCAGAAACCAGGGAGGAAGAAGCCTTGTTGTTGAACATTTGATGAGGTCGGTGTGGACTTAAAGAGTAAATCAATGAAAACTTCGTGCCACTGTGTTAGAAGGTGTGGTAAAATAGCAAAGTCAATCTCCTCTCATCAAACCTGAAATTCTCAAAAATACTCTCAGGCGTCATATACGTAATTGTTAAATTTCAAACTGCTCATCACCAGTACTTGAAGACTAGTAGTTAACTGAGATTCCTATTTTGGTTATAGTCTGACTCAGGATTTGGGGCCTAATTAACTCTTTAAATTTTTTGAAAATTTTAATTATCAACCTATTGAGGCTCCAAGTGCAATTAATGATAACTTATTTATACCTTTCACAGAATTTAATAAAGATTCCACTTGTTTCTGTCTTTTAATAACTTTCCCCTCTGTGCCCTTGTGGCCTCAGAAATCATTCAGAATTGCCTGGATGAATGTGACCATGACTGGCTGATCTGGAGATGATTTGATTTAGGAAGCAAGAGGCCCAGGTGAGGCAAACATCATGTTCCTCTACTGGTACCAACAAACCTTGAATTGTCAACTTCCATCATCCATTAAGATTCTCGGTATTTGCAATGAATTGAGTAGAACTCATTGACTATTTGCCCATTCAAAGAAGTTCAAGGGTAGACTAAGCTAACAGGACTTTAACCCTGTCAGAATGTCTGGTTCGGGAACCCTGAAAGAGAGAACTGTCTCCCATCCCCCCTCCTGGTATTACTTTTAATAATATCCAGATTTCCCTGGAACAGATTGCCCAGCACCGGACCTTAAAAAGACTGTTGTCTCTCTTGCCCTTACTTGGAATCCAAATATTGGGAATGTCGCAGAAGAGGAGCAAAGACTGTCGAGTGAGAGGAAAGAATGAGCAAAATTGCTGACTCTATTTATAGAGTAAAAAGGAGGAGCAGGAAAAGATGTCCCTCTGTCTAGCTTGCTTTTCTGCAAGTAGTGGTAATGCAAGATTAGAATCCAGGTTGACGGGAAGCAAGATCGTTCAACCCAAGTGGCAGAAAGCGAACTCTCCTTTGATCTAAAGAGAAAAATCTGCCACCATCGCGCCTCACTGCCTTTAAATGCAGAAGGAAGGGCAAGCAGAATCTAGCATTTACTTTTGTCCTCCAAGAGAGGAAGACAACAAGGCAGTTGGGCACCTCCGAGGCCCCAGCTAGCCTTCCTGACCATAACCTCCAACCTCAGGAAAGGGACCTTCCCAAAACACAGATTCCAAAGGAAACAACATAAACCAAGGAGCATGTCCTCCTTCCCACACAGCCTCTCAGCCAGTGGACCCTGCCTGCTCAGCACGCTACATAGTGTCTTTCAAATTGATAAACTTTCCCATGGTGCAGGCGCTGGTCCCACGAACCCAGCACCGAGTATTCTAAGTCCTACGTCAGACTGTCAAGATCATTTCTTTATCTACAGGTTGCCATTTCGCTTAATAAATAAATAAACCCAGAACTCAAAGGAAACCGGTTGCAAATAGTTTAGATCAACAGTGCATCTCTTTTCCTAAGAACGACAGCATCGTAGTAAGAGATCTTTGCATGGTATAGTAGCATGATTTCTGCTTGTGGGAAATCTTAATCTTCTCGAACCCCATGGACTTCTCAATCGTCCCCTCTCCACACAGTAGTACTTAATGAGAATGTTTGGCTTTTGAACACAAAATTCTACTTTCAGAAGACACTGACATAGTACATGTATTTGCTTACCATTTGCCGGCTGAAATCAGGATGGGGTGGGATCATGATTTTTGCATAGAACAGATTTATTTTGTGCAGGTTGTAAACACATCTGGCACCTAGTTCTCCCATTAACACCATTGCCATTTTTCTTTTTTGTAAAGTAGCTTTTGCTATCAAGGTCAACGATGCTGTATGCTTCAGGAAGCTAATTTCTGATTTCCTTCTGTGGCTTTTTTTTTTTTCTCTTGTAGCCAGTTCAATACCACAGACATCATTTTCAAAGCTGCCGATGATAGCGTGATTCTTAGCCAACAAATGTGTGTGCTCTTAAAGTATGTTCAGTTTTCCCTGTCTACATGTGGTTGTGTGCATTTAAACAGGGTGGGGGGGGTGCAAATATTCCTTTAACTGCTTTGAATATTTAATCCAGTCATCACAAGGCATAAATGACTTCAATATTTTATCTGTCTTAATTTTCAAGTGTCATTTCATATTCTCCATACATGAGTTTGTTTTTTGTGGGATACAAGCTTGCGATGAATGTGTATATAGAACATTAATAATTCCTATAAGGATGGAAATTCAAAGGTTGCATGATGGAAACTTAGAAGAAAAAAAAAAGCTGAAACTTGAATTTATTAAGCATGTTTGGGGAAAAATAGAATCTTAACTCAGTGCCTCTGTCTGCAATGTGGAAACCTTCAACCTTGGTCACCAAATTGTATTATACCTGTATATATATAAATATAGCATAGTGAATCAGGCACCACCAGTTTTAAGTCTCTGGTAGCCAAATTAAAATAAATAATCCATAGAATAACACATATGTTCACCCCATCTTCATCTCTGATGTTAGTGGAGACCATCAAAATGACCATAAATGTCATTATTTTGGATGGATTTCAAATTACAAAATGCTCCTGTGCTTTTCGTTGACTGTAATACAGCATCGTTGCTTTGGCTGTGCTTTCCCAGGATAAGAAGGTCTCAGTGTTTTTAGTGCATAAACTTTATCTGAGGTGAGCTCTAAAGACCATTTCATTTTCCTACTGTTGGGCTGAAATAAAAGAAAGCAAAAGAAAAGCATAACAACAAAGGAGTCTGTGACATTTTTCCGTTACCACCATAGTAACCCAAACAATAGAAGTTCATTGGTGAACTGATTTACAAACCCTTCTGCTTTGGGTTTGCATCTGTGTGGGGGGAAATGGTTTTAATTTGGGAGTATTAGCCATGTTTTGGATTGTGAAAATAAATCTCTAAAGAGCGCAGTTGTGAACAGACACTTAAAAAAACACGAGACCTCCAAAAGAAATATATGGTTTTCTTTCAAGACACTGTAATAAACAGTGACCTAAGAGAAAAGATTCTGACACTTCTCAGGAAGTCATTTTTCCGTGAAGATTTCAAGGCTAATGTATGTATGTGGATTTTTCAGTTTTACTTAATTTAGCATCCCTTCATGGCTCAGAAACAACAAAGCCACTGGCTGGCTTAGGTCAATAGGAATTTTACTTTTCACAGGGGCCAGAGTATAATTTAGTCACATATAATGTGTACTCAGATAATCCAATCGAGAACAATTGTCTGAATAGTTTTAGTCCCTTTCAGAACATCTGACTCTGTAGGCTAGGTGACAGACAACCTGCCATCTGAGCCAGAATTCTTGAAACAAAACAAAACAAAACAAAAGATCTGTTTAGTGACTGCAATTGATCATAAATAGGCCATTTGAAACTATTCATTCTTGCTGAAACTGAAGTGTAATCAAGAGCACAGTGTTGGCATGCAGAGGCAACATGTCCCAGGTTCTTCTGTGTTCTCCCTTCAAAACAATCTGTTTGCATTTGAAATAGAAGTGTTCATGCTTTTTAGGAGTTAGTTCAATAAGAGAATGTGAATATGCTAAGAACTTTTCAGATGCCGTTATTAATTATTGTTAACAAGTGCTTTAGGATAAGCCTCTCCATGTTTTTGCTTAAAATTGGGTTGAATTGCAAGTCTCCCTTCAGTTTTTATGTATCACCAAGAAGAGATTCTTTGACCCGTTGTTATAACTAGGCCACTTAAATGTAGCTTCAAGTGTCACTTTTAGGGTTTACATTTCATGCTGGGATCTTGATTAGTTGCATATGTTGAGTCAAAATACCACTGCCACTGCCGAAGGACCAAGTTTTGGAACGCACAGTGTTATAGACTACAAGCAAAGCAAACAAGAGTTGATCCTCACACATGCCATCCTTCTGTGTCATTTTATGGCTGTTTTGTGTTTTTTTCCCCCAGTTATTTATTATTGTTAATAACTTACTTTTTCTTACATTCTGTTGTAAATAAACTACAAAGCAATCTTCTTTCCAAGTGTAGTTTCCTTCTCGCTCTCTTTCTCAGCCATTCTCAAGGGAATGTTGGCAATTGTGAACTTGGGGGTTGGTGGGAAAGAAGTTGTCAAGGAAGAAGGAATAAGCTAAGGGCTGGTACTTAGACCCAGTTCTTGGGATCTCGTATGCAAAGAAGGCTGGCCTGCTAATAGGCCTATGGTGCCTTCAGGGCCAGGGTCATTGATAGGAAAAGCCTGGATGCCAGCTCTAATTGTCCAGCAAAAAAATATCCAAGGTGAATCTATAACCTGATGAGAGACACAGACTTCTCTATCCATTAACAAGTGTATGATTCCCCCTCGTCAAATGTGAGGCTGTAGTCTGAATGACCACCAAGAAAAATCTCCCCAAGGGAAGCCATAGAAAAACCACCCCAGGACACTAGATTCTCTCCTTTGTAGGGTGGACCAGTCTAAGGTGAGCTGCAGTCATTCTGATGTGGTTCCTCCATCTGAAGAAGCTCCTGTCATTCACAAAGGGTCCCCTGGGGATGGGTAGAGGACAGAAATGCTTTACAGGTCCTTGTTCTTCTGCTACATACCTCCCACTCTGCTCTTTCAAACCTGAAGCTAATGTCAACATCCATGTCCTGTCCATTCACCTCTGATTGCATCAGGCCACAGCTTCATACAACAGTGCACCATAATGAAGCTTCCTACACTGAAAACTTTCCTGAAATCATGCAACTGAGCCAATGAACTAAAACATGCTTGCATAGCTCTGAATTTGCCAGTACCACCCCCACCCAGCTTTTAATGCTCTCCTCCAAACACACAAACTTCACAAACACAGTTGCTGGCTGACTTTGAGCCAGCAAGCTCAGGTACAGCCAGCCTGGCTGTTTATTCCTGGGGCCAAACTTTATAGGTTAAGTATTTGGATGCTTAATGGTAAATATATAGATGTTTGTAGTTTACCAGTTTACTAGTACTGCTTTTAATTACAGCGTTTCTTGTTTGAGTATCACTCTTAGATTTCCAAACACCCACATTCTTTTCTAAAAGAAATACTTTTCCCTTCAGTATATTCCACTTGGGATTTTTTTGCCTCCAACCTCCAGCTGTATCTTGGCCTCTCAAGTTCAGGATAAATCATGTATCCTTCCTCTAAGCCCTGTTCTGAAATATCCCTCTATGAAAATGTTCCTCTCAAACCTGAAGCTATAATGGCTTTAGAATAATGATAACCTGTGTGCAGATGTGTGTGTGTGTTTAATGCTATGCTAGTTGATCCAAGCAAGCTCTAGTTTCAAGTTCATTATATTGACTTTCTCCACTTATTAGCTCTCTAATATTCCATGCTCTTATAAATTCCTCCTTTCTAAAACATGCAACCTAGTAGGATATCCCATTCAAATCCAAGTGTTTAATTACTTCTGCCTCTGGGAAAATTCAAAATAGTCTGGTACTTTGCCCTAATGCTCTGACTCTGGTCCCTCAAGGTAAGATGTAGCCAAAGAAACTGGACATGGCTTCAAATCCTACTGTATATGGCTGTTACAAACAACAACATTACTGAACTGAATTAACATCTGGAATTTAGGGGATAATTATGTTTAACTACCAACTCTGCACTGAAGGCAGACACAAAAGACTGGAGTTCATCATTTTCCTTCCTTTAGCTCATAGAAGGGAGATTTGGCCACTCTGTCACTGGAGGGTATTTGAGGGCAGCCCGATCTCAACCTTTGTGATTTTTTAAAAATCTTAATCTTCCAAAATAACTTTCCTGCTCCTAAGGGATTCTACATGCAAGATGCTGGCAGTTTGCTACTCGTTAGCAACCCTTGAGAATCATTTTGTGATCTTAAGCACCCTGGTGATTACATCCAGAGCATTCCAAAGATAGCTTGCTGCCCTCTATGCTCCATCATTAAAATCCGGTCCTCCGTCCTAATGTGTGCTGTGCCTCTTCTCAGAACATAACTTAAAAATTGAGAAATATTTCTACAAGCTTGAATTTCCCCACACTCGTCTTAGAGTTATTCTACTTACTTGCATTTTGCTAAAATCTGTTCTATAGACCCAAGGACATGAGGGTTTTTTCCATCTTCATTAAGTACTTTGGAATTTGCTCTTTCTTCTGTGGAAGATAATTCATAAATGCATACCTTCAAAATGCTTTGAGGATCTTGAATTGTTTTATAAGCACCTTTACATTTGATATATAGCATGTTTATCAATTTTCAGAGCTATGTAATATTCCCCCGGGTTGGAAAATCCATAGTTTACTTAAATATGCCTTTATTATTTGGCATTGAAGTTATTTTCTGGATTTTGTTATGATATAGAGTATTGTTAGGAACATCTTTATAACATAGTTTGTGTCTTCTTTTTAATTATTTGTCTTGGGTAAATTCCCAGAAATTGAATTACTGGGTCAAAGGATATGAATATTTTTATGACTTGGAGTATTTACTGCCAACATCTCCTCCAAAGAAAATTGCACCAATTTACAATTCCACTGACATCTGAGTGAGAACATTTGTCTTTTTAAACAAGTATTTACAGTTTTAAAAGTTTACTATTCTCAACTTGTTAAGAAATTACTAGCATCCAATTCCCATATAAGTCCTTTGCTGGTTTAATGTATTAATACTCTCTTTTTGGGTGCTCATGTGATGAGCAAACTTAGGCAAAGAAATTCTTTCATTTATTTAGATGTTCATTGCCCTCCCTAACTTACTGCCTCAGAAACATCAACTGGCTACTGCAAAAACAAAAACATAAGGAACTGCGTTTAATTGAATAAACAAATATCAATTCTCAATCATTTTTTTTTCATGCTTTCAGTGATAACATAGAATGCATCTTTACTTGAGGATTTCCTGAAAACCACCATGTAAATGCCAACAAGATTTTTCGGGTTTTTTGTTCTTAAACAAGAGAGAATGAAAGTTAAAAACTCAAGCTCACTGTTATGTTCAAATCAGTGATTTTCTTATTCTAACAGAACCTTGGTAAGGACAGAGCAGGATCTTTCTTAAGTCTTTTCATGTAACTTCTTGGAAAGAATGTGATGATAAATTGCATATGTGCTCCAAAAAAGGATGGCAACAGTCTGTGCGTCATCCTTTCTTACTGAAGCCATGTGAGAGCCATTCCTGGAGAATAGAGAATTCTCTTCAAGGAGAATGGTCATTCCTCACACATAACAAGGACAAAGTATAAAATCTACCCTCAAGGGGCGCCTGGGTGGCTCAGTTGCTTAAGTGTCAGCCTTTGGCTCATGTCATGATCTCAGGGTCCTGGGATTGAGCCCCATGTTGGCTCTCTATTCAGCAAAGGGAGTCTGCTTCTCCCTTTGCCCCTGCCCCTCCCCCTGCTTGTTCTCTGTCAAACAACTACATGAAATCTTACAAAAAATCTACCCTCAAGGTAGTTCCCAATCTGACTGCAGTCTTTTTTGTTGTTGGTGGTGTTGTATGTATGTGTTAACTTTTTATTTTGAAATGATTATGGATGGCACATGACGTTACAAAGAAATGTGTTTGGATGTCCTGGTTCACCCTTAACTTGGCCTCTCCCAGTGATAACAGCTTGTATAATATCCTACAGTATGACAACCAAGAAATTGATACAATCCTACAGCTGATTCTACAGCTCTACATGCACTAGTTTGTGTGCATAGTTCTTTTTTAAAGATTTTTAAGATTTTTATTTTATTTATTTGAGAGAGAGCATAAGCCAGGGAGGAGGGGCAGAGGGAAAGGGAGAAGTAGACTCCCTGCTGAGCAAGGAGCCAAACTGAGGCTGGATCCCTGGACCCTGGGATCAAAACCTGAGCTGAAGGCAGACGCTTAACCAAATGAGCCACCCAGGTGCCCCAGTGTATGTGTAATTCCATGCAATGTTATCAGTTGTGCAGCTTCATGTAATCACCACTATATTCAAGCTACAGAACTGTTTCATCACCAGAGGACCCTCTTGTATTGCCCCTTCACAGACACTGCCCCTGGCTCTGCCTCCCAAAAAATGTTTTACTTTTAAAAACAAAGGAAAGATTTCACTAAGGCAAAGAGCCATATCATTTTCTTCCCACTATAACATACCACTGCTCTCAAAAATTTTTTGGCTATTTTTAAGCTGTGGCAAAATACACATAACCTAAAATTTAACATTTTAACTATTTTTAAGTATACAATTCAGTGGCAGTATTTCACAATATACTTGTGGATCCAACCATCGCCATTGTCCATTTCCAGAACTTTTTCATCATCCCAAACCGAAACATCAAGGAGTAATCCCTGTCCGTTGCTCCCTCTAGCCGCTGGTAGCTTCTAGTCTACTTTCCAGTCCCTATGAATTTGCATACTCTGGTCACTTCAAATAAATGGAATCATACAATATTTGTCCTTTTGTATCTGGCTTATATCACTTAGCATGATGTTTTCAAGCTCCATTTATGTTAATAGCATGTATCGGACATTTTATTTTATTTTATTTTATTTTTTAAAGATTTTATTTCTTTATTCATGAGAGACACACAGAGAGAGAAGCAGAGACACAGGCAGAGGGAGAAGCAGGCTCCATGCAGGGAGCCCGATGTGTGGGACTCGATCCCGGGTCTCCAGGATCATGCCCTGGACCGAAGGTGGCGCTAAACCGCTGAGCCACCTGGGCTGCCCTGTATCAGACATTTTAAAGGCTTATAGTATAGTAAAAAAATCTGATAAGCTGATAACAATAGAAACAAATGTTCTCTAATGCTGTGTGATGTTGGGCAACTCACTTCATGTTCCTGAGCCCTCATTCATTCAAATGTAACAATACCAGTAATAACAGGTGGCTTATATGGTATCTCAATGGCAAGTATATAAAAATAATATTGCCAACTGGTGGTGGAGCTGCTGCTGCTGAAACATTAGAAAAAGAGCCAGGGTGGCTCAGCGGTTTAGCGCCACCTTCAGCCCAGGGCGTGATCCTGGAGACTGGGGATTGAGTCCCGCGTCAGGCTTCCTGCATGGAGCCTGCTTCTCCCTCTGCCTGTGTCTCTGCCCCCCTCTCTGTCTCTGTGTCTCATGAATAAATAAATAAAATCTTGGGGGAAAAAAAGAGAAAGAAAGAGAAAAAAATGAAAAAGAGAAAGAGAGCACCTGGGTGGCTCAGTTGATTAAGTATCTGCGTTTAGCTCAGGTCATGATCTGAGTCCTGGGATTGAGCCCCACAAGGGACTCCCTGTTCAACAGGGAGTCTGCTTCTCCCTCTGCCTCTGCCCCACACTCTTCTCTCTCTCTCTCTGTCAAATAAATAAAATATTTCTTAAATAAGAAAAAGGGAGAGAGGGTACAGGCAAATTGAAACAATCTCCTTGAGAAACAGCAGGTAATTCATGAGAAAAACCCAGAGCATGGCCAGTCCCTTGAACCCCATGATTACATAAAGCTTTTATTCTGAGTTTGTTTTGAGTGAGTCTCTCCTTTCAGACACAGTGGGTAACTAAAAGCAGTTTAAAGTACATTAAAATGTCCTTTCTAGGGGCACCTGGGTGGCTCAGTCAGTTAAGCGTCAGCTTATGGCTCAGGTCATGATCTCAGTACTGGGATCCAGCCCACGATGCATTGGGCTCCTTGCTCAGCGGGAAGTCTCCTTCTCCTTCTGCCTCTGCCCCTCCCCTGCTTGTGCTCTCTCACTCTCTCATCAAATAAATAAAGAAAATATTTAAAAAACAGTAATAATAATATCCCAAATAGAAATTATGATGTTTCAAGAGTAACATGAAATATATTTCTGCTTGGAAAGAACCACACAGGGCAGCCCGGGTGACTCAGTGGTTTAGCGCTGCCTTCAGCCCAGGGGGTGATCCTGGAGAACTGGAATCGAGTCCCATATTGGGCTCCCTGCATGGAGCCTGCTTCTCCCTCTGCCTATGTCTCTGCCTTTCTCTCTCTCTGTATCTCTCGTGAATATATAAATAAAATCTTTAAAAAAGAAAAAAGAAAAGAACCACATAGACGAAGTTAGATTTGCAAAACCTTCTCTGTTCTTTTGCATGCAGGTTGTAAAATAATTATGTTTTACTCATATAAAGATAATTAAAATAGGGTGCTTGGGTCATTTTTTAAAAACCTGGCTAATTCATATTATCTGGTGGATCGATAGTGTGTATACTCAGATTCTTTTGAGCAACGTGACATGGTATTGTCAGACTATAAAAATGTCAAAAACTTCTTTTTTCCTAATATGCTAGGTCTAATTTACATCTAAATGAAAAAGCTTTTTCACATAATAAGACACCCTCCCCAACCTGATGAATGGCTTTTGAGACAGATCTGATTAATACACAGAAGTTTAACTAGAAAAACCAACATTTTGTCAATTGGATTTGCTAAGCAATACCACTGCCTCAGCTGAAACTCTTCAGTGATTTAAGTAAAATTAAACCAAGTGTACTCCAAGAACCATACATATCTTAAGCACAAGCCTCTTCAAATCTGGATCCAAATATGAATTAATTATTTTAAGTGTTTTTGGTGAGTTCCTCTCTTCCTCTCCCCACGGAACCTTTCTTGATTCTTTAAATGAAAACCAAACAATGATGGATTAAAAAGTAGACTATCTCAAAGTCTCCTGAGAAGACAATCTGAGAGTCTGTCTTTTCAGAGGAAGCACTAGAACCTAAGATTTCATGTGATATTCTTCTCTTCTATTCTATTCTAAGGCATTTGTTATTTTACTTTCCTCTAAAAGGTGGTCACAGCTCCAACATCTGAATTATTAATGATCTGTATGCTCACAATGGTTCCTCAACCCTGGACCTAGCCACCATAATGCTTGCCATTGGGTCCCCAACACCTAGCCGGAAATTCATCTCCCTTACCTGCCCCCACGAAGATGGTGAATGCCACTTCCCCTTATCTAGGTTTCAGGAGATAAAGATGTCTTTCTGACATCCCATGCTGGAACTCTAAAACGTCTCCTTTTGAACCATAGCCACTGGCATTTCCAATGCTAACATATAAGAGATATTGATAGTCCTTCGGTTGCACTGAGTAGATTTCCTGGACTAAGAGAGAATCTGGTTTTCCTACACAAATGAGGAAATATGGTCTGAGTTCAAAACAACCAACTCCCAAATTAACTTTTTCCAGATTTGGGGGATTACTTCTGTGTCTGTATATTTTTTAAAAAATATTTTATTTATTTATTCATGAGAATACACAGAGAGGAGAGAGAGAGAGAGAGAGAGAGAGAGAGAGAGAGGCAGAGACACAGGCAGAGGGAGAAGCAGGCTTCATGCAGGGAGCCTGATGTGGGGACTCGATCCCGGGTCTCCAGGATCACACCCTGGGCTGCAGGCGGTGCTAAACCGCTGAGCCACCAGGGCTGCCCTGTGTGTGTATATTTTTAATAACATTTATAGATATGAGTTAGATGTATTCAGGAAGACACTTTTTGGAGATAATGAATTTAATTTTGTTGGAATTGGGGCACCCTGGCTCAGTCAGCTAGGGACCAAATCTTGCAGTGGGTAGGTTTGCCAGATTTAGCAAATAAAAATATGCCAGCTTGAATTTAATTTAAGGTAAGCGATGATATTTATACTAAAAATTGTTATCTAAAATTCTAATTTAACTAGGAATGCTGTATTTTCTTTGGTAATCCTACTTGTGAGTCAGGTGAGGATTTGATTCTTCCTGAGAGCACAGTACAAAAGGGGTTTAAGGTGGGAGTGGCATAATCTGATTAAATTTTGAACTGATCACACAGGCTACAGATCAAAAGGGAGCAAGTCAAGAATCAGGGAGATAAAGAAGCAATTTCAGAAGTCCAGGTAAGAGGAGGAGATTGGACCTGAGGGGATAGTAGTGGAGAAGGAGAGAGCTAGACGAGTTGATTGGGTTTAGAAGATAAGATCAACCAGCACTTGGTACCTACTCTGGTCCTACTGCTTTAGGTGCAGTTCACATGCCCATGGTGCTCAAGTCTGGAATTTCAACCTGAACCTCTGCCAGGAACTCCAGGTTCATGTGGGCTACTATTTGGCATAAATACGGCCAAAATAGAACTCTGGCTCTGGCCTTTCCAAAACACTCCCTACAGGGGCAGCCCCTGTGGCACAGCGGTTTGGCGCCGCCTGTAGCCTGGGGTATGATCCTGGAGACCCGGGATCAAGTCCCACATCGGGCTCCCTGCATGGAGCCTGCTTCTCCCTCTCCCTGTGTCTCTGCCTCTCTCTCTGTCTATGAATAAATGAATAAAATCTTTAAAAAAAAAAACACTCCCTACAAATCTCCCCTCCCTGCGCTGACCTCTTGTGTCAGTAGAGAACAACTCAATCCACATGGTTGGCAAAAGTGTAGGACTTGTCCTTGATTCCTCTCCCCCTCTCACTGCCACACCCCATCCATCTACCCTCCTATTGACTTTACCCCCACAACGCATCCTAAATAGGTCCACTTTTTTCTGTTTCCATTAGTATCACTGACTACAAGCCACCATCTATTATTGCACCGAGATGAATGCTAAGAGCTTCAAAATTGGGTCTTTCTGGGCAGCCCGGGTGGCTCAGCGGTGTAGCGCTGCCTTCAGCCCAGGGCGTGATCCTGGAGACCTGGAATTGAGTCCCAGGTCAGGCTTCCTGCATGGAGCCTGCTTCTCCCTCTACCTGTGTCTCTACCTTTCTCTCTTTCTCTCTCTCGCTCTCGCTCTCGCTCTCACCTCTCTCTCTCTCTGTGTGTGTCTCTCATGAATAAATAAATAAAATCTTTCAAAAAATTGCTCTTTCTGTTTCTCCTTTTATTCACTTAGAACTCATTCTCCCCTCAGGAGCAAGGATGATCTTTTCAACACAGAAATCAGACCTTAGCTTAAAACCCTTCAATCACTTCTTTTTGCATTTTGAACATGGCTAACTCCTCACCCTGACTTAGAGTCCTACAAGATCAAGGTTGCTGCCTTTCTCAGCCTCCTCACCATCTGTCATCCCCCTCACCCAACCCCTGTATTTCACCAAATCTCAGTAAGAAGTTCCCCTCTTCAAGAGAGATTTTTCTTGAGCAGATTGTCTCCCCAGCTTCCCATGGGGTTGAGAGCTCTCTGGGAGTAGAAGCCTCAACTGTCTCATTCTCTGCTGGATTCACAGCTCCTAGGCACTCCTCAATATTCGTGAGATAAATAAACGCATGGGAACAGTTTGCATCCAGCAAACAAGGGAGAGGAAGTATCAGTGATTTCTGGCTACATCTAATCCTCAGCCCAGGGGCTGGAAACCACTTCCGGTGGCCTGACCCCTCCCAGGTGGTTTATTTGTTCACCTGCCAGCACTCACTTTCCCACAGCTCTAGTTACTGCTCTGACTTTAACTAGGGCCCTTAAGGACAACATATTGCCCAAACTCTTCCTGAAGATTGTTAGGTTCTGTGTCACTGTACTCTGCCCACCTATCTAAAACCCTTCAGCCCAAAGAGTGCCTGGCTGGCTCAGTCCATGGAGTATGAGACTCTTATTCTGAGGTTGTTAGTTCAAGCCCAACACTGGGTGGAGAGATTCCTTTAAAATAAAATTTATTTTTTTTAAAGATTTATTTATTTATTCATGATAGACATAGAAAGAGAGAGGCAGAGACACAGGCAGAGGGAGAAGCAGGCTCCATGCTGGGAGCCTGATGCGGGACTTGATCCCAGGACTCCAGGATGGCGCCCTGGGCCAAAGGCAGGTGCCAAACCACTGAGCCACCCAGGGATCCCCCTAAAATAAAATTTAAATTAAAAAAACTCCTGGGTCCCAGATTTTTCTCCCCCTTCCCCATCCTGTTAAATTAAATCACAAGTGTTTGCTTAACATCAAATTCCAAATACCCCTATTGAGTTTGGGCACTCATTGGGAAGACACTAGCACTGGATTGAAATGTATACCCTAAATTACAACAAAAGAACTTAGAGCCTCCCTGTATGTCTGATATTTACTGTGGGAAACATCTTCAGGGGTGTCTGCTTGAGTTTCAATAATATTGTTCAATTCATTGTGGCATTCTCAATATTTGCCTTGAGGTACTTGAGAGTCTAACACCGGAAAACATATCTTAGACCATATATGAGAACCACCCCAGCATCCATATAATATGGAGATTTGGTGGAATATATATATATATATATATATATATATATATATATACACACACACCATCTATCCTCTTTTCAGAATGGTTCTTCTAGAAATGTTCCTTTGGCAAAGCTCTTACTATATCCCACTCATGCAATGTGCATACCACCAACTGTCAACCTTCCATGAAAAATCCATAATGGGTAACATTCTCCCTTTTGAATATGGGCAGGCATCCCTTTCTACTCGTTATATAATTAGATGTTCATTGTATATTTATCACCTAATTCTATTCTAGGAATTGAATGTGAGAGGCGATATCTTCCCCCAGTCTTCACAGCTAGGCAGCCAAGCAGCATAAACATGACAAACAATTCAGACGGAACATCCACAGCTCACAGTGAAATGTACAGGGTCACAGCTGCCTTTGAAGACTGGCCCTAACTGGTGTCTCTAACTGGTGATGGATATCCAGGCCCTGTTCTTGTTCATTGACCTTGATTGATGCATCTTGGAAGTGGAACATTTTGACCCGCTCTTATCTTAAGCCAGGTTGCTGAAGACTCCTAGTTCCCTTGTTACAGCTGGTGTCCTTCCAGAAAGGATTGCAATCTCCTTTAATAGTTTACCAAAGTTAGACACCAATTTACAGACGAATATGCAAGTATAGTTTCAGCTTTCTCAACCAGTAAGTCTTACTTTATCCTAATGGATTGAGCTCACAACCCATTTATTATAATGGTTTGCCATGTAAGTGTATTCTATTCAACAAACATATATTAAACTTTTTTTTTTTAAAGTAGGCTCCATGCCCAGCCTGGAGCCCAACGTGGGGCTTAAATTCACAACCCTTAAATTTACAACCTGAGCCGAGATCAAGAGTCAGACACTTAACTGACTGAGCCACCCAGGCACCCCTAAACTATTTTTTAAATTTTTATTTATTTATTTTTTAGAAAACAGGGGAAGGAGCAGAGGGAGAGGGAGAGAGAGAATCTTAAGCGGGCTCCATGCCCAGATACTGGGCTCAGTCTCAGACCCTGAGATCAGCATCTGAGCCAAATTCAAGAGTCAGATGTTTAAACAACTGAGCAACCTGTACACCCCAAACTCTTTTTAAAAAATTAATTGAAAACAATTTTTCCCAAAGATTTATTTTAGAAAGAGCAAGAGAGAAAGAAAGAGAATGAGAGAAGGGGCAGAGGGAGGAGAGAAGCAGACTCCCCACTGAGCAGGGAGCCTGATGCAGGGCTTGATTACAGGACTCTGAGATCATTACCTGAGCTGAAATCAAGAGCTGAGTGCTTAGCTGAGTGAGCTACAAGTGCATCCCTTTAAAGTAAACTCAATGCCCAATGTGGGGCTCAAACTCATGACTTCTGAGATCAAGAGTCACATGTGCCATTGACTGAGCCAATCAGGCATCCTTATATAGAACTCCTTATGTATGTATACAGGTCAAACACAATTGATGTTCCAGGAATACAAAGATATAAAGTGGTTGATTCATTCACTCAAATGGCACATTTTTACTGAGTGCTTACTAAGTGCTAGGAAATGAGGATGCATAGGTGAATATGACAGACAGTGACCCCCTACCCTCAAGAAGTTTATGATGTAGTTGGTGAGCCTAATTGAATGAGCAAACAGATTTTACAAAATGCAAACCATGGTAAAAGGAAACAAAAAATTTTTTTTGGAAACAAATTTTTTAAGAGAATAATGGACAAGACTTGTCTTAGACAAGGTAGACAGGAAGACCTCTCTAATGATGGTACCCTCTTCCTTAAAAAAAAAAAAAAAAGATTATATTTATTCCATCCATGCAGGAAGCCCAATGTGGGACTCGATCCTGGAACTCCAGGATTACACCCTGGGCCGAAGGCAGGCACTAAACCACTAAGCCACCCAGGGATCCCCATGATGATATCCTCTTCATCTGTCACCTGGACAACTACAGTAATTACAATAGCTTTCTAAAGAACCTCCTTGTTTGTGCCACAGGACATTTGCACTTGCTGTTGAAAATTCTTATCTTAACTAACTCCATGATTAGCTCCTTCTCCTCCTTCATGTCATATCAAAAGATATCCTCTCATGAAGGCTTTCTTTTTTTTTAATTTTTATTTATTTATGATAGTCACACAGAGAGAGAGAGGCAGAGACATAGGCAGAGGAAGAAGCAGGCTCCATGCACCGGGAGCCTGACGTGGGATTCGATCCCGGGTCTCCAGGATCGCGCCCTGGGCCAAAGACAGGCGCCAAACTGCTGCGCCACCCAGGGATCCCCTCATGAAGGCTTTCTATAGTCTCATCCTTAATAAAATTTCACCTACAAATTCATATCATCTGCCTCCCCACTCCCTTTTCATTTCCTCCATCTGAATTTTTTTATTCCTTGCTACTTATAACAATGTAAGCTATGAAGTACAATATGTGTGTAACAAAACACACATTCTTGAACCCACCACCCAGCCTAAGAAATAGAATGTTATCAATATCTGCTCTATGGATGGCTGCATATTTCATGAAATCCCAAAACTATAAAAAAAACTATTACCAATTACACAAGAGTAAAAAGAATGAGAAATTTTTTATGCATTGATAGGGAGTGAGCTTCACAACATATTATTTTGGTGAAATAAGCAAAGGGCACACTGTACTATAGTTTTTGTAAAAGTGGGAGGAGAGGGTAGCCCGGGTGACTCAGCGGTTTAGGCGCTGCCTTCAGCCCAGGGCGTGATCCTGGGGACCTGGGATCGAGTCCTGTGTCGGGCTCCCTGCGTGGAGCCTGCTTCTCCCTCTGCCTGTGTCTCTGCCTCTCTCTCTGTCTCTGTGTCTCTCATGAATAAATAAAATCTTAAAAAAAAAAGTGGTAGGAGAAAACATGTTCACATACATGACTTGTATATGTAGAAAATCTACCTGAGATGGTACGTAAGAGTTGTTAACATTGATCATCTCTGGGAAGGAGAACAGGGTACCTGGAGATAAGGATGGGAGACTTTTTACACTATATACACTTTTTATGTTTGGAATTCTATGAATGCATAATCTATTGTATTCGTTTACTAGGGCTGCCATAACAAAGTACCACAGAGTGGATGATTTAAACAGCAGAACTTTATTTTCTCACAATTCTGGATCCTAGAAATCTGAGATCAAGGTGTCATCTGGCCTTTCTCCTTAGCTTGTAGATGATGGTCATCTTCTCTCCATGTCTTCACGTGACCTCCTCTTTGTGGGCTGTGTCCTAATCTCCTCCCCCTCGGCCCCTCCTTCTTCTTCTCCTAATTCTTTTAAATCTCCTCTTCTTATAATAAAACCAATAATATTGGATCCGGGCTCACCCTAATGACTTAATTCTACCTTAATGACCTCTTTGAAGGCCCTGTCTCCAAATACAATCACATTGTAAGGAACAAGAGGCTAGATTTTTTTAAAAAAAGATTTTATTTATTTATTCATGAGACACACACACACACACACACACACACACACACAGAGGCAGAGACACAGGCAGAGGGAGAAGCAGGGTCCATCCAGGGGACCCGACGTGGAACTGGATCCCAGGGCTTCAGGATCACGCCCTGGGCTGAAGGCGGTGCCAAACCACTGAGCAACCTGGGCTGCCCCGAGGCTAGATCTTTGACATATTAATTTGGTTGGGGTTGGCGGTTAGTTCAGTCCATAACATCTATCACAAGAAAAAATTAAAAGAAAAATTTTAATCTATCCCTAGTCCCATAAGATAACGGAGGTAAACTGGGGAAAAATTAGAGAGGAAGACAAACCATGAAAAACTTCTAACTCTAGGAGACAAAGGGTTGCAGAAGGGGAGGAAGCTGGGGGGATAGGGTGACTGGGTGACAGGGATGAAGGAGGGGCCTGATGGGATGAGCACTGGGTGTTTTACTATATGTTGGCAAATTGAATTTAAATAAAATATCTTTTAAAAAATCTATCTCTAGGGCAGCCCGGGTGGCTCAGTGGTTTAGCGCCGCCTTCAGCCTAGGGGTTATCCTAGAGACCTGGGATCAAGTCCCATGTCAGGCTCCCTGCATGGAGCCTGCTTCTCCCTCTAACTGTGTCTCTGCCTCTCTCTCTTTCTCTCATTCATAAATTAATAAATAAATCTTAAAAAAAATTTATCTCTAGTCCCATAATCTTTTTTTAGGACTAAAAATAACAGAAGTCATTCCACTTCTTAGCATCTATAAGAATTTCAGTTGCATTCTTAGTGGAGCTATTCTTTTCCTGGTCCTGAAGTCTCCTGGGTGTAAGGAGGGCTGGGGGCTCAGCCTTCACTTCTGAGATGGGAGTCCTTCTACTTTTTCTTCCTACTCTGACCCTCTCAAGGGTTTCACACCTAACTCAGATTCTAGAACTAACAAATGCTCCATCCTGTTTTCTGAGCCATGGAGTTTTGACCTCCAAGACAGGTAACCTTGTTTTCTACAGGCATAGTAGCTTTCAAGCCGCTGGGAGTCTTAAGACCCTTTCAGAGACTCCAGGAAGACAAACTATTTAGATATTATTTTCCTTTTTTGGTGCTCTCTGGGGCTGTCTAGAAGCTATAGGACATGTGATATTATACTGGATTGAATGCAAAGCAGATGTAAGAATCCACTTATTTTTCTTTTTGTGTAAGATTTATTTTACGGGGGTGGGACAGGCAGAGAAAGAGGGAGAGAGACTCTCAAGCAGACTCCTCGCTGAGTGTGGACCGTGGCAGGCTGATCCTACAACACTGAGATCATGACCCAAGACAAAAATCAAGAGTCGGACACTGGGGACGCCTGGGTGGCTCAGCGGTTGAGGCTCTGCCTTCGGATCAAGGCGTGATCCTGGAGTCCTGGGATTGAGTCCCACATCGGGCTCCCTGCATGGAGACTTCTCCCTTTGCCTGTGTCTCTGCCTCTCTCTGTGTGTCTCTCATTAATAAATAAATAAAATCTTTAAAAATAAAATAAAATAAAATGGTTCCTATGATTAAAAAAGATAAAATTTTTTTAAAAAAAAGGGACAGCCCTGGGTGGCCCTGTGGTTTAGCGCCGTGTTCAGCCCGGGGTGTGATCCTGGAGACCTGAGATGGAGTCCCACATTGGGCTTCCAGCATGGGGCCTGCTTCTCCCTCTGCCTCTCTCTTGCTCTCTCTGAATGAATAAATAAATAAATAAAACTTAAAAAAAAAAAAAGTGTCTCACTCTCCAGCCCAGATCTCAAGGTCATGAGTTCAAGCCCTGCAACTGGGTTCCATGCTGGGCATAGAGCCTCCTTAAAAGAAGAAGAAGAAAAAAAAAAGAATTTATAGTATATTTCTTCTCATAGCGAAATATTCTTTTTCCCCCAGAGTTACCATGGTGTCGCCATGGGGAATCTCCAAACACGAGACGATCCGACTTGTTGTGGATGCTTACTTTAAATTTTGATGATGTAGCACACGGGACAGGTTTAGTAATTTTGCCAGTTTAAAACGGCTTCTCCTTAAGACCATGAACTATGTATCTTTTTTTTAGTTTTTACGTTACTAGTCAAATCAGAAATCTCTCCCAGAAATGATGTCTTGCTAAAAGCTGCGGGAGGGGACCCCTGGCTTCACCTTCCTGTACGGGACCCGCTCCCAGTAGCTGTAGAGCCTCGCCTGCGGCCTCGGAGAACAAAGGGAGACGGACAAGCTGGGAGACGCGAAGGGCCGCGGGTACTAGACGTTGTGCAAGGTTCTGAGCAGCAGGGGGATGAGGCGTTCGGAACAGCGCTTTATCCAGAGTTTATCTAAAAAAAAAAAAGTTCATCTAAAGCGGTACATTTCTTTCGCCCACTGTTTCTCGAGGCCGCGGTAAGAATTCCCAGAGTCCAGTTAGAGTAACAAAACAGAATAAAACAACACAAAAACAAGCGTATTTATGTTTGGCGACTTGCCCCGCCCACCCTCAGTCTCGCTAATCCTTGGCTGAAAAACGCGCGGAAGCTGTAGCATCTGTACCTCGCCAGGTGAGCGAGCTACCCCAGCCCCGCCCATCCTTCCTCGGGAGGAGGACATCCGGGACTCCGAGGGGGCGTGGCCGGAGGCGGGGTCTAGAAGCCAAGTCCCGGCTCCGCCCACCCGGTGGCGCCCACAGCCCTGCGCTCCACCGCGCCCGCCAGAGGTCGCCGGCTCAGCAAACAGGTTTCTTATTTGGCCAGCGTCCGTCCAGTCGGGCTCCTAGTTCTCGCGAGAGAAAGCGCAAAGCCTGCCGGGAGGGATGCGCGGCAGTCCGCAGGTTTGCCCAAAATGGCAGCCTTGGAGGAGGGTTTCACGTTGTCCGCGGTACCGTTGGGTTCCGGGCCTCACGGACTCCTAGGCGTGGAGCAGAGCGACAGACCTGACCAGTTTCTAGTGACGGACGGCGGCAGGACCGTCATCCTCTATAAGGTGAGGGCGATATGATCGGAGAGCCCGCGCTGAGGTCTCTCCCGGTTCCGAGCACTGAGCCAGAGCCGCAGGTTTCTCACGGCTTCGAGAAAGAGGTCATCGAGCGGCTTATTGGAGAGCAGACTCGGCCTCTCCAGAAGCTAAATGAGGTCTAGGATAGGACCTGGTGGTTTTCCTGGAGGGGGAGGCATAGACCCGACTTGCAGGCGGCGGAGCGTCTCCGTGCACGTGGGCTAGCCTCGGAGAGGAAAGCTGTGCTTGCGCTGCGCATCTCCGGGTGGTGGCCTTCAGGTCCCCTCCCGGGCTGCCTTGGTACCCTGGCTGCCCGCGGGGGCGTTGAACGGAGATCGCGCGGGGGAGAGTGACTGGCAGCGCGGGAAGAGTGGTTTAGCTTTGTGTCCATCCCGTATAATTCTTCCCTCTCGTTGGGGCAAAAAAAAAAAGTTTTGCGAGTTGTTTTGTTTGATTTGATGGCTTGATTGGAATCTTGATTCCGATTGAGCTATTGCCACCCACAGGCGGTGGTAGATCCTTGGGATGAGTCCTGGCCAGGCTCTGTGCGTGTCCCGCCCACTTTTTTTTAATCCGAACTCTTTTTCTCAAAGCTCCTTTTAAACAGTTTTGCTTTCACTGGTCTCCTAGAAAGTAATTATTTTTTATCTGGACTGCTGAACATAGTTTCCTGTGTCTTTAAGAAGCTAGCTATCTACTTGGAAGTTTTGGGAACGGGTTGCCAGCATTCCCTATATATAGTGTTTGCTGGTCTTGACTCTTCTGATGACGCTGTTGGTTTGTACCTCGACTGTCAAGTGGAATTAAAATTTTGCAATTCCGGAGCATCTAGGTGGCTCAGTCAGTTGGGCGTCTGCCTTCCGCTCAGGTCATGATGCGGGGGTCCTGGGATTGAGTCCTACATGGGACTCCCTGATCAACAGGGACCCTGCTTCTCTTTCTGCCTGTGGCTCCTTCTGCATGTGCTTGTTCTTTGTGTCAAATGAATAGATAAAAAATCTTTTTAAAAAGTTTGCAATTCTTGCATAACAGTACAGTGGCTGATTGGAATTGGCATGATCAAAGGCATAGCGGAATCCCATTTTTTAACTGTACTCTTTACTTAAAAAGTATTAATTTACCTTTTTTCTTTTAGTAACTTATATTTTCATTTTACTTTTTAAAAGTTTTTATTTATTTATCTATTTATTTATTAAAAGATTTTATTTATTTATTTATTCATAAGAGACACAGAGAGAGGCAGAGACACAGGCAGAGGGAGAAGCAGGCTCCATGCAGGGAGCCCGACATGGGACTCGATCCCAGGTCTCCAGTATCACACCTGGGCTGAAGGCAGCGCTAAACCGCTGAGCCACCCGGGCTGCCCACTTTTTAAAAGTTTTTAATGTGTACTTATTTCTAATTGTTTTTTTGTTTTAAGATTATTTATTTGACAGAGCAAGAGAGCGCAAGCGGGGGGGAGCAGCAGAGGGAGAGGGAGAAGCAGGCTAACCGCTGAGCAGAGAACTGGAGGCAGGCTCCATCCCAGGACTGCAGGATCAGTACCTGAGCCAAAGGCAGACACTTAACCGACTGAACCACCCAGGCATCCCTATATTTTTTATATCTTTAAGTATTTATTTATTAGAGAGAGTGAGAGCACACGAGCAGAGGGGAGGGACAGAGGAAGAAGGACAAGCAGACTCCCCCCTGAGCAAGGAGCCTCACAGGACCCCGAGATCGTGACCCAAGCCCAAGGCAGCCGCTTAACTGATTGAGCCACCCAGGAGCCCCCCGTTTTTTATATTTTTAATTGTAGTAAGATACAACATAAAACTACTATGTTAACCATTTTTTTGAGTGTACCGTATAGGGTATTAAGTATGTTTATGTTGTGCAGCCATTACCACCCTACATCTTCCGAACTACTTTCATCTTGGAAAACTGAAATCCTATACCATTAAACAATAATTCCCCATTCCCTGACAACCCTGACAGCCACCATTCTATTTTCTTTCTTTCTTTCTTTCTTTCTTTCTTTCTTTCTTTCTTTCTTTCTTTCTTTCTTTCTTTCTTTCTTTCTTCTTTCTTTCTTTTTTTTTAAATATGCTTGGAGAATATTTTGTTTCTTAAGTGGAATCATACAGTGTTTGTCTTTTTGTGACTACTTTTTTTTTTTTTTTTTTAAGATTTTACTTATTTATTCCTGAGAGACACAGAGAGAAGCAGAGACATAGACAGGGAGAAGCAGGTTCCTCACAGGGAGCCCAGTGTGGGACTCAGTCTCCGGACGGGGATCACACCCTGAGCCGAAGGCAGACATTCAATCACTGAGCAACCCAGGCAACCCATACTTACTTTTATAATTGAGGAAACTTATTAAATGTTATTATTTAAATGATTTCTTTTGTCTTGATTGTAAATTTAATTGCTTGTGATGTCTGAAATTGAATTTTCAAATATTGTATGTTATTTTGATTTCACTAGGTTTCTGATCAGAAACCCTTGGGAAGCTGGTCAGTGAAACAAGGTCAAGTTATAACATGTCCAGCTGTGTGCAACTTTCAAACCGGAGAGTATATTGTTGTACATGATAATAAGGTGAGTTTTAAAACTTTTTATATAATAATATACACAACAAATCAAATGTTGATTAACTATTTTAGGTATAAGTGGAAGTTGGAATGCTTTTTTAACTTCTGTGTTTTCATTTAAGGTTTTGAGAATATGGAGTAATGAAGATGTAAACCTGGATAAAGTATTTAAAGCTACAGTAAGTCTTTGGATTTTCTAATGTATTTATTAGCTTATTGGTGAGATAGAATAGTTTATAATGTATTTCATTTATCTTAATACATCTGTGAAAGTAAGCATAAAAGTTATATCAGCTTTTCATTGTAGTTTTCTTATAGTGTGTCTTGGAACACATCTTAGTTCATGAGTTAATATGTTAGCAAATCAAAACTTTAATTACCTGAGATTAAGGATTTATTTATTTTTTTAATTAATTAATTTATTTATTCATGATAGACACAGAGAGAGAGAAAGAGGCAGAGACACAGGCAGAGGGAGAAGCACGCTACATGCTCGGAGCCCGATGCAGGACTCAGTCCCGGGACTCCAGGATTGTGCCCTGGGCCAAAGCAGGCGCCAAACCACTGATCCACCCAGGGATCCTCGAGATTAAGGATTTAAATAATTCGGGATGCCTGGGTGGTTCAGCCGTTGGGCACCTGCCTTCAGCCCAGGGCATGATCCTGGAGACCCGGGATCGAGCCCTGCTTCGGGCTCCCTGTATGGAGCCTGCTTCTCCCTCTGCTTATGTCTCTGCCTCTCTCTCTCTGTGTCTCTCATGAATAAATAAAATCTTTTTAAAAAAGGAAAAGGATTGGGCAGCCCGGGTGGTTTAGCACCGCCTTCAGCCCAGGGCGTGATCCTGGAGACCTGGCGTCGAGTTCCATGTTGGGCTCCCTGCATGGAGCCACGTCTCCCTCTGCCTGTGTCTTTGCCTCTCTCTCTCTGTGTCTCTCGTGAATGAATAAATAAAATCTTTAAAAAAAAAAAAAAAAAAAGGAAAAGGATTTAAATAATTCCTGAATGATAAATTTGCAGTGATTTCCATGAGCTTAGATATTTATGGTGTGTCCTTTGTGGGAACTTCACTGTGCCCTTTCTTAAAATAGGTGGACCAGAACCTGCTAATTTTATGCATTATGTGGGTGTTTTTTTGTTTTTGTTTTTAAGATTTTATTTATTTAAGACAGAGCAGGTGAGCACAAGCAGGAAGGAGGATCAGATGGAGAGGGAGAAACAGACTGCTCACTGAGCAGGGAACCTGATGTGGTTTTCAGTCCCAGGTTCTGATGCCTCATGACCTGAGCCGAAGGCAGATGCTTAACCAACTGAGCCAGCCAGGCGCCCCTGCATTATGTCTTTTAGGAGTGCACAGAATGCAGTAAAAAAGAACTTAGAGTAACTGTGCCTTTTCTTCTAGTGACCTAAAGT
Source organism: Nyctereutes procyonoides (assembly GCF_905146905.1). NCBI lineage: Eukaryota > Metazoa > Chordata > Mammalia > Carnivora > Canidae > Nyctereutes > Nyctereutes procyonoides. The sequence goes on along the minus strand of NW_026575020.1, from coordinate 47,271,986 downwards.
GTGTGTGGGTTTTTTCTTTCTTTAAGATTTTATTTATTTATTCATGAAAGACACAGAGGCAGAGCCATAGACAGAGGGAGAAGGGGAGAAGCAGGCTCCCTGCAGGAGCCGGATGTGGGACCTGATCCTGGGACGGGGATCACTCCCTGAGCCAAAGACACATGCTCAACCGCTGAGCCACCAAGGTGTCCCTGTGTGTGTTTTTTAAAGATTTATTTATTTATTTGAGAGAGTGTGCTTGTGAGTGGCGAAGTGGGGTGGTGTGAGGGAGAAGGTGAGAGAGAATCTCAAGCAGATTCCCCTGTGAGCCAGGAGTTAGATGCAGGGTTTGTTGTTACAACCTTGACATCGTGACATAAGCCCAAATCAAGGTCTTCAGCCACCCAGGTCCCCCTGACCTAAAGTTTGTTAATTAACTTTTTTTAACTTATAAACTGAGGGTCTCAAACTAGGATAACCTTGAAAGTTCCTTCCAATTCTAAATTTCTAACTCTAAATATAATTGGCAAACTTTGGAACTGATTGAGATATAATGGCAGTTATGACTTGGACTCTTGAAACTTCTAGCTAGCTAACTGTACTGTCACTTGACCCCAGTCTTTTCTTCTTCTTCTTCTTCTTTCTTCTTTCTTCTTTCTTCTTTCTTCTTTCTTCTTTCTTCTTTTTTTTTTTAAAGATTTTATTTATTTACTCACAAGAGATGCAGAGAGAGAGAAAGAGAGAGAGAGAGAGGCAGAGACACAGGCAGAGGGAGAAGCAGGCTCCATGCAGGAAGCCTGATGTGGGACTCGATCCCAGGACTCCAGGATCACGCCCTGGGCCAAAGGCAGGCGCTAAACTGCTGAGCCACCCAGGCTGTCCTTCTTCTTCTTTTTTTTTTTTTTTCTAAAGGTTTTATTTATTCATGAGAGACACACAGAGAGAGGCAGGACATAGGCAGAGGGAGAAGCAGGCTCCCTATGGGAAGCCAGATGTGGGACTCCATCCCAGGACCTCGGGATCACGCCCTGAGCCAAAGGCAGACGGTCAACTGCTGAACCACCCAGGCGTTCCCCCAATCTCTTCATTTACCTTGCAATAATGTGATCCTTAATTTTACAGTGGGGTTAACTTCTTTTCTTAGAGTCACTGGCTGTAGTTGTGATTATGGCATCAGTCTATCTAGCACTGAACTGCTTAAAACTACATTGGTGTCTTCATTTTTATCTTTCCCTACCTTCCGATTTTGGAGAGCCAGATTGTACGTAACCTTCAATACACAAAATGGAAGGATAAACCAAAAATTCATAAAAATCATGACTTAAGGGGGGCACCTGGATGGCTCAGTTGCTTAATCGTCTGACTTTTGATTTTGGCTCAGGTCATGATCTCATTGTCGTGGGATCAAGTCCTACATTGGGCTCTCCACTCAACACAGAGCCTGCTTGAGATTCTCTCTTTCTCTATCTCCCTCTTCGCCTTCCCTTGTTTTCCCATTCTGTCTCTCTAAATAAATAAAATCTTCCAAAAAAATAAATAAAATCTTTAAAAAATGATAACTTAAGGGGAGAGCAAGGAATAGGATAGACAGAAAAGGAGCAAAAGGCTTCTGTATGTATTTTATGTTGTGTATTTGACTTTGGAACATATAAAGCTGAATGAAAACAAAAACAAATCAGTTCTTAAAAATAAGCTTTCTATAAATGTCCTTATTCTCTTAGATATGAATTATTTTAGAATAAAAACTAATGCATTCTTATGTTCTTCTAGTTGTCAGCTGAGGTATATAGGATACATTCAATACAAGGGACAGAACCCTTAGTGCTATTTAAGGAAGGTGCTGTTCGAGGTTTAGAGGCCTTGCTTGCAGAGCCCCAGCAGAAAATTGAAACTGTTATCTCTGATGAAGAAGTGATTAAGTAAGTTCCAATACTTGTGAGTGAATTTTTTCCATAATACAAATGTACTGTGCATGTTTTTTAGGACATCCTTTGCCTTGTTCAAAAGTATTTTGGTTATAAACATAATAAATCCTTAATTAAAAGCCATTTATATGCCATTGGCCAAATTAACATCCAAAAGCCTCTTAGTGATCGGTGATTGGGGAAGCTGTGGGGTCATGTGAGTCCTGTTTTAATGACAGAAAACTGGATAATCAGCTATTTGAAGATAAAGTGGGTAATGCCATGAGACCAAAATCTCTGTTTCTGTTATATTGCCCTGACTGCCAAGATCAGAATGCTTACTCCTGAGGAGAAGTAGAGTTTGTTGTTAGTGAAATCATGATAGTGCTTTGAGCTCTCTGCTTTCCCAGATTCTGGAATAAAACTGGGGAAATGACTCACTCAAATGATAGAAGGAAATTTCATGATTTCACACTTCTCCGGGCCTCATTATTTTGTCACATGTCCTGTTGAGTTAACTTGCTGCCCCTCCTGGCCACTCGATGCAAACTAAATTTCTAAAAGTCAAAGGGAAGGCTTGTACTTAATGAACAGTGTGGACAATGACCAGGTGTTCCTTAGCCCTGTAGAATGTCTCTAATGTGTGAGCAACTGTTCGGAGTAAATATTTAGGAAAGGTGGATATAGGTAGAGGATCTGAGTTCTAATGGCCACTTTGCCAGAATCTGACTATATAGCCTTGGTTACAAGCCCTTTACCTTCTTCTGCCTCATATCCCTCTGTCACTTAAAAGAAGGCAGGTGAGATCGTAATGTTTTCTTTAGAGCACTAGTTTCAAAAGTGACTTAAAGAGGGAGGGGGAAGTCATTGCATACTGTCACATACCCACCCTTTTGGAACTTTACAATTCACATTGTCTTTAAACCTCTGGGAAGTTAAGCAATTTGTGTTTAATCCAGAAATGCTTTTGACAAAGAAATGCCTCCTAATTCTCTGTGATGTATATTTTAAAACACTGAATTAAGTTCTCTGATGTCTCTGACTCTAAAAATTATTTAATAAAAGACACTCTCTTAGATTAAGATTGATAGGTTTCTCTCAGCCAGTGATTTGGCATTTTATAATTTTTCTTTCTATTTTTTTTAGGTGGACAAAATTTTTCATGGTATTTAGGCATCCTGTTTTAATCTTTATTACAGAAAAAGTAAGTGGTATCTTTAATTCCTGGCCTATTTTGTGACATTTCAAATTCACATACATTACTTTTTAAACTAAATTGGGCTTTAGTATTTCTCTCAGAATATTTTATTTTATTGTGTATTTTTTTAAGTACTAAAAAACCTGCTAGTTACAAAGAAATATTGTTTAAAACATTTTTACTTTAATTGGATAAGAGATATTTTTAAAGCACCCATTGAAACAATTAGAAGAGAGCAACAACTGGCTTTAAATATGGTTGCTTGAAATGGCAATATTTTTAAATAAAATAACCTTTTTTTGTACAGCACGGGAATTACTTTGCTTATGTACAAATGTTTAACTCATGTACCTTAAGCAAATACACGCTCTTACTTGGACATGAAGAAAAATCTGTCATACACAGTTTCACTGCATCTGTGGATCGGAAAGTCATCTCTTTGATGTCGTTAAGTAAGTGTTTTTCTTTAACGTTTTTGAGATTGTAGATAAAGGGTTATCACAGGATAGTGGGTTTTCTGAGTTAGAATCTTAGATTAAAAAAAAAAATCTTAGTTTTTTGCAGTTTTCTATTATAGCACTTCCCTTCACATGCTTCCATAAAAGCATGTCTGCCTTCACTTTATGCAGTTTGCCATATCTGGTCATGCATTAAGTCACTGGTTCTCTGCAGGTAACTTTTTTTATGTCTTAAGGTTTATCATAGGCAATAAATAATAATATAATACCAATAAAAAGGGGGAAATTATCTTTTATTTTTATTATCATAAGTCCAGGCTCTTAGATACTGCAATTAGTGAAGCATAAAATACCTAAGGTTGGTATTGAGTGGCCCCTTTAGTCCTCTTTTCTAGCCTTAAGCTTTAGGGTACCCTCTTTGAACATTGTTGGAGGCAAGTGGGTTAAAGGAAACTAACAAGGCATTCATGGCCTATGCCAGCCAGCATTTTATAGATTTGTTGATGCCTTGGAGTTTATCTAATGGTCTAAAGTAAAACCCTAATCTTATAATCTTATCTAACTAGGAGAAAGAACGCCATTGTGATACCTTCTTCCTCCTATCTTTTATGGCTCTTTTTAAAGTTGTTTTGAGAGAATTAAGGAAAAAGCAAGAACATTATTTTCATATTATCACAATTAAAAAATCTTTTTGGAAATTCCTAGGTGGCTCAGCGGTTTGGCGCCTGCCTTCAGCCCAGGGCGCGATCCTGGAATCCTGGGATCAAATCCCACATCAGGATCCCTATGTGGAGCCTGCCTCTCTCTGCGTGTGTGTCTCTCATGAATAAATAAATAAATAAAATCTTTCAAAAAAAAAAAGTTTCAGAAGTAGAATTTAGTGGTTCATCAGTTGCATATAACACCCAGTGGTTTTTTTTTTTTTTTTTTTTTTTTTTTATGATAGTTAGAGAGAGAGAGAGGCAGAGACATAGGCAGAGGGAGAAGCAGGCTCCATGCACCGGGAGCCCGACGTGGGATTCGATCCCGGGTCTCCAGGATCGCGCCCTGGGCCAAAGGCAGGCGCTAAACCGCTGCGCCACCCAGGGATCCCAACACCCAGTGTTATTACATCAGGTGGCCTCCTTAATGCCTGTCACTGAATTATCCCCTCCACCCAAATTAAAAAAATCTTCTGTGGGGGGTATCTGGGTGGCTCAGTTGGTTAAGTGTCTGTCTGCCTTTGGCTCAGATCACATTGAGCTCCACGTTGGGCTCCCTCTCCCTCTGTTCACACTCGTGTTCTCTCTCTCAAATAAATAAAATCTTTTTTTTTTTTTTGGTAAGATTTTATTTATTCATGAGAGGCACAGAGAGGGGGGCAGAGACAGGCAGAGAGAGAAACAGGCTCTATACAGGGAGCCCGATATGGGACTCGATCCCAGGACTCCAGGATTACACCCCAGGCCGAAGGCAGATGCTCAACTGCTGAGCCACCCAGATAACCCTCAAATAAATAAAATCTTTTTTTTTTTTTATAAATCTTAAAAAAAAATTTTTTGTGATGATTTTTACAAATGTTTACAATGGTTATTGAAAAGTTCCCATCATTTATCATATTAAAGTTTTTTCTTTTAAAAAATTTTATTTATTTGAGAGAAAGAGCACAGGCAAGGAGGAGAGAGAGAAGCAGAAGCAGACTCCCTACTGAGCAGGAGCCTGACTCATGGCTTGATGCCAGGACTCTGGGATCATGACCTGATCGAAGGCAGACACTTAACCAACAACCACCCAGGCATCCCTAGAAGGTCTTTGAAATCCACTTAATGCCTTTGTTTAAGACGGACTGGTTTTCTTATAGATTAGTGTATAAGATACACTTAACTGGTTTGGTTTGGTTTGGTTTAAGTAGCCTTCATGCCCAACATGGGGATTGAACTCATGACCCTGAGATTAAGAGTTATATGCTCTACCAACTGTGCCAACCAGATGCCCCAGATATACTTATTGTTAGATGAAAGTTTATGAGTTATGTTTTAGCTTATTGAATGAATATTGAAATAAGGAAGTCTGAACCAAAAGATCATAGAATCTTAATGATGTATCTAAAACCACAATAAAATTGCCAATATTCCATTGATGTACCAAAAGAGAGCAATTTCATATGGTTTTCCGGATGATGGAGTCAAGAGAAATGTCATATTTAGACCAGAATGCTGATTAATTTTGAATGTGAGATATATCCTTTTAGTGACTATAGATTGCATTCCTGAATTTACTCTCATATTTTAGGTTATTACAAGTATTTAGCTATTGTGACATTTCTTATGAGAGGTTTGGTTTTTTTTTATGACTATTAGCAGGAGCAGAGGGAGAGGGAGAAGCAGACTCCCCACCAAGCAGGGAGCCCGAAGTGGGGCTTGATTCCAGGACCCCAGGATCATGACCTGAGCTGGAGCAGATGTTTAGCCAGTTGAGCCACTCAAGCACCTCAGAGAGGATTTTGTTTGTTTGTTTTGTTTTTTTGTTTTTAGATTTTATTTATTCATGAGAGACATAGAGAGAGGCAGAAAACACAGGCAGAGGGGGAAGCAGGTCCATGCTGGGAGCCTGACATGGGACTTGATCCGGGGTCTCCAGGATCAGACCCTGGGCCAAAGGCGGCGCTAAACCGCTGAGCCACCTGGGCTGCCTGCCTCAGAGAGTTTTATTAATAATATTTATCCCTCAGTTTTAGGTTTGTGGTACAGGTTTTTTTTTTTTTTTAGATTTATTTATTCTTGATAGAGAGAGAGAGAGAGAGAGAGAGAGGGGCAGAGAAGCAGGCTCCATGAAGCAGGCTCCATGCTGGGAGCCCAACGTGGGACTCGATCCCAGGACTCCAGGATCGCGCCCTGGGCCAAAGGCAGGCGCTAAACCGCTGAGCTACCCAGGAATCCCCTGTGGTACAGTTTAAGGGAAAGCATAGAGTGATATGATTGTTAAATTTGTTTATTTTTCTGATTGTATCCTGTATCAAATTGGTAAAACTTATAAACAGTCTCTAGTACCTTTAATTTTAACAGATATAGAACTGTCCTTTAACTGATAATGAAGAAGAAATACTTGTTTCCAACAGGCTCTGATGGATGTATATATAAAAGCTTGATACCAATACATCCGAATGACCCAGAAAAAAATCAGAGAGTGGTTAGATCACTGTTGCTGAAGACTGTGGTGTCTGGTAATGTTCGAAATGGTGTTGCACTCACTGTCCTGGATCAAGATCATATAGCAGTCCTTGGACCACCACTGCCAGCTTCCAAGGGTGACTTGAAATCTGATCATTTTTTTTTTTCAATTAAGATGTTCTATGGATTTTCCCTTCAAAGTGTACCTTTTAGTCTTCATTTTCTTTTTTATTATCACCCATTCATTTTCTTTAGTATTATACTAAAATTATTTTTATAGCTTCCTAACTCTTCTTGAATAGGTCTTTGATTTCATCTTACATTAGTTAATCTTTTTTAGCTTTATTAATTTTAGTTTCTCTATACTGAACACTCAAACACACAGTCTCAAGATCAAGAGTCACGTGTTGTACGGACTGAGCCAGCCAGGTGCCCCATCTTTTTGAGACATTTCCTTGTATCACTACCTTATTCATGACTAACGTCTTAAAGGAATAAAAACTGCGAGTATCTGTGTCAACCTATAGGCATTTGATCATTGGTGAGCCTAGTAGTAGAGAATTGAATTCATAGCCTGGTGACTAGACTATAAGAAATGGAAATCGCTTAGTGACTAGATTACAAGAATGGAAATCCACTAAACTTGGACAGCTTAAACTTCAGGGACCAATAGTATGCTTTTTCATCTCTGATTTCAGAGCATAATTCTCATTTTCATCTCACCTCACCCCCAAATACCCCTCCACACACACAGACTTGTCTGTCATGAAGAATACATTTGTTGCTAGCCAGTACAAGATTGGGATCTTCAGGCCATGCTACAAAACTAAGAATCTGCCTAGTGTTCAGGTCTCTCTGTGGCCTAGACTCCATCCACCATCTCCAATCTCTTTTCCTAATTTCGGAGCAAGAATCCTTTAATTTATTCCGTCCAGGCTCCCTACTGACTATACACTTAATTTACCCATCCTTATTTGTGTACTTTTTTCCTGTGGTTCTCCCCTCTTATTAAGATAGGAGCTGCTAGTTAAAGCATAGCTATCCTGTGCCAGGCATTTTATGTATATTATTAGCTTATTGTTTGTATCAATCTTCCAACACCACCACTAGGGGGAGAAAGTAGTTATCACTTTAATACTCTCTTTAATAACTTTAATAGTTATATTTTACAAATCAGATAACTAAATAGAATGATTCTTTACTTAGGCCACATACCTTACTGTTCTTAAGTCCCGACACTTTTTACTATGCTGTGCTGCCCCTCTGTCCCCCCACCATCATCCCTGTTTCTGCTTCCTGCTCTAACCCCCAAAACCCAATAAGTACTGTTAGAGCTTTCAGTGTCTCTTTATAGAGTCTTTTCACATGTATACAAGCAAGTATTACTACTTATTTTTCTTTCCTTTTTTTATGTGAATGGTAGTATACCATACATACTGTTGTGCACCTTATTTATTCACTTACCTGAGAGATCATAGAGCCCTCTCCATATCAACATTTATTACTAATTTATTATTATTACTATTATTAACGCTTTATTCTTTTAGAGCAGTTTAAGGTTCACAACAAAATTGAGGGGAAAGTATATAAGATATCCTATATGCCCCTATTCCCACACATACCCATTTCTTGTTATAAGATCTCATTTCCTTGAGGTTCTGTGGCAATCACAGTTTTTGTTTTTTTTTTAAGATTATTTATTTATTTGAGACAGAGAACATGAGTGAGGGGATAGGGGAAGAGGGAGAAGCAGACTCTTCAGTGAACAGGGAACATGACATGGGACTCGAACCTAGGAGCTGGATCATGACCTGAGCCAAAGGCAGATGCTTAACTGACTGAGCCACCCAGGCACCCAATCACTGTCTTCATTACTCAGTTTTATACTAATAAAGCAAGACTTAAGTGTGTAATTAGGACTCTTCCTAATCTCCCCACTTCCTTCTCCACCACAGTCAGCGTCATGTTTATATGTGCCATGACATCTGAATTTGCATGTCTTATTTTACAGAGTGCGTCTCCATATGGAACACAAAATTTCAAACACTACAGACTTCCAAAGAGCTACCACAGGGGACCAGTGGTCAAGTAAGTTTCTGTCTTTGGAGATTTTCAAATTTAGATAATCTTATGTATGATAAGTGTAGTATAAGGGGAGAGACTTCAGATTTTAATGATTTGGCAGTTTTTGATTAAAATAAATTGAAAAATATTCTTTACCTGTGAGATATTTAATTTGGTATTTCAATTTTTATTAAGTTTGTCACCTTGAAAACACTATAGGTAATTTTAGATCAAGGAAGAATAATACATAAAACATAGCTACTCCTTGGTTTGATGTTTTTACTTTTGTATTTCTTTTTAAATATTTTTATTCTTTATTATTTTTTTTAAACTATTCTCTACATCCAATTTAGTCTTGAATTCAAGACTAAAAGTCATATGCTCTACAAAGCCTGCCAGGAGCCTCTACCTTTGTATTTTTTTTTGTGTGTTTTAAAGATTTTATTTATTTATTCATGAGAGACACAGAGAGAGGCAGAGACACAGGCAGAGGGAGGAGAAGCAGGCTCCATGCAAAGAGCCCGATGGGGGACTCGATCCTGGTACCACATGATCACACCCTGACCCGAAGGCAGATGCTCAACCACTGAGCCACGCAGGTGTCTTCTCTACTTCTGTTTTTTTTTTTTTTTTTTTAATTTTTTTTTTTAAATTTATTTATGATAGTCACAGAGAGAGAGAGAGAGAGAGGCAGAGACACAGACACAGGCAGAGGGAGAAGCAGGCTCCATGCACCGGGAGCCTGATGTGGGATTCGATCCCGGTATCGAGGATCGCGCCCTGGGTCAAAGGCAGGCGCCAAACCGCTGCGCCACCCAGGGATCCCTACTTCTGTATTTTGAACCATAAGCCAGGGCTATTACTTTTCCTAATAAATTAATCGTTTAGATTATATGGTAAACATAATGGAATTACATAAGAATAATTTTTAAGATTTGTTTATTTGAGAGAGCTAAAAAAGAGGGAGGGCTGGCATGAGTAGGAGGAGAGGGACAGAGGGAGAGGAGAAAGAGAAAAGGGCTCAATCTCACCACCCTTAGACCATGATCTGAGCTGAAATTGGGTCAGATGTTTAACTGAGCCCCCTGGTGCCCCTTGCATAAGAATTATTGAAGAGTTAAAATTTAAGACTAAACTTCTTGAGTCAGGAGTCCTTGTCTATTTTGTTATACATTTTATCTTCAGTGTCTGTCAAAGGTGCTCAGTAAGGATTGGTTCTTTAGTGAATACATATTTGTATATAAATAAAATATAATCAAGATAATACAATGTTATAGATCATTGGGATAAAGAAGGAGGAGACTAGATTCCACAGCAGATAATATTCTTACTTGTATTTAAACAAATAATAACAAAATTAACCACTCACAGTTCTACCACTCTAACAAACTTGTTTGAGTTCCATGTTCTTTAAAGCTTTTTGTTCATATATCCATCTTATATTTTATTATTTTTTAAATTTGAATAAGATAGAATGTTAAATTCTGCTTTTTTCATCTACCACATTTTTAACAGAGTGCCCTGTTACAGTAGCCTTGGTAATTATTACATTAATAGATGTGTGACAGTGGCAATATTAATTTTAAATAATTAAATTCCATATATTGATCAGATTTTTAGAAGTAAAGAGTATTCTTTAAATTATGCTTCATTCCTGGGATGCCTGGGTGGCTCAGCAGTTAAGCGTCTGCCTTTGGCTCAGGGCGTGATCCCAGGATCCGGGATTGAGTCCCACATCACACTCCCTGCATGGAGCCTGCTTTTCTCTCTCTCTCTCTCTCTGTCTCTCATGAATAAATAAATTGTTTTTTTTTAAATTATGCTTCATTTAGATGTGAGCAAAAATAAGAGCTTTGTAAACCTACCCACTTAATAAGCTGTACATGTAAGATTATTCTGGAAACTTAACTATGTCTTGTTTTTTGTTATATTAAGATTGCTCATACTACAAGTTATGTATTTTTTGGAGGGGGTTACAAGTTATTTTTAAAAATGAAACTCAGATCTTAGAAGAGAAAAAAACTGCTTATTTTTTATAACATTTTTTATAGCTCTGGTATTACGGGGAAAATTTATTTATGCTACATGGAAAATTTCTTACTGTGATTCCATACAAGTGTGAAGTATCTTCATTAGCAGGTGCTCTTGGAAAACTCAAGCATAGTCAAGATCCAGGTAGGAACTTTGTTTGTTTAAGATTTTATTTATTACAGTGAGAGAGTGTGAGTGGGAGGTGGTAAATGAAGAAGGAGAGATAGGTTCTTTGCTGAGCAGGGAACCCTGGGATTGTGACTTGAGCTGAAGGCAGATGCTCAACTGACTGAGCCACCTAGGCACCCCTGTTTGTTTTTTTCAAGTAACTTCTGTGTCCATTTGAGATCAAGAGTCACAAGCTCAAAAAAAAAAAAAAAGTCACAAGCTCTACCTACTGAGACAGCCATGTGCCCCAGAACCTTCTGATTTTTTATTAATATAAACCATTTTATTAAGTTCCAGTTTGACATAGATTTCTACAACCATCAGTTTACAGAGCTTAATTTTGATGTTGAAATTTGCTACTATTCTTTGATGTTTCCTTGACCCAGGTATCTACCTTGGGAACAGTTACATTGTAGGTATTGCTGCAGGCTGAAGAGCTACACAGTTTTGAACATCAGGGTTCTGACTTCAGGGGCAATGGGAGAGTCCCCCAGACAAACTCATTAATACTTTTACCCTCCTGGGTTTACTAGTGGTCTCAGATGTTGGCTTAGCATTACTGGTCACATAGCCATACACTGTATTGGTTGTGGTCTGTTTTTGTTTTAAGATTTTATTAGAAAGTGAGCACGAGAAGGGGGGAGGCGGAGGGAGAAAGAAAGGAAAACCAGATTTTCCACTGAGCAGGGAGCCTGGTATAGGGCTGGATTCCAGGTCCCTGGGATCTTGACCTGAGCCAAAGGACGATGCTTAAGCAATTAGGTCCTCAAAGTGCCCTGTTTTTTTTTTTTTTTTTTTGAGACTTATTTATTTATGAGAGACACAGAGAGAGAGGGGGTCAGAGACACAGGCAGAGAGAGAGGCAGGCTCCATACAGGGAGCCCGATGTGGGACTCGATCCCAGAACTCCAGGATCACGCCCTGGGCCAAAGGCAGGCACTTAACCGCTGAGCCACCCAGGCGTCCCTCAGAGTGCCCTCTTATACTGTATTGTGACATATTGATCTGGGTTTATCAGGAGAATTCAGTGGTCTTGAAAGCTTCTCTTGAATTACGCACAAATGGTTGTTTTTGTTGTTCTTTGGTTGGCTAAATACAGTAGGTCAAAAAATTCAAGAAATTGTATACTTTGTGTTTTCTTAGGCACTCAGACTGTGCCTCATTTTGTAAACTGGGAAACATCTCGGGGGTATGGATTTGGATCCCAGAACTCAGAGCAGTCGAAGAGAATTGTAAGTTTGGTGGTTGAGATAGAAATGTTAATGCAGATATCAAAAAAAAAAAAAAAGGAAAGGGTATCTTAATGATTCATATCTGTACAACTCTTATAGCTTTGATTATATTTTAGATTTTATTTATTTGAGAGAGCGTGTGTACATGTGACTGGTGGGAGGGGTAGAGGGAGAGGGGCAAGGAGCCTGACATGAGCTTCATCCCAGGATCCCAAGATCATGACTTGAGTTTAAGACAGGCACTCAAGGGACTGAGCCACTCAGGCATCCCTGTAGCTTTGATCTTTCTTTTTTTTTTTTTAATTTTATTTTTATTCATGAGAGACATGGGTGGGGGGGGCAGAAACATAGGCAGAGGGAGACGCAGGCTCCATGCAGGGAGCCGGATATGGGACTTGATCCCAGAACTCCAGGATCATGCCCTGGGCCAAAGGCAGGCACCAGACTGCTGAGCCACCCAGGGAGCCCTGTAGCTTTGACCTTTTTTTAATTAATTAATTAATTAATTAATTAATTAATTAATTAATTAATTATTATAGTCATACAGAGAGAGAGAGAGAGAGAGAGAGGCAGAGACACAGGCAGAGGGAGAAGCAGGCTCCATGCACCGGGAGCCCGACATGGGATTCGATCCCGGGCCTCCAGGATCGCGCCCTGGGCCAAAGGCAGGCGCCAAACCGCTGTGCCACCCAGGGATCCCCTGTAGCTTTGATCTAAATGACAGGGCAACTTGAATCTTGAACCCAGTAACCTGACATCTTTTATCAGGTTACTGACACCTGGACTACACAGGTAGTCCAGTTTTTATAGGTGTGTGTATGTGTAAGGCACAGGTGTAAAAATGGACGGTTCACAATTAGTAATACCTTCCTGAACATAGAGATTTTATTTTGTGTTTAAAAAAACAAAAACCTTAGAAGTCTTAAAGGTATTTAAGTTAGTTGAAATAAACCCACTTTTCATTGTAACAAACTTAATTTTTTTTTTTTCAAACTTAAATATTTTTAAAAGTGTTTGCTTAGAGCATGTGTACTGTTCTAGTCTGTTTAGGACATTTTGTATTCTTCTAAGTGTATTTTGGATCTTTTGCATTGTTTTAAGATCTTAATCAATTTATTTAATTGCAGTTAAGGAGAAGAAAAATTGAAGTGAGTGTACAGCCTCCACCATCCAAACAACTTTTGTCAACTATAAAGGTAAATACTATACTAGAAATAAGAAAAATCAACCTAAGTGGTTAAAAGAAATCTCATCTAGTTTTCATTCTAATTATGATGAGCTACCTTTATATCTGTAGCTAACATTTGTATAGTGTGTTAAGGTTGTCAGAGACATCCAGTACTTTGGCTCGTTTGGCTCTTACTAAGCATTTTAGGAGGTTACTGTAATGATGGTGGCCTCATCACTATCTCTTTCACCTTTGCATTGAATATATTTGTAACTTACCCTCTTAATTTGATTTCTAAACCTTGGCCTTGTTTTTTGTTGTGTTTTATGTTTTGTAGTTTATCTTTGTGCAGCAAATTGTAGTATCAACTCTAGTTTCATAGGAATGCATAAATACTGTTGACAATTGAAGAAAATGTTGAGCAAGGAACTAAGTTCAGAGTGACATGTATTATTGTACCAGACTGAACTCTTGTTATTTCTGCCCTTTCAGAAAGATTCAGAAAAACGCATTGTAGAAGAACTATGTAAATTTTTGGCTAGTAAGCAGACCCCTGATTTTCATACTATTATTGGGGACATAGTATTAGAACTTCTGGGAAGACATAAAGTAGAACCATCATTTTATCCCCGGAATGCTCTGATGCAGCTTATCCGAACACACGTGCTTTCTTACAGGTAAATGTTTTTATATACCAAACTCTCTATGCATAACTCTTTGACTTTTTTACAATTCTAATATTCATATTCTGTAAAAGCTTATACATTATTTGCAGTTGAGATTTTTCTTTTCTTTTTTTCTTTTTTTTTTGAGATTTTTCTTAATATACAAAAATGATTCATGGTTGTTTCTCTTAGTTTGTGCCCTGGCTTAATGGAAGTTGCCTTAGAAAAGACAGATGTACAGATGTTACAGCTCTGTCTACAACAGTTCCCTGACATTCCTGAATCAATCACCTGTGCTTGCTTAAAAATTTTCTTAAGGTAAGTTAGAAGCTGATGGTCCTTTTTCTGCATTTTTAATCTTTTACATTACTCAATTTCTGAAACTTTGATGCTTATAAAATGAACATTTTTCCAGTGAGTTCATGCAGTGATAAGAATTCGTTTCTCTTCCAATTAACGTGATGATAGCATTAGTGATGACAGTCTTCAAGAAGCAGAAATCAATATGGAATCAGTTTCTGACTATATTGATTCTGTGCAAGAGGAGAAAATGGAAGAGCAAACGGAAATTCTTCACAATGGCTTCAATCCTGAAGAAGAAAAGTGTGATAACTGTGATCGGGAGTTAAACAAAAAGCCTCAGGACACAACAGAGGAGACCACTTCGTGCCCTGTGATACCAAAGAGAGCAGCTCTGCTGTATCCTTTGAAACAGTTTCCCCCTACATTGTCTCTTTCCATACAGTCAAGTGCTGAGCAGTAACTAAGGCATAATTAGATCATCTCAGAAGCTTTCTTTTCTATTTTCCAGTTTTCTTTTCACTTTCTGCTAGGAAATGGAGTACAGTCAATTCTATATGCAAACGACTTAATTACACCTGATTTAAGAAGCTTTGTGAAGGCAGAAGCTCTCTCAATTCTAAAAAAATAGTATTCTTGATAAGTACCACTTATAAGAGTGAAGTTTTCAGGTGACCTCTAGTGATTATGAGGAAGTTCAGTGATAGAGTTCTTTGAGAAAAGTATAACTTTCTATAAATTTAGAAAATACATCATTAGGGAAGGGAGTTACTCATAATTTCAGTAGAAAAGACTTTATTGAAACAAGTTTTCCTTTAGTCATAAGTAGAAATGCAATTCTTCATTCAGCTTACAGTGAAATGTTTCTTCTGCCTCACTTGAAAGACATCCCAGCACAACATGTCACTGTAAGTATTCTTAGACATCCTATAGAATTTTATTTCTGGTTTATTTTTAAGATTTTATTTAGTTATTAGAGAGAAAGCACAAGATAGGGAAGGTCAGAGGGAGAAGCAGACCCCCGCTGAGCAGGAACCTGAGTGGGGCTTGATCCTAGGATTCCAGGATCATGACCTGAGCTGAAGGCAGACACTTGACTGAACCACCCAGGTGTCCCCGATTTCTAGTTCAAATTTTACTGCTTAACCCTAACCAGCTTTAGGGCATTTGAAAGGTTATCAGGTTCTTTCAGGTCAGTAAGAGGTTGTTTCCCAGTCCCTATGCTGAAAAATTGTGCCTAGGATTCAAGTGACTTCTGTTTGGCAGATCTTAGCATGTTCCTGATGCCAAGTCTGAAAGCCAGGTTAATCTAAGTTAAAAAACAAATGCCTGGCTCAGTTGGTTAAGTGTCTGCCTTCGGCTCAGGTCATGATCTCAGGGTCCTGGGATCGAGCCCTGCATTGGACTTCCTGCTCAGCAGGGAATCTGCTTCTCCCTCTCTCTGTACATGCTTTCTCTCAAATAAATAAATAAAATCTTTAAAAAAAAAAAATGCCTGGGGCACCTGGGTGGCCCAGTCAGTTGGGCGTCTGCCTTTGGCTCAGGTCTTAGTCCCCAAGTTCAGGGATCAAGTCCCTCATCAGGACCCTGCTCTGTGGGGAGCCTGCTTCTCCTTCTGCGTCTCTCATGAATAAATGAATAAAATCTTAAAAAAAAAAAAAAAGTGCCTGGCTGGCTCAGTTGGTAGAGCATGTGACATTTGATCTCAGGCTTGTGAGTTCCAGTCCCATGTTAGGTGTAGAGATTTTTTTTTAAATAAATAAGTGAATGAATGTATATATGTATGTATATTTTTGGTGTGTGTTTTTGTTTTTATTATTTTTTTAAAGATTTATTTTTATTTATTTATTTATTTATGATAGAGAGGCAGGATCCATGCAGGGAGCCCTACGTGGGACTCGATCCCGGGTCTCCACAATCACACCCTGGGCTGAAGGTGGCGCTAAACCACTAAGCCACCTGGGCTGCCCACGTGTTTTTGTTTTTATTTATTTATTTATTTATTTATTTGTTTATTTATTTGATATTTTATTTATTTATTCATGAGAGACACAGAGAGAGAGGCAGAAACAGGCAGAGGAAGAAGCAGGATCCATGCAGGGAGCCCGACGTGGTACTCGATCCTGGGTCTCCAGGATCACACCCCAGGCTGAAGGCTGTGCTAAACTGCTGAGCCACCGGCACTGCCCGTGCTTTTGTTTTTAAAATAGAAATTAAAAATAGCTGAGAGATGGATTTTCTCTCTTCTACTTATTTGCAAACAGATTAAGCTCCCCAGCCACCCCTCCCAAACCAAATGAACTCCTCATTGATGGCAAAGGCTGCATTTTATTCATTTTTGTGTCCCTAGATTCTAGTATATTTGCCTGATATATAATTAAATTCGGTAGCTTCGGGATCCCTGGGTGGCTCAGCAGTTTAGTAAACGCCTGCCTTTGGCCCAGGGCGCGATCCCGGAATCTCAGGATCGAGTCCCGCGTCGGGCTCCCGGCATGGAGCCTGCTTCTCCCTCTGCCTGTGTCTCTGCCTCTCTCTCCTCTCTCTATGACTATCATGAATTTAAAAAAAAAAAAAAAATCAGTAGCTTCTTAAAATTCTTTAGTCTCTTTGTTAGCTTTATACAGAGAGAACATTTTTCTATCAAGGTGATAAATTGTCCTTTTTCTTCCTACCCAGCTATTTCTCCAGTATTTGTATTTCCTTTATCTGAAGTGTAGTGAAAATGCTACCATGACTCTTCCTGGGCTACGCCCTCCAACCCTGAACCAGGTAAGCTAATCTTTTTTCTAATTTAATTTTTTACTTTTTATTTTGATTCGAGTATAGCTAATATACAATATTATAGTAGTTTCAGGTGTACAGTATTGTGATTCAAACACTTCCATACATCACCCAGGGTTCATCATGATTAATGAACTCTTAATCCCCTTCACCTATTTACCCTATCCTTCCATCCACCTGCTCTCTGGAAATGAACAGTTTTGTTCTCTCTAGTTAAGAGGTTTTTTTTTTTGGTTTGTCTCTTTTTTCTTTGTTCATTTGTTTTATAAATTACACATATGAGTGAAATCATGGTATTTCTCTTTCTCGGACTTAATTTGCTTAGCATAATATCCTCTAGATCCAACCGTGTTACTGCAAATAGCAAGATTTCATTCTTTTTGATGGCTGAGTAGTCTTCTACTGTATATTATGTACAGCCTCTTTATTCCTTTATCTGTCGATGGACACTTCGAGTGATTTTATAATTTGGCTATTGTGAATAATGCTGCAATAAACAAAGGGGTGAGGTAATCCTTAATTGAATTTGGTACTGGGAAAAATCTGTAAAAAAAAATAATAAGGTTATATAGAATGTCAGAACTTAAATTCAGTGACTGATTTCTCTTTGTCTTCTAGTTCATAGGAACCTCCTCCCTCACTGGAGTAAGATAGATTTAGAGCCATAATTCTATACTTAGAGAACTTAAATACATCTTAAACTCCTGATTCTTTGGGCCTCCTGGGTGGCTCAATTGGTTAAGCATCCAACTTTTGATTTCTGCTGAGTCATGATCTCAGGGTTGTGAGACCCCCATGGGGCTTTATGCTGATTATGGGGTCAGCTTGAGATTCTCTCTCCCTCTTCCTCCACTAATGCATGCATGTGTGCATGTTCTATAAATAAATAAATAAATAAACAAATAAACAAATAAACAAGCAAATAAATAAAATCTTTTTAAAAATTACTGATTCTTTATTGTGACCCTTTTCAAGGATTTTCTTAGCCTCTTTGGGAGAAGGTGATAATAAGTGTCCTAATCTTAAGAGAAGATTAATGAAAAAAATGTTTTCAGAGAAATTCCTGATACTCTTTAAATAATATTTATTTGAGAACCAGTTTAGAACATTAAAAATAAAAAGTTTATTGTGTTTAGAAACACCTGGCTGCCTGGCTCAGTCAGGAGAGCATGTGACTCTTAATCTTGGGGTTGTGGGGAGGAGGGCGGGGGGTGGGGGTGAATGGGTGACGGGCACTGAGGGGAACACTTGACGGGATGAGCACTGGGTGTTATTCTGTATGTTGGTAAATTGAACACCAATAAAAATTAATTTATTAAAAAAAAAATCTTGGGGTTGTGAGTTAGAGCCCCACATTGGGTGTACAGATTACTTAAATTTTTTTAAAAAATTCATTGTGTTCTAAGAATGTTTTTCTAATTAAGTGCTTGAAGCACTTAATTTGACTACTTAAAATTTTGTTAAGTAGTTAATTTCTGTAGTAAAAAATTCCAATAATACTAAAAGGTGCGTCTCCACTCCCATAGTCCCTCTAAGGGATAACCAATGTTAAGAGTTTCTTTTGGGATTCATGTATGGCTCATTCTGTAGAGCATGCAACTCTCAGATCTTGGAGTTATGAGTTCAAGCCCCACCTTAGGTATAGAGATTCCTTAAAATAAAACCTTTATTTTATTTTACTTTTTAAATAAAACCTTTAAAAGAAAAAGTTTTTTTTTTTTTTTTGGTCTAGAAATTTTCTTTCTTTACCCTAACATATCTTCCTCTTGTCTTTCTAACACAAATTAGATCATAGTATGCATGCCATTTGCAGTTTGCTTTTCTCATTCTGTATTGTGTTTTGGAACATTTTCTGAAGGAATTAACATATATCTGCCTCAGTCCTTTTTTTTAATTTAATTTTTTTAAGTCTTTTTTTCTTTTTTTAAGATTTTATTTATTTATTCATGAGAGACACAGAGAGAGAGGCAGAGACACAGGCAGAGGGAGAGGGAGAAGCAGGCTCCATGCAGGGAGCCCGGTGCGCGGTGCGCGACTCGATCCCGGGTCTCCAGGATCACACACTCTGGACTGAAGGTGGCGCTAAACCGCTGAGCCACCTGGGCTGCCCTTAAGTAGTCTTTACACCCAACATTAGGCTCAAACTCAAAACTCTGAGATCAAGAGTTAACAGTCTCTTCCTTCTCAGCCAGCCAGGTACCCCCCTACCTAATTCTTTTTAACCGTGAATGCTATTCATTTTATGGAGAATTATAATTTATCAGTCCCCTGTTTGGCATTTAAGTTGTTCACAGTGTTTTTACTATTATAAGCAAACCCTCAGTGATCATCTTTATATAGATACTTTTGTGAAATTATGAGAAAACACCTGGGGGGTAAATTCCCACAAGTGAAATTACTGGATAAAGGGTACATACATTTTTAGTTAAAAAAAATTTTTTTTAAATAATCACCCACACACACTTTTTCCTTCTTATTAAGTATTTTCTACACCCAGCGTGGGGCTTGAACACACAACCCAGAGATCAAGAGTCCTGTGCTTTTCTGACTGAGCCACCCAGGTGCACTCTACATTTTTAGTTTTAAAAATGCCAGTACCTTTCTGAAGAATTGAAAGCATCTTTTCTTGCCTATTTATATTCCCTTTTGTAAACTGCCATGTTAAGTTCTTTGTTCATTTTTCGATTACATTTTCTTTTTCATTTTGGCTTATGAGAATTGTGTTTTAGGAAATTAGCCTTTTTTTTGTGGAGTGTACTATAAGTACTTCTTTCCTATCACTTTCTACTTTTTTCAGTGTTATCTTTGCCATAGATAAGGCTTTTAATTTTTAATTTTATTTAAATTTTTTAATTCTTAAAATTATTAAGCTTTTTCTTTTTTGCTTCTTTATGGTTATGTCATGATTAAGGCCATTCCCACTCTGAGAATATGAAAATAACCACCCTTTCTTTCCCATGTTCATGGTTTCTTTTTCCATCTTTAATTTCTTGATACATAGAAAATTTATTTTGCTGTAAGGAGTTTCATAGAAATCAGCCTTCCCCTCTCCACCTAGATGGATAACTAGTTTCTTTAATGCTTTTTTATAACTGATATTTGCATGTTAACTGCATCATCTGAAGATGTAGAATTGTGTAGATTACTTTAATAAATGTAGAGTATTAAAGTGTATTTTAGTTCATGGTAGTTCGTCTTTAATACACACACCCTGGGGCACGTGGGTGGTTCAGTTGGTTGGGCATCTGTCTTCTGCTCAGAGGTAAGAATGTGGGGTCCTGACATCAAGCACCACGTCAGGCTCCCTTCTCAACAGGGACTTAGCTTCTTCCTCTCCCTGCTACTCTCCCTTGCTTATGTGTGCTCCCTCTCTTTTTTAAATGGATACATAAAATCTTTAAATATATATATATACACAACACCCTATTCTTGGGGCATAGTGCTATTTCAGAGTAGGAGATGAGTGGGTTGCTTTTTCTGTAACTGCCAATGATTTTTTTTTTAAGATTTTATTTTTATTTTATTTTTTTTAAGATTTTATTTATTTATTCATCAGAGAGAGAGGCAGGGACACAAGCAGAGGGAGAAACAGGCTCCATGCAGGGAGCCCGATGGGGGACTCGATCCCAGGTCTCCAGGATCACACCCTGGACTGAAGGCGGCGCTAAACCTCTGAGCCACCCAGGCTGCCCAAGATTTTTATTTTATTTTATTTTATTTTATTTTATTTTATTTTATTTTATTTTATTTATTTTATTTTATTTTATTTTATTTTATTTATTTTATTTTGTTTTATTTTGTTTTATTTATTTTATTTTTTATTTTATTTTTTTATTTTATTTTATTTATTTTATTTTATTTTTTTATTTTATTTTACTTTATTTTATTATTTTATTTTATTTTATTTTATTTTATTTTATTTTATTTTATTTTATTTTATTTTATTTTATTTTATTTTATTTTATTTTATATTTTCTTTTTATTTTTTTTTTTCCAAGATTTTATTTTTAAGGGCAGACTGGGTGGCTCAGCGGTTTAGCACCGCTTTCAGCCCAGGACCTGATCCTGGAGACTTGGGATCGAGTCCCATGTTGGACTCCATGCAGGGAGCCTGCTTCTCCCTCTGCCTCTGTCTCTGCCCCTCTCTCTCTCTCTCTCTCTCTATGTGTGTGTCTTTCATGGATAAATAAGTAAAATCTTTAAAAATTTTTTTTTTTATTTTTTAAGTAGTCTCTACACCCAACATGGGGCTCTAACCCACAACCCCAAGATCAAGAGGCCCATGCTTCACCAACTGAACCAACCAGGTGCCCAATTTAAAAAACTTTTAGGGATCCCTGGGTGGTGCAGCGGTTTGGCGCCTGCCTTTGGCCCAGGGCGCGATTCTGGAGACCCCGGATCGAGTCCCACGTCGGGCTCCCAGTGCATGGAGCCTGCTTCTCCCTCTGCCTGTGTCTCTGCCTCTCTCTCACTCTCTCTCTCTCTGTGTGTGACTATCATAAAATAAAAAAAATAAAAAATAAAAAAAAATTAAAAACTTTTAAAAAAAGAGACCAGTACTCACTCTTCATTGTAATAAATATCACTCTGTCTTTCTTTTTACTTGTTAATGCTATGAAAAAAATTCAGTTATGCTTGTAAAATAACAAGTATAAATCAAAGAAGAGTATTTTTAAGATTTTATTTATTTATTCATGAGAGACACACAGAGAGAGGCAGAGACATAGGCAGAGGGAGAAGCAGGCTCCTTGCAAGGAACCTGATGTGGGGCTCGATCCCAGGACCCCGAGATCACGACCTGAGGCAAAGGCAGATGCTCAACCACTGAGCCACCCAGGTGCCCAAGAAGAGTATTTTTATATTGATTAGAAATTACTCCATTTCTAAACTTAAATGTTTAGATTTTTATAAAGGTGACTAATTTCTCTTATAGCTGTTTGATATAATTGTGGACTTTGTAAAATGAATCAACCCAAAATTAAATCTAAAATCTTAACTTTCCTTTTCCTGTTTCTCTTCAGATTATGGATTGGATATGTCTACTTCTGGATGCTAACTTTACTGTTGTGGTAATGATACCAGAAGCAAAAAGGCTACTATTAAGTCTTTACAAATTTGTGAAATCCCAGGTGTGTGATTATTTGATATATATTGAGTTTCTTTTGTACCCAAGTATCACTTAAATTATAATGAAGCCTTAAATTTTTTATCTTGGAATAACTATAAGTAATCATGAAAGATTTGTTCTTATAGGAGTCACGGTAAAAGTCACTCTGAAACTTTTTCCTTTAGATATGCATTTGTTCCGAGCTCAACAAGATTGAAGTAAGTTTTCGTGAACTGCAGAAACTAAATCAAGAAAAGAATAATAGAGAATTATATTCTATTGAAGTGCTGGAACTCTTCTGATGTCACCAATTGTCCTTCATTGATATTTTATGAAGCTCTTTTATGTGAATCCTTCCTACTCATGCAGGCAAGAGATGTGTTTTGTTTGTGAGTGTCTCTCAGTGACAAGAGAAGTGTGTCAGCTAGAACCCGGACCATCACCTAGAGATGCTCCTAGGTTGGACTGTAGGTTGCACATGAACCTATTTTAGTTTATGGGAGTTGGGGGGGGAGAGGTTCTGAAACTTTTTTTAAATATGTAACTGAGCTGATTTTAAGTAAACTTATTTGTCTATTGATAAAAATCTAATTTCTTACGTGTGTTTTGATTAGTTCTTTTAGTAAAAAAAAAAAAGTTACCATTGAAACAGTGATTCTAAGAAGAATATAGTTTTATCAGAGAAGCTGTCTCAGCTCACCTGTGCTCACAGGAGACGGAGGAGGCCAATTCCATAAGCTGAGTAGGGAAAGGTCTTTGTACAGGCATATGCTTGTCTTCTACCACTTATGTCCTTTCCCTGCTTCCACTTAGCTTTACATGCTCAGAAGTTTAACAGTACCTCTTTCTATTTATTTATCTCAGATTATCTTCATAATTAGTTGGTAATTTAGGTTTTTGTATTACTAAATAGTAAAAAAAAAAAAAACTCTCTTAACACAGTTTTATGAGTTGATTGACCATAGAATTTCCCATTTTAACTCTTTGGATTTAGGACCATTGAGAGATTTTATGTAGACAAAATGGGTGTTTTGTTTCTTGAAAATAAACTCAAGTTTATATTTGTTAAAAATGAAATCATTCTTTCAGGTAATGAATTAAGATCCCTATACATAACTTGAAACATTTCTCAGCTATGCAGGTCTCTGTTGAGTAAATAATTTTGAAACCTGTTTTAATTTGAAGGGTAATACGTTAAAAATTTCTGTAAATTCTAGTGCAGAAATATAGATTCAGATGTGATTGTGAGGCCCAGAGTTACAGAATCCCAATTGCTTCAGTTAATTTGCATTGGAAAAAGCCTTCATTTTTAGGTCATTTACTTTCTATAAACTTTAGTTACAATTATGGCAATTAGCAGACAGCTTCTCAGTCTGCTTAATCTCTTTTTAATCCCAAGAGGAAAGAAACACAAGGGTAACCCCATATATTAACTGTCCTGCTTACTTTATATAATAGGACTTCTTGTTCACATTAAAGTGATACAGTACTTCTCAGCAGAAATAAAAATATAGGTTTTCATAGTAGTGCAGTTTCTGTATATGGTCCTTATAAGTGAATAAAACACTGATTTTTTAAAAACCTTTGTTGTAAAGCTTAATAATTAGGTTGTGATTATTATGGAAACATTCCTGATACTCAATGTAAGTGCAAACTGAGGTTGCCTGCACTCTGAGTCACTAAATTTACAAATAAGGATTTTATAAGGATATATAAAAACTTTTTTTTAAATTGAAGTAGAATTGAAAATAGACTCTTGTAGGATGAATTCTTCAAGCCAAGGATTGTGTCTTACCCTTTCTGCATATTAAACACAAGACCACTGACACATAGCGTTCAATAATTTTTTTTTAAGATTTTCTTTGTTTATTCATGAGAAATATAGAGAGGCAGAGACATGGGCAGAGGGAGAAGCATGCTCCCCACAGGGAGCTTGATGCTGGACTGGATCCCAGGACCCCGGCATCATGCCCTGAGCTGAAGGCAGACACTCAATCGCTGAGCCATCCAGGCATCCCTGTAAATGGTTATTGAATACAGTTATTAAATAATTGATCTTACCTGTCCAGCTATACTATAGAGTAATAATTCTGAGGGTTTGCAGTAATTTTTCTGGAAAGTAAGTCCATCTGGTGTTCACTACATATAGGCAGCGTACCTTTTGCCTCTTATTTCTTGTAACACCAAACTATATCTCATTTGTGTCTTATGACATATTATGTCTATAAAAATAAAGTTTGTTTATCTTATTATTTTATTTTTTATTTTACTTTTTTGAGATTTTATTTATTTATGAGAGACACAGAGAGAGGCAGAGACACAGGCATAGGGAGGAGAATCAAGTTCCATATAGGAGCCTGATGTGGGACTTGATCCCGGAACTCTGGGATCACGTCCTGAGCCAAAGGCAGATCAACTGCTGAGCCACCCAGGCGTCCCAAAAGAGTCGTTTTTTATTTTTATTTATTTTTGAAGATTTTATTTGTTTACATTTAAAAAAAAAGATTTTGTTTATTCATGAGACACAGAGAGAGAGACGGAGTCATAGGCAGAGGAAGAAGCAGGCTCCATGCAGGGAGCCCAATGTGGGACTCGATCCCGGGACTCCAGGATCACATCCTGAGCCCAAGGTAGACACTTTACTGCTGAGCCACCCAGGCGTCCTGTTACATGCTCTTCTGATTGAGCCAGCCAGGTGCCCTTGGATCATGTATAATAACTTTTTTTTTTCATGTATAGAACTTTTAAAACAAAGATGGACTTTTTGCCCTAACTCCTTTAAAAAGTTTTTAGTCCATGGATGCCTTGGGTGGCTCAGCAATTGAGAGTCTGCCTTTGGCTCAGGGCATGATCCTAGGATCCAGGATTGAGTCCCACATCAGGCTTCTTGCAGGGAGCCTGCTTCTCCCTCTGCCTATGTCTCTTGCCTCTCTCTGTGTGTCTCATGAATAAAATAAATTCTTTTTTAAAAAAATTAAAATTAAAAAAAAATAAAATAAATTAAAATTAAATTAAAAAATTAGTCCCAAAACAGTTTTTTTTAAGCAAAACAGTTTTCAGATAAAAGAATGAAGACCCATTTATTCTTTTTTTTTTAAAATTTTTTTTTTAATTTATTTATGATAGACATACACACACACACACACACAGAGAGAGAGAGGCAGAGACACAGGCAGAGGGAGAAGCAGGCTCGTTGCACCAGGAGCCCGACATGGGATTCGATCCCGGGTCTCCAGGATCGCGCCCTGGGCCAAAGGCAGGCACCAAACCGCTGCGCCACCCAGGGATCCCAAGACCCATTTATTCTTGACCTAAACTTTCCTGTTGGTAACATTTTGCCATATTGCTTTTACCACTCTATATATTTTTTCTTTCTCTAATGAATCATTTGAGGGTTATTTGCAAACATCCAGGTTAATCCCATAATTCAGTTTAATCCCATAAGTACATCATTTTAATCCTCTAAAACAAGATTGTTATTTTACATGACCACAATGCAGTTATCAAATTCAGGAAAAATAATTTTTTTAAAAGATTTTATTTATTCATGAGAGACATAGAGAGAGAGAGGCAGAGACACAGGCAGAGGGAGAAGCAGGCTCCATGCAGGGAGCCCGATGTGGGACTTGATCCTAGGATTCCAGGATCACACTCTAGGCCCGAAGGCAGGTGCTAAACCGCCGAGCCAGGGGGTCCCTGGATGGCTCAGCGGTTTGGCACCTGCCTTTGGCCCAGGGCGAGATCCTGGGGTCCTGGGATCGAGTCCCACGTTGGGCTCCTGTCATGGAGCCTACTTCTCCCTCTGCTTGTGTCTCTGCCCCTCTTTCTCTCTGTGTCCATCATAAATAGATAAATAAATCTTTAAAAAATAAAAAAAGGGCTGCCCTGGTGGCGCAGCAGTTTGGCGCCACCTGCAGCCTGGGGTGTGATCCTGGAGACCTGGAATCGAGTCCCATGTCGGGCTCCCTGCATGGAGCCTGCTTCTCCCTCTCCCTCTGCCAGTGTCTCTGCCTCTCTCTCTGTGTCTATGAATAAATAAAATCTTTAAAAATAAATAAATAAATAAAAAATAAAAAAATAAACCAGCGAGCCACCCAGGCGTCCCAAATTCAGGAAATTAGTATTAATACAGTACTACTTGGAATGATTAGAGTCTTTTTTCAGATTTCTACAATTTTCTTAGCAATGTCTCCTATACCTGGACTTTTTCCTGCTAAAATGCATTCAAGGAGCTTGCCTTGTAATTATTTTTCATGTTTCCTTAATCTCCCTACATATTGTATTTTGAGAAATCATTTTGCTGATGTCTGTCAATTTGGATTTATTTTTTTAAATAAATTTATTTTTTATTGGTGTTCAATTTGTCAACATACAGAATAACACCCAGTGCTCATCCCGTCAAGTGCCCATCTCAGTGCCCGCCACCCAGTCACCCCCACCCCCACCTACCTCCCCATGACAATTTGGATTTATCTTGTTTTCGCGATTAGATTCAGATTAAACGTTTTTGACAGGGAATGCTACAGAGAAGGCACAGCATCAGGAACCATTGATGTGACTTGTCCCATCATAGGTGATGTTAAATCGGATCACTTAGTTAAGGTAGGGTTTACTAGATTGCCTCTGCCTTTCCCTTTTGTAACCCCAGAAGTAACCTGTATATATCTTTGAGACTTTGTGATTATCTTATTCTGGAATATTCTCCAACAGTGGCTTTAGATCTATTGATAATTTTTCCCTGAATCAGTTTTTTTTTACTTAGGTGGTTGTGATTGGAAATTGTGAAATTGTTTTGACATAAAGTTCACTTTAAAACTGAACGCTGTGCTGTATAGCCACAATTGTCATCTCTGCCGTCTGCTTTCTAATCTGTAGATGGATGGCCATATACATGGATAGAGTTGTTTCACAAATTTAAATAGCTATTATATTTGAACATGTACTGCGTGATCTATTTTTTCCTCTTTCTTTTCTTTTTTTTTTTTTAAGATTTTATTTATTTATTCATGAGAGACACAGAAAGAGAGGCAGAGACATAGGAAGAGGGAGAAGCAGGCTTCCTGCAGGGAGGACGATGCAGGACTCAGTCCCCAGGCCCCAAGATCACCCCCTGAGCTGAAGGCATACACTCAACTGCTGAGCCACCCAGGTGTCCCTATTTTTTTCATTTAATATTTTCATAAAAACATTTTTACATAGTTAATATATTTCAATTCTTAAAAGTTTTCAGACTCAGAAAAATCTATGCCTGAAAAGGATTACCAGTAATTTATTCCTAAATGTTGTGTCTCATGCAGTTCCCACAGCTTTGTACTTAGCAAAACTGACGTGTGACTTTAGATTATACCATTCCACTTCTTTATTTTTTTTTTTTTCATTCCACTTCTTTAAATCATCATCATTATAATTTTGGGACACTTAAAAGCATACCCAAATTAGGAGAATATTTTGAATTCTGTTTGCTATAGACAAATTTAAGTACATGTTAAAAATTCTGGACAACTTTTCTGAAGAGTCATCATTTTATTTACTTACTTATTTTTAAAGATTTTATTTATTTGACAACAAGAGAAGGAGAGAGAGAGAGCACAAGTAGGGGGAAAGCAGAGGGAGAAGGAGAAGCAGATTTCCTGCTGAGCAGGGAGCTGGATGCAGGGCTCCATCTCAGGACCCTGAGATCATGAGTAGGGTAAAGGCAGGCACTTAACCAACCAAGCCACCTAGGCACCTCAAGAGTCCTCTTTTTTGTTGTTGTTGTTAAAGATTTATTTATTCATAAGACAGAGAGAGAGAGGGAGGCAGAGACATAGGCAGAAAGAAAAGCAGGCTCTCCCCAGGAAACCTGATTATGGGACTTGATCCCTGAACTGGGGATCACACCCTAAGCTGAAGGCAGATGCTTAATCGCTGAGCCATCTAGGTGTCCCAAGAGTCATCATTTTAAGTTACTTCCTCCCAGAACCTTGTCATATCTTAAGAAAGCAATGTACTATTATTAAAGCTGTTTGGATATTTTATTATTTTATTTTATTTTTTATTTTATTTTATTTTATTTTAGAGAGAGAGAGAGAGAAGGAGCATAAGTAGGGGAATGAATGGGGAGAGGGAAAGGGAGAGAATATCAAGTAGATTCCACACTGAGTGCAGAGCCTGATGTGGGGCTCAATCTCATGACCCTGAGATCATAACCTGAGTTGAAATAAAGGGTCAGACACTTAACTGACTAAGCCACCCAGGCACCTCAGATAAACTTGTGGTTTTGTGTATTACAGATTTCCTTTCTAATACAATTCAGATCCGAGGTGCTATGCTCTTCTATACTTATTTTAAGACAAGATACTGTAATTTGGTGTTTAATCTTATGAATATGACTCTGAATTACTGTTTAATTTTGTGTAGGAAAAATTTTGTATAAGACCTGCTTCACAGTAGTCCTTGGAATGTAGTTTATAGGAACACCTTGTGTGATGGGGTGCCATTTATATAATGCTCAATAGATTATCTGGTAGGTTCTAAATACCTATGGCATGAATATGCAGATAGCAGAAAGCACTTTTGCTCCTAAGACCTAGCAAATTTTCCCATCAAACCCAGAGCTCCTTAGGTGGTAACCATCAAGGCATGGGATCAAAATTTAGGTGGTTTAAGTCTGGAATAGGTAAAAGTGAAATTGTCTAATTTTAAGGATGAAAGAATGATTTGAATTAGAGAAAAAAAATTAGTAGTATCTATGTAGAACAGATTAGAGATCATGGACAACTTGTTGAGTGAAACACCAAAAAATTAAGTGCCCGAAAGGCACCTTACTATCTCCGTTGGTAGAGTGTGCAGCTCTTGATCTTGGAGTTGTACATTTCAGCCCCATGCTGGGCATAGAGCTTACTTTACAGATTTTATTTATTTTAGAAAGAGAGAGAGAGGGAGGGGGACAAGTAGACTCGTCGCTGAGAGTGGAGCCCAATTGGGGGCTTAATCCCAGGACCCTGAGAGCAGGCCTGAGCCGAAACCAAGACTCAGATGCCCAATTGAGTATGCCACACAGGCACCCCAAGATTACTTAAAAACTAACTGCCCTGGAAGGGAAGAGGGAATTTATGAAAGGGGTGCATTGTTGCCAAAAGGACATTATTTAAAAAACTCTTTCACCTCTTTGGTTCCATATTCCCCACACAATGGACACTGATTTGCTTTCCCAGAAACACAAATACTGGGACACCTGGCTGGTTCAGCAGTTGAGTGCCTGCCTTTGGCTCGGGTCCTGATCCCGGAGTCCTGGGATCAAGTCCCACATCAGGCTTTCTGCATGGAGCCTGCTTCTCCCTCTACATATGTCTCTGCCTCTCTCTCTCTGTCTTTCATGAATAAAGAAATAAAATCTTTAAGAAAAAAAAAAAGGAAACAAATACCTTAGTATGAGAGGTGATGAGGTACCTACATTTTCTAGATTAACAAGTTAAAGTTCTTTTTTGGGGGGGTGGGGCCTAGACCTTATCTAAAAAAATAAGTAAAACAGGGATGCCTGGATGACTCAGTATGCTTGCTAAGTGTCCAATTCTCGGTTTGGCTCTGATTGTGATCTCGGTTATGGGATCAAGACCCATTTTGAGCCATACGCTTAGTGGAGAGTCGGCTTGAGATTCTCACTCCTCCTCCCTCTCCACCTCTCGCTGTGTTTTCTTGCTCTAAAATAAATAAGTCTGTATATTTTATATATATATATTTCATGTGAACCTAATTATCCTTGGCCACTTTTCATTTCTGGATGAATTTGTATGCGTTAGTGTCTTATTTGGATATTTTGTTAAAGTCATATGTTAAATTGTATGCCATATAAGGTATAGTTAGAGTATAGATGTTTTATTTTACTTTAAAGTGAACTTGGAGGGGCACCTGGGTGGCTCAGTGCTTGAGCATCTGCCTTCAGCTCATGTTGTGATCCTGTGGTTCTGGGATCCAGTCCCTAATTGGGCTCCCTGTGGTTCTGGGATCCAGTCCCTAATTGGGCTCCCTGTGGGGAGCCTGCTTCTACCTGTGCCTGTGTCTCTGCCTCTCTCTCTGTGTCTCTCATGAATAAATAAATAAAATATTAAAAAGAAAAGATTGATGTTTTCTTTTTTTCATTTCTTTGTATTATGGGCAGTTTCAAACATAACAAAAGAAGAGTATAATGAATCCCAAATATGTATTCCCCAACTTCAGCCGTGATCTGTACTTTCCCAATTCTGTTTTATTGATACCTCCTCTTAGTGCCACTCCTTACATTATCCCAGACATCAGATAATTTCATCTCTGAATATTTTATTCATTTATTTTTACAAGTTATTTGAATCGGGACAAGTAAAGTTTACCCATTGTAATGGTTGATAAGTCTCATGGTGGTTTTTTTTTTTTTTTTGTAAGATTTTATTTATTTATTCATGAGAGACACAGAGAGAGAGAAGCAGAGACACAGGCAGAGGGAGAAGCAGGCTCCATGCAGGGAGCCTGATGTGGGACTCGATCCTGGGTCTCCCAAGATCACACCCTGGGCTGAAGGCGGCACCAACCTGCTGGGCCACCAGGGCTGCCTTACATGATGTTTAATATATAGACCGCCTTACCATCTCTTGTTTGTTTGTTTCTTTATTGCATTGATTGAAGAAATTAGGGCATTTGTCCTGTAGGATTTCTAGTCTGGGTTATGCTGATGTTTTTATTGTATCATTTTTTAAGTTCTCTTAATTCAGATATCCTCTAAATTGGTATTTGGACCTAGAAACTTTATGAGATTCTGGTTCCTTTGGGTTTCAATTTATAATTTTATAATAAGCTATTTAAACTTTTCAGGATACCCTAAGTATAAATTAATAGTTTACTTCTGTTATAGGTAAGTGTGTGTTTAAGTTACTTGTGTTTAGGGTTTCAGAGGAAGTTTTGTGTTTTTTTTGTTTGTTTGCTTTAAAGATTTTATTTATTCATGAGAGACCACAGAAAGAGGCAGAGACACAGGCAAAGGGAGAAGCAGGCTCCATGCAGGGAGCCCGTCGTGGGACTCGATCCCAGGTCTCCGGGATCAGGCCCTGGGCTGCAGGCGACGCTAAACCGCTGCATCACCAGGGCTGCCCTCAAAGGAAGTTTTGTCTGTACTTCTATCTTTAATGAGTAGTGCTGTTTCCTGTTGTATTTTTGATGCTAAATATTTCTCTGAAATAATTCTACTGGCAATATGTGGTTGCATTTTCTATAGGGTAGAATTTTTTTTTTTAAGATTTATTTATTTATGATAGAGAGAGAGAGAGAGGCAGAGACAAAGGAGGAGGGAGAAGCAGGCTCCATGCCGGGAGCCCGATGTGCGACTCGATCCCGGGACTCCAGGATCGCGCCCTGGGCCAAAGGCAGGCGCCAAACTGCTGCGCCACCCAGGGATCCCCTAGGGTGGAATTTCTCTGGAAATGTTTAAAGAGTCTGTTTTCTTACCTGTTCTCTACTACAGATCTTAGTTACTTTTGCTTCAAATCTCTGCTTTTTTTTTTTTTTTTTTTTTAAGATTTTATTGATTTATTTACAAGAGACACATAGAGGCAAAGACATAGGCAGAGAGAAAAGCAGGCTTCTTGCGGGGCGCCCGATACAGGACTTGTTCCCAGGACCCCAGGAATCACACCCTGAGCCACTCAGGTGTCCCCCTGATCTTTTTTTTTTTTTAATTCTATTATAGTTTTCCTTTATAGTGTAACAGAGAACACAGAGAACTTTTTAAATCTTCAGTGCTTCCTCTCTCCTGGATCAAAGAGATATTTTTTTTCAAAGAGATATTTTAATAAGAAATTATGTAACTAAAAAGGCAATCTGTCCAATTATAGAGAAGCTGCAAATGTTTGTGTAGCACTGATTTGTAGCACTGGAAGTGCCATAGCTATTAAGAGTTCATCCCTGGGGTGCCTGGGTGGCTCACTCAGTTAAGTGTCTGGCTGGATTACGGCTCAGATCATGATCTCAGGATCATGAAATTGAGCCCTGGCTCACTCTTGAGTGTGGAGCCTGCTTAAGAGTGTCTCTTCCCCTCTGCCTCTGCTCCCCCACCCATCCACTTGCACGCACATGCTCTCTCTCCCTCAAAAAAAAAAAAATAACAATAATAATAATTCATCCCTTACCTACAGATAGAGAAGCTGAGAGATTTTTTTTCTTAATTTTTAAACTTTTTAAAGTAAGTTCTATGCCTAACATGGGGTCTGAACTGATGACCCCGAGATCAAGAATCTTATGCTTTGGATGCCTGGGTGGCTCAGTGGTTGAGCAGCTGCCTTCAGCTCAGGGCGTAATCCTGGGGTGCCGGGATCGAGTCCCACATCGGGCTTCCTGCATGGAACCTGCTTCTCCCTCTGCCTGTGTCTCTGCTTCTCTCTCTCTGCCTCTCATGAATAAATAAATCAAATCTTTAAAAAAAAAAAAAAGTCTTAAGCTTAACTGAGTCCGCTGGGTACCCCCACGAAGCTGAGGGATTTGCTCAAGATTGCTTGCTCCTCAGTGGCAGTGTTTGGGCTCAAACTCAAGTTCTTTTTAAAAATAAGTATGGGGGGAGTGCCAGGGTGGCACAGATGGTTAAGCATCTGCCTTTGGCACAGGTCATGATCTCAGGTTCCTGGGATGGAGCCCTGCATCTGGCTCCCTGCTCAGCAGGGAGTCTGCTTCTTCCTCTGCTGCTCCCCCTGCTTGTGATCTCTCTCTCTCAAATGAATAAAATTTTTAAAATCTTTTAATTAATTAATTTTTTAAAAGTATTGGGCATGAGTTCAAGCCCCTTGGGCATAGAGCCTACTGTAAAAAAGAAAAGAATAAAAGACTTAAAATTTCTTCTTAAAAAATAAAAGTATTAATTATGTGCAAATATACTAAAACCTTTGGGAGAGTATCGGTTAGGACCATTGGTATTTGGCTAAAGGTCTTAAGCCTTTCTCTCTTTTTTTTTTAAAGATTTATTTTTATTTATTTATGATAGACACAGAGAGAGAGAGAGAGAGAGAGAGAGAGGCAGAGACACAGGCAGAGGGAGAAGCAGGCTCCATGCCGGGAGCCCGACGCGGGACTCGATCCCAAGACTCCAGGATCGCGCCCTGGGCCAAAGGCAGGCGCGAAACCGCTGAGCCACCCAAGGATCCCATCTTAAGCCTTTCTTGCTGATCCTGTGTGCCAGGGCAAATGGGACTATGGTTCAGGGAGAAGCAAGTGAACAGCCTCCGTTAGGAACTGTTAGCAGATGAAGTAGGGGGATTAAGTATCATTAAAAATTACTGAGGGCAACCCCGGTGGCGCAGCAGTTTGGCGCCGCCTGCAGCCTGGGGTGTGATCCTGGAGACCCTGGATCGAGTCCCATGTCGGGCTCCCTGCGTGGAGCCTGCTTCTCCCTCTATCTGTGTCTCTGCCCCCCTCTCTCTATGCCTATGAATAAATAAATAAAATCTTAAAAAAATAATAAAATAAAAAATAAAAATTACTGAATGATAATGATTGGATAAGAAAGCCTGGGTAGGAAATAACTACAAGATGGAGGAAAGTTGGGATCCCTGGGTGGCGCAGCAGTTTGGCGCCTGCCTTTGGCCCAGAGCGCGATCCTGGAGACCCGGGATCGAATCCCACGTGGGGCTTCCGGTGCATGGAGCCTGCTTCTCCCTCTGCCTATGTCTCTGCCTCTCCCTCTGTGTGTGTGACTATCATAATTAATTAATTAATTAAAAAAGATGGAGGAAAGTTCCTATAAACATCAGCTAAGTAAGGATCCAAGGGATTGGTTAGACACAGAAGCAGAATTCCTGCCTTTTATGTGCTTATTCCTGTCTAGATGAGGAACCAACAAAGCAAAATCAGTAGTGATGCAAGTTCACCTTTGTATGCCAAACAAATGAGTATTGGAGTGCTATATAAAGAAAAATCTACAGCAGTGTTTCCCGAACCTTTGGTATCATGGGTCTGTATAATTTCCAAAGGATCCTGGGATCTGACATAAGGTTACCAAGGCTTTGTTTTGCTAATTAACCTCTAAGAAGAAGTCTTCTTTATTTTGCCCTAATTTTTCTCCGTTCACCTCATCCATATTCTAACAGTCACAGGGCATCACCCCTGGACTTCTGTTTGGAGCCCCAGGCCTAGAATATTGTTCGAGAGAGAAGGTTAGACCTAGGCTTTGAATGGATAAGATTTGTACAGGGAAAAGTAAGTACTAAAAATAATTCAGAACTACAATCAATAAAATTGAAATTAGCATCTTTAATTTGCTGTGGTGAATTACATTTTTCTGAAATTTGCTGCTTACAGGATGAATCTGGTACTGCTTTGAGTTTAATGTAATACTGAAAATCATGTGATGTTTCACATCTCCTACCATTTTTCTCTTTGAACTACCACAAACTTTTCATTTCTACAGGCAGCCACATTTTCCCTTTATTTTGCACAAAAGCTTTTCTGTCAGTCTATGCAAGTTTTTTTTTTTTAAAGATTTTATTTATTTATTCATGAGAGACACAAAGAGAAAGAGGCAGAGACAAAGGCAGAGGGAGAAGCAGGGAGCCCAATATGGGACATGATCCTGGGACTCCGGGATCACACCCTGAGCCAAAGGCAGATGCTCAACTGCTGAACCACTCAGGCGTCCCAATCTATGCAGGTTTTAAATGTTCAGTTAATAAAATGGTCATCTAGTTCAGAGGTTGGAAACTATAAGGGCCATATCTAATTGACTGGAGTTTTTTATGGCTCACAAACTAAGGACAGTTTTTATATTTTTTAAATGGTTAGGAAAGAGAATCAAAAGATTAATGATTCTTTTTTTTTTTTTCGGGATCCCTGGGTGGCTTAGCAGTTTAGCGCCTGCCTGTGGCCCAAGGCGCAATCCTGGAGTCCCGGGATCGGGTCCCACGTTGGGCTCCCAGCATGGAGCCTGCTTCTCCCTCCTCTTGTGTCTCTGCCTCTCTCACACTCTCTCTCTCTCTCTCTCTCTCTCTCTCTCTCTGTCTCTGTCTCTCATAAACAAACAAACAAATAAATCTTTAAAAAATAATTCTTTTTTTCATGTACTTTTTTTTTCATGTACTTTTTAAAAAGATTTTATTTGAGAGAGAGAGAGAGAGTGATAGAGATAGCAAGAGAGAGCACAAGTGGGGGAGGAGAGAGAAGCACAGACTCCCCGCTGAGCAGGGAGCCCCATGTAGAGCTCCACCCCAGGACCCTGGGATCATGACCTGAGCCAAAGGCAGACGCTTAACCAACTGAACCACCCCAGCGCCCTGAGCAATAATAATTCTTGACACATGAAAAGTATATGGAGTTCATTTTTTAATGTCTGTAACACTTTCTGGTTGTGCCTGCATCTCATTGTAGGGCCAGGCCCTGTAAGTACCACCCATGCCCCAAGGGACCACAGCATTAAATAGCAAAAGGCACCATGACAAAGTGAGAAAGACACTTTAGAAGAAAGGGAAAAGGTTTATTTGTATTACCTTTAATGACACTTTTCACTTGCTTTTTTACCAAAGAGCCCTATATTTTCAGTTTGTCCTGACTTTGAAAATTATGTAACTGCCCTGCCTGCAGTTTCCTTATTCAAAGTGATGTGAAAATAAAATAAATTAAGATGAAATAATCACACTGTGCCTAGACTGGGATTCATACAGCGCTTCAGAGTTTACATGTAATTTCAAGTATAGTGACTGTGCTGCTGTGTGTGAAAGGGTGAGGGATGAGTTGGGTAAGTATGGCTGAGAGCAAGGCCCAGGAAGGTTACAGAGACACCCAGGTATAGGCAGTACAGGTAGTGCCAGGACTCTGTTCAGAGGTTTTGGTTTTTTGTTGTTGTTGTTCAGAGGTTTAAAATTGACCAGCAGAATCAACAGCTTGATGAGGGCATTGTGACACCTGGTACAGATAGTTTTCTATGGGTTTAGCATGAACCAGGACATGCCTAGTAACTTATACTAGGATATCCAGGAGCGTATGACTTCAGTAACCCACATGTGGTGGTGCAGAGTACAAAGAAGAAAATGGGGCAGCCCTGGTAGCGCAGCGGTTTAGCGCCACCTGCAGCCCGGGGTGTGATCCTGGAGACCTGGGATCAGTCCCACGTCGGGCTCCCTGCATGGAGCCTGCTTCTCCCTCTGACTGTCTCTGCCTCTCTCTCTCTGTGTCTCTATGAATAAATAAATAAAATCTTTAAAAAAAAAAAGAAGAAGAAGAAAATGCTATCCCCACCTTCAAGTGTCCTAAATGCTGGGGGAGTTTTGAGGATGGTTAAGCTTGCTGCCAGTTAGGGTCTCATGGAAGGCTGTGGCATTTGAAGTTTCTCTTGCAAGATGGGTAAAGACTAGAAATGTGGAAGTGAGAGGAAGAATCAAAACCAAGATCAGGGGCAGCCCAGGTGGCTCAGCGGTTTGGCGCCTACCTTTTGCCCAGGGCGTAATCCTGGAGACCTGAGATCGAGTCCCACCTCAGGCTCCCTGCTTGGAGCCTGCTTCTCCCTCTGCCTGTGTCTCTGCCTCTCTCTGTGTATGTGTGTCTCTCATGAATAAATAAAATCTTAAAAAAAAAAAAAAAAACCAACAAGATCAATGGGCACCTGGTTGGCTCAGTCAGTGGAGCATGTAACTCGATTTAGGAGCCTGAGTTCAAAAGGAAGGATACTTAGAGACACTGTCTGTCACATTATTAGGATAAAGTCAAATTTTAGTTAGAATACTTCTTTATCACCTAACATCAGGGAGCCTTATTTATTCCCAGTTGAAGGGATCTCTGCAGAGTTTGTAGCAAGTGACTAAGTGCCATGAGGATGTGATATGTTTGTTCGAACTGCACGATGAGTAATGAAGGGGGCAAGTGTAATTCAGTTCATGTTGCAGAAAGATCTGTTGTGAAGGGAGAATCTTTGTGGAGAATCCTCCGTCTTCAGACCACTGCTCCCCATAGGAAGGGGTGGAGAAGGATGGATATTAAGGGTTCTTTACTAGTTGCCTAGGATGGGATGCTTCTCACAAGTCAAGAGGTTAAAGGATAAAAATCAGAAGTTTTGCTCTGGATACAAAACTAGAAAAGTGGGCAACCCGGGTGCCTCAGCAGTTTAGCGCCGCCTTCAGCCTAGGGTGTGATCCTGGAGACCCGGGATCGAGTTCCACGTCAGGCTCCCTGCATGGAGCCTGCTTCTCCCTCTACCTGTGTCTCTGCCTCTCTGTGTGTGTGTGTCTCTCGTGAATAAATAAATAAAATCTTAAAAAAAAAAAAACTAGAAAAGTAAATGATCAGGCCTTGAGTAACAGGGCTCAAGAGCCACCTATAGTTGGCGTGCAAGAAGAGGGATGGTAGACTGGATGAGGTCGGCTGGTGAAATGTTTGTGCTGATTTGGGGTTTTTATGAACAAATGTGAAGCAGTAGGGCAGTTAGGCATGCATTACATTTTAGGTGTGAATATAAATTTGGTATAGCCTCATAAGGCAATTTGGCAGTATCTACTAAAATTGAAAATCAGACATCCTTTGATTCCTCTATTACTAGGAATTTAGCCTATAGATATTTGGCATATGTGCCCACAGAAGCATGTACAAGAATATCCATTTCCAACCTTTTTGCAATAGGAAACATTTAGAAATAACATGTCCAAGAGAATACTGGCTAAATAAATAAATATGGTATGTTTGTGCAATGGTTTGATATAGTGGCATTTAAAAAGGAATAGGGGATCCCTGGGTGGCGCAGAGGTTTGGCGCCTGCCTTTGGCCCAGGGCGCGATCCTGGAGACCCGGGATCGAATCCCATGTCGGGCTCCCGGTGCATGGAGCCTGCTTCTCCCTCTGCCTGTGTCTCTGCCTCTCTCTCTCTCTCTCTGTATGACTATCATAAATAAATAATAAAAAAAAATTAAAAAATAAAAAAAAAATAAAAAGGAATAGGTGAGCATGTATTGATGTGGAACAATCCCCAGAATTTAATAGATGAAAACAAAAAGCAGTGGGTTTGCTGTGATTAGTATCAATAACAGGAATATGTTTATACTTGGAATACTCGTAGGAGGACACCCAAAAAATTAGAAACAGTGTTTGCCTCTGGGGAGGAGACCAAGTTGAGAGTGCTGCTCACTTTTTACAATTTATTTTTGTTTATTTATTTTTTAAGATTGTATTTATTCATGAGAGGCAGAGAGGCAGAGACATAGGCAGAGGGAGAAGCAGCAGAAGCCCGATGTCCCAGGGGCCTGAGCAGAAGGCAGACACTCAACTGCAGAGCCACCCAGGCATCCCACTTTTTACCATTTAAATACTCTTTTGTGTCTTTGGAATTTTTTGCTGCCTGCTTCCATTCCAAATAATTTTTTAAGTCAGTGGTTTCTGAACCACTTTGTCTTATAATAGATTAAAAGCATTGCTTTGAAAAAAAAAAAAGATTTTCTTTTTAAGTAATCTCTACGTAGACTCAACCTGTCAACCTGGGGCTCAAACTCACAACCCAAAGATTGAGTCGCCTGCTCTACTGACTGAGCCAGCCAAGTGCCCCCCAAAGCATTGCTTTTTAAAAAACAAATTGCAGTAAAATACGTATGCCATAAAACTTCCCATCTTAACCATTTTTCAGTGTGCAGTTCAGTAATAAATATATTCACATTGTTGTGCGACAGAACTCCAGAACTTTTCCATCTTGCAAAATTGAAGCTCTATCCATTAAACAACATCCCTTTCCCCCCTCCCCGGTCCCTGGCAACCACCATTCTACATTCTGTCCTGAGTTTGCTCTACATAATTCACATCTGTGAAATCGTACAGTATTTGTCTTCTGGTGGCTGGCTTCTTTCCCATAGCAGGATATCTTTGGGGTTCATCCACGTTGTAGCTTGTGTCCGAATGCCCCTTTTTAAGGTCCAGTAATACTCCATTGCATGTATATACCACAGTGGGTTTACCCATTCTGTTGGTGTCACACTTGTGTTGCTTTAATGGTTGGCCGTTGTGACTAATGCTGCTATTAAGGAAAGAACGAACAATTTAACTTTTTTCCTATACCCTCTAAGGTTCTCTGGGGGAGGTCCTGCAAATTTAATTGACTCAAGGTAGATTAATCAGGGAAAAATGGTTTCTTAGCGAGTGTGTACACACAGGAGAACTCAGTCATGAGGGACTCAAGGGGTGATTAGAACTCAGGCTTATATTGCATCTTAACAAAAGAACAATAAATTTTATAGAGATGAGACAAAACAAGGTGCTGGGACTGTGTGCTTCTAAGGGCCACAAACTATGGGAAGGTAAATATTTGGGGGAAAATAATGAAAGGTAGGTGCTGCTTAGTAGGTTGTTTCAGTTGTTTTGTTTTTTGTTTTTTGTTTTTAGATTTTATTTATTAGAGAGAGCAAAAGCAGAGGAAGGGACAGAGACAGAGGGAGAAGCAGACTCCCGCTGAGCTGGGATCCTGATGCAGGGCTCTATCCCAGGATCCTGGGATCATGACCTGAGCCAAAGGCAGACAGATGCCCAACCAGCTGAGCCACCCAGGCACTCCATAGGGTTTGTTATGTGGAGTCCTCTGCACTATTCCTGAGCTAGAGTCTAGAGTTATCTCTGATGATAAAGAATTGTCCTTGGGGGTACCTGGGAGGCTCAGTCATTGGAGCACATGACTCTTGATCTCAAGGTTGTGGGTTCAAGCCCCACATTGGGTGTAAAGATTGCTAAAAATAATAAATAACAGCAAAAAATTCTTATGCCAGAGAAGCATATTTTACAGTGTATATTCTGCACCCCTTCACTGTGAACATGGATGCACAAATACTTCTTCAAGACCCTGCTTTCAGTTCTGATTTACACCGAAGTAGAATCACTAGATCATATGCTAATTCTATTTTTAATATTTTGAGGAACTGCCAAGCTGTGTTACATTCCTACCAGCAGGACACAAGGGTGCCAGTTTCTCCACATCCTTGCCAACACTTGCTATTTTCTGGGTTTGGTTTTGTTTGGGGTTTTGTTAGTAGCCATTCTAGTAAGTATGAGGTGGTAATTCATTGTGGTTTTAATCTGAAAGGCATTGCTTTTTTAGTTCTGACTCCGGGCGACAGCTCCTCCACTACCCCTCTGCTACAGTGCTCTCTTGGTTGGATTACTACAAAAGTCTAACAGTGCCCCAGCTTCTGTCCTTGCCCCCTGCAGTCCACTCTCCACATAGCAGATGGAGCCATCCTGTTACAAACAAATAAGACAAATTGCATCAGTCTTTTTTCAAACCTGTGTCCCTGTCACTTCGCTCTTCCCGACCTCACTAGTGCTCGCCTGCTCTGTCTTGCTCTTGCAGTTGTACACATTATTCTTATTTTCTTCCTTCAGTTTCTTGGGGTTGGTCCTCAAATGTCACCTCAGTGAAGCCTTCCCCGACCTCCCTGCTACCCCCCTTCCGTGCCCACGATGGTACTCTCTAGTATCTTTCTCTCCTTCACTTCCCCCCCAGAAAACTGTTAACTATCCAACAATATAATCTTATTAATCTGTTAAGAGGGTTTTTGTCTCTCCATTTAAGCTCCATCAGGACAGAATCCTTGTGTTGTTCGCTGCTTCACTCTAAGCACTAGGTCAGCACCTGGCACATGGCAGGTATTTATTTATTTGTTGAATTAGTGAGGAGAACAGCCAGGGCCACGAGGTGAAGACACAGATAGAGAGAGAGAGAGAGGCAGAGACACAGGCAGAGGAAGAAGCAGGTTCCATGCAGGGAGCCTGATGCGGGACTCGATCCCGGGTCTCCAGGATCAGGCCCTGGGCTGAAGGCGGCGCTAAACCGCTGAACCACCCGGGCTGCCCCTTTATTTTTATTTTTTTAAGATTTTATTTATTTATTCATGAGAGACCCAGAAAGGGAGGCAGGGACATAGGCAGAGGGAGAAGCAGGATCACCTCAGGGAGCCCGATGTGGGGCTCCCAGAATAACCGGGATCACGATCTGAGCCGAAGGCAGACGTTCAACTACTGAGCCTCCAGGTGCCCAAGAAAATGTTATTTGAAAAAAACATATGAAGGCACCTGGTTGGCTTAGTTGGTAGAGCTTGCAGCTAACATGGGACTCAAACTTATGATCCTGAGATCAAGAGTTGGAGCATGTGACTCTTGGTTGCTGGGTAGGTGAGTTTGAACCTCTTGTTGGGCATAGAGCTTTTAAAAATAAAAATAAAACCTTTTTTAAAAAGCATAAGGAAGGATGCTTGGGTGGCTCAGTGGTTGAGGATCTGCCTTTGGCTCAGGTCTTGATCCTTGAGTCCTGGGACCAATTCCCACATCAGGTTTCCCACAGGGAGCCTGCTTCTCCCTCTACCCATGTCTCTGACTCTCTCTCTATGTCTCTTATGAATAAATAAATAAAATATATATTTTTAAAAGTGTAAGGAAGAGAAAATACAGCACTCTACTGTATTCATCAAAAAAAGCCAGGCAGCCCAGGTGGCTTGGCGGTTTAGCGCCTGCCTTCAGCCCAGGGCATTATCCTGGAGACCCGGGATCGAGTCCCACGTCGGGCTCCCTGCATGGAGCCTGCTTCTCCCTCTGCCTTTGTCTCTGCCTCTCTCTCTCTGTCTCTCATGAATAAATAAATAAAATCCTTTAAAAGAAAAAAAACCCCACATATAAGTGGACCTGCGCAGTTCTGTTGTATAGGAGTCAACTGTAATACATTTCCCTTCTGTTAGAAGTTTAAGAAAAAAGTTTGATTTCTTCAATGTAAATGACCTCGATGAACAAAGCATTTGTTTTCTACTCAAGCCAAGACACTGATCCCACTTGGTTTTCTTATTGAAAGGCTAGAATCCAGGGATCCCTGGGTGGCTCAGCAGTTGGTTGTCTGCCTTCGGCTCAGGGCCTGATCCCCCACCAGGGATCGAGTCCCACACGGGGCTCCCTGTGAGGAGTCTGCTTTTCCCTCTGCCTGTGTCTCTACCTCTCTCTCAGTGTCTCTCGTAAATGAATAAATAAAATATTAAAAAAAGAAAGAAAAAGAAAGGCGAGAATCCATGCACTTAAGGGTTACCGGTGGTTGGGGCTAATCACCCGCCTGACTGGACCAGAGTGGCAATAGAAATGCAAAGAGATCTGTTAGGTGAGGCTGGCACCTCTGCATATAGACCTTTAGGATACTAGCTTCTGTCTTTATAAATGCTGACACTCACTCAAATGCAGGATATTTTGCTATTAGCTTGGAGCTGAGAAGTACTGGACTCTTGGTTACCTTCTGGGTCGAAATCACTTTGTTACAATGCATGTAATTTAACACATATCCCCTTGGATTTAGATTCAGTCTTCTGGCTGATAACCCTCAAATTTTTATCTCTAGCTCTGATACTCCCACAAATTCCCAGATTTTAATTTCTGCTGTCAAATTAACATCTCCAATTAACTCTCAACTTTAAAACACCCCAAATGGAACACATTTGTAACTCCTATTCTGGATTTCCTGGGGACTTGGCTCCCCCACTTCCCTTGCCCTCCCACATCCATCAGCAAGTCCCGTCCATCTGACCTAGAAAATATTTCCAAAGTGCAGCCTCCTCTCCATTTCCACTGCAGCCACCTTTCCACGCCTCCTCCATCTCTCACCCTCCTGTTGGAACAGCCCCTAGCCACCTGCCCACTTTCACCCTGGCTTCTCCCCTCTCCATAGCAATAAACATGATCCTGAAACATAAATCAGACTGGACTACGCATGCCCTTTAATAAACCTGTACTGAAGGGGGGCACCTGGGTGGCTCAGTCAGTTGAGCTACTGATTCTTGGTTTGGGCTCAGGTCATGATCTCAGGATCCTGGGATCAAGCCCTGCATCAAGCTCCTCAGCAGGGAGTCTGCTTGAGATTCTCTCCCTGAGGTGATCTCTCAAGGAAATAAATTAAAAAAACAAAAAACAAAAAAACACCTGTGTTTGGTTAGCTCAGTCAGTAGACTGTGTGACTCTTGATCACAGAGTTTTGAGTTTCAGCCCCATGTTGGATGTAGAGATTGCTTTAAAAAAAGAAAAATGAGAAGCCTTTCTGGTATATTAAACACGCCACAATGCAAAGGAACCTCGAAAACATTGTGCTGAGAAGCCAATCACAAAAGGCCATATAGTATGATTCTATTTTTTTTTAAGATTTTATTTATTTATTTATTCATGAGAGAGAGAGAGATTGAGGCAGAGACACAGGCAGAGGGAGAAGCAGGCTCCATGCAGGGATCCCGACGTGGGACTCGATCCTGGGACTCCAGGATCACGCCCTGGGCCGAAGGCAGGCACTAAACTGCTGAGCCACCCAGGCATCCCATATGATTCCATTTATATGAAACGTCCAAGACAGGTAAACCCATGACAGAGAGCAGATCAGTAGTTTCCAAAGGCCAGGGGGCAGGACGGGTTGAGAGAGGAATAGGAATACATGTTACAGGGGTGAACTTTATGTTATGTGAATTTTACCACAGTCTTTTTTAAAAAGCCTACTATAGGGGTGCCTGGCTAGCTCAGTCAGTAGAGTCATGTATTGGGGTCATGAGTTCAAGCCCCATATTGGGCATAGAGCTTGCTAAAAAGAAGTAAGATTAAGGAAAATTGGGATCCCTGCATGGAGCCTGCTTCTCCCTCTGCCTCTGTGTCTCTCATGAATAAATAAATAAAATCTTTAAAAAATAATAATAAATAAGTAAAACAATGCTTAGTATAGTCCTTACTACTATAGTCCATCAAGCCCTGCGTGCTCTGGCCCCTGTCTATCTCTCCTGTACTCTGAGCCTTACCTGCAGGCCCACTCTCCACAACCTGGCCAGCCCACCTCCAATCATCTGTGTTCAGGCTGTCCCCTCTACCTGTTGTTCTGTCTCCACCCCTACTACATGGTTGGCTTCTTGTTACTCTTTTGGTTTCCACCTTGGAGAGGCCTTTCCTGACCATTCTATCTCTGCATCGGCTCTTCAC
The DNA here is from genome assembly GCF_905146905.1 of Nyctereutes procyonoides. NCBI lineage: Eukaryota > Metazoa > Chordata > Mammalia > Carnivora > Canidae > Nyctereutes > Nyctereutes procyonoides. Next base: position 47,227,852 of record NW_026575020.1, on the reverse strand, counting down.
TTCCTTCCTAGCACTGAGCGCAACATTATTTCCTTACTTGTTTGCTTGGGTTTTCTGTTGGCCCCATTAAACTATGAGGGCAAGACCAAGTCTGTCCTGTATTCACAGAATCTAGATAGCACCTACTAGTGCAGAGGGCCTCAAAATGTACAGAATGAGGGGCTCCCGGCTGGCTCAGTCCAAGGAACATGTGACCCTTGATCCCGGGATGCTGAGTTCAGGCCCCAGGTTGGGTATAGAATTTCCTTAAAAAAAAAAAAAAAAAGTAATAAAGAAATCTTTTGAATGCTGTTGAAAAGACATGGTATTCTTACCATGAGATAGCCTAGTTGACTGACTAGAAGTATTTCATCAAAGATACTGCCTTGTTACTAGGAAAGCACCTGGGTCTGTGCTGAGCCAGCTCCTTTGCAACCTTCCGACCTTATCTTTGGATAGTTCTTTAGTTCATCACCAACCTTCCATGCATTAGCTCATCTTGGCTTTGAATTAACTTCTCCAGGTGGGTATTTCTGTTATTTATACTTTGCAACTATGGAAACCAAGGCTCAGAGACCAAATGACTTGCCTAGCTCGGCTGCAGAACTAGAGCCAAATGTGTTCATCTTGTTTCACTTTGAGCAAGTTACTTGGTCTCACCAAGCTCCCTTTCCTGTGTCCCTCCAGTCCTTTCCCATCTACTGGGGATATGCAGCAAGAATCAATAATGCATGAAAATGCCTGGCTGCAATCTTACAAGCCTTTAATCAAGGTGTGCTATCGTAATTTTTCCATGTAATGTCAAGCTGACACTGCCCTGCCAAGGTGGCTTGGAGGGTACTGAGAGCCTCTTCCCTGCTCTCCCTGCAAGTTTCCTGAAAGGCCAGAGACTTGAACCCTGGAGCTGCGGGCTGGGATCTCAGGGCCAGGAAAGCCACAAGCCTGGGTCCTTCCGGGATCCCTGGGTGGCGCAGCGGTTTGGCGCCTACCTTTGGCCCAGGGCGCGATCCTGGAGACCCGGGATCGAGTCCCACGTTGGGCTCCCGGTGCATGGAGCCTGCTTCTCCCTCTGCCTGTGTCTCTGCCTCTCTCTCTCTGTGTGTGACTATCATAAATAAATAAAAATTAAAAACATTAAAAAAAAAAAAAAAAAGCCTGGGTCCTTCCAGCCTCTCCCTACATGCTCTTCATACCAAACACGTGCTCACACACACAGATCCTCAGCGCAATGGAATTTCCAGCTTGGATAGGGAGAAAGGAATGTATATTGAGGCCCACAATAGCCAGAAAAATAATTCAGCCTGGCTCCATTCCCAGGGCCAGGCATCCCTCCTGTCATCCAGGCCAGAGTCCACACCCAGTCACTTCTGACCAACCACCCAGCTCAGCTGCTCTGTTGCTCTCCCAGAACCACCATTGGGGCAAGGTTTACATTGGCAAGACTCAAAGGGCAAGGGGTGAAAGGGCCAGAGAAGAGATGAGGGAAAGAAGGCCCTCTCCCTCCCCGTCTTCCCCGCCCACAGAGACTCATCTCTGGGCCCACAGTGCTTCAACTAAGGCCATTTGGGGGCAGAAGCTCAGCTCATTCTACTCCCACAATGGCTAATGGGAAATTAGAGCAATTACTGAGATAAAAGCAGTCCCTTAAACTCCTCTCTATGTTGTAGGTGAACTAGGATTGTCTCTGTCTCTTTGTGCAGCCATGGCAACCAGGTATCTTTAAACTTTCATGTTTCTGGAAGCCTTGAGCCCCTTAATAAAGAGCAGCTAATCTTTGTGGACTTTCATGCTCTTATCCATGCAGAACACTCTCTGCCCTGTGCCCCGGTATTTGCCCTTGCCGTTAACTATATATTGTGTTCTTACACATAAGATGTGCTCCGTGACTTTATTCTTCCTTTTAGACACCACGAATGAAAGAAGTAACTCTATAGATTTGAGATTGCTTAAAAACTGGTTTATTAAGTTTAAAAACTATCTTAAACAGGTATGCCTATGCACCTTAATATTACAATGCAATGCTATCTTTTTACTGATTACCGCCTTGCAAATGAATCCATGTTTGACTATAAAAGGGAGATAGAAAGTATAGATGATTTTCTTCTAACTGATACTGTTTTTCTTCAAGACCAACATATGATCTCAAGATAATTTTTTTAAGATTTTATTTATTTATTCATTTTTTTAAAAGATTTTATTTATTCATAGAGACACAGAGAGAGAGAGAGGCAGAGACACAGGCAGAGGGAGAAGCAGGCTCCATGCAGGGAGCCTGACGCAGGACTCGATCCAGGATCTCCAGGATCACGCCCTGGGCTGCAAGCGGCGCTAAACCACTGCGCCACCGGGGCTGCCCTCAAGATAATTTTAATTTAGAGTCTTTAAAATATAATTTAGGTTTTCTAATACAAAATAAATTGTAAGAGTGTAGTGAAGAGGGGAAAAGGTAACCTCTAAAGAGACTTTTAAAAGATATCAGTCGATCTTAATATGGGAACCTTACTTGGATCTCAGTATGAACAAACCTAAAAAATATATAAGTATAAACAAAGAAGGTGGATTTCTGAATAGGTATTTGATGATAAGAGGAATAATTTTTATTGCATTTTAGCTGTTTTATATTTTTCAACAGGAAGTCCTTCTCTTTCAGAGATATATACTAAAATATAAAAGAAAGTATGTGATTTCTAGTAGCTTCAAAATATGGGAAGAGGGAAAAAGAGTTTAGATGAAATGCCCTTAGCCATGAATTTGATGATTGTTGAATCTGAAAATAAGTTCATGGGATTCATTATACTAGTCTCAACATTTGTATACATTTGAAATTAATTTTCCATAATGACTTATTTTTATTTACTTATTTTTAAAGATTTTATTTATTCATGAGACACACACAGAGAGAGGCAGAGACATAGGCAGAAGGAGAAGCAGGCTCCCTGCAGGAAGCCTGATGCAGAACTTGATCTGAGGACCCCAGGATCATGACCTGAGCCAAAGGCAGACGCTCAACCACTGAGCCACCTGGGAGCCCCTCCATAATGATTTTTTAAAAGATGTATTTATTTATTTATTCATGATAGATGTAGAGAGAGAAAGAGAGAGGCAGAGACACAGGAGGAGGGAGAAGCAGGCTCCACACCGGGAGCCCGATGTGGGACTCGATCCCGGAACTCCAGGATTGCACCCTGGGCCAAAGGCAGGCGCCAAACTGCTAAGCCACCCGGGGATCCCCTCCATAAGGATTTAAAGAAATCGAATACGTACACTTTTATACACACATATTCAATCAATAGAAAAATACTCCTATTTGCATTTTTTAAGTAGGCTCTTTGCTCAAGGTGGGACTTGAACTCATGACCCTGAAATCAAGAGTTGCATTTTCTACAGACTGAGCCACCCAGGTGCTCCAGAATACTTTCTATTTTTTTTTTAAGATTTTATTTATTTATTCATTAAAGAGACACAGAGAGAGGGGCAGAGACCACAGGCAGAGGGAGAAGCAGGCTCCATGCAGGGAGCCCGATGCGGGACTCGATCCAGGGACTCCAGGATCACGTCCTGAGCCGAAGGCAAATGTGTTCAACCACTGAGCCACCCAGGCGTCCCAAATACTTTCTAAACATAAGATGTTCCTAGCTCATTCTAATGTACTTGTAAAGTCTGCTGAAATGGCCAGTTAGCCCTGTCCATAGCAGAGGATTGGAGCCTGTCAAAACTTAGTTAAAGGACAAGTTTTATTTTGTATTCTTAAGCTCATTACTCAGTCACATCTGAATATCTTATTTTTATGAATGTATAAAACTTTACCATAAATAGTGTTTAATGTCATCTGTTTTCCCCTGATATTCACAGTATCTCTGAGGAAGGTGGACACTAAAAACTCTATAAAGAGGTAAACAGGATGAGTTGAGAGACTTGTCCAAAGTATCACAACCCCAGGGGTGCACTGGGCTGGGCTGCTGATTTCATGGGGTCAACCCAGTGAGAAGAGACTCAGAAAACTGAATAACTGAAAATAGTAAAAGAGTGTACCTGGGCGCGCCTGGGTGGCTCAGTTGGTTAAGCATCTGCCTTCAGCTCAGGTCATGATCCCAGGGTCCTGGGATGGAGACCTGATTCCGGCTCCCTGCTCATTTGGGGAGTCTGCTTCTCCCTCTCCTCTGCCTGCCAGAGGCTCCCCCTGCTTGTGCACTCTTTTTCTCTCTCTGTCAAAAAAAATAAAAAAATAAAAAAATAAAAAAATAAAAATATATATATAGGAACAGGACCCAAGTTGTATCCCAGGAAACATGTGTTAACGGAAAGGCATTATGGGATACCCCAGCCTTTCTTTGCAAACCCCAGTTCTTAGTCTCTATGGAACTTTAGGCAAATCAAACTCTTAAGACCCGGTTTCCACATCTAGAAAGTGTGATAACAAGACTTGCCTTGCAGGTTGCTTTGAAGCCATCTAGTGAATGAACCCCCAGGGCACTGTAAGCTCTATGTGAGTGCCAGGTGTCATTCTCAATGTGATTAGGTGTTTGGAATTTAGACTACAGTCAGTGTTTTAAACGGTAGTTCTTTTTTTCCTCTTTCTTAAAGATTTTATTTATTCATGAGAGACACAGAGAAAGAGGAAGAGACACAGGCAGAGGGAGAAGCAGTCTCCATGCAGGGAGCCCGATGTGGGACTCGATCCCGGGATTCCAGGATCACGCCCTGCGCCGAAGGCAGATGCTCAGCCACTGAGCCCCCTGGGCGACCCTTAAACAGTAGTTCTGATCCCAGCCTGTTTCTCATTGAGCACATATGAAGTGAATCCTTGCTTGTGCCAAGCATAGTTCTGGGTTCGGGGGATACAACCAGGGAACAAAATAGGCATGGCCCCTGGCTCACACACAGCTTACAGACTAGAGGTCAGCCCACAGAAGCTTGCATATACAAGAGGACCTGAAATAGAGTATCGACAGTATAGAACTGTTATCTCAGTTCTCCCTTGTCTTCATAGTTGAGAGAGAAAATGCAGATCCCATTCCTACTTCAATGACACGAGCACGTCTCACCTCTCCTTGTACTGCTGGGGCTGTCTCTTGGCTCCTTTGAGGGTGATATGGCCGGGAGCTCCATGGAGGACTTAGGACAAGTAGAGGGTATCAGAATGAGGGCAAAGGAAGTTGGATGAGGTACATTAGGGAAATCGATGGATACTCCTAGGTGAGCAGTTGGAAGGAGCTTGGTTTGGGAAAGAATCCTCCATCTTGAAAACAGGCTCACCCTCATGTGGATAGTGGGTGGGTCAGAGGTAAAATCCAAGGTAGTCACATCTCACAGTGACTTAGAGAAAGCACTGATCCCTTGAACAATTGTCCTTGGAATGTCCTTGGAATTATCCTGTGTATCATTCCTGTCATTGGGGAGACCCTGAGGGTGATTGGCAATGTCATCAATGAATATCAAGTCTGTCACATGGGACACCTGGGTGGCTCAGCGGTTGAGCATCTGCCTTCAGCTAAGGATGTGATCCCAGGATCCGGGATCAAGTCCCACATCAGACTCCCTGCATGGAGTCTGCTTCTCCCTCTGTCTCTGTGTCTCTGCCCCTCTCTCTCTCTCTGTGTGTGTCTCTCATGAATAAATAAATAAAAATCTTAAAAAAGAAAGTCTGTTACAAAGGTGTCATATGTGTTGGGGAGCCCACCTTCATGACACAGCCCTCTAAATTCTGCTCCCTAGGTACCCCCAGGTGGTCCTGGAGCTCCCAGAGATACTCCACATGGGTTTTCTTTCCTAGTCACACAAGACAACCTTAGTGAGCTGCTGGTGGGACTAAGGATCAAATAGTCCTAAAGTGTTTTTCATAGAGAACTCCCCCAGTGGGCCTTCACCCTCTAGACCCCTAGACTAGAAGGAATCATAGAACTTGTGATAAAGAATCTCTGAAAGGAATGATTATTGTTGCTGGAGTTACTTTCCTCTTAGAAACCTACTTCCTTCTCATTGCCAACAGGTTTTCCTTCTCACTGTCACTGAGCTAGGAGAAGCTGGAGTTTGGGCCAGAAGAGAGGACCTACAGGTATTACTGACATAGGTAAGGACTTAAGGCAGGTCCAGGCAGATGCTCAGAGGACACTCAGTGTGAAGGAGTTAGGCCAAGGACTGGACAAGACTGAGGTCAAGACCACTGTAGCTCTTTAAAGAAGACACAATTTTGTGTTCATGGAACTGTGGTTGAAAACCAGGGAATAGGCCTAGATGTAGAAGTCAGGACCAATGGGACGCCTGGGTGGCTCAGCGGTTTGGCGCCTGCCTTTGGCCCAGGGCATGAGCCTGGAGACCTGGGATCAAGTCCCACGTCAGGCTCCCTGTATGGAGCCTGCTTCTCTCTCTGCCAGTATCTCTACCTCTCTCTCTGTATCTCTCATTAATAAATAAATTATTTAAAAAAAAATAAAAGAAGTCAGGACCAAGATGGAGTCAGATTCAAGAAAGAAGGAATCTTGGAAGGTGAGGTGCATCTAAAGGACTAATAGGGGGATGGTTTAGCAGTTGAACGTCTGCCTTTAACTCCGGGAGTGATCCCCCGGGTATGAGATCGAGTCCCACGTCGGGCTCCCTGCCTTGAGCCTGCTTCTCCCTCTGCCTGTGTCTCTGCCTCTCTCTCTCTGTGTGTCTCTCATGAATAAACAAATACAATCTTTTTAAAAAATAAAAATAACTAATGGGGCCACCTGGGTGGCTCATTTGGTTAAATGTTTGACTCTGTTTCTGCTCAGATCATGATCTCATGAATCATGGGATTGACCCCCATTATAGGCTCTGTGCTTTATTTAAAAAATAATAAAGGGGCAGCCCCGGTGGCCCAGCAATTTAGCACCACGTTCAGCCTGGGTGTGATCTTGGAGACCCTGGATCGAGTCCCATGTCAGGCTCCCTGCATGGAGCCTGCTTCTCCCTCTGCCTGTGTCTCTGCCTCTCTCTCTCTCTCTCTGTCTGTCATGAATGAATAAATAAAATTTAAAAAAATAAAAATAAAAACAGGGCAGCCCTGGTGGCGCAGCAGTTTAGTGCCGCCTGCAACCCCTCAGGGCATGATCCTGGAGACCCTGGATCGAGTCCCACGTCAGGCTCTCTGCATGGAGCCTGCTTCTCCCTCTGCCTGTGTCTCTGCCTCTCTCTCTCTCTGTGTGTGTGTGACTATCATAAATTAAAATTAAAAAAAAAAAAAAGAAATCAGAGTCTTGGGAATATCACACTTCCTCCCCGAGTCAGCTTGCTGAGGCTCCCCTGCCTCTACATTGTTAGTGTTTAGTCAACACTGGTGGAAGGACTGGCCACATTGACAGTTCAGCTTCCTAAGCCAAAGGCAACCCTTGGTTAGAAGAAGCCCAATAGACATGAGTTTGACATTGAAGAAAAGACCTGGAGACCTGGGAGGTCGCTGTCAACAGCAAACATTTATCGAATTACTTATGTACAAAGAGGCGAGGGAGAGCTGGATTTGACTTTCATCTCTGCCACTTGCTAGCTTCATATTTGGAGAACAACTTACCCCTTCCTCCTTCCCCAAGTCTGGTTCCCCAGCAAGGCCTGGTGGCCCTCCTCCACAATATTATCATATCCATCAGCACCATAGTCCAAGCCACCACGACCTCGCTCCTGGACAACTGCAAACGCATCTCTATCAGAACCACCTATAAGTATCAAAGAACCCTAACACGGGGGCACCTGGCAGGCTCAATCAGTAGAGCATGCGATTCTTGATCTCAGGATTGTGAGTTTGACCCCCACGTTGGGTTGTAGAGATTACTTAAAATCTTTAAAAACAAACAAACCCTATTACAGAAGATTAAATAAGGAATGGATATTTTACTAATATGACAATAACTATGGAGACAGACAGTCCAAGATTATCTTCCTGTTTTATAGTCTGCAATGCGTCAGCTCCCAGAGCCACATCTGTGCTCCAAGGGAAAAAAAAAGAGAAGGTCTAGGATACAAGCCTTCTCACTCGAGCTTTGTTCTTTTATTTATTTATTTATTTATTTATTTATTTATTTATTTATTTTGAGCTTTGTTCTTTATTCTGGAGGGAAACCCTTTCCCAAATATGTGTCACATGACATGGCCACACCAAGCTGCAAAGGAGCCTGGGAAAGTGAGGTTTGGCTTTACAGTCTGAATACCAAGGGAAGACAAAGGAAAAGTGGTTGAGTAAGCTAATCTCTAGAATCTCCTTCCTGTTTCTCTGGGGCCATAATTCCTTCCACCAACGCATTTACCACCATCTTTTTAAAAGTCAAATCAAGGGGTGCCTGGGTGGCTCAGTCAGTTAGGCATCTGCTTTAGCTCAGGTCATAATCCCAGGGTTCTGGGATCAAGCCCCACATCGAGCTCCTCAATCAGCGGGGAGCCTGCTTCTCCCTCTCCTCCCCGCTTATGCTCTCTGTTGCTGTCTCTCTATCTGTCTCTCTCTCAAATAAATAGGTAGAGTGAGTAAATAAACAAATAAATAAATGTCAAATCAGACTGCATTAAGAACAGGATTGGTGGCCTACAAAACTAAATAATCTACTTCCAGCTTCCTGGCATTTCTTTCTCTCACAATCCCACAGTGCTCCAAGCATACAGGTCTTTCAGCCCCTTGAACATATCAAGCTTTTTTTCTACCACAGGGTCTTTGCACAAAGCAATTCCCTCTGCCTGAACTGACTGGCTCCCTATTTCTTAGGCCTCAGCTTCACTGAGAAATTTGTCCTGACCACTTTTTTTTTTTTTTAAGATTTTATTTATTTACTCATGAGAGACACAGAGAGAGAGAGAGGCAGAGACACAGGCAGAGGGAGAAGCAAGCTCCATGTAGGGAGCCTGATGCAGAACTCCATCCTGGGACTCCAGGATCATGCCCTGGGCTGAAGGCAGGCGCCAAACTGCTGAGCCACCCAGGGATCCCTGGTTTGCCTTTTCCTTACTTATGTTGTACCACTTCAGCATCTTCTTCAATTGCTTTTTTGCTATGTAAAAATGTAAATGCTATTTACCATTTAAAAATTTTTATTTATTTAAACAATCTACACCCAACGTGGTGCTTGAACTCATGACTCCAGGATCAAGAGCCACATGCTCTACCAACTGAGCCAGTCAGGTGCCCCAACTATTTGCCATCATTTATTTGCTTCATCGGGTATGGATAATATCAGTATGAACGATATTTCTAGTACCTGACACAATGCCTAATACCTAGTAAGAGCTCAGCAAATATTAGCTAAATTCTGTTTTGTTTTGTTGGTTTTTTTTTTTTTTTTAAGATTTATCTACCATTTACTTGAGAGAGATAGATAGTGAATGAGCACACAGAGGGAGAGGGAGAAGCAGATTCCCTGCTGAGCATGGAGTCTAAAGCAGGGCTCAATCCCAGGATCCCAGGATCATGACCTGAGCTGAAGGCAGATGCTTAACTGACTGAGCCTCCCAGATGCCCCTAGCTAAATTATTTTTTTTCTTTTTTTCCTAGCTAAATTCTTTTTTATTATTATTATTTATTTATTATTTATTTATTTATTTATTATTTTTTTACGATAGTCACACGGGGGGGGGGGGGCAGAGACATAGGCAGAGGGAGAAGCAGGCTCCATGCACCGGGATCCCAACGTGGGATTCGATCCGATCCCGGGTCTCCAGGATCGCCCCTGAGCCAAAGGCAGGCGCTAAACGCTGCGCACCAGGGATCCCCCCCTAGCTAAATTCTTAATGAATGAATGAATGAATGAGGAATGGTGGCTATTGCATCCACAGCCTCAGGGGTCCAAGAACCAACCTAATTGTATTCTTTAAATCAAATCAACTTAAATCCTACTTCAAGTCTTTATTTCAACAGACTTATAGGAAATTGAATCTCAGTCATGATTGGGTTTCCCTCACCTTCCTTTGCTACCAGGTTTATACGATACCAAAGCTATGGTGAATGGTCAGTCCACCATGGTTTTTGACCAGACCCCTGAGGTCCTTGAAGTTTCGCAGGTCTCTGTTTCTGTGCCATGTCTGGAATCCAGGAATTCTCACCATGGTGGGGGTGAGTACCCCGAGCCAAAGATCTAGACTCCTGGGGACGCCAGTAGGCCTTTCCCCTCTGAGCACTTGCCATTTCCCTGAAGCATGCCAAAGTGCAAACCTAGGGGCCCCTACCCTTTGGTACCAAAAGTTCTCCTTCCCTGTGTCCCACCTTGTGGCCCTCAAAGTCGCTGCCTCTCATTCCTCCTCCTTTTCAAACTGAAATGGTCGAGGCAGCCAGCTTCTGTAGCCTTCAACATAGCCACAGGAATGCGTCTTCCATTATTACAGAACTTGCTTTGTTTCAAGCTCTTTCTTTTTTCTCATGGCCAGCCAGAAAAAGACTCTTGGATTCATTAATAAACGTCTTCCTCTAAATTGCATTACCACAGGGAGAGAGGCAAGGGGTTCTTAGTCATTTCTGGAAGTAGAGTGGAATGGGGGAAAGAAGACTGATTTAAAGACACAGGATACTCATTTAAGCACCACCACTAACTTGACAAACTTGGGCAATTCACATCTCTGTGCCTTAATCTTCCATCTTCAGAGTAAGTGAAACCATCTTTTTTCATTCATGGTACTGTTGTGATTATCAAAGGTGATTAACTTGCCAGCAGGTGCTTTATATGTAGTGTTAACTGCCATACACATGCAAGGTTTTGTTTTTACTGATTTATCTTAGTAACTCATTTAAACAGATTGATTTCTTTTTTTTTTAAAGTTGTTATTTATTTGAGAGCCAGCGAAAGAGAAAAAGAGAGAGAGAGAGAGGATGGGGGGGGGTGGTGGAACTGCAGGCAGAGGGATGGGGAGAAGCAGGCTCCCCTCTGAGCAGAGAGTCTATATGGGACTATTCCAGGACTTCGAGATCATGACCCGAACCCTTAATTGACTGAGCCACCCAGGCACCTCAATCAGACTGCTTTCTTTCTTTCTTTCTTTCTTTTTTTAAGATTTTATTTATTTATTCATAGAGATGCAGAGAGAGAGAGAGAGGCAGAGACACAGGCAGAGGGAGAAGCAGGCTCCATGCAGAGAGCCTGACGTGGGACTTGATCCAGGGTCTCCAGGATCATGCCCTGGGCTGCAGGCGGCACTAAACCGCTGTGCCACCAGGGCTGCCCTCAGACTGCTTTCTTAACACAGCAAAGCATGAGTGTTAAAGACACTTTGCTTTATGCAGCTACTTGACAAGTGCTCAAGGTACAGAAGGATCAAGATTCTAAGTAGGGAGCATTGACTGGACACAGTGATTTGGTGTAGGGATGGGAGCTTATCTTAGGGGATCCAAAGCAAAGAGGAGAAGGGGGTAGCATAGATGTAATGGGACTCTTAAAATTTGGAGCTTGGGGACATTGCCACTAGTCAGTAAGAGGAGGATCGTTCTAATAAGGGAGTCAAAACAAGGCACAAGTCTTGAAGAGGTAGAGGTCAGGATGTAGAAGGAGTGGGGAACAGTATTGTAGAATCTCAGGCCCAGAGGACCTGGTTCAGGAGAGCCAAACATATTCAGGGTTGGCTCCCAGGGTTGTGAGTCTGCAGGTCAGGTTTAGACAGAGGGACTCAATGGTGGAGATCAAACCCCAGGCACAGAATGATCACTGAGCATAAATAATGGCGACTATTCTGCTCCACACTTCACATGCATCATCTCGGGTATAGACAACAGCCCTGTGGAGACAGTGCTGCATTTCACAGCTGAGGAAACAGAGAGGTTCAGAGATGTGGTTACTCTGCTGAGTGGCTGAGCCCAGGACTGTCAGACTCCAATACCAGAGGAAATGGGCATCAGAGGTGGAGAGAGAGAGAGAGTGAGCCAGGGGTGTGGAGGGAGAAGCTGCAAAGCTATGCTGACCTCATCCCTGCCTTCTCTTTCTGAAAGGGGCTCATGAAGGATAACCCTTGCTCACACATGGACAGGACTGCCTCTCACAGAGCCAGACAGTTCCTGACACAAGAAACCACTTAGAACAAATCCCAACTCAGACACTCTTTTTGGCGCCTTTCCAGCAATGCTTAGGAAGTCAGCTGCTGGAAAATGCCAGTAAGCTGGAAATTTCTATAAGCAGAGGCTATTTTGCAAAAGGACTGGGTAACAGGGTGAAGAAACACTTATGATACAATGTTAGGAGACGCAGCACATAGGATTACTATTTGGTATAGAAGTGCATAGAGAAATATATCAGAAAGGTAATGGGTTGTTAGGTGCTAAGACTGGGGGATCCCTGGGTGGCGCAGTGGTTTGGCGCCTGCCTTTGGCCCAGTGTGCGATCCTGGAGACCCGGGATCGAATCCCACGTCGGGCTCCCTGCATGGAGCCTGCTTCTCCCTCTGCCTGTGTCTCTGCCTCTGTGTCTCTCTCTGTGTGACTATCATGAATAAATAAGTAAAATCTTAAAAAAAAATAGGTGCTAAGATTGGATATTTTTCAAAATTAGATTTTAAAATTTATATAATCTACTTGATTTTATTATTATTATTTAGATTTTCTTTTTTTATTCATGAGAGACAGAGAGAGGCAGAGACCTGGGCAGAGGGAGAAGCAGGGTCCCCGCGAGAGCCCTATGCCTGACTCCATCCCAGGACCCCAGGATCATGACCTGAGCCAAAGGGAGACACTCAACCACTGAACCACCCAGGTGCCCCTGTATTATATTTTAAAAGTAATAATCATGAAAAAAAATGGTAATCATGAAGGTTATGTGAAAATGTGAATAATATTTATGAATCAGTTATGAGTCTGCCCTCTTAAACAGAATGTGTAATGGAATCAGGATTATTGTAATTTTTTTTTAAGATTTTTATGTATTTCTTTGACAGAGAGAGAGCACAAGCAGGGGGAACAGCAGACAGAGAGAGAGGGAGAAGCAGACTCCCCCTGAGCAGGGAGCCCTACAAGGGGCTCCATCCCAGGACCCTGGGATCATGACCTGAGCCAAAGGCAGACACTTAACCAACTGAGCCACCCAATTACCCGAAATTTGCTTTCATACACTGGCTTCAAAAACCAAGAGAGATCCCTGGGTGGCTCAGGTTTAGCGGCGCCTTCAGCCCAGGGCGTGATCCTGGAGTCCTGGGATCGAGTCCCACATCGGGCTCCCTGCATGGAGCCTGCTTCTCCCTCTGCCTGTGTCTCTCATGAAGAAATAAATAAAATCTTTAAAAAGAAACAAAAAACCATGAAGAAACCACAGGCCCAATTCACTATACATAAAGAAGATACTCCAGTGCACATTTTCAGAAGCACAGGCATCCATGGTGAGAGGCACACTTGGGCCACCATTTTCTTTTTTATTTATTTATTTATTTATTTATTTATTTATTTATTTATGATAGTCAGAGAGAGAGAGAGAGAGAGAGAGAGAGAGGCAGAGACACAGGCAGAGGGAGAAGCAGGCTCCATGCACCGGGAGCCCGATGTGGGATTCGATCCCGGGTCTCCAGGATCGTGCCCTGGGCCAAAGGCAGGCGCCAAACCGCTGCGCCACCCAGGGATCCCGGGCCACCGTTTTCTCTCATATATGCTCTATATCCAAGCAGAAGCCTCTATAACATGCGAGGTCAGAATAAGAGCCTGGAATTATATATAATCTTTCTTTTTTTTGTTTTATTTATTTATTTATTTATTTATTTATTTATTTATTTATTTATTTATTTATTTATGATAGTCACACACACACACAGAGAGAGAGAGAGAGAGAGAGAGAGAGAGGCAGAGACATAGGCAGAGGGAGAAGCAGGCTCCATGCACCAGGAGCCCGATGTGGGATTCGATCCCGGGCCTCCAGGATCGCGCCCTGGGCCAAAGGCAGGCGCTAAACTGCTGCGCCACCCAGGGATCCCTATAATCTTTCTTCTGAGCAAGAGCTGATGGAGCATCTGGGACGGAGCTCAGGGTCCTGGCTTTGTTACTTGGGCACTTTAGACTGGATTTTGGAGGAGACAGAGGGTCTCAAGGGAGAATGGGGCCTGCTGGCAATGTGAGGGCCTCCAGGCAGAGAGTAGGCACAGGCTGGGCTGTGTGGCCGATGTGGAGTCCCCACAGACACCCTTAGCATTCTAGAGACAGCCCTGAGGTATCTGGGACCTGGTTCCAGGAAACCTGACCTGCACAATGGTGTCAGACAAACTGGAGTCACCTGAGAGGCAATCTGCAGGGTGGTATCGGTGTCCTGAGAGGGTCTGGCAAGGGTGGAGTCCCCAGCCAGGACTGGTGGTGTCTGACAGTTAAGACAAGCCTTGGTAGCACCATTCGCATCTCTGAGCAGTGGCAGCACCAAGGGAATGGCTTAGGGAGATCTGAATCCCCACCAAAATCTCCAGGAGTCCTCCCAACACCCCCCCCCCCCCCCAGTAAGCCTGTGACTTCTCCTAGATAGGTTTCAAGACAAGCTAGCTTCCAGCCCCCTTCCAATCCACTTGCTGTTCCCAAATCCCTACTAAATGGACCTTTCAGAGCATCTCTGGCTCCAGAGAAAGCTCTGGAAGAAATGAGTTCCTGTTGGATTCAAACCTTACATTTGAAGTAGAAGTTATCTACTCTCTCTGAGCGTCAATTTTCCCATTGGTACATAGAGATCATACCATCTACATTTTGGGGGGCGTTACTGAGAGAACTAAGTAAAAGAACTATATTTCAGTGAGTCTAAGATACTCATTTTCTTCATATGTTCTCTCTGAAATTGGGACGTGCTTTACAACCGATGGCATCTTATATATAAAACCAACTTATATCTCATATATATAAAACCAACTATCTTCTTTTAGTTCCCCGACATCCCACCTCTAGAAGGGCCAGCAGCACCCCCTGCTGCCCCCACTGGCTCACTCCACCCTGCCCCATTTTCTGAGGCCCCTGGGGGTCTGCAGCAGTCAGTGGCTGTGGTTCATTTCACCTGAACTCATGGGACTAGAGGGAGGCAACCCCACAGGAAGTCCAGGGCAGGTGTAGTGCTGGTGTCCCCCTCCAGCCCATGACAATGTCTGTCTATGCTGGTGTCATATGAACCTCGAGTCTGAGCCCTTTCCTGGACTTGACAGAGTTATGGCACCTTCCTCCCTTTTGAGCCCATGGGCCTATGAATGTTCTTGACATATCTGTTGACCTGATTCTATACTTTCTTGCTTCTTGAACCCATGGATCTTTTCTCTGCTAGTTCAGTGTGTGTCTGTCCCAGCTCCTGATCTCCTGATAATTGTTGCCCCTTCCAGCTGCCTCCAAAGCCAAAAGCAACCCAAGACTCTTTACCTCAGGCATATCCAGATACCCTGCTTCTAGCCCTAGCCCCTCTGCTCCCCTCACCTGGGCAAGACCATCCTGCCCTCTAGGCTTTCGAGTTCTTCATTCTTTCACATTCTTTCTTGTTCTTTTTTTTTTTTTTAAAGATTTATTTATTTATTCTTGAGAGAGAGACAGAGAGAGAGGCAGAGACACAGGCAGAGGGAGAAGCAGGCTCCATGCAGGGAGCCTGATGTGGGATTCGATCCTGGGACTCCAGGACCACGCCCTGGGCCAAAGGCAGGCACCAAACCACTGAGCCACCAAGGGATCCCCCTTGTTTTTTTTAATAGATTTTATTTATTTATTCATTAGAGACACTCAGAGAGAGAGAGGCAGAGACACAGGCAGAGGGAGAAGCAGGCTCCATGCAGGGAGCCCGACATGGGACTCGATCCTGGGTCTCCAGGATCACGCCCTGGGCCGAAGGCAGCTCTAAACCGCTGAGCCACCCGGGCTGCCCACTTTCTTGGTTTTTGCAAAACATTTAGTATTCTTGGCCTCTGCTCCCAAAATGCCAACTGTGCCCCTAAGTCATTGCGACAAGCAAAGAAAAGCTCCCACATTTCCCTTACCCTCTAGGGGAACATTGATGCACCTGCTTGAGAATTGCCAGAACAAAGAGAGTATAACGGGTGCCTGCGTGGCTCAGTGGTTGAGGGTCTGCCTTTGGCTCATGTCGTGATCCTGGGGTCCTGGGATCTGGTCCCTCATCGGGCTCCCCACAGGGAGCGTGTTTTTCCCTCTGCCTCTGTCTCTGTGTCTCTTGTGAATAAATAAATAAAATCTTAAAAAAAAAAAAAAGAGTGTAACACTAAAAAATGTCTTCCAGAGAGGAAGGCTCTACCTAAGTTCAGTATCCCAGTGTAACCTGTGTAGGCCAGACAGCATTTCTCTGCCCTTTCAGATGATTCTCCATCATTCTCTATCTGCCTTTCTAGCTAGAGGCTAACCTATATGGATCACTTAAAGGGCCTCTCATGTCCCTGGCTTCTCGTCAAGAGGAGCCCAGGCAAGACATCAGAGAAAGAAAATAAGTAAGATCAGCTCCTTCCTAAGGGGACACCTTGCTCTGGCTGTCCCTCCACTGACAGGTGCTGGCAGAGGCGAACTTCTGTACGCAACTCTGTTTCCAGTTCTGGGAATCCTTCCCTCCTCTTGTCCCTTCAGCCCAGGAGAAGTGACAATTGGGCTGTTACCAGCCCCAGGAGTACTGGACTGTCCCATGTGGTGTCCTTATGCTATTGCTCCCCTTGAGTGAATAGGCTGTTTGTCAAACCTCCCTTTCATGATCATAAATTTGAGTATGCCATCTGTTTCCTGCTGGAACTCAAGGCCTGTGTTTTTCTACCCCACATTATCCTGGAACTGCAGATGGGGTCACATGGGTATTAACTGTATCATCTGGGTTCCTTCTTACACCTGCTGATGAGGAAGGATCTCCAGCCACCTCCAAGTCTCAACCAGATATGTTCGAACATGCCCAGAGGGTATGCATATACATGGTCACTGATAAGCTCTGACTTCTTCCTGGAAGCATCCACTGTTTCTTCCACCCTGGCTTCTTTCGGTCATGCTCACTACCAGTGAAGAAGGTGCGGGATCTCATCATGGCATTTTGTCTGAAACCCACAGTCAGGACAATAACACACGGGCACCACCATTTATACAAAATGCTTCACCCCTGCCTTTCTTGGGTGCTGCCCCTTCCATGATATATCGATCAGGTTTCTACCAGAGAAACAGTACCAATAGGATGGATGGGTAGATGGATGAATGGATGGCTTTAAAAAATTCATTGGGACGCCAGTGGTTGAGCATCTGCCTTCGGCTCAGGATGTGATCCTGGAGTCCTGGGACCAAGCTCCCTGCATGGAGCCTGCTTCTCCCTCTGCCTGTGTCTCTGCCTCTGTCTCTCCATGTCTCTCATGAATAAATAAATAAATTCTTTAAAAAGTAAAAGGAAAAAAAAAGAAAAAGAAAAAGAAAAAAGATTTATTGGCTGGCTCATTCAAAAGAGCATGCAACTCTTGATCTTGGGGTCATGAGTTTGAGCCCCAAGTTGAGTGTGGAGATTACTTAAAAAAGAAAAGAAAATGATTTGTTGTAAGGAATTGGCTTATGTGAATGTGGGGGCTGACAAGTCTGAAACTTGGAAGGGCAGGCTAGACTGGAAACCATTTTTTTTTTTTAACATTTCATCTTTTATTAAGGAAAGTCTGTGAAAAATACAGGCTGGAAATTCTTGAGCAAGAAACTCTATGGCCGGGTGTTGACGCTTCCGGGTGGGACCAGTGTGAGGTGGTTGAGCAGGGCCTGGTACCTCTGGCGGCAACCGTGGCATATGCAGTGCCTCCCATTGTGATGAGCATGTTCTGGGGCTTCATCAGTGTCTGCGTGCCCTGGTTCATCCCTAAGGGTCCCAACTGGGGAGTTATCATCACCATGCTGGTAACCGGTTACATTTGCTGCTATCTCTTTGGCTGGTTGCAATTCTGGCCCAACTCAACCCTCTCTTTGGACCACAGTTGAAAAATGAGACCATCTGGTACCTTAAGTATCACTGGCCTTGGGGAAGAAGACCGCTCAGTTATCGAGGTCACAAAGAGAATTCCACTAGATGCAAAATTAACTCCAAACCCAGACCACCTTTTTGGCTCACCTATTTTGGCCATCAGCTGCCTCAAGCATTTCTACTACATTTGAACATCTTGTTCTACAATACGGTATTTTTTTTTTCCTGTCACCTGTTTTACATTTTGATGAATTATATGCCTACTTAACCTAAACTGTGCTGACTCTAATAAAATGTTTATGCACTCGTCTGAGATAGAAGGTGCTATTCTTCTGAGAAATACATTGCTCTCTCCTTGGAACCTGTGAATTTGAAGATGACTGCTGCCTGGTCACAACATGGGAGTCACCAAAGTATTCAAAAACCGTCTCGGAAAAAAAAAATCGTCTTGAGACAGTAAGGATTGAGTGGGGCAATCAGTAGGAGAGCATGTTCAGAGGGAATATCTGTCCCAACAGAATTATACCAAAGAATATATATATATATATATATATATATATATATATATATATATATATATTAGTTTTTAAAGGGAAGAGCTATTGGTTTTTGTTGTTGTTGTTAAGATTTTATTTATTTATGCATAAGAGGCACAGAGAGGCAGAGACAGAGGCAGAGGGAGAAGCAGGCTCCAGGCAGGGAGTCCATCCTGGGACCGCAGGATCACGCCCTGGGCTGAAGGCAGATGCTCAGCCGCTAAGCCACCCAGGCATCCCCCAAAGTATATTTTCAGGATGACTTTATTATTTCTGCCATCGACTAGAATAAATTATTTTTCAGCTTTCTGTGGGAAAAAAAAGAAAAGAAAAGAAAAAGAAACTCTATGGCCGATGCTATAGTCCATAGACAAATGTCTTTTTCCTTAGGCAAATCTCAGTTGTTCTTAAAGTCTTTCAGCTGATTGAATGAGACCCACCCAGAGTATCAAGGATAATCTCCTTTACTTAAACTCAATTGACTGTAGATATTAATTGCAACACTTTGATTAGTGTTTGATTGAATAACTGGATATTATGGCTTAGCCAAGTTGACGCATTGAACTAATCATCGCGCTTGGGGGCCACCCATATTGATGAGCAGGAGGCAAAGCTGCCTCATGTTTTGTGGCAAACTCAGGGGTGCTGTCTTCTATGGCATGTCCATGTATAAGTGGGGAGAAGACTACTCTCCCTACTT
Source organism: Nyctereutes procyonoides (assembly GCF_905146905.1). Taxonomy (NCBI): domain Eukaryota; kingdom Metazoa; phylum Chordata; class Mammalia; order Carnivora; family Canidae; genus Nyctereutes; species Nyctereutes procyonoides. Next base: position 47,208,815 of record NW_026575020.1, on the reverse strand, counting down.
TACCAACATGCTTTGTCACATGGACAAAATGAAAGGGAATGTCATTACTTCCGGTCCTGTATAGACTTAGTACTAGAAATGGCTCTTTCTTTGCATTTATAGCCTAGAGACTGAGACAGCTCAGACCAGCGATGCTGGCTTCCAGTTGGCTGGGTTGGGGACTAGACAGCTAAGAGGGACCAACACTGCATCACTCAACGCTTATTCTTTTTTTTTCTAAGACTTTATTTATCCATGAGAGACACAGAGAAAGAGATAGAGACACAGCAGAGGGAGAAGCAGGCTCCCTGCCAGGGGCCCGATGTGGGACATGATCCCCAACCCCAGGATCACGCCCTGGGCCAAAGGCAGACGCTCAACCGCTGAGCCACCCAGGCATCCCGAGGCTTATTCTTAAGGCCAGGTTTGTCTGCCAGAACGTAGCTACTTCCCTTCGGATGCATTCTTCCCCAGGAGATAACCCGCTCCACAGGCGACTAGACTCCTGGCAGGGCTTGCCTGCCCAGGCTGCTCACATTCCAAGACCGCAGGGGTGCTTGTACCCCCATGGAGTGCCGGGAAGCCCACCACAAAGGGGAAGGGAAGCTGAAAAGGAACTCCAAATGAAAACATCTCAAAAAAGGAAAGACTTGTAAAAAAGCATTAACCAGAGTATTTTTAATCAGAAAAGAAATACTAATGATGACAAGAGAGGCTATGCAACAATCCAGAAAGAATTACATGACAAAATGGCAAATGCTAACAAGGACCCAAAACACACAGCTATAGGGAAAGAGCAGAATTCTTGCAAAATAGCCCACAAATCAACAATGTTAATCCATTCAAATGTCCTACTGGCCGAGTCTCAAGCCGGGTCCTCCTAGGATGTGCCTGTGCTCCCCACCTCCCCACCCCACCCCCCAAGTGCCCCACCTCTCATGAGGTGAATGCATTCTTTCCCATCTGTTTCATGGTTTAAGAGACTAAAGAGTGCTGTTCATACCCGGAATCTTCACTTAACTGCTAAGCATTTGAATGATTACACTTAAAGACAGGTGTGAAAGGATGTATAATTAAGAATTTGCGCATACCCACACACATCACATCCTCACATATACAATTACTTGTTTTTCTGGAGGGAAGCTCAAGGGGGCGTCTTTAGGGAGAAGGACAGGTGGTAAGGAAGAAAGATGTTACTTTTCACTTAGCTATTATCTGTAAACTTTGAATTTTCTTTTTTTTTTAACTTTGAATTTTCAAACCTGCATATACATTGAATTTTTCAAAGTGCAAAACCAAGATGCCCTAACATAATTTAGTTTAATCAATTTCACTGACACAATTTAGTTTTAGTTACTACATTAGGAATGCTTGTCATAATTCTCTAAGGAGGAGGAGTAAGGTACATAAGAATTTAGAAGAAAAAAAAAAAAAAGAATTTAGAAGAAAGAGGCACCTGCATGGCTCAGTGGGTTGAGCATCTGCTGTCAGCTCAGGCCATGATCCCAGGGTCCTGGGATCTGGCCCCAAGTCAGACTCCCTGCAAAGTGGGGAGTCGGCTTCTTTCTCTCCCCCTCTCCCCATTGCTTCTGCTCTCTCTTCTCTCTCTCTCTCAATCTCTCTCTCTCAAATAAATAAAATCTTAAAAAAAAAAAAAAGAAAAAGAATCGAGAGGAAAGGAGCACATGTATCACTTTGGGCAGTCAAGATGTTTATATTTAGGAAAATCATCCTAAACACTACTGGAGTTTGGCAGTGGCTTCAGCAAGATTTTAGATTGTAAGAATACAGCTGGAAAAACAGCTGGAAAATTTAGAGGGAAGGAAAAGATCCCATAAACAATAATAAATTCAAACCAACCAGTAAACATCTAGGAATTACCTTCACTTTGGACATACAAAAGCCGCTCAAAGAAAATGCATATTTCTCAAATTTAGCCATTATAAACCAACACTAGTTGGGGAGATTGGGCATGTGACAATGACCCTAATTCTTTTTTATTTTTATTTATTTTAATTTTTTAAAAGATTTTATTTTTATTTATTTATTTATGAGAGCCAGAGAGAGAGAGAGAGAGAGAGAGAGAGAGGCAGAGACACAGGCAGAGGGAGAAGCAGACTCCATGCTGGGAGCCTAACGTGGGACTCGATCCCGGGTCTCCAGGATCACACCCTGGACTGAAGGTGGGCGCCAAACCGCTGAGCCACCTAGGGATCCCTCTAATTCTTTTTTAAATTTTAAATATTTTATTTATTTCCTTATTTGAGAGACAGAGCATGAACAGAGGGAGAGGGATAAGCAGACTCCAAGCTGAGCATGGAGCCTGACACAGGGCTGAATCCCATGACCCCCCCCCAAAAAAAGAATCCCATGACCCCAAGATCATGAGCTGAAATCAAGAGTCAGATGCTCAATGGAATGAGCCATCCAGGTGCCCCACTGTTACTCTAATTCTTGAAATAATATGGAGCCACAGTATTTTCACAGTTTTTTTAAAATGGCAGAAACTTATTTTTTTAAAGATTTATTCATTTACTAAAAAAAAAAAAAAAGATTTATTCATTTACTTATTTATGATAGACAGGGAGAGAGAGAGGCAGAGACACAGGAGGAGGGAGAAGCAGGCTTAATGCCTGGAGTCCAACGTGGGACTCGATCCCAGAACTCCAGGATGGCGCTCTGGGCCGAAGGCAGGCACTAAACCGCTGAGCCACCCAGGGATCCCCCAGAAACTTATTTCATATGAAGTTCTTCATATTCAGTCTGGGACGCCTGGGTGGCTCAGTGGTCTTCAGCTCAGAGTGTGATCCCAGGCTCTGGGATCGAGTCCTGCATTGGGCTCCTTGTGGGGGCCTGCTTCTCCCTCTACCTGTGTCTTTGCCTCTCTCTGTGTCTCTCATGAATAAATAAATAAAACCTTAAAAAAATAAAAACAAGTAAATAAATAAACTGAAAAGGTCAGATCTACCATCAATACCATTTACCTTTGCAGTTTTATAGTGAAATCAAAGCCAACAGCTTCTAGAGGTTTATTTCCAATTGTAGCAACATGCTCTTTTCCATCATCCTCTGGTACATCTTGCTTTATTTACTTACTTATATATCTTTTAAGTAATCTTTACACCAGCATGAGGCTTGAACTCATGACCTGAGATATGCTCCACCAACTGAGCCAGGCAGGTGCCCTCTCTCATGCATCTTATAATACACATTGCTTAGGAGTGGCAAATCTACAAGCAAAACCTACCCTGTTTGCAGGCATAAAAGATTCTTTGTGGTGCCTGGCTGGCTCAGTCAGTAGAACATGTGACTCTTGATCTCTGGGTTGTGAGTTCGAGCCCCCTGTTGGGTGTAGAGATTACTTTAAAAAAATTCTCTTAGTGGATAACAGGAAAAGGGTGCAGAAGATAGAGAGGACTTTGAAGCCCTCAAAGAAATCATTGGGAGCTAGCACAGTATTGTGAAGGTTCCCAGTCTATGTCTACTGAAAAATCAACAAAACCAGTTAAATAGAAAAAATAATGAGATTAAGGTTTTATTTACAACAAATATGACTAATCATAGTTATCACTCATGCTATATGAGAGTTGGCACAAATGTTACAAACCATAAACACTGGTACCTAATAGGTTCCTCAAACAACTGTGAAATTAAACTCTGATCTTCTTCCTAACCTGTTCCTCCCCTAGTCTTCCCCACATCAGCTCATGGCAGCTCTCCTTCTAGTTGTTCAGGCTAAAACTTTGGATCCATCCATTTGTGTTTCTTTTCTTTTCTTTCCTTTTTGTTTTAAGATTTCATTTATTTGGGATCCCTGGGTGGCGCAGCGGTTTGGCGCCTGCCTTGGCCCAGGGCGCGATCCTGGAGACCCGGGATCGGATCCTGGAGACCCGGAATCGAATCCCACGTCGGGCTCCCAGTGCATGGAGCCTGCTTCTCCCTCTGCCTATGTCTCTGCCTCTCTCTCTGTGTGTGACTTTCGTAAATTAAAAAAAAAGGGGGGGGATCCCTAGGTGGCGCAGTGGTTTAGTGCCTGCCTTTGGTCCAGGGCACAATCCTGGAGACCAGGGATCGAGTCCCACATCCGGCTCCCTGCAAGGAGCCTGCTTCTCCCTCTGCCTGTCTCTCTCTCTCTCTCTCTCTCTCTCTCTCTCTCTCTCTCTGTGTGTGTGTGTGTGTGTCTATCATGAATAAATAAATAAAATCTTTAAAAAAATAAAAAAAAGATTTTATTTATTTATTTGACAGATCTTAAGGGAGAGCATAAACAGATGGCACAGCAGGCAGAGGGAAAAGCATACTTCCCACTGAGCAGGGAACCTGATGTGGGGCTCAGTCCTGGGACCCCAGGATCATGACCTGAGCCACAGACAAATGCTTAGCCCACTGAGCCACCCAGGTGCCGCAGTATTTCTTTTTTTTAAGAAATTGTGTGTGTGTGTGTGTTTTTTTTAAAGTAGGCTCCATGACCAGTGTGGAGCCCAACACAGAGCTTGAACTCACAAGTGTGAAATCAAGAGTCAGACACTTTTAACCAGCTGAGCCACCCAGGCACCTCTTAGAGTTATCCTTGAAAGCTCTCTTTCTCTTTCTTCTTATGTCCACTTGCAAATCCTGTCATCTGTATCTGCAATATATATCTAAACTCTGACTCCACTCTGCTGGTTTCACCGTGGGCAGCTGACTCCAAATTATCACCATTTTCAGCCGGATTATTGAGTGGCCTCCTTGATAGTCTCTCTGCTTCTGCCAGCATGGCACCCTTAAAATACGTCACCTCAGGCCAATCCCTGGCTCAAAACCCTCCAGTGGCTCCCATCTTATTCTGAGCAAAATCCAAAGACTTACAAAGACCATCAAGACCCCCCATGATCCGGTCCCGTCCCTTCCCCTTGCCTTGACTTCTCCCACCACTCAGGCAGTTCCACACACAGAAGTCAGCCTGTCCAGGTCTGATCCTACCTTGGTCCCTCTGCATTTGCTTCTCCCTTTGCCTGGAACGCCTTTCTCGCAGATAACCGATGAGGTTCATTTCTTCCCTTTCTCAGGTCTGTACTTGAACATCACCTTCTTGGTGATGCCTTTATCAGAACATCTTTAAAATTTCATCTCTCCCCATTACTCTCTCTCTCTCCTTTCCCTGCTTTATTTCCCTCCACTGCATCAATCACCATCTGGCATACTTTCTATTTTCCTTAATTAGTCTGTTTAGAATGTAAGCTCCAGGGGCTCCTTGGCAGGCTCAGCTGGTAGAGCATGAAGCTCTTAATCTCAGGGTTGTTAATTCAAGCCCTGATGTGGGTGTGGAGCTTACTTTAAAAATTTAAAAAAAAGGAAAAAAAGAATAGAAGTTCCATACGGGCAATCAGGAGTTTTATCTGGTTTCTTTGCTGCTATATCCCAAGTGCCCAGGGAAGGGTTTAACATTCTGTAGGTGATCAGTAATAATAATAACAAAAACAGTACATATATTTTTTTCTTTTCTTTTTTTTTAAAGGTTTATTTATTTATTTATTTATTTATGATAGTCACAGAGAGAGAGAGAGAGGCAGAGACACGGGCAGAGGGAGAAGCAGGCTTCATGCACCGGGAGCCCGATGTGGGATTCGATCCCGGGTCTCCAGGATCGCGCCCTGGGCCAAAGGCAGGCGCCAAACCGCTGCGCCACCCAGGGATCCCTATTTTTTCTTTTTTTAAAGATCTTATTTATTTATTCATAGAGATACAGAGAGAGAGGCAGAGACACAGGTGGGGAGAGAAGCAGGCTCCATGTAAGGAGCCCGACATGGGACTCGATCCCAGGTCTCCAGGATCACGCCCTGGGCTGCAGGCAGCGCCAAACCGCTGCACCACCGGGGCTGCCCTTTTTTTTTTTTTTTTTTAAGACTTTATTTATTTGGCAGAGAGTGAGAGGACAAGCAGGGGGAGCTGCAGCAGGAGAAGGTGAAGCCGGCTCCCCACTGAGCAGGGAACCTGATGTGGGGCTCAATCCCGGGACCCCAGGATCATGACCTGACCCAAAGGCAGAGGCCTAACCAACTGAGCCACCCAGGCACCCCCCAAAGCAGCATTTTATTTTATTTTTTAAAAGATTTTATTGGGGATCCCTGGGTGGCGCAGCGGTTTGGCGCCTGCCTTTGGCCCAGGGCGCGATTCTGGCGACCGAGGATCGAATCCCACATCGGGCTCCCGATGCATGGAGCCTGCTTCTCTCTCTCCTCTCTCTCTCTCTCTCTCTCTCTCTCTGTGTGTGACTATCATAAATAAAAATAAAAAGATTTAAAAGATTTTATTTATTTATTCATGAGAGACACACAGAGAGAGAGAGAGAGAGAAAGAGGCAGAGACACAGGCAGAAGGAGAAGCAGGCTCCATGCAGGGAGCCCGATGTGGGACTCGATTCCGATTCCGGGACTCCAGGATCATGCCCTGGGCCGAAGGCAGGCGCTCAACCGCTGAGCCCCCCAGATGTCCCCCAGAACAGCATTTTAATAAGTGTTTCCTGGGAATCCCTGGATGGCTCAGCGGTTGAGCGCCTGCCTTTGGCCCAGGGCGTGATCCTGGAGCCCAGGGATTGAGTGTCTCTGCCTATCTCTCTCCTCTGTGTCTTTCATGAATAAATAAATAAAATCTTTAAAATAATAATAATAATAATAATAATAATAATAATAAGTGTTTCCTGAAGCTAGTCACTGTTCTGATCATTCTATATACATTACCTCATCCAATCCTCATAAAAAAACCTCGTAGGAGGTTTCCAACCAAACTTGCAAGGTAGGTGTTACCTATGTTTCTGAGATGAGGAGGTTAATGATATTGTTAAGTTAACATAGCTGGTAAGTACATAGACCAGGTTTTGTACCCAAGAATTCTGGCCTCAGGGCCTCCGCTCTCAATCCTTGCACTATACTAACTCTCATAATAAGAAGTAAATTTCTGTTGGGAGAATAAAGACATTCCTGCTACAACCATCCACATAAGTCTTTGTGCACATTTCTATATGATGGATGTAACCAATAACAGGTTGCCCTCCAAAATATATAAGGGAAGACTCATAAAATGGCTTTTAAAAAATTTTTTTTTCATAAAATGGCTTTTATCCAGACTTATAAAGTCATTATTTTTAACATATGGTTAAGAGAGATAAACCCAAGAAAACACAGCACATAAACTGTGAAAAAAGACTCACCTTTTCCAGCAAAAAACATTTGAATACAACAACATTAAGGTATGCTTTAAAAAACGTAAGTTATAAAAACAAAATTTGGAGAAACAAGCTGCCTTATGCGATGGGTAGGTTGTTTTAGAGAGCATTTTCGAAATCTATTTCAAGCATTTTAAAATCTTTTTATCCTGGGGCACCTGGGTGGCTCAGTGGTTGAGCATCTGCCTTGGACTCCAGTCATGATCCTGGAATCCTGGGATCAAGTCCTGTATTGGGCTCCCTAAAAGGACCCTACTTCTCCCTCTGCCTGTGTCTCTGCCTCTCTCTATGTGTCTCTCATAAATAATAAATAAATAAATAAATAATAATAATAATAAATAAATATTTATTTTTTAAAGATTTATTTATTCAGAGAGAGCGAGAGAGTGGCAGAGGGAGAAGCAGGCTCCATGCAGGAAGCCCGACGTGGGACTCGATCCCGGATCTCCAGGATCACACCCCGGACTGCAGGCAGCACTAAACCTCTGTGCCACCGGGGCTGCCCAAATAAAATGCTTTTAAAAAGTAAAATAAAATAAATCTTTTTCTCCCTGGACCTATGTATTATTAGTCAGGACTCCTTTGGCTGTAGGTGACAGAAATCCAACACAGACTAGCTCAGGCAAAGGGAATTTATCCAGAAGAGTTGATCCTGGATCCAGGAGCTCAAAGCACTTCCCCAGGGATCTGAGCTCCTTGGCTCTCCCTGCCCCTGGCTTTGTTTTCCAGCAGCCTTCTTCCCTTGCTCTGCTGGGGAAGAAGACCTGCCACCTCCATGTTAGCAAGCGCTGCATGGCTCTTGTCCTTAGGAAGACTCCCAGGATCCATAGCAATGCCCCAGAATAAATCTACCAAGGTTATATGCCCATTCTTGAGCAATCTCATGTTCAAGTACGGGGTTTTCTAACTGGCAAAGACAATGCTGTGTGTTGATCACTGTTTCATTTCTTCCTGGGCACAGAAGACTCCATTTCCCAGGTGGCCTCATATCTAGTGGAAGTGTGTGACTAATTCTTGCCAACCAAATATGGCAGTGAGGGGTACAACTTCAGAGCTGCTGTACTCCCTCCCCCAGTCCTCCTACTCTCTGCTCCTTAATGGTTGGTGCATGTACAGGTCTCATGCAAGGGCCCCAAAGAAGCTCTAAAGAACACTGAAGACACTAGAAGGAAGGAACTTCTATCTAAATTTCAGCTTATAGAAGGACCTTCTGGGGATCCCTGGGTGGCGCAGTGGTTTAGTGCCTGCCTTTGGCCCAGGGCGTGATCCTGGAGACCCGGGATCGAATCCCACATCGGGCTCCCAGGGCATGGAGCCTGCTTCTCTCTCTGCCTATGTCTCTGCCTCTTTCTCTCTATCTGTGTGACTATCATAAATAAATAAAAATTAAAAAAAAAAAGAAGGACCTTCCTGGGCAGCCAAGGTGGCTCAACAGTTTAGTGCTGCCTTCAGCCCAAGGTATGATCTCGGAGTCTCGGGATCAAGTCCCACGTCTGGCTCCCTACATGGCGCCTGCTTCTCCCTCTGCCTGTGTCTCTGCCTCTCTCTCTCTCTGTGTGTCTCTCATAAATATATAAATAAAGTCTTTTAAAAAGAAATAGAAGGACCTGCCATGTCCTGCTCTTCTACTTCCCAAAAACCTTTATCAAGCAAGGATATAACCAAGAAATAAATTCTTTTTTTTTTAAGATTTTATTCACTTATTTATTCATGAAAGACACACACACACACACACACACACACAGAGGCAGAGACACAAGCAAAGGGAGAAGCAGGCTCCACGCAGGGAGCCAAAGCAGACTCCACACAGAGAGTCCCGATGCGGGACTCGATCCCGGGACTCCAGGACCACACCCTGGGCCAAAGGCAGGCACTAAACCACTGAGCCACCTAGGAATCCCCCAAGAAATAAATTCTTAACAGTGTTAAACCATGAGACTTGTGGTTTGTTGTTACCAATCTATCATGAGCAAATTGGCTCACACACTACCCTTGGGACAGGACAGGTGGGGACATTTGCTTGAAAGCACATCCGAACCATAAAGTGGAAGGGGATGTTCCCAGTGGAAAGAGATGTGCATCAGACAAAAAAGGAACAGATGAATACCTCAATCTAATTATCTTTTGGTTGCAAATTAGTCCCAAGGAAATAACCCAAAAGGAAACTGAAGTCATTTGAATAGGATGTTCATTGCAGAGATATTTATAATAGTAATAGATTGGCAATGTCCCAAAAGCTTAAAGCATAGATGCAACAAAGCAAAATATGGTCAATCAGTATAATGGACCCCACTGACATAGGAAATAATGTGAAATGACAAATATCAGGGTCCCTGGCTGACTCAGCTGGTAGGGCATGTGACTCTCAATCTTGGGGTTGTGCATTCAAGCCCCATATTGGGTATAGAGATTACTTCAATAAGTCTTGAAAAATGAAATGAGAAATGTCAAGCACAAAAGGATTTCATTCTCTCCTTACTCCTTATAGGGGTGCTGGGGCTTGGATCTTTTCCGACTCCTGATGGATGGGTGGAGTCCCCAGAACTGGGAGCCTGAATCAAGAAGTCCTCACTGAAGCTGGAGAGGAGGAGGATCCAAAAATTCTACTGGAGGCCTGGGGTTCCCACCTGCAAGAAGACACCTAGGAAAGAGCATGAGATCAAGGTTCCAAACTAGGAGGAGAGAAAAGTTTGAGCAGATGAGGATCAAGCTGCAGAAGTGGAGGCAGATACCCTGCGAGTGTCTGAGGATGTTCAGGGCTGGCTTTGGGGTCGGCTGGGCTGGCCAAGTGAAGGGCCAAAACTGGGGCGGGCACCAGACCCTTCCAATTCCCCTAGACAGGTCTCTTCACTTACCCGGTGGAATGTCTGAACTTCTTCAGAGGAGTTCTTGACAGAGAGATGGAGGCCAGTCATCTATTGCCAACATAGCCTATTGTTAGTACCAAATGTCGGTCCCAAGGCCAGTGGGGATTCCATGTTTTCTGTACTGCATGTCACACTTGCCCCTTCTGATTTGTCCAGGCTGGTTGTGGGGGTGTGGAGAGTGGTCTGGGGGTAGTAGGGAGCAGTTGAGGATGAGGTAGATCCACAGGAATGGGGAGCAGTGCCATGGCTTTGCAAGAACTGGCATTTCGATTTTCATCACGGCTGCGTAGCACATATATGTCAGGAATCACAGTTCTTCCGGCTTACTCGGGGAGCCCCTTACAAGTGGGCAGAGCACTGTGGTAGGCAGAATAATGGCCCCCCAAAGATGTCCGCATCCTGTGATTATGTTATGTTATAGAGCCAGGCAGGATTAACGCTGCAAATAGAAGTAAGGGTGTTAATCAGATGACCTTAAAACAAGAAAATGATCAGGGCACCTGAGTGGCTCGGTGGTGAGCATCCACCTTTGGTTCAGGTTGTGATCCCGGGGTTCTGGAATCGAGTCCCGCATCGTGCTCTCCACGGGGAGTCTGCTTCTCCCTCTGCCTGTGTCTCTGCCCCTCTCTCTGTGTCTCTCATGAATAAATAAATAAATAAAATCTTAAAAACAAAAAACAAAATGATCCTGGATTATCTGGGTGGGCTCTGTGGAATCACAAGGGGACTTTAAATGTGAAAGAGGGAGGGCAGGAAAGTCAGAGTCAGTGAGAGATTTGAAGATGCTATGCTGCTGGCTTTGAAGGTGGAGGAAGTGGCCATGAGTCCAGAAAATGCTGGCAGCCTCTCGAAGCCGGAAGGAACAAGGAAATTGATGCTCTAGAGTCTCTGGAAGGAAGCAGCCTTCCAACACCTTGAATTTAGTTCAGTGACACCCATTCTGACTTTGGGCCTCCAGAACTGTGAGATAGTAAGTTTGTGTGATTTTAAACCATTATGCTTGTGATGTTTTGTTCCAGCAGTCATAGGAAACTCCTCTCCAGCCTCTAAGGTAAGTGCTGTGTGGCTCCGCTGCATGCTGTTCATGGAGACTCCTGAGCTGTTGAAGCCCAACGGGGTGCTTATCAGAATCACCAGGGGACATTTATTTATTCTTCTGTTTTTTTTTAAAGATTTTATTTATTCACGAGAGTCACACACCCAGAGAGAGAGAGAGAGGCAGAGACACAGGCAGAGGGAGAAGCAGGCTCCATGCAGGGAGCCCAAGGTGGGACTCCTGGGTCTCCGTGGACTGAAGGCGGTACTAAACCACTGGGCGACTGGGGCAGCCCTATTTATCTGTTAGTTAATGTATTTATTATGGAATATTTCAATAACAGAAATATGACAGATGTATAACAAACATCCACATATGTTTGTCACTGGAGAAACAAAAGATTGCCAATTTAGTTTTCCTATGGCCTCAAAAAAATGGAAAAAAATTCTTTAAAAAATGGAAAAAATTGTGTAGTAATTCCTGATATACCCACCATAAGATTCTATAATTTACATTGGATTCTTTATCATGCAACTGTTCATTTCTCCACCCATTTATCCACCCATCAACCCACCTCTTTTTTTTTTTAATTTTTATTTATTTATGATAGTCACACACACACAGAGAGAGAGAGGCAGAGACACAGGCAGAGGGAGAAGCAGGCTCCATGCACCGGGAGCCCGACGTGGGATTCGATCTCAGGTCTCCAGGATCGCGCCCCGGGCCAAAGGCAGGCACCAAACCGCTGCGCCACCCAGGGATCCCCAACCCACCTCTTTTTTTCATGCATTTCAAAGTAAATTACATTGGCCCTGAGTCAAGGCCGGCAGTTTGCTGAAGCTGTTGGTTTAAAGCAGGAGTCTCAAGAAATGTCTTTCTAGGGGCACCTGGCTACGTCAGTTGGTAGAAAATGCAACTCTGGATCTCGGGGTCCTGAGTTCAGGGCAGCCCCATGTTGGGTGTAAAGCCTACTTAAAGGAAAACAAACAAACAAAGCTTCCCTAAACATTTCTGTGCAATTTTGTGTATGTGTGTGGTCCCATTTTCATTTCTCTTGGGTAAATACACAGGAATAGATGTACTGGGTCATAAGTAAGTTGTATGTTTATTTTTTTATTTTTATTTTTTTAAAGATTTTATTTATTCATGAGAGACACAGAAAGAGAGAGAGGCAGAGACACAGGCAGAGGGAGAAGCAGGCTCCACACAGGGAGCCCGACGTGGGACTCGATCCCGGGACTCCAGGATCGCGCCCTGGGCCCAAGGGCAGGCGCTGAACCGCTGAGCCACCCAGGGATCCCCTGTATGTTTAATCTTATGAAACTGTTACACATTTTCCCAAAGTTGTGCAATTTTTAAAAATTAATGAATTAGCTAATTAATTAATTTTTATTTTATTCTTAAAAAGGTTTTATTTATTTATTTATTTGACAGAGAGAAAGAGAGCACAAGCAGGGCAAGCGGTAGGCAGAGGGAGAGGAAGAAGCAGGCTCCCTGCTTTACTGACAGCACCACCCAGGCACCTTTATTTATTTATTGGTTTATTTATTTATTTAAAATAATATCTGCACCGAACATGGGGATCAAACTCATGACTCCAAGATCAAGAGTCACGTGCTCTTCCAACTGAGCCAGCCAGGAGTGTTGTGCCACTTTAAACTTTCGCCAAAAATGTAGAGCTTTGGTTACTCTATATCCTCTTCAACATTTGGTGTCTTCAGTCTTGAGTTTTAGTCATTTTGTTGGCAGTGTAGAAGTAGCTCATTGTGATTTCAGCTTGCATTTCCCTGATGACCAAGTGATGGAGACCACTTTTTGTGTGCATATTGGCTATCCATCTGTCTTTGTGAAGTGTCTTTTCAAATCCTTTGCCTATTTTAAACATTGGATTGTTTTCATTATTGAGTTTTAAGGACTTTTTAAAAGATTTTATTTATGTATTCATGAGAGACAGAGAGAGGCAGAGACCTAGGTAGAGGGAGAAGGAGGCTCCCTGTGGGGAGCCTGATGTGGGACTGCATCCCAGGATCCCAGGATCACAACCGGAGCCAAAGGCAGATGCTCAACCACTGAGCCACCCAGGTGCCCCAAGAATGTTTTTTATATCCTGGATACGTTTTCTTTGTCAGATACATATTTTGAGAATATTTTTACTCAGTCCATAGCAGAGTTAAAGTGGGTGGTACGGCTGTGTTCTTGGTGAGCAGGGAGCAGCAGAGAGAGTTCTCTAGAGCTTGATTGATGTATTCCACCAGGAATCCAGAGGTAAGTTAGTTAGGGTACCTGCTTCCCACCATGATGATGTGATGGCCATGGGCATCAAGGTGACCATTGATCTTCAGCAGCACTGCTGTTTATTCTCAGCCAGAGTACCTGTGAGTCAAGAGCTGATGGACTTAAGTGGCAGTTTTCAGACCACAAGGTCACCAAAAGTCCCCGTGAATGGTCATGTTCAGGATTTTGAATGATCCTTAATGACACGCTGAGTGATGCCATGTCTGATCTCAACCCTGATGTGCAGTATCTTGCTGCCAGGGCATTGATGGCTGTTCAGGAGGAAGAGGATCCTGTTCATTCCTTACCTTTGGGTGGACTTGAATTTCAGCCAACTCGGTGATGGTCCTGCAGAATTGCTTAGACAAGCAGCAACAAAGCTGGCATGACTTCAAAGTTCTCAGGTCATGGGGCTTTGGAAATGGGGCTTTCCTGCCATCCTCAGCTAATATGACAGGATATCTGCTAGATAGTTTAGGCTGCTCAGCTAGCAAATGTGAATATCCAACTCTTTGAAGACTGATAAGGTAGGAGCTGAACCAAGTGAGATCCAGGCACTGCTGGCTGCCAGGTGATGGGAACTCCCCTCCCTAAAAATAACCTGGCTCAGTGGCAATGTCTCCCCTAGAAAGTCACGTACATTAGCCATCACAGGATTTCTTCACACAGTGTCACATAGAAGTCACTTAGTCTGGGGACTTCTTGAGGCAGGCTGGATGGGATGGCTTTGAGGATGTAAAGTTATGCTGGTCTGGAGGAAGGTCAAGGACAAGTAAGAAATAAAGAGGAATCCCTGAAAGAAAACACACAGTGAGGCTGATACAGGAGGAATCCCATCTCTTTTCTGAGGTCACTTGGGGCAATCAGAGTGGGAAAGTAGGGCACGGACTGCTCAGATTCTTGATCGCTAAGAAACCCCAGATTCTAGAACTACCTCGGGTAAGGTATTCCTAACCCAGGAGTCCAGACCCTTTGCCCTTTATCTTGCAGATACACACTGCCTAGAATGAACATATGAGTCTGGCTCACAAAACTACACTTCTCAGGATTGGCCTGGAGGTGGCGCCCCTGCTGTTGGTCTGGAACCACTGGACAGAGACTCAGGCGGGTCTGGCAAATGGATGAGGATGTTACCCAGTGGAAGATGCCCAGAGGGTCAGGCTGTTTCCCTCTTTCTTTCTTTCTTTCTTTCTTTCTTTCTTTCTTTCTTTCTTTCTTTCTTTCTTTCTTTCTTTCTTTCTTTCTAGAGAAAGAGTGGGGGGGGGGTGTGGAGAGGTAGGCAGAGGGAGAGGGAAGCAGAGAATCCCAAGCAGTCCACAGCAGCAGAACTCGATCTCATGACCCTGAGATCATGATCTGAGCCGAAATCAAGAGTCCCATGCTTAACTGATTGAACCTCCCAGGCACCCCAAGGCTAGTCCCTTTCATCAGCTCCTGGAAAAGAACAGGGACATTGCCCAAGCCTAGGACCACTGCCATATCTTCCAACTGCTCAAGACTTATCTTGAAATCTGTTTTTAAATCCATCCCCTCAGACCCAGAGTGATCTGGGCTTTAAATACTACAACCCGATTTCTTTGCAAAACATTTCAAATATAGCCTTACCACGGATCCTTCCATGACACACCTTAAACATTCTCCTGATCAAGGGGTGACTGGCTGACTTAGTTGGAAGAACATGTGACTCCTGATTGTGTGGTTGTGAGTTGGAGTCCCACATCCGGTGTAGAGATTATTTAAATAAATATAACTTAAAGAAAAAAATTCTTCTGACCAAAATGCAGTCTGAGTGTTTAAAGAGCAAAGATACATGTGACATTCTCAAGGAAAGGATTGCAAGCAAGGCTAGAGGAGCCAGTAATCCCCTGGCCAGCCCCTTCCTCGTTATGTTGAGTCCAGGGTCCTCTAGTGGAGGGGTCAGGAAGGAGGCAGAGCTACAGGCACTCTGAGGCCCCTTCTTTGCTGAATGGGATTCAGTTTCTTCATCTCTGGGCCACTGTTCTGGCCAAGGGATCTGAGCTCTGCAAACAGGCTGAGGCATGTCTGCAAGACTGCCTTCCATTCCTTACCTCTGTGATCTGCTTCTAGTGTCTGAATGTGAAGAATCAGCAAAGCAAGGCACAGTCCCAAGTAGTGGCTATTTTGAGACTACAGTAGCTCTGGTTGAGGGCAGAGCCTAGGACATGAGGTCCAGCCTGGCTAATGACTGCCCTCAAGGGCAGTCCCTGGTGTGCATGTGCATGTGTGTATGTGTGTGTGTGCATGTGTGTTCCCAGGGCAGAGCCAAGCAGAGCCTTTCCTTCCAGTCTCCATCCCTGGATACACCATCCCAGCTGAGGTGTGAGGAGTCCCCCCCACACCCCCCGCCCAGGCCTTTTATTTATCCCTTCAGCATCAGCTGGTGATGAGTCCTATGTTCCATTTACCACCTTCCCTTCCCCTAAAAAAAGGTCACTCATTTTATAATCAAGCTAACGTACATTCACTGTTGAGGAAAGCAGATAAATGTTTAATAAAATCTGGAATCTCCTAAGAAGTTGGCTTTGTAGCTTCCTGGCTGAGAAAGCGGCATTCATAAGAGTGAGGAGATAACGAAAATGCTAAATAACTCGGGGTAGCTTTCGATGTCGGGAAAATCAAAATATTCCATTCTCGTATTGCTCGGTGAAAATGATCCGGCAGGAAGACTCACTGGGGCTTTGACGTACCCATACTTGCTCCACTTCGTATTTGCCCAGGCTTCCGGGGAGCAGTGAGGCCCAGAAGAGTGTGATGGAAAGAAACCCTGTTCAGAAAAAAAGCTTGTGGGTGGGCAGCCCCGGTGGCTTAGTGGTTTGGTGCCGCCTTTGGCCCAGGGCATGATCCTGGAGACCCAGGATCGAGTCCCACGTCGGGCTCCCTGCATGGAGCTTGCTTCTCCCTCTGCCTGTGTCTCTGCCTCTTTTTCTCTCTGTGTCTCTCACAAATAAATAAAATCATTAAAAAAAAAAAAAAGCTTGTGGGTAACTGCCCCCTGGAAACTAAATTTGTCTCCTGCTGCCAGGCCAGCAAGGGCTGCGAATCCTTGAATGGTGTGCCCATGGAGGGGAGGATCAGAGGCGACACTGTCACCGTCCTAACACTTCGAAGAATGGCATCAGGGGTGGCTGCAGGCTGGCTCCTCTAGGATGGTGTTCCCAGTGGCCTCGGAGGGCTAGGAAGGAAGGAATAGAAATCACTGTGAGTAGTTGAAAGCCTAAAGACTCTTTTCAAGCAAGCCATATGAGCTCGAAATGTGTGTCTCTTCCCAGCTTGTTTTATTCTTGCCCTTTGGGTTATTATTATTTTTTCTAATCTTTTCATTCCCTTCACTCAGAATGAGTGATTTCCTTATCAGGGTGCTGGGCAATACATTTTTCACAGCTTTCAGGGCACACTGCAAATCTGAAACCATTGTCTGGCCGGCGCAGCTCTCAGCCGTGATCATTTTTATCATCAAGGTAAACCTGCTGGCATATGTTTTTGTTTTTTTTTCCTCAAATTTTATTCATAAGCGTTGTCTTTTACTGGTCAAATAAACGGTAGCATTCTTTGTGACTGTGTTATCCAAAAATAAAAGAGAATTTTAACAATCATCAAAATAAAACCTGTTAGACCATTTCTGACAGTAATGAATTGGTTCCTGAAGATTTGATTAAAGACAAAACTAGGTCAATTTAAGCAGATTCCGAATGAGACAGAAAGAAAGCCCATGGGTTGGGGGGGAGGGGGGCAGGAAAGGAAGGTGTGGAATCATAGACACAGTAAAAGAAAAAATTCTAAAAGTATAAAAATCACAAAGAAAATCCACAAATCACCTTGCATATTTACTCTGTCTCCCTGTGTCTGTCTCTCTCTCTAAACGTTAAAAATGAAACTAGAAACATTACTAATGTATAATAATAGTATCAGGGTTGCCTGCTGTCTTAGTCCATAAAGGATGTGACTCTCAATCTCTGGGTGGTAAGTTCAAGCCCCACATTGGGAGTTGAGTTTACTTAAAATAAAATAAAATAAAATAAAATAAAATAAAATAAAATTAAATTAAATTAAATTAAATTAAATTAAATTAAATTAAATTAAAAATAGATAAATAAATATTTATTTTTTAAAAAATTTTTAAATTTTTATTTATTTTATGATAGTCACACACAGAGAGAGAGAGAGAAAGAAAGAGGCAGAGACATAGGCAGAGGGAGAAGCAGGCTCCATGCACCGGGAGCCCGACGTGGGATTCGATCCGGGGTCTCCAGGATCACGCCCTGGGCCAAAGGCAGGCGCCAAACCGCTGCGCCACCCAGGGATCCCCCTTTTTTTTTTTTTTTAAAGATTTTATTTATTTATGAGAGAGAGAGAGAGAGAGAGAGAGAGAGAGGCAGAGACACAGGCAGAGGGAGAAGCAGGCTCCATGCAGGGAGCCTGACGTGGGACTCGATCCCAGGTCCCCAGGATCATGCCCTAGGCTGAAGGTGGTGCTAAACCGCTGAGCCACTGGGGCTGCAATAAATAAATAAATAAATAAATAAATAAATAAATAAATAAATCAGCTGAGAATAACTTTTTTGCTGAAAGGCTGAGAAGAACTAGTTAAAGCAGGCTGGAGGTATGGGGACTGCTGGCTGGCTTGGTCCATAGAGCATGCAACCCTTGGTCACAGGGTTGTATGTTTGAGCCCTACTCTGGATATAGAGGTCACTCAAAAAATAAATAAATAAATGAATAAAAGAATTCTTAAGATATATTTATAATTATTTCCCCATTCCTTGTACTACTTATATATTTCTTTTTTAAAAAAATATTTTTATTTATTTATCCATGAAAGGCAGAGAGAGAGAGAGAGGCAGAGACATAGGCAGAGGGAGAAGCAGGCTCCATGCAAGGAGCCCGATGGGGGACTTGATCTTGTGATTCTGGGATCACACCCTGGGCCGAAGGCAGATGCTCAACCACTGAGCCACCCAGGCATCCCTACTTATATATTTCTTACTAATTTTTATTGAGATGTAATTTCACATGCCATAACCTTTTTTAAAATTCACCTTTAGCTTTTTTTCCTCTTTCGGGGACGGCGTCCGTAGGCGTTTGACATACCGTCGTAGGCTGCCCTACAATACAGCCTCTAACAAAACTAGGCTGTCCCGAACCGCTGGCAATAGAATCGTTTACCTTTATGCCAAGAATGTTGGGAAAGCGCCAAAGTCTGCATGTGGCGTGTGCCCTGGCCGACTTCGAGGAGTTCGTGCTGTGAGACCTAAAGTCCTTTGAGATTGTCTCAAATGAAAAAACACATCAGCAGGGCCTACAGTGGTTCCATGTGTGCTAAGTGTGTTCGTGACAGGATCAAGCGTGCTTTCCTTATTGAGGAGCAGAAAATCGTTGTGAAAGTGTTGAAGGCCCAAGCACAGAGTCAGAAAGCTAAATAAAAAAAAAAAATGAGGATTTTTTTTTTGAGTAATAAAAATCAAAGAGCTTGAAAAAAAAATTCACCTTTAAAAAAAAAAAAAGATTTTATTTGTTTGACCAAAAGAGAGAGAGCACAAGCAGGGGGACCGGCAGGCAGAGGGAGAGTGAGAAGCAGGTTCCCTGCTTAGTACTGATGCAGGACTCAATCCCAGGACCCTGGGATCATGACCTGAACCAAAGGTAGGCTTAACTGACTGAGCCACCCAGGTGCCCTTAAAATTCACCCTTTTGAATAAGTGTACAATTTAGTGTGTTTTGGTGTATTCACAGTCATCACTGCTATCTTGTCCCAGAACATTTTTCAGCACCCCTAAAAGAAGGGTTGTGACCACTGGCAATCACTCTCCATTCTCCCTCTCCTATTTCTGGGCAACCACTAGCCCACTTCCTGTTTTTATGAATGTGCCTATTCTAGACATTTCATATAAATGTAATCATATAATATGTGGCTTTTTGTGATTGACTTTTTTTTAAGATTCTATTTATTTATTCATGAGAGACAGACAGAGAGAGAGAGAGAGAGAGGCAGAAACACAGGCAGAGGGAGAAGCAGGCTCCATGCAGGGACCTGACGTGGGACTTGATTCCGGGTCTTCAGGATTAGGCCCTGGACGGAAGGCAGATGCTAAACCGCTGAGCCATCTGGGCTGCCCTTGTGATTCTTTCACTAAGCATACATTTTTTAATTGTGGAAAAATATACAAAACATAAAAGCCATACACCATTTTAGGCATTTTATTTATTTTTAAAGATTTATTTATTTATTTTAGAGAGAGCATGGAGGGGAGGGGTAGAGGGAGGGGGAGAACCTCAAGCAGACTCCCCCACTGAGTATGGAACCAGACTCAGGGCTCAATCTCATGACCCTGAGATCACGATCCGAACCAAAATCAGGAGTTGGATGCCTAACTGACTAAGCCACCCCCCCACACACACCCCCATTTTAGGCATTTTATTTTTATTTTTGTTCTTATTTTTATTTTCTGTGCCTTCTTTTATTTAATACTCATAACAACCCAGTGAAGTGGGTACTATAATCATTCCCGTTTCACATATGATGAAACAGGGATTAAGAAACCTGCCCAGGATCACAAAGTTGCCCCAATACACTCAGTCTTCCGCTTGCTTCCCAAATCTGTTGAGTCCACTATGTTCAGAATGTTCTTCTCCAGATCTTGACATAGATGGTTTCAATAACGTTCAGATTTGAGTTAGGATGTCATCTTTTCACAGACGCCTTCCCTACCCACCCTGTTCAAAGTAGCACTGTATGTACTATCTGTGTAAAGTAGGTGCATAATAAATATTTACTGAGTAAGTGAAGGTGCCCGAAGGATATTCCCAGCCCCTTAGATTTGCTTTCCCCCATTCTCACGGGCCAGGATAGCTGGTCTGCCTGTTTGAGGCCTTTGCCCCAGTGATACCACCTTCTCTGAGCACATACAAGACAGCCCTCACACATTGAGCTGTTCCAGTCCCTTCAACCCTGAAATAGTCCTTCCCTTCCCTCTTAAGCTACCAACTGATGTCTCTTTTTGTACATTCAGTAATGAGTCTGTCTTGTGTCTCTCCTCCGTCATGCTAGATATGCTGGAAGGGGATGAAGGAGATGCAGCTCTACTCTCAAGGGCCTTTCTCCACTTGCAGGGTGACCAGATGTGTGAACAAGCAAATACAACACAGTGGAGAAAGTGCAAAAGAGAGACACACATGATCACTTGCACAACACATCATCAAAAATGAAGAGATGCAGGGTGCCTGGGTGGCTCAGTCAGTTAAGCCTCTAACTCCTGATTTCACCTCAGGTGATAATCTCAGGGTCATAGGATCGAGCCCTGCATCAGGCTCCGTGATGAGCATGGAGCCTGCTTAAGACTTTCTCTCTCCCTCTCCCTCTGCCCTCCTCTCCCATCCACACTTTCTCTCCCAAAAACATAAATAGATAAAATAAAGAGATGTATATGTAAGGCTCAAGGGAGCTCAGCAGAGCAAATGCAGGAAAGAGACAATGGGGCTCTGAACAAATCAAAATTAACCATCAACACATTTTAAAACATATGGTGTTGCTGGTTTCAAATTCTGGCTCCATGCACTAGCTATGTGACCTTGGCAAATATTATAACCCCTGAGATCTCATTTCTACCTAGGGAAAATAATACCTAGTCCAGAGCAGTGCTGTGAGGATTAAATGAGATAACATTTCCTAATGTATATACTTAATCAATGATACGTTTAAATTACCGTTGAAAAAAATTCTAATTTGTTTTTTAAGTAAACTCTACCCACAATATGGGGCTCAAACTCATGACCCCGAGATCAGGAGTTGCATGCTCCATTGACTGAGCCGGCCAGCCAGCTGCCCTAATAAACATTTTAAACACAGAAAGAAAAAAAAAAGCTTTTAGCACAAAGTTGTTTGTGAAGTGCTGTTTATAATAGGAAAAATTTTGAAACAAGCAAAACCCTCTTGATGGAACATTCTGCAAGCCATTAAATTGTGAGAATGTATTCTAAAATCATAGATACAAATGCACTGGACAAAATGGTGTATATGGTGTTGTCTTGGCTATGTAAATACATCCCCAAAGTCCCTGGGCCTCTCCAGCCTGTGGGTTTAAATGAGGCTATGTTCACCTTGTACTCAAATTTCTCTGCCCCAATGCCCCCACCTGCTCCTGCAAACCTCTGCAAAGGCCCTAGGGGCCTCAGGAAGTAGCTAGAACATATTTGCTCCTTGTCCCACCACCTCAGTATTCAAAATGTAGGTACTTGATAGACATAGCTGCTCTTTTCCAGGCCTTTGCCTTTGCCAACCTCACAAAGGACACCTCCCTATAGGATGACCAACCTGGTTTGCCTGGACCTGAGACATTTCCTAGGATGCCAGACTTTTAGTACCCAAACTGGGAAAATCCTTAGCAAATTGAGATAAATTAGCCACTCTACTTCACTGTAGGGGGGATTTCCAAAGTTGCAAAGTCTTTAGGTCCCCAAATAGGATTTATTTTCTCAGCTGGAGCGAGGCTGTATTCCCTCCCAAAATAAAGACTGATGGATTGCACAGAGAACTGGGTGAGCAGAATATTGAAGTTTGAATTCAGGGGACTTTTATCTCTGGTCCCAGGGAAGTAAGACAACTAATCAAAAGGCTACTTGATGGAATGCCTTGGTGGCCCAGTTGGTTAAGTGTTTGCCTTCAACTCAGGTAATGATCCCAGGGTCCTGGGATTAAGTCCTGCATCGCCTGACATCAGGCTCCCTGCTCAGAAGGAAGTCTGCTTCTCCCTCTGCTGCTCCCCCTGCTTGTGCGTGCTCTCTCCCTCTCTCTCTCTCTCTCTCTTTTAAATAAATAAATAAATAAATAAATAAATAAATAAATAAATCTTCAAAAAAATAAATAAAACCTACAAAACAAAACAAAAGTTTGGTTGAGAAGCAAGTGATACGACCACAGGTCTGGACAAGAGATGCTGGTCTGAGAACATGAACTCATGGGGCAACTGAAGTCATGGTAGTGACTAGGGGATCCAGGAGATCTCTAAGTAGGATAAAGATTGAAAATAATGCGATTTGAGCCAATAGATGGAGGGACACAAGTCCACAAAAGAAATGAGGGGAGTGGCTAAAGAGATAGGAAGAAAAGTAGGGTTTGAGGTTCGCAGCTTTGGGGCACAGTTTCCTCAGTCACTCCTTGGTTTCCATTTGGCTGTGTCTTACCCCAGAACCAGGGTTACTACTGTCAGATCATTCTACACTTCTTTTCCTTTCTTTCAGTTCCTGAAATGTAAGTGATTCTCCAAGTTCTGTGTCAGGTACTCTTTTCTCTCTATGCTCTCTTCAGTGACTTTTTTTTTTTTAGACTTCTTTATTTTAGAGAGAGAGAGAGAGCGGGAGCGTACAAGCGATCTGGGGTAGGGACAGAGTGGGAGAGAGAATCCTGAAGCCAACTTTGAGCTGAGTGTGAAGTCTGATGTGGGGCTCGATCCCAGGACCCTGAGATCATTACCTGAGCTCAAACCAAGAGCCTACTGCTTAACCAGCTGTGCCACCCAGATGCCCCCTTTCCATGACATTTTCATTTATCCACATGGCCACCATTTTCATCTCAAAGAAGCTGGTTCTCAAATTATTCCTCTAGTATCAATTTCTCCTGAGCTTCAGTCCACATTTCAAATGATCTCCTGGACATTTTCACTTCATTTCCCCACCCACAAGCCAAATTCAGCCTGCCTAAGATAAAACATGGCAGGATCATAATCACAGACATTAGCATTAGAAGAAACCACAGAGGCGACCTAATCCAACCTGCCAAACCAAGGAGCTATGGCACACACTAGTGCACAGTGAATGAGACCTGGGCAAGTGGAGACAGACAACCTCCCAGCCCTCAGAGTGGCAGGAGCCTCTGGATCTTTTACCTCTGTCCACTATGGCCTCATCTTCTGATGGCCCTAAGAGAGTGGGGTCTGATAGTGAATCAAAGGCCACCATTGGCAATCAGATGCAGAGCACATCACTGCCTGCATAGAGATGGTGGAGGTGTTTGTATCTCAGGTGCCCAAGGATCCAGAGGAGCAATCAAGTGGAGAGGGAAGTATGAGTGAGTGTGTGTGTGTTGGGGGGCGTGGTGAGGATGTAGGGGGTGGAGGTTCTGGTGCAGGCAGTTCAGAAACTGTCCCTTTGCATACTTTTATATCAGATAATTTTGTCTGTGACTGGTGTGCCACAAATAATGTCCAAGCTGTGAGGTGACCATTCTAAAAATGCCTGTGTGTTCTGCAAATTAGAGCCTCATTGTTATTTTGAAATACTAGCTATGAAAAAGTTTGATTGGAACTAAAATCCACAAGAAATTTTATAAGCACATTTGTCAATGAAAGAAAAGGAAGAGCTTTAAATATAACTTAAATATAATTCTACTGTTGTAAATGTTCCAGTGGTTATAAAAGTCCTTTCAATTTTTTTTTATCACCTGCTGCTGCAAACAGTTTCTTGTCAGTTAAAGAGATCACTGTTAAAGAGTCTGGATCAGGAATTGCATGAGCTATTTAAAACACAAAGCTGAGAATATAAAGTTAGGTACTAAGATTCAAGTTGAAGTTTCTCATTTAATAAAATAGGGCTTTGGGGGAAGTGTTGCAAATTCACTATTTAATATCTTCTCTAATGCCATATGTTTTATTTTAATTTTTATTATAATTATCTTTGTGAAGAGAATATATTTTTACCACATTCAGTTTACCCCTCAGACTCCCCTCTTTGTTTCTTAAACATGCTAATTTTTTTTTCAATCTTAGAGTCAGGAGGGTCTTTTTTTTTTTTTTAGAGAGAGAGACAGAGACGGAGAGACAGAGAGCAAGCATGCATGCACAGGTGAGTGGTGGGAGGAGGGGCAGAGGGAGAGAGAGAATCCTAAGCAAGTTCCACAGTCAGCAAGGATCCCAGTGTGGCTGGATCTCATGACCTTGACATCATGACCTGAGCCAAAATGAAAAGTTGGACATTTAAGCGACTGGGCCACCCAGTGCCTCTGCCCTTTAGTTTCCAGTAGATGCTATAATTTGAAAGTGTTGGAAAGTACAGATCTAACCCAGCCCCTTCATTTATTTGTAGGGAAACTGGGGTTCCCTCAGGGTTGAGTGAGCTAAAGTCACTGATCACGTCCTTCCTAAACCAGCTCCTATGCCAACTTTCTGAGTCTTGACTGCAGGCCTGTCTGTGATCCATCACTTTCTGAGTCACTCAAGTCCAAGTCAACTCCTGTTGACTTCTCTTTCTGTGTGTCATATCTCAATTTATCTCCTCTCCCAGGTTGAACTCCTCCACATTGTGGAGTGAAACCCAGGTCCTCCCATCCTGGCCTTTCCCTGCGGTGAGACTGCACTCAGGCACATATACCTCAGCCTTGGAGCTGGAAGCTAGCAGTGCTATGGAGCAGTGCCCAGTGCCTAGTGTTGGTGTGTTACCAGGACAAGCCGGGCCGTGTGCCAGGCAGCAACAGCCGTGCTGTCTTCACTGGTTTAGTAGCCTGATTTTGTAGCACTTCCTGGCTGCAGAATCAGAGGCTGGTTCTTGGGCACTCCCAAAAACTCTATGAGCTTAAAGCAGGCAGTGTTGGTTTCTGTTGCTTACAACCAAGAACCCAACTTGATAAATCTGAACCAGGCTAGTTGTAGGCCATAGACTTTCAGGAAAATGGGGTGGGGGTGGTCAGTGACCATATAGGCTTCAGAGGTGGATGGTGGAGAAAATGCATCTAATATTAAGGTTTGAGATTTAAACACCCCACAGCAACTAGTGGCAAAATAATTCAACAAAATACGTGTCACCTGGAATCAAAGGCAAGTCTTCAGACGAGTGAATGGCTGTAGCCATAGAACATGTAATGGATGTGAGAAATTTGACTGTGGGGTGTGGTGCTTTCTTCCAACAGTGCTGGATACTTGGCAGCTCTCTTAGATTTACAAGACTACATATATGCAAATATATACCACACTTGTATATATGCTGCTTTAACGCGTTTTTCAAATGACCCGAAAGCTTGCTAACGTTGAGTAACAGCACAGAGCAAGAGAAGGTTCTTTAGCAGGTCCAGGCTGTAGTGTAAGGATTTCTGCTAAGTGGTCCTCATGACCCAGTGGATCCCCTGGTGCTCTGTGTACAGCCACATGCTGGGATGCTCTACAGAGTTTGTGGCAAGCCCCCAAAAGAGCATCACTATGTTGTGCTTGTGGTTTTGGAGCAAAGCTTTGCTCTTTTTGGCTAACAACTATTCTCCTTTTCAGAAACTGTTCTTCAATTTCTCCTCAGTCCTGGCAAGATTGACAGCCTGGCCTTGGAGTACCAGGTAACCTCTGTGGCTTATCATAACTGAATATCTGTCCCACTTGGCCATAAGGTGCCTAGTAATGTGCTGTTCCTCAAGAGGACGTGGAATATATAAAAGCAGGCTTGAGCATTTCTTGGAGAAGACACAATCATGCAGCTCCCAGTATGTTTACCCGAATTTTACTACCATCCTTCCCTCAATTCATGACCATGGCCTTACGGAAATCTCCCGTGACCCAGGTGGCTAAGGAGGACATTTGACCTTGATTTACAAATGGTATTGGCTGGGAGTGGCTGTTATAGTTGCACTTAAATGCAATGGCCTTAAAACAGGGTGACTGGGTGGCCTAGTAGATTAACCTAGTAGGTTAAGTCATGATCTCAGGGTCCTGGGATGGAGCCCCGCATTGGACTCCCTGCTCTGTAGGCAGCCTGCTCCTACAGCCTGCTCTTCTCCTTCTCCTTCTGCTTTTTCCTTCAGCTTGTGGTTTTTCTCTCCCAAATATGAAAGAAAGAAAGAAAGAAAGAAAGAAAGAAGAAAGAAAGAAAGAAAGAAAGAAAGGAAGAAGAAAGAAAGAAAGAAAGAAAGAAAGAAAGAAAGGAAGGAAGGAAGGAAGGAAGGAAGGAAGGAAGGAAGGAAGGAAGGAAGGAAGAAAATGGTCTTGAAAAGACAATGGCAAGAGGAAATTTCCCAGTGGGTAGAATTTTGAGTTGTATTCTTATGGTTCTCTTTGCCTTGAGAAAAGACTCCATACCAATTCATGGGCCAAGTTGTCAGGGACTTTATTTGGTGACAAGGTTTGGGAGAGAGGACATAGATGAACCTCTCGGAGCAGATTGAGAAAGTAAGAGTATTTGCATCCTCTATGACTACTTATCAAAATGCCCCCACTGCTAAAGAAGCTTTAAATTACTGAACGAGAAGACTTACTATGTGGATGTAGGTCTGTTTATTGGGATCATAAGCTCAGGATGGGCTTCTCCTTGGAGAGGTTGACGTGGCTATTGCTATTGCTAAGTGCCAATTTTTCAAAGAATTGTAATGGATTTTTTCTATCATGGCGGGTGCAGTGAGTTGATCTCTTTGGGTATAGGTTAATATTGATTTTTTTAAATTTTTTTTTAATATTGAGTTTGGATATCAGAATCCAAAATAAATTTGTTATTTACAAAAAGATTTGCTTTTCTCACCAGTGATGCTTTTACCATCACCATCCTCTTACATGGATTTAATGAAGACCTTATTTGCCATCACAGTATTTTTTTTTAAGATTTTATTGATTCATTTGAAAGGAGAGAAGATGAGCAGGGGAAGGGGCAGAGGCAGAGGGAGATGCAGACTCCCCACTAAGCAGGGAGCTTAACCCCCTGGACTCCTGGATCATGACCTGAGCCGAAGGCAGATGCCCAACCATCTGAGACACCCAAGCGCTCCAGCCACCACAGTATCTTTTTTTTTTTTAAGGTTTTATTTATTTATTCATGAGAGACACACACAGAGAGGCAGACACACAGGTAGAGGGAGAAGCAGGCTCTATGCAGGGAGCCCGACGTGGGACTCGATCCCAGGACTCCAGGATCAGGCCCTGGGCTGAAGGTGGCACTAAACCGCTGAGCCACCCGGGCTGCCCCTGGATTCGAAACTTTTGACTTCTCATTATATCCTCACATGGTGGGAGCACAAAGGGGAAGCAAGTTCTCTCATGACTTTATAGGGGCACTAATCCTATTCCTGAGAGGTTCACCCTCAGGACCCCATCTAATCCTAATTACCTCCCAAAAGCTCCATCTCCTAAGATCACATTGGGAGGTAGGGTTTCAGCATATGAATTTTAGGGGTGCCTGGGTGGCTCAGCCGGTTGAGCTTCTGCCTCCAGCTCAGGTTATGATCCCAGGGTCCTAGGATCGAGCCCTGTGTTGGGCTCCCTACTCAGCAGGTGCCTGCTTCTCTGTCTGATTCTGCCATTCCCCCCTGCTTGTGGTCTCTGGCTCTACCTTTCCTTTTTTTTTTTTTTAAAAGATTTTATTTATTTATTCATGAGAGACACACAGAGAGAGAAGCAGAGACACAGGCAGAGGAAGAAGCAGGCTCCATGCAGGGAGCCCGATGTGGGACTCGATCCCAGGACTCCAGGATCATGCCCTGGGCCAAAGGCAGGTGCCACACCGCTGAGCCACCAGGGCGTCCCTCAATCTTTCCAACAAATAAAATCTTAAGAAGAAAAACATGAATTTTGTGGGTATGTAAACATTAGGTCCATGACAGCATCTGAATAAGGAACTAACTTTACAGTGAAAGGAGTAGAGGAACTGGCTGTCCAGATTCGCTAGCCCTACTGTGGACCCCAATAACTGAGAGCAGGAATGCTTATATAACAACAGCTACTGAGCCAGCTGGAAGACAACAGTTTGAGAGCTTGTATTTTATTTATTCTCGGACCCAGCAATTCTGGAGGCGTCTGTATCTTTCTCATAAGTTTCTTTCCTGTTTATTTTTTTTAATTTTATTTTATTTATTTATTTATTTTTTTCTTTCCTGTTTAAATGAGCCAGTTAGTTTCTGTTGCTTGCAACTAAAAAACCCCAAGTAATACAAAATTATCACTCTTGGGTGCCCGGCTGGCTCAGTTGGTAAGAGTTTACATACATACAAACAAAAATCTCTCTTTGTGCCATCCATTGTAATTTCTTTTCTTTTTGTTTTTTTCTAAAATGTCTTCCTCCACTACTAGCTTGCAAACTCCAAAGGCTGTCACTAGTATCTTTGTATTCCCTATGGTATATAGAACTCTGGTATATAGAACTCTGTGCTTTTATTTTTTAAAACTTTTAATATTTATTAAAGATTTTATTTATTTATTCATGAGAGACACAGAGAGAAAGAGAGAGAGAGAGAGAGGCAGAGACACAGACAGAGGGAGAAGCAGGCTCCATGCTGGGAACTCGACAGGGGACTCGATCTGGGGTCTCCAGCATCAGGCCCTGGGCTGAAGGCAGCGCTAAACCGCTGAGCCACCAGGGCTGCCCGAAAGTTTTTTTAAAAATTTTGTTTTGGGGGATCCCTGTGTGGCGCAGCGGTTTGGCGCCTGCCTTTGGCCCAGGGCGCGATCCTGGAGACCCGGGATCGAATCCCACATCAGGCTCCCGGTGCATGGAGCCTGCTTCTCCCTCTGCCTCTCTCTCTCTCTCTGTGACTATCATAAATAAAATTAAAAAAAAATAAAATCTTAAAAAAAAATTTTTTTTTGTTTTGGGGATCCCTGAGTGGCTCAGCAGTTTAGCGCCTGCCTTCGTTTGGCCTAGGGCGTGATCCTGGAGTCCCAGGATCAAGTCCCACATCCGGCTCCCTGCATGGAGGCTGCTTCTCCCTCTGCCTGTGTCTCTGCTTCTCTCTCTCTCTCTCTCTCTGTGTCTCTCATGGATAAATAAATAAAATCTAAAAAAAAAAAAATTAAAAAAAATTTTTGTTTTTATTTTTTATTTATTTATTTTATTTTATTTTATTTATGATAGGCACACAGTGAGAGAGAGAGAGGCAGAGACACAGGCAGAGGGAGAGGCAGGCTCCATGCACCGGGAGCCCGATGTGGGATTCGATCCCGGGTCTCCAGGATCACGCCCTGGGCCAAAGGCAGGCGCCAAACCGCTGCGCCACCCAGGGATCCCAAAATTTTTGTTTTTAAGCACTCTCTACACCCAACACGGGGCTTGAACTCACAACTCAGAGACCAGGAGTCACAGGCTGCACCAAGAGAGCCAGCTGGGCCCCTGGGATGCTGGGCTATAGACAGTGCAGGACACAGGTTGCAAACTTGTAGACTCTGAGCTGTATCGGAACTGCATTTATTTTGGCCAATCTGAAGTTTTGTTTTGTTTTTAAACCGACACGGTCGCTATATAAAAACCACGAGATTTCATATGAAATGCACATTCCCACCTTCTCTTGAAGGACTTGAAGACCTGGTGATTCTACACCCGTATTCCCATGGCTGCCCTTCCTAAGCAAAACACAGGCCCTTCACCTTGACCACTTTATTTACTTTCCTTACTTACATGGTCCTCAAAGGCTTGTAAATTTGCCACTCTTGATGCAATCGAATTACACTGCGTTTACTTGGCAATTAATACTTGTATTTTCATTTTTTTCCGTCTCACTTGTGTTCTATCCTTCGAACTAGGTTGTAACGAGCCACTTGGTGGACAGAATCCTGCTGACTGCCTTTTTTCTAAATCGCTTTATTGGTCGTCATATATTCGATGCGTATTAGCAAGTTCATAAAACCTGGGAGTTGACTACCGGATTTGGTCCGGCCGCGCCTGACCTTTCATCATCACGATTCGTTCCCTGGGCTGAGCCGAGACCTGGTGACCTCGCCAGGTATAAGGACATGAAAATTATTCACCAATGGGGCGACCGAGAGACAAACATTTCTAAGTAGATTTTTTTTTTTTTAAGGCGGTAGAAAGTTATCCTTCCTACTGCTTATGGGAAATCGGGAAAGTTTCCGCGGAACGGGGTGGAGTGGGACCCTGGGAAAGGCGAGGAAGCCTGGGATGCAGGTGCGGGTGCGTCCTGGAGGGTGTCTGAGGCTTTCCGGGCGGGGATCTTATCCAAGGAGTCTCAGAGTGACTTTCCCTTGGGGTCTGGCAGCTCAGGGCGTGGTTCCTGCCACAGCTTCCGAGCAGTTGTCGTTGGGATCGGCTTTGGGACTCTGGAGCACCGAGCCCTCGGGGCTTCACGCGGCCGGGGGCTCGCCTCCGCGGCCGCAGTTGACTTCCCTCCGCGACATCCTCGGGCTCCCGCAGCATCAGTTTTGCCCCCAGCGGGCGGGAGGGGGCCGAGCAGGGGGCCGGCCCTGCCCTCCTCCCGGAGCCGGGCAAGAGGAGCCGCGCGGCGGGGAGGGAGGGAGGGTCGGCCTCGTCCGGGCTCCAGCGGGGGGGGGGGGGTGGGGGCTCTGCGGAGGCAGCTGTTTCCCATCCCCCCCACCTGTGTCCCAGGGGCCCTGCCCGAGCCGAGCGCCCCTCTCCCCCGCGCCGCCTCCGTGCGCCGGGCAGCCGAGCCGCGCCGCGGCGCCCGGCGCTCCCCGCCCCCGACCCGGCGCTCCCGCGCTCCCCCTAGCGGCCGCCGCGCGGCCTCGCTCCGTCCCAGGCTCGTCGGCGGCGCAGCTCACGTGACCGCGCTCCGGGCCTGCGGCCGCTGTCGGTTCCCCCAGTCACCGAGCGAGAGGGAAGAAACAAGATGGCGGCTGAAGGCGATCCGGAGTGGGGCCCCAGCAATTCGGATTGAGCCTTCTCCCTCCACCCGCTTCCGCCGGCCGGGCCCCTCCCGCCCGGCCCCGCGGGCCTCCCCACCCGGCCCCGGCGCCCCCCACCGCCACCCCGCCGCCCGCCCCTCCCCCCTCCGCTTTCCCTCTCCCCCCGCCTCGGCTCCGACATGAGGGGCCGGCGGGGCAGGCCGCCCAAGCAGCCCGCGGCTCCCGCTGCGGAGCGCTGCACCCCGGCCCCGCCGCCGCCGCCGCCGCCGCCTCCGCCGCCGCCGCCGCCGCCGCCGCCCACGTCCGGACCCATCGGGGGGCTCCGCTCGCGGCACCGCGGCAGCAGCCGGGGCAGGTGGGCCGCCGCCCAGGCTGAGGTGGCGCCCAAGACGCGGCTGAGCTCGCCCAGGGGGGGCAGCAGCAGCCGGAGGAAGCCGCCGCCGCCGCCGCCGCCGCCGCCGCCGCCGGCCCCCCCCAGCACCAGCGCCCCGGGCCGGGGGGGGCGAGGAGGCGGGGGCGGCAGGACGGGGGGCGGGGGCGGCGGCGGCCACCTGGCCCGGACCACCCCGGCCCGGAGGGCCGTCAACAAAGTGGTGTACGATGACCACGAGAGCGAGGAGGAGGAGGAGGAGGAGGAGGAGGACATGGTCTCCGAGGAGGAGGAGGAGGAGGAGGAGGAGGACGGCGACGCCGAGGAGACCCAAGATTCCGAGGACGACGAGGAGGATGAGATGGAGGAGGACGACGATGATTCCGATTATCCGGAGGAGATGGAAGACGACGACGACGACGCCAGTTACTGCACGGAAAGCAGCTTCAGGAGCCATAGCACCTACAGCAGCACTCCAGGTACCCACCCGGCCCAGTTGCTGCAGACTCCCTCCCCACCTCCTGTGCCCTCCCCCCCTGGCTCGCTCCCTCTCTGGTCTCCCCCCTCCACCCCCCTCCCCCCCACCCCCGCCCCCGCCCCCCAAGCCGAGGGGAAACGCGACGGCACATCAAGTGGCAAAAAACTAGATTTACGAGAGGAAAGAGGCGCATTGTTCAAAATGGAGATTGCATTGTTGCAGTTTGCAGGCCACACACTCGCTCTCTCTTTCTCTCTCCCCCCCCGCACCCCCCACAACCCCCTCTTTTTCCTCTTCAGAATTTGTGCCAGTGCAGTGTCTCCACCGGGCAGGATTGAAACTTTGGCACACACGTACCCATTGCATTCGTTTTTCTCCCCTTGTTTTGGTTTGGTTTTTGGAATGAAAGAAGCCTCTTGTTTTGCAGACCTCTTTGCATTTCTAATGCGGTTTCTTTTAGATTTTTTTTTTAATTATATATCTGTTCCTTAAGAGGGAATTGAGGATTTTAGACAGATTGTGGCATACAGACACACGCAAAAACATCCTGCTCTTCACACCCCTCGCAGTGTGTGGTTTTTAAAATTGTGTTAAGGAAATGGATCAGTTGGGTTAGTAGGGGAGCCTTATCTGGTCCCTGCGTGTTTGTTTTTATTCTTGAGGGCTAATGGGCTCGTGCAACAGTTGCTGGTAAATGGCTGATTTAAAAAAAAAAAAAAAGAAGCAAAGTAGGAAACCAAAACAAAACAAATTTGGCAATTCATTGGATTCCAAATCATTTGGGTAAAATACAAAAAAAAAAAAAAAAGTAAGAAACCGCAGCAACATGCGTCTTAACTAATTCGGCCCTTTGGCTTCGCCTGAGAAATACAGTTTCGTGTCACCTGTTGCAGAAGATGTATAGTTGATCGCCAGACATAATTGCTGAAAGTGAACTTTTGGACCAATTTCTTAGTCACACGGCAGAAATACACAGGGATTTATTACAGAATGACTTTTTTTTTTTTTTCTTCATTCTGTTTCTAAGCATTAAAGTCTTCTCTGGATCTGTAATGAATTTCTCCAGGGTGACTTCTCTCCTGTTTTCTCACAGAAAGTTTCTCTAGGCTGGTGCGAGATGCAATATTTTTCTTTTTTTTTAATACACAATTGCTGCTTTGTATTAAATACGTAGTTGCGGATTACTAAATTGTGGGAAAAAGAGTAACTTGTAGCAATAACCTACAAGATTTTTCCTTTATATTTTTGTTAATCTGGATTTACTAAATTAGATTCCAGTTTTAAGAGCATTTATAAAGTGAAGTTTATGAGGAAATAGGATCTTAAAAAAGTAGTTAAGGTGTGTCACTTGTTTTTAATAGAGACTAGGGTAGTAGAAAAGGTTAAATTTAAATGTTTCCATTTTTTATAAATGCTTAACTGTTTATGGAGAAGTGTATTAAGCCGGCCGAAGTCTCACTTACGTTGTCCTAACAGCAAATGCAAAAGGTAATTTTCTTTTTTGCCTGACAGGATATCTGCCTGCCATTGCCCGGTGGTGGGGAGGAAGGGAGGCTGGCAGGAGAGCGAAGGGAATGAATCGGAGGAAGGGAGGCTGGCAGGAGAGCGAAGGGAATGAATCAAGTGTCAAGTATTTATGTCTTGTGTGTGGAAGGAACTGCACGCCACTTTTCATTTCTTGCCGACTTTTATAGTGATAGTTTTTACCTTAAGAAATCACACGTGGTTCTTGCTACCCAGAATTGAAAGACCCTTAGAGACTGAATTACACTATCTGAGGATAGTGAAGTTTTTTGGGCTAGACAGAGCTGAGGCAGTTTGGCAGGTCAGTTCAGCTAACCTTAACCTCTTTGAGTGACTAGTGAATAAATAATACTGTGTATATGCTGAGTTAAATTACAATTTGTGTTTAGGTTTTTTACAACACGCTTGTATATTTACGTACTTTCATGACGTTTTGTTATTAGTGGTACTTGTAGACTACTTTGTGTATACTTGAATTTAAGGATTATATATCCTTGTGTTAATCTTACATCCCCTGCACTTCCTAGTACAGTGTCTTGCACCTAGCAGCTGCTCATCAAAGATTGGTCAGATAGATGATTGTTAGGTGAGAGCTTGTAATAGATGAAGTTTTGATAATTCCCCAGTGAGTGCCATAGCTCCTAAATATTTTGGATTTGGGAAACTAAAAATTGATCTTAATTAGATTTTGCTGGTTTGACAAGTGAGTGTTTTCAGTAGCAGAGTTAGTGTGTTTTGAGCTCTTCTTTCATATGACTTGCCAGGCATTTTCCCCTCTTTATTGGATGTGGTGTTAACTTGTTGGGTGTTTTACTTTATGAAACACATTATTCCTCAAGATCATGGTAAAAGGGATCATGCATTTTGTGTTCTAAACTTTGAGAATATGTGCACTTGCTAGGATGAGTAACAACAATGCATGACAGTGAGCTGTTGAGGCCAAGTACCAGTTTCATTGGTTTTATTGTCTGTACTTACAGACAATAAAGGCTGGGGAGATGGCTATCAGGTAAATGTGTATATGTCTGTATGTTTGGGAAGAAAAACCGTTCTGGGACTGATAACCCGGGAGCACAGAAAGAAATGTGATTGGTAGATTTGAATCCTGTACTGTCAAGGCTAAAAAAGGATTTTACTTTATTGGCAATTTAGAACAATTCGATTAATTTTTGTAGACTAGAACATTGGTTTAAGTACTGATATATTAAATTCCTACCATAAGAAATTATTCGAAAAAATAAATTATTTGTTAGTCTGTTCATCTCTTGAGTGGTTCGTAGGTAATAGGACTTCGTGATGCAGAGATGTTGCTTAATATCATGAGCTTACTTCTCTAAAATCATAGATTTTTTAAAAGTTTATTTATTTATTTTAAAGATTTTATTTATTTATTCATGAGAGACACAGAGAGAGAGAGGCACAGACATAGGCAGAGAGAGAAGCAGGCTCCGTGCGGGGATTCGACCCGGGGCTCCAGGATCATGCCCTGAACTGAAGGCAGATGCTCAACTGCTGAGCCACCTAAAGTTTATGTTTTTAGTAATCTTTATATGCATCATGGGCCTCAAACTCATAACCCTGGGATCACGAATCACATGCTCCTACTGAGCCAGCTAGGTACCCCTAAAATCATAGATTTTAAAAAGTATTTTCATTGGAGATTAAATGTTTTCCTTTTATGAGAGAAAAAATTTAAATGGGTTCATAAGGTAGTCACAGGACAATAGAAATGGCAGTTAATACAAAATTGAAATCATCTAGTTTTGCTTCAGCTAGTGGCATTTGGCTGAAAAAGGCTTTTATTTATTTTTAGTGTTTAACTTAGAGTTACTTCAGCATATAGGTCATATGACATATTTTTTAGGTTTTACTTACTTTAGAGAGTGGGTGTGGGCATGAGGGGGGGGGAGGGTCAGAGGCAGAGGGAGACAATCTCAAGCAGATTCCACACTAAGTGTGGAGCCTGACACAGGACTGGGTCTCAAGACCCTGAGATCATGACCTGAGCTAAAACCAAGAGTCCACACTTAACTGATGGAGCCACCCAGAGGCCTTGTTTTTATGATACACGTTGTCAATACATTGTGAAAGATCACATAGAAAATCTGTTTCGAATAAGCATTTGGTGTTGTGACAGCACATTTGAAATCAAGCACTTGCTAAATTAAAAAAAAATTAAATCATATTTCAAACTGAATAGTTTTTGCATTTAACTTGTGTGGGACTTCTGAGGTATTATACTTAGCTGAATTTTTTTTAACTTAGCTGAAATTTTGAAATTTGGAACCTCTGATGACTTCAGAAAGCTAAAGTCCTGATGTTTTCCTGGGAGAGTTAGTGATTTATGTCCTGTAAGGATTCTGACAGAGGAGAACAGTGGCATAGATGCCATGAACGAACTCTCGATTTATCTGAAGCAGAATTTTTTTCTAAAGATTTTATTCATTTATTCATGAGAGACAGAGAAAGAGAGGCAGAGACACAGGCAGAGGGAGAAGTAGGCTTCCTTCGGGAAGTCTGATGTGGGACTTGATCTCAGGACCCCGGGCTCACAAGCTGAGCCAAAGGTGGACGCTCAACCACTGAGCCACCCAGGCGCCCCTGAATTTGTTACTGGTTTGGTAGTATTTATTCCCTCCAATGTCAACCAAATGTCTTTTTGGTATTTGTGTGATGCCTGATTGCTCCAAGTGAAGGACAAAGTGCAGTAGAGTTAGAGATGGGCAGTCGGGGAGTAGAGGGGGAGTTGGTGTGGGTATATGCTTCTTTGATGGCCATGTGCAAGGTGAGGATGGATAGATCAAGGGGAGCAGTATGAACTGAGGCACTGATATTTATTTATTATAAAAAAGATTTTGTTTGTTTATTCATGAGAGAGACACAGAGAGAGGCAGAGACATAGGCAGAGGGAGAAGCAGGCTCCCTGTGAGGAGCCCGATGCATTCGTTCATTCAGCATATATTCATTGCATACTTCCTGGAGCTGGACATAGGAGCTAGTAAGATAACTATTGCCTCTGACCTTACAGAGCTAATTGTCCCTCGAAGCCCTGGACATGTACATGGGCAATTATAAAATACAGAAAAACTCTATTTTGGGAGGAATAGGACTCTACAGGTGTTCAGAGGAGATCAAGATGATTAAATTCCTTAAAATATTAAAAATAAATTGATTTTGATTAAAAAAAAAAAAAGGATCACAACCTGAGCCAAAGGCAGACACTCAACCCCTGAGCCACCCAGGTGCCCCTGATTTTTTTTTTTTTTAAAGTTATATCTACACTTAGTGTGGAGTTTTAAAGTGTGGGCAATCTTAAATTTCCTGGCTTAGCAAGAGCCTGAATATGTGACTAAGAAATAAGCTATAAAAGTCTGTAGTTGGGCAGTATCTAGAGAATCAGGCTATTACTTTCCGCTTTTCATCTGTAGGGTAAATATTGGGCTCAATCAGTGATCCTCGTTTTTCACTCCTGGGACACCCAAGGTATATGCTGTATTGCCATCGGCAGCATGCTGGAGAGTGAAACAAAACCAAATCAAATCATGGAGATGCTGTTAAGCCACCAGTGCAGCCAGCTTGCCATTTCCCCCAAATTGAGAGGATGACTGGAGGAGGTGTTTTCTGAAGCCCTCCCTCCCCCATCTGTTTCAAACCTATATCATTTGTGAGTATTGGTGATCAATCAGAAGATCCAGAAACAAGTAGAATATAATTTCAGTGTGATGTTAACAAGTTTAGCATAGCTTCTCTACTGCATTATGGATTGGAAGAAGATGAGATAGCTAGTGGGCACCTGGATGGGTTTTGAAGCACTGAATGCAAGATCAACTTCCGCAGGTATTTCAGGTACCTGAGACCTTGACAACATCAGAAGTATAGATGGAGATGAATGCTTAGGTATATGTATCTGAAGAGGTTAAACATGAGAATTGGAAGAAAGAAAATGAGGGCCCTGAAGAGTTATTAAAATGTTGGGGAACATGGGGCACCTGGGTGGGCTCAGTTGGTTAAGTATCTGCCTTTAGCTCAGGTTATGATCCCAGGGTCCTGGGATTGAGGCTTCCTGTTCAGTGGGCAGTCTGTTTCTCCCTCTCCCCTGCTGGTGCTCTTTCTCACAATCTCTCTCTGTCTAAAGTAAGTAAATAAAATATTTATTTATTTATTTATTTATTTATTTTTAAAGATTTATATATTTATTCATGTGAGAGAGAGAGAGAGAGAGGCAGAGACATAGGCAGAGGGAGAAGCAGGCTCCATACAGGGAGCCTGATATAGGACTCGATCCTGCATCCCAGGATCATGCCCTGAGCCGAAGGGAGATGCTCAACCACTAAGCCACCCAGGTGCCCCAATAAATAAAATCTTAAAAAAAAAAAAAAAAAAAAAAGTTTTGCCTCATGATCTGTGAGGGGTAAAGAGATAAATCTGAGGTATGCCTGAGGTATGCAGTAATGAATAGTCTTGTGTACAGTTCATGTTCATCTTCTCTGGCATGTATTTGGAGCTATATTGAAATGTGTATGCACAGCACCACTGAGGAAGTTGAAGCTAAGAACTCTGATCTTTTCTGTTAGATTCTCCTTTCCTGTGTTCTTTGACTGCAGGAGGTGTGTAGGGAATGAGAAGGCGGTGGTTGTGGTGGGGGACCAATAATTTGGGTGACACGGACAGGAGCCAATCCTAGTAGATGCTGTCTTTGCATTGAATAGATTCCTCCCTTCTTGCTCCTTAGGATTTCCACTTCCCAGGAGTCATCTTCCCAGAAGTATTCCCAGAGTACTGTTGCTTTCCTTGTTTTTTTTTTTTTATTTTTTCTCTCGTTGAATCCTTGCTTATAGTTGTTATAGCCTAACTTTCATAATTGAGCACTAGTTTAGCACTGACCCTCAATCTAATTTTTTCATGCTTTCAGTTCTTTAAAAGATATTTCAGGAGATATTTCTTAAAACAAACTTAAACTTGTAAAATGCACTTTAAGATTTTATTTTATTTTAAAGATTTTATTTATTTGAAAGAGAGAGAGTGCTCACATACAAGCAGGGGGAGCAGCAGAGGGAGAGGGAAAAACAGGCTGTCCACAGAGCAGGAAACCCAACTCGGTGCTCGATCCAGGAGGCTAGAATCATGAACCGGGCCAAAGGCAGACACTTAACCAGCTGAGCTACCCAGGCATCCCTAAGATTTTATTTTTTTAAGTAATCTCTGTACCCAGCATGGAACTTGAACTCACAACCTTGAGATCAAAAGTTGCACACTCCACCGACTGAGCCAGCCAGGCATCCCTGCAAAATGCACTTTAATAGTTGGGAAATAAAATGGGATGCCTGGGTAGCTCAGTTTGTTAAGGGTCTTGCTCTTGATTTCAGCTCAGGTCTTGATCTCAGGATCGTGAGTTCAAGCCCTGTACTTTAAAAAAAAAAAAAAAAAGATGGAAAGTCAGATCATACAAAAGAATGAAAATGCATATAACTAAATGCAATTACATTTTGTTTATTGATATATATCAAATTATTTCATGTTTTTCTAGATCCTAAGTTATATTACTCAAATATTGTACCTTGACTGCTGAATAATTTTTAAAAGTAGTAACAGTAATAGCTAACATTTTTATTTTATTTTTATTTATTTTATTTTTTTATTTTTTATTTTTTTAATTTTTATTTATTTATGATAGTCACACACAGAGAGAGAGAGAGGCAGAGACATAGGCAGAGGGAGAAGCAGGCTCCACGCACCGGGAGCCCGACGTGGGATTCGATCCCCGGTCTCCAGGATCGCGCCCTGGGCCAAAGGCAGGCGCTAAACCGCTGCGCCACCCAGGGATCCCATAGCTAACATTTTTAGACATCAGAATTGCTGAGTAGCATTTGGGTGGCTGAGTCAGTAAAGTGTCTGACTCTTGATTTCAGCTCAGATAAATTTTTTAAAAATTTATTTTATTTTTTAAAAAGATTTGTTTATTCATGAGAGAGAGAGAGACAGACAGACAGACAGACAGACAGACATAGAGGGAGAAGCAGGCTCTTTGCAGGAGCCGGATGTGGGACTCAATCTTGGATCCTGGGATCATGACCAGAGCAAAGGAGCCGCTCAGCCAACCACTGAGTCACAGAGGCGTCCCTCAGCTCAGGTCTTGATTTTAGGTTTGTGAGTTCAGGGTCTGAGTTGAGTTGCACATTGGGCATGGAGCTATTAAAAACAAAAACAAAAACAAAACAAAAAACCAAAGCTAAATAGTTAAATAATTCTTTTTTTTTTTAGTTAAATAATTCTTCAGTATTTAATAATTTCATTTTATATTTTTATAAATTCCTTTTTTGTTTTAAAGATTTTATTTATTTATTCATGAGAGAAAGAGAGAGAGGGGCAGAGACACAGGCTGAGGGAGAAGCAGGCTCCCTGCAGGGAGCCTGACGTGGGACTGGATCCCAGATCTCCAGGATCAGGCCCTGGGCCGAAGGCGGCACTAAACCGCTGAGCCACCCGGGCTGCCCTAATAATTCCATCTTAAAAATAGCTTTATTGAGGGAGTCCCTGAGTGGCTCAGTCAGTTAAGCATCTCACTTTGGCTTGGGTCATGATCTCAGGGTCCTGGGATTGAGCCCCATATCAGGCTCCCTGCTCAGTGGAGAGTCTGCTTCTCCCTTCCCCTCTGCCCCTCCCTTACCTGTGCACACTCACTTGCTCTCTTTCTCAAATAAATACATTTTAAAAAAGGCTTTATTGAGATATACATACTATAAATAAAATTCACCCCTTTTTAAAGTATATAATTCAGTGGTTTTTATTTTTTTTAAAGATTTTATTTATTCATGAGAGGCAGCGAGAGAGAGAGAGAGAGAGAGAGAGAGAGAGAGAGAGAAAAGAAAAGAGAGAGAGACACAGGCAGAGGGAGAAGTAGGCTCCATGCAGGGAGCCTGATGTGGGACTTGATCCTGGGTCTCCAGGATCAGGCCCCAGACCGAAGGTGGCGCTAAACCTCTGGGCCATTGGGACTGCCCAATTCAGTGGTTTTTAATAAATTCACAGAATTGTGCAACCATCACCACTCCTGAATTTCAGACCATTTTTAAATCACCGCTCCCCGTCCAGGAACTCATACTTACAGCAATCACTTACTGTTCTCTCCTTCCCCCTTTGCCATTCCTTGGCAACCACTGCTTTCATTCATTATCTATTGGTTTGCCTCTTCTGGATATTTCATATAAATGGAGTCATACAATATGTGGCTTCTTTCATTTAGCATGTTTTATTTTTTTTAAAGATTTTATTTATTTATTCATAGAGACACAGAAAGAGAGAGAGAGAGAGAGAGAGAGAGAGAGAGAGAGAGGCAGAGGCAGAGGCAGAGAGAGGCAGAGACAGGCAGATGGAGAAGCAGGCACCATGCGGGGAGCCTGATGTGGGACTCATTCGCAGGTCTCCAGGATCAGTCCCTGGGCTGAAGGTGGTGCTAAACCGCTGCGCCACCAGGGCTGCCCCCCCCCTTTTTTTTTAATATTTTATTTATTTAAGCATAATGTTTTCAAGGCTCATGCGTGTTGTAGCATATATTAGTACTCTATTTGAATAATATTCCACTATATGGATATACTGCATTTTGCTTACACATTCATCAGTTGATGGACATTTGAACTGTTTTTACTGTTTGGCTATTGGGAATATTGCTCTTGTCAACATTTGTGTATAGGTTTTTGGCTGGCAATGTTTTCATTTCTCACAGGTATATTCTAGGAGTGGACTTGCTGGATCAATACAAGTACAGTTTTATTTTATTATTATTATTTTTAAAGTTATTTAAATGACCTTTACACCCAATATGGGGCTTGAACTCAACACTGAGATTAAGAGTCACATGTCTTCTGACTGAGCCAGCCAGGCACCCTGCAAATACAGGTTTCCCCCCAATACAGTTTTTAAAAATAATTTTATTTAGATATTTGGTTACAATAGTTTTTTTCTTTTTAAAAGATTTTATTTATTTATTTGAGAGGAGAGTGCACATGAGGAGGGGCAGAGGGAGAGGGAGAAGCGGACTCCCCTGCTGAGCAGGGATCCGGACACTCGATTCCAGGACTCCGGGATCATGACCTGAGCCATAGGCAGATGCCTAACCAACTGAGCCACCCCAGGAGCCTCTTGTTACAATAGTTGTTGTTGTTTTTTTTTAATATTTTATTTATTTATTCATGAGAGAGAGAGAGGCAGAGACATAGACAGAGGGAGAAGCAGGCTCCATGCAGGGAGCCCGATGTGGGACTCTATCCTGGAACTCCAGGATCATGCCCTGGGCAGAAGGTGGTGCTAAACCGCTGAGCCACCGGGTTGCCCACAGTAGTTTTCAAAACAGTTCTTGGGGCACCTGGGAAATCAACAGTATGACTTCACTTATACTAGTCCTTCTCTGACGAATCCTTCTGGAATAAATTCTCCAAACTGACCTAAGGCAATCTAGAGGTCAGAGATAATTTGGAAGACTTACAAACCAGCTTTCATTCATTCTAAGAGAACTGTTTTGTTTTGTTTTTTAAGACTTTATTTATTTATTTGAGAGACAGATAGCAACAGAGATACCATGAGCAGGGAGGAGAGGGGACTGGTGGCAGGCATTGGAGGCATCTGCATATGTTAAGCCCACCACAAAATTTTAGGCTATCATGATATATGAAAATCTGAGGAGTCTAGATAAATCTTTTGTGTGTGTCAAGGATCTAGAGGGGTGGGCAGCCCCGGTGGCGCAGCGGTTTAGTGCCGCCTGCAGCCCAGGGTGTGATCCTGGAGACCTTGGATCGAGTCCCACATTAGGCTCTCTGCATGGTGCCTGCTTCTCCTTCTGCCTGTGTCTCTGGCGCGTTCTCTCTCTCTCTCTCTCTGACTCTATGAATAAATAAATAAAATCTTAAAAAAAATAAAGTGCATATAGTATAAAAAAAAAAAGGATCTAGAGGGGTAGCATACAGCAAAGAATTTTTTTTTTTTTTTTTAGGGGGCAGCCCGGGTGGCTCAGCGGTTTAGCGCCTCCTTTGGCTCAGGGCGTGATCCTGGAGACCCGGGATCAAGTCCCAAATCAGGCTCCCTGCATGGAGCCTGCTTCTCCCTCTGCCTGTGTCTCTGCACCTCTCTCTGTGTCTCATGAATAAATAAATAAAATCTTTTAAAAAAATTAAAAAAAATAAAGATATCTGTTTAAAAAAGAATTCTTTTTTTTAAGATTTTATTTATTCATGAGAGAGACAGAGAGGGAGAGAGGCAGAG
The DNA here is from genome assembly GCF_905146905.1 of Nyctereutes procyonoides. Lineage (NCBI taxonomy): Eukaryota > Metazoa > Chordata > Mammalia > Carnivora > Canidae > Nyctereutes > Nyctereutes procyonoides. The sequence goes on along the minus strand of NW_026575020.1, from coordinate 47,166,264 downwards.
ACACAGGCAGAGAGAGAAGCAGGCTCCATGCAGGGAGCCCAATGTGGGACTTGGGACTCCAGGATCATGCCCTGGGAGGAAGCCAAGTGCTCAATTGCTGAGCCACCCAGGCGTCCCCAGCATGGAAATTTAAAGTTGAGAATCTGGATCGGACTTCACGAGTTTAAATCTGGGCTCTGTGATGGTGGGCTCTTTGCTTAATAGTCAGTGTCTCACTTTCCTCATTTGTAAAATGGAGATATCATAGTACTTAATTCAGGGTGTCATGAGGGTTAAATGGTTAATATTGTGAAATGCCAAAACAGTGCTTGCATGTGGTAAATATTCAACAGGTATTAGCTATTATTATCTTTTGGTTTGTTCCTGATCTGAAGATGGAGAGTATTTGAAGATGTAGGGACCTCACTTCCAGTATAGTGAGATGTCATCTAGGGGCACCTGGGTGGCTCAGTCTGTTAAGCATTCTACTCCTAATCTCAGCTCAGGTCTTAATCTCAGAGTCATGAGTTCAAGCCACAAAAAAGGCCTTTAAAAAAAAAGTAAAAGGAGGTCATCTGACTCACAAGGTATAAACATATTTTGAGAACCACATGTAAGAAAAAAAAAAAGCATTACAACAGAGCTTTATTTTCCCCCTTTAAAAAGAAATATTAATTTACCCATTTAAAAAGTTTGATTAAAAAAAAAAGTTTGATTTACCTACTATCTGACTTACTCCGGAATTATGGTAGATAATATATTTACTTCATCAGAGTAGAAAAAAGCACTCTTGATGCTTCTAAGTCTTGGTAGTTTGTGTTGCCTTTCTCTGCCTGTTCCTTCAACACCAGTTTTCCAGGTTTTCAAATCTGCCCTCTCACTGTCTCCCTCCTTCTCCGGAGAGCTTATCTGTTTTCAAGTTTTTAAAAATTGCAATGAAAAATTATAAAAATAGCACAGATTTACTCTTTTGGGAAAATACACATAACACAAAGATGAAAATGAAAATCTGTAATCTCATCAACCAAAGATAAGTCCTGGGAATGTTTTTATACCATTTCCTGTAGTGTTTTTACCTATATATTTTTAAAAAGGTACAACTAGGGATGCCTGAGTGGCTCATTTGGTTGAGCGTTTGGCTCTTAGTTTTGGCTCAGGATCCTGAGATTGAGCCCCATGTCCAGCTCTGTGCTCATCGGGGAGTCTGGGGATTTTCTCTATCCTCCTCCCCACTTACATGTGTATGCACATGTACAAGCTCTTTCTCTCTCTCTCTCTCTCTCTCAAATATTTTTTTAAAGGTACAACTTAGGTTATATTAAACAAACAATGTTTTTACTTGATATTTAGGAAGATTTTGGTGTATCATTGTTTTTATCAAAGTGTAGTATATGAACATAGATGATATAAATTAAAATTGTGTTAAAGGCTCACAGAGAACAAAAGCAATTCCCTGCCATACCTTGTTCTACCCAAGACCTCTCCAGAGGCAGTAGCTTTCAATTCTTGTAGCTGTTTTTCCCCCCACTTGGTATTTACCACAGTATTTTAAAGTAATATGATTATATTTGGTTTATCAGTTTTAGACATTTCTCTTTTGATTTGTTAATGGTAGATGAAGTTAGCCCTATTATAATTACTTTTACTTTTTCCTTATCCTTTCATTATAGTTATAGCATGATTCTTGGATAAATGTAGAGGGATTGGTTTCCCTACCAAGGCTATGTAAATATTGACAATGGAACCAAATAACATGCTGTGATAATGATTATAATAACTAACACTTTTCCTGGAGTTATTGCCTTAGTTTTTCACTTCCTTAATGTTCTGCATATTGAGCCCAGTGCACTATCAAGTCTGTAAAATATCTTATCACTTAACTATTTTCCAAACTCTCATGTGTAACAATTCCATTTTTTTTCCTTGTTGGTCTCCCTTCTGCACCCTTCCGCGTTTCTCTTTTCACCTGAACTGATTGCTCTGTAGATCTGTTGAACATTACAGTGGAACTTCTTTTTGCTGCTTCCCCATGTAGATTCTGTTTCTTGAGTCCTAGGTTTTTCCTAATTTACTTCTTTTTTTCAGTACAACCTCTAATTGCTTCCTAAGAATGGGTGCATCAGAAATAAACTTAAAAAAAAAATCACTGTATGTTTGAAAATGCCCTTTGTGACCCTAATACTTGATAGTTTGGCTGGGTATAGGATCCTAAATTAATTAATTAATTAATTTTAAAGATTTTATTTATTTGAGAGAGAGGGAGAAGGAGACTCCCTGCCAATGAGCCCTGATGAAGGGCTTGATCCCAGGACCCTGGGATCATGACCCGAGGTGAAGGCAGACACCCAACCAACAGAGCCACTCAGGCACCCCTAGGATCCTTAATTAATTAAGTAAAAGATTTTATTTATTTATTCATGAGAGAGAGAGGGGCGGGGGCAGAGACACAGGCAGAGGGATAAGCGGGCTCCATGCAGGGAGCCGATGTGGGACTTGATCCCGGGTCTCCGGAATCACACCATGGGCTGAAGGTGGCGCTAAACCACTGAGCCACCGTGGCTGCCCAGGATCCTAAATTTAAAAATCAGTTTCACTTGAAAGATTTGCTTTATTGTATTCCAGCATCTAGTGTTGCAGTTGAGAAGTCTAGGGTCTTTCTGATTACTTCTTTTATGTGTGACCTGTTTTTTTCCTTTCTGAAGCATTTAGGCTCTTTTTATGGTCTCCAGTATGATGAAGTTTTGCAGTGATCATATCCCTTGATGTGGCTTTTTTTTCCTTTCATTGTGCTGAAGGAACAGCACAATGTTCCTTGGGGGCTCCCCCTTTTTAAATTAAATTTTTTTTTTTTTTTTAATTTTAAGTAAACTCACTGCTGCATGTGGGTCTCGGACTCATGACCCTGAGGTCAGGACTCTCACACTGCATTGACTAGACCAGCCAGTTGCCTCTTGGTGGGTCCTTTTAATATGGAGATTTGTGTTCTTTAGTTCTGAGAAATTTTTTTCTATTATTTGCTCATTTTCCCCCAAATCTGCTCATTTTGCTTCTTGAATTTCTAGTTAGTTAGATGTTGGATCTTGTAGACTGATCTTACTAAATTTTTTGTCATTTAAAATTCTTGTCTTTTCTTTTGGTCTGCTTTCTGGGAGATTTCTTTCTCTTCCAAGCCTTCTGTTAAGTTTTTATTTCAGCTATTAGATAATTTCTAAAAGCTGCTTTCTTTGTTTTTTTTCATAGCATCCTGTTTAATGATATATCTTCTTTTATTTCTTATTCTAATTTTAAAAATTATTGAAGTACACTGTACCTATACAGTAAAATTCACTCTTTTAGTGGACAGTTTTGACTCTTAAATTTTGGCACATACAGGCATGTAACCACCACCACCACGAGTGTGGAACATTATCTGGCCCCAATTCCCTTGTGTTCCTTTAGCCAACTCTTTCCCCTTCTTTTCACCCTGCGCCACCACTGATATATTTTCTGTTCTGTAGTTTTTCCCTTTTACTGAATATTATATAAATAGAATTATATGCTACTTAGCCATTTGAGTCTGGCTTCTTTTACCTAGCATAATGAATTTGAGATTCATCCAAGATACTGCTTTTATAAATAATTCATTCCTTTTTATCGCAGTTGGTTGTCCATTATGTGGATGTACCACACTTGGCTCACCAGTTCAAGAACATTTCAGTTGTTTTCAGGTTTTAGAGGTTTTAAATAAAGTTGCTGTAAACATTCACCTACAGGTTTTTGTGTAAATACTAGTTTTTATTTCTTTTGGGTAAATACCTAGGAGTGGAATTGCTAGGTTATATGCTATGTATATTTTAATCATATATGAAACTGCCAGGGGCACCAGGGTAGCTGTTGACTAAGTATCTACCTTTGGTTCAGGTCATGATCCTGGGCTCCTGGGATTGATTCCCACCTTGGGCTCCCTGCTCAGTGAGGAGTCTGCTTCTCTTTCCTCCTCTGCTCCCTGCCCCCCCCCCCCCCGCTTGTTCTCTTTTTCTCTCTCTCAAATAAATAAATAAAATTAAAAAAAAAAAAAAAAGAGGGTGGCCCAGGTGGCTTAGCGGTTTAGTGCTGCCTTCAGCCCAGGGCCTGATCCTGGAGACCCGGGATCAAGTTGCACATTGGGCTCCCTGCATGGAGCCTGCTTCTCCCTCTGCCTGTGTCTCTGCCCCCGCCCCCTCCCGTCTCTGTCTCTCATTAATAAATAAGTAAAATCTTAAAAAAATAAAAAATAAAAAGAAACTGCCAAACTGTTTTCCAAAGTAGTTTTACCATTTTTCATCCCCAGAAACAATGGATGAGGATTCAGCCATTATAATATGTATATAGTGGTATGTTTCATTATGGTTTTAATTTGCATTTCCCTAATGATTACTGATGCTGAACATCTTTTCATGTGCTTATTTGCTTGTCTGTGAAGCAGATCTTTGGTGAAGTGTCTGTTGAAATATTCTGCCAAATTTTTAATTGGGTGTGTTTGTTTTCTTGTTCTTGAATTTAGAAAGTTAGCTAACAATAATTATTTATGTTATATAATTTCCCAGAGCTCTTTCCTCTGTTCCTTTTTCAGACCATCTTCTTCTTGGACATGATACCCTCTTTTATTTCTCTGAGGGCATTTATTACCTTTTTTTAAACTTTATTTCTTTTGTTACCTTAGATTCCATTCTTTTGTTTTTATTTTTGTTTTGTTTGTTAAGTAGGCTCTATACCCAGGGTGGGGCTTGAACTCACAACCCTTAGATCAAGAGTCACATGCTCTACTGACTGAGCTAGTCACGGGCTCCAGATTCCATTCTTTTGTTTCAGTTCTAATAATGGAGGCGTTTTTTTTAAATATCTCATGATCCTTAGCTGTTCTTAGTTTTAGATGTGGAGTGAGATGCTGGATAGTGGGTGGCTGGGGTTTCCCAACTGGTAGGTTTCATTGTGAGGTGATTGGGCAGTGAGCCAACCTTTTCTTTGGTGGAACCCCAGTATTTGTTATTTTTGTGTGTTTTTGTTTTTTACACTTTTATTTTTCTCCTGTAAGTCTGTTTGTTGTCTTAAAGAAAGATGTCTTAAATCTCTTTCCTGTGGCTGGAACTTAGGGGTCTGAGAAAGAATGTATGCCCAGTACTTTGGGAAGGTAAGTGGAGGAAGGTAGCTAGGGCTCTGACCTTAGAGTACATGCTACTAAATTTCCCATTTAGGAACCCTGAGCTTTCTAAGCCCAATGGTCCAGGAGTCCTGGGGCCTCCAGATCATTACCTATATTATTGTTCCTCCCCTCTGCCTCTGAATGTTCTTAGAATGGAGACTTCTGCAAAGTCAGATACCTCTTCTCCCAGTTTCCACATTCCACAAATTTACTGAAAATTGCTATGTCTCCTCTCCTCTCTCTCTCTCTCTCTCTCTCTCTTTTGGACTTTTTCTCCTTTCTACCACTTTTATTGAGATATAATTGACACATAAAATTATATTAGTTGTGTACAACATGATATGATATAGTAAAATGTTTCTCTAATAAGTTAATATTCATCATTTAATATAGTTAAAACTTTTTTTCTTGTGATGAGAACTTTTAAGATCTACTCTTTAAGATTTTTATTTATTAGAAAGAGTGTGTATAAGTGGGAGGAGGGGCCGAGAGAGAAGGGGAAGTAGACTCTGTTGAGCATGGTGCCCAACACGGGGCTCTATCCCGGGACCCTGGGATCATGACCTGAGCTGAAGGCAGATGCTTAACTGAGCCACCCAAGGGCCTCTGTGATCTACTATTTTGGTTCTTTTTTTAAGATTATTTATGTATTTGACAGAATGAGAGGGGGGCAAGCTGGGGGGAGTGGCAGGCAGAAGGAGAGGGAGAAGCAGACTCCCCATGGAGCAGGGAACCCAGTGCAGGACTTGATTCCAGGACCCTGGGTGATGATCTTGGGGTCGTGAGATCAAGCTTTGAGTTGAGCTCCGCGTTGAGTGTGGAGTCTGCTCTAGATTCTCTCTCCCTCTTCCTCTGTCCCTCCCGCTTGTCATTCTCATTCTCTTTCTCTAAGATAAATAAATCTTAAAAAAAAAAAAAAACTTCAAAGAGATACAGAGATGGATAAGAAATGGTCCTTTTTAGGGTGCCTGGGTGACACAGGCTTTTGACTCTTGGTTTCAGCTCAGGTTGGGATCTCAGGGTTGGACTCTGGGCTCTGCTGGGCGTCTGCTTGGAATTCTCCCTTTACCTCTGCCTCCTCCCCTGCCCCACTGCCACCCTGTTCTTATGCACACACATGCTCTCTCTCAAATAAGTAAATAAATCTTCAAAAAAAAAATGGTCCTTGTTTTCAAGGTCTTTATTCTTTCGAAGAAGGAATAATAGCACAGTGCATCAGTAGCTCTAGCATAGGGTAGACTATGGGAAGTGCTGTATGGAAAAAGATAAATTAGGGAAAGAAGTCGTATTCTATTATTGGGAGATCAGAAGCAGAGTCCAGAAAAGATGGAGTTTTAGATGTTTTATAAGTTAGGTAGGTTTCTCCAAGTGGAGGTTGGCTAGGAAGAGAAAGGAGGATGTGAATTCTAACAGATGGATAGAATGATGCATGTTGAGGGGCTACTTGTTTGTGGTGTGAGTGTTGAGATAAGACTGTAGAGAAAGGGAGATTGTATTTTGGTGCAATTTGAATAAATGCCAGTCTGAGAAATTCGTACTTAGTTGACAGTTATTGTATGTTTTATTTTTTTATTTTTGTTTTTTTTTTTAAAGATTTATTTATTTATTCATGATAGACATAGGGAGAGAGAGAGAGGCAGAGACATAGGCAGAGGGAGAAACAGACTCCATGCCGGGAGCCTGACACGGGACTTGATCCTGGGTCTCCAGGATCGCGCCCTGGGCCAAAGGCAGGTGCTAAACCGCTGAGCCACCCAGGGATCCCCTCATTGAATGTTTTAAAACTGGACGTGTCATGATAAAGCTGATGACAGAAAAGTAATAATCTGGGTTTGGTGTATAGGATTTATTGTAGTAGGAGAAGGCTAATAGGACCTTTTTTTTTTTTTTTTTTTTTTAAGTAGACTCTACACCCAGCCTGGAACTCAATGCAAAGCTTGAACTCACAACCCTGAGATCAAGACCTGAACTAAGATCTAGAGTCGGATGCTTAACTGAGCCACCCTAGCGCCCCTAGAATATGACTTTTAATAGCTATATAAGGTTCCATTCTAAGGCTTTACCAAAATAGTTAAGCTGTACTCTATTGTTTGCTATGATTACCTTTAATGGCTGTTCTTTTAGATAAAACCGTGGTTCACATCCCTGATTTTTTTTTTTAAGGCTTCACTGTGTATCACTAATATGCATGCATACATTACATGTAACATACATAATATATAATTTATATAATATGCATATTGTATCTAACATGATGTATCAGTATATTATAAATACAGTAAATGTATTTTCACCAGCAGTATACAAATATATATTTCACCAGCTGTCATTTTGCCAGCACTGTTATTTATAAAGCATCTTTGGATTCAGTGGGTTAAAAGCTCTCTTGTTTGAATTTGTATTTCTTTGCTAATAAAATATAAAACTTTCATGGCCTCTGATTTCCATATCTGTTTGTAGTCATGATTTCTTTCCTGTATTTAAGTCATTAATGGATGAATACTTCTTGAAGCCTTCCACTTAGATGTTCTGTAGGCACATCACATCAAACATGTTCCAAATAGAATTCATACTTTAGTGACCACTCCCAACCTCCCATTTCCTTGCTTAGTGAATAATGACACCCACTGAATTGCCCAAGTCCGAAGTGAGGAAGTAACAAACTCCTCCCTGTGCCTCACCCTGTATATGCAGGAGTGTTACCAGATCCTATTCAGTTTACATATCTTTTAACTTTTTTGTTCTTTCATGCTAATAGTTCCCTAAATCAGGCCCTCTTCATCCCTCACTTGGACTCTTGAAGGAATCAGCTTGTCTGGCCTCCTTTCATTTATGTCCAGCCTTATCCTCTGTTGCTTCATTGATTTGTTCATTTTTTTAAAAAACCAAAACAAACCCTATTGAGTACCTGCTGTGTTCCAGGCACTATCTGGAATGGAGCCGGGAATAAATCCGATAAACCCCTGCCCTGATGTAGCAGGGAAGGCAACAAGTGTATCAGTAAGAGAAGTATTTTGAAAGAGGGCATGTAAATTTGATCTAGTTTGTGAGGGTCAAAGAAAGGTTCCCTGAAGAGCTGACAATTAAGCTCAAAATTAAAGAGAGGAAAGAGGATTGTAGGCCTTAGGAACATCATGTGCAATGGACTGGTGGGAACACCATCAAGGATTTTATAACAAGTAATGTGATCAGACTGCTGTTATTTATTTATTTATTTATTTATTTATTTATTTATTTATTTATTTATTTATTTATTTTCAGACTGCTGTTAAAGAGGTATCTTTGGCTATAGAGTGGAGAATGGATTCGAGTGGGATACAAATGGATGAAGGAAATTCCACTAATGAAGTAAACCACTTGACACATCTTGTACTAGGTCGGTGTCAGTGGGAGTGAAGAGAAATAATTAAATAATAAGAATTTAGGACTTAGAATGACCAATCTTAGTGAGATTGGTTAGGTGGGATGTAGTGAAGGACAGAAAGAGGTCAGGGATGAATTGACTTCTAAATTTCCCTTATTTCTCTTCTCTTTATTCACAACTTATTTTTCTTCATCTTAAATTTGATCAAGTAGTACTGAACTCTTTGTAGTTTCCTCATATACCTTATAGTTAGTTCTTCACTGCTGCGATGATTAACTCTTAGTCACCCAGCCATCACCTTGTCCAGCTTTTACCTTCTCTGATCACTGTTTACTTTTCCCCAAGTAGGGCTAAGTTCTTTTATTTCTTCCTTCACCCTGCAGAACCTTGTATACTTACATGTTGTTTAGTATCCAAATGTTTGGGGATTTTCTAGGTATCTTTTTTTTTTTTTTTAAGATTTTATTTATCTATCTATCTATCTATCTATTTATTTATTTATGATTTGGGGAGCTAGGGTAGGGGCAGATGGAGAGGGAGAGAATCCCAAGCTGACTCCCTACCGAGTGGGAAGCTCCATGTGGGGTGCAGTCTCAACATCCTGAGATCATGACTCGAGCCAAAATCAAGAGTTGAATGCTTAATGGACTGAGCCACCCAGGCAGCCTTCTAGATATCTTTCTGTTACTGATTTTTAATTTAATTCCATTGGGCAGCCCGGGTGGCTCAGCAGTTTAGCGCCGCCTTCAGCCCAGGTCGTGATCCTGCAGACCCGGGATCAAGTCCCATGTCAGGCTCGCTGCATGGAGCCTGCTTCTCCCTCTGTCTGTATCTCTGCCTGCCTCTCTCTCTCTCTTTCTCTCTGTCTCTCATGAATAAATAAATAAAATCTTAAAAATAAAATATAAAAAATAAAAAAAATTTAATTCCATTATGGTCAGATAATATACTTTGTATGACTTTAATATTGTAAAACATTTTTAGAGACTTATTTCGTGTCCCAAAATATTGTTGTCTAGGTGAATGTTCCAAGTGTACTTGAAAAGAAGGTGTATTCTATTGCTGAGTGGAATGTTCTACAAATACCAGTTAGGTTAAATTGGTTGCAGTACTGTTAAGATCTGTATCCTTGCTGATTTTTCATCTACTTGTATTGATTACTAAGAGGAGAGTGTTGAAATCTACAATTGTTGTTATGGAATTGCCTATTTCTCCTTGGAGTTCTATAATCTTCATATATTTTAAGGCTCTGTTATTAGGTGCATAAACATTCAGGAGGGATTATTTTATCCTCTAGATTATTTGATTCCGTTATCATTATATCCTTTGTTAAGATATTGTACTGAAATGGACTGTTGATTATCTGGTTGTTTTCTTCATGAGAACCTACATTAGGGCATAGTCTCATTCATCTCCTTCTTCGTGCCTGGCTCAATCTCCAGTATGCAGTAGGTAGCACAGGTACATGAGTATATGAGTTAGAGATAAGTCTCTGGATTCTTTCCACTCTTAACTTCTGTGCTGTCCATTATGGCAGCCACTAGCCACATGTGGCTATTTATTGATTGATTGATTAAAATTTTTTTTAAAGACTTTATTTTTCAGTAATTTCTTCACCCAGCATGGGGCTTGAATTTACAACCCTGAGATTAAGACTTGGATGCTCTACAGATTGGGCCATCCATAAGTGCCTCCAAGAACCACACATGGGGGTGCCTATTGTTAGAGGCAGTCAGTTAATATTTAGTTTTAGAAGATCTCTGATAAAATTAAGCTAAAAGTTATAGATGTGGGACAGAAGGGAAAGAGGGGTTACAATTCAGAGGCTTTTGGTTGGGAAATTTAATTTGGTAATTTAAGAATATTCCAGTATTATAAAAGCTTAACAGTTGTCTATGGGATAACTTAAGAGATACCAGTGTGGGGGGGAAAAAAAGGATACCGGTGTGTTCCAGTGTGTCTGTTCTCCTTCATAAAACCTCTTTTCAGGAATCTCTGATCAAATTATTTAGCTAATAGTTTTCAAGGAAACCACACACACACACACACACACACACATTTTACACATATATATGTATGTGTATATATATATTTTTAGTAGAATTCTTTTGTTACTTAACTGATGTTAAATTGCAACTATGGGACCTCCTGAGATTTGCTAAGAAAGTGAGTGCTTAAGACTTCTCTACTCATGGATATTTTTTAGAATTCACACACTTGGGAGACTGCATGGCCAAGTGATTCATATCAAATGGCTGAGTTCAGTAGGTTCAGTTTCTATATTTTCCTGTCATGGCTTCCTGCTTGATTTCAGTATGTTAACATTGCCTCCTTTTGGGATCTGTTTATAGTATATTCTATTTATGGAACTTAAAAAGTATTTCAGAAATGCACATATTAATCTGTGTGGAATTTCTCTTCTTGTCCTTATTTATTCTTTGTAATGCTTTTGCACAGCGATATCAAGATTTGTCTGAGGAAATAGTCCAACATTTAAAATAGCTAGTAAAATTTTAGCACTTTCCATTAGCGCAATTTTAACTGTTCTAGACATTGAAATAATTTCACATACTCCTTGAAGGCTTATTTAGCAAATTACCCCCTTCCCTTCTCTGATTCATGAACATATTCTGCTTTCAAGGTGTTATGCAAATAATAAAAAATTTAAAAGGTAGTTTTACTATAATTTCAGATAAGTATATGAACTTTTTGGGCCAAAATTATCCAGGTTTAATGCCTTTGATTTCTGATTTTCTGTAAACATAGAAAATTATTTCCTTCCAGATGTATTATCCTTGTTTGAGTTGTGAATCTTCCCTCTGTTTTAGAAGAACTCTAACAGGGCAGCCCTGGTGGCACAGCAGTTTAGCGCCGCCTGCAGCCCAGGGTGTGATCCTGGGGACCCAGGATCGAGTCCCACATCAGGCTCCTTACATGGAGTCTGCTTCTCACTCTGCCTGTGTCTCTGCCTCTCTCTCTGTGTGTGTCTCTCATGAATAAATAAATAAAATCTTTAGGAAAAAAAAAGAACTCTAACAGTGGAGATTGTTTATGGCAGGGGTCACCACCTCAAATGCCTACAGGGTTCAAGTATGTAAGCTAAAGACTTGAAATAGCGTCTTTTTTTTTTAATTAAAATATAACTGCATTTGCTGTTTAAATAGAGTCACCATATTGTACATTATATCCCCAGGCTTATGTGATTTTTAAATTAATTTTTTTTCTAGAATTTACCAAAGTTTACTCAGACTTTTAGTAGGTGGTGTTAGATATGGATCAGGCCCTACATCCTCTTCTCACCATCTTACTGGTAAATATCTTGTGATTTGAGCTTCCAGACTGAGGTCCCATGGGCTGATTTTTGTTTTGAGAATTTTCTGACTAGGTTAGAATGGAGTTCATTAATGTTTCTTTTTTTTAAAAGAGATCTCCTCTACCCAATGTGGAGATCATGCCCTGAGGTCATGACCAGAACCAAAATCGAGTGGGACACTTAACCCACTGAGCCACCCAGGCATCCTCTTTACTGCTTCTTAGTTTGAGTTTGACCTTAGAAAAGTCATTCTTCTGTGGGCCTCAGTTTTCTCATCTGTAAACTGTTGGCTGGATTAGATGATCTAATGGGCGGGGGATTGGTAAACTTTCTTTTAAATTGTCAGTAAATATTTTACATTTTATGAGTCCAACTCTGTTGTAGCTACTCAACTCTGCTATTGTAGTGCAAAAGCAGCCATACACAGTAAGTAAACAAATGAGCATGGATGTGTTTGAATAAAACTATTTACAAAAACAAGGTGTGGCTGGTCATGGTTTGTCAACTGCCATTTGACCTCTTGGCATTCATTAATCTGAGATTTGGATAATTAGGATAGGAAGAAAGCTTTGAACTTTTACATAACACTTCTGAAAGTCTAGGAAGAACTTTATTTTTGCTTTTCCCATATATATTAGGAAAGAAATAGAGAAAATTTTAAATTCAGAAAATTGCATGAATATTTTGGTCGCTCTCCTTTGGTAACCTTTTTTTTTGGTAACCATCTTTGTATGTTTGTGTATATATGGGTAAATGTGTAGAAACATACATTGTTATATCTGTAATTGGTTTTGTAAATCTTTTATACAGTAGACTCTTACTATATCTAAATAAAATTGTCTACAAAAATATCTACTCTCATGAACTTCTAGAGTGCCCATGGATTTTATTTTATATTTTACATTTTATTTTTTTTTTAAGATTTTATTTATTTATTCATGAGAGACACACACACACACACACAGAGAGGCAGAGACACAGGCAGAGGGAGAAGCAGGCTCCATGCAAGGAGCCCGATGCGGGACTCGATCCCGGGTCTCCAGGATCACACCCTGGGATGCAGGCGGCACCAAACTGCTGCGCCACCGGGGCTGCCCGCCCGTGGATTTTAAAAGTTAGTTTTGTACTTACCTATCTATTCTTTTTTGTATCTAATAACTTATTTGTTGATTGAGTTGAATTTTCTAGAAATGAAATAGTATCATCTGCAAACATGAGTCATATGCACAAATCTTTTCTTAATGTTTATATCTCCTTTTTTTCCTTTTTTCAAATTGCATTGTCTACTACCTCCAAAACAATGTTACAATGCTGGGCATCTTTGTGCTTTCCAAATTTAATGGATGGATGCTAAATTATGCTGGCTAGTGGATTGAAACCTTTAATTGTGTTGAGTATATTCACCTGTTTCGCTTTGCTTTCTCTCTGAGATTATTATTATTATATTTTTTAAAGATTTTATTTATTTATTCATGAGAGACACAGAGAGAGGGAGGCTGAGACACAGGCAGAGGGAGAAGCAGGCTCCATGCAGGGAGCCTGATGTGGGACTCGATCCTGGTACTCTAGGACTACGCTCTGGGCTGAAGGCAGATGCTTAACCGCTGAGCCATCCAGGGATCCCCTGAGATTATTTTTTTAATTAGATGTAGCTATTGTATTTTCTTAAATGTCTTCCTAGCCTCTTTTGAAATAATCATGTAATTTCTCATCACTATTTGTTCATTTTCTATTTTTTATTTTTATTTTTATTTTTTTTCATTTTCTATTTTTTAATTTAGTTTTGGTGATTAATTTCCTAACATTCCTTCACCCAGGATATACACTTTATTAGCATCCTTTTTTTTTTTTAAGAATTTCATTCTTTTTTTTTTTAAATTTTTTTTTTAATTTATTTATGATAGTCACAGAGAGAGAGAGAGAGAGAGAGAGAGAGGGGCAGAGACACAGGCAGAGGGAGAAGGAGGCTCCAAGCACTGGGAGCCTGATGTGGGATTCAATCCCGGGTCTCCAGGATCGCGCCCTGAGCCAAAGGCAGGCGCCAAGCTGCACCACCCAGGGATCCCTATTAGCATCCTTTTAATAACCTTTGTACCTCAGGCAAATTCTCCTTTGTCATCACCAGTTTAATCTGTTGTGCTCTGTCTTCTTTCTTTTTTTATTCTTTTTAATTTTGATCCCAGTATAGTTAACATACAGTGTTGTAGTGGTTTCTGGTGTACATATAGTGATTCAACACTTGCATACATCACCCAGTGCTCATCATAAGTATACTCCCTAATTTCCATCACCCATTTCATCTATCCCCTCACTTACCTTGCCTCATGTAATCATCAGGTCTCAATAGTTATTTTTTTTTTTTTTTTTTTTTTTTTGAGAAAGAGAGGCAGAGGGAGAAGGGAGAGAAAGAATTTTTTTTTTTTTTTGGAGAGAAAGAATCTTAAGCAGACTCCACCCTGGTGGGCTTGGAGCTGACTCGGTACTTGATTTCACAACCCTGAGATCATGAGCTGAACTGAAATCAGAAATCAGACACTAAATGGACTGAGCCACCCAGGCACCCCTCTTTTGTTTTGTTTCTTAAATTCTACATATGTGTGAAATCATATGGTATTTGTCTTTATCTGACTTATTTCACTTAACATTATAATCTCTAAATCCATCTGTATTGTTGCAAATGGCAAAATTTCATTCCTTTTTTGGCTGAATAATATCCTACTTTTTTCTTGATCAGGTTAGTTCTAGTTTAAGTAGAGCGTATAGATTACTTCTCTTCTCTACTCACTCTTCTTGTACTTCCTCTTAGTACACTTTTGAATTTGCAACCTGCATTCCATGTTAACTGTTTACTCAGTCTGCTAGATCTGTTAAGGACATAATGAAATGTCTTAAGTCTCCTGCTATAATTTTTTTCTGTCCATTTCTTCTTGGATTTCTTACAGTTTTGCTTTATATAGTTTGATGGCAACTTATTTGGTTTATGAATTCATAAAGCAACTTTTTTATAAAGATTTTAAAAATTATTTGTTTGACAGAGACAGAGGGAGAGAGAGCGCACAAGCAGGGAGAGTGGCAGGCATGGGGAGAGGGAGAAGTAGGCTCCTCATGGAACTGGGAGCCAGATGTGGGACTTGATCCTAGGATGCTGAGATCATGACCTGAGCCAAAGGGAGATGCTTAACTGTCGGAGGCATCCAGCCCCCGCCCCCCCCCCCCGGCCTCTTTAAAGATTTAATTAATTAATTAATTAATTAATTCATTCATTCATTCATGAGAGACACAGAGAGAGGCAGAGACACAGGCAGAGGGAGAAGCAGGCTCCATGCAGGGAGCCCGATTTGGGACTCGATCCCAGGACTCCGGGATCATGCCCTGGGCCGAAGGCAGACACTCAACCACTGAGCCACCCAGGCATCCCCAGGTACCCCTTATTTAAGGTTTTATTTTTAAGTACTCTACATCCAGTGTGGGGCTTGAATTTACAACCTTGAGGTCAAGAGTGGCATGCTCTCCTGACTGAACCAGCCAGATGCCCCATGCAGCAACTATTTATTCAGTAATCTGCCTTGTGCCAGACATGGTAATAAGTACTAGGATCTGATAAGCAAAATGTAAATTATTCTGTCCATTGGGGAAGCTGCAGTCTAGCAGAAGCATATGTTAATTGAGTAAAAATATAAATATTGTAAATGTGTAAAATTCTATGAGGGTGGGATACCTGGGTGGCTCAGCGGTTGAGCATCTGCCTTTGGCTCAGGGCGTGATCCTGGGATCCGGGATCGAGTTCTGCATCAGGCTCCTTGCATGGAGCCTGCTTCTTTCTCTGCCTGTATCTCTGCCTCTCTCTCTCTGTGTCTCTCATGAATAAATAAATAACTTAAAAAAAAGAAGTCATTAATATTTTGGTGGTAATTGAGTCCACTGATAATTTAGGGGAAGTGAGGACTAAACTTTGGGGAATGACCACATGTAAGAGCAGTATATGACAGAGGAACTCCTGGTCAAGAAAATTGAGGTGTAGGTGGCAGTAGGAAGTTGAAGGATGTTGTGTCCCAGAGGTGTCAGATGTTTTCAGCAAGGCTAGGTGAATTATTATGGTAATTTATATCTCTATCAATTGATGTTTTCAAGTTTTGTCAGTTTTTACAGTTAATAGAGTTTTTTTTTTTTTTTTTTTTTTTTTTTTAAGTAGCCCAATTTGGAGCCCAGCACAGGGCTTATTAAATTCATGACCCTGAGATCAAGACCTGAGTTGAGATCGAGAATTGGACGCTTAACCAACTAAGCCAGCCAGGTGCCTCTAGTATGTTTTATTTAATCTTGTTATGTATTCAGGCTGTTATCTATATATACTGAGAAAATTAAAACAGGTAATTGAAATAATTAAAAATAAACTTTAGAACAGTTTTAAAGTTTTTTTTTTTTTTAAGATTTTAGTACTTTACAAATATTTATTTATTTGACAGAGAGAGGGGACAAGCAGGGGGAGCAGCCAAGGAAGAGGGAGGCACAGACTCCTGCTGAGCAGGGTGCCTGATGCAGGGCTTGATCCCAGGATAATGACCTGAGCTGAAGGCAGATGACTGAGCCATCCAGGCACCCCCAAATGTTTTTTTTTTAATTAAGTAATCTCTGTGTCCAACATGGGGTTTGAACTCAAAACCCCAAGATCAAGAGTTGAATGCTCTACTGACTGAGCCAGCCAGTGTCCCCTGTTCATTCGTTTTTAAATAATGTATGATATTTCATTATGTATTTCCATTCAATACTGATGAATATTTAGGTTATTTCCAGTTTTGAGGGGGGCTTCTTTATAGCACATACCTCATGCTCTATCAATTCATACATTTATGTGTAAATATATGGATTTCTTTATTAGATGCTTACATTTTTTTTAAGATTTAATTTATTTGACAGAGAAAGAGAGAGCCAGACAGCACAAGCAGGGGGAGCAGCAGAGGGAGAGGGAGAAGCAGACTGCCCACTGAGCAGGGAGCCTGATGTGGGGCTTGATCCCAGGATCCTGGGATCATGAGCTGAGCTGAAGGCAGATGCTTAACTGACTGAGCCACCCAGGTGCCCCTGATGCTTACATTTTTATTTTCAGTTCTCTTATTTTGTTGGAAATCCATAGAAAATGTTTTTAGTACTTTACAAATATTTTAAAGAGAGAGGGTACTACATATATTTTAACCTTGTGTTAATAACCTGGTACAGTTGTTATTTGAACTCCAGTCATTATACAGTAGTCCCTAAATGTATTTCTAGACCAAGGCTGTCCAGTAGAACTTTCTGAGATGATGGAAATGTTCCTTATTTGTACTGTCCAGTGTAGTAGCCACTAGTCACTTGTGGCTATTAAGCACTTGAAATGTTGGCTCTTGTTAAAACTTTTGCTTCCAGGGCTTATACTTTCTAATCTTGTCATTGATCTCTATCTGCTGTTTCTCCCACCTGCACAAAGAGCATTTATTGTTTATTTATTTTTTAAAATAAAGTATTTGCCTGGTTTTTTTAAAAAGATATTTATTATTCATTCATTCATTCATTCATTCATTCATTCATTCATTCGAGACACACAGAGAGAGAGGCAGAGACACAGGCAGAGGGAGAAGCAGGCTCCATGCAGGGAGCCCGATGATGTGGGACTGGATCCCTGGTCTCCAAGATCAGGCTCTGGGTTGAAGGTGGCACTAAACCACTGAGCCACCTGGGCTGCCCGTTGTTATTTTTCAAATGCCCTTTTGCTGAGAGGTTGACTCAGGTGTTTTTTTTTTTTTTTTTTTTAAGATTTTTATTTATTTATTCATGAGAGACACAGAGAGAGAGAGAGAGAGGCAGAGACACAGGCAGAGAGAGAAGCAGGCTCCACGCAGGGAGCTGATGTGGGACTTGATCCCCGGTCCCCAGGATCACACCCTGGGCCAAAGGCAGGCGGTAAACCCCTGAGCCATCCAGGGATCCCAACTCAGGTGGTTTTTAATAAGGGGGAAGTCTAATGTGTAAAGAGCACAAGCTTAGGAAACCAGGTGGATTTGTGGGCTTTTTTTTTTTTTTTTTTTTTAAGATTTTATTTACTTGAGAGAGTGTGAGTAGGGTAGGGGAGGAGCAGAAAGAGAGGGAGAAGCAGACTCTGCTGAGTGTGAAGCCCAATGTTGGGCTTAATCCTGTGACCCTGAGATCATGACCTGAGCTGAAATCAAGTCAGGTGTTTAACCGACTGAGCTACCAGGTGCCCCTAAGGTGGATTTATGTTTTAGTTTTATCTCTTAGTGGTATTAGCTGTGTTACTTTAGTGATTTAGCCTATGTACATCTTTATTTTTTAATTATTTTTATTTTTATTAAAATTTTTAAATAATTTATTTAAAGTAATCTCTACACCCAGCATGGAGTTCAAACTCCCAGCCCTGAGACCAGGAGTCACATGCTTCACCGAGTCAGCCAGGAGCCCCTCCATATTCATCTTTAAAAGGATAAATGTAGTACCTATTTTATGGAGTTGATCTGAAGATAAAATGAAATAATGCATTTAAATGTGCTTAGCACAATTCCTGGCATATTGGAAGCCCTTTGTGAAAGCTAACTGCTGTTTTTCATATTATTACTGTCATGAAAGGATAGAGAATGGAGACAAATGGAATGTACTAATTGGAAGAGCACAACCTTGTAAATAATAACCTTGAAACTTGGTTGGGACACTATACCAACTGATGCTAGCCAGCTACCCCCCCACCCCCATTTTTTAAAGTAAGGTCTACACCCAACATGGGGCTTGAACTCACAACCTCGAGATGGAAAGTCACATGCTCTACCAACTGAGCAAGAATAGGACACTATTCCAGATGAGAGGGGGAGTCCTTGTTGCTTGACAGATGAGTTTTATAATTTTAAAAAGATGACTATGAAAACGATCTCTTGGGGATCTCTGGGTGGCGCAGCGGTTTAGCGCCTGCCTTTGGCCCAGGGCGCGATCCTGGAGACCCAGGATCGAGTCCCACGTCGGGCTCCCGGTGCATGGAGCCTGATTCTCCCTCTGCCTGTGTCTCTGCCTCTCTCTCTCTCTCTCTGTGACTATCATAAATAAATAAAAATTAAAAAAAAAAAAGGAAACGATCTCTTTTTACCAATACTGAGTGTGTCCATCTTTCTCTCAGATATACTGAGACAATATTACATTTTTTTTCTCTAGAAACACGGATTGTACAGAGTGTTACGGGGTTTAAAAGTCTGAAAACACTCAATTTTTTCTTAGAATTAATATGATAAAAATTTATAAGCCAAATTTTGAAAAATTTACAGTGGCATTAGGGTTTTTGGCATGACTTTACCTCTGGACTTCCATCTTCTGCAAGTAGTGTGTTCTGCTGGGTGTCATTAGTTGAACAATTACTTTTTAGTTACCACAATAACTTAAGACATGGTTTGTGCTCTAAGGAAGTTAGCAAATGAGCTGGGGACACATAAATGATCGCCTATAATATAAGTATACTGCAACTATAATGAAGAGCTATACAAAGTGCCAGAGAAACACAGTTCTAGGTGGCACAGGAGAGAAGAGGTGACATTTGATCAAGGCCTTATAAAAGGTCAGGGATTTTTCACAACTTCAGCAAATTAAGGCATTTTCTGTTTAAAATCTATAGAGAAGGTGTGTGTGGGGTTTTTTATTTAATTTTTAAAAAAGATTTTATTTATTTATTCATGAGAGACACAGAGACACACAGGCAGAGGGAGAAGCAGGCTCCATGCAGGGGGGCTGATGTGGGACTCATCCTAGGACTCCAGGATCATGCCCTGGGCCAAAGGGGAGGTGCTCAATTGCTGAGCCACCCAGGCATCCTTTGTTTTTGTTTTTCTTTTATTTATTTTGTAAAGATTTTATTTTATCTTTTTTTTTTAAAGATTTTATCAATTTATTCATGAGAGAGAGAGAGAGAGGGAGAGAGAGAGAGAGAGAAGCAGAGACAGGCAGAGGGAGAAGCAGGCTCCATGCAGGGAGCCCAACATGGGACTTGATCCCAGGTCTTCAGGATCAGACCCTGGGCTGAAGGGGACACTAAATTGCTCAGCCCCCCCTCCCCACTGCCTGCCCTGTTTTTGTTTTTAGTTGAAAAAGAAATTAGGGTGGCTCAGCGGTTTGGCGCCTGCCTTTGGCCCAGGGCGTGATCCTGGAGTCCTGGGATTGAGTCCCACATCTGGCTCCCTGCATGGAGCCTGTTTCTGCATCTGCCTGTCTCTGTCTCTCTCTCTGTGTCTCTTGTGAATAAATAAATGAAATCTTTAAAAAAAAAAAATTAGAGGCACCTGTTTGGCTCAGTTGGGAGAGCATATGACTCTTGATCTTGGGGTTGTAAGTTCAAGCCCCATGTTGGGTGTGGAAATTACTTAAGAATAAAATCTTTTTAAAAAGAGAAATTAACCAAACAAATGCAGGTTGTGCCCACAGTGTGTATTTTAAAAACCCAGATATGTAGAAAAGGGCCCTAAGCAATAATTAACACTGAGTACTGTTGACCAGTTCTTCCAAAGCATTCGAAGAAGAGAACATCCCTCAGACTCAATAAGGTTAGACTTCTATTATGAAATACAAAAGAGTGGAAAATTTTGCAAGTGCCACGTCATTTTTTTTTTAAGTATCTATACATAGTAACAGTTTTTCTATTCATGTAGTAACATATCTGATGGGCCAGAATCTGTGTTATCCAGTCAAGAAATTCTCTCCCTTGACAGTGCTGGAAATTCATTGACAAATTCTTGTTCTTGGTTCCCCTCCTGGCCCCGAATTCATGCAAACTGCTTTCCATCCTTAGCATTTTCTTTTTTGGTAGGCTTTTTAATGTCTTTGATTAGGTTTCAGCTTTCTTTCACATCAGTCCTATTTTAGTCATGCCTCCCGAGACAACCCCTTAGTTTTCTTGCCTGAGTTTCTACGAAAGCTTTATTTACTTTCTGTTTGATAGGGGAAATATCCAGTTTCTCTAAAGCAGTAGTTTTCAAATATCCAATTTCTGTAAAGCAGTAGTTTTCAAACTTCATTGTACAAGGGAATTACCTGGGGAGAAAGATAAAAACAGAGATTATGGAGTTTAACCTGGAGTTCTGTAAATTTTGGTTGCTTATTGGCCCTCTACTTTTAACAGCTTATCATGTGAGTTCTGCATCTCCAGTTTTATGTCGGACTGTTTCAGGCAGCTTCTCAAACTTGAATGATCATATGAATCATCTGATTTTGAGAAACTGCAAATCCTTATGTGGTAGACCTGTGGCCTGAGCTTCTGAATTTCTTGCAAGCATCATAGATGATGCCAATCACATTTTGAGTAGTAAGGTTTGAAGGTGCTTTTAGGGATTAGTGAATTTCATTTGGTGTGTATTAATTATTGCTTGTCTGGTTCTCAGAGGGTGTAGCCTAAGTTCTAGGGCAGTGGTTCTTGAAGTGTAGCTTCACACAGCACAGTGAGCAGCATCTGGGAATTGTTAGAAATGCACATTCTGAGACTCTATTCTAGACCTTTTATTATTATTATTATTATTATTATTATTTAAGATTTTATTTATTTATTCATGAGAGACAGAGAAAGGTGAAGAGGCAGGCTCCATGCAGGGAGCCTGATGCAAGACTTGATCCTGGGACTCCAGGATCACACCCTGGGCCAAAGGCAGGAGCTAAACCACTGAGCCACCCACGCGTCCCTATTCTGGACCTTTTATTTTTTTATTTTATTTTTTTTTAAGATTTTATTTATTCATTCATAGAGACACAGAGAGAGAGGCAGAGACACAGGCAGAGGGAGAAGCAGGCTCCACGCAGGGAGCCCGACGTGGGACTCGATCCAGGGTCTCCAGGATCACGCCCTGGGCTGCAGGCGGCGCCAAACCGCTGCACCACCAGGGCTGCTCTATTCTGGACCTTTTAAATCAAACTGTTTTAATCAGAATCAGCTCTCCAGGTGATTCTGCTATACAGAGTTTGAGGACCACTGTTTGAGGAGTTCTCATTGTAGTTCTCTATTTACTTACATAGTGAGGAGTAAAAGCACATTTCTAACATTTGCAAATAATGTAGAGACATAATTTTCTTATGTGGTTGTGTGAGCTAGCACTTAAAAACTATTTTTTTCAATAAATAATTTCATGTACCTTACTAGGTGCCAGCCACTATTCATAGCAACAAAAAACACAGAGAAAACACCCTACCTTTAAGGAGATTATATTCTTTTGGTTATGTTAAGTATAACCAAAAGAATATGTTAAGTAGGGATGCCTTAGTGGGTCAGTGGTAGAGTGCCTGCCTTTGGCCCAGGGCCTGATCCTGGAGTCTGGGATCGAGTCCCACATTGGACTCCTTACAGGGAGCCTGCTTCTGTCTGTCTGCCTGCCTGCCCCCCCCCCCCCCTCTCTCTCTCTCTGTCTCTCAGTGTGTCTCTCATGAATAAATAAATAAAATCTTAAAAAATATTTTAAGTATTACTTAATGTATATGTATGTATGTATATTTATATATCTCCCCATAAAAAATAGCTGAAACTGTTTTGCATGGTTTCAAATTGTTTATCCTTTTGTAGCAATTTTTTTATTTCATGGTTTTCTGTTTTTAAGATTGATACATGCTGTCTTATGAAGCCCTAAATTACTCATGACTGCTCTGTAGAACCCTATCAAATGAATGTTCTACAATTTAATCTTTCCTCTATTGATGCATATTTTGGTCGTTTCTAGTTTAATTGGCTGTTTATTTCTGTTTTTTTAAAAGATTTTATTTATTTGGCAGGGGCAGCACAAGCAGGGTGAGTGGCAGGCAGAGGAAGAGGGTGAAGCAGACTCTTTACTGAGCAGGGAGCCTGATGTGGGGCTCAATCCCAGGACCCCAGGATCATGACCTGAGCCAAAGGCAGATGCTTAACTGACCAAGCCCCTTTTTTATTTACTTCTTAAACAATACTGAATATTCTGCATATACATGAGGAAAGTTTCTCTAGAGAAGTGATTTTCAAACTGGACTGCAAGCAGCATGTTTTAAAAACTAACAATAGAATAGAAGGTATTAGGATAGAAGAGATGTTATAAGGCATATAGTAAGAGTGGTGTTTGGTAGAACTTTTGCTTTGGTAGTGTGTATACTGGATTGGGATGTAAAATATATTTTTACTTTGGGCCATGAGCATAGAATTAGAATTTGTAAGCTTCTCTATGAGGTTTACATGCACAACCTTAACAGTGAATTACTCTCCAAAGTGGTAGTACCAGTTTGTAGTGCTGTATTGGTGTTTCCTTTATACTACATTCTTCCCAAAAGTGTGTTTAGTTGGATTTTAAAATTTTTGCCCATTGATGAGTATGAAACAATATTCCACGGTCATTTCCTTTTGCCTTGTCCTGATACCTAGTGAGGCTGATGTCAGTCCTTTTTTTACTACAGGAAAATTAATAAAATTTATCTGCTAGATATTAGATCAGTGTTGAAAATGATAATGAGTGTAACCATCAATGGCATATTATAAATACATTTTTATGAATAGTTGAAATGACTCACTAATACTAATGACTGACAGTTGAAGGGTTTATATGGTTTATTTATTTTTTTAAATGGATTTTTTTTAAGATTTTTTTTTTTTTTTTAATTTATGATAGAGAGAGAGAGGCAGAGACACAGGCAGAGGGAGAGGCAGGCTCCATGCTGGGAGCCTGACGTGGGACTCGATCCCCGGGGGCTCCAGGATCACGCCCTGGGCCAAAGGCAGATGCTAAACTAAACCACTGAGCCACCCAAGGATCCCCGGTTTATATGGTTTAATTTTAAGCTTTCTCTTTCTACACTCTAATCTGTGCTCAGTTCTGTAAACCTGAATCTTTGAATTTAATATAATGATTTTTTTTAAAGATTTTATTTATTTATTCATGAGAGACAGAGAGAGAGAGAGAGAGAGAGAGAGAGAGGCAGAGACACAGGCAGAGGGAGAAGCAGGCTTCATGCAGGAAGCCCGACATGGGACTCAATCCTGGGTCTCCAGGATCGCAACCTGGACTGAAGGCGGCGCTAAACCGCTGAGCCACCTGGGCTGCCCTGATATAATGATCTTATATATGTGTTCATACCAGACCATCAGTAAGCCATTAGTAGCAGCATTTTATTGATTTGAATATTGTTTTATATATGTGCATAGATACCTGCCCGGTGATTTTCTTTTAAATTATTAAAATAGGGGATCCCTGGGTGGCGCAGCGGTTTAGCGCCTGCCTTTGGCCCAGGGCGCGATCCTGGAGACCCGGGATCGAATCCCACGTCGGGCTCCCGGTGCATGGAGCCTGCTTCTCTCTCTGCCTCTCTCTCTCTCTCTCTCTCTCTCTCTCTCTCTCTCTATCATAAATAAATAAAAAAAATTTAAAAAAAAATAAATTATTAAAATAAAAATACATGCACGTGATATTAAAAATACAAATAAGTTAAAAAATTAGGGTTTTTTTCCTGTTTCCCAGTTCTCAGAAACAACTACTTTAAAAATATTTTTTAGGATTTATTTATTTATTTTAGAGAGAGAGAGGGTGTTTCTAATTTCTTTTCTCAATGACATTCTTTCTTTTTTCTTTTTTTAATTAAGCTTTATGCCCAATGAAGGGCTTGAACTCACGACCCTAAGATCAAGAGTGTTATGCTCTACTGACTGAGCCAGTCAGATGCCCTTCAGTCCCATTCTATTCATTATTCTTTTTTCTCCATTGCTGGCTTTTTTCTTTACTTAGTGTATCTTATGGATTTTTCATTTCAGCATATATGAATTTTACATTGTTCTTTTCAAATGTTAGATTCCATTGTGTAATTGTCATAATTCATTTAAATATTGATGTATATTTAGTTTAAAAAGAAAACAAAATTTTGACTTTTATAAACTGTTGCATTAAATTTTTTTGTATGTACTTGAATGTGTATGTGCATATCTGTAGGATAAATTCTGAGAGGTACAATCTCTGGGTCAAAGAGTTATGCATTCAGATAGATTTTGCCAAATTGCCTTTTAAAAAATTGAGACAATTTATACTTTCCCAATAATGCTTCAGAGGGAACTGACCTATATTTAATATTAGCTTTCAGAAATGCTCACATTTTCAATATGTATATGATTATAGTCATATTCTGAATAGAAACTGTTTTGTGGTTTCCAACTAGATGTATAGAATGTAGAACTTATGGGCCTTTTTTTTTTTTTGCCTCTTTTTCCTTTTACCTCTAATACTTGCAGAAAATGAACAGACTTTAGTTTGTTAATACGAAGTTAAAATGAGCTGTTAAAAATCAGATCTGTACAATGGTTATCCAAAATCTTTCAGAATGTATGAAAGCTGATGCTTCAAAATTAGACATGAGGGGTCCATGGATGGCTCAGTGGGTTAAGTGTCCGACTATTCACCTCCGGTCATGATCTCAGAGTTGTGAGATGGAGCTCTGTGTTGGGATCCGTGCTGGATGTGGAGCCTGCTTAAGATTCTCTCTTGGGAATCCCTGGGTGGCTCAGTGGTTTAACACCTGCCTTTGGCCCAGGGTGTGATCCTGGAGTCCCAGGATTGAGTTACACATTGGGTTCCCTGCATGGACCCTGCTTCTCCCTCTGCCTGTGTCTCTGCCTCTCTGTGTGTCTCATGAATAAATAAAATTTTTATTTTATTATTTTTTTAAAGATTTTATTTATTAATTCATAGAGCCTCATAGAGGCACACACACACACACACACAGCAGAGAGAGAGAGAGAGAGAGAGAGAGAGAGAGAGAGGCAGAGACACAGGCAGAGGGAGAAGCGGGCTCCATGTAAGGAGTCCGATGTGGGACTCGATCCTGGGTCTCCAGGATCACACTCTGGGCTGCAGGCGGTGCCAAACTGCTATGCCACTGGGGCTGCCCATAAATAAAATCTTTAAAAAATAAGAAAAAAAGATTCTCTCCTTCTCTCTCTGCCACTCTTCCCCCCGTCTAAAAAAATAAAAAAATTAGACATTAAATGAATTTAGACAGTATTTGTTACTGGTTTACAAATAGATTACTATTAGCAGTGTTTATATACACAGTTATATACACAATATAAACAGTTATTGTGTTTCTCATTTTAAAAAGCCTACTGGATACAGAGTCGAATACTTTTTAATGAGTACTCCCTTATTTGCCAGTGATAGGAAACCAATGTGTTCGCTTAAGCACATGGGGAATAGTTTTGTTTTCTGTAGCTAGAAAACTGAAGGATATTCTCCCCCAAGGCGTCAATAATTATCAGTACTTTTTTTTTTTAAGATTTTATTTATTTATTAGAGACACAGAGAGAGAGAGAGGCAGAGAGACACAGGCAGAGGGAGAAGCAGGCCTCCATGTAGGGAGCCCGATGTGGGACTCGATCCCAGGTCTCCAGGATCACACCCTGGGCTGAAGGAAGGCAATGCTAAACCCCTGAGCCACCGGGGCTGCCCGAATTATCAGTACTTATATCTTACTTCTGCTTCTGTTCATCATCCTTATTCCCTTCTTCCACGAGGGAAGCAGAGATGGTTTAGTTCTGGACAGCTCTGGCCTCCTGCATGGGAAGAAAGGGCTTGAGAGAACTCTCACTTAACATCTGAATATAAAGTCCCAGGCAAAGAGTCTCACTGGCCTGCCTTGGGTCGTATCTTCATGCTATTGATGAGAAGATGGACTATAGTGTGATTGGGGGCCGTATCAGAATCACTTATATCCCTCATAGGGATATAAGGATTCCTTATAGGGAAAGGAAATTCTCTATAAGAAATGATGCTGGGTAAATACTAATAAAATAAATATGTCAAATTCTCTTTAGCATAAGAGTTGGGTGTTCTCCTGGGGAGATGGAGTAGATACCATGAAAAGATAATTATAATATGAACAAACATGGTTTGAAGAAGGCTACAGGAATTCAGAAGAGCCTGAGGAGGTTAGAATCAGCTTTTGAAGGAAATGGTAACATACAGAGTTAAATCTCAAGGTGATGGTGGTCTGTTCTACACCTGTTGATTTCTTTCTTCATGAGGTCCCTTGTGTCTATCTTGGTGGTGTTCTCAGCCAGACTCTGAATCTATGTCTTCATCTGTGGTTAATTGCAGAAGATGCCCTGCCTCTGCTCTGTTCCCCCTGTCCTTTTTATTCTATATAGTGAAGCCAGAGACGTCTCTCTGGAACATTATTCTCTTGTCTGTGCCCTGCTTAGAAAACCTGTAGCAACCCTCATTACTGCCAGTATAAAGTACTGTACAGACTCCTAAGCCTAACATTTAAGGTCGTCTACATTCTTGGGGTCCTCAAACCGCTTTCCCACCCAGCCTTTCCTTCTGTGATTTTTTACTTGAATGCTCCTTGACAGCTTTTTGCATAAACATCTGAGAAGAATGCAAGAACTGTTTCTATAAGCGGGTTGGTCTCCTCTGCTGACTTGTGTTTCTTCTCTTATTCAAGGGAAGTTGAAGTTAGATCTTCCCTTTTACTACTTTCTCGTTTATATTTATGCAGATGAGTCCCAAGTAATTTCCAGGATACCGTAATATAGACTGGAGTACCCATCATGATGCTTACTATCATGATGATTCTATGATTTAATTGAATCTGTGAAAACTGGATTTGTGCAGATGGTGTCACTTTTGTGAGTTGTAGGCTCCTTTCTCAAGATATAGATTTACCAGCAGTGACTGGCCCAGGTGATCCCGTGGACTTTTTTCTGCAGAAAGTAATGGATATATTTTTAGTTGGAAAATCTTTTTGGTGAATGAAGATTTGGGTGTGAATTGTGTAAGTTAAAATACCTTGCCTGTGTGTGTGTGTGTGTGTGTGTGTGTGTGTGTGTGTATAATTTTTTTTAAAATATTTTATTTATTTATTCTTGAGAGACAGAGAGGCAGAGACACCGACAGAGGGAGAAGCAGGCTCCCTGCAGGAATTCCGATGCCGGACTCGATCCCGGGACTCCGGGTTCACACCCTGAGCCAAAGGCAGATGTTCAACCTCTGAGCCACCCAGGCATCCCAGCCCTTTTATATTTTTAAGCATACTTTTTTCTCCTGATACCATATGCACCCTTTTAGTTTGCAGATAATGAGACTAAGCTAGAAATGAGGAGGGCTAAGGAATGAGGGAGGGAGCAGGCAGTTAAGAGTTTACCAGTAACCCAGAATCATGGTTGATAAAAGTTAATTATACAGAAGTGAATTTAGTGTTAATTGATCTTGTTAGAATTATTTCCTATATTTAAAAAACATACATCTCCTATTCTGTAAATATCATTGGAAAGTGGGATCCCTGGGTGGCGCAGCGGTTTGGCGCCTGCCTTTGGCCCAGGGCGCGATCCTGGAGACCCGGGATCGAATCCCACGTCGGGCTCCCGGTGCATGGAGCCTGCTTCTCCCTCTGCCTATGTCTCTGCCTCTCTCTCTCTCACTGTGTGCCTATCATAAATAAATAAATAAAAAATTAAAAAAAATATCATTGGAAAGTATGAGAATAATAATAGTAATACAGGCATAACAGTTTAGGAGAAACGTGTTTCTTTTAACAAGTTTTCTTATTTATATAGCAGGGCTTATTAAAATACCTCATAGATTAAGAATTATTTTTTTTTAAGATTTTTTTTTAAGATTTTATTTATTTATTCATGAGAGACACAGAGAGAGAGAGAGGCAGAGACACAGGCAGAGGGAGAAGCAGGCTCCATGCAGGGAGCCTGACGTGGGACTCGATCCCAGGTCTCCAGGATCACACCCTGAGCTGCAGGCGGCGCTAAACCGCTGCACCACGGGGGCTGCCCAAGAATTATTATTTTTAAAGATTCTATTTATTCATGAGAGACACAGAGATATAGGCAGAGGGAGAAGCAGGCTCCCTGTGGAGCCCAATGCAGGACTCCCACAACTCTGGGATCAGGACCTGAGGCCAAAGGCAGACAGCCGCTCAACCACTGAGCCACCCAGGCATCCCAACTCACAGAATTAAGTAAGATCTTTATGCTTGGTACAGACCAGGGTCTCAAGTTTGCTATATATTGATACATTTATATACATACATATATTCCTGGACATCACATCTTATAAATTGGGGAACAGGTGCTTGAAGTGGTTCAACTGACAACTAAAAAACACACACAGTCTTGTGTGTTTCCTCCCTGAGCCTCCCTTTTTCCTTCTCCCAGCACTGGGACTCTCCTCCTCTCTTATTTCCTCTTTCTTTTCTGTCTCAGCCCTAACTTTGTGCTTCACTGTGGAACCCCCCCCCCCCCATGTGGCTCTCAGGAAGCATTTCTAGCAGAGGAAAATGGGTGCTTCACCAGAGAACTTCCTGTCCAGTGTTGAGAGGCATTTCTGTATCGCAGCAGACACAGGATGGGCTCTTTTGTGTCTTTTTTCTTACACGGGGATTTTTTTTCACATTTATGTTCTTCTCAGAGCTTTCTTTTTTCCTTTTTTTTTTTTTTTTTTTAATATTTTACTTATTTATTCAGGAGAGAGAGAAGGCAGAGACATAGGCAGAGGGAGAAGCAGGCTTCTCCCAGGGAGTCTGATGTGGGACTTGATCCCGAAACTCCTGGATCATGCCCTGAGCTGACGGCCGACTCAACTGCTGAGCCACCCAGGCGTCCCTTTTCAGAGGTTTAATTAATGCAGGTTTTTTTTTTTTTTAAATCATGGTTGCCTCTACACCATTTATCCCCTGTAGATAATTCAGAGCTAATTATAATTGAAAATTTTTTACTTGTAGTTTTTAGTATAATGGAGAAACTTTGAATTTAGATTTTCTTTATTGACTTAAAAATTAAAGCTAAATCATTACTTATTGGTATTATTTTAACTTGATAGTTATTAGAAAAATAGAAGTATGCTTATCTGGTTTTTGAGGTATGTGTCCCAATAGGAAAAGCTAGAAAACCCTCAGTTTTTGGAAATGATGTACTGATTTGTGGGGTGCCTGGCTAGCTCAGTTGGAGGAGCATGTGACTCTTGATCTTGGGAGTCGAGAGTTCGAGCCCCATATTGGGTGTAGAGATTGCTTAACTAAATAAATTTTCTTTTTTTAAAAAAAGATGAGTGATCCCTGGGTGGCGCAGCGGTTTAGTGCCTGCCTTTGGCCCAGGGCGCGATCCTGGAGACCCGGGATCGAATCCCATGTCGGGCTCCCGGTGCATGGAGCCTGCTTCTCCCTCTGCCTATGTCTCTGCCTCTCTCTCTCACTGTGTGCCTATCATAAATAAATAAAATAAAAATAAAAAATTAAAAAAAAGATGATGTACTGATTTGTAATTATGTCATTTCTTCCTTTATAGGTAGGCGAAAACCAAGGGTACATCGGCCTCGTTCTCCGATATTGGAAGAAAAAGACATCCCACCCCTTGAATTTCCCAAGTCCTCTGAGGATTTAATGGTGCCTAATGAGCATATAATGAATGTTATTGCCATTTATGAGGTACTGCGGAACTTTGGCACTGTTTTAAGGCTATCTCCTTTTCGCTTTGAGGACTTCTGTGCAGCTCTGGTGAGTCAAGAGCAGTGCACACTTATGGCAGAGATGCACGTTGTGCTTTTGAAAGCAGTTTTGCGTGAAGAAGACACTTCCAATACTACCTTTGGACCTGCTGATCTGAAAGATAGCGTTAATTCCACGCTGTATTTCATAGATGGGATGACGTGGCCAGAGGTGCTGCGGGTGTACTGTGAGAGTGATAAGGAGTACCATCACGTTCTTCCTTACCAAGAAGCAGAGGACTATCCCTATGGACCAGTAGAGAACAAAATCAAAGTTCTGCAGTTCTTAGTTGACCAGTTTCTTACCACAAATATTGCTCGTGAGGAATTGATGTCTGAAGGGGTGATCCAATATGATGACCATTGTCGGGTTTGTCACAAACTTGGGGATTTGCTTTGCTGTGAGACGTGTTCAGCAGTATACCATTTGGAATGTGTGAAACCACCTCTTGAGGAGGTTCCGGAGGATGAATGGCAGTGTGAGGTCTGTGTAGCACATAAGGTGCCTGGTGTAACTGACTGTGTTGCTGAAATCCAAAAAAACAAACCATATATTCGACATGAACCTATTGGATATGACAGGAGTCGGAGGAAATACTGGTTCTTAAACCGAAGACTCATTATGTAAGTAAATCGGTCTTAATTTTTGTGTGTATTTAATATTAAGCCAGTTTCCATCATGACTGATATAACAGCTATGCTACTGCTGTAATAGTAAACTTTTGTGATTTAATGAGTTATATAGTTATTTCCAACTTGAAGGAATATGTACATTAACAGTTTCTTAAATTACAAAGAAAGAAAAATGTATAGAAAAACACAGATTGCACACAGTGTATTACTTGCCTGGGGTAGGAATTAGAATGTTACAAGGCATATGCCACTGTGGGCCTTTCCCTGGTTATGTTCCCTACAGCCTGCCCTGAGGTAATCTTCACCTCAGTTTTGGTGTTAGGATTTTCTTGTTTCTCTTTTTAGTTTTGTTATGTCTATACGTAAAATGGACTGGCAAGAATAAACTAGTTGTCTTATGAAAGGTCAGTTTTGTCATTATTTGTTGTAGTCTTGCAGGAGAAGATGAGCTCAGCAGACTCAGTCATAGTCTGGCTTCTGCTTTTCTGAGGGTTTTCAAGAGGCTCTTCCAGGCAGGTCAGTGGGAAGGTCAGGAGGCAATCTGGAAAAGCACAGAGTATTTACCTCAGTCAGATGTTGGGCAGGGTTGTAGTGTGGACTTGGTTTTGACATCTTGTAGAAATATGATCAGAGGGAGTGGGCTTCTCTGTATTTTTAGCTTCTGAAGTCTTCAAAGCCTTCTTTCATCTCTCGGAATTAGGTCAAATCAGAAAATCTCTGGTGGGATGAAATGAAACATCAGAGCAAGGCATGGAGAAGAGACCAGGAACTTCATCAGTACCTGGGCAAGCCATGCTAGGGAGAGAGAAGAATCTTACTCGGGCTCACCTTTTTTTTTTTTTTTCCTTAAGACTTTATTTATTCATGAGAGACACACAGAGAGAGGCAGAGAGACAACACAGGCAGAGGGAGAAGCAGGCTCCACCCAGGGAGCCCGATGTGGGACTCAATCCTGGGACTCCAGGATCATGCCCTGGGATAAAGGCCAGGTGCTAAACCGCTGAGGCACCTGGGCTGCCACTTGGGCTCACCTTTTGATTATAAAAATGGTACAACAGAGATCCTCAGAGTTTTGTGCAGTTGCCTTCTTGCAGTGTTGCTGTTGAGAAATCTGAATCCATTCATTGATTGTATGTGACCGGTATGTGACCAGTTTGGACTTATCTGGAAGCTTATAGAATCTTCTCTTTGCTTGTAGTGTTTTGCAGTTTTAAAGTGGTGTGGCCTTTTGTGAGTCTTTTTATCCACTGGGTATGTGGTGGGCACTTTCAATCTGTCAGTTGAGAACTCTTGAAGACTTCCTCTTCTCCTTTTCCCTGCTATATTTACCTTGTGCTATTATTTTATTGAACACTAGACTTCCTATTTTGGTCTTCCGATTTTCTTATCTTTTTTCTCCAGTTTTCCTCTTTGTCTTTGTTCTTCTTTGGGATATAAGTGTGTGTGTGTGTGTGTCTGTGTGTGTGTGAGAGAGATGTGAGTATATGTGGTGTTCCTCGATTTTTCTAGAAGATTTCTTTATCTTAGTTTTCCAGCCTTACTATTTAACTTTTCTGCTATCATATTTTTATTTTCTAAGAACTCTTTTGTTCTTAGAATCTTCCTCCTTAAAAAAGTACTAAAATCCTGTTTTTGTTTCATGGATGTAATAATTTTTTCTCTTTTTCTGAGCATATTAATGATACTTGTGTGTGTGTGTGTGTGTGTGGTT
Source organism: Nyctereutes procyonoides (assembly GCF_905146905.1). Classification (NCBI taxonomy): domain Eukaryota; kingdom Metazoa; phylum Chordata; class Mammalia; order Carnivora; family Canidae; genus Nyctereutes; species Nyctereutes procyonoides. The sequence continues at coordinate 47,133,603 of NW_026575020.1, read as the reverse complement.
TTTTCCCCCCTCTGTGCATAATTTCTTCTAAGTTGCTTCTTCCTAGGATTTATTTTGGTCTCTTCCATCCTCAGATTGTTCATAATTTTCTGATCCCAATTAACATTATTGGATTATACAGCTGATTGGAAGCTCTGAGCAAGTGGGTAGGCTTTATCAATTTTGAGCTTAACCACTAGGTAATTTTCGTAACTTATTTTGTTGGACATCACTGATGGCATTATTTTTAGTCCTTCTTCTTGAGCTGGTCAGATAGCCCAGAGGCCTTTGTTGGTGTCCTGCTTGAAACATAAAGCTCTGACTGGTGTAGCCACTCGGCGTTTGATTTTCTGTATAGTAGTATCTCGGTTCACACCTGAGTACAGAACTGATGTCCACTAGTCCCAAGAACTTCGGTGTTACCTCCTTTGTAGACTAAACTTGTTAGTGGCTGAAGGGGACAGGTAGAGGTGATCTAGGGATCTGCTCTTTCCACAGCTGTCCAGCAGTTCTCTGCTGTAGCTACTCCCTTTTCCATTTTCAGTATCTTTTGGGGATTGTGATTATTGGTTCTTAGGATCACCATTTTGGTTTGGGATTGGACTTTCTTGGCTCTGTTAACAGCAGTTATCACTTGTCCATTTGCTTTCCTGCTTCCAAATTGTGTTTGTTGTTTCTGCTAATTTCTCTATCCTTGTGAGTTTAATGTTTTAAAAAATATTTCTTTAGCAGATTTTTTTCTAAAGATTTTATTTATTCATGAGAGACTGAGAGAGAAAGGCAGACACACAGGCAGAGGGAGAAGCAGGCTCCATGCAGGGAGCCCGACATGGGACCCGATCCTGGGTCTCCAGGATCAGGCCCTGGGCTCAAGGTGGCACTAAACCACTGAGCCACCCGAGCTGCCCTCCTTTAGCAGTTTTTTTTTTTTTTTTTTTTAAATTTTTATTTATTTATGATAGTCACACAGAATGAGAGAGAGAGGCAGAGACACAGGCAGAGGGAGAAGCAGGCTCCATGCACAGGGAGCCCGACGTGGGATTCGATCCCGGGTCTCCAGGATCGCGCCCTGGGCCAAAGGCAGGCGCTAAACCGCTGCGCCACCCAGGGATCCCTCCTTTAGCAGTTTTAAGAGGCTTTCAGGAGGGACCAAAATGAGATGTTTGGATTTAGTCTGTTACCTTAATTCAAAAGCTGATAAGAGAAAGAGTATATGAAGTTTTAAAATGTATATTTTGCATCTTTTGATTTGGATCAGTTCTTTTTTAAAATTTGTGTCACTTTTTTATTGCCCTCCCACTTCCCAAATACCTGGTCATGGTGTTTATTGTGCCGTCTTTTTGACCTCTTGCTAAGGAGATGGTAGCATGGAAGCTTTTGTTGGCAAGGTCATTAGAATTGGTGAGATAACTGTAACCATGTATTGGTTTGAAGGATAATGCTGTGTTTAATTTTAAGTGAAAAGTCAGTGACACTATCCATCAGGGAGCCTGATGCTTGTATTTCTCAGACATTCAGCAGTCAACAGGCCATATTCATACTTGGTCTCAAATGCCCTCTTGAAAGGGCTCAGAGTCCTTGGGATGGCTGTGAACAAATTAGGAAGTAAGTTAAATTTATTCTGTGCTCCAATTTTTCCTTCCTCTACTTCTCTTCCCTATCCCACCCTTCCTCATCCATTTATTTATTTATTTATTTATTTATTTATTTATTTATTTATTTTCCCCCCTCATTCTTTTTTTTTCCCCCCGCATCCTTTTAGATGTTCATTCTCCCTGCTTCTCACTTCTTTTTCTGTCCTGCCCTTTTGGGCCAGAAGGATACCAAAGGTGCTTTGTCCAAATATTGTAGGCCTTGACATCTGTAAGATTTATTACAATATAACTCTAAGATCTAGGCTTAGGTTTTAGGGACCCAAAGGTGGAACTACTAGTAGGTGATGAATAGCCAGCAACATTTACTGAGCACTCAATATATGCCTCATAGTGTTCTAAGCATTTTATGTTTTTTTCATTAATTCTCGCAACAACCCAATAATGTAAGTATTATTATTTTTTGTAGGTATTATTTTTGTGTTCATTTTTTAAATGAAGAGAGACTAAAGCTCAGACAGGTTAAATAACTTGCCCAAGACACTGGCTATTAGTAAGTGGGACCTAGAGTTTTTTCTCAGAAGCTGTTTAGAAGAATATTTTCAGTAACTAATTTTATACTGTAGTCTAGTTTCCAGGGCATCATCTGGAGATGTCTGCAACTTGCATCGTTTTAGTTGTTAAAATCAATGTTTGTGACTGGGGTTCGGGGTGTGTGGAGATAGTATAATGACTTTTGCTGTGCCTGGACTGGGTATTTCTGAGATCTTTAGAAATTTCAGACAAAGGCATTTTTTGAAAATATTAGTGGCATTCCAAAAAAAGTTCTATACCGTGATAAATCAGTATTCATATTTAAAACAATGCTTAGGCAAGTAGGAGAGAAAACTCTTTAAACGTAGATAAGTGTGTGTGAACCTTTGTAATTATATGAGTCAAAGGACTTAAGAAGTTACCTTTGAAGCCCTGTGGATGGATTTTTGATACATTATTGATGAAATATTTTATAAATTGAACAGTAAAATTCCTAAAGTTCTGTATTTGGCAATACAACTATTCATTTAATTTAGTTTCTTTGAAAGCTTTACCCATAGTCCCTGAAATTGCCTTTAAAAAAAAATACATATTTTTTAAATTAAGTAAGCTCTGTGCCCAATGTGGGGCTTGAACTCATGACCCTAGGATGAAGAGTTGCATGCTGTACCTATTGAGCCAGTCAGTTGCCCCTGAAATTGCCATTCTTTTTTTTTTTTTTAATTTTTATTTCTTTATGATAGAGAGAGAGAGAGAGAGAGGCAGAGACATAGGCAGAGGGAGAAGCAGGCTCCATGTACCAGGAGCCCGACGTGGGATTTGATCCTGGGTCTCCAGGATCGCGCCCTGGGCCAAAGGCAGGCGCCAAACCGCTGCGCCACCCAGGGATCCCTGAAATTGCCATTCTTGATGCATAATAAAGTACACCAAGTTTAGTGAAGATCTGAGACAAATAAGGATGCCTTTTTTCATGTTGTGATTTTTGACTATTTTTCTTACAAAGTCAAATACAAAACTTTAAATATCATTGTTAGTGGTAATTAAGTGTTCCTTGTCGATAATTTGATAGATCAGAAAGATTTAAATCTTTTTAAAAGTTAAATTACTAACAATTTCAGTTTGTTGCCCTCTTGTGGTAGATTACATGTGGACTCCTGGTGAAACTCTTGAAGTTACGTAAATTGTTCAGTTGACAGTATGTAGAGATTTGATATATGCTTTCCCTGGAGGCTTAAAATGATGAGTCAGTGAACCTACTGCCCAAGGGAGGCATACCTAAAACAAAGTGTGGGGTAATGAACAAATTTTTAAAAAGATTTATGTATTTATATGTGTGTGTGTGTGTGTGTGTGTGTGATAGTGTGCATGTGTGCGCTTGGGAGAAGGGGCAGAGGAAGAGGGAGAGAGAAACTCGTGCAGCCTCTGCACTGAAGACGGAGCCCAGTGTGGGGGTTGGTCTTACCACCCTGAAATCATAACCTGAGCTGAAACCAAGAGTCTAACGTTTAACCGGCTGTGGCACCCAGGTGTTTCTGTAGTGAACAATTTTTTTTTAAATTTATTTATGATAGTCACAGAGAGAGAGAGAGAGAGAGAGAGAGAGAGAGAGAGAGAGAGACATAGGCAGAGGGAGAAGCAGGCTCCATGCACTGGGAGCCCGACGTGGGATTCGATCCCAGGTCTCTAGGATCGCGCCCTGGGCCAAAGGCAGGCGCTAAACCACTGCGCCACCCAGGGATCCCTGTAGTGAACAATTTTTAATTGCAGTGCTAGTAGTTTATAGAAACAAAGTTTTTCTGTTATTGCTTGCTTTATTTATTTATTAAAAAGATTTTATTTATTTGACAGAGAGAGAGAGTGCATGCACAAGCAGGGGGAGCAGCAGGTGGAGGGAGAGAGAGAGAGAGAAGCAGGCTTCCTGTGGAGCAGGGAGCCTGATGTGGGGCTTTATCCCAAGACTCTGGGTTAATGACCTGAGCCAAAGGCAGAGGCTTAACTGACTGAGCACCTAGGCACCCCCTTCATCCCCTTTTATTTGTTTACTACTCATTTATTTATTTTATTTTTTAAAAAAATCTTATTTATTTATTCATGAGAGAGAGAGAGAGAAAGAGAGGCAGAGACACAGGCAGAGGGAGAAGCAGGCTCCATGCAGGGAGCCCAACATGGGACTTGATCCCAGGTCTCCAGGATCACACCATGGGCTGAAGGCAGCGCTAAACCGCTGAGCCACCCGGGCTATCCATGTTTACTACTCATTTAAAAATACGTTATTTATATAGGTTAGTGAAGCATTTAATAAAATGAAAGGTTCTTACATGAATCTACATGAGAAACCAGAACGCTGAGCAATCAACTTAGTGATCAGTTTTTTTTCCTTTTTCTAAAAAAAAGATTTATTTGTTTATATATTCATGATAGACACACACACACACAGAGAGAGACAGAGAGAGAGAGAGAGAGAGAGAGAGGGAGAGAGAGGCAGAGACACAGGAGGAGGGAGAAGCAGGCTCCATGCCAGGAGCCCGACGCGGGACTCTATCTCGGGACTCCAGGATAGCGCCTGGGCCAAAGGCAGGCGCTAAACCGCTGAGCCACCAAGGGATCCCCTAGTGATCAGTTCTAATCCAATATATGAGAAAGCCAATCTTTCTTAATTTTGCATTCATCCTATCAGTTCTTTGCTCTAAAATTGGGACTGTTAGTAAAAGAGGAACTGCCAAATTAGATTAGCACTTTTTCTTGTCACTCTTCATTCTGAATAAAATTACCTTGAACACAGCATTTAAAACTTTTTTTTTTTCAGGGCACCTGGCACAGTCAGACTCTTGTTGATCTCAGGGTCATGAATTTGAGCCTCACCTTGGGGGTAGAGATTACTTAAATAAATTCTGTGTATCCCATAGTCTCCTGGACATATTCACATAACAGGCACCTCAAACACAGCTTGTCTAAAACTGAACTCCTCACCCTCTCCCCCCTTACCTGCCTTTCATCCATTGATCCCATCATAGTAAAAGCTGCTCAAGAAAAAACTCGGGAATAGGCTTTTGTCCTGTGTTGTTTGTTGTACCTTTTCATTATCTCTTAAATATTGAATCTGATTTTTTCCATTGTCACTATCTTTCCGATAATACAAGCCAACATCATCTTGATGAGGCTACTTCAGTAGCCTCCAAACGGATTTGTATGTAATTCCCCATTCCCCAGTTCTAGTCTCTGTTCCATAGCTGGATGATTTTTAAAACAGCAGTTTTGATTAGGTCTCTTTTTCCCTCAAGTAGCAAAACCTTCAAATTACTTCCATATGTTCTTTTTTTTTAAGATTTTATTTAAAAATATTTTATTTATTCATGAAAGACACAGAGGGAGAGGCAGAGACACAGGCAGGAGAAGCAAGCAGGCTCCCTGCAGGGAGCCTGATATGGGATTCAATCCCAGGATCCCAGGATCATGACCTGAGCCAAAGACAGATGCTCAAACACCGAGCCATCCGGATGCCCCACTTCCATATGCTCTTAACAGAAAGTTCACAGTTCCCTAATTTTGTACATTTAATTCTCTTGCTTCCCACCACCAAAAATAAAGTAAAAACCAAATGCAAACATCCAAAACCTTTTTTGGCTAATTTATCCTTCAAGTCTTGGCCTACGTATGCCCTTTCCTAGGGCTTTCTTTCCCTAAACCACTCTCCCTCTTGCACCCTTGAAAGAATTTTCTTTTTAACGCATCTGTTGCACTTGTATTTATTTATTTATTTTTAAAGGTTTTCTTTATTTGTTTGAGAGAGAGAGTGAGTGAGAGAGAAGAGTACGAGGGAGAGGGAGAAGCAGACTCCCCACTGAGCAGGGAGCCTGATGTGGGGCTTAATCCCAGGATCCTGGGATCATGACCTGAGCCAAAGGCAGACGTTTAACTGACAGCCACCTAGGTGCCCCGGTGTTTGTTTTAAGGTAGATATCACATACTTCATAAGATGAGGAAAATAATAGCAACTCTTCATATTGCACCCAGTAGGTGCTGGCAGTCTTTTAAGTGCTTTACCTATTTGAACTTTTACCTTAATCCTCACAACAGCATTTTGATACAACCCCATTTTTCAGATGGAGAAGTTGAAGCATAGAGACAATAATTTATTCAGTATCACACAATTAGTAGTAAGTAACAGAATCAGGATTCAGTCTCAGGTATTCTGCCTCTAGAATGTGTAATAGTAACCTACTTGGACTGCCTGACCTCTCTGTTGCTTTAATTGCTAAATCCATGGCTGTATTAGCTTCTTGGGGCTGCAGTAACAGAGTATCACGAACTAGGTGGTATTTATTCTCTCATAGTTGTGGAGGTCAGAAGTCTGAATTCAGGGCATCAGTGGGGCCACTCTCCTTTTGGAGGCTCTAAGAAAGAATCGGTTCAAAAAAAAAAAAAAGAAAGAAAGAATCGGTTCTTCTCCCAGGCTGCCCCACACACTCTCTAAAATCAATAAACAAATTTTTTTTAAAAAGAAAATTAGGGGCAGTCCGGGTGGCTCAGCAGTTTAGCACTGCCTTCAGCCCTCGGTATGATCCCGGAGACCCGGGATCGAGTCCCACATCCAGCTTCCTGCATGGAGCTGCTTCTCCCTCTGCCTGTGTCTCTGCCTCTCTCTCTCTCTCATGAATGAATAAATAAAATCTTAAAAAAAAAGAGAGAGAGAGTGTGTGTGAATGGGGGTGGGGTAGAGGGAGAGAGAATTTCAAGCAGACTCCCTCCCTACTGAGCATGGAGCCGGAGGTGCTGGACTCGATCTCATGATGCTGAGATAATGACCTCAAATGAGCTAAAAGCAAGAGTCGAATGCTTAACCAACTGAGCCTCCTAGGCACCTCAAGGATACCAGATTTCATCTTAAAATCTTAATTACGCCTGCAGAGACCCTATTTCCAAATAAGGTCACATTCTAAGATTTCAGGTGGACGTGAATTTTGGAGGGATACTATATTCAACCCACTACTAGTATTCTTTACTGTTAAGTTTCTGTGGGTTTTTTTAAAAATGAAATTTGAAACTTCTTGTTCGTCATTAACCTCCTACTTATCTTGCCTGAGTAAAAGCCAAACAAACTTTAAAATGGAGACCTATAATATTTATGTTTGTTCTTAATTATATTTTTGGTAAATGTTTTCATTCCACCCTATCTTCCTCTGTCACCCTGTGAGCTCCTTTGAGCTGATTGGTGTCTTTAGGAAAGCCAAGCCAGTTGGGGTGTACAGAAGGGATATTGTAGGCACCGTAGGGACAGAGCTTCTATTGAAATCTTATTCTGTTTTTTTTTTTTTTTTTAAGATTTTATTTAGTGATGCCTGGGTGGCTCAGAGGTTGAGCATCAGCCTTTGGCCCCGGGCGTGATCTTGGAGTCCCTGGATCAAGTCTCACATCGGGCTCCCTGCATGGAGCCTGCTTCTCTCTCTGCCTATGTCTTTGCCTCTCTCTCTGTGTCTTTCATGAATAAATAAAATCTTTAAAAAAAATAAAAATTTTATTTATTCATGAGAGACATACAGAGAGAGGCAGAGACATAGGCAGAGGGAGAAGCAGGCTCCCCATGGGGAGCCCGATGCAGGACTTGATCCCAGGACCTGGGGATCATGACCTGAGTCCAAGGCAGGTACTCAACCACTGACCCACCCAGGCGTACATAGAAACCCCATTCTAACTCCAAACCAAATATATATATACATATATAAATATAGGGATCCCTGGGTGGCGCAGCGGTTTGGCGCCTGTCTTTGGCCCAGGGCGCGATCCTGGAGACCCGGAATTGAATCCCACGTCGGGCTCCTGGTGCATGGAACCTGCTTCTCCCTCTGCCTGTGTCTCTGCCCCCCCCCCCTCTGTGTGACTATCATAAATAAATAAAATAAAAAAAATATAAATACATATATACACACACACAAATCAATGTTTATGTAGGAAAGTTCTGGTCGCTTTTATGATTAGAGTAAATAAATTTGATTATTATAAACTATGTAAAATGTACCTAGGTCCACAAGTATTAGGAAGGACAGTTTTTCATGGGGATACCTAGCTGGCTTAGTCAGTAGAGCATGTGACTCTTGGTCTCGGGGTCATGCATTTGAGCTCCAAGTCGGGCATACATATTACTGAAAAAACAATAATAAAACAGCTCTTCTTTGAAAACATTAGCAGTTGTTCACTCTGTTTTGTTACTTATGCTTTTAATGAATTTATTCTTCTACAGCTTGAAGAAGGAGGAAATTGTCAGTGTTGTGTATTAACATTGATGAGCAGAATAAAAAATAGTTTTCAGGTGCCACATTTGTAGAGGGACGTTGAGCAGAAGAATATTAGGGTTGTTACAACTGGAAAATGTGCTATAAGAAATGATTAAAGTATTGATCATGCTGGCCTGAAAAGAAAAAAACTGAATAGAATTGTAGATGTAAAAGATTTGAAGGACTATGTGTGGAGGAGGTATTAGGTTTATTTCACATAACTCCAGGAGGCAGAACCAGGACTAATTGGTGGAAATGCTAGGTTTGTGTCATCTCATTAAAAGGAAGAACTTTCTGGGCAACGGGATAGCTCAGTTGCTTAAGGGTCTGACTTTTGATCTCACCTTTATATCTTGGTCTCAGGGTCGTGAGTTCAAACCTCACAAGAACTTTTTTTTTTTTTTTTGAGGAAGAACTTTCTAAAAGAGCAATTCCAATCTAATATGTGAAGTCGTGAGTTTTTTTTTAAGATTAAAATTGAAATTAAATATTTTCTGTTTAGATAGAAATTATGTAAGTGACAGTATAGATTAAGTCAGCTATTAGGAACCCTTTCAATATTATGTGAGTTACTTGAAAAAAGTGGAGAGACTGTTTAATTTTGTTCCCATACCATCTCATTTTCATGTTGAAATCATATGCTTGTAAATTATGTTTTCTACCCTAAAAATGTTTTTATGTAGAATATTTTTCTTGCTTCACTGAAATTTGTAGATAATTCTGAGTAAAGAGGAAAGAGCAAATAGTTAAAGAATTCAGCATCTTTTAACAAGTGAATCCTTAAGATAGATTTTTTTAGAAAGTAGAGAACCAGACTGGGGCTCCTGGGTGGCTTAGTGGTTGAGCGGTTTGCCTTTGGCTCAGGTTATGGGTGGCTGAGTTGTGGCTCAGGATGGGATTGAGTCCCGCAGGAGCCTGCTTTTCCCTCTGGCTATGTCTCTGCTGCTCTCTCTGTGTCTCTCATGAATAAATAAATAAAAAAATCTTAAAAAGAAAATTCAAAATTAAAAAAGAACCAGGCTGTTCTGTAACTCTTAGCTCATTCAGTCAAAACTCACTAAGTACTTTCTGATTTGATATTGTCACTTAATTAGATTTTTGATATAGCATTGCCTTTTAAAAGCATTTTATTAGTCTTTTTGATTAGAGGACTCTGACATCTTTAATGGTGTAAATTGGAATAAGACTACTGTCATCACTCAGTCATAAGTCAGTAGAAATACCCATTACAGAGTGAAACAGAAAGCAGATTAAAAAAGATTTTCAGTAATTTTTGTAAAAAGCTTTTAACACAGCAATATAATAATTTCATATATCACCAGATGCTGATTTGAAAGTGGAAAATGAGGAGTGTCTGGCTGGCTCAGTGGGAAGTACATGCAACTCTTGATCTCAGGGTTGTGAGTTTGAGCCCCACATTGGAGATAGAGATTACTTAAATAAATAAAACTTTGAAAAAAAGAGCAAAGTGAGATAAGATTAATTCATCTTTTTTTTTTTAAGTCTTTATTTGAGAGAGTGAGTGAGAGAGAGAACACTTGAGCAGGAGCAGAGGGAGAGGGAGAAGTAGGCTTCCCTGCAGAGCAGGGAGTCTTATGTGGGGCTCCAGGACTCTGGGATCATGACCTGAGCCAAAGGCAGATGTTTAACCAACTGAGCCACCCAGGAGCTCCAACATTTGTTATTATTTTTTTCCTTTTTGATAATTTTGATAAGCTTAACCATGATTTAACATGTCACTCCTTTCTTCAGAATTACTGAAAGACTCATTCCTGGATTTCTGCTCAGTTTTTATTTACTACCATATTTAGTAACAATAATATTTTATATTTATTCATTACCAGCAATGTGTCTAGGTGCTATAATCTATGCTTTGTTTATTTTAAAGATTTTATTTATCTATTAGAGAGTGAGCACGAGTGGGGTGAGGGTAGAGGGAGAAACAGACTCCCCACTGAGCAGGGAACCGAAGTGGGGCTCCATCCCGGGACTCCAAGATCATGACCTGAGCCAAAAGCAGATGCTTAATTGACTGAGCCAGTATGCTTTATTTTTTTTATCATTATTTATTTATTTTTTTACAATCTGTGCCTTATTATATTGCCTTTAATTGTTACAGTCACCCTGAAAGAGGTACCATTATCCCCACTTTATCAGCAAGGTTAATAAAATAGCTCAGAGACTCAGAGGGGTTGTGTCTTGTCCACGTTTGTATATCTCATAAATACTAGAGCCCATTTTAAAGCCAGATCTTTCTTAAAGTCCAATTCTTTCAACTCTATGAGTCTGCTTTTGAGTAGGCAGCAAAGTTAGACTCTCATCAGGTACCTCACACATGTTCCTGAATTAGTTGAATTAGTTTTGAACGAGAGAAGAAATATTGTCATACATATTTCTTTTTTTTTTTTAAGATTTTATTTATTTATTCATGAGAGACAGACAGAGGCAGAGACATGGGCAGAGGGAGAAACAGGCTCCATGCAGGGAGCCCAACGTGGACTCTTCTCTCCAGTGTGAATGTTGTCCATAAGAGAGGGAGAGAGAGGAGACATTGTCACTCATTGAGATGGCTTGTTCAAGGACCAGAATTTAGAGCATTTATATCATGTTGATGGAGATGTTCTAAACTGAATTGTAGTGTTAACTTGCTCTGTACCTGCCATATACTGAACATAGTTTAATATTTCTGGTTAAAATTCCGTTCATATGGTTATAGCGATGATCTCAAAGTTGACTAAAGTATAACCAAGACTGTCCTCCACCAAGTACTAACACCCTCTGAATTTTGAGATCCTGTTTCTGTGTGTCATATTTTTAGATACCTTTTTTTTTTTTAAGACTAATTTATTTGAGAGAGAGTCTCTGTGTGTGCTAGTGGGGGGAGAGGCAGGGGAGATGGAGAGACTCCCTCCTGAGCACAGAGCCAGACACGGGGCTGGATCTCACAACCCTGAGATCATGACCTGAGCTGAAATTAAGGATTAGATACTCAACTGATTGAGCCACCCAGGTGCCCCCCTACTCTGTTCCCACTATTAACTCACACATTATTTTATCATAAGCTGCTGTGGGCTAGGAAGCCAAAATAATTAGAGATTGCTTAACTAAAATGTAAGTAACTTGAGTTTGAGTGAGACATGAGGGGATTTCTTGTGAGCAAATATACTGAGCTTTAATGGGTAGGCTTTTTTTTTTTTAACATATTTTAACTCACTGGATAGATGGAAATCGTCATATCGGTGCTGTTATGTCTAACATAGAAAGTGTTTTTGTACTTCTTTTAAACAGAGAAGAAGATACAGAAAATGAAAATGAGAAGAAAATTTGGTACTACAGCACAAAGGTCCAACTTGCAGAATTAATTGACTGTCTAGATAAAGATTACTGGGAAGCAGAACTCTGCAAAATCCTGGAAGAAATGCGTGAAGAAATCCACCGGCACATGGACATAACTGAAGACTTGACCAATAAGGCTCGGGGCAGTAACAAATCCTTTCTGGCGGCAGCTAATGGTGAGAGGGAATTTTCTCAATTTACTTGTTATTAAATTTGAGACAAACTCCTGGTGTGAAACCACTACAAAAGAAAATATTAAAATTTCAAGTTATATATATTTTAATTCTCTGTATTTTTGTTTTCCCAAGGAATCTTGTTCATCCCAGCCTAAATTAGGGGATTCTATGCATTTTAGCATTTTGTCTATTGTCTAGGGCATTACTAATATTCCAGTTTTTTTCTTTAATTCAAGTATCTTATTATTGGTAGTCCTACTTCTAATTATGAGAAACAGTATTCTTTTAAAAGATACTCTTTTTTTTTAAATGAAACTTTTAATTTTAGAATAGTTTTAGTGTTAGAAGTTGCTAAGATAGTATGGAGGGTTCCATATACCCTGCACCAGGTTTCCTAGTATCTTGCATTAGTGTGGTACATTTGTCATAAGTAGTGAACCAGTATTGATATATTATGATACCTTAAGTCTATACTTTATTCAGGTTTCCTTATTTTTACTGATAACCTTTTTCTGTCTCATGATTCCATCGAGGATACCACATTATATTTGTTGTGTCTCTTTAGGTTCCTCTGTCACAATTTCTGACTGTCACAATTTCTCAGACTTTTCATATTTTTGATGACTTTGACAGTGTATTTGTCCTCTCTGGGAACCAGAATCTGAGCTGTGATAGTCAGTTTAGGAGCATCCAACCCAGGTGAATCCCTAGAATGATATCTAATTGTGTCCTTTAACTTGGGATTTTATGAGATGAAAACAGCAGAAACTACTACTGGGTTCTGAAATAGCCAGGAGTATTTTGCATTGTTGTGACAGGGATTTCAGCGTTGCAGCCCGTTCTAATGACTTGATATACCTAACCTCAAAAATAGCATAATCCTTGCAAATTTATTCCTCTGGGTTTTTTTTTTTTTAAGATTTTATTTATTTATTTATTAGAGAGAGAGAGAGAGGGAACATGAGTTGTGGGGGGGGGGAGGGCAGAAGGGGAGAGAGAGAGAGAGAGAGAGAGAGAGAGGCAGACTCCCCGCTGAGCAGGGAGCCCAATGTGGGGCTTGATCCCAGGACCCTGGGATCATGACCTGAGCTGAAGGCAGACGCTTAACCGACTGAGCCACCCTAGTGCCCTTACAGATGGATTTTATTTTATTTTACTTTATTTTACTTTAGAAAGAGAGAAAGAGAATGCAGAGGGAGGATTTTATGCAGGTTCCATGCCCAGAACAGAGCCCAACATGGGGCTCAGTCTCACCACCCTGAAATCATGACCTGAGCCGAAATCAAGAGTTGGATACTCAACCGAGTCACCAAGTGCCTGGTAGTAGCAGTTTTTGTTTTGTTTTGTTTTTTATTTTTATTTTCATTGAATGGCACTAGGAAAATTGGGAGGAACATGCACTAGTGAGGTTAAGGAATGCTAGCACTTGAGGTGCCTAGCTGGTTCAGTCATTAGAGCAGATAACTCTTGATCCTTGGGGGTTGTGCGTTCAAGCCCCACATTGGGCATAAAGACTTCTTGGGGAAAAAAAAGAAAGCTAAAAGAAGTGTTGGCAGTTGAAAATCAAACATAGTGGAGCTATGAAAGTGAGAAATAATATGGCTATAAGAAATAATATGGCTCCAATCAGTAAGTGATTGGAAACTAGATTTTCTAAATAAAAAGTTCTTTAAAAAAAAAGTGAGATACTTCCATTGATAAGTATAGTGTACTTATTAGCAAGGGTAACCATAGCTAAGGTAATTGAAATAAAAGCCATAGGTACAAAGATATGAGGAAATATGTACAAAAGAATCCTGGGATGAGTTGGATGATAAGGAGGACAGAAAGCTGGCACGCCTGGGTGGCTCAGTGGTTGAGTGTCTCTGCCTTTGACTCAGGGTGTGATCCCGGGTCTGAGGATCAAGTCCTGCGTGGGAGTCCCTGCGAGGACCCTCCTTCTCCCTCTGCCTGTGTCTTCTGCCTCTCTCTCTGACTCTCATGGATAAATAAAATCTTAAAAAAAAAAAAAAAGAAGAAGAAGAAATTCCAAATAGCTTGCTTTCTGTCTTTTTTTTTTTTCCAATGATGACTTCACAAGGTTTTTATAATCCTAGGAAACATTCTAGAGATCTACAATTTAAGAAATGCAGGTATAGAAAATTTAAACAAAGGAAATGTAAATAAGGAAATTCAAAAATAAAAAAATACCATGATACGTGGCATTAAAAATTGTTTCTTCTTGTTTACAAACATTGTACTCTAGTTGGTAAATTTATTTCTCATGGGGTGCAGTTTAGCAATTCTGAAATTACTATGTATACTAAGGTTGACCAAATAAATAGATATAATGAGAACCAGACTTCTCTTGTTAGAAGTTATAAAGAAGCAAAGGGGCAATGCTTGAATGAACCACACCAACCACCACACATACAAAGATAGAGAAATAATATTGATGTATATATACACAGATGTTAGTATACATATACATAACGTTTTCTAGCTGTTGGCTGAGAGGGTATAGAAATAGTGAAACCCTAATAGTGACAAGTATACCCAGAGTCCAAATCATGTCTTCTAAGTATCATTCTCCAATAAAGAAAAGAACGAAGACTCTTTACAGAGATGGTAGATTCTAGGATTGGGTCAGGGAAAATCTGAGGTGAGCCTGGGGCATCTCGTAGTGCTAGAAAGTAAGGAAATGCTAAATGAATGAAGGAATGAACAAATGAATGACTGAAGTGTGTTCAAAGAATACAGGCTTCATTTGAAAAACCCCATAGTGGCCAAAGCTGGCACAAATTGGAGCAACAAAATAAAAAATGATAGTATTGGATCAAAACCCAAAGAATGCCATTAATATCTAAGAGTCTGTACTGATATACCTTGTGTTCTACATCATGCTATATTATCACTCTACCCAAATTGAAAGAGGATTAGAGCCCTTAGGGATTTATTGACTGTCAAAATAGTTATGGGACTTCAGAGAGAAATGTTTTTTCTAAATGGGACTTTGTTTCCTCATTTTACAGTGGAATTGTGTGGTAATAGCTTGCCTCTGGTAAGCCTAATAAACAGCTAATTCAAGTCAGATGTGAATTGGGTCATGGATACCTCGGTTTTGACCACTGTACCAAACTGCCTAGACTGTGGGTCTATGCAGCTTATAGTTTTCCTTGTATGATAGAAGAGATGACAGTAATCTCTATCAAATATCAATTTCAAAAGTTAGACTAATATTCTTTTTTCTTTATTTTTTTAATTTTCTTTTTTTTAAAAAAGAAAGTAGTCATAATTGCCATGTATCTTCTAGAAGTGAAGATAAACAAATTGGTTGAGTTCTGTAAGCATTAACATTGTATTGGTAATCTTAATCCTTATTTCATAGTTCTAATGTTTTAACATATTTAATAACTTGTATTGAAACTCTTAAGTGGGTTTGTAGTACTTATATTTTGGGTACATATGGAAACAAAATTTTTTGTTTTTATTATAGAAGAAATTTTGGAATCCATAAGAGCCAAAAAAGGAGACATTGATATTGTTAAAAGCCCAGAAGAAATAGAAAAGGACAAGAATGAGACGGAGAATAATAACTCCAAAGATGTTGAGAAAAGCAGAGAGGAGTTTGAAGACCAGTCCCTTGAAAAAGACAGTGACGACAAAACACCAGATGATGATCCTGAGCAAGGAAAATCTGAGGGTAAAAAAATTACTTGGCTAGAAAGTAATATTTAATTAGTGTTATTTATGAGAACTTCAGTTTTACTTTCAAAATGAAAATGAATCTCTTTATTACTAATATCTATTTAATTTTATATTTCTAAAGAAACCAGGGTATCTTTTCCCCTTGTAATGTATATAATCATTGTAACGATTTTTATGTATTGCTGGATTTGCTATAATATACCCATATCTCTATTTATACTTCCTAATAAGGTGCCAATTCCCTATGAGATTTGCTGGTGAAATATCACTATTTTTATACCAGAATATACACTTTTGTATGTGATATGTTCATTTTTATATTAATTACTTAACCATTCTTAATATTTTAAATATTCTTAAATACTCTTTGGATTACTTACTGCAAAAATATCCCAGGTTCTAATTGCTTCAAAATGGCCATCAGATAAAAAGCAGGTTTTCTTGGTGATCATTTTTTTAGTAGTTGATTGAATATGGCCATTTGTCCTAAAGCAATTTAAAAGGATATCTTTAAAGTTTTGTTGTGCATTTTACTGTAGAGCCAACAGAAGTTGGGGATAAAGGTAACTCTGTGTCAGCAAATCTTGGCGACAACACAACAAATGCTTCTTCAGAAGAAACTAGTCCCTCTGAAGGGAGGAGTCCCGTGGGGTGTCTCTCAGAAACCCACGATAGCAGCAACATGGCAGAGAAGAAGGTGGCATCTGAGCTCCCCCAGGATGTGCCAGGTACAGAGGGCAGTGTATCAATGCCTCTGTAATGGGGGGAGTCCTTCCCTTTTGTAGTAAAAGCTGAATGTCACCTGAAATTTTAAAGTATGTGTTCATTCATGCTGCTTGCTTACATAAGTGCCATCCCTGATTGCTAAATTGTCACCTAACATTTGGAGTTTGACACATGTTCTTGCAGTTAGTGCTTGAAACTCATCATAATCTCTTCATGCTTTTTAAAAGTTCATTTAGCTGGTGTTGACTAATAGACTTATTTGTATAGTTTATCATCAGATCATAGTGGCAAATGTTTTGGTTTTAAGTACTTACATACTAATAGCTCAGTGTTGAATGATTTGACCATTCCAATTCTGTATGTACTAACAAATTAATTTATGTTTGCATGTGCTCGTGTAGTTTTTTTAAACATTTCAAACCATAATGTTATGATAGAAAACCATTGTTACAAAACGTTTTTTGCAAGATACATTTTGACATAAAAATGTAAGTTAAACAATAATTCATATTTTACGTTTTTTAAAATTAAAATTATACTTGAAGTAAGTTATATCACACACACAAAAATGTCATTATGCCTTTTGCTTTTTCTCTTTTAAATGAAAAAGAATTTTTTTTTATTGGAGCTATGTTTATTAAAAAAAGCAAACTAGAAATTTAGATGAGCAAAACAAAATAAACACTGGTAATCCCACCACAAATCAAGAATTGTAGCCAATACTTTGATGGAAATTTTTAACAGTTTTTTTCTCTATATTATAAGAATATCACATATTTTCCAACTTGTGGTACTGTCATTGTTACGTTGTATACTGGGGATTTGATTCAAAGACGTTGGGAAGAAGACAGCATTAGCTAGTAGTTGGAACACTTGATTCTAGATCTGCTTCTGCCATTAGGTTTAAGTCATATTTAATCTTCCTGTTTTATAACTTGAAGGATTTTGATGACCTACAGTTCTCGTGTGACTACTTTCAACTGAGTGCTTATAAACAGTGAACTATTGCTGAAAACACCAGTATGACATTAGATTACATGCAGAGATGTATGTATAGGGTCAAAAAAAAAATCACAATAAGTTCACCATATATTGTACTTATGAGAAATTGGCTATTAAGATGAAAAGTCTGGAAACAGTGTTATCTGGTGAAATAAATAAAGATAAATTTTTGATCCTAGAAAAGAATAGACTTGGTATCAAGAGGAAGCTAGGTTGGAAATAATCTAATGGTCCTCTGAGAGGTTGGCCAGGGAACTCGACTTCTCTTTGAAATGTAGGATATTATGTCAAATAAGTAGAAATCATAGTATAGAGTATTATGAGTGAATATTAACAACTTCCTTAAAAGTAGTAATGTTGATATCTATCTGACCTATCAGAGATAATTTCAGCAAGAGTCCTTTATTGAGTTAGAGATTCAGGGATCTATAATTCAGTATAATTCTATGGTTAGATCTCTGGGTCCTGTCCAATTAAAATATTGCATTATTATGATTTTAACATCTTCATGAGCCAGAATTTGAAAGTAGAGTATTAGACCCCCAAAAAAGGTGAACAAAATTCCATTTTTATTGGAGTTATGATTACATCCTTAGTACGTACTTCTTAAAATGTTTTTTGTGCTTTTAGATTGATTGATGTTTAATGTAAACCTCAGTCTTACTAGTGGGTTTATATAGTGGTTGGTTGTTTGGTTTTTAAACCAAACACAGTAGAATAACAACTATGCACAGATTTTAGCAGACATTTACTTTTTAGGTTATTTATTACCGGTTTATTAATATCTCTGAGATGTTTGTTCTTTTGTTATTAGAATAGTTTAAGGGAGAAACTCTTACCTTTGTATCTGACATACACTTTTAAAGGATCCCAAATGAAATAATATGTATAAAAGACTTAGGGTGGACCTGACACGTTGACTCCTTAGTAAATGTTGGATATTATTGTTCTTGTTGTATTCAGTCCGGTCTTTGAAAGAGTGAGAGAAAGTCTAGCAAATAAAAAATAATAAAGTAGGTGAGTTGTATTATACATTTACTGATTCAATAGTAATTACCATAATACTTGGAAGTGAGATCTTTGTATTTAAGCTTTGTATTCAACTGGTGTTTTTTTTTTAAATTTTTTTTTCAACTGGTTTTTTAAATGTGTAGGTCACGAAAAATTGATTTAGATGAGAACCTGAACAAGAAGTGTTAAGAAAGCTAGAATGGGAGGAAATAGCAATTA
The DNA here is from genome assembly GCF_905146905.1 of Nyctereutes procyonoides. Lineage (NCBI taxonomy): Eukaryota > Metazoa > Chordata > Mammalia > Carnivora > Canidae > Nyctereutes > Nyctereutes procyonoides. The sequence goes on along the minus strand of NW_026575020.1, from coordinate 47,115,069 downwards.
TTAGTAGCTGTATCAGAGTGGATGGGATTCATTAGCAGGATCAGAATGCCAAATAGCTGAAGATGCTATAAACTCAGAACCTGACCATTTAATAAATCATAATTCTCTTGTTGACTACAAAATGAAATCAAACCTAGAAACCTGATAGTCTCATACTTGTTTCCAAAACAATATGAATAGTATCTTTAAAGACATATATTAAACATACCATGCCAGTTTTTAAAGAGGAGTTTGGTACACTTGAAATAGATCCCTCATTGTAAAACTTAGAACACTAGTGGGGATATATCAGTGACCAAAATAGACAAAATCAAGGTCCTTGAGGACTTTATTTTCTAGTGGGCGGTAGCCAGGCCTAACAGTAGAGCCCTGACCCTCAGAGAAGACTGTAATATGTCTCTGCTTCCTTCTATTTCTGTGTCTTTCTCTCTGCATTCATTTATTCAACAAATATTTATTGAGTATTTAAAATGGTGCCTGGCAGTGTGCTGGGTACTTTGTGGTATCCCTGAACCACTCTCTGTTACCACTCTTGACATTCTGTGGTCACTAGATGAGATATGGTATTAGAGGAACTGGAGAAGGGGTATTATTCTAGGTAGATGAAAAACAATAACTGTGATAGAAGGCTACTCACTGGTTTTCTTTTCTAAACCTTCAGAATATATTTAGACACCTAATTTAATGACTCAAGCTTATCAGTAGAAGACAGATTGGGAAGCATTTGGTATGAACAGATGTTTTTTAGTAAACTTTTTCATTAAAGTATAACATAAAGTCATAGTTATTAAGGAAAAGGTTGGTAGAGCACACCTGTATAACCACATCATGCCCGCTCTTAGCCACCACTGCTCCTACCCCAACAAAAGGCATTTACTATCTTTACTTCTATAACCATCAATTAGGATTGCCTTTAAAAAAGATAATAAATAGTACCATACAGTATGTGCATTTTGATGTCCAGTTTTTCTTACCTGAGCAATATATGAGAGCCATCCAAATGTTGCTTGTGATGGTAATACATTTTGTTTTATTGCAGTATGATATTTTATTATATACGTATATAATAGATTAATTATTAATTAGTCATTTTCTATGTTGATTGGCATTTGAATGGTTTCCAGTTTGGGACTATTGCGAATGATGCTACTATGAATGTTCTTTTACATGTTTTTTTTTTATGCTCCTGTAGGTACATTTCTAGGGATATAAATCTAGTTGTGGACTTCCTGGGTCATTCAATTTGTGTATGCCCATCTTTAACAGATATGTGTAGTTTTCTAGAATGGTTGTACAAGTTTATATTTCATCAGTAGTCTGTAAGAGTTCTAGCTCCTCTGCATTCTTGCTAATAACACTTGGTATCATTGTCATTCAGTTTTTTCTTTTTCTTTTAGCCATTCTGATGGCATTGTAGGGATATCTTATTGTGGTTTGAACTTGTAGTTCCATGGTTACTAAGGATGCTAAGCACTTTTTTGGGTGTGTATGTGTGTCTGTGCATATATTTGTTAAATATATGTATATATAGGAAACTTAGTTACCTTTTTTTGGTAAACTACCTGTCAGTTCCTTTGTGTTCTCTTATGTGGTATCTTTTTTGTTTGTTATTATTTTTAAATATTTATTCATTCATTCATTCATTCATTCAGAGAGAGAGAGAGAGAGGCAGAGACATAGGCAGAGGGAGAAGCAGGTGCCATGCAGGGAGCCTGATGTGGGACTTGGTCCCAGGTCTCTGGGATCACACCCTGGGCTGAAGGCGGCGCTAAACTGCTGAGCCACCCGGGCTGCCCTATTTTCATTCTTATATACTATTGCATCCAGTTTATTAATGTTTTGTTTAGGAGTTTGGATTAATGCGTGAGATTGGCTTGTAATTTTCTTTTTCTAATAATGTCCATGTCAGGCTTTGGTGTTTAGATTATGCGAGCCTCATAAAACAAGTTAGGACAAGTTCCCACTTTTCCTGTTTTCTGCAGAAGTTTCTGTGAGTTATTTATTCTGTGTGTTATTTATTCCTTATATAAAGGCCTCCCCACCCTTCCCAAAGTCACTTGGTCTTGGAATTTTCATTGTGGGAAAGATTAATTTTAGATTTCATTTCTTTGATAGATGGACCCCTTCTTGGCCTTTTGGCTAAGATCAGGTGCATTTCTTTGATGGATAGTGGGCTATTCATATTTTCTGTTTTCTTATGTCAGGTTTAGTAAGTTGCGTTTTTCTAATTACCTATTTCACTTAAATTTTATTGGTGTAATGGCATCGTATCTTTTGGTATCTGCAGGATCTGTAGTGACGTTTTCTTTTTAAATCCAGAAATTGGTTATCTGTTCTCTCTGCATCTTCTTACAAAGCTGTTAACAAGTTTTATCTTTTAAAAAAAATAACTTTTTGCTTCGTTGTTCCTTTTTATTGTATTTTTCTTCTAGTTTATGTTCATGGCTTTGTTTTTTTCTTTTCTTTGCATCTTTGTGGATTTTTTTCCTGTTCCTGTTTTTTTTTTTTAAACTTTAATGAAGTTTAACACATAAGAGGATGTACATATTAAATGTATGCCACCAGATAAGTTTGGAGATAAATATGCGCTCATGAAACTGTCACCACAATCTATGGTATAAATATATTCATCACTCAGCTTTTTCCCCCTAGTTTTAAAATTTTTCATTTTTATCATTGTCATTGGTTGCATTTAAAAAAAAATAGATCTCCTCAAAAGAGCATCCTAGTTGACACTATTCTTCTACATTTAGATGAAAATATTATATCTCCCCTGACTCCTTAAGATGGGTGCTTTGATGATTTTTAGTTTTTAGTTATTTTTTTCTATTCTGTCAAGTATATAATTTTCCCTTTATGTACTGCTATAGCTGCATCCCACAAACTTTTATAGATTGGCTTTGTCATTCAGTTTAAAATATCTTCTGATTTTCATTATGATATAGTTTTCTTTTTAACCCATTCTATTTATCTTTTTTGTTATTGACTTTTAGCCTAACCCACTCTGATCAGAGTAATTGTTGAAGTTTTATGGTTCAGTGTATGGTTAATATTGATAAATGTCTTCTGTACACTTGAAGAATATATGTATTTTTAGTTGTTTGGTGCAATATTGGACAATTAATTTTAAAGCTTTCTTTTTTTAAAAAAGTTATTTATTCATGAGAGAAACAGAGAGAGAAGCACAGACACAGGCAGAGGGAGAAGCAGGCTCCATGCAGGGAGCCCGATGTGGGACTCGATCCCTGGTCTCCAGGATCAGGCCCTGGGCTGAAGGCTGCGCTAAACCGCTGAGCCACCCAGGCTGCCCAATTTTAAAGCTTTCAAATCTGTATCCTTGCTATGTTTTTTTTTTTTCTTCTTCTCTGTAGCTATTTTAAATTATTATTATTATTATTATTAAGATTTTATTTATTCATGAGAGACACACAGAGGCACAGAGACATAGGCAGAGGGAGAAGCAGGTTCCACACAGGGACCCCGATGTGGGACTCAATCCCGGTTCCCCAGGATCGCACCCTGGGTGGAAGGCGGTGCTAAACTACTGAGCCACCCAGGCTGCCCTTTAAAATTATTTTTAACTATTTACTGTGGAGTTGCCTTTTTTTCTCTCTCTCTCTCTCTCTCTCTCTCTCTCTCTTTTTAAAATTTTTTGCATTAAATAGTTTGAGACTGTGTAATTAGGTGGACATAATCTTTATATTTCTTATTGAATTAACTTTATCATTGTAAAATATCATTTTAATTTTTTTTTAAGACTCATTTAATAGGGCAGCCCCCGTGGCGCAGCGGTTTAGCGCTGCCTGCAGCCCAGGGCGTGATCCTGGAGACCCTGGATCGAGTCCCATGTCAGGCTCTCTGTATGATGCCTGCTTCTCCCTCTGCCTGTGTCTCTGCCTCTCTCTCTCTCTGTCTCTATGAATAAATAAATAAAATCTTAAAAAAAAGACTCATTTAATAAATGAGAACACGCACATAAGTGGGAGGAGGGGCAGAGGGAGCATATTCCTTGCTAAGAGTAGAGCCTGATGCAGGGCTCAATCTCACAACCCTGAGATCATGAACTGAGCCGAAATCAAGAGTTGGATGCTCAACTCACTGAGCCACCTCATCACCCCATTAAGATGTTCTTTATTTTTAATAACATTTGTAATCCACAATAGCTTGCTTTTGATTACTGTTTGTTTTGTGTATCTTTTCTAGAATAGGAAAGTTGTATTTTTTTTATAATAATCTAGGAATTTAGAATTTCTTCATCCAGAATATTTTTAGAAATACATCTACTTTCAGGGCACCATGGTGGCTTATTTAGTTGAGCATCTGCCTTCAACTCAGTTTGTGATCTTGGGGTCCTGGATTGAAGCCCGACGATATTGCGCTCCCTGCTCAGCGGGGAATCTGCTTCTCCTTCTCCATTTGCACCTCCCCTCACCCATGTGCTCTCTCAGATAAATAAAATCTTAAGAAAAAAGAAATAAATTTACTTTCAGATTTCTTTAGAGGTAAATGTGTATTGGGGCACCTGGCTGGCTCAGTCAGTGGAGAGTGTAACTCTTGATCTTGGGATTGTGAGTTCAAGCCCTGTGTTGGGTGTAGAGATTATTTAAAAATTAAAACAATTGGGATCCCTGGGTGGCTCAGTGGTTTAGTGCATGCCTTTGGCCCAGGGTGTGAATCCTGGAGACTTGGGATCACGTCCCACATTGGGCTCTCTGCATGGAGCCTGCTTCTCCCTCAGCCTGTGTCTCTGCCTGTGTCTTTGTCTCTCATGAATAAATAAATCTTAAAAAAAAAAAAATTAGGACAGCCCAGGTGGCTCAACGGTTTAGCGCCTGCCTTGGACCCAGGGCATGATCCTGGAGACCTGGAGACCCTGGATCGAGTCCCGTGTCGGGCTCCCTGCATGGAGCCTGCTTCTCCCTCTGCTTTTCCCTCTGCGTCTCTCATGAATAAATAAATAAAATCTTAAAAAAATTAAAACAATCTTCAAAAGAAAAGAAGTAATAAATATATATTATTTCAAGCTATATCTTGACATAAAGTCTTGTCAGAGCACCATCATTTTTATGTAAGATAATAAATGATTATGCAAAAGAAAAATTACAAACTTATGTTCTAAAAATCTATGGGAGTGAGAACATGAGAAAAATGGGCAGATTTCATGATTTCATGTTGGATATGATCAGTAATCAGAAGGATTCCGAGTGGCAAATATTGAAGATTAAGCTGAAAAGTTGGCCCATATTTTAGGCAAGGTTAGTAGCCATCATTTAAAAAAAATTAATCTTTTAATATACCTATTCCTTAGATTTTTTCTTGCATATGTGTTCCAGACATTTCACTTTGGTTCATAGAAATGGTTATGTTCCCAAGAACAACCCCATGTGGCAAGTGTGCTGTTTAGTATGACTTCTTTGTAGTTAACAAAAGTCTCTCAATTTCAGAATTACACTTTTGTTCTGGATTTTAGATTAGAAACTTTTTGTACCAGAATGTCGAGTTGTAAATTTAGAAGTGGAGAGAAGGGGGATCCCTGGGTGGCGCAGCGGTTTGGCGCCTGCCTTTGGCCCAGGGCGTGATCCTGGAGACCCGGGATCGAATCCCACGTCGGGCTCCCGGTGCATGGAGCCTGCTTCTCCCTCTGCCTGTGTCTCTGCCTCTCTCTCTCTCTCTGTGACTATCATAAATAAAAAATAAAAATATTAAAAAAAAAAAAAAAAAAAAAAAAGAAGTGGAGAGAAGGACACATGACTTTCTAGCATCTTAAAGTCAAACCCATTATTGAGAATTTATATTCCAACATAATGCAGACAGCATTGTTTTAAGTTAATGCCTACAGATTTAATGCCTGGAATCAGTAATAGATAAAATGGGCTGGCTCGCTCATTCTTTCTTTCTTTCTTTCTTTCTTTCTTTCTTTCTTTCTTTCTTTCTTTCTTTCTTTCTTTCCTTCCTTCCTTCCTTCCTTCCTTCCTTCCTTCCTTCCTTCCTTCCTTCCTTCTTTTTTTTTTTTTTTTTTTTTTTTCCTGGAGACCTGGGATTCAGTCCCACGTTGGGCTCCCTGAATGTAGCCTGCTTCTCACTCTGCCTATGTCTCTGCCTCTCTCTCTCTTTCTCTGTGTCTGTCATGAACTGGCATTATTTCTATAACTATAATTGCTTTGAAAATGTTTCCATGGACATACTGAAACCTCTTAACAGCTATAAAGTTGAACTAAAAGAACTTATTGATTTAACCTATTTCTAAACTTTTTGGGATAATGACCTCTTAAAAGATAGGCACTTTAGTTTTGAATTTAATTATAAGGAAAATCCAGTGGTGGTGCCTGGGTGGCCCAGTCAGTTAAGTGTCATGCCTTCAGCTCACATCATGATCTCAGGATCCTGGGATTGAGCCCCAAATCTGGCTCCCTTGTCAGCAGGGAGCCTGTTTCTCCTCCTGCTTGTGCACTCTCTCTCTCTTTATGTCAAATAAATAAATAATATCTTGAAACAAAAAGCAATTGAAGATCAAGATCTATATGTAATTTTGGTTTGAGAGATGACTATAAAACCTATCCTATTTTTACTCGTTTACAGTGTTTTTCGTGTCTAATGAAAAATAGTATTGTAAATACCAAAACTTATAATATTTGCCTTAGGGCTAGAACATTTGGACTTTGAGCAATAAAAGTACATGTTGATAGGTGATACCTTCTTGGTAGTGTTTTGTTTTTTGTTTTTAAGATTTTACTTATTCATATGAGAGGCAGAAACATGGGTAGAGGGAGAAGCAGACTCCCTGAGGGGAGCCTGATGTGAGACTCAATCTCAAGACCCTGAGATCAAGACCTGAGCCAAAAGCAGACACTCAACCACTAAGCCACCCAGGTGCCCCCTTGGTGTTTTAAAGCAGATGCTTCAGACTTCTTAATCTATAGCCAAATGAAATAAAGAAGTGAAGAGTTCTAGAACAGTTACTTATTCATTCATTCATTCAAGACACACACAGAGAGGCAGAGACACGGGCAGAGGTTGAAGCAGTCTCCCCCCAGGGAATCCGATGTGGGACTCAATCACAGGACCCCGGGATCACGACCTGAGCCAAAGGCAGATGCTCAACCACTGAGCCACCCAGGCATCCCTAGAACAGTTATTTAAAGTTTCTTTGCTTGTTTATTTCTTATAGTAATCTTTACACCCAATGTGGGGCTCAAACCCACAACCCCAAGATCAAGAGTCAGATGCTCTTCTGACTGAGCTAGCCAGGCACCCCTAGAACAATTATTAAAAACAAAAAAACTGGAGCACTGAGTGGCTCAGGCAATTAAACATTGAACTCTGGATCTCAGCTCAGGTCTTGGTCTTAGGGTCATGATTTCAAGTTCTGCGTTGGGCTCTATGCTGGGCGTTGAGCCTACTTTAAAAAAAAAAAAAAAACAACCCAAATCAGCATTCTAAATTGAAATGAAATGGAGGAAAAACACTTTTCTACTTAAGACAGATTAACTTTGGACAAACAAAAAAGCTATTATTTTATGAGTTTGTGATGGTCCTAAGCTTATCACCTTGAAAGTTTAAATGGATGGAATCTGAGCTAAGTTTGCTTTCAGTGGGTTATTGGCTTTTTTATATGAGAATACCTGGTAAGGGATTGATTGCCTATTCTTGTGTGAAGTACCATTATATCCCTAATAACAGAAAAAAACTTCTCTAAAGTATTTTAAGATGTGTATAGTCAATCTCTTAAGTTCTTTTTTTTTTTTATCTCTTAAGTTCTTATCCCAGATTATTTTTTCTTTTTTTCTTAAGATTTTATTTATTGATTAGCGAGAGAGAATGAGCAGTGGGGAGGGGCAGAGGGAGAGGGAGAGGGCAAGTGATAGAAGCAGACTCCCTGCTGAGCAGGAAACCTGACTTCTGTCCTAGGATCCTGGGATCATGACCCAGAGCCAAAGGCAGACACAGGAGACCCCCCTGCCCCCCGAATTATTTTCTTGGTTAAAACCATACTTGGAGTATATTATGTGCAAAAATGTTTTTGTGGGCTGAGCTAGATTAATCACTTTTTTTATTCTATGAGAAAATGCACTCTGAGCTCATAAAGGACAGAATATATTTATATATTGCTTCATTATTTGAGAAGATGATATTTAGGCCATTATAAATTAGGACTACTACACTTTACAAATCTAGATCTTACAGCTGTGAAAAGAATGGTTAGTGAAAAATTTGGTATTATTTTGAGAGACTTCTCTTGTTCCAAATTTTTCTGAGTTAGTTGATTGTATACTGGCTTGTAGCTAGCAGATGTTAAATTTGGCATTTTGAAATCCTTCATATAAATTTTTTTTACTATAAACATTTTGAAACATACATAAAAATTAAGAGAATAATATTATGACCATACCCACATTGCTATATATCTATCACTTATATAAAAAAATTATCAAGATTTTGTCATACTTGCTTCACCCATGATTTTTTTTAACAGGTTACTTTTTTCTTTTTCTTTTCTTTTCTTTTCTTTTCTTTTCTTTTCTTTTCTTTTCTTCTTTTCTTTCTTTTCTTTCTTTCTTTTTTTTTTCTCAAAAAATGTTTTAATCTTTGACACTAGATGTATACATTGTTAGATAAATCACCATCCTTAGTTGACTATATTCGTCACTGGTCATTGGATAGTCCCCCTTAATTTATTCATTCAGGTTTTTTTTTTAAGATTTTATTTATTCATGAGAGAGAGAGAGAGAGAGAGAGGCAGAGACACAGGCAGAGACACAGGCAGAGACATAGGCAGAGGGAGAAGCAGGCTCCGTGCAGGGAGCCTGATGTGGGACTTGATCCCCGGTCTCCAGGATCACACTCTGGGCTGCCCTCATTCAGGTTTTAAGTTACTTAATAATGAAAATAAACACCTAGGAACCTGTCACCCCAAACAAAAAGCTAAGTCCTGCTTTGAAACTAACCTACATCTATAATCAACTCCCCAGTCTGATCCTCTGCTTCCCTGTCCCTTACCTGAAGTAGTTGTCACTCTGACTCCTGTGGTTCACTAACATCTTCTTTTGTTTTATAAGGGATACATTATAAGGGATACACAGTAGAATCAAGATTGTTGTTACCGGAGGTCAAAGTGATTTAACTCACATGCTCTTGCTTCATGGAGTTGACACACATGATTTGCTAAAAATTATAATTTCTTTTTTAGTTGTTTTAAACTTTATTGTAAATGTGTTATGTTAAATATATATTATTAAGTATATTGTGTTTATGGAATTTGGTTTTTCACTTTATATTACATTATTAATGTTACGTATTGCTGGAATTCTTTCATATTAATTGCATTGTAATATTCTTCGGTATTGCTGGAATTCTTTCATATTAATTGCATTGTAATATTCTTCCGTGTAATATTCTTCAGCGCAACAACCCAGTTGTTTTTATCCCCTTTCTTGCTAATATGATTTTGGGTTGTTTCCTACCACATTATTTTACAGTATATCCCAGACATCATGTTATATCAGTCCTACTCACATCTAAGAAATATGAACATTTTCTTACATAATGACAGTGCAGTTGTCATTTTAATAAAATTGATGTCAGTTCCTTAATATCATCTACTGTTCAGGCAGTTTGAATTTCCTCACTTAAATTTTTCTTTTTTTACATTGTGTTGTATTGGTATTAACTCCAAATAAGATTCCCATATGATGTGAAATTTGATTTTATGTCTCTTGAGTCTGTTGGTCTAGAGTAGTCTTTTCCCCGACCTTTTTCCTCTGTACACTGATGACTTGTTGAAGAATTGTAGTGTGTCCTACTATAGGACATCCTACATTGAGGATTTGTCTGTTTCCTTCCTTTTAGTGTTCTTTAATTTCTTCTAAAAGCTTGATTCAGTACATTTTTAACTGTTTTTGGTGAGAATATTCCATAAGCTGTGTGCTGGGTACTTCGTATGGTGTAGCATCAAAAGGCTCATGATTTCTGTTTAGTCTGCCTTTATAAATGCTGAAATTGATCAGAGTTCAGGTAGTGACATTGTGAAGTTTCCTGTTAACCTTTCATTTCATTGATGATCATTTCAGAATCAGTTGTTTGTGTGATTATAATATAGTGGTTTTTAATTCTTTTTTTCTATATTTGTTTAACTGAAATTCTCCTGTGAAGAATTTTACCTTATTAACTGATGCTGTTTGAATACCTTGGAATGTAGTTAGAGCAGGAATAAATGCTTCATTATTTTTCAGAGTCAGGAGTTGGTATCCACTTATTTTCAGTGGTTCCTGAGTTACGGACTTTTACACAGGGGCATGGCTTTCTCATTTTATGTATCCTTTTGAACTTATGCATCTTTATGTGTTCAATTTGTTTCAGTCAGTTGTAGTTATTCATTTTGCTTATATTGACCAAGTACCAGCCTGTTCATGTTGACTTTTGAGTCCTTTTACCTTGGTAGTCTTCGATAGCTTTCCCTGCTTTTGCTTATGTATTTACCACACCAGACCTGGAATCAGTCATTCCTCCAAGAACTCCTGGTTCCTTTTAGTGGGGAATGATATTTAGAGACCACAGTCTGGCTGTCATTGCCTGTCGGCTTTTTTGGTATTAGAAAATACGTATTTTTGAAAAGAAAAATACCAGTTCATGTTGACATTTCATCAGATTGAGGATTGCATACTTAGGTTTTTTTGTTTGTTTGTTTGTTTTTTGGTTTTAAACTTGTATCTCTCTCATACATTAAAAGCCTTAGTTCCTAAAAGTGGTAACTTAATTACACATTTACATTGTCCTGATACAGGGATCCCTGGGTGGCGCAGCGGTTTGGCGCCTGCCTCTGGTCCAGGGCGCGATCCTGGAGACCCGGGATCGAGTCCCACGTCGGGCTCCCGGTGCATGGAGCCTGCTTCTCCCTCTGCCTGTGTCTGCCTCTCTCTCTCTCTCTCTCTGTGTGACTATCATTTAAAAAAAAAAAAAATTAAAAAAAAAGAACTGTTTTTACATTGTCCTGATACAGATTTCCATTAATAATAACATATTATTAATGTTGTATTAACATTTTGATGTACATGAATAAGAAATGATTATATATCATAGTAATTTTGTAATATCAATAGCTCACAGTAAGACCACTGAATAGCATTTAAGATTTTTTTATAGTTCTTTATTTATCCTTATGCTGTATTTCCAGGAAGACCATACAGTCAAAATACCATGTTCCAAAGTTGCTTAAAATAATTTTTTTCTCTGTGTGGTTATGCAAACAACTTGATATACAACTAGATTAATTTGTCTCAGTTTTCAATTTTTAGGGATTGCATTTCTAACTTTAAGTTTTAGAAAAATGTACATTTACATGATTCCAGAATCAACTGTGTAAGTGTATACAGAGAGTTTTCACATCCTTTCCCTCTCTAGGTAATCCTTTCCCTTCCTTCCCTCATAGGTAGCCACATTTGTTAATTTTGGTTATTTTTCCAGTGTTTGAAAAATTTTCATAAATAAAGGGAAAATCTGCATATAAATTTATATTTCTCTCCCCTTCTCACACAAAAGTTAGCATACTATAACTACTATTCTGCACTTTTTACATTTAATCATTTATGTGTGGATCTGATGATTTCTTCAATCCTTTTTATGGTACATGATATTTCATTGTGTATATCACCTTTTATTCAACCAGTGCCCCATTTTTTTTTTTTTCAACCAGTGCCCCATTGATGGACATTTTGTCTGTGGTCTTTTACCATTATAAATAACACTGCAATGAATAGCTATATAAAAAAGTGATTTAGTATTTTTGCCAATGTGTTTTGGGATAGATTTCTGGACGTGGGATTGGTAGGTTAAGAGCACATGTGTATATATTGTCAGTTCCTTTATATACACTTTGGCCCATTTCTCACTCCTGCTGTATTGTGTGGGGCGGTGCCTATTAACAGTTGCCTCTTTACCTGAGTGTATTGTGAGTCTTGGATTTTTGCCAGCCCAATAGCTGGGAAGCTCCATATAGTTTTACTTTGCATTTCTTTTGGTTTGAATTAAGTGAGCATTTTCCTATATGTTTAAAGGCCATTTTCATTTCTTCTGTGATTGCTTATAGGTCTTTCCATTTTTCTATCAGGTTGTTAGGATTTTTTTCTTAAAAAAATGTAGGAGCTCTTTATACCTTTGAGATAGCCTTTGTGATATACCACCAACCACTTTTTAATTTAGGTGATTGATTGATTTAAGACAGACAGAGAGAGAGAGAGAGAGGCCGGCAGAGACATAGGCAGAGGGAGAAGCAGGCTCCATGCAGGGAGCCTGACTTGGGACTTGATCCCATGTCTCCAGGATCACACCCTCAGGCTAAAGGTGGCGCTAAACCGCTAAGCCACCGGGGCTGCCCTAATTTAGGTGATTTAAAGAATATCTTAGTGACAAAATGAAATATAGAGGGAAGGGGGCTCTTAATTTCTGAACTATCATGGAAAGATCTAGGCTTTCAGTTCATGGTAGTGTGCATTTTGATACACTTTTAGGAATAGTATACTTAGTGATAACTATTAAATTATTCTTTTCCCCCTCCCCATCCCCCCGACACCTATTAAATTATTCTTACAATTTATAATGACTTTAGCATTACCTTCTAGTTAATTTGGGAGCATAGAATTCAAGCAGGAAAACTTAGAGATAAATAATCCTGTTTAATGCAGTTTCTAATATGTTTGACTACTTTTTAATTTTTTTTTGTTGTTTTGTTTTTGTTTTTTGTGTGTTTTTTTGACTACTTTTTTAAAAAGAAAATATAAATTTCAGATTTTGAAGGATTATTTCAAAACCATTTCTAAGTTTTGTGGCTAGTTATATCACTTTAATTTTCTTCTTCAGCTGTGGGGTATCTGAAAGATTGTCTGCCTTATACTAGAAATTAAGATAAGAGTCTGAATTAGAATGAGTTAGACTTTTGAGAGGCTTCAAAAATAACTCTAGAGTGTTGCTTATTAATCTCAGACATTGCATTCTTCATAGATGAGCAGCTTCTCTTTTTAAACTCTAGCTTTGTAATGCAGTCCTCCATTAAGTGTCTTTTCTGACAAAGTAGTTACTTTTCATGTGATTTCTAATCTAAAAATCAGATATTCTATTTTTCTAGAAGAACCTAACAAGACATGTGACAGCAGTAACACTAGTGCTACCACTACCTCCATCCAGCCTAATCTGGAAAACAGTAACAGCAGCAGTGAACTAAATTCTTCCCAGAGTGAATCTGCTAAGGCAGCTGATGAGCCTGAAAATGGAGAGAGAGAGTCTCATACACCTGTCTCTATTCAAGAAGAGATAGGTAAGAATACACTTCATCCATTAAAGCGAGCTTTTTAATTTTTTTAATTTTTAATTTTTTAAGTAAAAGTTTGGGGTGGGAAGAATTATATTTTCTTTTTTTCTTTTTCTTTTTTTGACTATAAATAGCACTTGTCATTGTTTTTATTTAAAAAAATGCAAAAGCACACAGGGAAAAATAAATCTTTTTAGCGCCCCCTCCACAAAGGTAACCACCATCAACAGTTTGGTATGTAATATTTTCTGTCTTTCTCCATGTGGTTACATTAATATATGTATATTTACCAAAAGGTTTTTTTTTAATTACTTTTTTTACATAAATGGAATTATTCTGCATGCATTGTTCTGCATCTTGCTTTTTTTCCACTTAGTAATACATGTAGGGGATCTTTTCATGATATGAATTGAATTCATTCGTTTTTGTTTTTTTTTGTTTTGTTTTGTTTTTGTTTTTGTTAACTGCTGCATGGTACTCCATAGTATGGATGAACAATAATTTATTTACTATTTCTTTGTTAGTGGACATATAAGCTGTTAACAGTTTTTTTTTTTTATTACAAATAGTGGTGCTATTTTTTTGAACACCTTTAGCATATATCTCTGTGTACTTATGCAAGTATTTCTGGCAGTATAGGAACAGTAAGTGAAATTGCTGGGTCAAATGGTAGGTACATTTTTAAAATAGTGATGACTGCTGCTTAGTTGTAGAGTAAAAGGGATTTATACCAATAATTTACATACATATGTAGTTTTTCATACTCTCACCTAAATTCAACATCAGTCTCTTGGAGTTTTGCTAATGATGAAAAGTATTTCATTTAAAAATTTGCATATCTCTGCTTACTAATGTAGTTGAGTTTCCCTTTATGTGTTTGTCGAACTTTCAGTGAATTGCTTATTCGTATCTTTTGCTCATTTTTTCCTATTGAGTTTTGATAGTTTTTCTTAATGAGTTTTAGGAATGCTTTTGTATTATGCCTGTTACTTTTGATTTTATGTATATACTTATATAGTAATTGCATGTTTTAACTCTTGTTATCTTGTTACACAGAAATTTTAATATTTTTATATAGTTAAATTTATTAATCTTTTTCTTTAGGGTTTGTCTGGATTTTGTGTCTTACTAAGGAAGATCCTATTCCAAGCATATACATATGTTTTACAGTAATTTCACATAATACCTCTGTAACTTTGTTTTTAATCCTACTGTATAATTTTGTGTATGGTATGAGATGGAGATTTGTTTTAATTAGAACTTGTTTTCAGTTGCAAGCTACCAAACCAGCTTACAGTAGCTTAAGTGAAAAGGCAGATTAACTAGTTCATGTTAATTGGGAAGTCCAAACCATTATCAGGCATAACTGGACCCCCAGGTATCAAAGCTTTTCTGTCTTCCTCTCTTTCTCTCCACCTTTTGATGTTCATATGTTTGTGTGTTAATTTCATTCTCTCCTAATACAGACAGGCTTTTTCCAAGTGGCAGGGAAGATGGCTTCAGCGGTTTGTATTCATATCTTTCCAAGGTCTGTGACCCAAAGGCAAGGCCCCTACTCCTGCTCCAAATCAAAAGCCCTTGAGGAAGGAATTTGAGTGGCCTATCTTGGACATATTGTTCCCACCCCTGTGGCCAGGGCAGGCAAGGTATTATAATTGATGGCTCCAGCAAAAGTGTATGATTGGAGTGGGGTAGGAATGGTTTTCAAAGAAAGAGGAATGCTGTAAAGATAGGAAACAAATATCCACAGTTGTACCTTTTGATAGCTCAATACAAACATATTTAGTTATTGAAAAATGCTTCTGCCTAACATAATGCAAAGATCTCATTCACAACTGAAGATTTTTTTTCAAAAACTTCCCAAAATTACCTCTGGTAGTTGTAACTGTATTTAGAACTTCTGTGTGTTGTGTATTATCTTTGATTAGGTCTGGATGTAGCTTCTGTCAGTCTCACAGTCCATGAGTCAGATTATGAATTTAACTGCCTGTCACACTTGTTATCCCAATAGTGGAGGATGTTCTATGATACATCTGGCTGCCCTTGGTTTTTTGGGAGGATGGCTGTGGATGAGTCGTGAGAAATATATGAGAAGACTTCCTCTGGAGGCCATTCTCTTTAGCAGCCTAGTCCTTGCAGACCTACTCTCTGCAGTTGTCAGGAATGGGTTGCTGGGGATTGCTGTAGGTTTGAATGATCATCTGTCCCAGCTTGGCAGGTTTGGGCTTTTTTTCTGGCAGTAGCACTCCCTCACAGATTGCCTGGGTACCCAGCCTAGTACCTAATACCCTGAAACTCTGCTCAGGGCCTTTGGAGGTAGAGCCCCTCTACTTGCTCAGTTAGTCTGCTTTGTACACCCAGTTCTCTAGCCTTCAAAGGAATAAAGTCCTGCCGAGGCAGAATTCTGCCTCCTGCCGTCCTTAGATCTCCAGAGGCTGGGAGAAAGCAGCTCTGTCCTCTTCCTCTGGGCTAGCACTGATTCACTTCTTTATAATAGGAGGAATGGCCTTTGGGCAGGAGGTGTTACAGAAGCCTTGTTCCCTTTCTCTACTCTTTTAAGTCTTACCCCTGGGATGAATTTTCTGTCTCCTTTCCCTTATTTCCTTATTTGCAATGTCAGGGTGCCTAACTGGCTCTGTTGGAAGAGCATGGGACTCTTGATCTCTAGGTGGTGAGTTCAAGCCCCACTTTGAGGGTAGAGATTACGTAAATAAATAAATTTAAAAAAAAAAAACCACCTTAGCAAATGTTCAAAGGATTGACTAAATTGTCAAAATTGTAAATTGTAGGGCTTCTTTTAAGAAGCACTGTGCCTTCCCTTCTTGCTTTTAGGAAGTCCAGCCAAGATCAGATGCTATCTGAAAAGTCTTTATTATAGGACCGTATAGGTGGTTCCAGAAAGTAGCCACCATCGTTCAGTATCTTGGCATAAAGCTTCAGCATGGGTAGCCTCAAGGTCTGAGACCCAAGAGAAAATTGTTAATGGTCTGAATAACTGCTTTGCTGTCACACATTGAAGGTTTCTACCTTTAAAGCCTGGGATGGAAAAATATCTGATACCCCTTATCCATCTTGATTTAGTCAGTGCTATATTTTGGGGTAAAAAAAAAATCTTAAAATACTCTGGATTATTTATAATTTATTGGTTGTAAGTGACGGAAATCCACCAGATTTCCTTAAAATAAGAGAATTTAACTGAGTACAATTGGGAAGTCTAGAGGTAGAGTCTCAGGTGCATTATTGGACCCTGAGAGCCAAATGAAGTTATCATGAATCTTCCTCTATCCTCACTCCTCCCCCTCCATGATGAGCTTATTGTCTCATATTATTAAGTTTTTCCCATGTTGTGGGATAAAAAGTAGACAGCCTCTAATTTTTACTCTTTCTGTTCACTAACACAAAAGCAAGACTGGGGTGCCTGGCTGGCTCAGTTGGAAGAGCATGTGACCCTTGGTCTCGGGGTTGTGAGTTTAAGCCCCATGTTAGGTGTAGAGATTACTTAAATAGACAACTTAATTAAGAAAAAAAAAAAGCAAGATCCTTTATCCATCTCCAGATTTTAAAAATTAGAGTAGTATACAAATGACTTGGGCCACATAGCCAGATCTGGGACAGTTACCGTGGCCAGGTGGTGATGTGCTCTGTCTGGCTAATAAGCTGGGTGACATTGTTCACCCAGTATGGTAGGGTATCTTGATTTGTAGCCCTTGCTGAATGATGTTTGAAGTGGAAGAAAAGCATCTTCCTAAAGGAAAGAAGGGGTGTTGGTCAGATAAAATTAAGAAATGTTTCCTGAATTGTCTTTCATATTTTTCAAAATTGCCAATTTTCCCAGTCTAATTCTTTTCTCTACTCAAAATACCATCTTTATATATGATAGAGTATATTTTATAACACAATA
Organism: Nyctereutes procyonoides; assembly: GCF_905146905.1. NCBI lineage: Eukaryota > Metazoa > Chordata > Mammalia > Carnivora > Canidae > Nyctereutes > Nyctereutes procyonoides. The sequence continues at coordinate 47,097,868 of NW_026575020.1, read as the reverse complement.
AATAAAATATAGTAAATTTTATGTTTGGCCTTTCATTTGACAGTGAAGAGAAATCTTGTTGGCCAATGGAAATTGGATAGTGATATGATAGTTTTAAGAATGTAGAGAAATTTTTAGTCAAAGTGAGGTTCATGGAAAAGCAGTAATTGCTCCTTGGCAGTGCAGTCTGTCACTTTAAAAAATTGTTATGAAAATTTGAGAGGCCTCTATTATATTAAAAAACTAAGTTAGTTGATTTTGCATGTATAATTATTTCCATACACGGATAATTCTAGGTTCCTTAGGTGAAAATTCACTTGGCATTTGTATTTAAAAGCTTTAAATCATTAGTTATTTAAACAATTTCAAAGGAAATTTTTCTAAAATTAATTATACCCTTACTTTTTATGCAGGATCCATATTGAATATATAAGGCAGTGTTTTATTTGTGTGCATTTTGAGTTATGATGTTCGTTACTTATATATTTGTAGTAGCCCTTCATGTTTTCTAGAAGATGAGCTTTGAAACAGATAACCTGGCATGTTTGAATTTTCTTTATATAAGTGACTCACATTAAAGTTGTCTTAAGTAAAACCCTTAAGAATTCATATATTTGCAATGGCTATTCAAAGACTTTTTGTTTACTTTCTGGATCTTAAATGTGCATCAAATAAGAGTTTTGTATAAATAAGATGTTGTTATAAATAACTTACTATTAGCAATTACTTTTGGCTTTTCATCTGATAACAGGTGATTTCAAATCAGAGAAGTCTAATGGGGAAATAAGTGAGTCTCCTGGAGCTGGAAGAGGGGCATCTGGATCAACTCGAATTATCACCAGATTACGGAATCCAGACAGTAAACTTAGCCAGCTGAAGAGCCAACAGGTGGCAGCTGCAGCCCATGAAGCAAATAAATTATTTAAGGAGGGCAAAGAGGTATGTTGTTTCCATTTAAAACAAAAATCTCTGGAATGTGAAATAATTTTATTTATCATACCTGAAAAGTAGGGGTGGGTAGTTTGTAGACCCTTTATTTATTTATTTATTTAAAATATTTTTATTTTATTTATGAGAGAGACACAAAGAGAGGGAGGCAGAGACATAGAGGGAGAAGCAGGCTCCTCACAGGGAGCCCGATGCTCCGTCTCTAGACCCCGGATCACTCCCTGAGCCAACCACTGAACCACCCAGCCATCCCTGTAGACCTACTTTTGAATTGTATTTTTCTGTTTCCAAGAGTGTAGTGGATAGCAAGATTAAAAGTGGTTAGGTTTATAATACATGTAATACATATTTTGTACAATAGGTATAGTTGTGTACCCAAATTTCAGTTCTTGTGGGGAAATCTGTAATTGGATGGTATACTTTCTTACTATATGGTTAGTTTTATTGTATATAATTCTAAAGAGAGGCTTTTTTCCCCCCACATATGGTAAAGAATACACTATTTATGGGCTTTAATAAAGAGTTCTAGATGTTTAAAGATTTTATTTATTTATTAGAGAGAGCACGAGCAAGAGGCTGCAGAGGGAGGGGGAGAAGCAGGGAAGGAAGCCCCATGCAGGTTCCATCCTAGGACCCTGAGAACATGACCCAAGCTGAAGCCAGACGCTTAAGAGTCACCCAGGCACTCTCACCCCTTTTAAAAAGATTTATTTATTATTTTAGAGAGAGGGGGAGTATATATCAACATGGAGGAGGGCAGAAGGAGAAGGAGAGAAAGAATCTCAAGCAGACTCCCTGCTAAGCAGGAAGCCCAATGAAAGGCTCAATCTCAGAACCCTGAGATTATGACCTGAGCTGAAATGAAGAGTCGGACACTTAACCGACTGAGCCACCCAGGTGCTTCTAGTACTTCTATTTTTATTTTTTATTTCTTAAGAAGTAATCTCTACACACAACATGGGGCTCAAAGATCAAGAGTCATGCACTTTACTGACTGAGCCAGCCAAGCTCCCTAGCTAGGGCTTACTGTTTCTGTTCCCCAGCTATCCAGTGTAGCAGAATAATGCCACAGCTGTGTCTCCCATATTTAAGAATTATTTGCAAGGTAGATACACAAGAATATACAGTGTTCTTTTCTAAACATCATAGGAATTTCTTTAAAGCAGTAGCTTTCAGGCTGGTTTTTCACTCTGACCCTCAGTATGACATTTATTATAGCAACCCAGTACACAACATTCAGATGTTTCCTGAAATGGTATTTTACCTTGTTATGTGGGAAGCACTCTGGTATTTTGTCTTCTAGTCTAGTTGATTGTGTTATATTTTGTTTTTTTAAAAGTTGAATAAGATTCACTATTGATCTCACAGTTCATTAAAAGATTGAGATAAACTGTTTGGAAACATAAAGTATCCATGGACTCTTTTTTTTTTTAATTTTTATTTATTTATGATAGAGAGAGAGAGAGAGAGAGAGAGAGAGAGAGAGAGGCGCAGGGACATAGGCAGAGGGAGAAGCAGGTTCCATGCACCGGGAGCCCGATGTGGGACTCGATCCTGGGTCTCCAGGATCGCGCCCTGGGCCAAAGGCAGGCGCCAAACCGCTGCGCCACCCAGGGATCCCCTCCATGGACTCTTATACTAATGCTGGAATGATAAAAGGAGCAGAAGAAAAAAATATTTTTGGGAATATATTTTTTGGGGAATGAAACAAGTGATGCCTTTCTTTTTCCCTACCCTTTATATTATAATCTTGAAGTAATGATTGGTGAATGATGTGCACATGTAGTTTTGTGTATATATTTGAGATGCATGAAAATACTTCATAATGTCTGACATAATAGGCACTTAGTAGGGGTTCTTTTTATGGGAAGATCTTGGTTGTTTAATTATAAACAATTAGGTTTAGCTTTTAACTTCACTTAGAAATTTCAAAAGTTCAGTCATAAGATATACCTAAACTTTATATGGAATGATAAATTACAGATTTCTAAAAAAATTTATTCATGAGAGAGACAGAGAGAGAGGTAAAGACACAGGCAAAGGGAGAAGGAGAAGCAGGCTCCCTGCGGGGATCACAACCTGAGCCAAAGGCAGACGCTCAATCACTGAGCCACCTAGATGACCCTGGAACGATAAATTACAGATTATTGAAAGACAGTTGATCATGTTTACTTATTTGATATGAATAATTAGGCTTTTTATTTTCTTGGTCAGGTACTGGTAGTTAACTCTCAAGGAGAAATTTCACGGTTGAGCACCAAAAAGGAAGTGGTCATGAAAGGAAATATCAACAATTATTTTAAGTTGGGTCAAGAAGGGAAGTATCGTGTCTACCACAATCAGTACTCCACCAATTCATTTGCTTTGAATAAGCACCAGCACAGAGAAGATCATGATAAGAGAAGACATCTTGCACATAAATTCTGTCTGACTCCAGCAGGGGAGTTCAAATGGAATGGTTCTGTCCACGGGTCCAAAGTTCTTACCATATCTACTCTGAGACTAACTATCACCCAACTGGAAAACAATATCCCTTCATCCTTTCTTCATCCAAATTGGGCATCACACAGGTAAAGGAAACTAAAGTTCATTTGTTGCGTGAATATACTAAATATTTGTGAAATGTTTATTATTCCAGTTGCTCGCTTTCAACTTGTTACCAAGGAATTGAATGAAGTCATTTTAGTTAGCAAACACTGAGGACATTAGGGATGTGTATATACTTCTAAGTTACTGGACCAACAGTAGCTTTTGAAAAATTTCTGGAAAGCAGAGTCTTCAAAGTTCCAGAACATTATAGAGGGTTTAAGGAGTTGAAAGACTAATCGACCTCTGGGATTCCTTGAGGTATTCAAAATCTGTGATTCTGTGAGGTAGGAACTTCCAGTAGCAGTATATTTAAACCTGCTTAGCCTAGAAACATGCATCCTATGAGATGGAGTCTGAAATTACAGCTTTTGTACTTTTAAGACCATCAAGTGAAATAACTTTTTCCCCCCTTCTTCTGAAATACAGGGCAAATTGGATCAAGGCAGTTCAGATGTGTAGCAAACCCAGAGAATTTGCATTGGCTTTAGCTATTTTGGAGTGTGCAGTTAAACCTGTTGTGATGCTGCCGATATGGCGAGAATCCTTAGGACATACCAGGTAAGTGACTTCTGAGCCTTGTAAATGGTGTACTGCACTCCCTTTTGGAATATTAATCTATTGGTAATGAAAGTTACTGTATTTAAAAGACTATATTACATAATAAACTTAACTCTTCCTGGCCTCATTTTTCTCCTCTATAAGCTGTAATGTGAATAAATATTATTTCTTATTTTTTCAAGTAAAAAGCATTTTTATTGAATAGAACAATCACATAATTTTGAATGTTCTAGAATGTTTCAGTTACTGTGTTAGGTATCTGATTTACTTAGCACTGAATGTTCAAACATCATTTAGCTGCTAAGTAGACCCAGAGTTGTGTGACTTCAGATGGTTAAAAAAATTGATAAATGTTGTGACTTAAATCTACTTTTTAACTTAAATGTATTTGTTTAACTATAGTTAGTCTTTAAAATTATTACTATAAAAATTAATATAAGTTTATGGTAAAAAATTTAAATTACTATTCAAGTGAAAAGAATCATTTTACTTCCCTGCTCCTCTATGGAGCCCATTCTGAAGTTACAACACTGCTATTTTGTTAATACAAATAAATTTTGTGTTGCTTCCCAAATCTTTGTTTTATTTTATAATGAAAAGTTTTTTTGTTTAGTTTAAGATTTTATTTATTTATGAGAGAGACACAGAGAGAGGCAGAGACATAGGCAGAGGAGAAGCATGCTCCCCACAGCAAGCCTGATTCAGGACTTGATCTCAGGATTTGACCTGAGCCAAAGGCAGACACTCAACCACTGAGCCACCCAGGTCCCCCATGAAAAGTTTTTTTTTAAGAAAAGTAGTTTACATCTGCTAAATTTTCATCTGCTGAAGATTGCTCTCAGGGTTTTTATTTGTGCCCCCCCCCCTTAAGATTTTATTTTACTTATTTATTCATGAGAGACACACAGAGGCAGAGACATAGGTAGAGGGAGAAGCAGGCTCTATGCAGGGAACCTGATGTTGGGACTCGATCCTGGGACCAGGATCACGCCCTGAGCTGAAGGCAGACGCTCAACCACTGAGCCACGCAGACGCCTTTTTGTGTTTTCCTTACATCAGTCTTACAGATACTTTGTCTTCCCCTTTTCTCCCTCCTATTTTGAATGTTATTGTTTCTACCAATAGAGGCTTCCACAAGTGGAATGGACTTAATTCTTCCTAGGGTAAAAAAAGGGTTAAGTTCCAGTGCTACAGACTGCACACTAGGAGAGGATAGCTGAATGGCTGGCATATCTTTATTCTACTTCTTACTGATCTCTTTTGTCAAGGTAGACCAAGGAGAGAGTCAGAGGCAATTGTGAAGTAGTAGTCTTGAGTTTATGTTGTTCCTTCTTGAATTTACCTCCAGACATACGCAAAACTATTCTGTCCCAACATTCTTCTGTTTAGTTATCATCCTAAAGTTAATGTTGGTGGGCCAAGCAGCCATGTCTCTGATGACATAGATAAATACATTGAGAACTGAAGCTTAGCTAAGTGTCAGCAAATAAACTCCAATACTCAAATTATATAAATTCGTTTCTCAATTTTAAACATTCCAATGGAAAATGGAATATGGAATTCATCTTTTTTTTTTTTAAATTGAGGTTTGTTTGTTTGTTTGTTTTTCTTCCTGGCTTATCATTATAACTGGCCTTCTAACTATGTTCCTTAAAGTTATAAAATTATATGAATTGCATTTGTATTAGTATGACACACCTGGTAATATATATGAAAGAACTCTTTAATATTATGAGATGAGATAAAGTAGAATGCTCTGAATTTTTAAAAAATTAGAGACTATGACTCAGAAAAATTAGAGATTAATAATAGAATTCTAACATCTCTCAGTACGGATCAAAAACTTCCAGGTGACCAGTTTCTAAGAGTTGATCCTAAGGAACTATTTACAAGTTCAGCCAGTTATTTTATTCATAAAATGGTTGAACAGTTGCAAAACATTTTAAAAATAGTAAATAAGGATTTTTTGGAGAAAATTATGAATTCTGTTGAAAAGCAACATGAGGTATAAAGGAGTACCTAAATAGAAATTCAGCTTATGGGGATGCCTGGGTGGCTCAGCAGTTGAGCGTCTGCCTTTGGCTCAGGGCATGATCCCGGGGTCCTGGGATTGAGTCCCACATCAGGTTCCCTGTGTGGAGCCTGCTTCTCTCTCTGCCTATGTCTCTACCTCTCTGTGTCTCTCATGAATAAATAAAATCTTTAAAAAAAAAATTAGCTCATGTTCATGTATAGGAATACTCAGTGTCTTAATAATTTTTTTTTTTTTTAAGGATGTTTCTTCTTAATGGTGTTAAAAAGGGCGGGGGTTGGGGGAGACGACTGTTGGCTCAGTGGTGGAGCATCTGCCTTCGGTTCAGGGTGTGATCATGGAGTCCCAAGATCGAGTCCTGTATTGGGCTCCCTGCATAGAACCTGCTTCTCCCTCTGCCTTTGTTTTTGCCTCTCTTTCTTTCTCTCTCTGTCTCTCATGAATAAATAAATAAAATCTTAAAAAAAAAAAAACTTAAAAAAAAAAAAACCCCAAAAACAGTGTGAATTTTCTTCATGTTGTTATGTAAGTTAATTTCAATAGCATGGGTAATTAAAAATTAAAAGTTTTTTATGGAAAAGGGAAATAATAGGGTTTACATTTAAAGGATGGGTCGGAAGACTTGTCCTACCAGATAATAAATCTTATTTGGTAGTTATAATAATACTGTGGTATAGATGCAAAGATAAATAGACCAGTGGTACAGAATAAACCATCCAGAAAGAGACCAGCCCATCTATACTGATGTAATAGATGATAGAGAATCATTTTAAAAAGAAGAAAGAAAGAAAGAAAGAAAGAAAGAAAGAAAGAAAGAAAGAAAGAAAGAAAGAAAGACGAACTCTTTAAGTAGGAGGTGTGATGAGGCTATTTGAGTTATCTGTACAGTGGAATATTGGATCCCATTCTTTATATCATACACAGTAGTCAGTTCCAGGTAGAGTAAATCCTAAATGCGAAAAGAAAAACTTCCAAGAAGAAAATACAGGAGATTATGATTTTGGAATTAATAAAATTCCTTCCTTTCTACCCTTCCTGTTTCCTCCTCCACTTCATTCTCTTCTTCTATTTCCTTTTTCCCCTTGCCTCTCTGTGTCATCCATATTCGTTCCTTTGCCCTCCACTCCCTCCCATACTTTGTTCCTTTTCTTTTACTTTTTTAAAAAATTTTATTTATTTGTTTATGAGAGAAACCGAGATCCCAGGACCCCAGGGTCATGGCCTGAGCCAAAGGCAAGACACTCAGACACTCAACCACTGAGTCACACAGGCATCCTTTCTCTTATTCTTGATTTTCTTTCCTTCCTGATTTATTATGTTCTGAATCGTACCAAAGTGTGACATTATTTCTTCCGTTAATAAGCTGTTATCTATCAGATAAAGTCGACTGTGCATATATGTATCTGAGTGCTGTGACTACAGGTGACTTTCCTTATTTGTGTTAAATATCATGATACATATTTAAGATGGTAATGTATAAGCAATAAGGGGTCGTAATAAAATAACACCTGTGAATTCATCAACCAGTTTAAAAATAAGAACATTATCCCTATTGCATCTGCTTTCTGTTCACATTACCTTGCCTCCTCTGAGAGATAACCATAATTTTTAAGTTTGTGTTTTATTCTACCCTTTCTTTGACTCTAGTTTTATCATATAAGTATAGATCAGTGAATGGTGGATTGTTTTCTGTTGTTTGAGTTTTATAGTAATGTGTCATCCTAAAAAACTAAGTCATAGACTGGTAAAGGTATTTTTAATTTTTTTATCATTCTATAATCAAAAAAGGGTTAGTATTCACAATATATTCAAGAACTTCTACAGCTCAATAAGAAAAAAAAATGAAACCATTTAGTAATAAGACCAAAGATACAAACATAATTCAAAGGAGACACAAATAGCCAAAACCATGAAAATTTCCCTGGTAAGGTGAGGTAAATGCACATTAAAACTAGAGAATATTATTTCATGCCCATGGTATTGTTAAAAATTTTAAATATATTGGTAAATAGGTGATATAATAGAGAATTCTGGAACACTGCTGATAGAAGAGTAACTAGAGAAATGGTTGCTGCAACCATGTTAAAGAATCATTTGGTAAAAACAAAGTTGAAAATGCAATTGTATTCCTCACTCAGTACCCTAGAGAAATCTTACATGTGTACATGAGAAAGCATGAAGAAGTTTTTTTAAAAAGTTGGTTCCATGGGAGCAGCCCAGGTGGCTCAGTGGTTTAGTGCCACCTTCAGCCCAGGACCTGATCCTGGAGATCCAGGATCGAGTCCCATGTCAGGCTCCCTGCATAGAGCCTGCTTCTCCCTCTGCCTGTGTCTCTGCCTCTCTCTCTCTCTCTCTCTCATAAATAAATAAAATCTTAAAAAAAAAAAAAAAAAGATCCATGCCCATCCTGAAGCCCAGTGCAGAGCTTCAGCTCACAACCCTGAGATCAAGACTTTTTTTTTTTTAATTTTTTTTAAATTTATTTATGATAGTCACACAGAGAGAGAGAGAGAGAGAGGCAGAGACATAGGCAGAGGGAGAAGCAGGCTCCATGCACCGGGAGCCCGATGTGGGATTCGATCCCGGGTCTCCAGGATCGCACCCTGGGCCAAAGGCAGGCGCCAAACCGCTGCGCCACCCAGGGATCCCGAGATCAAGACTTAAGGTGAGATCAAGAGTCAAATGCTTAACCGACTGAGCCACCCAGGCATGCCAGAATGTTTCTTACAATACTTTGTAGTGGTGAAATTTGGTAACAGTTCCTAAATGTCCATAATTAGGCACATTTAAGTTATGGTGTGGGGATGCCTGGGTGGCTCAGTGTTTGAGGCCTGCCTGCCTTAGGCCCAGGCATGATCCTGGAGTCCTGGGATCAACAGACTCCCTGCATGGAGCTTGCTTCTCTCTCTACCTATGTCTCTGCCTCTCTGTGTGTATTTCTCATGAATAAATAAAATCTTAGAAAAAGAAAAAGTTACGTTGTGGTTCTATAATGGGCTATTAATATTAACACAGCTGTGAACCTAGGGCAAGTGTCAAGATTGAATCTCATATATGTACAACAGAGTAAAAACAGTTCTCTACTTAAAAATAAATGTAGTGTGATTCTGTTTATGTAAAATTTAAAAGCATGTAGGATAATATGTTAAAATATTATTTGTGAATATACTCATTTGTGGTAAAAATTTAAAGAAATTCAAGAGCTATATGCTTGAAATCTAAGAAATACACCTCTAAATAAATTACAAATGGTCAAAAAAAATGTAATGGAAACTAGAAAACACTTTGAATTGAGTGTTCATGAGAAAACTACATATATTGAAATTTGTAGGCTGCCCCTAAAGAGTACCCAGGGGGGAAATTGGTAGTCTTCAATGCTTACACTAGAAAAGAAGAACTACAAATTAATTAGCTAGGCATATGTCTCAAGAAGTCCTTCTGAAGACAGGAAATACCAAGAACAATTGAATATTAAATATTTGATGAAATAGAAAACCTACCTTAGATCCCATTATAATTTACAAACCACTGATGAGCTTATCAGGAAAGAAAAAATAAAGGGGAAAACACAAATCACCAACATCAAAAATAGAAAAGGAGCCTTACCAATCAGTATTTTTGATTCACTCTCACTGGCACTAGGGATTTTAAACCTTCAGAGGGTCCACTAACATAGTATTCAGGCTTCCTCCATCCATAGATGAAGGGCCCACTGGGCTTCTAGTTTTGTATAGAAGGGCTGAGGAATAGGGTCTCCTACCCCCATCTCCATTATTGGACAGTAGGGAATAGGCCACACACTTTTCTCAGGCAGGAAAAGGATTTTGGTTCATTTTAAAGGGTATCACTGCACCTGTCAATAAGGAGGTGGGCAGGACCAAATGACTTCATAAGGAAGTTCTTCACATTTCAGGTAATAGATAAGTCTATTCAAATTCTTCTATAAAATAGAAAAAGAAAGAAAGCTTGCAGATTATTATTTGTTAGTAGAACACTGTAATAAAAACTGATATATAGACATGGACAGTAGATAACTAGAAAATTATGGCCCTATTTCTTTTTATTAATATTTATCATTGGTTAATAATTAAATGGCAAATAGATGTGCATTCAGGTACTTTTAAAACATTAGTAAATATATTCAGGAGTAAATTTTAAAAATTATAAACCATGGATAATTGGCTTCCCCTAGGAATGGAAGACTTGTCCACTCTTAGTTTATTAATATCATGCCATTTGAAGAGAAAACTTTGATCATCTAATTAGACACTAAGAAGATATAAGGTCATTAATTCTTGGTTTAAAAAAAGCTTAAATAGGAATAGAGAATAGTCTTTTTTTTTGTCCACCCCTGCTGTCCACCTCCCCCCAAAAAGATGTATTCCAAACCAAACTATCATGCTTTCTTGATGCGTTCCCATTAACATTCAGGTGGGAGAAAATGAAAATGCCCCCTATCACTGCTATCTTTTAACTTTTCTTAAAAGTATTAGCTAATGCAGTTTGTCAAGAGAAATAAAATCTACATACATATGTGTGTGTGTGTGCTTGTGTATGTATGTACGTGTTGGCAGATAAAGGCATAATTATTATATGCAGTTGACCTAATTACTTAGAAACCCCAAGAAAATTGAAAAACCATCAGAAACAATCTGAAAACTTAATAAAGATTTTATTGACTAAATCAATAAATAAATGAGGGAGAGAACGCTGTGCGTGCCTGAGTGAGGAGAGGGGCAGAAGGAGAGAAACAAGCAGATTCCCTGCTGAGGCGCAATCAGATGCTTTACTGACTGAGCCACCCAGGTGTCCCCTGAACAATACATTTTGTGTAACAGTAACTATGTAGAAAATACTGTGGGAGTTCTGGGTTAAAATAACAAATTGTATAAATACATTTATTTGTTCCCTGCTTAACTCCATGAAAACTATGGCAAGGGGATTTTTTAAAGCATAAACCCACAGAGAAAAGGGAAACAAACAGAGAATACAGCACTAGTAAGGCCATGGAAGCAATAATACAGGTGGACAAATGGTAACCTGCCTAAGAGGGCTATATCCTGAGTCAGTGGGGGAAACAGAATTTTCATGAGTCACACCATAGAATCATCAAAAGGCATAGAAGTAGGAAGTCCATAGCAGTTCACTTTGGATCATATCTGTGCAGTGTACCTGTACTTTTCACACATCCTGCCAGATAACCTTGAGTATGGTGAGCCCAGTGTCTTCCAGGCCTCACTCAGACCCTCACCCTCACATTTCAGACCCAGGGACAAGTTTATTTTTTCCTGGGAACCTTTTTTTAATAGTAACAGTATTGGTCTTTGTTCATGCAGCTAGTTTTAGTCTTGCTACCGAGTTTTCAAAAGCCAGACTTTGGGGCACTTGGGTGGCTCAGTTGGGAAAGCATCTGCCTTCAGCCCAGGTCATGATCCCAGCGTTTTGGGATTAAGTCCCACATCGGGCTCCCTGCTCAGTGGGGAGCCTGCTTCTTTCTCTACCACTCCCCCTGCTGTCCTCTCTCTCAAATAAATACAATCTTAAAAAAAAAAAAAAAAGCCAGACTGTATACTGTTTGGGATATACATGAGTGATAGAACTATAAAGAAAAGTAAGGGGACAATAACCCCAAAGTCAGGATGATGACTGGGAATGGGACACACTAGATTCCGATGTATTTGGTTATTGCTACAAAGTTCTCTTTCCTAACCCAGTTACATCTTACATATTTTTAAAAATTGTAGTGAAAGAAAAGATCCCAATAACAACAAAAAACCCTCAAACAACTAGGAATAAATTTACCAAGGAAATATTTAGGATCATGTAAATTAAAGTTTTTAATTAAAGTTTTACTAAAGATAGAAAGGATACTCAGAAAATGAAGAAATAAAGATAGTTTAAATATGTATACTACATTTTCTAAAACCGTGCATTATGTTAATTATATTAATTTAATCTATCAAAATTAATACTTATTTGCATTATTAATAGAATTTTCCCTCCTTGGGGGGCAGACAGGCTTGATCAAAATGATATTAATATTTCAGCTAGAAAAATTAATTGCAAGAAATGGGAAGTAGGTATGAGAAAAAAGGGAATCGGTATTAGAACATTTTTGAAGCTACAATAGAAAATAAGATTTAAGGTAGTGGGATAGAACAAAGAATCCAGAAATAGACCTAAGCACATATGAGCATCTACCAATGACAGCTTTGTATGTAAGAGAAAGAAAGAGGACATGTCTGGAGAAAATAACCATCTAGATCCCTGCCTCAGCAAAAACATTCAGATCAATGAAGATTTTTTTAAAAAACAAAAACTAAAAAACTTCAATAAGAAACTATGGATTAATTTATGTTTTTGTTGTGATACTTTCTTTTTAAACAGATGTAAAACCCAGATGCCATAGAGGAAAAAAGTGGATATATGTATTTAAAATTCTGAGTGGAAAAATAATATTATAATCAAACTCAAAAGACAGATGACAGACTGAGGAAAAATATTTGCAACACAAATGGGAAGTTACCTTAATTGACAAAGATCTTTTATAAATGAAAAGGACTAATAGTCCAGTACAAACAAGACAAAGGATTTGAACAGGCATTTTGCAGAAAAATAAATATGAAAGGCCAGTGGACATAAAAATGTTTACTTTTCTCGTAATTAAAGAAATGTCGATCAAAACTCTAGGATATAATTTTTTATCTCTCAGTTGGGCTAATAATTTAGAAGTTTGGTACTAACTTGAGTGAAGGTGTGGGAAAGGGTGGCTTTATAATTGATGGCGGCATGAAGTGTACAATTCTGAAGAGCTTTATGGCTTTACTTGTCAGCATTTTACTTGTCAGTGCAAGAACTTCTGGACTTAGCTACCCCACCCCTGGGGGTACTGGGGGTACTCTACAAGTTTACTAAGAAAGACACAAAGCATTTTTTCTTATAGCTTTGTAACAGCAAAACAAGTACATCAAGACCCTGGGCACCACATGGAGATCGGGAGTGGAGCTGAGGCTTAGTGCCTACTCCTGGTCACATTCTCCATCGAACCATGGAGGTGTGGAAGAAACACCTGCCACCCAATGTGCCTGCCAGTATGGAGTGGCAGCTGGAAGCTGCACAATACCAGCACCATGGGGTTTCCTTCCTGGGGCATCCAGGCTGCCAGCAGTAGCCAAGGTTTCTGCCTATCCAAATGGAATTGCACTCCTTCAGAGCTAACCTTTTTTGCTTTCAAAACATAATGATTGTCTTGGTGGCAGTGAAAACAATAGAATTTTCTCAGGAGTAGCTAACATCATAGATTAACTATAGTACTACCTCACTGGCCTGATATCCTCAGCAAAGTGAAGCCCTTGTACTTGGTGGTGACAATGTTTGTTTCCCATGTGAACACCAAGAGCACAGACTGAGCTCTCAGCCCAGTTGTGTTCTGCCCCGGTGGCCTCCCTGCACAGGGCTCCGTTCCTGGCCGTTGTCAGCAAAGATTGCTCAGTTGCTGTGTCAGACCTGAACTTCTGGAGACTTTTAAAGCTTAGCCCACAAAAACTCTGTTGAAAAATACTACCTGATCCTGGCTCAGTGTAGTGGGTTGAAGCTATCAGGTTATCCACCACGCTGTGCCTACAGAGCATGCCCCACTCCCTTGGTCCCAAGAGTAGTAGCCAGTTGATGATACTTAAATAAGTTCATCCCCGGTGAGAATCAGCTCCTTTTCCCCTCCTCCCGTCAATTGTGAGAGAATGAAGTATGTTTGCTATAGTAGTGGTTGTGCAGCTAATAGGCATTGAGCTCTCAGCCTGGGCAAGACTAGATTCTAGGGTCTATATCATAGGACACAAAGCTTTCTTCAAAGTGGAGATAAATAGGGAGTTTTTAGTGGGAGGATAGAGATAAAAAGAATTAAATCCCTTTTCACATCTTTCCAGAACCTCCTCCTCCCCTAAGTTGACAAAAGATCTCTCTTTTTTTTTTTTTCCACATGGCTTTACATGCAAGATTGGCTACATCTGGGTAGGGTGTGATAGAGCAGTTTTTTACCACTACAGCTCTTAGACTCCTCTCTCCATAGGTTTTGATCAGTGTCCTTGTTTATGGCAAATACTCCCATTCACAAAAATCCAGTCTATTCATCTTTTTTTTTTTAATTTTTAATTTTTCAGTCTAATCATCTTAATGTAGAGCCCCACCACAGGCCTGCCTGTCTCCTTACTGCTGGGTGCAATGATACATTTTACACCCTGAAAAGAGTGTGGCCTGTGCCCTGTGTTTAATGACTGGTGCTAATCAGTGTGGGTCCTTCTTTCCTAGCCCTTCCCCTCACCCAGGAGTGGGAGCCTCATGGGTCCTTTTCTCTATGGATGTAGAAAGCCTGAATTCTACATTTAGTGGACCCTGTAATGACTTTAAAACTCCCAATGCTAGATAGAATTAGAAATATTGGTTAAAATAAAAGATTTTGGATTTCTTGGTCTTTTTGGTGAGAAGGAAATAATGTACTGTATAATAGGGAACTGGTTGAGTAAATTATAGTATGTCCGTGCAGTGGGGTATATTATTTAATTATTTAAAAAAGATCTGTATCTTCTGGTATGAAAAGATCTTCTAGTGTAGTAATTCATTGAATACATGCTATGTAGTTGTGATTGTAATGTAGTATCTGTTTTGTGTAAATAGGATGTTGGTGTATAGATAGTTTTAGGAATAAGCCATAAGGGAATATATTTCTTATAAGGACACATATAGGAAGGATGGCATGTTTTTGCTTTTTTCTGCTGTTTGATTTTTCCTGTTATAGAATTGTACATCTAGTTATTTTTTGATTGGGGTTGTCTGGGTCGTGGGATTATAGCTAACCAGCCTTTGATTCTGTCCTCCTGATTTTCAGTACTGTATTTTTATCTTTTTTATTTTTCAAAGTTAAATGCAGTTCTGTCTTTCCATTCATATATTTTTAGGTTACACAGGATGACATCAATTGAAAGAGAAGAGAAGGAGAAAGTCAAGAAAAAAGAGAAAAAACAAGAAGAGGAAGAAACAATGCAACAAGCTACATGGGTAAAATACACATTTCCAGTTAAACATCAGGTAATTCTTATTACAGTCTTTTAAAATAGTGTTAACCATTTCTGAGACTTGTATTCTCCAACTTTGAATACTTAAATTTTGTTTTACTTTGACATAATCTTTTCTTTAATGTAGTTGGAACAAAGTAAATCTTTCTGGCAATTTTGTAAGCATAGGTTTATCTTACTAGAATATAAGTGAGCTATTAGACTAATTTGTTGAAATTATTAGAAAACTGTAAAATTGTGTTACATTTTTCATATTAGAAAAGGGGATAGTTCACCTTGGAAAAACATGGGTTTGAACTGCATGGGTCTACTTACACACAGATTTTTTTCCAATATAGGACAGTACTGTAAGTGTATTTTCCTTTCTTATGATTTTCTTTTTCTTTTGTTTAAAGATTTATTTATTTTAGAGAAGGATGGGGGTGGAGGGGCTGAGAGAGTCTTAAGCAGACTCCTCTCTCAGCATGGAGCCCAACAATGGGGCTCAATCTCACGACCCTGAGATCATGATCTGAATAGGAACTAAGAGTCAGATGCTTAACTGACTGTACCACCCAAGCACCTGCTTCCTTATGATTTTCTTAATAACATTTTCTTCTCACTAGCTTCCTCTATTGTAAAGAATGTAATATATAAATATGTATAGCATACAAAATATGTGTTAATCGACTGTTTATGTTATTGGTAAGACTTTGGCCAACAGTAGGCTATTGGGAGTTAAATTTGGGGGGAATTAAAAGTTACACATGGATTTTTGACTGCGTGGGGAGGAGTCAACAAACCCCCATGTTCAAGGGTCAGCTGTATTCAGTTTTTCATAAATATTTGATTCCTCTTGAAAATAAAATTGACTGGTAAACTTATTTGCCTATTTTTCTTGTTTGGTAAAAATGTATAAAACCACATGTGCTTTATAAGTATTCTCATTCTTGTTTAATCAGAATGTTTTCATTTATACCAGGTTTGGAAACAAAAAGGAGAGGAATACAGAGTAACAGGATATGGTGGTTGGAGCTGGATTAGTAAAACTCATGTTTATAGGTTTGTTCCTAAGTTGCCAGGCAATACTAATGTGAATTACAGAAAATCATTAGAAGGAAGTAAGTAATTGAAGTTATTTTTTCTATATCATAACTTCTGATTTTGTACTATTTCTTATAAATTTGTAGTGCATTGACCATATTTTTCTGGAATATTTTAATAGAACATGCAAAACTACCAATGTAGTTTATTTATTAATAATAAGTTCAAATACTTCAAATTACTTTTTTTCTCAGGATTTTTATAACTAGGATTTCAATTAAAGAAAGACGATAGAATAGAACTTCCTAAGAAAAAGAAAAAGAAAAAGAAAAAAGGCCTCAGCACCTAATTGTTTTTCTAAAATCTTAAATTCAGTATTACTTGACTTCCTAAGGAACCACCTCTTTGGTAATCTTGATGTTGTAGCACATTACAAAACCAGAAGGGAGGTGATAGAGACTTCTGTAAACACTTCCACATAAATGAGGGAGATATTAACTCCATTTGTGCTACTCGCTAACAACGAATATATTTAGAGTCACAGAATTCTAGAGGGGAACTGCCCTATTAAGACACCATCTG
This sequence comes from Nyctereutes procyonoides, assembly GCF_905146905.1. Classification (NCBI taxonomy): domain Eukaryota; kingdom Metazoa; phylum Chordata; class Mammalia; order Carnivora; family Canidae; genus Nyctereutes; species Nyctereutes procyonoides. Next base: position 47,081,086 of record NW_026575020.1, on the reverse strand, counting down.
TTTTGAAACTCACATTCCATGAGTAGATTATTTCATGAAGATGTGAAGTTATGTACAGTTCACACAAATAGAACTCTGACTGGAATCTATGTCTCCTCGCTCCCACTGTCCTTTTTTGCACTATACTTTGCCATCACTTTTTTGTTACCTGATTATTTTCAAAAGCAGTTCTGCTCACTGTGCAGTGTAATTTGCTAATGTATGGTGTGATGTGTTCTTTCCTATGAAGTCTACGCTATAGTGAGTACTGTGTACATACCTAGCTAACTAATTTGGCTTCTTCGTGAATGGTTCTGCTGAATCCTGGACTGGTTGAGATATTTGAAATTATTAATGTGATAAAGTTATCATTTTGGATTACCTTTTTAATGGAAAAATACTTATTTCATAAGGGTCACTGGAATTTATCGGGACTAGAAATGTCTTGCACATAATAGATGCTCAGTGAATTGTTCTATTTGCCAACTAGAACTATTCAATATTAAATTTTATTATTGTGATCTGATTATATTCAAGCCAAATGTCCACTATAATAAATTCTAAAAGATTAACATTTTTTATTGCCATTTTGTTGCTCCAGTTACCCACATAGCACGTAGAATTATAGAGAGCTTTTGTTTAATTATATCTGACTTATTTTGTCTTGTGTAATAAAATCCAGATTATCAATAAGCAAAATATTTAGGTTTTTGCAGATTTATCTCATATCCACTTTCCTTAGCATACTGTTTCTATTGTCCAAATTCTGGGCCTTTATCCAGTCAGGTACCAAGTTGGTCTTACAACATCTTTTGAGCTTTTCCTCTCCGGTGATAGCAGTGCATGTGTTAGTATAGAATAAGAATTACAGTGAAGGCATTAGTATTAGTAACCACCAGTTTATAATCTCAGAACTATTGGTCCCTATAATAATGGTTAACCTAATCTGATCATCTGACAGAGGCACAGATGTGCTGGAAAAAACAGAAATGCGTTTCAGGGAACCTTGACTTAGCATCAGAAGACTAGAGTGTTCAGCTTGTTTGACTGTGTCACTTATTTCTAACCTCCATTCTAACTCAGACTGAATGCCTTAGCTTTGCATATTAGTTTACAAGTGTCAATAAAGGTACTGATGTGCAAGGATTAACAAAGGATATTAATTGTCTTTATGTCTAGAAGATCTTTAATGGAGAAGACATCCCAAGTATTTTATAATTGTCTATTTTAAGCATCTGGGTTCTTAAAACTTTTAGGTGGAGCACTATTATATAAAGCTCTTTTTGAGAAACTTGAAATCATTGAAAAAATATTGCTCAGTTGTTCTGAAATAACTAAAGAAGCATTGAATAAGGAGAGTATCAGTTTACTTTTTGTCCTTTTGTTACTTGTCCAGACACATCCTATCACTGTTTTCTATGATTCGTTTCTTCTCTCCCCAGTATACTACTGTCTTGACAGATACCAAGTTTGTTTTTTGCACTCTTTTCCCTTCCCTCAGCTAGATCTTTCTGGAAGGAGTCATTTGTTTAAATAAGAAGTAGGTACACGTTGCTAAGTCCTTGAGATATTTGGGATCAAGTGAAGAGAATAATAAAGGGTAGAAAATGCCTGTAAGGCCCAAGAAAATTCACCTGGACAATAGTTCTGTATCATGGGCTTGATTTTTTTTTTCCTTATGGAAAATTTGAAACTACACGAAAGTAAAAAAGCATCATCTTTCTGTCATTCTCCTATTAGTTGTAATAATCTACTTTTTTTCTAGAGTCCCCCCCCCTATGTATTTAGAGCAAATTCCAGAAATTATGTTATCTACCAGTTCAGCATATATCTCTGATTGGAGTGGTCATTCCATAAATTATGCCATTACCATTCAACGCACTAACAATATTTAACATGTCCATCTTGAGATTCTCAGTTACTATTCTAGTTACCCCAGCTGTGCCAGAGATGCCCTTTTAATGTTGGTAGTAAATCAGGTCCAGACAAGGCCAAACATTGCATTTGGTTATTTCTCTGAAGTCTCTTTTAATCTATGATAAATACAGGGATTCCCTACCCAGAAAAAAAAAAAAAGTATACAAACAAACCTTTGTAATTAATTTCACTGGCTCTTAGATAGCCTTGAAGTCTATCCACGGACTCTGGGTGAAAAATACTTAAGTATTTATTTTCCTAATATGGTTCTTTAATCTAAAGTATGTTAGAAACACTGATATAGACTTTGTGGAGTCATTGAGCAGCTGAAATAGTGTCATATATGAAAGATCCTGAAGTACATCTAAAATGTGCTCATTCCTCTTATGCTTTAGGTCAGTTGAGCATGTTAGGAAAGTATATACTATCTTCAAGTTTTGTATTTTTTAAATAGAAAACAGTATAGATTGCTAGAAATATAATTTCCACTGAACTAGATTTGTTAAAGCAGATTGCTAATGTTCAGAATACCTATAATTATATATATATACACACACACTCAATTCTTTTTAGCCAAAAATAATGTGGATGAAAATATGGACGAATCAGATAGACGAAAAAGTCCACGGAGTCCAAAAAAAGTAAAAACAGAGCCTGATTCTGAGAAAGGCGAGGTAAAAGATTCAGATGCTGCAAAAGGGGCAGACCAAAGTGAAATGGACGTTTCCAAGATTACTGAGAAGAAGGACCAAGGTAAGGAGAGTCAGGTGTGGAGGGCAGCCTGGGGGTGATAAGATTGTAATGGATCTGGTTCGCACAGCAGGAGAGGTACTGCCTTATATTTCTTTGATAGCAGCTTTATTGAATCACAGCTCATTTACTATATAACTAACCCATTTAGAATGTACAGTGGTTTTTAGTATTTCACAAAGCTGTTCAGCTGTCACCACAGTCCATTTTAGAACATTTTCACCACCCCGAAAATAAACATCATACTCCTTAGTACCCAGTTTCTAATCCTCCCTAAATCCCCCCAGTCTACTAGTCTACTTACTATCTCTATGGATTGGCCCTATCTTGGATATTCTGTATGAATGGAATCACGTAATACATGGTCTTTTGTGACTTGGTGTAATGTTTTCAAGATTCACCCATGTTATAGCATATGTCAGCATTTTATCATTCCTTTTTAGTTCTGAATAATAGTCGATTGTATGGATGTGCCCCATTTTGTTTATCCATTCATCAATTGATGGACATTTGGGTTGTTTCTATTTTTTGGCTGTTATGAATACAGATAAGGACATCCTTGTACAAGTTCTTATGTAGACATATGTTTTCATCCCTCTTGGGTAAAGACCTAGTAGTGGAATCCTAGGTCATGAGCTGATAACTCTGTGTTCAGCCTTCTGAGGAACTTATACTGTCTTTTGTGAAAAGTCATTCTTTAAAAACTAGGTAAGCTAGATAATGTATAAGCCTTAAGATATTTTATGACTATGAAATCTCTTACATAAAATTTTCCATGAAGGTACTGGCGTATGTCACATGCTAAGTAATTTTTCATTGTAACATTCCAACTGCAGATACTAAGAATCAGAGTATTTAAATATTTACAAAATGTCTGTTTTTTGACCTTTTATAAAGTTTAGCCCTGTCCATTGACCTATCTTAATCATGTATCAGGAGCTTTCAAATATGTATATTTACACTGAAGCCCCGTGAGTGAAATGAAAATAAACATTGGTGGTTTTTAAAATAAAAATATTGTGAATTCCACATTTGAGACTAAAAGTTAACACTTACATAAATGTGTTTGTTTCATAGATGTACAAGAAATTTTAGATTCTGACAATGAGAAACCCTTTAAGGAAGAACCAATGGAGATAGATGATGATGTGAAAACAGAGCCGCATATAAACTGTCAGGAAGGTTCTCAAGTAGATGTGGTCAATGTCAGTGAGGGCTTCCATCTAAGGACTAGTTATAAAAAGAAAATTAAATCATCCAAACTAGATGGACTTCTTGAAAGGAGAGTTAAACAGTTTACACTGGAAGAAAAACAGCGCCTTGAGAAAATGAAGTTGGAGGGTGGAATTAAGGGTATAGGGAAGACGTGTACAAGTTCTTTGAAAAGCCTTTCTGAGTCATCAGTAATAACAAAAGCAAAAGAAGGGTGTCAAAGTGACTTGCTTAGACAAGAACAAAGCCCTAACACAAGTAATGGTAAATCTGAAGATGTGATTCGAGGATGTTCACAAAGCGATTCCTCAATTCTTAGAATCAGTGATCCTGGTCATACAACAAACAGACTTCATCCAAAAGATCAAATGTTAGATGACATCTCCATTCAGAGCCCAGAGACAAACTGTCAGAAACAGAATTCTGTTGGAAATGACATAGATGAGAGTCTCTCTCAACCTACTAGTCAAGGCCGGGAACTTAATAAGGTTAAAACAAGAGGAAGTGACTTTCTCATTGATGACTCCAAACTAGCCAGTGCAGATGGAATTGGTACTTTGATCTATAAGAACAAAAAAACACCCATACAGGAGGATAATGACACCATTGTTTCTCCTTCCCAGAGCCCTTCACTTCCATCAGTACCTAAAAGTACTGATGATAGAGATCTCCCATCTCTGTCAAAAGCAGTGGACTTTGAAGGAAAACTAGGATGTATCTCTGAATATAACAGCACTTTGGAAAATAGTTCTGATACTATGTCTATTCAGGACAGCAGTGAAGAAGATATGATTGTACAGAATAGCAATGAAAGTCTTTCTGAGCAATTTGTAACTCAAGAACAAGGTATTGAAGGCTTGGAACCATTGAAACGTGATTTTGTTCCAGATAAGTCCACTAGCAACTATAAGAGACCACAGGGTAAGGTAACTGAAGCAAATGGTAGGAAGCCAAGTCAAGAACAGAAATTAGAGGAGAGATCAGTTAATAAATGTATTGATCAAATCAATCTAAAAAGTAGCACTGACAGAAAGAATAATGAAAATCGGGAGTCTGAAAAGAAAGGACAGAAAGCAAGTACTTATCAAATAAATGGAAAAGATAATAAACCCAAAACATATTTAAAAGGGGAATCCTTGAAAGAAATCTCTGCGAGTAAAGTAGCAAGTGGTGATCTTGAATCAAAGCTTAATAATATAAATAAAATAATTCCTGAAAATGATATTAAGTCATTGACTGTTAAAGAATCTGCTGTAAAGCCATTCATGAATGGCGATGTCATCATGGAAGATTTTAATGAAAAAAACAACTTGGAAACAAAATCACGTTTACTGAGATCTTCAGATGCTGCAGGCGACTACCAAGATGGCCTAGACACCCTGCCATCAACCAAAGAGTCTGAGACCATGCCTCCACTGTCTTGTCCAGAAAGCAGTTCAACAAACCAGGTAGAAGATATGGAAATTGAAACCTCAGAAGTTAAGAAAGTTACTCCCTCACCTGTTACTTCTGGAGAGGAATCTAACCTCAGTAATGATTTCGTTGATGAAAATGGTCTGCCCACCAACAGAGATGAAAATATCAATGGAGAGTCTAAGAGAAAAACAGTTATCACAGAAGTCACCACCATGACATCCACGGTGGCCACAGAATCAAAAACTGTAATCAAAGTAGCAAAAGGGGATAAGCAGACTGTGGTCTCTTCCACAGAAAACTGTGCCAAGTCCACTGTCACAACCACCACTACAACAGTCACAAAGCTATCCACACCCTCCACAGGCAGCAGTGTGGACATCATCTCTGTGAAGGAGCAGAGCAAAACTGTGGTCACCACAACAGTGACAGATTCGCTGACCACTGCAGGGGGCACTCTAGTGACATCTATGACCGTGAGCAAAGAGTATTCCACAAGAGATAAAGTGAAACTCATGAAATTTTCAAGACCCAAGAAGACTCGTTCAGGTACAGCTCTGCCATCGTATAGAAAGTTTATCACCAAGAGCAGCAAGAAGAGCATATTTGTTCTACCTAATGATGACTTAAAAAAGTTGGCCAGGAAAGGAGGAATCCGAGAAGTCCCTTATTTTAATTACAATGCAAAACCTGCCTTGGACATATGGCCTTATCCTTCTCCTAGACCAACCTTTGGTATCACTTGGAGGTATGTACTTTAAAATGTATTTGGGGAAGGGAGAAAGTCTTAAAAGCATTTTTGAGTAAGCATATCTCATTTTTTACAGAAAAAAAAATGAGATAATAAGAGACAGGGAAGCAGAAATTTAATGGGCCAGGTTAGTAATGGAAATAAGATAACAGAGAATCTTGAATTTGGCTGGCTGGGAGGTACTCAAGTTTATTTAGGGTAAAACTTTAGGGAAAAATGTTAAGAGACTTGAAAAGATCTAAATCTTTAAAATGAAATTCAGTTTTACTTTCCTCAAGACAGAAGAAACATGTCAAACATAGTTGGTTTTGTGGTTTAACTTTCTGAGTTATTGCCATGTGTTTGCCTTGGGAATGAGAATAAGAGACTTGGATAGTCCACTTTCTGGAATGTTTGTACTTTATTTCTATTAGGTAATTCATAGAAACATAAGACATAGGAAACATGCCTGTGAATCACACCGAGTTCATCATAATGTGGAAATCTTCCTAAAATAATTTATTTGCATGATAAACATTTGTTTTGGAGTTCTCTGTTATTTATGTGAGAAGAGGTCTCTGAGATTCCTTAGGGATTTTTTAAAACCCAGAAATAGTCTTAATTTAAAATTTTCTGGGTATTAAGCTTTGGGGATGAGTCATAAGTACATAGTGTTGGCAGTTGTAAGATCATGTAGTTTCATTTTGGGAAAGGATCTTAGAAATTCTTATCTTTTATGGATGTGTAATAAGTTACCTCTGGCCACAGAGGGACAGAGTTAGGAATAGTGCCCAGTTTTCCTAAATCCCCAGTCCAGTACTGTATCTGCTATATCACATTTCACATATCTGTCCTTGCTTTGTCTTTTTTCATGTCCTTGTCTTTTTATCTTTTCACCCTCACAACTCAAAAGGATGGAGGAACATAAACACTGAAAACAGTTCTGTGGGGCATGCTTGCGAGTCAGGAACAGTCTTGATGGCTGCTAGATTTTGATAGGAAGCTGCAGTTACTTCAAGTGACTGAACAGATTCCATTTCACTTTAAGCTTTGTTTCTGTGTGTCTTTACTATGGTTCCAATTTTTTGTTTTTTTTTTTAAGTTAAAACCATGCCTTTTTTTGTTTCTTTTATATTATAATTAGTCAGTATTATAAAACAAAACCAAAACAAAGTGTAAATGAGTACTCTCTCTAAAGGAGTTAACTTATTAATATGACCAGTCACAATTGGTTTGACCAAGGTTTTTATAACTCATCTTTTGATTTGAATTAAAATATCATCACTCCATTACACATTCAATAGAGACAGCTGAAAAGTACAATTTCTCTGCAGGGCCTGCAATGAAGGATTTGCAGAATCCTGCAGGGAATCAAGGAACTCTTCATTACAGTTCATGGATTTATAGGATTACTCTGCACTTTTCTGCTTTCTTCATTGAGAGCGGTCCCAAAGTATATCCTTGACTGTCCTGCAGGTAACTTCTTTCCCACTGGAAAAGTTACTATGTACAAATATTTTAACTAAAATGACCTGGCAGTGGTGGAGGCCAACCTTTCTGCGCTTTCCTTTTCTGAAGTGGAAGGTAGGCTCAACTGGGAAGCACTTTTCTCTGAACCAGTTCCGATCAGGTGTTGCCCAGGGCCCTTTTCTGCACGGCTGGGTTTCAGGAGCCTTGGATTGTTATGTTTTAATATGCACTGTGGGCACAGTTGGTATCTGTTTAGTTAATTTCTCATTTTTTACTGGAAGGAGATACCTTCCTGTACATTTTAAACAGATATTGCTGTCAAATACGTGCTAACGTCTTAATCTGCTGAAGTTGAGGGAAACATAATCCCTTGTATCTAACAGGGGCATGGGTAAATAAAGTATTCTTGATTTAGAATGCATTGTTTAAAAGTGTATTGCTGTAAAAACCATGCATGTGAAATGCATTTTTATATTCACACTTGAAAATAAAAAAATCTGTCTGATGCTTAGAGTAGAAGCTAAGAATGCCAGGAAGTGCATGTTTGATATTTATTAATTTAATGTTAAGGCTGAGCAGTAGTGAAAAGTGAAACTTGTCTTGTCAATCCATTAGGCCTCTCTTTTCCTCCACACTGTCCATTCCCTTACTTCCTTTTTCCTGGGCCCTGATTCTGTGTTTCATTATCACTCTGAACCAGTAGTTGTCTCACAGTGCTGGCCACATAATCCTCCTAAAAGTCAAATCTATCCTGTGAATGTTCTGACGGAGCAGAGCAAGCCTTCAAAGTGTGAACTACAACTGCAGGCCTGGGAGGAGGAGAGCGTCTGTCACCTGTGCACCATGTCTCTGAGAAGTATTTCCCTTTACAACTCATCCTATTCTGGATAAGTCTCAGAGGCCTTAATGCAGATTGCCTTTAACGCTCTTCTTTTATCCTTCCATTTGGTGCTGCACATTCTGCCTCTGCCCTCCTCTCTCATGGCAGCTTCGTCTCTTGCTGCGCTTCCACATCCCTGCCCTGCAGTCAGAGCATACCAGATGTGGTTTCTGGGAAGAGGTGTGTACTGTTGCACACTTTCCTTCTGAGCGTGTGTGTGCTCACAATCTTTGTCCTCTGGCTAACCTCACAATCTTTGTCCTCTGAGACTCTAGCAAAGCTCTGATCCCCATCCCAGAGCCAAGTCATGTGCTCCTCATGCTTCTCTGACAGCTTCTGAGGATATAAGAGCAGATTATAATTCATTTCCCTGCCTCCAGCTCCTTTCAGTTAGTCTGACACATATAGAAGGCACTCAAGTATTTTTTGAATGAATACATGAACGAATAGGCTTTTCGTGTATTCCCCACCTGGTGGTGTTTCCATTGCAAAACAAAGATGCATTGAAGTTGCTGTTCGGCTGTAGTGAGTGATCTGAGGAAGGGAGAGAATGAGAAACATTTCTCTTCCAAAATACATACCATTTGGCATTCAGAGTTCCCTAGGCATTTCTATGGGGTGTGGTCTGAGCATGACACACTTTCCCCCTTCCTGGGACATCCCTGCACTGGATAACATTGACTCTCCCATTTAAGAACTGTACTCCAGGTCAGAGGTTTCACAGGGCGACAGCATGACAAAGGAAATCTTGGTGTCACAGGTGGAGATGGGGATTTGAAAAGCAGCTGCAATTTTCTGGCTGGAGCATTCCCTTTCTCACATTGTTCATTTTCCCAGCTTAATGTTTAGAATAGAAAGCATTGCCTCTCAAATACAAATTGTCTTAAGGTTTACCTTCTACCTCTGTTAGGGGAGGAAATTATTTAAGTTTTATAGATTTTCTGTATATGCAAACAAGTGTGTTTATTTAAGTACATGGAAATGTCAACAGAGTGTTTAATTACACAAAGATGACACTAATAGAGAATTGATACCCTAGGGTTTCTTTACATTGTTTTATAGTTGGTTCTGTTTTGGGACATAATATTCATTACAGTTGTAAATTTGAGATGTATCTTTAATATTATTTTTAAAAGAATATCTAAAATGTTCGATAATTTTACACCTACTGCTTAGGAAAAAACTGAACACAGAGATTCCTTTGTCTTCTGATCAGTAACTGATAGAGTATTGTCCTTTTTGTTACTCATTGTATTGTAAAATTCTAAAACTATATTAATGTGGTTAAAAGTGTTCATTAATAATAGCAGGTATTCATCATCCAATAGTTCATGTTTTACAGAGCCACCATTTGGATGCAAAATTTCTGTCCATTTGGAAAGGTTTTGTTGGATTTGCAGGGGGGGTCTTTTTTTGTTTTGCATTTTGAGAAAATTTAAACAATTTGTTTCAGCTAAGTCAGTTAAGATTTTATCCTTTTTCTCAAAAGTCTTATCATCTTTAGTAACACAATTATATCTCTATTATCTTTCATAATTTCTCTAACATATATTTTGGAATTAGGCTAAATGTATAAAATTAACAAACTCTTGCCACGACAGTATTAAAATGAAACATGCTCATTTTATAAATTTATGTGGCATTTGAAGTGACTACAAACCCTTTTCTAAGTTGTTAGATGCATGTTATGCCTAGGGAAAAAAGTTAAGTTATTAAGGGATGTATAATAGTCAAAGTGCTTACAGAATCGTATTATAATTATTAAAATAATGGAAGCAAGAAATAGTTCTTCAGTCTAATAATAGAATGTGTATGTGTGTGTGTGTGTGTACACATATGTACACAATACATATGTAGTTTTTCTTTGGTTTTTCATTCAGGTATAGACTTCAGACTGTAAAGTCCTTAGCTGGAGTGAGCCTTATGTTACGGTTACTGTGGGCAAGCCTGAGATGGGATGACATGGCAGCCAAGGCTCCTCCAGGAGGAGGGACTACACGGACAGGTAAGGGTTTTTTATTTGCTAGTTTAAGTTTAAAAGAATAGTTCACTTAATTTTAAGCATTTCTGTTATTTATTAAAATACAATGCTTGTGTTTTAAAAATATAGCTTTGCTAATACAGCTCTGCTAAAGTTAGGCAGCACATGTTATAAAATCCTGGGGGTTGAGGGGGGCTCAAATTATAAGGTGAGTCACTTATATGTGAACAAGTCTGAATTTTTTTTTTTTAAGTCTGAATTTTTAAAAGATCTTCATTGGGGCACCTGAGTGGCTCAGTTGGTTGAGTGTCCGACTTGATTTTGACTTACTGGTCAAAAGGTCATGATCTCAGGCTCATGCAATTGAGCCCCACATCAGGGCTCCATGCTCAGCGCAGAGTCTACTTGAGATTCTCTCCCCACACCCCTGCACGCTCACTTCCTTGCACATGCATTTTCATTCTCTCTCTTTCGCCTACCCCAACCCCCCACCCAAAATAAATGAATCTTTACCAAAAAAGGGGAGGGTCACCTGGGTAGTTCAGTGGTTGAGCATCTGCCTTTGGCTCAGGTAGTGATCCCAGGGTCCTGAGATTGAATCCCACATCAGGCTCCCTGCAGGGAGTCTACTTCTCCCTCTACCTGTGTCTCGAGAGCCTCTCTCCGTGTCTTTTGTGAATAAATAAATAAAATCTTTATTATTGTATGGTATAGATCAGTTAAACTGAACCCTATGCTTGCTGCATCTCTCTTCTTTTATTATTTTGACTGTTTTGCCACCAGAAATTAAGCTGCCCCCAAACAGTGTTTTGCTCAGTTTAGAAATTTTCAAAAATGTGAGGAAGAAACTCAGTATTCTTGCACTCCAGCAATGGTCCTGAAATTATTAATTAATCAAATGTTTTTAAAAGTTTATTCCACATATGTCTCCTTTTTAAAGCACCAGATGTTGTACCTTTTTAGTCTCTGAATATTTTAGGTACTTATTAATACTGTGTGGATTAAATCACCATAGAAACATCTGAAACTGAAATCACAACAACAGAGATAATTAAGAGGCGAGATGTTGGTCCTTATGGCATTCGATCTGAATATTGTATCCGGAAAATCATTTGCCCCATTGGAGTTCCAGAAGCACCAAAAGGTAAGAAATAGAAAGAATTCTATTTTTTTGTTATTGACCTGTTAGCCATGTCTTTTACAGATTAAAATTTGAGGGGATCCCTGGGTGGCTCAGCGGTTTAGTGCCTGCCTTCGGCCCAGGGCGTGATCCTGGAGTCCCGGGATCGAGTTCCGCATCAAGTTCCCTGCATGGAGCCTGTTTCTCTCTCTCTCTCTCTCTCTCTCTCTCTGTCTCTGTCTCTGTCTCTGTCTCTGTCTCTCACGAATAAATAAATAAAATATTTTTAAAAAATTAAAATTTGAGGGCAGCCCCGGTGGCACAGCAGTTTAGCACCGCCTGCAGCCTGGAGTGTGATCCTGGAGACCCAGGATCGAGTCCTGCATCGGGCTCCCTGCATGGATCCTGCTTCTCCCTCTGCTTGTGTCTCTGCCTCTCTCTCTCTCTCTCTCTCTCTGTGTCTTTCATGAATAAATAAATAAAATCTTTAAAAACAAATTAAAATTTGATTATAATCATTTCCTAATTCTTTTTTTTAATGATTTTATTTATTCATTCATGAGAAACAGAGAGAGAGAGAGAGAGAGAGAGAGGCAGAGACACGTAGGCAGAGGAAAAAACAGGCTCCATGCAGGGAACCCGCCGTGGGACTTGATCTTAGGGCTCCTGGATCACACCCTAGGCTGAAGGTGGCGCTAAACCGCTGAACCACCTGGGCTGCCCTCATTTCCTAATTCTTTATTCCACTTTTGAAAAAGATGTCTTTTCAATGCAATCTATTATATTTTTAAAAATGATATTTAAGCAATAAACATAACAAGATTTCATTAGACACAAATTGATACCTATAGGCATTTTGCCAAGCATAGGGAGGGTACAGAGAACTATAATCATACCTCTTACAAGGGTTCTAGGGGGCCTGGTCGGTTGAACCTCCGACTTGGTTTCAGCTCGTCATGATTTCATGGGTTGTGGAATTGAGCCCCACGTCAGGCTCCTCACTCAGAGGGAAGTCTTCTTTCTTGAAAGATTCTCTCCTTCTGCCCCTCCACCTGCTCATGCTCTTGTGCATACTCTCTTTCTCAAAATAAATACATAAGTCTTAAATAATAATACCTCTTATAATTAAGATGTAGAGCAGTGATTGACACCAGACCATCAGCTCCAAGAGGGCAACTACCAAGTCTGTCTAGTTTGTTGTAGTCCTGACACCTGCTGCTGAAATCTGACACATAAGTGGTCCCTGAACATTTGTTGATTCAAGGGTTAAAACTGTTGTGAAATACTTCAGTTCTCAGGGTAGAAATAATCTAAGAGGCATAAAGAGTGATTCAGGAAACGTTTATAGAGCAACCAAATGATAAGCATGGGACAGCAAATACATGGAAGAATGAGATTCAACCAAAGAAGAGGTTATAATATTATAATTCTATAACATGAGAATCTCAAAACTGTTAATGCTAAAAGGAGTTCGGTGAGGTGACCAGATCCAAGAGACATAAATAGATTAAAATCAATAATTTAATTTCATATATGCAATAAAAACATTTAGGATAAAAACCTGTTACAAAATGGGTAAAGAGATTACTCTCCTTAGAAATATACTATTTAATAATAAAAATAATTGTCCCCCAATGTATAAATTTAAATTTTGAAATTTGATTGAATTAATTAAAAAGTTCAGGACACCTTGGGTGGCTCAGTGGTTGAGCATCTGCCTTTGGCTTAGGGCATGATTCTACAGTCCCAGGATCCAGCCCCGCATAGGGCTCCCCAAAGAGAGCCTGCTTCTTCCTCTGCCTATGTCTCTGCCTTTCTCTGTGTGTCTCTCATGAATAAATAAATAAAATCTTAAAAAAAAAAAGTTCAAAAGTTCATCTTGGAGAATAAATGAGAGTAGCTTTTTTAAAAAGAACTTTAATAAAGTGTAGCCATCCTAGCAGATGATGAAAATTAGCATAATTTAAAACAGTGTTGTGGAACTGAGACATCTCAGTTGATGAGCAGAGAAACAGATGAACAGGTGGTTTCTGACCAGTCTTCATTATTGACCCCAGAGCTTTCAAACAACCAGTCTTCTTGGGTCACTTTTCTTTGCCTCCTAATACTTTGGATAACCCAGGTCCTACTTGCTGTTTCTGTTTTCTTTGGCTGCTTCATTGTTCCCTGAATGAATGGGACAGTTCAGTGCTTGCCTTTCCCTACTTTTTATTTTTAAATCTTACCATTAGGAGATTTTACCTGTACTTACTTGTTCAGATCCGTTTTTTACATGAGCAGTTTTAAAGTCCTCCATTCTCATTGCTGTGATGGAAAATACACATTGCCAGAGTTGTATATGCCAGGGTCACCCAGCCTGACTTGTGGTAGGAACATAGTATGCTTCTTGAAGGATGTGTATCCATGTCAGGGTCTGAAGGATATATAGGTGGTAGTCAAGTGAAGGGGATGGAGGCTAGAAATAGTGTTACAGGCAGATGGAACAAACTGTGTGTAAAGACTCCTAGGCCTTTTATATCAGGGACGAGAAAACCTGGCCCATGAGCTTTGACCCACCATTTGCTTTTGTTAATAAAGTTTGATGGGAACACAGCCATACATACTCACCTATGTATTGTTTCTGGCTTTTTTCATGATACAAAGGTGCAGTTGAATAGTTGTAACAGAGACCATCTGGCCCGCGTAGTGTAAGGTATTTACCATCTGGCTCTTTAAGAGAAAGTTTGGCAACTCCTGTTTTTCATGATGTAAGAGGAGATTCTAGAAGTACTGTAATTTTAGAAGCTATATTGCTTAAAATATTCTGATTTCTTTTCCAAAGAAACACCTACACCTCAGAGGAAAGGCCTTCGATCAAGTGCATTGCGGCCAAAGAGACCAGAAACGCCCAAGCAAACTGGCCCTGTTATTATCGAGACTTGGGTAGCAGAAGAAGAGTTGGAATTGTGGGAGATCAGGGCGTTTGCTGAAAGGTAAGAAAATGGTTAACATGTAATCAGATATTTGGAGCTTTTACCATTTCAGAATTACAGAATTACCACATTAATTTATTCAGGATATCCAAGTTAATTTTGCTTCACCTTTTGATTTTTAAGTGCAAGCTACAGATCATTTGTTAAAAGTCCTTTTTCTAATTTCAATGTGTTCTATCCATTTGTCAGTTTCTAATTACCTTAAATTTAATGTTTATTTTAAATTGAACTGATTTCATAATATTTAAGTCAACCAGATTTTGCTTAATATTTCATACCAAAAAAATATTTCATACCAGATGCCTAATAGTGTAGTGTCTGATAAAGTTCTTCTTTTGTTTTTCCTTCTGCAGAGTGGAGAAAGAAAAGGCACAAGCAGTTGAGCAACAGGCTAAGGTTAGTGAACAGAAGAAGGCAGAGGACTTCAAGGCCCAAATGGAGGCTCACCTCAGACAGCAGCGCTTGGCTGTCCAGCAGGTGGGGGAGTTGGTACTAGTCCCACCTGGCAGTGAATTGACATTGTTAGTCAAATTCATGCACACCAAAAGCACAATAGTGGTATATTATTGTGCATGCACAATGGTATATTCATGTGGTTTTATTTATTATCTCTAGAATTCAATGGGTAAGTTTTTGTTGTTACTGAAGTATAGTTGACACACAATGATACAGTAGCTTGAGGTGTTGGTGAGTAATTTGCAAATTCCAGTCTGTACCATCTCTGTTCGGCTATAAAAAAGCAAGTTGTACTGAAACTTTATGAGTTGTTATAATTGAGAATCATAAAGCTACTGATGGTTTCTTTGCATTTCCACGCTATACATAATGTACTGTATGTGCCTGAATATTAGGGACCCACATAAAGGATGATTACCTCTATTTTCTCTTGAGAAAATACCATAAAACTTTTTAGCCACCTTAATATGTAAACTTTTAGGGTGTAGGTGAAATTGATAAAGGTCTATTTACAATATCATTAACTTAGTTACCCATAGTATTTAAAAATTACATATCAACCAAATATAAATTACTTAATTATATCAACCAAAGTATTCATTTCAAACGACTTTTTTCCTTTCACATTTTATAAAACATTTTTTTTTAAGATTTTATTTATTTATTCATGAGAGACACACACAGAGAGAGAGAGAAGCAGAGACACAGGCAGAAGGAGAAGCAGGCTCCATGCAGGGAGCCCGACGTGGGACTAGATCCCCAGGCTCCAGGATCACACCCTGGGCTGAAGGTGGCGCTAAACCGCTGAGCCACCTGGTCTGCCCTTTATAAAACATTCTTTTAAATTTTTATACATCAAAAAAATTTTTTAAAAAAAAATGAATTTTTATACATCTTTTACATCAGTTTACTATAGGTTAATGTCTTCCCTTATATCAAAATTTGCGATAACTTTTGGATTTTTTTCATGTCTATCTGTCCATTCATAGAAAAACTGGCTTAATGGTTTTTTCATTTTATGGATATGTTTTGTCATCTCTCTAGTGAAACCTAATGTTTTACTTTTTAAAATTTATTTTAGGGATGCCTGGGTGGCTCAGCGGTTTGAGCGCCTGCCTTCAGCCCAGGGCGTGATCCTGAAGTCCCAGGATCGAGTCCCACATCCGGCTCCCTGCATGGAGCCTGCTTCTCCCTCTGCCTGTGTCTCTGCCTCTCTCTCTGTGTCTCTCATGAATAAATAAAATCTTTAAAAAAAAAATAAATAAAATTTATTTTAAATGGTTATTTACAGATACAGTCAACCTTTCCAATTTTGAATGCATACCCTCAGGAAATAGCTACTAAATATATGTTCCATTCCTTTTTTTTTTTTTTTAACTGATTCAATCAGTTAACATCTCTAAGTATCCAAAACTAAACTTTTCTTCTGAGGAATAAGAGGCTATGTGAAGTATCTCACATTATATTCAGGTGTGTAGGATGTGTACAAAAGCAATTATATATGGATTGACCGTGATGTCACTGGTGAGCAGTTTCCAGTGGCAAGAGACAGTTCACCATTACAGTTTTATCTTAGTACACCTCTCAAACCCACAAATAACTAGCTCTGCCCAGGCCAGGTACACAATCTCTCTGAGTCTCAGTTTTGTCATCTGAAAGTTACAATACTAGCAACTGTATTGGGTGGGTCTGAGCAGTAAATAAGATGATGATAAAGTATTCACCACCAGATTTAAAATCAGTGCCGCCTCTTGTTCTTACACGTGGAAGCTTATATTGTCATGTTGGTAAGGTCTAGAAATGTTAGCAATTTATGATAAAAGATATACAAAGTGTCTTTAAAAACCCTATAGTCTGATCAGATTATACCTCTCTTCATAAAATAGTCTAAAATATTTTTTCTGTAAAAATGTTTGAACTGAGTAGTGTAAGAAGTTTGGAAAAGATATTTCATTAATAATTTTCAGCTTGCTTGCTTACCTGTTTGTCAACTTGAATAGTGATTATTTAAGTATTGACATGTTTTTTTTATATTTGGATAAGTTAATCTTGTAGTAAACAAAAACCTTTTACAGTTCCCATCATTTGCTCTATGCTCTAAATTCCACCACTGAGTAGCAAAGTATTCCTGTCTCCAGTAAGATCACCCATGTCTCTTTTATTTGCACTCTAAAAGCTTGCACATTTGTACAGGCTGGAAAAATTTGGTTGTTCTTGGTTTTTTTCTTTTTCTTTTTCTTTTTATATATATATATATATATATATATATATATATATTTGTTCTTGGTTTTTAATGAAAGACTTATTACTTTGAATAAAATATATGTGATTTAGAGCCATAAAAATATTGCCTTCTCCAGGAAGTTAAATTTAAAGGCAAATTATTAGGACATATTTTCGGGAATAAAATATTTTAGCAATTTGGTGCACTTCTTTAGATTTGGAGAAATTGTGGCTGGACTAGTTGCAGAATGGTATTGTTTTTATTTAGAACTATTTTGGTTCATGTTTTCTCTCCCTAACTTTTCTAGAAACGATTGGAACAGCAGAAGCCTTCAGTAATTGCAGCTTCTACCACTTCCCCAACAAATAGTACAACCAGTACCATTTCTCCAGCACAGAAAGTTATGGTGGCCCCCATAAGTGGCTCAGTTACAACTGGAACGAAAATGGTACTCACCACTAAAGTTGGATCTCCAGCTACAGTAACATTCCAGCAAAATAAGAACTTCCATCAGACCTTTGCTACGTGGGTTAAGCAAGGCCAGTCAAATTCAGGTATACAACTGTTATTAAAGAAAAGATTACTTTCATTCAAGGAAAAGAAATTTCATTCCTTTAACTTACTGAAATGAAACATTTCTTTAGAAAATTGTTTTTCTTCTGCAACTAATTGAGCAAACAAACTGCAACAGTTGGTTTGTTACAAATAATAATCATAATTATTACATTAGCAAAACTCCTCTCACATTTTTTCACTTTCAACATTTACATAGTTCACTTTGAGTGGAGAGGAATGTTTGTCTTAAAAATACAAAATGAGCCACATTTCATGCATTGGTGCCCTTCCTAGAAGTCACTACGTTGCTGGTTATTTTAAATCTAAAGCTTATTAAATGTCTTATACCCCATTAGCCACCAGCACAGCTGCCACATCTGCTACAACCATTGCCAGCACAGGTCAGACGTTCCAAATTACAGGCAATCCAGTCACTATGGCAGGAAAAGTAATTACCAAACTGCCACTTCCTGCAAACAGCAAGATTGTCGCTGTAAATGTGCCAGCAACACAAGGAGGTAAGGGAAATGTGAAGAGTTTTAATTCACATTTGCCAGATCATACTGTCGCCATTATTTTTCATTTCCTTTTCACTGATTTCAGTCCTCGGATCTCACATTCTATGTAGCCCACTATAAAACCCTACCACACGTAGTTTCTCCTCAGAAACCCAGCAACACCTGATACTTTTAATTAAAGGGGCAGTTGTCAATGACATCTTCATCTTTTTTTAAGGCGTTGTTCAAGTACAGCAGAAAGTCCTGGGTATCATTCCATCAAGTACAGGTACAAGTCAGCAGACCTTTACTTCATTCCAGCCCAGGACAGCAACAGTCACAATTAGACCCAATACATCAGGCTCTGGAGGAACCACAAGCACTTCACAAGTAAGAGTTCTTTACAGATTTATTTTGTTTTTAAGTGTTAACCACAGCAGGTTGACGTTTTTAGAATGGTCTCTTCCAGGATTAATCCAGCTTCTAATTTTCTTTTGCCTTTTAATCTGTGATAAAGTACTGATTTAAAAAAACTCTATTTCTAAGCATAAATCATATATGTAATGTTAATTTTTAACAGTTAATAGCATACTAGTATACGTTATGAATCATAATAAAAATGCTTTCTAGGGTTTTTTTTTATTTTTATTTATTCATTTTTTTTTTATTTTTATTTATTCACTTTCTAGGGTTTTGTAAAGAAAATTCCTTCATATGAAACAAGGGGCAGCATCAGAGCCCCCAGGGAAACTTGCTGTGCAACTAAGAAATAGAATGAAAATAGAATCCATGGCATTCTAAGTAGTTTGTTATCAGCTGATAGGCACACCTGTTTGATACATCATTTCTTTGCCTCTGGTATCATGGAAAAGACTTGAAAGTGTTCTGAACCAAACTATAAAACTGAAAACAATATGCTCTGTAGTCTGTCTTCTAAAACTGTGAAAGAACATTTGGTTTCCAATCTTACTATTATAGTCTGTGGGTGACAGATATGTATTAGACATCAGGGAAAAACGGGACTCAGTATTTTCCTGTGAAGCAGTCATGGTGGTTATAGAACAGAGCTTCAGTGGGTCTTGTTCTAGTTCATAAAGCTGTACTTAGTATCAGTGACAAGGAATTTCATATGATCTCATTTGAATTAAGTTTTCCCTCCTCAAAATTCCATCTTTATTCTGATGCTTAATGTAATTTAAAATGTAATATTCAGAACCTTTGTCATTTCTGTAGACCTGTTTATCACTAGGAAATGTTTAAAGATCTTTGTTTTAAGTCCATCATCATGCTTTTAGTCTTTTAAAAACATTTTAATTCATTGTCCTTTGTGTCATTTATAGGTAATTACAGGGCCTCAGATCCGCCCTGGTATGACGGTGATTAGAACACCCCTCCAACAGTCAACACTAGGAAAGGCAATTATTCGAACTCCTGTGATGGTACAGCCAGGTATTCATCCCTCCAGCATTTTCATTTTACATCTAAACAATCTGTCTAGGAAGTCTGTAATACTCTATATTTGGCGCTCTACATACTAAAAACCACCAATTTGAATGAGTACTTCAGAGCATACTAAATTTCTAATCCATTGTGGGATATATCCATGGGTATTATTTCATTTTTGGTGTTACGAATAGAAAAAAAATAGATCCCAATATGCTTGATAAAAATGTTTTAAATATCTCTACTAAATGGAATATGTATTAGTTCAAATCATTGGAATAAAGAGAATGAACAAAGACAGTAGCCTGTGTGGCAAAGACATAAAATCAAGGAAACAAGAAGCATTTAAACAGAAGGCATAAAAAAAGATTACAAAGGCATTATCAGCCCTTCATTAATGTGAATAGGTTAAAGTTCCCATATTAAAAATTGAATAGTGTACGGATGTTCCCGTGATTCAGTGGTTGAGCATCTGCCTTTGGTTAAGGGCATGATGGTGGCGTGGGGAGGGGAGGAGATCGAGTCCCAGTTTTGCATCAGGGCTCCCCACCGGGAGCCTGCCTCTGCCTCTGCCTCTGTCTGTGCCCCCCCCCTGTGTGTCTCATGAATAAATAAAATCTTTAAAAATAGAAAAATAAAAGTTGAATAGTATAAAGATAGAACAAAAAATCCAACTGTATATTAATGAGAAACATATCTAAAGTTGAATTACTACAAAAGTAAATAATAGATAAGCAAGGATACATGAAAGAAAGGCCAAAAAAAGAAAGTAAGAAAGACGGGAGATGGAGTGTGGGTGGGGAAGACAAGGATTATCCTACTAATATTGAACACAGTACAAGTCAATGATTTATTCATTGTTTTAAAGATGAAAACTTGCAATGAAGATGCAGTTTAAGATCTTTAGGAACCAAATAAGGGGCACCTGCCTGGCTCAATTGGTAGAGCATAGGACTCCTGGTCTTGGTGTTGTAGGTTCAAGCCCCACACTATATGTAGAGATTACTTAAAACTAAAAAATATATATATTTTTAAAAAGAACCAATAAAATTTTATTGGAGTATTTAAAGCAAAAACTATTTGATATCAACGAGAGATTAACAGAAGCATAATAGACCAGAACAGACTGTGTCAACTGTTTAACCTTCAGGGATACACATTGGTTTTAAATATATATGGGATGTTTGTTTAAAAAAAAAAAAGTCATAAAATGAATCATAGGTAAAACCTGATGAATTCCTTCCAAAAAGTAGAATGTGTATAGTCCACATTCTATGTAGTAAAGTTAGAAGTTAAGATTAAGCTATACTACTAGTTTATACTTGCTTGAAATTTTTATTTTTTATTTAATTTTTTTAAAGATTTTATTTATTTATTTATATATCAGAGACACAGGCAGAGGGAGAAGCAGGCTCCATACAGGGAGCCCGATATGGGACTCGATCCCAGGACTCTAGGATCACGACCTGAGCTGAAGGCAGACGTTCAATCACTGAGCCACCCAGGTGTCCCTGCTTGAAATTTTAAAATGTATATTCTCATAAGTAACTTTTGAGTTAAGGGAACATCAAACGCAAAGATTCAAGCAGATTATCAAGTAGCGACTAAGTCGTGCTGTCGAAGCTGGACTCAGAGGCAAATTTATTCAGTAAATATTTGAGCACCTACCTTAGGCAGTTGAAATACGCTGGAGGAGAAAATTGACCAAAAACACACATGAATTCTTAATCAGTAGTTAGAAAAATATATAAAATAAACCTTAAAGAAAACAGGAGAATGTAAAATAAAAATACAAGTAATAATTAGAAAAGAGAAAAAGGCAGGCATCTGGCTGGATTGGTCAGGAGAGCATGCTATTCTTGATCTGAGGATTGAGAGTTCAAGCCACATGTTCAGTGTAGAGATTACTTAAAAATAAAATCTTGGGAGCACCTGGATGGCTCAGTGGTTGAGTGTCTGCCTTTGGCTCAGGACATGATACCGGGGTCCTGAGATTGAGTCCCACATCATGTTCCCACGGGGAGCCTGCTTCTCACTGTACCTGTGTCTCTGCCTCTCTCTGTGTGTCTTCCATGAATAAATCAAATAAAGTAAAATAAAATAAATAAAAATCTTTAAAAAAAGAGAAAAGGAAAAATTATTTTTTTTAAAAGATTTATTTATTTATTCATGAGAGACACGGATTGAGAGGAGAGGCAGAGACATAGGCAGAGGGAGAAGCAGGCTCCTCGCAGGGAGCCCAATGCGGGACTCGATCCTGGATCCGGGGATCATGACCTGAGCCAAAGGCAGGCGCCCAACCGCTGAGCCACCCAGGCGTCCCAGAAAAGGAAAAATTATTAATCCATTCTTTTAGAAGTCTGATCTTTGAGAAATGGGAACAAAATGCTAGTTTACAGCATTAGTAATAAAAAAAGTGCTATAAAAATAATGAACTTTTTTTTTAAGATTTTATTTATTTTTGAGGGAGAGAGAACATGAGCAGAGGGAGTGATGGAGGGAGGGAGAGGGACAAGCATACTCCCCACTGTGTGGGGAGCCTGACTCAGGGCTAGATCCATGACCCTGAGATTATGACCTGAGCCAAAGTCAAATAAATGCTAAACCACCTGAGAGCCACCTAGTTATCTCTAGAATGATTTTTTTTTAATCAAAAGAAAATCATATATAGGAATTCTTATAGTAAAACCTTGGAGAATTCTCACTTCCCATACTCAGGAATTAAATTTATTTGAATAATGAGGTATAAGTATATACTATGCTTATAAATTTCAAGTCTCAATGACTCATATCAAGGAAAGAAGTTTGGAATTTTGCCATAGTATTTCCTACAAAAAATTCCAGACCTCATGGTTTTATGGGTAAAATCCTTTGAAATGATTAGAAAACAATTTCCTTCTTAGAAAAAAAGTTCTAGGGCATAAGGCAAAGAAAAGATTAAATCTTTTCCATTCATTTTACAATTTTAGACAGTTCTAGTATGAAATAAAAAGCATTGTTGTTTTGTTTTGTTTTTGTTTTTGCTTTTATTTAAATGCAATTTTCTAAAGCTTAAACATGATTTACCCCAGGAAAGAAAGTATGATTCATTAATTCACTCAAAGCTGCAGGGACAGTTGATAAAATTTAGTATCTATTACTGTTTAAAAAAAGCTGTCAGAGAACTAAAGGAAACAATAAAGGTAAAGCAGAAAAAAATTACAGATGACAAAAGGTAATATACCTACAAAACTGAAAAAATTTGGTGATTACAAGATATATAGAGCTCACTTCCTTGTTGTTGCCTTTCGTAGCTTGAGTTATGTGTTTGACTTGCACATGTGAGTCCATAGTTACACATATTAGTGTTTCTTCTGTGTCAAGGAAAAACAAGGTGGCCAGTGGTCCGTCCGGCCAATGAGAGTGAGGAAGTATCCTAGGTGGAGGGGGTGGATATGCTTAGTGTGTCTCTATGTGTAGATTAGCTTATCCTCTTCCTACCACCATACTAGCCTTTCCGAAAATGGAACCCACAGACTCCCTAGATGTAATAAAGATTTTTTTTAATTTTTGAATTTACATTTTGGTGATAATCACAAAGTAAACTAACAGGTACATATTGGGGATCATCTGAATGACCAGCACCAGCCCTTTATCCATCTGTGTTTGTGATAGCATCATATCAGTACCGGGGGTCAGCTAAAGTAGTTTTTCATGTATTTTTCCTCAGATTGCAGTACAAGGACATAATGTGGGGTCCAGTTCTCAAATTAAAGCATTTGACTTCATATGATGTATTTTTGGTTCACCTTAAGAATAAATGGGAGAGATTAATCAAGAAAAGTTTAGAAGACAGAGTAATGATGAAAACATGCACCGCTAGTTGTTAGAGCATATTATACACCACCAGAATTAGCACCATGATACCAAAGGAAACCAGACCAAAGAAGACCATTAAAGAGGCATTATATGTGAGAATTTGCAGTGTGACAGAGGTGTCATTTTGAATCAGGACGAAAGACTAGACAAATGATACTGGAATAATCAGTTTAGAGTTTCAGTGGGGGGTAGACCTCTGCCAACATATACCATGACTAAGAACATCCTTGGGAAGGTATATCTGATTAGAGAATGCAGGAAAACTTTAAAAGAAATAATTAAAGCCAGAATAAGAAAACACACACATACTGAAAGAAAAGAGAACACTTTGAGTTTTAAAAATAAAAATAAAGGGATCCCTGGGTGGTGCAGCGGTTTGGCGCCTGCCTTTAGCCCAGGGCGTGATCCTGGAGACCCGGGATCAAATCCCACGTCGGGCTTCCGGTGCATGGAGCCTGCTTCTCCCTCTGCCTGTGTCTCTGCCTCTCTCTCTCTCTCTGTGTTACTATCATAAATAAATTTTTAAAAAAAATAATAAAATAAAAAATAAAAATAAAAAAGACACCTCCGTGGCTCAGTGGTTGAGCAGCTGCCTTTGGCTCAGGGCATGATCATGGGGTTCTGGGATCGAGTCCCAAATTGGGCTCCCCGAAGGGAGCTTGCTTCATCTTTTGCCTATGTCTTTGCCTCTCTCTCTGTGTCTTTCAAGAATAAAAAAATAAAACCTTTAAAAATAAAAAATAAGAAAAGGCAGAATGCAAAGTAGGAAGAATCCATAGTTGTAATTTGTATCTTTAACCTATAAAAAGCAACTATAACTAAGTAGGAAAAAAAAAGAAATGCGACAAGTGTGGAGAGAGTTCACAGATGAAGCATAATGACTTGACAGGGATTTAAATGCTGATTCTCTATAGTAATTGAATTAATTCAGAGACCATGATGCTCTCCTACTATTTCTGATTGCTGGAATATTATATTTAGTGATGGTACCTACGGTTGGCAGAAGTTTAGTGAGATAGGAACTCAGTGACGGAGTGTGAGTTGGTATCTAAAATTCTATTTAGTATTGCGCTCCTACTAGAAACCCAGTAATACTGGCGGGGGGGATATTTTAAGGAAATAAGTAGAAGCACATAAAAATGTATAAACAGGGATTTCACCATAGCACTATTTTAAAAAGATAAAGGAGACAGTAATTCTGAATGTCAAAAGACTTTCAATGTAATACATGTGCAATGTTATACATAAATGTGTATGTTCAGGAATATATTCAGCAATGGAAAAAAGACCGGAAATGAATATAAAACTTCAGAAGTGTGATGGCATTCACTAATAATGAATTAGGACATTGTAAATGTAAAATTAGCTACCAAATAATTACTCTTAGCAACTGCTCCACATGGGAAAAATTTATTCTAGTTTCAGCAAGTTAAATGAGAAATGAAAGTTTTTAGAAGACTAGAGCCATTCCAACTTAAACTCATTCATTTGTTCAGTAGATATTGAACAGTGAATTATGGAAGCATTCTTTGAGCATTTTGCCCTGGTACTAAGGATAAAGTGATCCTACACCTCATGGTTGTCCCAAACTATCTTTGAAGAGCCTTAAGAAAAGCTCATTTTTTTTTAATTTTTATTTATTTATTTATGATAGTCACACAGAGAGAGAGAGAGAGGCAGAGACACAGGCAGAGGGAGAAGCAGGCTCCATGCACCAGGAGCCCGATGTGGGATCTGATCCCGGGTCTCCAGGATCGCGCCCTGGGCCAAAGGCAGGCGCCAAACCGCTGCGCCACCCAGGGATCCCGAAAAGCTCATTTATAAAAATAATTGGTTCAGAATAGCCCTATACTCTATTTGTTATGTTTAAAATTCATATGAATTCACTTTATTTATTTATTTATTTATTTATTTATTTATTTATTTATTTATTAAGATTTTAGTTAATTCATGAGAGACACAGGCAGAGGGAGAGAAGTAGGCTCCATGCAGGGAGCCCGATGTGGGACTCAGTCCCAGGACTCCAGGAACATGCCCTGAGCTGAAGGCAGATGCTTAACCGCTGATCCACCCAGGTGTCCCGATTCATTACATATTAGATTATCTTACTCTATATTCCTAAAGAAAGGCAGCTTTATAAAATGGCTCTTTATAGTATATTTTTCTTCAGTCTTCCCTATTGTCATTTTAGCATTAGACTCACAGGAAGAATATTGATTGTGTTTTCAGCTGCAAATAGCAAGAACTGGGGAGTGGTCGTCAGTGACAAAGCAAAAACAGGTACACTGACAACCAGGTGGGACTCGGTGTGTATATATGTCTGAGTGCATCCTTGGGCTCATAGCATCAATAGAGCTTTTTGAAAATCGAAAAGAAAACATTCATCTGATGTGTTGAACAATATTTCAACTCAGAATACTGCTTAAGGACATATAAACATTCATAGCATTTTGCTGTGTGTAGGTGCTCCTCAACAAGTGGTGACTCAGATCATTAGAGGGCAGCCTGTCTCCACCGCAATCTCTGCCCCTAGTGCAGTTTCCTCGACACCTGCACAGAAAGGATTAACTTCGGGAACATCCAGTACAAATCTGCAGTCTTCAACCTCACAATCCCCTCGCCCACAACAGGGACAGGTGAAGCTTACCATGGCTCAGCTCACTCAGTTAACACAGGGCCACGTAAGTAATGCAACTTCATTTTAACATTTTAACTTTTTTAAAAAGTTTTTTAATTCCACTTAGGTAACATTCTTAACTTTACATGTGATCATTTATTTATTCTTGCAATAAGTTTAAAAGCATGTACTTAGGATGTCCAACTCTTAGTTTTGGCTTAGGTCACGATCTGAGTGATGAGATCGATCCTGCATCAGGCTTCACACTCACCAGGGAGTCAACTTCAGATTTCCCTCCCTCTACTCCTCCTCCTACTTTCTCTCTCTCAAAAATATTTAAAAAACAAAATAAAACCAAAATCATGTAGTTATTCTCAAAAGTTTTATAATGCACTTTTTTTAAAAAAAAGATATTTATTTATTTATTCATCTGAGAAAGAGAGAGAGAGGCAGAGGGAGAAGCAGGCTCCATGCAGGGAGCCCAACGTGGGACTTGATCCTAGGACTCTAAGATCACGCCCTGGGCCGAAGGCAGCAGCCAAACTGCTGAGCCACCTGGGAATCCCCTATAATGCACTTTTTAAAGAAATAGCTGCTTCCTAGAGTTGAAGAAGAGATGTAATAAATTTCAGTTATCTAAAGTCCTTAGATTGTGAGCTAAAACAGATAATCTTTTTAATTACCAAAACATTACTAGATGACCAATTTCCATGGGAAAAATGAAAGTTGGTTCACTGCAAGACTCATTATTGCTATTAGCTCTTCTAGTAGTAATCAATAGATTAAATACAGTTCTATAAAAACACCAGGGTTTTTTTTTACGGAACTTGACAGGCTGAACTCTCTTAGTAATATGGGAAATGCATATTAAAACCATGTATAGGACAGCCCCAGTGGCTCAGTGGTTTAGTGCCACCTTCAGCCCAGGGGCCTGATCCTGGAGACCCGTGATGGAATCCCACGTCAGGCTCCCTGCATGGAGCCTGCTTCTCCCTCTGCCTCTTTCTCTCTCTTTCTCTCTCTCTGTGTCTCATGAATAAATGAATAAAATCTTTAAAAAAAAAAAAAACATGTACATAAGAGCTCGGTATAAATTAAAATGTCAGGATCATGAATTGGCAAAGACATGAAACAAAATGAACTTTTGTGCACAACTGGTGGTAGTATAAATTGTGGTTTAGTCATTTGGAAAACTCCTAGACATTTTCTAGCAATGTCAAGGATATGTACATATGTCTGGGAGTTCTCCTAGGTGTATTCCCTATTGGAAGTTCTTGTTCACGTGAGCATCATCAGGATAATGGACATGAGTGTTCATAGCACAGTTCACAGGAGTAAAAAACTGGTAACAACCCAAATGTCTACATACTATCAATTAGGTAAATTGAGGTACATTACTTATAGCAACAAAAATGAAAAACTGCAGCCACACAGAACCAGATTGTTGAGCTAAAAGAGCAAGTAACAAACTTCTATTATGATTCTATTTGCATAAAATTCAGAAGTGGACAAAACTAGCTGTATTGTACAGGAATACAGGGCTATTACATTGCCTACCCAGAGGGGCATCATTCCCATCATGTTCTCCATGGATGATGCTCTTGAAGTTGTGAACCTGTAGCCCTATAAAAATACATAACTGGGGCCTGGGTGCTCAGTCAGTTAAGTGTCTGACTCTTGATTTTGGCTCCGATCATAATCTTGGGGATCATGAGATTGAGCTCTGCACTCTGTGGGGAATCGACTTGAGATTCTTTCACTTCCTCTGCCCCTTCCCCACCCCCGCTATACATGTGTAGGCGCGCTCTCTCTCTCTCTGTCTTTCTTCCCTAAGATAAATAAATCTTAGAAACACAAATCAAAAATTGTGGGGTGCTTGGGTGGTTGTCAGTAGAGCGTCCCAACTCTTGGTTTTGGCTCAGGTCGTGAGATCGAGCCCCATAATGGCTTCATGCTTAGCAGGGAGTTTGCTCCAGATTCTCTCTCTCCCTGTCTTCCTCCTCCCCAAACTCTCTAAAGATAGATAGATAGATAGATAGATAGATAGATAGATAGATAGATAGATAGATAGATAGATAGATAGATAATAGATAGATAGATAATAGATAGATAGATAGATAGATAAAAAACAAAAGAAATAGATCAGTACCTAAGCAGGAGCACTGTGAAGATGTGCTGTCTTATGGTAACAGTGAGCATAGTGATTACCTCCAGGAGAAAAGAAGGGAATGGAGATCAGAGTAGATCACAGTGGGGGCTTCTTGCATAATGGTAATGGTGACCTGAATGCTGATTTTATAGATGTTTGTTTGTTTGTTGTTTGTTTATAGATGTTTACTTTATAATTATTTCCTAAACTATACATGAATTTTGTGTGTCAGTTTTGGCTGTTGGGAATTTGGGGTGGGTTGTTTTTACTTTGCTTCTAACTCTCCACCATGTCCCTGGTAGTTAAGGTCACTGGATTAATAAGTCCTGAACAGAAGAGACAGTACATACAGAGCTTTTACTTCCTCGTCCCCATTTTGATAACTGTGTGGGCATTAGCAACCTTGTTGACTAAATGTTTGTATTCCCTGTCTAAACCCTGCGCTTTTTACACTTGAGTGTGCACCATGGGTAATCTGGTGCATGTTGAAAAACTGAGACCAAGAGACCTGGCTCCTCATTTTATCTTACCTTTAACTTGGTCTCTAACATTGGGCAAGTGACTTGAACTTTCTAATATTGATTTCTAATTAGTGATAAGATAATAGTAATATTGTTTCTCCTTATTCCACGAAGTCACAAGTCCATTGTGAGGATCAAACAAGACAGTACATATAAAGATGCTTTGAAAATTATAAAAAGGGGGATCCCTGGGTGGCTCAGCAGTTAAGCCCCTGCCTTTGGCCCAGGACATGATCCTGGAATCCTGGGATCGACTCCCACATCGGGCTCCCCGCATGGAGCCTGCTTCTCCCTCTGTGTCTCTGCCTCTCTCTCTCTCTCTCTCTCTCTCTCTCTCTCTCTCTCTCTCTCTGTGTGTGTGTGTGTGTGTGTGTCTCATGAATAAGTAAAAAAAATCTTTTTTAAAAATGAAAAGTATAAAATAACATGAGTATAAGATGGCTTAAAATCAGAATCTTGTGGTGGCATTAGTCATTCACGTCAATCTTCTTGTTTTATAGATTAGGGAAACTTAGCTATGGAGGGGTCATGCTACTCGTAGACAGATCCCTGACTGTCTATTTGGAGAGCCTGCACTGGAACTCTGGGTTATTAGTTCACATTTTTTTCATTCTACAACATTTTTGTCTTTCCAAATAAATACTCTTATTTTAGCTTATGTGAATTCCTTCTGATGCTATTCTGTAAACATTCAAGTATATATTTTCACTACATTAAAGGATCTTCCCAAGTAAAAGTGTAATACTTATAGATTGATGCTGTGAATACTGTTTACATGTTGTCTGTTGTTTTCCATAGGGTGGCAATCAAGGTTTGACCGTAGTAATTCAAGGACAAGGTCAGACTACTGGACAGTTGCAGTTGATACCTCAAGGGGTGACTATACTTCCGGGTCCAGGACAGCAGCTGATGCAAGCTGCCATGCCGAATGGTACCGTTCAGCGGTTCCTCTTTACGCCTCTGGCAACAACAGCCACAGCAGCCAGCACCACCACCACTACTGTTTCCACTACAGCAGCAGGTAGAACTTGGGGTTATCAGAAATGCACATTATTACTTGAGTTGCTGGGCTAATAGAGGGATAGGAGGCCCACTGCTTCCCCTTGGAAGGATATGCCTCAAGCCAGTGAGCTTAAGATGACTGGTCAACCTCACAGTATCTCTTGTTCCTACAGACTCCTTGTCATCTCCAACCCCCCCCCCCAAAAAAATAGAATTGGGATGGGGAGCAAAAAATAATGGCTATCATGGTAACTGTGCCTAGACTTGCTTCTTGCCCTGCCTTGTAAGCACTGATTGAGCCATACAGATAATCTCAGGGAAGGTGGATCTATCCAGCTCATAGCCTACATTTGAGAGCTGCAGGTCCAGAACCACTTTGTTAGCCTCTTACTGCAAGCTACCCTCACCATGTCGTAGGAGAAAAATGAGGGTTTAGCGTTAGCCTGTACCAGAAGTCATGGCTAATTTCCAGAGACTGTGCCTTGCTTTAGGAGCCAGTGCTCAGGAGGCTTAGCAGCATGTGCAGAGGGCAGCCATGAAACCGAACCTCGATCCCCAGTTAGGAGAGTCCTAACTCAAGTGTGTCTATGGAACATTTCTAAGGTATCAGTGTTACTGAAATTGAGAATTCTCGCCTTTAGAAAACTCCCTTCAAATTCTTCTTTTGCCATGGTCCTATGTTCTATTGTAATAGAAATATTTAGTCTTTTTTTTTCTCCCACAGGTACAAGTGAACAAAGACAGAGTAAATTATCACCCCCAACACAGGTGCAACAAGCCAAAACCTTGCCAGCAGCTCAGTCATCAAGTGTGAGTCCTCCAGAAGCCCAGCCACAGACTGCTCAGCCTTCAGCTCAGCCCCAGTCCCAAACCCAGCCCCAATCCCCAGCTCAGCCTGAAGTTCAGACTCAGCCTGAAGTTCAGACCCAAACAACTGTTGCATCCCATGTCCCTTCTGAAGCACAACCCACCCAGGCACAGTCATCCAAACCCCAAGTCGCAGTACAGTGTCAGCCTCAAAGTAATGTCCAAGGACAGTCTCCTGCTCGCGTCCAAAGTCCACCACAGACTCGAATACGTCCATCGACTCCATCCCAAGTGTCTCCTGGACAGCAATCCCAGGTTCAGACTACAACCTCACAACCGATTCCAATTCAACCACATACATCTCTTCAGATACCTTCCCAGGGCCAGCCACAATCACAACCCCAGGTACAGTCTCCAACTCAAACTCTTTCATCAGGACAGACGTTAAGTCAAGTTACTGTTTCATCCCCATCCCGTCCTCAGCTACAGATACAGCAGCCACAGCCCCAAGTCATTGCTGTGCCTCAGCTGCAACAACAAGTCCAGGTTCTCTCTCAGATCCAGTCGCAGGTTGTGGCTCAGATACAGGCTCAGCAAGGTGGTGTGCCCCAGCAAATCAAACTCCAGTTACCTATTCAAATTCAGCAAAGCAGTCCTGTGCAGACTCACCAGATTCAGAATGTGGTTACAGTGCAGGCAGCCAGTGTGCAAGAGCAGTTGCAAAGGGTTCAGCAACTCAGGGAGCAGCAGCAAAAGAAGAAGCAGCAACAGATAGAAATTAAGCGGGAACACACTCTCCAAGCTTCTAATCAAAGTGAAATCATTCAGAAACAGGTAAAGTTATTAAGTAAAAAAGCAGCATGTTCAGTAGCTTGAATTATTGTGCTGTGCAGTAGACTTAGTGTTGGTTGTGTTAGGTTTCCTACGTGAGACAAAAGTCATTGATGCTTCAATTTAGAAGCAGCACTGGATTGACAAAAAAATAACAAATGGCTACCAAGGCTTGGAACTCTATATTGGATGAAAACAATCAGTGCATATTTAAAAAACTACCTGTATTTTGGGAGAACGAAGATGGAAAGAATGGAGTTAGGAGTTTAAGTGTCATTAATGCAAAATTGGAAGGTTTAAGTTGAAAGCCACTTCAGGCGCCGTAGTACTTTCTTTGAAGTTATTTGCAATGGTCATTCCTTAGTTTGCTCGGAGACTAAGCAAATTATACAGTTGAAACCTATTTGCATTTCTAGCCACACCTTTGTAAAAGGTTGAAATTCTACTCCAGAGTTTAAATAAAAAGTGGCATCCTGTAGTAGCATCTTAGTGAAGTAAGGCAATTTAGAGGAATTAGAATTATTCTACTTAAAATGAAGTCACACATATAAGATCCTGTAGCATCACTGGAGAAAACTGTCTTTGCATCGACAACATACACCATTCAGCATTAGTCAGGAGTTTGTGTGTGGATTTCAAATGT
Source organism: Nyctereutes procyonoides (assembly GCF_905146905.1). Lineage (NCBI taxonomy): Eukaryota > Metazoa > Chordata > Mammalia > Carnivora > Canidae > Nyctereutes > Nyctereutes procyonoides. The sequence goes on along the minus strand of NW_026575020.1, from coordinate 47,049,059 downwards.
TCCCAAGTCACGAGACCTGCATCCAGTTCCAAGGTCTCCCCTTCACAGTCTCTGAAACTCATCTCTCTACCCTGAGCTCTATATCTTCATTAATACTCCGTTTCCAGCCACACAAGATTATTGTAATGATTGAAAGAGGTCATGTATGTAGAAGCACTTTTTATTTTTTATTGGGATATGTTCAACATATAGTGTTGTATAAATTTAAGGTGTACAACATGTTGATTTGATTCATTGAAATTTGGAACATGATGGCTTTTGTAGCAATAGTACTTCTATCACATCATATGAGCATTTCTTTTTAGGTAGAAATAATTAAGATAGTGTCTCTTAGCACATTTGAGGGTTCTAATGCAACATTGCTAGAAGCACTTTTTTTTAAACAGCAAAGAGATTTTAAAGGTGTATGGTAATACTCTTATAAATCGATGTCATGTATATGTTCAAATGCATCATTACCCAGCTTTTAGTACTGTGTAAATTGAGAATTATTACAATGTCTGTCTTTATCCTAATCTCCATGCAAAGTGGGATGGGAAGGAGGGGAAATATTTGAAATGAATGTCTAGGAAGAGAGTGTAATGCTAAAAAAAATGGCTATTGGAGAATGATAGCTGAGTTAAAGTTACAGCTTATAATACTCATTTAATCTCAAGTAAGTGAGTTAAATTTTATATGTCTGAGAATCTCTTTTATAAAATTAGCCCTTTCAGCGTTGTTATGAGGAATAATTGAGGTATTGTTAAGTGTTTACTTAGTACAGTGCCCAGTACACGGTAAGCTCCCAAGCCATATTTTTGTAGCTCTAATTTTATTTATATTATGATATAAAGTTTTTAGTTTCTTTCGAAAACATACATGTGCTCAGATTTCTACTGTTGTTATCTGTATACCAACTTATAGTCATTATAAAATATGCACTTTGGGATTTTGTTCTGTCCTGAAGGTGGTGATGAAGCATAATGCTGTAATAGAACATTTAAAGCAGAAAAAGACCATGACTCCAGCTGAAAGAGAAGAGAATCAAAGGTAGGGAGAAATGTTTGTAATCCAGGAACACAGGGACTCGTTGTATACCAGCCTTTCCTCTTTAGTGTCCACACACACAGGACTTTGGGGTTTCCTTTTTTTGTTTGTTTGTTTTTTAATTTTGGCTGAAGTTCATTAAATGAGAACACTTGGCACTACTAGCTGCTCATAACTGGTTTGAATCACTCTTTGAAGCTTTCTAGTCATAGAAAGTTTGTGTATCAACTGTAAAGACATAGAAAAATTATTTCTTAAGCCTTTCAGGATTACATGGATTGTGTATTTCTCTCTAGAATGATTGTCTGTAACCAGGTGATGAAGTATATTTTGGATAAGATAGATAAAGAAGAAAAGCAGGCAGCAAAGAAACGGAAGCGTGAAGAGAGTGTGGAACAGAAACGTAGCAAGCAGAATGCCACCAAGCTCTCTGCGCTGCTCTTCAAACACAAGGAACAACTCAAAGCTGAAATACTAAAAAAGAGAGCACTCCTGGACAAAGACCTACAGATTGAAGTGCAGGTAAGAAGGTATTTCCCTTCCTTCTGTGTCCAGTGTTTAGCACTTTATTCTTTTTTTTTCTTCCTTTGCAACTTTGGCTAAGCTGTAAATATCATCTTGTTTATAGAACTTACATTTTTGTACATAGACAAAGAACAGTGGGACACATGTCTTTTGAAATAGGACAGAGGCTTTATATCTGGAAGTATATTGTAATCTCTAACATAGCCACACTAAGAGATCAGTCTATTGATTTAAATAAAAACATTTTGAGAACCTCTTGGGAATAGCTTTTATTGTCTATGACGTAGTCTTGCTAAGTTTCATGACAAAGGTAGACCACGAGCTGCAAAACAATGTCGAAGGATAGGAAATAAAGAGTTGCCCATTAAATAAGACACATTCCTCCTTGAGTTGTAACTGATCCTATAGGCATTGCTAATTCTTCGCTTGCTTGGGGAGTTCATTGAAAAATGAAAGAGGACATCTATTCACACATATTTGAACAGCTTCTTAAGAGAAAAGTAGGTTATCTGAATCATTCCTGGAAGTACTTTGTATATTTTAAGATGAGAATTTTAAAAATTGATCAGCCCAACAACTGACATTACACAACTCTGAAACATGAGGGATCTTCTCACTAAAGTCAGAAACTAAATGACAATGCCAAAAACTCTGAAAATTGTTTGTCACTTCTGAAAATTTCTAGCTACTGTTTTAAATAAGATAAAATTCTGGAGTGCCTGGGTGGCTCATTCGGTTAAGTTCTGACTTGGGCTCAGGTCATGATCCTGGGATCCTGGGATTGAGCCCTGTGTCAGCTCTCTGCTCGTGGGGAGCCCGCTTCTCCCTCTCCCTCTGTGATCTCTCTCATTCTTGCTCTCTCTCTCAAAAAAAAAAATTCTTTTAAAAAAGGATAAAATTCTTATTGTATGATATTATTATGTCAAAACCCCAAAAGAAAAATTTTATTTATGAGAAATTTCAGGGAGGTGGTCACACACTAGATACATGTTGAGACTATAAGCATTGTGAAAGTGTTATAATCAAAGAGTCAATTCACAGTAGCAAATATTCCCTCTCACCTTAAGATCCACTTCAGCTAAAAAATTCTTTTTTTTTTTTTTTTGTAAGATTTTATTTATTCATGGGAGACACAGAGAGAGAGAGGTAGACACAGGCAGAGGGAGAAGCAGGCTCCATGCAGGGAGCCCGACTTCGGACTCCATCCCAGGTCTCCAGGATCACGCCCTGGGCTGAAGGCGGCGCTAAACCACTGAGCCACCCAGGCTGCCCAATATAAAAAATTAAAATGTGAAAAAGAAAACCACAAAAATATAGAAGAAAACAAGATGGTCATTTTTGTAATCTTAGAGTGGGGAAAACCACTCCTGCACATTATAAATTTCAAATGTCAAGAAGGAAAGAGATTTTATGAGAAGAAAATGTATATAGGAAGAAAGAAAATACCATAAGCAATATTGAAAAACCCGGGGATCCCTGGGTGGTGCAGCGGTTTGGCGCCTGCATTTGGCCCAGGGCGCGATCCTGGAGACCCGGGATTGAATCCCACGTCGGGCTCCCAGTGCATGGAGCCTGCTTCTCCCTCTGCCTATGTCTCTGCCTCTCTCTCTCTCTCTCTCTCTCTCTCTCTCTCTCTCTCTCTATCATAAAAAATAAAAAATAAATTAATAAATTTAAAAAAAATATTGAAAAACCGGTATCAAACAGGAAAAAATGTTCTGACATTAATGACGGAATTAGTAATCGTAAAATTTAAAGAGCTCTTAAGTCAGTAAGGAAAAAGGTGAACATTAAAATAAGAAAAAGAATAAATAGTTAATTAGATAATGGAAATCCTATCACAATATATACATATATCAAGTCTCTACAATGTATACTTTAAATACCTTGCAGTTTTGTCAGTGATCCCTCAGTTATGATGAAATAAAAAAAAAAACTAGTACAAGAATGTGTAAGACATACAAACAAGCAGTTTTCAAATTTAAAAATGCCAAATGCCCATAAACATAAAAAGATAGTCAACCTAAATACTAAGAAGTGAAATGAAAATACTGTTTTTTTCTAGATAAAATATCAATATTTCTAGAGAACATTGTATCAGTGTCTATCAGAAGACTCTAAAATGTGGACATTCTGATCCATAATTTCACTTCTAGAAATCATGTAAGAAACAGGATATATGAGCAAGGACATAATGAATGTTTATAATAACAAAAATTTGGAACCCGCCTGACATTTGCAGAGATTGGTAATCAGTGTCTCTCAACAGAAGCACTTTGGGCCCTTTAAACAGGGCAGGTATTTACACACTGTAGGAAGTATAGCATTGGGTACTAAATGCTAGTATAATTACTTTCAACCCAAAAAATGACTTTGTCCTCTCCACCTGTGTTCTCAAATACTCGGGGTATTAGCACCACCCTCCGCTGGAATCACTGGATTAAATACATTTGGGCATGTCCACACAATGGACTGCCATTTTAACAAAATTATGTGTGTAGGATTGGTCCTTTTTGTTTTTAACTCTTCGGAGAAATTCTCAATGATAAATGCTTGCATGAAAAATTCATGTTGCAGAACAGTATATATGTGACTATCCATTCAGTTCACTCACCAGGTATTTATTTAATATCCAGCATGTGTCATATGCTATTCTCATTCCATATTCTGCACACAGTGGAAGAAATTTAATAGTCTATATTCTGAACATATAAATAATTTGGACATATGCATTCAGTTGTCTTTCCAAGTAATTACCTTGGCCAACAAATAAATATAATATGTAAGTCAATGTGAGTCCCCCAAAGATTACCATTTTAAAATAATTTTAGAATATATCATATATATTATTTTTGATATATGTATTCATCTGTAAACATAATTTATACAGAAGTGGAATCACACTAGAGAGACAACATATACTGAACATTTTTCTGCATTCTATGCAGTCATTTAAAAAAATTTAAGATTTCATTTTATTATTTATTTGAGAGAGTAAGAGAGAAAGGGCATAGGCACAGGGAGCTGCAAGCCGAAGGAGAGGGAAAAACAGACTCCCCTCTGAGCAGGGAGCCCAATGCAGGGCTGTATCCCAGGACCCTGGAATTATGGCCCAAGCCAAAAGCAGAGGCTTACCTGACTGAGCCACCCAGGTGCCCCTTAAAAGATTTCTGCTGTAAACATCTTACAGGTGGTCTTCTTGACAGTATATTATATAATCTAATAAGAAAGAAAATGTATTTATACTTTGTAAGATGATGTCCAGCACTATTTTAACTAGTAGAATTTATGGCTAAAATACTTTGCTTTGAAGGGCAATATTCAAATCTTTGTGTACTGGCATATTTTTATTTTTTTTAATTTTTTATTTTTTTTTTAATTTTTATTTATTTATGATAGTCACACAGAGAGAGAGAGGCAGAGACACAGGCAGAGGGAGAAGCAGGCTCCATGCACCGGGAGCCCGAGGGAGAAGCAGGTTCCATGCACTGGGAGCCCGACGTGGGATTCGATCCCGGATCTCCAGGATCACGCCTTGGGCCAAAGGCAGGCGCCAAACCGCTGCGCCACCCAGGGATCCCTGTACTAGCATATTTTTAAAATAATTTTTGGGATGCCTGGGTAGCTCAGTGGTTGAGCTGTCTGCCTTTGGCTCACAGCGTGATCCCAGGATCTGGGATTGAGTCCCACATCATGCTCCCCTCAAGGAGCCTGATTCTCCCTCTGCCTGTGTCTCTGCTTCTCTCTCTGTGTCTCTCATGAATAAATAAATAAAATCTTTAAAAATAAAATAATTTTTAATTATAATTTTCTTTTTAAGATACGTGATTGATCCTTTATGTTCTTGTATGATTTCTACTTGTCTCTCTTCTTGGTTAAATGGGTTATATTTTAGAGCAGTTTTACATTTACAGAAAAATTATGCAGGAAGAGTTCTTGTATACTGTTCCTCTCCCCCACCCCAACACCCCAGTCTCCTCTGTTACCATCTTGAATTAGTGTGGCCATGTGTTAAAATTGATGAGCCAACATTAACGCTTTTTTTTTTTTTTGAGACAGAGTGTATGTGAGCAGAGTAGATGTGGTGTGCAGAGGGAGAGAGGGAATCTTAAGCAGGCTTCACCCCAGCATAGAGCCCAATGCAGGGTTCCATCTCAAAACCCTGAGATCACGACCTGCATTGAAAACAAAAGTCAAAAAAAAAAAAAAAGAAAAAAGAAAACAAGAGTCAGATGCAACTTACTAAGCTGTCCAGGTGCCCCGGATTCAGTTATTGATTCTGTTGGTTGTCTTTTTTCATGTCACATGTTTTCATTTGGTTTGCATTTGGCATTTAAGTGAGAGGAGTTTTGTTTTTATTTCTATTCTGGAGGTGCAGTGTAGACCAGCCAACCCTTATATCAAGCAGAGAGCCTATTCTTTTTTTTTTTTATGTTTTTTTTTTAATTTTATAAATTAATTTTTATTGGTGTTCAATTTACCAACATACAGAATAACACCCAGTGCTCATCCCGTCAAGTGTCCCCCTCAGTGCCCGTCACCCATTCACCCCCACCCCCGCCCTCCTCCCCCTCCACCACCCCTAGTTCATTTCCCAGAGTTAGAAGTTTTTATGTTCTGTCTCCCTTTCTGATATTTCTCACACATTTCTTCTCCCTTCCCTTATATTCCCTTTCACTATTATTCATATTCCCCAAATGAATGCGAACATACACTGTTTGTCCTTCTCCGGTTACTGTGTCCAAGTTCAAAAAGGGTGTTGCCTGAGTTCTCCTCTAGGATTTTGATGGAATCTTGTCTCACATTTAAATCTTTTCATCCATTTTGAGTTTATCTTTGTGTATGGTGCAAGAGAGTGGTCCAGTTTCATTCTTCTGCATGTGGATGTCCAATTTTCCCAGCACCATTTATTGAAGAGACTGTCTTTCTTCCAGTGGATCGTCTTTCCTCCTTTATCGAATATTAGTTGACCATAAAGTCAGGGTCCACTTCTGGGTTCTCTATTCTGTTCCATTGATCTATGTGTCTGTTTTTGTGCCAGTACCACACTGTCTTGATGACCACAGCTTTGTAGTACATCCTGAAATCTGGCATTGTGATGCCCCCAGATATGGTTTTCTTTTTTAAAATTCCCCTGGCTGTTCGGGGTCTTTTCTGATTCCACACAAATCTTAAAATAATTTGTTCTAAGTCTCTGAAGAAAGTCCATGGTATTTTGATAGGGATTGCATTATACGTGTAAATTGCCCTAGGTAACATTGACATTTTCACAATATTAATTCTGCCAATCAGAGAGCCTATTCTTGTGGCCCACTCCCATGAAGCATACTGAGTCCCCTCTCCCTGCAGAAATTGGTTTATTGTTGGGCTACCACTCCTAGTTCTGAATCTCGAGTCCCACAGGCCTGTACTTTTTGTGCACAGTTTTGTGTTTCCATTTTATAGAGACATTTATATCTAATTCAAACATGATTCTATCTTTTCAGTTTTCTTTGTTTTATATTTTACTGTCATTGTTATGTTCTTGAAGTGGATCAGTGTCTAACCACTATACCATCTTTTTTTTTTTTAGTGGCCTTTATGCCCAACATGGGCCTCAAACTCATAACCCTGAGATTGAGAGGTGCATGCTCTACCACCTGACCCAGCCAGACACCCCACCCTACTATATCATCTTGATTTTTCTAAAATCTGTTTCATTATGTTATAAACATCATATTAACTAGGAAAATGACACCCAAGGTTTACTTTCTTCCCTCAGAAGAAGTTTAGACTTTTTTTTAGAGAAGGGTTGCTGAATAGTTGTACAGCTTACCTTCTCACTTACAAGACTATCTAGATGGTAGATAGAAAAATTAGACTCGTTAAACCACTAGACCATTCAGGTTTATTAGAATTTTTGTGATGTTGACAGGACTCCTGACTGGCTCAGTTAGGGTATGTGACTCGACCTCGGGGTCAAGTTCAAGCCCCACGTTGGACATAGAGATTGCTTAAAAATTTTTTGGTGTGTAATTTTAAAAGCTCAGTGATTGGGGATGTCTAGGTGGCTCAGCGGTTTAGCGGCTGACTTTGGCCCAGGGTGCGATCCTGGAGTCCCGGGATCGAGTTCCACGTCGGGTTCCCGGCATGGAGCCTGCTTTTCCCTCCTCCTGTGTCTCTGCTTCTCTCTCTCTCTCTGTCTATCATAAATAAATAAATTTTTAAAAAAAGAATTAAAAAAAAAAGCTCGATTTATTTATACCAAGTTTGGACATGGATGCCAATGACCAATGGCTTTTTTTCCTCTAGGGAAATAATCATCATTTCAAAGAATAAGTTGTGGCACTAGATAACAAAGGTGTGTCTATAAAGTATTTCTCATGAAGAGATGTAAGAATTTTAATTTATGTCAAAATGTATATTGATAAAATAGCTTTCCCTGCATTCTAAATTCTAGATATAGGAGCATAGTAAGCAAGGCAAATCTGTCTCTCATTCAGCTTTTTTTTTTTAAGATTTTATTTATTCGGGATCCCTGGGTGGCGCAGCGGTTTGGCGCCTGCCTTTGGCCCAGGGCGCGATCCTGGAGACCCGGGATCGAGTCCCACGTCGGGCTCCCGGTGCATGGAGCCTGCTTCTCCCTCTGCCTGTGTCTCTGCCTCTCTCTCTCTGTGACTATCATAAAAAAAATTTTAAAAAAATTAAAAAAAAAAGATTTTATTTATTCATGAGAGACACAGAGAGAGAGAGAAAGAGAGGCAGATACACAGCCAGAGGGAGAAGCAGGCTCCATGCAGGGTGCCCAACGTAGGACTCGATCCTGGGTCACAAGGGTCATGCCCTGGGCTGAAGGCGGCGCTAAACCGCTGAGCTACCCAGACTGCCCTCATTGAGCTTTTGGCTGATCAGAACACATCTTGAGTATCATGTTCAGTTCATGTTGGGTCTCACTCTAAGGACACAGAGAGCAGCCAGAGGAAAGCAGCCAGTGGGTAAGGACACTTGAAACCCCATTCTGAGCAACAACTGAAATAACCAGGACACAGCATGGCCAAGCCAAGTGAGGGCACTGTTTTCTGAAACTTGGTCATCTTTCTGTCAGATCTTCTTTGAAGATAGCTAGAGGCTTTTATTTATTATATAATCTTCACCTTATATTTCTAGTTGTTTTTATTGGGTTTAAAGTATAGTTAGGATGCTATGATTACTAACCTCCCTCACACGAGGCTGGACTGTGCAGCTGCTCAGACAAGGGTGGTAAGGTCAGAAGGAAGGTCATGTAAAGTCCTTTGGCCAAGTCATGCATTTACAGAAGTTGAATGACAGTCTTGTCTTGTCTTTAATTGACAACAGGAAGAGCTCAAGAGAGACTTGAAAATTAAGAAAGAAAAAGACATGGTGCAGGCCACAGCAGTAGCAGCTACATCGCCTGCAGCACCACCTGCGCCTCCAGCCCCTCCGCCTTCACCCCCGCCTCCGCCTCCCCCGCAGCACACAGGTCCCCTGTCCACGGCTACAGCCACAGCCACACTGCCTGTGGCTTCCCAGAAGAGGAAGCGAGAAGAAGAAAGAGACTCAAGCTCCAAGTCCAAGAAGAAGAAAATGATCTCTACTACCTCAAAGGAAACTAAGAAGGACACAAAGCTTTACTGTATCTGTAAAACGCCTTACGATGAATCTAAGTGAGTAGATCTCTTTGGGCTCTAGTTTATTTTCTTAAATGTTTAGCTGTTAAATTTCCAGTTGTGAAGAAAATGAGTGTATTGGTAGCAATGTCAATGAAAGTAGTTGAAAGTAAGGGTAATGATGTTCCTTTGTGGTCTTGTATCTGATGTTCTTAAACTCGACCCTAGAGAAGTCAAAATTTTGTATTTTATGTGTTCATGATTCATGTTTGTTCATCATATTCTTTTCTGTCAAAAACAAGCTTTCTGTTGCTCTTTTGCTTTTTCCTCTTCTCTCTGGATTAATTCCAAATCAATCAGTAATCCTGTCTAGAGAAGGAGGTATATTATCGCTGCCCAAAGTTGAAAGCATCTTTTCTGGATCTGTTCACAACCTTATGATTACATCAAAACTTAGAGACTGTCTGACTATGAATGGTGCACAAGGTTTCAAATTTGAGTGGTTTTGTTTTTTATTGTTTAATTTTAAGCAGTTCTGTGTTTTTTGTATTGGGATACTGAAATTTAATGCTGTTTTTGTCAAAGCTCCCACTTTCTTTTTGGGGACAAAAGCCAGAGTGCTCTTTTCACTCAGTCTTCAAGAATGGCACTGAAATGTGTGATAATAAAGCATGGCAGCTGGAGGCTGTTTTTGACTGTTGTGACTTGTATTTGGTGATATATACAAGATTTGAGAAACACTAATCCATTAATGCAGTTTCATTTTTTTATCATTATCATTCAACAAAGTATTAAGCTTTCATTTTGAGCATTTAAATGTAGGCCAGCTTTTTAAAGCCAAGGTTAACTACAGTGTTTTTTGCAGTACCAAAAAGTTTGATTGTGCTAAACACGTATGATTAGAGTTAGCCATGCTTAATATCTGCCTTCAGTGGATGCCTAAAAAGTTTATAAAATAAAATTGTGATCTCTTCAATGACATTTTAAGTTGCAACATTGAAGCTGCTTTGGCAGTGCTATTTAAAATTATAACCAGGTGCTCGATCAACATTCTTTGTTGCTAAATTTAGCTGTGTGTTGAATTAAACACTTCAGTTTTAGCATCTTCCCTTTTCGTTGTCTTTATTGGAAATGATAGATAATGTGCAGAGTGGGGCCCTGCTAAATGATTTTCCCCTTAGTCTAATACACATGCCTCCCTTTAAGCAAAAGAATATTTAATTATTTACAGAACAAAACAGAACATGATTTACTTGCTTTACAAAAGTATGTTTATGGACTTTAAAAAATTAGACTTCTTTGGCTTATTTAAAATATTCAGATCACAGAAATTTATTTCACACACAATATTTTTGTCATACTTAAGCTGCATAAAATGAGGTACACGTGAACATATGTTGCAACTTTTACTGCATTTTACTGCAACTGCCTCATTTTCCTGTGAGTATTTCATATTTTTCATGTTACTGAAATTTCAGTATACAGGTTCATTCACTCCCTGTCTAGTTAGGATGAATTAGTGTATTTTAGGAGTATTTTGTGATCTCTTGTACCAAACTAGGCTGGTTTGGGAATCTAGTGAGAATGACTACAACTTGAAATTCGAGCCCTGAGCTTATGTCCAGAACACATAGCCCGCCATCTGTTGAAGGCAACATACGGAAACACCTTGAGGGCCCAACCCCACCTGTGGCAGTGAAAATCATGCAGGAATCCAAATTCAAAAGAAAAAAATTAATGGGAATAGGATGAAGTATACAATCATATATTATTCCCTACATTCATATGACAGGTTAGTTTGAGGACTACTTCCCTTTCTCTAGGTCAGTCTACCAAGAAACACTTTGATAGAACCGTGTCAGGAAGGCCAGTCTGATCCTTTGTGATTCACACTAATTCTTGCTATGATTTTTACATGACATTCCTACATAGCTCCTGTCAGCACTTTTATATACACTCTGTGTTTGTCATAGAGACATTTTTCATCCGTTCTGTCATTTGGGATCTTATATTACAAAAGCCATGAGTGTTAACTAGATGTGATTACCCTCAGTAATTACTGCACTTGTACAGCCCTACCTCGCCAATTACAGTGGAACGTCTTGCTGTTTTTGCTACCAATTCTTATATCACACTCCATGCTGTGTATCCCCCATTTTGAATTGAAGCAGTTCCTTACCAATTAATTAATCAGGTCACGCTCCACATTGTCACATACATTACATTGAAAAACTGACCCATGTCATAATCTGTTAAAATTAGATTAAATTCCCATGTTAATTTAGAAAACTTAGAAATTGAATTACTACATCTACCTTTCTTAGATTTCTTCTTCATATCATATTTTGACCATTTATCTTCTACATCTGGCTGACCTGCATGTTCCTTGTAGTGTAACTTTTACTTGGTGTTTGCGCTTTGCTTCATTTTCAATTTAAACTGTGAGATACATTTTCAAACCTATCTAAGAAATAGCCCTGAATTTGAAATGGCTTCTGTGGCATAGGTTTGACAGATGTAAGTCTTTGATTCTTTGGCTTTGGTTTTTGTGCCTGTTCCAGTTTTACACACATTCATTAAGAGGGAGACATTACCATCAGTGTGTTGTTTATTTTTTCAAATTTCAGTATGTTTTTAAAGATCCATATTTCACTAAACAGTGTATTTGTTGAAATTGATGTGAGTGATTTTATGTTTCCACACTTGATACAGTGTCAGATGCTGTAGTTTGCCAAGGATAGAAAGGTTGGATGCAGGATGTTTAGCTGACTCATTGCAGAAAGTTATCCTGTAAGAAAGCGAATCAGGACAGGGAAGACAGATTTAAGTATCATGCAGCTCAAAATGACAATTACATTGTCATTTTCATTGTGAATACTTTTAGGTTCTATATTGGCTGTGATCTTTGTACTAACTGGTATCATGGAGAATGTGTTGGCATCACAGAAAAGGAGGCTAAGAAAATGGATGTGTACATCTGTAATGATTGTAAACGGGCACAAGAGGGCAGCAGTGAGGAATTGTACTGTATCTGCAGAACACCTTATGATGAGTCACAGTGAGTTCTGATAAGAGCATCATATTTAATAATTTAGGAAGCCAAATTGCTCTGACTGGTTATTTATTTTAAAATAAAAAGCAAGATATTTTTCTGCATATATTATACACTTACATTCCAAATTCCTTTCCAATTTTTTTTCTCTTTTTTCCCTCTTTACCTCCCCTTCAAAATTTATGTTGCTTCATAGTGAATGTTTGAGATGCATTGGGAAAAAAAATATGGTTTAATGGTAGACTTGATTCTTCAATATGTAACATAGAAATTAATGAGATTAAAATAGCCTGACTTGTTTGGACTTTATCAGTGTTTGAAATGGTGCTTTATTTTAGGTTAGGGGGAAAAAATCACTAATTCAGTATAAGTTCTGAGACTCTGTTATTAGCTTATAGGATTTTGAACACCTGGTTGGGTGGCCAATACGAGCTTCCCATTTGATACAGTACTAGTTGAAAGATTTTTGGCTTTATTTCGTTTTGAGCTCTAAAGACAATTAAATATTTTGCATTTTTCTTCAGATTAGTTCTCCAATATTCCACAGTGTTCTTGACTTTTAATGCTTGTTCTTAACATCAGAAACACTAAATTAACACATTTGAATGTCAATCTGCAAAAGTATTAAAACGATTGTAATACTAAACTATTTTATGCCCAGAGTTAGAATCTTTTCAGGTGCATGTTTTATCACTTTTTAAAGTAAATTATAAGCAATGTGATCCCGTCTGTTTTGAACTCACATTTCCATTTCGGATCTTGCAGATTTTATATTGGCTGTGATCGGTGTCAGAATTGGTACCATGGGCGCTGCGTTGGCATCTTGCAAAGTGAGGCAGAGCTCATTGACGAGTATGTCTGTCCACAGTGCCAGTCAACAGAGGATGCCATGACAGTGCTCACACCACTAACGGAGAAAGACTATGAGGGTTTAAAAAGGGTGCTTCGTTCTTTACAGGTGAGAAACCTCTCTGTGTGTCGTGTTTGAAGAGGAAGTCAAGCAGCGTGACTTTGGATTCATTTCTAGGGTTTGAACCTTCCAGTCTCAGAGTCTGTGATTATTTCCTGACTCCCGACGAGGCTAGTGAAGTCTCAAGACTCTTGTCCTTCACATAACAATATCATGAGGTTAACCGTATTCACACAGGAGCTCACTTGTTCCTAAGCTAACACTTGTATTTAAAATTACTCACTTTTTAAACCTAGATTTAATTTTTAAAGAAAAGTTTACCTCACCACTATAAATTGAACAGTTTGATTAAACTTTAGTGAGGGGACACCCAGCTGGCTCAGTAAGAAGAGCAGGCAACTCCTGATCTTGGAATTGAGTCCGAGCCTGCATTGGGTGTAGAGATTACTTAAAAATAAAATCTTGAAGAGAAAAAAAAATTTTTTTTAAATAACTGAAAAGAGAACAGTGGTCTCCATATGTGGGTCAAGTTACTTAATTGCATGTCTCTGCCACCTCATTATCATTAGTCAGTACTGGTAACCATTCCACACTTTGAACTTATTCCACTCCACTTTTATAGGTAGCAGGTTGTCATGTTAGGGATAAGAATACAGATTTTGAACTTCTAAGTAGTGCTTCACTGCCCCAGCGGAGGTCCTCAGACCACTCTTTGAGAATCATTAGTGCAAAGTATGCTCACCTGAGATGATTTATGTCTAGAGCAAAACTCCTCTAAGTATAAAATAATTTCATCTCTCAGATTTAAAACTGACTTCTGGAGTTAAGGGTTGATTGATACAATAACTCAGTTGGGAAACATAAATGAAATTTGTGTTTCTACCTGACAATAATGTTGTTTTCTGCCCCCATTATAGGCCCATAAGATGGCCTGGCCTTTCCTTGAACCAGTGGATCCTAATGATGCACCAGATTATTACGGTGTTATTAAGGAACCTATGGGTAGGTACTTGAGTTGAGTATGGAGTATCTTCAGATCTCAGCAGATATTTGCCATCCATGAGACTGATCTGTTGTAAGGATGTGTTGAGCGAGGCTGGTGGAAGAATAAGTTAGTGTGGTAACTTGTAGGATAAATTGAGAGTGTGTATTAACATTTAACTCTGCATTCCCTTGGTGCATTGGGATCAAGTCCTGTGTCAGGTTCTCTGCTCAGCAGCAGAGTCTGCTTCTTCCTCTGATTCTGTGTTCTCCCTCTCTCTCAAATAAATAAAAATCTTAAAAAAAAAAAAAGTATTTCAAAAGCTAAGCATTTTTTAAATGAGATTTTTTTTAAGATTTTTATTTGTTAAAAAAAAAAGATTTTTATTTGTTTATTCATGGGAGACACACAAAGAGGCAGAGACATAGGTAGAGGGAGAAGCAGGCTCCCTGTGGGGAGCCAGGTGTAAGATTCGATCCCAGGACCCCAAAATCACAACCTGAGCCAAAGGCAGATGCTCAACCATTGAGCCACCCAGGTGCTCCTAAATGAAGAGGATTTTACAGTGTATTTAGAAGTTGCTAAGACAGCTACCTGAAAAATTCTCATCACAAGGAAAAAATTTTTTTACTATACGTGGTTGGTGATAGATGTTAATTAAACTTATTGGGTAATCACTTTGCAGCATATATATATGTCAAATAATTATGTGGTACACCTAAAACTGATAACAATGTTGTATGTCAGTTATATCTCAGTGTTTTTTTTTTTTTAGATTTATTTTTATTTATTTATGATAGACATAGAGAGAGGCAGAGACACAGGCAGAGGGAGAAGCAGGCTCCATGCCAGGAGCCGGACGCGGGACTCGATCCCGGGACTCCAGGATTGCGCCCTGGGCCAAAGGCAGGCACGAAACCATTGAGCCACCCAGGGATCCCCAATATCTCAGTTTTTAAAAATGAGAATGGTTTGTGTTTGATGGCAACTTCAAAGAGGGGGAAAAACACGAAGGGGAGATAAGTGAGGGCTTAGTTAAAGCTATCTGAAAAATAACCAAGTAGCCATTACCTCTGTTCTGATGTTGAAAGTAGAAGCTAATCCTCCTACATATTTTAGATTTGTATAATCTATTTTGACAAAGTATGTGAGGTTATTTATTTAAATAGATAATTCTACTTCTAAACATAATGGAATTGTAGAAAATCTAGGAAATAAAAGAAAAAAGTAAGAAAAGATAAAATGTACCTTTATCTTTTCCTCACTGAATCCCATTTTGGTGTGCAGTGTGTATGTGTGTGTGTGTGTCTGTCTGTCTGTCTGTGTTAAAATTGAGATCATATGATAATCTGTTTGAGGGGTGCCTGGCTGGCTCAGTCAGGGGAGCATGTGACTCTTGATCTTGGGGTTGAGCGTTCGAGCCCCATGTTGGGTATAGAAACTACCAAAATAAGTAAATTTAAAAATATATTTATATAATCATCTGTTTGACATGTTCCTGTGTTTAACCTTCAATAACATGACTTTAAGGCCTTTTTATAGTCTGTGAATTGAATATACCTTACTTATTTAACTGAAATTCTTTCTGGTCTTTTTCTTTTCTTCTTTTTTTTATACCACCAAGGTAAACATCCTCTTATGTAGTAGGTATGTACAGGAAGATAATACAGATTTCCAAGACATACTGTTAAAAAAAAAAAAAGACATACTGTTGAAAGAAGAATCAAAGTTACAGAAAAATACCTAGGTTTCAAACAGCAAACAGTTCTGTATTTTCTTAGTATATGTACTGCTGAAGCAAGCACACAGTTCTGTATTTTCTAAGGGCACATAAATATATTTAGAAATGCATAAAAGAGGTCTACAAAGATACAGACTAAATTGAAAATAGTAGTTTCTCTTCAGGGAATGAAGGAGCCAACAAGATCAGCAGCTTTATAAATTTTCTTAAGCAGAAATGGGGTTATGAATAAACCATATTTTATAGTATACTTTATAAACCTGTCAGTACCTTTTTCATACCATGTGAAAATATATGGTATAGACCTACATCATTGTAAGCATATGCCATTAAGATAATCACCCCAATTAATGGGTTTTTCACTGTGGAGTTTTTGCTGTTATGAGCAACACTTCTGTGAACATCTTTGTTTATGAGTCTGCCTGCATTTGTTTGTTTTCTGAGGAGAAATTCCTAGAATTAGAATTTCTGGGTCAGGGATCCTTGCGTGGCTCAGCGGTTTAGCACCTGCCTTTGGCCCAGGGCATGATCCTGGAGACCTGGGATCAAGTCCCATGTCGGGCTCCCTGCATGGAGCCTGCTTCTCTCTCTGCCTGTCTCTCTCTCTCTCTCTCTCTCTCTCTCTCTCTCTCTTTTTCATAAATAAATAAATAAAATATTTAAAAAAAAAAAAAGAACTTCTGGGTCAAAGGATATATATATATATACTTTTTAGCCTTTTGGTTTTTTTTTTCTTTTTAGCCTTTTGATAAATATTTTCAAATTGCACTTCTGCACATTGAACCAGTTTCCAATAATAGCGTATATATGTATCCTTCCCTCTCTACTCTTGAAAACACTGTTATCATACTTTTATTTCAAAATATTATGGTGTACAGATTTTACAGAGGTGTAGAGTATGAATATAAAATGTACTACCACTCATACTCTGCCTTGGAGGTAATCATTGAAAATAGGCTGATGTGTTATTTTTAATTTTTGCTAATTTGTATGAAGAAAGTGGTTCTTTGGCTTTGCATGACTTCAGTAACTAGTGATATATGCTTATTGTTTGAATTTTATGTGAGTTTCCTATTTATGTATTTTACCCATTTTTCTCTTGTGATATTCATATTATTGTCAGTGTTCCTTAAGGTCTCTTTATATACACCAAGGACCTGGGTGACTCAGTGGGTTGGACATCTGACTCTATTTCAGCTCAGATCTTAATCTCAGGGTCATAAATTTAGGCCTTGAATTGGGCTCCACACTGGGCATGGAGCCTACTTAAAAATAAAACAAAGTGAAAGGGTCACAGAACATAAAGACTTCTAACTCTGGGAAATGAACTAGGGGTGGTGGAAGGGGAGGAGGGCGGGGGGTGGGGGTGAATGGGTGACGGGCACGGAGGGGGACA
The DNA here is from genome assembly GCF_905146905.1 of Nyctereutes procyonoides. Lineage (NCBI taxonomy): Eukaryota > Metazoa > Chordata > Mammalia > Carnivora > Canidae > Nyctereutes > Nyctereutes procyonoides. The sequence goes on along the minus strand of NW_026575020.1, from coordinate 47,031,820 downwards.
CTTGACGGGATGAGCACTGGGTGTTATTCTGTATGTTGGTAAATTGAACACCAATAAAAATTAATTTATAAAAAAACAAAAAAAAATAAAACAAAGTTTTATACTGATTTGGGGGGGTGGGCATATGATTTTTTCTTTTTAATTTCAGAGAGGGAGAAAGAGTGTGCAAGCAGGGGATTGAGCAGAGGGAAGGAGACAAGCAGACTCTGCTGAGTGCAGAGCCTAATGCAGGGTTCAATTCCACAACCCTGAAATCATGACCTGAGCTGAAATCGAGAGTCAGACACAACCTACTGAGCCACCCAGGCTCCCTGGCATAAGATCTTTTTAAATGTTTTTGGATTTAAATCTGTTCATCATTATGAATTCTGCCTGTGGAATCAGATTTCAGTCCTTTGTCCTTCCCCAGATTTATAAATATTCACTTATACGTTCTCCTAGGGGTTTTAAAAAAATTGTTTATTTGAAAAAGAAAGAGAACAAGTACACAAGCAGGAGATACAGGGAGAGGGAGAGGGAGAGGGCATCTCAAGCAGACTCCACCCTGAGTGCTGAGCCTGATGTGGGGCTCTGCCCTGCATTCCTGAGATCATAACTGTACCATTCAGGTGCCTCCCTAGTACTTTCTTTCTAAGGGATATCTAATTAAGTTGGAATCACAAAATATGGGAGCCCTGGGTGGCTTAGCGGTTTAGTGCCTACCTGCTGCCCAGGGCGTGATCCTGAGTAAATAAATCTTTAAAAAAAAAAAAGGAATCACAAAATGTTCGTGTACATTATTAAAATTATCTAGGCAGTAAGTACCCAGAACTTAAGTGCAAAAACAATGCCGTGTTAAGTGTTTACTCTTTCCTGTATAGCTCACTGGACCTACTACACACAGCAGATGTGCCCAAGTCTTGCTTGAAGTTTCATCAAGCATGTTGGCTAAAGTTTTTCTCGTTATTTACATAAACTGGAACCATCAAAAATGCGTGTGTACATGTGTCAAGATATATATAACATGGGTGCCTGGGTGGCTCAGTTGGTTTATCATCTGATTCTTGATTTCAGCTCAGATCATGATCTCAGAGTTGTAAGATGGAGGCCCATGTCAGGCTCCATGCTCAGCATTTCTCTGCTTCTTCCTCCTGCTTCCTGCTCCTCCCCCTGCTGGCACTCTCTCACTCTCTTTCCTTCTCTCAAATAAATAAGTAAATCTTTAATATAAATATACATATATATTATTTAATATCCACGATTCAGTGTTTAATTACACTCACAATGTTGTATCTTTTAGTACTTTCTATGGTTTTCATTGCTGTCCTTAAGTTTTAATTTACCCAAAATTTGTTTGACATTAGTGTGAGGTAGAATTTTTTTCTTCAGATATGTGGGCAATTCCTTCAACCCAATTTATTAATGAATTTTTTCTTCTGCTTATTAGAAAAGACATCTTCAACTTATAAAATTCTTATACTGAACACAGTTAAGTCTGTTCCTATTTTGAGTATAGTTCTGTTACGGTTTGTGTCATCCTGCATAGTGCCATACTTTTCCATTTTCACAGCTTTATAATATTTAATGTCTGATAGATTAAACTCTCTCCTATTACTTCTATTTTTAATTGTTTCTTAGAGGGGCCCCTGGGTGGCTCAGTTGGTGAAGCATCTGCCTTTGGCTCAGGTCATGATCCCAGGGTCCTGGGATCAAGCCCCACGTTGCTCTTCCTGCTTCTCCCTCTTCCTCTGCCTCCTGCTCCCCCTACTTGAGCTCTCTTTCTACCAAATAAATAGATAAAATAAGGAAAAAAAATAAATGCTGCTTAAGATATTCTTGGACTTGAAAGTCATTTTCTCAGGGTGCCTGGGTGGCTCAGTCAGTTAAAGTGGCCAACTCTTGATTCGGCTCAGGTCATAATATCAAAGTCCTGGGATCAAGCCCTGTCTCGAGCTCCACTCTCAGTGGGGCGTCTGCTTGAGGATTCCCTCTCCTTCTGCCTCTCCCCCCACTTGTATACTCTCTCTCTCTCTCTCTCTCTCTAAAATAAGTAAATAAATCTTTTTAAAAAATAATTTTCTCAAAAAAAATTTTCTCAAATTCTAAAATAATCATTGAGATTTTGTTTGGAATTGTGCTATCAGTCTGTCAATCCTACATCACCAGCTTTTTACTCTCCCAGGTTTTTATGTGAAATTGTATATGAATTTTCCTTTAAATGCAGCTTACTCCAAGGACTTAATGTTATTTCAGGTCGATTTAGCTCAGTGTATTCCAAAGCACTTACCTATTTACCACCTGAATTATTGGTCATTTCTGCATACTGCCTGTACTATTAACATACCAATATTTTTATTCGTATCAGCCAATATTGTCCCTTTAAGTAGACACTTTATGTCCTTGCCACTGTAAGTTTTAAGTCAGTATTACTTGTGTCCAATATAAGGTAACAATAAAAATTAATAAAGGCAACAAAATGATGTTATTAAAGTCTAATACAGGTATCACAAAACCACAAAGATTTTTTTGTTCATAATTTTGGATTCTCTCCTCCTCTTTGTACATGTAATATAAATCCATAATTGTTTGCATGTAAAAATGTATTGTACTTAGATGTATATTGATGGTGTTGATGTAGCTTCTTTTATTTCAACCCAGCTGAATAAAGAGCTATTCTCTGTAGTTAACTGAAAATAAAAGTGCCTTCATAACACTAGCCAAGATTTATATTTTAGACTCCTCCAATCAAAACCAGAATTGGAGAAGTACTCCCATTTTCTTCATGAATTGCTTTATAAATAGTCTCCAGTGGTCAATCAGCTTGGTTCAAGGACTGTTTGAGCAGGAAATATATTTTCTTGTTAATCAGGACTGTTATCAGTATTCACATTGGAGCTGCCTTAAAACTTTGAAAATGTTTTACATTTTGTGTTTTTAAGATCTTGCCACCATGGAAGAAAGAGTACAAAGACGATATTATGAAAAGCTGACGGAATTTGTGGCAGATATGACCAAAATTTTTGATAACTGTCGTTACTACAATCCGAGTGACTCGCCTTTTTACCAGTGTGCAGAAGTTCTTGAGTCCTTCTTTGTACAGAAATTGAAAGGATTCAAGGCAAGCAGGTGAGCAAAAATGTGTTCAGTGTTCTAAATTAATCTAGTTCCTCAAACTCTTTATACTGTTTTGTCTAGGGAATCAGCCAGTGCTGTTAATGGCCAGTTTGATCCTTGGAATCAAGAATCTTTAAAAAAAAAATCAAGACTCTAGCATTATGATATTCCACCAAGGGCAAGAAGATAGACTCAGTAATAAAAAATTGTTGAGTTTGTGATCTGCTTAAAATTAAAGTTATTTTTTAAAATAAGAAAGCACTTACCAGATGCTTACAGAAGGTAAGATGCGCTATCTTAAATGCCATGGCCAGGGGGCCTGGCTGGCTCAGTCGACTCTTGATCTCAGGGTCATGAGTTTCAGCCCCACATTGGGAATAGAGTTTACTTAATTTAAAAAAAAAAAAAATATATATATATATATATATATAAAATACATAAATACATATTTTATTTTATTTATTTATATATATTTTATTTTACAAATATATATTACTATATAGACATATATTTTTTTTCTTTAAAATGTATATATAGGGCAGCCCTGGTGGCACAGCGGTTTGGCGCCGCCTGCAGCCCGGGGTGTGATCCTGGAGACCCGGGATCAAGTCCCGCATCGGGCTTCCTGCATGGAGCCTGCTTCTCCCTCTGCCTGTGTCTCTGCCTCTCTCTCGCTCTCTCTGAATGAATAAATAAATAAATCTTTAAAAAATAAAATTAAATTAAATAATGTAAAATATGTATATATGTATATAAAAAATATATATATTTTAAATGTATGTGCCATGGGGCACATACAAAAGTAGTAGTAAGACCGAACTCTTGCCTGTTGAGTTTACAAAAGCAAGAAAAAAATGACTGTTTGATAGGGTAGAGTTAGAGGAAGACCAGGAGGAGAGATTTAAGTACCTTTCCTTAATTTGTTTGCTATATCTTTGAAATCATAAAATGTTTTATTTTTCTGCATATTTTTCCTGTGGGCAGAACTAGGCTTTAAATCCACAGACCTTTCTGTTGAACCTCCAGTAACATAGAAGCATTGAGCAACTTGCCATGATATTCCGATGTAGCACCTTCTGCCTTTGTGTCTGTACTTCAGTCCCCACTTCTCAAGCCCATGACTTTCTTCCTTCCAGCAGAAGCCTGTTCTCCTTTCCAACTGCCACCACTTTGTACCTCTGAGATTCACTACTCACCATCCCCCCCATTCACCAACTTGCATGCTTGATTGTCTCTAGATATTCAGATTGGGTTGGTCTTGGCTGGTTCAGGATCTGGGCACCTCTATTATCTAGTGAACTTTGCTTATTAAAACGTAAGAATCAGTGCTCTGTTTAGTTTCCTCTGAGGACAGTCCATGGGGTGTTGTCTCTCTCCTTGTCCTGCAACAAGGTAGATCAAGAACTACGTTTTAGAATCACTTTACATAAACTAATGGTGAGGGTCAAGCCCAGGAATCAAAAAGTATAGGCAAGGAAGAAAGGAAACCAGGTGGGTAGGCAAGCTCTAGACCAAGAATGAGAGAGTTTACAGAATCTCTGAAACTGTCCCATTTGTATCATCTCCTTTCTATTAACCCATTAGCTGTAAAACCTAAAATGAAAAAAGATTTACTCAGTATGATAAAGTTCCTAGTAAAATAATAATAAAGGGATAAAAAGAAATAAACTCAGAATATGAAAAGAATACGGTGAAAGTTAGCTGATGAAATTTTAACAGATTCTAGAATACAGAAAGCAGATAAAAGAAGATTGGCTGACAGAGCAGGGACACCACTGCCCAGACACCTCCTACAGTGCTCTTTAGAAGAGGTAACAGGTTGCTGGCCAGTAGAACCACTGAGAGCCTCCAACATATAATAGAAGGCGAGAGAGGAGTTAACTGAAGATCTGTATATGGGCTAGTCACCCTTCCTAACCCGAGTACAGACCTCTGTTGAAAGCCCAAAGAACTGAGAGGTCTGGTCTAGAAGGTTCTTCCCTTAAGAAATGGAATAAACTGTCTATAGAGAACTAGAGTAGACAAAAGAGAATTGGACCCAGAATAAAGACCCCTGGTTTCTAAGAGTTGGTTGCATCCACAGCCCTGTCACCTTTAAGTTGTGGCTCTCCATGGGGATAGTTTGCACATACACCCCGCCACGGGCTATTTAGCAATGCCTGGAGACATTTGGCTGTCATACTTAAGAGGTAGCAAGTAGTGCTGGCATCTAAGAGTTAGAGTCAGAGATACTGCTAAACATCCTCAGTGCACAAGACAGCCCCCCCTCCCCCATCAACAGAATTATCTGGCCCCAAAATGTCAATAGTATTGAGATTGAGGGGATCCCTGGGTGGCGCAGCGGTTTGGCGCCTGCCTTTGGCCTAGGGCGCTATCCTGGAGACCCGGGATCGAATCCCACGTCGGGCTCCCGGTGCATGGAGCCTGCTTCTCCCTCTGCCTGTGTCTCTGCCTCTATCTCTCTCTCTGTGACTATCATAAGTAAATGACAAAAAAAAATTTAAAAAAAAAAAGTATTGAGATTGAGGAACTCTGATCTAAGGCAACACTGGCCAGTCAGTCCTACACACATACATTGGGCTCTGCGGGCACCTGTCAAGTCCTTTAACTTACTCTTTTTAAGTTTGAACAGACAACCAGGGATAGCCAGATGTGTAAGAAAAGCTTGCAGTGTAAAAGAGAAAAGTCAAGGTATAGCAGAAGAATAAATTCCAGAGAAAACAAAAGAGAACTTGAAAAAATACAAAGCAAGCCTCGGATGTGGGTGGCATCCTACCAGAGGCCACAGGGCTCCCTCTCCTGGCCATCTCTCTCCTTAGGGCCCTGCTTGCCAAGTTGATGGGGGTTATTTTTTTTCCCCATAAAGGGCCTGTAGGCCTCCCATGCTGCTGAGACCCCAGGGCAGGAAGGGAAAAAAAGGTTTTCCGAAAAACTGCATCTAAATCATGTCCCAAGAGAAATTTTAGAAGATAATTGAATCTAGGGATGGCTGGCTGGCTCCATTGGTAGAGCGTGCAATTCTTGGTCTTGGGGTTGAGCCCCACATTGAGGGTAGAGTTTACTTAAAAAAAAAATCTTGAATCTACAAAATGGTGAACTGGATATTAGGAATAAAGAATGATCATGATCAGGAAGGGGCGCCTGGGTGGCTCACTCAGGTGATTAAGCGTCTGCTTTTAGCTCACAAGCCCCACATCAGGCTCCCTGCTGAGCAGAGAGTCTGTTTCTCCTTTCCCGTCTGCCCACTTGTGCTCACTCTCTCCTCAGTAAATAAAATCTTTCAACAACACCAACAAAACCAGGAAGAGTGGCTATAAAAAAAATCTAAACTTACTATAAGCAGTGAAAGTTAAAATCAAGGACTTTCTCAGTATAAAGGACAAGAAGACAAGTAGATAAAAAAATGAGAGGAAAAAATGTACTATAGCATATCCAGTATTCACTTAATGGAAATTCCAGAAAGGAAGAATAGAGAAGACTGAGGAGAGGAAATTATCAAAAGACTAATGTGAGAAAATCTCCCTGAACTGGTGAGAGGCAGAAGACTTGAAATCCAGGGAAAACAAATTCATTCATTCAGCAAATTGAGACCCTGCTGTATGTCTTATATATTGAATCCTTGTGGAGCTTACATTCTTATGGAATAAGGAGATGGAGTGGGGTATGAAATGATGAGGACAGTTTATAAACATAATAAGTCAGCTGGACAAATGGAAAAAAAGTCCATTCCGCATATACATCACTGTAAAAACCCCAGATGCCAAGGATAAAAGAAGGTCTTCTCAGAATTTCTAAAGAAATGTGCAACAACTTTTAAAGTAACAAGAATTAGACTGGTATCAGACTTTTCTCTAACAATATGGAATGCTGGAGAGCTTTGGAAGAATGAATCTAAAAGTTTGAGGTGGGATCCCTGGGTGGTTCAGTGGTTAAGTGTCTGCCTTCAGTCCAGGGCATGATCCTGTAGTCCCGGGATCAAGTCCTGCATCGGGCTCCCTACATGGAGCCTGCTTCTCCCTCTGCCTGTGTCTCTGCCTCTCTGTGTCTCTCATGAATAAATCAATAAAACCTTTAAATAAAAGTTTGAGGAAAGAATTTCAGCCTAAAATTCTGTGTCCAACCAAACCATCAAATGCAGGAGCAGAAAAATACATCTTCAGTCATGGAAGACTCATAAAGGGGCTCCTTCCCATGCAGCCTTTCTTAGCAAGTTATTTTATGATGTGCACTAGCAAAATAAAGAAGCAAATAAGAAAACAAAAGATCTTGGGTCCAAGAAACAAGAGGTTCAAGAAAACAATATGAATTACTGTGACCCAGGATGATAGTTGCAAGGCAGGCCAGTGCAGCAAGCAGTCCAAACAGGAGCAGGAGAATGGAACACTCCCAGAAGGAAGGTGTCTGGGGGGAGAAATGATTCTTACATTAGATAATTAGCTTAAGAATGTTAGTGAGGAAAAAATGAAAGGCAATTCAAGGGGATCCCTGGGTGGCGCAGGGGTTTGGCGCCTGCCTTTGGCCCAGGGCGCGATCCTGGAGACCCGGGATCGAATCCCACATCGGGCTCCCGGAGCATGGAGCCTGCTTTTCCCTCTGCCTGTGTCTCTGCCTCTCTCTCTCTCTGTGTGTGTGTGACTATCATAAATAAAAAATAAAAAAAAAAAAAAAAGAAAGGCAATTCAAGATTCCATGAAAAACGTAAAATTGTATAGGAATGCTAAGAATGCCCTCTCAGCAAAGGAGCAGGTGCCACAAGGAGAAAAGATATTTACACAGTCCTCATAATGTAAACAATACATTGATTTTCAACTTTTAGAATCAACCTATAGACAAAGCACAAAAAGATTTAATTTAAAATTAGAAGTAAAACTTAGATTCAAGAAGAGAAGCAGGAAAATGGTTATGTGAGCTTTGTTCTCATTTGCCGTAACAAGATTTAAGCAATATAAAGTTGATAAAACAAGAAATAGTATAAGAAATCTACCTACCCAAGAACTGAAGTTCAAAGTAATTGATCCTAGGGAGCCTGGACTTCAGGTTGAGTAAAGTTTCAGACAGAGGACCACAACTTACTTTAAATCTCTCCCTGTTTTCTGTTTATACCTCAGGCAGTTCTTCCTCCAATTAAATTTTTGAAATGGGTTTTTTAAGTAAAAGGCTTTAGTCTTTGGTAGAAGCCGGGGGGCTTGAATCCCACCCTGCTACCAGGCTTGCAGGCAGAACCCAAAGTGGGGATGAGAGCAGCTGCCCAAGGAGAGGAAAGCAGTCCTGTGGCCAAAGGAATCGGGGAAAGGAGAGGAGGCCCAGGGGTAGGGTCTGCACAGTACAGGGGCTGCTGAGGAGAGCCTGTCACCTAGTTAGTTTTTGTAGCTTTTTAATTTTTTTTAATTTACATAATTTTCATTAAGAAATGTGTGAGCAAATTGAAAAGTTTGCTCAATTCTATGATATGAAATAAAATGTGAGGAGATTTTAGGGAAGTTTTGTTGATTTCCAGGTTTAAGGCAGAATGAAACCTTAAGCAGCCATTCATTGAAATTTGATTGATTTATGGGTTTCCAATATTTCCATTGCCATATTTTCCCCATTTTTAATTTATGGTCTCCAGCATTGTTTATACATTATTTTCATTACTGTACTTTGTTATAATTCATCATTTATACCATCCATGTTCTTTCTTTTCTTACAGATTCTGATATCTTTAGTCTGAATTTTTAACTGGAATCAGAACTGGATGTTGGGGTCACTCTTTCTTTATTGCACCACGTGATTACCTAATTCAAAATTGCCCCCCAAAAGTTCATATTAGTAATATAATTTTTTAATGTTGAAAATATATGTATAGTAGTAAACCGTTTATTCTAGCAGCCATGTTGAACAATGTATTTAAGAATTGTAAACTCTTGGAATACTGTATTTATATACACTATTGCAATAGACCATACTTTGACATAGTTCCGGTAATTGTACAGTAATTTGGTTTTACTAACGAAAGTTGTGAATAAAACTGTGAAACTAGAAAGGAGACTTTCTGGGCTTTAATAGAAAAATGTGATTTTAATACTGCTATTTCTTTTTTTAATATAATTTTTTCTTCATATTCCCCAAATCAATGTAAATAAGCATGCACACACACATACACACACACGCGTGCGCACACACCTTTACCACAATGGTAATGCTTCTGTAAATGTTTCTATCTGTCCCTCTGGCTAAAAGTGTGTAATCTTTATTAGATGAAAAAAAAAATATATATATATATATATTTTAATAATGGCCTTTTCCAGTGAACTATCATGTTTCAGTGTACAGTGAAAATTTCTATTTTAGTTTAAAATTTTCTTACTTGCTCTCATATATTTGCTTGCCAAGGGTGAATGAAAGAACATGGCTGCTTCCCCCAGACAGACCGACCTTGGCATCCGCATAAAGCATCATTGTTTTCAAAAATGAAGGGTGCTTAATTGTTCCCTTTTTTCTGTATTCTGTAGGTCTCATAACAACAAACTGCAGTCTACAGCTTCTTAAAGTTCAGCGTGTTAACCTAACATAAAACACGGCAAGAATCTGGTTGTCTGAACTATTTTAAATTAAGGAGCCAGATGTTTTTAGTCAGGTTATCCTGACAAGACTTGACCTAAACTTCGTTTTTATTGGTCATAACAGTCCAATTATATTCTTGGCCAATTTTGTCCAACGGACAAGGGAAAAGCAAAGTCAACGACACCATTATCTTGTCAAGATCAAATGGTTTTACTATTGTGGCAGAAGCGGGAAAACTTTGTTTATTGAAAAAAAAAGAAAAAAGAAAGCAAGAAAAAAAGATAATATGGGGTCAAGTGTAACTCCATGGAAATGCCACGTCTGCTCTTCAGTGAAGAAGCTGGTTTAGAGTCTCACAGAAAACTTTTGACTGTATTTATTTATTGTTGCAAAAAAGACGCTTTTTTATTGCTGCCCTCATTTGTCAGCTAATTATTTTTTCTTATAAAATCCAGCCCCGGTTACACGTAATCCATTCTGTATCTTATCATGATTCCTGTAGGTAAAAGTACAAGACGACCTCTAGATGTCTTTTCTTTCTATGAAAGGAGCTGCTATGTACACATGTGCACACACACACATACACACACACACACAACTGGGAATCAACAATGAGTTTATTGTTCATGGTAGATAAAAATTAAGCTTGCATAAAGGTTGGGCTAAGTGGTCCTGGACTACAGACTCTGTTGCCTTGAATATAACAGTACAATTTGTCATTTACTCTGCACCAGGCTAAACTGAGTAAAAATCTATTTGAAGGTATCTTGTTTGTAAACATTTGTCAGATTCTAATTTTTTTCTTTTTGTATTAAAATTCAACTATGGATGTATATGAAACAAAATAAATGGAGATCATTTTTCTCCCACAGATGGTGTCTTTGAATGTGCGCTAATGATTATCTGTAAGCCTCTGAGGGGACGGGAGGGCTGTAAGGTAAAGAAAAGGCTGAAGAATCTAACCATACCTGGGTTTCACCTGGGTTTCTCCAAGACAGTAAGGGCCCTTCACTTTACAATTCCCAGCCCACTGTCATCACATCAGAGAAGACTCTTCAGGGGTGCTAATCCTGTTGCATCAATTGATCGTACTAATAAAAACAGTAATGTGGCAAAATACACATTGCCTTCATCTGTCCATTATACCAGGCAAATTATCAGTTACAGACAGCTACTTATATTTTACGAAGGGCATTTTTTAAGTTACTTCATCCATTTTGTATTTCTTTGTTGGTTAAGTTGTTTGGGTTTTTTTTTCCCCCCACATGAGAAAAAATGGTGTGAGCAGTAGGAGAAAAATGGAAACAGCAGAGGAAGGTGTATTTTGCATGTTTTTCCTTTAGGTGTTCTAACCTTACACATTGTATGACTGCATTGTAATAATAGCTTCTGTAAGATCTGCCATAGTTGGTTTATGCAGCTTTGCAAAAGTTTTACTAGATTTTGCACTAATTCATATTAGCTTTGTCCTACCAATTTCTGGAGTTTGTCAAATCATGTTTTTTTTTTTTTTTTTAAAGTTTCCTTCTGTTTAGTATCACCCTCCTATGCAAAACCTTCCCCAGACCTTAGTTTCTTGAAAGAAAGATGTTGCTCCAATTCCCAGTTCTTCCTTATCACAGACTCAGGTGTGCAGGTTATTCTGGGTTAATTTTATCTCATGAAGCCCATTACTTTTTGTACATAAAACGTCACTTATAAACCTCTGCTTACAAACTTAAAGAGACTAACTGCTCAATATGAGAACATGAAGACAAAGTTTTTGCTTAAAATACTAACATGGAAGTAGTCAAATGCAGGTTATTTTGTCCTTTTACTTTTAAAAAATGTTACCTATTGTATGCACTGTGCTGATGCAAGAATCCTACATTTTAATGAATTATAAAATCATTCTGCATCTCGTCACATCACAGTATTTCTGTACTATTTATTCATATATATATATAGAGAGAGATATATGGGCTTAATCATTTACAACTTGTTGCGGCAAGAACTTTCCTACCTGTAGGCAATAGATTGCTATGTTTTTAAAAGATTGTGGCAAATTCTAAACAATTCTTTTTGTACGTAATAGGACATTTCATCCTAGAAAAATAAAGTAATGTTTTTGACATTGGATCTGGTGCAGTTTCTAATGAAACAGTGGTTTGGTTGGTTAATATATTTTCTGTAGCCGTTGGCATTGCCGAATTGTACCAAAAAGGTAAATTTTATGGGAATCCTCAGACTAGGAAAATATTAATTTCATATGTATATTTAATAGTATAAAGCCTTTTGCAATTTCTATCACCAAATAAATAGACATTTTATAGTTTTATCAACTACAGAGATTTAGTCTTTCAGAAGTAATTTTTGAAAAACATACATTCTTATAACACATAATGAGTTTCAAAGCTGCTTTTCTAGGAGTATTCTTTGACAACCTCCTGCTATTCAGTAAGATATACAGCAATTTTCCTTTGAATAATCCAAGTAGTAGAATGCACATTTGTGATATGCAGTTAGGATTTTTCTACCCAGACTTTGGGCTTGTAAATAAATGTAATTTGCATCAGTAGATTTCCTTGACTAAAAGTATTATCGGTGCTTGTTATGTTCTATCTGCCAAGTTCACAATCCTTGAAAACTTTTCATAATAACTATTTTCATAATACTGGGAAGGCTTTTTTCTCCCAGTCTCCAGAGTCTGGAGAATTTGTATTTTAGTTAATGTCCCGCAATAGGTTAAAAAAAAAAATTGTGAACTTTCAGAGATTTTTCTAAAGTAAAACAACTGTCTTTATATTTCAAATGGCCTGGAGTGTTAGAGACCCTGACATTTGCTATTTCTAATCTACCTTCCCAGAATCTGTAAATTGAGGTTCTTTCCCTATTTGTATTCATCTGTTTTTTTTTTTTTTTTTTTTTTTTTTGATATTAAAGAGTCAGCCTGGTGGTGAGCTTTTAAACATGCACAGTCGGGCTGAGCTAGATAGAGCTCCAGGGTTATTGCAGCTCCCGCTCTGCAAGGTGATTGAGGCTGTTCCCTGGAAGCCTCCAGTTTCTCGTCCTGAAAGAGAGAATGGTGCTATCTCATGGGCAGAGTGTCTTGTGTTTGAGGGGAAAGAGCCAGCTGAGAGGTATTTTTAATCACCTGAAATATCCTGGGGGTACTCCTGGGTACTTCAAGCTACTGAAAAAGACATTTCTTATAAGATCACACCCCATTTGATCCAATTTGGACCAAATTCAACTAAAAAGCTTTAAATGAAAAGTTCTGAACCTGAAATTGGGTCACAGTTGCTGGGTCCGGTTTGAGGTGTTTGCATATATGTGTGTTTGATCAACCTTAAAAATGATTGAAGGGAAATACAAACAAACAGTGCCAAGGGATACCTTTAAAAACTTTAAGTAAAAAGTTAGTACCAAATAAAGGTATATATATTTTTATGGACCTAAAAGCAAGACAGGTACTTTTATTTTTTTGAGTTCTAACAGCTTAATTCAAAGGAGGGGTGCTACTTGAGTTCTGGAATGCAATGGAGTATTTTACTGATGAGGGGCTATTACATGTGCACAGATTAGTCTTTGGAGCACAAATCCACAGGCTAAGAAAAAATCTATCAGTAGGAGAAAAATATTAGGAACTACAATGAATTTGCTACTTAAAAATTTCCATAAAATACAGATTGCATCCAAGGTACTGACTGAATATTGAAAATGAGATTCTTAACCTTTTCTGCCTAACCTGGGAATATCAGTTTGCCCCCTACTCCCTGTGCACATGCGCCCCTCGCCCACCACTCTTCTACCTCATTGGAGCCTCGCCTGTCTCTCACTGCAATCTGATTCTTGAACGATGGCCATAACTCTGACGGGGCAGTTTCTAAAAAGCTGGCCTGCCGGTGTGTTACATGCTGTTTGACCTCCAGCTATCACACAGATCACACAATTTTGTCACTGTGTACTTCCAAAACTCCTCAGAAGCAGTATTGTCAGGTTGGTCTAAACAAACCGTAACCCTCGGGCTTTGAGTAAAAATGATTTCGCCCCCTCCTTTTTCAACCAAAGCTATTTATATAACTCTTAATGTTTTAACTTGCGACCATCCAACCAATAATTTATCTATTTGGCCATTTTGCAGTTTTCCTCACCGTGTTATTCAAGATCACCACTTAGTCTTTTCACATTTAAAGATTTGGCTTTGGTTTTTGTGACTGGTGCTACGTATGTCTTAGTTCATGTTTATCCTAAAGAAAGCTAAGCCAGAAGCTCTTCAATCTCTGCTTATCTCCTGCCAGATAGTTCACATTATAAATAATGCAGTCGATTCATCCTGAGAAACAATTGTAGCATGACTTTTATTAAGTGTGGGCAAGACTCATTTTTGGAAAATTCTCTAAAACTCCTTCAGTAATCCTTTACCACAGAATAATCAGAATCTCTCAAATGTTAAAAAAAAAAATGTCTTTTTTTTTTTTTTTTTTATGTTTTTGCCCCATTTGGGACAAATAAGGTGACAGTTTCTCCCATCACACTTGGATGTTCTGTCTTAGGCTACTGCTTCCTTGTGGATGCTCTATGGTCCTGTCCTAAACATCCCTTAGGTATACAGTGCTTCTGTGTGGCCATTAAAGACTAATGTTCTAAAGAACACATCTTGAGCTCCCTGAGCACATCTCTGAGACCAGAATAGGCTGGGTTTTTTTCTTCTTTGGTGCAGTTCCTGTTTATCTTTCCATAGGCAGTGATCTCCAATCATGGATTATCCGTGTCTCTATTCACGTGTTTCAGCTTAACTGATCTACAGCTTAAGTCTTCTGGGAAAAAAAAAAAAAAAAAACCTGTTAATGTCTTTGGGGACTCAAGTATAAAATCAATATTAAATTCAGCTAGTGATTAAACCTTTTCCAAACCAACTGGAAAATGTTTAAAATTCACATACTTGCAAGCTGTTATTGCATATTGGTTCCAGAGTTTTTGGAGTATGTTTGAGGAAGGCTTTTTCCCAAACCTTTAGAGCTCAGTGAGGCTAAAAAAACCAGGTGCATCCAAGATCTGATTTCAAGGCAAGATTTACTACTTTACAAACACAAACACGATACTTGGTCTTAATAGAAAAATGACATCAGATACACCCAGAATATGTTTAGCATTGGGATAGTTGCCAGTCTGGCACAAAACATACGTTTTTAGGAGCAGGGAGGCATGAAAATAAACCATTTATCACATTTTGGTACATCAGGAACACTTGTTTGAATATTTTGCTTGAATTAAGCCCATTAGTACTCTAAGTGTAAAACTTTAATACTTGTCTTGAGTTCTGACCCTAGTGTTTGATCTAAATGACATTTCAATACATGTCTTTTGACTAGTGCACTGTCTGTACAGAACTTAAAATGTGATGGTTTTAGTATGAAACTTGGGTTTGATACGTGATAGAACCTATTCAAAGTTGTATATTTAAAATCAAGGAAATGTTTTTTGTGAACTATTTCTACTGAAGAGTGTATTTAAATTAAAATAATTACAAATAAACAACACGAAGCAGTGATGTGTTAACTGGACAGGTCAGTTATCTGAGCCGCGTGAATAACTGCCACGAGAGCTGAACAGCTTTGCCAGGGAGCTCTGAAGCGTACCATCGAAGAGGCATCTCGTAAATAAGTGGCAACTTGAAGATTAGAGTTGGAATGACACAATCAGTTCCAGAAGGAGCTATGGGCCCTACTCCACAGGAAGACCCCATCACGTGGAGACAGGCCCTTCCCCATCTCGTTGCTGAATGCCAAGTCTCTCCCAAAAGCCCAAGGATAGGACGTTTCAGATGCACTGGGTGTGAACTGCATCTTGCACTTGCCCGTCCCTTTTTCGATTAAATCTCTTCACATAGCTGCTGCTGCTCCTGAGCAGTCCATCTCCGGGTCGGAGCCGTCCTCTCAGGACCTGGAGCAGAGCCGTAGGGAGCTGGCGTCTCTTATGGTAGATGTGGCCCATCACGATATACCTGCTGCCTGGGGAGGGGGAAAAAAACGTAACCAGAAAGTACATTCATAGTGTCTTGTAAATGCCAAGAAGCAGTAAGAGATTGCGAAGCCGTCAAGGAGTGCGTAAGCTTGCAACTACTGCGGCACATGTTGAAACTCAGACTTTTCACCCTCCAACAAGCGGTGGAAACAGTCTAGTGACCTTTAGAAGACAACCACATAATCAGCCTGTGTAAGCAGCCAGCGTTACAAAACAAAGGTCCTAATCACGAGGTATCGGGAGGATTTTCCAGAGCACACCTCTAGAAAGATGTGGGAGTGGGTTCCCCCCCGCCGCCCTCCAAAAAATGCCCGCCCTAAACTTTTTTTCTAAAAGCCTGTTCTGTGGCTCTCTGGCTACGCTGCTTCGTCGCTCCATACGTCAACACGTATCTGAGGGCCTGCTTTGTGCCAGCCCATGCTGTTCCCCACCTTTCACCAGAGGCGCGGGGAGGCTGATGGCGCGTAAATCAGAGTGACAGAAATAATACCTGTCGTCTAAATTCTATTCATTTTTCGAATACTCCATCCCTCCCCCCGCAAAAAAAAAAAAAAAAAAAAAAAAACCACCGGGGCCGTGGCATCCGAGTTACAAGCGGTGGCGTAAAGTCCGTATATTAAGCGGTGGGGTCAGTGTCAATACCAGGTTTAAATTCTGGACACGGCTTATTGCAGCTGGAGTCGTCCAGGGCCAATATGTGGACTCGGAAGAAAAACCCGTCCGGAGTGATGTACAGGCGGCTCATCTTGTACAGGCCGTCGCGGTCCACCAGCAGGGTCACCAGCCGGATCCCGGTGCCGAGCACGTCCACGTCATGGACGATCCCGTTCACTGCTGCTCTTCAAAAAAAACAAAGAGTTTGGAGAAACGCACAGCGCTCGCGTCCCCTCTCTCCCCACTTGAGGCTGCACCTCACGGACCCGAGCGCACGGGCGAGGGGGCTGCAGGGTGCAGCGGGCGGGTCCCTCCGGGGCGCGCCCTCGGGGAGGCTCGGGCAGGCTCGGGCAGGCTCGCCGGGGCGGGGCTCACCGAACTCGCTCGCGCAGTAGGACTCGCGCTCGTCCAGGTCCACCCTGCAGGCGCGCGCGCAGGGCTGGGCGCCGGGCTCCGCGTCCCTCTGCGGCGGGCCGAGGCGCGGCGGCGGCGGCGGGGGCGCGGGCGCGGGCGCGGGCGCGGGCTCCGGGGGCGGCGCGGCGGCGCGCGGCCGGTTGGGGTGGGCGGGGCCGGCGGGGGCCTCGGCGGCGCGCGCGGGCGGCCGCACGGCCGGGAAGCGCAGGGCCCGGGCGCGGGCTCGCCGCGGGGCGTCCTCCAGCGCGGGCGCGCGGCGCGGCGAGGCGCGGTTCTCCGCCTGCGCGAGGCGCGGGCTCGGCGGGCCGGCGGGCGCGCGCGCGGCCTCCCGGAAGCCGGCCCGGTTCTCGGCGGGCGGCGGGGGCTTCCGGCGTCGCGGGTCCGGCCAAGCGCGGGGAGCGGCCTCGGCCGCGCGTGGCCGCCGCGGGGCCTCGGGGACCGGCTGCGCTCGGGGCCCCGGCGTCGCCTCCGCGCTCGGGCCGCCGCCGGGGTCGGGCTTCCTGCCGTGGGGCGGCGAGGCTGTAGGGGAAAAAGAGGAGAGGCCGGGGAGGCCGTCAGGAGGGCGCCCCCGTGGAGAGGGCAGGGGCGGAGCGGGGGTCGGAGGGGCCGGTGGGGGCGCGCGGGAGGGCAGACGCGCCGGGGGGCGATGCAAACTCAGCAGGCACCTGCGAGAGGAGCAGGCGTGGGGGGGGGGCTGGAGGTGCAGGTTAGGGAGCGCGAGGGCAGGTCCCCTAGGCCCCGGGGCGAGACCGACGGGAGGGTCTTGCCCCCGGAGAACCAGGCCAACCAGGAAAAATGTTCTCCCCGCATGGGAACGTTTCATTTCCTTAAGGAACCTTCTCAAACCTATAGCTTTTAAAAATTGCAACAACCTATTTGTTCTAGGACTAAACACAACTGTCAACTGTGGTTTAAATAACAACCCCCCCTTTTTTTCTGCCGTTTCTTTAATATATGTATAAACATCCGCCTTTTTGCTATGTACAGTTTGTTGAGAAAGTACCAAGAGCAAACCCCAGGGGGAAAGGTCTCATATTACAGGTTCTCCTAATTGTTTAAGCGCCCCTGACAACAGAACTATTTGGTTTTCCCATCCGTGTTTACACTGTCATCTTGGTCTCTGAGTGGATTTTTATCCGGCTTCTTGGACACCACTTACGAGTAAACCACAGCTAAGAAAGATCTTTAAAGCATGGCTGGGAGGCCGAGGCCCCTTGGTTGAGCATAAAAGCACACACACAGCCCACTTGCATTCCCCCTTTCCCTGGTGGAGAAAAATCTCTTAAATGATATGGCGTGAAAACAAATTTTTTAAAAAAAAAAATTATGAATGACCCCCCCCCCCCCAGCTCTGCAGACAGGTTAGTGAGCAAACTTCAGCCAGCTTGGAAGCTGGGCAACTTTCCATGCCCAGTTACACAATATCACCTCCCCGTTTGCCTGGGTCCCAGTGCCCTCCAAAGCGGCACAAGAATCTGTCTTTATTTTTCTTTTTCTGTTGTCTCAAGGGCTCGTTTTCCGCATTTCTCTCCTCTTGCCTCGACGAGCCTGGTGTGCCCCCTTCGCAGCTCTCGCAACACTGCATTAAAAGTGCCTTATCTTGCCCAATCGACAATCTCCTTTAAAAATCAGCCTTCACCCAGCCCTAATAGCCGGTTATGGTTCATGTTTTTGCAGAGAGGTTGATTCTGACTCATTATGTCCAACGTCGTCCCATACACAGCTGAATAAAGTCCTGGTGGTTATCCAATTCCTGACTGTCGACTGTTGACCTCACAACTGCTTCCCCATTGATATCACCATCTGTTGTCATGGGAAAGATTGTCTGATATTTGGGTTAAATGCCACTGAAGTCATTCAATTTCCATGTGGAAAAATAACCCAAAGTCAATTGCCCTGCGAGGTGCGGAAGCCGTTTTTCCCAGAGATAAGTGAGTCGAACAGAACATCCAAATAAAAGCAAAACAAGAACGTCTCCCCGCTGAGAATCCCTTATTTCATTTCCCCCCAGTAACTTCTTTTCAGCTCATGCATGGAATTGTGTGCGTTAGAGACGCAGGTATCCTCCTCCGCCCACGCCAGCGCCACCCACCCCCACCCCCGCCCCGGGGCCGGTGTCCGCCTGGGGCTCCCCGTGGCCCTCAGCCGCGCGGGGCGCCCCCAGCGCCTCGGATCGCCCGCGGGACCCGGGCCCGGGGCGCAGGGCGCACCCCGCGCTCCCCGGGGCGCCCGCCGCCCGCCGCGTCCTGCGAGCCCGGCCCGCGCGGCGCCCGAAAGGCACGGCCGCGACCCCTTGTGACACTTTCCCTCCTCCGTGATGGAGCAACTACTTAACATGCAAAGTTTTCTCCAGCCTGCCCGGCTCGCTCGAGATCATTTCGGCAGCTGAACTGGCTTCTTTCCGAAAAGGCTGCCAGGACACACAACATCTTGGGGACACGGTTTGCTCCTTTCGAACACGAACACGGACCCGGAGTCCCCTCTCCTGCAAACTCCGACCCCCTCCTCGTCCCGCCCTTCAGCGCGCCCTCTCCCCGGTCCTCCCCCCCCCCCCCGGCCCCCAGCACCACCACCACGACCCCCACCCCTGCTCCTCCGCGGGGACTCCGCATTTCACCGATCTTACCTTTTCTGTCCGCCACTGGGGCTTCGGGAGATGATCCAACGATCAAACAGAGGAGCCAGAAAGCTCTAGCTGTCATTTTCGTAGACACGGTTCCCAGGCTCTAAAACTGAGCCTGGGCTTTTGCTCTTTCTCTCCCCCCACCCCTTCTCCACACCCCCACCCCCGTTCATGCTAATGAGGGGCAGCCTTTGGGGAAACGGGAATCACTCACTGAGCAGACCATTGGAACAAAACCGAGCTGCAGGGATTTCTCCCACTTCCTCAGGGGGACAGGCACATGGCCTCTCAAAGTTGTCCCTGGAGCGTCGGTGGGCAGTGACAGCATCAGATCCCCAAACCTGAACCCCCATGTGGGTTTCCGGACCCGGGGAGGGGGAGGGGAGGGGAGGGTGGGGCGAGTGGCAGAAGAAGGGTGTTGAGGGGCTGAGGGACAGGGTGGGGGCCAAGGAGTGATAGGAAGTGTTTTCCAGATTAAGTCAACAACAAACAGGCAGATTAGTGCTCAAGACGACTTGGGCTTGTGGAAGGGATTCAAGATGACAGGAAAAATCCGCCGGGGAGTGTGTCAGGGGTTCTGAGAGAAGCCAAGCCTAGGTTTGGGTAAACTATTTTACTGTATGTGCCATTTTTATGTTCTAGAACCAGAAGGAAAACAGCCTTGAGCAAATAGGCTCTCTCTTCTCCCTCCCTTCCTTCTTTCCTTCCTTCCTTCCTTCCTTCCTTCCTTCCTTCCTTCCTTCCTTCCTTCCTTCCTTTCTTTTTCTTTCTTTCTTTTTCTTTTTTTCTCTTTCTTTCTTTTGCTTTCCTCTCTCCCAATTGAAATTAGTATCTCCTTCACTAGATTCATCAAGCCCATGCTGAGTGCCTTTTACCCAGCCAGGTGCTAGGAGATAAAAATGAGAAAAACACCTTCCAAGCTCTCTAGTGATGGCTTCTCTCCTACAGAAAGGTAGATCTTTTTTTTTTTTTTCTCTTTCTCTCTTTCTTTCTAAGAAAACTCATTCACTGCTTAGGTCTGAATTCCGTATATGAGTCCTGAGCTAAGGGCCCTCTTCCTCAGATTGAACAGAAATAGCATTCACCAAGGGGGGGGGGGCAAGCTCACCACAGTAAACCCACAGCCTTACTAATGTGTATCTCATTTCAACAGCTTCAAATCCGAAGGGAAGGGGAAATGCACTGAGGTGAAGGCATTTTATCTGAAGCATATGAGCCAACAGTGAGATGCAGCTGCTAAAAGAAATAACAAACTTTTTGCTGCACCAATATCTTATGTCTCAAAAATAATAATGCTAGTGGACTGACTAGATTCGGCGGGGGTGGGGTGGGGGAATCATGTTTTAAAGAAAGACACTGGGAAACTAGGAGAACAATAGGGGAATAAGAAGGCTTGGTTCCATCAGCAAGTTCCTTCACAGGAACTGAGGCTATGCAGCCTAGGCACCTAAAAACATTTGTATTATTTTGTCAAAGAACCAGTAGGTAGAAGTTATAAGGTGACATATTCAATTTCCAATTTAAGAAAAGATATTCTCTAAGATGAAAAAAAAAAAGAAAAGATATTCTAACAACCAAGATCTCCAAGAAAGCAGACTGCTTTGAAGGGTTATGACAGTGGAGCCATAGGGGGTACCCAAAGAGAATGCCATTCAAGGATACTGCAGAAGGGGAGCACCTGGCTGACTCACTCAGAGGAGCACGCAACTTTTGACCTCCGGGTGCGAGTTTGAGCCCCATCTTGAGTGTAGAGATTACTAAAAATAAATAAACTTAAAGAAAAAAAAAAGGTACTGTAGAACTGCTTCCCGAATTAGATGTGCTGTGATCTGAGGGATACATGGAAGTATATATGTTCATCTAGAGAGGAGCTGGCTGGCTGGCCACAGGCTGACAATATGTTGGAAGGGGTCGCTATCTTCTTATCTTCTGTAGTCTGACCCTCAACTTCCCTTAGCTTGAAACTCAATGCATCAGCTTTGTGGGACTGACTCAAAGTAAACAAACTTATAAGAGGAAGATGTATAAACCAGAACATCATTTATTAATTTTTAATGGAGAGGATATAGTGACGATGATTCACCAATCTAATTATTAACCAGAAGTTTGCTTGTTGAGTACCAGATTGAATTGCAGCTCGTGGTGGGTTCATCTTCCTCATTCCGGTTTTAGAGGACTGACTTCTCTCTTTCCTCCAAAAGAGTAAATCTCTCCAGTCGCTGCAAGGCCTGTGTGCACCAGACTCAGTGTCTCCAGCCTCTGGAGGCTTGTGTTCTTGAGGCCCAGGTCACAGATGTCCTCAGATCCCCTTCTTTCACATGCTCTTTCTTTAAGTCAAGTGGAATAAAATTAATTAGGCTTAAGCTTTCTCCTTTACAACCACATCTCAGACATACCTGCTTGCTTGAGATTATATTCAAGTCACCCAGATCCAATTTGGGGTGTTCCCGAAACTCTTCTGTTGCAGGAATGTTGTGAATGCCCTGAAGCCCACACCCTGAAATGTAGAGGCAGAGAGCCGGCTGGATGGCTCCCACGGGGCTCTTAGAGGCTTCCGGGGTGGCACCAGCCTGGAGGGACTTGCCAGAGTCCAGGGTTGCGTCTTGGGCTGCATGTGGTTCGGAAACTACTCTAGGGGAGTGTGGAAGGCGGAGAGAGCTCAAAGAGACTGCTCCATGTAAGCCAGAATGCCACTTAACTAATTTACAACGAGAAGGTGACTCAGGCAGACGTGCATGCTCATGTCAGCCTGGCTAGCATTGTCTTTCTATAAACAAGTCACATGGGAAGTCAAATTATCATCAGGGTGCTTGGTAATATAAACCAGAGCAAGGGGGAGCTTGTCATAGGATTGGAATGTTTAACGGTATTGGTTTTTTGTAGCCTAATGTGTCTGTCTTCATAATAAGTATATACACTTGTCAGGTGGAAAAATCTAAGAGCCTAAGTGCCTTTCTCTCCCCTGCCAATTTCTGGTATTTTTAGTGTATCTTTCCGCTTAGCAAATATTTATTGAGTGTCTACTATGTGTTGTATAATAAAGAATTTGTGCCAGGTTCCTGGCATGGGGCTTCTAAAACCCTTGGAATTTCCCTGGTGATAGAAGTGTCGTAGTTATTTGTGAGCTTCCTGGATCCCACCTGAGTTTGTGCTAATGAGGTGACTCTTGGAGGGCTCCCCTATAGCTTCAGGATGGGAGCTGGTCACCAGGAAGACCAACCATAGGATTAGAGGGTCAGAACCTGGAGCCTGCCTGACCTCCTGGGAGGGGAGAGAGGCTGCAGATTGGGTTCAGTTGGATGGCCAAGGATTTAATCCATCGGCCTATGTAATGAAACCCCATAGAAAACTCAGTGGAGGGGCACCTCGGTGGCTCAGGCAGTTGAGTGGCTGCCTTTGGCTCAGGTCATGATCCCCGGGCTCCGAGGATCGAGCCCCCCTCAACCAAGTTGGGCTCTTGCTCAGTGGGGAGCCTGCTTCTCCTGCTCCCTCTGCCTGCCCCTCCCCTGTGGCAGAGGGTTTGTGCGTGCCCCCCCTCTCAAAAAAGTGGGTAAAATCTCTAAAAAGAAAACTCAGAGGAGCTTCCTGGTTGGTGCTGTGCTAGGAGAGTGGTGCTCCCTAATCTGTGGAAAGAGAACCGAAGCTATGCATTTGGGGCCCTTCCAGATCTCACCCTATGTGTCTATTTGTGTAGCTGGTCCTGATTTGTATCCTGTAGAATAAAATCGCAGTCAGAAGTATAGTGCTTTCCTGAGTTCTGCGAGCTGTAACAGAAAATTATCACACCTGAGGGGGATCGTGAGAAGCCCCAGATCCAGCCAGTTGGTCCGAAATAGGAGCAGTGTTGTTGGGGACCATGCCCTTTATTTTCTGTTCTTAAAAGAATATTTTATTTATTTGACAGAGAGATAGAGCCAGAGAGCACAAGCAGGGAGAACAGGAGGCAGAGGGAGAAGCAGGATCCCCCCACTGAGCAGGGAGCCCAACATAGGGCTCGATCCCAGGACCCTGGGATCATGACCTGAGCCAAAGATGCTCAACCACTGAGCCACCCAGGTGCCTGTGGACCACGCCCTTTAAACAGTGGGGTCTGCACTAACTCTGGGTGGTCGGTGCAGCCAGCATTGAATTATAGTCCACTCCTCAGTATCAAAATACTATGTTCCAGGCACTGTTGTAGAAAACCAGAAATATCAGTCATAATCATTCTTCAAAAAGAGTACAAAAAAAAAAGTACAATATTTGCTTTGGATTCCATCAGGTAAATTATGGTCACGTTCTAGTTCTTTGATTTCAGACCAGGGTCTTCCCCCAAATTCTTCAGACTTTCAAGGACAACCCCTAGCTTTATTCCCACAGGTGTCCAGAAAGATCCTGGGATATTCAGACCTAAATCCTCCCCTCACCTGGCTCACAGACCACTGTGGAAAATAACCTATTCCACTTGAGCGTCAAGTGCCATACTGAAAAGCTGTACCTGTTAGAGAGAAAAGAATGGTTAACAGAATGTGGAGGCCGAGTAAAAGTGGCTGGAGATGCCACGTAAACTCTGGTTTGAAAAATGACTGGGGTGAAAAAAAGAAAAGAAAAATGACTGGGGTTTACCGCACCCCCCTCCCTGGCCCAGGAGCATGGGGATGCACCAGGGGACGACCCTCAATGGGAGAAGGTGCTGGAGACCTCAATACCCCGTGGACAAACTCTCCCACGGACACTGGTGGGAGAGGCTGGGAGTAGCTGGGTTTTTTTTTTTAACTTTGTTGTATTTTCCTATCCCTCTACATTATTAAAAAAGAAAATTTGGAAAATAAAAACCGAGTAGCCAAAAGAACTGCAAAATGTAGGCCTTGCTTCACTACCACTACACCCCACAATCCTTGCAACATCTCCAGGTGTTTCTTTCCAGCCTCCTTCTTGGATATCACCCTTTTTTTTTTTTAAGAGTTTATTTATTTATTTGTTTGAGAGTGAGAGAGCACAAACAGGGGGAAAGGAAGAGGGAGAGAAAGAAGCAGCTTCCCCGCTGAGCGGGGAGGGACTCTGGACTCCATCCCAGGACCCTGGGATCATGACCTGAGCCAAAGGCAGACGCCTAACCCACTAAGCCACCCAGGCACCCCTTGGATATCACTCTTACACAGGTGTGGGCAGAGTGTCTACACTATTTTGGATTCTGTGTTGTTCTCATGACACCATGACAGAAATGCTTCCCTGTTTTGTGGGTACAATTTAGAATCCATCTTTTATCCAATTAAAATTGTTCAGTATACTATTACAAACTCTTTTTTTTTAAGTTGGATTTATTTATTTATTTTTAAAGATTTCATTTATTTATTCATGAGAGACACAGAGAGAGAGACAGAGGCAGAGACACAGGCAGAGGGCGAAGCAGGCTCCATGAGGGGAGCCTGATGTGGGACTCGATTCTGGAACCCCAGGATCATGCACTGGGTCGAAGGCAGAAGCTCAACTGCTGAGTCACCCGGGTGTCCCCATAAACTCTTTATAAACGTGAAATCTCATACCTACATAATATGTTCTCATTTGGACCAACCATAATTTGTGAATATTTCAGGCTGTTTACAATTTTTACTACTGTAAAACTTTCTGTGTCCCCATCATTAGAGAAATGGATATCTTGTGACATACTGGAATACGATAGAGCAGGGTTGCGGTTTTTGTTGTTTTTAAATGTTTTATTTTTAAGTAATCTCTGCACCCACCACGGGGCTTGAATTTGCAATCCAGAGAGATCAACTGAGACCAACTGAGCCAGCCAGACGCCCCTAGAGCAGGGTTTCTTAACTTCAGCATGATTAACATTTAGGCCAAGATAATTCTTTACTCTGCACTGCAGGATTTTGACCAGTCTCCCTGGCCTGATCCCCTGGATACCAGTAGTGCCCCCCACCTCCAGTTATGACAATCTAAACTGTCTCCAGACAATGCCAAATGGCTCCTGGGGACAACATTGTGAACCACATTTGTTGCTATAAACCAATGAAAACAGGGCGCCTGAGTGGCTCCGTGGGTTAAGCGGCTGCCTTCAGCTCAGGTCATGATCCCAGGGTCCTGGAATCAAGCCCCACATCTGGCTCCCTCCTTGGTAAGGAGCCTGCTTCTCCCTCACCCTCTACTGTTGCCCCTGCTTATACTCTCTCTCTGTCAAATAAATAAATTAAATCTTAAAAAAAAAAACAATGAAAATAAATGAGCCACAATCACAAAAGCAAAATATAGATCAATCTCGTAAATAAACATAATCTCAAGTAAAAGCAGTCTGACACAAAGCACTATATACTATGTAATTTCATTTCTGTAAGGTTCATAAATAGACAAAACTAATACAAGTTTCAAAAAGTCAGGGTATTCTTGGGAGCAGGTGCTGGAAAGACAACGACAGGGATGGGGTGGTTGTTTCTGAGGTGTTGATCTATTGATGGACCTAATAATTTTTGATATTACATAAGACATGTTACTAGTTTATATAGTCAAATCTGTTAGCTGTCTTTTTGTGATATCCTTCATCCCTTCATAAAAGCCTTTAAAATATATATAAGTAATACATATTCTTTGCAGAATATATAATACAAAAGAAAAAATCAATGACAATCTTATTTCCTAGAAATAACTACTATTGGTATTTTGATTTATCGATTTCCAGACTTTCTTCTACACATATATGTGCATGTAAATGTTATATAATTTCTTCACATAAAAGTGGAATCATGGTATGTAGATACTTTATAGCATGATTTTTAAAATGTTAATAAGGGGCACCTGGGTGGCTCAGTCAGTTAAGCCAATTCAGGTCATGATCCCAGGGTTTTCCCTGCTCAGTAGGGAGCCTGCTGCTCCCTCTCCTTTTGCCTGTTGCTCCCCCTGCTTGTGTGCTCTCTCTCACTCTCTCTTTCTCTGTCAAATAAATAAATAAATAGAGGGTTTCTGGAATGCCTGGCTGGCTCAGTCAAAGTATACCATGCTTAATATCTGGGTTGTGTTCGAGCCCCGCACTGGGCATCAAGATTACTTGAAAAATAAAATCTTTTAAAAATAAAGAAAAAGATTTCTCTTTGTTTTAATTTGTATTTGTTTGTTTTTTTGTTTGCTGGTAATATTGTAGATTTTCTCACGGATTTATTGGCCATTTAGATTTCTTCTTTGGCTAAGCACCTGTTCTTTGTCTAATTATTAGAATGTTCATTTTCTTTTATGATTTTGAGAGCTATTTCTAGCCGAAGAATTTTAACTCTTTGTCCACTATATATATTGAGAATATTTCCTCACAAAATTTTGTTGATTTTTTAACCTGTTAGTGATTTATTGGTAATCAAATTTTTAAATTTTGTACAGAAAAATCTATCAGTCTGTTGTTTAACAATGTCCCTGGTGTCTTTTGTGTCATGCTTAGACATTCTCCAACTCAAAATTACACATATATCAGCCTTTGTTTTTCTAGTGCTTGTAGTTAAATTTTGATTCCATCTGGAATTTATTTGGATATGTAGTATGAGGTAAGAATCTAATTTTATTTTTTTCTAAAATAACTAGAAAGTTGTCTAACCCAATTGATAAATAAATCCATCCTTTTCTAAATTTGAGATGTCACCTTTAACATAGAGAATATTAACTTCTAATAAATTTAGGTCTATTTCTAGGTTTTCTGTTACTCCCTCTGTCTACTCCCATGCTTATATGCCCATATTGGGACATTGTTATAATTATAGTGATATTATAACATATTTTTTAAGATTTAATTTATTTATTCATGAGAGACACACAGAAAGAAGCAGAGACATAGGCAGAGGGAAAAGCAGGCTCCATGTGGAGACCCTGATGTGGCCCTTGATCCCAGGACCCTGGGATCATGACCTGAGCCAAAGGCAGACACTCAACCACTGAGCCACCCAGGTGCCCCCTATAACACATTTTTCTTTTCAAAAATTGTCTAACACAGTGTTTTGTTTTCCCAAGTGTACTCTGCTAAATTTTAAAAATTCTGTTGGACTTTTTGAATTTGCATTAAGCGGATAGATTCATTTGTAAAGGAATTGACAGTTGTCCAATATTGTCTTTCTGCCCATGAAAATGGCATATCTCTATATTTCTTTGAGTCTTCTTTCCCCCATTATCATTTTCATTATCTAAGCTCTAAACACTTCTTTATGTTAAATTTATTTCCTGGATATTTTGTATTTTTGATGTAATGTGGAAAAGATCTTTTTGTCTTTTATATATTTTCTGCTTTTGGTAGATGTAAAGAAAAGCTACTAATTTGTATATCTGTACATTTTGTATACCCCAATTTGCATAGATCCAAAGATATTCCAAACTATTTTCTTTCTTGCTTTCTTTCTTTCTTTCTTTCTTTCTTTCTTTCTTTCTTTCTTTCTTTTTTTTTTGTTTTTATTTATTCACTTATTTTAAGTAATCTCTACACCCACCATGGTGCTTGAACTCATGACCCTAAGAATAAGAGCCACATGCTCTTCCAACTGAGCCCGCCAGGCAACCCCCAGACTATTTTCAATTGATTTCCTTGGGTTTTCCCAATGGAAACCATGTAATCTAAAAAATATTTTGCCTCCTCTTCTCAAATCTTTAACTTTTTTATTGCATTGATGAGAACCTTCCAAACTTTGTTGAATAATCACAGTCATCATGTTTGTTTTGTTGATATTTCCTCATGTATAGAGAGTACCTCAAATATTTAACTTTCTTTTTTAAAGATTTTATTTATTTATTTGAGAGAGAGAGCACAAGAGCGAGGGGAGGGAGAAGCTGGGCTTAATCCCAGAGTGCTAGGATCACAACCTGAGCTGAAAGCTGTTGCTCAACCGACTGAGCCACCCAGGCAGGCCAAATGTTTCACTTTTAAGAGGCTAAACACTCGATTTTGCTTCAAGTGCATTGAGCTGTTTTTATCTGTGCACCTACACCATTTTCACCTTAAAAATCTTTCAGATACTCCTATTCTTTTGTGTCTTCCTTAATACTGGTCTTCTTTGTAAGATCTACACCCAAGGTGGGGCTGGAACTCAACATTAAGATCAAGAGTCATATGCTTTGCCACTGAGCCAGCCAGGCAGGCACCCCTTAATCATGATATTCTGATTATGTCTTCTATATATTTTATCTTCTCCATCATCATTTTACTTTTTTAAAAGATTTTATTTATTTATTCATGAGACACACACACACACACACACACACAGAGGCAGAGACACAGACAGAAATAGAAGCAGACTCCATGCACAGAGCCCAATGTGAGACTCGATTCTGGGACTCCAAGATCACGCCCTTGGCCCAAGGCAGGCGCTCAACCACTGAGCCACCCAGGCATCCCATACTTTTTCTTTTTTAAGATTTTATTTATTTCAGAGAAAGAAAGCACAAGCAGGGGGAGGGGCAGAGGGAGAAGGAGGAGAAGGAGAAGCAGTCTCTCCACTGAGTATGGGAGGCTGACGTGGGGCTCGATCCCAGGACTCTGGGATCATGACCTGAACAAAAGCAGATGTTTAATAACTAGCCACCCAGATGCCCCTTCATCATCATTTCAATCTCTCTTTCCTTTTTTAAAAAACAAAATTTTTTTTAGTTTATTAGTTTTTTTTCTAAAGTAATCTCTATACCCAACCTGGGGCTGAAACCTATAACCCTAAGATCAAGAGTCACACACTCCTCTGACTGACCCAGTCAAGTGTCCTTTTTTCCTTTTCATTCTAGGAGGCTTTCTTGACTCTGCACATCATGTCACTGATTTCATGTTCAGTACTATGTACTCTGCTCTTGGCTCCTTCCAACAGGATTTTAAAGCTAAGGAATTCTTATTAGTTAGCTTTTTTGGTTCATCCTATTGTTCTTTCATCTCAGTCTACTCTTTTTTTATAATTTCCTGATTATAAGGATCATGGCTTCTTGTATTTTTCTGAGAATGTCTACCTGTTTCGTGAAATTGTCTTCACGAGTCTTTGTCATCATTATTTGAGGTGTCCTCTTCCTCAGCCTTTTTTTTAGATTTCTAAAAATTTATTTATTTGAAAGAGAGAGAGTAAGAGAGAGAGCATGAACTGGGTGAGGGGCAGAGGGAGGAGAGACTCCCAGCTGAGCAAGGAGCCTGATGTGGGGCTCAATCCCAGGACCTTGATATCATGACCTGAGCTAAAGGCAGGTGTTTAACAAATTGAGCCACTCAGATGCCCTTAAACATTTAATTTTTATTTATTTATTTATTTATTTATTTATTTATTTATTTATTATTTTTTCAAAATATTTTATTTATTTATTCCTGAGATAGAGAGAGAGAGAGAGAGGCAGAGACACAGGTAGAGGGAGAAGCAGGCTCCATGCAGGGAGCCCGACGTGGGACTTGATCCCAGGTCTCCAGGCTCAGGCCCTGGGCTGAAGGCGGCACTAAACCGCTGAGCCACCAGGGCTGCCCCAACATTTAATTTTTAAATAATTATAAATATAGTCGGTGTCCACAATGGCTGGCCCCTAATGATCCCCACTTCCTAGTATTCACACCCTGTGTGGTCCCCTCTCACATTGTAGCAGGACTGGTCTGAGTCACCCATAGCATGTGGAAGAAGTGATAATACGCACTTTCAAGATTAGGTTACAAAAAGTCTGAACTCTTATCTCAAGTATGCATTCTCTCTTTCTTCTAGATCATTTACTCTGGGGAAAGCCAGCTGCTAAGTTGGGAGGACACTCAGGCAAGCTATGAGAGGCTCATGTGACAAGGAACTGATAGCCAGTTCCAATATTGGCTTCACCAATAGCCAGTAAGAAACTGCAGCCTGCCAAGAGCCAAAGAAGTGAGCTTGAAAGCAGACCCTTCCCACTTGAGTCTTCAAATGAGACTGCAGCTCCAACCCCAATTTGACTGAAACTTTTAAGAGACCCAAGCAGAATCACGCAGCTAAACCGCTGCCAGATTTCTGGGCCACAAAAAGTGTGATTAATAATGCTTATTATGGGGACACCTGGGTGGCTCAGCGGTTGGGCATCTGCCTTTGGCTCAGGGCGTGATCCCGGAGTCCTGGGATCGAGTCCCATCAGGCTCCCTGCATGGAGCCTCTTCTCTCTCTGCCTATGTCTCTGCCTCTCTCTCTGTGTCTTTCATGAATAAATAAATAAAATCTTTTTTTTTTTAAACGTAAAGCTCATTATGTTAAGCTGCTAAATTTAGGGGTAATTTGTTTTGCAGCAATGGACAACTACTACCCAGTTGAAGCCCCTTATGCCCTCCCAGGTACAATTTCCTTTCCTTCCTAGAAATAATCATTATGCTGAACTTGGAGTTTCTACCATTCTCTTGAATGTTTTCTCCTATTATGACTATAGCAACTATTATTGTCAAAAAAAAAGCTTATGAATTAATTTGGAAGGTTTTAAAAAATTCTAATTCCAAGTTTTGGAACATCCGATATAAACATGTACTTGTAATTCAATAAATAATCTTTTATTTTTTTAAAGATTTATTTATTCATAAGAGACACAGATAGAGGCAGAGCCATAGGCAGAGGGAGAAGCAGGCTCCCTCTGGGGAGCCTGATGCAGGATTTGATCCCAGGACCCCAGGATCATGACTTAAGCCAAAGGCAAACGCTCAACCACTGAGCCACCCAGGTACCCCAATAAATAATCTTTTAAATTAATAATAATAAAATTGGGAAATTTTTCCATTCTTAATTTGGGGACTTCCTTGTCTAATGTTACAATGAAATGAAAAAGAATATCTGTTGTTAATAATAATGATGATTATAATAATAGCTGGCACCTGTTGAGCACTGGTCTAAGCATTACATCTTTACATCAACCTAGGAGCTCTTACTTTTATTACCCTAGTTTTACAGATGAATAACTAAGGCATGTAAAGGCTAAGCAGCTTGCTCAAGGTTATACAGCTAGTAATCAAGTGATACCAAAATCATTAGCTACTACTGGTGCTCTTTATATAAGGCAGAAAGAAAAAAGAAGGAAAAAGAGCAAATGAACATAAAGCATAGTGTCTGAAGTCTCCTCTACAAGTGGCCATAATAGTTGCCTTCTTCTATTACTTATTCATGTACCCCTTACCCACAATTGAGCAGAGCCCTATGTCTGGTAGGGGGACCCAAAACTTTTTTCTTTTTTAAGTAACTGGGTTTTTTTTAAGATGTTATTTAGTTATTTGAGAGTGTGAGAGAGAGCACCAGCCACGGAAGGGGCAAAGGAGAGTGAGGAGAAGGCTCTCCACTGAGCAGGGAGCCTGATATGGGACTTGATCCCAGGGCCCTGGGATCATGACCTGAGCTGAAGGCAGACACTTAACCAACTGAGCCACCCAGGCACCCTGGGGGACCCAAAACTTTCTTCCTGTAGGACCTGAGTTCTTGGCAGTCTTGTCTTTTTCAGGTTGCTGTACTTTCCATTACCAAGGTTTTTGGGAGAAGGGCATATTAAGATTTGCCCCTGCTAAATCCTTGGGTTCTAGACATTGTCTAGCAGAGATGGCTTAAACACGAGACATTTATTTTTCATGGTTCTGCAGTTCTGAGGCTGAATGTCTGAGATCAGGGTGCCAGAATTGGTTGGGGTTCTGATGAAAGCTTTCTTCCTGGCTTGCAGAACCCTCCTCCTGTATCCGTGAGACAGAGAGAGAGAGAGGAAGAGAGAGACTCCACCCTCATGACCCCATCTAAATCTAATTGCTTCCCAAAGGCCCCCCCCCTCCTAATACCATAACATTGTGGGTCAGGACATCACTATATAGATTTTGGGGTGACAGAAACATTCATCCTATAACAGTGACTCTTTTGTTTTCAGCAGCAGGAGGAATCCCAAATGGCCAAGGGGCAGTCTCAGCTTTCAAATGAATGGACCCATAATGCTGTTTCCCGGTCTAGACATTTCTCCCTTGGGCACAAGGGCTTTGGACCCACTGAGTCCCAGATCACTAGCAAGGAGAGCAAAAAATTCTTCCAGTGAGTTTTTAGGGGTCATAGTGGGAGGGACCACTCCCGTCTCTCCTTGGTTTCTGGACCAGTGACTCCTGGCAATGTCTACGTCCAGAAACGTTGGTGCTAGTGGAAGCCCTGCAGGCGAGGAAGGCAACTCCATACCCAGAACACGGATCTGTCCCTGTGAGGTCAAGGCGCTGTCCACACACCCCAGTCTTGTCATTGTGAACAAGGGATTATTGTTTTGCCTCTTGAGTTTGGACCCTTCCCTTGGAGACGCGCCCTCTGCTGGTCCTTCCAGTATCTGCGGCCCTGAGCATCCTGGATCCCCTGCCGGTTGGTTTCTAGGCGTTCGGTAGCCCTTCCTCTTTCCTTTTGAAGAGTTTCAGACGTCTCCTCCTAGTGTCATTGATGATGTTGTTTGTGGTTCTGCTTCTCATTCCTCTTGTTGCTTGTTGCTTCCAAGAGGAGTAGAGAAAAATGTCAACTTTACTGTAGGTTTAATCCTGAAATTGGCAAATTGCAAAGTATGATAATTCTGAATGTTAATATTTTTGGATTGCATGTTAATATTAATTCTGGCACTTATTCTGACATTCTTAAATGAATTTTGAGAATTTGGACTGATATAATACTAATAAACATCTGTATTTAGTCAAACCTTTGAAAATCAAAATTCCAAAGGGATCCAGTGTAAAAAAGAGGCACAGCTAACCAACACTGTTAGAAATAAGGGTATTGGGGCGCCTGAGTGGCTCAGTTGGTTGAGCATCTGCCTTCAGGTCGGGTTGTGGTCCCTGGGTCCCTGGGTTCCTGGGGCCCTGGGCCCTGGGATTGAGCCCCGCCTCAAGTTCCCTGCTTGGTGTGGAGCCTACTTCTCCCTTTTCCACTCCCCTTCTTGTGCACTCTCTCTTTCTGTCAAATTAATTAATTAATTAATTCCTTAAAAAATAAAAAAAGGAAGAAGGGTACTGATCACCCAGGTGGAGGTAGTGATTGGAAGGGAACGAGGGTCAGAGGAGGGGACTTCTGCAGTGAGTAAGATCCCCTTTCTTGATCTGTGTGATGGTTATACAAGTCTCTTCAGTTTGTGAACATAATTGGACTGTATGCTTATGATACCTGATTTTTCTGTATGTATGTTACATGTTGGTAATAATTATTTTTTTAAGATTTTATTTATTTATTCATGAGAGACAGAGAGAGAGAGAGAGAGGCAGAAACACAGGCAGAGGGAGAAGCAGGTTCCGTGCAGGGAGCCTGATGTGGGACTCGATCCCGGGACCCCAGGATCACGCCCTGGGCCAAAGGCAGGCACTAAACTCCTGAGCCACCCAGGGATCCCAATAATAATTATTTTTTAATCCCAAAGTAGAATAGCCTACAATTAAAAATCAATCAGGGGTGCCTGGCTGACTCAGTTGGTGGACCATATGGCTCTTGATCTTGGGGTTGTGGGTTTAAGCCCCACACTGGGTGTAGAAATTACTTTTAAAAAATCATGATCGAAAAAAAAATCATGATCGTGGAAAAAGCCTGATATTTATATAGCTCAATTAAAAGGAAAGGGAGAATTTTATGCAAAAAGTTCAAATATTTGAATTTTGTCATATCCTTCCATTTATGAAGGATGCTATACTTTTTAAAAATTTAATTCAATTTGCCAACATATAGTATAACACCCAGGGCTCATCTCATCATATGCCCTCCTTAATGCCCATCACCCAGCTTCCCCTTCCCCCACCCGCCTCCCTAGGATGCTATCTTTGATCATAGGTATAATATATCTTCCCTGTGGGGAAAATGATTTTCTCCAAATAACTAGGTCCATGGTAATACAATGCTAGTGGGAACAAATACCCCAGCTTATACACTGTACTACGAATTCCAGCGTAGGGGGTTCTTGCCATTGTCTCCTCATATGTCAGCCTGGCTCCTGTGGTGAGACTAGGGCTCCAGAATCAGGCACTTGACTCAGTGAGGGCAGCTTTACACCCAGCTTACCGTGAGCATCCCTAGATGATGTATATTTGTGGTGGTTTTTGTTGTTGTTGTTTGTTTTAAGTAGGTTCCCAGCGTAGAATGCAGGGCTTGAACTCAGGACCATGCGATCAAGACCTGAGCTGAGATCAGTTGGACACTTAACCAACTGAGCCACGTGGGCACCCCCTAAGTGTCCATTTGGTGGTACCCTTTGACCTACTCCTCAGTGTGTCCCTGAGGCTGCTTGGGCGACAAAGGAAAAATGACAGAAACAGGGACAGTTGACAAGGCCCTGAAATGTTTTTCTTGAGGCTCATCAATAATATATTCAGACCATCTCTATTTGTCAGGCCTCTAAGGGAGTTCTTAGATTTGGGCAATATTGACATTTGGGGCCAGATTATTTTTTGTATAATGTCAAGGACACACATTTTATGTACTGAAATGTGAGAGTCTGTGATCCTTAAAAATTCACAATCTAGGTTTTGTTTTGGGGTTTTTTTTTGCAACAGGTCTGCTGCCAGGAAATGGGGGTCCTGGAATCCACCGCTAAATCTAGGCCACAATGAGAAAGGAAAAGACATCACCATCACCATCATTGGACATGGAGATTTGGGCAGGTGTACTACTACCGGCTATCTGATCTTCAAATGCAGTGGGATACACAAAAGAACCACTGAAAAAATTTGAGACAAAGGCTGCTGAGATGGGAATGGAGTCCTTCAGTTGTGCCTGGGTTGTCGATAAACTGGAAGCTGATGTGAGTGTGGTATCGCCTTTGAGGTATCTGCCTGTGGAAATTTGAGAACAGCAGGCATTACCATCGCTAATGCCCCAGGACACAGAGACTTTATTAAAAGACCACCACAGCCTATTATCTCGTGGGCTGACTCTGCTGCCCTGATTGCTGCTGCTGGGGTTGGTGAATTTGAACCAGGTATTTCCAAGAATGAGCAGTCCCATGCACATGCTCTTCTGGATTACACATGGGGTGCAAAAGAACTAATTGCTGGTGTTAAAAACCGAATTCTCTTGGAGCCTCCCTACAGCCAGAAGTATGAGGAAAATATTAAGGAAATCTGCACCTACATTAAGAAAATTGGTTCTAACCCTAACACAGTGGCATTTGTGCCAAGTTCTAGTTGGAATAGTGACAGCCTGCTGGAGCCAAGTGCTAGCATGCTTTGGTTCAAGGGATGGAAAGCCACCCGTAAATAAGGCAATGCCTGTGGAACCATGCTGCTTGAAGCTCCAGATTGCATCCTGTCATCAACTTGTCCAAATGACAAGCCCTCAGGACATCTACAAAATTGGTGGTATTGGTACTGTCCCTGTGGGCTGTATGGATATTGGTGTTTTCAGACCTGGCATGTTCCTCCTTTGCTCCAGTCAATGCTACAAGTGATGTGAGTATAAGTGAAATGAAACAGTTGAGATGTACCTTGAAGGTTTGGGTGGATCTCTTTCTGGGGACAACGTGGGCTTCAAAGTCAAGAAAGTGTCTGTCAGGAGCGCCTGGGTGGCACAGTCAGTTGAGCATCCAATTTTTGTTTTTTTTTTTAATTTTTTTTTATTTTTTTTTTGAGCATCCAATTTTTGATTTCAGCTCACGTCATGATCTCAAGGTCATGAGATCAAGCCCGGTGTTAGTCTCTGCGCTGAGCATGGAGCTTGCTTCTGATTCTCTCTCTCCCTCTCCTCTGCCCTACCCCTCCACCCCGCTCACCTGCTTGCATTCTCTCCATCTCTTTCTAAAAAAAAAAAAGAAGGTATCTGTTAAAGATGTTCATCGTGGCAATGTGGCTGGTGACAGCAAAAATGACCCACCCATGGAAGCAGCTGGTTTCATGGCTCAGGTGATTCTCCTGAACCATCCAGGCCTAATTAGTGCTGGGTAGTCATATGGCTCACATTGTTCACATGCTTGTAGACTGAAGGAGGTTGTCTTTCCTGGGAAAACTGGAAGGTGGCCCCAAATTCTTGAAATCTGGTGATCCTGCCATCACTGATACAGTCCCTGGCAAGGCCATGTGTATTAAGAACTCTGACCAGGGGGCCCTGGGTAGCTCAGTGGTTGAGCATCTGCCTTTGGCACAGGTCGTGATCCCACGGTCCTGAGATTGAGTCCCACATCGGGCTTCCCGTGGGTCCCTGCTTCTCCCTCTGCCTATGTCTCTGCCTCTTTCTCTCTCTGTGTCTCTCATGAATAAATAAATGAAATCTTTAAAAAAAAAAAAAAAGAACTTCTCTGACTATACTTGCCCAGGCCGTTTTGCTGTTCATAACATAAGACAAGTGGTTGCTGTGTCATCAAAGCAGTAGACAGGAAGGCTGGACCTGGGAAGGTCACAAGTCTGCCTAGAGGCCCAGAAGGCTAAATGGATATTATCCCCAACACCTACCACCCTAGTCTTAATCAGTGGCAAGAAAATGGTCTCAGAACTCAATGTCTCAATTGCCCATTTCAGTTTAAAATTAAAAGACTAGTTAATAATAACTAGTTAATGATAGTTAAGCATCATAAAACCTTCCGAAGGAAAGGACAATTTGTGTGTGTGTATTAGTTTTAAGTTATTAGTTTTTAAAATCTGTATTTTTTTTTTACCAATGCAGGGCTCAATATTGTGACCCTGAGATCATGATCTGAGCTGAAATCAAGAGTCAAATGCTTCACCCGCTGAGCCACTCGGGCAGCAAGAAAGTCAGTAATTCTTTTTTTTTTAATTTTTTAAAATTTTTATTTATTTATGATAGTCACAGAGAGAGAAAGAGAGAGAGGCAGAGACACAGGCAGAGGAAGAAGCAGGCTCCATGCACCGGGAGCCAGACGTGGGATTCGATCCCGGGTCTCCAGGATCGCGCCCTGGGCCAAAGGCAGGCGCCAAACCGCTGCACCACCCAGGGATCCCAAAAGTCAGTAATTCTTAATGGAAATATCTTGACCAAAAATCTGCCACAAAATTTTGAGACTCATTTAAATGGTTCAATGAGAAAAAAAAATTCCTGGTCTACATCCCCTGAAATCAACAGTAGTAGTAGACCAATGAATATGGATTATTTAGAACAAAATGTACCAAATTCGTGCTGAGGAAAGGTGTTTGTGTGTCAATGGCTAGCTAGCATGCATGCCTCTTTTTACTTTTAAGGAATTACCTCTTCACCTCAAGGGAAGAATTGGTGGGAGGGTAATTGCTCTTTGGCCCCATGGATTAACAGGAGAAAGGTCCCTGATCCAAGCTCGGCAATTCTGAGCATTTCGTTGAAAACTTGATTCCAGAGCAAGTGGCCCGAGGATGAAGAGAACTGTCAGAAGCACTTACTGCAGCTCTAGCTGGGTGACGAGTGCCAATGATGACAGCAGTGGCGGCCTCCCAACCAGGCATTTCTGGCTATGAGAGTCGCTGTGCTTTCAGCTTCTTGATTTTGGGGTGGGGTGGGGTGGGCGGGCATTGGTTGTCCTTGATTTCTTGCCGGTTCCTGAGCCTGATTGCCCGGCTATTTAATGAGTGCTCCCCTTCCCCCATGTCTTTCCAACGAATTATTATTTGCTTTGCTTAGGTTGAGCTGGTTTGTTTCCATTGTTGGCACCTAGAGAGAACTAGCAAAGGAGATTGAAAAGAAGTTGTTTGGAGAACTGAGGAAATGGGCTTTTCTGGAAGCCTGGGAAAAGAGTGTTTCAAGAAGGAAGGCTTGGTGGGGCACCTGGCCGTCTCAGTCAGTAGAGCATGCCAAGGCCGTGAGTTCAAGCCCCACATTATGCAAATAGCTTACACCTCATATTTTCAAAAAGGTTGAAGTGGGGCACCTGGGTAGTTGAGTCAGTTAAGCATCTGCCTTTGCCTCAGATCATGATCCTGGGATATGTCCTGGGATTGAGTCACAGCTGGGCTCTCTGCTTGGTGGGGGAGTCTGCTTCTCCCTCTGCCTCTACCCCTTCCCCCTGCTTGTGTTCTCTTATGCTCTCTCTCTCAAATAAATTACAAAATTTTTAAAAAATAAAAAAAATAGGGATCCCTGGGTGGCGCAGCAGTTTAGTGCCTACCTTTGGTCCAGGGCGCGATCCTGGAGACCCTGGATCGAATCCCACGTCGGGCTCCCGGTGCATGGAGCCTGCTTCTCCCTCTGCCTATGTCTCTGCCTCTCTCTCTCTCTCTGTGACTATCATAAATAAATAAAAAGTGTCTGGTAGAATTCTTTAAAAAAAAATAAAAAACAAAAAAATAAAAGGAAGGACTGGTCAGGAACTTCAATCTTCAGAGTAATGTTAAGCAAGATAAGGACTGGAAAGGTGTGTCTTAAATTTGCCATTCGAGATGTACCTGGGTGGCTCAGTCACGTTAACCCTATGACTTCAGTGGGGACATGATTCTGGGGTCATAGGATCAGGTCCAGTGGGGAGTTTGCTTCTCTTCTCACTCTCCCTATGTCCCTCCCTCTGCTTGTCCTGTCTCTCAAATGAATAAATAAAATCTATTAAAAAAAATACAAGGCAGCCCGGTGGCTCAGCAGTTTAGCATGGCTTTCAGCCCAGGGCCTGATCCTGGAGACCTGGGATCGAGTCCCACGTCGGGCTCCCTGCATGGAGCCTGCTTCTCCCTCTGCCTGTGTCTCTGCCTCTCTCCCTCTCTGTTTATCATTAATAAATTAAATATTTAAAAAAATACAGCACTACATTCCTAATCTTAAAAAAGTGGGTAAGGATATCAGTCCTGTTTCTCCACTGGTTCTTTGGTTTTTAATAAAATTTTAATTTGGGGAGCACCTGGCTGGCACAGTCGGTTAAGCACTCAACTCTTGGTTTCAGCTCAAGTCATGATCCCAGGGTCATGAAATGGAGCCCCTAATCGGGCTCCACGCTGGGCAGCGAGTCTGCTTGAGATTCTCTCTCCCTCTCTCTCTGCCCCTCCTGCTTGTACTCCCGTGCTTTCTCTCTCTCTCTCCCTCTCTCTCTCTCTCAAATAAATAAATAAATAAATACGTCTTTTTAAATTAAAAAAATAAAGTTTTAATTTTGGAATAATGTCAGATTTACAGAGAAGTTGCAAAGACAGAACAGAGGGTTCCTATAACCTGTCAGCCAGTTTGCACTGATGTTAACGTCACCATGCACATTTGACGTAAGGAAGAACTGCGTGTTGGCGTATCTAAGTAAGCTCCAGACTGTTTCTCCCCACTAACGTCCTTTTTCTGTTTGAGGTTCAAATCCAGGGTAGCAGATTGCATTTTGTATTTAGTTGTTTCTAAAGAGTAGAAGTAACCCGCTGATACTCCTCTTGTACGAGTGTTGCAAGAAGAGCTTAAACTTTTCAAGACGGCCAACTGAACTGGTCTGAAAAGCTGAAAGTCTGTATTTCTTTTATTACACGAATTTGCAAATGAAACATACACCGACACATACCCCCAAACCACACATCCATCCATTCTAACTACAGTCGGTTGTTCATAATGCTTGAGAACAGAAACCACAAAATGCGTTTACCATCAGCATGTCCGTTGCAACCGCACGGTGGCTTCCCTATAAACTGTCCTTAGTGCTGCAAGGGAATCTGTTCCGAGGCAGCGCGTCGGGAGGGCTCCACACCCCTGACGGTGGGGCGGGGGGGCTCTGCACGTGTGGCTGCCCACCGTGAAGCTATGCTAGAGAAGGTGGACCGAAGGAGGGGGGATGCCATCTGTCTAGTCGGCAGGTCGTGCTCCCTAAGGATTTTTTTCTTTAAAAAAAAAAAAAAAAAAAAAAAACAACTCAATGCAAGTGCCCGCGTTCTGTGCCAAGTCTCAGCCTTCAGCTGCAAAGTCTCAGCGGCAGGGTCTCTAACGCGCGGACGCGCAGTGCCTAATCTGTAGGTACAGCTGCTCTCTAGATCGCTGTCAGAGACGCGAAAGGATCACAGATCAAAATCTACTTCCCCGCCGTCAGCCCCCACCTCCACCAAAACTAATGTCCGTGCGACCCAGATGGGACTCGAACCCACAATCCCCAGCTCCGGAGGCTGATGCCTTATCCATTAGGCCACTGGGTCACCACAGGATCCGGGTTCTCACACGGTCTCCTTACGCGATGCCATCATCGCGCCCCGCCCCGCGCTCCGCGGCCCCGCGCCGGGCGCCGCTCCCAGCAGCGGCAGCGCGCGCCTGCGCCCCCTGCGCCCTCCTCCCGCCCCCGTGCGCCTGCGCGTAGCCCTCCCGGCTCCCTGGGCCCGGCGGCTGCGTGGCCGGCACGCGGGCGGCTGAGAGCGGCTGTCCGCAGGCGGGGCTCCTCGGAAGGTTCTGCGGCCTGGCTGCGCGTCACGCGCGCTGGGGGAAACTTAGACGAAGTTCCAGTGCCCGTCCTCCCTCCGTGCTAACTGTGTGTAGCTGGATGAGCCCGCGCGTCTGCATTTTACAAAGTTCCTGGGCCCGCGCCGGTGCCGCCTCCCGCGGAGCTGGCGCCCGGCCCGCACCTGCACGCCCGGCCGCACCTGCACGCCCGGCCCGCACCTGCACGCCCAGCAACCTTCCCGTCCCGTCCGGCCCCTCCTTTCCTCTCTTGCCCGCGGTCAGCCTGTAGCTGTGTCATAAACTGGGATGTCCTGGGGACTCTTGGGGGATTCCAGCAGGAACAGCCTTTTTAAAAGTTTAAAAAAAAATTTTTTTTTTTTTTACAAATATGCATTTCTCCCTCGATTAAATTCATTTTTCTCCCCTTTCTCTGCTTTCCTTCCGAATTAAAGGAGAAATGGATATAACAAGGTCCATTAATATAATATGGATTTGCTTATTTATTTATTATTATTATTATTTTTTTTATCCTATCCTAGGTCTTGGATAAGATTCAGAGACTTTTTGGTGCCACGCGCAGTATGTCTATGCTTGTTGCACGTGAAGATGCCGCTTTCGTGGTTTTTAAAAATAGATAATTTCGTTTTTCTCCTTAGACACCTAATTAATGCCTGTTCATTGTAGAATTGTA
The DNA here is from genome assembly GCF_905146905.1 of Nyctereutes procyonoides. NCBI lineage: Eukaryota > Metazoa > Chordata > Mammalia > Carnivora > Canidae > Nyctereutes > Nyctereutes procyonoides. The sequence continues at coordinate 46,990,608 of NW_026575020.1, read as the reverse complement.
TGAAGTATGGGTGAACCAAACAATGAAAATGGAAATTGACCAAAATTCTACCATGTGGAGCTTACCACGATTAACACCTCGGTGTGTATCTTTGAAATCTTACGTGTCTGTGTGTCATATGTCACTGTTTTATTCCCTGTGGACCCTGAGTCATTAAGGAAATGCTTTTGATGAAAACTAGGACATTATTAGTAAAAGATAATTCACTTATTCATGGTACAAAAAGAGACAACCACTTCTAGTGCATACCAAAATACAATGGTTGTCTTTTTTTTTTTTTTTCACTTTTTAAAAACATTTCATTTTTAGGTAATCTGTACCCCAAACGTGGGGATGGAACTCAGAACCCTGAGATCAAGAGTCGCAAGTTCAGGGGACTGAGCCAGCGAGTCACCCCTCAGTGGTTGTCTTTTGAGGGAAAAAAAAAAAATGATGTTTCAGTTGCAAGCTAAACTAACTGCTTTTTTCAGTGGAAAATGGTTTTTACTTGAAACAATGACTGACAGACAAACTACAATTATTTAGCCTTAGGCACACTTGGATTTGCTTCTCTGAAAGCAGCAGAGTTTCAGGCTCACACTAGCACACCCAGTCCTGTGAAAGAGAGAGGCTGTCTTATGCCCAAAGGCCTCAATAAACATTTTATTGCATTGTGTTATCTTCATCATCAAACCAATCCCCTGTCTGGGGATGGAATGTACTGGTTGGCCTAGGCCAGACAAGGCCCTCTCCTGAACCTCCATCCAAACTATAATAGCTAAGAGTAGAGGGTGTATGGTACCCCCAGTGCAACGTTATACCTTTCAAAGGCAACTTTTGACATCATATTTCTGTTTCAGACTGTTTTCAGGTGAGGGTACAGAACAGTGGTTGAGAGCAAGGCCGTCTGGGTCTGAATCCTGTTGGCCATTTACCAGCTTTGTGAACCTGGACAAGCTACTTAACCACTCTTAATTCAGTCTTCTGTGAACTGGTACAGGTAATAATAATCATACTACAACGCAGAGTTGTGAAGATTAGATGTACTAATATATGTAAAACAGAACACTTCTGGGCACATAGTACTCCATATTTTCAAGCAAAAGAAAACCCAATATAACTGGCTTAAACAACAAAGGAAGTGTGTCAGGTGACATAATTGCAAAGTTATGTAATTGCAACTTTCTGAGGTAGGGCAAGCTGTTGATCAGAGCTTTCATGGTTTCTCTACAATTGTCCTATTCAAATTTCTGGGACTCACATCCCCCAGTTCAGAAGAACAGAGCCTGCTTTCCTATCACCAGTCATTAAACAAAAGGCATAGGCTTCCCAACTGAATGAATTTAGGTCATATGCCTGCATCTGAACCATTCACAGTAGCCAAGAGAATCCCTTGCAGTGACTGGTTTAGGGGTGAATTCCTTCCACATTTTGCACTTAGGGGGATGGGATCATACTAATTGAATTGGGAGGCGTAGAATCAACTGCTAATGAAGCGCATGGCTGCTACACAATGAATGAGGCTGGCAAAAATGCCTGCAAGAATGGATAAAGTTCAATGTTTGAATTTCTTCATAGTAAAATAAACAAGCCAATACAACATTTCTAAAAATGCCCTTTTTAGAATGCAGAGAAAATTGCACAAAGAAAACAAAAAGGTCTTTAATTCTGATGCTCTGTAACCATTTGTGATGCAAGAAAATGCAAATATTTTATTCAGAAAAGTGTAAAATACAGCATAGAACATATTGGAACCATTGTCAGAACTTGAACACACTACATAATACATGATAGCATCAAAATTCAGTTGTGTTGGGATCCCTCACTGGCTCGGTTGGTAGAGCATGCCACTCTTGATCTTGGGTCATGAGTTTGAGCCTCATGATGGGTGTAGAGATTACTTAAAAAAAAATCCTAAAACAAAACCAGAAAAAGTTCATTTGTCCTGAATTTGATAACTGTGGCGTAGTCATATAAAAGAATGTTACCAGAAGATACAAAATGAAGTATTTAGTGGTTAAGGGACATAATTTCTGAAATGCTTACAATTGGCTCAGAAATGTATACGTGGCTTTTACATATTACTTTTACACACATATGTGTGTGTGCATGTGTACACAGAGAAATAGCAAATGTGGCAAAATGTTAATATTTGGCCAATCTGGGTATGGATTTGCAGTTCTTCTGTATTTGAAATTATTTATTTATTTATTGTGTTTGAAATTACTTAAAAGTAAAAGAGTGGAGAAATAGGCGTAAGAAACCTTCTGTTTCCATGTTTGTGGCTTCTATGCAGTCTTTTCTGACACACGTTAAAAAAAATAAAAACTAAAAAATAAAAACTAAAAAATGCAGCCCGAACCTGCCTTATCCTTTCCTTCCATAGTGGCCAGAAACCCCTGCCAAGTTCCTACTGTGTCCCATCAAGGAAAAAACCTCATAGCAATATGTTTCTATATCAAACATTTTTTTCTTTTTTTCCCCACCTCCTCTCTATCAAGAATTTTAAAGAGCATTATTTTGGAAATCAGTTGTGGTGTTTGGGTTAAAGCAGCTGCCCAGGCAAACGACCTGGGAGCAACCTCACTAGCATGAACCCCCTGCAGAGCCCCCAGATTGAGGCCAAAGTCCAGCGCACTGGCCCGCTGCACGCCGGGATCTGGAGTCTTTCTTCATCCACCTGCAAAGCGCTCTGGGATTGCCTGGCCTCTCCCATATCTCGCGATGCTCTCTTCTCTCCTTCTTAGCCCTATGACCCCCCCAAATCAACGTGTTTTTCAAATCCGCCAATGGGAGCGCAGCGTAGGCTCGAACCAGCCAATCGGAATGCGGGGACACCGGGAAATTTAAATCGCGCCGGCCGGCAGCACGAGCCACACCGTCTCTGGGCTGGCCCGCGGTGGACGTTTTGAGGGCAGCTGACCCGCCGCCTGCGCGCCCCGCACCGCCTCCCGTGGAAGCCTGAGCCGGCCGTGGAGGTACGACTGAGGCCAGAGCCCGGCCCGAGCGGCTACGGCAGGCTGGCAGGCCGCGCCCCGCTTGTGGTGGCGGGAGGGGAGGCCCGGATTCCACGCCCGACCTGGCTGTGGCCTCCGTCGTTGACGAGGCCTGGGGGCGTCGTTCGTTGAGGAGGCGGCCGTGTCGCGGTGCGATTGCTTGGGTTTGGGGGCCGCTGAGGCTCTGCGGACCGCGGCGGGAGCTGCGGCGCGTCGCGGCCCAGAAGATCGCTGAGGCCCGGAGGCGGCCCGGGCGGCGCTGGCCCCTCTGGCCCCTGGCCCCGCCTCCGCCCGTTCCCCGCTGCATCTTCCCGGGTGGGGGGCAGGGGAAGGGCTTGGAGACGGGGCGGGGGGGCGGTGGCAGTTGGAAGAACTGTCTCTTAACACGTAGGCCCAGGGCCGGCTGTGACACAGCGTCGGCAAGGAACATCACGGAGTGGAAGACCGCACATCGCCAGGAGGATTTGTGTACTTTTGTCCTCCTTCGGCGATCGCTCTGAAAGAGCTCTGTTTGAAGGAAGCGGGGTTAGTAGCCGCCTAACTGAGAGCGTTTCTTGGGAATGAAAATGTTTGCCGGGTGCTGAGGATGCAGAATTGGGTCCGAGGTCTCGGTGTTGACACGCAGGGTTATGGAAGCCTCCGTAACGCGATGATGTGCCACATACTCCTTTAATTTTCAAGTGTGGAGAATGGCCCTGTTTTGGCCACTGGGAGAGCCTCCGGAATGTGGATTTGTGGCCCTAAGTTAGGACGTAGGTTTTAACTGTGAGCTCAGTTCGCCCTACTCTGTGTTCAGTTGGCCCCAGCTGCACTGTCCAGTGTGGTGTGTGAGTCCTCAAACCGATGTGGCTAGCCCGGATTGAGCTGTGCTGTAAGCCCCAAGTACGCCCATGATTTCCGAGTATTAGTATGAAAAGTGTAAAATCTAGCTAGCTCGAAATATGAGAACATGTGGAAAGGAGAGTATAGCGGCCGTGTTGGGCCGGAGAAAATAAGATTTGAAATTCATTTCACCCGTTTCTTTTTGCGTTTTTGAAAAATGTGGTTACCAGGAATCTTCAATTTATGCAGCTTGCTTTCTCTTTTTGATGGACAGCACTGTTCCAGGAAGTCTCAGCCTTTCGGAGAGGAGGGGACTAATACTGTTGGGCCAGTTAGGTATTTCATAGTGCTGAAAAAGGAAGTTAGTCCTCTACTATACAATTGTGGGTCCAGTATATGCTTGGTAATTCTATTAATGCTCTTCCTATTGACAAAGCAAAATGATAAATGGGAAATTTCTTTCTCTTCCTCCATCTTACAGCTTTCTCCCTTTGTCTCATAACCATGTCCACCAACGAGAATGCTAATTCACCAGCTGCCCGCCTTAACAGATTCAAGAACAAGGGGAAAGACAGTACAGTGAGTATCTTCTGTTGCTTTCCTATGCTATTTTTTAAATGGAAAGATATTTGGGAAGTGATCAGAACTTTGAGGAAATTTGAAATAAATATCCTCACTTAGCAACAAAAATTGATATAGTGGGTGAAGTGGTTTATCTTCTTCCAAGGAAATGAGGCGGCGCCGAATAGAAGTTAATGTGGAGCTGAGGAAAGCGAAGAAGGATGACCAGATGCTGAAAAGGAGAAATGTAAGCTCATTTCCTGATGACGCTACCTCTCCACTGCAGGAAAACCGCAACAATCAGGTAAATATATATTTTAGATTGTGAATTCTGGCAAACCCACAAAATCAATATGGTGCTTTTCTTAGAAATTTAAGCAAGGAGTCCCTGGGTGGCTCAGTCGCTTAGGCATCTGACTCTTTATTTCATATTTCACCTCAGGTCTTGATCTCAGCATTGTGAGCCCACATTGGGCTCCACACTGGGCACGGAGCCTACTTAAAGAAAGAAAGGAAGAAACTTAAATAATGTTCCTAGCCTAATGGTTTTAATTGTCAACTCTGTTAATGATCTTTTTTTTTTTTTTTTTTCTCCCAGTCAGTAATTCTGTTGGGTTGTCTTCTTTCCTGGTCTCCATAATGTACTGAAACAGATTCCGAAGTCTCCTTTAGCTCTGAACTCCCTTCAGATTTCCCTGCATTTCTAGCCACCAGTTCAGGACCTTGACTGGCCATTCCTGTATTAACAGAAAGTTCATGTGTCTAGAACCAATCACTTTCTGGCTTCTTTGGATGTTCCCTATTTTTTGTATTTGTCACCAGCTTTGTTCAGATCTTTTCCCTCCTGAAATATTTTAGGTGGTCTTCTAATTTATCTTTCCCTTCATTCTGTGCCACATACTGTTTACCTAAACATAGTCTTAAAAATACTGCATTAGACCTGTTCTTTCTCTGTTAAAAATTTTGGTAGTTTTAAGTCCATATTCTTTGAAGTTTTTTTTTTTTTAATTAGATCAATCTTAGGTTTTCAGATTTATCTTTTTGTATCTTTCAAAGATACTGAGAACCTTTAGTAGTTCAAAAAATTGTTTTTCACTGAATAGTGAAAATACCTATGTGGTATTTCTAGAGTACTATATTCAAATCCCATCTTCTTACAGCACTCCTTGGTCAGCCTAGCAGGAAAAATGTCTCCTTTTTAGAATTCCCATAGCATCCCAGATGTGCACTAAAAATGGAGAGTAAATGCTAACACAACATAAATATTCACCATTTGTTTTATGGTTGTCTGTTTTTCACATTTTCCTTCTTAAGTTGTAAGCACCTGTGGGAACAGGGGTGTTGTCTTTTTGAGCTAACTATAGCACTGGTTCTCAAACCATTCTACTATGATCACAATATGAAACATTTTTGTAGCCCTGTACTGTGGAAATGCATAGATTATAAGCTTACATGTGAAAATCTCCAGCACACTGCCTATATAACTCCATTCCTTTCTCCCTAACAGCATATCTAAATGCAGGTGATTGAGACTGTAGGAACAGTCTTCAGACTGCTTGAATTTCATTTATTAAATTGTTTGCAGTCTCCTTTTAGTGATGAGATGCTGGGATGATACTCCACAACTGGAGATTCCAGTGAGTCATATACCAAGTTTGAGCACTGTTCTGCATACAAAACCATGAATAATTGATTGATAGCCAAAATTAAATGTAAGGCTAAACTTTTAGTACCTGATTATAAATCTAAAAATGTCTTCACAATGGCAAGTAAGGATTTTATTGCTTATATTTAATCTTAAAAGAGATAATTTGAAATTAATCACACTCTCCTTGCAGGGCACTGTAAATTGGTCTGTTGATGACATTGTCAAAGGCATAAATAGCAACAATTTGGAAAGCCAGCTCCAGGCTACTCAAGCTGCTAGGTAAGTCTTTTCTGCTATAGCATGGGTAACCTAAGATATCAGCCCTTTAGGATTTTTTGGTGGGAAAGAGACAGACAGATGGCACAGTAAAATGAAGGTTAAGTTGGTCATAAGGCTGTTTGCATTAGAATCTTCCCTTAGGTGAAAGTATGATTTTTCTATAATTGCCTGAAGTCCTACTCACCCCCGCAGTGATAATTGCTATTAACCTTTTGGTGTACTTTTTGAGGAAATTAACAGTTTTTGTCAAGGTGGCACCAACCAAGGTTGGTATCAGAGAAAGGAGGAATTACTTAGTAAATGGGAATTGGCACATCCATGGGCCCAAACACATGGGTGTGCTTACTCTTAACTTTTATCAAATACAAATATTTGTGACATCCATTAACAGAAAGAATGAGTAATTTCTGTATTTTGACAGTGTGCTAAAAAACAGTCCAAGTGACAAATAGTGAAGGAAAAGATGTTTAACCTCACTAGTAGATAAGGAAACACAAATTAAGAATGGCAGTGTAATTCTGTCAGTTTTAAAGTGAAAAGATCTAAAGTAGTTTCTGGGGATACAGAGAGGAGGCTAATTTCCATTATTGGTAATATTTCATTTTGGGGAAAAAAGGTAATTAAAGACACCATATGTGGTCGTACTATGCAACCAGTCTGTTCATCTCCCTTAAGTTCCGGGATATGTCAACATATAGTGCATTAGCTCTAAACTCTTAAGTTGCATTTTAAATTGATTTTTACACAAACTACTTTTGTTAATCATTTTCAACTTTTGTTTCTTTTTTTGTTTACCCTTAGGAAACTACTTTCTAGGGAAAAACAGCCCCCCATAGACAACATAATCCGGGCTGGTTTGATTCCAAAATTTGTATCCTTCTTGGGCAGAAGTGATTGTAGTCCTATTCAGTTTGAATCTGCTTGGGCCCTCACTAACATTGCTTCTGGGACATCAGAACAGACCAAGGCTGTGGTCGATGGAGGTGCTATCCCAGCATTCATTTCTCTGTTGGCATCTTCCCACGCCCACATCAGTGAACAAGCTGTATGGGCTCTAGGAAACATTGCAGGTACTTGGATTTAAAATTCTTTGGACTGGGATCCCTGGGTGGCTGAGTGGTTTAGCACCTGCCTTTGGCCCAGGGAGTGATCCTGGATTCCCAGGATCGATTCCCACATCAGACTCCCTGCCTTGAGCCTGCTTCTCCCTCTGCCTATGTCTCTGCCTCTCTCTCTCTCTGTCTCTCATGAATAAGTAAAGTCTTTTTAAAAAAATAAATACATAAAATTCTTTGGACTATCTCTGATCATACTGAGGTTGGGAGAAGTGCCTTGTCAATAAGTAAGAATGACCTGTGTGTTAAGATTTAAACTTGTTTGCTTCCAGTGCTTATCAGGGCTGCTAATGGCATATAAGTAAGTTAGGGATTTTCCGAGAGTATTGTGTTTGTGTTAGGACACTGGTGCACTCAGTCATTGAATATTGATGGTGCTAGACAAGTAGGTTATAATTAACCTTGCCTTTTTTTTAGGTGATGGTTCAGTTTTTCGAGACTTGGTTATCAAGTATGGTGCAGTTGACCCACTGTTGGCTCTCCTTGCAGTTCCTGATATGTCATCTTTAGCAGTAAGTTACTAATGAGTTAGTTTACTTACTTCTTGATTCTAATTTTTTCCCACCCCCTGAAAATACACAGGAGTTCTCACTGCATTTTTCTTTCCCCTCAGTGTGGTTACTTACGTAACCTTACTTGGACACTCTCAAACCTTTGTCGCAACAAGAATCCAGCACCCCCGTTAGATGCTGTTGAGCAGATTCTTCCTACCTTAGTTCGTCTCCTGCATCATGATGATCCAGAAGTATTAGCAGATACCTGCTGGGCCATTTCCTACCTTACTGATGGTCCAAATGAACGGATTGAAATGGTTGTGAAAACAGGAGTTGTGCCCCAACTTGTGAAGCTTCTAGGAGCTACTGAATTACCCATTGTGGTAAGTTTTTAACTTTTAGCTAAGAGTATTAAACCTTAAGCATGGTCAGTTGATACTAACAATTGACATTTTAGGCCATAATGGGCCTCTGATTTGTCAAAACCTTTATAGAGTTTTTGAGCAGTGCTGGAAAAAATAAAAGATAACCACTGGCATCAACTTTTTTTTCTTTTCTTTTTCTTTTCAGACTCCTGCACTAAGAGCCATAGGAAATATTGTCACTGGGACAGATGAACAGACTCAGGTTGTAATAGATGCAGGAGCACTTGCTGTCTTTCCCAGCCTGCTAACGAACCCCAAAACTAATATTCAGAAGGAAGCTACATGGACAATGTCAAACATCACAGCTGGTCGCCAGGACCAGATACAGCAAGTTGTGAATCATGGATTAGTCCCATTCCTCGTTGGTGTTCTCTCTAAGGTAATGAAGTCTTAGTATTTAGTCAAAGAATGTTAGTATTTATGGATGGACATTTGGTAGAGCTGTGCTTGATAAGATTCTTAATGTGCCAATATTGGATTCTACCTAGAGTCCTTTTGCTAAATAGTGGCCAGTAATCTCCTTCACTTAAGATTAGATGGAATCTGTTGGTTGTTTTTCTATAACCATACTTTTGGGATCCTATTTTTACAATTGTTCTGAAGTAAACTTGTTTCCTTATGCTTATTAGGCAGACTTTAAGACACAAAAGGAAGCTGTATGGGCTGTGACCAACTATACAAGTGGTGGAACAGTTGAACAAATTGTATACCTCGTTCATTGTGGCATAATAGAACCATTGATGAACCTCTTAACTGCAAAAGATACCAAAATTATTCTGGTTATTCTAGATGCCATTTCAAACATCTTTCAGGTAAGTTATAAGGTAGCATTTGAATTTGGGCTTGATGGTAATGGATGGTATTTAAACCCACGGGAGGGCAGCTAAGTTTGCTCAGTAGGCCACAGAATTAGAAAGGCTGCTTATGTGGGCCACACTCTTGGTAAGACGTGACAAGGGATTATAAGAGATTTAAAGGAGATGACAAGGGGATGACCTGAATTTAAATCAAGTCCATATGTAGACACAATTCATTCCTATCTATTTTGTCAGAAATCTTTAATTCTTCAATGTCCTACTGAATTATGGTGAAATTAAATTTTGATGACTTAGTTATCCATTTTATTTTTTTTCTGATTCCCTTCCTAATTGACCCGAGCATGGTAGCATATGACACTCTGTCACAGTGGTTGGGGGTAGGTAGGTCCTACCTAATGACTTTAAACTTCTGATTATGGAAATTCTACCTAGAAGAGTTTAGAATAATGATGCTTGGTGTATCTGTCACCCAGCATAAATAAATTGTCAACATTTGGCCTATTTTTCTACTCATTCTTACCTAAACCCTCTAAATTATTTTGAAGCAAATAAATTATTTAATCTGTGAAGATTTATGTATCCTAAAATTTGAAGACTTTAAAACCACAATGTCATTTTTATACCTAATAAATTCTTGATTATCAGTAAGTAATACAATCAGGGATGTTTATTTTTATACACCTTAGGCCAGTCTTTGTCCTTAAATGATGGTTCTCTACCTTGAGTATACTTTGATGTTATCAGAGGTGCTTTTTAAAAAAGATTTTTTCATTCATTCATTCATTCATTCATTCATTCATTCATTCATTCACTTATGAACCTGAGCATGTGTGGCAGGGGCAAAGGGGGAGGGAGAATCTCAGCAGACTCCATGCTGAGAGTGGAGCCCAGTGGGGCTCAGTCCCACAACCCCTGAGATCATGACCTGAGCTGAAACCAAGAGTCAGATGCTTAACTGGCTTGAGCTACCCAGGCACCCCTGAGGTGCTTTTATAAAACAGTAATATTCTGTTCCCATCAAAGACCAAACTTGGTTATGGTAACATTTTTATTTTTTATTTTTATTTTTTTAATTTTTAATTTTATTTATTTATTTATTGAGAGAGAGAGAGAATGGCTGGGACACAGGCAGAGGGAGAAGCAGGCTCCATGCAGGGAACCTGACATGGGACTTGATCCCAGATTTCCAGGATCACACCCCAGGCTGCAGGCGGCGCTAAACCGCTGCACCACCAGGGCTGCCCAGCTATGGTAACATTTTTAAAGTTGCCCAGGTGAATTTGATTCATAGAAATGATTTGAGACCTACTGTAAGATCTAGCTGAGAGCTACAGAAGTAGTTGTTAAAAACAAGTATAGATCTGATCACCTTGAATTTTTTGAAAATGTAAACTGGAAATAAAATCATCTCATAGGGTTGTTGAAGGAACTTTAAAGTGGTTGTCTGAGATACATCAATACCCAAACATAAACACAGTTTTCATTAAAATAGAACATTCAGTAAATTCCATTAAACTTGGATATTTTTTTAGGCTGCTGAGAAACTAGGTGAAACTGAGAAACTTAGTATAATGATTGAAGAATGTGGGGGTTTGGACAAAATTGAAGCTCTACAAAACCATGAAAATGAGTCTGTGTACAAAGCTTCATTAAACTTGATTGAAAAGTATTTCTCTGTAGAGGTGAGTAACATGGTAAAGTTAACAAGAATTTGGAAAATACACAAAGTCAAGCCCATAAAATTTTTTTTCCTTATACTTTTTAAATGAGCCCTGTGACCTTGTTAAATATGGCAAAATATCAGTGTGAGTAGGACATAATGTATATATATATATATATTTTGCTTCTTAAATATTTTGGCTTGATCATATAATCTTTAACTAGAAATTTAAATTCTTTTAAAAAAATTACCCTTCTTTCTTTAGAATGAACAGTCTTAAGGACTTTAGAGTATCTTGAGAGTAAGTTTGTATAGGAGATGATGGAAAAGTGGGCCAACCCGACTGCCATCTTTTGGGGCTAATAGGCCATCTTCCCATTTCCTACGGAAAAGTGACAGGTGGGGAAGAAAGTCTGCTGTGGTAGCATTCCTTAGTCCATTCAGAATCTTCATCTCAAGGCGCTCCTGAATTGGCAAGTTTTCAGCAGCTTTCCCTCCACTATTTCAAATACTGAAATATGGTATGGCATTGATTAGTATAATAGGCAGATGAAGACCTTAAGAGTAAATAGAGACTTCTAGGCAGGCTACTTCCTAGAAATGTGCTATGTGTGTGGAATTATATTGTTTGGTTTTGTTTTTTAATACTTCCAGGAAGAGGAAGATCAGAATGTTGTGCCCGAAACTACCTCTGAAGGCTATACATTCCAAGTTCAGGATGGCACTCCTGGGACCTTTAACTTTTAGATTGTACAGCTGAGACAGAAAGTTGTTTGTTGTGTACTGTTGGGTAGAAATTTGTCTTACTGTTTCTCTACTAAGAACTCTTTTTAAATGTGTTTTGTTATTGTAGCACTTTTTACAACGAAACTATACTTGACCAGTTCTGAACTGTACAAACTGTATGAAGCTCCTCCTCTCAGTGGGTTGCTTATTTCTATGTGGAATCTTCTATCTTACAGTGTCCTGTAAATAAAGATTAAATTCCACCCTTTTCTTTACCTCACCGTTCCTATGCATTACTTTCTAATTTGGAGTTCTTAAGATTGCAGATGAAGGGTGACAGAACCAAACCAATGTGACCAACCAGAGGTGTAATTCTGGTGGCAGATGACATTTGATACCAGGTTTATGATGTCCTCAAAGATAACAGGAGTCATAACTCTTCCTGCCCACTTCTGAGCTCTGGGTTTGTTCTAGGCTGCTTCCATTCCTTGTCAGTAATGGCTGTTGGCACTTACAGCTTCATATCCACTATACTCCAGCCAGAATAGAATTTTTCAGAAGTTTGCACAAGAAAATGAACAGAATTTCCCAGAAGGCTTCAGCCAATATCTCCTTTAAATCTCACTGGCCAGGGAGGTTGGGCTCCTTGCATGGAGCCTGCTTCTCCCTCTGCCTGTGTCTCTCATGAATAAATAAAATTAAAAAAATATATATACATATACACATATTATACACATATATGTATGTGTGTATATATATGCATATTAATCATAAGTAGGATAAGTTTATATATACGTGTGTGTAATATATACACGTATATATACATAAAGTTTAATATATATACATGTGTGTATATATATAAATATATATAAAATTATATATATATATATTTATATATATAAAATTAGAAGTCTCAAGCTACAAGTAGAATTCATTCCTCCCAAACTTCAAGGCTGGACATGGTTTCAAAGCTGTTGGCATCACCTGGAAAGTTTACCCACAAATTCTGTTTAATTGGTAAGGGGTGGGGTCCCAGTATCTGATGTTTTAATTTTAATCCTCATACATTCTTCCTGTACAGTCCAGGTTGGAAGGCACTAATCTAAGGAATAGTTACTATTAGCAGCATAGGAAATGGGCTTGGGGGAGGAAGAAGGGAGGGTTAACTAAGGAGCCCCACTAGTCCTAAGGACAAATGAAATGCACCTTAAAGCACTACTGTCTTTTTCCTTTGATTCATGGAAAAGTAATGAGCCAAGCCTCCACTGCTGATATTGGACAGCTTTGCCTGGTTGTTTTGCCATAGACGATCTAGAGCTGACGTGATGGGGGTGGGCATTTGGGTTGAAGACTCAAAGTGTGATAGGACCATAAAGGGCTACTATATTCAGTTTTTAAAATAGGCTAGTTTTGCAAATCCGTATAATGCAACAGATTTCCATTTACTTTGTCTCAGTGGATATGAATGAACATGATATTCTTAACCCCTCAGTTCATCAACCTATACATACGTAATGTTTTGCCTTTTGCAGAGAATAGGCTTGAAGTTCCTGCTATGAAATAATATTTAATGCTTATTTACGTATAGAAATAGCAAATACTTCAGCTAATACTTCTTTAAAGTACCTCCTGCAGCCAAGTTTTTGATTTGGAACACCGAGGCATGTTACATCTGGTCCTCCTGAGCTTAGGGCGTCCTGTTGGGAGCCCTGGTCATTTTCTCGGCTTTTTCTATGCAAAGACTTCCATAGAGGAGAGGCAGAAGAGAAGTCACAAAACTGCACAGACTGCCTTCCTGCTCCCACCTACTTGCTCCACTGCCCTTTTTTTTCCTACCCTTGCTCTAAGGTAAGTCCCTAAGATCCTGGACCCAAAAGTCTTGAATGTGAGAAAAAACTTGGAAGTAAAGCTGGACACCATAGGTTTTTGTTTTAAGAGTGCTGAGGCTTAGTGGGCTCAGAGGGACCAGCGGAATACACACTGGTAAGAAGCATAAGGTCTGTTGTTTTTAGAGGGAACAGATGACCCAATAGTGGAGTAATGGACAGGAGACAGCTGATTGCCAGAAATACATTTTCATATTTTAGATAGCATTTTAAGCACGCTAGCTCCTTAGAGTTAAAATCCATAGATAACATTTTTAGCAAGCATGCTGGTTTCCTTAGAGTTCAAATCCATTTCTATGTTTTTTTGAACTTGATAAGATTTTCTAAGAAGGAGTTTTCATATTCAGCTTGATTTTTGAAAGTGATAAAATTTTATATAGCCACCAACATTTTCCTTTTTCACACAGTGTTGTCTAGCTTCTTTTAATGCACTACTAAATTTTGTAGCTCCTTTGACTTTTTTTTTTTAAGTAATGCCTATGCCTTTTTTTTTTTTTTTAAAGATTTGATTTTATTTATTTATTCCTTGAAGACCCAGAGAGAGAGGCAGAGACACAGGCAGAGGGAGAAGCAGGCTCCATGCAGGGACTCCATCCTGGCTCTCTGGGATCAGGCCCTGGGCTGAAGGCGGCGCTAAACCGCTGAGCCACCGGGGCTGCCCTCCTTTGACTTTTTTTATTTTATTTTATTTTTTTTAAGATTATTTGTTCATAGAGACACACACACAACACACACAACAGGCAGAGACACAGGCAGAGGGAGAAGCAGGCTCCATGCAGGGAACCTGATGTGGGACTCGATCCCGGGTCTCCAGGATCACGCCCTAGGCTGCAGGTGGTGCTAAACCGCTGCGCCACCGAGGCTGCCCTCCTTTGACTTTTAAATCCTATTCAAGACTTTAATAAATTCTCTTTGCCCATAATTTTCAGTTTGTGTAAATTTGCAGTAAGGTAAGTAGAGGTGGGAAGTAACACTTAATTTTCATAAGGCAAATATCAAGGGAAAAACTAACACTGTGCTCCTTGTAAAAATCCTTAGGGTTACACTGTGGTTAGAGGTTGAACATCAGTGTTAAACATTGCACCAAGCATTGCTTTAAATCCTTATCAAGCTACTATTTTTGGAACAAAGTAGGAAATATTCCATTTCTTTTTTTAATTTTTATATATTTATGATAGTCACACACAGATAGAGAGAGAGAGGCAGAGACATAGGCAGAGGGAGAAGCAGGCTCCATGCACTGGGATCCCGACGTGGGATTCGATCCCGGGTCTCCAGGGTTGCGCCCCGGGCCAAAGGCAGGCACCAAACTGCTGCGCCACCCAGAGATCCCGAAATATTCCATTTCTTAAGGTTGTTGGATTATTCCCTCACCCTTAAGCTTTCTGTGGCTGCATCATCACTGGAAAGATAAAAACTGGATAATTGGGATCCCTAGGTGGCTTGGCAGTTTAGTGCCTGCCTTCTGCCCAGGGCCTGATCCTGGAGACGTGGGATCGAGTCCCGCATTGGGCTCCCTGCATGGAGCCTGCTTCTCCCTCTGCCTGTGTCTCTGCCTGTGTGTGTGTGTCTCTCTCATTAATAAATAAATAAAATATTTTTTTAAAAAAAACGGATAATTTCTTGTTATATAGTAGATCTTCAGTGTTAAAGTTTGCTTCAGTATTTGGCCTCAAATTGCCTTTTTTTTTTTTTTTTTTTTGAGCTTCCAAGAACCAGGTCAATTAAAACCAAAATGGTTTTCATCATGGTATGTTCCTTTTTATCCTACCAATAATTCTAAGAGCAAAATCTTCAACTTGTTGGGCCGTCAGAACCCTTGTGAGATAACAGTACCCCAAATTCAGAAAGCCATTAAGGAAAGCGAAGCTGGCTACTCCTTGCCTCCCCTCCACCCTGCTGACGCTTGCCAAAACCCAGCTGGCTGATTTTGGAAAGCCCTTGAAACATGTCATTAATGGTGCTTTCTTTTGAGATCAGGCTGTTGACCTAATTTGTGATTAACAAAACCTGGCCAAATCCTGCAGCGCCCCTCTCCCCCAGGGGAACATGTAGTGAAAAGTGTTTAGCAACATCACTAAGTCTCCTAACCCCAGCTAATAAAGATGATAAAAAACACTCAAGCTATCAAGTAGGGGTTTTTTTTGAGGGCAGAAGAGCAATTTAATTTTGAGCATTTGTATGTTAAATGGCATGTTGCTGGCATAATTTGAAAGCATTATTCTGGTGTCTTGCAAACGCCCAGTTCCTCCTAAATATTTGGGACCATTTCCTAACGCTGTTTAGGAGTTGGATTTGCCAAACTTTCTCCTATTGATCAGTTCGTGCATTCCTCCCAGGCTCTTCACCAAGAATGTCCTTCCCCATCCTAGTTCTGGGTAGTGCAGTGGAAAGGACTAGTAATTAGGAGTCAGACCTGCCTGAGTTCAAATGCTGCCTCTTCCATATGGTAGTGACCCTTGGACCATCAAAATAGCACAATCCTTGGTATAAAATAAGTTCTCTACAGGTAATAAATACTATATTAATATTGCTATCTCAGGTAGTATTCTAGCCACAGAACAGATTTTACCTTTCAGGCTAAGTTTACTATTTTTTTTTTAAGATTTTATTTTTAAGTAATCTCTATATCCAGCCTGGGGCTCAAACTTAAAACCCCGAGATCAAGATTACATGCTCTACAGACCAAGCCCATGGGGTGCCTTTTTCTTTTGTTCTTCAAATCATTCACAACTGTACGATAACAGGAGCCCCCTGTTGGATTGTCTGTACTCAATGACAGGATTCAATACAAAAGTTGGATGTTTCAGGAGCCTTTCGGCCTTTCAAAGGCTGGCCTTAGCTTTGTGAACGGTGCTTCTCACCCAAGGGGAGCCCTTGTAGCCTCCTCAGGGAGAGCTCTGTGTTCTCTTTCTGCACCCACTATTTCCCTTTCTCTTAATTCTGGTGGACAGAGTGTTTGGAGCACCTCCTCATTTAACTTCTCGCTGGCCATGAGAACAGCCACCTGAGCCACCCGAGTCCAACTTGGCGATGGTTTGCTTGGCAGCTTGTCACTGCAAACAACAGATGGGCCTTCTTTCCTGGTGATGTGAAGCTCCTTGAATGTACTAAGGCAGCAAAACAAAACTGTTTTTTCTTTTCTGAACAAGTCTTGATGTTTAGAATGAACAGGTTCAGGCAGAAATATTGGAAGCTTACCCATAAAAACAAGGGAAGACGAGGAAGGACTGGATGAATAAGAAAACTGAATTAACTCAAAATGAGTAAGTCAAGGTCTGATACGTAGATGGTAGTTCCTGATTGTAGCTAAAAAAAAAAAACCGACATACCATTTTGGGTGCACAACTGTTGGAATATGGAAGAAATGTGGGAAAACGTAGAAACTAGAAAACAGGGCCACCTGGGTGGCTCAGTGGTTGAGCGTCTGCCTTTGGCTCAGGGTGTGATCCCAGAGTCCTGGGATTAAGACCCTCATCGGGCTCCCCTCAGGGAGCCTGCTTCTCCCTCTGACTGTGTCTCTGCCTCTCTCTGTCTCTCATGAATAAACAAATAAAATCGTAAAACAAAACAAAACAACCAGAAAACATGTAGAATTAAACTTTGATTTAGACCAAAGTTTTAGGTGACTAGTGATTATCCCGGCATCCTTGCTGCCCATCCTCTCAACCAACTGTCTCTGTCACTTAGGGGAAACATTAGTTTAGTGAATATGAAGCGTTTTTCCTTTTCTTTCTTTTTGGTAACTTTGTAAAATAATGTTTCCTGGTTACAAAAGTAGTAACTAATTTTAGAAAATTTAGAACTACAGAATACCAGAAAGATTAAAATAATAGCCTAAAATCTCACCATTTATTTGTACATTTTTTCATAGATAGGAATCCTTAACCTGAGATGCAGGATAGGCCTTAATGGGACCCATGAACCCCAAAAATTGTATGTAATACATGCTTGTGAGCTTTTTGGGGAAAAGGAGCTCACAGTCTGATGAAAATTAGGTTCTAAGAGGTGCAACCACCTTCAAAATACTACAGACTTGAGGCATAGATTTTTCCAATTTACTTTCTACACACTGTGATTTTTTTTTTTTTAAAGATTTGATTTATTTACTTGAGAGAGCACAGAGGGAGACGGAGAAGCAGACTCCCCACTGAACAGGGAGCCGGATGTGAGGCCTGATCCCAGGACCCTGGGACATGACCTGAACCGAAGGCAGATGCTTAACACTGAGCCACCCAGGTGCCCCCTCCCCACTTTTTAATGTCACCATCCGAGTTCGCTTCATGCCGTAATTTTTATTCTTGTTTTTTTTTTTCCCCTTAATATTTACATCCAAAGTGGGGCTCAAACTCCTGACCTTGAGATCAAGAGTGCTCTAAGGACTGAGGCAGCCGGGTGCCCCGATCCATACAGTAGTTTTAAGACTTCAGACCAATGACGTTAGCTGTGATTTGACTACAGGACTCTGGCGGAACGGGAGTGGTAAGTGCTGTCCTGAAAAGATGGCATTTGGTTGACGTTCATTCCAAAAGCATGATGAAGGGCACTAAGAATGTGGTGCCTCTGTTCCCGGAGACAGAAGATGGCAGGCAGGGCTTTGGATTTCTCCCTTTGGCCTCACGTCCAGCTTCCCTGCAGGCCCCAGAGGGTGGGCGGTGTCAACAGGACGTGTTTGGCTCCTCATCCTCCTGCTGACAGCCAGGTCTCTGAAAGGCAAATCACACACTTCCCAAGTGTTGGATCCCAGGCTGCGCTGCCGCTGGGGGGAATGGTTCCTAACTGCTATCAGGAAGCAGGGAACTTGCCTGGCCTTTCACAGCATAATCAGATCTGTCATTCTCTTCAGGAGTTGGCTTCCTTTCTAGGCCTTGTTCCTTGCTCTGGAGGTAACAACTGTCATTTTCTGCTGGTATTTCTGCTGTGGTAATCACGTCTGCCCTTCTCATAGGAGACCAGGGGAATTTGCTCGCCAAAGTCACAGCTGGCTCCCAGATGGCTCTCGTACCGTGACCCCACCAGCATCCCAAAGTGGATGTGCTGGGGAGGCTTAAACTTGGCCTGCTGGGCGGGGAGGCCTGTGGACCCCCACCCTGGGAGATTTATGGGCCCCGGCCTTGGAGAGGGCAAGTCTCTAGAGGTGGGATGGGGCTGATCAGTTTCCTTTCGTTGTGAGTTCTAGAATGATGCCTAAAACAGAAGAGGTTGACCTCATCTTTACCCCACCCGAAGATTGAGTGAGGACAAGTAGATAACTAGCAAGCTATTCCTGACATTGCTAAATTACCTGGCAAAGGAAGTTCTTCATATTCTCTCTGTCTCTCTCTCTCCACACACACACATACCAGAAGAGTTCTTTCTCTTCCAGGGTATGTTCTTTAGGTCGCTGGATATGACATCCAGATAAGCTAAGGAGGTTATAGTCTTCCCTTCCCAGAGCGAGTATCCATCCCATCCAGGTGAAACCGGGCAGCAGAGCTCAAACAGTTTCTTGTTGCAAAGAAATTCTTCAGCGTCTATTTCCTGGAGATAATGTAGAGAACGCTAGCAGGTTTCTAACATACTTCAGCTGTTCAGGAAACACTTTACATAATTTCCTGCTCTAGAGAATAGGAGGAGGCCCAGAAAGTTGGAAAGTATTACTCTCTTTCTTTATGGTCTCAAATGCACTTCACAAGGCCCCGTTCACTACTCGCACACACGCTCCTTCCTATAAGCTCTGTTCTGGCTCACGCAGCCCTTTCATGCGGGAAGGTTCTTTTTAAGAGCGTGGCGAGAATCCTAATAACTCGGACTTCCCATAGCATACTGGCCTGAGCTTCATAAGGAACTTCACAAAGAAGAGCTAATGAAGCTTGGAAAGCCCCTGGAGAGCGCTCCCAGCCGGCATTGAAACGCAGCCAGCTCTGAGGTGGACCAGCCCTGTCTCTGCCCGGCCCAGCAAGCCCAGCCGCAGCGCAGACAGGAGAGCGGGGCAGCCAGCGCCTCGCGTAACTGAAACTGCAAGGAGAAGGCAAGTTAGACACCACGTAATGAACCCCCTTTTCATTTGCCTTTTTGCCACATCCAGTGGGGTTCAGATCCTGGCATTTCAATTGAGTTATCTAGGCTTTTATTTATTTAAGATTTTTTTTTTAATATCATGAGAGACACAGAGAAAGAGGCAGAGACACAGGCAGAGGGAGAAGCAGGCTCCCCGTGGGGAGCCCGATGTGGGACTCGATCCCAGGACCCTGAGATCATGACCTGAGCCAAAGGCAGATGCTCAACCGCTGAGCCACACGGGTGCCCTGGGTCATTTAGACTTTTGAGCAAAATTTCGGGTAATAGCAAAACGAAAGCAAGTCTAAGATTAATCCTTATCTAGGGGTGCCTAGGTAGTGCAGTCAGTTAAGCATCTGACTCTTGGTTTCGTCTCAGGGTGATGAGATCGAGCCCCACATTGAGCTCTGCACTCAGTAGGGAGTCTGCTTGAGGATTCAATCTCTCTCTCTCTGCCTCTGCCTCTGCTTATGCTCTCTTTCTCAAATAAATATAAATCTTAGATACACACACACATATATACATATATAATATTTTTAAAAAATCTAAAGTAATAGTTCTCAGTCAAGGGCAGTTTTGGCCCTCAAGGGGACATCGACAGTGGAGACGTTCCTGGTTGTCACATCTTGGGGAGAGGCTGCTACCAGCATCTAAGTGGGTAGGGAGCAGGAATACTGCTAAACCTCCTGTAATGGACAGAACCGACCCCCACCACAAAGGATTACCTGGTGCAAAATGTCAATAGTGCTGAGATTGAAAACTTCTGGTCTAAAGTATCAAAGTGATTCCCTGTTGGTTTGTGTTCTCTCTCTCGGCCCTGAATCTTATGTTGGTGACCTTTTAGTCCATTCAAATTAGGATCCAAGCTCCTGGGAGCACTGCAGGTTCCTGGCCCAGCCCCGCTGTGGATGCGCCTGCAGGTGATGACGTTCTCCTAAGCTGTGGGGTGTGGGAGAGACGCCTGTCACCACCCCATAGCTCCCTGGGCATCGGATGCGTTGTGCATCCCCCAAAAGAGGAACCACTGCTCGCATAGTTCCCAGGTGGGCCCCAGAGCTCTGGGGTAATCTGAGGTCCCATTTTCCCTTCCGTGAAGAGTGAGGTGTTCCTTGTCTCCGGCAGGGCTGACTCGGTGAGCTGCTGTTCATTTCCTCTCTCCTCGAGGCCCGACTGCCAGGGAGACCCCAGGCCACGGCCGTTTGTCCAGCCATCAGCAGCAGGCAGCCACAGCGGGATTCAGCCAATAGAAAGATACCAGGGAACTTCATTTCAACCTTTCCTTCTGCAAACTTAAAAACTGTCTTTTCTGGGAAAAGAGAGAGAGAGAGAGAGAGAGAAAAACAAAATAAAAAAACAAAACCCTAGGAAACTTTCCTCTCACCCAGGAATCCCCCCCAGACACCCCCCTGCAGCCTCTCCTTCCCCTCTGCCACCCTCCTCTGCCTTGGCTCCTCTGAGTCTTCGTGGCCCCTGGGCGAACCTGGGGTCCAGCCCCAGGCACTGGCCCACCCTGCACCCCTGGTAGACATTTAAAACGAGAAAGTCCACCCAGATCTCATCTAATCAGGGCTGTGGATCCCTGAAAACTTGCTCCGAAAGCCAGGCAGCCTGTGGTTCCCTGGAGAAGGAGCTCTTTCCCGGGGCGACTGTCCTGGTGGGTCACTGCTATTTATTAATCAAGTCAAAAGGGCTCCTAACCATGACCTGGCAGGTGCATTCTTTTCCTGGGGCTGCCATAATGAAGTGCCACAGACCAATGGCTGCAGCAACAGTCATTTATGGTCTCAGGTCTGGAGGCTCCAGATCTGAGATCAAGGGGTAGGCGGGTTCCTTCTGAGGCTGGCAGGGGAGGATCTGTCCCAAGCCTCTCCCTCTGGCTTCTAGACAGCCGCCCTCTACTGTGTCTCTTCACGTTGTTGTCTGCCCTCTTGTGCATTCTCTGTGCCCAGTTGTCCTTTTTTTTTTTTTTAAGATTTTATTTAATTATTCATGAGAGACACAGAGAGAGAGAGAGACATAGAAAGAGACAGAGACACAGGCAGAGGTTAGAAGCAGGCTCCAAGCAGGGAGCCCGACGTGGGACTCGATCCCGGGTCTCCAGGATCACACCCTAGACTGAAGTTAGCGCTAAACCTCTGAGCCACCCGGGCTGCCCCAGTTGTCCCTTTCTAAGAACATCGGTCATATTGGATTAGTGCCCACTCTATCAATCAATTTTAACTTGATTACTTCCACAAGACCTCATCTCCAAATGAAGTCACATGCAGAGGGTCCTAGGGGTTAGGACTTCAACATGACTTTTGGAAGAGGAACAATTCGACCCTATAGCAACAACTAAATGCAGTCCATGATCTGGGACTGAGAAAAAAAAAAGGCATTAAAGAGATTATTGAGACAATTAGCAAAATTTGAATACAAACTCTATGTTAGATAATATCATTATATCAGCATTAAATCTCTTGTTTGGAAATTATACTGTGGTTGTATAGAAAAGTCTTCTTGCCCTTAGGAGACAACATGGAAGTGTTTAGGCTTAAAGGAGTCTGCATCTCACACCCGAAAATAATTCAGAGATAAAGTGTTAAAATTATAAATATGTATAGGGGTGCCTGGCCAGCTCAGTCAGTAGCTGAACCTCGGCTCTTGATCTCGGGGTTGTGAGTTCCAGCCTCATATTGGGTGTAGACATTACTTAAACAAATTTTTAAATTTTTTTATTTTTTATTTTTTTAAAAGTTTCTATTCATTTACTCGTCACAGAGGGAGAGAGAGAGCACACAAGCAGGGGGAGCAGTAGAGAGGGGAGAAGCAAGGGGCCTGAGGCAGGACCCAATCCCAGGACCCTGAGACCATGGCCTGAGCCAAAGGCAGACACCGAACCGACTGAGCCACCCAAGTGCCCCAAACAAAATTTTTTAATCTTTGAAAAATGATCGGCATAAATATATACATTGATGTGAAATGTTGGGGTTTGGGAGTAAACAGTCAAGAAAGAATTCTTGAGACATCTCCTATGCAAAAAGGGCAATTTTTATTAAAGCACGGGGACAGCACCTGTGGGCAGAAAGAGCTGCATTGGGGTCATGAGGAGTGGCCCATTAGGGATTTTCAAGTTGGCAGGAGAGTGGGGAGGGCGTAAGTCTCTAAGGAATGTGGAAGCAAGGTTTCCAGGACATTGTGGGGCCAACAAAGTATTCACACTGAGGCAGCTGAGCTCTTTGAGGAAGCTCACTGTGCCTGGCTCAAGGACTTGTCAATGGGCTGCAAAAGAAATTTATTTTTTTCTATATTTCCTTTGCCTTTGTTCTCCACATGATAAATTATATATTCATATATAGTGCATATATACTATATGTGTTATATATAGTATATAAAATTATATGCACATATATGGAGAACTCACACCAATGTGGCAAAATAGTCTTTGTATTATTATTCTAAGTTTAGAATTAATGCAAGATTAAAAATTGAAAAAAATCTGAAACTAATAATGCATTATATGTTAATTAATTGAATTAAAAAAACAAAACAAAACAAAAAATTGAAGAAAAAAAAAAACAAACCACCAAAACCCAAACCAATACTTGTGTGGTTGACATTCTTTACAGCAGGTAGGTCCTTTCTTCTTTCCAGTTTATTCCTTGCTCTCTGCAGGTAGAATTTTAGGAGGAGAATATTATTAATTCTCAACCAGGAAGCTCATATTTTAGCTTCTGAAAAATGAAGACTTCTTGGCTCCCTAGTTTTCCCATTTTGTTGTAAAGCATTGATGGAATGCCCAATGCACAGACAGGTGCCCTGCCCAGTGCAGGCTTGCAGGAAGGCCCAGGGGTGTGCCTTGGGAGAATGGTTGCCACCCACAGCCTGGGCTCCAGACCAGTCAGGACCAGCTTCCCATGCTGGGGCATTACAGGCATTCTCAGGGTGGGTGTTCCTGTGCTCATCTCTAGGTGACAGTGACCTGCACTGCAGGCCTTTGGGGTTTCCTAAGGGCAGTGGGGAGATTAGCTGAATGCCTTAAATCCTTGGGTCACCTTCTCAGAGATGGCGGTTCTCCTGGGGTAGCCCCTGGGGGCTTCATTCGCTCTGCAATCTGAGCTAAGAGGGTCTGGGAAATCACCGGGGGCC
This sequence comes from Nyctereutes procyonoides, assembly GCF_905146905.1. Classification (NCBI taxonomy): domain Eukaryota; kingdom Metazoa; phylum Chordata; class Mammalia; order Carnivora; family Canidae; genus Nyctereutes; species Nyctereutes procyonoides. Next base: position 46,967,032 of record NW_026575020.1, on the reverse strand, counting down.
ACTCTCGGTGGGTGGACACACTGGTGAATGCAAGAGCATATATTTGCAGGGTAGCTTTGGGACGAGCCAAATGTCACACATGGTTTCTCCAAGGGAAAGACCTCCGAAAGCTACAAAAGCCAGTGTGGCCCCTCGTGCACCCCACCCCATCCCACCCACCCTGACCTGCAGAGATGCCTCTGGGACTTCGCCTTCCTGGCAAAGTCTGGGCAGGGGCGCCAGTCTGAGGTTGAGTCTGGGTCCCTCTGTTCCCCTGTCCCGGCCTGGCCAGGATGCAGCATGGAGGCAGGGCAGCAGCGTCGGGGGTGGGGGGCAGACATGGACTGGGATGCAGGAAGTAGAGGCAGTCTCTCTAGGTGGATCTCGAGAAAGAAGAATGTAAAACCAATTTACCTTCAAAAGGTAAAGTGAAGCTAGTGCCAATGAGGAGGGCACGTCCTCTTTCTCCTCCCTCTCCGCCCGATAGAGGATACAATCTGGACAGCACAGCAATAGCTTCCAACTTGGGCCTTCCTGCTTCTGCTCTCGGCCCCTACCTCCTGTCCACACGACAGTCAGAGGGGCTTGTTTTTGGCTAAGTTTGCGCACCTTATAACGTCTCCTAGACTCCTCCTTTTCATTTGTCTTCGTATTTTATTTTGAGGTCTATTTTATTTGAAATATAATACATACAATAATGTGTGTAAAGGGCTCCAATCTGAAGTGTGCAGCTCAACACGTTTCTGCCTATAGACAGACACCCTCACATAACTGCCATCGGGATCAAGATACGGACATTTCCAGACCCCAGGTGGTTCCTTCAGGCTCCTCTCCAGGCAATTACCTCCTCATCTTTTTCCCACCCCTCCTCTCTCTTCCCCTATCAACCACCCCTACTCCTAGGTGGTTCGTAACCACTAATCTGACTTCAAACACAGAGGGAGCTTTCAATTTTTAAGAATTTTATTTATCTATCTATTTATGAGAGTGAGAGATGGAGCATGAGCTGAGGGGGGAAGGGCAGAGGGAGAGAGAGAGAGAGAATCCTAAGAGGGCTCCACGCTGAGCCCAGATGTGGGACTGGATCTCATGACACTGAGTTCAACGAGAGCTGAAATCAAGAGTCGGACTCTTAATCTACTAAGCCACCCCGGTGCCCCCAGAGGGCTCTTTTTTATAAAAAAAAAGATTTTATTTATTTATTCATGAGAGACACAGAGACAGAGAGAGAGAGAGAGGCAGAGACACAGGCAGAGGGAGAAGCAGGCTCCATGCACCGGGAGCCCGATGTGGGACTCGATCCCGGGTCTCCAGGATCGCGCCCTGGGCCAAAGGCAGGCGCCAAACCGCTGTGCCACCCAGGGATCCCCAGAGGGCTCTTTTTAAAGCACAAAACACACCATATCCTCTGCTTAATACTTTCTGATGGCTTCCTGTCACACTTAGAATAAAACTCACTACAGCCTGTAAGACCGTCCATGAAGTGGCTCCTATTGGGCACCCGTGTCTAAGACCTCTTCTCTCACACTGTCCCAAGCTCACTGAGCTCCAGCTATACTGGCCTTGCTTGTAGTCCTCAAACTATTCAACCTTGTTGCTGCCATGGGGGCTTTGCTTGTGCTTTTTCCTATTCCTGCAAGGAGTCTCTGCCCATATCTTCATATGGCTTGTTTCTTCTCATCATTAGGTCTTGCCTCAAATATTACCTCCTCCAAAGGCCTTCCATGACATCACCCATTTCCCTCATCACTATTCCTTTATTTTGTTTCATTTTGCAATACTGTTTACTCCTTCTCTTATTGGAAAAGCTTTGTGTATAGGCCAAACTTAAAAATCTTAGTGGCCTACCTCAAAAAATATTAGTTCTTGCTCATATCACATTCTGATGCACTTTGGAGTGTGTGTGTGTGTGTGTTTGTAGGGGGGTTCTATTCCACATTCTCATTGAGGGAATTAGGCTTCTTCCATTCATTGGCACCACCATTTTCTAGAGATTTCTGCATCTGATGAAGCAAACAAGGAAGAGAAAGAGCATGAGTGACCACCGATAGGCTTTTATGGACCATTCATCACCTTGGCCCACATTTCACTGGCCAGAACTCCATGACATGGTCTCATCTCACTTCCCAGGAGCCTGGAAAGTGTAGTTGAGTGGTGTGTCCAAGGAAGAAGAAGAGGACACAGATATTTGCATGCACAGCGTTTTACTTTGCACTCACCCCAGTACCTACAACAGTGTCACCAGGCACATGATGTACACAGAACAATCCTTCACATACTAAACACACACATAGATACGTACATACACACATGATGCTGCCAATGAAAACTCAGAGCCATTTTTGTCAATCATTTTGGGAGTAATGAAGGGAAGGCACACATTTGTCTTGGAATCCATCCTGCAAGGGACAAATTCCCAGCACTGGCAGCTGGGAGGGCGCCTGGCCTCTGGTGTAGAGGCTGGAAGTGACAGCCTGGGGCCCTGCTGGGCCACTTACTTGCCATGATCTCGGGTAGCTTACTCACCCTCTTTGGAACTCATGGTGCTCACCTGTTAGCACAGCCAGTAGGTCCCCACCTCCGGGGCTGCTGTGAGGGTCAGACGACTTATTCCTGTGGGTGAGAAGATGGGAGCCGTCGGGGTGCCCAACAAGCGCGCCCTCAGGCTAGGCTGTTGTCACAGGTTTGGGGGGGGTGTCTTTGCCTGTGGGCCCCACACACGTTCTCAGCAAAGCTCACACCCGAAAGCCTGGATTCTGAGGCAGACATGTTTGCAAAAGACAAAGTAAACAGGTGTTTCTGTCCTTTTAATCATTTTATTTTCCTTTTTTGCAAGGCCACCGGCCCTTGTTCTAACCTTTACTCTGGGTTTTGGCCGTGGGTTGTCTTCACCACCCTCTCCTTTATCCTCTTCTTGGCCTTCTTTCTGCCACCATCCACCCCCCCACACACCACTTGGTAAATAGTGAGGAACCAATCAGGCCTCAATTCAATCCATCCGGCTCAGGCTGACCCCATGGGCTCTGGCCTCATTCTAGAATTTTCTTCTTTTAAAGATTTTATTTATTTATTCATGAGAGACACACACAGAGAGAGGCAGAGTCACAGGCAGAGGGAGAAGCAGGCTCTATGCAGGAAGCCCAACGTGGGACTCGATCCCAGGTCTCCAGTATCACGCCCTGGGCCGAAGGCAGGCAGTAAACCGTTGAGCCACCCAGGGATCCCCTCATTCTAGAATTAATAAAGCCACATTTGTTCCTCCTCTGGGCAGAGGGCTTGAACCTCCCCCTGCACCCCCCAGGACCTTCCACCCCACCCCTCACCTGCCACATACCGAAACCAGCCACTGAGGCCAAAACTTTGAGCTCTGAGCTCTGAAAGTTTTAACAGGAAAAAATAAACCCACCTCCTGGCCCCTTGAGGTATCTAAACCCCGATTCGAAGAACAAAGATGTTTCTGAAGCTCTGGACGTGTCACCTACCCCAGGGTTCCAGATCCCCTCACTGGGCCACGTATCACCACATTCCTCTACATGGACTCAACACCCCCCCCAGGGCCTTCTAAATGGCCTCCAAAATGCACTGTGAGTTGACAATGAATTCCTTTGGTTTTACCTAGGAAGTGAGGAGAAAAATGCTTTCCTTTTTTTTTTTTTTTAATGCTTTCCTGATAATGATCTAAAATCAGAGAAAGTAGAAGTTCTTGGTTGAAAAAAATGTATTTTTCTTCTCATGGTGGGTTCATATTTTGCGTGTTAAAAATGTGAATACAGGGTGTGGGGTTTGCTATGTAAAACAGCACGGGAGATACTGAGTTCTGTGTGTTACCGGGAGGGGAGGTGTTTGTGTAAAGCTGTTGGCTTCCTCCCAACTGGAAAAACCACCACAGGGAGGCAGTAGAGCTTAGTGGTTAAAAGTGTGGGCTCAGAAATCCAACAGATTTGAGTTTGAAATCTGATTCCAGTACTTAATAGCTGTGTGACCTCCCGAAAGTTACTTAACTGCTCTGTGCCTCACCTTCTAACTCAGCAGAAAGGGATGAACCTACTATCCAACTCCTAAGGATGTTTTTTAAGGGTGAATGAGCTAAACAGCTCAACAAGTAAGCTCTCAATTAGTTTAAAAAGTGGGAGTTTAAGGCGGGGGCAAAAAAATTCAGATAGATGCATATATAGAGGGGTTTTGTTTTTTGTTTTTTTTTTTTTGCTTGTTTTGTTTTTGAGAGTGCAATATTTTTAAGACCGTGCAAGGTGCTTCAACCTTCAAATCTCTAAATAGCTACTCAAAGAGCCTGTCTCCAGTCCTCACCTCCAATCACATACATCCTTTCCTGGTCCTGAATCACATTTCAAGAGCTACTTCAGAAAAGTCATGACCGTCCACACTGTTATTCTTCTAGCTTTCTTGTCATGCAAAGGATGTATAATTTGTACCATTTCACTCTTTTAAAAAAAATTTAAGCTCAATTAACATATAATGTATTATTGGTTTCAGAGGTAGAACTCAGTGACTCAACAGTCTTGTGTAACACCCAGTGCTCCTCACATTACGTGCCTCCTTAACACCCATCACCCGCTTACCCCATTCTCCCACTTGCCACCCCTCCAGCAACTGCTTGTTTCCTACAATAAAGAGTGTCTGGTGGGGGCAGCCTGACTGGCTCAGTGGTTTAGCGCCTGCCTTTGGCCCAGGGCGTGATCCTGGAGACCGGGGATCGAGTCCCACGCTGAGCTCCCTTCATGGATCCTGCTCCTGTCTCTGCCTCTCTCGCTCTCTGTCTCTCAAGAATGAATAAATTAAAAAAAAAAAAAAGAGTGTCTGATGGTTTGTCTCCCTCTGATTTTGTCTTGTTTTGTTTTTCCTTCCCTTCCCCTATGATCCTGTTTTGTTTCTTAAACTCCACATGAGGGGATCCCTGGGTGGCGCAGCAGCTTGGCGCCTGCCTTTGGCCCGGGGCCCAATCCTGGAGACCCGGGATCGAGTCCCACGTCGGGCTCCCGGTGCATGGAGCCTGCTTCTGTCTCTGCCTCTCTCTCTCTCTCTGTGATGACTATCATAAATAAATAAAAATTAAAAAAAAAACTCCACATGAGTGAGATCGTATGATAATTAGCTTTCTCTGATTGACCTATTTCACTTAGCATAATATCTTTCAGTTCCAGTTCCATTTCACTCTTGAGTGTGATAATAAGCATTCTCATAGCTCTGGTTGCATGTACACACACACACACACACACAGAAATAATTTATATGATTATCTTGTTATATGTAATACAGTTATTGTATTATATACTATATAACACATTATAATTACAAATCGCATTTTTTTTTACTTAGGATTTCACAGAGGTGGAGAAGGCTACTTTTTCTGCTCTTTTTTTGGTTCAAGGTTTCAGAAAAAAAGCTTAAAGTAAAAGGTTTCATTTTGCTTGCTGATTACATTAAGCAGTGCCCAAGTGGGGGCGGGGGCAGGCATGGGAGTTAGATCGTGGCTGGTAATCAAGTGGGTGACTGATTTGGGGAGAAGGTGAGAGTTAATTAGGTGTGTTGGCATCTGGGTGACCAGATGAGAGGAATTAAGACTTGATTACCCGATTGGATCATGGTTCCATGGACAGGGTGGCTGGGTTATAGGAGTGGATTAGATGTTGCTGGACCACCAGATCCCTCACTTGTGAAAGGAAGTGAGAGAAACCAAGGGAGAGATTATCTCTCTCCCCCAGTAGCCTGGGTAGATCAGAGTTGAGTTTGAATCCTGCCAACTTCTGAGCTGCTTAGGAGGAATTATTTAGGGCTGGAGAGATTCCAAATGAGAGGTAGGATTTGCAATAGTGAACATTCGCTAAGCAGTTCTTCCGTGCCAGGTACTGCACTAAGTACACCCCTTAGGTACTTGAACTTCTCGGGAAAGCCTCATCACACTCTCTGAGGTGGGTAGTGTCCATTTCTACAGATGAGAAAACAAAGGCACAGGAGGTCAAGTGCTTTGCCAGGGTGCAGCCAGCTTCTCTGGCTTCATCGCCTCCAAAGAACCAAGGGAGGTTGGTGTCCCAGAGGCCAGGCTCTTTGGCTCTGCAGACCCGGCTCCTGGTCAGGGCTCCTCGATGGACAAGGACGGCCACCGACGCTGTGCGGCTCCCAGTGAGCAGCCAGGAGCGGGCCAGGGAAGAGCAAGCTGGTTGCATCTGGTGAAGAATCAGTGTGTTTTCTTAAATCTGAGGGCAACAACAGGGCGGCCAGGATGGGAAGCTGGGGGGTACTAGCCGGGACGCTGGGTCAGAGCTCACCCCACGATGAATCAGCATGATCCCAGCTGCTGGTGATTTTCGAAGAGGAAAGATCTAATGCTGGGCAGAGAAAGGGCCAGAGCTGGACGGTTTTAAAGATGCTTCCCTTCGACCCAACACTGTTTTTTGAACCTCTTAAGCGAGTGTGGGAAGGAAAATAGTATATACCACATACCATCCCCTGACAAGCATGACCTCTCTCAGTTCCTGCAAGTGCCCTGATGGTGAGGGCAGGGATTCCACCTCTATAAAGAGGGAAATAGAGTCTCAGAGAGGTTTAGGAAGCTGCCTAGGGTCACACAAGCCACGAGATAGCCAAGCCGGAGAGTGGACTGTCATCTGTTGGTCCCTTGCCTGGTACTGCCAGGGACAGTACTGATTGTTGGGGTAAAAGCCCGCAAGAAAAAGTCCTTTTCCCCGCTAGATTTTTACTATCCAATAGAAGAGATAAGAATGATATCCAAATGACCAATGGGAATGGCAGACATTGATCGAGAACTTTCTGGGGCTGACTCTCTGTTTTATTCAGTGACTCTAACTGGCTAACGACGGCCCTCTGAGGAAGGAGTCACTGTTCCCATTTTACAGTTGGGGAGGCTGGGTCTCAGAGAAGTTAAGAAAGTTGCTGAAGGTTCCCCAGCAAGCAGTTGTCCCTTCCTAGCCGAGGGAGGTATCGTGAGAAGAACAAACAACTCGTGTGGGTGGAGGTGGTTACATTTGGTGTGTGTGCAGCTCCAGCCTCATTCCAGGCCTGACATGAGTCATCTGCACGTCACAGAACCAGCCCCTCTGGACCTATGGCTGTTTTATCCATTAGGCAGAGCTGGGCCCGGATAATGTGGTTCTAAGCAGAGAAGATGGCCTCCTTCCAACCACGTCCTCTCTGCAGGCCCTTGGGAGCTGGCCAGGCCCGGTGACCCGTGGAAGAGGTGATGCTGTGCCCTGGTGTCCAAGCAGCATGGCTTGGCTGAGGTTTCTGGGCTCCTTCCAGTGCAGAAACCCGTTTGCTTTTACCCTTCAATGTGAACCAGATGTGGGGCACCTCCACTCTGAAGGGCAGAGGCTGCTCCTGGGGGCCCCTTGCCACCCCCACTCCCACAGCATGGGGGCCACTCCCTGGAAGCAGCAGTCAGTGGCCTAGCCTCCTTTCCTCTCTCCTGCTCCCCTCACCCCCACACTCCATTCCTCATGGCACCCCCTGCATCTTCCCTCCCCACCAACAGGAAACGACACTGGACAGATCTCAAAAGTCCATATGTCTTGGACAGTCTCTCTAGGAATTTTCTGGGCTTCTAGTTTGCTCTATGTGTCATGTCCTTTCCGCTCAGCATTTTTGTAAAAAAATAGGAAAAAGGAAAATAAGAGTGAGCGTCCTTCTTTCCCCGGTGCTACCTTCCCTTCCCTTGATCTTGGCAAGAACTGTAATGTCTGCATGCACTCACGGATTCAGTGGGTTGTAATCTGTTACTCTCATTAGTTATTTTGATAATTAGTCCGAGTTTGGCCAGTGGGAGCCCAGTGGCTAATTGCTATGTCCTGTGCCAAGCCTGTCATTCTTTGAGCTCTCTAGCACAAGATGTTCTAGGCTCATCTCACACTTTCCCTGTCCCAGCCCTGCGAAATCAGTCATTTCTCCAAGGATCCTGGTTCATTTTAGTGCAAATGGTGTTTAGAAGTCAAGATCTTGGTGCTGGGTGTGCTCATTGCTACCAGGGTGAGGCTTCCCCATCGCTCTCAGGGGAGAAAACAAGGGAATGTAGGTGTGTGTGTATACACATCCACAGCAGAACACCCACAGGATGACATACATACAGACACAACTAGTTACATCTACGTCTACTTATTATTTTTAAAAATTGTGGTAAGATGCCCAGAACATAACATTTACCATCTTAAACATTTTCAGGTGTACATTTCACTGACATGAAGAACACTCACTCGTACAGCCCTCACCACCATCCATTCACAGAACTCATCTTGCAAAACCGAAACTCTATTAAATACTCATCTCTATAATTATTTTTGTATCTCTATATACTGAAAGAGTTCACACCAGTATGAGTTCACACCAATGTGTCTGATTCCTGTCCAACACCACGGACTTTGTCCCAACCTTCTCCTTTTCATATTTATAACTCTGTTCTCTGGCAGAGATGCTTTCCCCTCCCCATGTGGGCTCTGACTCCCCCCCCCCCCCAAGGCCATCTCCTGCATGGACAGCCTTCCTACCCTTCTCAGGCTCTGAATCCTTATGTTGGGCCACCCACACTCTGTGTCACCATGGCTCCCCACCCCCTCCCACTGTGGACATCTATCTTGCTCTGTCTCACCTAACTTTTAGGATTGAATTGTTCTAGAAAGGAAGAAGAAGGGGAAAGGGATATGAAGAAGAGCTATCAGTGTCATGACTTTAAAGATTTATTTATCTGAGAGAGAGAGGAAGAGCACATGCAGTCGGGAGGGGCAGAGGGAGGAGAGAGAATCCCAGGCAGGCTCCCTACCCAGTGTGGAGCCCAACACGGGACTCGTTCTCATGACCTTGAGATCACGACCAGAACCGAAATCAAGAGTTGGACTTTCAACCGACTGAGCCACCCCAGTGCCCAGTCCCATGATTTTTAAAACTAAATTACACAGATTTTACTCGGTTCTCACCAGTTGTTGGTACCACTGGCCTTTTTCCATCCCGGGAACCAATCCAGGATACCATGTTACAATTCAGTTGGCCAATCTCCTCCAACCTGTGACAGTTTCTGAGTCTATCCTTGTGCTTCTTTGTCTTGATACCTTTGAAGAATACATTCAGGTATTTTGTATAATGCTCCCCAATTTGAGCTTGTCTGGTGTTTTCTTGTGTTTAGACTGGGGATATAGATTTCGGGGAGGAATACCAAAGGGAAACCATTATATCATATGAAGGGGTGCATGATGCCAATGTGTGTTGGTTACATTTTAAAGGCAGAGAAACCAGGTTTCCAAAGCTGTCACTTGCCTGAAGTCCCACAACCACAGACGGTCAAGGAAGGTCAGAAGCTAGGCCAGTCTCTGAGCATTGTGCCGATTTCCTGAGTTTGAGAGTAAGGACTGGCCAGTGAAGGAGATGACAAGAGGCCCTTGGCGTTCCACTGAAGGGTGGGAGGAGGGGAAACTTCACATCCATATTAGGTCCTTGGGCCAGGGCTAATTCACCACCCATGGCCTCTCCCCCAGGACCCTGTCCAGTCTTGTCTTAAATTCCCTCTGTCTTGTGCAAGTGGCAATGAGGGCCCCTCTTTAAATAGATCTGGCAAGACCATCTTTTGTCCATTAGATGAGATTGTCTGGTCTTTGTGCCTCTAGCGCTGGGATGAAAATAGTCTGATAATTCAAAAAAGATGCGTTTTTCATGGGGGTTCAAGTTATACAAGAATCCTATAACCAAACCAGCTAGCAGTCATGTGGTCATCTGCCCCCCCCCAACCCCCCCTAAGGAGTTCCTGCCTGGTCTTTGGGCCTCTGCCGGTGGTTTGCTTATAGAAGAGGCCGTCAAAGGGAATGTCTTCTGGATGTTAGTGATGCTGGCTTTCCTTTGCCTGCTCTTGAGCTCTTTGCCTAGCACTTATCAACAAAATCACTGCATCAGAAACTCTGAAACATCCTGAAGTTTTAGAGTGGACGTTCCAAACATGTCCTCTGGGCAGTGGTCAACCAGCATATGTGTTTTGTTTGGCTCTCACTCAATTAAAAAAGTTTAAAATTAGTTCACAACATGAAAAATTCAGGAGCTCATCATAAAAGCCTGGATTTTGGCCTCTTTTGAAAAATCAGATGTGGCAATAGATGGTCCACGTTCCCACCTGGCAGCAAATGACCAGGACTGGGTAGTGGCTGCCCCTTTCAGATGTGGTACACATGCTCCCATTCACTCTCTTCCTTGCTATTCCCTACATTTCCATCCCTGACCCCATCTATGTGTATGGTCTGCCTGGCCTCGCAAGACGTTTGAGTCCACGATCCTGTGTTAGATTCTTGCAGTTCATTCATTCACTCTACATTTATGGAGCCCCTACCCAGGCCAGGTTCTGTGCAGAGCTCCAAGATCAACAGCATAGACACTGGGGATTCTAGAACTGAATGGAAAGTCCCTGATAAAATAAATCCTGTTGATGTGGGTGCATCGAAGGGGGGGTCCCCCAGCTCAGCCTGGGGAGAGTCAGGAGGAGGCTTCCTGCAGGAGACACACATCCCTGAAAAGCCAGTCACTGACCAAATTCAAGCAAGGTTTATAGCTCCCTTTACTCTGAGACCCCTGACCCCAGGCTGAGCCATCTGCCTGTCTGGATTTGTCCTGTAGTTGCCTTTGAATGGCTTCATCCCTCTGCTAATTTTTACAGCCTTTCTCCAGCAACTTCTCCTTTTCTGTGTTTATTCAGGACCTCGTACATCTGTGAAGAGGTCCAGAGAGTGTGAGAGGGACAAGTGCAGGACACCCAGCTGTGGCATAAGATGACATCATGGCCAGGATAGCCTATCCTGTGAGCGATGGAGGCTCCGTGCTTTGGAGTTTATTTAGGTTTCAAGAGGTTTCGTGAGGCAGGGATGGGGCACAAGCCTTGGAGTCAGATGTGGTTAAGTCCTGCTTTTGCCACTTACCCGGTACCTGATTGTGTCTAGTTGATTATACTCTCTGTCCGAGAGTCTGTTGGCTCCTCTTTCAAATGAGGGCAAATAGTTCTTATTTATTTTTTTTTAAGATTTTATTTATTTATTCATGAGAATAAACACACACACACACACACACGCACAGAGGCAGAGACACAGGCAGAGGGAGAAGCAGGCTCCATGCAGGGAGCCCGATGTGGGACTTGATCCCGGGACCCTAGGATCACGCCCTGGGCCAAAGGCAGACGCTTAACTGCTGAGCCACCCAGGGATCCTGAGAGCAATAGTTTTTATTCACAAGGTTGCTGTCATGAAATTCCAAGACTTTGGTTTGGAACATGTTACTTAGCTAACAGATACCGTTGTTTTTTTATTTTTTTAACACTTTTTTTTTTTGGTTGTTTTTTTTTTTTTTTTGGTGTATAGTTCTATGAAATTTTATTTTTTTAATGTTTTTTTTAATTAATTAATTTATTTATTCATTCAGAGAGAGCGAGAGAGAGGCAGAGACACAGGCAGAGGGAGAAGCAGGCTCCATGCAGGAAGCCTGATGTGGGACTCGATCCCGGGTCTTCAGGATCACACCCCGGGCTGCAGGCGGCACTAAACCGCTGCGCCACCAGGGCTACCCTCTATGAAATTTTATGATGCATGCAGATTCAAGTGATTATCACCACAATCCCACACAGAACTGCTCCATCACTTTGGAGCAGTTTGTGTTACCCATTCATGGCCACACCCTCTCCCAACCCTAACCCCTGGCAACCACTGATCTATTGTCCAACTCTATAATTCAGTCATTCCAAAAGTCAAATAGCATGTAACAATTTTTCTTTTGCAATCAGCATATATTAGTAGTAGTATCTTGAAAGAAAAACAGAGCTATTTTAAAAATGTGTACCTATACCAACCAAGCAAAAAGGAGCAAAACCAGCTTTAGAGGTAGGGCCTAATATTTTTTCTTTTTTTCCACCCCCAGCTCTATAGAAGTATGATTAACATATAAAAATTGTGGGGGTGCAGCCCTGATGGTCCAGTGGTTTGGCACCGCCTTCAGCCCAGGGTGTGATCCTGGAGTACCGGGATCGAGTCCCCCGTTGGGCTCCCTACATGGAGCCTGCTTCTCCCTCTGCCTGTGTCTCTGCCTGTGTCTCTCTCTGTGTCGGTCATGAATAAATAAATAAAATCTTAAAAAAAAATTGTGGGGGCACTGGAGTGGCTCAGTGGTTGAGCATCTACCTTTGGCTGGGGTCGTGATCCCGGGGCCCTAAGATCGAGTCCCACATCAGGCTGCCCGGACAGAGCCTGCTTCTCCCTGGGCCTGTGTCTCTGTCTCTCTCTGTGTCTCTCATGAATAAATAAGATCTTTAAAACAAAAACAAGGGACGCCTGGGTGGCTCAGCGGTTGAGCACCTGCCTTCAGCTCAGGGTGTGATCCCGTGGTCCCGGGATTGAGTCCCACGTGGGGCTCCCTGCATGGAGCCTGCTTCTCCCTCTCCCTGTGTCTCTGCCCCTCTCTCTGTGCCTCTCATGAATAGATAAATAAAATCTTAAAAAAAAATAAAAATAAAAATTGTAGGGGCACCTGGGTGACTCGGTCGGTTAAGTGTCTGCCTGCAGCTCAGGTTGTGATCTCGGGGACCTGGGTTCCAGCCCTGTGTTGGGCTCTCTGCTCAGCAGGAAGTCTGCTTTTCTCTGTTCCCCTGCCCCTCCCCCTCTTTGTGTTCTCTGTCTCTCAAATAAATAAATAAAATCTTAAAAAAAGAAAAAAAAGGTTGTAAATATTAAGGCCTACAGCCCTGATGATTTGATACATGTGTACCCTGTGAAATCTGCACGCCTCTTCATGACACCCCTGGATGGTGAAAGTGGGCCTGCAGTCTCAGGGCCCCTCGATGGCCTGTGGCCTGATGCCTCCCTCCAGACTCTGGAGCCTCTCCTACACCAAACTGCCCTCTTCCCTCCCATCCACAGGGAAGTGCCTCCTGTACTGCAGTGGTGTTCTGGAACCCCTGTACTTGTGTCCTAGGGTGCCCGCTGTGCCACCTGGTTTCAGGACCCTACCCACTTCACTGGCACCATGGACACGTGAAGATCGTGAGGCACGAGGGCACCAGGACCCTGTGGAGTGGCCTCCCAGACACCTTGGTGAGGACTGCCGGCCACTGCTATCTACTTCACCGCATATGACCAACTCAGGACCTTCCTTTGTGGTCGAGCCCTGACTTCTGACCTCTATTCACCCATGGTGGCTGGTGCCCTAGCCCGCTTGGACACTGTGACTATGATCAGCCCCTGGAGCTGGTGCGGACAAAGCTGCAGGCCCAGCATGTGTCCTACCGGGAGCTGGGCACCTGTGTCCGAGCTACTGTGGCTCAGGGTGGCTGGCGCTCGCTATGGCTGAGCTGGGGCCCCACTGCCCTTCGGGATGTGCCCTTTTCAGGTAGGAATCAGGTGCAGTGGGTGGGGTAGGGGAGCCTCTGGATGACACACAAGGTCTATGGTTAAGTCCCGATTTTACTATTATTGACTTTAAAGTTACCTTTCTTGGCCTTGAGTATCATGTGAAATGGGCCCAGCAGGCAGGGTAGTCACCCAGGTTTATCAGGAGAAGATTCCTGTAGAGGGCACGTTACAGAAACTGGCACACAGCAGGCAGTCCTCATTACCAGGAGGGAGGGGTTGTCACATTGTGTGGTAGTGGAAAATGGGAGGTTTGGGGCTACCCCATTGCCCCCTCAACTCTAATGAGTGTACCTCTGTGTCCCCCCAAGCCCTGTACTGGTTCAACTATGAGCTGGTGAAGGGCTGGTTGAGTGGGCTCAGGCCAAAACACCAGACATCCGTGGGCATCAGCTTTGTGGCTGGCGGCATCTCAGGGACGGTGGCGGTCATCCTGACTCTACCCTTTGACGTGGTGATGACTCAACGCCAGGTCGCCAGGTCGCGCTGGGAGCAGTGGAGGCTGTGAGAGTGACACCCCCAGGAGCCGACTCCACCTGGCTGCTGCTGCGGAGGATCAGGGCTGAGTCAGGCACCAGGGGGCTCTTTGCAGGTAAGCCTGTGTGTGTGTGTGCGCGCGCGCGCGTGTGCTTATGTGTGTGTGTGTGTGTGTGTATCCCCAAGTTCAGGAAGGATTGGGGCCTCCCCTGGGGTCCTGACTTCTGACCTCCTGCCCCTTCTCATTGCAGGCTTTCTCCCAAGGATCATCAAGGGAGCCCGTTCCTGTGCCTTCATGATCAGCACGTATGAGTTCTGCAAAAGCTTCTTCCAGCGGCTCAACAGAGAACAACCTCTGGGCCCTTAAAAGGAGACTGGACAAGGACCCCATCTTTTCCATGGATTGGGAGGGGTGGTGGGCAGAAGGAGACTGAGCCGAGTGCCTTGTCCTCAGCACTGAGGGAAGGGGCCTCATTTCCCTTCCCCCTCAACTCTGAGCCCCAGGGGTAGGAGACTACCCCTTTAGGCCTGCTCAGGCCCCCCAAAACAGCTTTCTTCCTGCCATTTCTCATTCTCAAACCCCAAGGATAATCACTATTCCACCACCACCCCTCACCCCAAGTTGAAGACCAAATCTAACTGACCCCTCCCTTCCCACTGTTTTCCTGTGTGTGCTGTACTTGGGTCTGCTCCCAGGAGCCACGAAACCCTGGGCCTGGTGTAGTCTGCACCCATCCCTGTTAATTCCTGGAATCTAAAGATGATGAACTTCTCTCTCAAAAAAAAAAAAAAAAAGCCCTGACATCCACTCAAGTTGTTCCAAATTGCAGTAGCTCATCCCTTTTTGTTGCTGAGTAATATGTCATTGTATGGATATACCACACTGTTCTATCCATTCACCTGTTGAAAGACATTTGATGTGTTTCCACTTTCTGACTTGAGGTGGTAAGTTTTATGTGTCAACTTGACTGGGCCCCAGGACACCCAGCTATTTGGTCAAATGTTATTCTGGATTTTTCTGAGGGTATTTCTGGATGAGTTTATAGTTTATTTATTTATTTATAAATAATTTCTACATGAAACATGGGGCTTGAACTCATGATCTCGAGATCAAGAGTCACACGTTTTTCTGACAGCCAGCCAGGCCCCCTATAAATTAGCATTTATATCAATCGACAGGGGTGCCTGGGTAGTATAATCAGTTGGGCATCTGGCTATTGGTTTCTGCTCAACTCATGGTCTCAGGCTCATGGGTCTACACTCAGGCTCATACATCAGGGTCTACACTTAGTGGGGAATCTGCTTGAGATTCCCTCCCTCTTAGCATCTCCCCCTCCCACTTGCCCTCTCTCTCAGATAAAAAAATAAACCTTTAAAAAATTAATAATAAATAAGTAAATAAATTGACTGAGTAAAGCACATTGTCCTCATCCAAGCAGCTGAAGGCCTGACTAAGACAAAAAGGCTGACCCTACTCCAAATAAAAGAGAATTTCTCTTGATTGCCTTGAGGTGGGATGTTAGTCTTTTCCTTCCTTTACATTGAAACTGAAACATTGCCTTTTTCTGGATTTCAGGATTTTGGACTCAGACTGGAATTACAATTTTGGTTCTCTTTAGTCTCCAGCCTATAGTCTATAGATTTGGGGACTTGTCAGCCTCCATAATCATGTGAGTCAATTCTTTATAATTAATACATATCTATATATAGCCTATTGGTTCTGTTTTTCTGGAGACTAATGACTAATATATGACTATCATAAATAAAGCAGTAAATATTGTTGTACAGGATTTTGTATAACTGCAAGTTTTTCATTTTTCTGGGATCAATACTGAGGAGTGAGATTGCTAGGTCTTGTAGTAAGTGTATGGCTAAGTGTAAAAGAAACTGCCAAATTGTTTTCTAGAATGACTGTGCCATTTTATACTCCTACTGTTCATCCTTTTAAAAAAATATTTTATTTATTTATTCATGAGACACACACACACACACACACAGGCAGGCAAGGCAGAAGGAGGAGCAGGCTCCATGCCGGGAGCCTGATGTGGGACTCGATCCCCAGACCCGGGATCACACTCTGAGCCAAAGGCAGATGCTCAACCGCTGAGCCACCCAGGCATCCCCTGTTCACCATTTTTATGATCTTACTGTATTGGTTAAATTAGCTGACTTTGAAATGGGCTGACATTTTGAAGGCTGGTCACATAGGGATCTCTGCCCACTTGAATTCTTTTTCCCTTTTGAAAAGATTTGTTCGTTTGTTTATTTATTTTAGGGTGAAAGAGAGACAGAGCAGGGGGAGGTCAGAGGCAGAAAATCTTTTTTTTTAATTTAATTTATTTATTCATGAGACACAGAGAGAGAGACAGAGAGACAGAGAGACAGAGAGAGACAGAGACAGAGACACAGGCAGAGGGAGAAGCAGACTCCATGCAGGGAGCCCGACGTGGTACTCGATCCCGGGTCTCCAGGAACACGCCCTGGGCTGAAGGCAGCGCTAAACCGCTGAGCCACCCAGGCTGCCCAAGGGAGAGAATCTTAAGCAGACTCCGCGCTGAGAAAGGACCCTGATGTAGGGCTTGATCTCACAATCTTGAGATCATGACCTGAGCCAAGACCAAGAGTCCAAAGCTCAACTGAGCCCCCCAGGCACCCCACCTCCGCTGAATTCTAATCGTGGCTGTCACAGGCATCCTTGTTTTAACTTTCATATTTATTAGCCAAATACAGGGGTCTGCAGGGTTAGAAATTTGAAATAACAAACCTGGCTGCCTCAGATTTTCTTGGCTGGCACTGGGTCTTGCCAGGCCTTTGAATCGGCTGGGTGCAGGGAAGGGTCACCAGGAAACTCAGGCTGCCGGACTCGACAGGAAGCGTGGGACGAAGCTTACTCTGGGCCTGGCTCGTGGTCAACCTGGCTGGGGCCTGAGGCTTCCAGGCCGGCTCAGTGTGCACCATCAGGAAACAGCCGAGGCTTTTCAATAAAATAAAGATAAATTCATAAACAAGGAAACTCTGAGCTCCTTCCTTTGAGAAATATCATCTTATAGCCTGCGAGAAAATCTACTTGCATAGCAATTATGACCATGTGTCCCTTGGGCTCTATATACCCATAAGTCAGTGACAGGTGGTTTTGAGGCTTTTTTTTTTTTTTCCTGGAGAAGACTTCTATGGAATCATTTACTGATGCTTAATACCCATGACCTTCTCCGTCCTCCCTCCCCACACACCTCCCCTAGAGTTAACATGGTCAGAAGTATTTTTTTAATATTTGTTGATTCATGAGAGACACACAGAGAGAGGCAGAGACACAGGCAGAGGGAGAAGCAGGCTCCCTGCAGGGAGCCTGATGTGGGACTTGATCCTGGGACTCCAGGATCATGACTTGTGCTGAAGGCAGACTCTC
This sequence comes from Nyctereutes procyonoides, assembly GCF_905146905.1. Classification (NCBI taxonomy): domain Eukaryota; kingdom Metazoa; phylum Chordata; class Mammalia; order Carnivora; family Canidae; genus Nyctereutes; species Nyctereutes procyonoides. The sequence continues at coordinate 46,949,779 of NW_026575020.1, read as the reverse complement.
AACCACTGAGCCGCCTACGATTGTTATTATCTAGCACTGCAATTGTAAAGATTTACTTATTTATTTTAGAGAGAGAGAGATTGAGTGCACAGGGGGAGGGACAGAGAGAGAGAGAGAGAGAGAGAGAGAGAGAGAATCTCAGACTCTCCACTGAGCATGGAGCCCAACAAAAGGCTTGAGCTCATGACCCTGAGCTCCCTACTTGAGCTGAAATCAAGACTCGGACACCTAACTGATTGTGCCACCCAGGCACCTCACCTAGCACTACAATTTTAACACATTGCATTTTAGTGTTGAGTAGACTCAATAAGACATCATAACTGAATGAACCTTTCTAGTTTATGTTATCATGCTGGATCTACCAGTAACCTTTATTGTATGAGCAAGTGAACTATCATCCCTATGTTATCTTTCCCGGGAGTAGGACCAAGATTCATAACTACCGAGGCACTTTCCATAGGTCCCATGGCTAAAAGTGGTGTTGCTGGGCCAGGAAGCCAACAGTCTGAGTGCTGGTTCAGGGCCTCACCCTCATTCTAGCCCAGAGCCGACCAGCACAAAAACCATGAGCCATGTGTGGCCACTGAGCCTTGAAATGTGGCTAGTCCGAGCTGAGATGTGATGCCAGTGGAAAATATGCAACAGCTTCTGATGACTTAGCATGAAATAATAATGAATGTAGAATAACTTATGAAGGATTTTTTTAAAGATTTTATTTATTTATTTGAGAGATAGAGCATGAGAGAGAGAGAGAGAGAGAGCACAAGTAGGGCAGAGGGGCAGAAGCAGAGGGAGAAGCAGACTCCCTGCTGAGCAGGAAGCCCTACGCAGGGCTCCATCCCAGGACTGTGAGATCATGACGAGCCTAAGGCAGATGCTTAACTGACTGAGCCACCCAGGCGTCCTACTTATTAATTATTTTTAATATTTTTTACAAAATGAGATGATGTTTTGGATATATTGGGTTAAAAATTTTTTGTAAAAATGAGTCCTGTTTTTTTTAAAGATTTATTTATTCATTGAGAGAGAGAGAGAGAGAGAGAGAGAGAGAGCGTACACACATGTGCGAGTGAGCGAGTGGGGGGAGAGGCAGAGGCAGAGGGAGAGCCCTAAGCAGACTCTTTGCTGTATGTTGAGCCTATAGCTGCAGGGCTCGATCCCAGGACCCCGAAATCATGACCTGAGCCAAAATCAAAAGCTGGACACTCTGACTATCCTAGTGCCCCAGTTTTTGGATTTTTGAGTTTTTTTTTAATGTGACTACTGGCAATGTGAGTTACACATGTCTCACATTGTGTTACTACTGGACAGTGCTGTCTAGACATACCACAGGCATTTTTTTAAAAAATACAGTTTTAGATATATGATTTCATTATCTCCTAAAAGCATTTATATCCCTAGTGTCTGCCTTCTAGATGGCATTCATATGGATTTCTCCCTCCCATCTTTAAATGTCACCCTTCTCTGATAAATTTTGGGAAAGGGAACTTGTCTCCTGACTGCTCCTAAGCGCTTTTCTTCTTCCTCTCCTCCTCTTTCTTCTTCTCCTTCTACTCCTTCTTCTTTTAATTTTTAGAAAAAAATTTAAAAAAGATTTTTTTCTTCTCTGTATCGTTCCAATTTTAGTATATGTGCTGCTGAAGCAAGCACTAAAAAAATTTTTTTAATCGCTACACTCAACATGGGTCTCAAACTCATGACCCAGAGATCAAGAGTCATGTGTTCCACCAACTGAGCCAGCCAGATGCCCCTAGAATTTTTTTTATTGTAGTTAATATACACAATGTAAAATGTACCATCTAAACTATTTTAAGTATATAATTCATTTGTATTAAGTGCTTTCACAGTATTATGAATCACCACTATTTCCAGAACTTTTTTTTATCATCCTAAATAGAAAATCTCTATCCATTAAACACTAACTCCCCATTCTGCTGCCCTAGCTCATGGTGATCTCAATTATATTTTTTCGTCTCTGTGAATTTGCCTATCCTAGGTACCTCATACAAGTGGAATTGTAATATTTGTCCTGTTGTATCTGGCTCATTCCACTTAGCATAGTGCTTTCTGGTTTCATCCACATTGCAGCATGTGTCAGAATTTCATTGCTTTTTAAGACTGAGTAATATTCCACTGTATAGATACACCACATTTTGTTTATCCATTCATCTTTTGTTTTTAAGACTTATTTATTTATTTATTTATTCATTCATTCATTCATTCATTCATTCATTCATGATACACACACAGAGAGAGAGAGAGAGAGAGGGGCAGAGACACAGGCAGAGGGAGAAGCAGGCTCCATGCCGGGAGCCCAATGTGGGACTCGATCCCGGGACTCCAGGATTACGCCCTGGGCCAAAGGCAGGCGCCAAACCGCTGAGCCACCCAGGGATTCCCCATTCATCTTTTTTTAAATCCATTCATCTCTCTCTTTTTTTAGGATTTTATTTTTAACTAATCTCTACGCCTAACGTGGGGCTTGAACCTACAACTCTAAGATCAAGAGTCGCATGCTCCATTGACTGAGCCAGCCAGGCACCCCCTAATCCACTCATCTTTTGACAGATATTTGTTTCCACCTTTGGGCCAGTGTAAACAATGCTGCTGTAGACATTGGTGTACAAGTATCTGTTTGAGTCCCTGCTTTCAGTTCTTTGGGGTATATACCTAGCACTGGGATTGCTGGATCATATGGTGAGTCTCTGCTTCAGTTTCTGAGGAACCACTATACTGTTTGCATAGTGACTGCACCATTTTATATTCCCTCTAGCAGTGGACAAGGATTCCAAACGAATGGTTATCCTTTTTTTTTTTTTAAGAGAATGAGAGATGGGGCGGGGGGGGAGGGGAAGGTAGAAGGGCCAAAGGGAGAGCGAGAGAGAGAATCTTAAATAGGCTTCATGACCAGCACAGAGCCTAACATGGGGCTCAATCTCCCAACTCTGAGCATGACCTGAACTGAAATCAAGAGTCGGACACTTAACCAAGTCACCTAAGTGCCCTGAGTGGTTATCTTTTAAAACATCTTTATCCTAAGTTCCAAATTAATGCATACCCATTATAACATATCCAACCTGTAAGAAAGAATTGAAAGTTCGATGTTCTTTGGATGGAACTCCACTGAGAGTGACCCATCTGATCTTCGTGTCTGCTTATACATGGAAGGCTGTGTCTCCATTCTCCATTCTTGTGTCCCACTGTACCCCAGTCCCTGCACAGGGGCCTCATTTTTTAAAGATTTTATTTATTTATTTGAGACAGAGAGAAGGGAGATAGAGAGAGAGAGAGAAAACACAGATGGGGTGGGAGAAGCAGACTCCTCACTGAGCAGGGAGCCCCACGTCGGGCTCCATCCTAGGACCCTGAGTTCATGATCTGAGCTGAAGGCAGACATCCAACTGAGTGAGCCACCCAGGCACCCCCACAGCAGGCCTCTTAATACAAAGCAGAACCTATGGTTTCCCCACCTGGAACCCTATATGGACCTCCCAACACACTTTGTATTTATCCCAATCTGGACGTTGGCACCTTGGCATGGCTGGCACCTAGTGTCTTCCCCAGCTGCATCTTCCTCTTTCATTCCGCTTTGGCCACACTAGCCTCTTTGCTATGGCTCAACACCCCCTGAGCTTGTTCCCACCTCTGGATATGTATGTGTGTTTGGTGTATGCAGAGCTTGTTACTGGGTGCCCCCCCTCTCTCGTCTGAGACACCTGGCATGAATGTCCTACTGCTGTCCAGATACCGATCCACTCAACCGGCTCCCTTTGTCAACATAGCTTTTACCACCAACTGCCTTACATGCTATATGCTCATTTTTGGTCTCCCTGACTGGAACGTAACCTCCAATAGTGTAGGGGCTTTATTCTATTTTGTTCTTCTTGTCCTCCCACTGCCTAGAACAGGGCCTGCAAGTAGTAGGGGCTCATTTGTTAGATGTGTCTGTTTGTTAGGAACATGAATAAATGAATGAATGGATAAAATACATCTATTTTTATTTACAAATATTTTAGTTATTTGAAATACAACTGTATTCATATCTGTCTGCAAAAGGAGCAGAAATGATTGCACAGCAAAGGACTGGTTATTGGGACATGACTATGGCCGCCTTACAAGTAAATTCGAGGCGATTATGCAGGTCTGAAACACGAAGGAGCCTTTAAAAGCTTCACATTCACTGCAGAGCTCATTTGTTCTCTGCAATCAAGCGTATGTTTTGTTTGGCCACGGGATAAAGTGCTAAACACTCTTGATGCCATACTGCTGCCTGTAAAACTGGATTTCTGACACAGGGCTCCAGCTTCATTTCCTCATGGTCATCGTGGGAGGACAAGCATTGGAGCAACCTCCAAGTCGTACTCCCATATGCTGTCCTGAACCTCCTCCAGGGAGAGGCTGGGGGAGGGACAGAGCAGGCCACAACCTCCAAAGTAGGCTCTTCAGAGTGTGTGTGCGTGTGTGTGCACCGTGTGTGTGTGTGTTTAATTAAGTATAATTCATGTACCATAAAACTGACCCTTTAAAAGTGTATGATTCAGTACTTGTAGTATATTCAGAGTTTTGCAATCAGCACCCCTGATATCAGAACATTGCGCCACTCCAAAAAGAAACAGCAGACCCACCAGCAGGCTCTCCCCATTTCCCCCTCCTCCCCAGCCATAGGCAGCCACTCATCTGCCTTCTGTGTCCATGGATTTATCTATTCTGTATATTTTATATAAATGGGATCATGTAATACGTGAACTTTTGTGTCTGGTTTCTTTCACCTACATAATGCTCTCTAGGTTCACCCACGCTGTAGCAGTTAGGAGCACTTGATTCATTTTTATTGCCAAATAATATTACGTGGATATATCATTTTTTTAAAAGATTTTATTTATTTATTCATGACAGACACATAGAGAGGGAGAGAGAGAGGCAGAGACACAGGCAGAGGGAGAAGCAGGCTCCATGAAGGGAGCCTGACGTGGGACTCGATCCCTGTTCTCCAGGATCAGGCCCTGGGCTGAAGGCGGCGCTAAACCGCTGAGTCACCCGGGCTGCCCATATTTTGTTTATCCAGTCATTGGTTGATGGAAACTTGGGCTATCTCTGCTTTTTTGACTATCATGAATAATGCTGCTATGAACATTTGTGTACAGGTTTTTTATTTTTATTTTTTTGTGTGTGTGTATGGGTTTTTATGTGGACATATTATTTTTTAAAGGTTTTTTTTTTTTATTCATTTGAGACAGAGAAATACAGAGAGAGAGCACATGAGCAGGGGGAGAGGGAGAAGCAGACTTCCCGCTGAGCCACGAGTGGACATGGGGCTCGATCCCAGGACCCAGAGATCATGACCTGAGCTGAAGGCAGCCGCCCAACCATCTAAGCCACCCAGGCACCCTGACATATGTTTTTTTTAAATATTTCATTTATTTATTCAAGAAAGAACAGGGGGAGGAGCAGAGGGAGAGGGACATGTCTAACACAGATCCTGACATGGGACTCGATCTCAGGACCCTGAGATCACGACCTGTGCCGAAATCAAGAGTCAGCCACTCAACTGACTGAGCACATAGGCGCCCCTTATTTGAGCAACTTTTGATATTTTGCTATATTTGCTTCTGAGTTTTTGTTCACTTTTAAAGAAATGAGGCATTACAGATAAGAGTTCACCACCATTACTCCTGCTATGTAATTCTCACCAATCTTGTTCCCTTCTCTAGAGGTAACTACTCTCCTGAATATTTAGGATGTCTTCATAATTTTACAACATATATGGCATCCACAAATAATATCTAGAGTTGTTGTTTGGGTTATTTATTAACTCTTTAAATTACATGTATATATTATGCTTTACCATGCTTTCAAGTTTATGTTTTTGAATTTTTTTTCCCTAGTGATACATATAGCTCTAGTTCTTTTTTTTTTTTCAAAGCTCCTGCATGGTATTGCATTGTACAATTCTGCTGCAATTTATTTATCAGTCTCCTAGTGATGGATATTTAAGCTGTTTGCAACTTTTTGCTCTTACAGACAGAGTGGCAATGTGCATTCTTGTTTATGCCTCCTTGGGCAAGTTTGTGAGAGTTTGCTAATGGTGTATAGCCACAAGTAGAATTGCTGGACTGAAGGATTTGTTCACCATGGATTTTACTAGCTATGTTCTTCAAAGTGGTTGCACCAATTTATACTCTTGCCAGCACTGCATGTGAGTTCCCATTTCTGTACATCTTTTGCCAATGCTTGACATTGCCAGTCTTTTAAATTCTTGCCAACCTGAAGGATGTAAAGTGGTCTCTCAGGGTTGTTTCAATCTGCATTTCCCTGTTAATGAGTTTGGGGACTCTTCCCACATGCTTTTGGCCATTCTCTGGGTTTCCTGTTAAAATCCTTTGCCCATTTTCCACTTGGGTTGTTTGTCATTTCTTCTTGAGTTTATGGGAGTTCTTTATATCTTCTGAAAATGAATCTTAAAGTCTGTGGCTTTTTTTCCTCTGTGAATACAGTCTTTTATTTTCTTTCTTTTGGTACAGAGGGCTTTTTAAAAAAATTTATAGTTTCTCCTATTTGTGTCTTATTTGAGAAATCTTCTATTCCATGCTATAAAAATAATCCTCCCTATTTTTTTTTCTAAAAGTTTTCAAGTTTTGCTTCCACATTTAGGTCTCCAATCCATCTAGAATTTATTTTTGTGTATACTATGAAGTAAGGATCTAACTATTTTCTCCCATGTGGGTAACTAATTCTGCTAGCATCACTTTTGAATAGTCCAGCTACCTTCCCCCCCACACACACTGATTGTAATGTCCCCACTGCCATATATTGTTTTCATATGACATGGGTAGTTTCTGGCCTCTCTGTTCTGTTCCCTTAATCTCTGTTTCTCCCTGCACACATACCATGCTGTCTTAATCATAATAGTATGACAGTATGTGGAAGGGCAAATACTGCTCCATTGTTCTCTGGATATTTCTTACCTTTTGTTTTGATCAAATTTAATAAGGAAACCTATTTTCGGGGGTGCCTGGATGGCTCGGTTGGTTAGGCATCTGCCTTCGGCTCAGGTCATGATCCCGGAGTGCTGGGATGGAGCCCTGCAGCGGGCTCCTTGCTCAGCAGGGAGCCTGCTTCTCCCTCTGCCTCTGCTGCTCCTCCTGCTTGAGTGCTCTCTCTCTCAAATAAATAAATAAAGTCTTTAAAAAAAAAGCCTATTTGAATTTTTGTTGAAGTTGCATTATAGATTATAAATTTATTTGGGGGAAAATGGCATCTTTACAATTTTGAGTCTTCTTGTCTCTGAACAGGTTATATTTCTCCAGTTCTAAATATAGGTCTTATGTCCTTCAATAATGGTTGGAGATTTTTTTCTCCATAGAGGTTTTGAATACATTTTGTTAGATTTATGCTTAAGTATCTTAGAGCTAGTGTTGAACTGTATACATTTAAGGTGTACACAATAATGACTTGACTTATACATTGCAAACTCATTACCACAGTAAGTGTATTAACATCCATCATCTCATAGGTACCAAAAAAAAGGCAAAATTTTTTTTTCTAGTGATGAGAACTCTTTGGATCTTTTTTTTATTAATTTTTTTGAAGATTTTATTCATTTAAGGGGTACTTGGGTGGCTCAGTCAGTTAAGCATCTGCCTTTGACTCAGGTCATGATCCTGAGGTCCTGGGATTGAGCCCTGCATGGAGCTCCTGGCTCAGCAGGGAGTCTACTTCTCTCTCCCTCTGCCTCTCTCTACCCCCACTCGTACTCTCTCTCTCTCTCTCTCTCTCAAATAAATAAATAAAATTATAAAAAAATATATTCATTTGAGAGAGATGTGGGGCTCAATCCCAGGACCCAGAGATCATGACCTGAGCCAAAAGCAGATGTTTAACCAACTGGATCTACTTTTTAAACAACTTTCAAATATACTACACAGCAGTGTTAACTATAGTCATCTGGTAGCTTTTTAAAGCTATAAAATGCATCCCGTAGGCCAACACTCTGACCCCATAGGCATTGTCTCCTAACTGGCCCTGTAACTAAACCTTCAGCAGGCCATTCCACCTTCCTTCAAGCCAATTGCTTCTGAGTGGTGGGACATGTGTTAAGACCATGAATTCTGTGAATGTGAGCCCCCATTATGCTTCTTTTGCTTTACAAGGGTTCTTTGGCTGGAGATGCCATTGTGTGGACAGTGATGGATAAGCTATTCTGTAGATCCCCAAATGATGGTACTGGCAGAAGCACTACAAGCAGGGAAGATCACCTGAACCTAGAATATGCATCTGTTCCTGTGAGGACAAAGCACAGCCCTGTCCATGAGTCCCATATAATTAACATGTTCCCAAGGGGCTGGCTGGTCCCTCCACCCTGGAAATGATGCCATGTTGGAAAGTAAGTTTTGACCTCTGTTTGCAGAAAGGGCAGTAGACAGTGGCAGTAGACAGATCAGCCCAGGTAAGGGGAAGACTAGTTGTTGAGTCCGTGCATGGACTCCAGTCCAGCTGCCATGGCCACTTTGGCTGTTCGCTATTGAGGAAGCATTGGGATGCTCGGAGAAAGAGCCCAAAGGATATCCACAGGATAAGTCATCCTGTCTACCTCATTTATGGGCTTATATATGGGCATTGTTGGGCATACATGTGGGACATGAATGTCTTCACACTCTAGGCCCATTCCAAAGGGTCGAACCACGTCTCTCTTCCCTCCAGAATCTCCTTGTCACCAATTTTCCAGTCTTGTTCTTTCCAAGCCCCTGACCAGCCAGCCAACCCATTAGCCACTGCCAGTGAATCAGCGTGGATTCATACCACAGACCGTATTCGATTCCACACAAAGAGGACAACCACATGTTTGATCTGAAATTCTGCCCACTGAGATTTTCCTTCACCACTGTTGTTCGGGGCCATGCTTGGGTGGGATGCAGCACAGTAGTCATCTGCTTCCTGCTGAGGTCAGCATGCTGTACTGACTCAGCCAGAAACCAGGCCTACTGGTTCTTCTTCCTCCTCTGTTAACTGGTCATAAGGAAATTGCCTTGAGTCTCCAGGTATGGGTAGAGGGAGAGATGGAAGAGCAGTAGGAGCTCTTTGTCCTCGCTTATATAGTTTACTTCTGACTTCTGGACCCTCTCAGGCCTGGATCCAGATATAACCAACTGCATTTTGTAAGAGGATGCAGGAAAGCTGCTGTGCATGTCACTTTGTGTCCTGTGGTGAAGTGTTCACACTGTACTCAGGTCCAGTAACAAAACAGGACCTACTGTTCAAATGGAGAACAATTTATTAGTAGATGAGGGCGTGACCTTCTCCAATTTATCATTCTTTTGTTGGGCCTTGTCAGCGCTCCTTAGAGTATCTGTGTTGGCCAGAGATACTTCTGGTTGCATTAGGCGTGCTAGGTCAAAACGCCCCAAGGCAGGGCAGCCTGAATGGTGGCCTGGACTATCACGGAGTCCTTTCAGGCCCCATCACAGCAGCTTTGTGTAGGTCACCCAGAGTAGCATGCCCACTTGTGGTACATGCCATCTCCAAAATTCAGAAGTCCCGCTCACCAGGCGTGCACCTTTTGCTTCATGGTGGGCAATGCATAACACAACTTGTCCCTTACCTTGGAAGAGATGTTCTGGTATGCCCCAAACTGTTGGATCCTAAAAACTTCACAATATGGCAGGCTTTGAAAGTTATGGATTTCTCTCCCACCCTCTTAGAGGCATGTGACTTAGATATCTGGGGTGAATACTATGTACAGCTCATCAATATAATGGACCAGCATGATATTCTATGGGTTATCAAGGTAATTAAAGCCTCCTGGACTAGATCAAGATGGGAGAAAGATAGCTGATGGAGTCCTAAGGCAAAACAGTAAAGATCATTTGTATTGACCCTGGCTTCTAAGTTTCTTCACTGATAGGTATGGGGAAAAACATTTTTCTGCAAACAACAAAACAAAACCACCCAGAAACAGAGTCATAAATACAGAGAACAGAGTGGTGGTGGCCAGAGGACAAAGGGGCGTGGGGAGATGGTGAAACTGGTGAAGGCAATTAAGAAGTATAAACTTACAGGGGTGCCTGGGTGGTGCAATCAGGTAAGTGCCTGACTCTTGATTTCGGTTCAGGTCATGATCTCAGGGTCCTGAGATGGAGCCCTGAGTCAGGCTCCATGCCCAGCTTAAGATTCTCTCTCCCTCTCCTTTTGCCCCTCCATGCCTAAAAAGAAAGAAGTATAAATTTTCAGTTATAAAGTAGTTATGTCAGAGAGATGAAAAGTACAGCATGGGGAATAGAGCCAATAATGTAATAATGTTGTATGGTGACAGATGGTGACCGTACTTGTGGTGGTGAGCACTGAGCTATGTGTAGAAGTGTCGAACTACTATGTTGTACATCTGAAACTAATATAACATTGCATGTCAATTATACTTTTATACTTCTACACTATACTATACTTTTTTAAAAATATTTTTTAATCAAAGATTTTATTTATTTATTCATTAGAGACATGAAAGAGAGAGGCAGAGACATAGGCAGAAGGAGAAGCAGGCTCCATGCAAGGAGCCTGACGTGGGACTTGATCCCAGGACTCCAGAATCTCACCCTGAGCTGAAAGCAGATGCACTTAACCGCTGAGCCACCCAGGTGTCCCTACTTCGGTTTTTTTTTTAAGTGTTTTTCTGGTGAGTAGCTGTGTATTAGGTGCCTAGCATTGCAGCTCTGGTGGGCGCAACTGGCACCTGCTTAATTAGTCTCCTGACATTCTCTGTGTCCACAGGGGGCTTATGCCACTCACGCAGGCATGCTCTGGGGGCAAGGGGTAGGAATGGCTGTCCCTGCATCTTTCAGGTCTTTGCTGGTAGCGCTGATTACTGCACTTTCTTTAGGGTGTAGAGCTGGTTTTGGCTTGACATCTTGGAGGGGGGCCATTGGGATCAGGGAATATTCCACAACTTCTACTTGACCATTCCTTTTTTTTTTTTTTTTTAGATTTTATTTATTCATGAGAGACACACAGAGAGGCAGAGACGCAGGCAGAGGGAGAAGCAGACTCCTCACAAGGAGCCCGACATGGGACTCGATCCCGGGACCGGGATCCTGCCGCAGCCAAAGGCAGCCGCTCAAGCGCTGAGCCACCCAGGAGTCCCGTCTACTTGGCCATTCTTACGCTAAGACCCTCACTGCCTGGGTCAGAGCACCGCTGTGGGGATTCTGTCCCTTAGGGGGTGTGTTATTCTGTGGATTCTGTGGCTGCTGTAACAAACAGTAACAAATTATGTGGCTTAAAACAACACATATTTGTTATCTTAGGGTTTTGGAGGTCAGAAGTAACATGGTCTCACCGAGCTCAAATCAAGGTGTTAGTAGGGCTGAATTTCTTTCAAGAAAATGGGGAAACCCATTTTTTTTCTTTCTCTTTTATTTTTTTAAAGGAAAGATTGGTTTATTTATTTATTTATTTATTTATTTATTTATTTATTTATTTATTTATTTTTAAAGGATTTTATTTTCAAGTAATCTCTACACCCAACATAGGGCTCGACCTCACAATCCTGAGACCAAGATTTACATGCTCTACCAACAGCCAGCCTCCCCTGGGGAAATCCACTTCTTGCCTCTTCTAGCTCCTAGAGACCATGTGCATTATTTAGCTTGTGGCCTCGTCATCTTCAAAGCCAGCAATGGCTGGGCAAGTCTTTGTCCCATCACATTACTCTGACATTGAATCTTCTGCCTCTCTTTTCCACATTTAGGGACCCTTGTGATTATGTTGGGACCACGTTGTCTAGGATAATCTCCCTATTTTAAGATAATCTGATTAGTGGGCTTCATTCCATCTGCCACCTTGATTCTCCTCTGCCATGATCTGCAACATATTCTCAGGTTCTGGGGATTAGACTGTAGACATCTTTGTGGTAGGTAGGTAGACCTACCACGCTAAGTGTATGTCTTCCTGTAATACATTCAAGGACTAGGGAAATAATCACAGGATACTAGACTTGGGTCACGATTCCATTTGCACCTGGTCTCCATAAACTCTTATTCTGACCAGTAGACCACAGTGGTATTTAGGGTCTCCAGAGACATCAATTTAGAATTTAGAGCCAGTATTTAACAACCCCTAGAAAGTCTGGGTGTTTTCTCTTCCCCAGTGCACAGCCACTCTGGTAAGTGGCCCTGAGACCCTCTAGGAGGGTTTGGGGAAAGATTCACAGTATATACATGTGACTGCTTCTCCCTCAGTCAATGGGACTTTGGTCTGTGACCTGGTAGGTCTGGGAACTGCAAAGGAAATCATGAATCCCTATCATGGCAACGAAAGTTGCAAGATAAAGGAAAGACTGGTTTTTTAAATTTGTTTTTTATTTTTTAAGGATTTCATTTTTAAGTAATCCTTTCACTTGAGTTCCTGCCTTGCCCCCCCACTCCCCCCCCCACCCCGACCTGGAATTTTTCCTCCTTATGTCAAGTGGCACCTTAAGAGGTGGCTTATCTACTTAATTCCCAGGAACCCTGTGATCAGTTGGCTATCACTGGCAGTACACCCTGATTCCCATTCCCCTCTGCTGTTTATGAAGAAATTGTGCCATGTGATATCTGACAAACACCCACCTGACCTCTACCCTTCTGGGATTTGGCTACTTTCTTTTTTTTTTTTTTTTTTGGCTAATTTCTTTGTAGTTTCCCAGACCTCATTTCCAGCCTACAATGATAGTCACCACAGAGCTCCTGAAAGACAGTGGTGCCCCTGTCACAATGCATTTGTTAACATCTTGATGAAAAGAATGTCCTCCAGGCCTTAGGGTGAAGGAAGGGAGATATGGCTGGGAGTGGCTGAGAGGTCACATATAATCGATTCACTTGAGCATTGAACATTCCTATTCCTTTGGGCTTTCAGACTCCTTCCTCTACACTTAACATGCCAGGGATTTTTTGGCATCTCAACCTCATTAACTTTAGGTCGCTATTAAATCCAGTCTGAATTAGCCATTGTAGGAGATTATTCATGCCTAACTCCAAAGCCCAAACCTGAGTGAGTATATTCATGTCAGCAAATTCAGCCCAAGGAAGCCTTGTATTTACCCTCCTTGGGCTATGATGTGTAGAATCCATTTCCATATATGCTCCCAAGACTCTTGATTTGAATTGGCAAGGTTCTGCAACTCTTTTTTTTTTTTTAAATATTGTATTTATTTGAGAGAGAGAGAGAGAGAACACACAAGCTGGGGAAAGAGGCAGAGAGAGAGGGAGAAGGAGAAACAGACTTCCCACTGAGCAGGGAACCTAGTGTGGGACTTGATCCCAGAATTTGGGGATCATGACTTGGGCCACATGAAGGTAAATGCTTAACCAACTGAGCCAACCAGGTGCCCTTGGTCCTGCAACTCTTTCTGTGTATAGGCTATCACCTTCTCGCAGAGGACTTGAACTTCCCCATCAGATGTGTTGGGATCTAACTCTCCTTTCGCGCCTGGGAGATTGAGGAGGAGATTTGGCATCCCCTCTGTGAAGCAGCTGTCCTGAGTGGTCACTAGAGCCTCCAGGGCAGTGAAATGTCAAGTCCCTCCAGACAGGGAAGGACCACCTGAGCTGACAGGGGAGGTTCAGGGAATTTGAGAGTTCAAGGTTTCTGCTACATGTACAGTGAGGCCGTGGGCTCTGTCTTCAGCTACATCTACTCTGCAAGGACAGGAGATGAGGGCTTCTTCAAAGCTACCACCAAGCCTTTCTCACTGACCACTGCATTCTTAGTTCGACAACCGTGACTTTCAATTTTTCCTTTTCCCAGTGTGTCCTCCTCAGGACTGCCAGAAGAAGCCAAGTGACCACGATCAGTGAAACGAGCAAAATTGTTCTAGTAACTAAGGGCCCGAGTCACTGCAAATACTGGTGCCTTATCCACCAGCTGCCTCTCGTCCTTGCTACTGCCCGTAAGCTGAGTGATTATAATGCCGCTGATTTCACGGGACACATTCCATGCCCATCATTCCCTTCAAGGAAATTATGGTTGCTCTCCTCAAATATATGAGCAGTCTAATCTCAGGATTCCATCTGAGGGGCTGCCTTTGGCACTGGGCCACTCCTGGTCCCCACTACTAGCAGGGAACAGGTGGCACACTCCAACTGGGCGATTTGAAGAGAGTTTAATGAGAGGAAGGTGAGGAAAACAGCAAGGAATAGCATAGAATGCCAAAGCTGGTAATAGAGGAATGCTTTCTTTGCCATGCCTGGGCCTGAAAGGGAAAGGTAGTAATGATCACTGAAGTCCAGGGATGGAGAGGTCTGATAGGAGCCGTGACCTTCAGGGAACAGATGCAGCTTCCCCTCAGGCTGCTGGAGGAGTCAGGGCCCATCTGTGCCCTCTGCCCCTCCTCCTGTCTTCTCTTGGCACCCCCACTGGCTGGGCCTATCAGAAGCCAGAGGGAGAAGGCCCACTGACATGATCCTTGGAAGACAAGATCCAAGGACAGAGAGTAGGATGGGGAGAGGTGAAGAGTGGATTTGGAGGGGCAAATGTCCAGCCAAGCTATTATTATCATTTTGATGTTTAATAATCCTTGAATTCCAGTGATAAATCTTACTTGATATTTAATTTTTTAAATTTTTTACAAGATTTTATTTATTTATTTGAGAGAGAGAGTGTGCATGCGTGCACAAGAAGGGGGAGGGGCAAAGGGAGGAGGAGAAGCAGACTCTCCACTGAACAGGGAGCCCAATGCAGGGCTGGATCCCAGGACTCCAGGGTCATGACCCAAGCCAAAGGCAGCCGCTTAACCAACTGAGCCACCCAGGCTCCTCCCCCTTGATCATTTTAATTTCGTTTTTATTCCCTGATGAATTCATTAGGCAAGTATATTGTTAAGATGTTTAAATCTGTTGTTTATTTTCTAGCCAATTAAAGGAAGGGTTTCCCCAGTTGCAATTAGTTTTGGAAGAAATGTCCTTGTGCTAGGGCACCTGGGTGGCTCAGTGGCTGAGTGTCTGCCTTTGGCTCAAGGTTGTGATCCTGGGGTCCTGAGACCAAGTCCCATATCAGGCTCCCCACAGGGAGTGCAAAAGCCCAACTTTTGCACATAATACATACATACTTTTGATTTTTTTTTTAAAGTAATGCCTGAGCCAAATGCAAGGCTCGAACTCACAACCACAAGAGTCACATGCTCCTCGGACTGAGCCAGCCAGGTGCCCCTAGAAAGTCATACTTTTGCAGGGTATGCTGGGGTAATGAAGCCAGTTGCTTGGAGCAGGAGACGTCCTTCACGCTGGGCCTCCCTGGCTGCCCAGCGGTATTTCAGACTCATCTGTCATCCATTTGCCCCTAGATGTGGCTTTTATGACTACAGTCTGGTCTATAAAATGTGAAGAGAAATGATGTGTTCAAGCCCCAGGCGGTGCCCTTAGGAAAGGTATGCCCCGCCTCCCCTCCCTTCCCTTCCTGCTGCGGGGAATGGGAACACAGTGGGCTTGAACCACCTCAGGCCATCCCCTGGGGAAGGGGCAGCAACAAGAGAGAAAGAGCCAGAATCCCTGACAACTAATGACTGCTAACAGAGAGACTTTGGAAACTTCACTCGTTTAAGCTACTGTTTCTTTGGCTCCTACTTGATATATACCCTGTCAATATATGTCGACTTTACTTTATTACTTAAAACGTTTTTTTTGTGTGATGGTTATTTTTTAAATCACAAGTAACGAAAAGCAGGCCTGGATCAAACGTGGACCCGAAGCAGGCAGCCTGCAGCTCTGAGGCAGCTCCTGACGGAGCACGGATTTGTAGAAAAGCCTGGACGCTGGAGTCAGACAGTCCTAGCTTCAAATCTGATTCAGCTAATCACGGCCTGTGGTCCCTCATGGGTCTCAGTTTTCTTATCTGTAAAATGCTATGAAGATGCAATGAGCCGTGATTACTCAAGCTTCTAGCAGCGTCCGTAGCCCTGAGCAGGCCCTGCCCTCTGTTCCTATGGTGGCCTTGGGTCTCCTTCTCTGCCTCCCTGTCCCTCCTCATGTTCTGCTCTCTTGTTCTTTCTTTTTTTAAAAAGATTTTATTTATTCATGAGAGACACACAGAGAGAGGCAGAGACATAGGCAGAGGGAGAAGCAGTTTCCCTGTGGGGAGCCTGATGTGGTACTCGATCCCAGGACCCCAGGATCATGACCTGAGCCAAAGGCAGACGCTCGGGATCCCTGGGTGGCTCAGTGGTTTTGTGCCGCCTTCAGTCCAAGGCCTGATCCTGGAGACCAGGGATCGAGTCCCATGTTCCCATGTCAGGCTCCCTGCATGGAGCCTGCTTCTCCCCCTGCCTGTATCTCTGTCTCTCTCTCTCTCTCTCTCTCTCTCACAAATGAATAAATAAAGTCTTAAAAAAAAAAAGGCAGACTCTCAACCACTGAGCCACCCAGGTGTCCCTCTCTTGTCCTTTCTTTCATGTTTTGGGTTGCTTCTGTCCTAAGCAGGAATCCTGGGACCACCAGTGAATTTTTACCTATAGTGGCCTTTCAGAAAGTCTGCAGCCATCCCTGGCGAACCTGCTGTTACTTCTCCCTCCATCTACAAAGATTCTCCTTCAGCCCACTGAGAGATTCTTTCTTTCTTTGCAGGCAGAGAACTCCAGACGGGCAATTATGACTAAGCCTGACTTGATGGCCTGGCTCTACCTCTCTCTCCCCTTCCCCAGGAAGCCCGGGACAGGGAGCTGGTGCCCTGGGCCCCTCAGCCAGCACTGAGGCACAGCCGGCAGGAGGAGGGCGACTGGCCAGGACTGGGCCTTCGACATGTCAGGTCTTAAAGGAAGGTTGCCCACTCTTGTCTGTTCTGGGGTTTGCAGTACATTTTTAATATTTCCTTGGGGAATGTATGAGGGAGAAAAAGAAGAGGAAAGGAAACAAGAACAAAAATACCACTTACTCCCTGAGGGAGCAGAGGCCCCGGCTCCGGCTCCGGCTCCGGCTCCGAGCGCCTCTCTCAGCAGGAGGATCCCCACTTCCTGTGGTAGCCTTGCTTCTCAGGCCTCGGTTCACCCCAGCTCCGAAGGTCACAGATCACCTCACTCCTCCTGAAGAACTCAACCTTTTGTGCAACCACATAAAGGTAACCAATGTCTGGTGGCTTGATGGGACAGACTTGCAAGGTCTTCCTGCCTTTTGATGCACACCATTCCTGAGAGCTGAGCTGGGCCCCTGCGGATGAGAGGACCCTTCAGACTTCCTGTGTGTCTCCACACTCAGACTCTTGGGGTTTGTGGTCTGAGATGCTGGCATGAATATTGTGTTCTACAAAGTGTCCCCTCTGGGTCCTAGCAGACCTTTGTGCAAACCACCTCTAGCTGGACTGAGCAGGAGCGTCTGAAAGGCTCTTGACCTTGCCGCCTTTAGCAGAGAATGAATGGATGGGTGGATCTGAGAGCATGAAGGGAACCGCCTGTCTGGGGCAGCGGTGCAGGATGACCCTCTGCTGAGCCAGCCCCTGCGCTCTATTCTGGCACCTGGGAGCTGGTTCCAAGTGTACTCAGACATCTCTCAAGCACTCCGTTTCACTAAGGGCTGACATATGTCACCGTATTCTTTTTTTTTTTTAAAGATTGATTGATTGATTGATTTATGATAGAGAGAGAGAGAGAGAGAGAGAGAGAGAGGCAGAGACACAGGAGGAGGGAGAAGTAGGCTTCATGCCGGGAGCCCGACATGGGACTCAATCCTGGGACTCCAGGATTGCGCCCTGGGCCAAAGGCAGGCACTAAACCGCTGAGCCACCCAGGGATCCCCTGTCACTGTATTCTAATCCTCCTCCCACTTACAGACAAGGAATCTGAGCCTCAGTGAGGTTAAGTGACTGCCCTGCCAACACAGGGAGGTAAGATTGGAACCCAGAGCTGGTTGACTTGAGGACCAAACTACTTCCCCACAGTTGCATAAGGTGTTGGCGAAGTCAGGAAACACGGGAAACTCTTTTCTTTTAAAGTCACCTGGCTGGGGTGCCTGGGTGGCTCAGTCGGTTAAGTATCTGTCTTTGGCTGGGGTCATGATCCTGGGGTCTTGGGATCGAGCCCCGCAATGGCAGGGAGACTGCTTCTCTCTCCCCCTCTGCCCCGCCCCCTGCTCATGCTCTCTCTCTCTCTCAAATAAATAAACAAATTAAATCAATCTTAAAAATAAATAAATAAAATCACTTGGGTGAGGTCATGCTAGTCAGGTTTCTCCACTATCAAGAGTCTCTTTTCTCTCACTTTCCAGCTGTGCTTTTTGGGAAGGAAGTCACTCTGCACAACCAATGGGTAAGGGTTAGGTACCAGGGAGCCTTGAGGGTGGAGTATGTTCATAGATTATTTGGAATTTTTCTGCATGGGAGATTTATATTTTGTTCTCCTTCATTCATTTATTCAATTACTTATTTTTTAAAGTGTATGCTACTTACATTTTCAAATAATAAGCTCGTTATGTTTTCAGATGAAATACCTTTATTTTTATTTATTTATTTTTATTTATTTGAGACACAGAGAGAGAGTATGCAAAAGCTGGAGAAGAGGCAGAGGAAGAGGGAGAAGCAGACTCCCCGCTGAGCAGGGAGCCTGATGCTGATTTCGGTCCCAGGACCCTGGGATCATGACCTGAGCTGAAGACAGATGTTTAACAGCCTGAGCCACCCAGGCGTCCCCCAGATTGAAGTATCTTTACATTGAAATTATTGAGTCTGTTAAGATGAAAAAAAAAAAAAGTACAATAGATGTACCACAGAATGTCCAGAAGTTCTGGAAACAGGGAAAGTCGTGTACTTACTGTGTATTCTCCAGATTAGTAATTAGATTCACTGGTTTAAATGTAGAGGCATTATGGGGCACCTGGAAGGCTCAGCCAGTTAAATGTCCGACTCTTGATTTTGGCTCAGGCTATGATCTCAGAATCGTGATCTCAGGGTCATGAGATTGAGCCCTGTGTCAGGCTCCATGCTCCATGGGGAATCTGCTTGAAGAGTCTTTCTCTTTCCCCCTCCCTCCTTTGAGTCTCCCCTACTCACTCTCTTTCTCTCTCAAATAAATAAATAAACAAATAAATAAAACCTTTTTTAAAAAAATGTACAGGCATTATACGTGGAAAGGCGTTAAAAGGCTGACTTCCAAAAAAATGGAACATATTATTTGAAAGTGTTCATGACATACTGCTTAAACCTAAGTTTATCCTGCCTCCTGACTTTTATAGCCACGAATGGTGTCTCCCCTAGCCTAGCCAAATCCCGCCTGCCTGTGAACAGCTTCTTTCACTCAAGGGTCCATCTCGCTCCCAATTCTGTTCCTTTGAGGACACTAGGACCCAGGTTCCACAGACCGGGGGTGGAGAAGGGCCTGGCAGCCACCTCATTTGATGAAAAATCAAAGAATCTAGGGAGAGGTTGTGGCTGGCTTCAGACATGCGATGGCTGTGCTGAGTGGGAAGCAGTCAGTTATCTTGAGCTAGACTCCTTTCCTGGTGGATAGTTCTGTGCCTCCCAGGCACCCATTCCCTGTCCTGGCAATTGTTTCCAGGGTAGGCATGGAACCTAAGCAGGCCCAGCCGATGAGAATGTCTGTAAGTATGCATTCCAGAAACTTCCAGCTTGACCTTTGTGAAACTGTGAGAAGGGGATCTCCAGCAACTCAGCCAGGATTTAGCTCCCTTCCCCCTACCAACACCATGATTCTGGGAATAGGGTGACCAACCCTCCTGGTTTTCCTGGGACTGTCCCAGTTTTCAAACTCAAAGTCTTATGCCGTGGGAAAACACTCACTCTTGGGATGCCTGGGTGGCTCAGTGGTTGAGGATCTGCCTTTGGCTCAGGTCATGATCCCAGGGTCCTGGGATCGAGTCCCGCATTGGGCTTTCATGAATAGATAAATAAAATCTTTTTAAAAAAGAAAAAAAAAAGTTCACTCTCAGGCAAATCAGGAGGGCTATTCACTCTACCACGGAGAATGGTTTCTTTGCTTTCCATTTCCAGCCTCTAGAAAGGAAAAAGTGAGTTCGTGAGTGAGTTCGGAGCAGGGTGAGGGGAAGTTGTAGTGGGGAGGGGCTAAGCCAGCCAAAAGGTGGCTCCTCCTGGGGGAATAGTTGGCAGAGCATTGAGCAGTGTGGATGCCTGCTTGGGGCTCACCTTCAGACTGTCCTCAAGGTTACTCCATTCCTTCCATCAGGGAAGACCTCTTGGTTTCTTAGTTTACAGGAAATATACGGAAGGATGTAGATATATATACACACTGACATGAAGGGATGCTCACAATCCATTCCTTAAGCACAAAAAGCAGGTAGGAGAATGCTTTGCACCATCTGTGCTCTTTTTCTGTAAATAAATAAGTTAGAAGCAGCCTGTCGGGGTGGCACCTCCTGCTATCTTTAACCTCTTATCAAAGACAAACTTAAAGACGCTTGTTTTGGTTTTCAGAAAGGAGGAAGAAAATACTGCAGCTTTTATTATAATAATCATAATGCTCATAATAGCATTCCAAGCTTTGAATTGCTCACTGCATTTCCCCCATAAACATAAGGCCCGGAGTTTGTCTGGAGATTGCTGTGGTCACACAGCGTGTTGGGAGAATTTTCTTGCTTTTTCTGTTCTTCTGGGAACTTGAATTGGTGCATCTGCCCATTTCCATGCTGAGCACTGTGTCTGTGGTTCTTTTCTTAAACAGCCAAGTTGCTTTCCATCAAAAGTTTCCTGGCATGGGTTTTATGACATTCATGCCCTTTGGCCAAAATGCAGAGGCCAAACTTTTGAGCCCACCAACGCAGAGCTCCTGTGAAGAGTCTGTAGGAACTATTTCTCTCTCTCTCTATTCTGGCTGCAAAGTAAGATTTCAGGCCACAACCTCCGTGGTCTGGAACCTAGACCACCTTAACGGAGCTGGGAGATCCCTCTGCTGGGCGCCTGAGTGTGAGGTCCCAGGGCTTAGGCAGTTGCTTCCTTGTCCACTCCCAGGGAAGGTACAAAAATCAGGTTTCCTGGAGACCTCTGGGCGCTGGCCTTCTGGACCATGTAATCTCTGATCTCAAATCAAGGAAGACAAGATTGGTAAAAATGACTTGCTAAAAAGCTGCTCCCTATGACAGTTCCTGCAGAGCCTTAAAGCCAGGTGTTCTTTTCTCTCTCTGGCACTGGTTTTTCCTCCCCGTGGTGGCAGATGCAGTGCCGGGACATGCTACCTTGCCAGTGCTCACTTTCTCACCCACATCATCCCCAGGGAGACACTGGCACAGAAGCAGGTTAATCTTCTAGCCCGCCCGAGCTGACTGTTGACTTGGCATGAGCATCACCTCTCCATCACCCAAGCTGAGAACCCCAAAGGAGGAAACACCTGTTAGCCCTGTCTTAGGGACGGACGGGCTGTGAATTCCCCAAGATAGAGAGTGAGTCACTACAAGACTGTGGAGCGGAATTTACTCATCCCCCAGGAATGGACCCTTGGAAGGCTCCAGAATGACTAGCCTCAAGTGTTCTGTCTCAGGCACAGGGCATTTTCCCCTGAACCATGTCTGCAGTCACTTCCTCTCTGGACACATCCTGTTTCTGAGAGCAGGCAACTTGCCAGGCAGATCGCAGCCTCTGCTTCTGGGAGCAGACGGGCGGAGACATCCTTCCTCTAATTTCTAGTACCTAATCCCATCTTCCTTCCCAGTCAGAGATATCAATCAGCATCTCCGCTTTTCCCAGGTCCCTGCACGCCAGGAAGGGAGCGTACAGAAGGAGCATGTTTCTTTTAGCAACTCCAACTTATTGGAGGTGCTTAGAAACCACTGCTGATTCGTCACCAGCTCCTCAGGCACAGGTAATCTGGAAAGGATCTAGGGCAAGGACCCATCCATCCATTCGCTCATTCACACAATAAATATTTATGGATTACCTACTGTGTGCCAAGCCCCATTCTAGATGGGGCTGGGCTGCAGAGGTAAACGAAACACAAAATCAATGTCCTCATAGCAGTTACATTCCACTGGGAGGGACCACTGATAAACAAGATAAAAAATTATGGCATGTGAGATAGTGATAAATGCGAAGTGGAGAAAACAAAGCTGGGAAAGCAAATAGGAGACATTGGGTATGAAGGGAAGTGTGAAATGTTCAACAAGGTGACTAGAGAAGTCCTTGCTGGGAAAGGGAATCCTGAAATAAGACTTGAAGGAGGCAAGAGAGACAGCAGTGGAGGAAATAGCACTGTAGGCAGGGAAGAGCAAGTGCAAAGGACCTGGGGTGGGAGTGTGCCTGGACTGCCTGGTGAACAGGGGAAAGGCCAGAGTGGCTGGAGAGGAGTGAGAAGGAGAGAAGCACAGGAGTTGAAGTCGGTCTAAAGGGAACCATTCCACGCTGCAGCCTGTGAGTGGTGATATGGACTTTGGCATTCACCCTGTGACATAGGAAGCCGAGTTTTACTAGTGAAGTGACAGGATCTAATTTATGTTCCAACAGGATTTTCTTGTGAACCTGCATGGATAGTAGTAGCCTGAAGAAGGTGAGGGCAGGATGTGGAAGGCAGGAGATCACCAAGGAGGAAACTGTACGACTTTAGGGGAGAGATAATGGTGGCCTAGACAGGTAGAGACTGGTGTGCTGAGCAGGGACTCCAGAATATTCTGAAGACAGAGCTCACAGGAAATAGCCTGACAGACAGGATATGGTGCATAAAAAATATATATATAAGAAAAAAAAGGGCAACACCAATGTTTTCAGCCCAAGTAAATGGAACAATGGATCTACTATTAATTAAGAAAGGGACCCTTGCAGGAGGAGCTGACCCAGGGCTTTTTTTGGTTTGGAGCCATAAAAAGTTTGAGATGCTCAGTGGACATCCATGTGTTGAGATCCTGGCTAGAGATACAAATTTGGACTCATGGTTGTAATACTGGCACTGGTCAGTTGGGTTTTATTTCATATGTGAACATTTAAAAAATGTAATCTTTAAAAATTTCCAAAGATGTGGTCAAATTACACCTTCAAATGATTTCCCTTTTCATTCAGATTAAAAAGCAGAGTTTGAAGACCATTTGGTGGTATCCATCAAAGCAAAAACTGCCTGGGAATCCCGCAGCTCAATACTTACTCAACTGAAATGTATACTTACCGGTTCTAAAAGATACAAATGACGTGCTCGTAGCAGTACTATTTGAAATATCCCCCAAACTGGAAACGGTCCAAAGGTTGATCAATGATAGGTTAGAGGGACGCCTGGGTGGCTCAGCTGTTAAGTGTTTGCCTTCAGCCCAGGGAGTGATCCTGGAGTCCCTGGATCGAGTCCCACATCGGGCTCCCTACATGGGGCCTGCTTCTCCCTCTGCCTCTGTCTCTGTGTCTCTCTTGAATAATTAGATAAAATCTTTTTTAAAAATGGAAATTGGAGAGACGAATTGTGATATATTTACATACAGTGCAATGCTACCCATTAATGAAAAAATTGAACCATGACCATGCATAGCAACATGGACAAATGCACAAATAAAATATTAAGCAAATAAAGCCAGACACCAAAGACTAATACTGTATGAATCCATTTGCATGAAGTTCAAAAACAGGCAAATGAATCTACAGTAACAGAAGTTGGAATAATGGTCATCTTTGGGAGGATAAGGACAAAGGGGGCATGAGAGAGGCTTCAGGGTTGCTGGCAATGTTCTTTTTTTTTTTTTTAAAAGATTTTATTTATTTGAAAGAGAGAGAGAAGAGACAGTGGGGAGAGGAGCAGAGGGAGAGGGACAAACAGACTCCATGCTGAGTGCGGAGCCCAAATCGGAGCTGGATCCCACAACCCTGAGATCACCACCCAAATCAGGAGTAAGACGCTCAGCTAACTGAGCCACCCAGGCGCTCCATTGGCAATGTTCTATAGCCTAGTCAGGGTGGTGGTTACAATGGGTGGGGCCAGTTGGTGAAAATTCGCTGAGTTGTACATTTATGATTTGTGTACTTTTCTCTACATGTGTTATATTTCCATAAAAATCTTATACAAAGTCCTCATCAGAAAAGCCCCATGTGATAATGGCACTCCCTCTGCCCCACCCCCCCATTTCTGGCTGAACCCCAGCTCTGCTCACTCTACTCTTACAACACTTTACTTATTACACTTCACTGATACACCACTGTTGGTTGTTCCTCCCTTGAGGATTTTGTACTTACAGCTCTATCTGCTCCCAGATATCCAGGTAGCTCACTCCCTCACCTAATTAATTCAAGTCTCTGCCTGAACCTCCTCTTATCAGAGAAATCTCCCCTTATGAACCTATGTGAAATAATATCCTCCACCATTCCTGTCCCCTTGGTCTTCTTCCCCCCCCCCTTGGTCTTCTTTATCTTGTCCAAATATGTATCACTGTTTTACATATTATGTGCTTGTTTGTTCATTGACTTACTGTCTCTCACTAGAATCTAAGGTCCACGAGAATACATATGTGCTTTTCTGTTGCATCTCCATTGCCTACATTGGGGCCTGGCATATAGTAGGTGCTCAGTAAAGATTTACTGGAGGAATGAATGCAATAGACAACAACAAATAAGACAGATGTTATTGTTGTTCTCATGGAGAAAAGAGTGGCTCAGATCTTTAAAAGCAGTATAATAGTCTAGCTAGCTCTGAGGTAGGAGTTGTGTATTTTCATAGGATGTAGGGCAGGGACTGGCCTATAGAATGAACTTGCAGTTAGTGATTATTGTGTTCTGTATTTATTTATTTATTTACTTACTTATTTTAAAGATTTTATTTATTTATTAATGAGACACACACACACACACACAGAGTGGCAGAGACACAGGCAGAGGGAGAAGCAGGCTCCATGCAGGGGGCCTGACATGGGACTCTATCCTGGGTCTCCAGGATCAGGCCCTGGGCTGAAGGTGGTGCTAAACCGCTGAGCCACCCGGGCTGCCCTATTTATTTATTTTTTAAAAAGATTTCGCTTATTTATTTATTTGAGAGAGAAATAGAGGGGGGTGGAGGAGCAGAGGGAGAAGGCCAAGCGGACTCCACACTGAGCATAGATCACAACCCAGGGCTCAATCCCACGACCCCTGGACCACCACCAGAGCTGGAACTAAGAGTCGGAGGCCCACTGGACTGAGCCACTATTGTGGTCTTTAAAGCAACATTTCTGAGCTTTGAAATCTACTCCCTCAAAAAAAAAAAAAAAAAAAAAAGAAATCTACTCCCTCAGAACTCCTGGGTGGCTCAGTGGTTAAGCACCTGCCTTCAACTCAGGGTGTGATCCTGGAGTCCTGGGATCAAGTGCCACATCGGGGTCCCTGCATGAAGCCTGCTTCTCCCTCTGCCTATGTTTCTCTCTCTCTCTCTCTCTCTCTCTCTCTCTCATGAATAAATAAATAATTTTTTTAATAAAAAAAAGAAATTTTCTCCCTCAAAGAAAGAATGAAGATAATTAATGAATGAATGAATGAACATTTTTAGCCCCATGTGTTTCCAAACCATAGAAAAGAGACTAGATCCAAACCTATCAGCAAATTCTTGAAATCAGGTGTGTGCCTGTCCGTGTCCCTCCTGAGTAGACGTAACTGCCAACACCATCAGTTTTTTGGAGCTCACTAAATTGTACCACATTTCTACATCTTGACAAGACCATTGCATTCTGAGCAGCATCTCTAGGACATCAGAGCTCCCAGTGTGTGGGGACTGGATTTGCCTTGCTGAGTAAGCAACAAGGGAGGGCAATGAAGGGTTCTAGATAAGAACTGAAGGCAGGGCTCCAAATCTGGGGAGGAACATGGGTACTGGGGGAGGGAACCAAGGAGGACACATCACTAGTTCTATAGGATGTAGCTGCCCAAGGATGTATCTTGGGCTGGTGTCCCAACTGGGGGTTTCACACTCATTCATACCTTTACCAGTGACCATCTCTGCCCTGTTCTTAAAAAGATGTGAACAGTTGGCCAAAGCTTGCATTGAGTTGCACCTGTAGCTGCCCAGCTGTGAACCCAATGTGCTGGTCTCCTGGGCGCATGAGAGGATCACAGGATTCAAAGGGTTATGTGACTGGTAATAACCCTCCTCCTGCCTGTTGGGTCTTTTATCCCACCAGTTCACATACCTTTTCAAACAGTATTAACCTCCCCACAGCCCCAAGTGGAAGCTGGAGATGTTAAACACAGCATTCCTTGTTTAGTTGGGAGAAAAGAGGCAAGAGCACTTCTAAGTGTCTTGGCTTGAGGGCACACACAGTGAGTCAGCGATGTCTCCCAGGAGGGGAGTCTGGAGTCCTGTCCACAAGTGACATGTTTTACTTTAATCACCACCCCACCCAATGCCTCTGGTCGCTTCCTTCACAACTCTGTGGTGTCTGTTACCACTCCTTCATCAGCACACCCTCTCCCAAAAACTTGTTGGAGTTTTCAACCATGAGATCTTTTTCTTCCCTTTTTTTTTTTTTTTTTTTGGCCTTTGTAGGTTTGTCATCTTTTTTATTTCTTTGCTATCATTTTAGCGAGGTCTCCTGACGCAGAGGAGCAAAACCCAGCTGGACAATCTGCCATCATTAAAAAAGTAAATTTGAAAATTATACTTGATACCACCACTTTACAGAAAATCCTGGGGAAAAAAAGGTGAGGGAAATCTCTTGTCTCTCACCCCAACAAAACAATGTTATGATTCTGGTGTACTGCTCATGTGATTCTTTGCTATGCATGTTTTCAGACTGTGGTCATCTTCTTGGTTTGCATAAAGTTTATGTCCTTCCTTTTTCACTTGATATTTGCATCAGAAGCATTTCCCCTGCGTTTTGACATAATCTTTATAACCACTGCTTTAAAGGTTGTACACTATTCCATTGGGGAGATTTACAAGAATACACTTTAGCCAGGATACTATTGTTGGTCTCTGTTGCCAAATATTTAAAATGTTTCTGGTATTGATTCATAAACGTAGTGGGGAGGGGCAATAAAGTAGGGTGTCTACACCTAGTATTTCTTTTTAACTAGAAAAAGTTATCATTTGAATGTTGCCAGTAAAATTTACTATAAGGGTGTAAAATTAATGGGAAAATATAGATAATTAAAAAAGTAGTGTTGGGGATAACCGAGTAGCCATCTGAGGTGGGAGAAAGGGGAAAACTTAGATCCACTTTTTAACTAGGATAAATTCCAAATGCACCTCAGTATTTAGATGTCAAGAAAGAGAAAGAAAGAGAGAAAGCAAGAAAGTAAGAAAGCAAGAAAGAAAGGAAGGAAAAAACTGTAAAAGTACTTGAAAAATCCAGTGGAGAATTTTTTATTATTTCGTAAGTGGAAATTTTGTCCAAGTATGAAATGAAGTCCAGAATCCATAAAATAAAAAGTGGATAAATATGATTACATAAAAATCTAATTTCTTCATGGCAGAGACCATTGTGCATGCAGTCAAAAAACAAAAGACAAACTGGGAAGTATATTTTTAATGCCTAATATAGAAAGGACTAATCTCCCTAATGTATTAAGATTTCCCACAAACTGGTGAGGAAGCAAGCCAATAATGGAAAAATGGGCAAAAGACTATGTATAGATAATTTACAGAAAGGAAACACAAATCATCCTCAGATATATGAAGAAAATGTTCACTTTTTCCCATCATAGGACCAATTCATAGAAAAACTACCCCGTTCATAACAGTTTTGATTTTCCTGTTTGGGAAAGGCTGAAAATGTAATTCAGCTTCGTGATAAAGAGCCTGCACTCAGGCTTAAGGAGCCTGGGCTTGAATCCCAGCTCACAGTTATTGGATGAGTTACTAAATTTCTATGGAGAGTGAATTAGTGATACCTACTAAAATTTAAAGTGTGGTTACCATTTAATTCATTGATTTATTGTGAGTAATGATGCCCCTTTGTGATATTGTGATTTATAATAAGAAATACACACTTGGAGGGCACTGGGTGGCTCAGGTGGGTAAGCAGCCAGCCTTTGATTTTGACTCAGGTCATGATCTCAAGGTCCTGGGGTTGGGCCCTGTGTTGGGCTCTGCGCTCAGTGGGGAGTCTGCTCCAGCATTCTCTCTCTCTTTCTCCCCCCCAATGCCCCTCCCGCTGTTTGCGCACGTGCTCTCTCTCTCTCTCTCTCTGTGAGAAATAAATAAATAAATAAATCTTAAAAAAAAAAGAAGAAGAAGAAATATACATTTGGTCTTGGTCCAGGTTTTCGCACAGAGCTCCTAAAACCCATGGAATTTCCTAAGTAATGAGAGAGGGAAAGGTATCTTTTGTTATGTCAGTGGGGTGTCTTTTTGGGTGACACCTAAGAATGGAGGCTGGCTGCCTAGAGACCCCACCATGTGATTGGAAGTTTAGATTTTTCAGTTCTATCATGTGATCTTCTGCACCAGGGGCTAGAGAGGAGCTGGAGATTGAGTTCCATTACTCATGGCCAATGATTTCATCAGTTATGCCTTTATAGTGAATCCTGCATAGGAACCCAAAAAGAAAGGGTTTGGAGAGCTTCTGGGTTGGTGAACACTTGGAGATTGGGGAGAGTGGCACACCTGAAGAAGGCACAGGAGCCCCACACTCTTTCCCCATCCTCTTGCCCCACACACCTCTTCCATCTGGCTGTTCCTGATTTCTATCCCTTTATGATAACCTGGTGATCTAGTGAGTAAAATGTTTCTCTGAGTTCTGTGAGCCACTCTAGCAAATTAATTAAGCCTAAGGATGGTTCTATAACCAGTTATCAGAAGCACAGGTATCAACCTGGACTTGGACTGACATCTGAAAGGATGGGTAGTCTTGTGCGACTGAGCCTTTAACCCGTGGGCTCTGATGCTATCTTCAGGTAGATAGTATCAGAATTTTTCTTAAAGATTTTATTTATTTATTCATAGACACAGAGAGAGAGACAGAGGCAGAGACACAGGGAGAGGGGGAAGCAGGCTCCATGCAGGGAGCCCAACATGGGACTTGATCCTGAGTCTCCAGGATCACACCCCAGGCTGCAGGTGGCGCCAAACTGCTGCACCACCAGGGCTGCTGGATAGTATCAGAATTGAATTGAATTGTAGGATACCCACCTGGTATCTAACCATTGCTCGGTGGCATGGGAGGAAAACCCTCCTCTACACATTGGAATTTGGGTACAGCACAATGTGACCCTTACAAGGGTGTTTGCTGCATTGTTGGTTGATTAACAAAAGATTGAAAACAACCTAATAAGGGATTGATTAAATAAATTAACAATATATCCAATTGTACACTGATATGGATGATAATTAAAGAAAACAAGTTGTGAAAAAAGATTACATGTTATCAGTTTCTATAATGTAATACTGGCTTGTCTCTAATATTGTCCCTAAGTGGAGATAGGATTGGAGAATGCCTTTTCACTGTATACCCCCTTTGTATTTTTTAATTTTTTAGTGGAATTTATTTATTGCCTATTCACAGAAAAATAAATAACATACATTTTTTTAAAATTAAAAATTGAAGTTTCCAGCAGTGGGGCTGATCTTTAGAAAGACCCCCTCAAGGGGCTTGCTCTACTGGTTAGGTAGACGTAAGGCAAAGAGCACCCCGTACTCTGGAGGCTTCCAGAATGTGGAATGGGAGGCCACTCCACCCAAACTCCTTAGAGGGTAGAGCTCGAAAGTTGGTGGGGAAGGGTGGGAAATTCTGCCCTTTATGAGGCTTAGTGGTATTAGAATCTCACTGAGTTTCTGAAGTACATGGGGGCTGGAGGAGGAAGTCATCAGGGTGGGCCAGGGAAGTGCTGGGGTTGGAACCCAGACCTGCAGAAATTAGGAAGAGTGGCCAGCCTATGCCAAGTGTCCAACAGCCCCCTTCCAACTGTGACCTCGTGGGACAGCTGCCCCAGCAACCATGGCAGAGATGGGTTCCCTTTGGAAGGTGATTGATTTTCTCTTTGGAAAAGCCTCTCGGGAGAAAAGATAGCAATATGTCTCCAGTCATTTCAATTTTAAGGAAACCAAGTTCTTAATTTTGTACCTGATGCTGGAGAAGCATGATAAATTGGTAATGTTTATTTTTTTAAGATTTTATTTATCTATTTATGAGAGACATAGAGAGAGAGAGAGAGAGAGAGAGAGAGAGAGAGGCAGAGACATAGGCAGAGGGAGAAGCAGGCTCCAAGCAAGGAGCCCAATGCGGGACTTGATTCTGGGACTGCAGGATCACACCCTGAGCCAAAGGCAGTCGCTCAACCACTGAGCCACCTAGGCCACCCCAAATTGGTTGTGTTTAAATAATATAATGATTATCAACTTTCTGCTTAGTGATTTCTACTTAGTGATTTCCCACATTGCATATTATTGTATATTATTTATTTATATGGTATATGATTTAGTCGCTTAAATCTGACTCTGAGAAGGGCTATGGAGTTAAAAGGTATGGACATTTTACATATGACTTTGTCAAAGGGTTACATCCAATTTATATATTTCCAGTCATGTAAAGGACAATGGGTTATTCCATATGAAGACTTACACATTAATGTTCCTAATCAGCGAAGAGTGGAAACATTTAAATGTTCACAAATGATGAATGTATAGACAAAAATGTGGCATATCCTTATAATGAAATGTTATTCAACAATGAGAAGGATTAAAATGGTGACACATGCTACAACATGAATGAACCTTGAAAGTATTATGCTCAGTGAAAGAAGCCAGTCATAAAAGACCACATATTGTACATCCATTTTTAAAAAGGTTTTATTTATTTGAGAGTGAGAGAGAGAGAAAGGCAGAGAGAGAGAGAGAGAGGTTAGAGCACAAGCAAGGGGTAGGAGCAGAGGGAGAGGGAAAAGCAGACTCCCCACTGAGCAGAGGGCTGTCATGGGGCTGGATCCCAGGACCCCATGATTATGACCTGAGCCAAAAGCAGACACTTAACTGTTGAGCCACCGAGGCACCTCTTGTACATCCATTTATTTGAAATGTCCACAATAAGCAAATCTGTAGAGGAAAAAGGTAGATTGGTGGTTGTCTATGGCTAGGGGGCGGTGGCGGGGGAAGTGACTGCCAATGAGTGTAGTGTTTCTGGGGTGATGAAAATGGTCTAAAATTAGAAAATGATATGGTTGTACAACTCCAAATATGCTAAAAAACCACTGAATTGTAACTTGAAAAGGATGAATTGTAGTGTATGTGAATTATACCTCAATAAAGCTACTATGAAAAAAAAAAAAGGCAATGAGTACTATGAAACCCTGACCAATATGAGGTTGTTTGTTGTGATTTTTTTCCTGATTTAATTAGTGAGAAATATTTTAATATTTGAATAACTTAAAGATTTTTTTGAAATTAAAAATTTTTTCTTTATGAGCTGTATGTGCAAGTACCCTTGCCTATGAATCTTTTGGGTTATTGGGTTTTTTTCCTTGTGAATTTATTTGTTACCTACATAATAAAAAATATTAAAGCTTTCCTAATCACATTTGGAGACAGAGTACAGTCTGTTTCTTTTACTCTTACGTTAATTTTTCTTGGTAATGCATAACTTCAAAAAATAATTTTATAGGGTCAGATCCATATTTTTTTTCCTTTTGTAATTACTTTATTATTTTGTAATTACTTTTATTGGGAAGTTATTCTCTGATGGAATTAATAAAGAAGAATAAGAGTCAGAAATAACGTTGAATTGGCAAATAAATGAAAGGCTGATTCTTTGAAACACTAAAATAATCTGGTTATCTGGTTAAGTAAAACAAAACAAAACAACCTCAAAACCCATAAAAACTAGAACTAGAAATGAGGAAGAGAATATATCAGATGGGAAGAAACCCCTTAAAAAAATTAAAACATATCATGTTGAACTCAATTCTAGTAAATCTTTAATTATTGATGAAGTGAAAATTTTTTTCTAGAGAAATATAAATTTCCAAAATCGATCCATGACAAAGTAGTGTATCAGAATAAGCAAACAGATATGGAAGAAAATGATTATGTACGTCTTTGAGGAAAAAAAATCACTTCTAAGAAAATCTCTAAGTCCAGAAAATTTGTCAGTCTATCCTGTTAGCTTCTACGAAAAGAAAGGCTGGTGGATGTGTGTGAGACAGTTTCAGTTTTCCAAAACAAGATTGTACCTAGAAAGAGTTCATGCCCTTTGACCTCAAGATGATCCCACTTGTACAACTAATAAAATAGCTCGAGATTTTTGAATAAGAATACTTATAACACATCTAAACTAAGTGAAAACCTGGAAAAAACCTAATTTTCATCACTATGAGAATGAGCAATAAATCAAGGATATTTACAGCATAAAATACTCTCTAGCCACCCAATTGTGCTCAAATATTTAACAATATGTAAACAGTCTCATGATAAGTGAAAAATCTGGATATAAAATTGATTTTACAACACGATCCCAACTTGTTTAAAACAATTTTTATATTGATGCAGTAAAACACAAATTGGATAGAAATATTAGTAGTTGCAGGGCTGCCTGAGTGGCTGAATTGGTTAAGAGTCTGACTCTTGGGGCAGCCCAGGTGGCTCAGCAATTTAGCGCCACCTTTGGCCCAGGTTGTGATCCTGGAGGCCGTGGGATCAAGTCCCACATCCGGCTCCCTGCATGGAGCCTGCTTCTCCCTCTGCCTGTCTCTCGCTCTGTGTCTCTCATGAATAAATAAATGAATTTTTTTTTTTAAAAGAGTCTGACTCTTGATTTCTGCTAGGTCATGATCTTAGGGTCTGCTTGTCCCCTCTTCCTCTGCCCACACTCCCTTCCTAGCTTGTGCTCTCTCAAATAAATGTTTTTTAAAGAAAGAAATATTAGGGATGCCTGGGTGGCTCAATGGTTGAGTGTCTGCCTTCCGCTCAGGGCATGATCCCAGGATCTGGGATCGAGTCCCATGTCCGGCTCCTTGCAGCAAGCCTGCCTCTGCCTGTGTCTCTGCCTCTGTCTCTCTGTGTCACTCATGAATAAATAAATAAAATCTTGAAAGAAAGAAAAGAAAGAAAGAAAGAAAGAAAGAAAGAAAGAAAGTCTAGTCATATCCAAATATTTAAAATTTTCTCTGTTGTACTTTTCTGATTTTCAAAATGTTCTTTTTTTTGAAGATTTATTTATTTATTTAGGGGAGAGAGAGAGAGAGAGAGAGAGAGAGAGAGAGAGAGAGAAAGGAGGAGCAGAGGAAGAGGGACAAGCAGACTCCCTGCTGAGTGTGGAGCTCAATACAAGGCTCGATTCCATGACCCTAAGATCATGACCTGAGCCAAAATCAGGAGTTGGATGCTTGACCGACTCAACCACTGAGGTGCCTCTGATTTTACAAATTTTCTACACTAAACATGTATTATCTTTATAATTCAAAACAGTATTATTCAAAAACACATAAATCTGTATAGAATAGGGAATAAAAAAAATATACCAGAATGATAACAATGGTTATCTTTGGCTGGTAGCTAATAAATTATTTTTAGTTTCTCCCTTGTACTGTTTACCATTTTCCAGATTTTGTAATGAGCAACAATTACTTCTCTAATAAGCATTTTAAAAAGCAGTCTCCCCTGGCTAGATAACATTTTAATTGTATTTTTAGATTTTTCATAATTATTTTTTATTCATAATTATTTTTAAGTGAATGTTAAAGATATGGTAAGTCTCACGTTGTGCATATTGAATTTTACAATTTAGTTCCCCTAGTGTATTCTGAACATCTATACATTCCTTAAACGTTCATCTAAAATATTATTTTTAATGGCTGCGTAATATTTTATTGTAATTTTTACCAGACTCAGGTTTTTAAATTTTCTAATTCACACTATGCTGCAACAAACACTCTTACTTATCCGTCTTTCTTAGACCATCTTTCAGTTTTTGAGTTCTCTATAGTGTCCTAAATGAGGGTAGCCCAGCCTTGGATTTCTCTCCAGAGGAACAGGGCACTATTGCCTCCCCAGATGGACAGTCTGGACCAGCACAACCTACAACATGAACTGCATTTGAGTCACCTGGGCAGCTTTTGGAACTTCAGGCTCCGATTCAGTGGGTCTGAGTTGGCCCTGAGACCCAGGACGTTTTCTAGTGGGTTCCCCTGAAGTCCATGCTGTGGTTCTCCAGACCACACTTAGAAGAGCAGTTCCAAGGACAGTGTATCTTCTGCCACTTGGAATTTCAAAAAGCCTTCCTCCTGTCTTGAGTTCTGTCTCCATGGACTTCTAGTCCCAGCTCCTCCCTGCAAAACTGGAGAACAAGGTGAATTGACCTTAAAGGTGAAGACTTTTCAGGTATTTTAGGGCAGTTGATGTGTTCCTCTGAGTCTTCCTTCTCAGCTTTTCCAAATATTCCACCTGGGACATGACTTAAAGTCCCTCAGGGTCTTGATTCCTCTTTCCTTTGTCCCTTTTACAGCACAGTTCCCAGAACGGAAAGTATGGCTGATAGTGTAGGCTGCTGGGCTGGGGGTAGGGGGGGAACCATCATGACCTTCTTCTCCAACAGAATCCAGCTATGAATTCAGCTAAGAGCCCATGTCGCTGAAATGACTCATGCTGAGCCCGTTGTCAGCTCAGAGCCTGAAGTCATTTCCACAGGGGCTGCTGTTGGTTCACATCCTCCTCAACTTCTACTTGAGACTAAGTAATCCACAGGACTCTTGTTAAACTCTGGTTTTCTCACTTGAATTTGGCATAGGGCTGTCCTGGTCTCAGAGAAAAGCAGCTGAGACCACAGGAAGGGGGCGGTGTTGAGTCAGAGATTCCCACCACCATTTGGAAGGAGAGAAAGGTGTCACTGATATTTACAAATTACATCTTTTCAGCTTCATTTTGGAATCTCTCATTTGACAATCAGACATTTCTGGAAAAAAAAAAACTACAGCAGTTGATGATAATGCAGAAAGTTTTACTTTTAGTTTATTCAAGTGACCTTTCTCCTGACTGTGGAACTATTTCCTTTCCCGGGCCTATCCATCCGTTATGGGGTGATATATAAGATGCGCTAGTAACATGTAATATTAATAGTATATGGCATATGATTTTAATAAATGTTCTTTGTGGAAAATTCAGAAAACATGAAAGAAGAAAATGAAAGTCCTATTTGACGGCATCATCTACTGGCACCCATTGTTTACATTTCTTTCATTCTTTTTTATTTGAATATTTTTATCTTAAAACTCAGTACCAAAAAGAAAAAAAAAACAAACTCAGTACTTAAACTGTTTTATTACTGAGTAATAGATATTCAATGTTAGAAAAAAGTGGAAAATACAAATATGCAAAAGAAGAAGAAATAGAAATTCCCATTCTCTAGAAATAGCCTCAGGTTACAATTTGGTATGTTTCTTTTAAGATATTTAAATCTGTATATAAATTACATTTTTTGTTAAGAAATGAAGTTACACAGGGGTGTCTGGGTGGCTCAATCAGTTAAGTATCTGACTCTTGATTTTGGCTCAAGTCATGATCTCATCATGGTCATGAGATGGAGCCCCATATTGGGCTCTATGCTCTCTATGGGTGTGGAGCCTGCTTAAGATTCTCTCCCTCTCGCTTTGCCCCTCCCCTCCTCCATCTCTAAAAAAAAAAAAAAAGAAATGAAGTTACACAATAATACTATATTATCTCTTTTTTTTATAATTTTAAATTAGATATTTTTAAAAAACCCTCCCCCACACCCCGCGGGGGCCCTCCTCCCTCCCCACCCCTCCCTCTCTCACCAGCCCCCCTATCTGCACCCCCCTAGGGGCCCCCTCCCCCACACACCCCCAGCCTCCTCCCCCTCCCCCTGCCCTGCCAGTAATACTATATTATAAAGTTCTTTTCCACTTGACAATATATTAGAAGCATTTCCTATGTCAAAAATATACATATTAACAATACTTGATATTTATATATTATATATACTATGTATCTTATATGTAACGAATACATTTCTACAATATCATTTTAATGGTTGAATATATTCCATAGTAAGAAT
The DNA here is from genome assembly GCF_905146905.1 of Nyctereutes procyonoides. NCBI lineage: Eukaryota > Metazoa > Chordata > Mammalia > Carnivora > Canidae > Nyctereutes > Nyctereutes procyonoides. The sequence continues at coordinate 46,913,936 of NW_026575020.1, read as the reverse complement.
GTAGCATAATTTACTTAACCTCTCCCCTATGGTTAGATAATATGAGTTAAAAATGTCTTGCTGGAATATAAACTTTTTATTCTAAACAGGATCACTGCACTAAATCATGTGTTCTTAATCTCACTGTTAGCATGTGCTCCTTGATGATGCCTCCTTCAAGTTCTTAAATATTTTTTAAACTTAACTTTAGGAGCAGCCTGGGTGGCTCAATGGTTTAGCACCGCCTTCAGCCCAGGGCATGATCCTGGAGACCAGGGATCGAGTCCCACATCGGGCTCTCTGCACGGAGCCTGCTTCTCCCTCTTTCTGTGTCTCTCATGAATAAATAAATAAATTCGTTTAAAAAACCACTTAGGGCAGCCCCGGTGGTGCGGCGGTTTAGCGCCGCCTGCAGCCTGGGTGTGATCCTGGAGACCCCGGATTGAGTCCTGCGTCGGGCTCCCTGCATGGACCCTGCTTCTCTCTCTGCCTGTGTCTCTGCCACTCTCTCTCTCTATGAATAAATAAATGAAATCTAACAAAATAAAATTTAAAAACCCACTTAACTTTATTACAAATATACATTGCAATGTATTAATATAGTTTACCTATTTGGTGTTTTTACTTTTATGGCATTGTATTAATTGAATGTATTATAGATTACTTAGCTGTAATGTAATCACAAATGGTGCATTAGAAACTGCTATTTTCAAAAAAGGAAACCTATTTTCTTTTTCTTTTTTTTTTTTTCTAAATTTTTATTTATTTATGATAGGTACACAGTGTGAGAGAGAGAGGCAGAGACACAGGCAGAGGGAGAAGCAGGCTCCATGCACCGGGAGCTCGACGTGGGACTCGATCCCGGGTCTCCAGGATCGCGCCCCGGGCCAAAGGCAGGCGCCAAACCGCTGCGCCACCCAGGGATCCCCAGGAAACCTATTTTCAACAAGAAAATTAACAATGAACATTACACAGTATATTAGACAGCTTTTGTTTTTATTTTCCATATTTCTATATTCCATATATTTTCTATATTAATATTCATGAACCTTTTCTACTGTTTTGTATATCCGTGCTTCTTCTTGAGCTTGTTAAAGTTGAGATACTTCAATCCAACAGACCTCCATTTAGGCAACTCTACCATGGGGTGGGTGGGCAGATTTCACCTTGGTTTAGAGGAATTCCCTTCAGCCTTGATTGGCTAAATCACTTTCCATGGTTTCAGTTCTATGGAAAACTATTTTAGAGAACATTCTGTGAACTTACTCTGTATTTTTTCACATTGTGAGGATTTACTCTGTAAGAATATTATTTCACCTGTATTTAGAGAAAGCTGCTTGTTTTGGCAATCTCTCTTTTGCTATGAGAATTCACATGAGCCAAATTCCACTTTCAGAAATGCTGTGGGCCAAACTTCATGCTGTGTAAGTTCATATCTAAAGACTGTAAATTTCTGAATGGGTTCATAAGATGAAATACAACTTACTTGTGCTCACTGCCTTTCCTTAGAAATTAATTCCAGAATGTTTTAAATGCCTACAAACAGTCATAGATTTAAGCTGCTAATGACAGCAGTGAATGAATTGAGAAAAAAAGACATCAGTGTTTTCAGATGGGTTAGATCACATGTTTTAATAATTTCACAAATAAGGAAATTCTGACCTTGAGGGTAAACCCCTTTGGTCCTTTTAAAGATAACATAAGTCATTCTAAAGTCTATTTTTAAAGACAGTAACTTAAAAAAATTAAGAATTCTATTCAAGTTTGACAGGATTTGGCATAATAAATGTTTGATAAATGAATGTATAGTTTATATTTACTTTACCAGGATAAGTAGAAAATATGGCTCTGGTCTCTTGATTGTTATATGGTCTATGTTTTGGCAGGGATACAAATTTACTGTATGTAATTTTGTCTTTGAGCTTAAATATTTGGTTTTCAGATGCTCTCATGTTGTCTTATCCTAGCCTCAAGCCATTGACCATGGTGCTGCTTTTCTTTCTGTACCAAAACCATGTTCTACCTCTTACATCATCTGTCAGCTGTGTTGAAGAGTTCTTTTCCTTTGGGAGCCTAGGTCATGTCAGCCATGAAATAGGCCTAACTATTGAGCACTCCCTGAGCTACAAATATGGGAATGGGGCATAATATTGTTGCATGAGAAGGTTATAGCTTTAATTCTTCTGCAGAATATGGAAAGAAAATCTTTTTTCATCTCAGTCCCTACTAAAAAAAAGCAACTCTTCCTGAATCTGAGCTAGCACTTAAGAGACCTTCCATATTTCCACTCTCCACTCTTGGCACACTGATCAGTCTCCAAGTAAACAAGCTCGGGCTGGCCTGCTGGAGAATGAGAGACCACCTGGAACAAAGGCAAGTTATCTCACTTGAGTCCATCTTAGACTAACCAGGTCCTAGTTGATCTGCTAGCCAATTGGCGTTTGACCAAAGATGCATGAGTGAGTCTGGCTGAGACCAGAAACCTAGCCCAAGTTGCTGACCCATATAATTGTGAGTGAAATAAATGACTGTGGTTTTACACACTGAATTATGAGATTGTTTGTTACACAGCAAAAATTAAGTGGTACACCCTGCTAGAGAGGTCTGGTCATATCACAAATTTAATAACTAGCTCTGTTTTATTTGATTCTGAAGTAATCTTTGGAGCTATCCTGTTCTCCCCTGACATCCTCAGCTCTGCCATAGCAACTTAGTGTGGTGGTTGAGGTCTTGGGCCTGTTTTTGCAGACCTAGGTCTGAATCCAGTTTCTTCCACTTACTTGCTGTACGATCTTGGGCAAGTCACTTTCCTCCCTCTGAACTTTATTTTCTCATAATGTGTAAAACATGGAAAAGAATATTACCTAATAATATCACATGTGGTTACTTATCCAATATCCTTTCCTGGTTCTCATACCTCCTAACAGAAGCCTGATTTCATTCAGTGATTCATACACTCTCAACATAGATGAGGAGGTGATTCCTAATTCGTCTCAACAATCTTGGAAATTCCATTGTCCTTACCAATGATTAGTTTATTTATATATTTACTTAAAGATTTTATTTATTTATTCATGAGAGAGAGAGAGAGAGACTGAGAGGCAGAGACACAGGCCCCATGCAGGGAGCCCGACGAGCGACTCTATCCCGGGACTCCAGGATTACACCCTGGGCTCAAAGCAGGCGCCAAGCTGCTGAGCCACCCAGGGATCCCCTCCAATGATTAGTTTAAATGTGGGCATATGATCAAATTTTGACCAATGAGAAAAAAGAGAGAAGATGCTGGGGTAGAGGGATTTTGGGGAAATATTTCTTCACTTTCTTTTTAAAGTTAATTTACGGGATCCCTGGGTGGCGCAGCGGTTTGGCGCCTGCCTTTGGCCCGGGGCGCGATCCTGGAGACCCGGGATCGGGTCCCACGTCGGGCTCCCGGTGCATGGGGCCTGCTTCTCCCTCTGCCTGTGTCTCTGCGCCTCTCTCTCATTCTGTGTGACTATCATAAATAAATAAAAAAAAAATTAAAAAAAATAAAGTTAATTTACTTAAATCTCTATACCCAACGTGGGACTCAGACTCAAAACCCTGAGATCAAGAGTCACATGTTCTTCCAATTGAACCAGCCAGGAGGCCCTATTTATTCACTTTTAAGAAGCAGGCAGAGATGACTTGTTTCTTCTAAAGATTATTTGGTCTGGATATGAGGCCTGGGACTATAGTAGCCATCTTGCGGTTGTGGAGGGAGTTACTTAAAAGTAAAAGCCAGAGGCACCTGGGTGGCTCAGTCAGTTAAGCATCTGCCTTCAGCTCAGGTCATGATCCTGGATCCTGGGATGGAGCCCCATGTAGTCAGGCTCCCTGCTCAATGGGGACCCTGCTTCTCTCTGTCCTCCTCCCCTTGCTCATACTCTCTGTCTCAGAGGAATATATGAGTAAATTTTAAAAAGTAAAGCCAAAACCCCGAGGAAGGCAGAGGCACCAGATAGGAAGAACCTGTGTCCTTGAACAATATCACTAGACACTAGAACTCCAATCATGGAATCACCCCAATCTCAGAGATGCTTGTTGTGTGAAATACAAATCCTCTATGTCATTCAAGTTTGTTTGAGTCAGGTTTTCTGTTTTTTGCTAACCAAAGCATCCTAAGTGAGATACCCCTTAGCACAGCATCTAACTCATTGTAAGCCCTCCATAAATATTAGCTCTTGTTATAATTGTATTGGCTTCTTTCCCTCAACTATTAAATGGTTTCACATTTCACAGATATTGAGAAAACACTTTACTGAGTTCTACTGACCCTCCCAAGTGTGGTACTGTTCTCTTTACTTCTGGCTGTAGATCTAGAGCAGGGGTTGGCACTATGGCTAGTGGGACAAATCTAGCCTACTGCCTGCTTTTGTAAATAAAGTTGGCTTGTGTTCGGCAGTCAGGTCTTCACCTCCTCAATGATTATTCACATGGGGACCTAATTACCGATGCAGATTGCAGCTTTCACCACAGAGATTCTGCTTCACTGGATGTATTGGTTAGGACTTTTACAGGAAAGTGACTGCAAACCTGACCCAAGCTGCATGATGGCTTCAGGATACAGGGGCTCAAATGGGATCATCAGGATCAGATTCCATTCTCTCCATCTCTTGGCCCCTCTTCCTCTGTATTGACTCCAGTCTCAGATAGTGTCTGACATTGAGGGCCATCATATGGCCCATTGGTGCCTATCCTTTCTAATTCATGTCTAGTGGGAAAGAGGTAAACATCTTTCTTGACATTTTCAGTAAAACTTTGGAGTCACAGTGATCGATTTGACCTAAGCATTGAAAATGCTCTCTAGGGGGGCACCTGGGTGGTGCAGTTGGTTAAAGCATCTGACTCTTGGTATTGGCTCTGGTCTGATCTCAGGGTGGTGAGATGGGGCCCTGTGTCAGGCTCTGCACTCAGCCTGGAGTCTACCTGAATTTCTCTCTCCTTCTCCCTCTGCCTATACTGTCTCCCCAGCCCCCCACTTGCGCTCTCTCCCTTTCATGTAAGTAAAGAAATAAATCTTTAATGAAAAAATGTTCCCTAGGAAGCAACAGATAATTTCTTTTTACCCTTTGCATTTTATGTGTTGTTTGTCTTCCTTTCCTAGATTACAAAATCTAAGAACAGTGCTCAGCAGCTAGTATATGCCTAGTAAATATCATTTTGAATGAATGAATATATGTTTATTTAAAAGTTGGAACTGGGATCATTCCTCACATATATATTTGTTTTCTGCTGTTTTAAAGTTTATGTATTTATATCATGAGCATTCCTTTATGTCACTAAAGCTGTTTGAATTGGAGTCGAGAGGCAACGAGCCGTCATTGAAGGTTTTTAAGCAATGGTTGACATTGACCCATTGGCTTATGAGCCATGTTGATCTCATTCTGGCCCATATTCTCTGCATTACCCATAAAGACTGCATCATACAAATATTTCCACATCTCCTCCTCCCATCCCGCCCTTGGAGAATTGTGTTGTAGCTACTACAGTTTTTATTTTGAAGATGATTGGATATGACTTTTTTTTTGAGCCTGCTCATGTTGCTCAGTTGTCCAAAGTAGTTGCAGTCGTGTGATGCGCCCGCTCCCTTTCCCCCGGGGTTGGGGCTGCTACCTCATCCCCAAAAGATGTATTGCTTCATGAGATCAGCTTACAGCAAACCATGCACAGATAACTTTTCAAACATTTAATTGTAATACTTCCATGCTTAAATCACCAAATTGGCCTTGGAAAATATGCAATCTCTTCAAATTACATTCTCTTTTAACTCAGAATTTACAATATAACAGGGCAGTCTGTATACTTAAGATGTTTGAAAATGGGTGCATAAAAATGGCCTTGATTTACAGGATTTTCTTTTTTTAAAAAAGTACAGTATTGTAGATGCAACAAATAATGAAAATCAGCTGTGTAATGTGCCTTTTTACCTGTATTGCACATAACATAATTGGGTGTAGCGGGGACTTAGCGGTTATATTAGTTTCCTAGGGCTCCTGTGACAAAGTATCACAAACTTGGTGGCTGAAAACAACAGGAAGGTATTTTCTCACATTTCCAACATTAAAGTGTTAGCAAGGCCATGCCCTTTGAGCTCTCTGAGACTCTGGGTAGAGTACTTCCTTGCTTTTTCCTAGCCTCTGGTAATGACCAGCAACCCTTGACATTCCTTGGCTTGCAGCTACACACTCCAATCTCTGCCTCTGTTGTCACATGACATTCTTCCTGTGTGTCTCTGTCTTCATATGGCATTTTTCTCATCTTAGAAGGACAACAGGCATATTGAATTAGGATCCACCTGCATGGCCTCATCTTAACTTGATTACATCTTCAAAGACTGTATTTCCAAATAAGATTATATTCACAAATATGGGGGTGGAGTTGAGGACTTCAATGTATCTTCTGAGGCGAATAATTCAATCCATAATGAAGGGCATCTAGTCTAGGTCTCTCCTGGACACATGAATCTGCTGTACAAGATCTGTTCAATCTTAAGACTTAGTACAATGCACAACAGTCAGTTTGAATCAAAACCAGGTACCTGGGGTAATGGCAGGAAAAGGATCCTGGCAACAGATCTTCCCATACCCCCAAGAGTGAGATAGTTGCTGTTGAAACTGATCTAGCTATAGAAATTGGTTGGAAACCTGGATGGGTAAGATAAAATCTAAAAAAAAGTGCTGTGGGGAAAGTCAGGTGCTGAGCAGAGTGGTGGGGAATCCAGGTGGTGGCAAATATTCTGGAGGTAAATGAATGGGATGGTCATCACCCTCTAGATCATCACTGGTCAATAGAAGTCATATTTGTGGTTTTAGATTTTCTAGTAGTCATAAAAGTAAAAAGAAATAGGGAAATTAACTATATTTTATTTAATCCAATAGATCCAAAATATTATCGTTTCAATGTCATTGGTATAAAAAATATTAAGACATTTTGCTTCCCTTTTTCTTTCTTTTCTTTTTTTTAAAAAAATATTTATTTATTTATTTATTTATTTATTTATTTATTTATTTATGAATGATAGACATAGAGAGAAAGAGAGGCAGAGATACAGGAGGAGGGAGAAGCAGGCTCCATGCTGGGAGCCTGACGCGGGACTTGATCCTGGGACTCCAGGTTCGCGCCCTGGGCCAAAGGCAGGCGCCAAACCGCTGAGCCACCCAGGGATCCCCTGCTTCCCTTTTTCTCCCATACTAAGTCTCCAAAATCCAAAGTGCATTTCATATGTGCAGCACATCACCAGCCACCTTTCAAGAGCATGATAGCCATAGGTATTAGAGTGCTCTAGGTTCTAGAAGTGCTACCCCTCAGGGGTAGGATCCAAGCCACAGGCTGGGTTGTAGGTGAGACTCATTTCTGGGGAAGAACCTTGGCAGAAGCAAAGCAGATAATCAAGGATATGTGGAGAAGAGTTTAGGACAGTCCGACGAGGGAAAGGTGTGGACACAAAGTGAAACACAAGGGACAGAGACCCACTTAAACTTGCTTAACTACGGGTGGGGTGGTTGTTCTGCACAGCAAGATCCGTTGGAAATGAATTTTAAGAAGTCATTTGTGGGCCAGGAGTACAGGCCGGAATTCTGTTAGACAATCATTCTCTTTGTCTCCCTCTTCAGGGTTATGAAACCACTTATTCTCACTTTGGTTTGTCTGCTTTGTTAGGCTCTTTCTACACACTCATTTCCTCTTTTATTTATCTACTTGAACTTTAAAATGTCTTTCTCAGCACCTAGCCCTACCACCTCTAAACCAGCCACACACCACATGCTTAGTCCCCCACTGTTCCCATTTCATGTTCCAAGGACAGAAAATCTGATTGGCCTATAGGTGAAGTCATCCCATAGCCAGGAGGCCCAGCTCACCCAGTACAAACAGGGCCACCAAGGCTCATCCCTGATGTCAGGCAGTTAAGTTCTCACAGTGGGTTCTCTCCATCAGTAGCATTAGAAATGTAAATTCATGAGCCCCACCGAAATCTACTGAGTTAAGATTTCTAGGGGATGAGCATTGAACATAATGCTAGAGCAGTAGATGGGGGGCAGATTCCTTCAGAAGAGGAAAGGGGTAGGGACTACCATTGTAGGCAAGAGTGAGGTGAGTGGCCTCCACCTGGAGAAACACAGGCCCCAGATGTGACCTCAGTTTCCATTGGTGGGAGCCAGGTCTGCTGGGAGGGGGTCAGGGGAGGGGTCATAGAGAACAGCTTGGAATGTGACCTAATTCTAAACTATGTCAGAACAGGACTGCACTTGTGGGTTTTTCATAAACCTAACTTAGAGAACCTAGGACAGGCAGAGGCAGAGAGGAAATGAGTGGAGATAGGGGAAGAGAGGGTCAGGTTAACAACTGTGAGTACTTGGGGGTTCTGCTTAGCTGCTTCATTAGTGATAAGCTGATATGAAGGGAGCTAGAACTAAGTATTACATTAAATTAAATTCATGATATTTTAAACATTAAAATAAAGTTGAATTTTAAGCAGTGGCAGAAACTGCTGAGTGCCTGATGTTTGCTTTTTTCCATGGTGCATAAACTGTATTAAATTTGAAATTTACACTACAAAAATAGCTTCACAGGAGTTCCATTATTAACATAACCTTACCTCGGACAGATTTTTTATTACTGGAGACAACTCTTCTATGTAAAAAATATATTAATGGCTGGAGCAGAAGAAAAATACCAACTACAGATGGTAAGCATTTTCTTGCAAAGTCACATCAAATTTAACATTAGCCTTGGAAAACAGAAACATGTTTTAAACAAAAGGTTTTAAATATTCTTATAACCATGTGTAGATTTTCACCTCTGGTCTGGGATACCATCATAAAGAGTGCAAGTTTCAGTGATTAAAATATGTTAATAAAAAAGTTTAAAACTTTTGCTCCAAAATGCTATTTAATGAGTTGTTGTTACAGGGTTTTCATTGGAAGTTTCTACTAAGTGGCATTTATGGAAAAAGACTTATTAGTATGAAATAGTATGAAGTTAGTAAACTTGAGGCAGACGCCTACAATAATGATTTGATAAAAGGTGCACAGTTTTACCGAGGGCAAATTAGAAGTCATAAGGGAATAGAAAAGCTTTGAAAAGGTTTTCTGCAATTCCCATGCCCACTATAGATATGTATAGGTATGATTTATATTGGAAGTGGATTTCTATTTTAGGAAGAAAGAAAAGGGTGAATTCCCTAAGGATTGTTTTTCCTGCCTTTTTTCTCAAGCTAATGTCTAAAAGTGTTGCCCTGATGAAGCAATGCTATACATGTAATGCTGAAATTTAACCTAATGGAAGTTTAGCTCTCCTTAACTGTATGAATGATTTTAAAGTGTTATTCTTATCTGAATCTTCTGTTTTAAAGGAGATTTAAACCTATACATAGGCAAGCCTAAACAGAGTCCTCCTCCGCATGTTAAGCAGGTATACATTTTCCCCACACCGTCTCTTACATATTTGAAGGTACTGCTTTAAACTTCTCAACAGGTAGTCTCCCCAGCTCCCCCATCACTGTTCTCAAATCCTAACTTCTATTGCTTAATACAAGGCTACGAATTATGTTAGTGGGTGGTTGGGGACAAAGTGTGTGCCATAAGAGTAAGGCAGATGTGTACGTATCTGTCAGTTTGCTAATTTTCTTGCCATTGTCCTTCCAGTCTTTTAAATTGTGATAGCAGCCGTTGTTCAAATTGGTCAGGTTACCTTCAGAGCTCCTGTAGTACAAAGAATCATTTCTAAGGGAACTTATTCACTGCTTTGCACATAGTAGGCGACCAGTATTTGAATTTGAATGCGTTTCTAGCACCGTCCTTTGAATTTCTAGCCTAACTCATAGAACTTTATGAAATTTTGGAGTACTTTAATTGTAGGGCGGGAGGCAGACTGATGAGATGCTCTTGGAGGTAACTTCGTCTGGAGAATGAAGAGACATTACTGATAAAAGTAATGGCTGACGCTGAATTAATAATTAATTAATTAATTAATTAAAATGTATTAGATTTTATTAAACATTTAAAATTGCATCAATAACAGCCTTCAGCAAAACTAACAAAGCACATAAAAAAATCCCCCCATTGTTATTCTTAGTTTTCATTGTCCTAGATCCTTTTGCGTGCATACGACTTTTTGATGTGCTTTTAAACTTTATTTGTAAACTCTTCCATATTATATGATCCTCATAATTGCCATTTAAATGGCTGCATAAAAATCGATGCGGATGATGTAATACAGTTCACCATTAGGCTGTTCCCTCATTCCCCCTTTTGTTATTAACCGAACTTTTCAAAGAAACATCTTCTGTCTTAATATATCTGTATTAAAAAAAAAAATTCCCAAGAGTGCAATTACAGGGTCAAATGGCAAGGTACACTTATTTTTATTTCATTTTCTATCTCTCTTTTTCTTCCTGAGATAACGAGATACAGTTCTGGGTGAAAAGCTTTTCAAACACTGCTCTCCAAGGCTCATCTTGATAATCATCCTTTAAGGTATTATTATCAATCGCCTATCCTCCGAGATACAGCTGGAAAAAGAGCCGGAGCGGGCAGGTAACCTGATCTCGTCCACCAGGTGAGTCCAGGATGGAGGTGGCAGCCGGGATACTAGGAGCACAGCACCGCAGGGGGACTGCGGGGGCTCCTGGTGTGGGAATCGTGGCTCTTCCCTCACCCCAGCGACGCTGAATTCCCCGAGGGCAGGGGGCTCGGTTCCAACCCCCTCGCTCCAGCCCCCCAGGGCGCCGCGCACGCAGTGGGCATCTAATAAACGCAGTCGGCGTCGCGGGACAAAAGCTCTCCCCTAAGTGGGCTGGACACTAAGCCCCTCCCGGTGCCACCGAGCTCGGCGCCGCCACTTTCTTCCTTTCGCGGGCTGTGTCCACCAAGCTCCGCGTGGGACCCTCGGCGGCCGCGAGCTCCCCCGCCCTTCCCCGCCTGCGCCCAGGCCCGCCCCGGCTCCGCGCCCCGCGCCCCGCGCCCCCGCGCCCCCGCGCCCCCGCGCCCCGGGCACCCTGCGCGCGCCCGCCCGCCAGGCCCCGCCCCGCCGGCCCCGCCTCCCGTCTCCTCCCCGCCCCCCGGAGCCGACGAGTGGCGGCGGCGGCCCCAGGACCCGGTTCCCTCAGACAAGAGGGCGGGTGGAGGAGGAAGCGGCCGGGCCCCGAGTCCTGCTCCGGCGCCGCCGAGCACCGCCCGCCTCGGCCGAGCAGCGCCGGCGGCTCCTGGGCCTCGCCGAGCCGAGGGGAGGGACGGGCGGAGGCGGCCGCGGGCGGGCGGCGGGGGCGCGGGCGCGGGCGCGGGCGGAGGCGGCGCGGCCGGCCGCGGCTGCCGCTTTGTTGTGCGGCCCGGGCCGAGGAAGGAGAAGTGGGAGGAGGGGGGAGCTCGGCGTCCCGCTCCCTCCGCGGCTCATGGCGACGACGCTCGGCACATCCGGGACCCTCCGGCCGTGGCGGCCGCGGCGCCGGCTGCTCGGGCCCCAGCCCCGGCCGCTGTGGTGACTCCGCCGCGCCTCGCCTCGCCGTCGCCCCCGCCCCGCCCGCCCGCCCGCCGGCCCCGGGCCCCGCGCCGCGGCCGCAGCCCCGCCGCCGCCGCCGCCGCCGCCGCCGCCCCGCCGCCCCGCCGCCCCCGCCGCCGGGGACATGTCTAACCCCGGGGGCCGGAGGAACGGGCCCGTCAAGCTGCGCCTGACAGGTGAGGGGACTCGAGGGGGGCGGCCGCGGGGCGGGCGAGCCGGCGGGGGGTGCCTGTGGCCTCGGGAAGGGCCAGGGTCGTGATCAGTGGGGGGTCGGGGGTCGGGGACGGGGGAAGGCCTAGTTCAGGGAGAGGAGCGGCAACACCGCTCGCCGTGCTCGGGAGGTCCTGCAGCGAGCCGGCCGGTGTCGGCGGCTTTTGTTGAGGGGCGGGCTGCCGCGGTGGGACGCGCAGGCTGACCGGAGGCCGGAGCGCGCTGGCCGAGGAGCGCGGCTCTCCGCGGGGCTGCCGCCCGGGTGGGGTCGTCGAGGGGGTGACGAGCTCCCGTGGCGGGGACTATTGAATCCGGCCGCTGACTGCGCGCAGTAAACACTCCTTAAAGATGGAGCGCTTAACGGGAGGGGTGTGTGTGTGTGTGTGTGTGTGTGAGACAGAGAGAGAGAGAGAGAGAGAGAGAGAGAGAGAGCGCTCCCTGGTAACTTGTTCGCCCCCTGTGCCCGCCTGCAAGACCTTCACTCTCCGCCGCCGGCCGCTGCGGCCGCTGCCACACACCTGAAACGCAAGTCCTTGGGAAGGGGGAGGAGACCGAGCTGGATTTTTTTTTTCCCCCCCCCGGTGTGTCCGCCTGCTCCGCCGACTCTGGCTCATTGTACACTCTGTGTTTTGGAAGTGTTTGATTGTAGGGTAGCATGTTTTGGGTTGTTCCTTGTAGGCCGCAGAACTTGTGTCTCACTTCTAACTCCAGAACACACTTTTTTTTTTTTTTTTTTTTTTTTTTTTTAAGAGGGTACGTTTCGAAGTATGGGCTCATACAAACTTGCAAGGGAAGTTTGGTCTCTTCTCCCCTCCTCCCCTTTCCTTTTCTGAATGGAGAAGAATGTATGGAGGGGTTGCTTCTCTCTTGCAAAATGTTTCTGATTCCGAGCGCATTGAATCTTTAACGTTACAGGTACATTTTGCTGACACAGTGCCACTTTTTGGTGTTCTTACATGGTCGTGTCACCTCATCTTAAGGACAGATTACTTTTGGTTTGAAAAGTGGAATTGAAATCACTGTCGCTCTCCCAGTTTCACCACTCAGTATTTTTTTTTTAATTTTATTTTATTTTTATTTATTTATGATAGTCACACAGGGAGAGAGAGAGAGGCAGAGACACAGGCAGAGGGAGAAGCAGGCTCCATGCACCGGGAGCCCGACGTGGGACTCGATCCCGGGTCTCCAGGATCACGCCCCGGGCCAAAGGCAGGCGCCAAACTGCTGCGCCACCCAGGGATTCCCCCCCCCCCCCCATTCAGTATTATCCGCGTCGATGTTTGGATGTGTGGTGAGAAAAATGGTTTTCCTTAGAGGTTGTGTGTGTGTGTATGTGTGTGCACGCGCGTGTGAGAATAAACTGTAATTATGTTTGCCTACACTAGACATTGAGATTTATATGGACTAATTTTGTAATTGAATGCTTGTGTGTCACATCCCAGTCCACTGGCTGAACTTTGCAGATTAAAACTTGCAGTGAATTTGGTATTTGAGAATTTAGTCTGACTGTAAATTGGCTGCGATTTTAAGAATATATGACTTGTACGACAGTTTTACTTTCTCTAGGGAAAAATTGCAAAGAATCATGAACTGAGTGGTTCTTAATGGAAAACCTGGGTTAGGGATCCCCCCCACTACCGTTGCCCCCATTCAGTTTCCTTTGGAAACCTTTATAAGGGATCTTTGTTGCTTTAGGGTTTATCTACTGATGCTCTTCTCTGGAATCAGTCCCGTGGTGGTGATCACAGAAAGAACCTGTGATTCTAGGTGTGCAAAAAACCTCAGAAATAGGCTGTTGACCATTTACTTCCTTCTAGGCGATGTGCATCATGAGAAAATGAAGGAGAAAACAGGTATTTTGGAGGGTTTTTTTTTTTTAGACATAATGAGTTTGAAATTTTTAATAAATCTTAATGTGTTTATTTGTGGTTTCCTTACAGTCTATGATACATTATAAAAATCCATGAGTAAACTTAGGAGAAAAGATGACACCTCTTTTTTTGGGGGGGGGGGAGAGGGAACACTGGGCTAAATTTAAAGAGTGATTTTGTATTTTTAGATTTTTCTGTGGAATATTAAATACACTGTGTCCCCTTAATTGTAAAAGCAGTTTGAGGTACTCTCAGTTTTTGAAAACCATTGAGAATTTGTCTCTGTCATATTTTAAGAAAAAGCTATTCAGATATTAAAAACATTGCCCTCTCCTTTTTGGTTATATTTGGTGGATTCTGTTTTGCCAGGAAAGTTAACTTATATTTTCTCATTTTTGTCCATTTACAAATTAGATGGTATAGATTTTAATAAATAGATTTCAAGAGCTGGATTCAATTAGCAGCTTTTTAGGACATAAACATTAAAGGGTTAGATGGAAAAGATTGTTTTGACTGACTGGATAAATGACAGGGCTGTGTTTGATGTGCGTCCAGGAATTGGTCTGGAGCTGGTGCCCAACTTTTCAGTCCATCTTGAGAAGCCAAATAAAATATTTAACCTAGGCCTCGTTTTGTTTGAAAAAAAAAAAAAAAGTTGATTCTTTGTTAAGACCTTAAGAAATGTTTGGCATACCTTTAGACTAAGTGTTTAACAGTTCATTTAGATCCGGGTTCCATAATAAGGAAAATTACTTAAAAAAAAAAAAAAAAGGCACATCCCACAGTGAATTTTTATTTGGTTTACAATACACTTGGGCTGTAAGATGCTTTAAAATTATTGTTCTTTGCCTTAAGTCAGTATCATACTAGTATTTTAAGTTTATATAAAATGTCTTTGATTCCATGGTGCTTTATGAACTGTAATCGATTATATCTTTAACATAGAGTTGTCCCTTTACTGAAAGGTATAAACAGTTCTTAGTGATCACACACACACACAGTCACACATACACACAGACTGGAGAAGAAATATTTGAGCCATGAGATCTCTGCCCACGACAAATATTATTAGACTTTTCCATGTATTATTCCTTAGCCCACACTTACCTAGTGAACTGTTTGGTGTTTTTGATGCTAAGGAGGTAGGGTTAATTTAATCCCACATTTGAGATTCCTCAGGCCATTGGTAGTTAAAATCTGATTTGGTCCATCAAGTACTTTGGTTGTTCTTATGACACATTAACAATCATTAAAAGCGGCTGTATGGTAAAGCTATCAATTTCAACTGTTACTTCTATAGGAAATTGATTATAAAATATAAAATTTGTATTCATTGTACTTATGAATATCTGATATAAGTTTTTCTTACAATGCTTTGGATAGAAAACATCCTTTGAATTCGGTTACAGTAAAAAAATTGGGGTAATTTTTTTATATCCTTGTTGTTTTTGAAAACCAAAATCTTGAAAAAGCAGTTTAGTATAATTTCTTTTTTTTAAAATTTTATTTATTTATTCATGAGAGACACAGATTGAGAGAGAGAGAGAGAGAGAGAGAGAGAGGCAGAGACACAGGCAGAGGAAGAAGCAGGCTCCATGCAGGGAGCCCGATGTGTGGGACTCGATCCTGGGTCTCCAGGATCACGCCCTGGGCTGAAGGTGAGCACTAAACCACTAAGCCACCCAGGGATTCCCAGTTTAGTATAATTTCTAATATTTAAATTTCTTAGATATGGAGAAATAACAGATTACTTCTCTAGAACATTTATTGCAGGCCTTTTTGTATGCTGTTCTTCATGTATTAATTTATAAAACCCTTGGCATTAATGAGGTTAACCTTGTCTATAGCTAAAGGAAAATCAACTTTAAAAGTCTCACTTTAGGGCAGCCCGGGTGGCTCAGTGGTTTAGCGCTGCCTTCAGCCCAGGGCCTGATCCTGGAGACCCGGGATCGAGTCCCATGTCAGGTTCCCTGCATGGAGCCTGCTTCTCAACTCTGGCTGTGTCTCTGACTCACTCTCTCTCTCTCTGTCTCTCATGAATAAATAAATAAAATATTAAAGAAATACATAAAAGTCCCACTATAGATATGCTGGTATCTTAGTATTGTTTTTACTGTGTATTTTATGGATTCAAGGCTTTATTTTTATTTATTTTTATTTATTTATTTTTGGATTCAAGGCTTTAAAAATTACAATTTGATTATATCTCACAGGCTTCTAAGTAGGGGTGTTAATGATTTGAATGTCCCCAATTCATTTTATTTGCTTGGTTTTTGAGGAGGAAGCTAATGTGGCTTAAGCTCCTTCCTCTTGTCTGTTCTAGTCTAACAGTCAGACATGCTGTGGAACCTGCCTAGGTGCTTCATGTAGTTTGGTTTTCATTGCTGAGTAAAGGGTGTGTGTATGTTTTAAAATCATGGATTCTACTTTTTTTTCCCTATTGGTTGAACTGTAACTATCATATACTACCATGTCACTTATTTTGTTTATCATTTAGCATATTTGGCATGTAACTCAATTTTCAAGGTAAACAAAGGCCACACTTTAGGCACACAAGATTTTTTATTGTAGCCATTTTTGATGTCTTTTATAGATTGTGAAGGCTTTTTAAAAAATATTTATTTATTTATTTATTTATTTATTTATTTATTTATTTATTTATTTATTTATTATTTAGAGGCGAGACACAGGCAGAGGGAGAAGCAGGCTCCATGCAGGGAGCCCTACGTGACTCAATCCTGGGTCTCTAGGATCACACCCTGGGCTGCAGGCGGCGCTAAACCACTGCGCCACCGCGGCTGCCCAGATTGTGAAGGCTTTTAAAGATGTACAATATCCTACTTTTTCCAAATAGACCATATTTAACAGAACTTAATGTTTTATTTATGATTTAGTATCATTATTAATATAAATTACTGTCTGTTGTAATGTGTAGTAAAAGAATATCATCATGGTGTATAGAGAGAACTTTGATGCTGGTTATATGGTGATAAGTCATTTAACTCCATTCTTAGTGCTTTTTCTGTTTTTTACTCTCATTTTTTTTTTTACTGTTACTTTTATTCTAAGAATGCTGGACCCTTGAAATACACTGTTGTAGTCAGCACTGTTGTGTGTTTCTGTATGACTGACATGTATTGAATGCTTATTAAGTGCCAGACACTGTCTTAAGTTTATATCTGTTACCACTTTTAATCTGCAATAGCTCTAAGAGGTAGTAAGTACATGTTGGAATCCCAAATTGTCTGTCTAGAAAGCTTGTTACAATGTCTAAGATTTTGTGTGGAAAAATAAAATAAATATATCCCATGTATTTGGAATTACCCTTGGCCCTTGAGATTCATGGTCATCTTTTAAGGTTCAACTCAAGGCTTACCCTTATCCCTAGAACTTTCCTTGACCTGAGTAGGCCTTTCCTCTGTGACGAAGAGGCTCTTCCTCTGGTATCAGATCTAACTCAGTGAAGGATATTTGTTGTTTCTATGCTGTAAGCTCTAAGGAGCCAGAATCTTTGTTTCGGCATGGATTAGAGTTTTTGGCATTTTATTGAATGAATGCTGGAGACAAAGAAGTGATTCTCTGTAGTTCTATATGTGTTCTTTGTGGCTAAAGCACTAAGTATGAGTGGCAAGAGATGAGTCTATAGACAGGGATCAACCCAATTTGGAACTTAACTATATTTTGCTAATTTTTTGGCAAAGATTTTTTTTTTTAAAGATTTTATTTATTTATTCATGATAGACATAGAGAGAGAGAGAGAGAGGCAGAGACACAAGCAGGCTCCATGCAGGGAGCCCGATTCGGGACTTGATACCGGGACTCCAGGATCGTGCCCTGGGCCAAAGGCAGGCGCCAAACTGCTGAGCCACCCAGGCATCCCAGATTTTTTTTTTTTTTTTTTTAAGGTGGGGGAACCATTGAAGGATTTTAAGCTTTGATATTTAGAAACATTATCTTGGGGCAGTGGGGAGGATAGACTGGGGTGGGAACTGTGAAGACTGATTTTTCTCTTCAAGGATTTTATTTATTTGAGAGGGAGAGAGAGAGAGAAAGTGAGAGAGAGTGTGAGCGCGCGTGCGCACACGCATGCGCACAGGGAGGGGCAGAGGGAGAGGGAGAGGCAGCCTCCCTGCTGAGCAGGATACTGGACATGGGGCTCTATCCCAAGACTCTGGGATCATGATCTGAGCCCAAGGCAGATGCTCAACTGACTAAGCCACGCAAGTGTGCCCCCAAAGATTGATTTTAGGATAACCAGTTAAGGGGATACTACATAACGACTATTATTGTTACTTTTTTTCTTGTTACAACTTTTATTTCTAAAATTTTAATTACAGAAAATTGCTGTAAACATCTTGATGTGGATAACTTTTTAAAAAGGGTTATTTTTTTCTAGGATATTTCCACAGAAAGAGTGCTCTTGTGGGGGTACCTGGGTGGCTCAGTCTGTTAAGCCTCCAACTCTTGATTTTGGCAGAGGTCATGATCTTAAAAGTCCTGGGATCCAGCCAGGCGTAGAGGCCCAGAGTCAGGCTCTGCGCTGTCTTAAGTCCGCTTGAGGAGTCTTTTTCTTGCTGTCCCTCTCCTTGCTCACATGGTCTCTCTCTAAAATAAATACATCTTTAAAAAAAAGTGCTATTGTGTTATGGAGTGTGGATCTTTTCTAAGTTATTAATTCTTCCTCAGGCTGCTTCCTATAAGAATTGTGCGTATATATAGGGCAGCAGTGAATAAATAAATGTACCTTCTTACTATCCTGTTACAAGCATTGGCTCTTGTTTTTACATTTTTTCCTAATTCCATAGAAATATAGTTTTTCAACATTGTGAAGTTGAATATTTTCCTATTTTTTTTCTTTTAGTTGACTTATTTGGCCTTGTCCTACTTACCTGTTAGGACCTTCATGTTTTTTCTTATTGATCTGCCTGAGAATTAAAAATGTTAATCTGTTGTTAGATTTTCTACAAATGTTTTCCCCAATCTGTTATTTGACTTTTAATTTTGATCATTTTTGGACATCAGAAATTTGTTATTTTAGGAGTCAAATCTGTTAAACTTTTGTTTTTCTTATTCTGTTACTTGGAAGACCTTTTTCTTTAAGAGGCTTAGTAGATGTTTAAGTACATTTTATTTTAGTGCTTCTTAAAAATGGTTTAGGAAGATATTTATCTCCCAGTTTCTGTTTAGTCATCTCATCATTATTGATTAACCCATTCTTTCCACAGTGATGGGATATTTTTTGTTACGTTAAATTAGTTATAACAGAGTCAGATTATCTCTTGTTCAGTGCCATACTCTTTTCATTATGGTAGCTTTATAATTTGGTTTAATATGCTCATTGTGATGGAAATTTTTTATGCTATCTTCACTTATTTGCTCTTCCATACAAATACTAAACTTGTTAAGTTTAAGAAGAAATTTCCTTGGGGTTGTAATTAGAATTAACCTTACTTTGGGGAAAAAGCATTTAAGTGTTTTTAGTTCTCCCTCCTAGAAGCACACTATGTTTTTACTTTTATTTAACTTTTTGTTTGTATTGCTCTGGATAGTTCAGTAATTTTCTATGTTGTGATATAATTCCAGCTAATTTATATTTGTGATATTTTCATTGTATTTTGTAAGTTATTGCTTGTATTCAGGAATGCAGCAGTAGATATTTTTGCTTGATTGAGCAATTTTGTTGAATGGTAATCCTGTTAGTATTTCACTTGATGCTAGTTTTCCAGGTATCAGTATTTGGCTTTTTTTTTTTTTTTTTTTTTTTTTACAGTTAAATGTTTATATTTAAAGAATTTCTTTTCTTTTGGATTTTTCGACTAATGCATAATTAGTTGAACAAAATGAATTTCATATTAGTTTGTTTTAGAATAACTTCTGAAGGCATAGACTACTTTAAAAAAACATATTTGATATATTAAGTATTGACATATATCTTTTTGTTTTTTAAAGGTTTTACTTATTTATTCATGAGACAGAGAGAGAGAGAGAGAGAGAGAGAGAGAGGCAGAGACACAGGTAGAGGGAGAAGCAGGCTCCATGCAGGGAGCCCGATGTGGGATTTGATCCCGGATCTCCAGGATCAGGCCCTGGGCCGAAGGCAGGCGCTAAACCGCTGAGCCAACCAGGGATCCTGTATTGACATATATCTTAAGTTTAGCAGTTTGGTTTCTTACTAAAAATTGACAGCAAAAAAAAAAAAAAAAAAAAAAAAAATGACAGCCAACATAAAAACAAAACTTAAGTTTTATTTAATTAATTTTTTCAAGTTTTAAGGTAAAATGGTAATAATAAGGTAATAATGAATCTAATACCTTAAATGTGAGGTAGGAATTACTACATCGATGATTGCACAAAGTTTCTTTTTTCCCAGAAAGTTTCTTCATGCCCCTTCATAGCCAGTCTCCTCCCATCTCCAGTCCTTGGCAACCACCACTTTACTTTGTTACTATGGTTTTGCCTTTTCTAGAATTTTATGTAAATGGAATTGTGCGTTTTGTAGTCTTCTGGGCCAGACTTCTTTTCTTAGCATAGTGCTTTTGAGATCTATCTTGTATTTCAGTTGTTTGTTCCTCCTTATTCCTGAGGAATGTTGCATTTTGCACATATGCCCCATTTTCTTTATCCATTCACAAATATCCACAGACATTTGTTCTTTCTAGTTTTTGGCCCTTAAAAATAAAACTGCTGTGAACATTCGAGTATAGACCTCTCTTTGTGTGAACATGTATTTTTATTTCTCTTGGGTAAATAATTAGATTGTTGGATCATATAGTAAATATGTAAATATGTGTTTGATTTTTTTAAAATCTGCTAAAGTATTTTTCAAAGTTGTACCGTTCTGCGTTTCTACCAGTGAGAGTTCCAGTTGCTCCCAGTCCTAGCTATTACTTGAAACTTGAACACTTGCTCTTCTCATCTTTGATATTAGCCATTCTAATTGGCGTAGAGATATTTCCCTGAAGCTTTAGTTTTAATTCCCTTATTGACCTACAGTGATAAGCATCTTTTCATGGGCTTACTTGCCATCTGTGTGTCTTTGGTGAATGCTGAAATATTCTGCTCATAATTTGAATTATTTTTTTATTACCAAGTTTTGAGATTTCTTTTTGTATTTTGGATATACGTCCTTTATCAGATATGTGTTTTGCAAATATTTTCTTCTAATTTGGGGCTTTCCTCCCAGTAGTGTTTCAAAAAGCAGAAGTTTTGAATTTCTATTTAGCCCAGTTCATCAGTATTTCGTTTATGATTCATACTTTTTATGTCCTAAGACATCTTTTCTTTTTCCTTTTTTTAAAAGATTTTATTTATTTATTCGTGAGAGAGAGAGGCAGAGATGTAGGCAGAGGGAGAAGCAGGCTCCCTATGGGGAGCTGATGTGGGATTCCATCCCAGGACCCTGGGACCACAGCCCGAGCCAAAGGCAGATGCTCAACCACTGAGCCACCCAGGCATCCCCTAAGACATTTTTTAAAAAAATCTACAATTCTAAAAGTTTTCTCCTATGTTTTCTGTGTTATAGTTTTAGCTTTTACATTTACATCTATGACTCTTTTTTAAAAAAGAGTCATATATTTATTTATTTGAGAGAACCCAAGAGTACCTGTGTGTGCGCAAGCAAGGGGAACTGCAGAGGTAGAGGGAGAAGCACACTTCTCTGTAGGGTCCCGGGGTTCCATCCCAGGACCCTGAGATACTGAGATACCGACCCAAGCTGAAGGCAGACACTTAACCACCTGAGCCACCCAGACGCCCCCATCTGTGACTCTTCTAAAGTTAATTTTTTAATACAGTGTGAAAGATAAAGGTCAATATTTTTTTCTTCTTCTTCTTCCCCGTGTGGATATCTGACTTTTTTAGCATTATTTGTTCACATGCTTTTGTTTCTTCCGTTGCATTGTTTTGGCACCTTGGCTGAAAGTCAGTTGAAAATACACATATGGTTAGTTCTATTTCTGGACTTTGTTCTGTTCCTTTAGCTATAATTCGATTGTTTATAAGTTTATCATTTATAAGCCACACTTTCTTGGTGACTATAGCTTTAACGTAAGTCTTCTGATTTCAAACAGTGATTAAAAAACTTTTCATAAACATTTTAATAAGCATAAGTGAGTCTTTAATTTCTGGATCCTGTAATGATTTAGAATCTTGTAATGCTTTGGAGTGATTATTTCATTTATTCAACAAATAAATATTTATCAATTTCTTGACATTTGCCAGACAGTGATTATTTTTATTATATAGTACCATGATTGGAAATATAGGAAATCAGAATAAACCTAGATTGGGGTCTGTATTTTTCTTCTGAAAATTTCTATTACAGACTTTTTTTTTTTTTTAAGATTTTATTTGTTTCTGTGACAGAGTGAGAGTACAAGCAGGGAGAGCTGCAGGCAGAGGGAGAGGGAGAAGCAGACGGAGGGAGAGAGAACAGTAGGCTCCCCGTAGAGCAGGGAGCCCGATGTAGGCCTCCATCCTAGGACCCTGGGATCATGACCTGAGCTGAAGGCAGATGCTTAGTTGACAGAGCCACACAGGCTCTACTGTTAATGAACCTTTAATAATTTTATTATTTGGGATCCCTGGGTGGCGCAGCGGTTTGGCTCCTGCCTTTGGCCCAGGGCGCGATCCTGGAGACCCGGGATCGAATCCCACGTTGGGCTCCCGGTGCATGGAGCCTGCTTCTCCCTCTGCTTGTGTCTCTGCCTCTCTCTCTCTCTCTCTCTCTCTCTCTCTCTCTCTCTCTCATAAATAAATAAAAATTAAAAAAAATAATTTTATTATTTTTATCTCTTACTGATGAAAGTGGATTGCAACAGGTATGAATTAATAAGGTTTGCCTGTCAGCCCCCTCAGATCGTTTTTGGGAAAAGGTGGGATAAAAAGAATAAACATATGTAAAGTGTGGCAATAGAAAGGAAAGGATATACTGTAATTGTTAAATGTGTGTTGGATTATGGGTATTTTTTGGTCGGATTATGAGCATGTATTTTCTATAAGACAAAGGAAGAAAGTCAATTTCATTAAAATCTGAGCAGACTTTATTTATTAGACAGCATGAGCGGGAGGGGCAGAGAGGAGAGAGAGAGAGAGAGAAAGAGAGAGAGAGAAATGAATCTCACACAGACTTTATGTTGAGTGTATAGCCTGATAATGGGGCTTGATCCTGAGATCATGACCTGAACCAAAACTAAGAGTCAGATGCTTAACTGTGCCACCCAAGCACCCGAGACTTTTTTTTTTTAAGATTAAAAAAATATATATTTTGGGAGAGAGGGTCCATGTGAGCCTGAGCAGGGGGAGGGGCAGAAGCAAAGGGAGAGAGAAAATTTCAAGAAGATTCCACACCAAGCATAGAGCCAGCCCCATGGGGGTCTGGACATGGGGTTTGATCTCATGATCCTGAGATCACCATCTGAGCTGAAACCAAGAGTCAGTTGCTAACCAACCAAGCCACTCAGGCACCCCATAAGCAGACTTTTTTATTTGACCCTAATACATTCCTAGGAATTGTCACAAAACAGACATCCATAAGGTAGATCTTATTTCCTGTGTAAGATTTACCCCCTAAGATTTAATTAGGGTGAAGGTAGTTGGGATGTTATGGAAAGAGTATAGAACTTGCAGGCAGAAAATTTAGGTCCACATTCTAGTTAGGCCACAGGTAAGCTTTGTCCTTTGAAGCATATCACTTACTTTCTTGGTGCCTGTGCTTTTAGTTTTGAGTGCATGCTTAAAATGACAGTATTTTTATTAATCTTTTTAAAAATAATTTATTTATTCATGAGAGACACAGAGAAAGAGAGGTAGAGACATAAGCAGAGGGAGAAGCAGGCTCCCTGCGGGGAGCATTATGCAGGACTTGATCCCAAGACCCCGGGATCACGCATTGAGCCGAAGACAGACTGAACCACTGAGACACCCAAGTGTCCCAGAATGACAGTATTTTTTTTTTAAAGATTTTATTTATTCATGAGAGACACACACACACAGAGAGGCAGAGACACAGGCTGAGGGAGAAGCAGGCTCCATGCAGGGAGCCTGACGCGGGACTCGATCCCGGGTCTTCAGGATCATGCCTTGGGCTGAAAGCGGCGCTAAACCGCTGAGCCACCGGGGCTGCCCCCAGAATGACAGTATTATTTAAGATACTGCTGGACAAGAAATAATATGTGTGAAAAATACTTATCAAGTTGTAAAGTATTATGTTAATGTATTTTGTAATTTTTGATCAAAGACTTCTGAGTGTTAGTCATAACCAATTATATGCTTTTATTGACAGGAGCAAGAACAACATTAATAAGGGTTAATATAGGTATCTCTTTAATATCATGTCTTATAAAATAGGCACAAATGTCTTGCATATCTTGGGGTACACAGTGTATCATAAAGAATTCATTCATATAGTTAGATTAGCTATTGTGTTACAATTTTCATTATTAACTTATTTAGCAAACACATTAACTGCATTTCTCTCTCCTCCTAATTACTTTTGGTAAAAAATAGAAGAGCTTTGGAGAATAGTTTGACTAGCTCAGGGTGTTGGAGGTGGTGAAAATGGATCCAAATACAGTCTTTCATGACTTAATACATTTCCCTCTAGCTTGCTGGCACTTTCAAGAATAGCCCGTAGTCTCACCTCTTGTCAGTAGGTGGGGATATTTTTGCACAGGTAGATGTCAGGAGTGAGTTAGGACCTGTAAAACTGAAAACTAAAAGTCTAAATGAGTGTACTTGAAATAAATGGAGTTGGAGAATTAGAACCTATCAAAGGTGACACTGGCTTTTAATCAAAATCCATATTTTAGGATAAACTTTATTACATAAACTATATGCTACATGTGTTATAGGAGTAGATACAAAATTCTTTTTATTAGAATTGCAAACATAAGTAGTTAATTAGTTCATTTAAAAATTTTTTTTGTATTTTTTTATTGGAGTTCGATTTGCCAACATATAGTATAATACCCAGTGCTCATCCCATCAAGTGCCCCCCTCAGTGCCCATCACCTAGTCACCCCATCACCCCCGCCCTCCTCCCCTTCTACCCCTTCACCCGTTGTTTGTTTCCCAGAGTTAGGAGTCTTTTTTTTTTTTTTAATTTTTTTATTTTATTTATTTACGATAGTCATACAGAGAGAGAGAGAGGCAGAGACACAGGCGGAGGGAGAAGCAGGCTCCATGCACCGGGAGCCCGACGTGGGATTCGATCCCGAGTCTCCAGGATCGCGCCCTGGGCCAAAGGCAGGCGCCAAACCGCTGCGCCACCCAGGGATCCCGGGAGTTAGGAGTCTTTCATGTTCTATCACCCTCTCTGATATTTCCCACTCATTTTCTCTCCTTTCCCCTATAATCACTTTCACTATTTTTTATATTTCCCGAATGAATGAGACCATATAATGTTTGTCCTTCTCCAATAGACTTACTTCACTCAGCATAATACCCTCCAGTTCTATCCACGTTGAAGCAAATGATGGGTATTTGTCATTTCTAATGGCTAATATTCCACTGTATACATAGACCACATCTTCTTTATTCACTCATCCCTTGATGGACACCGAGGCTCCTTCCACAGTTTGGCTATTGTGGACATTGCTGCTATAAACATTGGGGTGCAGGTGTCCTGCCGTTTCACTGCATCTGTGTCTTTGGGGTAAATCTCCAGTAGTACAATTGCTAGTTCGTAGGGTAACTATTTTTAACTCTTTGAGAAACCTCCACACAGTTTTCCAGAGTGACTGTACCAGTTCACATTCCCACCAACAGTGCAAGAGGGTTCCCTTTTCTCCACATCCTCTCCAACATTTGTTGTTTCCTGTCCTGTTATGTTAATTTTCCCCATTCTCACTGGTGTGAGGTGGTATCTCATTGTGGTTTTGATTTGTATTTCCCTGATGGCCAGTGATGCGGAGCATTTTCTCGTGTGCTTGTTGGCCATGTGTATGTCTTTGGTGAATTTCTGTTCATGTCTTTTGCCCATTTCATGATTGGATTGTTTCTTTGCTGTTGAGTTTAATAAGTTCTTTATAGATCTTGGATACTAGCTCTTTTTCTGATATGCCATTTGCAAATACCTTCTCCCATTCTGTAGGTTGTCTTTTAGTTCTGTTGACTTCTTTTGCTGTGCAGAAGCTTTTTATCTTGATTAAGTCCCAAGAGTTCATTTTTGCTTTCGTTTCTCTTGCCTTCATAGATGTATCTTGCAAGAATTTGCTGTGGCCAAGTTCAAAAAGGATGTTGCCCGTGTTCTCCTCTAGGATTTTGATGGATTCTTGTCTCACATTTAGATCTTTCATCCATTTTGAGTTTATCTTTGTGTATGGTCTAAGAGAATAGTCTAGTTTCATTCTCCTGCATGTTGCTTGTCCAATTTTCTCAGCACCATTTACTGAAGAGACTATCTTTTTTCCAGTGGATAGTCTTTCCTGCTTGTTGAATATTAGTTGACCATGGAGTTGAGGGTCCATTTCTGGGTTCTCTATTCTGTTCCATTGATCGATGTGTCTGTTTTTATGTCAGTACCACAGTCTTGATGATCACAGCTTTATAGTACAACTTGAAATCTGGCATTGTGATGCCCCCGGCTCTGGTTTTCTCTTTCAATATTCCCCTGGCTACTCGGGGTCTTTTCTGATTCCACACAAATCTTATTTGTTTCAACTCTCTGAAGAAAGTCCATGGTATTTTTATAGGGATTGCACTGAATGTGTAAATTGCCCTGGGTAGCATTGACATTTTCACAATATTAATTCTTCCAATCCATGAGCATGGAATAGTTTTCCATCTCTTTGTGTTTTCCTCAATTTCTTTCAGAAGTGCTCTGTAATTTTTAGGGTATAGATCCTTTACCTTTTTGGTTAGATTTATTTCTAGGTATCCTATGCTTTTGGGTGCAATTGTAAATGGGATTGACTTCTTAATTTCTCTTTCTTCAGTCTCATTGTTAGTGTATAGAAATGCCACTGATTTCTGGGCATTGATTTTGTATCCTGCCACATTGCCGAATTGCTGTATGAGTTCTGGCAATCTTGGGGTGGAGTCTTTTGGGTTTTCTATGTACAGTATCATGTCACCTGCGAAGAGGGAGAGTTTGACTCCTTCTTTGCCAATTTGAATGCCTTTTATTTCTTTTTGTTGTCTGATTGCTGAGGCTAGGACTTCTAGTACTATGTTGAATAGCAGTGGTGAGAGCGGACATTCCTGTCGTGTTCCTGATCTTAGGGGACAGGCTCTCAGTGTTTCCCCATTAAGAATGATATTTGCTGTGGGCTTTTCATAGATGGCTTTTAAGATGCTGAGGAATGTTCCCTCTATCCCTACACTCTGAAGAGTTTTGTTCAGGAATGGATGCTGTATTTTGTCAAATGTTTTCTCTGCATCTATTGAGAGGATCATATGGTTCATGAGTTCTGTCATTTTTGTATATGATCTTATGTCATCTGGCTTTAAATATAACTGTTTCTCTAGTGAAGAAAAAAACTTATGATTGGTCAGATTATTCAGAATCATGTGAATTTAATACCGTAAGATTGAATCTTTTTATTATTGAAATTTGGGAATTGGGTAAAGGAAGAAGGATGAGAAAAAAATTTTAAGAAAAGTGAGATGCCATTTGATACATGTGATACATTCAAAATACCATAAGGTAGTACTCAGTACATAGTATGTGTTCAGTAAGTATTTGTGAATTAAAGAATGATTAAGGGGGCGCTTGGGTGACTCAGTAGATTAAGCCTCCAACTCGTGATTTTGGCTTAGATCATGATCTCAGAATGGTGAGATCAAGCCCTGCGGGCGTCAGGTTCTGTAGTCAATGGGGAGTCTGCTTGGGATTCTTTCTCTCCCTCTGCCCTTTGCCCCTGCACTCTCCTGTGTGCTCTCTCTCTTGCTCTGTCTCTGTCTTTCTCTCTAAGGCAAATAAATGTCAAAAAAAAAATGAGGAAATTGAAGAAAGCTTACATGGTCTTTAGGACTTCACTTGAAACAAATAATAGGATCTCTGTGATGTCCTTATTGAATTAACTGACATTTTATCTTAGTAATTTTGACAGAAGTTATAAAGAGAGAGGACTAAAGTATTCATTCAAGTTAATATTTGACTTCATGAATAGAACTCTTTTACCATATTCTGCAAAATTTACTCTTTCTTTATATTTTTTTTAGGGCACCTGGTGGCTCAGCTAAGTGTCTTAGTTTCAGCTTGGATCATGATCTCAGGGTTGTGAGATCAAGGGTGTGGAGCCTACTTAAGATCTCTCTCTCTCCCTCTCACCCACTCTCCTCCCTCTCTATAAAAAAAAAAAAAGAAAGAAAGAAAAAAAGATTTTAATTAATTTCTGCATCCAAAGTGAGGCTTGAGCTTACAACCCAGAGATCATGAGTCACATGCTCTTCCAACTGAGCCAGTCAGCCAGTCAAGTAAAGATCAGTGTGATATTCACTGCAAAAAGATCTGTTTTTGTAGCATCACCTAAGAAAATTCAGATGTATAACTAGTCTGTCAGTGTTAGGGAGATAATTAATTTTTCAGAGCTTTACAGTTTTATTTATTTATTTATTTTTATTTATTTATGATAGTCACAGAGAGAGAGAGAGAGGCAGAGACATAGGCAGAGGGAGAAGCAGGCTCCATGCACCGGGAGCCCGACGTGGGATTCGATCCTGGGTCTCCAGGATCGTGCCCTGGACCAAAGGCAGGTTCTAAACCGCTGTGCCACCCAGGGATCCCAGCTTTACAGTTTTAAAGTGTTCTTATATATGATCTATTCAGAACCCAGCTTTATAAGTATTCTGAACCAATGAAAGTGAAATGAGAATCTTTATCTGATGAATTTTTTTTCTTAAATCTTACAAAGAGAATAGTAATAGATTTTTGAGGAAACAATTGGTACTATTATTCCATTTCTATAGAAACGAGACTAGTTGAATCAGAAGTCCTTTTTAATAAATTATGAATCCTTCTAGAGGTGCCTGGCTGGCTCGGTCAGTGGAGCATGTGACTGTTGATCTTGGGGTTGTGAGTTTGAGCCCCACGTTGGATGTACAGCTTACTTTGCAAAAAGAGAAAAAGAAATATGAAACCTTCTATATTTTAGTTTTCTATTTTCTAGTTTTTAATTTTTCTTTTTTATTTTAGAGGTAAGAAAGCTTAGATAGGAAATCAATATTTTTGGTACTTTAAAATGGGATTGTTGATGACATTTCAAATTACTTCTGATTTCAATTTGGTTAACTTTTTTTTTTAAGATTTTATTTATTTATTTATGTATTCGAGAGACAGGGAGACAGCGTGAGCATGTGCTTGGACAGGAGGTAGGGGCAGAGGGAGAGGGAGAAGAAGATTCCCCACTGAGCAGGGAGCTTGATGTGGGCCTCAATCCCAGGATCATGCCTTTAGCTGTGCTTAGCAGATACTTAACTGACTGAGTCACCCAGGTGCCCCAGTTTGGTTACTCTTAAGTATGTCTTCTCTAATTAGAAAGAAGACTTGGAATGGTGACAAAATATTTATATACTCCATTTAGTGAATATTTGTTGAGAGTTTTACATGCACCTAACACTGAGATGTAGGCACTGGCATTTCAAGAAGAGGTTTGGACCTTGATCTTGCTTTTGGGGAACTTGCAGTATACAGGAAGAAAAGACTTGATGAAGTAACCAGGCAGTCAGTGCTAGAGTTAATGGTACACACAATGAGGATGAATAAAAGAATGAGAAAGCCTGTGGATATTTTTAAGGGAGCTCAATTTTCAGATTCTGAAATTGATCAGTCTTTCACATTTTCTTCTACTTTACAGAAAAAAGGTACATCTCTTGTCCATTCCAAATAATACATTGATTGTCCTGTGGTGAGAAGACTTCCATGGCATGAAAGAGACAAATCAGAGTATTGATTAGGTTGTTGAGAAGACAATGACTCCAGTGACTGATTAACATCTTCTTACAAGTCAGGTGTTTTCTGGTCCTTAATATTCAACAAAATTGAAGACTCGATCAAGTTGTTAGCTGATCATTAAAGATAGTTTTCATAAAAAATAGAGATGTCAAGTAAATGCCATTATTTTCCAGAAAGTTAAAAAAATCATAATAGATTATTGTGGGGCTTTTTTTTTTTTGTATATAGCTTGAAGGATTAAAATAATTTTATGGCATTTGCTATAATGTGAATTGTTTCATTTTCATCTGTTTATTTACATGAAGAAATTTTCTTAGCACTTAGGTTTATACAAATGAAAAAATAGGAATAGAATATTTATAATAAATATTTAAATAATACTCAGTTGAAAATAAGAAAACTTCACTCATTTTATGAAGAGATGCATTTCTACCTCTTTTCCTCCTTCTTCCCTACCTCTTTTTTGACTAATTGGTTCTAATCAGGAGGCAGGAAAGGTCTGTGCATTGTTTGGTTGGTATGTCTCAAGTCTCTGTTAAACTATAACCCCCATTCCCACTTTGAACTCCTTACCTTTTCTTATGCTTTTCATATTTTCTCATAACTCCCAGATTCTTGACAGTGCTGTTTCCTAGTCTTCCTTGCCTAATCTTCTCACTTATGAAGACATAACTGAAGCATTATTTCTTTTGAGAAATCTTCTCAGATTTGTCCAGGCTTAGTTAGGTACCCCTCTCTAGCAGTTAGAGTCCTGATAAAAAACAGGTAACATTCTCACCATAGGTGAAAGAGAATGTCATGAAGGGACCACTTACAATGAATGGACACGGTTAGGGGAATATACCAAGGAGTAGTGCAGCATCAAGAGACTAGCACCGTCTTTGGACCAGTCAAAGCAAAGGAAGAGAGTAGTTCTAGGAACCTGGAGAGACCCTTGCTGTTGTTTCTTATTTACTGAACCCAGTTTGCAGTTTGAAGCCAGAAGGCCAGGGAACCTAGGTTGTGTAGTTCATAAAAGTCATTATCCTAGGACACTAAGCATTGGGTGAAGGGTGGAGAATGGATTTGGAGAGCAAATAGAGAACATCCAGTATAGCCTTATTTATACTCCTACAATACTTTAGCACATTTCATTGTACTGTATTTCGTATTGACTTGAGTCATTGGTTGTATTAATGTGTTCCTCATAGCACTGTGAACTCCTTTGTAGCTATAAACTAACTTTTATTCATATTTGCATACCCATGGTGCTCATTAGATTTTTGTTAATTAAATGAATAAAAGTTTTAGAAAGCTGGATGAGATACATAAATTAAAAGGTCTGACCTACTTAGTGGTAATGTGTGGTGATTCCTAGTTCAAAAGAGAGTAAATCTAATAGTTTTTGCTTTGTTTGGCAGTTTTGATGCTTCTGCAGTAATTGGCTCACTCCTTTTAGTTGAAGAGAGACCAGTGATTGATTTAGTCCTAAGAGATAGCTACTATATTTAAAAAGATTATAATGCAAGACTCTTGAGTTGGCTGCTTAGTGGCCTGATAAGTATATTTGTGCACTTTCACTTGTTATAGGAGAATCATGATGCAGGGCAAAAATCTGTAGAGGCTGGAAAGCTAACTATGTTAACTTCAGCAAGATATGCCTTACTCATTAGACTTTCTATGGGTTATGACATAGCTTTTTCAAATCTCTTAAATATTTGAAATCTGGTCTCTATCAGGAAAATCCTTCCTTATTGTTTGCCAAACAAATTCTTTCTCTCTCCCTAATTAATTGGATTAATTACTATATTTGCTATAAAACCTTGTTAAAATTGCTGCATAAAAAATTACTGCAAAACCTAGAAGCCTAAAACACAAATGATAATTTTATTATCTCTCATGGTTTCTTTGGGTCAGGAGTTTGGGATGGGTGGTTTTGGCTCAGTCTGTCATATGTTTTATTCAGATGATGTCTGAAGCTGGAATAGCTGGGGGCAGGCTGGACATTTATCTCCCTTCAGGTCATTGGAAAGCCTCTCTGTCGCCTCTCTGCACTGAATAGACTAGTTTATGGCAGTTCTAGGGCAGTTACACTGCTAGTATGACTGGCTCAGGGCACCAGCAGTTGTCCAAGGAACAAGGTGAAAGCTACATATCCTCTTTTCTGGAGTGGTCTAGGAAGTAAGTCTGTGCCCCATTTTATTGATTACAAGCCAGTTAGTTCATTACAAGCTTTTCTAGATTCAAGGGAAAAGAACATGGATCTCATCTCTTAATGGAAAAAGTGACAAAGAATTTACAGCCATTTAAAGAAAAAGTGAATTGGGCAATTTTGCTCCCTTGCTTCAAATTCTCCAACGGAGGGGCACCTGGGTGGCTCAGTGATGGAGTATCTGCCTTTGGCTCGGGTCATGATCCTGGGGTCCTGGGATCGAGTCCCACATTGGGCTCCTGGTGAGGAGCCTGCTTCTCTCTCTGCCTGTGTCTCTTGCCTCTTTCTCTGTATCTTTCATGAATAAATAACATCTTTAAAAAAATATCCATTGGCTTTCCATTATGCTTTGAATGAAGTAGACATTATTTATACAAGATCCTGTATAATCTGGCCCCTGTTGATTGGTCTTTCCTTTGCACATTATGTTATAGTCACATGGATTTTGTTTTAATTTCTTGAAAAGGTCAATCTTTTTGCCATCTTAGGGACTGTATGTGTATTTTTTTTTTTTAATTTTTATTTATTTATGATAGTCACACACAGCGAGAGAGAGGCAGAGACACAGGCAGAGGGAGAAGCAGGCTCCATGCACCGGAAGCCCGACGTGGGATTCGATCCCGGATCTCCAGGATCGCGCCCTGGGCCAAAGGCAGGCGCTAAACCGCTGCGCCACCCAGGGATCCCTGTATGTGTATTTTTTTGGCAGAGTGGGGAGGCAGGGATCATCTTTATCTTGTTTTTTTTAATATATATTTTTAAAATGTATTTATTCATAAAGACACAGAGTCAGAGACACAGGCAGAGGGAGAAGCAGGCTCCATGCAGGGAGCCTGACGTGGGACTCGATCCTGGGTCTCCAGGATCATACTCCAGGGTGCAGGCGGTGCTAAACTGCTGTGTCACCTGGGCTGTCCCCCCCCTTTTTTTAACCAAAAAATAATAATGATACATCACTATTGTTTTAATTTAAATTTTGTTAGTTAACATATTGTGCAGTATTGGTTTCTGGAGTAGGATTCAGTGATTGATCACTTACATACAACACCCAGGGCTTATCATGACAAATGCCCTCTTCAGTACCCATCACCCATGTAGACAATCCCCCACTCCCCTCCCTCCATCAACCCTCAGTTTGTTCTTTGTCATTAAGAGTCACTTGTGGTTTAAATGATACATTATTATTACTTAAAATCAATACTTCACTCAAATTTTCTTAGATTTTACCTAATGTTGCTCATTATCTCTCATCTCTGCTAGTTTGGGAGCTCCTGCAGGCAGGGTCTATGTGTTTTATTCACCAAGGGTAATAATAAATACACATTTGGGATATACTCTGTAAATATTTCTTGAAAGAATGACTGTTAGAAAGGTGTCTTAGGGTAGCCCGGGTGGCTCGGTGGTTTGGCGCTGCCTTCGGTCCGGGGCGTGATCCTGGGGACCTGGGATTGAGTCCTACATCGGGCTTCCTGCATGGAGCCTGCTTCTCCCTCTGCCTGTGTCTCTGCCTCTCTCTCTCTCTCTGTGTCTCTCATGAATGAATAGATAAAATCTTAAAAAAAAAAAAAAAAGAAAGAAAGGTGTCTTAGAGTTTATAGACTAACCTCTTTCCCATTTTAGTGAAGTATCTTGCTTAGGGACATCATGTGTGTCTTTCTCCGTTCCACGGTGAGTTTGCAAGACCCAAGTCTCCAAGGTGGTACTAGAAATCATATTTTGTCATATGTAATTTGCTATATACAGGGGTGACTTTACTGGAAAACTCATGAAGCTGTGAAATTCATAAAACTAACGAAGCTATGAAGCTTAACTTTCAGGATTTTATTTTAGGGCCTGGGAGGGACCCTGGCAGTGAGTTCACATGGTCACTTTAGATAATCTTTTATTGGTATATACTATATACATGGAAAAGTGCAAAGATTGTAAGTGTGCACCTTAAGGCTTCTCACAAACTTAACACACCTATATAATCAGCATCCAGATCAAGAAACAACATTTCTTGTACATTGTCACACAGTTAGAAAGAATTTGCTAATGTAGGATACCCTAACCACAATCAGTTAAGATTGCTGTCTCTTTTTTCACCGACTTCCCCTCTATTACACTTGTCCCCACGTTGGTGGTACTGGAATGGCTGTAGGCATTTTGGGTATCTGGTTATCTGGAAACTGACATTGGGAATACATTTAATTGGGTTTTAGCAGGATATGTTTATTTGGTTCATAGCCTATTCATGTATTGTCAGGGTGTTATTAGTCATCCCAGTATAGGGATAGTTTCTAGGAGTATTGCACATTCTTATGTTAACTAAACTGGCCTTGTGACATAAATGTGCAGACCTAGAAATGGTACAGTGATAGGAATGTGTCCCTTGGTATCTGGCACCTGACGTATGTGGTTAGTGAAGGAAAAGCAAGGTTTGATGCCAAAAGCCAGTCTGAAAATTCTTCCAAATCTTAAAGCTTCACATGAAAAAGACTTGTTAAGAGTTTTCCCAAGTTTGGCCACAAATCCTAAAAGTTTACATGACATTACCATTAATGAACCTGTGCTAGAAGAAACTTTTTGAAGCCATCAACAAGAAAAATATGTTCAAGTACACTAGAGGAAGGACTGAATTCTTCTTTTGTTGTCTCTATAGAAATGACACCATTATAAAACTTGTGAGAAAGTATGATGCTAGCATAAGGGTTGACAGATCAATGGAATAGAATCAAGAGTCCAAAAATAAACCCCTATACCTGTGGTCTGTTGATCTTTGACAAGGGTGCCAAGACCATTCAGTGTGAGGTTACTCTTTTCAACAAATGATGTTGGAAACAACTGGATATCCACATGGAAAAGAATGAAGTCAAACTACTACCTCTAGTATATATAAAAATTAAAAGTGGATTAATGACCTAGTTTAATAGCTAAAACCATGAAAACTTTTAGATGGAAACACAAGACCTTGAATAGGAAATGATTTCTTAAATGACATCAAAAAGCACAGGTAACCACAGGAAAAACAAGTTGGACTTCATTAAAATTAAAACTTTTGTGCCCCATTGGCAAGGATTCTCATATACTGTTGACGGGAATTGAAAGTGGTTCAGCCATTCAGCCTCTGTGGCAAAAAGTTTAGCAGTTTCTCAAAAAGTTCAACATGTAATTACCATTTAACTCAGCAGTTCCATTCCTAGGTATATAAGATCAATGAAAACCTAGGTTCACACAAAAATTTATACATGACTGTTCATAGCAACATTATTTGTAGTAACTAAAGTAGTTGTATGGAAACAACCCAAGTGTCTATTAACTGATTAATAGATAAAATTCGGTATATCTATACAATGGGATATCATTCATCCCTAAAAGGTAATGATGTATTAACATATGCTACAATATCAATGAACCTTAAAAATAGGCTATGTGAAAGAAGCCAGACATAAAGGGTCACATATTGTATGATTCCAGTTGGTAAATCTATAGAGACATAAAGTAGATTAATGATTGCTTAGGTATGGAGTTTCTTTGTGCAGTGATAGAAATGTTCTGGGATTAGATAGCGGCGGTGGTTGTACAGCATTAGAAATATACCAAAAAAACTGGATTGCAGTTTAAAATGTGAATTTCATGTTATGCAACTCTTAGTAAAACAAATTGCAAAATATGCCATATGGGAAGAGAAAAAGAATATGCAGCCAGAAAACTAGGAAAAAAGGTATCATAGGGTTGTGTCAATTAACAAAAATAGTTTTTTTTCTGCTTTTATGATGTGGTATTTGTCAGCTTGTTAAAATTTATGATTTTCCCACTCTAAATTGACTATTTGTTCTCATACCTGATTTTATATTCATAAAGTGGGACCCTCAAACTGTAAACTCTGGACTTCACAGAACCTAGATGCACCCTAGTATATATATTAGCATCAAATAATCATTCAAGCACTATTGTCTTTTTAAGCTTGAGGGATTGAACAAATGTTTATTTCTGTTCTCTCCCAAAACCTCATTTTGTGAGAGTAAAGAGATAAAAACAGCATATACCTACAAGAACAAACAAAACAAAACAAAACAAAACAAAAAACCCCAAAAACAGAAGAGGAGACAATAGCTAAGTGATGTAAAAGAATTTCAGGAAGATGAAAGGTGGTTGGAGTAGATAATTTAGCTGAGAAAATAGAATATAAAGTATCTGCAGACAGGTATACCCAATTTCTTGCAGTATTCCAGCTAGTTCATTTCACAGATGTCTAGAAAAGGCTCAGAAATTGGAGGCATTGTCTATCTCTGAGGCTGCAGGTGAGATGTGAGGCTGCAAATGGGAAATAGTTTAGTCTATAAACGGTTCTGTATACACTTCATCCCAGGCAGCCAGGTGACTGTTTTTCCTCAGCCCTCACAAAAAGTCTCTTATTTGCAGAGGAAGTTAACCAAACTGGCTTCTGTCCCAGGGATACCTGACACTGTGGAAGGTGAGGGAGAAATGCTCACCTGAAAATGAGGGGACTGGCAACATCTTAAACAGGGAAACTCCCAGCCCCCTTGCACTGCTCAGCTTCAGGAACACTAGCAGCCAGTTATATCTTTTATCCTTTATGGAGAAGTCTTTTCTGGAAAAGATTGGACAGCTCCAGAGAAAACACAAATAACCAAGTCTCTCAGTGAAACAGCTTGGTCACCCTGCCAGACACCCTACAGTGTGAAAGTATCAGTTGCCAGTAGGGGAAGGGAGGGTCTCACCACTCAGCTCTTAAGCTTTTAATTTCACATGAAGAATTAAAAATGGCACTGACATCTCAGCAACACCATCAGAACTGGGAAAAGAGTTGCGCAATATTCAGTATTCTGAGGGAAGATGATGTATAGCCTAGAACCCAACCATTTGTTCCATCAAGTATGAAGGCAGAATAAAGGTATTTTACATGCCAGATCTCAAAAAAATCTGTCCACGTATCCCTTCTTGAGATTAAAAGATATGACCACCAAAATGAGGGAGCATACTATGAAAGAGAAAGAAACAGGGGATTGTACCCTAGTACACAAAGGGAAAGGCAGAGGGAGGCAAAGGAAAGTCCTAGAGCTGTAAACCTAAAGTCTAGGGTAGGAGACTCTGCTTTGAAACTTTATGCAAGCAACATCTTGTGCATTTTTTTCTTGAGAGAGGGTCTGTATCAGGACATTTGTCTATAAATGACCAAAAGCCAGACTTGGGAAAATGCATTGCAAGCCGTGAACATGATCACCTTTGTAGCGATTTTTTTTTTAAATTTTAGAATTTTAACAATTTTGTAGGTGAAAGAGATGGTATGTTTAAAAAATTTTGAGTTTGAAAGTCTTTTTTTAAACTTAAACCGATTTATTTGTTTGAGAGAGAGAGAGAGAGACACGGCATGCATGAGTGAGTCAGATGCGCCACCCAAGGTGCCCTTGAAAGTCTTTTTTATTAGTTAAGTTGATCACTTTTACTATCAGAACTGTTGTTTTTTTTTTTTTTGTCAATTACATTATGGCTTTATTGCTAAAATACTTGCTAATAAAAACACTCAAGTTTTAAAGCTGGTTGAGAACCAAGCAATTACCTTAACCTGGGATATGTAGATCTTTAAGCAGTCTGTGGATTGGTTCCTGGTGAGCTCTGTAAATCCCTTGGGTTGTATGTAAAATTGTATATGTGGAAACTTTTTTCCCCCCTGGCATCAGGTCCAGTTTCATATTATTTAAAAAAAAAAAAGTATCTCAGAGAGGTTAAATGACTTACTGAGCAGTGGTCTCCTGACTACTGTTTTGATGTGCATTCTTCTGTTATCCTTTAACAGTTGTATTTTTTTCTACAGAGTCCTGAATTAGTGTAGCTTTTGTTGTGTGATCAATTTTAAATTTCTTGAACAATGTATTTAATGATTAAGATGAACCTAAGAACTGATGTGGGTTTCACTTGAGTGATACACTGTGTTAAAACACCTTAAAGTTACAAAATGTGACTAACCTAAAATAGACATTTCAAATAGTCCTGAGCATTATGGAAAATAAAATTTTACACTTCTGTTTTAGAAGAAAAATATTGTGAAAAAAATAATTCTGGAAACAGTCTTAAAGGGGGAAGTCTGCATCTCTCTCACATTTCATAAATATGCATTTTTTGGGAATTGCTCAGGAATGAGTGTATAGGGGCAACTTAGGTTCTTTATTGGAATTTTTTCTAAAATGTAGATCTCTTCTACTGCCCTAGTTAGTAGTATCTTAATGACTGTTTCAGGATCTTGCTTTCTTTGGTTTAAACATCAGTCTGAATGCATTTTAGCATTGAAGCCTTAAGTAATGTAGGAAATTGAATTGGACACACATTACATATTCCTAAGCTTTTAGTTAATTTTGGGGATAGAATTTAAGCACTAGTGTATCTGTGACATACCCTTGAGCAACTACTGAGTCTAATGCTATGTCTTATTAGGCTGAAACCTACTTGGGAAGGGACTTATTTTATGCAATCTGTATCAAACCTACAAGGAGAATTCAAAGCTTACTTATTAAATAATAAAACCTGGGCAGCCCCGGTGGCGCAGCGGTTTAGCGCCGCCTGCAGCCCAGGGTGTGATCCTGGAGACCCGGGATCGAGTCCCACGTCAGGCTCTCTGTGTGGTGCCTGCTTCTCCCTCTGCCTGCCTCTCTCTCTCTCTCTCTCTCTCTCTCTCTCTATCTATCTCTATGAATAAATAAAATAAAATCTTAAAAAAAACCTAGTTATTTAAAAAAAATAAAACCTGAGTTTAAGTTTGTTAAAATGTATTTTTTAAAAAGATTTCTCTATTTGAGAGTGTGGACATGCACATGCACATGTGTGCTCACTAGTGACGGAGATGGGCAGTGGGAGAGGGAGAGAATCTTGAGCTGACTCCTCTGCTGAGTTCAGAGCCCAGCACAGGGCTCAGGCTCCACCCTGAGATTTTGCCTGAGCTGAAATCAAGAGTTGAACGCTTAACTGACTGAGCCACTGAGGCACTCTTAGGATGTATTTTAAAAGATGAAATTATTGTCAGTTTATTGTATTATTTAAGAAACACTGATTACAAAATAATTTTAGAAGTTTTGAAAATTACTATAAAGTACTAAGAAAATAAGGTACTACCCAGAGATTACCATACATTTTGGAATTATTTGAAACATTTTCTTATAGTCTGTTCAGAAGTGTGCTTTAATAGGAAAATTACTTTCTAAGTTTAAAAATAGATTTATATTGATAGGCAGTCAAGGACAGTCTTTGTCTGTCTTTCTTTCTTTCTTTCTTTCTTTCTTTCTTTCTTTCTTTCCTTTCTTTCTTTCTTGAATAAAGCAATAGAATTTTATTAAACAAGGATATAGAAAAAGGTCTCAAGAGTGAGAAGGGTCCTGACAGGGTTGCTCACCTTTTTCTCTTTAAAAGTTTTAAATTTTGATATATAATGAGAAGGGAAAGATCAGAGTTGCTGTGAGGTAGTTATTTAGCTTGAACTGTGAAGAAGACTTGTTCTGCTATTGTGACTGGAGGTGAGTTGTTACCTGATTTTTGTATATTTTGTGCATGATTTAAAAAAATTTAAAAGTGAGCTAAATGTATATACTTAGGAAATTTAGCTTGTACAAAAGATTATACAGGAAAGGATTAATTTCCATCCACTCCCTACTTTCTTAAAGTGGCTCCCCCAGATGTAATACTCTGTTACCAGTTTTACCTACTTTGTAAATTGCCTACTGCTGAAGTGGATGATACTTGCAGTTTAGTTCCCTTTTCTTAGTAACTTATCCTACTCTTCCTTTTGGGAACCTCTTCTGTCCTACTCTCAGTCCAAGTAATTCCAGTGTTCTCAGCCCATCTCTGGACTCATGGTGTTTTAATCTTCTGCTAGAGAAAGCAGCATGAGCAAAAGCAAAGGATATAAAATGCCAACTTATATGTGTGGAGTAGGGTATAGAGGGGAAGAAAAGGAACACCTGAGGTCAGATTGTACAGGGACTTAAATGATAAACTAAGGAGTCTGGGTTTATCCAGTAAGTAGTCAGAAGTTAATAAACATTTCCAAACAAGGGAGAAATTTTGTATTTATAACTAATTCCCCATTCCTCCCAACCCTGTCAAGCCCTGCCTTTTCTGCTTTGGAATCTCTCTAGACCCATCCCTTCCTTTTCCATTCTTTCTCATTCCACCACCTTAAGTCAGTCTTTATTACATCAGACTGAGATTGTTGCTGTAGTTAAATGGTTTCTCTGCATTGAGCCCTTTGTCCTGCAGTCCATTCTGGGCATTACTATCCGATTAATCTTACCTAGAGCTTCACTTTGATCATGCCTTTTTCCTGCTCAGAAAGTATTTCTTTAGTTTTTCCCTATTGTTGACAGGATAAGATCCAGACTTCTTCTTCCCCTTTTTTTTTTTTAAGATTCCATTTATTAACTCATGAGGGACACACGCACACACACACACACAGAGGCAGAGACACAGGCCAAGGGAGAAGCAGGCTCCATGCAGGGAGCCTGACGTGGGACTTGATCCTGGGTCTCCAGGATCATGCCCTGGACCAGGGTGGCCCCAAACCGCTGAGCCACCCAGGCCGGCCAAGATCCAGACTTCTTAGTCTGTCCTTCAAGCTATTTAACCCAGTCTACCTTTTAAGCTTTAACTTTTTTTCCTTCATTTAACCTAGGTTCTAGAGAACTTGGAATGTTCCTTCTACCCTCTCCTATATCTTTCCCCCTCCATTTTAAAATTTTGTCTTTTTCTCTCTTCCTCCTGGATTATCTCAAGTCTCATCTCTATTGATTAAAAA
Organism: Nyctereutes procyonoides; assembly: GCF_905146905.1. Lineage (NCBI taxonomy): Eukaryota > Metazoa > Chordata > Mammalia > Carnivora > Canidae > Nyctereutes > Nyctereutes procyonoides. The sequence goes on along the minus strand of NW_026575020.1, from coordinate 46,873,488 downwards.
ATCATACTCATCCCCAGAGTTTGGTTACAATTGTACCTCTCTTGTACAGCTTCTTCAGATAATTGAGAAGGTAGTTAGAGTTCTTTTCTCTGAAATCTCAGAATTCTTTGCTTGTACTTAAGGCACTTCTTACAATGTTTTCTGTTGTGCTTGTGTGTCTTAACTGCCTTGCTAGATGATAGAACATTGTTATAGTGTTTATTTTCCACACACAGTGCCTCCATGTACTTGTGTGCTTGATAAATATTTGTTTTGTTAATTGGATTTTCCTATTTTGGACTGCCTTTTATGCTGATGTATTTTGATAGTTCAGTTTAGCACTAATTTGATAGTAATTGTTTTATGTTTCTTAGTCTTGGTTTTCCAACTAGAATATAAAATTCTTAAGGGCAGGAAATATGTCTAATCTGTACTTCCAGAATCCTTTCATAATTTATGTATAATGTTTCTCATTTTAAAGAGTAGTGCTGAGGACAGCATGGGTGGCTCAGTGGTTTAGCGCCACCTTCAGCCCAGGGCATGATCCTGGGGACCCAGATCGAGTCCCACGTCAGGCTCCCTGCGTGGAGCCTGCTTCTCCCTCTGCCTGTGTCTCTGCCTCCCTCTCTCTGTCTCTCGTGAATAAATAAATAAAATCTTAAAAAAAAATAAAAAAAAAGTAGTGCTGAGATACTTCTGTCTGGCATGAAATATTTGACAATTGGTGAAAGGACTTAGAGGTTTTTTTTTTGTTGTTGTTTACTAATGAACAATTTTAAACCATTTCTCAGAACACGTTTCTGAAACATTTGTATGACAAACACAAATATGGAATTTTTAGCTTTAGATTAGGTTATATTTTAAGGAAATAGGTTCAGGTCGCCTTTTTTTGGAGGGGGCACTTATACAATGTGATGCCCTTTTCTATAATTTATATTTTCTATAAATAATCTATAGTATTCTATAATTTATATTTTCCTCTGTGTAAATAATCAAAAGCTTATCTACTTGAATAGTTCTATAGGGATTTGTGACAAGAGTATCTTTTTCTGTGTTTGAAATTTGACTTTGATGGGATGATTTTAGACAGCTCTTATTTTGTGTTGACAGCTTATAATGTGTCCTTTATAGTTGCTACCTAGTATAACTTAATATAATTATCTTTTTTTTATCTTGGAGGTGATATGTGCATATATATTTGAGAATTATATGCTAATGGCAATTGAGTTTAATAATATGTATTCTTGTGTCAGTATTTTTGCCTAGTGATTCTTTTTCTTAAAATCACAGAAAAAATATCACAGAAAAATCAGTACCTCTCATGTACTATTAGAACAATCATCTTGAAGCATTTGAACATGAATACATAAATGATATAAAAACATAAGTACATAAGAACCTTTAACCAAGGTTCTTAGACTGTATGACTGTCTGGTTTTGTAACAGACAAGTGTTAATATGAAATAAAATTGTTAACATAGTCTACTTTTGAAGTGGAATTTGGCAGTTTGTGTTCAATTCAGAGGCTTTAAAACTATTCAGGGAACAAAAGTAGAAAACAGTTTTGTACATATATGATAATTTAGAAAACTAATGTTATATGTCAACTATAATAAAAAAGTTTAGATTAAAAATAATCTTGACTCTTATCCTTTTTAAAAACTACAAACATATTCTCTATAATGTAAATTTTTGAAATCTAAATTATTTAGAGACCCAGGAAGTAGTAAACATTAAACATTTTAATTTTCATTGTTTAATTATACAAGTATTATAAGTCTACATTCTCACTAAAAATTTATACAGTGTGGAAGTGTATACAGTAAGAAGTGTAAGTTCGCCTTTGAACCTCATCTCTCTTCCCCAGAGATAACTGCTGTCCCTAGTTCATTGTGTATGTTTTCTAGATTTACTCTATGCATTTGACTTGTATGCAGTCACACGGTTTTTTCTTAATAAAACATGGAAATTGAATCACATTGTACAAGTGTTCTATGACTTTTTCACTGTCTCGAAGTTATTCTATTTAAACCATAGTATAGATAGTATAAAAATACTATACGGTGATTAAAAATAGAAAACTCTTGTCTTTGCTCAGTATATGGATTGTCTCTTTTCAGCTCTAATAAGTAGTGGCCCAGTGTGCATTTTTGCGTGTGTATCTTTTGGTTCATATTTTAGTATGTCTACAGAATATTTCTAGAATTGCTGAGTAGGGTAACTGAATTTTAAATATTGTTAGATACTGCAAAATTACTCTCTAAAAAGGATGTATGAATTTACATTAGTGACTATGCATGTTAAAAAAATATGTTTACAACCCTGAAAAATACTGAGTTTTAACAGATCTTTTAAATTTTGCTGGTTTGGTGGGTTAAAATGTTACTGTAATATTTGTTTTATTTTAATTTCTTGATTCTTAGTTGTGGTAATCATATTTTCATATTTTTATTTGCCATTTCTACTTCTGCAAATTTCATGTTTATATTGTTTTAACTATTTTCCTATTAGTTTTTTCTAATTGATTTGTAGAAGCTCTTTTTTTTTTTTAAGATTTTATTTATTCATGAGAGACACAGAGAGAGGTAGGGACAGAAGCAGGGAGCCTGATGTGGGACTCAATCCTGGGACTCTAGGATCACGCCCTGAGCCGAAGGCAGATGCTTAACTGCTGAGCCACCCAGGAGTCCCCATTTGTAGAAGCTCTTTGTGTGTTTTGGATATTAATTCTTTGTTACACTGTATTTCATTTCATTTCTTTTAAAACTTCATGGTAACTTTTACCATATAGAAGTTTTTAAATGGTTGATTGTTGTAATAAGATTTCATATTTAATATTGTATAAAGATCAAGTCTGGCATTATAAAACTGACCTAATTAGTATGCCAGATTTTAGCTTAAGAAAAGTTTGATAAAAACTCATTTTATTTTCTTGCTGTTATATAACACGGACACTTAAAAATCATACTTCTAAGTATAAAGTTGCATACGGGCCTCCTTCTGTTCCTAATTTTAAATAATAAGGACAGCAATTTAAATAGTTAGATTATGTCTGGTGATACCAAAATGACTTAACTTTTAAGGCAGTACTTTCTAGATAGGTTTTTTTTCTTTAAGCTTCTTTTTTCCCCCACACAGTTTGGTTCCTTTTAGAATTGATAATTTTCCTGAGAAATAAGAGCCTAGAAAAAAAATTTTTTTTTACAGAAAATAAACAAGATGTGAAATCTTGTATCACTTTGGACTGAAGTCTCATTTTTTGATGTTTTAATAAGCACATAATTATGGTACTTGAACAAGAGATTGATTCTAAGCATATATACAAATAGAATTTGTGGTCTCTTCAGTTTTTTTAGTTATAAAGATTTTATTTATTTATTTGACAGAATGAGAGAGAGCACAAGCAGGGGCAGAAGCAGGACGTGGGGCTCAGTCTCAGGACCCTGAGATCATGACCTGAGCAGAAGGCCGACACTTAACTGACTGAGTGAGCCATTCAGGCGCCCCTCTTTAACGGTTTTGAGCATATGTTCTGTAAGGGTACTCTGGAGGAAATTCTGTCCTGAAAAAGTGATGAGTAAATGATTCTAGCAGTGTCTAATGCCTTCCAAAATATGGAATAATTAAAACTAAAAAATAATGACAAAAAATTTATCTCGACGAATTTTCCTAAATGCAGGGTTAACTATAGAAACATGCTAAATGATCACCTATTAATAGAATAAAATGGGAAAAGCATATTCTCATCATAATTGATGTGGGAGCAGATTTTAACACCCACTTATGTTAAAAAATGCTTAGAAAATTAAGCTTAGAAGAAACTTTCTTAACTTGATGATTATCTACTAAAATAAGAGAAAAAGCATTACTGAATGATCAAATGGTAGAAGTATTCTCTTTAGGATTAGGGATAAGTTCAGAAAGTCCAGTATTAACTGCTTTTATTCATCATTGTATTGGAAATAATGTACAGGATTTACAAGACAAGAACAAATATAAGAATTGGGAAGACATAAAATTACAAATGCAGAGATGCCTGAGTGGTGCCTAGAGTTGAGTGACCAACTCTTGGTTTCAGCCCAGGTTCTGATCTCAGGGTCACAAGATGGAGCTCTGAGTTGGGCTCAGCACAGAGTGTACTTAAGTTTATCCTTCTCGATGAGCACTGGGTGTTAAACTATAGTTGGCAATTGAATTTAAATAAAATATTTTAGGGCAGCCCAGGTGGCTCAGTGGTTTAAGTGCCGCCTTCAACCCAGGGCTTGATCCTGGAGACCCGGGATGGAGTCCCACGTCAGGCTCCCTGCATGGAGCCTGCTTCTCCCTCTGCCTGTGTGTCTGCCTCTCTCTCTCTGTGTGTGTCTCTCATGAATAAATCAATAAAATCTTTTTAAAAATAATTATTATCAACATGTAACATACATACAGAAAAATCAGATATCATAAGCATACAGTTCAATTATGTTCACAAACCAAAGAGACTTGTATAACCAGCACACAGATCAAGAAAGGGGATCTTACTGCCTGTGTCTCTGCCTCTCTCTCTCTCTCATGAATAAATAAATAAAATCTTAAAAAAAAATTTTGTTTAAAGTTTATCCCTCTCCTCTGTCCCTCCCACGCTCTCTCTCTCAAACAAGTAAGTAAATCTTAAAAAAAACAAAAAACAACCCCAACAAGCAGAAATGGCATAAAAACCTAGGGCTAGGGGTGCCTGGGTGGCTCAGCAGTTGAGCATCTGTCTTTGGCTCAGGGCGTGATCATAGGCCTCAGGGATTGAGTCCCGCATCCGGCTTCTACAGGGAGCCTGCTTCTCCCTCTGCCTATGTCTCTGCCTCTCTCTGCCTCACATGAACAAATAAATAAAATCTTTAAAACAAAACAAAACAAAACAAAAACCTAGGGCTAGAGACAATATCCTGTATAATGACCACCACATTTAAGAGTAGAATAAAGGACCCAGCAAGTTGCACTGAACTAATTTTTAAATTTAAATATGATAAACATACTGCTGCTACTGCCCTAAAAAGTTTGAAGTTTTTCATTTACTTTTAATAAACCCTTAAAATTTTGCCTCATTCGGGAATAAAGCACCATGAGCCTTTTTCTGTCTAGGACGGTCATTTTTACTGTTAAACAGAGCAAGCTGCAAATAATTTCTGAGATTACTTTAGGATGTCATTACACTTCCTTGGCAAAAAAACTTTCATGTTGGTATTCATAGTAATTGGTGAATTTGTAGTTCTCAGTTGATTCTGAGGTAAATTGTCTTCATTGCCTATGTATATTCATTCATTCATTTTGTTGCCTGCTTTGTCAAAATAAAGCCTGAATGTGGTATTGCTGCTATATAGGTGGATGGAAAGATGAATGAGGCTTGTCTCTTCTTTCTGGAGATCAGTTACAGCTTCAGTGACAAAAATTATGTAAACAGATGTTTCATTTGTTCATATCCCAAATAACTCATTTTTTAAATATAAGGGATGTATATCAAATATATCATGATAAAATAGTGAAGGAATTGGGTCTGTTTTTGGACTTTCTATTCTAATCCATCAGTCTGTTAATGCACCAACACTGATCATGTTTTTCTTAGTGGTTTTAATTATAAAGGCTTTGTAGTTTGTTTCAGTATCTGGTAGGACTACTCTCTTCTCCCCCCTAGCTTTTCCTTTTCTGTGTTTTCCTAGCTATTGTGATATTTTCTATATGTAGTTAGGTATCTATTTTTCCAGAAAAAAGTTGCTCATATTTTTATTGGGATTTCATTGAATTCATAAATTAACATAGGGGCAGTATTTTAATGATGATGAATGAAACTTGTTTTTAAAATTTTATTTATTTTGAGAGCAAGCAATCGAGAGGAGGGGCAGAAGCAATGAGAGAAAGAGTTCCAAGCAGACTCTAAGCTCAGCACAGAGCCCCGCATGGGGCTTGATCTCATGACCCTGAGATGATGACCTGAACCAAAATCAAGTGTAAGATGCTTAAGCAGCTGAACCATCCAGGTGCCCCACTGAATGAATCATTCTTAATAATAAGGGATTTCATTGGTTACATTTGTTTTTCAGAGAGTATTCATAATATTTCTACTTTATAAACACACTGAGGGTGCCTCGGTGGCTCAGTCAGTTGGTTAAGCATCTAACTCTTGGTTTCTGCTCAGGTCCATGAACTCTAAGTGCTGAGGTTGAACCCCACATGGGGCTCTTCACTTCTCACTCTGCTTGGGATTTTCTCCCCCTCCCATCTCCCTGCTCATGTGCTTGCTCTAACATAAAAAAATCTTTAAAAAAAATATATAAACATTCTGATTTTTTTCAGGAGAGTGATCCTAATATACGGTAAGTTTTTATTATGGTTCTATGTGTATGTGTGCTTAATATCCACTTTTATCAGGTTATTATATATAATATCTGTCAGAACATGCAATATTTGTATAGTGTGCTTTTACATATGTTCCTGTCTTCTTCTTTGTAATTCTTTATTTTTATTTATTTATTTTTTAAAGATTATATTTATTTAAGAGAGAGCACAAGCAGGGGTGGAGGGGTAGAGGGAGAGGAAAAAAAGGGTTCCTGCCCAGCAGAGAGACCAATGTGGTACTTGATCCCAGAACCGTAGGCTACCCAGGCCACCAACTGAGCCATCCAGGAGTTCCTGTAATTCTTTAAGTAGATATAATAAAATACTCACCACCAGTCTTTTACCTAAGTTGCCTTAGTTATTTTTACTTGGGTGAGGCTCATCCTACAGTGAAACTCCTCAAGAAGGGTGTATGGATAGAATACTTCTTGAGTTCTTGTACATTTGAAAACAACTATTTTTAAAATCTTGATGCTTGAAAGATCATTTTGCTTGATGTGAAACCCTTGGCTTGTACTTTTTTCCTTGAATTTCTTGAAAATGCTTCTCCACAGTTGCCTTGCTATGTGTGTTGTTGAGAAGTTTGATACCAGCCTGTTTTCAAGGGTACTAATTCGATCTTACCTGGAAGCACTGAGGATTTCTCTTTGTCTTTAAAGTCTGGTTTTACTTGGGATAGGTCTCTGAGTTTATTGTTGGTCTGTTTTCCCTGGTATACGATGGGCCCTTTTCAGTATGTAGATTTACTTTCTCTTATTTCTGGAAAGTTATTTTGTACTGTGACTTTAAATACTAGACGTAAAAATCTTTTTTATTCTATTTTTCCTCCTTGGCGACTCTTGATTATATGTATATGTATTAATCTTATTTTTCTCTCTTCCATTTCAGTCTCCTTCTCTCTGCCTCCTTTTATCGCCTTTTTATTCTCTCGGTTGTCTTCCTGCCTTTCTTCAGTGACCGTTTTTGTTTTTTTATTTTTTATTTTTTAATTTAATTTAAAAACTTATTTATTTTTTTATTTTTTTAATTTTTTTACCTTTTTTGTTTTTTTAAATATTTTATTTATTTATTTTTAAAGATTATTTATATTTTTATTCATAGAGACACACACACAGAGAGAGAGAGAGAGAGAGAGAGAGAGAGAGAGGCAGAGACACAGGTAGAGGGAGAAGCAGGCACCATGCAGAGAGCCTGACGTGGGACTTGATCCAGGGTCTCCAGGATCACACCCTAGGTTGTAGGCAGCACTAAACCGCTGCACCCCTGGGGCTGCCCTAAAGATTTTATTTATTTATTCATGAGAGACACACAGAGAGAGGCAGAGACACAGGCAGAGAGAGGAGCAGGCTCCTCGCAGGGAGCCTGCTGTGGGACTTGATCCCAGGACCAAAGGCAGATGCTCAACCGCTGAGCCACCCAGGCCTCCCTTCAGTGACCCTAATTTTTAGCTCTTCATTTGATTGTTTTCCCATGGACACTGTGATTTTTTTTTCATTCTGTGGTGGTTTTATCTTTGTTCAGTTTCTGGCCTGAGTTTGTTGCCTTTATCCTCCTCCTCCTCTTCCAGATTCTTTTCCTCCTCTCTGTTTCCTTCTTCCATTTTGTTCTTTGTTTTTATACATCTCTGAACTCTTGTTTGAGCATATTTAATTCAACTTGGAGTGTTTGTTATAGGGTTTTTTAATCTTTTTATTTTGAGGGGAGCAGTTTTTATCAGCTGAAGTGTTTGCATTTTGTTTTTCCATCTTTGTATGGAAAATATCAAATTCATTTTTTTCCCCTAATCTCTTGGTAGTTGCCTATGTTCTTAAGTTACTCTTAAGTATAGTACTGAGAGCTGTATGCAGTGTTTTAAGCATACTGTTGAAACCTTAGAATTATAGAGGTGAGAATTTTACTGATACTCATGATGCCTTGTTATTTATTTGAGAGAGAGAAGAGAGTGTGAGAGAAAGCATGTGGGGGGGGGGCAGAGGGAGAAGTAGACTCCCTGCTGAGCAGGGAGCCTGATGTGGAACTTGATTCCAAGACCCTGGAATCCTGATCTGAGCAGAAGGCAGATGCTTAACCAACTGAGCCTCTCAGGCGCCTGTCTCCCCAACCCTTGTGATGCCTCTAATTAATTGAAGTTGTGAAATCACACATGTTATGTGAACAACAAACCAAGGAAGATAGTTGAGTCCTGGAATTTAGACTTACTTGCCATATAGTGAATATGACACAGTTAATGGTTATTCTTACTTTGTTTGGTAAATATGTGCTAAGGGTTTTATATTAATGACTGCAGTATATTTTTACGAGCTAATACAAACACTTCACCTGGGATGGAATGATACTGGAGTGGGTGTGGAAGAGTCAGTGGGAAGGGCGTTTCTTGCCTCTGCTTCTGTTTTTATACTGCACTTTCTCTTTGAAGCTGTTGTTCCCTCTGGTTTTAAGGAATTCTGATCAACTCTCAAAACCCTGGTTATAGAGGAATCTCTCATTAGGGATTCTACCTTTTATTGTAATAATAAATACCATGTACCTCTGTTGCCAAGTACAGGTTTCCTCTGCTTAACCAAAAGTAGAGCATTGCTATGAAATCTTTTGTAAGCTGAAATTGTGTATAGCAAAGAAATAATTACCATTTTGTAAAATCAAAAATCCTCTTCAGATTTCTTTTGGCTAAGTGAAAATGGGTACTGATATAGGTCTATCCTAAAAGCGAAGTGGTTTAAAGCAAACTTTCAGATAGTGGAGGAAACCTGTATTAAGAAATTCTTGGGGGATCCCTGGGTGGTGCAGCGGTTTGGCGCCTGCCTTGGGCCCAGGGCGTGATCCTGGAGACCCGGGATCGAATCCCACGTCAGGTTCCTGGTGCATGGAGCCTGCTTCTCCCTCTGCCTATGTCTCTGCCTCTCTCTCTCTCTGTATGATTATCATAAATGAATAAAAAAAAATAAAAAAAGAATTTAAAAAAAGAAATTCTTGGGACGCCTGGGTGGCTCAGTGGTTTAGCACCTGCCCTTCAGGGCGTGATCCTGGAGACCTAGGATCGAGTCCCGCATCGGGCTCCCTGCATGGAGCCTGCTTCTCCCTCTGCCTATGTCTCTCACGAATAAATAAATAAAATATTTATTTTTTTATTTTTTATTTTTTAAAAAGATTTTATTTATTCGTGAGACAGAGAGAGAGAGAGAGAGGCAGGGACACAGGCAGAGGGAGAAGTAGGCTCCATACAGGGAGCCTGATGTGGGGACTCGATCCCGGGTCTCCAGGATCAGGCCCTGGGCTGAAGGCGGCACTAAACTGCTGAGCCGCCGGACTGCCCAAATAAAATCTTAAAAAAATAAAAATAAAAATAAAAGAAAAAAGAAATTCTTTACGTAATCCTCTTATCTAATCCTCAAAACAATCCTATGAAGTAGGTGGGTACAAATATTATAAATATATCATCCTCAGAAAACACTGATGATGGTTAAGTCATTTGTGTAAGGGCTCAATGCTAGTAAGTGTGAGAGAGCTAGAATTTGAACACAGATGTGTTTTACTCAAGGTCTGTGTTATACTGTCTTCCTAAACTGTTTAGATCTCTTGACAGGTGTGGAGGCCTTTGAACAGCTTTCCCCTTTCTCTTCCTTTTTGTCTCTTTCCTCAAGCCAAAAAAAAAAAGGGGGGGGGGACATAGAAGCATCTGTAAGTTCCTTTAGAACCAGGTTTCAGGCCAAATAGGCCAAGTGAGTGTTTTGAATTAAGAGATGTTTGGTTTTTTCTGCCCATGTCTCTTTTTGACAGTTGTCTGAGTGTAATCAATTGGGGATTCATTTCATTTAATTGGTGAACATTCTCTTGGAGGATTGATGTTAGGAGTGTGTTGGGACACAGGAACTTATTAACCATGTGGTGTGGATTACAGAGGGTGTTTTGGCCATTTTACTCAGACATCTGAACTAATGGAGGACCCTGTAATCAGTGTGTCAAGAATTAATTAAGTCAAAATTTCTAGAGATTGAAATTTCCCTTTTTCCCCTTTTTAAACAGAGAGGCTTAGAACATTAGAGTGATGGCTGGCTAATGGATGATCCGAGAGGCAGTATCTGATGTGAAGTGCAACTTCACAGGGTGACTGTGTGTTGCTCTTCTCTAAACTTTCATTTTCTTTAGAATGGGAATAGTATCAATCCAGAGAATTTATTTTTATTTTTTAAGTATTTTATTTATTACTGAGAGAGGGGGGTGGGCAGAGACACAGGCAGAGGGAGAAGCAGGCTCCATGCAGTGAGCCCAACGTGGGACTTGATCCCTGGTCTCCAGGATCAGGCCCTCGGCTGAAGGTGGCACTAAACCGCTGAGCCACCAGGGGTGCCCTAAATCCAGAGAATTTAAAGAGCTAATCCATGTAAGTGCTTATTGACCCAGTGCCTGAGAAGTAGTAAACACTCAGTGAATAATAGTTATTGTGTAAATACTTCTTACAGCCAATAAAGAGGGTATGAAAATTAGTTCAAAAGTAGAATTTAGGAATCTTGTCACATTAAGCTGTTTTGTTGTTGTTGTTGTTGTTGTCAGTCGGGGGTAGGGGTGGGCATTGGTTAAATATATTTTGTCTCCTGAAAGAGTAGGTTGAGGAGCTGGTTTCCTCCAGGAGCTTGAAGAAGACCTGTCGAAGTATGTTCCTCATTCGTCAAGGCCAGTTAATTTTCCTTTTGGGATCTGAAACTTGCCGTGTCAAGTATCCTTTTACACTTCTTTCAGAATTTAAATATCCACATGTGCCTCTCATATTAAAAAGTCTTCAGCCCATTTCCTTTAATTCCTGTATTCTTTTCAAGTTTGAGTTTTAGATGAGAATAGTCTGTTCTCATTACTATTCACATTTCCACTTTCATTATGGATTAGTCCAGTCTTTACTCAGCATCTTCCAAAATTATTCTTGGTGAAGAAGACTGGTGCCCTCATTGATGAAACGAATGGAGACTTTTCTGTTTTAGCTTTCTTGACCTTGCAAATTCACTTGACTAGGAGTTAATTTTAAGGATATCTTAGAGCTAGTTGAATGCTGGTGAAAGCAGGGCCTCAGGGGTTCTCTTCAGTCCTATCCAAGGAAAGCTCTTAGCTGGAGCTTATTTTAAAAGCAGGTTGCTCATCAGTTCAGCTACTGAGAGGCAAACTCTGGGTAATTCTTACAGTTTTTTAAGGACAGAGTGAAAAACCTATTTGGGGTAAATTTGTTTCAACTCTGGATGGACTGTCATTTATTTTGTCTCCCTGTGTGGTTGTCCTAGAGCCTTTAAATAGAAATTTTTAGGTCTGTTGGTATTAACAGACAGTTCTCCTGCCTTAATGCTTACACCAACCAACCTGTTGTACCAGTTTGGGTGTGGTGGCAAGAGCTAACTCCTTGTGTTTTGGCAGATTAGCTGTCTGCATGCTTGCAGAGTAACAGGTTCCCTTTCTTTTGTGGCATTTAATTTAAGCAGGATCATATAATTTTAGAAATTCCCAATTGACTGATTATCTCTCAAATGAAGTGGTTTTCTACTGGATTGATGCAGCCATAACTTGGGAAGTCTCTTGTTAAAAACAAAATAAAACAAAACAACAAAACTCTTCTAGGATGTTTGGTAACCACTTAATCTGCATTAACTTTATGTTTCACAACCTAGGGATGAAAGCAGATGATTATTTCCTCTAGTCACTTCACATAGCTAGTCTTTCCTATCATTCATTGTCTCCTTTTGTAAAACCACCCTGTTCACTGAGCTCAGGTTTATTAGCAAATCTTCATGCATATTATGGGAGTATTTCTGGGCTCAGTTGACATATAGTTGAAATACAAGTAGTTTCATGTCTCTCAGCTTGAAACTTGTTTGAAATATTAAATAGCTCCTTCCAGGAATCTTTTCATGATTTCCCAGGTCATTCTTCTAAACCTTGCTAACACTTAGGGTTATTGTTTTTATAGTTTTTTTTTTTCTACATCTTCTGTGTGTAAGCCTTTATTTTCTCCACCAGGAGCCTATGTTTTAGGATAAGTATTTTTCTTGCAGTCAAGTCACCAAATTCATTTCCTGTAGACTTCAGGTCAAACTCTGGTCTCAAAGTAGCCTTCTTTGGTGGCTCTTCTAGGCTCTTCATGTAGGAGGTTTCTGAATAGGCTTGCTTTGGTTCTGAATAGTTTGCCTATTTATTATCATGATTTTTTTTCCTGGCCTGTTTTCTTAGTTCTGTTTTTCTGTTTGCTTTCTGTCTCCTTGTGCTATGTTGTTTTAAAAAATTCTATTAATGTTGCTCTTCTTAGCCTCTTAAGATTATTTGTCATTCTTTCTAGCCTTTCTTTCTTTCTCCTGCTGTGTAACTTAAAAAGTCTTCTTTAAGATTCTGACCTGGGATCAGGCCCAGTCTTCAAGATTCTTTCTCAGGACATCGCTTGGTTCCTCTGAAAATTTTATCTATTTAGAAAACCTGTGGTTTACTCTGGTCTGGTTGTCCCTTTAATTTTAGTGTAGTGAAAATTGCTCTAACTTGTTTTAAGGGTTCTTAAGTACTCTTTACAATTTATAATCATGTTTTGGAGAGGGATGAAATTGCCATAGTAGATGAAGGGAGCTATTTTCTCTTTAGATTTCATCCATAAGTAAACAGCAAAATGTAGTGAAGAGTATGAATTTGAAGTGAGAAGAATTTGGATTTTAAATCTTCCTTTTCTGCTTGATATTGTTGTCGTTGTTGCTAAGAGAGAGCAGGAAGGGTAGGGGTGGGAGAGGAGAGGGACAGAGGGAGAATCTTAAGCAGGCTCCATCCACAACCCAGCATGGAACCCAACACAGGGTTCCATTTCACAAGCTTGAAATCATGACCTGAACTGAAATCTAGTTGAATGCTTAACCAACTGAGCCACCCAGGGGCCCCACAACTGATGATTTGATACACATGCTTCTGGAAGACAGCATTTGAGGAGTGAAAAATGAAGACCTTTTAAACCCAAAGACTATGAGACAATCTCTGTTTCATATTAGGAAAGCAGAGTGCTATTGGTAGGCTGGTGACATAGGATTTGTTGGTCAGATAAGCCATGAACTGGCCAGAAGTGATCTGTGTATATGTCTTGAGTGTATATGGATATGGATGTTCCTGTCTTGAGATTATGGTGTATAGCTAGCTAGCTGCCAATGCATAGGATAACCTATAAACAATATGGTTTGATTGTACAAGTTTAACATAGTTAAACTCATTCTCACTATGCCAAGAGAACACAATGATTACTTGGTACTTGATTTAAATCTCCAGGAAAGGGGCACCTGGGTGGCTCAGTGGTTGAGCATCTGCCTTTGGCTCAAGTCATGATCCTGGCGTCCTGGGATCAAGTCCCACATCAGGCACCCTGCTTCTCCCTCTGCCTATGTCTCTGCCTCTCTCTGTGTCTTTCATGAATAATAAATAAGATTTCAAAAAAAAATCCCAGAAAACTTTTGGGACAATCTTTTTTTTTTTTTTTTTTTTTTTTTTTAAAGAACCAATCACAGTTTTGCTCTAGTATCTTGTTCAGAAGTTGTCTGTATGTGCAGTCATCAGCTTGATCTGTGGTTCTGGGGCAAGTTGTGTGTTTCTTGGAGTCCTCTGTTTCTGAAGTTATTTTAATAAATCCACTGGTCTGGATTGGTAGCTTTGTTTTCACTGGTACACATAAACGCATACATCAACACCTTGAGGCTTGACTGCTGTAACTGTTGACAGGAAGACTTGAAATGGTCCCTTTAGGTGAGGTCCTTTCCAGAGAAAAGATCACTTACACTTATTGGGGGTAAGACTGAGTATCTAAAGTTAGTGTCTCAAGGTATTTAGCTAGATTTGCATGTAAGAGTACAGAATAAGTTTTTAGTGGATTTGTGGCCCAGTCGAGTTGGGTACATTGTAATGATTTCATAGGGAGAAAGTCTATATGAGCTCTGAGAGAATAATTGCGTGGCCATTGATTTTGGTGGCAAAACTTTAGGCTAGGAAGAATGAAGAGTTTCTGAACGTTAGGGATAACATGAGCAGTGGAGTTTCTATGTTAAGAGAAATACGTTACAGAGTTTCTGTTTGAATTGAATTCCTTGAAATGAAATGAATTCCTTGATCATTTGACAGGAACAGCAGAGGGGTTTCCCTATGTTTCTCTAAGCAGCGGATCTACTTTAGTGCCTCCGTGTTCAATGGTAGCAGCATATCTTGCATGGGGATTGTCTTTGTCACTTTTAAGATAAGTCATTCCACAAACAGTATTAAATCAGAATCGACAAAAGTGGGTATCTGTAGGACCAGAGCCAGGCATAATTAATTTTTGAGTTATTTGCTAAGCAATCAGGTAGTTAGTTCCCCTTTATCTGAGGAGGAGTTGATGTTGCAAGAATAAATTCTGAACAGAGTTGAAGGGTGATTTAAAAAGTGAGCAAAAAAAGGATTTCATAAGAGATCAGATGGTTGACAAAAATGTCGAATGTTGCTTAGAAGTAAAAAGAATTGGGTAGCATGTGGGATCCATCGAATGCATAATGTGCCTCCCAGTGCAAACAGGGATAGTATATCTTAGCAAGATAAGCAATAGGCTTCTGGTGTGAACAGTGCTGTTAGATTACTTATGGAAGGAATTGAGGAAAGTTAGGTGTTTCAAGAGCTACTGTGATTTTGGGCAGCCCCGGTGGTGCAGCGGTTTAGCGCCGCCTGCAGCCCAGGGCGTGATCCTGGAGACCAGGGATCCAGTCCCACGTCAGGCTCTCTGTATGATGCCTGCTTCTCCCTCTGCCTGTGTCTCTGCCTCTCTCTCTCTCTCTTGTCTCTATGAATAAATAAATAAAATCTTAAAAAAAAAAGCTACTGTGATTTTAAGGATCACAATTTCATTGATGCCCTGAGATCTTTAACAAATCTGTAGTCATTTCCTCTAGTTTTCTCAAGGAGCAATAGGTGAGTATTACAAAAGACAACATATCTTTGTTCTAATAAAGGGTCAATATGAGATTTGTTCTTGATAATCACTTCAGATTTAAATATTGGAGTAACTGAGACAGAGTTTTGTAAGGATCAGTTTGAACTCTTAATGGGATCAGCACCATATGTAAGTGAAAATTTTAGTTCAAAGAGTACAAGTATCTGATCTAACAGTGGATTAGGAGAGGCCAGTAGGCACAAGACAACAAAGGGGTCTAGGGCTGTTTTGTGCACACTTTTCATTTGGGATTGCTAAATCTATGTGTTCTGCAAAGCATTTAACTTAATGCTATCTACAGAACAAAGCCTCAACCTAGCAAATTATGGAGAGCAGAGGTCATACTAATGGGCTAATTGAAATTGGTAAAAGTTGGGAGACTGAGAATAATAGTGTTATTTGTGATACCATCACTATTATTCTTTTAGTACGATGAAGGAGAGTAGAAAGGAATTTAAAGTAGAAACAGAAGATGCTATGCCCACTAGGAATTTCTAGGTCTGTTCTTGAACGGAGTATTATCTTCATCTTGTCTGGTAAGAGCAGAGAATATAATAGTTGTTTTTTTTTTAATATTTTATTTATTCATGAGAGAGAGAGAGAGGGAGAGAGAGAGGCGGAGACACAGGCAGAGGGAGAAGCAGGCTCCACGAAGGGAGCCCGAGGTGGGACTCGATCCTGAGTCTCCAGGATCACGCCCTGGGCTGAAGGCAGCGCTAAACCGCTGAGCCACCCGGGCTGCCCTATAATAGGGTATTATAGAGATTCTCAGAGGCATGTCTGTTCTGTATCTCTAACTTGGATTGTTGGATTCCTTTCTTGTTTTTTAAGGTACAATTTTCTAGTATCTGAACTTTTCATACATGCTGTATCTCCCTGAGGACAGTTCTTTATCTGTCGTAGGAGGGAAGGTTGGACTTTGAGTAAGTTTAATTTGAAGGGACATGTGGGCCTCCCCTCCCCTTTTCATTGTTTTAGAGTTTTTTGATAATATTCTGTTGTAATTCACCTAAATAATCTGCCAATCTGGTTATTTTCAGTTTTAATCTGTTACAGGGCTGAGAAGACCATATGGTGGTCTGGTTCTAGGTCCATATGAAAATATTCCCTAAAATTTCTAAAATCTTCTGATTATGAATGATTTTGCTTGCAATTTTAGAATTCGGTCCGGTCTACTTTGGTAAGAAAGGCTTCTGGGATGGCCAGAGGCCCTTTTCTATATCTTTAGCATTTTTTAAACTTTCTTCTGATTTGGGATATCTGATCTGCATTAGAATCCTGCCTTGTTTTGTTTTTTTTTTTTTTTTTTAATTTGACATTCTGTTGAAATTAGTAGTCTGTATAAGTTTGTGAAGTTCTGGAAGGCTTGGGAGTATAAGTGTCTAAAAGTATTCCAAATTCCTCAGAGAACCTTAGGCTCAGGGTGCCTGAGTAGCTCAGTCAGTTAAGCGTCTGACTTAGGCTCAGGTCATGATCCCAGGATCCTGGGAACCGGCTCCCTGCACTATGGGGAGCCTGTTTCTCTTTCTCCCTCTGCCTGCCGCTCCCCCTGCTTGTGTGCTTTCTCTCTCTCTTTGTGTCAAATAAATAGATAAAATCTTTAAAAAAAAAAAAAACGAAAAAGAAAAAAGAACCTAAGGTTCTTAGTGGGTTTGGGGATTCCCTCGGGTACTGAAATTTAAAAAACAACAGCATGACCTTCTTTTGAAGAGTGTTAAGTTCTTAATGGAAATTGCATGATCATCCCTGTTCCTTAGTCTGTGTGTGCTCAGTAACAAGGGAGGAGATAGGACCTTCCTATTTAAGGGAGGAAGATGTTAAGGAAACCAATGATAAACTGAAAAAAGTATGAGGTCTTCATCTGAAGAATCAGATCATTAGGATTCTAGAACACTGGATAAAGGCTAAGCGTTGGAGGCAGGTAGTTAGGCACTGAGAATAAGCTACCTTTTCTTTAGCTTTTGCCAGGGAGTCCTTTAAGCAGTTAGTTATGTTTTTGAGGTGTTTAAATGTCTTGATGTACCAGTTTAAGAAAGTGGACTATTGTCTTGGGGGTTTTGCCTCCTTTGGTTCTAAGGTATTGCATAAGTATAAGTCATTACTGAAATCATGAGTTCCTCAAAGTGGCTGCTGCAATTATAAACTATCCATGGTGTAATTATACCATATTATCAGAAATGTATATGAACTTGGACTATAATGAATAAACATATACTTGATTCTTTGAATTGATAGTCCCCGCAACAGATATAAAAAGATATTCCTTTGCTTTGTGGTAGACAAATGTATACACAGACTATGTAGGCAGTTGAGAGGGAGCCAGTAGTCTAGTACCTGTGGTCCTTGAATCTGGCCCAGACCATGAGTTTCTGAGGAATCCCTTAAACAAGACACAGGTGGACTGACAAAAGACATACACAGAATAGATCCCCTCTCTTTGTGTCATTCAAGAAAGAGACCAAATTTCCTCTCCATCTCTACCCTTGAGAAACCAGATGGCTTGGAGCCAGAATAAGCAAAAAGTTGCGGGACAGAACAGAACAAACTCGGAGCTGAAATCATCCGAATCATTATCAGAAGGTGCCAAAACGCTGCTAAATCTAGGGCTTAATCGGTTCTTAAGTATTGGTGGTCTGTCAGCTTCACTGGGTAGCTCAATCATATGATCTCTGTGGGACCTCCAAACTGTTAAAGAAAGCTAACAACTCTTATAGAGCAAAAATTGAACACTAAGTGAAAAAGTTCTATTGCCAAGCATGGAACCTGATCCAGCCCAGAGTTTAGGGAGGCTCTCAAGGATGAAGTTCAGGGCAGGAGAAATGGAGTGGGTAGGTGTCTTTTTTTTTTTTTTTTTTGCCAGAAGACCATGAATTATCTTTATTTCATATTAGAAGAGGGAAATCTTTGAGTGTTGTTGACTGTCTGGTGATATCTGGGTTTGTGGTAAGCGCTGGACTAGCTGGAGATAGTCTGTAGCATAAGTGTGGTACAGAATTGTGTCTAGCTTCCTCTGTTTTGTACATAAAATGTGTGAGTTTAGGAATATGTCACCCATTTGCTTCATTGGCATCAGCAGGCTAAGTGACCTGGTCAGGGTTTATCAAGAGTTTAGTAGTTTTTGTATATGAGGGGGATGAGTGTTAGGTCTGGGTATGGTTCTTTAGCTATATACTTTGAAATGTGGTCTAGTACAAAAAAATACCAGCTTTAATGGGTCTTAATCTGTTCTTAATTCATCTAATTATCTGTTGATGTTCAATAAACCACCCCAAAACTTAGTGACTTAAAACAGTGACATTTATTTTACTTGAGAAACTGCAATTTGTTCAGGGCATGACAGATTCAATTTGTTTTTCTTCTACTCAGCATCAGCTGGGGTGGCTCAAAGGCTGGGACCTATGTTACCTGAAGATTCACTAATAGTCACTGGTGGTTCAGCTGGCTGTCAGCTGAGACTTTAGCTGGAACTCTCAGCTGAAATTCCTACAAGGGGCCTCTCTGTGGCTTTGGTCAGTTTCAAGGTGAGTTGACCAAATCACTTCCAAATTTCGTACCCTGGGGATTAAGCTTCAACATACGAATTTTGGAAGGACACAAACATTCAGTCTGTAGTATACTTATTTTCCAACTATATCAAAATTTTATACCTTAATTTCTATAAAAGAACACTTTACTAAAAATAAAACATTATGTGAGATTTTTCAAATGTAGAAATAAAGGTTTACAAACTACATATAGTAAAACATTTTTTTTTACAGATTTTTACTTTATTTTTTACAGATTTTATTACAAGGCCTGTCACATTTTAGTTGCAACAGTAGATGCTCTTGAGGATACAAAAACCTAATAACTTTTTGAAACAAAAATCCTAAAAATTCTGCCTTTGCACGATAAATGACATTTAGGTCATTATGTAAAAGTGCTTACGGATCTGAATTTTTCTAGTGGCCCAGAGAGCTTTCAGAGAATGAGTTTCTACGTTTTGTCCAGATACAGTGAATTTTATGTACAGGTTTCAGTGGACAACAAAGTGACTCCTCATAGCAAGAAATGTGTCCATTAGTTCTAATCTAGAGTTTTTTTTTTTTAAAGGGAATGCAGGTATGTCTTTCATGTGATAATTAAGATCTTAATCTGTTCTTCCTAAATGGTTTTTTTCTTTGTAATTAAATCTAGATACAGATTTTGTCTGTTTTGAAGATAAAACTTTGTTCTTCTGTAGTAGAGTACAATTGTTTTCAGTTTTTCCAAACAGAATCTTCTTGATGTTAATTAGTAATTTGAATGAAAAAGCCTGGCTTTTTTTTTTTTTTAGGATTTTATTTATTCATTTGACAGAGAAAGTGAGAGAGCTAAGTAGGGGGAGGGGCAGAAGGAGAGGGAGAAGCAGGCTCCCCACTAAGCAGGGAGCTTGATGTGGGGGCTCCATCCCAGGACCCTGGGATCAAGATTGAGCAGAAGGCAGTTTAACCAACTGAGCCGCCGAGGTGCCCTAAGTCTGGCTCTTAAATAAACAAAAAACCCCCCAAAACCCAAGATGAATGTGAAAAAACATTAGGTAAAACTTAAAACTGTACTTGAAAAATATGTGTATAAGATCCTTTGTTATTATTTTAATGAAATTCTAACCCAGAATTATTTAGAAGAGGACATGGATGACCTTCTGAATTTCCATAAACCCTTTAAAGTGTGTGTGTGTGTGTGTGTGTGTGTGTGTGTATAAGTACGTAGTTTTCATCAGAATTTCATCGTGGCTCTTTACCACCACCATTTCATCCCTTGGAAGTTAAGAACCATTACTTTTTGTGGTTCTCAAAGTGTGGTTTTGAGATGAACAGCATCAGCATACCTGGGAACTTAGTCTTGGGACTCTATTCCAGACCAACTGAATTAGAAACTCTGAAGGTGCACCTGTGCTGCCCATTCCCTATCTATTTTTAATAAGCACTCCAGTCGATGTGGTGCATGCTACAATTTGAGAAACATAACTTTAAGGTGATAGAGTAGATATACTCAAACAAATACTGCAGTAGACTCCTTTGCCCTGTTACTGTGTCAGGTGCAGTCTGAAAGCAGATAATCCTCTCTCTGACCCATCATCAGAAGGTCAGTAGTATCCTAACACCATTTCACAATGCCTACATGATTCACCTCACCTCGCCATGTAGACATTTTATCACACATTATCACAAGAAGGGTGAGTACAGTACAATAAGATATTTTGAGAGAACACATCCATATAACTTTTATTAGCTTATTATTTTTAAAAATATTTATTCATGAGAGAGAGAGAGAGAGAGAGAGAGAGAGAGAGGCAGGCAGAGACACAGCAGAGGGAGAAGCAGGCTCCATGCAGGGAGACCAATATGGGACTCGATCCCGGGACTCCAGGATCATGCCCTGAGCCAAAGGCAGATGCTCAACCGCTGAGCCACTCAGGTGTCCCAGCTTATTGTTATAATTCTATTTTATTACTGTTAATTTCTTACTGTGTATAATTGATAAACTCTATCATAGATATGTGTGTAAAAGAAAAAACCTTGTTTATACAGGGTGGGGACTGTCTACCATTTCAGGCATCCACTGAGGGTCTTGGAAATGTATCCCCTGCAGTTAAATAGGGACTACTGTAGTTTTCTGTATGTTGGCTCATAGTCTGTACCAATCTATACTAATGTTAATTTGATGATCTGTTACAGAATAGAGATACTGGTTGAATACAAAATTCGGTATTATAAGCATGTTTATATGTTCTTGTCTGATAGTTTTTTGAACACAAGTTTTGTTTCTGTTGAGATTTAAGATTAGAACTAATATTTGAAAACATCTTGATGATAAATGTTAATGATTTTAGGTGAAGTGAATTTTGGTCTATGACAGTACTTTGGTAAGCCCTGTGGATTACCTTTATCTTAAAACATTTTTGGTTGTAAGTTACAGGAAAACCACCCATTCAGACTAAAGTAAAAAGAGACATTATTGGAAGGATATAGTTTTGGCACCCAGATGGGAAAGTGCAGCCTGACTTTAGGCGAGACAGGATCCAGGAAATGGAAAGCCTCGGGAACTGAAATAGCTAATCCCAGTGGCCTATTAGGGCCATTTAGAACTCTTCTCTAAGTGCTTCCTAATTTTAGTGGCTCTGACTCCTAGTGCTAGTTTCACAGGAGAGGGGATCTGACTGGCTGCTCATCCAGTCAGCTATGGCCAGTGGGTCAAGATCACACTACAGATACAGCCATGAATAGATAACTCTCCGGTTTATGCTGTAGCTATAGATTACATTTTATTGAGAGTAATGTAACACAGCATTTTGATACCTGTTAAGGTTGAAATAGGGATACCTGACTTGCCTTTTAGTCAGTAGTGAGTAGGTTTCTTTTTCCTTATTGTAACTCTCTTTAAAAAACAAGCCATCACAAATTATTTAGTGAATATTGTGATATTCGTGAATATTGAATTTTAGTGAATACATTGTTATACTATAAAGTTGCTTAGTAGAAGCATCCCATTATAATCTTGGCTTATTTTTGTATGTGTTTGAATAGGCTATGGGAGCATATCTTCACCTTATAATCAAATGTAAATGAGACAGTATATGTTTAGTTTATGCTTTTTTCTTTCTGCATACTATATTTATATATAAATCTATAAAACTTTGTGTATTACACATAAAGATGTATAAGAAGATATTGGTAGGTTTTAGATGCTTTGTTTTACATATATACTAACTGAGGGGGCATTGTGTATAAACAAGTATCAGATTTTTGGCACTTTCTTTGTCAGTAATTCTTTTGCCACTGTTGGAAAGGATTTGGCATTATGCCTTTCATTTAAACTCTACAAAGTTAAAAATGATCTGTTGAATAGAACTTGGAGAGGGTAATGTAAATGGCAATATGCCATTATAGAAAGAATCTAGGAAATGTGATGCATTAGTCCTTTGCACTGGAAAGTTTACTGGGAAATACTTAAACTTTTGGCTTGCAGTGGAATAAGAGGGAGGAACAGTGGAAAAAGGAAGCCTTTTGTTTACCGTAAAACAATGCAGCAAATTAGCCATAGTGATGTTAGAACAGGAGTCTAAACATGACGCATCTAGGCAGATTCCATTGGAATGGCAAGTTATGTTGTGACACAATCTTGAGCCCTCCTGTGGAGCTTCAGAATCTGTAAGACTTCAGTATTTGTGGTAATTTTTGAAGATGTACTTTGCATGATTTTCTAGACTCTGGGGGTGCAGTGGAGATCAAAATTAAGTTCTTGACCTCATGGAGTTTAATGTTCTAGTGGGGAAAGACCTTAGTAACTGAAGGATTAATTGGCTTAACTGTTTATGTTTGAAAAATGTGGTTCTTTATGGATGTTTAAAACTGTAATTCCCTGGACTCCTTGGAGAAATGACTGATTCTAGGACAGGGGCAGGGAATATCCAAGATGAACCTGAAGCATTTTCTAGTGTCAGAAAGTATGCAAGTATGCCCTTTTTCCCCACAATTATGTGCCTATGTCAAAGGAACACAGGAACCAACTAGAACTCCCAATGGCCAAAGCTGGAACAGTTTGAGCAACAGAGTAAAGTAATATTGGATTATAATCCAATGTATAAAATAAATATTTGTGAGTCCATACTGGTATAAATAAATGATTGAATAAATAGATAATTGGAAAAGGATAGACAACTCTCCCATGCAGAATTCCAAATAATTTGTGTGGACATTCCACAGTTAAGGAGGGGGGAAATAACTCCCCAGTTCTTAAGTGTGGGCTGCACATAGTGACTTCCTTCCAAAGAGTACAGTATGGAAGGGTGGATAGAAGAGTGCCTATAGAGTTGAGAAATCCTACAAGCACTATTTCAGCCAGGTCAAAGTTAATATCAACAATGATAAGTCACCCTTGACATGATATCATGAGAATGGCACCTTTACCTTTGTGGCCTTCCTCTCAGTGACTCATAAACTCAGAATAATCATGAGAAATCAGACAGATTCATTTGAGGGGCATTCTACAAAATACCTGACCAGTATTCCTCTAAACTGTCAAGGCCATTAATAATCAGTCCGAGAAACAATAGCAAAATCTGAGAAACTATCAGAGCCAAGAGGAACCTGAGGAGACATGATGACTAAATGTAATATGGCTTCCTCAGTGGGATCTTGGAACAGATCAAAGACATTATGTGAAAACTAAGGAAATCTGAATAAAATATGAACTTTATTTAGTTAATAATAACATATATTGGTTTATTAATTATGTGACAGATGTACCATACTAATGTAAGATGTTATGAATAATAGAATACATGGTTATGGAGTATATGGGAACACCCACTATCTTTGTAACTTTTCTGTAAATCGAAATTATTATAAGTTTATTAAACTTAGTAATTCCCTATCAACTCAGGAAATACCTCAAAAGCATGAATTTATAAAGAAGTATTATCATAAATCACAATGCTTTTTTACAGTTTCAGTCTTCTTTCCTATTTGTGCTACTGGTTTATATTTACAAATGGGGTTGGTTTGGGAAACTAATATCTTTGACACTCTGCTCTATTAGAGCAGATCATCAGATATTTAAGTGGCTACGGTTTTTAGAGGCTGGGAGGATGCAGAATACCTGAGAGCTTATCCTGTTTGCACTGTTGTAGAAATAAGGTTAATATAATTGGTGATAATAAAAGGTGATAGTACACCTTTTTATTGTATATGAAAGAAGGCTCAGTGAGATGTTTTTTTTTGTTCTTGTTGTTGTTTTTTAGATTTTTAAGTATCTCTATATCCATGTGGGTTTGAACTCAACTCGGAGATCAAAAGACACATGTTCTACTAATTTAGCCAGCCATGTGCCTCTTAGTGAGATCTGTTTTTAAGGAAGGGCTTCAATAGGTAGTCGGGCCCTAAGATAAGCAGAATGCTTACAAATAGTTGAGAAAGCCACCCTGATTTGAACAACAAAAAGACTTGCTAGGTTAAGCGAAGCAAAGAATGAATTTTATTATTTACCCTTTAGTTTGGTCATGCTTATAGTTTGTCATTGGTTTTCTGAGGATTTTCATTGATTTCAACAAGTATTTGAGTGCATATTAAAAGATAGCACATATCTAATAAACTCTAGGAGGGATGAAAGTAGGTTATGGCTTTGTCATTAAGAGATGTATAGGTTAGCAGGATATTGAAGGACAGGTAAGATCTCATGTGAATAACTTTAATACAAGCTTATTAGTGACAAGGGACATACAAACAGAGTCAAAGTGTTATTGGAAGTTCATAGGAAGGGAGAGAGAAAATCAGATGTGAGAAAGGAAATCAGAAAAGGTTTCACATGAAGTTGAGATTTGAATGGATAAGATTTTGAGGGTAGGTGGTTAGAATAATAACTTGAGGTGGGAGGAATATTTTGAATGAAGACAAAGGCAGAAAAGTTCTGGGCTTATTTCAGGGGACAAAGAGGCTGATATTTTCAGTCTAGGGGTTAAGGAGAGAGAAGACTGGGATCATTGACGGCCTTCTGAGTAAGGAATCTATAGAAAAAGAGAATAGAGCCTGGATTCAGAATGCCTAGTAAGCTCATTTACTAGATGACAGTATAGGGCAAGCCATAACTCTTGGTTGTAGTCTCCTTTTCTATGGATATTAGAACACAACTCCCAAACTTTTGTAAGAAGCAAGAGACCCTGTGTGGAAGTTTTTTGGGCACATTATAAAGTACTCTAGATATAGTGTTTAAATGTGAACACTGAAAATGGGAAATAGGCAGAGATATGTATATGATACCGGATACAATCTGGCAACTGCATTAGATGTGAAATGGTCAGGGAGAGGAGAGATAAGAGACATTTGCTTTCTAGATGATTGGAAGCATGTGGTATAATTCACAAAACTAGGAAGGTCAGAAAGAAGAACAGCTGGTTCTGGAGAAAAGCTGTTTGATTCAATTTTGAATAAATAAAATTGGAAGTGCTGGTGAGGTATTCATGTGGGTATATGGGATAGGCAATTGAAATGTGGGCTCGGAGCTTGAGAGAAGAGTGACACTAGACATATGTATTGAGACTCACTTATCACTATTTACTTATTTATTTTTAAGTACATAAACTTTGTTACTGATTGCATGTTTGTGTGTGTGTCCCCCCCCCCCAAATTTTATATATTGAAGCTGTAATTCCCAATTTGGGGGTATTTAAAGGTGGGGCATGGTAATTAAGTTATAAGGTTAGAGCCCTCATGAATTGGGATTAGTGCCCTTAAAGAGGCTCAAGAAAGATGATTCCTTTGTTGGCCATGTGACCCTACAACAAGAAGGTGGCTGTCTGCAAAACAGGAAGACAGCCCTCTCCAGACATAAGATCTCTTGGCACCTTGATATTGGACTTCCTGGCCTTCAGAACTGTGCAAAATAAATGTTTACATTACCTACTGTATGGGATTTGTTACAGCAACCCAACTAAGATTCTTCACCAGGTTATGAGAAGACTCCTTTCTTGCTTTTTAAATTTTTTCCCCTTTCTTGCTTTTTAAATTTTTTCCCCTTTCTTGCTTTTTAAGATGCTTGCAACTTGGTGGCTTAATTTTATTAGAAAGTTTAGAGTAGAAGGGACAATAATAGCTAATATGTACTGAGCACTTGCTGTATACTAGGTGCTGTTCCAAATGCTTTTTGTGTTTCAATTTATTTAATCTTTAAAACACCACTTGAGGGGTGCCTGGGTGGCTCAGTTGGTTAAGTAGCTGCTTTAGGCTCAGGTCATGATCCCAGAGTACTGGGATCAAGCCATGCATGGGGCTCCCTGCTCAGCAGGGCTGAGGGCTCCCTGCTTCTCCCTCTCCCTCTGCTTTTCTCTCTTTCAAATAAGTAAATAAAATCTTAAAAAAAAAAAGCACCACTTCAGGATGGCTCCAGGTATCCTTATTTTTATAGGTAAGATGTGAGGTAAAGACGCATTAAGTGGTTGTTTGAGGTCAGAAGTTAATAAGTAATAGCGCCAGATTCAAACTCCTATAGTGCTTATAGTTTAACACTATACTGTGCTGTCTCTCTGAGTGTCTCTAGAAAAAGTAAATGAGAGAAACTTGGGAGTGGCCAAAAAGTGATACAACTTTTCCCTGACATATAGAATAAGTGTTCAGGCTTCATTGCACCTATGTACTTATGTTTTATAATGTTTTCTTCTTGGTGTTCTGATGAAGAAGTAAATTATCATGTGGTTAAATTTAAATTTAGACGTATCAGTTACTTTGAGCAGCCCTCAGTTATGAGTTCTGTCTGTCTGAATGAAGGTGTTTAGTAGAGAAGAGGCAGTGGCTGTATCTCCAATAACACAAGCCAGGTGAGTGTTCAGTCTGCAGACAGCATAGGAGGTCATAGTTTTTTTACTGTCTTTATAAGAGGAGACAGTATTTTTATGTATTCTCACCCCCAATTTGGAGAAGAGAATTATGGAAATAATGATTCAAGATATATAGCTGAAATGTTTTCAGAGAGTTTCTTACAATGATACCTTCTGTTGTGTGTCTGTTACCTGCCAGGTACCTGGACTACATGCTTTACGTTTATTTCATGGTGAATGTGCTGCTTGGCTTTAGCTGAACATTACCTATTTTTTAACAGGTGAACTTATACCAGAATTTGATTACTGAGCTTGTAAGAGAAGTTTCATTTTAAAATTACCTTACTATATAAGGCAGATGTTTACAAGTGTAGCTAAAACAAATAATATATCTGCATTTATTATGTCAAAATGAATCATTGTTTTTGTATTGAATGAGTGAACAAACCTGTAGTTAAATTTTTAAAAGCTGGGGATCCCTGGGTGGCTCAGCGATTTAGCGCCTGCCTTTGGCCCAGGGCGCGATCCTGGAGTCCCGGGATCGAGTCCCACGTCGGGCTCCCGGCATGGAGCCTGCTTCTCCCTCCTCCTGTGTCTCTGCCTCTCTCTTTCTCTGCTATCATAAATAAATAAATAAATCTTTAAAAAAATTTTTTTAAAAGCTTATTTGTACACCCTAATCTTGTTTCAGTATTATTTAGTTAAAATATGCTTCTTTGGGAAAATTTTTTGAAAAATCTTCATATTTTAAGGTAAAAAAGCTATAGTTACTTAAAAGTTGTTTGGTATGAGTGAGCTAGAAAGGTCACTTTTAATTGGTTAACTTGAGAACCCATTTTGCCTTTGGTGAGATATTAAAATGTTGATAGTTTGTTTTTTTGGTTATTTTTGGTAAGAATATTTACCTCAGGGGAGCCCGGGTGGCTCATTCAGTTAAGAGTCTGCCTTTGGCTCAGGTCGTCATCCCAGGATCCTGAGACTGAGCCCCACGTAGAGCTCCCTGCGCAGGGGGGGAGTCTGCTTGTCCCTCTCCCTCTGCAGCCCCCACTTGTGCTGTCTCTATGTCCCAAATAAATAAGTAAAATCTTTAACAAAAATATTTACCTCATTGTGGTAGAACCTGTATCTTTTAACATGTCCTCTAATATGCTCATTTAATTAACTACCTGCCTGGTACTAAATATATTAAGTTAAACTTAGTGGGCCCAGTTTGTTATATAACATGCATAAAACAGATGGCCTAAAATTTCTTGATTAAATGGCACTATGGTGGGCAGCCCTGGTGGCTCCGCGGTTTAGCGCCACCTTCGGCCTGGGGGTGTGATCCTGGAGACTGGGGATTGAGTCCCACGTCAGGTCCCCTGCATGGAGCCTGCTTCTCCCTCTGCCTGTGTCTCTGCCTCTCTGTGTGTGTGTCTGTCATCAATCAATAAATAAAATCTTTTAAAAAAAATGGAACTGTGGCAAGATACTTCGTTAAAAAGCATATGACTGTAGAGGTAAACCGTTACATCTATTGAAAGAAGAAATTACTAATTTTTTGTAGAAGGCATCCTAGGTTTCCGTTGACCATTTTGTGAATTTGTATTATACCAATAATTGCTTTAACCAGCATAGGTTCCTTTATATAGGAAGAACTAACCTGAAACACTCTGTTTCCCTTTATATATGTTGGTTAAAAGATTGGATTCTATAATTAGTCTGAGTTAGAATCTCAACTCTAGTACTGACACTGTAATCTCTGGCAAGTCTTTATGTCTGAATCTCCATTTCTTCATCTCTAAAATGTAGGTAATAATACCACTTATTTCACAGAGTAGTTGGCATACATTTGTACATAGTATTCAATAAGTGTTAGCCAATCTTCTTACTAAAATTACATTTTATTAAATGTACTGTTTGTAAATGGACTTTTATACTTAGTGGTTAAATATTTTCTTGTCAATAAATATGTTTACATATTTTAATGAATGTGTAATAATATTTTGACATGCTACTTGTCATCCTCAACTGTTTATTATTATGCACAGAGGATTGTAGCTGATACTTCTGCTCACTGCAACATTTTGTAATAATGCTTTTGAATGTGAATCTTTGTGTAGTGCTCCTTTTTCAAGCAACAATAACTAAAATATATACTTCTAAAATTTGTGTATGAGTTTTCTATAGAGCTTAAATTTCATTTTCATTCCATGTGTAGGAGTTGAGGGTGGTGGTTGTTTCTTAGAGCAGAAAGATCTAGATTACTGTCATGTGCCAGCGATCAGGAAGGGTACATATTAGTAGACATTTTTAAAGCACTGGGCCATCTTGTTGGAATATGTATAGTAATGTTTTCCTGAACTTCAGTTTTATTTTACAATGATAATACAAGTTCAAATAAAATCCAGAAAAAAATCTACTCTTTTCAAAAATAGTCTATACAACTTTTGAGTTGCAGGAACAGTATTATAAAATCTGTTTTCATGGGGAGACAGAAGACGAGATGTCTGAGTGGTTTTTTTTCTTTCTCTCAAGCAGTCTCATTCCAATCAGCAGTGTAATTGGAATGCAACTCCAATCTGGAGGAGGAAGGGGAAATTTTGGCAAGAAAATACTGAACAGTTGGGAGTTTTATTCAGATTAAGCATAGACAGCCATTCATTATGAGTACAACTCAGTAAGAACAGCAATACCATTCTGTTTCTACAGCTGGGATTTACTCTGATGTTACTACATGGTGTGTTGCCTATAGATGACTCCTATCCAACCATAAAAAGAAATTATTGACTGAAACAGTAATATTGATCGCATCTGCACTTCTGCAAATTTTCTCCACTCACCTCACATTGGTTGCCTCAAATGAAATATACTAAAGGAGATTTTTACAAAATTTAAAATAATTTCCTGAAACAGCTAAAAAAGGTCATTGATGGTGTATTTGAATTATATCTGACCTGCAAGCTCTGAGGGTCTTACTTATCTTCGTATCTGCAGAATCTGTCATAGCACTTGGCACAAAGTAGGTGCTTAAAAAATATTGAAAGAGTGAATGTTACAGGAAGTGCTGCCTTCTTATTAAGTATCTCAAGACAGGGGATCCCTGGGTGGCTCAGCGGTTTGTCGCCTGCTTTCAGACCAGGGCTTGATCCTGGAGACCTGGGATCAAGTCCCACATCAGGCTCCCTGCATGGAGCCTGCTTCTTCCTCTGCCTGTGTCTCTGCCCTCCCCCCTCTCTTTGTGTCTCTCATGAATAAATAAATAAAATCTTAAAAAAAAAAAGTATCTCAAGATAATCACATCTGCTTTCGTGTGAAATAGAGTTACCAGCATACCAGAAAGGCTCATCTTTACTTTGATCATCTCCTCTACGCATTTAAACCATCTATCTGTAGAAGTGGTGAGCAGAATAGGTAGAACAGGATGGGTTTGGGAAAATGCTTTGAAGGAATTTGAGAAGGATAGTAACATGATCAAAGTAATCTAGTAAAATCAGTCTAGTGCAAATCTCCAGGCTGCGTGAGACACGGTCCCAGATGGATTCTGGAGTAATGATACTATGCTTGTGTAATGGCACATTTATAGTTAGCATTAATCAAAACTGCTACATGACTGCTAAATATCTGGCTCAGCTTTCTATGGTTTGTTTTAAAAAACGATAGATTTGGGCAGCCCGGGTGGCTCAGCGGTTTAGCGCTGTGTACAGCCCAGGGCGTGATCCTGGAGACCCGGGATCGAGTCCCATGTCGGGCTCCCTGCTTGGAGCCTGCTTCTCCCTCTGTCTCTGTCTCTGTCTCTGTCTCTCTCTCTATTAAATAAATAAAACCTTTGGGAAAAAAAAAAACCACGATAGATTTACAAATATAAATTCATACAAATGCAAATGTAAAGTTATGTTATCAACATAAAATTACATTATAATATTGTGCATACGTTCCCCAGGAGATTCTGATACATACCTCCTTGGTTGAGAATTTGTTGTGGTGACAAATAGGAGTTTGTCTTGTTGAAATTCACTAAATCATTGAGCATTTACTGAGGCCTTACAATTGGTACTGGAGATGGAAAGAGCAGTAGGCTGTGGTTCTAGTACCCAAATACATTCCTGAGAAAAAGAACTGTACAGTACAGGCTTCTAGCTATGAAAATTATTTAGTTATGCAAATAAAGAATATTACCAAATCTCAAATCATGTTTAACAGTCTTTTAAAATTTACAAATGTACATTTTTGCTTCTAGGGTATTAAATAGATGAAGCAAAAACTGGCTGAAGTTGTTGAGATCTAGTGTTAAGGTTAGCAATCTGATCTTTTTTTAAAAAAAGATTAATTATTGAGAAAGAAAGAGAGAACAGGTGAGGGGAGGAGCAAAGAGAGAGAGGGAGAAACTGATTTCTTGCTGAGCAGGGAGCCCAGAAGCAAGGCCTGATCCCAGGACCTCAAGATCATTTTGACCTGATCCAAAGTCAGACACCTAACCAACTGAACTTCTGGCCAATCTTGATATTTATGTTTTAAGTTAATCTTGTTTCTTCTAGGACCTCGGTACTGTCTTCCTAGGCTCTGGATTACTAAAATTCAGTTTCTTTTTATAAACTTTGAATCTGATTTTAAAGTTGTTATTTTGATTCTGATTTTTCAATTGCTCTTTGAAACTTAATCATGTATTAACGTCTTATTAGTGATTTTTAAAAGAAAATTGTCAAATATGATCTGATGAGTATGTTTTAAGTAAAGGGAAATAATAAAAATAAAATTTCATAATTTAAAATTATAATTACTTGAGGATTATCTGTCATATAATATAAAAAGTCCTCCTTTTGGGATGCCTGAATGGCTCAGCAGTTGAGCATCTGCCTTTGGCTCAGATTGTGATCTGAAGGTCCTGGGATTGAGTCTCACATCAGGCTCCCCAGAGGGAGCCTGCTTCTCCCTCTGCCTATGTCTCTGCCTCTCTCTCTGTCTCTCATGATAAATAAATAAAATCTTAAAAAAAAAGTCCCCCTTTCAATGAAATTATTTTAGGTAATTGTGGAGTCTGTTTCATTCATTCAACAAATATTTATTGAGCACCCATCAAATTGCCTGGTGCGATATGTGCTTGTGCTGGAGAGAGATACAAACAAATGAGACAGACCTGACTTATGCTCCATTGTGTTTACCACTCCCATAGTTACAAGCATTATTCTAAACTTAAGCAGTTACAGTGAAGTATGATGAATGCATGTGATAGGTATGGGCTTCTGTGAAAATAGAGATGGGTTGGAGGGTTGAGAGAAACATGTTCTGAAAGGGTTTCTTTCCCTTTTGAGATGAGTAGGAGAAGAAGCCTGGGAAAAATGTTTCAGGCAGAGGAATGGCACATGAATCTCTGTGGGTGAGAGGTGGAGTATGACAAAGTAGAAGTTTAGTGTAGTTGGATCTTGGACTTGGGGGCTCGGAGAGGAGAGGTGGTAATGAAAGATGAGGTCAGAGAGGTAAGCAGGAGTCAGAGCCTGAAGGGCATTATAAGTAAACTAATATAAAGTTTGGGCTCAACAACCTTGAGAATGTTTTAAAAATGCAGATCAGTAGAGGACTTCCAAAGTGGTAGGATGGCTAGGAGATCCTGAGCACAGGTCGAAGGATAGTTCTGAGGAATGTTTTTAAGGATATTTTGGAATGTTATTAGGAGGAGGGGAAATACGCGGAAGGACTTAATTGTATTTGTAAAAACATCACTTTGGATCCATTGTGGAGAACTGACTGGAGTGGGTGGGTTGAGGCTTGAGGCAGGGGACTGATTGGGAGGCTGATTCAAAGGCAGAATTGATTAGAATTGGTATTTGCCAGGAGGTGAGGTCGGGAAAGAGTAGTGAAGATTGCGGTGGAGGTTTTTGACCGGAGCAGTGGACTTGAAAGTGGGGTTGTTTATTGAAAGAAAGTAAACTGGAAGAGCAGTTTTTGGGGGAGGAGGAGATGGCGATTTTATTTTGGGGGCATATTTAATTTCTCTGTGTGGATCTGAAGTTCAGGAGAGAGTTAAGATTGAGTCTTAATATTTAGGTGTCACCAGAATGATAAAAGCCAGGGAGAACGTATGAAATGTAGCTCTTCAAATTTATTTTTTGAGGGGGGAAGAGCTTTTTCAGTCTGTTAAGCTATGAATTTTCTTCTAAGAAAAAATGTGTGTTCTTTCCCCAGAAAAATATAAATGCATATAGTAGTTTACATTACAAAGTTTGCAAAGATGGGCTTCTGTACTCCTCAGGTTATAGAGTAAAAGAAGAGGTTCTAGGCCAAAAATCCTGAAGAACTCCAATTTCCATGGATGGGGAGTATAGGAAAAAGATCTGGCAAAGAAGATTTAGAGTGCATTTTATGCCTGGTATAAAACCAGGTGAATGTGGTGTTGAACAGAAATCAAAAAGAAAAGAGGGGTTCCAGAAGAGGGAGTAACGGCAAATGCTCCTCAGGGATCAAGTGTGATAAAGAATGAAAGATGTTTGGGCAGCCCCAGTGGCTCAGTGGTTTAGCGCTGCCTTCGGCCCGGGATGTGATCCTGGAGATAGCGGATCAGGTCCCATGTCGGGCTCCCTGCATGGAGCCTGCTTCTCCCTCTGCCTGTGTCTCTACCTCTCTCTCTCTCTCTCTCATGAATAAATAAATAAAAATTTTTAAAAAAGGAAAGATGCCCATTAGATGGATTTAGTAATTAATATCCCTGGTGCTTTGGAGAAGCCATGTAGGGGCAATGATGAGAAGAAGCCAAATTGTAATGAATTAAGGCATTAGTGGGAAATGAAGAAATGGAGTCACTCTAAATTTATGTTCAGAGTTTTTATCATGCATGAATGGATGTTGTACTTTGTCAGATACTTTTTTGCATCTATTGAGATGATTGTTTTTTATCCTCTTTCTTGTTAATACGATTAATTGCATTGATTGATTTGTGAATATTGAACTGCCCATTGCATCCCTGGGGTAAATACAACTTGATCATGGTGAATGATTTTTTAAAATGTATTTTTGGATTGGGTTTGCTAGTACTATGTTGACAATTTTTGCATGTATCAGTAACAGAGATATTGGCTTATATTGTTTGTTTTTGTCTTTTGTAATGCCAGCCTTGTAAATGAATTTGGAAACTTTCCTTCTGTTTTTTGGAATAGTTTGAGAACAGCTATTAACTCTTCTTTAAATGTTTGATAGAATTCACTTGTGAAGCCATCTGGTCCTGAATTTCTGTTTGTTGAAAGCTTTTTGATTATTATCAAAATTTGATTATTTTGATTATTATTAATTTTATGAGTACTTGGTCTGTTCAAATTTTCTGTTTCTTCCGGATTCAGTTTTGGAAGGTTCTGTGTTTCTAGGAATTTATTCATTTCTTCTAGGTTGTCCCAATTTGTTGGCATAATATTCTCATAATCCCTTGTATTTCTGTGGTGTTGGTTGTCTCTTTTTCATAATTTCTGATTTTATTTGAGTTCTCTCTTTTTCTTGATGAATCTGGTTAAAATTTTATCCAGATAAAATAAAATTTTATTTTTTCAAAGAATTAGGTCCCAGTTTCATTGAGCTTTTGTCTTTTTTTTTTTTTTTTTAGTTTCTATTTTGTTGATTTCTGCTCTAAACTTTTATTCCCTTCTTTCAACAGGCTTTGTTCTTCTTTTTCTAGCTCTGTTACATGTAAGGTTAGGTTGTTTATTTTTCTTGAGGTAAGCCTAAATTGCTATAAACTTCCCTCTTAGAACAGCTTTTGCTGCATCCCAGAGATTTTGGGCCATTGTGTTTTCACTTTCATTTGCCTCCATGTATTTTTTTATTTCCTCTTTGTTTTCTTGGTCCACCCGTTCATTGTTTAGTAGTATGCTGTTTAGCCTCTGTATATTTGTGTTCTTTCCAGGTTTTTTCTTGTGACTGATTTCTGTAGTGGTAGGAAAAAATGCATATGATTTCAGTCTTTTTTGAATTTATTGAGACTTGTTCTGTGGCCTAACCTGTGATCTATCCTGGATCCTGGACAATGTTCCATGTGCACTCAAAAATAATGTTTATTGAGATAGAAAGTTCTGTATATATCTGTTAGGTCCATCTGGTCCTGAGGGGGGGAAATTAAGAGCTTTTCCTCTAAGATCAGGAATAAGACAAAGATGTCTACTCTCACCACTTTTATTCAGCATAGCACTGGAGGTCCTAGCTGCAGCAATCACAAGAAAAAGAAATAAAAGGCATCCAAATTGGTAAAGAAAAAGTAAAACTTTGACTATTTCAGATGACATGACTGATACTATATATAGAAAACCCTATGGACTCCGTCAAAAACTATTAGAACTGAAAAATGAATTCAGTCAAGTTGGAGAATAAAAAATCAATACACAGAAATCTGTTGCATTTCTATACACTAAGGAGGTAGGAGAAAGAAATTAATAGAGCAATATTTATAATTGCACCAAAAAGAATAAAATATTTGTGAATAAACTTAACTAAGGAGGTGAAAGGCCTGTACTCCACAAAATATGAAACATTAATAGAAGAAATTGAAGATGGTACAAATGGAAAGATATTCCATGTTCATACATTATAAGAACCAATATTATTAAAATGTCCATACTACCCAAAACAGTATATAGGTTTTGTGCAATCCATATTAAAATACTAACAACATTTTCCCACAGAACTAAAACAAATAATACTAAAATTTGTGTGGAACCACAAAAGACCCTGAATAGTCAAAGCAATCTTGAGAAAGAAGAACAATACTAGAGGGGTATCACAGTTCCAAATTTCAAGATAAATATACCACAAAGCTGTAGTAATGAAAACAGTATGGTACTGGCACAAGATAGACACATAGATCAGTGGAAAAGAATAGAAAGCCCAGAAATAAACTCACACTGACATGGTCAACTAATCTATGACCAAATAGGCAAGGATATATGGTGGTAAAAGGACAGTCTCTTCAACAAATGGTGCTGGGAAAATTGGACAGCCACATGCAAAGGAATGAATGTAGATCATTTTTTAATGCCATTCACAAAAATAAAATGTATTAAAGACCTAAATGTGAGACCAGAAACTGTAAAACTTCTAGAAGAAAACAGGCAATAATTTTGGCATTACTGTGGGAACATTTTGACTGTGGAAACATTTTTCTAGATATGTTTCTTCAGGCAAGGGAATCAAAAGCAAAGTTAGATTATTCGGAGCATACCAAAATAAAAAGCTTTTGCACAGCAATGGAAACCAACAAAACAAAAAGGCAACCTACTGAATGGGAGAAAATATTTGCAAATGATACATTCGATAAGGAGTTAATATCCAAAATATATAAATAACTTATACAATTCAGGGATGACTGGGTGGCTCAGTGGTTGAGCATCTGCCTTTGGTTCACAGGATCCAGGATTGAATCCCACATCAGGCTCCCTGTGGGAAGTCTGCTTCTCCTTCTGCCTATGTCTCTGCCTCTCCCTTTGTGTCTTTCATGAATAAATAAATCTTAAAAAAAAAAAAACTTATACAATTCAATGTGCAAAACCCACAAATAATCCTATTAAAAAATGGGCAGAGGATCTGAATAGACATTTTTCCAAAGAAGACATGCAGGTGGCCAATAGATAATGAAAAGATGTTCAACATCACTAACCATCAGGGAAATGTAAATAAAAACCATAATGAGATACCACCTCGTACCTGTCAGAATGGCTAGAATCATAAGGGCGAGAAATAACAAGTGTGGGTGAGGATGTGGAGGAAAAATAGACTTATCATATGATCCATATGTTCCACTACTGGGTTATTTACCCAAAGAAAATGGAAACACTAATTTGAAAAGATATATGCACTCCTATGTTTATTGCAGCACTATTTACAATAGCCAAGGTAGGGAGGCAACCAAGTGTCCATTGATAGATGAATGGATAAAGATGTACAAGGAATATTACTCAGCCATATAAAAGAATGAGATCTCAGCCATATAAAAGAATGTTGATCTTGCAACAACATGGATGGACCTAGAAGGTTTAATGCTAAATGAAATAAGTCAGAGAAAGGTAAATACTATATGATTTCACTTATGTGGAATTCAAGAAATGAATAAACTTAGGAAAAAAAGAACTGAAACAGATTCTTAACAGAGAGCAAATTGGTGGTGGTCAGAGAGAAAGGTCAGTGGGGAAAGACTGAAATATGAAATAGATGAAGGGAATTAAGAATGATCGTGAGGATCACTGAGAGTAACGTATAGAGTTGTTGAATCGTTATATTGTCCACCTGAAACGAAGATAACACTGTATGTTAACTATACTTCCTTAAAAAACAATAATTAGTACAGGTATAAATAGGAAGTTGGAGAATTCAGATATATTTTCTGTTTCTCTAAAGTAGAATGCCAAATCATTTCAATTCTGGGATTGTAGGATGGTGGTTCAAAAAACATCATGTCACCAATACTGAAGATTATAATTTGGATTCATGTATGTATTGTATGTGTATTGATCCTGAGTATTCTATTCAGCTTATATGGTTGATAATGAAGGTTTAGGGAGAAGTTCTTCTAAATCCAGTTTGTGGGATCCCTGGGTGGCACAGCGATTTAGCGCCTGCCTTTGGCCCAGGGCGCGATCCTGGAGACCCGGGATCGAGTCCCACGTCGGGCTCCTGGTGCATGGAGCCTGCTTCTCCCTCTGCCTGTGTCTCTGCCTCTCTCTCTCTCTCTCTCTCTGTGTGACTATCATAAATAAATAAAAATTAAAAAAAATAAATCCAGTTTGTGATTTAGTACTCTTAGTTATGGCCCTTAGTTTTCATGATTGAGGGTTTATGTTGTTAAAAATAAAACTTTCTAAGATAAGGCTTAAGAAACTGACTAGTAAATTAGTATCTTGTGCTTACTTAATAATTTTATTAATTTGCAATGGCATCTGTCTTCAAAATGATTTTTATTTGAACTTTTATAGTGATTATATTTAGACTTACTGCTGAGGTTTGTTATGTTAAATGAATTTTATGCACTAAATTTTAAATAGTTGTAATTAATTGAACAGACTATATAAACTGAGTAGAAGTGGTAGAAATTAACCAAACATTACATTTACAGATTTTTTATAAGTCATAAGTATATGGAACTTGATATTTTCCCTTCTCTTGTAACAAGTTTGAATTAAAGTTTACAACTCTACATAAGCACTAACTTTTAATTGACATATAATCACATACTATAAAATTCACCCCTTTAGAGTTTGCAATTCAGTGGTTTTAATATATTCACAAGGTTGTGCATCACCATAAAAGTAATAATTTTAATGCAGGGTAATTCAGAGGATGTGGATTTGGGGTACCTAGCTCAATATATTAACTTTCAATTTTTGGTAGATACAGTTAATCTGTCTTGTCACTGAGCTGGTGATTTAGGAGAAGGTAATTTATCGCTTGTAAAATTTCTGTGGAGTTGGATGGAGAGTAAATAACAATGTTACTTTTTAAAAAATCTCATCTATATCAAGAAAGCTATATCTTATTTATGTTCATCAGTATAAAATTATTTCATTTAAAAAGCATATATGTTAATCTGAAATTACGTATTTCCTCCTTAGAACTGTTTTCTTCTTTTCACTGAGCTACTTTCAGGTGAATTTTGATAGAAGATTGATTGGAAGTCAGTTCTTATTAGAATACAAGATTTATAAACTTTCTGGCCCTCAGCTGTTACTGGTGATCATTGTTGAAGTTGCAACTACCAGTTCAGCTGTCTTTTGCTAGTCTTTAATAAAAATTTGTGATCATACTTCAAACTTTGCTGTAGTTAGTGTTTAATTATTCACTGGTGTTTTCAATGTTTTAAAATGAACCTTTTGACAATGCAGCCTTAACCATTTTAATTCTTTTCATGTATTTTTTTGTTTCCTTTACAGTACTCTGTGCAAAAAACTTGGTGAAAAAGGATTTTTTCCGTAAGTAAATTAACATTAAATCTTGTATGTAGTGTGTAGACTTTTTGGATAACATTTTCAGGATTGTCTGGCTTAGTGAAAATTCTCTATTCAAAAACATACTCAGTACTGTTTTATGAATGCTTTGGCTCAGAGCCTTTTGGCAACACTTTTTTTTTTTTTTTTTTTTTGGATTTTGTGCCTTTTTAGCTTTAGTCCCTTTCCTCATATCCACCTCTTACACATATTTGTGTGAAATGTGTGTGTGAATGTGTATATGTGTTTAAAGTATATCGAAGGTGTGCATGTACTACTAGATTTCTAGAAAAGGTAGAGATTATTTTGTAAAAACTTTTTTTTCTTTTCTAACATTTTATAGGAAATTTTATTCAGGCAGTTATGATTCCTTGGAAAGTAGAGAAGTCATTCAGCCTGCTTGGAATTTCCAGAGTGTAGGAAAGAAATCTCTGCCACATTCGATCATAGATACTCTTATGTCTCAGATTCCAAAGCAGACATTTGGTTCCCATATTTGCAGTCTCTTTGCCAATAAGTTGTCAGAAATTTTTTGTGGCTTTATTTAGGATTAAGTTTTGTGAAGGAGGATTGGGAAGAACCCCTCACGTGTGTTTAGAATCTTTTACCCTGTGAGGTATCTCATAATGACTTTAAATTATTGAGTAAAAAATATATATATCTATATAAATAATTGAGTAAAAATGATAGAATTTTTAGTAAAGAACTCTAAGCCAACAGAATTTTATATGTAAAATATTTGAAGTTATAATTTGAGAATATTCATTAGATTTAAAAATTCAAGTTCTACCAGCCAGTAAAAACTAGCTGTGAGTGCTAGTTTAGTATGATATTACTTAATTTTCAGGCTTTGATTAAAAGAAGTAATAAGCGCTTGATGCATTTTAAAATCCTACTTAAGTTCATTTCACTTGAAATTTTCATCTAAAATTTCTAGAGAA
Source organism: Nyctereutes procyonoides (assembly GCF_905146905.1). Taxonomy (NCBI): domain Eukaryota; kingdom Metazoa; phylum Chordata; class Mammalia; order Carnivora; family Canidae; genus Nyctereutes; species Nyctereutes procyonoides. The sequence continues at coordinate 46,833,987 of NW_026575020.1, read as the reverse complement.
AACCAGAATTAAAGTTTATAAAATAACATCTTATAAACCTATATAATTAGAAAATTTTCTGTTGTCTGTGCTTTTATGGGAAGGGAGTTAAAGAGGATAATTTGGGACATAGTTAAAGTTTTAACAGTGTCCAATTTATGTACCATGTGCTCTCCACTCTACTGCATATCCCAGCAAAGCAGAGGCCACTGGTCTTTTTCCATGCTTCCTCCAAATATTATCTCCACAGGCTTTTGCTGAACTATTTATCTCATCCCTGTCATTAATAACCCTAGTAATCAATGTATATACTTTTTTTACCCTTCTTAAAGGTTGATTTGAGGTAGGATTTATCTCAGTAGTACTGCAGAGTTGCAAATGGGATCAGATAGGCAGGTGACAAGGAAAAAGGGAGGCAAATGAGAAGTGCATACTCTTACTGTGCTTCTGTACTCTCCAAGATATCTGCTCTGGTTTTATTTTTTATTTTTTTTTAAATTTTTATTTATTTATGATAGTCACAGAGAGAGAGAGAGAGAGAGAGAGAGAGAGAGGCAGAGACACAGGGAGAGGGAGAAGCAGGCTCCATGCACCAGGAGCCCGATATGGGATTCGATCCCGGGTCTCCAGGATCGCGCCCTGGGCCAAAGGCAGGCGCCAAACCGCTGCGCCACCCAGGGATCCCCTCTGCTCTGGTTTTAAAGATAAAATCTTGCGTTTTTGTCTCCCAGCCTTCCTTCCCGAGTTCGTTCTTTCCTTCAGAGTCCCAAGACACAGCTTCTCCAGTAAAATATCCAGATATCCTTGTCTCAGTTTTCCTAGGAAATCTAGAGGAATCTTACTTTAATTTTTGGTAGAGCTCAGAGAGCCAGTTATTAGCACTACTATAATCTTTATCTGCCCTTAAGTTGTAGGTGGGGAAAAAAAAAGAAGAAACTCTTTTTTTTTTCATTGGTGTAGGAATAAAAATTAATAAAAATTATTAAGAGTTGTGAGTTTGCTCTAGAGATAAGATATATTAGGGGAAACTATGTGATTATCTTTTTTTTTTTTTTATGATTATCTTTAAAACCAGAATGGAAGAAACACTTGATGGCTCTGGAAAGGGAAACAGGAAAGCCAATCCTGAGGCCTTCAGAAGGCACTCAGCCAGGGATGGACTATCTCCCGGGTTCACAGTGGGAACAACCTCTGCTATAGTAGGTTTACATCTGTCTTTGGTCTGTTTATAAGTTGAAGGTTGCCCACATTAAACCCAGAGAAAGAATTATAATACTTCTAAATCTCTTTTTTTTAAATAATAAATTTATTTTTTATTGGTGTTCAATTTGCCAACATACAGAATAACACCCAGTGCTCATCCCGTCAAGTGCCCCCCTCAGTGCCCGTCACCCATTCACCCCCACCCCCCGCCATCCTCCCCTTCCACCACCCCTAGTTCGTTTCCCAGAGTTAGGAGTCTTCATGTTCTGTCTCCCTTTCTGATATTTCCTACCAATTTCTTCTCCCTTACCTTCTATTCCCTTTCACTATTATTTATATTCCCCAAATGAATGAGACCATATAATGTTTGTCCTTCTCCAATTGACTTATTTCACTCAGCATAATACCCTCCAGTTCCATCCACGTTGACTTCTAAATCTCTTAATGAAATTTGAGTTAGTGTCTGATTATTGATCAGAATGCAATTATCATTGATACCAAAATATAAAGTGTTTACTTGTAGTGAGGTTTAAATCATGTTGAATGAGAAAAGTAAATTTTAATATCAAGCACGACTATAGGCTTATGAAATATATTGTGTATATATTTAATTACAGGAAAAGATACACTGCCAAGTGTTGTCTTGTAGAATAACTTGTATAATATGAGATAATACTATTTATTCTGGGTATCTACCATTGCTGAGAAGTTTTGCTAACTCACTTTTTAGAATTGTTTGGATACTTACTGGCTTTAAAAAATAAGTCACTTCCCCTTGCCCCAGAATTTTAGAGGGAAAAATGTCTAAACATATGGGAACATGTAGAAAGTTTTGTAGTGAATATCCACCATCGAGATTCTACCAGTAATTTTGTCACATATCTGTTTATGCATTATCTGTTTTTAGAGAATGTTTTCATCAATACATATATTTTTTCTCTTTTATGCAACATTTAAATAAAAGATTTGTGGTAAGATGCAGTAAATACGGGCCAAATTGAAGTCACTCAGAACCAAGATAATGGTATAAATATTTTTTTCTTCCACCAATCAAAAATAAAGCTTTAGGGGTCCCTGGGTGGCTCACTTGGTTAAGTATTACAGACTCTTGATCTCAGATCTTGATCTCACGGTCGTGTGTTCAAGCCCTGTTTTTTTGTTTATTTTTTAAACAACAACAACAACTTTGTTTTCTCTGGAAAGTAGTATACTTCTAAGTTGAAATTTTGTTTCATTATTATTTGCAGCTCAAGTGCATTTGTGTAGTGAGGAAGTCTTGAGCTTTAGCTTTTTTTATGACTCAAATGATGGAGATAATTGAGAAGATTTTTAAAATACAGAACACACATTAGCCACTTTATATTTACCACTAGAGGTCTCACTCACTTCAGAAAACTGATAGTTTTTGACCACATCACAGTAACCTGGCTCTCAAGTTAAATGTTTGTAGAATAATATAATCAGGTAAGTTGAAATTTAGGTATTTTTGTTGTTGTTGTTAGGGTAGAGAGCTTGTATTTTGTATTATTTAACAGAAGAGAAACTTAGGAGGTTGGGACTGAGAGTTTCATACTTAAGCATTTGGAAGCCATGCCTAGTGTTTTTTGGTTTTTGTGTTTTTTTTAAAGATTTATTTATTTATTCATGAGAGACAGAGAGAGAGAGCAGAGACACAGGCAGAGGGAGAAGCAGGCTCCCTGCAGGGAGCCCGATGTGGGACTCAATCCCAGGACTCGAGGATCACAACATGAGCTGAAGGCAGGCGCCCAACCACTGAGCCACCCAGGTGTCTCCGTGCCTAGTGGTTTTGTGTGAAAAAGTTGTTTTCCTTAGTCCTTAATTCTGTAACTAGTTAAACATCTAAAAGGAAAGCTAGTAGTGCAATTTTTTGTTTTTTGTTTTTGCATGCAAATATACATTTATATGTTTGTTGAGATTGTAGGCTCAAAAGAACAGGAAAGAATGGATTCCTCCCAGGAAAATATACTTAATGTTATTGAAGGCATTATGTTTTACAAATACTTAATGTTGGGGATCCCTGGGTGGCGCAGCGGTTTGGCGCCTGCCTTTGGCCCGGGGCGCGATCCTGGAGACCCGGGATCGAATCCCACGTCGGGCTCCCGGTGCATGGAGCCTGCTTCTCCCTCTGCCTGTGTCTCTGCCTCTCTGTCTCTCTCTCTCTGTGTGACTATCATGAATAAATAAATAAAATCTTTAAAAAAAAATACTTAATGTTATTGTTTGATATCAATAACAATGTTATTGAAGTATGAAAAGTACTTTTCCATTAAACACATTTAAAAATGATTAGGTATTATTGAAATAATATGAATAGCAATAAATTTCAATAATATAGTTAAATATATCAATACCCTAACTTCCAAATATCTTCTTAAATACTTAACACTTGTAAATTTTAGTCTTCTCTTATTTGAAGTTGACAGAGCACAGAATTATAGAATTGGGGAACTGATGATGCAATTTCTGCCTGGCCTTGAGTCTTGGCACATTGGTATCTTGACTTAAAAAAATGTTAGTGTAGATATCAAGGTGTAAAATTTCTTCAGTTACCAACACTTACCAACATTTTGTTCTGGTACTTTTAGCTGTCTATTTGCTATCTCAATATGTCTAATATCTAAATTGTCATTTTTGTCTCTTTAACATTTTATTTAGTTCTACCTTCTAACTTTTTTCCCCCCAAAAGGACCAATCTTCTCATTGTTACTTAGGGCTGAAAACTGTAGTGTCATATTTTTTAAAAAAGATTTTATTTATCCATGAGAGACACAGAGGGAAACAGAGACAGGCAGAGGCAGGGTCCCTGTGTGGAGCCCAATGTGGGACTCAATCCCAGGACCCTGGGATCATGCCCTGAGCCGAAGGCAGACAGTCAACCACTGAGCCACCCAGGTGCCCCTGTAGTGTCATTTTTGACTCTAGTTTCATGTAAACTCATATTAGATCTTTCAGAGTAGCTTACTTCACTGTCATTTTCCTTTTTATGTGATTTCCCTCGTGCAGGGTCTACTCAATTTACTCTTCTTATATCCTGCTGAATGAAACTTACAGCAGCTTTATAGGTGGTCTCTGTACCTACCTTTCCTTCTCCCAGTCCACGCTGAATACCACTAGTGGAAAAATAGAACCATGCATTTACAGCCATGCTTCGGAACCTAAAGTGGCTCCCTGTTACCTACTTAAGTCATTTTCTGACTTTTAATCTCACTTACCAGCAGTATTTACTTTTACACCTTAGCATTGATGATTTGGTTAGATGACTGAGAGCCCTTCAGATATTGTCAATGTTGTCATACTTTTCTCAGCAATCTTCCTGTTTGTCCTTTAAAGCCCAAATGAATCCTGTCTCCCCCCCCCCAAAAAAAAGGTCTTGATTTACTGTTCAAATTCCAACTGTTTTCCTGTTTTTCTAAGCTTTTACTTGTACTCATTTTTGAACTGCATAGTAAATGAGAGGTATAACAGCGTAGTGGGTAAAGCATGAAATCAAGAATGAGATTATACATGCATGGGTTTAAAAATCCAAACTTTAGAACCTGGCTCTGTCATGTGCTGTTGTTTGTCCTTGGACTAGTTAATTAACCTCTTTGTGCCTTAGTTTCCTCATCAGCAAAGTAGAGATTATAGTAGTATTTACCCCATTGGATTATTGTGAAGAATAAGAGATTTAATATTTGTAAAGTACTTAGTGCCTGACATAGTATTAAAAGTGTATTCTTTATAATCAGTACAAACACTTGTTTATTCTCAGGCTCCCCTCTCCTCCATGGCATTAAAAAAAAAAAGATTTATTTATTTGAGAGAGAGAGTGTGAGCACAAGCAGGGGGAGCAGCACAGGAAGAGGGAGAAGCAGGCTCCCAGCTGAGCAAGGAGGTGATATGGAGCTTGATCCCAGGACTCTGGGATCATGACCTGAGCTGAAAGCCGTGCTTAACTGACTGAGCCACCCAGGCACCTCTAGAATTAACTTTAATTTTAGTTTAAAATGGGCCACTTTGATTTATAGCTAAATGTTAAACTTTTCATGAAGAATGAGATAATCTTGTAGCAAATGGTAAGCTTTATACAATTAATCTTCTATTTTCCATGTCAGAATATTCTTTAATTAAAAAAAAATTCTTCCCTTTTTTCACAGGACTTCCTGATCCATTTGCTAAGGTGGTGGTTGATGGATCTGGGCAATGCCATTCTACAGATACTGTGAAGAATACACTTGATCCAAAATGGAATCAGCATTATGACCTGTAGGTTTAAATGATTCATTTGAAATGAAACATAGAATCAATATTATTTTATATAGTCTTTGAAAAGAATCACTGAAAATGATCAGAGTTTGATCTGGGGTATAATTTGGTCTTCATGAAGGGATATAAAACCTAATGGGAAGGTACTTTGGCTTAGTGGTAGCTGGTTTTGAAAGATGAAGTGCCCTTAATAAGCCTGTGGAGAACAAAATGTATATGCAGTATACAGCAACCACAACCCATCTTTTTTCAGTTAAATAAAGGTATTTACTTTTGGCAAATTATGAATATAAATGACTATGAGTATAAAAATAGAAGTCATAATTGGGGTGCACTCATAGGCACTCTCTTTGCTTTTGTAGGGATGGTTTCTTTCTTCCAGTTTTATTTTTTAAAAGATTTTATTTATTCATGAGAGAGACACACAGAGAGAGAGAGAGAGAGAGAGAGGCAGAGACACAGGCAGAGAGAGAAGCAGGCTCCATGCAGGGAGCCTGATGTGTGACTGGATCCTGGATCTCCCAGATCACGCCCTAGACTGAAGGCGGTGCTAAACTGCTGAGCCCCTGGGCTGCCCTCCAGTTTTATTTTAATTACAGTAGTATATGTAACTTCCTAAAAAGGCTCATAATACTATAAGTCTTTTAATGGGAAAATGCAGTGTGCTGCCCCATCTTTTTCCTGATTCCCATTCTCAAGGTAACTACTTTGAGTAACTTTGACAGTTTATTCTGGTATTTTCTTCTGTTTCTAGATAACATGCTTATTTTATATATCTCTCTCTGTGTATGGATTGAAAGAGGGAGGAGGAATGCAGAGAGAGATTTAGTGTATATGTACTTTCAGCTTTAGGTATTAGTTTTACATTTCCTACCCTACAAGAAAATTTAGCTTTTATAACTGATCTCTCTCATCCTTACTCCCACAATACCCACATGGCCCTTCTTTCTCCCAACCCTCCAGTATAGTTATATGAACCTTCCTGGTTAAATCATTGTTCTATATTTACATTATGATCATGTAACTATTCATAACTGAGTCATGTAGTGTGCAATGATTACATTTCCTTTCTTGACCTCTTTTGTTTTTCTGTGGTTGTAACTATCTTACTTTGTCATTTGCTTAGTTTTCTGTCTTATTAATTAATTCCCAAACTCTCCTACAGGACTGAACATTTCTGCATATATTCAACCACATGAGCTCTTTCGCTGGCTTTATTTTCTTCTTGGAGATATCCCTCCTAAAATCTTTGTCCTATTCCTCCAATCTGGTTTGGTAGTCTAAGCTGGTCTAAGACCTGCTGCACGGTTGTCTGGAAACTTGCCTTTATCATTACATTGGGAATTTCCTTTGTCTCTTCTAGCTTCAATGACTATATTCCTTGTTTTGGTGAAGTCTATCTTTCATTGAGAAAGAGTACAGAGATAGGGAAAATTCTTTGAGATCTTATCTGAAATTATACTTTGTCTTCTCACTTGATTGATAGTTTGAATATAAACTTCTAGGTAACACATCACTTTCTTTCCAAATTGTGAATACAATGTTCCATTGTCTTACAGGTTATCAGCACTGCTGAGTAGAAATACAGTGTAGGCCACAAATGGAGCTGTCTGTAATTTTAAATTTGCTAGAACTGTATTTTAAAAAGCTAATAAGGGATCCCTGAGTGGCGCAGCGGTTTGGCGCCTGCCTTTGGCCCAGGGCGCGATCTTGGAGACCTGGGATCGAATCCCATGTCGGGCTCCCGGTGCATGGAGCCTGCTTCTCCCTCTGCCTGTGTCTCTGCCTCTCTCTCTCTCTCTCTCTCTCTCTCTCTCTCTGTGACTATCATAAATTAAAAAAAAAAGAAGTTTTAAAAAGCTAATAAAAAGGATTAGGCTCAATAAATATATTTTATCTAGTTCAGTATATCTAAAATACCCTTATTTCAACATAAAATCAATATAATAATTATTTTAAAATAAATAATAGATTAAAAAAAAACATTTTTAAGCTAAGTCTCTGAGATCTTAGAGGAGTTTGTTTTGCACTTATGGAGTGCCTGAATTTGGCCTAGCCTCCAGTACTCAATAGCTCCATGTGGCTGGTGGCTGCCCTTTTGAACAGTGCAGTTTTAGAGTATTGCTAATGGCATCTGAATTTGGTCTTCTTGATTATTGTTTTCCACTGGAAGATTGCAGGATATTCTCTTTGTGTCTGATACTAAATTTTTGATGATGATCTTGGTATATATGTTACATAGTACTAGATATGTATTGGGAACTTTTTTTTTAAAGATTTTATTTATTTATTCATGGGAGACAGAGAGAGAGAGAGAGAGGCAGAGACACAGGCAGAGGGAGAAGCAGGCTCCATGCAGGGAGCCTGACGTGGGACTCGATCCTGAGTCTCCAGGATCACACCCTGGGCAGAAGGCAGTGCTAAACCACTGAGCCACCCAGGCTGCCCTGTATTGGGAACTTTTAATCTGGATAATAAACTCTTTAAAAAAATTTTAATTCCAGTATAATGTACAGTGTTATACTAGTTTCAAGTGTATGATATGGTGATTCAGCAATTCCATATCTTAGTGTTCATCAAGATAGGTGTACTTTTGGGGCACCTGTGTGTCTCAGTAGATCGTGTCCAACTTTTTATTTCAGCTCAGGTGATGATCCCAGGGTCATGAGATTGAGTCCTGCATTGGCTCTGTACTGGGCATGGAGTTTGCCTAAGATTCTCTCTCCCTCTCAGTCTGCTCCCTACCCCTCAGTCCCATTCACTCTTATACTCTCTCCAAAAAAAAAGATAAGTGTACTCTTAATCTCCTTTATCTTTTTCACCTGTCCCATCCCTGTCATCCCGCCACTTCCCCTATGGTAACTATCTGTAATTAAGAATCTGTTTTTTGGTTTCTCTTTCTTTTTTTTCCCCTTTGTTCATTTGTTTCTTAAATTCCACATATGAGTGAAATGATACGATATTTTTTAAAAGATTTTATTTATTCATGAGAGACACACACACACACACAGAGAGAGAGAGAGAGAGAGAGAGAGAGAGAGAGAGACGAAGACACAGGCAGAGGGAGAAGCAGGCTACATGTAGGGAGCCTGACGTGGGACTCGATCCGGGGTCTCCAGGATCACACCCTGGGCTGAAGGCGGTGCTAAACTGCTGAGCCACCTGGGCTGCCCGAAATGATACGATATTTATCTTTTTCTTACTGACTTATTTTGTAGCATTATACTTATACTCTCTAGATCCATCTGTGTTGTCATAAATGGTAAGATTTCATTCTTTTTTATGGTTGAATAATATTCCATTCTTTATCCATTCATGTCTCAATGGATCCTTAAGCTGTTTCCATAATTTGGCTATTGTAAATAATGCTGCAATAAATACAGGGTACATATCCCTTTGAATTAGTATTTTTGCATACTTTGGATAAATACCTAGTAGTCTGATTACTAGATTGTAGGATAGTTCTATTTTTTTAATTATTTTTTTGAGAGAGAGAGAGAGTGAAGCGAGTGCTGGGGGAGGGACAGAGGGAGAGTGAGAATCTCAAGCTGACTCCATGCTGAGGGCAGAGCTGAACATGGGGTTTAATCTTATGACCCTGAGATCACAACCCAAACCGAAATCAGGAGTTGGATGCTTAACTGACTGAGCCATCCAGGTACCCCTCTGTTTTTAAATTTATGAAGAACTTCCATACTGTTTTCCATAGTGGCTGATCCATTTTGCATTCCCACCAACAGTGCACGAGGGTTCCTTTTTCTCCTCATCCTCACCAACACTTGTTTCTTGAGTTTTTGATTTAGCCATTCTGACAGATGTGGAGTGATATCTTATTGTGGTTTTTATTTGTATTTCCCTGATGATGAGTTATGTTGAGCATCTTTTTATGTGTCTTTTGGCCATCTGTATGTCTTTGAGATATGTCTGTTCCTATCTTCTGTGTGTTTTTTATTTGGATTATGTGGTTTTTTTTTGGTGTGGGTTGTGTAAGTTATTTATATATATATTGGATATTAACTCTACTGGATATGTCATTTGCAGATATCTTTTCCCATTCAGTAGGTTGTCTTTTAGTTCTGTTTGTTGTTTTCTGTGTAGAAGCTTTTTATTTTGATGTACTCCCAATAGTTTAGTTTTGCTTTTGTTTCCCTTGCCTTTGGAGACCTATCTAGAAAGATGATATGGCTGATATCAGAGAAATTCCTGCTTGTGGATACTTTTTAGTTATGGGAAAATTTTTATTTATTTAGTAAGTAATTAAAATATCTTATTTTTAATCTCTACACCCAGCACAGGACTTGAGCTTACAACCCTGATAGCAAGAGTTGCATATTCCAACCAGGTGCCCCCCTGTCTTTATGTATTTATGGTTGATTTCCCCTCTATTTTCTCTCTTTTTCCTTTTCTGGAACTTTTGGATGTTCCTGTTATTTTGGATGTTATCCCTTATGAATTCATCATCATTTAGTTGCCCTTTTCTTTTCTTTCATATTTTCTCTTTTTAAAGATTTTCTTTATTTATTGGAGAGAGAGAGAGAGAGAGAGAGAGAGAGAGAGAGAGAGGAGAGAGAGAGAACAAATAGGGAGAGGGGCAGAGGGAAAGGGACAGGCAGACTCCCCACTGAGCAAGAGCCTGACACAAGCCTTGATCCCAGGACCTTAAGATATGACCTGAGCCAAATTCAGACACTTAACTGACTGAACTACCCAGGTGCCCTTTCTGTTTTTAATAAACCATTTTTGTTTTAATAAAAAATTAAAAACTGTGATGAAATATCTGGGCTGTTTCCCCAACTTAGTTTAACAACATACTTTTTATTGTAATTTCTGCTTTCACATTTTTAGCTTCCAAGATCACTTTGCTTTTTGAATATCTTTTTTTCATAATTTCTTCCTATTTCTTGGATACAATATCTTCTCTATTAAGAGAAATGAGTTTTCTTCTCTTCTGTTGCCTCTCATTATTAGAGTTCCTTTTTTTTCTGTTAGTTTGATTTGGATTTCTATCTTTTTATATTTAAGGGGAGGCACTTTGGTGTTGATTGGAAATTCTGTTCCCATGGCTAGAGCTGGTCCACTCATGAGGGTATCAGGTGTGACTGTGACAATTTCATTGCACAGAATTCTCCTTTTTCCCTCTTGGGTACTATATGTATTCTTGGATGCTAATGTTCCCAATGCTAAATAGCGTAAGGATGCTAGGAGTGTCTCTATTGACCATATTAACCTCTTCTTAATATTTCTGCTTTTGTTATGGACTTCTATCTCCTTCCTCAGCTGTGTCTAGTATCCCTCAGAGATAGATAGATCCTCTAGATCCTTTTCAGAGAATAAACCTTAGGTCTCTGCCAGGATTGAGGATGAATTGGATCAGGGAGGGGATTCAGGAGGGCTTTCCATTCCTTTTAGTACTTTCACCAATCTTTGTTTCAGCCCCACTATCACTGTCAACAGGCTTACAAGTTCAGAAATATTTCAGGGATTTGAAAGCAGTAATAGTCTTGTTTCTTATTTGTCTCTCCCTGAAATCAGGTGTAGATTTGTTTTCTCCAGGTTGTTAATTCTGTTATCACCTGCTTTCTACACCATTACCATTTTGTCAGCATTTTCTTATGTTATAAACATGTTAACTACCCTGATATCCTGAGTTTTAAGTCTTTGGCCTTTTAAGCTTTAGACTTCACCCTTCATCAGTTTCAGTTTTTTTTCAAAGTGTTCCATTTGACTCACCTACAAAAATGAGTTTTAGATCTCCTATCAAACCTTTATGCTTGACATCTCACCTACTTACTTCTAGACAATTAGTGCTAGAACTACCCTAAAGTACCCAGCTCAGCTTGGATTTTGGTCAGTACTTAAATTTGACTTTATAAATCACATGTGAACAAATGTCATGTTTCTACTACTGAAACACTGAGATACCTAGAGATAACTCAGAATAAGGCTTTTGTGTATGCCCCTCAGTGCTGTGGCTCAATAACTACAAGTTGGTAGGCAGATAAATAGGAACCAAAAAGTAGGTGATAGAAGTGGAAGTATTTGACTTCCCTCCTCCACAGCTTGCTTGTGTGAGCATTAGCTCAATATTTAACCCCTTGTGCATCAGTTTCCATTGATGACTGCAGTAAGGCCTACGTTAGAAGACTGATAGGAAGAATGAAACAGGTAATATCAACACAAGTGAATAGGAATTATAAACAGTGAGATAAGAATATGGGGACGTGTAAGGTTCTCTAAAAATATGCAGAATTTCTTTCTTTATATGAATTTAGGAGTTAAGGACGGCTTCCTAGAAAAAATGGCATTTAGTCTTAGACCTTAAGTAGGAGTTATTTGAAAAAGGAAAAGTGGGACAACTCTAAGCAAAAGCAGCCTGTGTGAAGACCCAGATGTGAAAGGGATCATGACTCTGAAAACACTTTGGAGGGGCAACATTAGTGAGTTCATGTACAGGGAGTATGGCATAGGACAAGCAAAAAGAAGCAGGAAGGAGCCAGCTCATGAAGGTCCTTGAAAGCCTACTAGTAAGTTTGAATCCTCTCTTAAAAGGAGTGGAGAGCTATGAAAGGGTTTTAAGTGGGGGAGATGCTATAATCATGTTTATATACAAGAGTGGGTGCTTGGGCTATAGTGGGAAGAATGGCTTAGAGGGAGGCAAGGATGTCCAGGAGACTAGTTCCAACACTGGAGTGTTGGGTGACCTGATGGGGTAGAGGCCTCTCACAGGCAGTGAGAGGATTCACCCAAGGCAGAACAAAGGAGACAGAAGTTTACTGAATACTCTGTGAGGGAGCAGTGGGCAGGATAGCAAAGGAGAGACTCTGCCAGGAGGCAATGGTTTGGGGCTGTAGTTAACAGGGGAGTGAAGAGGTCTGGGAACAGATAAATTTTTCTTTTTTTGGTAACTCTGCCAGTTGTAAGCAGCCCATTGGTCAGCTAAGGCCTATGGATATTTTCAGGTGGGTTTCTTGCTGAGCCTATTTGCATTCAGCTCAGTAGTCACTGTGGCCCCTTTGACCTTACTCACGTTTCCAATGCTTAAGCCTGTTGCCCAAAAGTAGCCTCTACATTCCTCCCTGGCAGACCGGCAGTGACAAATCTTTGGCATGGGTGGAGGTTTCATCCCTAGTAGCTGCTTCATGTTGGACCTGGGAGAGAGGGTATCTATACCTAAACTTGTTGGTTTGTCAGGGATTCTGTGCAGGGATTACAGACCAGAGCTTGCTATGATTCTAATGTGCTAATAGGTGATTTGAGTGAGATTCCTGGGTGGCCAGGTCAGTGGGATATAGGAGGAGAGGCCTCTCCAATGGTATGGGCTAGAATCCCTGTTGAATCATCATTATTTGTATGTGGATCCAGCAAATAGAAATGATGACTTTATGTTAGAAAAGTGGTAATGTTAATGTGATGCTAATGTAATGGTAATGTGGAAATGTGAATGAAGAGATGTAGACTTTCTAAATATTTATAATATGGCCTTAAAACTTAAAAATGTACTTGAAATGTACTTGAAAAATGTACTTGAAAAAAATGAAATCTCACTGTATCCTATGCTTTGCTGTATTTGGCTCACAGAGTTGGTTTGCTGACCCCTCCTTTGACTCCTTGCTTTTCTAGCCTTGTTCCTATGGTCTTTCTCAACACAGCAGCTGGGGCAATCTCATTAAAACATATTTCAAATCTTGTTATTCCTGCTGCACATCCCCATTGATTTCCAGCCTCACGTGGACCTTTAGGTCATACCATGGTTGACAAGGCCCTTTATGATTTTGCCCCCTGTATTGATTAGAGCAGACTAACTGATATAATAGGCAACCTCAGATTTTCAGTAGCTTCATACAGTCACAGTAATGAATTTTGTATAAAAGTTCCATTTGGCAGGGAGACGATTCACTCTCTCAGTTGTTCAAGGACACAAACTGTTTTCAGTGTATGTTCTTAAGGTCTCTGGGTCTTGACAGCCAGCCTCCTGACAGGATGCTTACACAGTGGTGGACTCTTCTAGGCATGAGGGAATCAGTATTTTATCATACTTGTATATCAAGCTTACCAGCTGGGAAATGGATTTAATGTGATTTTTTTCTTTTAGTGCTTGGCTTGGGGTGATTCAGCTGTTTAATAATTGATTCTGATTCTAGAATTTTGACATATCATGCAGTAGATACTTGCCAAGTTAGGTCTGTTAGGTCTATTTAAAAATTAGTGCATGCGTACTGGATATTTTAGCCCAGAGTTTTTCATTTGCAGGCAAGAGCAATGAAATTCAAATTGGCTTAATTTTTAAAAAGGGAATGTTATTAGCTTGCATAATTAAAAGTCCAGGGGTTGGCATGCTTTAAGCACAGTGGGATCCCAAGTGTGGCTTCCCTGTTTCTCAGTTAAGTTTTAGTTCTCACTTAAGTGGTTTTGGCTTTTTTATATACTAGGTGAATTTTCTGATACTACTGCTTTACTGAATGACAAAGTACTTTAAGATCAAGGTTGCTGGACCAAAAATTTGACCACTTAGAGACAATGAAATTTAGTTAGGGTTCTACTGATATAATTATTTATTTTATTATATTTTTGCATGGGATGGCAACATGTGAACAATTGGCTGTGGTAGAGCTTTTACATACTTGCAGGTGTATGCACAGACAAGTGTAGTAACGCTTTTCCCTGCTCTGCTTGTCTGCAGGCAGTGAAGTGAAATCTGCAAGAGTCCTGCTCGCTCAAGGCCTGCATACAGGGAAGAAGCAGGGGAAAAGCGTTACAATCAGCCTTTGTTCTGCCGCATTTTAAAACATAACAGGTATGTCAGATTTTTGGTCTGTCAGCCTTGACAATGCCCCTTGAAAACTAAGCGAGTGTTTTCTGAGATAATAGGTTACGTCTTTGAAATGTTTTTAAAATGTGACTGTGATAAAGGTTCATGTGAGATTTTTGTTCTTGGAAAGAAATATTGGAAACTCCCTTGGTGTTATTTGACACTAGCTACTAAAATAGTTTTTTTACTAACAAAAATTGTTACCCAGACTGAGAGTGGCAGATGTGATGAAGGATATAATAAAAATAACTTTTAGATTTTACTTTTAAGATTTTTTAAAAATTTAAATTCAATCCTGTGGGATTGATTGAACTCAAAAAATATTTTGTAGTATTTAGCCATACTCTGAAGTATTTGTGACTTTAGATTACAAAAGCAAAAGAAAAATGTTATACTAATTGCTTATAGTTGTCACATCACTCATTCAATCATGTTGTGTTTTAGGTATATTGGAAAATCTGATTCAGTCACGATCAGTGTGTGGAATCACAAGAAGATCCATAAAAAACAAGGTGCTGGATTTCTGGGTTGTGTTCGACTTCTTTCCAATGCCATCAACCGCCTCAAAGACACTGGTTGTGAGTAGATACGGGTGCTTTTTAAAATTAAAAAAAAAAAAATATATATATATATACATATAGTGTGTGTGTGTGTGTGTGTGTGTGTGTGTGTGTGTGTGTGTGTTTTGGGGGGAGGCAGGGAATCCAGGAACTTAACTTCCTGTGTATGTTGGAAACATTGGTAAAAATTCTTGGTTAAATTTATTTTATGGACTTTATAAAAAGAATGAAACATTTAAAATATGTGAAACTTGAACTGAATCAGAGCTGATGCTTAGTATGCAGTGAATTTATAAGTGTTAGGATAGATTTGATATCCAAGGGTAAAAAGAAAGGTGTCAGAATATGTATGCCTTTTTTAATTTCTTAGCACCCTTCTCTGGTTTTGGTGGATTTAGGAGATAAAGTAAATTTTATTTAGGTGATTGGAGTGTTTAAGGTGGCAGTTAAAGGGGAATTATTAGAGTGATACATAAAGAGTAATATATAAAACTGTGAAAAAAATTAAACATTCTGGAAAGGTAAGGCATTGAGTATAAGACAGCTGTATTAACTACTTAATTATAGCTTAGTTTTCCACCAGCCTGGGCGTTTAGAAGATCAGGCCAAGGTCAAACATGAGAAATGATTTCCATATTGGATTGACAAGTTTAATTAGCATATGCATAATTCATGAAACTAGGTGACAAAGCATCTTTTGGGTGGTTATTTTCATTGGGACATAGATGAAAATGTCTTTTTCAACAAAATTTTTTGTTTCCACAGGATTCTTTTTTTTTTTTTTAAGATTTTATTTATTGATTCATGAGAAATACAGAGAGAAAGGCAGAGACAGAGGCAGGCTCCCTGTGGGGAACCCGATGTGGGACTCAATCCCGAGACTCCGGATCACCCCCTGAGCCGAAGGCAGATGCTCAACCGCTGAACCACCCAGGCATCCCCAGAATTCTTTTTTTTTTTTTTTAAGATTTTATTTATTTATTTGTGACAGAGAGAGAGGCAGAGACATAGGCAGAGGGAGAAGCAGGCTCCCCGTGGGAGAGCCCAATGTGGGACTCGATCCTAGGACCCTGGGATCACAACCTGAGCCAAAGACAGATGCTCAACCACTGAGCCACCAGGTGCCCTCCCAGAATTCTTTTTTATATAACATAAAAAATATCGCTAGTCATGCATTGTTATGGGATTTTAGCCCAGATGAGTCTGCTAAACAAAAAATTCACATAGAATCTAGCTTAAAGAAATTGATAAAATAAAGAGCAAGTTTAGCTTTGAATATTAGATATATTAATAGATGATCCTTTTTTTTAAAAAAGGATTTTATTTATTCATGAGAGAGAGAGAGAGAGAGGCAGAGACACAGGCAGAGGGAGAAGCAGGCTCCATGCAGGGAGCCCAACATGGGACTCAATCCCCGGTCTCCAGGATCAGGCCCTGGGCTGAAGGCGGCGCTAAACCTCTGAGCCACCCGGACTGCCCAAGAGATGATCCCTTTTAATGTAGTATGATATCACAGTCTAGATATATAAATATTGTTAAGAAAAAGGGAGAAAATTATGCCAACAGTTCTGAGTTGGAGGAAATTAAAGGCATCTGAGAATTTCTTGTATTTCTGACTTGATAGGGTCACCCAACAGGAAATAGAGGATGTTAGGATTGGTAAAGTTCTAGCATATACAAACGAACTGTTTTATTACCCAACCCAGCAGGCAAACTGAAGACTTACAGGCCACATGTACTACCTTATCTCTGCTTTAATTTAGCCAACATTTATTGAATCTTTAATGTGCCAGGTACTGGCACAGAACCCTGGTGGTATAAAGGTGAAAAGGAATGGATCCTTCCTTTGAAAAGCAAGGGCAAGAGCCTGCTGGCAAAGGAAGGAGGCAGCATTTAGAGAGATTGAACAAGAGAGAAGGAATTACTTTGCAGAAGTCCACTAGATAGTGGATTTCACAGTGTCCATTTATTTTGCAAAGAGAAAAATGTCTATTTTTGGCTAGATAGCTAGGCACTGTAGTTTTTGGGACACAGATTTTTCTTTCAGCTGCCTGTGAGTGTTTCATTGCATTGATTTACTTGACCTTTTTGATTAATATTTAATTTATCAAACATTTATTGAGCATGCTGATACAGTGTTTTACAGTTTGGAGTGGAGAATACAAAGACTAATGTATGGTCTCCCCCTTTTATCAATTTACAACTTCTTTAAATAGACATATGGCATATAGCTGTACAAGAATTTAGTTTTAAGTGCTATAATCAGAGTAAAAACAGTGTGCTGTGGGTGACACTGTTCCTTACTGTAACTGGCCAGGTCAGTGTCAGGCCTGTTCTATTGATAAGGCATGAAAGAATAAATGAGTTGCCCCTAAATGAGTAGTAGAAGTGACTCAGCTTCTTATTAATACTTACTTTGTGTGTGTGGAAGTCATTTAAATGGTTAGATAAAATATAACAGTGGTAATAGCTAACGTTTATATGCCAGGTACTGTGCTAAAAGTTTTACATAATTACCTAATTTGATCCTTAAAATATTAAGTAGGTACCTCAATTATATGTTAGAAAATCAAGACTCAGGGAAAAATTGCTTAAGAACAACAACTATTAAGTGACAAGCCAAGACTCAAAGTGGTCTGAAACCTTTGGAGAAAAAGTAATTGCATGTTGGCAGTGTATATGCCAGTGCCTTATGGTTTTTGAAATCTGAATTTATCACAATTTTGTTGAAACATTTATATAATTATAAATTCACTTAGAGATTTTAAGCATTTGTTTCATCTTTAAAACATTATTAATTATTTAAATGATAGGCCTGATTGCCATTGGATTATGCAAGTTTACCATCCCCTATAGTTGTTGGAAGCTCTGATACCAGCTTATTTTTAATTGCTTTTTTTGTTGATTTGAAATAGATCAGAGGTTGGATCTGTGCAAACTTGGGCCAAATGACAATGATACGGTTAGAGGACAGATAGTAGGTAAGTGTGGAGTTTAAAATTATGTGGAATTTAAAGTCACATGAAATTTTGGCATCATTCAGACTGACCTAAACTCTAAATATCTTTTAAATCTTAGTACATTAACTATAGCTTTATTGTGTTGGCTTGAGTTAAATATGTCCTGTAAAATGTTTCAAACTGGATCCAGGTTGTAGGCTACTTTAATTTAAAAATAAAAACCTTGAACTATAAATAATGTTAAAAAATAAAAAAGAGACTCCTAATATTTAGGCATTCTTTTAAAGACAGAATTTATAGGTTATATGAAAGTTTTCTAAAAATAATTCTTAAACTGGTTTTTGAGTAAGAATATTCTGTTAAACTTTGTTTAATGTTTTACAGTTTTAAAATAATCTGTGCAAATTGAAAAGGATATGAGGCATGATAGTAGAACACTGGAGAAAGGGAGAAGTTGTTATCTTACTCATAAGGCACTTAGTGTACTATCTTGAATTGACTCAGAGGAAGGGTTTTATATAAAATTTCCTGAGACTGAAGAATTGATGGATGGATTGAACTTTAATCAAGATATATAGTGTGGTGTAGGCACTGAGATGGGCACCTTTGAGGCTTCATAAAGAAGAAAACATTATTGGAACCTTACCACTTCTCTCTAGAGCAGAATTTAGGATAAGTTGATTGCATTATGAACCTATCAGATTCTAGTTTACTGAAGTTACTTTTGAAGGGCTTCATTTTCCAAGAGAATGAATTGGAT
The DNA here is from genome assembly GCF_905146905.1 of Nyctereutes procyonoides. Lineage (NCBI taxonomy): Eukaryota > Metazoa > Chordata > Mammalia > Carnivora > Canidae > Nyctereutes > Nyctereutes procyonoides. The sequence continues at coordinate 46,815,450 of NW_026575020.1, read as the reverse complement.
TCATAGTGAATTGCCCGAGTAGCAACATAACAAAGCCCTGCTACAGTTATCACAGGGAAGTATATACACTACAGCCTTATTAAGAATTCCTGTCATTCATAGATTGAGAAGGGAGTAAAAAACTCAAACGTAAATGCTGGCATGTAAGACTTAAATGTGATTGTTCTTACTTTATTTGATTTGGTATGCTATGTAACGTTTGCCAACTAATGTCCAGTAGTAACAAAATAGTTGCAGTAGATGTATAAGTTGGCATTTATAAAAACAGCAGACTTTTTTTTGTCAGCAATTAAAAATAAACCTGTGGAGTATACTGTATAAAAAAGGAATATTTTACTTTAAAATGTGTGTGTTTAAATTTGAAACTTTTGTGTGAATTGGTTTTCATAGTAGAGATACGTTGGACTCAAACATTATATGCTATGATCCTGCCATTTAAAAATGGAGTAAGTTAAGAAAAAAAACCAACCCAGAATAAGTTCTAGTTTTTGCTGAATTAGATCTTTACAAATAATCATACATAGATTTATATAACATCCTTTTGGAAAATGGAGAAAAGAAGGTTAAAATACTAACTTTAAGAAATATTTATCCCTTTCTAATAATTTTATATACACTTATGTGTATATATATTTTTTATGATTTTGGTTCAGTGAATATAAAACTTTTGTTGCACTTACTGTAACCATTATTAGTGTTTATAATTAATGATTTTAAAGGATGAATTTTATCAATATATCATAACTTAATCACTGGACTTTAATGTTATTTTGTTGCTATTATAACATTGAAACTTGTAAGCATTTTTGGGCACTTAGCTTTATCCTCTTTTTGGAGTATTATCTTAAAGAAAAATCTCCCAAATTGTGACGACTGATTCAGGATTATAAATCTTTTCCCTTACATTTGAAACTGTTACTCAGTTCTTTCTATTTCTTGTGAGTTTTTTTTTGTTGTTGTTGTTGTTAAGATCAAATCAAATAAAACTATAGGCAGAGAACATAAGGAGCACCTATAATATGCCATCATTGTCATTACCTTGATACATATACCTTTTCTGTTTTTTAAAATGATGTATTTTGTTGTGGTGGTGGTTTTTTTTTTTTTTTTAAGATTTTATTTATTTATTCATGAGAGACCCAGAGAGAGAGAGAGAGGCAGAGACACAGGGAGAGGGAGAAGCAGGCTCCATGCAGGGAGCCCGATGTGTGGGACTCGATCCTGGGACTCCAGGATCACACCCTGGGCCGAAGGCAGGTGCCAGACTGCTGAGCCACCCAGGCGTCCCTGTTGTTGTTTTTTAAAATGATATTACACTGTGCAGAATTTAAGTTACCTGTTTTAATCTGTCTTGCACATCTTTTGTTGTTGTTGTTCATGGATAAAGTTTTATAGCATTTTTAATGTTGTGTGGCAGTCCATGGTGGGTAAATAAATTAGTCCATTATTGCTGAATATTTAGATTATTTCTGATGTTTAAAGCTTTGGAAAGGGTTCTTATAAACATAGTATTTCTGTGACTCATTTTATATATTGCTAGGATTAGGCCATTTAAAAATACAAACCCACTTAAAAATTGCTTAGGTGTTTTGTAATACAGCAGTCTGGAGTTGAAGCTCATAAAATCCTTCATTTTGAGCCTTAATATTATTCTGAACAAAGCTAATGAGAAAATACATAGTTTTTATAGTGTTTATATCTGGGTAAGCATTTCATGTAGCTTTTCTGTATAAAAACTGGTAAATACTGTTTCTAGTACAGTTTTCATAGAATATTTTGTTGATACTCACTGAGGAGAGTTATGCTACCATGTCACCTATAAATGAAGTTCATATAAAGAAGTAATGTGTTAAATTTTTTTATTAAGAAGTTGGATTGTAGTCACATTTGCCCATTTCTATTTTATCTTTTGGAAGAATTGCCAAAAATAGAATTTAAAAATATTAGAGCAGCAAAGAATTTCAGGCATATCAATTAGCCTAAACTTTAAGAATGTTAAGTGTTTTGTCCAAGATCATTGTGCCAAACTAGGTGTTAGAGCCTGGTTCTAGAGTTTACATCTCTTGCTTCCAAATTTATAGTGGTAGTTTTACACTACACTGGATGATGAATGTTTTAACTCATGGAATCTATTGCTCTATTGCCAAAATCTACTGTTTTTGTTTTTTAATTTTAACTTATTTAATTTTAAAGATTTTATTTATTTATTTTTCTTTAAGATTTTATTTATTTATTCACTATAGACAGAGAGAGAGAGCGGCAGAGACACAGGCAGAGGAGAAGCAGGCTCCACGCAGGGAGCTGGACGTGGGACTTGATTCCGGGTCTCCAGGATTGTGCCCTAGGCCAAAGGTGGTGCTAAACCGCTGCGCCACCCAGGGATCCCCAAAGATTTTATTTATTTATTTGATAGAGTGCACAAGCAGGGGGGAGTGGCAGACAGAGGGAGAGGGAGAAGCTAGCTCCCTGTGGAGCAGGGAGGCCAGTGTGGCACTCTATCCTAGGACACTGGAATCATGACCTGAGCTGAAGGCTGATGCCTAATTGACTGAGCTGTCCAGGTGCCCTTAGTTTTTATTTTTAAGGATTTATTTATTTTAGAGAAAGAGCGAGAGAGAGAGAGAGAGAGAGAGAGAGAGCAAGTTACAAGCAGGGGCTGCGGAGGGAGGGGGAGAGGGAATCTCAGGCTGACTTTGCAGGGCTTAATCTCATGACCCTGAGATCACAACCTGAGTCCAAACCAAGAGTTGTATGCTTAGCCAGCTGTGCCACTCAGGAGTCTCTTTTTTTTAAAGATGGGTCAAGAATTAAACCCAAATTAATGTGAACCTTTCCAGTCCCTCTATATGTGAATATATACCTTTGATGTGTTATGCCTCTTTGAAGTGTAGTAGAGGCCTTGCTTGCCCCATTACAACAAACAAAAAGGATTTAAACTCCCCTCCATAAGTACAATAAAGTGTAGAAAAACATAAAACTCTAATGTCACTCCTAAAGGGAAAATCTCATGGAGAAAGAAGTTACAGAATTTATTAGAAGCTAAAGAGTTCATTCTAAAGTATTAAGGTAAGCTAGATGTCTTTTAAAGATAGGTTTTTTAAATTGTAAGAAATCTTTCTAGTTTTATGACTCAGTAATTTTTTTTATTGTCTTATAGTAAGTCTTCAGTCCAGAGACCGAATAGGCACAGGAGGACAAGTTGTGGACTGCAGTCGTTTATTTGATAATGATTTGCCAGATGGGTAAGCCATTAATAGAGCCAAATCATTAGAGAAATAGTTGATAATATCCTTCAAATAATGACAGATAAGTTGGTGTTTATTGTATTCTTAACTTTAAAAATTTGCTGATCAGTTCCAAAATCTAGATTTTCCTTGTACTTGGAAAATTATTGAGGAATCTTGTCAAGACAAATTTATAAAAGAAGCCATGAAGTAGATGTGGTAAATTTGGTTTTTAAGAGTTTTGACGTAAGAGACAATCAAATTGCTTGACAAATATAACTTTCCTGTAAATATTATGTACTTAAAATAACAACTTTTTAAAATTTGATTAAATTATTCAAAACCAGGCATATAAGTGCTGAATCGGAGACACTACTCTGTTTAGAGGAATGGGACAGAGATTTGCGTAGTAAAAATTTTAACAACATAGAAACATTTATTGAGCATGTGTGTGTCAGGTACTTTTATAAGTACTTTATGTGATACGTTAGATCATTTCATTTACATGGCTATCATTCTGGAATTAGACCATCTGCGTTCCAATCCTTACTCTTCTATTTACAAGCTTAATGAATATAATCAGTTTATTTAACTTTTGCAAGCATTGGTTTATATTTACTTATAGAAGAGGATGGTGATAATAGTATATATACCATACACCATTTTGAGGATTAAATGAAATCATTCATGTAAAGCACTTAGCACAGTGTTTTGTATATAGTAGGTGCTTAATAAATAATTAGCTGCTATTATTACTCCTGCTACTACTGTTGTCACCCTCATTCATTTCATAGATTAAAAACACTGGGACTCAGAGGAGTTAAGTAAACTTGCCTTGAAGGCCACATAGTGAATGGGAGAGCTGGAACATAGACTTAATAAGCCTTGATTCCAAAGCTCATGCTTTTGATCACTGCTCTGTATCTTTGTTTGATACTAATGCTGACATTTTTCTGACTTTATTTTTAACTTCAAAGTATGTTTAACACCAGTGAGGTGTAGTTTATATATAATAAGTTATTTAAAGTATATAATTGGTTGAATTTTTACTTAAATTATTTTTGATACTAAATTTTACATCCAACCCAAGGTATTTGCTCATTTTGTTTAAACTCTTAAAAATCACCATAGTTTAAGTTTACTTATAGACCACTTTAGCTCCTTATATATATGTTAACTTTTATGGATATGAAGTAGATTATGGTAATTTTGAAGGGGAACTTTAGTATGAAATAACTAATCAGTATTAAGGGATTACAACAATGTAAGGCTTTGCTTTATTGTACTCCCCCCCCATTTGTTTTTATATCATCTCCTTTAAAAATACCAATTCGGTCTATGTTTTATAATATATAGTCTTATTATATAAATTAATTGCTAAACACTACATTTTGTGCTTTAATTGTTATCACAGGGCAAAAAAACTCTTAGCATATCTTTATTTCCTATTTTTTATGGCTCCTAAACCTTTGCCAGGGTTTTGATGGAAATACTAACATTACCACATTTCTGTGGTCATTTGCTTATTTTGTTATATGCATTAAAAAGTTACTGAGGAAGTACCATTCTTTTGAGAAAAAATAATTTGAATAGGCTAAAAGCTTTAAAGAACTTTTACATACTTTTATGTTAATTTTTAAAATTAGGTGTAATTTTTATTTTTGGTATGGCTTTTTTCCCCCACTAAATACTGGAGAAATTAGTATTATTTATGAGTGTTGACATTATTGAAGAATTCTGAGTTTGACTGATGGAAAATATTAGTCATACCTCAGTGTAAATATTTTAGAAGCTTCAGAATTCCAGAAAAATACATTGTACAGTTTTAAAATAAGTTGAAAATAGTTCCAGTATTCTGTATATTGATTTTTCAGTTTGTCATTCCTGATTTATAACAGCAGATGTCTTCCTGATCCAGTTATTGCACTAAAAACATTCTGTATCCACCTTCTTATTAATGCCTTATCTCTCAATTTTTATTTAAGCTGGGAAGAAAGGCGAACTGCCTCTGGAAGAATCCAGTATCTAAACCACATAACAAGAACTACACAATGGGAACGCCCAACACGGTAAGAACATACAAATATCTTCCCAGGGCCTGTGCTTTTTGCCTTCCTGAAGTCATCACTTTCTGTTTATCTGTCAGCTTTACCAGATTTCCTTTCTTGGTTTATACTGTTCAAGATCAGTAGATCTTATAGCAAGTGCCATTATTATTTCCAAAAGTAATTTTCAATAAAGATTGTTCAGCAGGTCATCCTGTTATTGTAGCTCTAGGGCCTGTGATGGTACTTAATAAATATTTATTAAATGAGTTAATTGAATAAATTGAGAAGTCATCTTATTTATGGGACTCTTAAAAATTTTTTTGAGTCCGTTATTGAATGGCTGTAACAAACTATATATACTGGATCTTCGTTTGTTCAGTCATGTTGGGATATGATTATATTATTATATTACATCTAATAAGGTCTGTGATCAAGATAAGAACTGATATTCTGAGACCATATGGCAGGCACCTAATTTTGAGTGGGAGGCAGCAGGTTGTTAGAACTTGCAAAGGAAAACTCTGAAAGAGGAGAATTTCTGAACTAAATCTTGAAGAATGTTCAAATTTAACCAGATAAGGGGAAGATGATGAAAAGTGTTCAGAGTAGTGGTAACCAAATCGTCATTCATTCATTTCACCAAATCGTCATATGCCAGTTACAATGCTCAGCATTTATGCTGTAACAGTGAGCAAGGGAGAAGGGCCTTCACAGAGCTTAATGTGTAAAGACACAGAATACAAAATAATTTTTGGAAACTCCAAGGAAGTACTTTTAAAAAAAAAAAATATTTATTTATTTATATGAGAGAGCCAGGGTGTGCACGTGGCAGAGATGGGGGTGGAGGGACAGAAGAAGGGGAAGAGAGAATTTCAAGCAAGCCCCTTGTTCAGTATGGAGCCAGACTTGGGGCTCAATCTCATGACCCTGAGATCATGACCTGAGTCAAAATCAAGAGTCAAATGCTTAACCGACTGAGCCACCCAGGCTTCCTGGAAGTACGTTTTAAGTAAGTGATGGGACACCTGGGTGGCTCAGCGGTTGAGCATCTGCCTTTGGCTCAGGGTGTGATCCCAGAGTCCTGGGATCGAGTCCCACATTGGTCTCCCTGCATGGAGCCTGCTTCTCTCTTTGTCTGTGTCTCTGCTTCTCTCTCTCTGTGTCTTTCATGAATAAAAAAAAAAAAAAAAAGTAACTGAAACTGAATAGGATAAGTGACTGAATTTCCTTTTTTTTTTTTTTTAAGTTAAAAAAAACTGCTGCCTTTACTCTGTTTTTCCCCCCTCTCCCTCACTCTCCCCTTTTCCTGAGCAGGACTTGTACCAGACACAGAACATCAAATACTTCTCTAAGCTATACCTGCTTTTATTTATTGGGGATTCGTTGCTTAACTCATTAAGTCACAGTTTTCTGTGTTATATTACAATCCTCAGATAAAAGCTTAGCTCATGTTGCTATTTTAAAAAATACTTATTTGAGAGTTGTATTTCTAATATTAAACTGCCAAGGATTTTATTGTAGTCAACCCATTTTTATTGCATCTGAGCATAAATAAATATGTACTTGTGTCAGTGCTTTAGTGAAGTCCCATTTCCTCCTAACTCATTTAACTAATGAAACTGACTTAATTTCCATATGTATAAAGTTGATTGTGGTTGTAAATGTTAGTTTAAAAATTAATTCTTGATTATCCTCTTATATTTTGGATGTCCTACCATATACCAGAAGTTCTTTGAAGAGTCACACTATCTTCTTTATTCTTTCAATAAATATTTATTGAGCTACTTTTATATATATGCCAAGTACTAAGTGCAGGGGATACACACACACATATATGTATATAGTGGGAAAGAAACTAGGTAGTAGACTTTCTTTTCTCAAAGAATATTCTAGTAGGGGAAAACAAACCAAGGGTTCAGATTAAAAAATAATAATAATTGCTGGGCTGAGAAAGTAAGGTGATGGACTTATCAAATGCCTAGTGACTGCCTTAGACTTGAAGGTCAGGAGACCTCTCAGACATTTAAGCTTAAGTTATGATTTGAATGACAAAAAGGAGCCTGGCCTAGGAAGAATAGGAGAAGAAAGCATTCTGGGTGGGAGGAAGAGCTCCTTTCCAGCCCTGAAGGTAAAACAGTCTTGGTTCAAGGCAGGTTCAAGGAATGCAAGAGAATCAGTGTGGGAGAAATGGAGAGGGAGAAAGGTAGAAAGTCAGGTCTGAGAGGTGGGCTGAGGCTAAGTCAAGTAGTGCTTTGTAAACTAGTACTCACATCTACAAGTATCTCTGGACTTCGTATAAAATGTAATTCAAATCAGTACAAAATGATTTCAATACATAATTGATAGTCTGCCTATTAACATGAGTTTGGTATTTAGAGGCATCAGGATTGCTTTTATTCAGAATTCTTGAAATCATTATATTTGTATTGATCATTCCATCTTGTGACTGTCCCTATGGTACATACATTGTCTGGAGAACTCTACCTCTGATATCTTGGTTGAGTAACTTTTTTTCCTTGTTACTTTTCAATAGACCAGCATCTGAATATTCTAGTCCCGGCAGACCTCTTAGCTGCTTTGTTGATGAGAACACTCCAATTAGTGGAACAAATGGTGCAACATGTGGACAGTCTTCAGATCCCAGACTGGCGGAGAGGAGAGTCCGGTCACAACGACATAGAAATTACATGAGCAGGACTCATCTACATACTCCTCCAGACCTACCGGAAGGCTATGGTATGACTAGCAGAGGAAAAATAGAGTATGGTTTACTGGTTTCAACTTACTAAGAAAGCAAGAAAATCAACTTTAAAGAAGTTATTAATCTGGGTTTAGGATTCTGCATGAAAGTAAATGTGTAAAATCTCCCAACCTTGGAAAACCTGTGAAGTGGTAGAGGACTACCTAACCAACAGTTGACTTGGGCTAGTCATTTAATCTCAGCCCTTTTGCTCTTTTATAATGAAATGAGATGAATGATACTTCTCCTTGTCTCAGAGGTATCATGAAGAGCATATGTGACAATGTGAGGTTACTTGCAAATAATACATTCTATAAAGGTAAGATGGTACTCTTATTGATAATGGTAATCTGAAGTCAAACCTGCAGTGTAATTTTCTAGACCTACATATTTAGAAATAACTTCAAAAATATGTTTCTGATGGTATTTATATCTTTGTATTGTCTATAATTTTGGATTATCTACATGATTTGGGTTATTGTTATAAATGACTTAGTCACTTCTCTGTATAAAATTTTTATAATCTAACATAATTTCCCAAATTGTAGAATTTCATGCGGAAGATGACTTCTAGTTGGATACAGAACTTTCTGAATTAGTCATAACCTGGGAGTATTCTTGTAGATACTAGGAACTCAGCTGTCTTCTCCTTTCTTGCTAAAAGTAAATCAAAATAATTATATCCTTGCCCTCCCAACAGCCTGTAGATAAACCATGTCTGGGCTGATGGTGACACCTAATGACCAGCGTTGGGAATCACCTGATCCAACTTGTTTTATTTTTCCTCTACAATATGTTTTAAACTGTTCCGCAAATGCATGATTCTAGCTTTATTTTTTAAATATATTTTAACTCTTTAATTTAGAAAAAACCCAGTTTGTCCATTAACTGTGCTATACTGCACAGGTTAACTTATGTAGCACAGTGATGAGAGCATGGCCTTGGGAAATAGTCCTGGGTTTATATCCTGGCTTTACCACATGTTAGTTGTGTGACATTGGGCACATTATTTAATTTCTGTGAGCCTCAATTTTTTATCTTCCATAAAATGGGGAAATTAATAGTCCCAACTGTGGAGGTTTGTTGCAAGAGAGGAATGATGATTTCATGTAAAATGCCTGATAGTTTCTGGCACAGGAAGCACTTAGTAAACTTTGCTTGTTATTATTAGTGTTCAGACCTTAGAATAAAGTATTTTCTGTCATTTCTCTCTCTCTTTTTAAAAAAAATTTATTTATTCATTCATGAGAGAGAGAAAGAGTGAAAGAGAGAGAGAGGCAGAGAAGCAGAGACACAGGCAGAGGGAGAAAAACAGGCTCCATGCAGGGAGCCCGACATGGGACTTGATCCTGGGTCTCCAGGATCCCACCCTGGGCTGAAGGTGGTGACAAACTCTGAGCCACCGGGGCTGCCCTGTCATTTCTCTTTAACTGAGATTATAAGGCAAGATGTTTGGAGTGGGAGTGGTTATATTTTTACAATATTTGTGTGATTTGAATTAAAAACAAATTTTGTACAACCAAAACCTAGGAGTAAATGTGGCTTCCAAGGCTGAAATTATTGCAGCTGTCATAGGTCACCAACTTTAAACATTTTTATGTTTATAATTTTAAGAAGCTTAAGTTTAAATTGATTTTATTATAGGTTTATAAGTATGTTTATAGTAATAAATATTAGCAATAGTTGTATCGTTTTTTATATTGGAATTTTTCATTAGATTTTGTTTAAAGACAGGTTGCTTAAAAACACAAATAAATAAAGATTAAAAACTACCACTGAAGAAACTTTTCCACAGATTCCTTCCCTTTGCCCTGGCTTTCTTACTCTCTTCCCAGGGGCTTGGAGTTAATGTCGCCTTTGACCTTTTTCTCCCCAGAATGCATGCTTTTTCTCTGTTCTTCCTCTTTCTAACTTGCTTATTTTTGCATCTTTGTCTGTTTTTGAATATAGAGTGTCTCCCCTTTTAATGACATATTCCATCTTTTTTGCCTTTGAGTCTAAATATGGTAGTCTTGAGAAAACACCTCTCTCAAGAAAAAAACTTAAGTTTTGGTATAAAATTAGGCATACTAAACAAGCATTACCAGCCTGCAAACCCTTTGAAAGTTTTTGCAACTCCCTCCAGAATCTCCCTATAGTTGGTTAGCCTCTTCCTCTGAGCTTTCTTTTGTTCCCCTCAGGCTCCACTTTAAGACAAATAAAAGATCATTTCTTCATGTTTCTTTTGTTGCAATACTGGTACTGTGACAATCTTGTTTTCTGTTTTCCATAGCAACATGTTTAGTATTTGAGCCATCTTGTAAATATAGTTGGCTGTTAGATAGCCAGCCTCTGACCCTCATCACCATTTGTAAGATTGTTTCCAGGAGAAAATGTATTGAGTTGAAAAAAAAAAAAAAGATTTATAAGCATTTTTTTGGTAATACAATAGACTGGTAATTTGGAGAGTTTAACTATTGATATAATATCATCCTAGTGTCTATAGCTGTCTTTGATTTGGACATTCTGAATATGTTTTTATTATTAGTGTTTCTTAATTTTACAGAACAGAGGACAACACAACAAGGTCAGGTGTATTTCTTACATACTCAGACTGGTGTGAGCACATGGCATGATCCAAGAGTGCCTAGGTAAGAACATAACCACATACTCTCCACACCGCTGGATACCTATTTTACCTAGGATTTCTTTGATTATTTAATCTTCAACTTATAATGGTTTGTGTGAAAGTTAGGCTCTTTGTGATAGGCATTTCAGTTGACAGTGGAAAGGCCTTCCTATTCCTCTGTAGTCCCATCCCAGTGCCTGCCCCCCCCCCAAAAGCCCCCAGTCCTTCTACCTTCTCACCCTTAAGAAAAAAAAAATTGGGGTGCAAAAATGGGTCTTTTAGGAGTTTGAAAACTGACGTGGAGAAGAACATACAAAACCTCACAAAACATACATCTCCTCCCTGTTCTTTTTAAAGGGTAGTAAATTGATATTTTTATTTCTGGTTAGGCTTTCTTTAAAAAGATAGATTTATTTTAACCTAATATGAGAGTAGTCTAAGTTCTATTATGTATTATTTAATATAGTTTCATTTTAATGTAAAAAAGAAATAACCTAATTAAATTTTATTTATTTACTTAAGACTTTTGTCACTTGTTTTTTTTTGCATCAGCTGGTACTGTCATGTGATTTTTCCTTTTTATGCTGTTAATATGACAGATTACGTTGATCAGTTTCCAAATACTGAACTAGCTTTGGCACCCTTTGAGTAAACTTGGTTGTGGTGTCGCATGAATTAAATTTCTTTTAAATACCAGAACCCGTACATTTAAACTGTAGGCATTATTGAATGCATTTACTAATCCAAATGTGAGTTATCTTTTAACTTGAAGATGGAATGACACATAAATCAATTTAGTAATTTAGCATAATTTTTGATACATTTTAGTATCAATAACTTTTTCAAAATACTATTTAGCTCTTTGGAGTTATTTTCTAATGAACAGATATAAAGTGTCAAGTAGTTCATTTGAAGCTACCTCATTTGAAGTTGAGCTACAAAAAAGATCGAATTCTAAATTCTAAATCCACTTGATAAGCTGAATATTTTTACCTTTGTGAGTTGAACATATTTTATATTCTAACTGCACCATTCTCTTCCTCTGTAAAAAAGACCCATGGAGACTGAAGAGATCTTTTTATACCTAAAGCTTATACTCAAGAGCTCTACTTGTCAAAAGTCTTGCATTTGAATCAAAAACAGATGTAACTAGCTGATCTTGGATTGCTTTGATACTCTGTATTTACAGTTGACCCTTGAACAATACAGGGGTTAGGGGCACCGACCACCCGCACATTCAAAAATCTTTGTATAACTTTTGATTCCCCCAAAACTTTGCTAATAGCCCATTGTTGACCTTATTCTTATCGATAACATAAATGATTGATTAACAAATACTTTGTATGTTATATGTATTATATATGTATTCTTATAATAACATAAGCTACAGAAAAAAAAAACGCTCAGGAAATCCTAAGAAAGGAAAAACATACTTGTAGTAAGCATTACTCTGTAAAAAATCTGCATATAAGTGGACCTGCACCCTTTAAACCTGTATTATTGAAGGGCTAACTGATATTTATAAATGAAGCTATTATAATGTAAATCTTTTACTTTGTGATATAGCCTAATTAGAATCTTTTGAGGGTGGCAACCAAGGAATGTGCTATCATTAGTTATTGTATCAAGGTTGCTGTTTCTGTGTCTTGATAATATAAACTGTTTAAAAAGTAGTGGGGAGGAAATTTTTGTTTTATTAATAAGGTCACTGAAAAAAATCCAAGGGCCTAACTTTAAGAAACAAGAGTTTTGTTACATAAATTATGAAAAGGTGTTTTGGATTCTGTTTATCAAATTGTAGGTCAATAATGAGCTTTTCTATAAAATACTTTAATTATTGGCCAGGAAATGTATAGAACAAAAGTGATTTTTTTAAAACTAAATGATTTACAATAGTGAAAATTTGATCCTGAGTTATCTGTTGAAAGAATAGTATATGAATTGGCGTCAGAAGTTGAAATTGAGAGAGATTTTGGCACCACTGTTGGTGATGTTTCTTATTCCTAAGGATGTTCCTAAGGAAACATGTCAGTTTTTTATTAATGAGTAAAGGGTTTCTATAAAGGTTTAAGAATATTTTATGTTGAGTGTTAAATAATGACTTTATAAAATAGTGCTCTAGATTTTTCTTTAGTCTCTGTGTTCCAAATTGTTACTATAAAAATATGTACCATATCTTTTGTTTTCCATTAAGGAAATATGCCTTTTCTATGGAGGATCTTTTATCAAAGCAGACCATGAATATTTAGATTATATTAAAATATCACTGTTCAAAGACATTTATAAAATAGTGTAACTCAGACACTTTTGTTTAAAGATACATAGTAAGATTTATGTGAGAAGTCCCATTTTACCATCTTTTGTATTTATCTTTAAAAATAGTGATTAAGGCCTTATTATTTGTTGTATTTCATGCTAAGTATGTTGTCTTGTACAGATCTGTACTTTTATGGCTGTGTATAACATTCCATTTTTCTTTATTTCCCAATTGGATATAAAGATGGCTTCCAGTTTTCTGCTCTTTTAACCCATTCTTTAGAGCTTTCTCGCATATGAATAGATTTATAAAATTCTAAATAAAATTATATAAAACCAAACTCTCTATTATATCAGAAGAATTATTCTTTGATTTCAGTAATCACTTTTCATTTCTAAAAGTTCCATTTAAAAAATCCATCTGTTCATTCTTAATAATCTCTCATTGATAGTTTGTCTTTGTAATTCTTACCCCCCCCCCAACCTTTGTAAAGGTTGCCTATCATAGCTGTTGTGTTTGATCTCTGACAGTACTTAGGAATCTAATTCTGTGGTTTACAGTTTCCACTCACTCTCAGTCGTCCATCATGACCTTTCTTTCTGGAGTGTGTGGTGATCTTTGTGAATTTGTTTGATGTTAATTGGTTGGAATTCTGTGGACCTAAAGGGGAATTGAGGAAGTTTTCCTGGAATCATTTCATCTTCCCTTTGAATTCTCAGCTTAGTGGGGAAGTTCCAGATTTCCTTTTCCAAACTTGCTGCTGGCCTGGGGCTGAGTTTCCCAGTTAACAACTACTCCCTGGCAGCCCTACCCCTCTGCCTGCCTGCCATCTCAGTACCAGCTCCAGCTCCAGTCACTTTTTTTTTTTAATTTGAGGAAGATGCTTGGAACTTTTTGTCTCACCTCTTTTGAGGCTAGCAGTATATTTTTTAAGCTTTAGTTGATCTGTAGCAGAAGAGTCTCTTGGAGCACCTATAAGCAGAAGTCAGATCATTGTTTCAGCAAATCTGGGTGCTTATATGTGTCCATCATTATGCTTTACCATGACAAAGAAGAGGTTATTTCAGGAAAAATCTTTTTCTAGTTTAACTTTTAAGACATGATTTTGATGAGATTAATCATTACAATTATCTGTTATAGTTTAAGTTTACATTAGACATGTTTTTATTTAATTCTTTAAGGTCCTGTTAATCTTATCTATATATAATAGTGTTTTAAGAATGTATAATACAATAACAATGGTCTTTGATCCATTAAAAGTCTTTTTGCTTTTTTTGCTGTAGCAGTAAGCCTTAGAGCATTCTTCCTTAGGTGTCCTAAAAAGGTTTTTCATCTACTAGCTCTGTAGGTTTCAAAATTCAAAATGGAGCAGTTTTCCTTTAAAAAATATACTGTGATTATTTTCAGGGTCTCTAAATTCAATAACATTTCCAGTTCGCTTTGTTGGAAAATTTAATATGGAATGAACATTTATTTACACAAATCTTACGATATAATAATGAAAGTAATAATTGAAGGGAAATTTTAGAAAACATTTCATTCCTTATGTCACTGACATTTGTAAAGCAGTATTTTGTCAGACAAGTATTGAAGCAGCTTATTTTGGCAAATGTTGTGATTGCTTTTATATTAATTTAAAATCTGTATTACATTAAAGCCCAGGAATGAACTTACTAAAAATGTAGGCTATGTGATAAGTTCCTGAGCCATTTATGAATTGAGTTTTGAATATGCAAGTTTGTTAAACCATTGGGAATTAAAGATTCTAGCTGAACATCTCAGGTTTCTGAAACAATACATTTTCTCAGACTTCATGGAATTGTTCTGTGTCATTTACACTTGCCTGGCTCAGCAGGCCCAGCAATGAGGTATTTTTTATTTTATATTTGTTTTTGCAGGGATCTTAGCAACATCAATTGTGAAGAGCTTGGTCCATTGCCTCCTGGATGGGAGATCCGTAATACAGCTACAGGCAGAGTTTATTTCGTTGACCATAACAACAGAACAACACAGTTTACAGATCCTCGGCTCTCTGCTAACTTGCATTTAGTTTTAAAGTAAGTTTCTGAAATAATACATGTTAAAATGCAAGCCTGAACAAGAGAAGACTAAAGATGCCATTTGTAATGCATTAGAATGTCTGCTCTCTTCAATTATAAGTTACTTTTGTTGGACAAAATTTTACATAAGAATATGACTTGTTTTGCTCTGATACACGAGTATTTTAGTCCCACTGTGCTTAAGTAGGAACCTGTCCTGAAGTATTAAGGAAAGGTACACTGTAGCACACTTGACGAGACAGGATGTTTTATAAGGTAAATATTTTTTATTTTTATGTTAGTGCATCATAAATAGCTCCAGGATAGTTGAAGCCATCCCAGAGGGGTTTTTTTAATTACCTTTATTGAAGTGTAAGTGACGTACAATAAACTGTGCATGTTTAAAGTGTACAATTTAAGTTTTGACTATTATACATCTATGAAACCATCACTGCAATGTAGAAAATGAACGTAATCCATCCTTCCCCTAGATTTCCTTGTGCTTCTTTGTTAACCGCTCCTCCTTTAGGGCTTCCACCTGTATTAGTTTCCTAGAGCTGTTGTAACAAATCGTCATACACTGGGTGGTTTAAAACAACAGAAATTTGTTCTTTCGCAGTTCTGGAGGCTAGAAGTTTAGAATTAAGTTGTCAGCAGAATTGGTTCCTTCTGGAGGCTCTGAAGGAGAATCCGTTCCATGCCCCTCTCCTAGCTTCTGCTGGGTGCTGGAAAAACTTGCTGTTCCTTGGCTTACAGACACATCATCTCCATCTTTGTCTTCATGTGGTCTTCTGTGATCTGTTTATATACATAAATCATCTGACCACGTGTGTGTGGGTTTTCCCCTCAAGCCTACCAATTCTCTAGATCTCTAGGTAACAACTGAGTGTGCAGCAGTTGAATTCAGGTCTGACACTACCTTGCAGTTAGCATCAGACCCCACAGGTTAAGGGCTTAGTATCACAAGACCATCACCATCTCAGATGCCAATCCCAAATATTCTGTACTTCTTATAGACTGGCTGTATATTGGGGAGTTCCTATGACTCTCTCTTTGGGTTGAGTAACTTGCTAAAATGGTTCTAGAACTCAAGGAAATACTTTATTTGCCATTACTAGTTTATTTTAAAGGATATAACTTGAACAGTCACATGGAAGAGTTGCATAGGGCAAAGTGTGGGAATAGGAGCGCCTAGAGCTTCCAGGCCCTCTCTAGGTGCTTCACCCTCCCAGTGCCTCAGTGTATTCACCAACCTGGAAGCTCATCATTTTGGGGGTTTTGTGGAGATAGCATCTCATATTAACTCAGTCTCCAACTTTCTCCCCTACTCAGAGGTTGGGAGTTTGGGGCTGTGGAAGTTCCAGGGTTCTAATCAAGCTTTGGTTTTTCTAGCAACCAGCCCCATAAATATCTAGGACCCCACCAAGAGTCACCTCATTAAAGCAAAAAATGCCCCTATACCCAGGAAATTCTAAGGGATTTAGGAGCGCTGTGTCAAACCAGAGGCAAAGATCAAATATTAGAACAAAAGGACACTTCTATCATCTCTGTCACTCCAGAAACTTGGGGATTTTAGCAATTCTGTGTTAGGAACCGAAGACAGTGCCAAAGTTTATTTCCTTTCCACCCCTTTTGTATGTATAGATCCAAATTCCCCTCTTTTTATAAGGATACCAGTTTATTGCGTTTAGGGCCACCCTAATGCAGTATGTTCTCCCCTTAGAACCTCTGCAAAGACTCTTTCTAAATGAGGTCACTTCCCACCGAAGGTTAAGACTTAAGCATATCTTTTTGGACACAATTCAGTCCAAAACATACCCCATCTTTAGCTAACCACTGATCTGCTTTCTGTCACTATATATTAGTTTGCATTTTCTAGAGTGTTAGATAAATGCATTTCTGCAGTATGTGGTCTTCTTTGTTTTCTTTTACCCAGCATAACTATTTGAGATTCATCTCTCGTTTGTATAGGTCATTTATTTTCTTTGCTGGGTGGTATTCCATTATATGGATATACCACAATTTACCCATTTACTTATTGATGAACATTTGGATTATTCCTAGTTTTTGGTTATGACAGAACTATTATGGATGTTTATGTACAAGTCTTTATATGTTCATATGCTTTCACTTTTTTTAGATAAATGAGCATCTACGAGTAGAATAGCTACATCATATGACAGATTTATGTTTAACTTGAAAAAAACTGGCAGGTGGTTTTTCAAAGTGATTGTACCATGTGACATTCCTCCCAGCTGTGTTTGAGAGTTATAGTTGTTCCACATCCTTGCTAACATTTGGTATAACCTTATTAAATTTAGACCCTCTAATAGGTATATGGTGGTATCACATTGTAGTTTTAATTTGAATTTCTCTACCAACTAATGACATTGTACATCTTTTTGTATGTTTTTTTGCCATCTGTGTATCTTATTTGGTGAAATATTTTGCCCCCTTTTTAAAAAATTGAGTTCATTTATTTAATTTTTGAGTTTTTAGTATTCTTTAGATATTTTAGAGTCCAAAATATTAGACATATGCCTCAGAAAGATTTTCACCTAGTCCATTACTTATCTTTTTGTTTTCTTAACAGTATTTTTTGAAATTTTGATGAAGTTTAATTTATCCATTTGTTCTTTTGTGAATTGTGTTTTTGATGTCATATCTAAAAAATCTTAGCCTAACACAGGCCATGAAAATTGTCATTTGTGTTTCAGAAGTTTAATCGCTTTCAGTTTTACATTGAGGTCTCTGATTTTGAATTACATTTTTGTGTGTAGTATGAGGTATACCCAAGTTGGTCTTTGTTTTGTTTTGTTTTGTTTTGGGGGTTTTTTGGACATAGGATTATACAACTGTTTAGGGAGTATCTTTAATATAATACTCTGTTATGTGTATATAAAAAACATCCTTAACGTTTATGAGAATAGTAAATAGTGATTTGTAATTTTCATGGAAGCTATATTTTCTCTGGGTAGTTATGTGTTTTAGGAATAAAATCTGGCCTGGTTTATGTAAGAATCACTGTATGTAAAATAAGTTTGGTGTGATTTGTTAGAGATCTTAAAGTTATTTTTATTTATCATAGCTACCATTGCCCTTTGTTTTTAGGTGAGAAGATTGTGCTCCTGTCTGTTGTGTGTAAAATTAAACTCCAAAATGATTCAGTGTCTGCAAGGGCATCAATAGTGAATTTTGGATTTTTTATTTCTAGTTTTTTGGAATTAAGTAGTTTATTATATCATAAGGTTCTTTAAAAAAAATTCTTATGTGTAACTTACAGTATTTTTGCCAAGAGAATAAAAATATCTGTAGGCAATGTGCCTTTTCAAAAGAATATTTCTGCTGTACTTGAGAGATTGTTTTCATGTATTTGTGGTAAACCATATATGTACACACTTAGAAGTCACTTTAGCACAAAAGTGAGAATGTACTTAATGCCACTGACTATATATATTAGATAAAGGTTAAAATGGTAAATTTTATGTTTTGCATATTTTACTACAATAAAAAGAAAAGTAGCCATTTTATAAGGCATTTAGACGTGTTTGTAATGTGTTCATTTCTCTGTGCCAGTAACTTACACGTGACCTTCCACATTCTTGTGGTCTAGACTTAGCGCGTATAGGAAAAGGGGCTCTGCCAAACTACCAGCTCAAGCTGTGCGTCTCTTCCAGAGAGACTGACTCCAGATAACAGGCACAGGATTGGACATATGTCTAAATTTTAAAATGAGTGATGGTCAACTATGCAGAAAGAAACAGAGATGGTATTTGAGCAATTTATTCTCAGCAGCTGTATAAAGAAGAATGGATAAAACTCTGTTATCCAATTTCATAAATTTGTGTAGATCCTGAGAAATAAACTTTGAAGCTAGTTTATTGTCATCAAAAATGTCAAGCCAAGAATATCATAAAGCCTGAAAATTTTGGGTAGATTTGCTTTATAGTATGATGCTCTTTTAAATGTACAACTGCAGTCTCTTATTTAAAATAACATTCCTGTTTACTTTTAGTCGGCAGAACCAGTTGAAAGACCAACAGCAACAGCAAGTGGTACCGTTCTGCCCTGATGATGCCGAGTGTCTGACAGTCCCGCGGTACAAGCGAGACCTGGTTCAGAAACTAAAAATTTTGCGGCAAGAACTTTCCCAACAGCAGCCTCAGGCTGGCCATTGCCGCATTGAGGTTTCCAGGGAAGAGATTTTTGAGGTAAACTTACAAGTCTTATTTTTAAATATAGAAAAGTTAACTTTCAGTGTTTCACTGTTTTCTAAGAATACTTTCTGGAATTCCTCTCTCTCTAGAATGGGAGTTTTCATTAATTTCTTTTTTAATTATGGGGAGTAAAGACAATAATATCAGATATTTAATCTAGAAGATAAATATTTAAATGGAATGAAAAATGTGAAATATTCCATTTGGTTCAGCTTGGTATCTGCATTGCAAATATTATTTGTTAATGAATTTTAGTGTGTGTGTGTGTGTGCGTGTGTGTGTGTATAAATATTTTAAAGTAAATTTTGTGCCCAGTGTGGGGCTTGGCCTCACAATACTGAGGTCAAGAGTTGCATGCTCCATCGCCAGCCAGGTGCCCCTGCACTGTTAATGAGTTTTAAAAGACTACAAATAGCCGTCCCTTATTTACTAATTCTTCAAAAAAAACCAAAAAAACAAAAAAAACGGTTTTGTTTCTTTATGGACTACTTCCTTAATTTATTGAAAATCTTCCTTTTTAGTATATTGTTTTATCTTTGGATTTTTTAGCCCTACTGTCACCTTCAAAGTTCTTCCCTAATAAGTGAACAGGGTCCAAGGCAGGGGTTTCTCACTCATCAGAGGATTCGTGGGTAAAAGATGTTTGGGGATTTGATCAGCCTTTTCCTAAAGGATGAACTTTTTTCTCTTGGGACAGTTCTGACGTTGTTTGTAAGTCAGTCATTTGTATTTTAAAATAATATGAAGATGCTGCTTTAATGAAGATCACATTAATGATTACTAATGTTCTTTTGAACTTTATCTTTTTCCATCTTTACTTTCTGCCTAGAATTAGGTCAACCAGCTTTTAAAAATTCGGTACTTTTATCAAATTCCATTTTTAATGTGAGTGTAGTAATTGCCGTGGTTGATAGAAGTTAAATATGGAGTTTTGCACTGAGGCTGGTAATATAATATTTATCAAATAATTTCAGTAGTACTAAGCTATATCTATCTTGTCTTTATAAGTTCCATGATATTTCAAACACTTGGAGTTTATCCATTGATTTGGTGAACAAATTTCATCTCCTTTCAATAAATGTATGTTTTGTAGGTGGAATGCAAGGGAAAGTTTAAATAACAAGTTTAAAGCACCTAGTAACAATACTGTGTTAATTTTTTTTTAAGGAATCCTATCGGCAGGTCATGAAAATGAGACCAAAAGATCTGTGGAAGCGATTAATGATAAAATTTCGTGGAGAAGAAGGCCTCGACTATGGAGGGGTTGCCAGGTAAAGATTTGCTCATGAGTAAATAGTAAATGACATATGGTTATATTTATAAGTTTAAGATACTTCCTCTGGTAACCTTCTCACTGATACTTATTTTCTAGTGTAACATTCCCTAATTTTTGCGATACAGAGGTGTCCTGATAGATATGTTCATGGTGCCACCACAGAGTAATAGAGAACTCCCTCATGGATGATAGAGCCCAGCGAGACTTTCTCTGAAAACTAGTTGCAGCCCTACCTGGGCTGTGGTGGGTCCCACACACCCTGCTCTCCATCTCTCTCCTTCCGTATGTTATTCCCTCTGCTTTGCAGTGTTAGCAACCGTCTGGAGAGTTTAATGACATGTATTCTAAACTGAATGCTGTTTTCCTTTACTTTCATTGCCATGCTTTTTAACCTTATTAAAGTAACATTCATGTATGCACATAAGTATGTGTGTGTACATATGTATGTATTATACATGGTCTTTAAGATGTTTCAATAAGGAAGCTGTAATGTATATGCTACATTCATACATACGTTTATTGTTTTACAAGGTGTGAAAATTTACTTTATGTAGATGTAGCAGAAACATTACAGCTTCTGTACTGAAACGTCCTAAGGACCATCATGATATTTCTGCCATCCCTAATCTAAATCCAGCCTAAATTAAATTTGTGTTTCTACCAAGTCCCATAAGTATTAGTTAGCATTAACTTGTTTCACCTGTAGACTTATTTTTATTCTGTGGCCTTTTTACCTATAAATGGACAGTTCTTTAGTTTGGAATTTTAGAATTGATCACATGCACATCATACTTAGGACTTGATAGTTTCTGTGGAATTCTTATGACTTACTCATAACTAGATTTGAATATGTCTTGGGAAAAACTTGTTAATTATCTGTTGATGGAATCTAAATGCTGTAATTATATGTACATTTAAATAAGTCAGTTTTTTTTTTTTTAAGATTTTATTTATTTAGGGACGCCTGGGTGGCTCAGTGGTTAAGTGTCTGCCTTCAGCTCAGGGCATGATCCTGGAGTCCTGGGAATAAATAAATAAAATTTATTTATTCATGAGAGACATAGAGAGAGAGAGAGGCAGAGACATACATAGGCAGAGGGAGAAGCAGGCTCCATGCAGGGAGCCTGATGTAGGACTCAATCCTGGATACCGGGATCACGACCTGAGCCGAAGGCAGATGCTGAACCGCTGAGCCACCCAGGCGTCCCTTGTTTATTTCTTAACCTCACTACTGTCAGGGTATGGGCAGATTGGGATGGGATGTGACAATGAAAGGCATTTTCTGTTCTCTGTTGCATAGCAGACCCCTCAAGTAGCTGGGATCTGCTTACATGTGTGTTCTAAATACTTGGCAAAACAAAACAAAAATTTGGATTTTCCTTTAAAATAATACATAAAAGGGGTGCCTAGGTGGCTCAGACTGTTAAGTGTCTGCCTTCGGCTCACATCATGATCCCAGGGTCCTGTGATCAAGTCTGCTTGATCAAGCCTGCTTCTCCTTCTCCTCCCTGTGTGCTCTCTCTTGCTATCTCTGTTGGTGTCTTTGTCTCTCTCTCTCTCTCAAATAAGTAAAATCTTTAAAGAAAAAAATGCTTTAAAAAGTATAGAAGACATGTTAGGTGAGCGTTAAGTGTGTTGGCAAACTCGCTTACATGTGGGCCTTCCTCACATCCTTTTTTAATCTCTAGAGTTTTTCCAGTATTACATAAATGGTAGTGATTTGACTTAGACTGCGTCACTTACAGAATTTTGAAACATTTTTCTTTGATTACTTGTCAGTAGTGTTTCACTGCATTTCCTAAAAACACTATTCAGTCTGTTTAATCTGTGATATCAGAGCATACTTAAATACCTTTCCTGGTGGAAGAATGATAAGAATTGAGACTAGAATTATATCTCTTTAAGTCCTAGTCCTAGACTAGTGATTTTATTTTACCAAGATGAATAATAAGTTATCTTTCATACTTTGGAAAACATAAAGGATTTCATAAGTTCAAGGTGAGAGTACTATTTATTATGTGGTTTTTAAAAATACTGATGTACACTTGAAACCAATTACTGTGGAACCTAACCTCCCAAATAGAGACTTGCTCTTGTGTTCCTACCTATACCAAATGCCTTTTAGTCTCTAACCACTTACTACTTTTATTGTGGTATATTTTAAGGTCTTCACAAAAAAGATGATGAAATGGGATAATTTCCTTACTAAACAATAGCAACAACAAAACAGAGCCTTCTCCAAAGGTGAAAGAAAATTAATGCTATATTATGTATCGGTATAAACCAGTATAAATTGGCCATTATAGGAACGGACCAGGATAATATAGATCATGTGGATGTTTTGAAACAAAACCATACCCTTCCCCTCATTTTATATTTACCCCTCATTATTTATATTTTATTTATGGTGCTTCTGGATAATACCTTTATACTTTCTGATACTGAAATGTCATAAAGTTGCCCCACATTGAGTGATTCCAGTATAACAAAACAAGAGATTTCATTTGCTTTTTGGTGCATGGTAGATTTTTCCAATATCATTTTATAGAACTACTTTCTTTTATTTAAAAAACTCCTTGCGGGGATCCCTGGATGGCTCAGCGGTTTAGCGCCTGCCTTTGGCCTAGGGTGTGATCCTGGAGTACCAGGATCAAGTCCCACATCGGGTTCCCTGCATGGAGCCTGCTTCTCCCTCTGCCTATGTCTCTACCTCTCTCTCTGTGTCGCTCATGAATAAATAAATATAATCTTCAAAAAAAATTCCTTGCTAAAATGATTAGTAGCATATCTTAATGAAAAATATTAATAAAAAAATTCCTGTGTCCTATTTTGCTTTCTAGGGAGTGGTTATATCTCTTGTCACATGAAATGTTGAATCCTTACTATGGCCTCTTCCAGTATTCAAGAGATGATATCTATACTTTGCAGATCAATCCTGATTCTGCAGTTAATCCGGTAAGATTGGTGGTTATGATGTGAATGAACTTGTGACCTGTAATGCTTTTCATATTGAAATGTCAATGTAGTTTATGATACAGGATTAGTGTCCTTAGCCTAGTCATAACTTGCTTCTTCACAAGTCCGCTTTTAGAATATTTTCTAAATACTTTCTAAATATCTAAATGGTTACAGATCTTTGCAGTAATTTGTGCACAGGGATGTTTACTACATCATTGTTTAAAGTAGTAGCCCTAATTGGAAACATTGTTTATAAGAGAAGGATTGAATAGATTATGATACGAAGCACAATTATATTAATGGTTAAGAGCATAGATTCTGGAATTAGAAAGACATGAGATCATATAACCTGGTCCTTTTACTTACTAGCTTTATGATTAAGCCTCAATTTTATCATTATTAATAAACATAGTTTGAACCTCAGAAGGGGTGGGACCCTGCACAGTAAGTGTTTAGCATAGTGTTGTACATTGTTAACCCTATTATATGTTATTGATCACTCGACAAAAGTTAGTAGCTGTTATTAATTTGTTTTTAGCCTTCCATACAAGGGCATATTATATGGCCATTAAAATGACCCTGTGGGGCAGTAGTTAATGACATGTAAAGATGGTGTTCATGATACATTAAGTGAAAAGGTTGCAAAATAAGATGATACAATTTTGGTAAATACATATATGTGTAAACATTGAAAGACTCTACACTATAATACTGATAGAGGTTATCTCTGGGTATTAGATTATGGGTGAGTTTTTTGTTTTACTTGTCTTTTCTAAATATTTTCTTCTATAAAAGAGGTTTAAGATGAGCTTAAAGATTGCTTATTAATTAGAGAAGTAAAAAAAAAGTTTAAAATGCAGATATCTTTATAGTTTATCATCGGAGACCAAATGTATTCAAACATTGTAGAAATGTTAGGTTCACTGCAGGGAAATTTTATTTTAATTTTTTTTTGGGGGGGGGTTTATAAAGGGAAAATTTTTAGGTGAGGTTCTGCTTGGGGAGCCCATTACTACCGTATGCCTATCTAGTACCATGATCTTCATCATCTCATTTTATTCCTTACAGAGACCTATTTGAGATACTGTTATTACCCTCATTTTTTCAGATGTGGAAAATGAGTCCTATAGGGGTTAAGTAATTTGTCCAAATAGGCCTGGCTAGTAAGTGGCAGAACTAGGACTCTAGTCCAAGTTAGGCATGAAATCTGTACTTTTAAGTCTGTGGTGTTCTGAAGATTAGTTTCTGGTTAGATCAAGGAAATAGGTTTAGGATGGAAAGCTTTTTTTCCATAATGGAGTCAGGATCATAACGTGCTCAGCACGTGACAAAAGGAGAGGAAGAGAATGAGATCTGTGAGTGGTTTCGTGAAGCTACAGTAGGAGTATAGTTTGGACTTAATTTCTAATTTTTACAAAGTGACTGTACTCTGGGAGTACATTGTCCCTGGTGTGATATTTTAGCAACGGAGAGAATTTTGAACATGCCCTATAGACAACTCTCCCCATTGATTCTGACCTTTGGTGTGATAATCTGTTCCACTTAAATAAGTTATAGAGTATAAATCGCTACTTATAAAAAAGATGAATGTTGCTTAATTAGTAATTCCCTGCATATCATTTAATTTGACTATTTGTGTAAACTTTTCTCAATTTCAGGAACATTTATCATATTTCCACTTTGTTGGACGAATAATGGGAATGGCTGTGTTTCATGGACATTATATTGATGGTGGTTTCACATTGCCTTTTTATAAACAGTTGCTTGGGAAGTCAATTACTTTGGATGACATGGAGTTAGTTGATCCAGATCTTCATAACAGTTTAGTGTGGATACTGTATGTATTGAGTCTTGTGTCTGTTCATTATAATTAGAATCTGAACCTTAAAAAAAGATACATGTTTCAAAATGGATGTACTTTTTTAAAAAAAAATGATGTGCAGAAAATATTGAGAGAGATTATTTGAGTTTTAGGATTGCAAAAGACTTTTGCTTTCTGCTTTCCTGTATATTTCAACTTCCCTAGAGTGCTATTACTTAACTTTTAATTTTATTTTTTAAAAAGATTTTGTTTATTTGAGAGAACTAGAGAAAGCACAAGCAGGGGGAGGGGCAGAGGAAGAAACAGACTCCCTGCTGAGCAGAGAGCTTAATGAGGGGCTCTGTCACATGACTTTGGGGATCATGACCTGAGCCTAAGGCAGACACCTAACCGACTGAGCTGCCTAGGTGCCCCAAAGTGCTACTACTTTAAAGAGGAGGATGGGGAACAAGTATATTTCTGTTTTTAAAGGTACCACATAATAATGATTTCCTCCACATGATAGAAGTTCTGTTCCAATCCTGCATGTGTGAGAATAGCAAATTCCTGCTGCAGTAGTGATTGTTGAAACCATACTTTAAAAAAGATACCTAGAAGAATCAGTTCTGTTTTGTCAGAGGCCATTTACTTAAGAATATACATTGGCCATACTTAGTTTTCAAATACACAGGTAGCTTTCTCATGGGACACTCAGGTATTTGGTTGCATGGGGGTACCCAGATTCAAATAGGGCTTCTTACCTAAAAGCCAAACATAACTGAAGTTTTCCCTGTGTAAAGCCCAGCTTTGGCAGGGGACTTTGTCATCACTCAGGAAGTGAAATGTTTCCTGTGTTTATGAAGGTTAAAGCTTTTGACCTTTCAGCCCCAAAACTAGGAGATATGGTAGCATAAGGACTAGCAAAAGGAATCTGATCTTATATTTGCGATGTCATGAAACTATCTTAATTTTATTTGTCTCACCAATTAAGACATCTGTAGGATCCATATTTTAGATTTTCCAGTTTAATATCTTTCTCTCTTTTCCTTTCTAGTGAGAATGATATTACAGGTGTTTTGGACCATACTTTCTGTGTCGAACATAACGCATATGGTGAAATTATTCAGCATGAACTTAAACCAAATGGCAAGAGTATCCCTGTTACTGAAGAAAATAAAAAAGAATATGTCAGGTAAACACTTCTGTGTTTTCAAGCCTGAGAATTGTTTAAATGCTCTCGAATGGCAATACAGAAAAACACTGATGTATTTAGGTAGTGTTGCTTATTGCTACAAAATAGGCTTCTGCAGAATTTAGTGGCTTTAAAAACAACCACTGTTTTATTTTCTCTCGCAATTCTACAGGTAATTTGGGTAGAGAACAGTAGGGATAGCATAGGGCTCCTCCATGTGGTGTTCGCTGGGACTGACCCCAGGATGGCCTTTTCATTCAAATACCTGAGCCCTCAGCTAGGATGGCTCCGGTGGCTGGAGGCTGGCTGGAATGGTCACTGGGTCACCATCTGGGATCTTGTTCTCACTGTTGGTTTAGGCTCCCTGGTTATCTCCATGTCAAGTCTGAGGCCTCTCAGAATTCTCCTGGTGGCATCTGTCTCCCCAGCAAGATAGCCAGACTTCTTAGGAGCAGCTGGTTTCTCAGAGCACAAAAGTAGAAGTTGTCAAATCTTTTTAAGGCCTAAGCCTGGAACTGGCTGGATCACCTCTGCTATGTTCTTCTGTTAAAGGGAGTCACAAACCAGCCCAGGCTCAGCATGTGTGGGGGGAACTGTTTAAAGGCATGAATACCAAGAAACAGGGTGCATGGGGCTAGTTGTAGTAGAACTGCCACAGCTAGCTGTACAGAACACTACATGCTGTGTTTCCAGCAGTCATTTTGTTTATAAATAGTGAGTTTAAGGGATAAATATAAGAAATGTTCTTCAAATTTTATATAATCACCTGATGATTGAGGAGTTTTGAAATACCGGGTTAGATCATTTGGCCTATGGGAACTAAAGTTCTTTGAAACATAAAACTATGGTAATCTAATGTAGGTGTTTGAACTTTACCACATGTACACAGAAATGTGCACACTGTTCTTTTTGTGTAGATTATGTCTCTTAAGTCTTACTGGCTTAAGTTTTCCTGGTTGACACATTGAGGCCCATCAGTCTCACAGACTGTTCATGGGAGTGAACCCTGGAATAGCTTTTTTGGAAAGCAATTTGATAACAGCTCCCAAAATGAAAATGCACATGCCTTTCAACCAGCAGCCCTGTTTTTTAGGAATCTATTCTGTGGAAACACATGGTAGTTAAAGAAATATAAATAAGGATGTTCACTTAAATACTGCTTGTAAAAACAACTGGAAACTGATGAAGTGTATTAGAGGAGAACAATTTACATACATACATACACTCAACAGAATATTATATGGATGGATGTTTAAAAGAAAGAGACTATATAAGTTGTCAGATTTAAAAAGCATTAGGGGCACCTGGCTGGCTCAGTTGGAAGAACATGTGATTCTTGATCTCAGGGTCATGAGTTTGAGCTACAGATTGGGTATAGAGATTACTAAAAATAAGTAGATACGCTTTATTTTTTTAAAGGCAAGTTTTAGACATTATGGGAAACAAAGTCTGTGTTATTTTATAATTATTAGGAAGATGTCCAGGAAGACTACATACCAATAAGGTGTTTGGCTAGGATGAGGGAGTGTGAGTGCAGGACCTGGATGCAGACAGGGAGGGGAGGGTAACAGAATGGGCTTTCAGTTTTTATTCTGTCTCTACATTTACTGTTCGGTTTTTCTTTACATAGAAAACATGCATGTTATTACATTTCTAATTGGCGAATAAAAGAATGGATGGGAATTTCCTGAATGTCATTCAGTAGTGTGTCACTTTGGGATCTAGCATGGACTGCTGAGTTCTTAGACCCCACTTGCTGGGACTCAAGCATGTTTTCAGCACAAAGTCATATCTCCTACCAGATACAGTTTTGACAGAAAAAAATTAGAAAAACTTTTGTAGATGCACAATTTTGCTGTCCTCTTAAATAAAAATGAGGTCCACCAAAGGATCTAATGTTAAGTAGCTTCTTAAAATAGAGAATTGTTTCCCTAGGTTTGGAAGTAGAAATGTTGACATATTTGGAAGGTGAATAGTTCTGAGATTTTTGAGATGGAGAAGTTTTCCCAGGTAGATAGATTTTTTTAAAAGGCAATTCGGTTATAAGTCCAAGTCAAAAATATAAGTAAAGCTACATGTTAGATGTAGTCTGGTATACTTTTTGTTGGTAGAATTAGATCTTCCAGTTTTTTTAAGGCCTCCAGGGAACAATGAGTATTTAACCAAAAAGTGTTTACTATTGGCTTTTACTGTTCTCATTTTGGATTTAAAGAGTGTCTTTACTTCCTCTTTCCCTACATACCACCCACAAAATATAAACAAAATACCCCACACATTCAGATAATACTTTGAAGTGCAACCATAAAAATAGTCTGTTTTGGTTGAATGGCCTCTTTATTTCTGATTGGTGGCATGTATGCTAAAAGTTCAAAAAGACGTTTCGTACAGATTTTAACTTCAGACCCAACTAATTTCTAGCTGCCTTCCAGTGTACTAGGAGTTTCTCTGATTTGCAGAGTTGCTTTATTTATGCTGCTTTTGTTAGTGGAAGGTTTCCACTTTTTCATTTATAATGAACTATCTCTCAGGTCCAGGTCCAACACCCTCAGGAATCTGAGATTCCTTTAGACTGTAGACTAAATTTTTTAAAAGATTTTATTTATTTGTTTGAGAGGGAGAGAGCAGGGTTGGGGGTTGCAGAGTGGCTGGTGGGGTGGGGGGGGGAGGAGAGGAAGAGGGAGAGAATCACAAGCAGACTCTGAGCTGAGTGCAGGGTCCGATGTGGGGCCTGATCTCATGACCTATGAGATTAGGACCTGAGCAGAAACCAAGAGCTGCACCCCAAACTGACTGAGCCCCCAGGCAGCCTAGACTCTAGACTAAACTCTTAATGCTAGGTGCTCACAAGGTGTACTGTTGCTCAAGTAGAGATTCATAATAGTCACCAAATCAGAATCTATTTGATCGTGTGAAATCCCTGCCCAATGTTTACAGGCTCTATGTGAACTGGAGATTTTTACGAGGCATTGAGGCACAATTCCTGGCTCTGCAGAAAGGATTTAATGAAGTAATTCCACAGCATCTGCTGAAGACATTTGATGAGAAGGAGTTAGAGGTCAGTATGTTAATGTCATGACATCATTTAGTGTCACAGGGAAGGTTGGGAATTTTCTGTTAACTGCGTTTTAGAGGAAAGTCATATTGCTGGTGCTTTTAAAGTTTTATGGTGCAGTGCTTAAGAATTCTTATTCACAAGAAAGGTCTTTCCTGCTTTGGAAAAGCTTTTTATGCTCTGGATTTTCTACAAGTAAGCCATTTCTCTCGTATTGTGAACACTCTTATTTTTCCATATTTTCTTTTCTTATTTTCAACAGATTTCATGTCTTAGGTGTACATTCTTCTATATGTACATGTTTTCTATTCCCTAATTAAGTGGTCATTGATATAATTAAATGCCATCACTTTGTCTCCACCATATTGAAATTTTTTTTAATGAAAAGCATAGGTTCAATTGGATTTACACTAAGCTTTGCAAGACAGCATTTGATAAACAAGATCATATAGAAATAATTAAAACATTTAGGATAAAGTGTATCTAAACATCTTTCTTCTCTTTGGAAATATTTGTTACCAATA
Source organism: Nyctereutes procyonoides (assembly GCF_905146905.1). NCBI lineage: Eukaryota > Metazoa > Chordata > Mammalia > Carnivora > Canidae > Nyctereutes > Nyctereutes procyonoides. The sequence goes on along the minus strand of NW_026575020.1, from coordinate 46,785,514 downwards.
GCAATAATAAAGTTAACCATTTTTTTGTTTTCTTTTAAAGCTGGTTGTTAAAACACCTTTAGTCTGGTTTTATAATTAAGACTTTTAAACAAATACATCTGAACTACTTTGAAAAAATAATGAGGTTTTTATTCTACTGAAGGCCCCAAATTTAATTCGTGGCTAGGAGTAGCATAAATATTTGAAATCTACAAATAAATGTAAAAATTGATTAAAATTCATTAACCTCGGTGTCCTTTCTTTTTTTAAAAAATATTTATTGGGGCACCTGGGTGGCCTCAGTTGGTTAAGTATCTGCTTTCTACTCAGGTCATAATCTCCACATTCTGTGATCAAGCCTGCATTAGGCTCCCTGCTCAACAGGGAATCTGCTTCTGGCTCCCCCACCCTGCTGCCATTGTGTACTCTCCTCAAATGAATAAATTTTTTTTTAAAAATTAAATTTTTAAAAATTTATTTAATTAGTTTCTACACCCAGCATGGGCCTTGAACTCACAACCCCAAGATTGAGAGTCACAGGCTCTTCCGAGCCAGCCAGATTCCCCTTCAGTGTCCTTTCTAATTAAATCTATTAATAGACCTGTTAGGGGATCTAAATAGATTGGCTTGACTCCCTAACCCCATTCCTTTTGTGTTTGAACTATTCAGTAGTGAGATGGCCAGTGGAAGTGGCCAGGAATGGCAGTAATGGTTGAAATGAGTGGGGAATTTCACCTTACAATTACCACTCCCCTGGAGAAAAGAACTGAGGAGGTATCTTTTGTGTTATAAATACTTCCATAATCCTATTTGGATACCTACCTCCCTGTTGAGCCTAGCTGTGATTCAGTAATCTTTCCAGAACCCTATTGAAGCTTTGGTGAAGATTTTATGCAATATGATTAGGGTTTATTATGTAGTTTCTATTGGTAATGAAATTAAATTTTTTATGAAAATACATAATTTATTTTAGTGTTATATGGGATTAATAGAACTAATTCCAAAATGTGGGATTCGCAGTTATGTTTGCAGTTATGTTATGCTTTAATACTACACACTGTTATAATTCACTGTTATAAATACTTAGATGAATTAGTCTTGGATCCTAAGGACATATATTAATAGTATCCAAGTGATTTTGATATGGCTCATCTATGCTGACCTTGCATCAGGATGTCCAGCAGAGCTCTCTCTCAGAGCAGTTCTGTATTTTGTACTTTGCTGTAACTTAAAGATTATCAAATGGATTGTTCTTGCTTATCCAGCACCCGTTTCTTGAGTTCCTGAGCAGTATGGTTCTTGCACAGGGTATAGTAAAGTAGGTGTTAACACAGTATTACAGCAGTGGAAACTGCTGGCCAAGGCGGGTGGACTCAATTGCCCAAATCCTAAAGCTCGTAAGCGTTGAAACCCAGTATGATACAGGTATTAAGGAAGGCATGTATAAACTGTATTTACTCTGAGTCTATTTTCTGTCCATTAAACATAATTTAGAATTCTATGAAAATACAAAACTTTTGTCCTGTCATGTTCTCCACACTGGTGGTTCTCAGACTCTGGATAGGGAACCTGCAGGAAGTAGGTACCACCCATGGATCCTTTTAAATACAGATCCCTAATATCACCCCAGACCCACAGAATCAGAAGTCTGAACATAGGACCTGATGGTGTGTATGTTCTGAAAAGCTTTCTAGATGATTCTGATTTGTATCTTTGATTAAGAACCATCATATGAGGGATCCCTGGGTGGCGCAGCGGTTTGGCGCCTGCCTTTGGCTCAGGGCGCAGCGCGATCCTGGAGACCCGGGATCGAATCCCATATCGGGCTCCCGGTGCATGGAGCCTGCTTCTCCCTCTGCCTGTGTCTCTGCCTCTCTCTCTCTCTCTCTGTGACTATCATAAGTTAAAAAAAAAAAAAAAAAAAAAGAACCATCATATGAGAGCCACCACTACATATCTAAAGTTCTGTTTAAGGGATTTGGGGCTTAACTTTGGATTTCCATTGGCTCATTATTTGTGCAATATTTTAACAGCTCATTATTTGTGGACTTGGAAAGATAGATGTTAACGACTGGAAGGTAAACACCCGATTAAAACACTGCACACCAGACAGCAATGTCGTCAAGTGGTTCTGGAAGGCTGTGGAGTTTTTTGATGAAGAGCGAAGAGCACGGTTACTTCAGTTTGTGACAGGATCATCCAGAGTGCCTCTGCAGGGCTTCAAAGCTTTACAAGGTAGAAAAGCCAGAGGAACACGACATGACATCAGAGCACTGGTGGAGGGCGCCAGTGTTTGGTTTATATAGTTTACAAACCACAGGCTTCTAAGCAGATTCTCTTCATTCTGTTCCATATCTGACTCTCCTTATCTTGATACCTTCTTCTCCTTCCTCTCCTTTTTTCCCCTCCCAAGAACCTTTTCCCTGGGGCCTCTGTGCCCGTAGTGAGTGCTGTACGTTAGAGACCGTAGGCAGTGGTCTCTGCCTTTTCTTTTCTGGTCACCTGGCTTTTAACCTGTGTGGCGCATTCCAGTAGGGAAAGCCTGTCTGCTTCCACTTCTACATCTCAACCTGGCAGAGCCAAAACCCACTTGGGACGCCTCTTCCCTCTACTTTTGTATTCTTTTCTTGGAGGCAGCCTGCATTGTGGAAGCCATTTGTTTGGTCATTATTGCACGGTGTCAGACCATTTATTTCCAAACATACTCCATTTTTAAGACTTATTTTCTGCGGCATAGCTGTTTAATTTGGGGGCGAGTTGGCAATATCGCTAAGGATTGTGGCGCTTCGCTGGGTGGCACTTGCTTTCTTTCCCTCTGAAGCTCTTCATTTGCAAGGCTGCTGCCACCAGTCACATCTGAAGACCTACACAGCCAGACAGGACAGCATTGCCTGCAGCACACGTGTTGGAAGTCCACGGATGGGGAGGGCATCCTTGGAGTTGTGCTTAATTCCTTACTTGGAGAACTTGTTAGCAGACTACCCAGAAGCGTAAAGTGAAGCTATATTTCTACATACACTTTTATGGGATGTCTTATGTTAACTGGAATTTATTCCATGGACTGCTAATCTTTTGCTCTCGGCCAGGTTTGAGGCATGAAATCTAAATTTGCATTTAGGTTGTCATCTTTTTGAATGTGTGTATATATATATATTTGATCTTGAATTTACCCATTTACTTTTCTTCTCATACATTTGGCACATTGATTTTTTAATAGAAGATAGAAGTTGGCAAAGGATTCCAATCCTGGGCCTTTTCTCAAATTGAAATGCTAGCATATTAAGGAATCCAGTGTTATCCAAGGTCAATTTCATTTTTCAAGATCCAGATTCTTTTCCTCCTGCCCTTGGCAGCTTATGTGGAGTCACCAGTGGTTCCATCTTAAGCCCTGTGGTTTATGTATCAGTTTTATTCTGAGATTTTGGAGAGACACACACAACCTACAGTGAGGTGACCCACATTGACTTCTTTTGCAGGCGCTGCAGGCCCACGACTCTTCACCATACACCAGATTGATGCTTGCACTAACAACCTGCCGAAAGCCCACACTTGGTAAGTTGTTTTTGAAGCTTTTCCCCTGCATTCCATGTACGTAGGTGTTAGGTTTAAACCGATTTGAATTTGAGATTATGCAGAAACTGGTAGGAAAGCCTGAAAGTGGCAGTCTCTACTTTAGAGGAGTACAACTTTTAATTTTCTGTGTGTCATGAAATGTGATGTGACTGTATTAGTATACACTTGCTAGGCCAGTTTGCTTATTCTGAATGAACCGTGTCAATCTGATTTGCTCATTTACAGCTTCAATCGAATAGACATTCCGCCCTATGAAAGCTATGAAAAGTTATATGAAAAGCTGCTAACAGCCATTGAAGAAACATGTGGGTTTGCTGTGGAATGACGGACTTCAAGGATTTACCCAGGACTCTATTTATACCCCGACCGACAGCCTCCTTTCAGCAAAGTTTCGCGGAATGCTGAAATACAGGAAAATGCCCCCCCCCCTTCAAAAGATTTTTAGGACACTGTGAGGGGAAAGGACAATTTTGAAATTCCTTTTCAAGGAAAAAAAAGAGGTCTTTATGCTTTGCCATGAGGCCACACTCAGCTGCTATTTAAAATTAATATCTTGAACCTAAAGAATGCTGACTTTTCCTACATTTCCAGAGTTAGGCAATATTCTACACTTAAAGACTACTACTATTTTTATAAAAGGTAATCTATTCAAATTGCTCCACAGATTTCAAGTCTCTCAAACATCAAGACAACTTCAGCAGTCGGTACACGTCACATTTCATTTTGATTGAATACATGATTTTGAACAGCTCCTGTACTTGCTCTTTGTAAAAGAAAAATAAATAAAATTATTTTGAATTATTCTACCTTTGTAAACAATTGGCTAAAGGAATCATTATCTTTAAAAAACAATTAAGCCATTTACATGTTTAATTACATTTTTCTATAGCAAAGCATTATATTTTAAAAGCATTATATGTTTCAAACTAGCCTAAGTAAGTCTTTTGTATATTTTTCAAGCACGAACTTCTGGAATACAGCCACATAATTTTGGTTGTCAGATTCCTAATGCAACCATTTAGTCTAAACTTAGCTTATTTGATACAGTAAGATGCATTCAGGGGCTCCTTTTTTTAAGAGACTTTTAAAAAAAATCCTAATTTTTTTATCTTGAATCAATATGATCAGGTATTTGGGATTTACTTCATCTTAAATGGAAATACTGCATTTTTATAGGTCCTCAGATTGTTGGATGGGATGGGATTTTCATTCTTTTGCTGGGTCAGCGTATCTTTAATATATATACTATTTCTGTAAACCAAAGTCTCCTTTGACAAGTGCACCTAATTTATATTTTAATTATGGTCTAACTTTCTATCAAGTAAACCATCCACAATCTTTGTTTAGCTGCTCATGATATTTTAATCAGCTAAAATTATGACAAAGGAAAAATTTTATTCAGCCAGCTTAGAAAACCCCTGTTTTTACCTAACAAAGTGAGGGTAGGGGTGAGGAGGGGGTAGGATTACTGGAGAAATAGTGATTCTGAATCTATGGTATAAATTACTTTAGAACGGAAGAATTCTGTTTTGGAGGTAAGGGAATCCCAGTTCCCTGGGTGTTGATCAGTGTCTGATTTTGAAATACCCAGATTGAGCTTTCAAGGTGTGTGGCATGTTGCATGATACAGAAGGTAACCAAAATTCTGAAGTATAGGATTGAAAAAATCTGAAATCATGGTGGCTTTTAAAATCCAACTATCAGAAATCTGCACTATATATATTTTTTCTTACACAGATGTGAATCAAGGGCAAATTTTGATGAGATAGCTCCTTGGAAGTGTTGCAGCTTAATTATCAAGTGAATAGGCCCTTTGTGTTCTTTCATCTGATGGATTGGTTTTCAGTCTGTGTTCACGAACCAAGGGGTTCCTCAGAGGTGCCTCAGAAGTAGTGGTTTAAGAGAGGAGGGGACGGAGGGAGAGGAGGGGCCTGGTTGGTATTTGAGTTGGAGCCTCTAACTCCCCACCCTCAACCCCTTGTACAGGAGCAGCTCCCAAGTCCTCTCTTTTGTGTATTGGAATTCCAAGTAAGTTTTCCCAGAGGTGGGAGGTGGAGGCGGGCGGGGATAAAAGAAATGGAAATTTTGCTATTTAGAAAAAAGAGTCGAGAACTGCTTGTGTAGTTTCGAAGCATTTGAATTTATTTCATTCAGCCAAATTGGACCGCTACATGCAAGCTAGTCGTAGTCCTGTGCGGTGGTAACGTGCTTCCACTGACCTTTTCCTTCCCAGACACCTTGTGTCTTAGTAGCACTCGAGAACATCTTGAAATGTACAGAAAAGGTTTCTAAACTCGATCAGTTGTCAGCTTTCACGGTAGTACCTTATTGGCTGCAGACTCGTCTCTTGTATGTTATATTAAAGCACTAGTGCAGTGTGATTGTGCCTACTGTTACAATCTTCCAAAAACGGAGTCCATGCCGACCACGTTAGAGAAGTCCTAACCAATGGATGCAGGAGTAAATGCTACTATCATAACGTACAGTAAAGCAGGCTCGTACCATCGCTTTTGAGTGCCTTTTTAACTTTATAATGATGACTTAATAGAGCTTTAAAAGAAATCTACCCTAGCGGTCTATGGTATCACCAACATGATTTATAAAGACATGATTTAGATTTCATTTTTCAAAATTACGTTACCTGATTACTTCCAAACAGGTGCTAAGCAAACTAAACCCCCACCGTGTCACTGAATCTGAGGCTCGCCCCTCATGTGTAATGTGAATATTTATTTCCACACATCCCTCTTAGCTGGGTTTTTCTGCTCCCTGCACCTAGTTGTGTTATTCCAGATATGTGATGTCACGTTTCCATACAGTGCCTCTCCATCATGAGTGCTTAATTATGAACAGTGATTACTTTGTAGAGCTCATATGCAGTACAGAGGTGAGTTTTGTTTCAGAGGGTCTAATTTCTTGATGTAAAGAGTTTTTAAATAGTGCTGTGTATAGTGTACATTCTGTTTTGCACATAGTTTGTTGCCCTGAATGGGTTTTATTTTTACCGAGTCGTCGTCGTCTTCTTTTTTTGGTAGCATTTACGTTCAGAGCACAAAACTCCTTTCTTTTAAATACAATGTAATTCGCTTTATTTTACAACACTAAGTCTGCTTTGAACTTCCAGTGTGTTGAACTGGTTGCATTGTTGGGAATTAGAGATTATTTCAGTCATCTGTACAGTTTGATAGAGCAGCTCCTCCCGCTTCTGTTTTTAAGCGGTAGCACGCAGCCGGTGGGTGTCACGCGTGGCACCTAATGTTCTTAAGTTAGGGTGATGATTGTACCAAATGCTGAGTTGTTTTGTTTCTAGATGTAATTAGTTCACTTCATGTAATATTCTTCTTTCTCTCAAACTGACTTTAAAAACAAAGTTTTATCATTTTCATTGTATTTGTATTTATTACAGAGTGTTTTAGCTTTGATATTCTTTGTATTTTCACTCGGTTGTTACATGAGCTTTATCAATAACATCTGTATAAATGGTTTTTAAAAATTAACTATGTATGTGCCCATGCCGAAGTTGAGCAATAAAATGAATGCTGTTTGCACTGTCACAGCATCAAAGTTTTTAAAGAATACTGAGTTTACAATGAATTGTTTTGAAAAACCTTCACGATTGGCTTGATAAAGAGTGACAGCTTAGGAACCATCACGAGAGAAGTTTAAGAAGATTCGCGTGCCTTCCTTGATGGTTGTCTTTGTCACACTGCAGGGCTCCAGAGAGCTCAGACCCCCCTTCCTGTCCGCAGGCAGAGCGGGAAGGAGGGTGCTTGCTGGGCAGGTGGGCTGGCAGTGGCTGCTGGGGGGCTGTGTGGGATGGATTGCGAGGCCGCCCTGGGCTCCCTGGGAAAGTGTTCCAGTCCCAGAACCGTGTCTGTCAGGGCTCTGGCGGGCAGAGCTGTGGTAGGGGCCTTTTTTGCTACCTTGGTGTTAAAGCAGTAAAATCCTCAAAAGGAGAAACCAATTACATTTTTCCGAGAAACCGACTTTAAGGGCCGTGATTTACAACTCTGTAAATGATAGTGGATCAAAGTCCAGCTAAATATATGGGTGGAAAAAAGGAATGGCTACGGTGTTTTCTCATCCACGGCACAGCCTGTGTAAGGCTCCCTGTAGCATAGGCCACACAGGAAGGAATGTTGGGGAAATGCAGCGCAAGTAGTAGCGGTAATGTTCAAAGACTGGGCATGGTGTCAGTTTTTTTTTTTTTTTATATATCCTTTTGAAAATTTATTTGCTTTGTCTTACCTTGCCATTTTTACTGGTTATTATATAAAAGTTGTAGTGCTAGTATATTAAGGATTTTAGTATTTTTATAATCTATGAGCTATGCAAAAGTTTGATTTGACGTGTGTTATGTTTTTCTTTTTATTCTGTGACAACCTAAAAGGTATGTCTCTTCGTCGTGATGAAAGTTAACCTTGGGTATCCATTGCATTCATTTGTATTGTTTTTTTTTTTTTAAGATTATTTATTTATTCATGAGAGACACAGAGAAAGAGGCCGACACAGGCAGAGGGAAAAGCGGGCTCCATGCAGGGAGCCCGACGCGGGACTCAATCCCGGGACTCCGGGATCACACCCTGCACTGAAGGTAGACGCTCAACCGCTGAGCCACCTGGGCGTCCCTTTATTCGTATTGTCAACCCGAGAAGCTTATAGTTAGGATATATACCAGGAACGAGAGCTCTGTTACAGGATAAAGGTAATTATACAGAAAAGAGGGTTGTATTCCTACATTTACACTCTTAGCAAACTAGACAAGCCCGATTTTAATTTATTAAAGATTTTAAAATTTGTTTTAAAGATTGATTTGAGAACAAGCGAGAGTGGAGGGGGAGGGGCAGACAGAGATGTATAAAAAATCCCAAGCAGATACCATCCTATGCGTGGAGCCCAGTGCAGGGCTCGATCTTATGATGCTGCGATCATGACCAGAGCCGAAACCAAGAGTTGGACACTTAACTGACTGTACCACTCAGGCACCCCAACGTATTTTAAGTAGTTTCTATACCCAGTGTGGGGCTTGAACTCAAAACCCCAAAATCAAGGGTCACATACTCCACTGATGGAGCCAGCCAGGTATCCTGACAAGCCAGATTTTGAAGTTACATTTTATTAGGTCTTTTCCCTATGACTTTTTTTTGGTTGTTGTTCATTCAACAAATAGCAACTGTATTCCTGTGTGTCAGGCTCTGTGCTCGTTGCTAGAGATACAGCTTCTCTCTTGTGTTTGTGTTTGTCGTACAGTTGGCTACAGTTGGCTACATTTCCTCGGTGATCTGCTCAGCTGTTGCTGGTTAGCATACTTCTGTGGCTCTTTGGGCTATGATCTATCTAGGTTAACAATGCCTTTAATATGAGCTGTCAATCCCACTTCTGTCTCCCTTATAGGGTTTTTTAAGTGAAGGAAGTGGGGAGGCAACCGTAGCAGTCCTTGGGGTGGGTGAGGGACCCTTCTAAGATATTTCTCCTGCCCACCCGAATGTTCATGAAGTGTTCTGACTTTTAGCCCAGGAACTGGGCTTGAGGATGGAGATGCACATCAGACTCAACCTTTCAGACCACTCACTTCTCCCAGAGATGATGCTGGCATGGCAAGAAGGGGAGAACCATCGAGACCAGAGGGCCAAGTTCTTTTTAAAAATTGAGGTATAACAAGATTAGTTTCAGTTGTACAACTTAATGATTTGGTATTCACGTATGTTGCAGATTGATTATCACATAAGGTTTAGTGTAACATCAATCACCATATATAGTTACAATTTTTTTTCTTGTGATGAGAACTTTTAAGATCTACTCTGTTAGCATTTTTCAATATGCAATATAGTATGAACTAGAGTCACCGTGCTGTACATTATATCCCTGTGACTTCTTTAATTTATAATTGAAACTTGTACCTTTTGGCCCCTTTCACTCATTTTGCTGTCAGCCCCCGCCCCCCTTTCTGGCAACCACAATCTTTTCTCTGTATCCATTTTGTTTCTCATTCCACATATGAGATAATAATATTTGTCTTTCCTGGACATACTTCACTTAGTGTAACACCTTTACAGTGTTTTTTTTCTTTATGGCTGAATTATGCTGCATTGTATATAAACACCATTGTTTTCCATATTTGGCTATTGTAAATAATGCTGCAGTGAACATGGGGGTGCATACATCTTTTCCAGTTAGTGTTTTCATTTTCTTCCGATAAATACCCAGAAGTGGAATTGCTGAAACATACAGTTAACTATCTAAAAATTTTTTTAAAGATTTATATTTTAGAGAGTGCAGGCAGGGAGGGGCAGAGGGAGAGAGAATCCTCAAGCAGACTCCCCACTGAACATGGAGTCCCATGTGGGGCTTGATCCCAGGACTCTGACTGAGATCATGACCTGAGCCAAAACCAAGTTAGACACTTAACTGACTGAGCCACCCAGCAGGTGCCCCATCTATTTTGAATTTTTTGAGGAACCTCCATATTGTTTTCCTTTGTGAATAGCCTATTTTACATTCCCACAAACAGTGGACAAGGGTTCCCTTTTATCCACAACATTTCTTTTTGGTAATAGCCATTCTAACAGGCGTGGGGTGGTTTTGATTCGCAGTTCCCTGATTAGTGATGTTGAGCACCTTTTCATGGACCTGTTGGTTGTGTCATCTTTGTAAAAACGTCTGTTCAGTTCTGTTCATTGTTTCCTTTTTCTTTTTTATTTTAAATTCAGTTTGCCAACATTTACAGCCAGAAGCTCATCTCATTGTGTGCCTTCCTTTATCCCCACCACCCATATACCCCATCCCTCCACCCACCTCCCCTTCTGCAGCTGTTTCTCAGAATCAGGAGTCTCTCATGGTTTGTCTTCCTCTGTAATTTTTCACCACTCGGTTTCCCCCCTTCCTTTATTGCTTTCAAAATAGTGAATTTCTTATATTCCCACATGAGTGAGACCAAATGATAACTGCCTTTCTCCGATTGGCTTATTTCACTCAGCATAATACCCTCCAGTTCCATCCCCATCGATGTAAATGGTAGGTATTCATCCTTTCTGATGGCTGAGTAATAGTCCATTGTGTGTGTGTGTGTGTCACATCTTTATCTGTCAAAGGACATTGTGGCTCCTTCCACAGGTTGGCTATTGTGGACATTGTTGCTATGAACACTGGGGTGCAGGTGTCCTGTTGTTTCACTACCTCTGTATCCTTGGGGTAAATACCCAGTAGTGCAATTGCTGAGTTGTACAGTAGCTCTATTTTTAACTTCTTGAGGAACCTCCACAGTTTTCCAGAGTGGCTGCACCAGCCTGCATTCCCACCAACAGTGCAAGAGGGTTCCCCTTTCTCCACATCCTCACCATTTGTTCTTTCCTGTCTTAATTTTATCCATTCTCACTGGTATGAGGTGGTATCTCATTGTGCTTTTGATTTGTATTTCCCTGATGACACGTGATGTGGAGCACTTTCTCATGTGCTTGTTGGCCATGTGTATGTCATCTTTGGAGAAATGTCCATTCATGTTTTCTGCCCGTTTCTTGACTGTCTTTTGGGTGTTTTTAAGTTCTTTATAGATCTTGGATACTAGCCCTTTATCTGATATATCATTTGCAGTTACTGTCTCCCATTTGGTTTCCTTTGCTGTGCAGCCTTTTATCCTGATGAAGTCCCAATAGTTCATTATTACTTTTATTTCCCTTGCCTTTATTTTTTCTTTAAAAGATTTTATATGACACAGGAGGAGCACAAGCAGGGGAAGCAGCAGGCAGAGAGGAGAGGGAGAAGCAGGCTCCCTGCTGATCAAGGAGCCTGATGTGGGGTTTGATCCCAGGACTCGGGATCCTGCCCGGAGCTGAAGGCAGATGCTTAACCAACGGAGGCACCCAGACGCCCCTCCCTTGCCTTTATAGATGTCTTCTATGCCTGTTTTTTAATCAGATAGGGTTTTTTTTTTTTTTGGCTGAGTTATGTTTTTTGAGGGAGAGAGGATCTTAAGCAGGCTCCACACCCAGCATAGAGCCTGATGCGGCGCTCAATCTCCTGACCTTGAGATTATGGCCTATGCCAAAATAAAGTTGGATGCTTAACCAACTGAGTCACGTAGGCGTCCTAAATTGTATGAATTCTTAATATATTTTGGATATTAATCCGTTAGTATCTCACTTGCTAATCTTTTATCCCCATTCAATAGGTTGCCTTTCATTTTGTTGGTTTCCTTTGTTAGGCAGAAGTGTTTTAGTGTGATGTAGTCCCACTTGATTTTTGCTTTTGATGTGAAATGCAAAAAAATCATCACCAAGACCAATGTCAAGAAGCTTACCTCTCATGTTTTCTTCTAGGAGCTTTATGGTCCTGGACCTTACGTTCAACTCTTTAATCCATTTGGAGTTCATTTTTGTGTATAGGACAATGGTTCGGTGTCACCTTTGCATGTGACTGTCTTGCTTTCGTGATACCATTGAAGAGACTGTCCTTTCCCTATTGTATATTCTTAGCTCACTTGTTGTAAACTAATTGACCACATATCTGTGGGTTTATTTCTGGGCTCTCCATCCTATTCCACTGATCTGTGTATTTCTATGCCAATACCCTACTGTTTTGATTATTATAGCTTTGTCATACAGTTTGAAATCAGGGAGCACGAGGCTTCCAGCTTTGTTCTTCAGCAAAGTTTTATTTTTCTTCCATATTTTAATTTATATTCTAGTTAGTTGACATATAAGTGTAATATTGGTTTCAGGAGAATTCAGTGATTCTTCACTTACATATAATACCCAGTGCTCCTTATATCAATCACGTGCCCTCCTGAATATCCATCACCCATTTAGCCCATCCCCCCACTCACCTCCCCTCTAGCAATCCTCAGTTTGTTCTCTATCATTAAGAGTCTCTTATGGTTTGCCTCCCCCGCTCTCCTTCTCCAGAGGACAAAGTTGTTTGTTTTCTTTAACGATTTTATTCGTTTATGAGAGAGAGGCAGAGACATAGGCAGAGGGAGAAGCAGGCTCCCTGTGGGGAGCCCGATGCAGGACTCAATCCCAGGACCCCAGGATCACGACATGAGCCAAAGGCAGATACTCAACCACTGAGCCACTCAGGTAAAGGCATGTTTTAGTTTAAGACAAGAAGAAATTGATCGTGTCAATCCAATCTGCTGGGTAATATAGTCTGAATGGCTTGAAATGCCAGATGAAACCTGTTCATATGCTCATCACCACGCTACTCTCTACATGCCCTAATGGGAACCTCTCTTCTCCCCTTTGGTCCTTTCCTGGTGCCCTGTGCCATTCCCTGCCTTTGATCAACAAAGTTCCATTATCCTCAACTGCTCTGAAGCCTCCTCCCAGCTCCTGGCCTTCACTAAAGCTGAAGCCTCCTTCTCCATGGAAGGTACCATACCCTGCTGGGTTTTGGGGGTTTTTTCCCCTCTCCTATTGCTCCATACCAAAAATAGGGTTGGTGTACCTTGCATGGTTCAAAGTCCACTGTACCTCTTCCCACCTGCAAGCACTAGTGCTCCCTGAGGCCCATACTTTTTTGCCTTCCACCCTTTGCCTGTCCTCTGCCAACTAACAAGCCATATACACAAATTCTTATCTTCCAGCCACCAGATGAAAAATCTACACACGTCTACACAGTATCTTACATGTTTAACCTCAGTCCCCACCTCTGATGACAAGCCCACGCTCCTAGTGCTTTTCTGAATTAGAGATTTTTATTGTTTTTACTGAACTATAGCAATAGGCTTGTTAATTACTTTAGTGCAACTATGACTAATGAAAAACGTGTGCCTTCAGTCCCCCTTTTAAGTCATAAATCCAAAATGGTATTCTTTAAAAAAATGATTTTTATTTTAAAAATTTCATAAAGTATTGGAATTAATATATAAGTAAGGCATTTAGAAAGGAGTCTCCTGATTTAGATTATTTACTGGCTCAGTTCTAGCTCTAGTCCTCTCAGAAACTTCACTTATAAAATCTGGCCTTACGGGAAAGGATTTTTACTGTACTGAAAAGAAGCCATATGAAGCCGAGATCTGAAGCGCTCAGCTTCCAATTCCCGGAAGAAAGCATCGTCGTCATTCTGGGTTATCATGTGCTGCAGCTGCTGAATTTCCTTCTCCATCTTCAATCTCAGCTCCCTCTTCACCTTATACAATGTCTAAAAGAGAATTCACATCATCCTGTGATTCACATTTGTCCGGCCCTTGCCTATTTTTGCTCCCCCTCCCTCTTTCAGCTCCTCAAGCTTCTGTAATTTTACGAGCTCTTACAGAGACTTAACAGATAAAATTAACAGGATAAATCCTGTGTATAGGGTTAACCATAGGATAAGTGTTTTGAATTGCAGTACAGTTGTTTTCTACTTCTTAAATACGTAAATTGATTATTTCTCTCCTGTTAATTATTACCTGGGCCTGGGATTTCTCTCTGGCTTTGAGTTCTTGGCGTTCTTGTGATATGGCTTCTGCCAGCAATGAAAACTGTACAGAGAGGAAAACAAATGTTTATCTGTAGCCCAAATTTAGTAATTCTTATATATAATGTTCACAGACTTAAAAATATATATATATATTTTTTAAGATTTTATTTATTTATTCATGAGAGACACAGAGAGAGTGAGACAGAGGGAAAAACAGGCTCCATGCAGGAAGCCTGAGGTGGGACACGCAATCCCAGAACTCCGGGATCACACCCTGAGCCAAAGGCAGACACTCAACTGCTGAACCACCCAGGCGTCCCAAAAACCTTTAATAGAAATAGGGCAATATAACTGTGCTGCTAGCTTACTGTGAATCATCAGGCTAACCTATATAGTGACAGGTTCTGAGTTAATAACAGACTAAGCTGCTGGTGGTCAGGATTAAGCACATTAGAATGTGAACCAGCAACAGTGAGCCTACCTGGTCTTTATAGTAGTTCTCCATTGAATCCAGTTCATTCTGGTGCTGTCTCTTTTGTTCAGCTCGCTTTTCTTTGGCATAGTTTCTTAAGTCTCGTAATCTCTGCTTCTGAATCTGTAAACCTTCTTCAAACAATTTCTTAAATATCTGTTTAGTTAGAAAAATAAAGTTATGCTGAACTTTCATGGAAGAATATAAACATTTTGTCCAACTATACTGATTCTATTTCACAAAGTCTTTAGTATCAGCCTGAGATATAATCCACATACCATAAAATTCACCCCTTTAAGAGGTATAATTCAATAGATTTTTGTATATTCAGAGTTGTGCAACCATCATCATTTCAGAAAGAAACCCCTATACTCATTAGCAGCCACTCTCCCATCCTCCTCATCCCACCTACTGCAACCACTAATATACTAGGTCTGTAAATTTGCCTATTCTGTATATTTCATGTAATCATAAAATATGTGGCCTTTTGTATTTGGTTTCTTTCACTTAGCATGTTTTCAAGTTTCATCTATATTGTAGCAAGTATCAATACTTCATTCCTTCTTATTGCCAGGTAATATTCCACTGTATGGGTATATCACATTTTGTTTATCCATTCATCAGTTGATAGGCCTTTGGGTTTTTTCCTCTTTTTATGTATTATAAATAATGCTGCTATAGATAATTGTACATAGGTTGTGTGGATATATACCTAGCAGTGAAATTACGGAATCATAGGGTAGCGATGGTAACCTTTTGACGAACTGCCAGACTGTGATCTAAAGTGGTTGCATCATTTTGCCAGCCCTGCATGAGGGTTGTAACTTCTCCGTATCTTTGCCAACACCTGTCTTTTATTTCAGCAATTTTAGTGAGTGGTTTCCCACTGTGGTTTTGATTTGTACTTCCTTAATGACCAGTGGCATTCAGCATCCTTTCCTGTATCCTCAAATTCTCTAACGCTTTCAGAAAACAGTTCTCAAGGAGCCACGTATATAGAGGAAGAACCGCGGCCAGAGAAGAAACAAATGGTGCATTTATACATGTGCACAACTAAGGGTGAGGTGGTGGTTATCATCGAACTGGGCCAGAGGAAAACAAATTATTCAAAGGATTTGGATATGCTGATTTTCCTTAGAGCCATGCATTCATCAGTATTACCTTAGTCAAGTAACTCCACCTCACAAAGCCTCAGTAGTATGGTCTAGAAATGAGGATGGTGATAGCAGTGGCCCAATTAACTAATTACCTTAATGTTTTATTCTAGAGATGAAATTTACTGCCAGTTTGGAATCCCAAAAGATTAAGCATTTCAGCCTGATTAGGATGAAACAACAAATACCTTGGAGAAATACTTCACAGTGCATCTGTCCCACACTCCTTTCTCAATTTTATGTGGAATCCAGGTCATCCAGTCACATCTTAAGTCCCTGTCCCTTCTAACAAACTCCCAAACCCCTTGAAGCAGTTGTACTGGGGAACAAGTGCAGGAGGTCAGAGGAATAAGGCCTCACATTCAGATGAGAGCACTGGAGACAGAGTAGACTGAATACCATGCAGACAATAAAATGAGGCACGGACAAGTCAAAACTCTCATAGGATGCATCTTAGGATTTGGATTTTGGATTCAAATTGGGAAGGAATTGCAAGGTAGTCCTGAAAGCTAACAGATAAAATTCATCCATCTGACAGGATTGGATAAAAAGCTGTATTTACCATTTCTTCCCGGGTCCTCATTCTCATCATTTTTGCACGCAACTGAACTCTGTAATCATCGTAGTATTTCCGGGCACGGACAATCTGCTGCCGATTTTCTTTTATCTTTGACTGTGTCAGCTTTTGCCTATGAATGCGGTCCTTGAAGTCTTGCTGGGAAAGGGAAAAAGAGGTAAGAACAAGACAGATTTTGGCATTCTTAGCTGCGCCAGTCACCATCACAAGATCTTCAAGGAGTAGGCCAGGCATGCAGGGCCAGTGGCCTATCACCTGGGCATAGAATCTATAAAACTGTCGGCTAGAAGCCTTCTAGCCTTTGGTAGGTTCATCGCCAGTCCAAAGGGCTGCCCCAACAAGCCCCCACTGCTACAGGTGATCTTGGTGGAATTTGAAGATCTCATCTTCACATGTCCCCGAAGGGGTCACCAAAGCCACACCCAGATGCCAGCTTAACAGGAGTAGAAAAAAAGGCATTCCGACTTTCAAGCAAAGCTTTAGTTCCACCAAGGGTATTTATGTCAAAACGAAGGAAATTAGACAATATCTTAATAAAGTACTGAGGGTGAAATCTGGTCATGTACATAAAGCCCTCAACAAGGTGTTCAGACTGATACTTTTCTTTTCCCTAATAGTTTTCAAATGGCTTCCTCCTCTTTCTCTGGAACTGCTTAGGAATATAGTTCTTACTGCTTATCTCAACCAAGAGTCTTAAAATCTCTTCTAACATCGTCTTTGACTTATGTCCTCTTCATTATACTGAGGAGAAGATGTGCTATGTACAATTCTCAATCCAAATTAGAAGGGATGATGATAAACTAGCTCAGCTCTATACTTATGATCTAAGAAGATCAGAGCAGACAAAAAGCATTAGCTTACAACCACTTGGTACCTTGAAGTTGCTGTGTAAGTAGAGACAGACCTGAATTAAAATCTCAACCCTGCCTCTTGCTGATGACAGTGGGACCAACCATAAGTTAGCCTCTCAAAGAAAACATTTCCCATTATGTTACTCGACCAAATGAAGCTGTATATGTAAGCACCTCTGCCCCTCAACAGTTTTGGTTACAGCTCTAGATGCTTCCATAGGCACTTGTTAAAGGCAAAAGTCTCTGGGACTGTTACCCAGCTATATAAATACAAGTCATTAACACAACTTACAAATTCAAAATTATTAACACAACTTGCTCTTAACATACCAATCTCTTGTTGTGTTCATATTCTTTCTTGACAAGTGCAGTAAGGAGGTCATGCCTTTTTAAGGCTGCTTCTATCTTTAAAAGGGACAGAAAGGAAGGACGTTAATAATGCTATTTAATAGATTCTGAAGGATAAGCTCCTCTCCTGATTTATATTCCTAAGCTTGTAATTGACAGTTAACTTACTTCATCCTGGAGTTTCTTCTTTGATCTATTTTCTCTATATGCATCTTTTCTGAGCTGTTCAATCTGTGTAATTTGCTCTTTCCACATTTTGCTTAGTGTTTGGCCAGAAACATAGAGAAATGGAAACTGCTCCAGCATAAGGGGCAGGAGACTGTGTTCATTCACTTTCACTGTAAGGTCAAAACAAAAAAAACAAAAAAACCTCCTCAATCTGAGACAGTTTCTGATGGCGTTTAATAAGAACTCTCATTCTATCTTCCTGATAGAGCAAAGCTTATCTAAGTGATGCAGTTCTGGTCCTGAAAAGAATAAATCTAAAAGTACATCATTAACTTTTGCACTCCTTCTTTGATCCGAGTACTACCAGTAAGGATGAAAATAACACTCAACAGTTCTGACTGATGACATGCTGTTCTTGTGAAGTCCATCCTAACGACTCAGCTGACTCAGCGACTGAGGTGGACGCTGTGTGTGTGTGGTCAAACACACTTCTCAGCCCCACCAGGAGGCAAACTCTCTCTGATGGGATGTAATTAGAAGGCCAGCAGTGTTTGAAATGGAACCCTGGTATTTCACATGATCTCGTTTTCCTTGTAACTGGACTCTAACACTCACTGGCACCAACTGTCAACATAACAGGAGCTGGACAGGACATCTGCTTGCTTTGGAGCATCCCTTGGGTTCTACCAACTTCCCAGAAACAAAGAAAAGGCAACTAGTGTGAGTGAGCAGATTGAAGCAAAAGCTGGAGTAGCAGGTAGTACCTTATTGTGCCTCTGGTACCAATATACATGCCTCCTGAAGGTATTTAGAGTTTTAAATAAATGTCTTAACAGTTTTATCTCTCTTTATAGAAATCTAGCATATGGCAGTGATAAAAGGGGAACTTTCTCCAGCTCACTGGTGGATGTTAAGTTTTCAGTGCTGTGTCCTTGGAATGTAGCACACACTTTCAAAGTATGCCAGTTTTCCATAAAGTACAATTTTGTGGTTCTTACTTGGAACTGCTTTATTTGGCTTTGGCAAGCCACCTCTTGGACTTGGAGTTGTGGTTTTTCTGGAGTAGGTCTTCCAGGGCTGACTGTGTTTTGGAGTTCCTTTATGAACAGCTTCTCTGTATATTTTTTCCTTAGTAGCAGACAGACATAAGAACAGAAATGAGAGAAATCTAATAATTCTTTAATACATTGTCTTAAATATTACATATTGACAAAAATAGCTAACTAATCCCCAACCAAACACCTTACTTCAAATTTCTAAAATCTGGTTAGTGTTTATCTACTCTAAGTTAAAAGCATCTTTTGGTTTCTGGCACCCCTTGGAATTTGAAAAAGCACTGAATCTTTTTTGAGTTTCAGAGTCACCATAGTCCCACATCCTCAATACAACCACTAATAATGTTTTGATGTACTGGCTTCTTTGACAACTTTTTCCATGCAGATTAAAAAAATTCTTAAATCATGTTTAGTTGTAGCCATACTGTATTTTATATCCTGTTTTGTTCATGAACATTCCAGCACAAGCATTTTTGCTGTTTTCACTTACTTTCTGTAACCATCCTTTTAAAAGGCAATAGACATGTCTGCTTTGGGCTGCTTCTACCCAGGCACAGAACAGATAAGATTTCTCCTCATTCCCCTTTAACCTGTCAGCCTCAACTATCTTTTAAACCTCTGGTCAATTGCTAAACAGAACCCCTTAAAAACCGAGGAAGTCTTGGATAAGAAGGAAAAGTGCTGGTGTCCTTTGGTACCATGTCTTGCCACATTTTAGCAACGTTGCTACTCTATAAAATAAGAGAAACTCCTGCATCATGAGATGAAATACTAAGGAGATAATGATTAAGGCCTGTTGATTCCTTTTTCCTTTTAAAAAGATCATCTCTGTACTTTCCACTGATCTGATCGAATTGCATTTATTACAGTAGAGACTTTTACCCACTGTTTCCTTCTCCTCATTTATTCCTAGAGATCCAATATTCTCCTGAACTTTATTTCTTCTTAGTTCCCTTTCAAATGCTTCGGTTATTGCCTAGAAGCAGAAAAAGCCATATGACATTATAGTTATCAAAAACATATACGAAATGAAAATGTAGGGAAAAAAATTAACCTAAAATTCTGCCATTTGAGTCATTTTTTTTTTAAGGTCCTTTCAGGCCCCACTATCATAAATATACATTATTTAACAGACATGTAATTGGAGCATAAAATTTTACAAAATGCATTTCTTTATTTTCAAGTTTTGTTAATTATTTTGACAGTCCCTTAAATGAAAGTTACATACTGAATTGAAGTTACATGTTATTATAAAACATCTGAATTTCAGTTTTTCACTATCACAAACTATACTGTAGCAAACAATTAGTGTTCTAAATTTATGCTGTGTATCAAAATCCCTATTCCACAGCAGAAAGCCTTCCTTGGTAATCATACATTCTCCATGTTGAATCCTAACCACCTCTGCTCATTTCTGTCTTGGGCACTTTAATCCTATCTGTAACTCAACTGGCCTATCACTTTTAATCCACCTCAAATTCTCATCCTCTCTGAAATATCAACCCATACGGATCTACTTCTAAACCCACTAGAGTACTGGGTTATATTTAACATGGTTAGTTTTCTTAGAATATCCCAAGTTTCATGTTCCCTAAAGGCAGGGGTGGAGGAGGGGGAGGCACATAAAAGCTGTGTCACATAATTTCCTATCATCCACTCAGTTCAAGAATATTAAACGCATTTTAGGGCTTTAATGACCTAAATGCACAGTCACTATAATATTTGGTTGAGGGTAAACTGTATTGCCTGTACCCAATTGTAGTCAAAGATGGAATGTACCTTTGCTTGGAATTGGCGGATATCTGTTTCTTTTGGCTTTCGCTGCCGTTTTTTCTCCATATGGAATTGTGTGTTTTTGTTAACTGGAGAAGGAGAGAGTGAATGAGATCTGTAGGGTGGTGTTCTACGCGTGGGAATTCCTACAACATAGAAGAAACATGTACCATTAGTTCCTATACAGCCAAAAATATTAAGTTGGAAATCAAATGGTTTTTACCTAATCCAAAAAGAATGACTGTGAATGTGCTAAACATGTTCTCTCCTATAACTAATTTGTGTTTATTTCTATGTTTAGTGAGACCAAGTAAACAAATACACACAAATGTATAGAGTCTCAAAAAAGTACTTAGGTTCTATTTTCAACTTTGGGTTGAAAAGAAAGCAACATGTGGAATTAAGTGGAAGGAAGCGGTGGTAGAGAAAGAAAATGTTAAGTATATATATACATCTTACCCTTATAAAGCAGCATGCTTAGAAGAAAAAGTTAATGTAGTTCATCATTTTCTAAGTAGTCCCAATTTTTCCTTATGTAGTTAAGTTAGCCCTAACTCCACAATACTTAAGAAATCTAACAAATCACAAATGTTTTTATGTTACAGTGTTTTTAGTTTTACTTGGGCATCTGCTAGTTGTAGAGGTAGACTCCATGCCTTTTCAGAAAAATGAGAAAGTCTAAGGTTAAGGAAATTAGTTTGACATGTTTATAAATAAACCTTCCAGGGAATTCAAATTTCACTCAGCTTTTTTTTTTTTAACTCTTTTAATTCAAATCTTTCAAATGCAGTTTAAATGTAATAAGATATTAAGGGGGTACCTGACAGGCTCAGTTGGAGGAGCATGCAACTCCTGATTTCAGGGTCATGAATTTGAGCTGCGACTCTTGGTTTTGGCTCAAGTCAGAATCTCAGGATTGTGATATAGGCCTATTGATAGAGGGAGGAGTCTGCTTGAGAGTCTCTCTTCCTCCTCTTGCTTACTCTCTTAAAATAAATAAATCTTAAAAAAAAAGATATTAAGAAAAACTGACCTGCACCATTTACATGATGTTTTTATGACATCTTACCATGTTCATAATGTACTCTTTTCATCAAAGAGCCAATGAAAAGAACATTTTAACTTAAAATGAATTTTCAAAATTGGGTACGGTATGTATGTGTATCTTAAGGGAAACATGTAGGTAACGAGGTGAGGCTTACTTTGAGATTACCTGGGAAAGTTTAAGGGGAGAAAGATGAAATGATCAAGAGAAAAGAGTATTTTTGGAGTAAAAAGCAATTCTACTAGATATAGATCCTCGGGAAACTTTTTTTTTTTTAAAGTAAACGCTACCCTCTACATGAGGCTTGAACTCACAATGCTAAGATCAAGGGTCCTGTGCTCTATAACTAAGCCCCAAGATTCTAGAGAAATTTTTACACGTTACAGGTTTCTACTTTTCATAACTACGATTTTGCAATCTATAGTCCATCCATGCAATGGATTCCATTTATACAAATGGAGTATATTGCATAAACTCAGATTTTCAAAACAATACTAACAGAAAAAAGTTGTAAAATAACAGAGTAAGAAAGAGCTGTTACCAGTATAAAAACAGGAATGAGAAGGTTCCAGTTTAACATGGCAATATAAAGGCACCTGAATGTACCTCCTCCCATAGATGCTCTGAATCTACAGCTACATATTGAATAATTCCCTCAGAAGGGAATCTGGAAACTAGCTGAATGACTCCTATACCTCAGGTGAATGAGAAAAAACCTACATTGAAAGGGGCCTTGGCACACCCTCATCTCCTGGGAGCCATTAAGAACAAACAAGGTAGTTAGGATAATCACAAAGGTTTGAGACACCCAAGAGCTAGGAACATGCTTTAATGTTAAGACTGATCTCCTACATAAGACTCCTTCAAGACTGGGAGAGGCAACTGTTTTACCTGGTGCACAGAGACCAACACAGACAGGAAAATGAAGAAAAAAGAAGAGTATGTTCTTAAAAAAAAAAAAAATGAGATAACCTCAAATAAATCTTAGTGAAACAGAAAGAAGGGCTTTAGACCTGATGGAGACTTAAAAACAGTGGTCATAAAGATGCTCACCAAGATCAGGAAAACAACGTGTGTACAAAGTGAGAATTTCAACAAAGAGAAAATAAACAAAAGTACCAGACAGAAGTTATATAATTTAAAAACATACTAACTAAATTGAAAAATTCAATACAGGGGTTCAGCAGCAGACTAGCTAAAGCAGAAGAAAGGATTAGCAAACTTAATGACAGGACAGTGGAACTTACCCAAACAGAGGAGCAGAAAGAAAAATGAATAAAAAAGATTGAAGATAGCTTAAGGGATTTGTGGGACACAATCAAGTAAGACCAATATTCACACTATAGGGGTCCCAGTAGAAAGAGAAAAAGAGAAAGCCAATTCAAAGTAATGGCTGGAAACTCCCCTAACCTGGACAAAGGAAAGAGACATCCAAACCCAGGAAGCCCAGAAACTTTCAAATAAGATAAATCCAAAGACCTCATACTAAGACACATTATAACTAAACTGCCAAATTTAATTTGAGAGAATCTTTAAAGCAACAAGAGAAAACTTGTTATATACAAGGGAACCTCCATACCACTCCTGAGATTTTCCAGAAGAAGCTTTGCAGGCCTGAAGGGAGTAATATCTATTCAAAGTGCTGAAAGAGGGCAGCCCTGGTGGCTCAGCGGCTCAGCGGTTCAGCGCCGCCTTCAGCCCAGGGCCTGATCCTGGAGTCCCGGGATCTAGTCCCACGTTGGGCTCCCTGAATGGAGCCTGCTTCTTTCTCCCTCTGCCTGTGTCTCTGCCTCCCTCTCTCTCTCTCTGTATCTCTCATACATACATACATACAAATCTTTTTTTTAAAAAAGTGCTGAAAGAGAAAAACTGCCAACCAAAACTTACTCAGCAAAATTGTCCTTTGGAACTGGAGAAATAGTTTTCCACACAAGCAAAAGTTGAAGCAGTTCATTAACACTAGAACAGCCTTACAAGAAATTTTAAAGAGGCTCCTTTAAATAAAAGGGTGGTATTTAGTAATAGGAAAGCATATGAAAATATAAATCTCACTGGTAAAGGTAAATATATAGTTAAATTCAGAAAAGTCTAATGTAACAGTGGTGGGTAAATCACATATAAATCTAGCATGAAGGTTAAAAGACAAAAGTAGCAAAAATAACTACAATAATTTGTTAATGAATACACAAAAATATGTAAATTATGACATCAAGAACAAAGTATGGGAGCAGGAAAAGTAAAAACACAGAACTTTAGTATGTGTTCTAATTTAAGTTGTTATCAACTTAAAATTGAGTACTACAAGATGTCTTATATAGGCTTTAGGTAACCATAATATGAAAACCTATAATAGATACACTACAGATAAAGAAGTCTAGAGCAAAATCATCAAATCACAAAGAGAGCAAAAGAACAGAAATACAAAACAGCCATAGAACAAAATGGCAACACTAAGTCGACACCTAGCAATAAATACTTCTAATGTAAATGGACTAAATTTTCCAATCAAAAGACACAGCGTGGCTGAATGGATAACAAAGCAAAACAGACACAGCTACATGCTGACTATACAGGACTCACTTAAGCCTTAAGGACACACACAAAGTGAAAGAAGATATTTCACACAAATGGAAACCAAAAGAAAGCTGTAGTAGCTATGCTTCTATCAGATAAAACAGACTTCAAGACAGACTGTAACAAAAGACAAAATCATTATATAACAATAAGGGGATGAATTCATAGAGAGTATAAACATTTCTAAGTATTTATGCACCAAACACAGGAGCATGTAAATATGTAAAGTGAATATTAACAAACCTAAAATACAAAGGAGAAATAGCAATACAACATTTAACAGACATTTATAGACATTTACAGAACACTCCATCCCAAAGTACCAGAATATACATTCTTCTCAAGCATACAGAAACATTCTACAGGACCAAGCATATGCTAGGCCACCAAACAAGTCATAATAAAGTTAAGATTGAAATCATATCAAGCATCTTTTCTGACACTTGATATGTTATGAAATTAGAAAGCAATTACAAGAAAACTGGAAAATTCACAAATATATGGAGATTAAACAATATGCTATGGAACAACTAGCAGGTCAAAGAAGAAATCAAATGAGAAATTTAAAAAATCTTCAGATGGAAATATATCAAAACTATGTGATGTCTTAGTTAAGCATCCAACTCTTGATTTCAGCTCAGGTCATGATCTCAGGATCTCGGGATCAAGCCCCGCCTAGAGCTCTGTGCTGGCTGTGAAGCCTACATGGGATTCTCCCTCTCCCACTGCCCCTCCCCCCATCCACCACTGCACAAGCTTGCTCTCTAAAATAAACAAAACCCGTTTAAAACAAACAAAAACCACCTATGGGATATAGCAAGAGCAGTTCTAAGATGGAAGCTCAAAGTGATAAATGAATATATGAGAAAACAAAAAAGATACATGACACCTAAATAAAAAACAGTTAAGTGGGATTATATCAAAGTGAAAAGCTTCTGGAATGAGAAAAAAATATTTGCAAATTAGAGATCTGACAAAGGGTTAATATCCAAACTATATAAAGAACTGCAACTTGATAGCAAAGAAACAAACAAATTTAAAAATGGGCATGGAAACTGAACATTTTTCCAAAGAAGTTCTACAAATGGCCAAACAGGAACATGAGAAAGTGCTCAATATCACTAATCATTACAGAAATGCAAATTAAAACTATAATGAAATATCATTTTGTGTCTGTTAGAATGGCTACCATCAAAAGACAACAAGTATTGGAGAGGATACGGAATAAAGGGAACCCTTGTGCACTGTTGGAGGAAATGTAAATTGGTACAACCACCACAGAAAACACTATGGAAGTTCCTCAAAAAATTAAAAACAGAATTTACCATATGATGCAGCAATTTCATCTGTTGGAATATATCCACAGAAAACAAAAAACTGTGGAACAGATTATCTGCTACCCCATGTTCATAGCAATATCTACAGTAGCCAAGACATGGAAATGTAAAGTGTCCAATGATGGATGAATTATTTAGCCCTAAAAAGTAAGAAAATCTTGTCATTTATGAAAACATGGATGGACCCTGAATTACTGTATGACCTCACTTATATGTAGATCTACAAGGAAAAAAAGAAACCACTTACATGTGGAATCTTTAAAAAAGGTGTGTGTGGGGGTGCAAACTCATAGGAAAAAAGATCAGATTTCTGGTTAACAGAGGCAAGAGGCGGGGGGAGGAATTTGATTAAAGTGGTCAAAAGGTATAAACTTTCAGTTATGAGATAAATTAGTACTGGTAATATAACGT
This sequence comes from Nyctereutes procyonoides, assembly GCF_905146905.1. Taxonomy (NCBI): domain Eukaryota; kingdom Metazoa; phylum Chordata; class Mammalia; order Carnivora; family Canidae; genus Nyctereutes; species Nyctereutes procyonoides. The sequence continues at coordinate 46,759,799 of NW_026575020.1, read as the reverse complement.
ACAACACAATAACAAGTTAGGTCCACTGTATGGTATATATGAAAGTTATAGAGTTCTCAACACAAAGGCAAAAAAACCCTTTTTTTTTTCTTGATCTATAGGAGATGATGGGTGTCAACTAATTGTCATAATCATTTCACAAGATATGTCAATCCAGTCATCGTACAGTACATATACACAGTGCTGTATGTCAACATATCTCAATAAAATTGGGAGAAAAAAAAGAGAAAAAAGATCTCAAACCACCTAATCTTATTCCTTGAGGGAACCAGGAAAAAAAGAACAAAAGGCCAAAATTAGGAGAGAGAGGGGATCCCTGGGTGGTGCAGCGGTTTAGCGCCTGCCTTTGGCCCGGGGCGCGATCCTGGAGACCCGGGATCGAGTCCCACGTCGGGCTCCCGGTGCATGGAGCCTGCTTCTCCCTCTGCCTGTGTCTCTGCCTCTCTCTCTCTGTGTGACTATCATAATTTAAAAAATTAAAAAATAAATTTAAAAAAAAAAAAGGAGAGAGAATCTTAAGCATTGTGGGTATGGGGCTTGATCTCAAAACCCTGAGATCATGACCTGAGCCAAAACCAAGAGTCAGATATTTAACCAACTGAGCCACTTAAGCTCTCCTGAATCCAATCGTATAGTAAAAGGATCACACACCATAATGAAGTGAGATTACAGGAATGTAAAGATGCCCATTTTTTAATTGGAATTTTTTTTTTGCTATTGCGTTGTAGGAATTCTTTATATATTTTGGATATTAATTCTATATCAGATATCTGATTTGTGAGTATTTTCTCCCATTTGGTACACAGCCTTTTCATTAAATCAAAATTAAAAATACCACATGACCCAGCAATTATACCCAGAAGTAAAGAAATCACTACCTCAAAAAGATACATGTACCCTCCATGTTGACTGCAGCATTATTTACAATAGCAAAGATACAGAAACAACTTAAGTGCCCACCTATGTATAGATAAATGGATAAAGAAAAAAACATAAAAGAATATGATTCAGCCATAGAGGAAAAAAAAAAAAAAAAAGGAAATCCTGCCATCTGTAACAACATGGATGGGCCTTGAGGGCATTATGCTAAGTGAAATAATTCAGACAGAGAAAGACAAATAATGTACGACCTCATATATGTGCGGAATCTAAAAACAAACTAAAAAATACAGAGAACACATTGGTGGTTGCCAGAGGTGGGTGTGAAGGTGGTCAAAAGGTACAAACTTCCAGTTATAAGATAAGTAAGTTCTGAGAATATAACATCCAATATGGTGACTTTAGCTACCTGAAAGTTGCAAAAAATCCCATTTTACAAGTTTTAAGAAAAAAAATGTGGACCTATGTGAAGTGATAAATGTTAACTTAAACTTACTGTGATAATCATTTTGCAATATATACCAAATCATTATACTGTACACCTTCAATGAACACAATGTTTTATGTCAATTCTATCTTAATAAAAAATAAATAAAAACAAGGATATGAAGATACAAACTTTGAGAGTTGTTTCTTTGAAGGAGGGGAAAAATGGACTGTGGCGAGGAAAGAGGAGACTTCAACTCTTATTTTTAAACGCAAAAAGTGTAAAGTATGTATAATTATTAGCATATGCTTTTAGATGGTGAAGATGCAGGTATTATTATTTTTGATCCTTCTATATATCTTTGAAATATTTAAAATGAGAAATCCAGTCATAGCAATGGAAGTCCTAAGGGTCCCTGGAACATCCTTATCCTGGCTTCTCTGGGGAGGTACCTGGTCTTCGCTTCTTTGACCCACACTCCATGATGCTGTCACTGTGCTGAGACAGTGTCTCATCCTTCCCACTCTCCATCTCTTCATTTCCAATATCATCTTCTTTATAGTCAGTCTTTTCTTTAATTGGATCACCCAGGGCACTTTTTAACATCTATTGAGAAAATACAACACCTTTCATTGATTTTAGCAGAATGCACGTTGGAAACAGCAGACAGAATCTTCAGAAAGCTTCTTCTTCTAATTAGGCACTAAGAACATTTGGATGCTTATGTATGTTTAGTTTCTGAAGGGTGTGTATCACTGCTATTGGAATATTCAGTTTCAATAGACTTTAGAGTAAATCACATAAGGACTTAATACATTTATTTAATGATACCCCTCAACTGTTAATACTGGATTCTGGGAGTTGAAATCAAGAGATCAAATTCATACCAAATCTGTCTTAGATGTATCTAAAAATAAAAGTTTTAATGTAATCAAGTAGAATGATTATTTTCATCAGAATTCAATAAAAATCAGGATAAACCTGTACCAAATTTGGTTATACCATGAAAGGCCAAGAGATGACTTCTCATCTTGTGTCCTACCTGCCTGATATACGGAACATTTTCACAGTAAATAAGACACAACTAATTTTAGTACATTAGCTTACTTAGCTTTTATCTTTAATTGGAAGATCACTTAAATACTCACCAACTATGGCAGTCTCGATATAGATATAAAAAACAAGACTTGCCCAATCTAGTTCAGAGAGCCGTTGAGAGAGTTTCTCAGAAACTGCATATAACTCTTGTTCTGTTAACCTCTTTCCTGGCCTCTGGGAGAAGGTTGAATCCCAGGATGAGACTGTAGGTCTGCTGTCATATCTGTAATAAAATGACCACATGACATTTAAGTAGCCAAATGTGCTGTGTAATGCATGCTATAACAAAGATTTCATACTGGCCTTCATAGCTCAGTTTGGAGAATATACTCCTTTCTTCAAATCCCTTTGCAAACAGACTGAAAACACTGCAATAAGTAAGGTTACCTTTTTCCTTTGGGAAGCTTCCTTGTCCGAGGGCCTTGGATCTGAGCTGAACAAATTTCCTGTTTGCTATCTTTAGGCGACTTAGAGGTTAGGACAACTCTATTATCTGATTCCTATTAAAACCAAAAGAGAATTGATTTGAAAAAGCTACAAAGATGGCACATAAAAACATTTTGGATGGGAGGAAAGGGGAGAACCTGTGGGACAAAGTTCAGTCCTTTTATTCACCATGTTTTACTTTTTTTTAAGTTTTTAATTTATTTAAGTCATCTCTAGACCCAATGTGGGCTCAAACTCATGCCCCCAAGATCAAGAGTCACAGGCTCTTCTGAGCCAGCTGAGCACCCGTTTGACTTTTTAAAAAACACATCTGTCAGGGTACCTGGGTGGCTCAGTCGGTTAAGAGTCTAGTCTGACTCTTGATTTTTGCTCAGATCATGATGATCTCAGGGTCATGAGATTGAGCCCTGCATCAAGCTCCACATTGGGCATGGAGTCTGCTTATCACGCTTTCTCCTTCTCCCTCTGTCCCCACACATGCTCTCTCTCCCTTTATGTCAAATAAATAAATAAAATCTTACCGAAAAAAGAGTCAATAGAAACTGTCTGTAATTGAAATACTTAAATAAAGATAATGCCTTCCAAAATATGAATATATACTCTCAATGTTTTTAACAATTGATTTCTTTTTTAAAGGTTTATTTCTTTCAGAGAGAGCAAGCAAGCATGTGCGTGTGCTTGCAAGTACAGAGGAGAGGGGGAGGGAAAGGAGAGGGAGAGAAGTCCCCAAGCAGACTCCCCACTGAGTGTAGAGCCCCATGTAGGGCTTGATCCCAGGACTCCAAGATGACCTGAGATGAACTCAAGAGTTGGACACCCAACTGAGTAAGCCACCCAGGTGCCTCATTAAACAATTTATTTCTTAATCTCAGAGTTAATCTTATGAAGAAACATTTGACATTTAAGAATCTCTTCAATTTCACTTATCTTTTTCTTCTACCAAAGTAAAATTAAACACTTTTTAGTAAAAACAACAATACAATTGCATTTTTAAAAACTTTTTATTGAAGTGTCCTGCTCAAGAATTATTTCAAAATGAGCATTCACACTTAAATGCCACTCAGGTTAGGAAATAGAGTATTATCAACAACTCAGAAGCCCTTCTACCATCCTCCCCTAATACTCCTCCAAATGTAACCATTATCTTATGATCCCTTTTATCTATCCACCCACTCTATCTGAACAGGTGTACAGAATGTTTAGAAAAATGATGGCCACCTAATGCTAATGATGCTTATTTCATCCTTGCACTTTTTATGCACTGTTTGAATTTTTAATAATGAGAATGTATCATTGTTTAAAAATTCACCTTTTGCATATATCCCTAGCTGTTCATTTCTAGGCAGATAGGGACAGGATAACTTTACAAAAAGGTTTTTTTTTTTTTTTTTCCCCAAAGAGTGGAAGCAAATAGGCCAAGGTATTAACAGCAGTTCACACTGGATAATAGGAATATGGGTGTATGGTTCTTCATACTTTCTTATAAAAGTTTAAGTGATTTAACTAAGGACACAGAATATGGGTTCTGAAACCAGAATACTGAGTTTAAATCCTGACTCTACAGTTGCTGTGTACCTGAACTTAGATATTTAATCTCTTTTTAACAGCTTTACCATGGGAAATAAAAATCATACCTGTTCCATAGCTGTTGTGAGGAGTATATTATTCAATACCTGCAAAAACCTAGAACTATGCATGACACAAAATAAACACCTAATACTATTTTCCTTTTTACACATTTATCCCTACTGTCTTAAAATAAGAACATGTAGGTATATGCAGAGGTAAGGCTTGAGAAATACAGTGCTCATTAGCGGAGTATCCTTGATTACTATTCTAGTAGACCTCTTTAAATTTATGGACTTCTACCTACTCAAAAGCAAGCTTTTCCACTTACCACAGAAAATGCTGTGTTCTCTCCAGTAGAATTCATGGCAGGGGAGATGTGACTTGAACGCAAGTATTCTTTTCCTATGGGACAGGGTGCTCTAGGCTCTGAAGGGTGGTAGGGTGGATGCAAAGGAATAGCTGATCGAATAGGCTCCCCGAGCTTCCTAGCATTTGGAATCACATCCACAGAAGGAATTTCCACTAGTTATCAAAAATAAAGTGGACATTAAGGTGAAACTCTAAAAAATATATCATTTATTATGTATACATACCTATAGATACTACAAACCTAAATGACTGGAGGATAGCTACATAAAAATGATGGTTTATCCACAGGTTATAAAACTAGGTAGCCATAACAATGATTTATATAATACTAAGTAAAATCCCAGAGAGAACAGTAAGAAATGAGAGTATTTTTCAAATGACTATATTTTATCATTCCCTAATAATTTGAAGACCATCAACTGATAATACTAGTATGTATATTAGAGATTCTAATTATACTAAAGTCTTTAAGAGAAGAATATGGATGCAAAACATATGACCAAAAGCCATTTTATGAAATCAGAGCTCATAATTCATTACCAAACATTTACAAATATGATCATGTAAAACCAAAAAGAATCACAGCAAGTATAGAGCAACAAAAGTAAAAAGGCTAATAGCAACAGAAACTATCTCAGGAACTATTGTCTCTAACTCATAGCAATAGTCTAACAACGCATTACTACTCACTGTCTTCAGTAAAGGATGTCCTGCTCTTGGACAAAAATCTAGATGAGGGAGGGTGCATTTCTTCACGTGACATGGTTAAGGCTTTTTTGGACTGCATTTCACTGGGGCCATCGGCACCTAGAGAAGAAAGTATTACGTGTAGAATTTTTTTTTTATTTGCTGAATATTATACTAAAAACCAAGAATTTTTTTACCCAGAGGCTAAAAATCCCAGGAATGACATGATCATTGAACTATGTTGGTCTGATTGCCCAAACTTCCCATTACTATTAATAATGATCAGAGAGGAAGCTCTAGTTCTATAGTCCAGAACCAATTATACAAATTTTTTCCACTTATTCAAATTAAAAGCAAAGTTTTACATCATATTACTTTGCTTTAGAAAAAGAAGTGCCACAGAAATAGATACACAGATCAAAATAACAGAATAGAGAGCCCAGAAAAAAAAACTAGTTTATATGGTCAATTAATTAATCTCCAACAAAGAGGTAAGAATATAAGGAAAAACTGGTCCCTTCAATAAATGGTGGTAGGAAAAGTGGACAGCTACATTGCAAAAGAATGAAACTGGAGTACCTGACACCATACACAAAAATTACCTAAAAATGGATTAAATAACTAAATGTGAGACATGAAACCATAAAACTTTTAGAAGAAAACACAGGCAGTAATCTACGACATTAGCCTTAGCAACATTTTTCTGGTATGTCTCCTCAGGCAAGGGAAACAAAAGCAAAAATAAACTATTAGGACTACAAGAATCTTCTTCTGCACAGAGAAGGAAACTATCAACAAAATAATTTGGTGAGTCATTTGGATCTTGTGCCATAGTTTGCCAACCTCTGACCTAAAGAAACCACCATTTTAATTTCTTTCCTTACAGATATGCCAATGTGCATCTTATGTGATCTTATTTATAACGTGTAATCAAACTAAGTAATTTTTAATTGAGGTACAGTTGACACACAATATTATACTTGTTTCAAGTGTACAACATAGTAATTTGGCAACTCTGTATGTTATGCTATGCTCATCATAAGCATAGCTACCATCTGTCATTGTATGTTGTTTTAATACTGTTGACTATATTTCTTATACCTTTCATTCCTGTGACTTACTCATTCCATAACTGGAAGGCTATATACCTCCCACTCTACTTTGCCCATTTTACCTATTCCCCCCACTTTCTCCTGTATGGAAACCATCAGTTCTCTGTATCTATTTCTTTTTTACCTATTCCCCCCACCTTCTCCAGTATGGAAACCATCAGTTCTCTGGTCTACTTCTTTTTGTTTTCATTTGCTTTATTTTTTGGATTCCATATTTAAGTGGCCTTTCTCTTAGCTAGGAATCTTGGCTGATACCATAATAAAAAAGCTTACAGATCAAATTGTTTTGTCTAATTTTTAAATGCTTATTATTTTAAATCAGCTTTATAAGATTACATAGAAAGCTACAGTAAATTTTTCTGAAATTGAGGGATATCCACTTTGCTCCCTTAGAAATCTACAGTACACAAACTTCCCACAAACAGAATGGACTTAAGAACCCCCTCTCCAAATGACTATTTACTTTTCTCCAATTTAATGAAAAACTTCACCATAAATGTATTCCTTACTTGGAAGGTCTGAGAATGCACCCCGAAAACCCACTGTTACCAAATGGTCAACTGATAATCACTACAAACAGAAAAATTCACGTTGCACAGACCCCAAACTCCACGCAATTTATTCCAAGATACTTGTGTATTTCAACATTTCTGACGCTGATTTGATGTCTTCTTAAAACCAGCAAATACATCTTTTTGTGCTTTCTTTTTCTATAATCCAGTGCACTATGGCCATTTTCATATCAAAATGTTTAAAATATGTGAATCTCCCTGTATAACTTCCTAATTACATGAAGAGCATCTAAGATCTAATGTTCAAAATTCATAATATGGCCCATCCACAATTTCTCTACTACCCAAACTGAATTTGTCATCAGTTTGACTCGAGGCTAATTCAGTTTTACCTGGCTTATTTTTTCTTGGATGATCAAGTAACTCATATGCTCTTCATTTTTTATGAAATTTCTCTTAAAATCTCATGCTTAGTTACCATATGGAAGTTCTGTCAGACTGAAAGAGATACACTCAAATCTTACCTTATAATTTCGAGATTGTTTTAGGACATATTGCTAAATATGTCCTAAAACTTGTCTACTGTAAGCGTTAATAAAATTCACTAAATATCTATATAATAAATGTATGTAACATTTCATTAAGAAAAGGGGGTGGCCCTGGGTAGAAAAAATGGATGAAGATGGTCAAATGGCACAAATTTCCAGTTAAATAAGTCATGGGACTATAAATATACAAAGAGGATAGATCTTAAAAGTTATCACAAGGAAAAAAAAATTTCAACTATAAATGGTGACAAACATTAACTAGACTTCTGCGATGATCATTTCACAATATATGTAAACATAAAATCCTCAGGTTGTACATCTCAAACTAACAATGTTACATGTCAATTATCTCAACAGCCCAGGAATCAAAGCCTAAATTAGATGCCCGTAAATGTATATGATGACAGTTAATCTGTAGACTTAAATCCAAATATAAAAGGAAGTTACCATAGTCCTTTATGACATTAAACCCAAAGACCTTAGCCTAGCTTTTCTCTTAATCTTTTTTCTTTTGCCTTAATTGTATTATAATCTGAATAGTTAAAATCTGAAAACAATTCACTTTTTACAGAAGCAACCTTTCTACATGGCAATTGCTATCACAGGACACCATCTCTAAAATCACCATTTCTTCCACCTTCTGTTAATCCTACTCTCTTTCCTTCAAGAAACAGTATTACCTACACTTGACTTTGGTCATCACATTACTTTGCTCCTCCCAGTAGCAAGTACATGTCTTTGGTCTACTGTCTAACCTGCCAGACTTAGGTTCTTTGAACACTGGAATTCAGTGTCTATTCTTTGCAATCAAAGTATTAATGCTGAGAGAGTGATTTCAGAGATGGTTTTGTGGAATTCTCTGATTTCACACATTAAGAAACTGAGGCTCAGGAAAGATAAGGGCCCTGACAAAGTCACACAGGTAGTAGCAGAGTCTGGATAAGAACTTGGTCACTGGATTCCCAATTTAATACACTTAATTCCTCTCTAGCATTCCTGTTCTTCCATTAAAAAACCCCCACAACTTATTGCGGGCCTGGTGTTTTGCAAAGCTTTGGAATACTAAGATGAATATGAATAATTTTACTATATATTTCACTTATTTGTCTTATTGGCTGCCTCCACAAGTAGAATGTAAGCTCTACAAGGGAAGGAATTTGTGTCTATTGTGTTTACCACTGTAACACCACTGCTTGGCACAGGGAAAACATTAAACATGTGCTGAATGAGTACGGTGGCTACTGTCCCTGAAACTCATGACATACTCAAAATTTCTATGCAATGTGAGAATGCTATTACCAAAATAAGGTGAGAGGGCCACACTGTAGAAATACAGAGCCTTAGAGCCTGAGGCACATGGGGGAGGCTGGGCTTTGTAGTGTAAATTTGCCAGGAATAGAAAGGAGGGAAGAATACCCCAGCAGAAGAAACAATAGGATGCCAGAAAAGAGCATGGCAACCAAGGTAGGGAGGACAGGGAGTGAGATGTTGGAGGACAGCAAGATGGGATGCTCAAAATGGGTCTGAAAGATACTTAGGCTTACTGTATATAAGCAGGAGACTATTAGAAATGTGGCCTGACACCTGGCAGAAAAATTGCCACTGGATGATATACAGGCTTCTTGGTTGAAACCACGAAAAGAGTAAGTCACCCAGTTAAGGAAGCTACACTTAGGGAGTAACCTGAGTGTAAGTGGATGATTAAGTTGCATCCAGAATTCTCTTCCCAGAGTATCAAGTCCCATATATTACAAGACAAACTTGCATCTACCTGCTTGCATTGTGCCTGTGACTCCTCCTTGACTGATTTCAGGTTAACTGCTCATATTTAGGATAATGGTGGTATACTCTTACAAATTCAATTCTAATGTCAAGTTATAGCTTTCTATGTTCTTCTCAACTATAAAACATTCCTAAGTATATTTTTATAGTTAGATGTTGAATAACTAACTGGTATCTAACTACTTACCGTTACTTCTTAGAGAAAAAGTGTGTGCGGTATCTCCAAGTCGAATTATTTCACCGGTGGATTCTGTTTCATCTCCATCCCAAGAGGGGCCCAAAGCCTCTGATGACAAGGAGCACCTGAAAGAGTTCCCTTACTTATTTAGGACCTGGCCTAACCACAGAGGGCCCCTACCAAGAAAGACCCCAAGAGTTGCTTCAAACAGCCTACCTATGGGTAATGAGACTAATAGCAATATGCAGAAAAAGGGCAAGACACTCCACTCCCTTCTGTTGCTTTTCACTTGCTGCTTATCTGTTTTGACTGATGTATGTATGGTGGAAATAACTGTGTGGAAAGTGTCAGGGATTAAATGCATTGGAAAATACACAAAGAACAATAAACACTGGATACTCTAGGGATGTAGGAGTAGAGTCTGGTATTAATTTTGCATTAATATTCTTGTGTTGTTTTACTTTTGCACTTTAAAAAAAAAAATCTAATAAAAAAAAATAAAGTCAAGAAAGTCATCATATGGTGCTCTCTCTTAAAACATGTTTTCCATGATGTACTATACCTGAATAGGAATGCACTGCCTGGGTTTTTCAAATCATGACAAACTCCATAAAAAAATGGAGAATCAGACATTTAAAACAAACCCATAGCATCATATTCAACCTCTAGTTAGAACTACCATCAAATGTAGGATGTTTAAAAAACAACAACAACAAAAAAAAAACAGGAATAGCCACCTCCACCTTAGAGGAGTGGTTTAGCCAATTATAAAGCACACATATGAATGGTCTGCTATACAGTAATTAAAAATTACTACAAAGAGTTTAACAACTTGAAGGCTACTGATGTGTAAAATTTTAAAATGCAGAAAACAAAATTACATAAATATGACTAAATCTAAAAAAACCCCAAAAGAATAAAAAAGACTAACGTATAACAAAACATCAAATAAGTACTTATTTAGTCAAAATGATAGAGCTCATTTTTTTCTACTGGTTTCTATTCTCTGTACTTTCAAGTTTTCTGTAAGGAATACAAACTATTTTGATAACCAAGGGAAAAAATTTAAAAGTAGGTGCTTAATACTGAAAATTAAATTATTACATATAGCTCAAGGCTCTTAAACCTCCCTCAGGGGGTTTAAAATATGAGAAAATATTAAAGTTTTCACACTAGTTTTTGCTTCCATTCTGGTATACTGTGTGCCATTTCAATTCTTGGTAGAAGAAAATAGCATAATCTGCTTCAATTAAATTCATAGACATTGAGCACTACCTCCCAAAAGAAACCTTTTTCCATGATGACTTGGATTCCTTAGCACTTTCTGGCTCTTCCAAAGGTTCTCTTAGATGGGATTCTTTAAAACTCTGTCCAGTTTCACCTGTTTAGAATAAACACAATACCAAAAAACCCCAAAATTAATAATGCTATTTTGATACAGGGGTAGGTAGAAGGAAGAATAGTAAGGCACCTCATCCTCTCCTGGTAAACTGGGCTCTTGTGAACTTGAAAGTAGAAAGAACCAAATCATCACTTATGATGAGCACGTATTGGGTAACAAACAAAAACAAAACTGTTGCTTGAAAAGCAGTGTCTACTTGTATTAGCAATGTTTTATTTTTTAAGCTAAGTGGTAGGTCCTTTTCTGTTGTTTAGAACCTCCCTACCTGTAAAGGATGTCTGAGGCAAGAGGATGAGGCTGTGGTTTCAGCCTCACATGACTGTGTCAGCCTACCTCAAGTTCCAAGACCATCACTCTCCTAGCCTACCTAAGAATCAGACTACATCAAGGCTTGGATGGAATTTTCCTTCAGATGATCACATTCTACCCCACATATCAGAGGAATATAGTTTCACTAGTGACAGCACCTCGCTAGCAAAGTGACTTCAGGAGGTATGGGTGAACCTTCTATGATTCGTATTTATACCTCTGGATATTCCCATTCCCATTTCTAGAGATTCCCTGTTCAAACATCCACCTTCATTTTTTTTCTATTTCTGTATTCAACAAACATTTTAATAACATGAGTTAACATTCACTGTGCGTTTACTCTCAGCTAGGCTTGGTGCTAAGCTGTTTATGCATACCTAATTTGACCTTCACTACAGCCATGAAAGAATTTCAGATGAGAAAACTGAGGCTTCAAGAGCTTCAAACAATGAGGGGCAGAACGCAGCACTGACTCAAGTTCTGCTTTCAAATCTCTTGTCCTTCAGTTTAACTAAATGACAATGCTAGCTCAGGTACCAGGAAAGAGCTGCAATACATACCTGATGTGTCTAACGATAATAAATATTTACTTCCCGTTATTAACTGGCATTTTGAAGAATCTGCTCAGCTCTAGGTAATTTTGCCATAGCAACTTGGAGAATCAGACTTTAGAATATACTGTCCACCTCAGGTACTACCACACAGGGAGATCCCATCTGTGCAACTCCCTTATAGCAGCCCTAAACTCACCACATTCTACTGACCTCCCCTCGAAAGATCCCTCCTTACCCCCTACCTCAGCATTTCACTATTACCAGACTCACATATAAGTACTTCTCAGTTCTGTGTTCCTCTCTCCATCCCCACAGCCCTATCCATGGCCAAACCACTATGGTCCCTGCAATAGTAAAAACTGCTGCTGTCAGTGTAAAATTTCAAATTAATCAATCTCCACCTAATGGTAATTTTCTACCTCTTAATCTTGCTGCTAAAATGACTAAAGAGCTACAGAGCATCAAAATACCTACTGGTAGCCTTGAATTAGGTTTCACATGTCTCACTCTCCCTTAATTCTATAATGTTTTTATTGTACAATAGTCCCCACTTATCCAAGGAGGATATTCCAAGGCTCACAAAGAATGCCTGAAACCACAGATAGTACCGAACACTATACACTTTTTCCTGTACATACATACCTACGATAAAGTTTAGCTTCTAAGGTATATTAAGATCAAAAACAGCTAATAATAAAATAAAGCTGTTATAATAAATTGGCACAGAAGTTATCAAAATGTGGTCTGTCAAAATATCTTATTGTCTTATACTCACCCTTCTCATGATGATGTGGGAAGATAAAATACCTATGTGATGAGATGAAGTGAGGTAAATGAAATGGGCTACTGCAACACAGCATTAGGTTATTATGACCTTCTGACAAAACGTCAGAAGGATCATCTGCTTCTGGATAGAAGCTGACTGTGAGTAACTCGAACTACAGAAAGTAAAACTGCACATCTGGGGGGACTACTGTATGTATTTACAGCTGTCTTCCTGACTTGAGTATAGGCTTCCTTGAGAGCAATAAACATGGCATGCAATTTTGAAATCCTCCCAATTTTGATTCTATTTTCAGCATATATTTAACATATATTAAACACTCAAAATACTTCACATTCCAAACACTCAAGTTTTTATTTTTTATTTATTTTTTTTCTTTAAAGATTTCACTTATTTATTCATTAGAGACAGACAGAGACACAGGCAGAGGGAGAAGCAGGCTCCATGCAGGGAACCCAATGTGAGACTCGATCCCTCTACAGGATCACTCCCTGAGCTGGAAGGCAGACGCTCAACCACTGAGCCACCCAGGCATCCCACCACTCAAGTTTTTAAAATAAAAAATACCTTGTGTGGCAATTTTTCCTTCCAGGTCATACTTACATATTTTTAAATCCTTTCAACAACAATGATAAAAGGTAGAAAACTATCACTAAAGAGTTTAGAGTTAATTTCAAATGTTATAATCACAGCATACATTTCACCATCAACAGGGAGAGAAATAGGAAGAGTAAACCTACCGAAATTTTTCTCTTCATTCATATTAGAATTTGTTACTGCTGCTGAAAATTTGTTGGATAACCTTAAAATAGTAAAACCATTCTTATAAAAAAATTAAAAAAAAATTCTTATACGGGCCATATACTACTCCAATCATAACACGCAGCACTATTTATTTACTCAACCCATCTCAAATCTCTAAGACAGGTTTTTCTTCTTTGCAATAACACTGCAATGAAGACTTTTAAGCACCTTCCTTTTATATTACCTTCCTTAGGATAAATCCCTAGAAATGAGATAAACTGAGTCAAAGATTATAAATAGCTCTTAAATACTGCTGATCCACTTAAATAACCATAAACCTTTCATAAAATATGGCGATATTATATTTATAATTATGAAAAACCATAAAATAAAACTTCTACACAATGAATTGTTACAATTTGGGAAACTGGGTTACTCAAAGACAAAAATAAAATGTTCAAGCTGTCACAAACCTAAATGTAGGTTGAAGATAAAAAACACACCAATTCTTCCTGCTAATGTTTTAGCAATATCCAAATTATAACAAAAATGGCAGTTCTGACAGAGGAAAATTATAGAGTAAGTAATTTCATGCAATAATAGGACAACAGACAAATTTTAGCCAGAATTTAGCTATTCTAGATTAGCTTTTTTTTTTTTTTGATTAGCTTTAAAATAATTTATAAGCAACATCCAAGTTGACAAAGGACATGGTAACAGTCTAGGATAGTTTTCAACCACTTAGAACAGTAAGAATTGTGATTTAATTTATGATTAAATTTACCAGGAATATGCATTAGTGATTCTAATTCCCATGAACAAAAACAGGCAAAAAGGGACATGATATAAAATATAAACCAAATTTTTTAACAAAATCAAATTTCTATTTTCAAACTTACTTTTCTCAAGAGATGTCTCACTGATATTTTCTGTAAGATACTCCAGCAATCCATCAAATATTTCTAGCAGATTCTTAATAGATTCACTATCTCCTTTCACTATATTTTCTCCTAAACACAAAATAAAGAGTTAAAAATATTAACCAAGAAATTGAGAGCCTCATAATTTTGAAATGAAGATATCACCATGTAAATACTGTTCAAGATAAAAGAATTATAAACTACCTCAGAAAAAACAATATTATAAATACTAAAAACATGAATTTTCTGATGCCTGATTATGTCTGAATAATCAAAGGAAGCAGCCTTGAATATAATGTTTGATAATTAATTGGCACATTCGATCCTTTATCAAGAAACAAAGTAAATGGACTTAAGGAAACACACCCTAGGTAAAATTTATACCAAAATATAAAGCATCTAAAGCAGAACTTTATTAGGCTACTGAAAAAAATGGCAGTGGAGAACACAGTGGGATACTACTTCTAGACGGTGGCTTGTTCTAAAGATAATAGCAGTAGCATAATAAAACAAAAACTAAGGCGCCTGAGTGGCTCAGTCAGTTAAGGGTCTGCCTTTGGCTCAGTCATGATCCTGGGGTTTGAGCCCTGTGTCAGGCTCCCTGTTCAAGGAGGAGTCTGTTTCTCCTTCTGCCCCTTACTCTCCTCGTGCTCTCTTACTTGCTCTTTCTCTCAAATAAATAAAATCTTAAAAAAACAAAAAACAAAAAACTTGTTACTTTCATCAGGAGTTCTTCATTTTTTTCTGTTAACTCCTATTCATTTTGTTTGGATCACGCCATTTTCTTAATTAAAAACTGTCCATGAGGGGGATCGCTGGGTGGCTCAGCGGTTTAGCACCTGCCTTTGGCCCAGGGCACGATCCTGGAGTCCCAGGATTGAGTCCCGCGTCAGGTTCCCGGCATGGAGCCTGCTTCTCCCTCTGCCTGTGTCTCTGCGCCTCTCTCTCTATCATGAATAAATAAATAAATATTAAAAAAAAAAAAACAACTGTCCATGAATACAAACTTTCAATTTGTATAACTTCCAATTATAAAATAAATCAGATATAAAAAAATAAGGCATAAGGAATGTCAGTAATATTGTAATAAGCATTGAATGGTGACAGATGATAACTACACTAATCACAGTGAGCACCGTACAATATACAGAACTGTGGAATCACTATGTTGTGCACCTGAAACCAATATAACTTTGTATTTCAACTATACTTCAGTAAAATTTTCTTTAAAAAACTGTCCATGTATATACCCCCCCCTTTTTTAAAGATTTTATTTATTTACTCATGAGACACACACACAGAGAGAAGCAGACTCCATGCAGGGAGCCTGACGTGGGTAGGACTCTATCCTGGAACTCCAGGATCAAGCCCTGGGCCAAACAGAGGCGCTCAACCGCTGAGCTACCCTACCCAGGCATTCCTATAAAACCCTTTTTAGTCTCACCTTACCCCCAACTTCTCCAGTCCAATTTCCCACCACATCCACTTTATACAATCCCTAGCACAATACCTGGCCCATAATAAATTTTCTTTCAAGGTTTTATTTAAGTATTTGAGAGAGAGAGAGAAAGCATGAACAGTGGGGAGGGGCAGAGGGAGAGAGACAAGCAGACTTCCCACTGAGCAGAGAGCCCCCTGGGGGCTGCCTGATTCGGGGTTGATCCCAGGACCAAGACCTGAGCCGAACACAGAGACTTCAACCAACTGAGCCACCCAAGTGCACCCCATAATAAGTTTTTAATAAATGCTAAATTGAAATATTGACAAGAAATGGGTTAGTAAAAGCCTGGAAACTTGGCACGCTTACTGTCACGTAAAATGGACTCTAATCAACATCAGTTATGGACAGAATTTAACTCAAGACACCTACACCTGGGTTGTCCTCTGGGAGATCATGCTTGTATTCTTGTAAGTTCAAATCGGTAAGGGAGAGGCAAGATGGAAATATGATATTTGACAGAATCTAGCCATTCACAACTTCATTCATGATGCAAAACAAGCCTAAACCAAAAATGTGATGTTCTACACTACTAGTACAGATGGACAACATTTGTCAATTTTTTTCTGTTTAAAGCAAACAGAAATCTTGTTCTTAAGCCTTATGTTTTTCTGGCTTAACAAGATACACAAGTATACCCCAAGGGCATACTCAGAACTTCTCAGTTGCCAGGATGGGGAGCATCCTCTGCCAACCCAGCAACTAAGACCGCCCGCCAGAATGCAGTGCTTCATGATTGCTTTAAACAGAAAACAAGAACTAAAAAGCTGCTTTGCAGTATACCAGAAGAGGTAAGCAGTTTTGCAGCTTTTCATGGGGTTGGTGTGAGTTGTCAGGAGTAGCTCTTCATTAAAAAGTTGTATACGTAGATACAACCTTGCTATAGATTTAAAAAGCACAAATGCCAAAACTTGCCGTATTCGAGTGATAAAGCAATTCTAAGTTGAAGAACAGGGAGTTCCTGGGATCACCTTTAAAATGAATTATCTCCAAACTAATTTACCACATTTACTCACCCAGAACTCCACTCAAAAACTTAAGACAATTTTCAGTAAAATTTGTCATCAATAAAAAAAAAAAAAAAAAAAAAAAATTGTCATCAATATTAAATTGAGAGACACAAATGACTTATCCTGATTAATATTTTTCTGTCTTAACTGCCAAAGAACAAACCAATAGTGTAGTGTAAGCCTTCTCTTAGTGATGCAAATGTAGTTTCAAGTGCACAGATTCCCTGTCTTCCTTACTTGAAATTAATTTACTGGAATAATCCTCATTTTCTTGCTATCTAAAATATAGGGATTTATAAATATATTTGGTAAGTTGGCTTTAGGATACAAGCATGAGGGATCCCTGGGTGGCGCAGCGGTTTGGCGCCTGCCTTTGGCCCAGGGCGCGATCCTGGAGATCCGGGATCGAATCCCACGTCGGGCTCCCGGTGCATGGAGCCTGCTTCTCCCTCTGCCTGTGTCTCTGCCTCTCTCTCTCTCTCTCTGTGACTATCATAAATAAATAAAAAAAAAATTTAAAAAAATAGAATACAAGCACGATATAGTTTATTTTGGGAAAAAGGTGCACAATTTCACTTTATTAATTTTGAATAGACAATATATTCATGAGGTTTAAAATTCATCAAGGGTGGGGCACCTGGGTGGCTCAGTCAGTTAAGCATCTGACTCTTGATTTTGGCCCAGGTCATGATCTCAGGGTTTTGAGATTGAGCCCTACACCCACAATGCTTAAGATTCTCTCCTCTCTCTGCCTCTTCCTCACATTTGCACACACACATTCTCTCTCAAAAATGAAATAAAATAAAATTCGAAAGTGCAAAAGGCATATAATGAAATCTTATCCCATCTTCATCCTGCAGCCCTGAAGTTCCTCTTATTGGAGGCAATCAGCATTACAGGTTTCTTGCACATGCTTTGAAAGAGTCCTTCTGCAAGCAATCAACTATCTATTTATTCTCCTCACCTTCGTTTTCTACAAGTAGCACCACACTGCATATTATTATCAAGTGCACATTTTTCTGACATTATATATATTGGAGACTGTTGCACTAACATGGAACATTGTACATAATGAGCATTATCAAAAATCTACAGTGGCAAATACCCTGTAGGGAGTTATCATAATTTTTTGTTTTGTTTTTGCTATCATAATTTATTTATTTTTCTTTATTTTTCTTTTTTTTTAATAATTTATTTAACCTGTCCCTATTCAGTAGACATTTAGATGTTGCTAATTTTTAGCTGTCACAAACAAGCAGCATGTTAGCTTTAAAATAACTAAATAACAGGGCACCTGGATGGCTCAGTTGCTTGAGCATCTGACTCTGGATCTCAGGGTCATGAGTTCAAGCCAAACATTAGGTGTGGAGCCTACTTAAAAAAACAACAAAACAAAAAACATACTTCAAACTACCAGCTAGGATACTTATATCTCAGACCCAAGTCCATCAAAAACTCAATGTCTGACTTGCTAAAAAAGCTCTCAAGGATGGCTGCCCTAATTCTACTGGTCAATTGTCTTGGCTCAGTGTTGTCATTTGGTTTATTTCAAAAGCTTACTCATCTGGTTACCTATACAATCTATAGGATTCTACCTAACAAATTATTTTAGTAAAATACAAAATTATCTGATGGTTAAGTATATACCAACCTGTTATGTGAGACAAGCTGACTTGCAGGTAATCCAAGGCCAGTGAATCAATTACCGCTTGTACATTGTGAGCTTCATCCTCTTGACTCCTAGGAATAGCTATGAGGTCTGTAGGGAAGAAAAAAAAAAAAAAAAGCTACATAATTTTTCATCCGGGGGTCCAAATTATAATGGTCTCTGACCAGGCTTCTGAGTCGAGTTAACTGCTACAAAAGCAAGCTCTACCCAAACAGAACAGGCTATAAAGTACGGATAAAGCTAACAGAGCCTGAATCCTACAGAGCATCTTTATTGGCTGAATACTTAACAAATATATGTACCATAAGCACTATACCATAGAAAAAGAGACCCCTAAATTCAAGGGGATGCTAATACTCTAATAACAGAGCGTCTTTATTGGCTGAATACTTAACATATATATGTACCATAAGCACTATACCATAGAAAAAGAGACCCCTAAATTCAAGGGGATGCTAATACTCTAATAAGGGAAACAATACATAAAGTGAGACTCTAACCCATAATCATGGGGAGCTTTCCATGACAGGAAAAAAACCCACAAAAGGTACAAAAGGAGAGTTCTTGTAAGTCTTGTCAAAGCAGCCTAGTAGGAATTATTGATATAATGATTTAAAAGGTCAGTATAGACCAGAGTGAGGAAAGATTTTAACATCAACTTTGAGAGTTTCTCCTCTGGTATTGAGAGAGATGAATTTTGGGGGGAAGGATGAAAGAAGTATTTTAAAAGACTGCTCTGATAACTATATGCCCTTGCAGTCAAAATAAGGTTAAGACTAGCAACAAAGATACCAGCTAGAGGCCATCTCCATTATTCCAAGTGATGAGGGCACTAACTCATGGTAACAATGGGAAAAGAAGAGAGACTACACAGTTTTAGTACTTAATGGTTATGAGCTACATAAACAAACAGAGATAGTTGAGGAATCTTAAAGACTCTGAGCTACTCAACCAGGGATGCAGTACAAACATCAACTTATATTTGTAATATTGGTTAAGTAACAGGACCCAAAAGTTTTCCAAGTTCCACTCAATTTTAGGTACATTTACAGAAAAGGTGTGACTTTCTGTAGGTAAGGTATTAGGCATAATTAAACAGTAATGACCAAGACCACTCAACCCGATTTGACCAAGGTTGTTACTATGTGTGGGTCTCAGGAAGGTATTAAGGTAACAAATGTAACAGTTAGAAATAAGATATAAACAAAGAAAAAAATTTAAGATTTTATAAATACTATAGGATCTAACTGAAAGCACTCAAAACTCCTGGCCTAAGATATAGTCACTATTACTCCCGCTTCTTAGTACCCTTACCTGGTACCTTTTCTCCCAAAATAGATTGGTAAAGAGCAATAAAAACATTAGAATCACAATCTTCTAGTTCTCGTATCCTCAGGTGTATATGACATTTCAAAAGAAGGTTATTGGCAATGGTTATCCACTCTGTCAGGAAAGGAAAAGATCAGCCTTAAATAACACTAGAAACAGTCAATCCCCACAAAGATAGACACCAAATGATGTAGAAGATAAAATATCTGATTATAGAAGTTCAAAGACCCTCTGAGGCATGATTTTTGAAAACATATTTAATTTCTTGGGATGACTTCCAGAGTGCTGGAATTTCAATGTAGTCAAACCTATGATGCAAATCCAATTTTTACTGTTGCAAACTAAAATCTTGTTATTTTACCTTTTCTTATTTTTACAAGCCATACATAGCTGTTTTTAACATACTTAAAAGTAAACAGGAATAGATGTCATAAAGGAGACAGTTTGTTAACGATTGTCTGAGATTAGCAGAAACTAATTAATGGATGCTGCTTCAAATTCCCAATAGCATTAGTCATGTTTCTACCCAATTATTTTGTGCAAGTGAGAATTTCTCTGGTGCCCCAATAGGTGGTGATTAATTCAGGCTGTTAAAAAACTGAAGTAATGACCCCAACACTGCAACATTTGTTTTAGTTCTTTAAAAAAATTACATTTAATGGAGGCGCCTGGGTGGCTCGGTCGGTTTAAGCCTTTGCCTTCAGCTCAGGTCATGATCCCGGCAGGATGGAGCCCCCAAGTCTGGCTCCCTGCTCACCAGGGAGTCTGCTTTTCCCCTTGCTCATGCTCTCACTCAAATAAATAAATAAAATCTTTAAAAAAAAAATAAAGTCAATGAATAAGAAGTAAAACACAGGCAATACACAAAGACATCCCTAAATTCAGAACTAGCACATTACCAACACTGTTGGAAGTTTCCTGTGTGCCACCGCACCCCACCCCCAGATACGGTCGGAATTAGCAAGATTATTTCACGACTTTCTCCAACAAAGGTAATTTCTAAAGCCTGACCTATTTGCTCCCTGATATAATTTATGGTGGTTAAGGAGAAGTCCTCCGACTCCGTATTTGACGAATTGAGCGCGTTCAAGGCACGTTATCTCCCTGTCCCCGTGCCCACTTCTCACAGCGGACCAAACCACGAGCTGGTTTGAACGCTGTCCTGAGGAAAGGATGAAAAGCGTCCCGGACAACCCAACCCACTCGGTTTTCAAAAGCGGTTGCTAGACAATGCCGGTAACTCCAGAGGGCACTGAAGAGAGAAATCCGCCACTATCCTCCTGCGGCAGGAGCATCCGCAGATCCTTAGAGTGCCGTTCCCCTCAAAACTTCAATGCACATGGGGGTCACGGCCTCAGTCCCCACAATCCAAGAGGCAGAGAGCGCGCTGACAGTGGCTGGATTCCCCAGAGAAACGCGAGTCCCGGGAAGCAGCTTTCTGACTGCCCTTTTTGCAGCCAGGTTGCGGGCGTGCTGCGGGCCTCGCCACGGGGTTCTTCTCTCCACACCCCAAGATCTCGCTAGATGGCCTCTGGGAGGAGGACCCAGAGCGGGGCCAAGAAACCCACGGAACCGCCGACTACGACTGGGTGTCTGTCACCAGCCCCGCCGGCAGCCCAGACCCAGGGAGTCCAGCCGGAGGATTCGAGATAAAAGGCCTAGGAGCGTCCGGCGGACGTAAAGGGTTTCAGTCCACACACACCCGGGCTCCGGGCCGAGACTCACCAGCCTCTGAGCCGGCCATGTCACGGAGGCAGGTCGCTGCCGGACTTCCAGCTGGGCGCGAGGTGGACGGCGTCCGGGAAGGGCCGCACAGCGCAGACGCAACGCCGAGGTGGGGGGAGAACGAAACGAAAGGGCAGGGGGTGAAAGAGGGAGGGACGTTAAAACGGCTTCTTGCTGCTGATTGGTCATCACGGGAGGACTTCCTTTCGCAGCACGCGCCCAGGCGGCGGTTTGTGGGCTCTAGGTACCATCCTCCGCGGGCAAGATCCCGCTGAGGGATTCTCAGGTGGGTGGGTTTGACAGGCCGGGTCACCCAGCGGCCCTGGCCGGTCTCCCGGGGGCATTAGTGCGGCACTTCCGGTGAGCTATTTCGTTTCGTATTCCTCCGCCGACGCCAAGTGGAGAAGTAGTGCGGCCCGCTTACCCGATGGGCGGGAGCAGTCACGTGACAATGTCAGGCTCCGCCTTCCCGTCTCACTTGGTTAGGGGCGTGAAGGCTCTTTGGAGACGTAAACATCTCCAAGTGGGCTGAGTGGGTTGGTCTGTGCTGGCCATTTTGTCGGCAGGGCTAGACCTGGAAAAGGGCGGGGTGGCTTCCTTGAGGTGTGGAAAGACGAGAAAAAGGTGAAGAACAAAGAGTAGGCTAAGGCGTCTCAGTGCGGGTGGGCCCAGCCGTGAAAGGGGCCCCAAACCGGCGACTCTGAGGGAAGCGGGGGGTGGGGGTGGGGCGAGAACATGGCGGATCCCGGAACGCCGGCGGGCGTTGCGCCCTCTGCGCAGGGGCGGGGTGATTAGGTCATAGAGCGGCTCCCAGCATTCTCTGCGGCGGAGGAGGCGGTCCAGGCTATAAAACCGGCTGCCGGGACGCGGCCGGCACCTCATTCATTTCCACCGGTCTCTTGTCGAGCAGCTCCGGCCCCTGTCATCGCCGCCCCGCTGCCGCTGCCGCCCCCGCAAGGCTTTGCCATCGCCAAAGCCACCTGCAGCGACTCGTCGCACCCGATTCTCTTTACTTCGTTCCCCGCCAACCGCAACCATTGACGCCATGTCGGGTTATTCGAGTGACCGAGACCGCGGCCGGGATCGAGGGTGAGTGTGGGAACGGACTTGTCAGGCCCGGCAGTGGGGGATGGGAGGCCGATGAAGGAGGCGGCGGGCGGGGGCGACGGACAGTCGGCTTTTTCCGCCTATATTTAGCCTTTACGAATCGAAGGCTTGCGCCATTTTGATATTTGTCCGGAACTGACAGAGGGATGTTTCCCTGTTAACGGTCCTCAAGCTCGCCTTTTGTTGGTGGGGGGGATGGGGGAGGCGCCGAAGCCCCCACCCCCGCCCCCGGCGACTGAGCAGCTGTTGGGGAGAATTCGGGGGAGTGTATTTCAATGGTTGGAAAGCGCGACGCTTTCAGGAGAACGAAGTCGCCGCTGTTCGGTGCATCTTTTCGGGAAGTGTTGTAGGGGCCCCGGGAGTTCTGTGGTAGTCGAAGGGGTCGCCTCACGAGCCATTGATGGCGCGGGAGCAGGAGGGCGGCCGGCACCGCGGGAATCGGCCATGTGGCTGAGCCGCGGGTACAAAATGCCGGCGTCGGACATGGCGGCGGCGCCTTTGTTACCCCGCCCGGCGGAGGAGCTCAAAATGGCAGCGTCGAGAAAATGTGGCGCAGAGAGAAATGCGAGACAAAGGGGGAAGCGCCGCCCCAGCGGGAACGCCGCCCGGTCCGGGACTCCTCCCCCGGTAGTTGCCAGCTCCTCCTCCTCTTTTTCTTTGCGTTATATAATTTTGCTATCTTGATGTGGAGCCCTCCGGGGGGATCCCCCCAATTCGATGGGCTTGCATAAATGTCTCGGAGACCACCGTCCTTGTTCTGTTCTCGTGGGTGCTGTCCCATTATTCCTTAAAACCAAAGCTGCTTGGCTTGGAAAGAGCTGATAATAACATTGCTGTTAAGCACCTCCCTTGTATTGTCTCTCTCCCAGACATTTAATGCCTAAGCTCACGGGAAAGACTAGGAGCCACAAGCTGTTGTCTATCCTTGTAATCTGAACTTGGGGCGTTTGGGCAGCCAATTTCCGACCTGATAAATCCCGGGCTGTTGATTTGGCTTCAGTACTCTGTATTTGGGACAACGGAAAGTGAGAGAGATGGTGCTAATTGTGGCTTTTGAGAGCATGACCCATCACTAAGGACAGTGCTAAGTCTTAAACCTCAAAGTATCTGTACTGTGTGTCAAGGGACAATAAATAGTCTGTATGTAAACGTCTTCGTAGGTAGTTGAAAATATAACTTGCTTGTTTTAATTTCAGGTTTGGTGCACCTCGATTTGGGGGAAGTAGGGCAGGGCCCCTATCTGGAAAGAAGTTTGGAAACCCTGGGGAGAAACTAGTCAAAAAGAAGTGGAATCTTGATGAGCTGCCCAAATTTGAGAAGAATTTTTATCAAGAACACCCTGATTTGGCTAGGCGCACAGCAGTGAGTAATTTCACAGGGCTTCCTTGGGCTGTAACTCAACAGTGACTTTTAGTAAACAGAAATTTGAACAGAGGCCTTGGAAATAACTGAACTTAGGGAAACTCATATTTTCTGATAGTCGAGGAAGAGGATGTGCTTTGGCAAGTGGTATCTTTGAATTTTTCTATTTAGAGTGGTTAAATATAACTACAATCGTTGGATCTTGTGCTCTGTAGGTTTTCTATATGTGGTTATAGATTTTAAATGGCCCGTTAAAGTTGCTAATCCTTGATAAACTTAAGGCCTCTGTCTGCATATTAGTGAAGGTTGTTATGGTACTTAGTAGGTTATTACAATTTGTTTTATAGCAAGAGGTGGAGACATACAGAAGGAGTAAGGAAATTACGGTTAGAGGTCACAACTGCCCAAAGCCAGTTCTGAATTTTTATGAAGCAAACTTCCCTGGTAAGTGCTAGTTTAGAGCACTCACCCCCCCCCCTTTATTAATTTCACCCTTTTTCTTAGCTTCACTAAATTTACTGAATTACTGTTGCTAATTACAGCAAATGTAATGGATGTGATTGCAAGACAGAATTTTACTGAACCCACTGCAATTCAAGCTCAGGGATGGCCCGTTGCTCTAAGTGGATTGGATATGGTTGGAGTAGCACAGACTGGATCCGGGAAAACATTGTCTGTAAGTGTGAGAGAATTTTTGGAGTTTTAATATGTGATTATGTTAGAGAAAATGGATTAGTGATATAAGGAAATTAGAAGCTTTTTAATTTAACTTTTGTTTTGTTCCCCCACCCCAAATAGTATTTGCTGCCTGCTATCGTCCATATCAATCATCAGCCATTCCTAGAGAGAGGTGATGGGCCTATTGTAAGTATATATGTGTGTATTTTTTCTTAATTTTTGTGTGAGTACAATAAAGAGAGTTACAGAATATATAGCAAAACCAATTCTGGTGGTTTCACATAGAGACATCAGTTGTGTTATGTAATTTAACTGGAGACAAAGTTGCCTTGATCATCCTGGAATATTGGATAGCAAAATCCATTACCTGCTGAAGTAATGGCAGCCCCAGTGGCGCAGCGGTTTAGCGCAGCCTGCAGCCCAGGGCAAGATCCTGGAGACCCTGGATCGAGTCCCATGTCAGGCTCCCTGCATGGAGCCTGCTTCTCCCTCCGCCTCTCTCTTTCTGTGTCTCTATGGATAAATAAATAAAAATCTTAAAAAAAAAAAAAAAAAGAGATACCTGTTGAAGTAATGCCAGTAAATGCCCGTAAGTTTAAACTAGGATCCAGGACTCTGCAAAAACCTATTCCACTTTGTTTCTTTTAGTGCTTGGTGCTGGCACCAACTCGGGAACTGGCCCAACAGGTACAGCAAGTCGCTGCTGAATACTGTAGAGCATGTCGATTGAAGTCCACTTGCATCTATGGTGGTGCTCCCAAGGGACCACAGATTCGTGATTTGGAGAGAGGCACGTAACAAAAAATCCTTTTTCTTGTTTTTGTTGGTGTTAGAAATTCTAGATGTTACGGTTATATTTATATTTATATTTTTAACTGAAGGTGTGGAAATCTGTATTGCAACACCTGGAAGACTGATTGATTTTTTAGAGTGTGGGAAAACCAATCTGAGAAGAACCACCTACCTTGTCCTTGATGAAGCAGATAGAATGCTTGATATGGGCTTTGAACCCCAAATAAGGAAGATTGTGGATCAGATAAGAGTAAGTACCCCTAAAAATGTTTTATTTTGAAACATGGCTCTAAACTTATTTAGAATGCAATGCTTTTTTAAAATCCAACATTCTTTAGCCTGATAGGCAAACCCTAATGTGGAGTGCAACTTGGCCAAAAGAAGTAAGACAGCTTGCTGAAGATTTCCTGAAAGACTACATTCATATAAACATTGGTGCACTGGAACTGAGTGCAAATCACAACATTCTTCAGATTGTGGATGTATGTCATGACGTAGAAAAAGATGAAAAGTAAGTTTTTTATAGAACTAAAAGTTCAGTGTACAAATTTAGAAGTTAAGAAACTTACATAGGGTAGAATGTGAACGTGTTCTTTTAAAATCCTGTCAATCTTAGCAATGTTTCCTTCATTCACAAAATTGGTTATCTGGTAACATTTCTTTTAGGAGAGGAACCTGTTTTGTGGTTTAAGGACCAAAGGTAGAATTGCTTGATAAGTGTTCAAGCAGGTGTTTTTTTATTCACAGCCATGTAAATTGAAGATAGTTCTTGAGTGACCATAAATGTGTGGCTATAATCACGGACTTCTTTTAAAATTCACTGTTTTTTTCCCTGCAAGACTTATTCGTCTAATGGAAGAGATCATGAGTGAGAAGGAGAATAAAACCATTGTTTTTGTTGAAACCAAAAGAAGATGTGATGAGCTTACTAGAAAAATGAGGAGAGACGGGTATGTGAGTTTTTTCCATTAAAGCAAGTATATGAGAGCTGAATTTAAGGGAAGGGGCAAGTGGATTTGAATGTCATAGATAAGTTTACCTGGTGTAAATAAAACTGCATGGGTTAGGTGAAGTTAAAGAAATTAGTGACTAGATAGGCAGTAAAGTAAAACCTATCAGGCTTTAAATGCAAAGCCTACTGACAAAATTTTTCTTGAATGTAGGTGGCCCGCCATGGGTATCCATGGTGACAAGAGTCAACAGGAACGTGACTGGGTTCTAAATGGTAAGTCAGATGAAAATTTTTTTCACTCAGAACCTGGAGTTCTCAGATTATTGATGATCATTTCTTTTTCACAGAATTCAAACATGGAAAAGCTCCTATTCTGATTGCTACAGATGTGGCCTCCAGAGGGCTAGGTTAGTAAAAACTCGAATTCGTGGCTTGGTTTCCCAGAAGATCTCCATATAATTTTTTTAAAGAAAGTTTATTGCTTTCTTTAACCTCTGCATTTTTTCTAAGTTTTTTTCATATAAAGGTGCAGTCTTTGTGGCAAGGCCTAGGCATGACAATCGGAGGACTCGAGGGGGATGGAGGACTAGTGATCGGCTGGCTGCTTCCAGTCGATTAGAGAGGTGAAAAGCTGAAAGTGTGCCAGTAATCTTCAAAAGGCAGAACATACCACCTCTGCCCCGTAAACTGTTCTCTCCGGGGGAAAAAAATGGAAGTTATCCTCACAGTTCACTGCCGTGGTATTTCTTCTGTCCCATGCTTTGCATGACTGCCATGGTACAGCATTGTTTCAAACTGTTTACTGTGATCTGTGGGTCTTTGAGTTTCAGTGAGTTTGCTGAAATGTTGAAGAAATATTTCCAAACTTCAATGTTCAATGAAATTTTTGTTCAAGTTTGAAATGGAGAGAGCAGCTTTAAAAGGTACTAAGCCTTTTACAAATTGGTGAGTACTGGCACATGAGATCTAGAGCAGGAGCAACTTCTCACACTTATTAGTCAGTGGGAAAAGAAAGCAGTGCTTTGAAAGTTCCTCCCTCACCTACACAGTAGTCGTCATGTCGAGACCTGCCAGAGAGAGACACATTCTCAAGTGAATCCTGGCTTCTTGGAAGCGCTTGCCTAGACGAGACACAGTGCATAAAAACAACTTTTGGGGGACAGGTATGTTTTTCTTGCAGCTGCGGTTGTAAGGTCTTGGCAAGACAAGCAGTGTGGCCAGAATTTTGAACTTCTGATGAGTGTGTAATGTAAAGGACCATGTACATTTTTGTTTAAAGGTCCTCAAAATGAGCACATGAAGAGGTTGCTGTGAACCTTTAAGTGGCCCTACTGCGCAGAAGCATTCAGATGTCACTTGATGATCTGTAAGGGGACTTGCTGGTTTGGGAGTATGTTAGAGAATACACGTCCTTTTGATAGGTTCTCTGTCATTGGGTGGGCAATGAGACAGGTAGATGGTGTGTGCTTTTTTTTTTTTTCCTTCCAACCTCAATGGTATTCCTACAGGGAATGGATAACCATTTTAACTGTATTTTTTGCAGCCCGTACCTTCTTGGGAATACAATTGTCTAACTTTTTATTTTTGGTCTGGCTGTTGTGGTGTGCAAAACTCCGTACATTGCTATTTTGCCACACTGCAACACCTTACAGATGTGGAAGATGTGAAATTTGTCATCAATTATGACTACCCTAACTCCTCAGAGGATTATATTCATCGAATTGGAAGAACTGCTCGCAGTACCAAAACAGGCACAGCATACACTTTCTTTACACCTAATAACATAAAGCAAGTGAGCGACCTTATCTCTGTGCTTCGTGAAGCTAATCAAGCAATTAATCCCAAGTTGCTTCAGTTGGTCGAAGACAGAGGTTCAGGTAAGACTAACCTTCATTAAGAAATGTTGGTGATTTGGGGTCACATGATTGTCTGCAAATCCATTAAATGGGATTGGCGGGTGAGTAAAATCTTCATATGAAACTGAGAAAACACTTTAAACTTTGAATAGAGCTTCTTCCTAATTTCTTCTGTACTAGTAATGATTTGTGCTGTGGAAATAATCAGCTTGCAATTCTTTTTTTTTTGACAGGTCGTTCCAGGGGTAGAGGAGGCATGAAGGATGACCGTCGGGACAGATACTCTGCGGGCAAAAGGGGTGGTTTTAATACCTTTAGAGACAGGGAAAATTATGACAGAGGTTACTCTAGTCTGCTTAAGAGAGATTTTGGGGCAAAAACTCAGAATGGTGTTTACAGTGCTGCAAATTACACCAATGGGAGCTTTGGAAGTAATTTTGTGTCTGCTGGTATACAGACCAGTTTTAGGACTGGTAATCCAACAGGGACTTACCAGAATGGTTATGATAGCACTCAGCAATATGGAAGTAATGTTCCCAATATGCACAATGGTATGAACCAACAGGCATATGCATATCCTGCTACTGCAGCTGCGCCTATGATTGGTTATCCAATGCCAACAGGATATTCTCAATAAGACTTTAGAAGTATATGTAAATGTCTGTTTTTCATAATTGCTCTTTATATTGTGTGTTATCAGACAAGATAGTTATTTAAGAAACATGGGAAATGCAGAAATGACTGCAGTGCAGCAGTAATTATGGTGCACTTTTTCGCTATTTAAGTTGGATATTTCTCTACATTCCTGAAACAATTTTTAGGTTTTTTTTGTACTAGAAAATGCAGGCAGTGTTTTCACAAAAGTAAATGTACAGTGATTTGAAATACAATAAATGAAGGCAACGCATGGCCTTCCAATAAAAAATATTTGAAGACTGAATTAAGTGGAAATTGTACTTTATTTTACATCTATAATGTCATGTAAAACTTTGCTTAGATGGTCTGGTTTGTTTTTTTTTTTTTTTTTTTTTTTAAAACCATAAAAACTAAATTGACTGCTCCTTTCTATGATTTAGGTTTGGGAAGTGGGGAGAACAGAAGGCCCTTCTTAAAAATGATCTATTTATATTGCAAGAATTAAATGAGATTAAGTAAATTTACAATTGTAGGCTAAGTTGTATTAAGGCTTTCTGCCAGTACCTCATCAGGTGAGTCATTTTAATAGCCTATTTATTAGCAGAATGGGGAAGTGAGATTAAAATAGGACATAATCAACTGTATAGCCCCACCCTCAAACTGCTTAGTGTGAGAACAACGTGGATGACTATTTCTTTGCAAAATTTTATTTGAAAAGCTCCAAATAACTTGATTTTTCAGAATAGTTTATAGTCTTGCTCTTGGCTCTAATGTGAATTAGCAAAATGGTGAACAAAGCTAAGACTTTAAATTTATATAGATTGTAGTCTTCAGGCTCTTGGGACATTTAACTGTAGTTGACACTGGGAATCATGAATGTCTTTACCATAATTCAGGGAACTCTAGAGGAGTTTAAAAACTGGAGGGTCTATTCATATTCAAACAAAACCCCGTGAAAGTAAATGAATGATGAACCAAGAGGAAGCAACATAACCAAAAGCACAGTGACTTGTACAAGTCGTCTTAGGTCAACATGGGTTTTTATTGCTAGAAAGGTCAGGGGACGATGGATTATTTTAGATTTAACTTTGGCTCACCGATCTTTCTAACACTTCATTTCAATAATGACTAGAAATAGGTCTGAATGTCTTCCCAGAGAGTCTGGTATATATGTTCCTTTTTGTCAGGAGAGGAGAGGTCTTTATGAGACTTCATTTAAATTCTGATTACTAAACAGGCTTTAATTGGTGTCAATGCCTTATCTCTAAAATGTAAAATCTTACTAGAGTTTGCTTGGGGTTGGGGGACAGGGGAAGTGGTATTTTTAGGACTAATACATTGAAAACTGATTCAGCCTCTAGTGACTGAAAAGTTTTCAATAGCATGGTTAGTCAAATTCATGACTTATAAGAAGTTTTTGGGGTAGGTTGGAGTATTTATTACATATTTTACTGTTTAATGTCTAACGGCCTTTTAATTTGTAAACACTTATTGAAATGATTGTGGGGCTGTGGAAAACATTTACCTATTTACCTTTGAAGTAAGTTTTAAGACAGTCCACTTTTTAGCATGTGTGTTGTGTCCAGCCTGTGGTTGTCTGAACTAATAAATGTGATTTTTCTCCCCATTCTCGCTTTTATTTATTTGTGTATAGGCCTCTTCCCTGGTGTGTTTCCTGATTGGAAAACACGATGATAGAGTCCAGCTTTTAATAGAATTTAAGTAGAGCTTTAAATAGAAATTTTTAACAAAATTGTTTCCCAGCAATACTGAATTTTTAAAAAAAGTTTCTGCACGTGTGCTTTTTCTGAGCCTGTCTTGTAACATACACGTGTAATGATAAATTTTAACTATGTCTGCTAGGCTGCATCTTCCTTTCTTTAACTGCCCTTTGTTACTTTAGTAGAATCCAGTAGCTTGTTTTCTCATCTGTGATAATCTTTAATGGTTACCCTAACTACACTTTAAGGGAAGCTAGAAGTAAGAATCCTGGGCTTTGGGAGCAACCGTTTTCTCTTGTGGGCTGTGCCACTTTTGGGCTATTTGGGCAATTCCTGAGGGCTCCAAGTGTGGGAAGGCAAAGAGATCGTAAGTGTGCCTGTTGAGGTAATCCTGGATCTGTCTTAATCACGTTCTGAATGTTTTAAAGGACTTGTAGAAAGGTTCTCTGGTAGAAGAGCTTGTCTTTAGAGCTGTCAGTCGGCCTCCACGTTCACCTGGAGGGCTGGGTTCCTCTATTCCGGGCGGGGGGTCGGGGGGTGGGTGCAGGCAGCACTGACCGGACTACCCCGCCACTACGGAAAGCCCATCCCCGTTTGCGGCCACACCTCCATCGGCGCTCCTGTGAGCCGACACCACAGCTGCAGCGTTTACAGAGAACTAAGGCCTGGGTCTCTAAACCATCATGAAGGGTGGAGATCGCCGAAGTGTGAAGCAAAAGTGACTCCTAGTACACAGCGTGATGATGAAAAGTAGGGGAGAATGACCTCTGCGGGTGCTAAAGACGGGAGGGGCCGGGCTTAAGGGAGGCAAGAAACGGTAGGGGGTCTGCGTCGGCCCCAGCGACTCGGCCGGCCCCCGGCGGCTTCAGCCGGAGCGCCGTGACGCGCTTCCGTGGGTGTGGCCGGCTGCGCTCACGCTCACTTCCGTCGCGCCTGCGCCGTTGGCCGCCGGCCTCACGTTTGCGGCGGTTTGCCGGGATGAACCAGCTAAGAGGAGGCCGCTGTTGAAGCCCGCGGACGATGCGTTCTGGTGCGGCGGTCAGGGCCTGCCGGAAAGTCTGCAGGTGCCTGTTGTCTGGGTTTGGGGGTCGAGTGGGCGGAGGGCCGCCCGAGCTGTCGGTGGAAGGGAGCCGCTCCCTCGGAGCGCCCCTGAGGTCGCACGCAGAGCCGCCCGGGGGGAGCGAGCCGCCCGAAGCCCCCGAGTCCGGTGAGGGGAGCCAGGAGCTGGTAGAGATCTGTCGGAGAAGGCATTTCTTCAGCGGCAGCAAGCGGCAGCTTAGCCAACATTCTCTTCTGAACGGGTGCCACTCCGGCTTGGGCCCCTTGGGCCTGGAGTTGCGGAAGAACTTGGCAGCAGAATGGTGGTCCTCGGTGGTGGTGGTCAGGGAGCAGGTCTTCCCGGTGGATGCCCTCCATCACGAGCTTGGCCCTACGCTGCCCGGGGACAGTGCCTTCAGGTTAGTTTCAGCAGAAACTCTACGCGAAATCTTGCAAGACAAAGAGCTGAGTAAGGAACAGCTAGTAGCATTTCTTGAGAACTTATTAAAAACTTCTGGGAAACTACGGGAGAACCTTCTTCACGGTATGCTACAAAATTCATGCTTTTCATGCTTCAAAATTGATGGGGTGGAAAGGCAGTCTTGGAGATTTCGCGATTTGCAACTGGCCCTCTATTCACGTGGAAAGGCAATTATCGGGTCTCCTCTTTGAAGTAGTTGTGTATATTGATAGTGTTTCTCCCGGGGAGAAAACTGGCCTATGGAATAGCTACAGTTTCTTAAACTATCTGGCTGAAAGACCAGGTGATGGTCTCAATTTTATGGGGCAACCCTAGAGTTCAATTGAGCAGCCCTAGAATTAGCGGTAAATTAAGTCCCTTGAATCATTTGTTCGTCATTACCAAAGTGTTTGTAAATACTTCCACAGTTATTCTTTAATTTTACACACAACAGACTTATCAAGAGCTCGTTTTTCTAGAGCAAAATAAATCAGCCTTTCCCAGTTTTTTCCTACAGAAAACCGATTTACACTCTGTTTGAAGAGCCCTTTGAGTGGTATTTGAGTTGACTAAAATAATAGGACTAATCAAGCTTTGTAACTGATTCTTGAGTAAATACACAGAAATTTGTGGGGTACCATTTGCCTCTAAAGTTTATTTTGTAATCTCTGCCCTCAGCGTGGGCCTGGAACTCACAACCCTGAGATCAAGAGCTGCTTGCTGTACCTGACTGAGCCAGCCAGGCGCCCCCACCATTTATTTGCCTTTAGTCAAATAGAACATGATTGCAGAGATTTGGCGCGAGGGGGGTGGGCGGCGGTGGAGATTCAAGTTCTTTACAAGACAGACTTGCTGCCACAGCATCTCATCTTTGCAAAATGCTATCCTTACTATATTTTAACTAAGTGGCACTACCAAGTAATTTATCCAATGTCCATGGTTCTCTGAAAATTAGTACCCACATTATAGCTTTTTAAAGACTTCCTTAATAAGATACAGCAAACTAAAGCAAACTGGTGAATATTTGTGAGTTTTGATTTGTACTACTTCAATTATTCCATAATGTCTGTATTTTGGGCAAGTTAAGTCACTGCTTGTTACCATGTCTAAAGCAAATCAATCTTTTCCCTATTAGGAAGATGAAATTTAGCTTGCTTAGATATCCATTCATCAAAACATCTATTGATAACACCAGACGTTTTCTTTCCTTTCAGAAATGTTAAAACCACTTATTTTGCAGAATTCTTTAGTTGACTATAGTGTTTTTAGCTTAGAGTTACCCAATTTGCCACTTTTTCCTATTCCCAGACTCCTTGCTCTTTTTATTTCATGCCTGAACTACTTTGGTAGCCTCTACTTATGAATAGTTGTTTAAAAATCTTAGTCATTATATTTCCAGATATTGTTATTGCTCCATTCTCTCCTGTCCTTCTGTGACAAATTACATGTTAGACCTTTCACTCATCTTGTCAACTTTTTTTTAAATTTTTTAACTTTTTTAATTTTTATTTATTATTTTTTGTCATCAACTTTCCTGAACACAATCACATTTTTCCTAAAGTCTGCATCTAATAACTCAGATATTTCTGTTTCTACTGTTTGTTTTTCTCTGGACCTTTGGTCCTTTGGACTTTTCTCCTGATAGTCTGTGTAATTTGTGTATAAATTGTAGAGGTAAATTGAGCTTCTAGGTGATGTTTCCTTCTTTCTGGGAGGAATTACTTTGCTTTTAGCAGGCAGCCAGAGTGGGAGCATATCTTTTTTTAAAAATATATTTATTTTTTTGAGAACGCACACACAAACGGGGAGGGGCAGAAGGAAAAAGACAAGCAAACTCCCTGATGATCTGGGAGCCAGATTCAGGATTTGATCCCAGGACTCTGAGATTGTGACCTGAGCTGAAGTCAGACACTTAACCGACTGAGCCACCCAGGTGCCCCATAGAGTGTGAGCATATTTTATTAATACAATCTGGGATTAAATTTATTGGAGATTAGTCTTCAGTGTTTTCATCGCTTCTACAAGTGTAGCCCTTGAGTGTCCCTAGTGAAAGACTGGGGTGTTTACCAGAGCCACCCCTCCTTGAGGAGCTAGGAACTACAGTTTTTGTACTTCCCAGTCCCCTAAGATGTCAGGAAGCTTTGCTCAGCATTTTCAACTTCTCAGCTCTGGTACTTGAGAATTAGAAAAACACTAAATGTTGGGTTCACCTCTCTGCTCCTCCCTTCTCTCCATGTTTTGGACCTTCAAGTCCTCACTGCCTTGATAGCTTAGTCTCTAAGCAGGTGTTTTTTTTTTTTTTTGTTTTTTTTTTTTAAGTTTCTTGACCAGCTTTTCTTATCTTTCTGATCTATACTTATTACCAGAAGTGGAAATCTCAAGTAACTTAAACACAGTGCTGTCATTTAGTGGGATATAATTCAAGTTCATAAAGAACTAAGATTTAAATTTAAGATTAAAGAACTTAGATTTATTCCAAATAGAAATGTTGGAATTATAATTCTGAAGCTATTTCCTATGTTATAGGATAAAGCAAATAGATGAATAATGTTATTAGGAACCAAGATTTTTCACTGTAAGAAAAAAAGAGATATAAAAATAAGATAAGGATAAACTTTGTAATGTTAAATTTCAATCAGCAATATCAGTATGACCTCATATTTTAAAAAATATTATTTCTTAACTTTCTTCATTGAAAGGGCCTAGAAGTAATGACACTCAATAGAAGTGAACACACTTAGTACACAGTTTTTGATTTCTAAAATGAACCAGTGCTTGGAGAAATGTCTCATCCCAGGTCTGGGGCATGGAAGTACAAGGTGAGTTTGGGACATTTTATGGTGCTAGAAAGCAAAGAATTACTTGAAGACTAGCTGGGTCATGTCAAAAGGACGCAGATGCTGGCTTGAAGAAGACTCCCACTGGCTAAATTTGAGACAGACTGAATATTAAATATTAATGGTAATGGATCTTAACACATTAAAAAAAATTATAGTGTCAAAAAAATAATTAGTTGAGCTTCTGGTAGGGGAAGGAGGTGGAGAAAGTTTATATTTTTACAGAAGCTACATAATAAATGTAGAAGGAACACAGAAAAATCACCGTTTTATGATTTTGTAATGTCCAGTATAATAATTGATTCAAGCAGGAACATCAGTGGATTCTAAAATGTTTGATGGAAGATTGTTGAGCAGGATATTGTTGGGGAATGGATATTTGCTACCTAACCAGGTAATCAAATTTGATTTCATTAATATGGGATAATTTGATATTAGATTCTTCCTGTTAAAATACAAGAAGACATGTACATCAACTATGTAGCATTTATTTCTGCTAAAAATGATTTACCCAAATCAATGAAACAATCAGCTAAATCTTGACTATGACTGGTCTGGACTCAAAAGTCCATTTCAGGGACGCCTGGGTGGCTCATCGGTTGAGCATCTGCCTTTGGCTCAGGGCATGATCTGGGTTGGGGGATTGAGTCCTGCATCAGGCTCCCTGCGAGGAGCCTGCTTCTCCATCTGTCTGTCTCTCTACCTCTCTCTGTGTCTCTCATGAGTAAATAAATAAATAAAATCTTCTTAGGGCATGATCTGGGTTGGGGGATTGAGTCCTGCATCAGGCTCCCTGCGAGGAGCCTGCTTCTCCATCTGTCTGTCTCTCTACTTATCTCTGTGTCTCTCATGAGTAAATAAATAAATAAAATCTTTTTAAAAAGCCAACATTTCATTAAAAACAAAGTTAGAAAAGGAAGGAGTAAGGGAAAATGTTCCAGGTTAAAAGAGATTAAAAAGGCCCAATCAAAATGCAGAGCAGGAGGCTTAATTAGGGAAAAAGAGAATAGCAATAAACGGCATTTTGAGTGACAATTGGAGAAAATAGAATATTGACCATATGGTAGATGAAATTATGGTATTATGATTAGTTTTATGGTGTAATAATGATATACAGAGAATAACTTTAGACATACTGAAATGTTTTGGGATAAACAAGAAAATGTGGCAGAGTGTTGACAATTGGTGAATCTAGCTGAAGAGTTTATTGTGTTTATTTACACTGTTGTACTATCAACTTTCTCATAGATTTGAAAAATTAAGAAGTTGGAGGAAGGGCAGCCTGGGTGGCTCAGCGGTTTAGTGCTGCCTTCAGCCCAGGGCATGATCCTGGAGACCTGGGATCAAGTCCCATGTTGAGCTCCCTTCATGGAGCCTGCTTCTCCCTCTGCATGTGTCTCTGCCTGCCTCTCTCTTTCTCTCTCTCTCTCTCTCTCTCTCTCTGTCTCTTATAAATAAATAAATAAAATCTTAAAAAAAAAAGAAGTTGGGGGGAAACTCAGTAGTAATCAATATCTGCCTTAATAGTTCCATGCTACTTGTACTGCTGTGTTAGTGTTATTATTAATTTGTTTATAAACTGACCCTTATGACTTGGGTATATAGAATAGATTTATACAATAACAAATTTATCTTTTGACAGGTGCTTTGGAGCACTATGTTAGTTGCCTGGATCTGGTAAACAAGAGGCTACCTTACGGCCTTGCTCAGATTGGAGTATGTTTTCATCCTGTTTCTGATACTAAGCAGACACCTGATGGTGTTAAAAGGTACAAAAATTGGCAGATAACTTGATCTTGTATTTAAGTAATCAAGAACCAGTCACTTTCACTTTGGGATAGGTTATATAATCTTCAAGTAAGTAACAGTCTGATCTTTCTGATATCCAAAGAATCGGTGAGAAGACTGAGGCTTC
This sequence comes from Nyctereutes procyonoides, assembly GCF_905146905.1. Lineage (NCBI taxonomy): Eukaryota > Metazoa > Chordata > Mammalia > Carnivora > Canidae > Nyctereutes > Nyctereutes procyonoides. The sequence continues at coordinate 46,722,893 of NW_026575020.1, read as the reverse complement.
ACTGGTTTGGTTTACTTCAGCAAGAACTGCAGGCCAGTGGCTTGATTTCTGGTTACGTCATCGACTCCTGTGGTGGAGAAAGGTACCTTTAATTTAATAATTAATAGGTAAAATGTCTTAGTGTGACAGAGATAATACTTTCTATAATAAAATGAAATTTTATTTGATGTCATTATTTTTTTGTAAGAGGCAGTTCTAACAAATCAGTTAACACACATAAAAGCCTCTTTGTAATAATTTTCATTGTTTCATATAAAAAGTTACTTTAGTAAAGATAATCTGTTGATGTCACTCTGCTCAGAAGCTTTTGTTGATAAGCCTTTGCATTTGAGATACCCTCACCTGGCATTCCTGGCTGGTGTGGAGTTTGACCCTTGCACACCCTTACAGCTTCAGCTTTTGCTCCCTGCCTCCACGAACTCTGTATATTCATCAAAATGGTTCTGTGATTTATCATCAAGTGTTAGTACATGCTGAAGAGGAAAGAGTAGGCATTTGTGGCTCACCATTGTCTTACCTTTCTCCAATTCTTAAAATCCCCAAATGCCCACTTCAACTAAGTGGAATAATTACAAATAATCACACTCTTCACAGAGGACAATAATGATGAGTATACACTTTCCTCTCTGTCCATTTAGTTTATGGTCACCTTCCACTCTTATTAACTGACCACAAAAAGGCTAAATCACACCAACAGTTTTTCTCTGTAGGTCTTTCAGACTAAAAACAGTATTTTTAGCAATGTATTCACTCATATTTAACTGAACTTCATAATTTTTATTTGGGACCTAACCGGTTTCATTGAGTTGCCGCATAAAAAGTCTTTGGCAACTTTTTAACTTTTATTTTAATAAACTAATAAACTTTCTTTTCCAGTTTGCTGTGAGTCCATCTAACTTCAGCAGCAGCGATTGTCAGGATGAAGAGGGACGAAAAGGAAACCAGCTTTACTACAATTTCCCCTGGGGAAAGGAGCCAATAGAGACCCTATGGAATCTAGGAGACCATGAACTTTTACACATGTATCCTGGAAATGAGTCTCAATTACACGTATGTTTTGCCTTGAGCTCCTGCATATCCTTTACCCAGATTCTCTGATCATTTATGAAACCATTTGAGAACAAGTTGCAAACACGGAGCCCCATGACCTCCCCATGACCTCTTAAAAGTGCAGTATGTATTTTTGAGGTGCAAGGACACTCACCTACATAACCACAACACAGCCGTCAAAATCGAGAATGTACTAATAATCCATTATTATCATCTAATCATGTAATTCTTTAGATGTGACCAATTATCCTAATAAGGCCCTTTGATAGGTCCAGTATCCAATTTAGGATTTCATGCAGTTGTCATGTCTCTTTAGTCTCCTTCAACTGAACAATTCCTTTAATCTTGGTCTTTCATGACTTTGGCATTTTTTTAATAAAATTTTATTTGTAACTAATCTCTACACCCAATATGAAGCTCAGACTTATAACCCTGAATTCAAGAGTCACATGCTCTACAGACTGACCCAGCCAGACATCCTATATGACCTTGACATTTTTAAAGGATAGAGGCTTTTGTAGTTACTTTGTAGAGTGTCCCTCAGTTTGAGTTTCTGCCGTATTTCCTTGTGATTTATGTATTTTTTCCCAAGAATACCACAGAAAGGTGCTGTTGTCTTCTCAGTGCATCATATCACAAGGCATATGATACTAAATTTGTTACTGGTGATGTTAACTTTTATCTTCTGGTTATGATAGTGCTGCCAGGTTTCTCCAACATAAAGCTGACAGTTTTGTACTTATTAATTAGTGAGTAATTAATAAGTCTCTTGTGGGCAGATACATTTTGACCTACCAGTTGCAGCATACATTGCTGATTCTTGTGCAAATCAGTGATTATTATGAGAGTTGCCAAATGATGTCATTTTTTAAATTATTATTAATTTTATTTTATTTTTTTAAGATGTATTTATTTATTCATGGAGACAGAGAAAGAAAGGCAGAGACATAGGCAGAGGGAGAAGCAGGCTCTTTGCAGGAGCCCAATGCGGGACTCGATCCTGGATCCTGGATCCTGGATCCTGGGATCGCGACCTGAGCTGAAGGCAGCCACCCAACCGCTGAGCCCCAGGCAGGTGTCCCACTTCATTATTTCTTTTGGATTTATTTATCAACAAATAAATATGGAATACTATGGGGTCAAGTTTTTTCCTCCTCTCTTTCTGTGTGCCCACAGATTCCTGTTTTTCTCAAAAGGTTATAATCTGTTACTAGCATTCTTTATTTTGATGCTAAAATTGTCCTGGACTTGGCCAGTGTCCTTTTGACATATCCTTCATTGTCTGAGTACTTCCTTACTTTTTGTAGCAACAAACTGTCCCAGGATCATCTTGTTTCTTGGCCCAGCTGTGGAATCAGCCATTTCTCTAAGGAACCTTAGTTGTTATTGGAGGAAAATGTATTTAAGATCTTAGATTTGAGGGGGATCCCTGGGTGGCTCAGCGGTTTAGCGCCAGCCTTCAACCCAGGATGTGATCCTGGAGTCCCAGGTTCCAATCCCCACATCAGGCTCCCTGCTTGGAGCCTGCTTCTCTCTCTGCACGTGTGTGTGTGTGTGTGTGTGTGTGTGTGTGTGTGTGTGTGTGTGTGTGTGTGTGTTTCCCATGAATAAATAAATAAAATCTTTAAAAAAAAAAAATCTTAGATTTTGGGACACCTGGGTGGCTCAGTGGTTGAGCATCTGCCTTTCACTTAGACCATGATCCTGGGGTCCTGGGATCAAGTTCCTCATCAGACTCCTCGCAGGGAGCCTACTTCTCCCCCTGCCTGTGTCTCTGCCTCTCTTTCTCTCTCTCTCTCTCTCTCTCTCTCTCTCTCTCTCTGTCTCTCATGAATAAATAAATTAAAAAAAAAAATCTTGAGATTTTGCTACTAGGTGTTCTTGTACATGGGTATCACTGCTTCTGAGCCCTAACTGTGGACACAGCTAGGAAATCTTTGGAGGCAATTATGTTACATATATGTTTACATACTGACTTCTGTATTTGTGTTTATATTTACCTATTATTAAAAACTAGGAGTTCATACCATTCTTCAAGTTCTAGTCTACTGCCACAGGGTTTATTCTAGCTTTTTATCTTTCCAAATTTACAATTCTTTCCTGTGACAGTGAGAAACCTGGCTCCCAGTATCCTCAGTGTATGTAACCAAACTCCCTACCATTCTTACACAAAGATCAGCCCTGATACACCCTTTGTCCCACCCACCAGACACTCTGGATAAGTGTTTGAACCAGGGGGAGGAAGGAAGAAAGACTAATTAGAGAACTTGACTTGGACATTCTGCTGCCCCCTCTCTTTATAGCCCCCCTCACTAGGTGCTCTGACCAGATCATAGAGAAGGGGGAATGTTAGAAAGCCTGGTCTTGAACCTCAGTATCCCCTTTACCAGTCCCACTGACCAAAAGTTTGGCTTTGGATCCACCCAGGTTGGATGTACTAGCCAGCTAACCAAAAACTCAGGCCTGACTAAAGGGAAGAAGTGCTTCATTTACTTCCTAAATAGAGTTTTCAAAAATTTAAATAGGTGATATAATTTTTTTAGAGGAGGAAGCTTGCCTTTTCATCCCACAGAGTACTGTGTAAATGGCTGTAATGTTTCTCAGGGTACCCCGTGGATGCAAAGTTTTAGAAACCATGTGGATGTATAGAATTGTGGCTGAGTCCTCTTTACTGACCCATTCTTGAGCAATTCCAGATTTGAATGTTTAGAGTTTCTGACTGGCCACAGGTGGAGTTTTATGTGCTACTTTGTGACTAATAGAGCCTTAGTGAAAAAAGGCACTTGAAACTTGAAAATGTAATAATGAAAACATAGTAGTTCTCACATAATTAGATTAATTTTAAATATAAATAAGACCATGAAAAATTTTAAAGTTATTTATGACTATTTTCCCATAACCCCAACACCATCACATTTCATTTTGGGTTATTCAGCTCATATGAAACTTGGTTATCTAGTCATTTTAGTTAAATAATCATCATAGTTAAAAGCCAATCAATCTTGTGACTAAGAATTTATTTTTTAAGCTCATTTATTTATTTTTAGTACTCTCTGCACCCAGTGTGGAGCTTGAACTCAGGATGCAGCAATGAAGAATCCCACACTCTTCTCACTGAGTCAGCCAGGCACCCTAATCTTATGAGTAGGAATTTAAAGATGATCTCTTTGTCCTGACTGTTATTAGTCTCTTATTTTGTTCATTATTGTGCTAACTTTCACTATCTCAATGAAAAGCTTTATTTTGCAGTTTTACTCCATTTAGTTGTTGCTTTTCCATTTCCATAGTTCTCAAAATTGTTCATTAGTTGACCAGGTTATAAAATAATAGAATTTCTGCCATTTAGTATACTTTTTTGAAAGGCTTCTTAGGCTGTTTTGTATTAGTTTTTAGTAAGTTTTACAGTTAATATCTAAATATATTCTTTATTTTTAGAGAATGGTGAAGCAGATCTGTAAAGTCTAAAGAACAGAGTTAGGATAGAAAGAAATTCATTCTGGATGGTATGAGAAATCAGATATTCTAGCTAAGAGGATTTGCCATTGGATACCTCGGCATCCTTGGATATCCAACATTCAAAGAATTAGAAAACAGTAGGGACACCTGGCTGGCTCAGTCTGTAGAGCATGCAACTCTTGATCTCAGAGTTGTGAGTTCAAGCCCCATGTTGGGTGTAGCTATTACTTAAAAATAAAATCTTAAAAATAAAAAACAAACGCCTGAATGGCTCAGTGGTTGAGCACCTGCCTTCAGCTAGGGTCATGATCCTGGGGTCCTGGAATTGAGTCCCACATCAGGCTCCATGCAGGGAGCCTGCTTCTCCCTCTGCCTGTGTCTCTGCCTCTCTCTCTCTCTCTCTCTCTCTCTCTCTGTGACTATCATAAATAAATTTTAAAAAAAAAAAGTAAAGTCTTCTTAATATTTCAATATTATTCAGGGTTTTTTTTTTTTTTTTATTCAGATGGCACCACAGAAGCTTGCAGTGCCTCAGTGTTATATTAAATATCAGTTCTATAGGGAAGCCTGGGTGGCTCAGGAGTTTAGCGCCTGCCTTCAGCCCAGGGCATGATCCCGGAGTCCTGGGATCAAGTCCCACATCAGGCTTCCTGCATAGAGCCTGCTTCTCCCTCTGCCTGTGTCTCTGTCTCTTTCTCTGTGTCTCTCATGAATTAAAAAAAAAAAAAAATCAGTTCTATAAATGTGTGAAAGACATCAAGTAATAAAGTTAGATAGAATCCCAGATTTCAGGAAATGTACTGCCTTTTTTAAAATTTAAAATTAGTTAATTAACTTACAGTGTATTATTAGTTTCAGAGGTAGAGTTTAGTGATTCATCAATTACACATAACACCCAGTGCTCATTACATCAAGTGCCATCCTTAATGCCCATCACCCAGTTACCGCCCCCCCATCCACCTCTCCTCCAGCAACCCTCAGTTTGTTTCTTATAGTTAAGAATCTCTCATGGTTTGTCTCCCTCTCTGATAGTGTCTTGTTTTAGGTGTACTGCCTTTTGAGGACAAATTTACATTAATCTATAGTACTATAGGTCATTAAAATGGGTTTAAAATGCCAATACATCTGTATTAATGAAGACTGTGGCTAATTAGTAGAAGCTGAGGATTAACATTTTTTTTAAGTATTAGAGAATTACAGATGGCAGTGATAATGGTAAAAGAAAAATGAAAGTAGAACTGTTTATATGCAAAACCTGTTAAATTTTTAGAATTGACATTGAAAAAAAATTCAACATGATTCTTCAGTTTAAAAGTCTCTATCAATCCCTGATTTATATCACGCATTATGGTATATTTTATATTCTTAATTATAACCTTAAAGTAAATACTCCAGATCTTTTTTTTTTTTTTTTTTTAGATTTTATTTATTTATTCATGAGAAACACAGAGAAGAGGCAGATACATAGGCAGAGGGAGGAGAAGCAGGCTACATGCAGGGAGCCCAACGCAGGACTCAATCTCAGAATTCCGGGATCCTGCCCTGAGCCGAAGGTAGACACTCCACCACTGAGCTACCCAGGCATCCCTCCAAACCAGATTTTTAATAGATGTTTGCTTATTATAAAAACTACATTTCCAGAGACTATACTCTAAATTCCTATCCCTAAGCATACTAATTTTTTTCTCTAAGGGCCCTGGCAAACTTTATATAATATTATCATCTTTATTATAATACTTCCAGTGCCCACCTAGGGAGCATTAGAAAAATAGTGATACTGAGGTCCCACTCCTGTCCAGGTAGTTCAGAATCTCTGAGAGTGGGGCCTAGGCATGAAACCTTTATGTTTTGGGATCCCTGGGTGGCGCAGCGGTTTGGCACTTGCCTTTGGCCCAGGGCGCGATCCTGGAGACCCGGGATTGAATCCCACATCAGGCTCCCGGTGCATGGAACCTGCTTCTCCCTCTGCCTATGTCTCTGCCTCTCTCTCTCTCTCACTGTGTGACTATCATAAATAAATAAAAATTTAAAAAAAAATAAAAAAAAAAGATTTAAAAAAAAAAAGAAACCTTTATGTTTTAAAATTCAAGGCAATTCTAATACTTCGCCAATTGAGACTCACTGATCTAATCCCTGATCTCCCTGAGAGCAGCGAACATGTCAAACCATCTTTGTGAGTACAGTGCCTAGCATAGGCTTGGCCTGGAGTGGATGCTTTGTAAAGTGAATTAGTAAGTTTGTGTTCTGATTCTGTAAATCTATAGTGAGATAGCTCTCCTAAATGATTATTTTTTTCTGCTTTTCTGTAAAGGGCCGAGATGGACGGAAAAATGTAGTTCCATATGTTTTATCTATTAATGGCAATCTAGACCGAGGTGTGCTGGCTTACCTCTATGATTCTTTCCAGCTAACAGAGAACTCCTTTACAAGAAAGAAGAATCTTCATAGAAAGGTGCTTTTAATATTTCAGAGATAAACTTGGGAAACTAAAAATATATGTTTTTCCTTCATATGTTAGTGTGCTCGGTTTTTAATACAAACTGTGAATAATAAATTTCTTTTAATGCAAGTTATTTTACCATTTTTCAGTTTTAGAATCTGGCCGCAGGAGTAATAAGCATGTTCTCACAGAATAGAACAAGGCATTCCTATTGGGTAATCCCAGAGGCATTTCTGTTTGATCCTGTGAGACAGGTAGAGAGAGAACAATCTCTGATTCTTAGCCCCTGAGCCTTTTTCCCTTGGTGGCTTCCATTTGTATTAGAGTGTTAAATGGGAATATGTCAGACTAGAAGACTTGTGGTATTGACCTCTCTGCTTCTAGTCTGACCCCAAGTGGCTATTCATTAGATCACAGGAGCTATCTATGGGCCTGGGTCAACATTTTTATGGGCTCAAAATCAAGAGGGAAGAGGGATTGAAACTATAGCAAAGAAAGTAAATGACTAATGGAGCAAGATTTTGGAAGAAACATGAGGGGTCAAGACAGAATCAGGAACACCAGTGGAGGGATTGGTCTTGAAAAGGAGTTATTTGAAAAACCAGGGAGGAGAGAAATGATGCTATAGATAATAAATAGGCTACCAGGGCTGGTTAGCCTTTGAAGGAAGTTTTCCTCATTCCCTCTATTTTCTTAGAAAATTAGAAGGCAAGATTATTAGCATAAAACATGGAGAAGTAGGGGTTTAAGTGGCAAGAATTTATAGTATTAATATTTCCTTTAAATGTGAAAGACAGCTGCCCCAGATCAAAAGTTTCAACATGTTTGAGTACTCAACTGGGATTGGAAACCTTGAGTTTGTAATACAACTTTAAATAACTGAATGATTTATTACACTGTGTTCATTTAGCCTGATATTCCTATAAAGAAAGTCACATTATAGAATTGTTCTAAGGCTTGGGATTTATAGGATATATAGCAAATTAGGGATCTTTTCTTTCTCTTATACCCTGTACCCAAACCATCAGCAAAAACCATTTGATTCTGTCTTCAAAATATATCCTGAATTCGACCATTTCTTACCACTTCTCCTCCCTCCCCACTAGCACTGAGTGGCCCTTTTAAAAGGTACATGTTACTTTAACCCCACTGCTCAGAACATTCCACTAAGCTCCTCAGTTCATTTAGAGGAAAAGGCAAAGCCCCTAAAGTGTTTTTTACAAAACCCTTCTGACCTCCTCCTCCACCTGCACAGACCCCTTGCTGTTTCTAGAACATGCCAGTGTCTTCCAGCTCAGAACTTTGTCATTTGTTCTCCCCTTTGCCTGAAATGCTCTTTTTCCAGGATCCACAACCACCTTTATAAAGACTTCACGCAAATGTCACCTCAGAGAGGTGACCCACCTTATTTAAAATTGCAAACAGCCTTCTCCAACCCAGCCCTTGCCAGCACTTCCTATCTTCTCCTCCCCCCACTTCTTTTTTAGTACTTCCCACATTCAAATATATTATTTACTTGTTTATTATCTATTATCCCTACCATTTTTCCCTAGTACCTACAACTGTTTTTAGCACCAAGGAGCCATTCAAATGTTTGTTGAGTGGATGGATGAAAAAGAAGTGGTAGGTTTTGGTAAGAGAAAGTTTAAATGATAAGCCCCATAGTTGGGGCTGGGTGGGGAAGGCAGTAATACCAGAAAGGGACATTTTGATTGAGGGAAAATGGAGTTGTCAGAAAACAAGAAAATATCAACTGAACTTATCTCTCCAGAACATTTAAGTGGAGAAATCAATGAGCAGCTTGATATAGCCAGCTGAATACATCATTACATGATTTTTTATGACCTCAGCTAGCTTCCATTTTCACACAAAATCTTACTATTTTAGAATCTCCGTGTTTGTTAAAGTACTTGTGTTAGATTTAAACAAAATGTGCTGTCCTTTTTTCCCTCTTTAAATTGCTTTAGGTACTTAAACTTCACCCTTGTTTAGCCCCTGTTAAGGTTGCTTTGGATGTGGGAAGAGGCCCAACAGTGGAACTAAGACAGGTGGGTAAATGAGTTTTAGTGTCATGATTTTAATTATAACCATTATTTCAAATAAATGAGTAGCTTGCCATTTAAATTTTTATTTTGATTCATTTGCTTTTTTAAAAATTTAAATAGCTGTGGATAAATACTATGGCTTATTATAGATAATTTGCAATATATAAAAGAAGCTGCATACAGTTCAGTGAGTTTTGCTATTAAAGTTAGGCTTAGTCATAGTTGCATTTTTCAAATGACTATGCATAGTTTTGGTAATTGAATATTTGTACAGATGTCTAGTGAATTATTTCTTGCCCACTTACATGTTTAATTAACACCTTTGATACTTACTGGTATAAGCACAGGTTCCAGATCTATACCTTATTTTGGTTCTTCTAATCTGTCTGGTCTAATTAAAAGCCAGGAGAGTGGTTTTAGTTTCTTTCCAGAAACCCCTTCAGCAGTCATGCTGGGTACAGGTGACTCAGACCCACCCAGTACCTGAGTGAGGACACTAGCAAAATTCTCCCAGCTTCCTTCCTTGGGCTCCTGTGGAGAGGTCTTGGAAGGTGCGGATAGTGCACTCAGTGGGAGGGAAGGTAGTGATTTAATTTCCACTTTTCCCCCCTGGGGTTCTGGCCGCCTCCCCAAGATCCTTGTAGGTTTTTCTCTGACAGAATCTGTTTTGATTTTGTTGATGTTTTGAATGGCAATGATGGTGATAATTCTTGTATTTGTTATAAAATTTTCTCTTAGGGAAGATTTGCATTTAGTATTCAGCTTTGAGGTGCTGGATTTCTTCATTTTCAGTGGAAGTATGCAATTTACAAGTGTACAGTGTATGAATTGTAAACAATATTACCACATTGGTAAAAGAATTTATGCCCCATTTTAAGGACTGAAAAAAGTGGTTTGTGGTTTCACAAAAACAGGGTAATCATTCTAGCTACTTTTACTTCCTTCATATTTGAATTGTGTATATTTTTTCCTCAGGTTTGTCAAGGATTATTTAATGAATTACTAGAAAATGGTATTTCTGTGTGGCCTGGTTATATGGAAACTGTGCAAGCCTCATTGGAACAACTTTATTCAAAGTAAGAATTGTCTTTCTTGTCACTAAGATATGTGATCAGAGTTTTTGATCATGTGATGTTTCTTTAGGAGTAACAGAAATTTCTTCTAAATACTCTTCTAAGTATATATGTATATATATATAATATATATATATATATATATATGTAAAATACAGTCTAAAATTATTCCTAACTTTCCCGTTTATAGAACCATATGCCTCTAGTTAATTGCTTCAGTAGGGAACAATATTCATTAGTATATCTAAGTACATATTATATGCAACTTCAAGACTTAATGTCATGTGGTATATGTACCTGAGTTTCTCATTTTATCAGGGATACAATTGGTATATTGGATGTGTTTATGGAATCAGGATTGAGGGAAAACGAGTGGAGTGCCTTTTGCTGGTGCTTGGTTCATTCTAAGGCTGAATGGAAGATAATTCCATCCCCGACAAAGAACCGAGCAGTAGTTTCAATGATGAGCACTTCTGTTCATCTAGTGCTCCATACTGCTACCTGGATTTATCATCCTCAACTCCTTCTTCTTCACCTCCAGTTGATAACTAAATTCAGCCCTGTCTCCTAAATAGTATCAGATCTATCTTTCTCCATCCTCGCTGCACTACCCATGTTAAAGTCACCAGTGTCTTTTGGCTGGATTGTTTTGTTTTGTTTTTTTAAGATTTATATATTTATTTATTCATGAGAGACACACAGAGAGAGGCAGAGACATAGACAGAGGGAGAAGCAGGCTCTCCCCATGGGGAGCCCAATGTGGGACTCGATCCTGAAACCCCTGATCATGCCCTGAGCCGAAGGCAGATGCTCAACCACTGAGCCACCCAGGCATCCCTTTTGGTTGTATTCTTGGAATAATCTCCTGATTGCTCTGTCTTCAGTCTTGCCCCCTGCTATTTCATTAACTTCCATTTTATAAGTAATTGATTATTCCCTCCTTTGGGCTTATTTTGTTATCTTTAGTAACATTATATTACTAAACACAATGTTGTGTTTAATATCTGTCTTTTGGGTGAAAAGTTGGGAAGCTTTATGTTTTTCTCTTCTCTAGTAACTTGTTAAAATACACCTTTCAGATGATATAAGAGGAAAAATAGGTTTCTATAGATAAAGCAATTAATGGTTTCATTGTATATAAAACAAAGGGATGGTGGTGCTTGAACTCTCCAGTCCTCTTAGTTCTAAAATCTTATCTTTTGAGTCATTAAAGGATAATTGAGTGAACATTATCAAGTTACAGTTGTTTTTTGAATGGTAAAGACTTTGTGGTCCCAGCGTATCTTTAATGAAATATTTATTAAGCACACTTACTATGGTTTTTTTTTTAAGAGGATTTTTTAAAACATTTTTTATTTACTTATTTGAGAAAGAGAGAGGGTCCACATACACACGCAAAGAGGGAGAGGAAGAAAATCCCAGACTCCACACTGAGTGTTGAGCACATCATAGGCTCGATCACGTGATCCTGAGATCATGACCTGAGCCAAAACCAAGAATCTGAGGTTCATCCCTAATTTCACCCCAAATAATGTGTTGAGGTACCAGTGTTTATTTCTTGGATTTTATTTTCTTTTATGACTTTTTATGTACTACAATAAGAGAGAAACTTTCTGAAGTTTATTTTGAATATGGTTCAAAAACTTTAAAAACGTGTTTTTTGGTCCAGCTCTCAAGCCCTGCTTTTGAGTTTTCTGACTCTGGAAAGTGGCTGGATTCTAAAGTAATTAAAGCTGGTAATATGGTGAATTTATAATTGTGCTCATGTATTTTGTTTAACTACTTTTTTCCTTAGATATGATGAAATGAGTATCCTGTTCACAGTTTTGATTACTGAAGCTACTTTGGAGAATGGGTTAATACATCTGAGAAATAGAGATACCACAATGAAGGAAATGATGCATATATCCAAAGTAAAAGACTTTTTAATCAAGTACATATCATCAGCTAAGAATGTATAGCTTTAAATATTTCTGTAATAAATATTCTCCTTTCCTAAATTGACTGTCTTATGTTAAATTTGTTCTTAGCCCCTTTACTCTTATGGACATTTTTGGTGCTTTTAATTCAGTTTTTATTACTTATATTTCTTAATGGATTCCATTCTATCAGAAATATATTCAGCCATAAGAAACAAAAATTCCACCATACTGGATTAAGCAAATTGTATTTTGTTTTTCTCATTATAAGAAGTCTAGGGGTAGACTGCCCAGAGCTGGTATAATTGTTTCCTCTAAAGTTAGGGACCCAGGCTCTTGATGCCTGTCTGTTCTACCATCTTTAGTGTGTTGGCTTTGATTTTTATGCTTGCTGCTTTGTGGTCACAAGGTGGCTGCTGTATTTCTAGACTTGTCCACATTCTAGTTAGGAAGAAAGTCAAAGAGCTAACCAGCCAAAATTCTTCCCCTTTTTATTTGTTTTATTTTGCTTTATTTTATTTTTAAAAAGATTTTATTTAGTTATTCATGAGAGACACAAAGAGGCAGAGACACAGGCAGAGGGAGAAGCAGGCTCCATGCAGGGAGCTTGATGTGGGACTCGATCCCAGGACTCCAGGATCACACCCTGGGCCGAAGGCAGGTACTAAACTGCTGAGCCACCCAGGGATCCCTACTTCCCCTTTTTAATTGGGAAAGTAAAAACTTTCCGAGACATCCCAATCAGAAGGCTCGTTTATATTTCATTGGTCAGAACTGGGTCACCTAGTCATCCCAAGGCCAGTCACTGCCTGAGGGAATGAGAATATGATTTATTTGGATCAAACACAACTTAAGCTTTAGGGTTTTGGTAGTCTCTTATCCTCTCTGAAATGGGTTTTATTATCAGGAAAGAAGGAATCTTTATAGAATCTGCCATACGTATGGGGCACCTGGGTGGCTCAGTTGGTTAAGAATCTGCTTTTGACTCAGGTCATGATCCCAGGATCCTGGGATCCCAGGGTCCTGGGATCAAGTCCCTGCTAAGCGGGGAGACTGCTTCTCCCTCTGCCTGCTGTCCCCCTGCTTGTGCTCTCTCTCTGTGTCAAATAAATAAAATATTTTTTAAAAATCTGCCACATGTATACTGTCAAATACTGAAGGTTAACCTAAAACTAAACTTTAAAAAATTAGGACATTTATTGAACAGCAAGAAAAAATAAATGTTAGGTGGCATAATCTAATACTATAGTCTATTTTGTATCTGGTTCTAATAGATATATCTGAAGGAAATCCTTGAACTTTTATGTCCTGGTTATGCTTGTGTTAATTATACTGTCATTACCTGACAAAAATTCCAAACATACGAAGAATAGTATAATTAACTCTTTAAGTGCTATCACCGAGCACCGGTAACTATCACCTGTGAACATCTTGCCTCATCCTTCCATCAGTTTGAGGCAGATTGCAGCTCTCATTTCATGTGTAAGTATTTCAGTTAAGTGTCTTTTGTTAACCTTTATCATTCCTAAAAATTAACACTTGGTGATATTAAGGAATTATTGCCAATTTCCTTGGATGTGTGATAATGGCATTATGGCCTTTAAAAAAAAAATCTGATAGACATATACTTAAATATTTTTGAGTGAAATTACATGATATCTGAGACTTGCCTTAAAATTCTCTAGTTTAAAAGTGGTGGAATAGGGGAACCTGGTGGCTCAGTAGTTGAGCATCTGCTTTTGGCCCAGGTTGTGATCCCGGGGTCCTGTGACAGTCCCTCATCAGGCTCTCTGCGGTAGCCTGCTTCTCCCTCTGCCTATGTCTCTCCCTCTCTGTGTGTCTCATGAATAAATAAATAAAATCTTTAAAAAAATAAAATAAAAGTGGTAAAATATAGATTAAAAAACAATAGTATTTCTGAGTTGTTGAAGCTGGGTGATGGGTACATGATGGTTCATTGTATTTTGTGCGTGTTTGAAATTTTTCATGATAAAAAGTTTTTAAAAATCAATTATTTAATAATCATATCTTTTCAGTTGTCTCATAATTTCTTAAAATTGAAGTTGATTGTTAGGTCTTTTAGTCTCAAGCTCGCTCTCTTTTTTTTAAGAAATTGGGCTGTTTATTACAGTTTTTGTCACTCTTTGGATTTTGCTTATTGCATCCCCATGATGGTTTAACCTGTTTCTCTATATATATAATTTCCTATGGATTTGGAGGTTGAATCCAAAGCCTTGATCAGTTTCAAGTTTAATTCTGGGAGACAAGATTTTTCTTAGGTTGTTGTATTCTCCCATCAGGTGGAGTAATGCCTGGTGGTTTTTCTTTGGGGATGCTAGCAATCATTGATCAGTGCTTAGGTCAGTCAGTTCGTTAGAGCTGACAAAACAGTGATATTCTGATTCTTCATTAACTAGAATACTTCTGTGAAGAAAAACATCTATTACTTGCATAGAGGTATGTGAGAGAGGTAGGATAAATGCAGATTTGAAGTTGTTCTCTTTGATGTTCAAATTGTCCTATCTTTGGCCAGTGGGAGCCTCTTAGAGTTGGCTTGGAGTCCTTTTGACAACTTCAGTCGTCTTTGATAGCTTCCTTTGTATCTAATGTCTTACACAGAGATATATATTTCAGAGTTTCTCTAAGAAGCCCTGGTTCCTTTTAATGGAAAACAGTATTTGGAAGCTGTATCTGGGTACTGGGGCTGCTCATTGTTAGAAGGTGATCTTTGTTTCTAGGCCTTTTCAGTGGTCAGTACTAGCAAATACGTAAGTGTGTTTGTGTATTTCCCCCTGAATTAAAAAAGTCATGAATTCACACCAATACTTTATATTCAAATTCAAGACTGCAGTGTGTGTGTGTGTTAATCAGCTTTGTCGAGATAAAATTTATTTCAATATATTTACTTATTTTAAATGTATAAATGATGAGTTTTTACAAATGTGTAACCACCACAGTGACAATAGAGAACATTTCTTGTCACCCAAAAAATGTCCCCTCCTGCCTTTTTAGGACTGCAAGTTTTTTACTGAATCTCTTTTATCATGTATCTGTATTTCTTCTCATTCCAAAATCCCAGTTCTCAAGAATACTGAGGGTGATGATAAAATTAGAAAGCCATGCCCCACAACTGCTCATTTGCTTGATCTCATCTTCATTATGGCAGTCTCAGAATTGCCATACCAATATGACCACTGTATGTCTACTTAAAAGTTTAAATTTCAGAGGTACCTGGGTGGCTCAGTTAAGCAGCCTGCTCTTCATTTCAGGTCAGGTCATGATCTCAGGGTGGCGAGATTGATCCCCACATCCAGCTCTGCACTCAGCAGGGAATCTGCTTGTCCCTCTCCTACCACTGACATATGTTTTTCTGCTACCACTTTTCTCTGCTACCACTCACATATGTTCTCTCACTTTCAAATAAAATCTTTTTAAAAATTTAAATTTCATTTTTGGAGTTTGGGGCTCAATACTTAGTTTTAAAGCATTTTTCTCTTTTTTTAAAAAGTGAACTCATTTTTTAAAAATATTTATTTATTTGAGAGAAAGAGTGAGCAAGAGTAGGGTGGGGGCAGAGGCAGAAGCAGACTCCCTGCTGAGCAGGGACTCCCAACGTGGGGCTTGATCCCAGGACTCCGGGATCATGACCCGAACAAAAGGCAGACTCTCAACCAACTGAGCCACCCAGGTGCCCTTTAAAGCATTTTTCTAAAGAAAACCCTGGTCCTGCCCACGGCTACCTTTATTTAGGTACCTTGTCCTCTTAGAAGCCTCAGCCTTCATGGAAGGATTGTATTCCTGGTCTGACTGCGGATTGTATCCGCAGTAACTGCTAAGGCATCTGCAGTACTTAGCAATTTGGAATGTTGACACTGCAGGTGATGTCAGTGATACTTATGGAGGTTTATCCAGATTAGATGTATCTAGCTGGAGTTCTACATCGGAATCTCCTCTAGCGCTTGTTTTTGTTTTTTGTTTTTAAAGATTATTTATTTGAGAAAGGGCATACAAGCCGGAGAGGAGCAGAATCCTCTCCCTGGGAGGAGCAGAATCCTCCGGAGGGAGGGAGAGAGAATCTCAGGCAGACTCCCTTCTGAGTGCAGAGCACAACACAGGGCTCAATCTTAGCCCCCTGAGATCAAGAGCTAAGCCAAAATCAAGTTGGTTGTTCAAATGACTGAGCCACCCAGGCACCCCAATCCTGTGGAACTTTTTAAATATACTTGAGCCCTATTTACTGGTAACAGTCTCTGAGAGTGGGGCTCACACAAGTATATTTTTGAAACTTACAGGTGATTTCTGATATTCACCCAGGAATAATCGCCATTAAATTTATCAGAGAGCTGCATGCCTGGGTGGTATGGTTTTGATAGATTTTCCCTCCAATCCAGTTTTTATTTTTATTTTTTTTCAATCCAGTTGTTCTTAATAAAGTTCCTTACCAAATACCCTTCTTAGGTATTAAATGACTCCAATATATATTGAAAGATGTCATTAGAAATAGTTCTATGAAACTCATTGTTGATTTAGCCATAAGAGTGTTCTTTTTTTTTTTAAGTTTATTTATTTGAGAGAGAGATGTGGGCATGTGCACAAGTGGGAGAGGGCAGAGAAAGAAGGAAAGAGAATACCAAGCAGACTCAGCACTGAGTGCAGAGCCTGCTGCAAGGCTTGATCTCACAAGCCTGAGATGATGAGCTGAAACCAAGAGTCGGAGGCTTAACTTACTGAGCTACCCGGGTGTCCCTGCTGTGTAAGAGTGTTCTTGAAGGCTTTTTTTTTTTTTTTTTTTTTTTGAAGGCTTTTGTTTGCTGTTATAGCACATCTTCCTGTAAGGAAGCATGGGAGAGTTTTCTCTCAGATAGTGTACTTCTCCTGGCCTGTTATTATATGTGTTATCTATTTGTTCATTTTATTCATTCAAAAAGGCTTTTTGAGCACCTAACTCACAGGGACTGTAGGTACTGGGGATGTAGTGGTGAACAAGAGAGAAGAGGCCTTTCTAGTAGACAGGTGGGGACAGCCACTAAGCAGGTAGGCAGGACAATAACAGGTAATTCAGATAGTGTTGTAGGTAATAGAATTATGTGCTAGATCATGTACCTTGCATAAGTGGTCAAGGAAGCTCAGAGTATGTGACCTTCAAACAGGCTGAATGATGCAAAGGACCCAGATGCGTGAAGATCTGGGGTAGCACATCCTGGGGTGAGGGACTAGCGAGTGCCAAGATCATTAGGATGGAAAAGGTGTGGAGTGATCGAGGAGCAGAAAAGAGGCCAGAGGATGCTGGAGTAGGTGAGCAGAGGTGAGATGAGTAGTAGATGGGATCAGACAGGGTCAGGACCCACATCACGTGGAGCCATGGCAGCCATAGCAAGTCTTCTGGAAGCCACTGAGGCAGGAGGGGATGGTTTAAGTAAATAAAGGACATACTGTTATTTTTAAAGGATCACTGTGGGAATGGAATGCAGAAGAGAAGCAGAGAGACCTGTTAAGGAACACTGACAGGTGATGGTGGCCAGGACAAGCAGATGGCAGTACCCTTCTTAGGCCTGCAAGAGGAACCCCTGTACTGGGCCCTGTCTTCGAGCATTCTGCTCTGGCCCTTCATCTGCGTCCTTCCCAATGGGATGTTTGAGGCGCCAAGGAGGCATGCTTGGAGATCATTGTAGTCCTTAGGTAGCTAATTTTTATAACCTGCAAATCAGTTACAACCTCTGGTAGATAGTATTGGGGAAGGGTCAAGGGCATAGTCCATGTCCCTCGAGGGTGGGAAGGAGAGAGAAGGAAACTGAACTTCAGGTATCACAGAACTACTGTTGATCATTCCTCTGGTTAGGTCTCTCCTTTATATCCTTCCTGAGAAGCATCACTGAGAAAAGGCAGTTAGAAGGGACAGCTGGTCATCCCAACAAGGCTTTTGTGCTGCTCCGGTATTAACCCTGCAGGTACCATCTTTTCCCAATTTTCTCTTGGATTATTGGTGGGGTTTTTTTCCCCAATAATTTATAATAGCTTATGGAACTTCAAACTTTATCTGAGATGGTGGGTTCAAAATATTTGCCCTAGTTACACTCTTGGCTTAGCTTATGATTTTTAAATGTAATTTTTAAATGAGTCATAATTAAAGAATCCTTTATGTCTTCTGAATTGTGAGTCATACCTAGAAAAGTCTTCCCCTCTTAAAGATTATTTTTAAATTCCTCCTGTTTTCTTCTGGCACTTCTATGGCTTCATTTTTGGGGATTTTAATATTTGATCCATCTGACTTTATTTTGTTGTAGAGAATGAAGTAGGGGGTCCAAATTTTTATTGTAATTCTCAAGTTTTTACAGTATGTTGAATGATCCATCTTTTCCCCACTGACATAAAATGCCATATTTTTTCATATACTGAATTCCCATGTGTGTTTAGATTTATATCTAGACTTTCTATTCCATTCCACTGTTCTACTTGTTCAGTAATATGTATGCCAATATCACACTTTAAACATCATGGTAGCTTTATAATGTTTCTAAACCTCACACACACCTCTCTCCCTCTCCCCCTGCTTTCTGTCATTTATGTTTTCTATATGCTTCTTGAATCCTATACTCTTTATCTGTGTTCACTTTTCTTTTTTCTTTTCTTGAAGATTTTATTTATTTATACGTGAGAGACACAGGCAGAGGGAGAAGCAGACTCCCTGCAGGGAGCCCGATGCAGGACTCAATCCCAGGACTCGAGGATCACATCCTGAGCCAAAGGCAGACACTCAACCACTTAGCCACCCAGGCATCCCTGTGTTCAGTTTTCTTGTTCAAGTGCATTGTGTAGTTCTTTCAGTGAAAACATGATGGAAAAACCTCCTTCTCAGTCTTTGTCTTAAAACATCTTTATTTCGGGATCCCTGGGTGGCGCAGCGGTTTAGCGCCTGCCTTTGGCCCAGGGCGCGATCCTGGAGACCCGGGATCGAATCCCACGTCGGGCTCCCGGTGCATGGAGCCTGCTTCTCCCTCTGCCTATGTCTCTGCCTCTCTCTCTCTCTCTCTCTCTCTCTCTCTCTCTCTCTCTGTGACTATCATAAATAAAAAAAAATTAAAAAAAAAGATTAAAAAAAAATCTTTATTTCACCCTCAATCTTGATTGAAATTTGGCTAATGTGGAAGATATATTGAGTAGCTCTCTCTCAAACTCATCATAACCCTTCTACTTGGTGGGGTCGGAGACCTAAAAACATTACCATTCCCTTACTGCCAGGGTAGGTATGGTGGTGAATATCTTCCAGTTGGATGCATGTGCATGGGACTTAGAAAGTACAACAGAGATAGTGATTGTCATGAGAAGCAAGTAACTAAGGTGGTAGAGTTCCACACTCCGTGTCTGACCTCCAGTTTCTGAGCCTGAGGCTATGGTGACAGAGGCAACAACGGTAACAGTAACGGCAGTAGCTTACTGGTCTCCAGATTGTAAGAAAATCTACAGATAAATTATTAAAGTTGAAGAGAGTTTAGTGAAGTTGCTAAGGGATACACAATCAAGCTCAATAATATTGATTGTGTCTCTATATATCAGCAACATAAAATAAAAACACAACTTATCATAGCATCAAAATATCAAGTACCTAGGAATAAATCTAACAGAAGATATATAAGATGTTTATGCAGGAAATGATAACACACTCGAGAGAATTAAGACATACACAGTGAGATATTTGTAATTTGGAAGACCCATTATTCTAAAAATGTTAATAGTTCCCCCCCCATTGATCTATAAATTTAATGCAATATCAATCAAAGTCCCTATAATATTCAGCGTTTTTTTTTCCTTTAAAAAAATGAAAAGCTGAGTCTTTTTTTGTTTTAAAGCTGACTCTAAAACTTAATTGGAAATGCAAAAAGGTCAAGAATAGCCAAGATATTCTTAAAAAGAACAAGTTGGGAAAATTTCCTTTTCCAGTTATCAAAACTTATTTAAAAGAGTATGGTTGGGGATCCCTGGGTGGCTCAGCAGTTTGGCGACTGCCTTCAGCCCAGGGCATGATCCTGGAGTCCTGGGATCAAGTCCCACTTCGGGCTCCCTGCAGGGAGCCTGCTTCTCCCTCTGCCTATGCCTCTGCCTCTCTCTCTCTCTCTCTGTGTGTGTGTGTGTGTGTGTCTCGTGAATAAATAAATAAAATCTTAAAAAAAATTTTTAAAAAATAAATCCAAATGATCTATAAATAGAAAAATGTGTTCAACCTTGCTAGTCTCAGGGAAATGCAAATTAAAACCACAATGAGGACAGCCCAGGTGGCTCAGTGGTTTGGCGCCTGCCTTCGGCCCAGGGTTTGATCCTGGAGACCTGGGACCAAGTCCCACGTCGGGCTCCCTGCATGGAGCCTGCTTCTCCCTCTGCCTGTGTCTCTACCTCTCTCTGTGTGTGTCTCATGAATAAATAAATAAAATCTTTTTAAAAAATAAAATCACAATGAGATATCATGATATGCCCACAAGAATTGTTAAATTAAAATGACAGTGCTAGTGTTGGTAAAGATGTAGGGGAATGGAAGCTCTCATACTGCTCAAGGGAATGAAAGGGGGATAGGAGGACCACTTAGGAAAATATCATGGCATCATCTACTTAGATTGAGGATAAACCCCATGACCCATTGTATTCCTACACATATTCAACATAATTGCATGCACTTGGGAAGCAGCAGACATGTTCTTTGATGAAGAGTGGTCATAGCCACATTATTTGTAATAGCCCCAAACTGGCAACAGCCCAAATATCTGTCAGCCATAAAATAGATAAATTATGGTATATTCAAACAATGGAATGCTATTTAGTAATGGAATACATAATTACAACTACATGCAGCAACGTGGATAAATCTCACAAATAAAATGTTGAGCAAAAAAAGCCCAACACAAGAATAAATGCTATATGATTCCATTTATATTAAACTCAAAAACAGGCAAAAATACAGTGTTCATATGCATACTTGGTGGTTCAGGAATGCAATAAACAAAAGCAAAGAATTAATTCCCATAAATGAGTAGTGAAGGTAGGGAAGGGAGGGTTTTGAGTAGGAAGAGGCATGCAGAGGGCCTCCCGGGTGGCTGGCAGTGTTCACTTGGTCTAACTTATTACACAGCACATATCTATTTTTACACATTTTCACATAACGTGTGCTCTATTTCACAACAAAAAACAAAGAAAATATGGATTTGGAAAAGAACCAAAGTGAAGCTTAAACAGACATGAAAAAAAATGTAGCTATTGAAATGAAAACTCAGTAAATCTTTTCCTCCTCTTCCCTTCCTGAACAATTCCGTCCAAAAGCCTGACCCTCTGTGTAGGGGATAAAGTAGAATGGGAAGCCACAGGAAGTCGCAGCTGGGTGAGGAGGGAGCCTAGGTACACAAGGCACTTAACAGCACCTGGACCCTGGTACATGCTCCACATGTGTCAGTTATTATTGTCGTTACAAAGGAATTCTTGGGAGATGGAGTACCTGCCACCTCTGTATCTTGTGTCACATCCCCTGAGCCTCACCTCTGATTCCAGCTGCCTCTGAGACTTCACTCACTTTGTGTTGACAACTTCTTGCTTCAAGTGTACAACACATGCCACTCATTTTCTGTCCTGGTGCTTTGCAGTAAGATGCCAGTGGAAGCCCATGTGGAATGTCCATATACACAGCCTAGAAGTGGGGGAGGCATCACCTTCTGGGACAACCCTCAGTCAATTAGGGGTGGAAGCCAATGGAGAGGTCCTCAAGGACAGTTTGGAGAGACATTTTCTCATTGCTCCGAAGGTTCCAAGTGGGATCAAGCCCCACTTGCCCATAGAAGGGCCCAACTCAACAGTATACCCTGGTACTGGCTCTTCCTTCAGTCCCTTACACTTGTTCCCGCAGGTCACTTCTCAGATAAATTATTTGCACTGAAGGCCTTATGTCAGGCTTTGCTTTCAGGGCTAGCCCAGGATAAGACAGGGTATCAGAAGACCTTAGAAAGCAGCCCTGGGAAATGGAATTACTGCTTGGATGGATAGCAACAGGCGATGTTCTAAGGGGGTAGTGAGGAGGGTGGTGATAACCATTACAGCCATAGCTTCACAATTACTTTACGATTACTAAGACCTTCCCCTACAGTGGGGAAGGAGGCTGAGTATGCAGTGGCTTTAGCACTTGAAAGGCATGGGGCAATGGTAATTATATGGATTGTGGAGTTGGTTGGCTTCTACTAACTGCTTTAAAAGCTTTGCAAGGAGAAAATGAAAGGCTATTGATTCAGGGCATGCTGTGAAACTTAGAGGCATTTCTGGACTTTAAAACTTCAGAAGGTCTTAACTGGATCAAATCCAATTACCATTATGGTCTGGAGCTTGCTAGCTCCTCCCCAACCCTGTGTTGACTTTTCCTCTTGTTTCACTGCCCTGCCCCCCAACTCCTGCTGTCTGAGGTCACTTGCCATATAGGCTACCTGCATCTAAGTCCTTGTTTCAGGCTCTGCTTCAGGAGGGAACTCAAGACAGAAGAAGCAGCCAATGGTGACCAAGTTACCAACTTTATGGCCTCAAAGACTTAAAGATTTTTAAGGGGAGCAGCCAATTCCTATGCCTCAATGTAAGTATCATACCTCAAATAGCCTTTTTTTAATTATTATGTACCTGGCCCTGTTCCAAGACCTTTACATTGATTACCTGAGTTAATTCTCATGGCAGCCCTATAATGCAGTTATTATTTACCCCCTTTCTCTGCCCCCTAAAAGAAAAAAAAACTGAAGCACTTAACTTATCCAGAGTCACACAATTAAGACATAACTGAGCCTAAATTATGCTCAGTCTGTCTGACTCTGGAACCCTTACTTCTTTAGCCTCTATGACACACTGATTCCCTCCCCAAAAAAATGTCAACGGAGGGTGCCTAGGTGGCTCAGTCAGTTAAGCATCTGCCTTCAGCTCAGATGATCATGATCCCGGGGTCCTGAAATCAAGCCCTGCATTGTACTCACTGCTCAGTGGGGAGAGCTTCTCCCTCTGCCCCATGCCCCTGCTGGTGCTGTCTCTCAATTTTTTTAAAAAAGATTTATTTATTCATGAGAGACACAGAGAGAATGGCAGAGACATAGACAGAGGGAGAAGCAGGCTCCTCACAGGAAGCCCGATACGGGACTTGATCCCTGCACCCGGGATCATGCCCTGAGCTGAAAGCAGACACTCAATTGCTGAGCCACCCAGGCATCCCTCTCTCTCAAATTTTTAAAAGTCTTTAAAAAAATGTCAGCAGAGAAAGGGCAGAAATTATGCTCATGAATGCTGCTTTATGGCAACAAAATCCTCAAATTAATCTGGACCTGTGTGCGTTGTATCCCTTCCCACCCTAAAGAGGCATTCCCATGGCCAGTGCTTCTGCTGATCTTTGCTAGGATTTCACTCCCAGTTCAACCACTACTAAGCTATGAGTGACCTTGTAAAATTACTTACCCCATCTGAATCTAAGTTTCCTTACCTGTAGAAACAAATATTGCCCTTGTAGGATATTATATAGTTAGTGTCTAATCGGTAGCTATGATTTTTCTAGTTAGAGATCCACCGTTGGGAACAATTAAGACCGGTTCAGGCAACCCCCAGAAGAAAAGCAGAGCAGAAAAGTTTTGGCCAAGTTGTTTTGTTTGTCTAGAGCCCTTCAAATGCCTCTTTGCTTTTATTGGACTTTACTAATAACTCCTAGGATGAGAGATTTAAACTAGATACGATTTGAGCTCTGAGGTGGTCTGAATGGTGGCTCCCCAAAAAGGAAAGTCCAGGGCAGCCCAGGTGGCTCAGCGGTTTAGCGCTGCCTGTGGCCCAGGGTGTGATCCTCTGTCTGAGGATCAAGTCCCACGTCGGGCTCCCTGCATGGAGCCTGCTTCTCCCTCTGCCTGTGTCTCTGCCAATCTCTCTCTCTGTCTCTCATGAATAAATAAATAAAATCTTTAAAAAAAAAAAAAAAGGCGGGGGGGAATCCCTAGGTGGCTCAGCGGTTTAGCACCTGCCTTTGGCCCAGGATGATCCTGAAGTCCCGGGATCGAGTCCCACGTTGGGCTCCCAGCATGGAGCCTGCTTCTCCCTCTACCTGTGTCTGCCTCTGTCTCTCTCTATCTATGTCTATCATGAATAAATAAATACAATCTTTAAAAACTAATCAATTAATTAATTGATTAATTAATTAAAAAAAGCTAAGTCCATGTCCTAACTCTTACAAACTGTGAATGTCACCTTATTTGAATAAAGATCTTTGCAGGGGCACCTGGGTTGCTCAGTTGGTTAAATGGCTGAATCTTGATTTCCACTCAAGTCATGATCTCAGAGTCCAGCCCTGTGTCAGCCTTGTGCTCAGTAGGGAGTCTGCTTGAGGATTCTTTCTCTTGCTCTTCCTCTGCCCCTCCCCCAGCTCTCTCTCTCAAATACATAAATAAAATATTTATTTATTTATTTATTTATTATTTATTTATTTATTTATTTATGATAGTCACACAAAGAGAGAGAGAGGAAGAGACACAGGCAGAGGGAGAAGCAGGCTCCATGCACCGGGAGCCCGACGTGGGATTCAATCCCGGGTCTCCAGGATCGCGTCCTGGGCCAAAGGCAGGCGCCAAACCACTGCGCCACCCAGGGATCCCTAAATAAAATCTTTAAAAAGAACAAAAGGTCTTTGTAGATATAAGTAAGGATCTCAAGATGAGGTAGGTCATCCTATGGGGGGAAGAAGGATCATAAATCCAATAACCAGCGTCCTTATAAAAGAAAGGCAAAGAGGGGTGCCTGGGTGGCTCAGTCAGTTGGATGTTTGCCTTTGGCTCAGGTCATGATCTCAGGGTCCTGGGACTGAGCCCTGCATCAGGCTCCCTGCTCCCTCTGTGCTCTTTCCATTCCCCCAAATAAATTTTTAAAATCTTAAAAACAAAAAAATAAAAGAAAAGGAAGAGGGGGGGATCCCTGGGTAGCTTCAGCGGTTTGGCACCTGCCTTCAGCCCAGGGCGTGATCCTGGAGTCCCAGGATCGGGTCCCACGTTGGGCTCCCTGCATGGAGCCTGCTTCTCCCTCTGCCTGTGTCTCTGCCTCTCTCTCTCTCTGTCTCTCATGAATAAATAAATAAAATCTTAAAAAAAAAAAAAAAAAGAAAAGGAAGAGGAGGCCATATGAGGACAGAGGCAGAGATTGGAGAGATGTTGCCATAAGCCAAGGAACACCAGGAAACGTAAGAAATTGAAAGAGACAAGCAAGGATTCTCCCCTAATGTCTTCAGAGGGACCACAGCTCTGCTGACATCTTGATTTTGGATTTCTGGGCCCCAGAACTATGACAAAATAAATCTCTGTTGTTTTAAGCCACCAGTTTGTGGTGATTTGTTCAGATAGGCAAAGTCATCTATTCTCCTTTCTTCCACAGAACACTGTCCTCTCTACAGAACGCTGATAGGAAATGTAGCACATAAAGGCATGCCTTTGACATTAGCTAAGTATTGAAGACTGAGAACATCCATGAAAATCAATGTAAATATTTTTGCAGCCTTCCAAAATCTGAGAGCAAATTGAAATGGTAATGTATAATAAATGTGTACTCAGTGAGTAATCTCACTTTACTCTTATGGTAACTACAGGGACTCTTCAGACACATTTTCAAGGTTACCAATTTTTGTTTTAGAATTTAGGCATGATTTTTTCTTCTGAACCTTCAGTGGGCATGGTGGTGGGGACACTGGAAAGATGATCACTATACTGCTTCTAGGATGCACTTATCAAGAGCACAGTGGTCTAGCAATTACTCTTTAAATGATATGGCAATGGGGAGAATGGTCCATACCTAAAAATAGCAGAAGCATTTAAAAACTGTCACCAGTCAGGATCCCACCTGACAAAACTGTTGTCTGATGACAGGATTGGATGTACACAAATAAACCAAAGGAATAGTGCTAATCATGAAAAATAATAATTCATTTTAGGTCACCAGTGAGGTATTTTTAAGTATTGATCACATTTGCTTCATGTTAATCAGCTTTATAAAAAGGATCTAACACTGAGATGTAGCTTATATCACAACTTAGATTTCACAAGATGAGATCAGAATAAAGATAGCCAGTTTTATGATCGTTACAGGCTTCTGAAATATAAAAGAGAAAATAATTCAGTAAAATTAGAACATATATCCATAGAGGCTCTAAAAGCACCCTCTCCTCCCAAAAAGCCCCTCATTTTAGTAGCGGGGTGGTCTTACAGAACCATGTATTAAGTGTTTTTTCCTGTACTATAAAAATAACTTATTCTTGAAAATGGTTTAAAGTACCCCTGCATCCTTCCTTCTCTTTGGATTTTTTATATGATACTCTCAGTGTCACATTCTTCCCTCCTCCTTACCCACCCATCTCTTGATGAGATTTGTTAGGAGCTGTGGTATTGGTTGCTATTGGTTTCCTGGGGGTGTGCATGACGTCCCCATCTACCCCATCCTTGGGCTTCTAAAGCCCCAGAGTATGGTGGCCTTACAAAGACTGTGGTCTCATTTTGATACTATCTCTTTCCCAAACTGTGGCTCACCATGAACTCTTGGTGCCACCTCCTGGAACATGGGAGTAGCATAATGGATCTCCTGGGGGTGTCTGATTCCTGGGGTGAAAGATAACAGAGTTATTGGTCCTATAATCTGAATCTCTGATCACTTGGGGGTAGTGGTTTAGCCAGCCACCCTCAAAATGATGTGCAACCTCTGGACTTAGCAGGGAACACTTACCTTCTTGGGCTGTGGGAACACACTGCCGTGGTTCCAAGCCTGGCACAGGTTCCTGACCTGTAAAATGGGAACAACATAAATTAGGACTTAGTGGTGTTTGCATAGACAAGGCAGGCAAATTGCTTAGCACCATGGAACAGGGCCAGCCCTCAGGCAGTGTTGGGCTTGTTCTTATTGTTACCAAGACCTTGAGTCTATTTACCATAAAGCAGTGTATGATGCCTGCATGAAGAGGGCAGAGGCTCTGGAATACAGTGTGGACCATTCCAAACTGACATTAAAAAAAATATCCAAGGTATGTTGTTAAATGAAAAAAAATCAAGGCATAGAATGATCTGCTAACCCTTTGTTTAGTTGCTAGCATCCACATAGAGTATCTATGGGAGATATTTTAAAAACTGGTTGTTGCCCCTGTAAAGTGGGATTGACGTCAGGTGGTGGGGGAAAGACATTGTATTCTGTTCCTTTTCATTTTTTTTAACCCATGTATCTGTACAACCTTAAATAAAAAAGACAAAAACCTGAAACCAACCAACCAAACCAATCAAAATACCCAATAAAGTTCTCTTACCTGCTTGATTTGCACAGATATTTGCATATATTCCAACTTCCATGGCCGTATTTCCATTGTCTCTGGGTACCTTATCTCTCATAGCTTTTCCTACATTAATTGATGCATAATTATTAAATTAAACCAATTCAGTCACATTTTTCTCATTTCCTCTGCTAAGGAGCAGAATCCCCCAAAGACGTGAAACAAAGAATCACTTGCTCCAATAGCCTACACTGCTGTCTATTGAAGGAAAACCATGGACTCAGAAAGGAATCCATAGTACCCACTCCTCCAAGCCAGAAGCCCATCTGATTTATTTTCTTGGGTCTGCAAGGAACATCCCCTTATCAGATTACACTTGAGGTGGCCAGAGACACATTTTCTTTCCTTCACTGAAAAGAACAGCCTGTAAAAAGCTTTGTAATATCTGCAAGACATCATAAATTACCCAGCTGAGTTCTATTTAGCCCTGGCCAGTAATCAAGAATACTAATTCTGCTTTTGCAAGACTTTTTGTAGGAAGGGAAGATAGGTTTTAAAAATGTATAAGGTGTATACATTTTGACATCTATTTTCAAGTTTTATATCAACTGAGTTTCTGACTTCAGGCACAGGAGGCTAACAAGTATCACTTGGTTCTCACCCTAGTTGTGACAGTATCTCCCCATTCTACAGGTCAGAATGCTGAGGCTCAGGTAAGTGAAGGAGCCTGCCTGATGCCCCTCAGCTCACTGCTGGGTGCTGGTGCTTAGACACACTGTTCTTTGTGCGTATCTTGATATTCCTCTATTACTTGCATGCCAAATGAAAAGGCCATTTTTTTAAGATTGATTGATTGATTGATGATAGAAAGAGAGAGAGGCAGAGACACAGGAGGAGGGAGAAGCAGGCTCCATGCCGGGAGCGCGACGTGGGACTTGATCCTGGGACTCCAGGATTGCGACCTGGGCCAAAGGCAGGCACTAAACTGCTGAGCCACCCAGGGATCCCCCGAAAAGGCCATTTTGAAATTTTAAGTAGAAGTGGTCATAAGAGGTGAATATAGCGAGAAACAGTGACTGGGGCTTGATGCAGGACTGAAGGTGAGGCATAGAGCAATGAAACTCTTGTTGAGCTTCCTCAGAGTGGCAGAGCTAGGATGCTGACAAATAAAAGGCAAAGCTCTTGTCTTTGCGCAGCTGGCAGTCAGAACCCACTACCTTATTTGCAGGGCCCAGTGCACAGCAAGAATGCAGGGCCTCTTGTTAAAAAATTATGACGATCTCTGCACCCATGTTCGTAGCAGCAGTATTCACAGCAGCCAAAAGGTGGAAGCAACCCAAGGACCCATTGACAGATGAATGGATAAACTTAGTGTATATATTTATCTGTATCTACATATCTGTCGTTAACGGAATATTCTTCAGCTTGAGAAATGATGGAGATTTTGACACATGCACAACATGGATGAATCTCCAGGACATTTCTGCTGAGTGAGATGAGCCAGTCACAAAAAGAGAGATACCATATGAGCCCATTATACGAGGTCCCCAGAGTAGCCAAATTCATAGAGACAGAAAGGAGAGTGGTGGTTGCCAGGGGCTGGGAGGGTGGGGGGCTCAATGGGGGGAGCTTAATGGGGACAGAGTTTCAGTTTTGCAAGATGAGAAAAGTTCCGTGCGTGGATGATGGCGATGACAATGCACTTAATGTCATGAAATTGTATACTTAACAATGGTTAAGATGGCAAATTTTATTGGTATGTATATTTTAAAATTTTAAAAATAATTTAGGGCAGTCCGAATGGCTCAGTGGTTTAGCGCCGCCTTCAGCCCAGGGCCTGATCCTGAGACCTGGAATCGAATCCCGTGTCGGCTCCCTGCATGGAGCCTGCTTCTCCCTCTGCCTGTGTCTCTGCCTCTCACTCTCTCTGTCTCTCATGAATAAATAAATAAACAAAATATTAAAAAATAATAAATAAATAATTTTAAAAAGAGTTTAAAAAAAAAGGATTCAGAATTTCAAGACAGTGACAACAGAGAATGAAACCTAGTATAGGGCTCTTCTTAGTGAGGGCCCCCTGTGTGACCATACAGGTCACATACCTCCAAGTGCTCTAAACAAGAAGGGCTTCCACCAGAGAAGTGAGAACCAGCCTAGGCGCGAGCTGTGCAGGAAGTCTGCTTCATTTACCTT
Organism: Nyctereutes procyonoides; assembly: GCF_905146905.1. Taxonomy (NCBI): domain Eukaryota; kingdom Metazoa; phylum Chordata; class Mammalia; order Carnivora; family Canidae; genus Nyctereutes; species Nyctereutes procyonoides. Next base: position 46,693,443 of record NW_026575020.1, on the reverse strand, counting down.
CCCCCTTTGCATCATTTCCTTCGTTCTTTGTTTTCCTTGTATCCAATGTTGTATTTCCTTTTCCCTTCCTCTTCATCTTCTCTCCTGCTTTCTGTACCCAACATCATGGCAAATAATGAGAAAGCCACTAAAGAACTTACTTGCTTTGTACTTTGGTAGTATCCAAAATGCCAGAATTGGGATTATTATGATTAGCACCAGCAATAACCCCGGAAGTAGTAGCTGCAGGCAGAAAGGACAGCTATATCCACCTAGAAGAAGACGGCATTCACTGGTCACCACACAGCTTTCTTTTCCAATGACACTGAGCTATGGAATGTTCTGGAAAAGGTAGTCACCACTGTCTTTGAAGCTAATGTACTGTGCACCCCGGTCCCCAGACTCCTATAGGCAGCTGCAACTCTTGAGAGTTAAATTGTGAGTCAGTGAAGTTCTGGAAGTCATGACCAAGTACATCTTCCACAAGGAGTCATACAAGGAAGAGAAAAACAGCAGAGTATTTGACAGACTGATTCCTGGTGGCATCGTTAAGGTCATAAGGCTCAGAATAGTCACTTATTTATTGGGCAAAGCCCTGAGTCATTTTGGCATGGTTTATGTCGCCTAAATAGCCACCATTCATTATTAACTGCACACCAGTCACTGTGTTAAGCACTTTCCATGCATTGCCTAATTTATCTCATTGATACTACTCTCATTTTACAAATGAGTAAAGTAAGACTCAGAGGGGTTAAATGACTTTCCTGCAGTCACACGGCTAGTAAATGGAAGGGCTGTGATTGTAGGCAAAAGCTTGATTCTGGGGCCTGAGTCCAACAGGCTGCCTCATTTGTTAGAACTTACTGATCACCAGAGCGTGGGCTCTATTCTTCAGAAGATAAGGGTGGGTGAAGTGTCCAATACCCAAGCATGCCTACTGCTTTAGCTAACCTCTTTTTTGTTCTATCCTTCTACCTCAACAAGTGTCCTTTCGTAAGGCCCTTCGTATGCAGCTTAGAGGTCTCACGTGCACATGGACCCTTTAGGCTGTATGTACAAATGTTGTCCATGCCCCCCCGCCCACAAACAGCCCCTTTACTTGGGTCCAGGGATGCTCACTTCCTTTCTGTAGTACAACCTTGGGAGGATAAGCTGGGAATGAGAATTGCATAGGCCCTGGAAGGGGGTTCTGATCTGATTGGGTGGGAAATTCAGGTCCAGGTACCCAGCATATGGTTTAGGAAAGTGGGACAAGGTCCAGGTGGGGACATGAGAATATGCTGGACTCCTAAGCCTATGGGAAGATGCATGGCCAAGAAGCACCAGAGCAATGCCCTCTAAAACACGGGACTAGGACAGGAGCCCTTCTCACCCCAAGGGTGGTCCTGGCAGTCTACACTCACCAACCCTTAGCAGTGGGCAGTAAACAGTCAAGCAGGCAAGCAGAGGTGTTAGAAGTCAACGGAAAAGCAAAAGAGAATCAAAACCCGGCAACTCTGAGAGAAATGCAAATTCTGATATGATTGCTTAGAACCTGGCCAGTGGAAGATCAAGCAGGAAGCACGGTCAAGTGGGGAAGTCTCCGTACAAGATACCCTTCTGACCTAGTTTCTAGGCTTGTCTTCTTCCTTTTCATGGCAGAAAGAAACCCCCAATCAGAGTTGGTATAGAACCTCCCAAAAGAAAGGGATTTGGATGCAGATGGCCAGCAAGAAAAGAGGGATGGGAGGAATAGCTGCAGTTTCTGGAAGCATCTCCAGACCCTGTGGAAAGAGCTCCCATAGCCCTTACCTGTTTGGGGATTGATGAGGATTGGCTGACTGTATCTTGTGTGATCAGGCAACTCATTTTTAGCTTTGCACCTATACTCCTCCATTTCTCCAGCACTGTTCTTGGTTATGTTGAATTCAGCAGGCTCCCTTACATACTTGGGAATAGCTGGTGATATGGCAATATTTTTCTCAAAGAAAGTATAAGTGATGGGCAGAGAGCCATTGAAGGAGATACAACGTAGTGTTATATGTCGGTCTGTTTCTATTTTAACAACATTAACGTTCAGCACTGGTGTGATCACTGGGTCTAGAAAAATGAAAGTGTGTGTTAAAGGGATAAGCAGATTGGATTCACTCACGCAGTCCACAAAATGGATTGAACCCCTGTTCTGTTCCTGACTGTGGACCCAAAGATGAATGACACCCCTTCTTGAAAAGTCAAGAAGCTGGCATCCCGGTGAGAAAGACTGATGATACGTGGTTAGCTCCACTCAGTGTGGCACAAGCCAGGTGCTGAGAATGCCAGAGGGTGGAGGCTGTCTCTCTGCTTTGAGGAATCAGAGCACAAACTTGTCTTTCATCAGAAGTCTCAATCTGTTGCTGAGAATGAGTATAGTTTTTTCAAAGATCTAGTTCCAAGTATGAAGTTGAGAGGTGCTTTCATTCCTAATCTTTATAAGGCTACAGTGGGTTTTTTAAATCAAATCTAAAAATATCATCTCTTCTAACCATATTTTTATTTATAGAATTCATCTCTACAGTTATCTTTTACTTCTTCCCACAAGCAGGAAGTAACCCTGGTAAATAGGTTCAAGGGAACTTTTCAAAAGGAAGTCTGTGGGTCTGCTAGACTCTGTCAAATCATATCCTATTTTGTGGGAGAACCCAGCTATATTATTTACTTTATAATTCATTAATAGGGACGCCTGGGTGGCTCAGTTGGTTAAACCTCTGCCTTCGGCTCATATCATGATCCTGGGGTTCTGGGATCGAGGCCCATGTTGGGCTCCCTGTTCAATGGGGACTCTGCTTCTCCCTCTCCCTCTGCCCGCCCCCCACTTCTGTGCTTTCTCTCTCTCACTCATTCTTTCTCAAATAAAAAAAATATAATTCATTAATAAACAGTATTATAGGAAAGGAAGGATAATTGTTGAGTATCCATCATGTACCAGGCTTGCTATTCACATTACCTCATTTCACATCACAATTGTACTACAAGGAAGGTAGTACCATGCCCATTCCACCAGTGAATGAACTGTGATTCAGAGGTTAAGAAATTAGTCCAAGGTCACTCAGCTAGTAAACAGCAGATCCAGTTGGCTTGGGCCAACTCCCAAGCAGATTTTTTTCTTTAAACAATATCAGGTTGGCACAGAAATAATGAAATACAGGGACCAAAGTATAAGTAAAATCAAAGAAAATAATTTAGAATCTCCTTACTCCATCCCTCCCTTGAGCAGGAATCCCTGGGGCAGCATCCTTGAGAGAGCAGCACCTGGCAACAGTGGCCTCAGAGAACAACTTTGGGAATAGTGATGGTGGCCTTGGAACGCAACTTGGGGAAGAGCACCAACAGCACCAATAATTCATTCTTCCTATGGAACTGAAGTCTACATCCTGTAATTTTCAGGAAGGAGCAGTTGAAACATACTTGAGGAAACATGGACTCTTCTCTGAGATGACATGATCCAAACTAGACCAAGGATTGATATCTCAACTGACTGGAAAAATATAAACTTTCCTGAGAGTTTGTAAAAGGACTGGCCAAGGGCATCATAGCATCATAGTGATTGGAGTAAGAGAGTTGCTACTCTTCACTAAACCAGTTATATTTTTACAAATTTCAAGGAATCCGTGAAGACTCATTCAGCTGTCACATTTCCCAGAAGACCTTTCCTAAATCCTCTAGGCTGAAGTACTTCCTCTTCTGCCTCCCATCCTTTTATTATCTGATCCACTTGGATGTCTATGGTCCTCTCAAATGTAACCTGTTTGAAACTGAACTCTAGCTAATCTGCTAATTACTGAAAAATCAATAGGTAGATAAACATATACTAAAATCCAATTGTTTAAAAAATGTTTTTATTCATATATTCATTCATTCATCCATCCATCCATTCACTTATTTAACTATGGTAAGAAGAGTTAACATGAGATCTACTTTCTTAAATTTTTAAGTGCTCAATACAGTGTTATTAACTATGTACAGCAAAATGTTGTACCGCAAGATCTGGAGAACTTGCTCATCTTGCATACCCAAAACTTTATACCCATTAAACAATTCTCATTTTCCCCAACTCCTCGTTCTTCCAGTTTTCCCCATCTCAGTAAATGCACCACTTCCCATCGGCTGATCATATTAGATATCTGAAAGTCATTCTTGATTCCTTCTTCACCTTCACTAACCTGTGAACCCAAATCAAATCTAATCATCTAACAAGTCCTACTGTTTCTTCCTCCAAAATACACTTTGAATCCACTTACATCTCCATTGTCCATCCTCACCATTGTTTGTCTCCTGGATGACTGCAAAAGCCTCTCAACCAATCCCCAACTTCTACTCTTGCCCTGCCTCACCTAGAATGGAATAACTTTGATGATGATAAACTGGGTGCCAGGCCCTGACTTGTTCCCTTCCCTCTCCCTTCTCACCTGAGGTCACACTCCCCTCATCTGATTTTCAGCCATACCATTTTTAGGTCCTTCCCAATCAGCCAAGATCTTTCCCAAGTTGGAACCCCTGCACAGGTTATTGTCCTTTGACTAGAGCCCTCTTTCCCTGTTTCTTCACATGGCTAATTCCTTCTCATTCTTCAGGACTCTAGTTAAATGTCATCCCTTTGTAAAGCCATCCCTAACTACCCTATCTAAGTAGATTGCTTCACCATCCTCTGCTTCTCTCCATCACTGTGCCATTTTCCTTTTCCTTCAAACAATCAGCATGGTTTGTGATTATGAATTTGTTTGGGTACTTGGGTTTTGTATCTCCCCAACTAGACTGGAAGCTCCACCAGGGCAGAAATTAATGTATATCCCAGAGCTTGGCACATTTGAGATATCATTAAATATTTGATGAGTGAATCAATGATCAATGAATTTGGGTTCATGGTTTATATCCCTATTGAGTTGGGGACAAGAACATGTCTTAAGGCATCATTGAAACCCCAGCAACGCCCAACAAATTACTTGCATCTGGGTAAGCACTCAATAGATATCTACTAATCTGATCTAAATGAAAACAGTTTTATAATCCATCAAAACAGTTCGGGCAACCCAGGTGGCTCAGTGGTTTAGCGCCGCCTTCAGTCCAGGGCCTGATCCTAGAGACCCAGAATCGAGTTCCATGTCAGGCTCCTGCATGGAGCCTGCTTCTCCCTCTGTCTGTGTCTCTGCCTCTCACTCTCTCTGTGTCTCTCATGAATAAATAAATAAAATCTTAAAAAAAAAAAAAAAAACAGTTCTACAGGACAGTGCGATTACTGTAACAAATTGCAGGAAATGTGTGCATTTACTTGTAAGGCAGGATGTGGGACGATTTTATACATATCTGTGGGACAGAAGCTCAGGAAATGAAGACTTGAGGTTTATTAATCAGCTCATTTGAAGCTTCAGCCATCAAGTTCATAAGTCATCTAAAATAAGCCCTGTAAGGGTTTATTCCTTGCGGAAGTGTAGGCCCCTGTTATTCAAATGCAGGAAACCCACACCAGTGGTGGGATTTGCCATCCTTTCTCATGCTGAATCTCAGTGATTTGAAGGGCATTCGGATGCTTTCCCTGCAAAGTGAGTGCCTACTCTCCTCACCCCATTCTGCACACAATAGACTGAGACTCAATCAGAGTTAAAACCAATGTTAGCATTGTACTGCCTATCTTCTCAATTCATATTTTAACAATTGAGGACTGGTGATATATCAAAGGTGTAGTGAAAGGGAATATCCAAAGTTTCACAGGAAGCTGATGGTACACAGGTTCCCCAATGCTCATCCCATTTCTCTTTCTGCAATACCGCTGCCCAGTCCAGTCTGGTGGCCTACACTGACCACCAGAGAATATTATCAGCTGGGGGACTGCCCTCACATTATGCACAACATCCCAAGACCATGTTTACAGGTGTTTTCTCCCCTCTTCGCACTTCTTTTACAATATGGCTTCTATTCAGTTTGTGTTCAAAACTGTCCTATCATGGTTGGTTTTAACTTGGATCTCCTAAAGCCGTGTGCAGAAATTTGCATTTGTAATCTCATGAATGTTTCTCAGGGAAAGTACCCATCACTATCATTGATTATTAAGATGGTTATAACCTAATAAGCTAAAAAGCATTGAGCTAGAGCAGTGATGTCCAATAGAGCTTTCTGTAATGATGGAAATGTTCTGTCTGCATTGTCTAATATGGCTGGCTGTATTGAATACTTGAAACGTGACTAATAAGACTAAGAAGTGAGCTTTTTATTTCATTTAATTTTAATTAATTTGGATTTAAATGTAAATAACCACATGTGGCTAGTGGTCTAGCCACTAGTGCTTGAGAACACAGACCTAAAGATCACTCAAGGATTTGATCAGTAAGTCAGAGCTCCTATGTTTAGAAGCCTCCAGGTACAAGTCACACATATTAGCTGGAAACCCTCTCTCCTTCTCCCAGGAATCCATTATCAAGGTCACCTTTATAAATGAGACCATTAATGCTAGGTTGTGAGAGGCTTGGGGTGGAAAGATGGGAAAGAAAAATATAGCAGTTATAAGATGTGCTGGCTGATGCGGTACCCGATGGATGGTCACTGCAAAGGGGAGAAAGTGGGAAAGACCTGGGGCTTTGAAGGCCCTTGCCACAGTGTCCACTACTGATTCTAAGACTTCCTGAATCTTCAGAGAAAAAGTAATTTTTGCCTACATGATGGGAATCCTAGAGTAAAACATCTAGAAAAGATCTCAACAATTTCCCAAATTGTTCAGATAAGACTTTTTGTCTAAGGCAATCAGGCTATTATTATCTGAAATAGCTAGAAGTCTTTGGAAGAGGTATGAGGGATTGCCAAGATGTCATTCCCCCAATTACAAGCCATTGCATTTGGCCACTCTACCCACTATCCTCCATTCAGCTGAATACAGCATATCTCTGCAAGCCTGGAAGACACAAGCTGAGCAGTTGGTCACATGATCCCAGTTTAAATGAGAGTACTTGCTTCAGTACAACAACCCCAGCTACAGAGGGCTCAGTGAAGATCCTGCCTTGATTTGTAGACCTGTACAAGATCAGCAAATATCTATCCCAATTTCAAACTCACTCCCAGGACCTCACTCTTAGGAGCTCTGTTTGAAAGTGGGCCCCTCTTCTCCTGGTATTATGTTTTCAAAACTGACAGGGGTAGGAAAATAAAACTTATTCAGGAAGGAAAATTGGATCGAACATTTAATGTTTCATGTTAAGTCTGGCAATGCTGACTCTATGTATTATTGTTTAGATAAATCTTCTATTAATCATTTAAAAGTAGTCTTTAGAAGAGAAAGTAAAATAGAATTATTAAGAATAATGATCTCAGTGACATACTTTCCAGGCTCTTGAGTGAGTATTTGCAGGGGAGCAGAGAGACCATTGTAGAACAGGAAAGAATCTGGTAAATCACAGGGATCCCCCAAGAATGAGTGCTCTACTTACCAACAAATATGAAGTTGAACTCACGACTGTACTTGCTAATTGAACAGTTAGAAATTTGGGCTTTGCATTTGTAGGGGCCCAACTCATGGGCTTCTGAGATGCTTAGGTTAAAAATCATGGGTTCACCTTTTCCATTCTGGGTTCTCAGGTGTTTCTCATTCCGAAACAAAAAATAAGTGATCTCTAGTGATTTGTTCTGATTGGAACAAATTAGTGATACATTTTGACCTCTCCTAACTGCTTTTGTTTCTGAGTCCAAACTTGGAGAAAGGAGTTCTGGAAAACAGTAACACAAGAAAAAGTCTTTGTTAATGTCTCTTAATAACTAAATGGTGATCCAGCCACATTTTGTGGGTCATGGTGGTAGAGACACTGGTCTCTACCTTGCCTGTACAGCTAGGCTTACGAGTGTGTGAGGAAGCCTTGGCAAATACCAGAGCTCCTCCCAGTGATGCATGGGGGGCCCTGACAAGCTCTCTCATGCTTGTCACCTCTTCTGCCAGTGAGAGCTTGAAGTGGACACTCTGATTTTTTTTCTTTCTTTTTTAAAATTTAAATTCCAGTTAGTTGGGGTACCTGGGTGGCTCAGTTGGTTAAGCGTCTGCCTCTGGCTCAGGTCATGATCCTATGGTCCTGGGATCAAGCCACACATCAGGCTCCCTGCTCAGGGGGGAACCTGCTTCTCTTTCTCCCCACCCTCTCTCATACACATGCACTTGCTCTCTCAAATAAATAAGTAAAATTTTTTTTTAATTCCAGTTAATTGACACATTACTTTCAGATGTACAATTTAGTGAAGTGCGCTCTTTTAACACTTGCTATTCTGACTTAGAAATATTAATTGATGGTTCATATCTCTAAAAGATAAGGACTTTTTTGACGTAAACATAACAATACTATTATCACACTAAAAATTAATAACACTTTTAAAATATCATCAAACATCTAGTTAGTGTTCAAATTTCCCTAATTGTCTGCTGTTGTCATTGTTTTGGATTCAAATGACCCACTGTAATTAGTTGATATATTTCTTACGTCTGTTTTTTTAAGATTTTATTTATTTATTCATGAGAGGTACACAGAGAGAGGCAGAGACACAGGCAGAGGGAGAGGCAGGCTCCATGCAGGGAACCCGATGTGGGACTCAATCCCGGGACTCCAGGATCATGCCCTGCACCAAAGGCAGTCGGTTCACAACTGAGCCACCCAGGGGTCCCTTTTATTTTCTTTTTCTTACATCTTTTTAAATCTATAGACATTTCCATTTCTCTTTTCTTTTTCTCCCCCTGCAATTTATTTATTGAAAATGGCAAGCTGTTTGTTCTATAATATTTTCCACAATCTGGATTTTGTTGATCACAATGCCATGGTATCCTTTACCATGTTCCTCTGTCCCCTGCCCAAAGGCTTAATAAAATCCAGATTAGCTTTTATTTAGCAAGAATGCATGGTGGTAGAGTATACTTCCATTAGGAGGTATATAATGTCTGATCATCTCTCTTTTTGTTTCTTAGTTGGCTTTGACAATAATCACTTGGAAGCATTATTTCATTAGAGGTTGCAAAATGGTTTTAGACTAAGTCTATCCTTCTTTTTTCATTTATTATCTGAAATAATTCTATAAAGAGAAGCTTGCCCCATCAACTCTTTGGTTATACTGAGATATGATTTACATAGAAAAGGCAGGATAAATGCTTGGATCACTCCATTTATTGACCAGTTCTGAAAATAATGAGTTGGTGTCTTAGCATCTTGTAACAGTGGGATGTTCTTCTTTCATTATTGTTATTTTTTGTTTAAGAATCATTATAAACTCATAGTTTAAACATATTTAATGTATTTCAATCCATTGCAATTATTATTTTTATTGTCCCATTTTTTGAGCATGGGAAACACCTCTAAACCAACTCCTGAGACCTTTTTTTGCTTTGTTTTTGTTCGTTTTAAGATTTTATTTATTGGGATCCCTGGGTGGCACAGCGGTTTGGCGCCTGCCTTTGGCCCAGGGCGCGATCCTGGAGACCCGGGATCGAATCCCACGTCGGGCTCCCGGTGCATGGAGCCTGCTTCTCCCTCTGCCTGTGTCTCTGCCTCTCTCTCTCTCTCTCTGTGACTATCATAAATAAATAAATTTTTTTTAAAAAAAGATTTTATTTATTTATTTGAGAGAGAGAGCATGAGCAAGCAGGGGGAGAAGCAAAGGGTTTGTTTGTTTTTAAGTAGGCTCTACGCTCAATGTGGTGCTCAACTCACCACCCCTGAGATCAAGAGTCCTATGCTCTACCAACTGAGCCAACCAGACACCCCTCCTGAGCCCTTTTGACACTACCCAGTAGTCTTTGAGTGCTTGTGTATTTGTATTTTATTATTTTAAAATGCCAAGGGAAAAAATAACACTCATCAGAAAAACTAATGTAAAAAGAATAAAATTAGTAAAGAATTAAGAGAATATTAGAAAATAGGGATGCCTGGATGGCTCAGTGGTTGAGTATCTGCCTTTGGCCCAGGGCATGATTCCGGGATCCTGAATAGAGTCCCACATCAGGCTCCTTGCAGGGAGCCTGCTTCTCCCTCTGCCTGTGTCTCTGCCTCTTTCTGTGTGTCTCTCATGAGTAAATAAATAAAATCTTTAAAAAAAAAAAAGTTATTATATCATCTGAGGAGAAAAGTTCTTCCAAGTAAGGCACACAAATTAAAAGGCACAACGAAAACATTGAAAAACTGACTAAAATATAAAGTTTCCCTATGGCAAAATTAAGACAAGTGACAGCCTAAAAAGAAATACTTAACACATAAATGAAAGTGAAGGATTCTTTTTATACATGTAAGTCAATGGCAAATGAATAAGAAAAAGACAAATAAATGGATAAATAATATGAATAGGTAATTCCCAGAAGAATGAATGCAGAGAGCCATTAAATATGTGAGGGCCAAGGGATGGCTTGGGTGGAGAAGGGGCTTAAGCCCCTCAGAAATGCCATGGATACCTCCCTTTCCACTAACATTTTTTCAGTGTTACATAACTCTGCATCAAGACACAGTCTCTCCTCTCTTCCATTTCCTCTCTGTGGAACTGAGTGTTCATGACCAATAAACATGAAAAAGATGCTCAACCTCACAAGTAATGAGACAACTACAAATTACAACGACACTGAGATACTGGTCTTTACTCATCAGATTGGGACTTTTTTTTTTTACTTTCTTTTTATTTTTTTTTTTTATGATAGTCATGGAGGGGGGGGGGGCAGAGACACAGGCTGAGGGAGAAGCAGGCTCCATGCACCGGGAGCCCGATGTGGGATTCGATCCCGCGTCTCCAGGATCGCGCCCTGGGCCAAAGGCAGGGGCCAAACCGCTGCGCCACCCAGGGATCCCAGATTGGGACATATTTACAAATGGATTGTCTCTGCTGTTGGAGAGGCGTGGGAAACACTTGCCTATGTGAGTAGTCATGGTGACGGGTTCAGAGTGTTGGGAGGGCAACCTAGCAATTCAGATGTACATGGCCTTTGACCTGGCAATTTCACCTCTAGGATTTTAATCTCCAGAGATGCTCTCATCCTCTCATGAGTCCGCAAAGGATGTTTTGTACGATGATGTTTATTGCAGTGTTGTTTACATTACAAAGAAAAAAAATGGAACAATCAGTAAGGGGGATGGTTACATCAACTATGGCTGAGTCATATTACCAAGCACCATGAAAAAGGAGCCAAGTCTACATCTACCGCTTACAAGGATGTCTGTGATTATTGTTATCTACAAAAAGGACAAGTCATGAAGGGTTTGTTTACTATGGTACTGAACAGAGAATGAATGACTGTTAATAGTGGTTGCTTCTGGAAGTGGAAGAGAATTGTAGAGTATCACAGCACTTTCATATTTCGTATAGTAACAACAACCTGGCCTAGCATTTATTGACGGCTCACCATACACCAAACACTGTATTGAGGGACATGGCTTGTCTCACTCAGTCCTGACAAGAACCCTCCCCTAGGTGCTTTTATTTTCCCAACATCACAAAGGAAAGAGATTAAGTGGTTGCATCATACACCCAGGCTTCCTGCTGGAAAATGGTAGAACCAGGGTTAGGACCATGACCCTGGCTGGTCTAGCTCTATGATGATAAACTGCCTCTCAGTATATATTTTTATTTTGTTGCTTGAATTATTTTACAATGATTACGTGTTGATTTTCTACATTAAAAGAACAACAACAACAGGGGCACCTGGCTGGTTCAGTTGGTTAACCTGACAACTCTTGATTTTGGCTCAGGCATGATCTCCAGGTTCTGGAATGGAGCCCCACATCTGGCTCTGTGCTCCAGTGGGGAGTCTACCTGAGATTTTTTCTCTCTCTCTCCTTCTGCCCCTCTCCCTGTTCACACACACAGTCTCTCTAAAATACATAAATAAATCTTTAAAAAAACAACCTAGAAAGAAAGAAAAATATTTCTTTGTAAAAACAATCTCAATATTTATCTCCAAATCTCAGGAAAGAGGCTTCAACTCCCTGCTTCACATCTCATCATTTTAAACTGTAGGTTTTTGAGAAGACTTGACTCTGGTTGCTCATCTAAAAGCATAGAAAGACTTATTCATGAACAGTCGTGTTGAAAGTTGACCATCCCCACTGTGTCAGTGAAAATGGTTTCTGTAAAAGAGAGAAGGAAGTAAATGAAACTTACTGTTTATTCCTCTTGTCTCACAATCCAGAGCAGCTTTTTGAAGTGAAAGAGAGAAAAGGAACGCGAGAAAACTCCTTTTCCACATCACGTTGGTTTGGAGATGCAAGCTTCAAAATGGTAAATAAGCCTTACTTGTGGGAGAAGAAAAGAAGCCCCAAAAGAACAGTTTATTCAAATGACTCCACATTCTGTCAGAAGAAATCAGAGAGGGGGGCAAAGGAGGCGTGGTGGCCCCAGGGTGGTGAGTCATTTAGGGACTTCCTCTTTTTTGGCCAAGTTAAAGAAATTAGAGTTGCTGGGACAAGCTTAAAACAATACGACTGGGTGGTTTGACCAACCTGTGTTCCCTCAATGAGTTCTTTTTTTTTTTTTTTTAATTTTTATTTATTTATGATAGTCACACACACAGAGAGAGAGGCAGAGACACAGGCAGAGGGAGAAGCAGGCTCCATGCACCGGAAGCCCGACGTGGGATTCGATCCCGGATCTCCAGGATCGCGCCCTGGGCCAAAGGCAGGCGCCAAACCACTGCGCCACCCAGGGATCCCCCCTCAATGAGTTCTTATACAAAGAGAGAGAGATGTGATAGGTTGCCCTAACTCTGGCTCTCTGGGAAGCTGGACAGTGGGAAGAAGAAGGAAAAATTTGACTGTGATATTGTCTTTGTGAATCAGATGTCTCTGATCATCTCTCTCTGGATTCGGCCTATATCAAAAAGAATTTAGTGGAAGTTTGGTTTAGTCTTGGGAAGCAAATACTGACTGTCTGGAGTAGATATACACAAGGCATCAGAAATGCCTGTTACATGCTGATTCCTAGGCCCCACTCCACACTTACTAGAGATAAAACCAGGGGCTCTGAATTATAAGAAGGGCCTAGCAGTATCAGAGTCTCTACATCACAGTCCAGAGGGGCTTGTGATTCACTTCTACTCAGTCTAGAATTCCCCTGGCTCTGTGATATGTATGCAGAAGTAAAGCCACATATTCCGGTGTCACCAGTCTGAAGTGGAGAATGGGAAGTGTTGAGGGGCTTTCCAAGAGGAGGGAGCTATGACCTAGCCAGGTCACTTTGGTAATGATTTCTGTTGGCCTACCCTATAGGTCTTGCACTTTTCTGTGAACAGCTATCCTCTCGGTGGAGAAGCCAATTCCCTGCCCAGGTACATATTCTTCTGGGACATTGTCCAAACTTCTGTATTCACTCACAGAATTGCTCCTTGCTTGGGCTCTCTAGATCTCATCCTCTGGAGGTCAGTCATTCTAGGTCCCATACCTGGCCACCGCTAGGGGACTGAGCAAAGCCACGGTCTGCCACTCAGCCACCACTGTCTAGAGGCAAATCACTGGGTAACTATTAGTGCCTAGAAGGCCTTTCTTCCCTTCTGACATTAAAGGTTACTGTTTCAGCACCTACTCTTCTAAAAAGCAACCTAAAAAAAAAAAAAAAAAAAAGCACAACCCTCAGTGACTGTCAGTGATTTTTCACATGGGAATATGATATTGGTGATAATTTCTCTCACTAAAGAGTGGGAGGGAAAGAACCTCACAAGTTGAATCTCTGGTGGAGTGATCCTTAATATCAGAATTTTTGCCAGAGGAAATTGGAAGTTTTGTAGGCATTGCTGCTTTGCCACTTTCTCACCAACATCTTCTGCATCCTTGCCTGGGTAGGGCGGCGGGGCTAGCCCTGGGGAACTTTAATGCCCAGAAGGAACAAGGTGGGGGGTGATTAAGGGGGAACTTTCAGAAAAGCTGATGTGTCTGGGGCATTTTCCCCATGTGAAATTCAGCTGGGTCAGGAAATTTGCAGACCACAGCTTGGACACAAAGAGAGCAGAAAAAACCAGAGCAGAGGAAGTGCTACTTACAGCTGCCAGCAAACACTGGTTGCTGGGAGGGCTTTAGCGAGACACCAGAAAAGGAAAGTAATTTGTCTCAACGTTACAGAATAAATCAAGAGTGAAGTCTCAAATGGAAAAAGAAAGAAGTTTATCCATGGACCTGTTACGTTTACTAAGAGTAAAGTTAGTTATATTCCTTTCTGTTGCCTAAGAGCTTTACACTGATAATCTCATTTAATCCTTATAAAATCTCTATGAGGTATGCAGAGGTATTAAAAATATTTAACAACCAAAAGACAAAACAAAACAAAACCCACACAAAAACAAAAACAAACAAAAAAAAAACAACCAGCAGAATAATGTAAATACATAACTCAATTAACAGATCAAAAATTTTAAACTATATCCCACCACCACCCCTGTTTTATCTCTAAGTAAACTAAGCCATACACGTTTGCATGCAAATTGTTAATCAAATCATTCCCATAATTTCCAAAATTTTGAACTGAACTTTTCCAACAAATTCCTTGAAATAGATGGCCATTGGATAACGTGTAGTCTCAAATAAATAGAGAATTTCTCTTCACATCAAGAATATTGTTCATGGTGTTAAATCTTCAACCCCTGGTAAGCAATAATAATTTTAAGTTTTAAAATATCCTAGCCCTAATCTTGATTTTTGTAATTTTTTTAAATCCAATATTTCTATTATCTTATATTTCTAAATCACAAAAGTCATTTAATCCATTGGTGTAATATTTATCCTTCCGTAGAACTTTACAGATACCATTTGGTAAAGTAATGGGATTCAATAAATGTAAGTGACTTTAGAATTCATTTATTTTCACTTCTGCCCCCAGACAGCAAGTGCATTTTCATATAATAATTATTTTTAAAATACTGCACTTTTTCTCTTGGAATTGATTCTTTATTTTGTTTTGTTATGAGTGGTGGCCATGTTTCTTCATTCTTCTAGTATCTTCTCCTTGTCTTTCATCAAATTCATCTTGTAAATCTAAAAGTAATATCTCTGTTAGAATATCATTAGGACTGAAGCTCCTCACAATGTCTCATTTTCCAAAGATTTTGCCATCTCCATTAAAATGAACATGCAAGGGACATGCGGTGTCCCTTGGGCGGCTCAGTGGTTGAGCATCTGCCTTCAGCTCAAGACATGATCCCGGAGTCCCAGGATCAAGTCCCCACATCGGGCTCCTTCCTTCTCCTTCTGCTTAAAGCTCTGCCTTCTCTCTGTGTCTCTCATGAATAAATAAATAAAATATTTTAAAAAATTAATAAAATGAACATGCAAGACTCCATAATTTCAAAACTGTCTCTGATGCTATAGCGCTACCAGCCTCCATGGGGGCCAGGAGTCTTCCAAGTCTTCATGATGTTCATTCCCAATTATTGAGATGATGTTTGTTTGATGAAAAGTGGTAAAAAACAAAGTTCATCAGGCACACAAGTTAAGTGATCAATGTGATTCAGATCTTTAATGACATCACCCAGAAATGACTCGGAAGAGTTATACACCACTCACCTGCCCTGGGTCAGGTTTCTGAGCAACAGAGCGTGAGGTAGGATTCATGTGTATGTGAATTGAGAGAGGGACAGATGGAAGTAGGGTAGGACAAGGGCTGCCACAGGGAGGGATGGGGTATGAGTTGTATCACTGGGTTTGATCCTTCTTTTGACAAGAGAGCTGGATTTTTACACCCCTGGCTCATAGGCATAGAACCAGCCAGGTGTCTGTCTAGACAGTCTGTCCTCTAGAGATAATGAGCCACTCTACCCAGTCTGGGTAGGGGAGCTGGGCCTGCCCAACAGCCCATACCTACCACCAAACTAAAGAGTCAAGAGACACCAGACACATTCTAAAATCTTGGCCAGATTTGCCAGGTTTCCTCTGTATCCTGCTCTAATACTCCTATGTTGTACAAAGTCCAGTAAAGTTTTCATGAAACAACCTTGAAATCGTATTTCTTAAGCACTGACAATAAAATCTGGATATAGAATTGTGGTTCCTTCCCCTTTAAGAGATGAACAAAACCAACAAACTACTTTCAAAATCTTGAATTTTACATTTTAAGTAATCTAAAAATATAGATCATGGAAATAGTTGGAGCTTTGGGAAAAATAACAGAAATTTTATTGCCTTAATTTAGAAATTTTCCAAAATTCATTTTCTTATTTCTTTTTTTTTTCATTTTCTTATTTCAATAGTTACATTTTACAAGCAGGGCCATTGATAATGGGTCACAGTGATACACCCATGTTTTTTATTCTTTGCTGAAATGTTATTAATTTTATGTCTAAAAATAATTACTTAAAACTACACATTAAATTGTGTTAAAAATTCTGATAGCATTTTGTGAATATCCTCACTTGCTTTATAGATACAATTTTGATTTGAAAATTTTCAGAATTTTGGGATGCCTGAGTGGCTGAGCAGTTGAGCGTCTGCCTTTGGCTCAGGGCGTGATCCCGGGGTTCTGGGATCAAGTTCCGTACCAGGCTTCCTGCATGAAGCCTGCTTCTCCCTCTGCCTGTGTCTGTCTGTCTCTCTCTCTCATGAATAAATAAAAATCTTTTTTTTAAAAAAGAAAATTTCCAGAATTTTTATTATTTCAAATATCTGTGTGAGACAGATTTAAGGTATTCTTTTCATTATTTTGCTCACTGAGCGTGTGGAATTTATTAAAGCAGTGAACTTTGTCAGCATATGATTACCATTCTGATTAAATATATTTAGTATTTTCAGCTTTTCTTTTTTTAAATAATAAATTTATTTTTTATTGGTGTTCAATTTGCCAACATACAGAATAACACCCAGTGCTCATCCCGTCAAGTGCCCACCTCAGTGCCCACCACCCAGTCACCCCCACCCCCCGCCCTCCTCCCCTTCCACCACCCCTAGTTCATTTCCCAGAGTTAGGAGTCTTTATGTTCTGTCTCCCTTTCTGATATTTCCTACCCATTTCTTCTCCCTTCCCTTCTATTCCCTTTCACTATTTTTTATATTCCCCAAATGAATGAGAACATATGTTTGTCCTTCTCCGATTGACTTACTTCACTCAGCATAATTCCCTCCAGTTCCATCCACGTTGAAGCAAATGGTGGGTATTTGTCGTTTCTAATGGCTGAGTAATATTCCATTGTATACATAAACCACATCTTCTTTATCCATTCATCTTTCGATGGACACCGAGGTTTCTTCCACAGTTTGTCTATTGTGGACATTGCTGCTAGAAACATCGGGATGCAGGTGTCCCGGCGTTTCATTGTATCTGTATCTTTGGGGTAAATCCCCAGCAGTGCAATTGCTGGGTCGTAGGGCAGATCTATTTTTAACTCTTTGAGGAACCTCCACACAGTTTTCCAGAGTGGCTGCACCAGTTCACATTCCCACCAACAGTGTAAGAGGGTTTATTTTCAGCTTTTCACACTGTAACTTCTGAGCCTCATTTATTCACAACCTCTGAGTGCTATTCATATTTTTGTTATGATAATCTAATTATCTTTCATTGCAGAAATAGAAATAATTTACTTTATTTTGTGCTTTTCTTGTATGGTATAAAAAGACATTGGGAGCGCTTCTGATTTGGGCCCCTATAGCAGATATTCTGGACAATAATTCATTCTTTATTTCATTTCTTATTTGTTTTCATGAATTGTATTTGTTTGAATAGTGTTCCTCAGATTTCATATCCATCCAGAACCTTAGAAAATGGGCTTATTTGGAAGTGAGGTCTTTGCAGATGTAATAAGTTAAGAATCAATCATCCTGGTGTCTCTATAAGAAGGAGGCTTTATATTCCTTGTAGAGGCAGGGTCAGGAAGACACTCTAGTAATTTTGCCTGTTGTCCAGTTCTCCAGTATCCAGGGCTCTGCTGAGGAGGCAGCTTCATCTCTGGGCCCTGGAGTGATGTCAGCTGACCCCCTAGCCCCTCTGAGGGAAGGGACTGCTGAGGATTCTGGGGAGATAGGGTCCATTCACAAGGCCAGCTGCTAACCTTGCCCTCCTTCTGAGTCTTCTTGGGACTCGCTCCATCTATTCACAGCTATGTATAAGTGAGCTTTGGCATCCATGCCTGGACTGGGCTGGTGACCTCTCCCACTTGTGGGGTTCACCACTCAGGAGCTGCATCATGTGACTGAATACACCAGGGTCTGTCCTCCATCTCTTGAGTTTGCTGCACATTTAGAGTCTGTTGAGAACCAACGGGAAGGATCTAGCATGCCAACAGTCTATCAGATGGGCCAGCTCCCTGCATTTGGATGATAATCCTGTGAGCTGTTCTGTTTTATAGAGGGAAAAACTATTCAGGAACAGACAGAGCTAAGTCTCCAGCTGGTAGAGACAGATCTGGGATACTAATCAGGATGCCTAGCTATACCTAGTTATGGGAGATTGTCATGAGAAGACTAAACTACATCTCCCTCCTCCCCTACCTATGATCACTGGGGAATATAGGCCTACCCTCAACGGAGAACTTACTTTAGCCTGTATTAAAATATTTATATTCTTGGAAGAAATTTGAAGTGGCTCCTACCATACCAGCTAACATCAGAATCCCTACATCCAGAGCTGTGTCATATAGACCTAGAATTTTCCCTCTAGATCTGTAAGTGTGCAAAGATAGGCACAGGGCATCCCTGGCAGTTTTGCTGGTAATCATGAAAAACTGCAAATACTTGTGTGCTCATTGATTAGAAACTAGTTTAAATCACAAGCATTTCTTACAATGCTGTATTTTTTGACATCTTGTTTTTTTTATTAGTTTTTTTGAGATATACATACCATAAAGTTAAAAGTATTATAATTTAATTAGTAATTTGATTAATTAATTTAATTTGTAGGTGGTTTTTAGTATAATCACAAAGCTCTGAAACCATCACCACAATCTAACTTTAGAACATTTTTATTATCCCAAAAAGAATTCCCCTACACGATGAGATTCTTTGGAGACATTTTTTAAAAATGAGGTAATTCTAGGGGCACCTGGGTGGCTCAGTTGGCTGAACATCCATCCAGCTCTTGATTTCAGCTCAGGTCAGGATCTCAAGGTCAAGAGATTGCAAGCCCTGAGCTGGGTTCCCTGCTCTACACAGAGTCTACTTGAGATTCTTTCTCCCTCTGCTCTTCCCCCAAATCTCTAAATAAATAAAGAAACAGATAAATAAAATATTTTTAAAAAATTGTTTCAAATGTAGTTCTAGATAAATGGAAATATTTTCATGATGAGCAAAAGGTGCAAAAAAGCATGTTGCACAAATATATAACAAATTATCATATTTATAGTACTATATATACATATATACATATCTCTGTATTTGTGTTTATATTTATTCAGTTTATTTGTATATGCATAGAATACTATGTATTTGAGGTTTTTTTTAAGAGTTTATTCATTTATTCATGAGAGACATAGAGAGGCAGAGACATAGGCAGAGGGAGAAGCAGGCTCCCTGCAGGGAGCCCGATGTGGGACTCTATCCCACGACCCCGGGATTATGACCTGAGCCAAAGGCAGAGGTTCAACCTCTGAGCCACTCAGGCGTCCCTGGGAGTTTTATTTTAAATACGTTTTTATATACTTCTTAAAATTTTTTATTTAACTAATCTCTGTACACCACGGAGCGGGGGGCTCCAAATCACCACCCAGAGATCAAGGGCCTCATGCTCCTCCAACTGAGCCAGCAAGGCTCCTCTATATACTATTTTTACGTTACGTATTTTATATAATTTTTTACATCAACTATATGTTTTTACTAGAAATAATAATCAAAAGTGAAATAAGGAACGGGGGTGTCCAAAGCTGATACAGAGGGGCCTTAGGAGAAGCTGTTACTGATAAATTTCAAAGTAAAAAGAAATGATTTTTGTGTCTAACCTAATCTTCCATTAGATGGCGCCATTGTCAAATTTCTGTAGTTTCAAATGGGCGGGGATGGACAGGTGGCCCTCGTTGACTTTCTGCCTCTAAGAACTTGTTTTATTACTGCTCGCTTTTCTTTTAAGTCATGGGGGTGAGGGGGCTACCAGTTAAATCTCCCTTCAGAAATGCCCTACGACTTCAAGCCCATGGGGTAAATGAAATGAATGCTTAGTAAAAGAATTTAGTCATTAGAAGAAAAATAGTCAAAGTTACTCTCCCCGAGTCCTGTAAAAATTCACCGTTAGTACACTGATCATCAGAAATGCAAAATGCTGTTTGCTACTTTGGAACTTTCTGTTAATTCTGAGCAGGCTGGGATTCCTACCTTTTTACCATCAACAACCCTTCCATTATTTTTATTTCACCAATCTCATTACTGGGATAATGTTACCCAAATGGCATTAATTAAGTAGTTAATGATTTTTCTCTTTGCTATATATGTGTGTAGGGATTTGATTGATTAAAGTTCCTAATGGACAAGGGACACCCTTGCTAAGTTGATGTAACTCCAGCTAAAAGCAGGAGGAACTTGAATTGGGTGGTAAGAACAAAGGCCCTGAGTTCGGCCCCTGATCAGCCTTGGCATGGTGGGTGAGTTCCTGTAGCTGTGCTGACACAGGGGCGAGCCATAGTGCATGTAAGACCACTTAGCTCACTACCATAAAGGACAGTTACTATTATCTTATTCAATGTGTGCTGCTTCATCATCGTAGGCAGCCACTTGGAATCTTTCTCTGACCCGCCGGCCACTCACCCTGAGAACCCTCAAGCTGGGAACCCCTTGGTCTAGGTTTACCTTTGGGCTAACAGTGAGAATGTCCACAGAGCTTCCCTCTGCCTCTCAAAATGCCCAAATCGCCCTGTTTATAGAGTTGATGAGCTAAACAATAGAATTCCTAGGTCTATAGAAGTACAAATTGTCACTGAAGTAGCCACTGTTTGGGGGGCAGTTTTTGTGAAATCCTCTGGGACTGAAATGGAACCCTGAAAGTAAAGAGTACAGAGTGGAACGTTGAGAAGTCCTTTTCATTCCAGAAAAAAGTCCATTTGTAGATCTCAGAAGGGGTGAATTTAAAGAACAGATTATAATTTTGACGGTTGGTCAGAATTTGGTACTTGTATGGCTTGAAGCCTGACCTACCAGCAGGTGGTTTTGTGTTTACCATGGGGAGTACCACTATGCTAATTCTAAAAAGGTAATATTCTCTCATTGATTACAAAATGCAATTCTATCAGCAAACTCCACAGATACAGGAAAGTGTATGGAAGTGGAGGAAGTTTGTTGGAGGAAGTGAAAAAGTTTCTTCCCCATAGAAGGGACAGAGGAGGAATCTTTCTCTTCGTGATGCTGATGTGTGAGTGTGTGTGTGTGTGTGTGTTGGCAGGTGGATGTGGGCTAGGCATGCAATTCTTAAGACGGTACCTCCTTAAAAAAAAAAAAAAGATGGTACCTCCTTAGAAGCAGGAAAGTGCATACTCATTTTTGTAGCCCCCTGCCCAGCCTGTGTAGGGCATTCAGTGCCTTCCCAGCCCATAAGAATTGATTTCTGGGCAGCAATTAGCAAGAGTTGGGAGTGATTTTGGCATTTGGAGCACCCAGCAAGCAGAGGCCTGGTCCAAACTCCACTTTTTAAAAAAAAAAATATTTAAATATTTAATTTCTTTGAAAGAGAGAGAGGGCATAAGCAGGGGGAGCAGCAGAGAGAAAAGCAGACTCCCTGCTTTGTTGGGGAAGCCCAACATAGGACTCCATCCTAGGACCCCCAGGATCATGACCTGAGCTGAAGGCAGATGCTTAACCAACTGAGACACCCAGGGGCACTCCAAACTCCCTCTTTTGCCTTATGGTGTTTCTGACCTTGAAGTCTGGCCCTCTGCAGCCCCTAAGACCCAGGAAAATGAACCTATGACAACTATTTAAATCTACACTGGTGGAAAAAAAAAAAATCTACACTGGTGACTTCTATGGGTTCCTGGTGGTTTTTATAATTGTATTTTGCCAGGAGTGAGTGTGGAGAGAGAGTGGAGAGGTTGTGCAGAAGGAAAAGTTTTATTTTTCATTAGGCAATAATGTTATTCTAGGCACTGTGTTAAATTTATGATGAAGTATAATTTTCATACTGTATAATTCTGCCATTTAGAAGTGTACATTTCAGTTTCAATGACTTTTAGTTAGGATTGCCAGATAAAATATGGGATGCCTAGTTAAATCTGTATTCCAGATAAACAGCAATTTTTTTTAGTATAAGTATGTCCCATGCAATATGTGGGGCATACTTACACTAAAGATATTATTTGTTACTTGCCTGAAATTTAAATTTAAGATCTTAAGGACTCTTATCTGAGAATCTTTCTGTTGCCAAAATCAGACTATTTTCCCCAAGGAAAACTCCAGTTTTTTTGAAATCTCATTTGTCCTAAGCCTCATTAGTCACTCTTCAACGTGCCATGTTCTCTGGCCTCTTACCTTTGCATATGCTATTCGCTCTACTTGGAATGCTGTTCCCTGATTCTTTGATCAGCTGACTCCCTCCTAGAGATGCCTGACCCTTCCTTTTCCGTGGTTCAGATACCTGGCTTTCTGGGCTCTCCCAGAACTTACTATACATATAGTGGACAACATAATAGTGGTAAAAAAAAAAAAAAAAAGACTCTTCTAGGCCCAGACTAGCTGTGTGACCTTGGGGGATTTACTTAAGTTCTCTGAGCCTCCACTTCCTCAAATTCAAGTTAGGGAGGATAATAGTACATGCCTGATAGTGTTCGTGATGATTAAATGTTAACACAAAATAAAGCACTTTGAAAATGTTGACATACAATTAGTGCTCAGTAAATGTTAGCTGTTAAATAATTAACTTTTTCTTTTTTAAAAAGATTATTTATTTATTCACTAGAGACACACAGAGAGAGGAGCAGGCTCCCTGTGAGGAGCTCGATGTAGGACTTGATCCCAGGATGTCAGGATCATGACCTGAGCCAAAGGCAGACGTTCAGCCACTGAGCCACCCAGGTGCCCCAAGAATTAACTTTCTTAAAGCAAGACGATCTTTCACGCATATCCTCAGATGAAGATGCTATTATGTCAAATGAACTCTGAATTCACATAGGGCTGTTTTCCAGCCACTGTTTATGCACCAGGCACAGTGTTAGGCACCTTGACGTGTAATATTTCAGTCAGGTAACTCCAAGATTGGGCCCAGGTGGCCAAGGACCAGCATATCGCCAGTACTGCAGGCAGTGTCCTTGCATGGCCCCTGCCGATTGCCTGAGAGCCCTTCCCTACCTCCTGCCCTACCCTGGCTACACCTGGAAGGTATCTCCACTCTCAGTGCTGGGCTAAGAGGCCCTCAGCCTTACCAGAGCTGCATTGCCCATACAATCTGCAAACACTGACAGATTCAAATAACACATACACCTGCAACCCACAGGCTGCTCAGATGACAAAAGACAAACCAAACCCCATGCTGGGCAGCCAGCCTCTCCGATGGTTTCACTTGAAAAATGAAACCAAGCTCTTTGTGCCAAGATTTAGGTTTTAAACTAAGTGGCGGAGCAGCTGAGTCCCGTCACTTAAAAACAGCCTCCATTAAATCTGTAGAGCCAGAAAGCAGACCAGTGATTGCCTGGGACTTGGGGAGGGACCAGGGATTGGCTGAAAATGGACAAGAGGAAACTTTGGGGGTTATGGAAACGTTCGACAACCAGATTGTGGTGATAGTTGCACAACTCTACATATTGACAAAACTTAGCAAATGTTTACATGAGCATAATACAAATACAGCTGAAATTCAGCCAAAAGCCAGAAACAGGACACTCCGTTTCAGCTGCTGTTTTAACTTGATGTGTTGTCTCTGGCCCATCTCCCTCCCTCACCAGGCTTGTTCTTTTGTGATAAAAGGGCTGATAGTAATTGTGCTGGGGGCTTGCATAACAGAGCATGGCATCGTGTGGGCCATAATGCAAGGCAATGAAACAGAATAATGGAGGTGGCACATACTGAAGGGCTTTAAAGGTGGCACAGGTGGGAACCTGGGTGGCTCAGTGGTTGAGCATCTGCCTTTGGCTTAGGTCATGATCCCAGGGTCCTGGGATCAAGTCCCGCATTGGGCTCCCTACAGGGAGACTGCTTCTCCCTCTGCCTATGTCTCTGCCTCTTTCTGTGTCTCTCATGAATTAAAAAAAAAAAAAAAAAAAAAAAGGATGGCCCGTGGCCACCCAGGTGTGATGCAGTGCTGGGCCTGCTGACTGGGCCAGCTACCTGTGCCCCATGCAACGCCTGTAAGAAAAGCCCAAACCCCTTCCCTGGAGCTCTCAGTAGCAGAGGGGTTTGGGGTGTGGATTTCCCTCTGGCAGAGACCTCCTCTTTCCTCCTCTACCTGTGTAGTTCTGGAGGCTCAGCTTGGAGAGGCGCCAGGCATCTAACCAACTCTGGCGTTGGGAATGTGTTTGCAGGGAACCGGGGGAAGGGAAAAATCCTCTTGCGGCCCATCCCTCACCGGCTTCCTCGTGATTTATCACTATGGAAACTGAGCTCTTTCCTCTCCGCTGACGGCTGGTTGCGGGCGCACATTGTTGATGCCATGGCTCACAGTTCCGAAGTTCCTTCCTCTTTCCTGTTGCAGAAATGCCACAGTAGCTGTTGTCCAAGAACTGCAGCTCACACCTGAAGAGCTGGATCTTGGGAAAACAATCCCATTCGATTCCCCAGGGGTTGTGGGGGCCTTCTGGGTAAGCGGCGGCCAGAGAACAATGCGGCCTCCGGGGCTGAACTGGGGCCCTGCTTTTCCCCTTCCTTCAGCTTTCCTAGCTGCGTTTTGAAAATGGATTTTCAGGCAGTTGCAGGTAGTATTGTGTTCAGCAGCTGAAAACTTGAACTCCAAGTCCCTTTGTGTGGGCAGAGCCTCTTGCACGGCATGTGCCCACCGCCTGTGGACACCACCCCGGCAAGAGAAATCTATTCTTGGAGGGTGAGACTTGCAGCTGGAGGGCACCTGCAGATAGAGTGGGGGAGACATGCAAATGCCCTGGGGTTGGTATTCAGGGGGCAGGCACACTGTGTCAGCATCAGTCACTTGCTCATTCACAGGAGTTTCAGGAGGTGTCCACTGGGGCCTGGTGAGAGCTGGCTCCGCCGGGGTTGGTCCAGCACTCAGACCACTCTTTAGAAGCCGGTGCCTGGGTCAGAGCACCCTGGGCCTGCCATCACACACACGGTATCAGGTCCTGGAAGTGAGGACACAGGGCAAGCGGTGAGTGGGGAACCCAGAGACAGTGAAGGAGACTCCTTGGGCCAGGAAGTCCTGAGACACTGCCAGGCTCAGCAGGCCCCTGTCTGGCTGCACAGGTAAGTCACAGCCAACCTTAGGGACTGTCTCTGCAAGCCAGCCTAAGGGGTGGCTCTTTGGCCTCATCCTATGGAGGAAATGGGGACTAAGGACAGGTCACAGTACTCCATTGCACTGTTCCAGAGGTGCATATGAGGATAATTTTTCTGGTGCAACTGATCGTGAAATTATCTGGGAGGGAAATGTTCCACTTAGGAGCTAGGGCATTTCAGTGCATCTCTAGAATAATGTTCAGAAATCCTCCTTTACCTCCTTGAACATCTAACATCTTTCTTAGGTCTCAAAATGTTTCTGTCCACTTTCCATCTAGAATGTCCCTCTATCTGGAGCATGTTTGCTCCTTGTCACCCTGGGGGAGGATTTTTACTTTTTTTTTTTTCATTTTTCTAGTAGAAGTATGAAAATTCATGTTCATTTTTGTCAGTGGAATGGCCTGAACTCCTAGATCCCAGGAGAGCCCCAGAGTTAGGGAGAAGCAGATGGCGTTGCCAAATGCCTTCAGAGCAGTTCAGATCACCTCTTCCTCTTGGAACAAGAGAATCTGATCCTCTTTGTGGAAGGCATTCTGGTTCTCCCTGATTCACTCTGTGCCTGTGGGACCAGCAGAAATAGAAGACTTTTCACATAACGGTCAGCTTCCCTGTCACCACCCTGAAGGGTCTCACTCCCCATAGGACCTCAGGAGAGTTGCAGCGTTGCAGGCCACAGGGGCCATCCAATGCAGTAATCCCCCAACATCAACTGTGTTAGAACTGTTAGCAAGAGCTTGAATCCTTCAGTGACAGGGGACTAGTCCATTTTTTAAAAACGGAAATTTTGATTGATGACACTGTAGATTCACATGCATTCATAACAAACAATATAGAGAGATTCCTGTACACTTTGCCTGGTTTCCCCCAACGGTAACATTTTGCAAAACTATGGTGTATTAGCACAACCAGGACATTGGCATTGATACGACCCGTGATCTTATTTACTCTCCCCATTTTTACCTGTACTTTGTGTCTGAGCTTCATCACCTGTGTAGGTTCATGTATCTGCCATCACAGTCCAGATATAGTTCTGGCACAACAGGGATCTCTCTTATTAACCTTTCATAGCTATACCCACTTCCTTCTTGGCGCCCGTCCCCAATCTCTGGAAACTGCTGATCTGTCCTCCATTTATAAAAGTTTGTTACTTTAAAAATGTTAATGGAAGTAGAATCCTGTTTTGGGGAATTGGCTTTTTTCACTCAGCATATTTTCCTAGAGAGTTGTTCAGTTTGTTGCAAATAGTTTGTCCCCTTTTTTTTTTTTTTTAGGAGTTATTTACTTATTTTAGAGAGAGAGAGGGAGCATGTGAGAGCACTTGGCGGGGGGGGGGTGGAGGGAGAGGGAGAGAGACTCCTCAAGCAGACTCCCTGCTGAGCCTGTTTGTACACTGGCCCCTCTCCATCCTTCCTTTCCTCTCACCCAGACACGTGGTAGGAACAGACAAAGAATCTTCTCAGAGCATTCTGGCAGACTGTACCAGAGAAAAATTGATAGATTGGGTCATGATTTTTCTTGAATTCAAGAAACAAGCTTTGTTTTCCAAATTGCTATGTTCTCTCTATGTTGAGAGCTTCTGCAAAAGAAATAACATCTCAGTCTTCTGTTTGAGGAATTGACTGTGAAGCTACGGCAGCAAGAAACCTGTTGTTGGCAGCAGCTCTGATGGCAGCTGTCCTTGATGAGACATCTGCAGTGTGTGGGGGAGCTCTCAGAACAGTCAATGTGGGCATTGAATCAATCTTGTAACACTTAGCAGAGCCAGGACCCCGGGATTATGACCTGAGCTGAAATCCAGAGCTGGCCGCTTAACTAACTGAGCCACCCAGGTGCCTCAAGTTTGTTCCTTTTTATTGCTGAGGAATATTCCATAGTGTGGATGTGCCACAGTTTATCTAACCATTCGCCCACTGAAGGACATCTGGACTGATTCCAGCTCCGTTGGGAAAGCTGGAATTACAAATAAAGCTGCTGTGAACGTCATGTGCAGATTTTTGTGTCAACACATGCTTTTTATTTCTCTGTCTTTTTAAACAGCGGGAATTAAAGCAAATCCTTGAGGTTTGTGAAGGATCCATTTGGAAAGCCACATGTGTCCTCACATTCTCAATATCAGAATTGTTTATACAGGCTCCCAGCTTGGTCCCTAAATCACATGAATCTCATGTCTGTCTAGGAGCACTGCTTCCTGTGCATAGTCTCATACTCCAACTTGGCTGCCTTTTTTATTTGTATGTATCTATTTATTTTAATTTTGTCTAATCAGGTAATGAAGCTATAAAGAAACAGGAAACATTAAGACAGTTGTATAGAACGAATTGAAGAATTACATCCTAGAATAACCTTAGCGAATAAATATTTCATACTTTGTGTTTTTCGCCTTTTTCAGACTTTGACCCCTTTGGTCTTTGTTCAAAGCCAAAGATTTTCCTATTGTGGGACATTTCAAGCAACCCTGAAATGTTTTTCTCCCAGAGGTGTTTGTGCAAGGAGTTCAGGCCTTGGAGTCAGATATCCAATATTCCAACTGGCTTTACCATTCAAACTAGTTGTGGGATCTTGGGCAAGTGTACTAACCTCTCTGAGAGTCTCGTTTTTTCTCCTGTAACACGAGGTTGATACTAGTATCGGATTCACAGGATTCAATGAGACAATCGATGAGAGGCGCTAAATGCTCCATACATTTTAGCAGCTACCCGTCTTCGAATCCATTTGAAATAATGCAGGGCTTCACTGAAGGTTGTTTGAAGGGGACTGTGAGGCGGGAATTTATATCACACTTCCCAGAGAAAATCCCAGTGCTGAGGCCTCTCCCTCAAAATCAAGTCCAGGCCAGTCCTCCCAAAGTCATCGAGTCTCGCTCTGTGTTCCTTACTTCCAGACAGGCCCTGGGATCCGGGCTCCTCTCTTCCTCAGTTCTTTGTGTCTCATCTGGGGCTTTTGTCATTCTGCCACCACCGCTTGCACCGCCCCACCACCTCCAGGGAATGAAGAATGTAAGCTCTTAGGCTACACTTTGTTTTCCTTTTTGTTTTGGTTGCTGTCGTGCTTGCTGTTCCAGGGGTCAGACCAATCTGCTCAAGTTTCCACAATGGGGACACAGATGCATTTTCCTGCTGTCTGGCTGGTCATCTGTGAGCTCCACGAACAACTTCACGGCCCTTCCTAGCATCAAACCGGAACTGTGACACCAGCCCCACAAGCAGCAGAGGCCACTTCAGCATCTTTGCAATGACAACGACTTTCTTCTTTCCTTTTCCTTTGTCTTTAACCCTGGCAATCAGCAGGAACAGTGCTCTGACCCATGGCGTTGGTTTTGATAAATGTTTGCCTTCTTAGTAGCTTATTTTTCATTAAGATGAAGAGGTGTTCAGTAGGCACAATTTCCCCCTAGAGAGAGGAGTGGCCTATGTGGCTGCTAGAGTGTTCAGGAACTGGCATGCATACTTGCCTCTTGCTGAAGGCTGTGTTTGCCCAACATTGGCCCAGGGGAGTCTCCGCAGCCCTCTAGAAACGTCTCCCTCCCTCTCCCTCAGCTGTCTTTAAAAACCTTTAAACACTTGTCCTCAGGGACACCTGGGTGTCTCAGTGGTTGAGCATCTGCCATGGGCTCAGGGTGTGATCCTGGGGTCCTGGGATCAAGTTCCACATTGGGCTCCCCATAGGGAGCCTGCTTCTCCCTCTGCCTGTGTCTCTATCTCTCTCTGTGTGTCTCTCATGAATAGATAAATAAAATCTTTAAAAAAAACTTAAACAAAAACAAAAAAAACTTGTTCTCACTGAATGGTTGCAGGGTTCTAACTAGAATATACCTCCCTCTAATTTCTACCCGGAGGTAGAAAAAAAAGGCCAAGTTTTCTTTCACGTAAAGACAATGCAATTGTTTAAAGATACTTATCAGATGCTCCTCCAAATCTTCTTTCTTGATCTTAACATTCCCACTTCCTTCAAATGCTCCTTTTGGGATGTGGTTTGAAGTTCCTGCCTTAGCATTTTTGTCACTTGTCTACATGTGTCTGGGTATCTCCCAAGTAACTGAGTTTTCATGACAAAATGCAGTGGGGCTATCTCCTCCCCTCCTCTGAACTCCTTACCTCCATTAATGTGGCCAGTGATGATGGTGGCCAGGCCTCTTCCAACTCATCAATCTTTCCCATGCATTGTACTGTTAAGCAACTTCTTCTTCCTCCTGTGTTTGTAAAAGTTCAGCCTTTTCTTTTTACAGTAAAATTAATTTATTTTAGTTATCCAGCATGAAACAAACAAACAAAAATGTTATTCATTTAGAAAGAAAGTAAATTTCAGTTAACATAGCCACATACTGGGACACCTGGGTGCCTCAGTGGTTGGGCGTCTGCTTTCGGCTTAGGTTGTGATCCCAGGGTCCAGGGATCGAGTCCTGCATCAGGTTCCCTGCAGGGAGCCTGCCTATGTCTCTGCCTCTCTTTGTGTGTCTCTCATGAATAAATAAATAAAATCTTTAAAACAAGACAAAAAACACAGTCACATACTTTGGGCAGCAAAAACAGAATATTCATGTGAAGTGGTTTCTGGAAACTAAGATCAGGAGTTTGACTTTCTATTATGTACCATCACTTGGCCCATCGCTCCCTCCCAGGGAGACCCTCTTGACTGCTGAGTCTGTCGGGTGGCCTCTGACCTATCCCTCCCAGTGCTGTGTCATCCAATCAGTGTGCTCTCAAGAGTCTGGTGTGAGCTGGCAATAAAAATGACCAGCAGTGGGAGGAAGACAGGGTGGCAGTCCATTGAAGATGCCCTTTGAGTTGCCCTTGGTCAAATCTCTTTAGATTTAATTGTCCCATACGTCGCTGACACCACACACTCCTCCATGAAGACTCCAGGACAGACCCGGTCAGGTGTCTTGCTGAATTTCAGAAACCCTGTACCTGTAGCATGTTGCTGTTTCAACAATCTAGTAACCCTGACAACAAAAGAAACCAGGTTAACTTGTCATGACTTACTTTGAGAAGATCCTGCTGGTTTCTGGTCATTTCCACTTCCCGCCTGGGAGCTGCAAGTACCCCCTGTCAACACCTGTGAGCGTTCTGCTCTGGTCTGCACCTGTCTTTGGGGTGCTAGGTCCCCCCTCTCAGGCCCTGCACTGAACACTCTTCTCCTCCATTGCCTACTTCATGATGCAGGCTGTATCTAGCCCTTACTGCCTGGCCTGACCCTTCCTGGGCATGACCCTCGCAGGCAGCACTGTCAGGCCTGGCCCAGACTCCCCATTCTCTACCTTTCCCTAAACTCCAACAGCAGCAATCCGGGCCCCTTCCATAATTATGTTTGTTTGTTTCAACAGACTTTACTGAAGTTCTGCACACGGCATGAGCCTTCATAACTCTCTAGGAAAAGATTTTAGGGGATGCTTAGATACAATATGAAGTTTTTACAGGCCTAGTAAATAATCTGCTGGAGTTTTATAGAAGGTACATATCAAAACCCATGTGATCCATGGTTTTGGAATTTCCTATCGCCCCCACCTTTGAAATTTAGGACATTTTTTGGGTTTCAGGCTAGATACCGGAAGGGAATAAGATTTCCCCCACACTTCCAACACTTGGAGGCCCAGTCCAGGAATAGCATCAACCTGCCTGCCCAAAAAAGCGTGGGAGAGAGGAGAAGCCTCCTACGCAGGAGCCATTACTTCCTTTCAAAGCAGGTGATGGAGGGACTGGTTGAGAAGGGAGAGAGAACATCTTATGGTTCATGCTGTTCCCAGACTGCTTCCTCCACAGCTCCTGCAACCAGGCTTCCTATTTAAACTGAGGTGACAACTGGTCATGATAAGTAGTTGACACACACTTCTGCTGGACCTAGGAAAAGGGATGAAGCAATACACACACACACACACACACACACACACACACACACACTGGATTGAGAACTACTCCGGCTGGTAATGTTTTAAAATATTTTAAAGTATTTTTCCTCTCTTAAGTTCCCAGAGCCTATGTGCGGAAGAGGGCAAACCGTAAATCGATAATATGAATAGAAGCCATCAGCCAACATTCCCGGCTCTTACCTTCTGTGTTTTCTGCTACTTCCTCTTAATCTCTAATATTAAAATATTAGGAGAAGGATGGGTTTCTATAGTCCAATGCTCTAGGCTTAAGAAACCAGGTTAGAGGGATCCCTGGGTGGCGCAGCGGTTTGGCGCCTGCCTTTCGTCCGGGGCGCGATCCTGGAGACCCGGGATCGAATCCCACGTCGGGCTCCCGGTGCATGGAGCCTGCTTCTCCCTCTGCCTGTGTCTCTGCCTCTCTCTCTCTCTGTATGACTATTGTAAATAAATAAAAAAAATTAAAAAAAAAAAAAAAGAAACCAGGTTAGAGAAATGACTGCCACCTTTTCCCGGGCCAGGTGAGGCTCTGGCACTCATAGAGGTGGGGGTCTACAGGCACTGATGGGGTGATGTGAGGGACGGGGACATTGTTCCTGCTGGGAAATTCCCCAAAAGAGGGGATTGTGCTCCATTAAAAACGCCTTTAAGTTATGGACAGTGAACTTAAAAGTAATCCTGCACACAGGCAGCTGCCTGCTGAGTCCCACCTGCCGGAAAGGAAAACTACCCAGATTTCTCCCTGGGATTAAGGGGCTCAAAGCTGGAAGCTTGGAGAGACTTGGGTCCAGTTAAGATTTCAGCCTCATTGCGGATAAAATGACTTGTGGGGTCGAGCAGGGAACCTAATCAGTGTTTGCCAGGCTGTTTTCTGAGTACATTCAGCATCGGCTCAACAGCCAACTTAAAAACAAACTTTTGGATCAAAACCATCCGATGATAAGCGGGAAACTGCTTGTACTTTAAACCAAAGTCACTTTTGGTATTTAAAATTCATTTTGCTGATTTCTAGAATAACCATGACTATTTCCCACCCCCTCTCCAAGAGTTGTTCCTGGCAGGGTAATTCTTCCTTGGCCTTATGATAAACCAGTTAAGGTTTCCTCTTATTTTAGCAAAGTTTATTTCGTCTTGGATAGAAAGAACAGAAAAAGGAGAGTGAAGACAAAAAAAGAAAAAATCCGTTATTTATTATTGTTATCTGTTACCACTGCTGCTAGGACAGTATGGACAGTGGCCACCATCTAAAGGATGTATATTTCACTGGTACTTCTGGATGTGATCAAGACACCCTTGCCATCCTCATGAAGAAGCCTCATGTCCTCATGGAGATGTGTGGGATACATGACAGCAGAGGAAGGGAATTTGAAGCTTGTTAAACATTTATATCAAAAGAATTTTGATTAAGATCAGCCCAGGGTAGGGGTGCCTGGGTGGCTCAGTCAGTTAAGTGTTGGACTCTTTTTTTTTTTTAAGATTTTATTTATTTATTCATGAGAGACGCAGAGAGAGAGAGAGAGAGACAGAGACAGAGACATAGGCAGAGGGAGAAGCAGGCTCCCTCAAGGGAGCCTGAGGTGGGACTCGATCCCAGGACCCTGGGATCACGGCCTGAGCTGAAAGCAGACACTCAACCACGGAGCCACCCAGGCGGCCCAAGTGTCCGACTCTTGATTTCGGCTTGAGTAATGATCTCAGGGTCATGAGACCGAGCCCCATGTTGGGCTCCACACTTAGCAGGGAGTCCACTTGAGATTCTCTCTCCCCCTCTCACTCTGCCCCTCCCCACTCCTTGCACTCTCACTCTCTCTCTCTTTAAAATAAATAAATCTTAAAAAAAAAAATCAGCCCAGGGCAAATCTCTAGTAGAGTGCTATAGGGCTCTATCTTCATTTACCAAATATTTTTATTAATGACTTGGATGAGGACACTGGTGACCTTCTGATAAAATCAGCGGATGACTCAAACCTGGAAAGAAGTCAGAGGATAAAATCAATTGTCAAGAAGATGGATAAAGTCACTGGTCGTGGAGGTAGATACTGTTTTCCACCTTAGACTGATGAAGAATATCCAAGGAAGGCCATCTCTCATTTTCTATCTTCTAGGAGGAGCCTCTCAGCATGCCTGGCTCTTTGTTGAAAAATCTGTTGATTAATCAGCCTCCTAACCCCTTGAGGGTAGGGCCAGGCCTTTGTCTTTCCTGGTGTTTAGTGGGGTGCCAGCCAGGGAAGAGAGCAGCCATCGTTCTGCAGGGAGCATCTTTGCTGCATCATCAGATGGGGCTTCCTGGAGGACACTGGCCTCCTGTCCTGAGCCGGACCTGGAGCCGAGCTTTTCGGACACTCCCTCCCATCTGCAGCCCCATGTGGTGCCTGTTTTCCCTTGTGTCCACTCAACCTGAAAAAAATTTTTAAATGGGGAAATGCACTGCTTTTGCCCCAAATGTTCTGGCATTTCTATACGTGACTCCAGTTGAGCATAAGCATTCCTGAAACAGTGGGGTCCTCAGTGATGGCTGGCAGATAGAATATGGGATGCCCAATTTCAGGTGGCCCAGATCATTTTCTGGTAGGTCCTATGCAACACAGGGGACGCACCTATTGGACAAAATGACTTGTTGCTTATGTGAAGTTCAAAGGTAACTGGCTGTCAGGTATTTTTATTTGCTAAATCTGACAGCCCTACCAAGGTAGGCAGAGGTGATTGCCAGGGACCAGGGATGCCTGGCCCAGCCCACTTCCAACCCAAACCACCTCTCAGGAAGGAGGGTGCAGGCCCCCCAAGCCATTACACACACACACACACACACACACACACACACACACACACACACTTCCTCCTTCGCTCCTGTGGACTCCTCAGGCCCTGGTCACCCTCCCTGGCCTTGGGCCTGCCTTCCCTCCAGGGCACACAAGACACTATGTGTCTTGCCACATAGGGTGAGGGACTGACACTGGCTTTCTAACTGCCTCCAAGGAGTCCAGCTCAGCGCTGAGAGT
The DNA here is from genome assembly GCF_905146905.1 of Nyctereutes procyonoides. NCBI lineage: Eukaryota > Metazoa > Chordata > Mammalia > Carnivora > Canidae > Nyctereutes > Nyctereutes procyonoides. Next base: position 46,659,325 of record NW_026575020.1, on the reverse strand, counting down.
ATCCATGGAGAGCGAATCTGCCACCGTGGCCCATGCAGAGCATTGCATGTGATGACGGCTTATATCTCAGCTGTGCTTCCAGCTCTCAAAGTCATTTTAGCAAATATTTTCGTAGGGCTCACCGTGTCACAGGTGTGGTGTTGCCTGCAGGGACACTGAGCCAACAGACCCATGTCTGCCCTTACAGAGCAGACGGCCTAATAGGGGTGACCCTTCTTAAGTCCCACACAGACAAATACAGGATTAACAACAGTGACAGGTGCTTTGAGCATATGCAGCAGGAAGTCGGCTCTGGGCATCCTTGACCTGAGCCTGGAGGGGAGGAGTAGCTAGATGGGGCTGGGGGTCAGGAAGAGCTGTCCAAGGGGAGAGGATAGCTGGCAGGGTCAGACTGCTGAGCACTCTCTGGGGCTGAGGGGAGGCCAGTGCACAGGGCAGCCTTCCCACCCACCTCTCCTCATCTGTTCCTTTTCCTGCCCAAAGTCCCATGCAGGGCCAGTTACATAATTTGTGGATTCAGTGCAAAATGAAAATGCAGTGAGAATGGGGAAAATTAACAAAGCAGGAAACCACAAATGTTGGAGAGGATGTGGAGAAAGGGGAACCCCCCTGCACTGTTGGTGGGAATGTGAACTGGTGCAGCCACTCTGGAAAACTGTGTGGAGGTTCCTCAAAGAGTTAAAAATAAATTTAAAAATAGAGTTAAAAATAGGTCTATTTTTTTGCCCTACGACCCAGGAATTGCACTGCTGTGGATTTACCCCAAAGATACAGAGGCAATGAAATGCCGGGACACCTACGCCCCGATGTTTCTAGCAGCAATGTCCACAATAGCCAAACTGTGGAAGGAGCCTCAGTGTCCATCAAGGGATGAGTGGATAAAGAAGATGTGGTCTATGTATACAGTGGAATATTACTCAGCCATTAGAAACAACAAATACGGGGATCCCTGGGTGGCTCAGTGGTTTAGCGCCTGCCTTTGGCCCAGGGCGTGATCCTGGAGTCCCGGGATCGAGTCCCACGTTGGGCTCCCGGCATGGAGACTGCTTCTCCCTCTGCCTGCGTCTCTGCCTCTCTCTCTCTCTCTCTCTCTGTCTATGATAAATAAATAATTAAATCTTTAAAAAAAAAAAGAATTACCTTTAAAAAAAAAAATAAACAACAAATACCCAGCATTTGCTTCGATATGGATGGAACCGGAGGGTATTATGCTGAGTGAAATAAGTCAATCGGAGAAGGACAAACATAATATGGTCTCATTTATTTGGGGAATATAAAAAATAGTGAAAGGGAATAGAGGGGAAAGGAGAAAAAATGAGTGGGAAATATCAGAAAGGCAGACAGAACATGGAAGACTCCTAACTCTGGGAAACGAACTAGGGGTAGTGGGAGGGGAGGAGGGCGGGGGGTGGGGGTGACTGGGTGACGGGCACTGAGGTGGGCACTTGATGGGATGAGCACTGGGTGTTATTCTGTATGTTGGCAAATTGAACACCAATAAAAAATAAATTTATAAAAAAAAAAAAAGAAAATGCAGTGCCCCTTGACCAAAATTTATTTTAAAATTTAAGATGGTGGGGCGCCTGGGTAGCTCAGTTGGTTAAGCGGCTGACTCTTGATTTCAGCTCAGGTCATGATCTCAGGGTCTTGAGTTGGAGCCTCAAGTCGGGCTCCACACTCAGCATGGAGTCCACTTCAGATTCTCTCCTCCCTCTGTCCCGGCCCAGCTCTCGTGTTCTATAAATAAATTGAAATAAAATAAAAAGAATTTCAAGGACTGTCCAGATTACACACCTGGGAAAGCTGGTCCTGGTCTCATGACTCATGTGTGTGTCAGGTCAGGGGCAGGATCTGAGTTTCTTCTAGCTGGAAGGTACCACTGAAGGCCAGTTACTGGAGCCCTCAGAAGCCAGCCACAGGGCACAGATGCAACTCTGAGAACTGAGTGACACTTGACCTTCGAGCTCCTTTTCCCCATCTTTGACAGGGACCTTGACTCCAAGTGTGGAGGGCTGATGGTAGCCCCCAAAGATATCAGGTCCTAATCTCTGGAACCTAATATGGAAAAAACCTTTGCAGATGTGTTTAGTCAGAGATCTTGAGATGGAGAGGTTATCCTGAATTGTCTGGGCGGGCCCTAAATGCCATCACAAGTGTCCTTAAAATAGAGGCAGAGGGGCGCCTAGGTGGCTCAGTCGGTTAAGCCTGTACCTTTGGCTCAGGTCATGATCCCAGGGTCCCGGGATTGAGCCCCGTGTTAAGGTCCTGGGATTGAGCCCCAAGTTGGGCTACCTGCTCAGCAGGGAGTCTGCTTCTCCCTCTCCCTCTGCCCCATCTCTGCTTGTGCTCGCTCTTTCTCTCTCTCTCAAATAAATAAATACAATCTTTTTAAAAAGAGAGAGAAAGGCAGAGGGAGATTTAACATACAGGGAAGAACGATGAGAAGATGAAACAGAGAAACCTTGGAAGATGCTGGCCTTGAAGTTGGGTGTGATGCGGCCATGGATGCTGGGAGCCCCCAGAAGCCTCTGAAGGATATATGGCCCTGCAGACACCTTGATTTTGGTCTAGGGGTACTGATTTTGTATTTCTGCCCTCCAGAACTGTGAGAGAATAAGTTTCTGTTGTCTTAAGTCACCAAATTGGTGGGGATTTGTTATAGCAGACACAAGAAACTAAGACACCCCTACCTCCTACGATTTTTTAAATAACAGCTTTATGGAGACATATTTCACACACCATACCATCCAACTGCTTAAAGTGTACAATTCAGTGGTCTTCCATCACTGACAGGATTGTGCAACTATCACCACACTACTTTTAGAATACTTTTTCAATGCCTTCTTCTTCTTCTTTTTTTTTTTTAAAGAATTATTTATTTGAGAGACAGTGCACAAGCAGGAGGGTCAGAGGAGGAGGGAGAGAGAGAATCTCAAGCAGATTCCCCTCTAAGCATGGAGTTGGACACGGGGCCTGATCCCACCACCTGGGCTGAAACCAAGAGTCAGATGCTTAACCGACTGCACCACCCAGGTGCCCAAGTGTTAGAGCTTTTTAATCACCCCTACAAAGAAACTCCCTCCCCATTAGCAATCACTCTTATTTCCTCCAACTCCCCTGGTCCTCAGAAACTACTCATCTACTTCTGTCTCTAGAGATTTGACTATTTTGGACATTTCATATAAATAGAATCATATAATATGTGGCCTTTCATGTGTGGCTTCTTTCACTTAGACCATGGCATTTTCAAGGCTCATCCTATTTTGTAGCAAGTTTCATCCATATTTCATTCTTTTTTCTGACAAATAATATTCTACTGTATGGATATACTACATTTTGTTCATCTATTATCAAGTGGTAGACATTTGCATTTCTTCTTTTTTTGGATATTATTAATAATTCTGCTATAAACATTCGCATGTATTTGTGTAAACATGTTTTCATTTCCTTTGGGTTTATACTTAAGAATGGAATTTTTGGGACGCCTGGGTGGCTCAGCAGTTGAGTGTTTGCATTGGGCTCAGGACGAGATCCCGGGTCTGGGGATCAAGTCCCGCATCAGGCCCCCTACAAGAAGCCTGCTTCTCCCTCTGTCTGGGTCTCTGCCTCTCTCTCTCTCTTTCTCTCTGTGTCTCATGAATAAATACATAAGTAAAATTTTTTTTTTAAAAGAATGGAATTGTTCCTGGGTCACATGGCAACTCTATTTTTAACCTTTTGAGGAATTGCCAGACTGCTTTCCAAAGTGGCTGCATCATTTTGCAATCGTACCAGCCATGTATGAGGGTTCCGGTTTCTCCGCTTGCTCAGCAACACTTATTATTGTTTGTCTTTTTAATTATAGTTATTCTACTGGAAATGAAGTGATATTTCATCGTGGTTTTGATTTACAATCCTGAAATGATTAATGATGTTGAGCATCTTTTTATATATTTTTTGGCCAAATATTTATTCAAGTCTTTTGCCTATTTTTTTTTTAAATGGTGGTCTTTTTGTTGTTGAGTCATTAGAGCTCTTTATATATTCTGGATCCTTATCAGATGATTTCCAAATATTTCCTTCCATTCTGTGAATTGCCTTTCAATTTCTTGATGGTGTCCTACCAAACAAGTTCGTAATCTCAGCAAAGTCCAATTCATCTAACTTTCCTTTTGTTGGTTATACTTTGGGGAACAGAATACACAAATACCTGTAGAGTGTTTTCATTTTGGGCACCTGAGACATGGTGGTGCTCTTGGCTCTATGCCCAGGCTAATGCCTGGGCAGCTCAGAGCAGAACACAGCAGACTCCTTGGCCCCTTACACTGTTGTGTAGCTGATTTGCTATCAGGGCTGACTTGTCCATTAGACCCAGGGAGCACAGTGCCAGGGTCCATGATATTTTTAGGGGCCCATGAAGAAAGCTGTTTTTTAATCAGAAGAATAAAAAAGAACTTTAGGTCAAAGAAATGTTTTCTTTTCTTTTTTAAGATTTTTTTAAAATTATTTATTCGTGAGAGAGACATAGGCAGAGGGAGAAGTGAAGCAGGCTCCCCATTGGGAGCCTGATGTGGGACTTGACCCCAGGACCCCGGGATCACGACTTGAGCCAAAGGCAGATGCTCAACCACTGAGCCACCCAGGTGCTCCAAAGAGATGTTTTCATGTAAATATAACTCTAATACATTCTTGCTTGTGCCAATGCAGTTGTAACATATAATTAAACTTTTTTTAATGGAGGACACTTCCCTTGAAGACAAAAATGCATACAGCTATGAGTTATAATACAACTTTGTCCCCTGTCACTGGGGGTGGGGGTGGGGAAGAGGGGCCTCTAGCAGGGGATGAAACAGCACTGACCCTCTCTCCCCACCCCTACAAGGTTTCTGCCTGCCTCCATTTTGCCTAGCTGCCCATCTCTGGGAGGGACCACCTGCGGCTATGAGGCCAGCACCTGGGTGGGCATTGAATTAGGGCCTTTGGGCCCCTCCCCTTGGGCTCATTAAGTTAAGTTGAGTTGAGTTGCCAGAGCAATTCAGATCAGGTGAGCTGGGGCCCAAACCAGAGCTCTAACTATTGTTATATTCCCATTGTGCCCTGCTGGTTACCTATGCTTTCAAATGCTGGCTCTCCTTTGATCTTCAGAACAAGCCTGTGAAATGGGTAGAATGGGCGTATTATCTGCATTTTACAGGCAAGGAACGTGAACATCAAAATGCAAAAGCTATTCAACTGCAGAGAAGGGACTGGAACAACCAGGCTTAGTCTTCCATTGTGGTGACTTCGAAATCCAGCGAATGAGGGCTTAGTCCTGCTCATCAACTCGCAGAGTTTACTGTATCAGACCTGCAGCCACAGGCTGGAAGAATGGCCAATACCTTCTTTCCCATCACTGTGGTCCTGAAAGAGATGGGTGATCAGCCATGGCTGGCACTGTAGTTCTCTGACCTGCTGCCTCCTCCCCGACTCTTTCCCAACCCCACCCCTGGCTTCTCAGAAAAAGCACTTCCTGAGGTTTATTACAACAGACAGTTTTTTCCTGCAGTTAATGAATTGCTGTGTTCCAGATTTGTGTGTGACTTCCCTGGCATTGGAAGCCAGAAGCACAGCACAGTTAAAACCACTCTGTGTTCCTTCAATTCCCTTTTACCAAGAAGAGGGAAAAGAGAGGAAAAACATTTGAGGAACTTTTTTTTTTTTTTCCTGTTTAAGGAGTCCACTAAGGACACAGGACAAGGAGAGGGAGATGTGAGGGCCACACACATGTAAAAAGCCACTCAATTTATTATTTTTTTTTGAAAGGTGAACTAGAAAACATCCCATTTACATGCTTCAATTTTTTAAAAGATTTTATTTATTTATTCGTGAGAGACACAGAGAGAGGGCAGAGACGTAGGCAGAGAGTGAAGCAGGCTCTCCTCCGTGGGGAGCCCGATGTCAGGATGTGATCCCGGGCTCCCAGGACCCCGGGATCACAACTTGACCTGAAGGCAGATGCTCAACCACTGAGCCACCCACGCAACCCAAGAATTGGATTTTAAAATTCATAAGGGAAAGGTGAGGATCTAGAACAGTCCAAATTGAGATAGAGCAGGGCTGGACTCCAATGCCCTCCAGCCAGAGGGCAAAGTCCAGCGTTTCTTGGTGGTTGAACCCCTGTGCCTGTCAACTAGTGAATCTTACAGGAACGTGGATGCAGGTTTGTTTGTTTTCTTTCTTGTATAAATTATTTTATTTATTATTGTATTTAGATCTTCACAAAGTTGTCTTTTCACCGTCTGTGTTTTGTTAATGTGAAATTAAATTGTAGTTATAAGCAAAAGTTGGTTGCCTGGGGAACCTTAATTGTATAGTCAGCTTAACAGAAATAAAAGAATATTTGTCTTAAAGTGTAAGACGGTTACATAGCCTTTTGCCATGCACTTACGTTATAAAAAAGTTTAATGTCAAAAGTGAAAATTGCTTGTGCCATTTGAGCTTTCAGGGTTGGAATGTTTAAGTGGAATATCACCTCCTCACAGAAAAAGCAAAGCAATCTAGGTTTCCCTTGCAAGAGGAAATTTTACACTTACAATTAACATGAAAATCAGACTTGTTCGGGAGATTCCTCAGCATGGCTTACCCAGCTCTTACTCACAGTCCTAAAAGGAGACCCGGTTAGTGTGCTCACCATAGGAGGGACTCCACTACCAAGACTGGTGAAGACTGAATCCAACCAGTCTGTGCTAAGGTGGGCCCCAGTGCTGAACTTTCACCGACTTCCTCCTCATCATAGTACTAAAAATCACACCCCGGTGGAGACTTAATATGCCAAAGAGACAACGATGCATGACAAAGCACATCCTGTCCACTGCCCTGTGTACCTAACTGCCTGCATCTCTCCGGCCTTTACGTGTTACTGGCACTCATTTTCCGCCTCAGCCTCTTTACAAAATTTCCCTGACCTTTGTTCAGAGAGCCAGCATGAGGGGCCCTTTCCTTTGTGCTGTCTCCCTTGAGCTCTAACATAAGCCCCAATAAAACCCTCATCTGGAACTTCCAGTTTGGCCTCTCTGTTGCTTGGAGATCCCAAGGACCTGCCATGGTCACACGTGAAGAAACCGGGACTCTCATACATCGCTGGCAGGGATGTCAAATGGTGTAGCCACTTTGGAGGACAATTTGGCAGTTTCTTGAAATATTAAACGTACACCTACTATCCAATCGAGGCATCCTGCTCCTGGGAATTTACCCAAGAGAAATGAAAGTGTATGTCCATACAAAGGCCTGTTCACAGCAGTTCTCTCTATTGGCTCAAAATTGGAAACAACCCCAAATGTTCATTAACAAATAATGATAAACCGTGATAAATTCATGTGATGAAATACCTACTCAGTGATCAAAAGAAATTAATATTTGATTATGCTGATTGAAAGAAGATAGACACCGCCCCAAAGTACGTACTGTATAATTCCATTTTTAAAAAATTCTATGAATGCAAATGAGCCTATAATGACGGAAAGCAGGTGTTTGCAATGAGGGATGGTGGGTTGTGGGGTGGATATTACAGGGCTTACATATTAGTTTACATGTTATATAGGTTAGCTCTTTGTCTATAATGTAAACCGCAAATGTTTTTTCCAGTTTGCGTTTTTTTCTCTTGACTGAAATTTCTTTTGGGGGGTGGAGGGAGTAGAACTCTTGTTTTCGTGGAGTATAATTTGTCTTTTATAATTTCTGGTTAAAATCAGAGTTCAACTAGCCTTCGCCATTCCAGGGTCATGAGGGATTCTTTCATGTTCTCTTCTAGAACTCCTGTGGTTTCATTTGTACTTTCAGATGGTTGGTCCATTTGAAATTTATTCTGGGTAGGTGGTGTGAGTGAAGGGATACAGTTTTTTTCTACTTTTCTTTTAAAATACTAACACTTATTTTGAAATGAAGTTTTATTTTCTCATGGCATTCTAAAACTATTAGCATTGTATAGGAAACAATGACTAAGGCTTAGAAGTTTACTTTGGGATTTAGGGGCATCGGGTGGGGCATTCACCACCATTGCTTGAACGTTTACTTTAAGAAGTAAAAGTTGGTTACTCTACGGTATGTGAAAGTTATCTTTGAAGCCAATGTCTGTTTTAGGACTCATGGTGTTTCTTTTTTCTTGCCAAATAGAAATTTGGCAGATGGGTGGGGGTGATTTCCAGCAGTTATGGAAGAAGAGAGTTTACAGTGGGGAATAAAGAATACAAAACAACACCAATAAATGAAACAATAGAAAAAATTATTTTATGCTGCATGGCTCTTCAATAGCTCTTCTCACAACTTCCACTGAACCATAGATCAGAGAGGAGTTGTCTTCTAGCTGGAAACCATCACTTCTGGGTATTTGCCCTACGACAGAGAATTCTTTGGTTACCCATTCCAATCTGACTTAGCTTTACTGGTGGCAGTATCAGAGGGTAGCATTTACTGCTCTCTGACCTCAAGGAAGTAATAATCTAATTCAGACAATATTGTTAACTTATCTTCATTCACCCAATCATCTACTCTACAAACATGTTTTTGTTTTTGTTTTTAGAAAGAGAGAGAGGGAGAGCACCCACGAGGCAGGGAGAGGGGCAGAAGGTGAGGCAGAGAGAGAAGAATCCCAAGCAGCTGAACGTGGAGCCGATGCGTGGCTTGATCTCACGACCCTGAGACCATGACCTGAGCCACAATCAAGAGTAGATCGCTTAACCCACTGAGCCTTCTCTGATCATCTACTAGGTACCACACACTGTCCCTGTCGTCATGCAGGCAGCAGTCCACTTGGGGGAGGACAGGCCATTATGACACTCTGTAGAAGGTGTCTCACAGACGGAAGACTAGGGAGGTGAGGAATGCAGAGGGGAATGCAGAGGAAGGGCAGCTCAGTGTGGGGGAGACAGGAGAGAATTCTGGAAGAGTGGATGCCTAAACTGAGTTACAATGAGTGGGTAGGAATAGGCCAGAAAAGGAGAGAGGGAAGAGTCCTCCAGGCAGGAGAACAGCATAGACAAAGGCACAGACATGTGATGGGAACTATAAATAATAGCAATCAGAATGTAAGGGCCAGGAAAGAATTGGTGAGAGACCTGGCTGGAGAGGTAAGCAGCTGCTGAATTGTGGAGGATTGTAAACAGACTTTCTGTGGAGGGCAGTAGGGAGCTATCACAATTTCAAGCAGGGGAGTGAAAAGAACTGATATTTATGTTAGGAAGCACCCAATGACCTGATATACTGTGTATATTTAAAGGTATAACCTGGGGGGCCTGGCTGACTCAAATCCCAGGGTCATGAGTTTAAGCCCCAGCCTACTTAAAAAATAAAAAATAAAGGTACAGGCTAGAGGGGCCCACCAGAAAGCATGCAGATCTCGTAGGGTTGCCTTTATCCACACTAAAACCAACTGCAGAAGCCAGGGAGAGCCTCCTGGGTACAGCAAGTTCCAAGCTGAGTTTGCCAAGGCAGCAGGTCTGTCTGATGAACCTGCAGTTTTCTGGAAAAGTCAGCCCTGTCCTATAGCATTGCCAGGGAAGGCAGGAGGTCCAGACTTACACTGTGTGGAAAGAGGCCCCTGAGCGGCAGGGTTGGGAGGGTGAGAGGTGGGGGAGATGCGCCCAGGAAAAAATCAAGAGATCTCGTTGGGTGTCCTTTGGATAGAGGATGGAAAGGGGAAAGAACTCTCACCCTGCCATGAGAAGGGGCTCCAAATCCAGGTGAGACAAGTAGGGGGGGGGGTGGTCAGGGGCATGAAAGGCAAATGTCACTTGTGCCTTTAAAACAAAGAGTCTGCGTTCAGTGGTCCCTCAGGAAGGCCAGTCATTTCCTGAGGAGATATCAGGCTGGCCCATGCTTCATTGTTCCCAGTTCCTAGCAATGGCCGCCATTACCTGACCAAGCACTAGAGCCTGTCTCTCTCTGTGGCGCCGGGAGAAGTTACCAGAGTGGTTTCTCTACTTTCACAGGGCGGATTTATCTGGGCCACGTGGGAAGTGCCTTCTGCCCCAGGGGCATGGCCCAAAGGCAGAACTAACTGCCCGAAGTTCACTCTCAAGATGCAACTGGAGTGGACCCAAGAGGGCAAGATGTGGCTAGGAGCTCTGCTGATACTCCTACTTTGTGAGTTTTTATTCTCTTCCCACATTACTTAAACTTCACGAGAATCGAAGCTAATGACATCAACATATTTCTTCTGTTGTTTCCAGGTCCAAGCCTTGAAGGACAAGAAAACTGTAAGTTGTAAAGTTTCTACTTATCTTCCCTGTGTCTTTTCATGATTCTTACAACTCACATCAAATTGCTTGGGTTTAATGTTTATAACAACTGAGAAAAACATTCTAATTCGGAGCTAAAGTTTACTCCCTTCTGGCATTTTTAGAAGGCTTTTAGAATAAAACACTTGTTCTAAGCCAAATTCTAATCAGCATGTTCTAGAAGTTGCATATGATTTTTTTCTAGAAACTAGTGAATTGATACTTGTTTGGATTGGGGAAGTGAAAAAAAGGAGTGGTTCCATAATTTGTTGTTGTTGTTTTTTTTTTTTTTACCATAAATGTCTTATTTTCATATTCTCCATCCCCCATTGTTTTTAATCACAAATGAGAGGTAATTAATCTGTTTAGATTCAGGAGGACAGAGCATAATTTAAATTGTTCTTATGACTTTTTCCTTTAAATGATCTAAAACAGGTAATTGGATTTCATTTCCCATTGACCTGTGAGGCCATGATTACATCTCTAATATTTTGCGCTTGTGCAAAGCTGGCAGGGAGGGGGCGGCAGGTCTTTTACCTATCTTTAAAGTCTGGTTTATCATCCATTTTAGAGCTAATTTTGAATCTTTAAGATAAGATGCTCAGCTGTGTCTGGGGGCTAACTAAGCGCCCACAGAATAGGATTCCCCTTATCTTTTTTTTTTTTTTTAAAGATTTCTTTCTTTCTTTCTTTATTCATGACACAGAGAGAGAGACACAGAGAGAGGCAGAGACACAGGCAGAGGGAGAAGCAGGCTCCATGCAGGGAGCCCAACATGGGACTCGATCCTGGGTCTCCAGGATCACACCCCGGGCCGAAGGCGACGCTAAACCACTGGGCTACCGGGGCTGCCCAGGATTCCCCTTATCAGAAGTCACTTTACTTCACAAAAGAATGGGGGTGACTGGGTTATGGACAGTTGTATAGCTCTTTGGAGATGATGTACATGGATGATGCTGGTTTGCTGAGTCCAAGCTTTAAGCAGTGGCTCCCTAGAGAGACCATGAGCAAAGCCAGTCTGCTGGTCTCCTACCCCAGTGTCCATGTGCTTTGGCGGGCATGTGACCCCCATGGCAACCGGTGGAAGCTTTATATCCACTATCTTGGTCAGTATCCTACTAAACCAGTGATGTCTCTGTGCCTCAGAGAAATAACCAACTGGACCAAGTGAGAGCCAGTTAGCAGGGCATCAGCATTAGAACCTCTGCTGTCTGGAATATGGCTCTGTGTCTAGGGCCACAGGCCAAACTTAGATCTTTAGAGCGGCCTTCACTTTGCCCCTTTGAGCCTTTTTCCCAATCTGTAAAATGGGGATGATAAGAGAATTGATCCCACAGAGTTGGTATGAGGATAAGATTAGATAAAAGGAGGCATATGATGACTAACAATAGTTTACTATTTGGTCCTAGCCCTTCACAATCCTTCATGATCACGGTCCGTGCGTCACCCGGTCTGTCCACGCTGCCCACATACCCCAGCTACCATCCATACCACACTCTACAAACACACAGGCTGCTGGGCCTCTGCTTCCCAGGACCTCCAGTCTCTCCCACCTTCCCCACCTCACATGGAAGTAAATTGCTCCTTTCCCAGGGCCCCTGGAGAAAGGCCTTTGTACCTCCAGGGAAGACCTCAGAACAGCAGGACTTGGAGCAGAAAGCCTCTCTCGCTGCTTCCTCGGGCCTCCACCTTGTTTTACACTTGAGGAAATTGAGGCACAGAAACCATGAGGTACCTGCATGTGGTCAACTGGGTGTTAGCAGCATGGGGGCTAGGACCAAGTCTCCCATTCCTCCGGTCACCCAAGATCATGCTGATGACACGTTAACATGTATAATCTGCCGGCTGGCCCCACATCGCCTGCTCTGTGATGGAGGTCCTGGGTTAGCCTTGGCCCTTTCTTTCTCTTCCTTTTATCCCAGGCTCCCCCACCCAACCCCAGCCCTCTTGCCTCAGCAGATGACCTTAGCTTCATCTTCACTTAGAAAACACTGCTGTCTGGAGGGAAACTCCCTCTATTTCCCGCCCTGCCCCAGCTGCAGGCTTATCTGCCTCCCCACCCATCCTTCCAGCTTCCCTCCCAGCTTCAGAGGTATCAGGGGGCCAGTCCGTCCACCTGGGCTCTGAGCCCATCACCCACAGCATTCCCGCCCCAATCTCGCTCTATCATTTATTCAGCCCCCACCCCACTTTTAGTATCTCTATCCCCCACCCCCTTTTGGCTCTTTCTCCTCTGTCTACGAACACAATGGGTAGCTCTTGTTCTTATAGGAAAAAGAAAAATCATGAACAACCCACCTCCTTCCATTATCTTGTGTCCCTCTGTGTATCCACTCTGTTCCTCAAATTTCTCTCAAGGCTGGTTTATAGCTGTCGTCTCTCCTGCCCCACCTCTCAGTCTGCCCTCACTTAGGACCCTGGCTTTAGCCCCCACACCTCCCTGCCACTAGAATTTTCTCACTAAGGGGTCATCAAGGACCTTGTAATAAACAAATGCCATGAACATTCACAGCCCATAGCTATCCGGACCCTTGTGCTGCCTCTGCTTGAAGCCTCCTTTCTTGGCCTTCTGGACCCTCTTCCTTGGTGTTCTCCAGTCTACCCCTTCTACCAGTCCTTCCTGGGCTATCACCTGAACCACATGGTCTGGGATGTCTCTCCCGCCAGCCCTTAGTGATCTTTTTAAAGCTCAGGTGTCATCCTGTCACCTCCTTCCCATACCCCACCCAAATACCCTTAGGCAGGCCCAGCTTGGCCCTCTGTTTCTGGCACCTTCTACCTGACCCACCTGCCCCCTCAGGCCCCACAGTCTGGTTCCTGTAACTGCACATGCCCAGAATGCATTGATTTCTTGGTTCTAGGTAGTTTTGCCATGAATATTTTTGTTGTAAGCATTTTCATTGCATAACTAATAGGCTGTAAGGCAATTTTGCCTTGAAAAATTAAATAACTGGTTGACATTTTGTTGGTTTTATCAACTGGTTGAGTTTGGTTTCATTTCTCTGTTGACATGTGCTCCATTTTTGTATTATTTCAATCTTAGTCCTCATGTGGTCTACACAGTGGTGCAGAGTTTTGAACTCACATTTCCCATGGAACTTTGGAACATCTATCTGTGGACATGTGACAGTATGCCAAGAACAAACAACAGTGTAGGAGGCGGTAACACCTTCACAATGTAGTACAAAGTTCTGTTACAAATATGCATTCTAGTCTTTGGAAACTACTTCTTTTTTGTTTGTATTTTTTTTAAGATTTTATTTATTTTAAAGATTTTATTTATTTATTCATGAGAGACACAGAGAGAGGCAGAGACACAGGCAGAGGGAGAAGCAGGCTCCCTGAGTGAAACCTGATGTGGGACTCGATCCCAGAACCCTAGGATCAGACCTGAGCCAAAGGCAGATGCTCAACCACTGAGCCACCCAGGCATGCCTTAAGATTTTATTTTTAAGTAATCTCTACACCTAATGTGGGGCTTGAACTCATGACGCTGAGATCAGGAGTCAAAAGCTCCACTGACTGAGCCAGACAGGTACCCTAGAACTATACCTCTCTTAATGAGGAAGGAACTTCAGTAAAAAAAAAAAAAAAAAAAAAAAAGAAGAGAGAGATCCATCAACAAGAAAAAAAAAAGCATAATTCTATGAACGAAAGATTTGGAGACATGTGCTTAGGTACAATCCATAAAATACAATCAGTTATTTGCATAGAATTGCCATGAATCTACACACATTTTGAATGTATTCGATTATTTTGTAGTTTACAGTAGCTTTCTAATTTTGTTACTCATTTTCCATTACTCATTGTCCTCTTTAATGAATGTCCCTCTTTTATATTTTGTGATTTTCTCTTTTATGGCAAAACGGCTTACAGCAAATAGTCATGCAGTGAAAATGCTTGCAGCAAAGATGCTCACCGTGAAAATATCAAACCTATGATTTCTCACGCCCCTGTGCCTGGTACACGCTGTTGTACCCGGAGCATCCCACCACATGTTCTTGGCCTTGTCCAAGGCTGGTCCAGAGGCCACTTCCTAGGTGAAGATGAAGCAGAATTTCCTTTGCCTCTCCTGAGCCACTCTCCCTCTTGGTGTGGATTGCATTGTACTTCAGTTATCTGGATCCCTACCAGCTGTATGATTTAGGACTCCAGGGATTATTTCTTATTTACCTTGTAATCCCAGCATCTGACACAGGTACTCAGTAAATGCTTCACTGAAGGGAACCCAAACTGAACTTGGACAGACTTGAGATTCAGATGAGATGGGTCAGCACATTCTCTGCTGAGCACCAGAGTTCATGAGGGGCTCTGTGCTTACTGGCTCCCTGTGATTTTCCTGACAATGATGGGTGGGCAGGGGCGGGAGGCTCTCTTCCCCCCTTTCTGAGTCATTTCCAGGTTGGCCAAGAGGCTGGCTGAGTCATGATGCCTCATCTTCCCAAGGAGCATCAGCATCCGCTGATGGTGGCTTGAGGTACAGGGAAGCAGGCCCCTTCCTTTAAGGTCTGGGGATTTGGCACAATGGTGCATAGGGGCCTTATCTGTGCTGTGATGACTTTGTTACTGTGGACCCCCCTCCATCAGCCTTCATCTGTCCAGCTTAAAAAGATCTGACCTCTTTAGGCTGCTGCCTAACTCCAAACTTTCATCACAATGGTTCTGAATATTTGGGGCTCAGAAAAGAAAGCTGTGGATCCTCTCCACCTTCCCACCCCTCCCATAAAAAATGCATACTTGCCTATACTTGTAGATGGTTCAGGGGCCTCCTACTGCCCATTCATGAACCTCCAGGGGGCCCAGGTGTGCACACTCACTCTATTGTGTAAATAGTGAGACCTGTACATGGTAATCCAGCGTGGCTGTTCCTGAACAGTTGATTCACAAAGAGGACAATGTTTTCTACATTATCTTAATAATAAATTTTTGAAGATCAGTTGGGTGGTATATTGCTGCCTAACAAATTACCCGCCAAGTTTAGTGGCTTAAGATAATAATTTATTACCTCACAGCTTCCAAGAGTTAAGAATCTGGGAGTTCTGGCTCCAGGCCTGTCAGGCAGTTGCCCATAGAATACTGGTCAGGATTACAGTGAATGGAGGGCTTGTTGGAGACTGAGGGGATTTGCCTTTAAGCTCAGTCATTCGACTGTTCCTCACCATATGGGCCTTTCCAGAGGGATGCTCATGACTGCACAGAATGAGTGATCCTGAAAAAGGAGAAGTGTTCAAGACAAAAGTTGCAACGTCTTTTATAACCTAATTTCAGAAGCAACAAACCAATACTTCGGTATTTTTGGTTGCAAAACCAACCCTGGGATGATGTGGGAAGGGATTACATGCTGATGTGAATACCAGAAGGCAAGCCTCACTGGGGGCCATTTGAAGGCTGTCTACCACAACGGTGGTGGTGCTGGAGGTGGCGGTGGTTGTGGTATTAAAAGCTGTGCCACTGCTTTTTGTTGCATTGTGTCAATGAGGGTTTGTGTTCATCAAAGAGCTGGGTTTCATACATTTACAATAAAATTACTGACAAATTTCATAAAATGCTTTTCCTTCTTCCATTTTGCCTTCCTTTCTTCTCCCCTGTCTGTTGCAGCTGGACATGGGAGTGTGATGTTTCTTCCAGCGAATCAGTTGAGTTGATTTATTAAGCAGATGTGTGTTTGTTTGCTTAGAAAAAACAAATTGGCAAAAGTGCCTGTGCTAGTGGATATCATCCTCTCTAAAAAACCACCACCTGAAGCTTTATCCAAGTTTCCTTTAGGGCTCCTGTAAAAACGATATGAATTAGGTCTGGTCAATCAGAGACCCGGGCAGGGATGGTGCTAAGCCTGGAGGGCCTGCAATAGAGAGGAATTGGGTCAACAGGCGGTGAGCTCCAAAGGGGCAAAGACTGTGCTGATCCCACTCTTCTCTGAACCTCCAGTATTAGGTGCAATGCCTGGCACAGGGAAGCCCCCTGGAATGTCAACTGAATGATGAGTCTAAGGAAGAGGGAAGGGAATGTCATCAGCCAGGGGTCAGGCATTGGGCAGGATACACTCTACCCCTTCAATGCTCTTGGCCACCTTGGCTCAGTCATTGTTCAACTACAAGGGAAGGCAGATACGAGTGTTCCCATTTTATAGTAGGAGAAGTGGTAGCTTAGAGGGGTTAAGGAACTCCCAGCATCACCCAGCTAATGGCTATGTACCCCAGGCATGCCTGACTGGCTTTCTTCCTGTACCCAGGTCTGCCTCCCAATCTGGGGCCTGACCAGCCAGCCACGGGTGTGCACTTCATCCAGGTTGATGACATAGTGGGTGATTAACCCGGGGAGTCTGGAGAAGTCACTGTAATTAACCTAGAAAATGAAGAATTGGTTTTCTTTTGAAAAAAGTTTGCTAGAAATAGGGAGTGGATATGAGGTGTTAGAGCACTCAAGACTCAAGTTTGGCTTTGTATCTGTGATTGACAGAACCCAGCTAACATCTCTTAAGCACTTCATCTATTCCAGGTACTGGAATGTGTTCCTAGTACTTAAACTCGGGCTCCATTTATACTTAGTATCATTATGTCCATTGTATGGATGAGCCAAATGAGGCTCAGAGTTCAGGAACTTGCCAAAGCCACGCAGTTTGTGAACAGCGATGGGATTTGACCTAGGCAATCTGGCTCTGCACCTACTTTCTTCTCCTGTTAGAATCACTGTGTGAAACAGCATGGTTTAAGATGAGGAGGTACTGAAGGGGGAGTGAGATTGCCAGTCCCTACCTGAGAAGGGATCATATTAATTGATGGGAAATTGAATATGGTCCAAAGAAACTTTGTTCTGAAGAGCTCACCAAGTAGACTCCTCAGACCAGGAACTAGTAAGGAATAGAAGAGACAAAAAGGGAATTATAAAGATTAATACTATAGGAAATAACTTTTGTTTAAACAATCACCTTGTTTCATCCTGCGGACTGGTCAGATGCCATTTTTCCTTAAACTAATTGCTCAGAAAGGGACAGGTGGGGACTGTTGTATTCATTTTAAAACCTGAGACATATTATAGACAAATCAAATTCTAAATTGTTCAGAAAGATTTGACCTTATTAAAAGAGAAAGAAAGACAGATCATCTTTGCCAGTATTTCTGGCCAGCTAGCTAGCTGTACCTTTTCTTATTTGAAAAATGTTTTGGGACCACTTGTAAAAATTACATATTGTTGTTTAATAGGAGAAAATAAAGGAGAAAATCAGAGTGACAAAGTAGGGGCAGGCCAATAAAACTATGGGTCTTTTAGCACACAGAAATTCATCCCAGGGGCACCTGGGTGGCTCAGTCAGTTAATCTGCCTTCTGCTCAGGTCATGATCCGGGGCTCCTGGGATCAAGCCCCTCATCATCGAGAATCCCTGCTCAGAGGGGAGCCTGGTATCCCTCTTGCTGTGTTCTCATATGGTCATTCCCTCTATGCTCATGTCCCTGGTCTCTCTTTCTCCAGATTTCTTCTTATATGGACACCAGTCAGATGGATTAGAGGCAATTTTAACTTAATTACCTCTTTGAAGGCCATATGTTCAAGCATAGTCACATTCTAAAGTCCTAGGGGTTAGGTTCTCAATATATGAATGTTGTGGATGTGTATGCGGGGGGGGGGGGGGGGGGACACAGTTCAGTCCCTGCCTAAGAGCATCCTTTGAGAGAGTGCCAAACTTAATTTGGTTAACACAAGTCAATGGGGGCCCATAGTAAAGTAATTCAAGAATGCAGGTTTCTGAAGATCTTCCTCTGTTCAAGGCTAAGGAGGTTCAGGATATGTAGGAGACCCAATAAATGTACATTCATCAAGCATAATCCATGAATATTTTTCTGTTTGATGTGTCTGATAAGAATACATCTTTAGGAGCCTTACTTAAGCCATGTGACCTTGTTTTGCCTTTATAATACCTGGTGGCCACAGTCGCACACTATCTCTGTCCCCTGAAGTCCTCATGGGCCATATAAACTTCAGTTTAGGTGCCAAACTTTGTAGATGAAGATCTACCTCTCGTGTAAAAGATTGGAGAGTGGGGGCATGGGCGTGGCAGGGGTGGTGGGGAGGAGAGTAAGACTTTGTATTTGCTTAGAGATGTGTAAAGACTAGCTGGAAGAAACTAAAATCAGTGATTACTTCTGCAAGAGGAGAAATTAGAACATCTCTGTATCTTTCTATGTATTCCTGATCCTATCCCCTTCTTCCCTTCAGAAATGACCAGTATCCTAATTTTTTAATATTAATTATATCCATCCACTTTTTTTAAAAAAAGATTTTATTTATTTGAGAGAGAGAGAGAGAGAGAGAGAGAGAGAATGACCAGTTGAGGAGGAGACAGAGGGAGAGGGAGAAGCAGAATCCCTGCCCAGCAGGGAGCCTGATGCAGGGCTCAATCCAGGACCCTGAGATTATGACCTGAGCTGAAGGCAGATGCTTAGCCAACTGAGCCCCCTAGGTGCCCCTCCATCCACCTTTCTAAGCTTGCATTATTTCAAATAACCTATCTGTGGGCTCTTTGGGGTTTTCACATAGACATCATATCATCTGCCTTTGGGGATTTTGAAACATTTGGCTATACTAGGCACTCAAAAATTTAAATGAAATGTTTATAATATCTGATTGTTTTATTCACGCTTCATGGAAGTCGATGAGACGGGAGGCTCACAGATCATGGCAGACACAGTAGCTCTCAATCCCAGATCCTGATGCTGAAGAGATAGCCTCTTTGAGAATGGGGACCACACACAGCCATCGCCTGCCTGGTCCCTGTGGGCATGGGGACCCCTGGATGCTACACTGAAGAGGGTGCGCTCATACCGATTTGACGTGGTAAAGGACACCAGGATGATGTTTCTGAGATAACAGGTGTGTCTGCTCTCCTTCCTTGGCATTTAGCGTTCACCATCAACCACATCCACATGGAGATCCTACCAGGAGAAGAGGTGCAAAATGGGGAGAACATGACCTTGCAATGCATCGTAGACATCAGCACCACCTCTCATATCAAGCCTCAGCACTGGGTGCTGTTCTATAAGGATGATGTGCTATTTCACAATGTCTCCTCCGTGGAGAACACTGAGAGTTATTTTATTCCCCGAGCCCGGGTCTATGATGCAGGGACATATAAATGCACCGTGATTCTGAACAACAAGGAGAAAACCACCTCGGAGTACCAGGTGTGGGTGAAAGGTGAGTCCCTGCATCTGAACGTAGCTCAAACAGATGCAGGATAGCACATATGGTAGCAAGAATAGTAACTGAATGGTTGGTAACCCTGGACCTACCCTTCCTACTCCTCTGCGTGGCGTTGTCCTAACCTGAAAATGTCAGCGTTAGACATGTTCCTAATATGCCAGGTTATTTCTCATCTCCTTGCCTTTGCATATACTAGTCTTTCTCCTGGGAATACCCTTCTTCTCCTCTCCTTGTGAACTGCTATTCCTCCTTCAAGACTCAACTCAACTCTTCTCTGACGTGTTACCAAGCAAAACCAATTGCCCCCAGGGTCCCCATCCTCATAGCTCTTAGGTAGTCTCGGTATATACTAGTATTTGTATAAAAGCCCATAGGCTGAGTATTGACACTGGATGCTGCAGTCACTCTGCCTGGAGGCCTCTCTAAATTTTAAAATTCTCATCAGTGGAATGGAAGTAATAGTAATGCCCAGCTCAGGGCGTTATTGGGAGAATTAAAAGACATCTCTCAGTAAAGTGCTCAGTATCATTTCCAGCACATAATAAATTCCCAATAAATGACAATTGCTATTTCACTGCATTGCAAGTGTTTCGCACACATTGATCTGCTTTTTTGGACTATGAAGTCACAAGGAAAGAGACGGTGTTTGGTCCATTTTTAAAATCTCAAACAAAGAATCTGGCTCATAGCAGACAATAAACGGTCATGGAATAAATCAAGCAAATGATAAAGGGAAGTACAAATGGAGAAACGAGGGAAATCATGGGGAATTTGGGTTCAGAGATACAGGATTCCATCCATCCACTCATTGATTTACTCCTTTAAGAAGCATTTCCCAAGGCTGCCAGTCAGGAAGAAGACCAGTTGCAAGACCTAAAAATGCATCAGGTGGAGGCCACCTCTAGGGGCACTTACTGTCTGGTGGGGAAGAGAGACATTTACAAAAATCATTATAGTCCAATACTCCTGTGATCTGAGTGCTGTGGGAACACAAAGGTGAGAGGAAAGCATTCCTCCTGGAGAAGTTAAAGATGGCTTCCTGGAGAAGGAACATTGGCTCCAGATATAGAAGATCGAGTAGGAGTTTGCTTGATGGTGAAGTGGAGTGTAGCGTGAGTGGAAGAGCAGAGGCTAAGAAAGAGCACGAAGTATCCCGGCAGAGTGCCCCTCAATCAAATTCCCCAATCTTTGGAATCTTCATCCCTGTCTCTAAAATAGAGATTACTAGGTAGCTACACATACCCCTGAAGTTCATTTGGTTTTGAAGATTAACTGTTATAGCAGCGAAGTGTGCTCAGTAAGCAAGTACTGAATGAATGAATGTTCGAGGGGCTTGGCCAGGCCATCCTTAGGAAGGGATAGTTCTTTCAGCATACAAGAAGCAGGGAAAACCAGTGGGAAAGTACTCAGGTGTATTGTTCTTTCATGAGCACACAATCTCTGGCCACTTTTTTGGTCAGTCCTTGAGGCTCACATGGGAGGACATGACATCATCATCCTCCCCCAGGGCCAGTTCTGTGGGTGTCAAACAGACAGTCGGGGGCACAGCTGGCTGGACATCTCTTTGTGTCACCAGGGGCAACAACAGCCACAGGGATGAAGCCCAGCCTTTCTCCATCTTCACTGAGGATGGGGCCTGCCAGGACCAATGGGTCTAGCATTGACTTGAGTGATGAAAGATTGGCAGGGCTGGATTTGGGAAGTGTTGAAAAGACAGGTACTGGCAGGTTTTTGAAACTTAGGGTAATTTTTCTTAAAATTTAGTGATTTAATGGATAGAGTTAGCAAGGTGAGCCCTGTACTTCCCTGAGAGCTGCCACCATAATGTCATTTTTGCATTTTTGTGCTCACTTTGGTCATCAGAGCAGTCATTCACACTATTGTAACTTCTAGTGATAAGAACTGCCACCTTCTTAGGCCCTCATGAGGTCAATGGTTGTAAGTGCTTTACACACATTTCATTTAACCCCTGCAGTAGTGCTGGGAACCAAACGTGGTTCCCCCCATTTCCAGGGATAGACACAGGCTCAGAGAGGTTGAATGGCATGTTCATGCCTTGGAGTTGCATCAAAGCAAAGCTGGTTAGAGCCAAGATCTCTTGGACTCCAAAGTTGGCCATTCATTCATTAATTACACATTTATTGAGTCCCATTCTGAGGCAGACTGAGGACCCAACAGTAAGTAAGACACAATCCCTTCCCTTGGGGAGATCAGCATGAAGCAGGGCAGTACTTTCATAAACAGCTGCAGCCACAGGTAACAATAGTGGTATGAACACAGTATTGGCCACCTTCCCAAGAGGACAGCCCATCATCTCCAAACTGGGTGTCTCAAAACAAAGATTCATAAGAGTCATAAGCAACTGGGGGAGGTAGCAGGTTCACAGTACAAGATAGTCTGCTGACTCTTAAGATGGAGCTCATGACCACCAGATCACAGAGCCTGAACAAGACATGTAGTCTCCTAGTTCCTCCTCATCTGATGGCTCACCACCTAATGTACCTTTCCTCCTACCATTTCCTTTGCTCTAGATGGCCCTCCCAAAAAGCCCCCCACATTCCTTGACACAAGCAGTTCCCATGCACAAGCACCCTGAAATGCCTGTCCTTAGCCTCCATCCCACCTTGTCTATCCAAATAACACCCTTCCTCTAAGATTGCTCTCAAGTACATCCCTTCTAGAATCTCTCTGATCCCCCAGGCAAAGAGAGCCTCCTTCCTTTTTCCTGACTGCTATATCACTCATTATCTCTGCAATACATTCTAATATTTAGTTATTTTCAGCTTTGTTTTTTTGAACTGGAAGGCAATGTATCCTTCCCCTCTCCACCTCCCACTCCCACCCCAACTTCTGGCTTTGGAGTCAGACAGACCTGGAGTCAAATCTCAGTTCTGGGGATTGATGGCTCTGAGTTTTTGGATGAACCTTGAACCTCTCTGAGCTTCACCTTCATCTGTAAAAATAGGCACAATTTTATCTTTCATGCCCACCCAGGATATTTATTATGAGAATTACATACATGAGGTCATGGATACAAAGTCAATCCTAGCTTGTGGTTGGCAGTCAATAAATTTTAACAACAACCACACGGTAATGCTAATAGATACTAGTTGTTTTGTTTTGTCTTTAATTATATCAGCTGGGAAGACTTGTCTTCCCCATGGGTTTATAAACTTTGAAAGCACCAACCACATCTTAAGTGTATTTCATATTTTTCAAAGTAGCTGGTATAGCTCTAGACACATAACATGCTCAATAACTACCTGGTAGGTAGCACTGGGGTTCTAAGAACAAAGCAGAAGACCTTCAGATGGGTCAACCACAGAAACCCAGCTGAGGGAGGCTTGCATAGCTATAGCAAACTGATACTAATGGACTTTCTCTTCCCCCAAAGGAGTGTCCGATCCCATAGTGACACTGGACAAGAAAGAGGCAATAGAAGGCGGGGTCGTGAAGGTCAATTGTTCTGTCCCAGAGGAAAAGCCCCCGATATATTTCACAATTGAAAAACTCAGACTAGATACGAAAGGTTTCAAGCAAAAAAGAGAAAAAACTTCTCGCAACCAGAATTTCATGATGCTGGAGTTCACAGTGGAGGAACAGGACCACGTTATATTTTTCCAGTGCCAAGCCAGGATCATTTCTGGGACCCACATGGAAACCTCTAGAGCCATCAAGAGTGAACTGGTCACCGTGACGGGTTAGAGTCCTACTCTCCTTTTTATCACTCTTTCTGCCTTGCTGGTTTGGGATGGGGAGAAAGAGCCCAGAAATCAGGAAGGGGGCTGGGGCCTTCTGGCTGGGCTTCTGTTCTCAAGACTGTTCTTAACCACTTCAAGGCTATGTTTATAGTTTAAAATATATGTGTGTGTATATGTGTGTTTGTGTGTACATGTAAAATTTCCCAAACAAAAGTTTCTCAAATAATATGTAATATATGAGGCATTTTGCCATTTTCTATTCGGTTGTATTTCAGTTTTTTAAAACACTGGCCATGACTCCGTGAAATGATGCATTGTGTAACCTGCAGCTTGGAAACCATGGCTTTAAGCCAACAACCCTCAAGCCAGGGTCAGACACCAGGAGGTGGAGTCTGGAGGGGATTGGGAGGGAAGGGGGTTCAGGTCCTCCGCCTTTGCCTCCCACATTTGAGAAAAGACTCCCCTCTTCTACCCACCCCTTATCACCAAGATAAGAAATAAATAAGGTGGCTGGAGGAGTGCTCTGGAGTGAGAAAGACAATAGCAGAGGGAAGCCTGGGGCTGTGTATCCAGGATCAAGAGAGCTCCAGGACAGGCAACCCACAGAATGGGACAAGGACTCCTGAGCCGAGAAGAGTCAAGGGAAGGCACACTCTAGTGCAGATAGCCTCAAGTCTTTTCTATAGGAGCCTCAGAGTTTGTCGTAAATACCCTTCTGCTTTTGGTACCTATTTTCACCTCTGCCCATTGTGTGTGTGTGTGTGTGTGTGTGTGTGTGTATACAGGTATGAAATTATGTATATATAATATTTTTCTGATTATAATACATGGTGTGGGTTCAGTTTTCAGAAAATATGGCACAATAT
Source organism: Nyctereutes procyonoides (assembly GCF_905146905.1). Classification (NCBI taxonomy): domain Eukaryota; kingdom Metazoa; phylum Chordata; class Mammalia; order Carnivora; family Canidae; genus Nyctereutes; species Nyctereutes procyonoides. The sequence goes on along the minus strand of NW_026575020.1, from coordinate 46,635,329 downwards.
AAAGGATAAAGTGACAATCATTCATAATACCACTGCTCAGAGAAAATCACTTGTAGGTCCCAGACTGGTTCTGCTTATACATTCATGCACACACACACAATTTTTGTTTGTTTTTCTTTGTTTTTACAAAAAACACAACCTGCCCAACATACTGTTTTATAACTTTTCCTTAACTTATCAATATGTTACAAACTTTTGTCTGTATCAAGGAATACAGATGTGGGTCTTTTTTTTTTTTCGTGGTACCTCAGAATCTTATTATAGGTATGTACCATAATTTACTAGTACCATTATTTTTCCAGTGGTAAACATTTGGGTATTTTCCTAATTTTTTGCTATTAAAACAATCCTGGAATACACACACTTATCATTTGTACTTTTGCAAATATTTTATTTCATTATTATTTATGACATTGATTCCTGGCAGTCAAGTTGTTGATTCAAATGTTTGTGCATTTTAAATAATGATATGTATTACCAAAGCGCTCCTCAGATTGGTTGAACATGTCCATCAAAAGTGATGCTAGTGTTTATTTTCCCACAACCTTGCTCTCAGAGTATTATCTACTTTCATTATTTTTTGTCAATCTAATTGAGGCACAGTGATATATTGTTGTTCTTGTGATTTGTATTTCTTTGGTTTTTACTGAGGTCGAGTATGTTCTCTGTGTTGATTGACCAATTACTACATTTCCCCCCATAAACTGCCTGCTCGTATGCACTTGGCCCATTTTTACTGTTTCTGATTGATTTGTTTGAGTCCTTTATAAATTAAAGGCATTAACTCTTTGTTGAGTACTATGCAAATATTTGCCCAAGTTTGTCATTTGTCTTTATTTTATAAGCTTTTCAAGCAGAAGTGTTTCAACTCTGTATAATCAAACCTATCCATCTTTTTCCTTTTGGCATCTCAGTTTCGTGATTCACACCTGAAACTTATTAAGGAGTAAGATGGGAGGGAGCATTAGAGCAACTTAAGAGAAGGTTTTTGATAGGAAAGATTCAATTTTTTTAATTAATAAGGAAGGACAGTAATTGGCAAAAAAAAAGAAAAAAAGATTAAAAAAGGGGAGAGGATATAAGTGCCTCTTCCTCTCGTCCAGATTTGAGCCTGAGTCCAACCAGCTTATCCTCTTCTTGTAGAATCCTTCTCTAATCCCAAATTCCACGTCAGCCCGGAAGGAGTGATCACAGAAGGAGATCAGCTCTACATTAGGTGCACCATTCAAGTGACACATCTGGTCCAAGCATTTCCAGAAATCATAATCCAGAAGGACAAGGCAATTGTAGCACACAAGAGGCATGGTAACGAAGCCACCTACTCAGTGATGGCCATGGCGGAGCACAATGGCAATTACACATGCAAAGTGGAAGCCAGCCGGATATCCAAGGTCAGCAGCATCGTGGTCAACATAACAGGTAGGGCTGCTGCTGGAGGGTGTGGGAATATGATGGGCTCAAGCAGTCACCATGCTGGAATCCAGAATGGCCAGTGAGGGCTGATAGTTCTGTTCCTGCTTGTCTGAATGATGTACTCAAATGGGGTTGTGGTGCTCAAGGGAAAAAGTCAATGCTGAGCCAGTAAGCAGTTAAATGTGGTGGTTGAGTGTGCAAGTTCTGGCATCAAATCCCAATACTGTCACTCATTACTAGGTGACTTACTGAGCTTCTCCATGGCACAGATCTATGAGATGGGGATAATGACAGCAGTCACCTGTAGGACTGTTACAATGACTAAGTGATGTGGCTCTGCTATAAAGAGCCTCATACGGAAGAAGCACTCTGTGAATGTTGTTAACATGTCTATTATTATACCACATTTATCTTTCCTATGTGCCAAGCACTAGCCTAGATCCCAGACATAGGTCCTAAGATAGGGTCAGGAGTGAGAAAGCGTTAATAAATGAAAAAACAATAGTAACAATTCCCTTTTGTTGAACACTATATGACTGGATTATATACTTTTTCTTTTTCTTTTTTTTCAAGATTTTTTTAAAAGATTTTATTTATTTATTCATAGAGACACAGAGAGAGAGAGAGAGAGAGAGAGAGAGAGGCAGACACACAGGCAGAGGGAGAAGCAGGCTCCACCCAGGAAGCCTGATGTGGCACTCGATCCCGTGTCTCCAGGATCACACCCCAGGCTGCAGGCAGCACTAAACCGCTGCACCACCGGGGCTGCCCTACATTTTCATTTCATGCTTATAACAATGCTATGAGATAGGTGTCATGATTCTGCATTTATGGATGTGGAAATTAAGGCTGAGGTGTTAGGTCACTCACCCAGAAATTACAGGATTACCAGATGGCAGAACAAAAGTTATCCTCAGGTCCATTTGACTTCCAAACCCATACACTTAATAGTTCAATTGGACTCTTTCCTCCCTTTCCTGGTTTTACTTCTCTCCATGGTACCTATCGCCAAAGAAATATACTTTATCTTTTCCTGTTTATTGTATATATTCAGGGATTAGAATGAGAGCTGATAAGAGCAAGGACATTACCTGTTTTATTCAGTGCTATGTCCTTAACACCTATAATAGTGCCTTACACACAGTAGGACTTCAATACATATTTGTTGGATGCATGAAGGAACACTGGATGACAGAGTTTCTGAGGGCAGAGTGAATCAGCACTTCTTGGTTGCCAAATGAAGGTGTTCATTCATTCCTTCATTTACGGAAAGCCTTCTAAGTGTCAACCATTGTGTGTACAATCACAGGGACAGTCCAAGTATCACAGGTAGGCTGCCAACTTCCTGACTAGATGATTGGCATATGCGTTGGATCCTGCTGGTCTATAGTGTGTACTAGCAATTTAATTTATCATTGATAATGACAACTATCTTGATGGTACATGATGTTTTTCACCAACAAGACATAGTATCTCATTAGAGAAAAGTATTCAATTCAACATACATTGAGTACTTTCTTATGCTGGGCAACTTACTGGGGATAGACAGCTACTTAAGGTCAGATTTTGCCCTTGAAGAATTCACAGACATAAATAGACCATTCAAATGCAATATCATGAACAAGTATAATAAAGGGATGGGCGTACTGCTGTGAGAGCAACAGGAGCCAAGTGGTGAACCACCTGACTCTAGCATCAGTTAGAGCAGCAGGGTCAGGCTACTTTAGGAAAGCATAAAAGCATCATTGGTGCCCAAGATACTACTGTTGTAGGTGATCATCTACACCCAGAAGTCTTTATTATGTGGAGTATGCAAGTCATTCAGTAGATCAGCCTCCCTGGCCCAAGATAGCAGAATGTTAGTTCTTCAGGCTGCCCTTCCCATCCCTTCAGCCTGAGTGCTCTGTGATCCCAAGCTCTGCCCTTTCCACATGGAGCTAACTGAGCCACATCAGGGCTGGCAGGCAAGCACCCTCATGTTCAAGTTCTATCAGGCCTTTGGAAATGTCTCCAGGCCCACCTATACACCTGGTTATCCACACCCTTGTTGTTATCAAGCCTCACTGTCAATGGCTCTATACAGTGACTTTAGCAGCTCACAAGAATTTTATGAAGATGAAAGTCATTGAATTAGTCATTTGTTGTTGGATAGAAAAGACAACTTCACTCCACCACTGCTCACCTTTTCAGATCCAATCTGTCACCAGGTGTTGCCAGGTCTCTCAACTCTATCCTGGCTTCTCAACTCACACCCTAACACTGGCCCTCACACCAAGGTGATCTATTGCAGGGATGTCCTGGAGCATTTCTGTTCTGCTTCATTCTTCAACCAGCTATAGGAGAAGCCCTTCTAATTTGTCCCCTATTTGACATCACTATTCATGGGCTTAAACTCCTGCATGATCATGATCCTTCACTTTGACCCCATCTCCTTCCCAACACCCCTCCTATCTTTCCCCTTGGCCGACTAATGTTGACCCTAAAGACCAAGTCCCAGATCTCCCTTCAGGCTCCCCCAGGAGAGTCCCGTGATCACACCTCAGTTCCCATCACACTCTGTTCCCATCTTTATGTCAGCAGTCCCTACAAAGATCTAGCATCTGTCACCACCACTCTGTAAGCTCTTGAAGGACCAAGTCTGGAGCTCAAGTCACCTTACATCACTGCTAAGTAGCACAGAGCCTGGCACATTGTAGGAGCTCAATAAATATTCATTCAATGAGCAAATAAAAGTCTAATCCTTATTAGTCTACATAATGGTTCTACCAGTCTGTTACATTATGTCCTTTACAAATAGACTATTGTTCCCTAACAATTCATTCCTAATTCTAAACCATCTTGCACCTACTTCTGCAGGATGGTTTCTACTTTTCACATTTTTGTTTACATATCTTTAAACAGAGAGTCATTTCTTTGGGATTCTTGCTAAGTCACATTTTCACATTTTTTGGTGTCCACCCAATGAGATTGTAAGGATGTCAATTTCTTGGATTTCTTTTCCTCACTTCTAACCTAGAGCTTTTGACAGTGCTCTGAAAATAGAGAAGTCATTGTTTATATGGGAGGAAGGGTAGAATGTGTCTTGATAAAATATGGATTAATTATTGGGCTACCACTTTACTTAAAGTTTTGTTTGGGGATCAATTATAATGGAAATGACTCCCATAGCTATGAAACATCAATGACAATGTTGATTTGTATCCCCAAACCTTTATGGTGGGAAAATTTAGAACTAAAGGTAGAATTTGATTCCCTGACTCCTGGCTGCATTCTCAAACTCTAGACCAAGATGCTTTCCTAAGAGGAAGTTTGGGTCTCTGTTTCTTTCTCAATATCCAGATAGTCTCAATAACTACTGACTCCTTCTGCAACGAAGGCCATTATCCTGAAGCCAGCATGTACTTGCTTATACAAAGGACCAAGTCTTCACAGTGGTTAAGTAGTTAATTAGTAATTTCCCAGCAGCTGAAAATAAAAACATATCCCATGTCTGTAAAATTTTGATGTATTTCAGGGGATATTCAAATAAGGAGATGCCAAGGGGCTCCTGGGTGGTTCAGTTGGTTAAACATCTGCCTTCGGCTCAGGTTATGATCTTGGAGTCCTGGAATTGAGCCCCACATTGGGCTCCTTGCCTGCTTCTCCCCCTCTCCCTGCCCTTCCACCCTGATTATGCTCTCTCTCTCTGTCAAATAAATAAAATATTTTAAAAATAAATAAGGAGATGCCAAGCTTCTTTTTTTTTAATTTTTATTTATTTATGATAGTCAGAGAGAGAGAGGCAGAGACACAGGCAGAGGGAGAAGCAGGCAGAGGGAGAAGCAGGCTCCATGCACCGGGAGCCTGACGTGGGACTCAATCCCGGGTCTCCAGGATCGCTCCCTGGGCCAAAGGCAGGCGCTAAACCTGCTGCGCCACCCAGGGATCCCCAGATGCCAAGCTTCTTAAAAGTCAACTTCTGTCTTTACTGCTGTTGACATCCAACCTGAATTATGGCACTCATGACTCCTTAAAGTGGCACAGAATGTTCTAGGTTACAAAGTACTCAACTTCAGGAGGCTTCAGGTGTCATCTTCATCTTCTTCTGCAAGAAGTTCTGGAGGGATGGTGGCCAGCTGCCACTTTCCCCAGCCTCATGCCCTCATTCTGCTTTAAGCCTGTACTACATCCCTCCTCCTTCCAGACTGGGCCCCTTCAACTCCATCCATTCTCCACCCAAATATCTCCCCTTCATACATGTCCAATGTCATTCCCCTGACCCAAACTCTCCATGGCTCCCATTGACCTTAGGATATAATTCATACTTCTTTAGGTGGTTCCCAAGGTCCTGCAAGACCTATGGGTCTTCCTCTGGCTTCTTCTCCTCCCATGATGTTCCAGGATGCCTGAACTTTTGGGTGGTGCTTCCTGCCAGGCCTTGCACCTGCTATTCCTCTGCCTAGAACACTCCCAGTTGGCCTGGGGAGCTTCCTGTAAGAGTCCTTTCCCTGATAATCTCTCTCCCCTCTCCATAATGGGGCTGTGGGAGTGGTGCCCGGAAACATCTCACCCCCTTCCACTCACTGGTTTTTCAGAGCTGTTTTCCAAGCCGAAGCTGGGATCTTCCACCACCCGTCTGGACCAGGGAGAAAGCCTAAACCTGTGGTGCTCCATTCCAGAAGCACCCCCAGCCAACTTCACCATCCAGAAGGAAAACACGATTGTGTCACAGTCTCAAAATTTCACCAAGATAGCCTCAGCGACGGACAGTGGGACATACACTTGCAACGCAAGCATGGGCAAGGTGGTCAAGAGAAGCAGCGCAGTCCAGATAACCGTGTGTGGTGAGTACATCCTTCCTGGCTCAGATAGTCTTGGGGTGGGATGAGAGCAATGCAATTTACCACCAGCAGCTACCCTCTCCAGTCTGAAGGCAGATCAGACTGAGGCAGGGGAAGAACCTGAAGGAAAGAGGGAACAGTGAAATCAAGAGACCAAACAAGTGGGAATTCCTGCTCAGAGAACAGGAAAGAGGCAATACAAGGAACGTGTTGGCAAAAGTCAAATTCATGGCTTTATTGTGGCTGCATACTGCTGATGTGACTGGGTTGGCAAGATTCTGGCTACTGGAACAGGTACCCACTCAAAAAGTCAGGGAGGGGGATCCCTGGGTGGTGCAGCGGTTTGGCGCCTGCCTTTGGCCCAGGGCATGATTCTGGAGACCCCAGATCGAATCCCACGTCGGGCTCCAGGTGCATGGAGCCTGCTTCTCCCTCTGCCTGTGTCTCTGCCTCTCTCTCTCTCTGTGTGTGTGTGTGTGTGTGACTATCATAAAATAAATAAAAATTAAAAAAAAGGTATCTACTAAACCTGTAGCTAACATTATATATATATAAAAAAAAGGGGGGGAGGAAATGCTCGTTATTCAATACTAAACTTTAGGATCTCAGTTCCCAGTTTTGTTTTGTTTTAATCTATATCCTGGCTGACCAGCAAGGCTAAGACTTCTGGTAAGCAGAATGCAGGTACTGGAACCACCGAAAGCTGTGTTTCCCAGAGCTGACCATGCATGCAAAATCTGATTAGAATGCAGGTCAGGATGGGGCCACATTCCACACCTCTAACTAGTCACTTTGGGGATGCTTGGCCCTGGGCCACTGTCAGAGTAGATAGAGGGATCTAAGTGAATGTGGAACTCTGGTTAAGCTGTCACAGGCTCTGCTGCTACTCGGTCCTTCAGTTTAACCCATGGCTGTGGTTTACGCAGCAGAGATTTTAGTCTCAGCTCAATCAGGGTCATAGTCTATTGTCAACTCTCTCGTCATGAAATTCCAAAGAAAATAATGCAAGAGACAAACGTGGGCCATTACATTTTATAAACTTTATAAAATGTAATAAATAAAATAAAAAATAAATAAAATCTTTATTATAAGCTTTATAAATAAGCAAACTTCTAAATAATGACCTAGTAGAATTCTTGCTTCTTGAGGCATGCAATTTACTATCCAGAGAGGCCAAGACACTGAGAATTTATTTTCAGATAGAATCTGTTTGTGTGGGGCACCTACGTGGCTCTGCGGTTGAGCATCTACCTTTGGCTCAGGTCATGATCCCAGGGTCCTGGGATCGAGTTCCGTATCGGGCTCCCCACAGGGAGCCTGCTTCTCCCTCTGCCTAGGTCTCTGCCTCTCTCTGTGTGTCTCTCATGAAGAAATAAATAAAATCTTAAAAAAAAAAAGAATCAGTTTGAGTACTTATTACATTTCTTATGCTTTTCCTATATCTTATCTCAACACAAGACATGAATGTGTGAGCATGTGTATGTGAGATATATGAAAATAAACATGTACTTGGAGGATGTAATGTTTTTCTTGAATTTATGTCATCCTTTGTTACTTATAGCATTCACTTCTCTCTCTCCTTACCACACATACACACACACATTACCTGCCTATCTTAAAGTAGTCCTGTAAAGGTAGATAAGATGGGTAGGTAATTATGGTAATACCAGAGAAGCAAAGAACAGAATTTGGAGACGGACCCTCTTGGGCTGGATGCTTTGTGCCCACCTTCAGTGTTGTTCATGTTGTTTCTCTCTCTGTCATTCTAGAAATGCTATCCAAGCCCAGGATTTTTTATGACTCCAGCTCCGAGGTAATAAAAGGACAGACTATAGCAGTCAGTTGCCAATCCATAAACGGAACGACACCTATATCTTATCACCTTTTAAAAACAAGTAACATTTTGGAGAGCCGTGACATGAGCTCAAATGAGCCTGCAGTATTCAAAGACAATCCAACAAAAGACACAGAATACCAGTGTATCGTGGATAATTGTCATTCCCATTCTGAGATGGTCAGTGAAGTTCTGCGTGTCAAGGTGATAGGTAAGTTGCTGTGCTTAGGAAGAAATCTTATTGTTTGGGGGCTTTATTTCACATTTTCAAAGGTTTGGGGTTGCCCAGGCATTGTGTGCACAAGTGGGTGGTACTTGCGCAAAGTCCATAAACATGCCATGTGGCAAAGGGAGACCAAGGCCCAGGTAAATGGGGCCAGGAAATATCTGGCGGTTATTGGTGTGGCCAGTAACATCTCTTTGCAGAACCTTTGAAGGAAACTGTTAAAATATAAGAGCAAAGAGCAAAATATAAGAGCAAATATAAGAGCTTCTTGACTTCAAGAAGCTCTAAAGTTGTGCCTTTGGGCTCCCTTGACATTTGCTCCTTTGTAGATGAACTAACAGCCATCCCTGAGAATTGTAGACCAGAGTTCTTCTCTACTATTGACTCCTGGGGAGGCATATTCCATCATATGCAGAACCTGCTGCCATCAGAGCTGCAAGTTTCATGGGACTGGGGCTGTCGTACTCAGGGGAAATATACCATTATGCTGGAGTGGATATTTTTCCTTAAGCCTCTGTCTTGTGGAGCTTCATGTCTCAGAAAGCCTCAGGAGTGCCACTGCTTGCATCTCTGAGATATTCTGCATCTTGTAAAAAAACTTAATATGCTTCTCCTTCTTCCTCCTCCTCCTTGTTTAATAACTATCTATATGTGCCACTGTGGATCTCTTAAGTAGGATAGAGATTCCTGCTTCAATTAATGTATGGTCTAAAAGGAGCCATCTTTTCAAATTAACATCTATATATACATAATGTATTTAATGCTATAGGGCATACAAAAAAGAAAACATATACTTCGTTTTCGATGATATAACAAGAAACACAGGAATGTCCTGATTAAATAATGGAGAAATATTTTAGTGCCTTTGAATAACACTGCAAATAAGCATAGAAAAAAAATATTACTAGGGAACCCATGATTGTCACATGAACTATCCTTATGGTAACAGTGATAGGAATTCAGGGCATGAGAGATATCATCTAGCTTGAGTGGGAAGAGCTGGATGAAGAGCTGAAGAGCTGGGTCTCAACAATGGGTCAAGAAAGTGCTGGAGATGGCCTACCAGTTAAATACATGAGCAAAAAGTCTCCATGGAGTAGTTCAAAAGACTGGGTAGATCAGATGGCTGGAAACAAGGGACTGGAAAATCATTGGATGCAAACTAAAAAAGTGACTGAGTTTTCAAGTGTGAAGGGTGCCAGTCTTCAGAATTGGAAATTTGTCATGTGTGCAGTAAGAGCCAGAAAGAGGAAAGGAGATCATGGGAATGGAGCTTGGGGAAGATTAACCCAGGGGCTCTATCAGTTAGAAGTGAAGGTCTCAGACCTCACAATGTCTTAACAAGCTAATGCAAAAGCCCATGTGAATTGGGGGCCCAATTTTAGTGGCTAACATTTACCGAGCCCTGACCATGTGTGCACCCTTGTGTGAAGTGTTTTAATAAATTATCCCCATTAATACTTAACAATAGTCTTGTAAGTAAGACCCAGGGAAATATTAACCTTATTTTATAATGATGCTGCTAAGGCTTAAGACAAACAGCTGGTGAGCAGTGGGGCTGGGAATTGAGACTGGCTTACCACCACCCCCTCTGCGCTTCAGGCTGTGCCCCCCAGGGCTCTGCCCTTGTGGTTGAACTTCATTTTCTCATCTCTGGCCTGGTGCCCCCTTTTGTGGGACCAGCATCTCCGAAGTCTGGCCACCCACTGCACTCACAGGGAGATGATTCATAAGTCAGATGCCAGGGACCCCTGGGTGGCTCAGTCAGCTGAGCCTCTGAACTCTTGGTTTCAGCTTGGGTCATGATCTCAGGGTGGTGAGATGGAACCTGGAATCTGGCTCAGAGGGGAGTCTGCTTAGGATCTCTCCCTCTCTCTCTTTTTTTGCCCCTCGACTTGCTCTCACACTCTCTCTTTCTAAAATGAATGAATAAATCTTAAAAAATAAATAAATCAGATGCTAGTCTGCTGACCAGCCCATTCTCACACTAACAGGAAGGTCTACTTGGGAGACAATTTAGGATCAGAATTTTGGTAATTGAGCATGGAAAAAGTATATGGGAGGAAACTGCTTGGATCTGCTGGGAATGAGAAGCCGGTAGGGCATTGAGGTGGAAATGTCCAGGTCAAAATCAAGACCTGGAATTCAGGGGAGTAATCTAAAGCTATCTAGTTTGGCATTAAATGCTGTATGTTTATGTGTTAAATGCACAAACAGAAGCTATGATGTAGGTGAAATCACCAAAAAAGAACAGAGATGGAAAGCTGAGGACTGAATTTTGCAGAAAGTCATATTTAAGGGGCAAAAGGAAAACAAACTAGTGACTAAAGAGGGAGTGACAGGTGAGGAGGAAAGAGAATCTGGGCTGGGAGGCATCAGAGAAGCCACCGAGGAAGCTGTATTGGTTTGGGAAGGTCCTGGGGCAGCTGAGAGCTGTGGGGAAGCCACAGATGGGAAGACTGGAAGGACGCCTCTCATGGACTAGAATTAATCTGCTGGGGACTCAGGGGTGGGAGAGTCAGGAGATCACGTGACCTTTGGAATTTCTTCAAAGCTAGAGATGGAGATCAGTTTCCAGAGCTGATGGAGGTCAGATGTCAGGAGTAAAGAGAAGGTGGGAAAGGAGGATTTGAGAGCTGTTGATGTAGAACATTCATAAAGGAAAAGGAGAAAAAAACGGGATTAGCTAAAGATAGTGGGTCAAGTTTATTCATGAGATCTGGAAGTGGCCTACATCTTTGTAAGCACAGGGAGGGAAATCTCTCTCTCTCTCTCTCTCTCTCTCTCTCTCACACACACACACACACACACACACACAATCTCAACAGGGCACAGAGATTAATTGTATCATCAGGCTGAGTGGTCAGTAATACTTGAGGTGCTAAGTAAAGGGAGGTGTCCCTAGCATCACGTATATAAACAACGTGGGCTCAGGAGGCATCTGTTGCTGCCCTTCTGGTCTAAGGAAAGGAGGGGAGATGTAAAGAACATGGGATGAAGGTGGTGGTCAATTGGGTAAAAGACGCAATCCCGATCTCTGTCACCATGCAGCAGGAGGCTGGCCATGAGCAGTGCTGTGTGGCATTCCTTCTCTCTGGCCTCTGCCTCTTCTCAGTGCTGTCCCTTTCACTGCCTTTCAGCCCCAGTGGATGAGGTCAAGCTCTCTATCCTAATGAATGCAGAGGTGGAGTTTGGGAAGGACATTGGGCTTCTGTGCTCGGTGAACGAGGCGACTGGTCCAATCACCTACAGGTTTTACAAAGAAGCGGGCAGTCTCTTCTACCAAACCACCTCGAATGAAACCCACGCCGTTTGGTACAAGTCAAAGGCTAGCAAGGAGCATGAGGGACAGTATTACTGCACAGCCTCCAACAGAGCCAACCGCCTTAAAAGCAGTCCCCAAAGCAACGTACTGACAGTCAGAGGTGAGTCAAGGTCTCAAACAGTGGGATCTAGTGTGGCGTCCAAAAGCAAGGCCAAAGTTTCATCCCCTGCAATGAAGTAGGCAGTTGTTTAGCTCATTTCACAGAGGGTTAAGAGACCAGTGTCCTGTAGGCTCCTTTGTTGCAAGTGACAGACACGCAACCAAATTAAATATAAAAGAGGAATTGGTTACTATAAAAAATTAGAAATTTCTCACATAGTCGTAATTCCAAATTCCTGGTAGAGAGATAACAATTGGCCCATCTTGGGTCAAATGTCCACCCATGGACTACCTGGGGCCAACGGGATTGGATCGTGCAGAAGAGACATAGTTAGGTGAGCCCACACAAGTGGGTAGAGGGTGGTTTCCTAGTGAGGGAGAAGGACTGAAGAGACCTCAAAAAAGAGCCTACTTCAGTGAATGGTCCTATAAGACCATAGCTGACTCTGTAGCAAACAAACAAACCCCCAAAAATATTTCTGTTCCAGTTATGAACAGTGTCCTTCAGAGGCAGATGCTTGTGTATGATGCTGTATAGTTACAAGAACTATAAAAATTAGTCTTACTTGTTGCCTAAACCTGATATTATTCTTCCTGGTAGAGGAAGAGCGTATGTGTGTGTATGTATTTTTTGTTTTCATTTCCAGTCTTTCTTGCTGCATGGATAAAAGGACTCATTGCAGTGGTTGTCATTGGAGTGATAATTGGTGTCTTGATCCTTGGGGCCAGATGTTATATTCTGAAGAAAGCCAAGGGTAAGTACAGTTTTCTTTTGTTCCATTCTGGCAGGCTACCTTGGCCAGGAAACTGGCCATGGAAATGAGGGGCTTCAGCTTCACAGAGGGTTGGTGCTCCGTCCCAGTGGGAACTGAGGAGATATAACTGACGACCATTGTTTTTCTCCTTGGGGTGTCTTCTTGATAACCAAAGATTTTGGTTTTGGTAGGCATAAAGCTTTTAGTGCCCCTTGGATTCAGTTAGGCACAAATGCAAGCAATTGCTTTCCAGCTGGACAACCCAGAAAAGATGCATCTGGAGGTGGGGGGAGGTTGCATCTACATGTGGACAGAAGAAGCTGTTTATGTAGATTTGGCCCCACCTAGTACTGCAGTCGGTAGTAGGGTAGGAGCACCATGGAGACCCGTCTCCCCCTCATCCACTGAAGGCCTCTCACTTGATCTGCCTATTGTGCCATGGTTTCTACCCTGTGCTTGAGGTTAACCACACATGAAAGGGAAGCCAGGATCACCCACTGATGTTCAGGAATCAGAGTTAGCTAGCCTGAACTTGAGGGAAAAGGCACAGTCCCACTAAATTCTGAAAACTTTTTGCAGAGTAAGGCAGGTTCTTTTGGAGCTCCAGTACTATCTCCTGGGATAGGTGGGGACAGATGGGATGAGGAGGGGTCCTATGCTTTTTCTAGAACAAAAAGCTGCAACCCTTCTGGGAAGACAGGCTCCAGAATCAACCCATTCCTAAAACTGCTCCTGGCCATGGTCTTAGGCCAGCCTGGAATTAATAGCATAAGGACTGGTGTAGCCTTTACTTTTTGGAATCATCTTGAATCAAAGAGATAGTTGCCCGTTTATCTGGCTTACCTGGTTTCTCTATGGTTGACTTTATCTCTATCACATTCCACTAAGAAAAATCACTCCTGGTTAAAACAGTCAAAATGTTTTATTTCTGGAGAAAATGATGTGAAATCTTTTGGTATAAGACCAAGAGAAGATCTACTTTGTTCATTATTTTTCTTCTTTTTAAAAAACAGGAATATATTTGACTTTCTTTTCTCTTTTTATTGATATTCAATCTTCAGGAAAGTCAAATATGGTTGAGATGAGTGTTTTTATCTAGTACAGATGTGGATATTTTATATTGACTTTGGATTCTCTCTTTCTCTTTTAAAGCCAAGCAGACGCCAGTGGAGATGTCCAGGTCAGTGTGTGTACTTGGAAGATAGGTGACTGCTCCGTAGACATGCATAAACTGTAGGGAAATGCTGGTTGTTAGAAACTTTTCAGTTTTTCTTGGAAAACTCAGAAAAATACGGTCTTAGGTACAAGTGGTATAGGGATGTGTGTGTAGGCACATGTGTGTATTTGGCTCCTTGGAAGATTGCCAGCTGTCCTTCATGGAAAGAATAGCTTTATTCTGAGGTCATGTCCTTCCTATACTGTTACTTGTGAAATCCCCTTTTCCTTATGAAATTATACTGGTAGTAGATGGAATTTTTAAAATTTACTTACTTGGCAAAATAGAACTGGCTTTTAAAAAAGAGATTGTAAAAAAGAGAGAGAGAGAGAGAGATTGTCATATTTTGACTGTTCTTGAAATCCAAAATCCAAAAGTATGGAAAGGATAGCTCTGTTCTGAAGAAAAGCAGTAGCACAAGATGAAGAATTCTGAGCAGTGAGATGCACCGTGGCCCTGATACTTATTTTAACAGCAAAATGTTTTTGTCGATATCTTGAAAAATTTTGTCAAATGTTAGTTTTCCACACGAGAGGGTAAAAGTTTTCCTAACTTCAGAAATCTTTTCCTGGTTTTCTCATAATCTTTCCTTGATTATTTTCTTAGTTTGAAGTCAGAGCCAAAAAAAAGTCACATTTTTTTATTTCCCTTTGAAATTTCATTTTTTTTTTTTTGAAATTTCATTTTAAGGCCTGCAGTACCACTTCTGAACTCCACCAATGAGAAGATGTTGTCAGACCCCAATACTGAAGTCAACAGACATTACGGTAGAGTCACGGTTTCCTGCAGTTGCTAAACGTTTTCCCTTACCCCTCTTAGAAGCAGAATCTGTAGGTGACGGAGTTCAAGTTGGAAGGGAACCCCTGTCCTCAAGCAGGGGCACTTAATCCAATCAGTCATGGAAGGGTGAGCTGATAAGCAAAGCAGAACATTTTACCCTAATTTTACCACCGCCTAAACACCTGGGGAATGAAAGGTGGAGAATAATTACAATGCTGTGGATACCCATCCTGGGTTATCTTTCAAAACTTTAAACATTGTCCAAGTATAATTACTATCCTTTTGTTAGAGAGAGAGAGAGAGAGAAGTTATCAAATTAAGACATTGGTTAAAAAAAATACAAAAAAAAAGACATTGGTAAAACATCTTCTCAGATGGAATTAATTATTACAAGCACGAGATGGTTTCCTTTCAGATTTTGCCACAACTAATTTAAATATTTCTCTGTTAGTGGAGGCATTTAAAAGGAAAAAGTGGTACAAAGAACACCTGGTTATAAGGCTTAGCACAAGTTTGAAAGTCAGCTCAGTAGAGTGGGTAGCCAATCTCCAGGAGTTCTTAATCCCATTAGGTCTAGGAGAAAATTGCTTGAGCCTTTGAGCAGAGGTGCCAACTGCTTCCCAGAGGGGTGGGTGATTTTATCACATACTACGCCCTGTCCCAGACCAGTTTTCTTTATCAGCAAATCTGGGAATAGAATGCTCATGTTCTTTTCTAATTGTGTAAGTGTTCCACAAAATGAGAACTTTAGAATAGTTCAAATATGCCTCTTGCAGGGCGTACTTGAGAAATATGTTTTGAGAATTGAGTAATTGTTATATTACCAAATCATAAACCTTTAAAAAGGGAATAAGACAGTGCCTGGCTGGTTCAGTTATCAGAGCATGTGGCTCAGTTTCAGGGTGGTAAGTTCAGGCCCCACACTAGGCATGGGGCCTTCTTAAAAAAATAAACATAAAAACAAACAAATAATAAATAAGTAAATAAACTGGGGAAAATGTATTCCTGAAATCCATCAAATAGAACAAGAACTAAAGAAAGTACATTATGTGGTACAATCCTTACTAAAAAGTGAATAAGACATTTGTAATAATAAAAATAATGGACCAATAAAGAGAAAAGAGCAAATGTATCATTTTGTGAAATTATATTCAGAAATATGGTGGCATGGGGGGGTCTTTTGAGTATTTGTATTATACATAAATACATAGACACTTTAAATTAAATGCTAATATAGACTTATATTAAAATAGGATTTCCCCCCAAATTTCCAAAATGCAAGAAATACTCTAATTCCTATGTTGTCTCCATGGATTATTTCACTGTATAAAATATTTTGGTAATCACAATAAGTAATTAACTTAAATGCATAATGAAAAATCATGTATTCTTTAGAAGTATTATTTATATTATTTATAATCCATATAATTATTTTTAATAGAGAACGACTTGATTAAAAAAAAGTTAAAAAGGTTTTTTTTTTTCCCACTGAGGTGACAGACTGGAGATACCACCATTTCTCTAAACCATGTTCTCATGCATCTATCTCTCTGGTTGGAGAGTTGTTAGTTTGCTAGTTTTCTTCATGTTTCTGGTTACCGGCCCATCCCTTTAGAATTAAGCTTAATTTCTAAAGAGTTTGCTCAAAGTGAACAATTCTGAATCTTGAACAATTCATAAGCATAAATGTCCCTCCCACGGGATGGTGAGCAAGTCACTGGTATTTATAAAGAGACCACACAGGAGTTGGATGCAGCCATAGGAGGACCAGGAGGGAATCCAGAATCGGCTACACTGCTGGTTGCCCACTACGCTAAGGAAGTTAGGCTTGACTTCATGTGTTAGTGGCACTGAGTTTCTTAAGTTATATAGGAAACTAGGATTTCCATTGCCACTCATCCTAATTGTTATTTTTCAACTAGGTTACAATGAAGATGTTGGAAACCATGCAATGAAACCAATAAATGAAAATAAAGGTAATTATCTAAGGTTTTTTTTTTTAATTAGAAAACTTAACAGAAAAAAAGACCCCCTACAAAAGAACTAAAACGGTTAAGATCTGGGGATGTTGCCCCTCCTCCCTCTCTCAGTGACACTCTCCCTGGCTGCTGTGTAAAACGGAGGTGGCTGGTCACTTGCTCCAAAGATTCTATCTTGTGTCCTTACTGGGAAGTAACCTAGGGGTCCCTGGGTGGCTCAGTCTGTTGAGAATCTGACTCTTCGTTTTGGCTCAGATTATGATCTCAGGGTTGTGAGATCGAGCCCTGTGTTGGGCTTATGCTCAGCATGGAGTCTGCTTAAGATTCCCCACACACACACAACTTGCTCTCTCTCTCTTTCTAAAATAAACAAATCGAAAGAAAGAAAGAAAGAAAGAAAGAAAGAAAGAAAGAAAGAAAGAAAGAAAGAAAGAAAGAAGAAAGAAAGAAAGAAAGAACCTAAATTCCAGTAGGAAAGAGCTGGGTTATACCTAACAGGGAACTAGCTGATTCAGAATGGGCTATTGGGTACCGTAGGAGGATCTCTTTTCTCTTGGATAGTAGAGGTGCAGGTGTTTTTAAAATAGCATTTCGGTATATCATCAGGTTGTACACCTTAAACTTACACAAGGTTGCATGTTAATTATACCTCAGTAAAGCTGGAAGGAAAGTATTAAGGGTCTAGGATGGGGAGAAGCACACAGGGTACTTCAGAGGTAATAAAAATGTTCTTTTTCTTAAAAGAGGTGATGGGTATGCTGGAACTTACTATTATTATGTGTATTTCATACATAACATAAATATTGTTTGATATCTAAGTATTTAATAAAAATAAAACATACACTATAAAAAATAAAATAGCATTGCTGCTAATATCTTTTAAAGATTTCATTTATTTATTCATGAGAAACACACAGAAAGAGGCAGAGACTTAGGCAGAGGGAGAAGCAGGCTCCCTACAGGGACTCCATCCCAGGACTCCATCCCAGGACCCCAGGATCATGACCTGAGCCAAAGGCAGATGCTCAAACACTGAGCCACCCAGGCCTCCTGCACTGCTGCTAGTTTTTAAAGACAATGAACAATAGATTCTTTGCTATGGCTTAAAATTCAGAAGGATTGGACTAAATTATTTTTCAAAATTCTCTTCCCCTTGGGGCTGCTATCTTGGGAGCTAAAGTTCTAAAGAACTAAACACCGATGTTCTTGACCGCACATCACTGCTTTTGGTGCTGGTGAGAAAGCCTGACTCCAAGACTTCAAAAATAAAACAATACTATTACTTTGAGTTGAAGACAAACTCATTTACCAGATTTCCCCATTGCAGCCCAAGGGTTTTTGTTAATTTGTTTTTCTATGCATACAGCTTATACTCTCAGGGCATCTTTAGGCTGGGGGACACCTGTTCCCCATTTCCTGAGATCCTCTCCATCTTGGAGATAGCTTCCTGTGCCTGTGGCTAAAGGGTAGACTTCTAGAGTTAACTGCCGCAGCTGATCCTGGCTGTTCTCCAGGTCTACGGAGCTTTTACAGATCCTTCCCCTGTAGAGACAATGGAGGATCTGGGCAGGAGTTTCCCTCCACATTCTGGGGGGAGGAGGAGTCCTCACTACCTTCCCCAGCCTGATATGTCCTGCTCACCTGGAATGGCATTCAGCCTGTGTATGGCTTCCTCCTCGGAATAGGGAATCCTTCAGTCACTTGAGTAGAAATCTCTAATACAGGCTGAGGCCCCCCAGGAAGACTTTGTCTAACTGTAGGGTGCTGTGGTTCTTTTGAGCAGAGCCTCTGACATTGGATGTGGAATACACAGAAGTAGAAGTGACCTCACCCGAGCCTTACCAAGGTAAACACCATCACTGCAGTTGTTCCCCACGTTTTGTTTTCTGCTTGGAGGCAAACAGGGTGAGGTGTGCCATCACCAAAGGACAAGGGTCCCTTCAGTTGGTCAGAAGGGAGGTGGTTAGCAGACAGACCTGAGGGACATGCCTACAGCAGGATCATTGACCCCTGCTGAGGCTTTCAAAGCATAAAACTTTGTTAATTATGAGTAGGTTTTATTGAGCAATTACTAAGTCCTAAGAAGTGTGTTCATTGAGAGACTTTTTGAGGACAGCCTCATTCCTGGATGTTTGGGCTTTCTTCTACAGGTCTGTTCCTTGCCCACATCCAGCATCGTCCCTAAAGAGTTGCTCATACACCGAGCTCTGGGAAATGAAATGCATTTTTGGAGATAGTGAGGGCTTGGCTATTTAAAGGGACTCTTGGGTAAATGCTTTTGAAAACACAGAGTCCCCTTCTGTGCAAACAGTGGCACTAGCTTTATACTTCCATTTTTCAGTCTCAGTTTTCAGCCTAGAGGTCCCCAGCCCCGATGCTGTCCTGGGGAGGCTGACTTAGGCTGGACTGATCCATAGCAAATGCTAGAACGTCACTTCCAGTTGCCTTTTTTTTTTTTAAAGATTTTATTTATTTATTTATTCATGAGAGACAGAGAGAGAGACAGAGAGAGAGAGAGAGAGAGAGAGAGAGAGAGAGGCAGAGCCACTGGCAGAGGGAGAAGCAGGCTCCATGCAGGGAGCCTGATGTGGGACTCGTTCCCGGGACTCCAGGACCATGCCCTGGGTCGAAGGCAGGCACTAAACCACTGAGCCACCCAGGTATCCCCACCAGTTGCTTTTGACACCATAAATAACCATGCATATCTTCCTAGCTGTCCTTCACCCTAGCTCTCCCATGGGCTACTGTACTCAAAGGAGCCACCCAGAGCCTTCTGGCCCTGCTGGGAGGCTCATTAGGGCCATTGCCATGCATCCGCCTTCCTCCTACTGAGGCCAAGCGCTGCCACTGTGTCCACTCAGCCTGGCAAGCTGAATGCTGTTTTCCAGATGAGGCAAGTGTAGCATTAGCCAGAGTCACATGGCAATGGCATCCCTTCGTCACCTCTGGCTCCGCGATTTGGGAGGAGTTTTGGGTTCCTTCCTTCCCTTGCTTAGGTTCTGGGTACCATGTCAGCAGGCATGTGCACAGAATCTTTAGGTAAGGCTGTCCCCTGCAGCTCCTAGGCTGTGTGCTACCCAGTGGGGCACCATTCCCACAGTCTGCAATCAGAGTGGCCCCCAGGGTCTGTACTGTCTGACCACACAGGGCATCTCGCTTCTGAGTCTGGACCACACCCGGGGGCCATGGCAGGCCTGCAGTTCTCTTCCTCTTTATTTCATTGAAAGTGGTTCTCTTGTTAACAAATTAAGGGTGCACGGACCAGCCCCTATGCAAGCAGCCAAGGTACATATAGGGTGTACCCCCAACCCCCGGGGAGGTATAGCCTGGGAGGGAGCCAGGAAAGTAAGGAACCAAAGAATATGTAGATAGTGTCAGGTTCTGGTTAGTGCTTGGAAGAAAAGGAATGGGGAGCATTGAGAAGGCATGAAAGGTGGCCAGAGCTGGACTCATTTTAGGATCTGGAAGGAGACAGAGAGATCTGTGTGTTATCACCAGGCGAGAAGGCGGAGCCAAAGTGCTAGTAGTGGATGGATTCAAGATATATTTCAGAGATGTGACAACACTGGAGAAATTTTATGGCAGGGATCAGGAAAACAGAATTACTATAGGTTGCATGACTGAACCACCAAACTGGAGGTCATGGTGTCTAAGACTGGGAAAAAAGGGTTCAGTTAGGTTAAGCATGAGATGCCCAAGAGGAGACAGCACAGGGGTCTGATGCTCAGAACCGAGTCTGGGTGGGATGTGGCTTAAGGGGCTGTAGGGGGCTCCCCTCCAGGTTTCTCTGTCCCACCAGAGCCTGATACAAAGGCTGCTCCATCATTGTGCGTAATGGCTCAGTCCCATGGGAAACAGCTTACTTCCTCTTAAGGGGACTCCGGGGTCAGAAGGAAAGGGGAACCATAATGGGGAAAGAGATGCCCAAGAATTTTGAATATGTGTAGAAAAATCCTGCTGTCCCCTGACCCTCCAGACTCCACTGGGCGCTCTAGCAGATGGGGATAGCCCTGGGCTCCGGCCTTAGGTCCTGAGGTTCCCCCTGAAAAGGCCAGATCCATTCTTTTAGGAATGTTAGAGTGTCTGGTTTTCTTTTTCTTGCTTGAAGGTGGGGTGAACTTTAAAGGAAAAAGAAGTCCTAGGACAGGAGGTGGAAAGGTGCTTTCCTTGCCGGGCTGTGTACAGCTGTAGTCCCCTTTCCCCACGTTGCTGTGAATGCCTCGGGAGAGCTAGAATGAGTACCACGTAGGTGGACATGAAGAGTTTCCAGAAGATTCAGGTTGAGTTTTCTGGACCTAGCCTCCTTGGTGAGAAGGGACAGCAGGGTAGAGCTTTGTCATGGGGGGGGGGGGGGGCATTACTAGGGTAAGGATCAAGATTTGTGGTTTCAAGGCCAGCGATGAGTCAACTTGATTTGGTCTTGGCCAATCCAGTTCCCTGTCCGCAAGGCTCCCAGTTCCACAGCTGAGGTGGAGGAGGGGATGGGGACCGTGTCCAGCTCTGACTCTGGCTGCTGACCAAGGAGTCACTCGGGGATGGAGGCGGGGTGGGGGGTGGGGGGATGGGAAGGAACTTGTTAAACCCAGTCTGTTTCTTGTTTGCTCTGAGGCTAATTGCTGGGAAAACCCCATGACGTTGAAGCCATCTCTTTCTCTGTTAACAGAGAAAAACAGAAGCCAAAATAAAGCCCCATCCGGAAACATCCCTGACAGCAGAGACAAACAGCCTGTTGGCCTGGGTTACTCATTAGCAGGCAGCTGCCGAGCAGAGCAGGGGTGGCCGTCTTGAGGTGCCAGCCCCCGCCCATCCCTGAGGGGCAGGACAGGGGGGCAGCAGGAGGAACCACGGGGGCAGCTGCAAGTGTAGCCGCTCAGCCAAGAAGTGGAAACACCCCACTGCCTTGGCTGATCTGCAGTTATAAGGAAGAAGGGGGTCAAGTGTGGCTCTTGAGTCCAGAGGGTGTTAGAGTGTCCCCAAGGTGACCAGAGAGATCTACCAGCACCCCTTGTGGTCCTGGGGGCTGTAGATCTTACAAGGGTGTCCAGGTCCCCTGGCTCAGCCACCCCACCCCCTCCCTCCATTCCTTCCTCATGGCCCCCACTCCCATTATGGGATAGGGTCTGGGGACGAGCTGACAGGGACCCCAGTGCACCCAGTGTACAGTGTCCTATATTGTGTATCCCCAGCTGTCTGCCCCACAGCCTGGAGCTCCTGAAAGCTCTGGATCCGACTCACCTTTTCCCTTCCTCTTCTGTGGTACCCAGCAACGACAGGTGTAGGATCATCCTGAAGGAGTGACTCACCCAGTCCTAATATTGAGCAGAATCCCTTAGGGATATGGAGGTCCCCAGAGATTGGGAATCCATGGAGCCTCCCTGTATACCCCCAAAATCTGGTGCCACGAAGGGAGCATGGGGAATGGCATAGGCATCTCTGCTGATCTCTTAGAGAAAAGCAGGTGTCCTAGCAGAGGGGTGCCTGGAATCTCAGCCACTCTGGTGAGTACCAACCCCTGTTTGGAGCCTTGGGGGAGTCATATGAAGCCTTCTGCAAGGCCCTGGCCACCCAGATGTCCCAAAGTCACCTGTTGGGATCTGAACCCCCACCCTCCAGGCTTCCTCCTGGTGTTCAGGTCCTAACCCAGGAACCACCAGCATTCAGTGTCTAATGAATGACCACAATTTTAATCCTAAAATCTAAAACCCTGGGGAAGAGGCTCATTATGCCAAGGCCTTCCTGAAGCTCATGGGTCTGAGATAGAGACACTTGCAAGGACATTGACTGGTGCCTTCACTGTCCTATCAAACCTGTATGGGCGCCTCCAGGTAGCTGTGCGAGGCCTGGGATCAGGAGATGCATGTGGCCTCAGGTGCTGCCCTGGAGGAGCTCTGGGTCCACCAGGGAGACAGTCGTGGGACAAATAATGTCAGCCTGGTCGTGGGCAAGTGTCCCCAAAGTGCTGTGGGAGCACAGGAGTCCTTCGTGACTGCCCTGGGCACAGGAAGGGGTGAGAGTGTCAGGGAGTAGGTGTATGGGTGAGGATGTGTGCACCCAAGAGCCGAAACAAAGCTTGTCCTGGAACTTGGAGGACAAGGAGGGACGTGGCAAAGAGGAAGGGCTGTGGGGGCCCAAAGGGATATGTTCAGGGTCGGGGGTCATCTCTGGAGCCCAGGGAGTCGAGTATCTTGTAGTTAGTCCATGGGCATGCCCCAGCCAAAGAAAACCACACCCGCGTGCGTACTGAGCATGGTGGCAGGAAGCGTCTTACCCTGTCTGGGGCTTCATTTCCGGATCTGTAGAAAGAGAATGTTGGCCACATGGCAGGAGCTACCTTTCTACAATGAGGCTTCCTGGTCCTAGGTGCAGGTGAGAGGAGGCAGGGGAAGTGGCGGGGCCCCATCCTGTTTCCTGAGGCTTGTGGGTGTGTATGTATGTACGTGCTGTGTGTGTACACACTGGATGTGTGTGTACGATGCATGTAGACACAGTATGAGTGTGTGTACCAGTGTGTGTATACACAGCCTGTACATATACTTCAGCAGATGCCCTCCTGGGTGCTTTGTACCCCAAACCCTGAGTCTCCTCTGGGTATAACCCGTACCCTGGTCGGTCATCTGTCTGCCTTTCCATAAGAGTCCAGACCAGAGGATCTCAACCCTATCTGCCTATTAGAATCCCCTGGAAGCTCTAAGAAAACACTAGTGCCAGGGCCACCCTAGCCCATCAGAATCAGTATGAGGCCCAGGTGTTGGCATTTGAAATCAACTAGCCCAGCTGTCAAGATTTTAAGTGGTTCTTAGTCCCAGCTGAGCCTTAAAGTCAGAGATGATGCCCAGGCTCTAACCCAGGCCTCAGGGCCCTGCCTCCTGGGAGGGCCTGGCAAAGCAGCTGGATACAGAGACACGCTGGGAGGGAAGGAAGGATGGGGCCCCCCGTGAGCTGGAGGCTGCAGGCCTATACTGGAGACCCCTCTACATGCGGCCTGCCCTCAGGTCCAGGGTTCCCCTTGAGTAGGTGGACCTGCCCCCATAATGGCCTGTTGATCTCGTACTTCCAGGCTGAGAATGATGATAATTAGACCAGGATCTTCTAAAGCCAGGAAATGGAAATGGCCTGAGCTTAGTGGCAACAAGGTCTCCAGGCCCTGATGGAGACGGGCACTTGTGTGGTGGGGTAGCGGGCAAGCAGGGAGCCTCAGACATTCTCCTGCTTTGGCAGTGGGCTGACCTGGTGCCCAGAGGCGGCTGTTGACTGTGCCTGGTCACTTTCCAGGTCTGGAAACCAAGGGCACAGAGACGGTGTACAGTGAAATCCGGAAAGCTAACCCTGGTGAGTGAGGGCCCCTGACTCCCCCAGCCTGGGGGATGCTTCCTCCTGAGTCCTCCATGGGGTCTGGGGAGGGGGCAGGGAAAAGAAGGAGCAAAGGAGGGTGAAGCTATTGACTGCCTCTCTCCTGCCTCTCTCCTGACTCCTCTCTCCTCAAGTAGCCACGTGTTATGTGTGCTGTGATTTAGTCAATGAACACTTAGTAAGTGCCTACTGCATGCCAGGGAAACAGAACCTCACATGTTCATACCCAGCTAATGGGCAGTTGGGCTGGAGTGTGTCCTGGCATCACTGTGTGCTCCTGTGACCCCAAGAGAGGTGGCGTGGCCCCACCTATTCTCAGGAGCCCACCAGCGCTCCTTACCTGCCCCCAATCCCACAGGCCCTGGTGCACCAGTGGGTGCCCAAAGTTCATAGACAAAGTCAGTGCTTTGCTTTGAAGATGCTGGGTAGCTTTAGTCCCTCTGAGGGTTGGGTATGGATCTGCTCCTTTGTTTCTCCCTGTCTTTGATTCGAGATCCCCAGCTCAGTTCCCACTCCACCACTTGGTCATGAAGAGCTTCCCCCAGGACTGAGCACAGTGCCCAAGCAGACATGGAACTGGGCAGGCTCCCAGCAGTATCATTTTTTGTAAAATTATTCTATCCCATTCTGGGGAAATGAATGGAATATAAAGACTACTTTTAAATTCTGAAAATAAGTCATAACCCAAAGGCTTATTAGTAAGATTCTGGGGGAAGTAGTCACTATGTGGATATCTTACTTTGTACAACATTCCTGTATTTAAGTGGATTCTCTGAGAAGCATTGCAACTGGCCCAGAAACTTTGGTAAAGCCCAGCTTCTCTGAGCATGGGCAGACCGGTACCAGTTGGGGTCTCAGGGCCAGCCCAGACCCACAGAATCAAAATCTCCAGAATCTGAACTCTAGCAGGTTCCCAGATGTTGCTGACGCTGCCAGCCTATGAGAAGCACTGTCTTAACTGGAGGAGACTACTTCTTATCTGAAAGAGGAATCACCCCTTCATTAATTTTTTTTTTAATGGTATTTTCAAGGGTAGAACAGAAACTCAGTCTCTTGTGGAACTTGACACTGATTTTCAGAAACCATCTCCTAGGGCAATTTTTGGTTTTGGTGTCTCATTTTGCACTCTAGAGCTAGCAAAATGCAAATTCGGAAATAAATAGATGTCCTCTATCCTTCCAGCATAACAAAAAGTTAGGGCTCCAGGAGGGCTCATGCTTGGTCCTGTTGGGTAATTGTGTGAAAACACCCCTTCTACTCCCCTGCTGGTCCCTGAGATTGTTCACTTTGGGTTGCTTTGGTTATGTGAAAGGATTGAGCATTTACTGTGTATGCCAAGTGGTCTATGTTACAATATCTCTTTGAATCCTCACAGTAAGTTCCATTTTCCAGATGAGGATGCTGAGGCATAGAGCGTCACTTAAAACACTTGCCCAAGTTCACACAGGAAGCAAGTCCTCAAACTGGGCCACCCTGGAGCTGGACTCTACCCTCCCCATCACTGATCACGCACCTGCACTGCCTTTGGTTTTGAGGAAAGGAAGCTGGTGGTGTGTGGAGTCCACGGGAATCCCCCCACAGGACTCCTCCCCCACTGGAGGTCTCAGGGTCTGCTGTGCCCTGAGCCTCCTGCTGGAGACCCTTTACAGCTGGTGAAGGCCATAACCCAGTGCCTCCCAAAGGGGCAGTTAGACTGACCAAAGACAGATTAGCGGGAGAAGAAGTGATGAGAAACTCTGCAGAGTGGTTAAAACTGGGGGCTTATTTAACATGTTAACCAAGAACAATAAATTTGCAGAGAAATGACAGAGTGGGAAGGTAAATACACGGAGGAAACTAATGAAGGTTTGTTTATGTAAGTCCATCTCAGCACCGACTTTGTCATGTTGGGAGCCAGAAACCTTCCCTGGGAGAGGGGATTTACGGCTGTCCTCATTACTCAACAGTTTCTGATTCTGGTTAAAGAAGGGAAGCTCCTAGAAGGCTTCTTTCTGTACCGACTTTTTTTCTTTTTTTAAGATTTTATTTATTTATTCATAAGAGACACAGAGAGAGGCAGAGACATAGCAGAGGGAGAAGCAGGTTCCCTGCAGGGAGCCCAATGTGGGACTCCCTCTCAGGACCTGGAATCACAACCTGAGCCAAAGGCAGACGCTCAACCACTGAGCTACCCAGGTGCCCTAAAGATGATTTCAATAAGAAAAGGGGAATGAGGAAGCCTAGGGCCGGGCGGGGGGTGGGGGTGGATGGTGCTAATTACCCCAGCACGAGTCCTTGGATTATCCCTACTGTACAGGAGCATCCAAGCCCTTTTAGCTGAGAGATGCCATAGACACTGGAGCCCTAGGGTTCAGTGTGAGGCCCAGGCAGAGACTGGAGCCATCTCCTGACTTCGGGCCAGGGCGCTCGCCCTACCCCACCTGGGACGTCAGGAGTCTGCTAGGCCCTGGGCTCCTCTGTCATCTGGTCTCTGACTGGCAGCCGGCTGCTGCCCAGCATATGGGGTGGAGGGTACAGAAAGCCCTGAGCCCCCAGCCAAAATCACAGTGCTGCTTTGGAAGTCTGTGGTCGCCCCTTGCCCAAGAGGCTCTGTCCTGGAAGCCTCCAGAGCTGCTGTTTCCGAGCATTTCCTGCTCCCTAGGAGGAGGTTGCTGACCTCGGGTCAAGTCTCTTCCCTTTTCTTTCCTTTCCTCTGTCAGAGGCCTCTCTGTGCTCCATCCTCACAACCATCCTAGGGTTGTTGGAGGATCTACTACAATTCCTACCCTGCAGATGGGAAAAATGGGCCCAGAGGTTAAATAACTCCTCCCAATCCCAAGGCCAATAGGGGCAGAGCAGGGATTTGGAGGCTGGGAGCCTGGCTGCCCAGCAGAGCTCTTCACGTTTCTTCTCCATGTCCATGCTGCCAAAACAATGGGCAGCGTGCTGCTACATTTTCCAGCTCTCTTTGTTCAGTTTCACATTATCATCCATTTCATTAGAGGATTCACCTCTCTTAAAAATAACAGCCTGTATGGTATGGGTGAGTCGCAGAATCTCTTGGGACCCTGGTCACCACCTCTGTGAAATGAGGGACACGGGCTGGAATCTGGATGGAGTATTCTCCAGGCCTGTTAAAACACAGATGGTGTGGCTCCACCACCCCCTGAATTTCTGATTCAGTAGGTGTGGAGTGGGGCTAATTTGTATTCCTAGCAAATTCTCACATGTTGAGGCTGTTGGTCTTATAGAAGCATCTTCTGGATGCTCTGAGTTCCTTTCTGATTGTACCACAAGTTATGTTCTGTTTCCTGTTGGAAGGGATAGGGTCTTCCTCACTCCCCAGCAATCCTGGAAGGATCACTCAGGGGTGGTCAGCAGAGATCATCCTCCAACATGAGTATACGTGTGTGTGTACACGTGTGCATGCATGTTTTGGGGGGGGAGAAAGGTGACACATAATAAAGGTGACACCCACTGGTGACCGTGGGTCTCTGGATAGGTCAGTGAACAGGCTGCATGCAGAGCTAGGTCTTCTCCAACCCTTCCTTCTTTGGCCTTTATTCTTCCCACCCTAATTTCTCAGTCCTCACCACCTTCCAGCCAGCAGCACTTCAGGGCTGGCTATTTTGGGAAATGGCTCACAGGGCGTAGTTCTGGCTCTTAAACCCCTTTTTCCCCTGAGTGATACAAAGGAAAACTGCTCCTCTAGATAAGCAAAAGGGCATCGGGCAGGCCTGCCTCCAAGGAGCAGCTCCAGGGCGGGGCTCTGGGTAGGTCCAGTGCCCTAGGGAGCATGTTGTGGGCTGGCTGAGGAGTGTCGGGCATCTGTAGGCTGTGGGAGGAGCTAGGTCTTTGCAATCTTGGCTTTAGGCTCTAAGCTCAGCTTTGTGAGTGTGTGTGTATACGTGTGTGTGTAACTGTGACAAAAGATACATCCCACTTAGCGTTGTAAGTGTACATTTCAGTGGCATTAAATACATTCACAAAGCCATACAACCATCATCACCATCCATCTCCAGAACTTTTTCATCTTCCCAAAGTGAAACTTCATACCCAATAAACAAGAACTCACTACTCTCCCCAGCCCTTGGCAACAACCATTCTACTTGGTCTATCTGTGAATTTGAGTATGCTCAGCATTTTTATGTCAAATCAGGTGATTGAATGGATGACCTTAGGTTGCCTTCCAGTGACAACACAGAGTCACTGTCCTGGCAATTGGAAGTAATGGTCATTTGTCTATGCTTTGGTCTGTCCTGAGCCATTCCCCCAGAACATGTTGGTTCTAAGTAACTTCTAAGAGTTACTTCCTAGGTCCCTTGGAGCCCATCCTAATGCTTTATTCACTTTCCACTCCAAGACCCTATAAGTATTTGCTATTAAGCCTGAGTTTTCCCTTCAAATCTGAATTAAGTCATGGGTCTCAGGGGCCAACTCACTGTGCTTCTGTCATGTTTGTGTTGGCTGGAGTCCACCTGGTTGGTTCTTCCTGCTGTAATCCTAAAGGGAACACCCTAAGTGGGAGATAGAGGCCTGGAGTTTGATCTCAGCCCTGTCCTTATCCAGCTTGTTTGTTTGTTTGTTTGTTTTTAAGGTTTTATTTATTTATTCATGAGAGACACAGAGAGAGAGGCAGAAACACAGGCAGAGGGAGAAGCAGGCTCCATGCTGGGAGTCTGATATGGGACTCCGGGATCACACCCTGAGCCAAAGGCAGACACGCAACTGCTCAGCACCCCAGGTGTCCCTGTCCTTATCCAGTTATATGACTTGGTTTCCACCCCTCATTTCTTCCTCAGGGTGTTTGTTTTCTCCTTAATTTTTCAATAAAATGCCACTCACCCACGTGGAACTGCTGCAGTGAACACCTGTGTTCTCAGGAGAGTGTGGAGGGGGTGATGATAAGACTGGTGGGCAGGTGGATTCAATAAAATTGGTAGGAGGGGCAATCTCTTCCAACTCAGTATATCCCCTGCTGGGTCATGGCTGTAGTTAGGTCTGCTCTTCTGTTTGGAGCTTACTATTTTGTTGACATAGAGCTAAGCTAACATCTTGTTCCAGCAATTAACTCAGTCTGGGGCAAGGAAACCCCTGATCTTTGAGTTTTTCCCCTCTGCAACTGTTCGGTGATTCATTACAACATGTTAGGGAAAGAAGGAGAGGGGTTCTCAGAACTAGGAAATGTGTTTCTGAAGAGACCAAATTGAGAGAAGCCTAAGGAGAAGGGAAAGCAAACCCTAGAATACAGCCGGAATAGGTTAGAAAGCTTTTGCATCTATGTAAACATCATCTTGCTTAGGCCACGAAGAACTTGGCAGACAATTTCTTGTTACTTAGATCTGCAAGTTTGGCACTTGAAGCTTTTTATTGTTTATTTTATTTTATTTTATTTTTTACTTGAAGCTTTTTAAAGTAAATATTCCCTTTTCAGTGATTTGCCTGAGGTCAAGTTTGCAAACCCCAGTCAGCAACAGGGACTCTGGCTATGGCTTCTGATCCGGCTTTCCAGAAAGGGGAACAAAGTCTGTTTTTGTGTCTCTTATTAAGTGGTAATGTAGATAATCCTAAAAAGTGAGTGTCTAAAGAAAGTAATACAGGTTACAGTTTGGTGCCTTTCTCTGTTAACATTTAACTGGGCCCAATTTTTACTCTCATCCCCTATTACCTTGGACTTTATGCAGGATAATGTGTCACTCATCTGAGTTCTCTTGGTTTAGGTGGTGTGTCCTCCCAGGGCCTGTTCAGAGCTTTGTGCTCTGGGCTGCAGGGTGACCTGGCATCAAAAGCTCCCCACCCCCAAATACCACCCTGCCCCCAAACTTCTTTGACCTGTCATCAACTTCCTCTTTCTCTGACTAATCCAGGGAAAGGTTTGGTTTTCTTTTCCTCCCCTTGCTCTCCTACTGACAAGAACAAAAAAAGGGAGAAATTAGAGCCGGACTGGGAGCCTCTCCACAGAGGCATGACTACCTATGGCTTTCTCCACAACTTCACTCAGCCTGGCTGAGAGCCTCCTGTGGATTGCAATATCCAGCTCACCTGGAAAGTTTGTATCTTTACTCTGATTCAGTCCTTGACATTTTATAATGCTCCAGTTTATTCTAAAAGTACTTCATAAAATGGCTTGCAGGTCATCCAAAGCAAAACCTATTTGTGTATATTTACACTGGATTTTGTTATTTATATATTTATACATGAGAGACAGAGAGAGGCAGAGACACAGGAAGAGGGAGAAGCAGGATCCCTGCAGGTAGCCTGTTGTGGGACTCGATCCCAGGACCCTGGGATCATGACTTGAGCCAAAGGCAGGTGCTCAACCACTGAGCCACCCAGATGCCCCTACACTGGATTTTAAAACAGAAGAGTGAAATGGTTTGCTACAATCAACAATGCAGTCAAGTTCTTCCCTATGAAAACTCAGGTCTAAGATGACATTTCCACAGCTTGAAGCACTGGTCCTCGAGGCAGGAGATGTTTTCCGTTGTCATAATGGGGGCCAAGGCAGGGCAGGTAGAAGGGGTGCTATAGCATCTAATGTATGGAGGCCAGGAATATGGCTAAACATCTTACAACAGCCCGCACAACAAAGAATGATCCAGCCAGGGGCACCTGGCTTGCTCAGTTGGAGGAGCATGAAACTCTTGATCTCAGGGTCATGAGTTTTGAGCCCCACACTGGATATAGACATTACTAAAGAACAGTAAGTAAACTCAAAAAAAAAAAAGAAAGAAAGAAAAAAGATTCAACCTAGAATGTCAGTAATGCCAGTGTTAAGAAACTGTCGCTTGTAGAAATTTACTTCCCATAAACCTCCCAGCAGGAGAGCTGGTTTTCCTCTCTAGATGCCCTGTGCCCACCTCAGAAGGTGTCCTTGGCACATCCCACCTGCCAACTCCAGGCCCTGGGAAGAAATGCCAAGTCCTGCCCCAGACACTAACCTATGCCTTTTGGGTCAGACAGGGCCTACCTTCCCATCAGAGTATCTGCTCACTCAGTCTTCACCTTCTGCTCTCTCCTGCTGTTCCAGGTGTTTCCAAAGGGGGTAGAAATTTAATATACTAAGAGTAGCTGTCATCAAGAAAGAACCAAAGAACAGAGGGCCTCTCTGTCACAACCCCTCTGGGAGGGAGAGAAGAACACTTGGGGCTCAGTCCCCACCCATCCTGTGTGGTCCAAACCAGCCAGGCCAATGGGCACTGCCAACCCCGGCCCAGGGTGCTATTTGCTACTTTAGAATCCAAGAAGGTAAAAAAGTACCCTGGAAAAAAATTGGTACTACCCACCAGATTCTTTTTTTTTTTTTTAATATTTATTAATTTGAGACAAGAGAGAGAGAGAGAGAGCAAGAAGAGGAAGAAGGAGAAGTAGACTCCCCATTGAGCAGGGAGCTTGCCAAGGGACTCAATCCCAGGATCCTGAGATTATGACCTGAGCTGAAGGCAGACGTTTAGCTTAACTGACTGAGCCACCCAGGTGCCCCCACCAGATTCTATTTTTGTGGTGATTGCTCTCTTACCAAAAAGAAGCAGAAACTACAAGTGTGCATAAACCTAGGGTTCCCTCACTATTTTCAGCATATTAGAAGTTTTTTATATTCGTATTGCTTTAGGAAACACAGCCTAAGGTTCTTTTTTTCTTGTGTCTGATTCCAGAGCCCTTGGGGTTTTGGGGGGGTGGGAAGCATGGGGGGGTCCTTCAGGTCCTTCCAGGTCAGATTTGGGTTGGAGGTGGGAGTGCTGCCCATGCCTCACTCAATGCGTGGAAGTTTACACAATGGCTCGACTTCGCAGTCAGGCTGATTCATCCTTTTGGCCGTTGACGTCTGCCTCTGGCCCAGCCAGGACAGAAGGGGGCCCCTTAGGAACTTCTGGCCCTGTTCCCTCTCAAGGGGACGCACAATAGAGCTGTGATAAGACAGGGTTTGAGTGGGAAGTGGACTTTTGGAAACAGGATATTTTTAAATTAGAGAAAGAAACAGAAGGGCTGTGACTACCGTTGTGACAGGTGGGCCCTGAGACTGCCCAAAACTCAGGTTAGGCAGCGGGGCAGAAACTGAGGCCCGTTGGAGTACATCCCCCTAGTAACACTGAGGACTCGGAGTGGGTGGGTAAGGGCCCTCCTGCCATTACCTCCACCACCTTCAAGATTGGCAACCATCCCCAATACCCACATCTCCTCTTGGGACCTTCCCCAGACAACAAGAAGTCCCATGACTTCTCTGTCTTCAGGTCTATGTCCATAAGGGGCTCTTTGGGGGAATCAGCCCCAACAATATGGACCAGGGCCCATTTAGAAACAGCTGCTAGTGGAGGCCTGGTCCTTCTCAAACAGGGCAAACCCTCTCTTGTGTGTTTTGGTGAAAACTGTCCCTAACACAGGCAGGGTTGGCTCACCCTCAACACAATGTTTTCTGTTCTTACTGGCCTTTCTTCACCTCACTCTGATCTTCCTGACATTTGACCAGGCCCATCTTCATCACTGTAGCCTGGCAGGGTCATCCAGTCCCAGCGTGCACTCTGAGAAGAAGACAGTGTTGGGATGAGTCTCTCCAGGGGCAGCGCAGGGGGTGGCCCTCCCATTTCAGAGAACCCTTGGGTCATATATCCCAAGAGCATTAGAAATGTGTATACCTTCTGCTCCACTGATCCCACTCCTGGGAATGGACAAACTAGTATGAAATAGGGGAATAGCTTTATTCCCAAAGAGGATATAGCAGCACTGTTGAAAATAGCAGAAACTTGGAAAGAACCTAAATTTTTAAAGTAACGAACTGGAGAAGTAAACAAGTACACATCTATTTAACAATTATTATGCAGCTTCTACCAATTATGCTTAAGAAGGTGCCAGAGAATGTTTATAAAATTGTGTTATGTAATAAGAATAGGCTATAAAATGGCCTATATTGTATATCTGAACTCAGGAAAAAAGCCTCTTGAGAGCAGAAAATCACTGGAAGACAAGAATGGCAATAGGGTTTGAAGGGTGGAACCAGAGATCATGTTTATCCGTTACTTTCTACTTCACTGGAGTTTTCAGTTTTTTTTTTCTGAAATAACATGCAGTACTAATTTTTAAAAAAGTATTTAAAGGGTACCTGGCTGGCTCAGTGAAGCATGTGACTCTTTTTTTTTTTTTTGTAATTTCATTTATTCATGAGAGACACAGAGGCAGAGACATAGGCAGAGGGAGAAGCAGGCTCCCCACAGGGAGCAGGTCAGTGCAGGTCCATCCCAGGACCCCAAGATCATGCCCTGAGCCAAAGGCAGAGGCTCAACCACTGAGCCACCCAGGTGCCCCATGCATGTAATACATAATCTTAGGGTCAAGCCCCACGATGGGTGTAGAGATTACTTTAAAAAATATATATTTAAACTGTTTTAAATGTCCAATGAGCTGCCAAGGATTTTATATACTCGTCACATGGAGTGACAGGTTCTAGAGGAAGCTGTCTGTGGGCAAAGGAGCCATCCCGCTGAGCACCCATAAACCTGTGGCTCTGGCATCTCCTTCTGCACCACCCCCCTTCCTTTACCCATCCAGTTCCTGAGATTGTGGGGATGGGGGAGCCTAAGGTGCTCAGTGCACTGCTCACCTCCATGTTATCTTTTGTTTTGCAGATTTCATGGAAAACAGATATTCTGTAAGTACACATTTCATAAACATTTTTTTTAAATAGTCCATTAATGCAA
This sequence comes from Nyctereutes procyonoides, assembly GCF_905146905.1. Classification (NCBI taxonomy): domain Eukaryota; kingdom Metazoa; phylum Chordata; class Mammalia; order Carnivora; family Canidae; genus Nyctereutes; species Nyctereutes procyonoides. The sequence continues at coordinate 46,601,861 of NW_026575020.1, read as the reverse complement.
TATTTCCAAACTCACCCAGGTTCTGCTTTCCCACTCATCACACCCCTACACTGGCCCCATCTATTTTAGACCAGGAGCCCCAGGGAACTCAGAACTAGCCTGGGACAGTGAAGGTGTGGTCATCAGGTTGGCCAGACATTCTGACCTATTGTAATTTCAAATATTCTCTCCCATTTCTATCATTATATCACAGCCCTCCTATGAAGACAGAATTTCCCCTCCCCATAGAATTGGTAATCTAGGGTACTTAGCTCCCCATAATTGAAGTGCACATTTCCTCCTAGTCTAGGTTGAGGTTTTGGAAATGAGGTAGACTGGTCAGGGGTTTGGGGGGGGCAGACATGCTTGAGGGGGTAGGAACCCACAGCTCATTTGAGCTTTGAACTCTGAGAACCTATGCCGGTCACCCCAACACACCAGGCCCTCTGCCGCAGAGGCCACTCAAAGTCCTTGACCCAATGAGGGAATGAGATGAGTTAATACTAATAAAGCAAGGTGGTCACCAGACACTATGGAAATGTGGAAGAGAGACCAGCCTAGTTAGCTGTTTCCTCCCCAAGGAAGGGGTCACTGGAGCAGGCCATGAGGAATGAGTCTGACTAGCAGGTCCAGGTAGAAAGATCAGCAGGAGCTGAGGTATGAGGGGAGGAGCAGTCCAAGCAGCTCAGAATGGGAGGGGAAAGGGTGTGGGAACAAGTGCTAAGAAGAGGTCAGTTAGGGCTTGCAAGCAAGGGTCTCAAACCTCATTATGAGGTTTCACTCTGTAGGAAACTGAGAATTTAGAAAGCCACTACTTGGCAAATGGAATTTTTTTTTTTTTTTTTTTTTTAATGTAGAGGTCCCAGTTCAAATTTTGCTAAGACCTGCCTCCCCCTGTCCTCCCACTCCCAACCTTACAACCTCTCCAGCAGTGCAGGGGTTAACTAACTGGGAGCTAGTACCTTGAGAAATGAGGAACTGCTTCTTTAAAGTTTGGGAAGAATTTTCTGCAGGATTGCTGATAGCCCTTGCAGTGGGCCCCCGGCTTCCTTTGTCTTCCTGGAGTCTGAATTTTTATAAAATAGAGAGCTCATTATGCCTTTGGGCAGGAAACGACTGACATTCTTTTTTATGGAGGAAAGCTATCAATTTGAGGAAAAGAGGAATGAAATAAATGTCTTTTTCTAGCCTAATCCCACCGAGACTCCTGAAACCAGAGACTTGTATTGGAAGGGCAGGGGGCCCAATGTAAGGTGACAAAACTGAAGGCCAGGTTGTTAGAACAGCCTGCCCAGGGTCGCCCAGCTAGGTAGTAGCAGAGCCAGGACTAGAATCTAGGTTTCCCAGACTCCCTCAAAAAAGTGACATCATTGTTCCAGCTGTCTTGGCCTTGAGAAAGTGGAAAGTAAGAACTTTGCTTCATGGACAGTGTGGGATCCAGATAAAGAGATGCTCTCACTACAATAAACAGAGCTGTGTCCACCCAAGGCAGGTCTGCTGGGCCTGCGGGACTGACTTATTTACTTTGTCTTCAATCCAAACGGTGTCTCTGGACAAAGGCTCTGAGCTCCAGGACAGATAGAACTTTCCTTTTCCCCAGAAGCTGGCCTGTGGGTCCAGGAGTCTGCTCCCAGGATGCCCCGGAGAGCTCATACAGCCAGGCCTGCCATCTCAAATAATAGTCTTTTGGCGGGAGTTCAGGGGTTCCCAGCCGTTGGGAAAGGGATTTCGAATCTTTAAGCAAATGCATTTTGTTTATGAAAGAAGCAGGTCTAGTTTTGCTAATGATCAGCTGGTGAGGGTCAGGAGAAAATTAATTGAATTGCCCAGCAGGGAAATGGGAGGGGATTTCCTTCCTGAAATCAAACCTGGCGATCATTCCCAGTTGTTTAATGGCCGTTGCTTCTGAAAACACACTGGAGGAAATATCTTAACAATGAGATAGCCACTTAGCCAAATACTAATTTAGTATTGTTTGACTTGCTTCAATGGCACATTCTGACTTCATTTTTCCTCTGCCGTTTTTTGCCTTGTTTATAAATTGTGTTTGTGGCCCAGGCAGACAGATAATGTGAAAGAGAACACCTTGTACTTACATGAAAGGGGTGAACCTTCTTGGGGCCCAGGATCTTGCAGAAAGCCTTGCCTTCGTATTGCAAGAAGGCAGCTCCCCAGTCACAACTGACCTCCTTCCCTCTGGGGAGCCAGCCAGCCCCCTGGGTCAGCCGTCTTTTGGGTGATCCTGTCCTCCTCAAACTAAGCTTCCCAATCTATAAAATGTTGATGGTGAGGAGAACAAACACACTACCAGCCCACCCATTAGAACGTTCTTAAGGGTAAAAGGAGAAACACGGGTGCAAAATATTTTGCAAACTACCATATTAATGCAGCTTGATTATCTATGTAAAGGTCTCTTCATCACTGGCAGCATGAGGTATGGATGGGGGATTTATATCACTTGGCCCTGAAATGGCCTCTTCACAGAATTCAACCGAAGCCAGGCTTTGACTTAGGAACCAGAGATCCCACCCCTCTCTCTTACCCCCTTAAAACCTAACCTAACCTCCTGATGAGTTACCCAAAGATGCCACTTTGGGCAGATTTCTTAACCTCTGGAGGCCTTGGTTTCTTCACCTGTAAATCGGTGGTAATAACCACCACCCCCCCCACCTGGTAGTTGCGAGGGTTAAATGAATACCTAGCACAGACTTGGTTTACTGGAAGTGCTCTATAAGGGGCACATACATTCTAGAAGCAGAAAGGGCCATTAGAAGCAAAATGACCTTTGAGAGCATCCACACTATGTTCTGTCTAGAAGTGGGGCAATTTCAAGGCTGTTCTTGGGTGGCTGACAGCTGGCCACTGATTTAAGCCCCTTGAAGGGCAGGTCTTGGATGTGCGCATGTTAACCTTTATTTCAAGGTCCCGTTGACTGTGGCCCAGCCCTTTCCATCCGCAGTACTCGCCTTGCCTGGTGAAGGAGAGCAGAGGCGTCTAGGGAGGGACTTGGTCTGGGGCCTGCAGGAAGGCTGGACATCAGGGTCACCCCTCTGGGCAAAGCGGAAGAAATGAAGTGAAGGTAGCTGCCAAGGCTGGCAGGCCTCCAGCCCTCGGGGGCCAACACCACTCTCTTGGCCCACTTGCCAGCGTCTCTCCTGGCAAAGGAGAGGCAGAGCCTGGACCTGCCAGCTGGAGCCCTTTGGATCTGCATCCTGTTCTGAGTCTCCTCAGACGTGACAGGGCCAGAACAAAACAGGGACTCTAGCTCAGCCCACCCTCTGGGAGCCAACCAGCCTGGCCACAGGGCTTTCAAGACCCTGGCTAATCCCCACAGCCGCCCCCACTCTTGCTTCCTTGAGGTCCACCTGTAGCAGGGAGCCCTGTGCTCACAGAGGATCCAGAGTCATGGACTCATTTGCTGCCTGCCCTTTGGGGCCCAGGGCCCCTCAGCTCCAGCATTTTCCACCTGCCCCACTCTTGCCCCTCTACATCATTTGTCTCTATACCTGCCCCACCTTGGAGACCGGCTCCATGAAGACCTCTCTGGCTTAGCTCAGGCCTCTTGCAAACCTCCTGCAGCTGTTAGGACCTCTTCCACGTGGTAGCACCGTGTGTCAGTAATGAATAGGATATAAAATTCTTGCATCCTCCATATAGATAATAGCACTTGGGTCAGGTGGGGGTCCAGTCACTGGTGGATGCATAGGTATCAAAAAATACCATGCAAAGCAGCTAGAAAACAGTACAAGATGGCATGTGGAACCTTTTTTTTTTTCCTTTGGCACAAAACATATACAATAAAATTTACCACTTTAACCATTTTTAAGTTACAGTTCAGTGGCATTAGGTATATTCATAGTGTTGTGCAGACATTACCACCATCCATCCACAGGACTTTTTCATCATTCCAAACCAAAAGTCTACCCATTAAACATTAACTCCCCACTTGCACTTCCCCCCAGCACCTGGGAACCAGAGTTTTCCTTTCTAGCTCTTATCAGTTTGACTACTCAGGGGACCTCATGTAAATGGAATCGTACAATATTTGTTCCTTTTGCTTCTGGGTTCTTTCACTTAGTGTGTAATGTCTTCAACATTTATCCGTGTGGAAGCCCTTCGACTTTGCAATTAAAAAACAGACAGAGAAGGTTCATCTCATGTTAGAAGCAGAGCTGGAACAAGAAGCCAGATCTCTCTTAACTTTAGTAGACTTGCTCTGTGGGTAAGTGTAGCACCCACAGGACCTAGCACTGGGTGTACATAAAGTGCTTGATAAAGCTGGTTGATATTCTAATGTGGGACATCCAGTGAAGGCTGCAGCCCTGCAGAGTTGGGATAGACAAAAGGGAAGAGTAAGTGTGGGTGAGAGCTGGCCTCCCAGGGTGGAGGTACCAGCCCAACATAACACTGCTTTGGGGTTCCTTTGTCAAGTGCTATCTGCAGTTTGACATCTCTTTCCACCAGGCTTGTCTTCAGTCCTAAAGGGTATGACCATAGCTTGTCTTCTGTCTTGTTCCTACAGAGAACGGAAGGCTCCCTTGACGGAACTTAGGACCATGGGAGCAGACGCTCCTCGCTGAGAGGACATCACATCCCAAGAAGAGCAGATGATCCCTGTATTCCGAGAGCTCTGTGCACTTATTTATGAATCTGCCCTGCTCCCACTGAACATAGCAATTCCTCAGGCCAAGTCACCAGTCCTTAATCCATCCTACTACATTTCTGTGGGGCATAAAGAGATACAGAGGGGCTGGTCAATTCTTACCCGGCCCCCCTCTCACCAAGTTGGAGCATCCTCAGGAGCTGAGAGCCGCAGAAGATTCAGGGTAAACAGGCCATTGGGATATTTTGAAACTTGAATATTTTCTCTTGTACAGAGATAAAGAACTTTTCCTAGTTATTTTCACACACAGAAACCATTTTTGTTTTGTAGTCGATCACTTCCAGTGAACGGCCTGGCTTAGGGGCTCATTTTTCTCTTTGCCTTTGGTCCTTCAAAGGCCTATGCTTCTGGGTAGTCCTTGGTCCTTGGAAGTGCATGGCACCCAGCAGACAGCTGCACCGGGTGCCCTCCATGACCTCACCTGCCACAGATGCAGAAACAAAGCTGCCTGGGAGTCACCCCTGTGAGATGCCCACTTGAAGATAAGGTTCATTCCGGGCAATGCATAAAATAGAAAACAATGTTGGACGGAGCACAGATGTTCTTAAGCTGTTTTTTTATACCCTTTCTTTCTTTTCTTCTTCCATGCTGAAGGCTTCAAGACAGGAAGCTGTTTGCCTACAGCAAATACTGTTTTTAATAGGAAAACGAAATGCATACTTTTCTCACTAATTTTTTTTAATTTATTCCTTGCTAAAGAAATGGTCTTCTGAGGTCTTAAGATGTTTCTGATGGTGCCTTGAGTGAGTGGACGAGTAGCCAAGATGCAGCCATCTTGCAGTGGGATTTCACTAGTGAGCAGACCTAACGGAAACCATTTACCCCACACACACCCACCCTCCACCTCAGTGACACAGCTGCAAGGTTTTGTATTAAATAAATTTGATCTTTCCTCTTCCCGGACCTGTGAGATGTCATCTTCTAAGAGGCTGCATGCCTATAGAATAGCTAGTGCTTGGACTCTGGACCTTCTGAAGTCACAAAGAACCAAGCGGGTCTTATCAGCTGGCTATCTCACAAAGGCCAGGAGCTTCTGTGGCCTTCATTGAAGTCAGGGCCAGAGGTAGTCTGAGGGTCAAACACTGAGTCATTAATATCCATTGGCTAGTGCCTCAGTGTCCCAAGCCAAAGCCTGCAGGCTGTCCCCGGCAGATGGGGTTACCAGGTTGAACAACAACAAAAACAACAAAAACAACAACAAAACCCCAAAACAGGGGTGCCTGGCTGGCTCAGTGGTTGAGCATCTGCCTTCAAATCATGATCCTGGGGTCCTGGGATCAAGTCCCACATTGGGCTCATTGCAGGGAGCCTGTTTCTCTCTCTGCCTACATCTCTGCCTCTCTCTGTGGGTCTCTCCTGAATAAATAAAATCTTTAAAAGAAAACCAAAAACATCCATGATGCTCAGTTAAATTTGAATTTTAGATAAACAGGGAATATCTTTTGAGTGTAAGTATATCCCACATAGTATTTGGGGTGTACTTATATTGTAAAAGTATTCATTTATCTGAGATTCAAATTTCACTAGGCATCTCATATTTTATCTGGTAACCCTACTGGCAAAGCACCCTCCTACCCCTCTAAGCCAGCCTCAGTGGCCTCAGACCAGACCTCACTGTCCCGGAGTCTGGGTCCCCATCAGAACACCACCCTCCTGGGCCTGAAGGCAGAGGGAGCCATGGAGTACGTGTCCTGGTTCTGCCAATGACAGCCACAGAAATGTGAAGGAGCCTCTTAACCTCTGAGCTTCGGGTTCTTCTACACAATAAGGAGATTGAACTAATGGTTCTTAACATTTGGAGAGTTTAGGCTCCTTTGAAAATAAGATGAAAGCTAGGGACTCTCTCACATGCACACATGCACACACACACACACAAAGCTGTATCACAAAAATGTCATATAATCTCCCAGATTCCAGGGCCATGGACTCAGGTTGGAGGCGAAGGATGAAATGGTCTGTAATGAACTTCAAATCTGATGGTTGATGTGCTGATCTGGGGAGAACCCACAGCCATCGTGACAACTCCTCAGTCCCTGCTGCCATCAAAGCAAGGCCATTGCCATGGAAGCTGGGACTGCTTATAACTTAAAAGCAGTTCCTATTGCTTATAACTTATTTATGGAGCATAAGGGGATCTTTGTTTTTCCTCTCCTCTATATTTCTGAGAGGGAAATCACACATGCAGGGATCTTTCATAGTAGATTCAGTAGCTAAAAATCTAAGTCCAAGATCCTGGTTCAGCTGTCCTAACCTGATGGCATAACAAGCGTCTAAACCAGAGCTCATCACTGAAGAATAGCGACAGTCACCCTTTCTGGGAGAGGCCAGGTTCTCCTCGGCGGTCAGGGCTCCCTCTCGTGTCCTCACATTGTAATGTCATTAAAGGACTCCTTTGCAACCACAGAGTGGAATTTTTTTCCCCTCTGACAAGAGGTCACCCACCCATTTCAGGAGCAGACACTGAGCACTCCATCAGCATTAACATAAACTGTATTCTTGCCCCCTGACATAGATGCAAGATCAGAGAGGTGACTCCAAGGTCAGCATTCATCCATCAAAACAGTGGTTTTCTACTAGGGTGATTTTGCCTCCCAGGGTCGCTGGGCAGTGTCCGGAGACATTTTTAATTGTCCCAACTGGGTGGGGGATGGAACTGGCATCTGATGGAGAGAAGCCAGGGATGCTGCTAAATGTCCTACAAAGCACAGGACAGTTGGCCATCACAAATAACTATCAAGTCGAAAATGCCAGTAATGCCTGCATTGAACCATTTATTTTGCCTCCGTCATGCTCTGTTTTCCCGACACTGTTGGAAATAAGCCAGATTGTAAGAATCACTTGGCCTCTGTTCTTCCTGGAACACACAATCCAGTAGAGATACAGATGCGTAGAGCGCCAATTACAATAGGAGGGACAAAGACAGATGGAGGAATTCAGATCTGATGCAGGCACAGAGAAAGAGCTTCTAACACTGACCCTAAGGAATCAGACAAAATGTCCAAGAGGAAGTTGGGTCTAACCAAAGACCTGGGGACAGTAAAGGGAACCAGGCGGGAAAGGCGAGGTGAGCATGCCTGACAGAAGGGGAAAGCGTGCTAAGGCCCTGAGGCAAGGGAGAGGATGGTGTCCTCAAGGATGGCCGGAAGACAGTCTGTTGGCCCCAGGTCCTTTCCAGCCCAAGGATCAATTAATCCTCCTAATTTTTTTTTTTTGTTTGTTTTTTTAAATTGGCCCTCTCAAAAAGCTACCATTGTCCTCTGAAATTTCTGCCAGGCACCTCACTGGCCTGACTCCATCTTTGAGTCTTCAGGAGTTTTCTGCAAGTTGCTCAGCCAGACTCAGCTCCTGAGCACAGTCATTTTTAAGCCCCTCCATGTGTGTCATTAGCATGTTGGAGAGAAGAATCTCTGCCATGGGCCAGATTCTGCCCTTGTTCACCACCGTGTGGCTCAAATGAAAAGGCAAACTGCAGGGAAATGGAAGCCCAGCTATTTGAGGGTAGTCTCCACAGCTGGGTCCACGGTGGGGGGGGGGGTTGGGTATGGTGGCTGTGAACCCCCTGAGAGTAGGGGCAAAAAGTTGTGAGAGTCTGCAATTTTCTGGAAAAGAGTCAGTTTTTATCAGTTTCTCAGAGACAAGGTCCAAAATAAGGTTAAGAACTACAAAATAGGGATCCCTGGGTGGCGCAGCGGTTTGGCGCCTGCCTTTGGCCCAGGGCGCGATCCTGGAGACCCCGGATCGAATCCCACGTCGGGTTCCCGGTGCATGGAGCCTGCTTCTCCCTCTGCCTATGTCTCTGCCTCTTTCTCTCTCTGTGTGACTATCATAAAATAAATTTAAAAAAAAATTTAAAAAAAAGAACTACAAAATAAACACTCATGTACACTCCATATGATTTGGTGTCTGTTAACCCCCCCCCCAAAAAAAAAGGGGCACCTGGGTGACTCAGTCAGTTAAGCATCTACCTTTGGCTCAGTCACGATCCCAGGATTCTGGGATCGAGACCTATGTCGGGCTCCCTGCTCAGCAGGGAGCCTGCTTCTCCTTCTCCCTCTGACCTTCCTGCTTGTGCTCTTGTGCTCTCTCTTGCTCTCACATGAATAAAATATCTTTAAAAACAAACAAACAAACAAAAGCCAAGAGTGATTAACCCATTTCTTCTCAAAGAGACTACTTTCTGGATAGTTTTAAGTCCAATATCTTCAGAGGAACTTGACTTGCCTTGAGATAATTGCTCAAAATAAAGAAAGAAATGGTGATTTCAGTGTTAAAAAGGGACAGCCCTTGTTTCTCAAAAGTAATAAGCTATTAGGCTATTTTGGTAAAGCAAAGGAATAGACAGTAAATTAACTTAAAAACTTAATAGTTCTGGGGATCCCTGGGTGGCTCAACGGTTTAGCCCCTGCCTTTGGCCCAGGGTGTGATCCTGGAGTCCCGGGATCGAGTCCCACATCTGGCTCCCTGCATGGAGCCTGCTTTTCCCTCTGCCTGTGTCTCTGCCTCTCTTTCTCTCTCTCTCTCTCTCTCTCTCTCTCATGAATAAATAAACAAAATCTTAAAAAAAAAAAAACAACTTAATAGTAAAAAGTATTTCTAAAACCTGAATTGTCGCCATCATACGGATTTCAAAATTCAGTGGGAAAAAATGTGTACTTCAACTTGAATTTTGAGAATAGAAAAGAAAAATGATTTCTATGTTTACAGAGGATGAAGGAAAACCAAGTTGCAATAGGAGATTGGCTACCACTTGACTCTGTAACCTTGGAGATGTCACATACCCTCAAGCTCTTCTACAAAACAAGGTGTATATTCATTTTCTAGGGCTGCTGTAGCAAATTACCATAAACTCTGACTTATAACAAGAAACATGTATTCTCCCTCTGCTCTGGAGGCCACAAGTCCCCAGTCAAGTTGCCCACAGTGCCATACTCCCTCCAAAGGCTCTAGAGAAGATTCTTGTCTTGCTTCCTCTAGCTTTTGGGTTGTTGGTAATCGATGGTAACCCTTGGCTTGCATCTAAGTCACTAATCCCTGCCTCTGTCACACAACGCATTTTTCCATACATATCTGGTCTGTGTCTTCACATGGCCTTCTCTAAAGACACCAGTCAATGGAGTTAGAACCCATTCTGATCCAGTATGACCACATCTTTACTAATTACTATTTCCAAAAAGACTCACATTGTGAGGTTCCTTCACATAGACTTGAATTTCAGGGGGATACTATTCAACCCAGTACAGAAGGAATTAGATAAAATGAGCTCAAGTCCTTGCAGCTCTGACTTTCCATGTTTCTAAGATGCTCCTATAAATAGAAAGGTATGGCACCAGTGATTTACCTGAAAATAACATAATCAATCTGTTGAGCCATCCCAGTCTGGTGTTTGTTTGCTCATTGTGCTTTGCTTTCTTGTGTTTGGTGTCTCCACCTCTGCATTATCACTGTGTTACTGTCTCTAATGTTCTTTGTGTCCTCCCTCTCATCTCTCATCCTTTCCCTTCTGTGCCATTCCTTTTTGCCCTCCATTTCATCTTTTTCCTTTCTCCCCAATCCGCGATTACTTGGCCTAATATAGAATTGAAGTTTGTATATTTCTTTTTTTTCCTTTCTTATTCCTTTACTTCACTGTGAAATTTTTCATTTAAAAAAAATCACAAAGTATAGTTGACACACAGCATTACATTAGTTTCAGATGTACAACATAGTGATTAAAAAATTCTGTATGTTATGCTGTACTCACTGCGAGAGTATCTGCTATCTGTCACCATACAATGCTGTTACCTTGACTGTATTCCCTGTGTTGCACCTTTCATCCCCGTGACTTATTCATCCCATAACTGTAAGTCTGTAGCTCCCATTCCCCTTCATCCATTTTGCCCAACTCCCACCCTCTTCCCTTCTGGCAACTATCAGTTTGTTCTCTCTATTTATGGCTCTGTTTCTACTTTGTTTGTTTTGTTTTTTATATTCCCCGTATAAGTGAAATCATACGGTATTTGTCTTTCACTTATTTCACTTAGCATAATACCTTCTAGGTTCATCTATATTTTTGCAAATGGCAAGATCTCATTTTTTAAGGCTGATTAATGTTCCACTGTAGATATATACCACATCTTCTTTAACCGTTCATCTATTGATGGACACTTGGGCTGCTTGCATATCTTGCCTATCGTAAATAATGCTGCAATAGACATAGGGGTGCATGTATTTTTTTCAAATTAATGTTTTTTGTTTTCTTTGAGTAAATAACTAGTAGTGGAATTTATATTTTAATTATATATATATATATATATATATATATATATATATATATATATATATAATTTCTTTTTTTTCCCACACTAGGTGTGGAGCCTGGTGTGGGGCTTGAACTCACAACCCTGAGATCAAGACCTGAGCTGAGATCAAGAGTCAGAGGCTTGACCAGCTGAGCACCTAGGAGTGCCTTTTATATATTTCTTGTATTTATAGATGAGTTTTATATTCTCATTTATTTTGAGAGTCAATGCATGGAATATTCTCTATTTTTCTCTTTAGGAAAAAAATGCCTCCAAAAGCCTTCACAGTTGTTTTTGGTTTCTGTCTATATTTGACCATTTGTGGATTATTTTTCCAAGGGTTTATTAGATTCATTAGGAAAAAAGTCCCCAGTTGTTGCCTTATTTCCTCCTGATCCTGGGATGTGCTAGTTTTCCTGGAACCTCTTGGCACAGGAAGATCTGGTTTAATGCCAGAAACTATTCCATTAGTTTCTGGTACAACTAACTTCTTCTCAGGGCTCAGATTGTTCAGGCCAGAATCTGCAGCAAAAGAAAACCTCCTGCTGTTGGGACTTTGAAGGATCCTGAGACTGGATCCTAGGAAGAGAAAAAAGATGCATCAGAGGACCAGACAGACATGGTCTCTGGTGCTTATGATGCGTTGCTTAGAGAAGTAATGCTTTTTAGTCATGCTTTTTAGGGGGAAAGATGCTAAAATGTCAAATGTTCACAGTACTCATCCCTTTCCAGTGTTAATGTCTACTCAGGAAGTGGATCACCAGATCTGGAGAGCTTTGAAGCCATTGCACAAATGCATAGGGAGCTACAAATACTAAAAGGTCAATTAAACTCATGGGAGTCTTTGTAAACTTTTCTATATTAAGGAAGAGTCCTTACAACTTGAACAGGTTGGGAGCTCTTGGTCTACTGTATTCATCCTGAGTTTCTCAGAGGTCCCATCGCTGTCCTGAGGTGATGTGCTCACCCAGCCCCTGGTAAGTATCCATGTGTGTGAACACACAAGTACTCATGTGCTCATCCATATGCACACTTGCACAGTACTGTATACAGTACACTAGAGAACAAGGATGCCCCAGCCCTGCCCCTAAAGAGATCCTGTGCCAAGACCAACACAGGTGCTTCTCTCTGTTATATAGGAAGGTGTTGGCATGTGGATATGTGATATTTAAGTCAAAAAGTGAAAATCAAGACAGCCTGACTCCAAACAGTCCACATATCACTTTTACTTTTATTTTATTCAATAAACCCTGAGCATCTGGCTTGTGCAAGGCTCTGCATGTTCCATGGCTGTGTGGAAGATGCTAAGATAAGCAGGTGCTCCAAAGAAACAGGAGCCCACAAATAGCCAGCACAGACTAGAAGCCTGTTACAGGCCTCCCCAGCCCTCAAAGATGGCACCCTTATCATGGTGTCTTGCACACAGCAGAATCCTGACAAATCCAACCGGGTCTTCTCTTTCAAGATGGAAGCAACTGATCTATGTAACTAAAGCAGAGGAAACCAGGCCATTCACGCAAAAGCCTAGGGTTTGATCAGGGCAGAACCTAGTTCCAGTTCATGGCTAAGGCTACTTGACACATTGCAGGTTCAAGCTCTGGGCCCTCTCACAGCCAAAGATTGTTAACATGGCATAATCAATGCCAAGTGGAGAAAAAATATGTTTTGTGTGTGTCTGTGCATCTGTGTATGTGTGATGCATCTGTGATGGGCAGAGGCACAGTGTGGTGAGGACCCAGTTGAAGATATGGTCACAGTGACTTTTTATTTTAAAAAGCACCAGATGGGGAAGCCCCAGTGGCTCGGCAGTTTAGCGCCACCTTCAGCTTCAGGGCCGGATCCTGGGGTCCTGGGCTCAAGTCCCGCGTCCGGCTCCCTGCATGGAGCCTGTTTCTCCCTCTGCCTGTATCTCTGTCTCTCTTTCTCCTGTGTCTCTCAAGAATAAATAAATAAAATCTTAAAAAAAAAAAAAAAAAAGCACCAGGCAGGGATGCCTGGGTGTCTCAGTGGTTGAGTGTCTGCCTTTGGCTCAGGTTGTGATCCCAGGGTCCTGGGTTTGAGTCCCATGTGGAACTCCCTGCTCAGTAGGGAGTCTACTTTTCCCTCTGTCTGTGTCTCTGCCTCTTTCTCTGTGTCTCTCATGAATAAATAAATATAAAATAAAAATTAAAAAAAAAAGCACCAGACAGAAGAAAAAAATGCCTTGGGAAATATGTTAAGTATATTAAAATATTTGTAAATCATATATCTTCTAGGGGATTAATATCCAGAATATAGAAAACTCCTAAAACTCAATAATAACAAAAACCAAACAACCTAATTCAAAATTAGCAAAGGACTTGGATTGACAAAGAAGATCTACAAGTGGCCAATAAGCACATGAGAAGATGCTCAACATCACTAATCATTAGGGAATGCAAATCAAAATCACAATGAGATACCACCTCCCACTCATCAGGATGGCTTCTAAAAAAAGCCCAGAAGATAAAAGTGTTGGTGAGGATGTGGAGAAATCAGAGCACTGTGCACTGTTAGTAGGAACATAAAATTGTGCGACCACTATGAAAAACAATATGGTAAGTCCTAAAAAAAAAAATTAAAAATAGAATTACCATGTGGGCCAGTGATTCCACTTCCAGATATATACCCAAAAGAATTGAAAGCAGGGTTTGAAGAGATATTTGTACACCGATATTCACAGCGGCATGTACAATAACTGAACATGGAGGCACCCAAATGTCCACTGATGGGTGAGTGAATAAACAAAACATGGTGTGTACATACAGTGTAATATTATTCAGCCTTTAAAAGGAGGGAAATTTTGCAATATGTTACACCACGGATAACTTGAGGACATGATGCTAAGTGAAATAAGCCAGTCACAAAAAGACAAATACTGTATGAGTGCACTTATATAAGGTACTTAAAGTTGTCACAATCATAGAGGCAGAACATGGAAGGGTAGTCCCAAGGGCTTGGGAGAGAATGGGGAGAGGGTTATTATTTAACGGATATAGAATTTCAGGTGTTTTTTTTTTTTATGATAGTCACAGAGAGAGAGAGAGAGAGAGAGAGAGAGAGGCAGAGACACAGGAGAGGGAGAAGCAGGCTCCATGCACCAGGAGCCCTATGTGGGATTCGATCCCGGGTCTCCAGGATCGCGCCCTGGGCCAAAGGCAGGCGCCAAACCGCTGCGCCACCCAGGGATCCCAGAATTTCAGTTTTATAAGATGAAAAGTGTCATGGGGTTGGATGGTGGTAATGGCTGTACAACATTATGAGTGTGTTTAATACCACTGAACTGCACATTTAAAAATGATTAAAGTGGTAAATTTTATATTATGTGTATTTTATGACACATGGTGCATGCACACATGCACACAAAACTTTTGGACAGAAAAAATGTCTTGGGAAATCTTTAAATTAAAAAATGACAAAGGGTCTATCAGAAAGCATGTATTGTCAGTTGTTCATTTGTTCAAATACGTTGGCTAGAATTCATTCACAGGGTATTGAGAAGCTTTGTAAAAGAACTAGGCTTTGAAAGAGCATCAGCAGAAAACAGAGCACTTGCCCTTGCTCAGAGGTGAGGCACGGCTTCCCAGTGGCCAGAAGAGGTGAATTTGCCATATGTGTGGTCCCTTTCTTTTAAACACATAATAAACCCTAGCAAAGACTTCATGCAACTTGGAGAAACAGATGTGGCTTCCACTCCTGTCCTCTCTGCCCTACAGATACTGGGCCTGGGGAGTTCCATGCGGGAAAGTGAGAAAAGGAAAGAGGTGGTTTATGGCAGAAAATAAATATCTGTTGAACATGAAAAAAATCCAACCCATGAGTTGCCTGGGTTCAATGTTTATCAAAGATTTGAGACATCAGATATTTGTAAAACATATTCTTGGATGTGTTACACTATGCATTCTTCCAGATTCTCCGGTTTCCATCTTTGTTTTCAGTTAGAGCATCAGAATAGAATCCACTTGAACCATAAGAGCTATCATGTGATTTAATGCTATACTCTCAATCTTCGCTGATAAAGGGATTGCATTCTTTAACGATGACTTTGGGTATTTTGTAAACAGTGGCCAACTTAGAGCCCAGTAGATGTTACACAGAGTTCTCCTGCACCAATTCCTCCTGGAAGTGAGTCCCTGCTGAGAGTCCAGGCTTTCTTAGGTCAGACAATGAACTCTAGGTAGTCCCACGTGCTTCCTGTTTAACCCAGCTGCCAAAGAAATTGGAGCCAAATCCTGTACCCCATTAGAGTAATTAACTACTGTCAAGTGCCTGTTACGTGGACTCCCTCTTCCTTTAGATGATATCTCTTCCATTTTGATTCCTAACTGTTCCATTTTATGTGACCTTTAATCTTGTCCGCTACTTCAGATCCTTTTTGGAAAAGGCCTAAGACAAATAATAAAAATTTAAAATGTCACTTAAAATTTGGCTGATAGAAACAAGTCCTGTTTTTAAATTAGATTCATTTAGAAGAATTAGAGATGCTATCCCTACCGTCTGTGTGACCTTGGGCAAGTCTTTATCTGGTCAAAACACTTGGAGCTCACTTCTTTACCAGAAAATGAGGGGTTTGGGCTCTGTGATCTTGAAGGTCCCAGGGAGATGCACAGATATTTTCTTGGGCACCTACTATGTGTCAGGCACTGCTCTAGGTGTTTGAGCTATCTTGGTGAAGAGAGTAGATGATTCCTGCCCTTGTGGAACTTAGATTCTAGCAAGCAGAGACAGAAATGAGCAATAAACATAATGAGCAGATTATATAGTATGGAGAAGGTGGTGAGAATCGAACAGATGGACGAGGAATGGAAGCAGGGATGGGGGCAGGTGGTGGTATTCAGGAGGGTGGTCTGGGCAAGCCTCAGTAAGAGGTGAGATTTGAGAAAAGGCTGGAGGGAACCAAGAGAGTTAGACAAGCAGAAAGACATCTGGTGGAAGAATATTCTAGCCAGAGGGAAGAGCTAGAGCGGAAACCCCTACTGTTGGGAGCAAGGAGGCCAAAGTGCTGGGGTCTGGGGAGAAGGACATGGAAGCAGCTTCCTTACTGATTACCATACACAAGTAAAAGTTGTCTAATTGTGCATGGATATGTTTCTTCACACACTTGTTCTAAACCCCTGCTCCTCCTCCAAGTGTGGTCTACAGACCAGCAAGCAGCATCACAGTCATGCAGCAGCGTCTTAGAAATGCAGATTCAAGGGACCCACCACAATCCCACTGAATCAGAACCCTGATGAGCAATATCCCCTGGAGATTATGAATCATATGTGAGAGTGAGAAGTCATGCTCAAAAATATAGCAGCTTTATAAATATATGGGCATTTTTAACATCATATGCTTTACCAAATAGCCTTATATGATTGAGACAAAGCCAGTTTGCTTGCCTTAAATCGCCTTTCCACCAGTGTTTTTAATGGTCCAAGGGCTGTTGAGAGCGCCACTTGGTGGTGACCTAGGAAAATTTACATTTCTAGGACAAGGATCACATATAAGATTCAAATATTTTATTATATTTTCAGTAATTATAGTTTGAAAACAATTGGCTTGGACTTTTCGAAGTCTCCATGTCAGAAAAAACAAAGAGTGGTAAGAACTGCTCTAGGTTAAAGGAAACTCTTTAGTTTCAAGGAACAGAATGCAACATGTACATGATCCTGGATGGGATCCCAGGCCTGAAAGAAAGAGAAAGGAAAGAAAGGAAAGAAAGGAAAGAAAAAGAAAGAAAGAAAGAAAGAAAGAAAGAAAGAAAGAAAGAAAGAAAGAAAGAAAGAAAGAAAGAAAGGAGGGAGGGAGGGAGGAAGGAAAAGAAAAAGGTGGGCATAGCTATTAAGGGATATTATTGGAGCCTGGGTGGCTCAGCAGTTTTAGTGTTGCCTTCAGCCCAGGGTGAGATCCTGGAGACCCGGGATTGAGTCCCACATCGGGCTCCCTGCACGGAGCGCGCTTCTCCCTCTACCTGTGTCTCTGCCTCTCTCTCTCTCTCTCTCTCTCTCTCCCCTGGGTCTCTGATAAATGAATAAATAAAATCTTAAAAAAATAATAAATAGGGATCCCTGGATGGCTCAACGGTTTGGCGCCTGCCTTTGGCCCGCGGTGCAATCCTGGAGTCCCCGGATCGAGTCCCACAGAGGGGCTCCCTGCATGGAGCCTGCTTCTCCCTCTGCCTGTGTCTCTGCCTCTCTCTCTTTCTCTCTCTTTATCATGAATAAATAAATAAAATCTTCAAATAATAATAATAATAAATAAAGGGATATTACTAGGCCAATTTGGAAAGTTTGAATCTGTAATGTGTACTAGTACTAAGTTAGTATTAAATGTTAGGTTTCCCAAGCATAATAATATACTGTGGTGATGGAGGATGTCCCTATTT
This sequence comes from Nyctereutes procyonoides, assembly GCF_905146905.1. Taxonomy (NCBI): domain Eukaryota; kingdom Metazoa; phylum Chordata; class Mammalia; order Carnivora; family Canidae; genus Nyctereutes; species Nyctereutes procyonoides. Next base: position 46,584,556 of record NW_026575020.1, on the reverse strand, counting down.
TTAGGGGATACATACTGAAATATTAGGAATAAATCATGATGTCTGTACCTAAATTTCAAACGATTCAGCAAAAATGGAACACACACACAGAGGGAGCAAATGGGCAAAATGTTAACTAGTGTGAATCTAGATGAATGATATACAAGTATTCATTGAATTGTTTCTTGTCACTTTTATGAAGGCTTGAAATTTTTCAGAATAAGAAAGGGAAATGAGTAACTTTGGACACACTTTAAGTCACAAGAAACTAAAGGAGACCAGGGACTTATGAATCAGGTAGTAAGAGCTGGGGTCAACTTGAAGGTCGAGCTGGTGAGTGCCTGGAAGGCTGAAATTACAGGGATCCCGCCTCTCCGGGCCATGGAAAGAGTGGAAGTGAGACATCAGGTTCAGGCTTGTATCTCCAGCCTCGTGTCTCCCATTCATTTCCTTATTTTATATTATTTTAAATTACAAATACGATGGCATATTTAATCTTGGAGAACTTCAAACTATACGGAACCACAGAGAGTAAAATAGGAAAACCCTCATTAAAACCATTTCCCAAAAAAATAAAAATAAAATAAATAAACAATAAATAATTAAAAAACAATTTCCCTGGGGCACCTGGGTGGCTCAGGGGTTGAGCGTCTACCTTTGGCTCAGGGCATGATCCCCAGGTCCTGGGATCGAGTCCTGTATCGGGCTCCCTGCAGGGAGCCTGCTTCTCCCTCTGCCTATGGCTCTGTGTGTCTCTCACAAATAAATGAATAAAATCTTTAAAAATAAAGAAATAATAAAACTATTGCTCTGGTCCCATACTCCCTGCCTAGAAATAACCAATGTGAACAGGTCCTTCCCATCTTGTTTGCGTTCATTTATATACCCTGGCTCTGCACATGTCACGAGGGCAGGGGCTTGGGGTAGCCTGCCTTTTTATTCATGGTGCCCAGTCTGGAACAGATTCTCATTAAATGTTGGTTGAATAAAATAAGTATTTTCTTTTACACAAATGGGACCATTTTGAACATATTTTTCTTCTGCCTGCCGCTTTCATTTAAAGTAGACTGTTTTCTGGTGTCTGTACAGCCCTGCCTCCTCATCTTTTTGCCTCATTATTTTTAACTGCCTGGTTTCCCATGCTATGGAAGGACCTTCACTGTTTAACCAGTTTGCTCATTAAAGCACACTCCCCCCCACCCCACCATTGCAAACAGCAGGGAAAGTTCTTACAAATACCATTATGTACCACCTCTGTGAGTATTCTCTGGGGTACATTTCTGGACTGGGAACTGCAGATCAGAAGATGAGCACATGGAGCATTTAAATGGCTCTTGAACCCAGTCTCAGGTGGTCCCTCCTGACTTCTCTTCCCTACTATGTGGGAGCCCACAGAGACCCTTGGCTCCTTGAGCACAGGGAGGCAGTTGGGGGCCTATTCCATCCTAAGGCAGGAATGAGCGGCCCAGGGAGGCTTCAGGCGCAGGTGGGTCCAGGCTTTGAGAAGCTCTGCCGGTGGGGGGGCTTACTTGCCAGAGTTTCCGGAAGCAGAAAGAGGGGAGAGTGTGAACTAGGACAGCCAAGTACACCGAGCTTTGAGCTTAGCTGGTGTCAGTACATATTGGGTGTCAGTACCTCAGGGCAGGGACCTGCCCCTTGGCTGAGTCTCTGGGCTGGAGGAAACTCATCCCTCACGGAGAGAGAGCAGCTCTTCTAGGCAAACCCTCTAGCAACCTGAGCCCTGGAGACTGGATGTAGGGACCGGTGCGGACAGCATGGGCAAAGTCACCAGCCACACACCAAAAGAAAATGAGTCCGTGTGTTTCTAGGCCTGAATCAACAGTAATTACATGTACCTCCAAAGCTTGTTAAATGTCTCTTAAAGAACCACCCAGCTAGGCAATTTTTCTTTCACATTTAATAGCAACTATTTTTCTATTCTTTCTCATCCAAAGTGGCCATAATTATGGGTTGTGATGAGATAGGCACCCTCATAAGCTGTTGGTTGGGAAAGGGGAGGAGCATGGTCTTTCTGAAGAAAAACTCCTTCCAAGAGCTTTAAAAACCTTTCCACCCTTTGGCTCAGTGAGTCCATTTCTGGGCATCCCTCCTGAGGCAATAAATAGACCCACAGACAATATTTATCTATGAAGATGTTCGTCATAGCCTTGTTTATAGTACAGAAATAGTGGAGATCACCTAAACAGTGACCTTTAATGAGGCTGCATTTTAGAACCAACTGGAAGTTTACTAACCCCACGGACACACATGCACACGTACACATCCTCACACCCACACATTGGGGCAGAAGCCAGGTGGCCTAGCTGCAGGTGGCGCATCTCTATTATTATCTCTATTTTTAACAAGCTCACTGCAGGTCATTCTGCTAATACCGGTTTGAGAATCATTTACCCGGTCCCTCCATGATGCCAGGTTTTTCTTCTTTAAATTTGCTTTTTCTTTTAATCGACCTCAAATAGGCATGAATTACTTTTATAATCAGAAAACATATATTGCAAAAAGAAAGAAAAATATATTATGAAAACAGACCGGAAGACAATGGGAAGTGCAGCTGGCCAACACCTATTGTGTACTGGGCCCCATAGTGGCATTGATTCCAAAATTAAAGCGAGTATGGTCTGGCCCTTGGTGAAGTTCACAGACTTCCATGGGAGGCAGCCATGGGAAAACAAACACTTCAATATACACGGAGAAACATTTCATACTAGGTAAGTGGAGGTACGCTGCAATCCAGGGAGCAATTAGCTCTGGTTACAAGCCCTGGGAAACCACTTCCAGAACAGGAGACATTTCAGCCAGTCCTTGAGGTGCCTATAAAGGAGAAGGAGGGAAACAGCATTTCAGATCTAGAAAACAGCCCGTGTGGAAGACACAGAGGCATGAACATCCATGCATTTTTTGGGAAAATGTGAGCAGTGAGGTGTGGCTGGAGCAGAAGTCTGTACAAGGCACAGAGGAGGTGGACTTGGGAGAGGCACGTAGGGCCTCTATGGGGCTTGTGCACTAGGTTAAGGACCTGCAATTTGAGCTGGAGGGTCAGTGGTTCCCAGACTGTGGGCCAAGGAATACCAGTCCTCCTTCAGACTGATAGATAGATGTTCAGTGGGAAGGCGTCCCATGGCAAAATGCCTTTGGAAAACTCTAGGTCAACTTGTTCTTTAATTTTTTTTTCAATTGCAGGATGCATCAAAGCCTTTAAAAATATATATTTTACTTATTAATTTGAGAGAGAGAGTATGAGATGGGGGAGAGGGCAGAAGGAGAAGCAGACTCCCTGCTGAGCAGGGAGCCCGAAGTGGGGTTCCATCCTGGGACTCTGGGATCATGCCCAAGCCAGATACTTAACTAACTGAGCCACCCAGGTGCCCCTGATAGGTTTTTTTTTAAAAGAAAATTCATTATTAACATCTTACACAGTGGTGTCCCCAAGGGCAGAGTTTGGGAAACTTGGGTGTGGTCAGTAAGAAGTCCATGAGGGAAACCAGCGAAATGGAAGCAGCACACACTTGAGTCCCACAGACCGGATTCAAATCCCATTTTCCCTGTTTACCAGCTCAGCGACCTTGCCAGGTCATTGAAGCAAGTTGCCTCATCAGTGAAATCGGACCAATAATAAAAACTACCTGGTGGGCTTCTGGAGACAAAATGAAAGTATGAGCAAGAAGGCAGACACACAATAGGTCATTGACTATCACCATTAGGATCTTCTCACCAAAAAAAAAAAAAAAAAAAGGATCTTCTCATCTGTGTTTTGGAAAGATCAGAGGGCAACTGGCCTTGAGGTGCTCAGCCAAATTCAGGCCCAGAGGCTAGGGAACTCCCCTTGCTGCTGCCTGAATAGGTGGGCAGTGGGGCGAGGGGAATATCCCACAGCCCTGACAGGCAGGAAATCGCAGGACAGGGCAGCCCCAAGGAGCCAGAAGGGAGCCAGAGCACATGTTAGAGAGAAAGAGAGAGAAAAAAATAGAATTGTTGGATGTGTAAAGCCCCCTCTGATGAACTCAGGCCCTACGGTGTGACTTCAGCCAGGCTCTAAAGGCTTCTCTTTGATTTATTCATTTTTTAAGGATTGTAGACACAGGGGACACCTAGGTGGCTCAGTGGTTGAGCATTTGTCTTTGGCTCAGGGTGTGATCCCCAGGTCCTGGAATTGAGTCCTGCCTCGAGACCCCCGTGGAGAGCCTCCTTCTTCCTCTGCCTATGTCTCTGCCTGTGTCTCTGCCTGTGTGTTTCTCATGAATAGATAAATAAAATCTTTAACAAAAAAAAAAAAAGAGAGAGAGAGAGAGAGAGAATTGTAGACACAGTGATCATTCTCCGTTTCAAATCACCTTTCATGTTGTTTCTCTTTGCCAGACTCAGAGAGTTTTTATTATGTCTGTTTCCCGGCCTACAACAACAAAAGAAGAGAGAATACATTTTAGGTGGGGAGATGAGTGGCTCGGCCCTTGCCCGAAGAGCACCACAAATGCAGGTGTCTGGGCGCTGTCATCGAAGAAGGATTCTGTAGTTCTGCAGCCGTGGGGCGGGGTGGGAGCGGATGCCAGGGGCACCTAGGTGTTCCCACACCGAGAGACATCAGCAACCCCCTTACCAGCCTGTGTGCTCACCACGAACCCACCACTGCTTATGAAGAACAAACTGTCTTGTTGCAGAAGACCAATCTGAACCTCGAGACCTCCCAGGAAGATAGCTCAAGGCAGCACCCTTTTGTAGCTGAGGACACTGATGCTTGCAGAGGCTGTCACTCGCCTGAGGTCATAGAGGTCATAGAGCTAACTGTGGCAGAGCTGAGATTCCAGCTCAAGTCTTTCTGGTTCTAAAAGTTGATCTCTGCTATCCTCCCCTGTCCTCGTGTCTTTGGAGGAGGGCACAAATAAAATGCTTGGCACTGTGCCTGGCACACAGAAGACATGTGCTGTAGGTTAGCTGCTCTTATTATCAATGGTGTTATTCCTAAAACTCGGAGCAGGGTGGCTGTCAGTGGGAGAATCTGAGAACTGCTGTGTCCCCCACCCCCCAGCCCCGGAGGTGGTAACAGCACATCTGTGCTGAGTGTTCTCATCGGCATTTCCTTTACGCTTAATGGCCTTTGGAGCCAGAGGAGAACCTCTTCCTGCACCCCGGTGTGGGAGTTTTACAGGCAGGGGAACCAGAAGCTGGGACTTGCTGCGCTCAGGCAGTGAGGAAGGCAGAGCAGGACCTGAGCTCAGATCTCTTGACTCCCCGGGACTCCATCCGCTTCCTTGACGGGGCTGCCTCCCGATTCCCAAGAGGCCTGCTGTGGATTAAGGCAAAAGCTCCAGAAAGCCTCCTTTAACTTGGCTCTAGACCTGTTAGCCAGGATGGGGTGGGGGGAGGCCATTTAATTATACTGATGATCACAGATGATGATGATAATGATGATGCTGATGATGCTGATGCTGATGATGATTATTCAGAGGGGGAGGAGCAGAAAGGGAACAAGAGGGAGAGAAAGTATCTCAAGCAGACTCCAGGCTGAGCACAGAGCCCAAAGCAGGGCTCCATCTCACGACCCTGAGATCATGACTTGAGCTGAAATCAAGAGTCAGATGCTCAAGAGACTGAGCCACCCTGGCACCCGATCACAGATAATACTGCAGATAATGAGAGATGGCAGTATCTGTTACCTAGCTACTGTGACAAATGGGCACAGACTGTGTGGCTTAAAGCAACACTTCTTTTTCCCCCTGTCATGGTTCTGGAGACCAGAAGCCCAAAATCAGTATCACTAGGCAGAAGCCAAGACATTATCGGGGCTGTGGTCCCTCTGGAGACTCTAGAGAAGAATCTATTCCTTGCTTCTTGCAGCTTCCTGGGCTGCTGATTCCTTCACTGTGGCCACGTCACCCCAGGGCCAGTATCTTCACGTCTCCCTCTGTTCCATCTTCACATTGCTTGCCCCTCTGTATGTCAAGTCGCCCTCTGCTTCTATCTCATAAGGACACCTGTGATGGCATAGAGGGCCCACGGGGATAAACCAGGATGACTGTCCCATCTCAAGGTCCTTAAGTTAGTCGCATCTGCAAAGATCCTTTTCCCTTATAAGGTAACAATCCCAGGTTCCAGGGATGAGAATGTGGCTATCTTTTGGAGGGCCATTTTTCAACAGCCACAATAGCTAGATAAATTCACTTATCTGCTAGCTGGTCTTGATGGTCCTGGGGGATGGGAGCTGGAAGGAGAAGGTCAGACAGGGCTAGAAAGGAAGGCAGAGAAGAAGCCTGGGGTGGGCTATCATCTAGTGGGCCGGACAGTCCCTCTGAGTTTTAGGGGTGCTGAATGAGCATCAGGGTGCTGATGGGTGCTCTCAGCATAGCATCAGGAAACTATAGGCCACCACTGGCTGCCTGTTTTTATAAATTTTCATTAGAACACAGACATGCCCATTTGTTTCATATTGTCTGCTGTTGCTTCTGAGCACGATTGAAAGGCAGAGTTGAGCAGAAGCTACAAGAGGCAATATGGCCCACCAGCCTAAATCTATCTGCCCTTTGAGAAAAACTCTCTCAGGGCACCTGGGTGGCTCAGTGGTTGAGCCTCTACCTTTGGCTTGGGTCGTGATCCTGGGGTCCTGGGATCGAGTCCTGCATCAGGCTCCCCACAGTAAGCCTGCTTTTCCCTCTGCCTATGTCTCTGCCTCTCTCTGTGTCTCTCATGAATAAATAAATAAAATCTTAAAAGAAAAGAAAAGAAAAGCTATCCCAATCCTTGCACTGGGAGATAAAAGAAGCAGGGAAATGACTCTGTTCTTTTTTTTTTTCCTGTCTTTTTTCCTGTCAGAGTTTAATTTTGGGTAGTTGCTAATGCTGTGTCTTCAGGTTTACTCATCTTTTCTTCCGCAGTGTCTAATCTGAAATTAATACCATACAGTGTATTCTTTCCCCTCAGATATTGTATGTTCATCTCTAGGAGTTTAGCCTGGATCTTATTTCCAATTTTCCATGTCTTTACCAAAGATGGTCATTCTTCTCTACCTATAGGGTGTGTTGTAGCTGTTTTTATGCCCTTGTTCACCAATTATATAGTCTGCAATTTTTATTTCTGTTAGTTGATTTTTTTTCCTCATTGTGGGTCACACTTTTTTCTTTTTTGAATGCCTGATAATTTTTTATTGGATATCAGACTGTGAATGTACTAGTTACCCATTTATTCCCCCACAGTTTCAAATGTATTCTTCATCGCTGGCCAGGGACTCGAGCATTTTTTTCTTCTTTGCCACTGGCACCAAATTAGGCTTTGACAGTAGGGGGCACTAGAGGGATTCTGTAGGCAAAGGGGCTTCTCTTCCTTACTCTCAGGTACTTCTACTGGCCTCTTGGTCCTGCTGCATGGCTGCCAGGAGACTATGGGGTACAGCCAAGGGGCCCATCCCCATCAAGTTTTAGCAGCCCGGTGAATTACAAGATTTTCCGCTCTGGCTGGTAGCAACACGGACTATTCCTATTCCTGGTCCTATATGAGCAGCAAAGATTGTTCTGTCTGTTCCTCTCAGGTGGTCATTTTTCTGGCTTCTGATAGTTTCTTCACATGTTTGTGCTGATCAGTACTTAGCTGATGACTTGAGCAGGACCCTGTGCAGATTTCTGGAACTTTCTCTTTGTGATGCTTTCTTCTCCAGGTCTCTATCTTGCAAAATAGCTGCCCTGGCCACACAGCTCCGCCTCCTCGATTTGGAGAGGCTACCAAAGTCCATCTGATTCCCACTGCCCACACTGTGGCTTGCAAATCCTCTCAGGCAATCGTAGGGCTCACTTCATCTGTTTCCCGTCTCTCAGGGGTCACTGTCCTCTGCTGCCCAATGTCCAATGTTTTGCCAACCATTGTCGCATATATTTTGTCCAATATTTAAGTTGTTTCAGGCTGGTCCCTGGGTGCTCTGTCTTGATCAGACACAGAAGTCAAATCTCCTAATTTTAAAATATTCATCTATTCATTGCACACACAGAAAATTACTGAGCACCAGCCATCCAGATGCATCAATGAACAAAAGGAACCCAATCTCTGCCCTCCCAGAGCTTATGTTCTTATGGCAACCGATGAAGAAAATCTCTAATGCTGTGTGAGCCCACGAAACATGTTCTGGCGTGGACCACCAGGCCATGAGGTCCCCTCATGATCTCCCTGTCCCCACATTGTACTCAACTGCAGCTCTGTCCTCTTCCCTTGCCTCCTCCTCCAGGCAGCTGCAGTGCTCACAACTCCAGAGATGGCCCTGCCTTTTCTTTCTCAAGATAATTAATAGAATTCTTCAAACTGCTTTATCTGTGCGTGCCTGTGGAAAGCAGCATGATGAATGCCTCCAAAGCCTAGAAAGTATAATTAATGTTTTTAATTATTATCTTTCTAACATCATGGAAGGAGTTTTCTTCCTTCCTATCTCCGTAGCATCACACTTACTCTGTAGTAAATAGATTGAGATCGAACCTCTCCCTTGCAGGTCACAGATAACCAGCCCTCATCAGCACCTTGCATCTGACAGCTAAAAGCCAAGGTCTTATTTATAGACGCTGTTACATATTAACCGCCCCCCCTTCCCTGCCAAGTTCATCTTTTATTACTATATTTTAAATTGGACAGATGGCCAATGCCACATCCATCTTCTTCTGCAATACTGCTCTGTGGGTACAGACTGGGTAATGACCATAAGTATATCTGTATATAGATTTAATAATAGCTTGATTGAGATTCACACGCCGTAAAAATTCACCCCTTTAAAGTGTTACAATTCAGTGACTTTTAGTATGTTCACAGAGTTGTTCCACCATCACCACCATCAATCTTAGGACATTTTTGTCACCCCCCAAAAAAACCCCATAGCCCCTGGTAGTCACTCCTATTTCCTTTAACACCCCTGGCCCTGGGAATCTACCAATCTACATTCTGTCTCTGTGGATTTGCCTGTTCTGTGTATTCCATGTAAACATGGATATGGTCCTTTGTGACTGGCTTCTTTCACTTAGTATCATGTTTTGAAGGATCACCATGTCAGTACTTCATTCCTTTTTATTACCAAATAAAATATCATTGTATCTATGTAGCATATTTTTGTTTGTCCCTTCATCAGTTGATGGACATTTGGGTTGTTTGGGGTGTTATGAATGGTGCTATTAGGAACATTCATGCACGAGTTTTTGGGTGATAGACATAAATGCTTAATATCAATTTCCATCAGAACTATGGTTGAGGATGTGCTTGAGACAAAGTCAGCGATGGTGGCCACAAAAGCCAGCCTGTTTTCTGACTGTCACACTGATGGAGGCTTCAGGGAGAAAGAAGACAGGAGAGCAGGCTGCTTCTTTTCTTTTCCTTTTTTTTTTTTTATATTTTTTTATTTATTCATGAGAGACACAGAGAAAGAGGCAGAGACCCAGGCAGAAGGAAAAGCAGGCTCCCTGCAGGAAGCCACATTCAGGACTCGATCCCAGGACCCCAGGATCACAACCTGAGCTGAAGGCAGATGTTTAACTGCTGAGCCACCCAGGCATCCTGGGCAGGCTGCTTCTTAGAAAATTTAGTCTTAAAAAAAAAAAAAAAAAAAGAGTGTATGCCTGGGTGGCTCAGCGGTTTAGCACCATCTTCAGCCCAGGGCATAATCCTGGAGTCCTGGGATCAAGTCCCACATCATGCTCCCTGCATGGAGCCTGCTTCTCCCTCCGTCTATGTCTCTGCCTCTCTCTCTCTCTCTCTCTCTCTCTCTCTCATGAATAAATAAATAAAATCTTTAAAGAGAGAGAGAAAAGAGAAAAAGAAAATTCAGCCTGATAAACAAGAGTCGAAGACTTGCTTTTTGCCAGATGCTGAGATGAGTGCTGGGGCTGTAGCCTCCTGTCTCCCCTCTTCTTCCCTGATTAGCTTCCACTCTCTCCCAGATTCCAGGAGGTGCACTCAAGGGTCTTTGCCTTGTGGAAGAAGCAGTTGCTTGACTTCAGGATAGTAAGTGCCCCAATGACAATAGTTCCTGTCCTGGAACAAAAGTAGCCCATGAGAGGGACATTCAACCCAGTTCTGGGGGATCAGGGAAGGCTTCTCCGAGGGGGTGACCTCCGTTATTTCCACATTATACTATACAAATTTCTAAACCTACAGAAAGCCTTAGATGCTCATTACCTGAGTTTAGGGACTGTTAATATCTTGCTAGATTTTTTTTCTGAAAAAATTTCAAGGTAAATTTCAGATATTGTGGCAGTTTACCCCTAAATACTTCAGTATTGTACATTGTAAAAATTGTACATTTTTTAAATGAGTATATTTTCCTGTATACAATACTCTTATCACACCAAGAATAAATCATATTATTCCTTTGATATTCTTTTTTTTTCATCTTTATAGGTGTAGTTTTCTTTCTTTTTTTTTATAAATTTATTTTTTATTGGTGTTCAATTTACCAACATATAGAATAACACCCAGTGCTCATCCTGTGAAGTGCCCATCTCAGTGCCCGCCACCCAGTCACCCCCACCCCCCGCCCACCTCCCCTTCCACCACCCCTAGTTCGTTTCCCAGAGTTAGGAGTCTTTCATGTTCTGTCTCCCTCCTTTGAAATTCTTAATACCCAGTTCATATTCAAATTTCTCCAATCATTTCAAAAACATTATTTATGGTTGCTTTGTTTGAAAGAGGATCCAATGCGCGTGGGGGTCCGCTTTAATCTCCAACATAAAGGGAGGGCAAGGGGACTCTGTGCACAGAGGCAAGTCCCTAACAAAGTCCCAGGAGGAGTCTGATATGCCTCAGAGTTCGGGGTTGTGAAGAAGGGTCCTGCTGTTTCTTGCAGTGGCCACCAGGGTTCATGATGTCCCCTCAGGATGGGAAGACCTTGAAACCTTCCTTTAGTCAGGGGAGAGGTCCATCCGTGCTCTGGAAACTTCCACTCATGAATGATTCCATCCTGGCTCACCTTGTGCTCATGATAGCGATGGGCCCTGCCTGGACTCCCAAGACAGTGCTCTTTCTACTGCATTGTGCAGCTTCCTCTAAGACAGGAGACCTTCCTTCCTCAGTCAGGGTCACATTGGGTTCCTAGGACAGTGGCAGATCCTGACTGTGTGATGGCCCAGGACGTCACTCTCACTTCCCCAGATGGCCATTGGGCTGCTGTGGCACCCCTGGATGACTCTTCTCATTGTTGATCATCAGAGAAGGAAACGGTGGCAGTCTCTGTCCTGAGCCCTCCCTTTGAGAACAGCTGCGTGCTCCTGATATGGGTGCAGGGGTGACCTTTTGAGAATCAGATCCCACTTCCCAGCAGCCATTCATCCATGTCTTGGAGATGTCGCTTCTCTCTGTGATGGAACCTCAGATGGAAGCCACTCTTCATCAGACTTCACTTTGCTGGCCTTGAATCCACTGATAGCCCCGGATAGGAGCCTTCCTGGATGTGTCAGAGGAGCACTTAAACTCAGCCAACAGGGATGGAGGGGCCCGAGGCAAGGGCCCGCTGACCGGCTCTGACTGCCCCCAGCACAGCACCGTGAAGCCCAGGGATCAAGTGCTGGGCGGGGATGGGTCTTCCTCACTCACCAGTAGAGTGTCTTTCCAGGCAGTGCTCTAACCCAGGCTTTACCTTCGCCAAAACTTCCCTACCAGCTTACTTCATCAGGCTCAATAAGCAAGCCCTGGAGAGCTAGATAAGTAATCCAGGGAGCCACTTCTATTCACTCATTCATTCAACATATATTTATTAGCCCATTTTGTTTGCCAGGCACTGTTCTAGGGGCCGGGCACATAGGGATGAAAGACACCAAGTTCCCACCCTTGCAGGACTACATACAGTCCAGTACATTCATTTGCAGTTAACTGATTTCAACCAAGAAACAGAACAGCCAGAGCACTGAGCACTGGTATCTGCTGACCCATCATGGACAGGGTCAAAACAGTAGTGTGGTCCATGGATCTTAATGACCAACTGGTCCCTGAACCACCAGAAACGCTGCAGGTGCCTGCAGTGATGCACTTCAGAAAACCCTGCTTCCTATAATTATATACTAGCCTTGGAGCATGGAGACATAGCCCTTCTCCCCGCAATTGGCCTTGCCTGGTCCTAAGACCCCTCAGAACCCCACTACTCATCCTTCTCCAGAGAGCAAGCATCACCAACATAGATGGTGCAGCTTTTGATAAATTATTATTTTTTAAAGATTTTGTTTATTTATTCATGAGAGACACACACACAGAGAGAGAGAGAGGCAGAGACAGGCAGAGGGAGAAGCAGGCTCGTTGGGGGGAGCCTGACATGGGACTTGATCCCTGAACTCCAGGATCATGACCTGAGCCAAAGGTAGAGGATCAACCACTGAGCCACCCGGGTGCCCCTAGATAGTGCAGCTTATCCTTGTCCCAGATATTCCACCTGGATTCACTCTGAGGGGGAAGTAGGGGAGTGGTTTGAACCCTGTATTTTAACTATACCTCATAGGTTCTCTTTTAAGATTTAAGAGTTATATCTTTTTTAATGTATTGTTATCTAAAGATACCCATCTGTATATAATAGTAATGATGATAGCAGTTAAAATAATCACTAATAATAACTCTTATGCATTAGACACTGTTTTAAGGGCTTCAGGCTTTGCATACATAAAATAATTATAATTAAATGTAAATATAAGTGTAATTAAATGATTATAATAAATAATCTTCATTGCAGGACACCCCTGTGAGGTAGGTATAACATTATTATCTTCATTTCACAGATGAATAAACCAAGGGTTAGCAAGGTTAAGGGACAGATCCAGGAGGAAACCTTCCATCCGCCTCCAGAGCCCTGCTTTTAACTGCGGTGACGTATGTGTTACTTTGGGATGTATTTGAAACGACGCCATACTCCAGAGGAAGTTTTCCAGACTCTGCAGGAAGAAGAGAGAGACTGGCAAATCAGGAAGGGACATCATCTGGAGACTCCCATATCCCCAAACCTGCTGAGGGGTTATGAACTACAGATTCCGGGGTCCCCCTGCAGCCTGCCTGCATCAGAATCTCTGGGCAAAAGCAACAAAACTCATTGTGTCAAAGTTCCCCAAACGACTCTAATGTAGCCGATCCAGGCACTAACCTCAGGGAACCTCAGGTCTACTCCTTCCACTTTACAGGAGAGGAGGCTTGGCAGCTGGTTCGGCTCCTTACAGAATGGGGGTGACCCGGAAAGGACCTGGTGTGTGTGGAGCTATGGTGACCAAGGTGCCACTTCCTCCTGGGTGATTTTCTGGTGGGAAGGTGTCAGCCGGGTTTTCTCCGCGCTGGCAGTAAACCCTGGGACAGTTGGGCTCCTCTGTAAGTCACACAGTGAACCCAAGTTTCCAGAAAGGCTCAGACCAAACCTGGAACAGGTATGGGACAGGTGAGCTAGATTCATGCAGGATGTCGTATGAAATGACATGATCCATGCACGTTTCACACCTGAGGACTCGTACGTGAGGTCCTCAGGATTCTCTCGCGCCCACACACTGCGATGGACATTGGGTTGGAAGTCCCATGGCAGGAAATTTACCGTGACACCGATGCTGCGTTTGGGGCTCTATGTATCATTGTAGGTTTAATCCTTCGTGGGATTTTTGTCCAAGTAGTTGCTTCATTTGATCACAAGGTGGCGCTAGAGGGCTTGGCGGACAATAATTGGCATTCAGGTATTTAAAAAGAAACACTCAAAAAAGAAAAAGAAAAAGAAAAAATAATAAAATAAAAAGAAACACTCAAGAGGGGATCCCTGGGTGGCGCAGCGGTTTAGCGCCTGCCTTTGGCCCAGGGCGCGATCCTGGAGACCCGAGATCGAATCCCACGTCGGGCTCCCGGTGCATGGAGCCTGCTTCTCTCTCTCTCTCTCCCTCTCTCTGTGTGACTATCATAAATAAAAATTAAAAAAAAAAGAAACACTCAAGATTGCTCCATTCTTAACTGATCAGATCTTACATTTTATTTCCCTACTCTGCACTTTCCAATTGGTGAGGGGGACCACCACTCAATGATAAACTGTTATTTTGATATATTAACTCACTTTTTTTTTTTAACATGGTTGTGGCTATATGGTAGTATAATTGTTTAATCACTTTTATATTTGATATAATATTTTTCTATGTTACTACAAGTTCTTCAAAAACACATTTATTGCTACACATAACACAGTGATCCTATATGAAGGGCTCACTTGGAACCCAAACATTTGCTGGGTGTTTTATGTGCATTTTTATAGAATCCTCACCACAGTAGTGCCTACCCATTTAGGTGGACACTTATGACCTGTATTTTACCGGTGAGTAGAAAGATGCTTAATTGCCTTTCTCTAATCACAGTGCTATTTCCTTGGGTTTTAACCATTTACCTAGTGTGTCCATTTCATTTATTGCCAAATTTCATTATTTTAGAGCTTCAGAAAACATCTTTATGCACAAAGCTTTTTCTGGATTCAGGGAATATTGCTGAAAGTGAACTTATCACATGTAAACATTTGTAAGGCCCTTGATACATATACAGCACCAAATATGAGACAGTTTTCAGGAAAACAAACTCAGGCTGGGTATTTTATATTAAAGAATTATTGTTCATTTTTCTAGCTGTGCTTTGGTTACGTATGTAAAGAGCCTTTCCTAGGGGCACCTGGTTGGCTCAATGAGTGGAGCTTGAAACTCTTGATCTCTATGTCATGAGTTCCAGCTCTACATGAGGGATAGAGATTACTTAAATAATCTTTTAAAAATAATAATAATAAAAAGCCTTTCCTAGAGACGCATAGTGAAGTATTTACAAGTGAAATAATATTATCTAGAGTTTACTCAAAAATAATCCAGGTAAGGGAGGAGGAGTAGGGGGATCAATAAAAACAAAATTAGGCATGTGTTGATCACTGATAAAACTCTGTTACTGGGGGCAGGTGGCTCAGTGGTTTAGTGCCGCCTTCAGCCCAGGGCCTGATCCCGGAAACCCTGGATCGGGTCCCATGTCAGGCTCCCTGCGTGGAGCTTGGTTCTCCCTCTGCCAATCTCTCTCTCTCTCTCTTTCTCCCTGTGTGTCTCATGAATAAATAAATAAAATCTTAAAAAAAAAAAAAAACCTCTGTTACAATTTCAAATATGCTATTCTTTCTACTTTTATATATGTTTGTAAATTTCTATGAAAAAAGTTTAAAATATACCCATAAAAAAACTTATAATCCACAGTAGAAGTGAGACCCATAATTCTTATTCTGCCAAATTCAGTGAGAAAGGCAAGAATAATGGGGTAGCTTTCCAGAAGAGTTTTGCTCATCTCTCTCTCTGCATCAAACAAGAGTTAAGCTCTCCCTAAAACCAAAACATATCAATCACTTTTGTTTTGCTAAGACTTTTCTTATTTTTAATAGGGTCATAGAACCAGAAAGGGTCTTTGAGATCTGGTCCTAATTCTTCTAAACTACTGAGAATCCTCTTCTGAATTATAATCAATGCTCTGTGACAATTTTGTGCACCCACCTCCCAACCATTGCTTGGGGCAGGCTTTAAGTTTCTGGAACAGTCCAGTGTTCCCTTCCTAGTGGGCAAGCTCACCTATCATTTTAGATTTAAAAGGCAAAATGTTTTGTGTGTTCTGGAGAAGGGTAAGCATTGAACCTTTGGAGACTCCCCAGGAGAGGTCACAGCATCACAATGAAAGGGAGTTAGTTATACCCTTTGTCACTCTGTTCACATACCCCTTCCTGGTTTTACTCCCATCCCTGTCTCTGGGCACTTCTTCCTGTGGGCTGGCACCTTGTCTATTTGAAAGTTGCTGAGAGAGTAGATCTTAAAAAGTTCCCATCACAAGAAAAAAATAATTTTTGTAGCTATGTGTGGTGTTGCATGTTTATTAGTTTTACTGTGGTGATCATTTTCCCATAGACACATAAATTGAACCAGCATGTTGTACACTTGAAAATAATATAATGTTATATGTCAATTATATCTCCACTAAGAAAGGCAAGAAAAAAAGGAACAGAATGAGTGCTTAGTAAATATAAGATACCTTCAGCTTTTAACTATGTAATTATAAGTTTATTAATATTTTATATTTAATATTAGATATTCAGGGGGGAAAGAGTTCTTTTGGGGGGAGAGAGCTCTTAAGGGGAAAGAAAGATTGGCACATTCTTTTCCCTCATTTTTTCCCTGACTTGGCCACAGAAACAGGAATTTCTACCTATCCTTATTATATTCCATGTGATTCAGGAAATAAAATCCTTCAAGGGGAGAGAGTTCACTCTCTCAAACAAACACCACTGTTGCAGGTTTTTATTAGGCTCAGTGGATGTTGGATACAAAATAATTGGAGTCACTGCCCTCCTCCAACCACACAGAGAAAGAATTTCCATACTATTCCTCAGGCCTTGGAGACTCCATTCTATGGATTCAGAGTTTGCGCTTCTTTTTTCTCAGGAGACCACTTTGTTCCTTGATGGGACTTGTCAGCTTGAAGCTTCTGGGGCATAGAAAGAAATGATGTCTGTCACGCTACCATGGAGTGAGAAAGAAACTCTGGCTCATCCCAGCAGCATCTAACCTAAAAATATCTCAATTGCAGGAACTTTGCCTTTCTTTCCTTCTGGTAGTCAAGGCTAGAGGCAGACAGGACCCTTCCAAGCTCTAGCTGGGTGGAAACACATGTCTATAAGAGCCAAGGTGAGAAGAACTGATGGACATTTCTCCTGTTCCAACAGGCCCAGAGAGGGTCCTTCTTATGATGGGTCTGATCTTGCAGGAGGAAAGACAAACAGGATCTGATCCCTGCTCTCCTGGAGCTCACTGTCCAGGGGGTAGAGATGCCAATAATGACTTGAATTACTCTTGGTTAGCATCACAGAGGAAATACACAGCACCAGCAGGACCCAGACCACTCTGATTTACAACCTAGGGCCAAAGGAAACGGTTGCCAGGGGGATGGGGCTCAATTTCACCTTTAGAAAAGGAAGATTCTGTTAAAAATGAAGAGGCCTGAGAAGAAGGAAATAGATATTGATGAAAAAGATTGGAAAAGTTGGGATTTGATATGGATATTTGATATTGATTGATCTCCAAAAAGGGAAAAAAGGCAAGGTTTCAAGTTGTTCCCATCAGTGTAAACACTAACCAGAATTACAGCAGATACATGAATTCTATAGTCAAGCTCTTGAAAAGGTCACTGAGATATAATCACAGCTCCGTGGGAGTCTTGAGTGATGCCAACCAGGCCCCAGAATGTCATATCCTTTAGTGCTATGGCAAGCAAGTCACCTCCATGGATTGAGTCCATCGTGGGCACCTCCTCCTCTGGCACTCCACCTGCAAATGAGATCCTTGCAGATGAGGGCCTAATCTTCTTATCAGGCATTTCATTTTTTGGCATCCAACTATTCTCTGTTGCCCAAACACCATTAGAACTATGTAATGGAAATGGCGGGGCGGGGGGTAGATAGAAATAACAGCCATCCTATCACACTCTCATATCAATGAATTAAAATTTCCATTTCCAGTCCTGTATACAAGATGAAGAGAACAGGCCTGTGGGCACATTATTTGGTGGTCATAGCAGACATCCCAGGGCCTGCTCTTGCCAACACCCACTCTTACATTTCCTGGCACCAACGGACAGATTGACATCCTGCCTACCGGACAGGAAACAGATCACCAGAAATGTGTGACCTGATCTGGGTGGCCAAGATCACCATCACCATCCCAACATGGCTCAGAAGGGATGGGAGAAACCAGACTAATGGAGCAAAGTTGGGATGAGGTGAGAGGTAGCCAGTAGGTGTTTTGGAAAGGCCTGAGTAAGGGTCAAGAAAGACAGAAATGACCTGAGATTTGCCAGAGTACAGATATCAAGAATTTGACAAGAGCATTTCAGGGGAGCAGTGGAAGCAGAAGTCCCTCTGGAGCAAGTTAGAGAGGATGATAGGAGAGGAAGAGAACCTTTTTGAGAAGTTGTGCTGGAAAGGATGGCAGAGAATGGGACACGAGGCCAGTCTTCAGAAGAGAGCCGCTCCGGCATGTTTGTATGTTGGTGGGACTGAACCAGTAGAGAGGAAGAAATTGATATGCAGGAGGAAGAAGGGAGAATGACCAGAGCAACAAATTCCTAGGAAGCCAGGACTGAGGACAGGAAAGAGTATGCATGAAGATGCCAAAGGGGGACCTGGTGCTGAGAAGACGGAGGGCTTCCAGTCCCCCTGGGCCCATATGTCCAGGGATGGAGGAGAGGAGGTCAGCAGCTATGAGGGGGAAGGTGGTGTTGGGCATCTACCCATAGGGAGAGCAGTCAGCTCTGTCCCAGAGAGCAGGAGAGTGAACCCACTGGGGCAAGGCAGCCTTGCTGGCCCGGCTGGAACGCCCATGGGAGGTCTGTGGTGATGGATTTAAAGTGGAAGCATGAGTGAGGGTGAAAGCAGAGAGCCCAGGTGAGCGCTGACGGTGGCTGGGGGGAAGGAGAGAAGCAGACACACTGCAGAGTTTGGATGTGTCCAGACCAGGACTTGCTCATGGACTGGATGTGGCCAAGAGAGGGTGAAATCAAGAATAACTCCTTGTTTTTGGCTCGAGCAAGTGAGCAGGTGGGCCACGGAGACCAAGAGCTCCATTTGAGGAATTTAAATATGAGATGATATGCAGGCATCCACAGAGACCAGCAGGCAGGTGGGGAAGGCTGGAGTGTAATGGGGAGCTTTTCTCCTCCTCTCTGCCCTGTAGTGTGTGAGAACTATGCACAAGCCGGGCCTAGGTGTGTGACATCACCGTCCTGACTTGCACGAAGAGGAGGAAAGTCTCCTGCACACTAGACTGCAAGCTCCTTGCAGGCACGGCCTGCACTTTGTTCACTGATGCATCTCTAGAGCCTCACAGAGCAGTTGGTTTCAATCAATATTTTCTGTCTAGATAAGATACATAGCATCTTGGTACCCCCCACCCTCAGCCCCCAGTAACTGGGTGACTATCTTCAGAGCTTCTTGAGAGAGGCCTTGTTAATCATAATAATGACAATGACTTGGGGGATGACTTATAGTCAGGGAGGACCAAGTCCTCTTCTGAATAATCACTTAAATGGGTCACACCACGATTGCTCAGATTGACACGAGTGGCAAAGTAGCTGTGGGGGTGGGGGTGATCAGAAAATGGGAGGAAGGCAAGTGCAATTCCATCAAGGAGCTGGGTTTGCTTTGTGACCTCAGGTTAACCACTTGATTTCTCCCAGTCTTTTGGTTTTTTGGGGGGTTGGTCTTTTTATGAAAGTGATAGAGACCTACCATCCCAAATGGCCATAGGCACCACTAATAAAATTGTGACACTTTCTGTGGCAAACAAGGAAACTTGATAAACCAAAAGCTGAGTATGTGTTCTCAGAAGCAAAGACTTTGTCTCTACTCTAGGAAACTTAGCCAGGGTCCTGGGTACTGTGAAAGAGGCCAGTTGTTTTCTAGCCAACAGACAACTGTAGGACTTGGCCTTAAGGAAGGTAGATGGAAAAATGTAGGCTGTGGCTGTTCTGCTCTTAGCCCGTGCATCCCAGGGACCAGCTAGGAGTGTTTCCAGTTTCCTCTGGCTGAATTGAGCAGGTGTTCCCTGTAGGGTGGAGGCCTCTCTGATCTCTTCCTGCCAAGTGTCACTGGTCTGTGATGAAAATCCCCAGGAGAGCTTCACGAGGACCAGGTGCCTGGAATGTATGTGTGCCATGGGAAGAAAGAAGAACATGCAGGATGAGGAACAGGGATGCCATAGACACTGGAATCTTCTCACAATAGTAAAGCGACCACATGTCAGGCAGCCAGGTAAACAGCCATAAGACAATAGATAGATGGACACACGTAGAACATAAGGCATGGAATGGCCTAACCTCTGTGATTTTTAAAGGAGGCTGAATCCCAACAAAGGTCATCCATTTCTTCACCACACATTTCTCAAGAGCCAATTATGTGCCAAGTGCTGGGCCAGTGTTTTGGTTAGATATTGCTGCACAACACATCACCCTAAAACTCAGAGGCTTAAAACAACAGCTATTTTATTATTTCTCACATAGCTGTGGGTCAACTGATCTCAGCTGTGTGGTTCTTTTGCTCCATATGGTGATGGCAGAGGCTCCAGTTATTTGGGGCAAGACTCAGATAGAACCTTCAAGGTGGCTCACTCACAGAGACAGCAGTTGGCACTGACTGTGGGCTGGGAGATCGCCTGGGTCTTTCACCTGGCATGCCTCAGTTCTCCTCTGTATGGCTTCTCCACGTGGGTGGGGTTTCTCGAAGCATGGTGACTGATTTCCAAGAGCCAGGAAGTGGAAGCTGACAGTCCCCTTGATGCCCAGGCTCTGGAGGCTTCTGCTGCGTTCTATTGGTTAAAGCCAGTGTTAGTATGTATCAGTTACCTACTGCTGCATAACAAATAATTCTAAAACTTAGTCGTTTAAAATGATGATAAATATTTATCTCTCACAGCTTCTGAGGGTTAGTTAGGAAATATGGAGCAGTTTTGCTGGGCAGTTCTGACTTGGGGTATCTCATGAGATTGCAGTCAAAATGTCAACCCAAGCTGTGCTTATCTGAAGGCTTGTCTGGGACTAGAGGATCCATTCCCAAGATGGCTCACTCATAGAGTTGGCAAATTTGGGCTTGCTTCTGGCAAGAGGCCTCTGTTCTTCTGCATACGGGCCTCTCCATAACCCACATGAGTATCCTTGTGACATGGGAGCTGGTTTCCCCAGAACACATGATCCAAGAGACCAAGACGGTCCTTTGCAAGCTAGCTTTGAAGGCAGATTTCATCACCCCTGCCATATCTTTTTGTCACGCTAGACTAGCCCTGACTTGCAGTGGGAGGAGACCATGAAAGGACACAAAAGACCAGGAAGTGAGGATCACTGGGACCATTTAGAGGCTGGCTATCACAGAAGGCTAGCCCAAGATTCCAACGGGTGGAGAAATAGACTCTTCTACCTCTGGCTGGGAGGAATGACCAAGACTTTGTAACTGTCTTTACTCCACCAGAGCCAGGCCCCAGGGATTTAGCAGAGGACCAGACAGAAGAGCTTTGAGCTTGCAGAACTTACAGTTTAGATCATAGTCTAGGTCCTATCATCCAGGACCACACAGAAAACTAGTGCCAGAGAATGGATGTGGCTATTATTTTCCTTGTACAAATGGCAAGCCTGAGGCTGAGAAAAAGTCAATAATACACCCAAAGTTAAATAGTGAGTAAGTGGCAGAGCTGAGGTTAACACTCAGACCCTTCTGATAATCCAAGCCAAGCCCTCCTTTCCCTTAGCCTATACTGATGCTCAATATATTACAATGTTAAATTTTAAATAGGGAATACAACATTGTATATGTGAAAAATAACAACTATTTAAATCGAACTCTGCTTTTAAAGAGAACAGAGGGAAATACAACCAAAATGTTGACGGTTTTAATAAGTAGTAAGAAAATGAGTGAGCTTTTTTTCTTCCTTCTTCTAGGTTTTTTTTTTTTTTTTTTTTTTTTATACTCTAAATTGAGCTTCTATCTCTTTCATAATAGGAAACCCCAAACCATTTCCTGCTGTGGTGGATCGCACAGGCCCAGGAAGAGAGATGGGTGCTGGGAGGTTGGAGGAGGACCTGGGGGGTGGTGGTGCTGAGGGAGGACCCCTCCACCTGTGGAGTTTGGTTCTTCCTTCACTGTGTGGCATTCACGGTGCTTCAAGTGTCTGGGTCTTTTGAAAGTTATGAGCTGCTAATTAGCTCACCTGTGCAAACAAAGCTGACCCCTCCACTGAGGTGTGGGAGGAAGAACCTCCTCTAAAGAAGAGCTGTGCTTCCCACTCTCCAGGAGTGGGCAAGGCAAAGGAAAGTAGAAGGCTAATGTTCCTCCTTCCTGATGGGACAGATCTATAATGCCATTTTCTGGTCCAAGATCAAGGTAACTCCTTCTCAAATATGAACTTATGTACTGATAGAATATTTGATATTGATGCTTTCCTGGAAATTCCAAGATAGGTAGTTACTGTAGTTAAGACAGTCTGGTTGTTTAAAGTATTAGAAGTCCTTTTAGCTTGTTTGTTTCCTGCGACCATGCGATATCTTCTTTCACTTTTATTGCTGAGGCTTAAGCATGTCACTCTATTGTCTCCTTCCATTTT
This sequence comes from Nyctereutes procyonoides, assembly GCF_905146905.1. Classification (NCBI taxonomy): domain Eukaryota; kingdom Metazoa; phylum Chordata; class Mammalia; order Carnivora; family Canidae; genus Nyctereutes; species Nyctereutes procyonoides. The sequence goes on along the minus strand of NW_026575020.1, from coordinate 46,562,456 downwards.
CCCTAGAGTGAAAAACAACAGCCTCCATTAATTGAGCACCTATTATGTAAAGATGCTATATTAGGCATTTATGTATACAGCGAATCTTTACAATATCATAGAATGTGGGCATTTCAATTTACAGATGAGAAAATAGGGGCTCGAGGAAATTCAGTATCTTCTCCAAGGCCACATGGCTCAGAAATGACAAAGGGGGTCCAAATGGCCCCCAAAGCCATTAGCCTAACGCTGATTCCCTAAAGAGAACATTATAACAGCATTAAAAGACATTTGAAAGCTTATATCCTGATACCCCAAGATGGCAGTTTGGGGGGATTGTATAAGGCATTCTTTTTGAGATTGGAGTTTGTATCAGTAACTTCTTAACCTCACTTGAGAACTTCCAGCCACTGCTGCAGCGGCCAGTTCTGTGGTTATACTCCTACCAGCTTCCAGCAGGTGCAATCTGACAGTGTCTTGCCTCAGGCCCACAGCTGGCACCTCTCAGCCCCAACCCAGGCATGTGTCAACAGCCACTTGGTGCCTGGCCAGTGCATCCTGGAGTCAGGGCTCATCCTGTGCAGAACCTTTCACCAATGGGGGCAGAAGCCTTTGGATAAATGCTTGCTCCTTTCTCCCCCATCCCAGATGGTGGGTCCTGAGATGTTTCCATAGGGCTTCTCAGTCCCTCCAAATTAAGCAGCCCGGAATGTGGCCATCCCAATGACACATTATCAAACATCTCTGCTTTTATCCTTGCTTCAAGTCCTGAGCTCTGGGTATGCTTCCTGGCTTCATACTCCACAATAATGTATTCAATGTGAGCTTAGTCTCAAGCCCTGCCTTCTGGGGAACCCTGGCCAGTACAGATTCAAACATTTCCTTTGCCTAAGCGCTCACTCAAATACAGACTATCTTTGTCTTCTGAACTGCATAGGTGTTGAGAAGAATAGATGTGTGGAAATGGTCAAGACGAGCAATTCCACTTTAATTTTAATTCTTTTTTTACCAATCTGGTCAGGAGCTAACATTTCCTACCGACTCATGGGAAATATACCAGGGTATATAAAAATATTATATATAAATCTCCTTTTCAAGATTTAAAAATCAAAACCAAAGACAAAAAGCCCAACATTCCCCTGTGTTTAGGTGGATATATATGCTGTTAAATGGCCAGCTGAGCCCTCCCATTTCTGTTACTTAAGGGGTGATGTGGGGCAGCCTGGGTGGCCCAGCGGTTTAGCGCCGCCTTCAGCCCAGGGCCTGATCCTGGAGACCTGGGATCGAGTCCTGCGTCGGGCTCCCTGCATGGAGCCTGCTTCTCCCTCTGCCTGTGTCTCTCCCTCTCTCTCTCTGTGTGTGTCTCTCATAAATAAATAAATAAAATATATTTTTTTTAAAGTGGGGGTTGATGTGCTCTGATGGGAATGAGAGATGCAGGGCTGGGGCTACACTTCTTGGCTGTGTGGCTGACCCTCTCATCCCTGGGGTTAGGACTGTGCTTCAGGGTGATTCTGGGCAAGCTGGAGATTGAATTTCCCATGCTGCGTACAGCAGTGGGTCTAGTGGTTGGAAGGTAGCAAGGATGGTGGGTGACATCAAGGTAATAGAGAAACAAGGGAATAACTTATACTGTGCATTCATTCTCTGAGCATTAGGGGCAATGGGGAGCTGAGAGGCAAGGCATGGAGTGAGCAGGAAAAAGGAGGGAAATATTAGCTTTTATCCCTAGAAATTCCATTCTGGCTCTGTTCCACATCAATTGGAAGCCACCAGTCCCCCATTGACCCTGGGAATGACAGAGCTTTGAGACATTTATATTTGATAAACCCAGTTCTCACATGCTAACTAGAAGAGTAAACGATGGACATCACCTTGTCATTTGCTGCTCCATGATGACTGGGAGTTATTCACAGAGCATCAGCCCTGTGATGGAGGCCGTCTCTAAAGCCCTTGAAGACTTTCCTCAAGCATCCCTTCCCACAAATGCTCATGTCTTGATGATGATGTGAGTCCTGATTATTAGCAGTTTTTTTATTTTAGAAGGAAAACCAGACGGGAATATGTTCTCCCCATCCCCTGTCATTTTGGAGCATCACCCCAGTACTGGTGCAGAGTAAACAGAAAGTGCTAGAGACTGCACAGTGGCTGATCATTCCTCATATGGAACTGAAGGAGGGGAAACCAGGAGATGACCATCTTTAGAAGTTCCAATTCTGTGGCCACACCTGACCTTGTCATCACTTAGAATCACTTTTCTGTGAAAACCTTGCCTCTACCATCCTATACTGAATGAAAGCAAGACTGGCTCTTCTCATCTTTCCTGCCTATCCCCTCTTCCTTGGATTTCCTTCTATCTCTATCCAACATAGGTAGGACCCATGACCCATCACTTCAATCCCCTGTTGTCAGTATCTGAGCTGTTTTGTTTTCCTCCTGTTCCTGACCCTGTGGATTTGTGACTCTGGATTCCCCACACCTGGGTTCGGGTGCCTAGCCCTCCAAAGACCTGGGGCCACCTCAAGTGCCTGGGCCCCTGAGGGCTGCCCAGAATTCTCCCTCTCGACTTCACAGCTCCCTCTTTCATTCCTCTCAGAGGCTTTTCCAGTTTCCTCACTATTTCCTGCAAACCCCTGTTATCACCTCCCACCTACTCTCAAGAGATGACTTTGCTTCTCACTTTAGAGCTAAAAAAATAGAAGCCAGCAGGCAGGAATTTCCTCAACTTCCTGCCTTCCACCTATGAATGAAGCTGCACCCACACCCATTCTTAGCTGCATGGAACTTATTGCAGTGGAAGAGGGGACCCTCTTCCTGCTCCAGCATGGCTCCCTCTCCCTGTGGGCCTCCTGGGACCCTGTCCCATGGCTCCTCTCTTATCCAAATTCTTCATTCTCTTTCCTTAGCCCAGCTCTGGGGGGGTCCTCTGTATTTCCCCACCTATGCTGCTTTGGCTGCTGACTCAATAACCATCTAATTTCCAAATGCCAAGGTTCACTCCTCAGACCTCTTCCAACTTGAACCTTCTGAGGCTATGTTGCTATTGACCACTTCCTCTTTCTCCAATACCTTCTTCCTCAGCTTTGGTGACAACATTCTTTCTTGGGTTTTTATTGCCTTTCTGATTTCTCTTCTTAATAGCCTTAAATTGGTCACCCATAAAACATTACTGGGGTTCTCCAGGGGTTATTAGTGTCTATTCTGTGCCCCATTAGCTCCTGGGCTTATATTCACAGTAGCCTATAATGGCTATCAACTTGATGATCTTTCTCTACTAGATCTTGTCCCCAAATTCATCTTTCTTTCTTTCTTTCTTTCTTTCTTTCTTTCTTTCTTTCTGGAATTTATTTATTTATTTATTTATTTATTTATTTATTTATTTGACAGAGAGCAAGCACAGGCAGAGGGAGGGACAGAAGGAGAGGGAGAAGCAGGATCCCCACTGAGCAGAGAGCCTAGTGCAGGGCTCGATCCCAGGACCCTGGGATCTATGACCCCAGCCGAAGGCAGACGCTTAACCAACTGAACCACCCAGGCATCCTTCCACCTTTTTTTCCTACTTTTTTATAATTACCTTCATCTCCATCCCCAGTGTGTAGTATTCCATCTGGTACTTACTGAGCTCTCAGCGATTGCTCATCAATGGTACAGCTTGCGGCACAATGGATCCCTAGCCTTTGTTAGGCATACAAGTGGATCAACTTTTTTGTTTTTGTATACTTCTGTAATCATTTCTTCCTTCAAAAGTGCAATGCAATGTCAAAATATTGAATTAAAAATCTTAGAGCATTTTTGTTTGTTTAGAGTTTCAGGAGAAAAGAGGGATTATCTTATAATGTCATAATGAGGAATAATTTAAGTATGCCAAAACCTAGGTAGGCTTAAGCTGAAATCTGGGTTGTGAAAGAGATTGGGTTGATGGTTGGGAAAAAGTGCAGGGGGCAGATGCCAGAGTAATACTAACAATTTGGGCTTGAGTTTCTATGACTTCTGCCTCTACCTCTAAAAATTTTTTTTTTTTTTTTACTTTGTACATGATGTACATATAGAGCAGCTATTTGGGGCATAGAGTAAGGACTCTTGCTTGATATCTAAATTTAGCATCAGAATCCCTGATCTTTGTCACAGGCACTCTAATGAGTCACAGATGCCAAGCTCTAAAATTACTCTTTTCATTTGTAAGTTCAAAGTACATGTATATTCACATATGTATTCTTTATTTGACTGGATTTTCATACCAGCCCAAGGAAGCAGAATTTGTTATTATCCCATTTTATAGATGAGCAATCCAAGGCTTAAAGAGATATAATTATGTAACTTGTTCAAAGTCACACAGATGTAAGTTAGAGCAGTGAAACTTCAACTCCAAGGCAGTGCTTCTATGTCTTTCGTTAAAAATTAGTGATGTTTGCTTCTTTTTGCCTTTTGAAATTATCCATCCTGTTTCTGGCAGCAACAAAGGGCATTTTGGCAGACACTGGAGCAGAGCAGTTAGGAGGATCCTAGTCATTAGGGTCATGAATGCTGGCTCTTTCTTTAGCTAGTCTTGTGATCTTGGACGCATCAGCAATCCTCTCTGGGCTTTAGTTTCTGCATCCGTAAAATGGAGAAAATAGCAATCCTATCAACCAAACAGGATTATTGTAAGGTTTCATTGAATTAATATGTAAAAAGGCCTTGACATAGTAAGGTGTATAGTAGCCTCTTAATAGGCAGGAAGTGTTAATATTATGTTATTATACATTCATTTATTTTTCAAAGCACCCATATTCCTCACTTTTCAAAAAGGAGGGATCCTTCTAAGTGTTCATGCTGGATCTTATCGGACTCTAGTTTAGGTCAGGTTGATAAGGTATTAATTAATCTAAGATTTATGTAGGGCTCGAAATGGACACAGAGGGGGGCACAGCTTCCATGGACCCTGGCAGTGGTGCAGTTTCAGGACCTACCCTCCCAACCCCCCACTGAGGTGGGGGTTTTAAGATGTGGCCAAAAGTTGGGGGCTGTTTCTCCACCGATGATCGCTCTTGTTGCACATTTCCAGATACCCATGAACGGAGCCCTCTCCTGTTGAGACAAGAGTTCCTTTTCCTTTGGGAATGCCAAGAGGAGACATGGTAATACCAGGCCGTGATATCAGCAAGCGGGAGACTGAACCCTGACAAGGCTGATCCATGTGTGTGTGTGGAGCTGTCCTGGCAAACACAGTACCTAGCACATACTATAGCAAAAGATGGGTTTCCCTGTGGAGGCCATTTGCTCTTCATAGGAGGGGTCCAGGTGGATGGGGCTGACCTTGAAGGCAGTGACTTCCAGGTCAGATGTGTATCTGGGACACCTGGATGAGGAGAGGAATGTGGCTGGGAGAGTGGGCAGGGCTCAACACATCGGAAGGAAGCTCCAGAGGGGCAAGGCACCCTCCTGGGCTTATGACTGTGTCTGGGTGTGTTTGCCATTAAGATACTTCAGCATTGTCTCACCAGGCAGAGAACCAGACAGGTTTGTTGTTTCATCCCAGTCCAGTTCCCTTCAAATTCAGTTCTTAGCGTGACCCACTTAGGGCACTGCTCTGAGTTTAGTCCTCCAGCCCAGCCTGAGAGTCCCCCAGCCATATTACTGATTTTGAGGATTTAAAAAAAAAAAAAAAAAGAGTTTTGCTTTGTTTTTGGCAGTTAAATTTAAATGTCGTTACTATGATGGACTCCAAATATGCCCCTGAGCGTGTGTGGGTCTTGCACCACCTACATTAGATCCATGGGATATTTGCCCAGTCTCATTCCAGTCGTGGGAAATTAGAGACTCAGGTGGGACCTAGGGATCTTCATGCTAACATCCTCCAGGGTGAGGCTGAGAAATGTGCCTTTTGAAGTGAATTTTTGGAACTGGACGGAATAGATGACGGCTTTCTAAAAGCCAAATGTCGGTGACTATGCCCAGCGTGAGACCCCTTGCCTTCTCAGCCTCAGTTTCCCCCTCCGATCGGCGCCGGTTCTGTCTCCGCTTGTTTCCCTAGGCTGCGGGACAAGGAAATTAATAAGCGCAAAGAACTGAAGAAACAGCAGCAGCCGCCGGGCTGGGGAGAGAAGAGAAGCTCTCGCCCCTCCCATCCCTACTCTTCCAGGTAACGCCGCCGCCGCCCCTCTCCAGCCCGGTGGGCGGTGGTCCCTTTAACAGACCTGACCAATCGCACGCCCATTTCCGAGGCCGCTCCCCGGCGCGCGGGTAGGGGCTGGATTGGCCGGGCCTGGCGCGCGGCCTGCCCCGCCCCTGCCGCCGTCTGGTTGGCGGCGGGGGCCGCGGGCGCGGGGCGGGTCCGCCGGCGGGGCGGGGCGGCCGGTGCCCGGGGGCGGGCGGGCGGCAGGACAGCGGCCGGAGCCCGAGCCCGAGCCCGAGCCCGAGCCGGAGCCGCGGCGGCCGCGGAGCACGGGCGCCGGCGCAGTACAATGAAGGAGCCAGCGGAGCCGGGGTGAGCGCGACCGGGGCCGGGCAGGAGGCGGTGGAAGGAGCGCCCGCGGAGAAGGCCCGGGCCGGGGGCGGCCCGACCCCGCTGGGTCCCGGCTGCGCGGGGGGGCCGGCGGCCGTTGGTGCGGCGGGGCGCGGGGATCGGCCGCCCGGGGCCCCGCCCCGCTGTCACGGCCCGGGGTTGGCGGGGACGCGCACCTGCGACGCCGCCCCCGGGCGAACCCCTCTCTCCTCTGGGGTCGGGTGTGGCGGTTTGGGCTTGACCCCGACGGGAGGCGCCGGCCAGCCGGTCCCCGCAGCCTGCGGTGGCGCGCTCGGGGCTCCGGGCTCACCCCGGGCCCGGGAGGGCAGCCCGCACGCAAACTGAGGCAAAACAGCCTGCGATTTTATGAATGGGGCCCCGGGCTCCTGCCGCCCCCCTCGCCCACGTAGCGAGACGCTGGCAAGTGCAGAACCGCAGCTACTTTTACGGGGACCCGTCAGGGGTTGACTGCGCTTGGGTGGTTTTTCTCCAACTGCTGGGAATCGCGGGTGGCCGTGGGGTGGTTTGCGTGTCCTTAGGAGGCGGCAGCGTGCCGACCGCCGGGGGATAGGAAGGTTAACAAGTGACGTTGGGCTGAGGCCTAACGCCAGGTGCCGTGCCCGGGAGCGCGGGTGTGACGGTGGCGGCTGTGCTGCCGGCCGCTGGCGAGCGCACCGCGGAGCGCACCGCGGAGCCCGGGGCACCCGGGGGACCCGGGGACGGAACGCACAGCCTCCCCGCTTGCACCGTGCACGCCGCCACATTGCACGGCGACGCGGGAGGTGGTGCAGGGGAGTCTGCCCCTTTTTGAAAAAAAAAAAAAAAAAAAAAAAACGGCTTCTGGATAACTTAGCCCCTCAGTGGGTTGATGGTTCCTTAAACCATCGGTTGTTATGGTTACGGGGCATCAAATGTAAGGGCAAAGTCTGTTTCCACCCTCGCTCTTTCTCCAAAGCGACGAAGTACTTTGTCACTACGTTTTACAGACACGGCTCAGGGAGGACGTACTTTTTTAGAGTTGAAGGGAAAGCGTGGGCTCCCCCGAAGGCAGGGGTGGTAATGCCGTATTCCCGTGTCAAGTCCACCACGGCTGCTGCTCCGCACAAGAATCGAAAGGGACCCGCCTTCTGCATGTTTCAGTGATTCTCATCAAAGGATTTAAAGGAGTCCTTTGAGGAGCCAGATGTAAGCTGGAAGGAAGACAGTGAGTGACTTTTTTTAATGGAAACCAATGAGGAAAAACGGGAGGAGCGAATGATCCTTGAACTCCAGGTTAGGGGGTATTTGAGGAGTCTGGGTGTGTGGGTTTAAAGCGATGTGACACCGTGAAGCTTATCTCATAGGAGGTACTGGAAGAGTAAAACAGCCTTTCCATGGGGATCCCTGGGTGGCTTAGTGGTTTAGGACCTGCCTTCAGCCCAAGGTGTGACCCTGGAGTCCCCCCCCCCATCAAGTCCCACACCAGGCTCCCTGCATGGAGCCTGCTTCTCCCTCTGCCTGTGTCTCTGCGCCAGCCCCGCCCCCCCATGTGTCTCTCATTAATAAATAAATAAAATCTTTAAAAAAAAAAAAAAAACCAAACCAGCCTTTCCTATTAACTCATGGTCAACTCTTAATCTATTTTGGTATTTTAGATTCTTCCAAGAATTGGTAGTAGGTCTCAACTTATGGAAAACCAGTAAGCCTCCTAAGGTGATGGGTATAGAGTGGGTTTTTTGCCATACACTTTCTGTCTTTCACACGGGCCTCTCCAGAAATGTTGTTAGTGAAGGCCTCAAGTCAGTGTGTGGAGGGCTCTGGGGGAACTCAGCTTGGCCTGTACATTTATCTCCAGGAAGAGGTGCTGTGCCTGAGAGGAAGGAGATTAACAATCCAATTCAAGTCAGAGGTGGAGGTAATGGAGACAACTGACAAGTAGCCCAGGGGCTGGGACAGAGGGAGGGAAGGGAAGGGAAGTGCAGGAGTTTCCTTTGGCTAAGTTAGTTATCTGGAGCTTGGAGGTTTGAAGAGAATAGGATGTCCTCCTGTGGGAGGGTTGGAGATAATCACATATACCAAACGTTTTGTTTGTCAGAGATTATGTTTTTAGAATACTTCTGGAAAAGCAGCAAGAGAGGTTAGGCTTTCAGGTAGAATAAATGTACAGGATGTTTGGGAGTCTTCATCAAAAAGTAATTGCATATAGCGGAAAAATATTCATTCAACTAATTTTTCTTGAGTTGGTAGTGTGCCAGAAACTGCAAGGCACTATGGGTTACGGTGGAAAAAACCAAAACAGATAGAGGGTTTGTTTTCTACCTGCCATAGGGTTTGCCTTCCTTCCAAGTCAAAAGCTCTCTTTTGAGGATGTTCTGAAGTCCTTGAGGAAAGAAAGGAGAGAAATGCACAAAATATTGCTTAATGTAAGAGCAAAACAGAACAATGGGAAATTCTTCCCACTGTAGTTTACTGTTGGTGTCAAACTGAAACTTCAAAGAGTGGTTTTCTGTGTCAGGTTTGGTATAAAACTATCTGCATCTTCATATCTATTGACCAATAACTTTTCATGATGTCAGTTCCTGTTCTTTCTTTTTTTTTTTTTAAGATTTTATTTATCTATTCATGATAGAGAGAGAGAGAGGCAGAGACATAGGCAGAGGGAGAAGCAGGCTCCATGCAGGGAGCCCAACGTGGGACTTGATTCCGGGTCTCCAGGATCATGCCGTGGGCAGGTGCTAGACCGCTGAGCCACCCAGAGATCCCCTTTTCCCTTTCTTCTATCAATTTATTTATTCAAAAATTTAGAACTTCATTGAACAAATACCGTCCCTGGCCTCTAGGTGCTTCCATTTCATTTTCTTTGCCTGAGTAACCCTCAGCATCTTCTTTATTCTCTCTGATCTTTATTCTCTCCTGAGGGTCCTCTTGGGTGTTACTGAGGTCACAGGGAACATGTGTTCTTTCATTCTGTCCCAAAGCAGAAAGCAGGGAGTATAGAAAAGAGCATCTGTTGAATTTCAACTCTGCTATACACCACTTTCCTTTCTCTCTCTCCTTGGAGATATCTATATCAATATAGGTAAAGTTATAAATATAGATAGAGATATCTTCTTCAGTCCTTGAGCAGCCCTCTAAGGGAGATCGATGGTGGTAGCCTCATTTTATGGAAGAGGGAACTGAAGCTCAGAGCAGTTCAGTAACTTGTCTAGAGTGATAAGTTGGTTAGGTGGTGGTGAAAGAATTTCAATCCAGGACTTTCTGATTCCAAAACGTGCTTTTTCCATTGTACTGCATTGCTCTCTCAGAAGAGGAATGGCATGCTAGCACAGTGCCTTCTTTGGACATATGAAAGGTCTGGTTCAGAGTTGTTCAGGGAATTGCCACAGGGAATTGCTTATGGTGAATCAAGAATTTGCACCCTGTGTCTCTGCTTGGTACCTTTATGGGTCATTCATGAGGCTGCCAGGAAATCTGAGTTTACTGCTGTGAAAAGGTGACCCAACTTACCAGGGCATATCCCAATGCTTCTGTTGAGCAGCTCTGTGATTATTTTTTCTCTCTGTACCTCAGTTTCTTTATCTGTAAAATGGGACAGTATTCACATTCCAGCAATGCTAAGACAAGTACAGTTTGTCTCATATTAACATATCTAAAGAAAATTATCTTAAAATCTGTGGGTTCTCACAGTTGTAGTTGGCAGAGGTGTCTTTTTTTTTTTGTACATTCAATGATGGTACGTCTTATAGTAGTGGGGTCCTACGTTAGATGAACTATAGTAGTACATTCTTTATTTTATTTTTTAAGAATATTTTATTTATTTGAGAGAGAGAGAGAGCATGAGCAGGGTGGGGGCAGAGGGAGCGGGGCAGAGGGAGAGAGAGAAGCAGACTCCCTGCTGAGCAGGGAGCCAAACTCAGGACTCCCTCCCAGGACCCTGGGATCATGACCTGAGCTAAAGGCAGATGCGTAACTGACTGAGCCACCCAGGCACTCCATAGTATATTCTTTATAGGTAGTCGTGGTGCCTGGCACATAGTGAGCACCCAATATCAGTTGACGGTTCTGAATGACAGGGCTAGGGTTAACTGGTAGGTGGCTCTGGGGTATATCTGGAGAACATCTCATAAGATTTTCCACTTGGAACCTAGGCAGTAATGCATGATCTGTGGGCTGGAGGGACATTTTCCAGTTCGCCTGGAACTCTTGTCCTTTGGCTGACTCTTGTCCCCATGAGAAGCATTAACTTCAGGAGCTAATGAGCCATGGACAGACAGCTCCCTTTGTCCTGCCTGTTCATTAAGGTCTTTGTCAACTTTAAATCCCATGTTAAAAATAAATATCATTATAAGAAGCTTGGAAGCCTACACTGATGCGAATAGTCTTACATGTGAATTTTAAAGCACCTCAAGGTTATATACAAGATTCTGTGTTTCCCCTTTCAAAACTCTCTATAATGTTTAATTGCTTTGGGTGAAATGTCATAAGATGCCATTAATCCGAAGGAACCTAGGAGGTCATGAAAGTACAGACATGTTCGACTAGCACTGGATGAGGTAGCGAGAACTCTAGAGTGGGCATCAGAAGGCCTGGTCCCAGTTCTGGAGGGTTTATCTTGTTATTGTGTGTGTTCTTGGGCTCTGGACCCCAGGGTGTTTCTGGACCTCGAGGGTTTTCCAAAATGAGGACTTGATTTCTCAGTCTCCTGACTCCCTCCAACACGGTATCAGAGATTATGTGAGTTTATGAACTAAGGATCTGGGAAATTAAATGGTTGAAAGAAGTTCTTCATTCAGGACTCCCAAAGTCTCACTTGGGTGTTTGTGATCAGGCTTTGTAAAGCAGAAAATGATAGTTAGGTGATAACAATATGAGTATCACTTGTGGAGAATTGTTATGTGCTGACGGACACTGTCTCCTTTGCAACTTCACATGGTCTTGTGAGTAGGAGAGACCACTGTCAATCTTACTTTAAGATGAAAACTGAAGTTCGGAGAAGTAAGTACCTTGGCTGAAGTCACATAGCAAAGATGAAGAGGGCTTCTGTTACTCTCCAGTACAAGCTCTTTGGTTGTTTCAGGTGGACCCTGCCTCATCTTGGAATCCTCTCAAGCCAAGTGCTCTGGAAGTTTTCCAGCAGGATTGCCCCTGCCTTGAGGTCATATATTCCTAGTCTTTTATCAGGTACTGACAACTGTTTAAATTTGAGTTCTTGTTCAGGACATCTGCTGTGTATTGGGAGAACTCTGTTCAACCTAAAGAATAGCCCCTATGGGCGCTGCAGGCAACCTAAGTCCTTGAAAGGCAAGGTTTTTCTTTGGTGAACAGAAGCCACAAGCTGGGTCACTGTGAACATAAGCAGGACTGTTGAGAACAGAATCCAGTCCTTTAGTGTGGAAGCTGATAGGATGGGAAACGTGGGTGGTCTTTGAAACAATCAGGTAACCTTTCCCTTTTGGGTTTGCCTGGAATGTTGGTTCTAAGGGCTTTTCCCTAGGAAGGTTATAGGAACTAACAAATTGAGTGCCTCCCTGGTTTATCCTAATAGTTGAGAATGGCACAGGGCAAGAGGAGCCCTCTTCAGTGGTAAGCTTATTGGGGATTTGAGATTTAAACCCACCCCTTGGATCCCTCCTGCAGTCACCTTTCAGAGTCACAATATGCATTTTTTTAGTTTCATTTCTTTGTTGTTTCTTTCTTACAACTGACATAAGCTGGCCTGTTTTCTTACTTAATTTTAAATCCTTTTTTACATCTAATGTTGTCTTTTAAGCAGTGTTCCTAAAGATGGTTATATTTATCATTCAGGGCTTGAAATAGAGAATTTAAAAATCTCTCCATTGAAAGGACTGCCTGAACAATGATTATTAGTCATTCAATAAATATTTGAGCATCTACTGGAGCCAACCGTTGTGCCTGTCGTTGGAAATCTGTTGGGGAGCAAAATAGATGTGGTCCCTGCTGGCACATAGCACATTATCTAGTCCAGACAATAAACAAGTCAAGAGATGTATGCATTGTGTGTATATATTACATTGTGATAAGTGTGAAGGCTTCTTCCTCTGAAAGGGAAGAACAAGGCACTGAGAAGGAAGAAGGAGAGGGAGCCAGCCACTGGGAGTGTCCAGAAAAGCATTTCTAGAGGGAGCAGCATGTAGAAAGTGTGACATGTGAAGGAAATGGGGGGAAGGGGAGACACAGGGAGAACCATGCAAGGCTGACCTTAGGAGCCTGGCAGTACTTCAGGGCACATGGGGGCTTTCTTAGGCTCCTGGTGCCTCAATTTCCCACTTTTGAGTGGGAAATGAGCTGACATCTGGGAAGTCTTGAGAGCAGTGCCAGGCATGTACAGGAAAGGCTGGGGGTAAAGGTTTGCTGATTTCTCACGCAGTGGGGAACTTAATGTGGAATGGATGGGCCTCTGTTCTTGGTCAGCATTTTCTGTCCTTCCATGTGTAAAGTAACCATGGGGGTGAAGAGGAGATGAAGACGGCTAATATGCACAGCTACTGGATGCATTCTAGGGTAGCTTGGTGTCGGACAGTCTGTGATGCGCTAACCATGGAGCACCTGTGCCTGGGGAACACTCAGCTTCATTTGCTGTGGGGGCCATGCTCAACCGGAAGCCTTGTTTCTCACCTCCTCCTGCAGTTGTCTGCTTTGGTGTTTCATATGGGAGGTAGATTTTTAGCCTTTCTTTTTCCTTCTTTCCTTCCTTCTTTCCTTCCTTCCTCTTTCTTTCTTCCTTTCTTTCTTTTGACAATTAGTCTTTTTTTTTTTTTTTTAAAGGCTTATTTATTTGAGAGAGAGAGCATGAGTGCATGAGCAGGGTAAGGGACAGAGTGAGAAGCAGACTTCCCACTGAGCAGGGAGCCTAATGCATGTCAAGTTTGGGTCAAGGGCATGGAAAATCCTTCTTTCATAGGATGAATCTGAATCCCCTGGACAGCTCCAAGGATGGATTCCCATGGACTCTTTTCCCCCTTACCCTCTTTCTGGATTAATCTACTCTAAAAACTGTTAGATTCCTTCAGTGAACCCAAACTGTAAAGAGCATTTCTCAATTTTCCCCTTGTTTTCTACCATGCTTGCATTCATTCATTCATCACCCAGCATTTAAAGAGCTTGCACAATGGGTCAGATAGTGTGCTAGGTACTGAGTATATAGTGGTGAGCAAAATTGACAAGGTCCTTGTCCTCCTGGAGGAAGGAGAAAAGCAAATATGTCGTAAGAAGTAGTGAGAAGTGCTACAAAGGATGAGAGCAAACCGAGTAAGATGAGAGATGGAGCTGTTTCCTGATGAAGGAGCAGGTGGTTCAGTTTCTGAAAGGCCTAGCTCCCTTCCTCCTGGGAACAGAAAGGTGCCTGGAATATCATAAACCAGGAGGAGAGGCACAGGCCCAGCTGAGGGAGAAGGCAGGAAAGGCTAGATCATACAGCACTTTGCAGAACATGGGTCTTATTCCATGAGCAGCAAGAAGCTCTCATAATGTTTTGAGCAAGGATGTGGCATGCTCCTATTAGGATTTTTTTAAATTTTAAATTATTTTAAACAAGATTTTATTTATTTGAGAGGGGGAGAGAGCGAGAGCAGGGGAAGGGAGAAGCAGACTCCCTGCTGACAGGGGAGCTGGACTCGGGACTCAATCCCAGGATGGAGAGATTGTGACCTGAGCCACCCAGGTGCCCCTAATTTTTAAAGTGTTTTTAAAAGTAAGCTCTGCACCCAATATGGGGCTTGAATGCAAGACCCTGAGATCAAGGGTCGTATGCTCTGCTGACTGAGCCAGCCAGGTGCCCCCATATTAGGAGTTTTTAAAACCACCCCCACGACAGTGGGGTGAATAGATGGAAGTCCTGTGGAGAGAGCCATGAGGGGGCTGCTGCTGTCTTCCAAGCAAAAAGGTGGTCTTTTGGGTCAGAGTGGTGGCAGCAAAATTGGAGAGAAAGAGACCATTCAGGAGAGGTTTAAAAAATAAAATCACAGCACTTGTAAAGGACTAGGTAAGGGCCAGCTTGCATTTCCAGTGAAAAGAAATATAAATTACTTCTGGCAGAAAACATTGGCTGTGCATACTCTGCAACTCACTGGTATTACACTTCCCTTGGCACCTATTTTTCAGAATTTCTAGATAAATTTAAAGCTGTTCTCCATATTTGCTCTTAAATCTATTCTTGAAAACCGTCATCCACTTTTGAAACCTATTCATCAAGCATCTACTATGTGCTGGGAATAAATAGGTGACCAAGGAAGCTCAGGCCCTCAGCCTGTCTCTGCATCCTCCAGGCTAGGGGTTGCCCTACGTCCTGCAACCTTCATATGGGCCATGTTGCAAGGGCAGCCCTCTTGTCTGGATGGGCTTCCTATCCAAGCTTCAGGAGGCATCATTCTTGCTGAGTATGTCATCAGTATGTCATCGGTATCACGGGGCTCCAAATTGAGGCTTCAAGGTTCGCGTCTTCCATACACAGCCCACAGTCAGGGATGTAGTAGTCTTCCTCTCTATCTAGAAGGTAGAGACTATGCCCTGTTTATATTTGTGTCCTCTCCCTCTCATACTCCCTGACCACCCCCCCCCACCCCCAAACCAGAGTGTTCTGCCCTTGGAGGTATTCAGCAGGTGTTTGTTAATGGCCCCTAATGGTACTACTCAAAAATAACGCTAAATGGGCCCTAAAAAGGGCTCTGGGCAGCAGTAGGAGGGGAAGAATCTTCCTGATGCTGGGAGACTCCCAGTTGGAGAGAACAGAGAACGGAAGCAGCTATGTTTACACCTGACCCTGCAGGTGAGCAGATTTGCCCTCTCCTTGAGGCCAGCTTCCAATAAGGGGAAAAATCCACCTCCTCAGATCACCTGTTACGTGGGAGGAAATCATAGGAGACACCTGGATCTTCACCGGGACTTTGAAGTTCTAAACAGGAAATGGTCTTGAGGCAGAGATAGCGGTTAAATTTCTTCTACAACTTTGGTGGTTGTGATTCTGAGAGAGAAAACTGATGTGTGGGATGTCATTAGCTGGTTTCCTAGGTAACTCTTTTTTTCTTTTGTTTTGTTCTGGAAGAATGGATTGGGTCGCTAGACCAGAGACAGGGTATTTATTGAAGACAAGAGTGCTGTGTTTTCCAGGAGCCTTGCATGTCTGGTTGGGAAGGCTTTCAGCTGAATATTAAGGGGATAGAAGAGAAAAGTATAAAAAAAAAGATAAAGTATACAGGAAATTTGCAGAACCAGATAACACAGAGACCTGTGTGACTCAGCAGCAGTGTGGTGCCCAGAAACTCTCAAGTGGACATAGCACCAAAGCTGCTTGAGAACAGCGTGGAGGGAAGGGGTCAGGTATCTATCTGTAAACTCATGCCTGAGGGTGAGCGCCTAGTGCCTCCAGGCTCTGGAAACCTTAACAGCACAGCCAGGTAAATATGATCTGCTGTAGGCCTGATTGGAATAGAGCAAAGTAGTATGGGCACACCTGGCCCCAAAGAAAGTCCCAGGAGAGACTCCCTTTTTGTGCCTTGACCACAGAGGGCTGGTGGCAAGCATTCCAGTTATGACAGAAAGAGCTGGTATGTAATTGTAGGCTGGCCTGCCACACCAAGTTGGCAATGATTTTGTTCCATAGATCTTAAAAGAGGCCTTCGACAAATGTAGTAGATCATGAAAATGTTTGTAGGTGAATTTTATTAGAAGTGGACGATGCAGTAAATTTTAATACTATTTTGCTGGTATTTATTTTTACCTCTGAGAGCAAGTAGAGGGAAGTGTGTGTGTGTGTGTGTGTGTGTGTGTGTGTGTGTGTGTGTGTGTTGGGGCGGGGTGCTGTTTGGACCTAATGATGACAAATAAGGAAAAACCAGTTGACAGTGTGGGTAGGGTAAAGCCATCCAGAGGGCAAGGGAGCCTGTGACCACAGCCCAGAAATAAGCGCAGAGCTCAGGTTTAGGCAGGCTGGCTCCACAGCCCCTGCCTTTGGAGCATCTCCTACCTTATACTATTGTTTCCTTTGATACTAACTGCTCCTCACATAAGCTGAACAGGAGCCATCTTCATGTCCTCAAATCCAGATCCTTTTGGAAAAGACCTTTTGAGTATCAGGCCATAGCAGTGACTGATTTGGTTTGGCTCCTCCTCGGTCTCCCATCTGCCTCATCACCCTAAGAGTTAAGAGTAGAAATTGCAGTACCTGTCCTAGAAGTCTGAAGGGAGTTATCCTCAGGGAGAGTTGAGCTGCTTGCCCTGGCTAAGTTCAGAGGCAAGATCGAAGTGGAAAATAAGTCAGAATAGTAGAAAACCCATGGGAAAGGAGTTGCCTTTGTTTTAATTTCCCAGGGTAGGCTAATGTCTGTGGGGATGTGATGAGTGGTATTCGATCCTGATGGGGTAGGTTAATAGTAAAGCAAGAACATTGATTTTTTTAAGGCTTAAAACTCCCAACAGAAATGACTATTGATCATACTCTGAGCCAGAGACTAAACTCATTTGGTCAGCCTAGCTTTTGTCTTTTAAGGCTTGACTGCGATCGAGAGGGGTGTTGGCAGAGGCGTAACAGCCTGAAGCAAATTTTATTTCATGAGGTCTGATTTGTGGTTCAAAAATCTTACAAAAAGAAAAAACATATCTTGAGTTTCTGAATTAAGTGAGAGTTGCTTTGGCAGCATATGTAAGCAAGAATTTTCTGGGGCGGGTGGTCAAGAGGTCCTTCCAACTATATGAATGGTATAATGCCAGAGTGTTAATCTCAAAAAATAAAATGTTAGACATGTTTTTCAAAAAGAAAAAAATATATATGACCCACAGCTTAGAAGTAGTCTTCCAGGGATTACAGATGTAGCTACTTCTAAATCCTAACTGTACTACGGCCTAAGAATTTTAGCCATTTTGTGTTATCTGGCAGAGATGACCCATTAGCTGCGATTTCCTCTTCCAGAAATACCCTCCTGTTTATCCTGGGCTCCTCACACAGCGCTATAAACAGGGTACGGTGGCCTCTCGCCCGGCACAGCAGAGTGAGAGAGCGCTGTTGGTTGGTAAATGTTCAGTGAGATGGGTACTTTATAGCAAGCTAAGGAAAAAAGTGTGATTTTTTTTTTTTTGCCATAGTTTTCTATTTGAGGAATTCATATGGGTGCCCAAATTGGTGTTTAAAGGGGAAATGAGAGGTTTTTGCCACCTTTAAGCAGGGTCGTTACCTGGTTCAGCTCTGTCAGTTCATGTGTCTGCTCGTTGTTGTAGGGTGCATATCCACATCTCTCATTGGGGTGATGCTATTGCGTAGGAAGGGAGTGACCCTGCCAGACAAGCAGGAAGCCCTGAAACGAGCTTTGGAACTGCATGTCTAACCAGCCTAATGATTTCAAGCCAGAATCTTTGGGGCTTGAGAAAGGAGTCCTCAAATGGGTTATCCCCACATGGAGTTAATATGGGCTGGTTATCCAGTGATCCCTTGAGCATTCAGCAGATGACACTGCTCCCAAGACAGTGGCTGTGCTTGGAGACTGTCATGGGGGCAGGTCCAGACTCTCGCTTGCAGTTAAAGTCAGTCTTCTGTAACTCTCTTAAGAGTCTCTTGAAAGTCTTCGTTCACTTTGTCATTCTTTTTAAGGAAGGTCTTGAAGAATCTTAAAGCAAGTATTTGCGTAGCATTAAACACGATAAATTCTTAATTAAAGAATGGCTAATTAGATTTTTTTCTTCCTGATTAATAGCTAGCTTATACGTTAGTCTGCCAGTTTTTCTTTTTTAACTTCAGGAAGCATTTAAGTATGTTTTGGAATATTTGCTTTTCAATTTTTTGGTTGGTTGTAGAGTGTCTAGAAAGGAGCCATCTATTTTCCCTTGAGGTTTTGGCTCTGTGAAGCTTTGGGAGACATTGTTCTCTTGGGGCAGGACTTCACCTTGCTCTCTCTCTTCTCTCCTGCCCAGACTTCTAAGAGACCACACACCCACTATCCAAAGGGTATACATCAAAACTCTCTACCTCTTCCTCAGAACAGTGTAATGAGTTCTTTAAATCAGGGTTTTTAACCTTGGGAAGGGGAAGGGGAAGGGAACAGTCTTGTATCTTCTTGCAAATTGAAGGTGAAATCTTGCGGGTATTTGTGTATCTGTGTTTGGTGGTGGGTGTCTTACTTAGGTTCATCAGGCTTTCAAGCAGCTGTTGAAGGAGAAAAGGAAGAACTCCAGCTCTGAAGTTTCTGTACCTCTCAGCTAGTAAGCTCTAAAGCCAGCATTTTAGAACAGAGGGACATATTAACAGTAGGGAAGAACCTAGAGTACAGACTGCAGGTTCCTGACTGGTAGCTCCATGCACACAAGCCTGGCTTCTACCATCATACCTGGCTACCCCTGGGTCCCTGAGATCCTCTTTCCTCCCTGCTGGGCCCTCTCCTCTCTTCAAATCCTTGAGGTATCCTTTATTGAGAGAGCACTGGATAAACTTGTCCTACAAGCCAGGTACCACGTGCCAGGATATTTTGTCTTTGGTTTCTTTAGTAATTTTATTTTGACCAAAGCCCTAGCTGCTCCTTAACTTCTCATAAGCCTTTCCTCTCATTTTTCTTGTGCTTCTTCCTTGTATCACCTTCTCTTACTCCCATTCTATCTCCCCCCTCCCTTTTTTCCCCTTAATGTATTCTGAGTTAGTCTGTTCCCTGTCATTGGCTTTTCTTTTTAGGTCTGGTAATTTTTGTCTGCAGCCAGAGAGGGGGCCCAGAGTTAGATTACGGAGAGGCTGGTCCTCCCAGCTCTGTGGTTCTGGACAGTGGATCCTGCCCCTCCCTGGGATGCCTTGGGGTCTCGGCTCCCCCTCTTCCATCCCAGAGGTCCAGCCATCTGCTCTGGTGGCCTCCACCTGGCCAGGAACACACACACAATTGCTGTCACAGGCTCTGGCCTTTCCTTGTGGACCTCATATGTATCCTCTGATTGGTGAGCTCTGTTCATAAAAGTATGATTCCCATTTTATATGCTTTATTTCAGTGTTGCCAGAGGCAGAAAAGACAAAAGCTACTGCTTTCAGAAAGACTGTTCTTGCAGGGGCAGGCCACTATAGAAGAGAGCGTTGGTGACAAATGTGCAAACAGCAGAAATTTAAATTACAGAAGATGATCATTTTCTGCCTTGGGTAGTTTAAGCTTCTTTCCCTCTCTGAATATCTCCCCCAGTGCTCTGGGGGAGTGGGGGGCAATGGTCTGGCCCTGAATGGATTTGGGAGGAAAGTCTCCTTCTCTTGCTGCTTTTGAGGATTCATTAGCCCCTTGGCAGCACTCACCTTCACATGGAGGCAGGCATGTGATCCAGGAAGCTCTGCTTAGGAAACCAGATCTCTTAATTGATAGAGCCATCTCATGAGCTAGTGATGCAAGCTGTTGGTAATTACAAAAAACCTACCATGAAATTCATCTAAAATTAATGAAGAGTCAGCACTGTGGATTTTAAATACAGAGGAAGTTATGGCACCAGCTCTCAGTTATCTGAGTAGATTACTTCTTGCTGGTCTATTTAAGCCTTTAGCTGGCTTCCCTTTGCACCCCATTATGCCCGTGGGCTCCCTTCCCACTCCGCTCTGCTTGGTTCACATTCCTCCCACATGGACCCATTTTAACGGGAAGCTAGCAAAAAATGCCGTGTATTCCCAAGTCACTTGTTTGGCATTATCCATTCCACTTTTCTCTTCTGTGAACACAGAGAAGCAAAAGGTCCGATGTATTTAAAAGAAAACAAAAATGTATGGAGAATGGACACTTGTGAGTGAAAACCAGCTAGATGAATAGAACATGTCTGCTTTTCCTGACATTGATTTTTTTCTTTTTTTAGAGGAGCATTGTTCAATGTTTCATTTTGTGTGTATGTCAACATTTGAAGGTCTCTACATCAGTGCGTACATAGACTGAGATAAATGGCTGAGGTATTTTGCGGCTAAAATTTTTATTGCTTTGGTGATATACTTTATAGGTATATCATCCCTTGGTGTAATAGAAAGGATCTCTGGTCTGTATGTGCTTCTGTTTGACTTGAAAAACAACTAACTGTTCCATTTAAACAGATTTCAGTTAGGACAATGGTTTTGAGACATCTCAATCGTACTGTTTTTAGACTCTTAAGACAGAATTGTCAAATTATAACAAATAGTGTTAGAAATTATTTTGCAATTGCCTCAGCAGATTGTAATTTCTCCTTCTGTACATCTAGTTCTGGAAATAATAGTGTAAAGATACTTTTTTACAAAACTGATTATTTTCCAAATACAGTGGTACTTTTTGGTTTAGGAGAAATGATAAAGATTGTGGTCCAGGAGACAGAACAGGTTTTTGTTTTTTTTTTTTTTTTTTTTTTTTTTTGCTTCTCTTTTATTATATCCTTGGCCACATTTTTGAAGAGAGACCAAGAATTGTCGTATGTGTGAAAGCATATTGGTAACTGGGTAGAGTTGAAATGAAGGTGAGATTTTCAGAGTAACAAGGTCACTTTCTTATAGAAACAAAGGATGTGCGATCACAGCAGGTTTAGCAGCTGGGGTTGGTGGAAGTGGAGAGTATGTAATCTGAAGAATATTTAAATTGGTATGATATTTAAATTTCCAAGGTAGGAAAAACTCCTAGAGAACAATGGTTTGTTAAAACCAAAGTAGGAGGGGATCCCTGGGTGGCGCAGTGGTTTGGCGCCTGCCTTTGGCCCAGGGCGCGATCCTGGAGACCTGGGATCGAATCCCACGTCGGGCTCCCGGTGCATGGAGCCTGCTTCTCCCTCTGCCTGTGTCTCTGCCTCTCTCTCTCTGTATGACTATCATAAAAAAAAAAAAAAAAAATTAAAAAAAAAAAACCAAAGTAGGAAATAAATTTTTAAAAACAGGAGGGGGTAAGTGCATATATGCATCTTATAGGATGTTGAAAAAAAATTTAGGTACCTAGGACCTAAATTTGAGGGATTTTGAGGGAGCCAGAGGACAGCAGGAACAGTGCCTTAAGGATTACATTTGATGTAGAAGCACTCAGTCAAAGAAAAAAACTTGCCTAGGAGGAAAGTTTCTGTAGAGATGTGCCCTGTATTTTGAGTGATGTATGAAGCACTGCAGACTCAACATTAATTTTGATCTTTCTTACGAAGCTGGATAAAATAATGTGTTTCTGAGGAAAAAATAGTAGTTATCATGAAGTGTCAAAGCCCTGCAGTGGAAAAGGCCAACACTCGAGAGTCCAAAACAAATTCAGGAATCAACATCCTAAGTGCAGACCTCTTGTTCCCTTACCATCTTGACTTACCTTATCGTGTGGTCCAGTGGGTTCTTTTTGGGCACTCCAGAAATGCAAGGGATCCATACCCATAAAACAAGTGTTGCAGCTAGTACTTTGGCTTCTTAATATTTTTCCTGAGAAAAAGTGTTTGATCTGCAACAGTTCCCAACTGGGTAGAAACCTTGCTTAACAGATGTGGCTCTTAGAAAATTTGGGTTCCGAAAATAATGGATAATTCTGCCACCCCTTGAAAGAGTGTGTGTGAGTGTTTTTTTTTTTTTAAAGATTTTATTCCTTTATTCATGAGAGACACACACACACACAGAGAGAGAGAGAGAGAGAGAGAGAGAGAGAGAGAGAGAGAGAGAGAGAGAGACAGGGACACAGGCAGAGGGAGAAGCAGGCTCCATGCAGGGAGCCCGAGGTGGGACTCGATCCCTGGTCTCCAGGATCACGCCCTGGGCTGAAGGTGGCGCTAAACCGCTGAGCCACCCAGGGATCCCCAAGAGTGGTGTTTTAACTTTTGGAATATACAGCCCTGTGAACCTCTGAACACTATGTACCGTCTCCCTAGGAAACCACACATGTACACACAGGTCAAATTTTGCACGTAGGATTTTAAGAACACAGATGTAAAATAATAAGATGCAAGGTTCATTGAAGAGCGTTCGGAAGGAGTTTGCTGCTGGTACAGATGCCATTTTTCGTTGGGAGTGTAGAGGCACTCGCTTGGGAGTGTACTTTGTGGGTTGTTGGACAGTAAGATTTCGCAGGGCTGGAACATGCAGCCAGGACTATTTTGAGAGAGTTGTACAATCTGAGTAGTACTTCCAGAAGGTGCAACTAACTCCTCGCTCCCCTCAAGAGCTGGGCCCAGTGTTTGCTGTCAGAGGCTTTTTGGAGAAAGTCTTTGTAAGTGCCATCATTTATTATATGTATATGACAAAGCAATAGCAACTCTGCATTTATTTACCTCGTTACTCATATGGTTTTCCCCTTAGAGTAAAAAGACTGATACGGCCTTTGACCAAGTGGGTTTTAAGAGCCTAAAATAATTTGTTAGATAAATTGCTTGTTATATAAGTTATAAAGGAGGCATAGCATGTTTTCCTATGCACATGATTTCAGAATTCTCCCATTTGAGAATATATATTTTTAAGAAAGTACCTCATAAAAACTGCATGTATTGGATTTGTGTCTTGCTTTCAGAGCCTCTGCTCCACTTTCCAGTGGGCCTGGTGTGTGAGACAAGCTGGGAGTGGGGTGGCTCTGGTCCAAAGGCAGGCCCAGGAACCATAGATGTGTAGACTTTGGAGTCCTGTTGGTGGCAACAGCTCTGTGATTTCCACTTCTGAACCCCTGGTAGATAGTGACTTGCAGAGGAGCTTTTATTTAAGCATCAGGATCTGTAGGGCACTTGGGTGGCTTAGTCGGTTAAGCATCTGACTTTGACTCAGGGCATGATCTTGGAGTCCTAGGATTGAGCCCTAATGTCGGGTTCCCATTCAGTGGGGAGTCTGCTTGTCGCTTTCCCTCCCCTCTGCCTCTCCCACTTCTGTGTGCACAAGCATGCACTCTCTCATATAAGTAAATAAATAATCTTTTTTAAAAGAAAAAAAAAAGATCTAAGAAGTCACCACTACCCAGCAGCATTCCCCACTTATCATGAAGGATCCTTTTCTTTTCTTTTTTCTTTTTTTTTTAAGAATTTATTTATTTATGCATAAGAGAGAGAGGCAGAGACCCATGCAGAGGGAAAAGCAGGCTCCATGCAGGAAACCTGACACGAGACTTGATCCCAGGACCCCAGGATCACACCCTGGGCTAGAGGTGGCACTAAACCACTGAGCCACCGGGGCTGCCCAAAGGATCCTTTTCTTTCTTTCTTTTTTTTTTTTAATTTTTATTTATTTATGATAGTTACACACACACACACACACAGAGAGAGAGAGAGAGAGAGAGAGAGAGAGAGAGAGAGGCAGAGACATAGGCAGAGGGAGAAGCAGGCTCCTTTTCTTTTGACAGCAGCTGGCTTGGAATTTTGGTTTCCTGGAAGAAATACATTTTCCCATCAGAAACAATATTATACACAGTAGCTCTTTGGAAAGGAGAGAGCATGCTTACAGGTCTGCATTAGGAAAGGCTTGTGTTCCTGCAAAGGATAGTATCCAATAGAGATGATCTGGATATGAAGTTAGATCTCACTTCCTCCTAGCAAGTCGTACATATGTTACATTCTGGAGCTAAAGCCTGATGCCCAGTTGCTAAAAATCTTCTGGACTGTAAATAACACATTTATTTTCTACCCCATATGGAATTTTCTGAAAAGGACATAAACAGGTTACTTAGATATTAAGTGCAGTGTTCTTTCTGTCATTCAGCCAATAAATATTTAAGTGTCTGCTCTGTAGAGCATATATTCTGTGGGCTGAGAGGTAACAAGTAGGTAGACAGGTAACACAAGGTCAGGTGGTAATATGTTCTTAAAAATAAAAGGGGATGGGGAGGTTGTGCTTTTAGGATAGGTGGTCAGGAAGGTCTTTCTGAAGAGACCTTAGAGCTGAGGCCTCCCATTGTTTTTACTACAAGGTTTGGGGAGTAACCATTGTCTTTGAGGCCATAGGATTCAATGAGGCTTCTTTGCAGAGATTTTGCCAGATTAATTTGAAGGACCTTTTGAGGAGTTGAGACTTTGGTATCAGTGACCTTTTGAGAGAGTGACTGGCTTTATTCTGGTTGGTACCCTCTTTTTCTTACTGTCAGTTTTCCTGTGGCACAAACAGGAGGAGAGAGAGTTGCCTCTGGCTGGTGTCCTGGTGGTTCAAAGCCACCCGAGCATCCCCCAGCTCATGGGTTGGCTTGGAGCTTGACTACTGAACCTCACTTTCTGGTGTTATGCATGCCCAGCGGTCTTTAAAATGCACGAACTGACCCTTCACTTGTCGCTCTACAAGGTTTGACAACCTGAATGCTTTCCCTGAGAAGGGTCCCTGTATCTAGAGGCCAGCTAACTGGAGCTGGCCCCGAGTCCCAGACACAGGGGTCCGGGTACAGGCTGAAGGGTTACAGCTGTTGGCCTAAGGCTTTTTTATTTCCTCCTGAGTGTCATTTTTAAGCACTGAATCACAATTATAAAACAACCTTTTAGGAAATAGTATATATTTCTGCCAGTGATGCTGCCACTGTCCAAAGCTTATCTCCACACCTGGGGCCTGTTAATCAGCCCCATGGTTGGGTTGCTCCCTATGCTCAGTAGCTGCAGGATACATTAATAACACATATTTGCATAGGGCTGCGCTGGACAGACCCAGGCCGTACTTCTGTCCTTAATCCTCACAACATCCTGTTGTTGCTGCCTCTCTGCTGACCAGGAAACTAACTATACCTATCAAGGAAGGAACGGCACTAGTCATCCGAGGAGAAGCCTGTATAAGGGCTTGTGCAGAACTTCTTTCATCCCACACAGATGCTGCAAGGTAGACTTTATTTTTCTTTTTCCATTTGGTAGATGAAAAAACTGAAGCTCAAAAAGGTGATGTCACTAGTCTGAGGTCACACAGCTGGTGAAGGGCAGAGCTGGGATTTGCTCCCTGTCTGAGTTGGAAAAGCATGCTCTTACTACCTTGCCAGGGCCCGTTCACCTGCCTCAGGCCACCTGTCCCTTGCTCCCTTCTTCCCTTTGTAACTCCTGCTCTGCCCTACTCTTCAGAGTCACCTCTGCCACTTTGCCTGGTATGTGAGCTGGCGGCCTACCTGAGTGTCAGGGCGGGGTGGGCGGTACCAGATTGAGCTGTGCTTCCAAGATCCCTGCAGGGCTGATAGACTTTAAACACTTGTTGACAACTTTATACACACACATACACACATACATGTGTATACGTATACTTACATACGTATCTGTGTGTGGAGATCTGGAGGAAAATTATATCACTAGCGTTATCAGTCATGTTATATTTCTAAACATTTTGTAATCCATGTAATACTAGTCTGTCTTTTCCTCATTTATTATGATTTCATTTGCATATTGCCCCATTTCTATATAATGAACGTACTTATTTTTTTCTAAAGATTTATTTATTTGAGAGAGAGAGTGAGCAGGAGGAAGGGCGGCAGAAGAAGCAGACTCCCCGCTGAGCAGGGAGCCCAACACAGGACACCATTCCAGGACTCTGGGATCATGATCTGAGCCGAAGGCAGACACCCAACTGACTGCGCCACCTAGGCGCCCCCATACTAGCTATTTGTAAGGACTATGTAATATATCCTGTTAACACACTTAGGATCCTTGGTTGACTCTTTGAGTTGTTAAGCTTTGTGGCCTGGCAAGGAATGTATGTACCTGATAGCATTTCTTCTTCAGGAGAAAACGTTCTGAGTTTGGCTTAAGAATAAGTGGTTTTTACAGAATTGTTCTGTAAGCTAGAGGCAGTTTATTCACCATAGTTTCAGTGGTTTTTGACTGGAAGCATGTAGTAGGCATTTGATGAAAAACAAATATTTGGTTTTTTCCCAGATTGGAGTTTACATTTGGACCCCACTGTTATAGGCAATCATATAGCTTGTAAAAGCACATAGGTCAAAAAAAGCTTTTTGGGTGCGATTTACATGTCTAACCAGGCAAAACCCTTTTCAGAAGCTAAAGTAGGATTGAATTGACAAAACTTTTTAAAAATTAAGGTTATCTTGAAGCTAAGGATTAATTTGACAGGTAATCATAGGAAATACCTTCTGAAATAAACATCCCAGTGTTCGACCTCTACAGCAGAGGATTGGCGTCAAGGAAATAGCTGGTGCTTCCTTTTTCTGGTGGTGTTGGACATCACTAAAGGGAGTGCCCAGACTGTTTGCTTTGCATTTCTGCCCTTACTAGCAATGATGCCATAGGCAAGTCTCTCAACTTCTCTGTCTCCCATTCCTCATTCAGAATGAAAACGCACTTCCTGCCTCTTAGGGCCAGAAGATGAAATGAAGAGTGTCTTGATGTATCTGGGACTTAAATCTTGAATCAGAGTTTGTTCTCCGTAACTCAGAACTTCAAATGAGTTAGTGCATGCCAAGTGAGCTGTCTGGGTGATGCCAAGATCACCCCCCCCCACCCTGCTCCTCATTTTAGGAAACAGTTATTTTTCCTGCTCCAGTTTGAAGTTTCTTGTTTGCTGCCTGGTTTAATTTAGGGTCCCAAAAGTTGCGTTGTGTGTGTGTGTGTGTGTATGTGTGTGTAGAATAATAGATGACATTAAGTTTCTCTTGAAAGATGTTCCGAAAAGTTGAACTCAGGCGGACATTTCTGAAATGGTTTTATGACACATGTTACTCACACAGTATTGTCCAGACTACTGTCACCTCTCACCTAGAATGTTATAAGAGCATAACTGACCATTCCGAGTCTCTTCTTGTGCCTTTCCAGTCTGCTTCACACTGCATCCGGTGAGCTTTTCAGAATGTAGATCTGATCACCTCCATACTGCCTCTGGACCATGTACAATAACCCTTTGGTTGTTCCTCATTGCTCTTGGGATAAAAACCCATTCCTCAGTGCGGCCTCCAAAGTCCTACATGGCCTGGTCCCTGCCCACCTTTCCAGTCTCATGCTGTGTACACTGTACCCACATTCAAGGATCCTCCTTTGGATTCCTCTGTTTGGCTTTGCTCCTGCTTCAGGTCCCTTGCTCACGCCATTCTCCCTTGTGTACTGCCCACACTACTATCCTAGCCAACTCTGACTCATCCTTCAAATGTCAGCTCAATTCCAACTTGCTCCAGGGACCCTTCCTTGACTGAACCCCAAACTCATTGGGTCTCCCTACTGGCTGTGCTCTCTTGGCACCTTTCATGTTCCTTCACAGTTTTGCATTGATTATTTGACGCCCACCACCCCCGGCCCCCCTATCCGTCTCTAAGCCCCCTGAGGGGGCTTCCAGTACTCTGTTGCTTTGTGCATTGGTAAGGCCGGATATGAATAGCAAGTACTAAATGCTAAAACGTGTCTCTGTTTTCAGAGCTTAAATTCCACATGTCCAGCTAGAAAAAAGGTTTGGCTGAAATTAAAATGTTCATGCAAACAGACCTGTACCGTGCATAAATTGTAAAATCAGGAGCCTTAGATCTACGATCAACTCCAAATGTTTGTTTTTTATACATAGTAAATTGAGAGGAACACCAGTTTGTCCTTAGGTGTTGTTTTTGAAGTCTGGTTCTGTATCTTAGTACCTTGAGACACGTAGAGGAGCATTTTGTGGAGTGGTTTACATAGGGGAAATCTGTGGTAGCAACCGCCAGAGATGGCTAGTATAAAAGGGAAGACAGAGAAATCAATAAAATCACCAGGTAAATCAATAACATGGGTGGAACATTTGCTGCAAACAGCAGCCTCATCTGATGTAGCCTCTCACTGGCTCAGTGAAGTCCCAGCTAATTGTGACCAACTTCCCTAAGATGGAAATATGTTCCCATAGCACACAAAAAGGGATGTGCAGTATTTTTAGGGCTTTCTTAAGATTTTTAGTATATGCAATAGAACATTTACTTATATACAGCAATGAAGTAGGGGGGTGGGTAGGACAAGTAGTGCTGAGGGCTGATATGGGCCTGATTTCTTTTTGCTGTAGACTGTGGTTTACCGTACTATAAGAAAGTCTTCCCAATGTGGAACATATTTCCTTATTAGTTGGATGATTATCCTAAGCCAGCTTTGAGGGGCCTATAACAATAGAGAAAATAAAGTATTTTATAGCCTGTTCTGTGAATTACTGGTACTTTTTGAAAAGTACTTTTCATTGCTTTCCTGAGTTGTCTTTAGACTCAGGGTCCCCCCTGGAATTGAGGCTCCTGCTGGACAGTGTGAAGGTCTGTCTGTCAGCATTTGGCTTGGCGTGCAGCCAGTGCTCAGTTAATGTTGAATGAATGGATGGAAGTCTTTCTTGAAGCACAGAGCGCCTGTAGAGAGCCTTTGTTGACCAGGGATTGATTTTTGTCCTTGGAAATACCTGAATGAGGCAGTTAGTGGAGGAGTGTAGAGGAATGGCCTTGGAGTGTGAGCCCTAGCTCTGCTAGTCAGTGGTTTTGTTGCCTGGATAAGTTGTGCAAACCACTAATCCTTTTTCCTCACGTGTGAAATGTGGGAATCATAATAGTACTTACCTTGCCAAGTCATGAGCTTAAATATGAGATCTTTTTGGGAAGGCCCTGAGGCCTGACCTATGTAAAAGTTAATTATCAGTTCAGAATCCTTCTGATACATCCTTTCAAGTCCAGATTGTGTCTGACTTGGATCTGTATGGGCCCCGGCCCTCCTTTCGTCCGAGAAAAAATTGCTGCAGCTTTAAGTGACTGGGCTATGTGCTACCCGGTACATAGCTGATGTTCTTTACCATGGAAATTTTAATGGCTGTCACAAAGTTTTTGGAGGGGGAAAAAACCTCTTGTGTCTTCTGAAGATGACCATGATACATCTTTATATAGAATAACTGCCAAACAGGTTCTTCTGAGAACAATAATATTCCTTTGGTATACTTTACTCCATCCTGTCCTTAAGGAGAGAGCATTGTGGTTACTTATAACATTGCTATGCTGTCAGTGCCTGAACTTCACAGTTTATGAAGTGCTGTCCCATTTATTCTTTCTCCTAGCAGTTTGAGGTGTGGGGTTTTCATCATCATGACCCTCATTTGACAGATCATGAAATGCAGTCCCAGCGAGGTTGCTCCCAAGCTGGTGCTCTTCACAGTTAGCCTCAGCTGTCCAGGGCTACACTTTTGGGTGTTGAGTTATCTCTGTGGGGTTTTATGGTATCCTGATTACACATGGACAGCCAGAAAATTTTGCTCCTGTTTTGGCATTTTGCTTTGGCAGAGACTACTCTCTGAGGACCCACATGAGCTGGAAGACAAAACCCAATGACATACTCAGCACTAATCATCTGGAAAGGGCAAGGGAAATAAAGGGCAGGATGCTGCTGTTAGGCAGTTGGCTGGACCTGTGAATAGAAGAACATCAAGATCAAAACTTTATAGTGTTTGCTTCTTTGAAACATCAAATGGAGCCCCTGTCAGGTTTATAGTACCTCCAGAATTAGATGAGGCAGTTTGGTTCCAAGAGGTGTACTCGTATTTCTGGTTATGAAATGCTTGTGCTTATTTTCTCTGACCTGCCAAGAAGCACCTTTTTCTCTTGTTACTTTGAGTGCTTATTTCACTTGCCCTTCATTTCTGCCTTCTGTCCTGTTTTGGTCCTTGAGATGGTAATGAAACAGACCTTCAGGAATGGGCAGCTGTGGAGGCCTTGGCTGGGGTCAACTCTACCTAGGGTCTGGGGAGGGGAGTGGCTCAGACCAGCCCCAGGAGATGAGGTTGAAACTCAAGGGACAAACAGCACAGTCAAGTGTATCAAAGATCAAGAGCAAAACTTAGGGGTGCCTGGGTGGCTCATGGCTAAGCATCTGCCTTTGGCTTAGGTTGTGATCCTGGGGTCCTGGGATTGAGTCCTGCATCAGGCTCCCTGCAGGGAGCCTGCCTATGTCTCTGCCTCTGTGTGTGTGTGTGTGTGTGTCTCTCATTAATACATAAATAAAATCCTTAAAAAAAAAAAAAGCAAAACTCAGTCCAGTTGTGTCATGTGCCCATGGAAGCAGTGGCCCACCTCTGGTTCTTCATTTGAAATACCTGAAGTAGTTCACTGATTAGCCTTGATGGAGATAGGCCTGCCCCTCTTTTTTATTTTTTATTTTTATTTTTATTATTTTTATTTTTTTTTTCTGCCCCTCTTTTTTAATACAGGTATAGAGAAGTCAGCGCTTTTAAAGGAGTTGCCCCTAAGGTGTGCCTTTTAACATAGATGTAGACTGGATTAACTAGTTGTTGGTGCCAAGGAATAGCTGGTACCATATCTCCAGCTGAGTTCTGGTGATTTTATTATTTCATCACCTTCTCCCATGTGTGTGTAAGTTAGTGAGTGAGTATACTGCATTCCGGATATTCCAAGATGATTTAGTCTCAATTCCATGGTAGATATTGGGGCATGTGTATGCACACACATAGGCTGTGATTAGTGGGGAATTTTTTTCAAACTATTTATCTTCTGATGCCCCCTCCTCAGTATGACAGGTCCTGAGATGGGAAGGGGTGGCTGTATATGACATGTCATGTTTGCATGAATACATTTCCTAAGATTTTCTGGTACACCTGCCTTCCACCCAATATCAAGATGTACCTGCCCTTTGATTACTAGGAATGAGGTGCACAGAGATGACTGATCAGCTGTCCCACTGCAGTCTGCTGGGTGGAGCTGATAGAGGCTGGTGGTTCTAACTTGACATCTGCAAAGGAACCCATGGGAGCCAGGGGGCCATTTTCAGGATTTCAAAAGACTTATAGAAACTATGCATTTACCCAGGATAAGGACACAAAAGCTACCCAAATCATCAAGTTTCTTTTCTTCTGTTTGGAATTGCAAGTCTGTATGTTTTCTTGCTGATTCCAAGTTCTAATTGGCTGTGGATGACATAATAAGAACTTCTGAGACAGGATTGGTCTAATTCTAGACATTGTTATTAGAGCTGGTATCAGGTCTCATTCTCCAAACTGAATGTTCTCACTGCCTTTAGAATGAGGTTGACCTTGACTGTCAAAGTTAAGCAACTGATTGTTTCTTGCTTACTTAGTGGTGTTTATCATCATTACACCTGTTGCAGTTATTTGATTTCATAATGTTATTTAAAGCCCTTTATAAATGTGGATTATTGGTTAAAATTTGGATCAGCATTGAAATGGAAAAATAGTAAACAGAATTAACCAATTACTATTAAATATCATTTTATAGAACTTGGCAAAAACATGTGGCCAAAGTGGGGAAGGGACAGAAAAAAAGAGGCTATAAAATCTTAAAAAAAGGGGGGGGGCAGTCCCGGAGGCCCAGCGGTTTAGCACTGCCTTCAGCCTGGGGTGTGATGCTGAAGACCCGGGATCGAGTCCCACATCAGGCTCCCTGCATGGAGCCTGCTTCTCCCTCTGCCTGTGTCTCTGCCTCTCTCTCTTTGTGTGTCTGTCATAAATAAATAAATAAAATCTTTTTTTAAAAAAAAAAAAGGTTGGTCATACTGCAGATCTCATTCAGTGCCTTCATTTTATTTATTTTTTTAAATATTTATTTATTTTAGAGAGAGTGGGAGCACGAGTAGGGAAAGGGAGAGGGAGAGAGAATCTCCAGCAGACTCCTTGCTGAGCAAAGTGCCTGTTGCTGGGCTTGATGCCATGAACCTGAAATCATGACGAGCCAAAATCAAGCAAGAGTCAGATGCCCAACAGACTGAGCCCCACAAGGCGTCTCTAGTGCATTCATTTTTAAAGCAATCATTTTAACCAGGTCTGTAGTAAAAGCAAATAAGGCAGCCCACACTAAAGCACCAACTTTTGGGATGCCTGGGTGGCTCAGTCTGTTAAGTGTCTATCTTCCAACTCAGGTCATAATCCTGGGGTCCTGGGATTGAGCCCTGTGTCGGGCTCCCCCTCCAATGGGGATCTGCTTCCCCCCTCTCACTCACTCTCCCCCTGCTTGTGTGTACTCACTCTCTCTGTGTCTCTGTCAAATAAATAAATTAAAAGAAAAACCACTATTAAGCTTTAGTCTGTGTAGGATCCTAGGATCCTGTTGGCTGTACCCTTTTTTTTTTCATCCACACCATCCCAAGTTCTGTTTTTTCATGTTGTGCTACAATGTATAGACTTTTCCATATTTCTGCTTTGCTCCTATGTTTGTAATTCTTAATGGTCACAGTTGCCTGAACTAAACCTGAAGTCAGACAGTCCAGACAGGCAAATTTGGGTAGTTAGAGAAGCCAGAGACAAGCTATTTGTTCCTTGAGGACATGGCTGGGTGGCATAGTCAGCATGGATAAAAAAGATACGCTCAAGCCTGCTGCAAATGCTGATAATAATAATTTACATATGCCAAATATTGTTTCTTAGTTTTTCCAGCAGCCCTTCTGAGGTAGGCACTGTTATCTCCATTTTATTTGTATAATGAGGAGAAAGAGGCTTTTTTGTGGTAATTTGTTCAGTCAGATGCTGGTGGGAGGTGCAACTGGGATCTGAACCTGGGTTAGTTTAATGCTAGCATTTGAATTCCTTCTTTTTTTAAAAAAATGATTTTATTTATTTAATCATGATTAAATAACACAGAGAGAGAGGGAGAAGCAGGCTCCCCGTGGGGAGCCCGATGTGGGACTCGATTCCAGGATTCTGGGATCACGACCTGAGCCAAAGGTAGATGCTCAACACTGAGCCACCCTGGTGGCCTGCAGCATTTGAATTCTTTTTTTTTTAAGATTTTATTTATTTATTCATGAGAGACAGAGAGGCAGAGACATAGGCAGAGGGAGAAGCAGACTCCATGCTGGGAGCCTGACATGGGACTCAATCCTGGGACTCCAGGATTATGCCCTGAGCGGAAGGCAGACACTCAATCACTGCACCACTCAGGCATCCCTAGCATTTGAATTCTTAATTAAGTTTCTCTGACCAGACAATTCACCACCTTCCACCTTAATCCTTGTAACAAACACATCTGTTAGTGTGCAGTAAAGTCACAGAGTCTTGGTATTAAAATAAGTAGATAAGTAGAGCAAGTGCTGCAGGCAAGCAGAAGTCCTGGGAACCTTCCATCAGAGTCAGAGCTTTGTTCGTCTTCCTTGGGGCAAGAGTGGGGTGAACAGCCAGCCCACGGTCTTTTCCTTAGTTCGGTCTTTTCCTTAGTTCCGTCCTATCTTGACGTTTCTTGGCACAATGACTGCATAGAGTTGCCTGAAGCATTATTTATAGTACTTTGTGGAGTAATTTTGGCTCTTGATAGCTTTTTGCCCTGACCTTAGAACCTAATTCCCACTGATGAGTGGCCACCAAGTTCCTAATTAGTTATCTGTGTGCCTTGCTCTATCCTCTGGACAAATTTAAAAAGTTTCCCCGTGTTCTCCCTGATGCCTTTTGCCATGGTGATGCTTGGGAGTCATCGAAGCAGATCTGCTGCTGCATAGAAGGGCCCCAAGAGGAAGCATTTTCTCTGACTGCTGCCTGGCCCCTGTGTGTCTCGGGGGCAGGCAAGTTCCAATTCCTCTGTATTTTTCCAGGGTCTTGGTTCTATTGAATGAGAAAATTTTACACATGAGTTAAAACAGACTCATGTCCTTGGGCTGGATTGGAAATTGGAGTTCAGACTCTACAAGTCTGGTTGGGTCAGATGGGTAAGAAGTGTTTGGGTTTACACCCTGGGCCTTTGGCTTCCTATTCTCTAGAATTGTCTTTTTCGGGAGTGTGGACAGGGGGCCCTAATTCTAGGTTCCTGGCATTATCTAAATTCAGAATATGTTTTTGTTTTATGTCCTGTGTGGTTGGAAAGGTACATTTTTTATCACAGTTAAGTTACATTGTGGATTGCGTAAGTTTTGTGGGCCTAGGAACCTATTTCCCATGTATTTTCCTTCAGGATAAATGGATTTTGAATTTTAAACAATTGAACTTTTTGCTGATGAACTTTTGAGACACAATCTACTCTTGGGTGAGAACTCACTTTCTGTGATTACTTGTGTGGCATAAATATTGGTAGGAGGTCAGCTGAGAGGCCACAGTTGCTTAGGAGGAAGGCCTGGGGTTCATTTCAAGCATTGCTAGCTTCGTGGAGGATATTGGTACTTGACGAGGCAGAGGCAAGAGTGGAAGGGATTTCCAATACAGGGAGCTGCATGAGAGGAAGTGGGAAGGTGGATGGTTTTTATATGAGCCGGTGGATCATCAAACCCAACCAGAATGTTGGGAACACACTGGAGAGTAACTGAAAATAAGGTTGAATGGATAGAGGGGCTTGGGTTACTTTGGAGCCTAAAAGCCAAAGAGATTAGATGGACAAAAACTCCATCAACAAGACTTGGGGAACAAAAGAGGTTTGGAGGATAAAGAAGAGCAGAACATCAGAGATGACCCTTTGGGGTTGGAGCCTTGGTTGGAAAATCAGTGGTCCCTTGATGGATGAGAGGAAGTTAGTATAGGGTCGGGTTGGGTGGGCAGGAATGAGGGGACAGATAGGTTCATTTGGTTTAGAATTAGGCCTCTTTGGACTGAGATAGGATCTGTGTGTGGGTGTACATTAGAGAGGAACAGCTAGAAGAATTTCTAGCCAAGGGGTGGGAATAGTGATTCGTGTATATAGTTAGGTATGAGAGACAAGATGGCAACTCTTACCAACTTCCCAGTGAATTAGGGGCGAGTCCATCTGCTTAGAGGGAGAAAAGAGAGAAAATTGGAGGCCCGGATGGGAGAGGAGACCTGGAATCACACCAGGAGGTGGGGGAATCGGACCAGGAAGTCAATGAACTAATTCAGGAATTTCCTGGAAACAGCCATGTCCTATGCTAGGTCTGCATGCTGTACTCACCTCCTGACTAGAATCTGAAGCAACCCCCACCCAACCCTCTCCCCCAACACCCTCCCTAGCTGGGATGGAGATCCCCAGCAGTGGGAGTGACTTGCTGGCATGGGGGTGGGGATGTCTCACAGGCAGTAGATAGCAGTGTTAATGATTTAGAGAGTAGTACAGATGGTGGTTTGGTCTGAAAATACAGATGGTGGTTTCATCTTAAAAACTAGGCCAGCCATTCTCTTACCTTGCTCTCTTCTCTCATTTAAAAAAAAAAAAAAAAAAAGGAGAGAGCCAAGCAGAGTAGGAGGGGGATCTTTTTTGTGAAAGGGTATAGAGTTGTGGCCTTATGTGAGGATCGGTGGGAATATAAAGGAGGTATAGTTTGAATCCGCAAGAGGGTGGGGCTTTCTGTTGCTACAGCACATGCAAATGCTGATTATTTGCATCTCATTCTTAGTAGACTGGGCGAACTCTCCACCTATGACCAGAAGTGAGGGATGTTTCCACAGCTGGACTAAAAGCAAGACAAGATCTAGAAGTATTTGTTAATGCAAGATGAACTGTTTCAATATTATTAGAAAAATATTTTGACTTAATTGCCTGAGGCATGTTAATCATTTCAAGTGTACTCTGGTTCCTTTGCTTGACTTGAGCAATTGCCAGGGATTTCTCTGGGCAAAATGAAAAAGTAGGAACTCTCAGTAGGTTCTGTTCCATGAACATTGAATCACAGACCATAGATGTAGAATTTAGAGCTTTTGGAAAACTCCTTGAAGATGAGGAGAGTCCCCTCAGTTTATAGTGGAAGAGTTCAGGGTCAGGGAAGTGAATTGGGTACTGCCATTGGAGGGTCTTGGTCCTTCTCAGAGCTCCTGGCCCTGCTGCCTCATGGCTTCACTTCATATGAGTTTTCAGTGGCTGATTCTACTGCTAGCTGAACAACTCTCAAAATCACACACTTGGATAGAACTGTTGGGCTGTGTCATATCATTGGGCTGCTCTCAGGTCACATCCTTCCTGTCACCCTCAATGGTGGTTGAGTAGAATGGCTGGAGATGGGGTGGGGAACATTACCTGATGGGGCCTGTAGGCAAGTAATGTTCTTTGGAGGGAGCCACAGTGTGGCTGCTTGCTTCCTGGCTGCTGTCCTTCACTTGGAATGTACTCTCAACACTGAGTCTCTTTGGCGAGAGCCTGTCAAGTCTACAAGGGCCCACTCACACACACCTCTGGGAAACTTCAAGTCACCTTCCCCTACCTCCACCCATTGCTTCCTTTCTTTAAGAGTTTTACTAATTTGTGAAAAATTAATCTGAAATACTTTACTTACATGGAAAAGCTGAACAGTCTGTAGGTACTAATAGATTCAGGTATGTGAACTAGGTTTTCCAGTTTACTAATACGATTTGGAGGGGTAAAAATACAAATACTTTGCTATTTATTATAGTTAGAAAGTACAGAGAAGTGATCATTCATATCTGTCAGTTTTTCTAAAATGAAGAGTTTGATCCTTGTGTGAGGACCAGAGAACAATATGCACATTACATCTACCATTGTCACTGTTTTCTACAATGATTTCAGACTTAATGCTCCTATGCTGATAGAATGGGAAAGGCTTCCTCAGGACTGTAAAACCCAGAAACTATAAGAGATTGAGAGATTCAGCACTTCAAAATTTAAAACGTTTGTATATTTAAAAATTAAAAGGCAGGTCAGAGATGGGGGAAAATATTTGCAATAGACAGAGAAAGTGGTAACTGTTCATGCCTCAAAAAGTGAATAAGAAAAACCCTTGAGCAAGAACTATGAATGACCAGTTAACAGAAGAAAGGAAACAGTGGGGGGGAAAACTTGAAATGATTATTAAAGCATCGAGATTCCTTTTTATCAGATGAACAAAAATTAAAAATAATGTTCAGTCTTGACAAAAGTTCAGGGTGGACACTTTCTACACTTTTGGCAGGAGTGTAATTATCAAATTGGGAAATTGGCAGGGCAGTTCCAAAATTGTAAATATGAACCTCCTTTGATACATCAATTCCATTTCTAGAAATGTATCCTACAGATAGACCTGCTTGTACAGATTTATATAGAAGGCTTTTCAAGATAGTATTAATTCTAATAGTGAAAACTAAAAAAAACCTCAAATTTTTACCAAAGGAATGAGTAAGTGGATGATGGTATATTTGTACTATGTAGAGAAAGCATGTGTGTATATGTATACCTGTCAATTTATATATATAGGCATAAGAAAAAATCCAAGAAATAGTAAGCGAGGAGCACCTGGGTGGCTCAGTTAGTTACCTGTCTGCTTTCAGCTTAGGTCATGATCTTGGGGTCCTGGGATTGAGACCTGCATCGAGCTCCCTGCCCTGCAGGGAATGTGCTTCTCCCTTTCCCTCTGCCCCTCTCCTCTACTCGTGCTCCTGCTCTCAGTCTCTCTCTCTCTCTCTCTCTCTCTCTCTCTCTCTCTCTCAAATAAATAAATAAATAAATAAATAAATAAATATCTTAGGAAAAATAGTGAAAAACAAACTGCAAAATGGTATGTATAGTATGATCTCCTTTCAGACTAAAAACAAACAGCTTTATGTGTTTGTTTGTTTATAAATACAAAAGGACCAGGAGGAAGGATCCTTTTTTTCCTTCTTTTCTTTTCTTTTCTTTTCTTTTCTTTTCTTTTCTTTTCTTTTCTTTTCTTTTCTCTTTTCTTTTCTTTTCTTTTCCTTTATTTTTTCCTTTTCTCTTAGGAAAGATTCATTCCAAGCAGTTGATTTGAGGGGAACAGTTTTGGAAGGTTTTTAGAATGAGCTTGAAACTGTGTTTTGTTTTGTTTTGTTTTTTTAAATGGAATACAAATGTATAGATGCTATGTAACCCTGTAATTTCACTTCTAAAACTGTTTACTGAGAAAATAATCAGAGGCAGTCAAAAGTTAGTATAGAATCATAATGCATTGTAGTGTTGTTTGTAACAGCAACATATTCCAATAGTATCCTGTGTTGAAAGGGTTATGTTATGGAAAATTCATTTTATGTAGCTATTTAAAATCACCTGTAAAAGAATCTCTATTGACTTGAGGAAATACTTAATAAGCACAGTTAACATCTAGGGAATGCTTAATTTGTATCAAGGACCGTTCAGTGCTTTACATAAATTGTTTTATTTAATCTGAAGTCTTTTGCAATTCCCATTTTACAGATGGAGAAACAGAGGCTTGATTATTGTAAATAATTTGCCTGAGGGTCATACTCCTCCTAGGTTGGTGGAACTGAAAGCCAAAGGCCTCATTGATACCTATATGCTAGATCACTGTATAATCTTGTATAAAAACAGATTGCATGAATGCATATGGTGTGTCTTATTTTATAAAAATGAATCTTTCTGTGCCTTAGTTTTCTGATGGATAACTTGAGGGGGATGGGCTAGTGCAATTTTATTTTCCAAAGATCGTGATTTTATTTTAAAGATTGACATGCATTTACATGTAATTTTTCCAGATTATGAAAATATTTGGAAACACCTAAAACTGGAAAATAAAAATTACTGATAAGCAAAACTGGCATTAAAACAGTATTTTTGTTTGGTGTATGTGTGGAATGAACATTATTAAAAAAAAAAGATTTGATTAGTTTGCTTGAGAGAGCATGCACACAGAGGAGGGAGGAGCAGAGGAAGAGGGACGAGCAGTCTCTGTGCTAAGTGCGGAGCTCACTGTGGGCTCCATCTCACAACTTTGAGACCATGACCTGAGCCAAAATCAACAGCCAGATTCTTAACTGGCTGAACTACCCATGTGCCCCTGGAATGAGGAACTTGCAAAATTGGTTTCTGAAAAGTTCTTATTAATTATGTTCCAACTATTAGTGCAATAGTGGGTTTGTCTCAATGTGCCTTTGACAGCATCACACTTTAATGATGGAATGATGGCGTTTGATGACCAAAATTGTTTCACTGATTTGTTTCCCAGCCATTGTTTTTGATGAGTTGAGCTTTTTTTGTTTGTGTATTGGCCACTTGAACTTTTGGGTGAATTGTCTGTTTATGTATCTTGTGATGATATATTGGGAATTACCTATTGATGATATGTATCTTCCTAAACCTGACCATTTTTAAGACCTTAAGAAAAACTATCAGTCCTTATTATAAGGGGAAGTTTCACTCTCAGGTGGAATGCATTTTTCTTACAGTGATGAATTGGTGGTCTGTGGCTAAAACCTGATTTCTTAACCATTTGGGATTGATTTGGCCTTAAAATTTGAGGAATGGGGCACCTGGGTGGCTCAGTGGGTTTAGCATCTGTTCCGCTTGGGTCATGATCCTGGGGTCCTGGGGTGGAGCCCTGAGTGGGGCTCCCTGCTCAGCAGAGAGTCTCTTCTCCCTCTGCTTCTTTCCTTGCTGCCTCTTTTCCTTCCTCTCTCTCAAAACATCTTTAAAAAAGTAAAAATAAAAAAAATAAAATTTTAAGGAATGATTGGCAAAAGGTACATAGCATTCTTTGTACTACTTTTGCAACTTACTGTGAGCCTCTAATTATTTCAAAATAAAGTTTAAAAAAAGTTCAAGGTATGCTAAAACTCAGGCTCCTTCCTGTTAGTACCTCTACCTGGCCTTGATCATTCTGACTAGTAGAGCCAGTGGGAGGTGGGAGGGAGCAACATTTGACAACTGATCCAAAGCCAAATAAGGGCGAGGGAACACTGCCTTTTTTTGTTTAAACTTGGAAATAATGTCAAAATCTTAAATGGTTGCAAAAATAAAAACTGAATAAGGAGCACTATATACCCTTTCCCAGGTTGGCCTGTTGTTAACATTTGACCCATGTGGGGACCACACCACTAACAAACTCTTTTCTTACCCTCCTTCCAGATTCCCAGCACCAGTCTCCTAGGTTCTAGGCATTCACTGAGCAAAAACATCTACACCCAGTTTTCAAATTCCTCAAGAATCCACAGGGGTTCTGTTTCCTAAGATTTAAATATAAATCCAAATGTTTAGCCTTTGAAGGCTTTGAATAATCCATTCCCTGCCCCTAAACTCAGATATTCACCTTCCTGCCATGTACCACAGCCACAGCTAACTGAGCTGTTGACCCACCCTCTTGTTCTAACTTGTTTCTGTCCCAAGTGCCTTGCCATTGCATTCATATTTCATATCTGCAATATTCTTTTCATGTCTAGGCCAGAGACATGACTTTTCTGCTTTAAAAGAAAATATTCCCAGACATCTTTACTTGATTAGCACCACCTGATTGGGGCAAGCCTGTTCTAAGTTTTTATTTTACTTTGGGGTCTTCTTGCTTTCAAGATGTCATACACAATATCCATCTGTTGTCTCCTGAGTTCCCCACAATAGGTAGCACCGGTGTTATCCTTTTTCGGCCTCCATGGGCCTTGTGTGGCTGTGCTGGAGGTGTGACCTGGTTTTGAATGAGATACTATGAACTGAACTTGGATTTCATTATTGGAACCAGCTAGCAGTCTATAATGCAAAATTCTAATTGGGTTGATGCATTTGAACACCTTTCTCCTCCATAGATACGGCACTTCTCCTGGGTGGGCTTTCTTTGTGGTAGGTAGAGGGTCCATGCATTGGCTGAAGAGGGTGGACCAGTAGAAAGCCTGTGTTTGAGGTACAAGACCCTGCTGGGTTGGAAGAGACTTTGGAGTGTGGGTCTTGGAACCTAATAACTAATGGGAAAGGCATTCTGAGTTTCTGACAAAGTGCCTTGGAAGGGTTGCCTGTGCTGGAAGCAGGGTACTTTCTTTCCTCTTTCTTTTCTTTTTTTAAATGAAACTAAGGCCAGAGTTAGTTCATTATCTATAATGTCAATATTGATTTTTGTTTGCAAGGTGGAGTAGTAACAGATTAGAATGGCTGCTAGCAATTCTGAGCTGCTTCGTTGAATTTAAATGAATCAAGAGACAGCTATTAAGACGCACCTGAAATTTTTAGGCTAGATCAGACCTTCCCATTATGGTCGATTTGACCAGATTCAGCTGTTTCCTCTGCAGCATCAAGGTGTTAAAATGGGAGTTTTAAGGCCTCTTCCCTACTTTTTATAAAAACCAAATCCTATTTAAAAATACACAGATAAGAGGTATTAAGCCATCCTCCACCACACAATGTAGCTTGCCTCTTTTCCCCTGGCAAGAGA
Source organism: Nyctereutes procyonoides (assembly GCF_905146905.1). Lineage (NCBI taxonomy): Eukaryota > Metazoa > Chordata > Mammalia > Carnivora > Canidae > Nyctereutes > Nyctereutes procyonoides. Next base: position 46,521,223 of record NW_026575020.1, on the reverse strand, counting down.
AGTTTTTGAATTGAAATTATTGACTGACACAACCCATGCTAGCATCACATATCCAAGTGCAAGTTTGTTCAGAGGCAGCAAATATCCAACATGCTGAATTTTACAAAGACAAAGCATTTTAATAATGATCTTGAAGGATTAGTGATGCTCCTGAGAAATGAGGCATTTTCCAAACAGGCTTGCCTCCTAAGATTTGCTATATTACTGTGCGCTCTTTCTCTGGAGACTGGTTCAGTTTTCAGTCAAAATTGTTCTCTTCCCTCCTTATTTCTCTCTTCATTTTCCTTCCTCCAGCACTTCCTCTAATCTAGTAGGTGAATTAGAAATTAATAATAATGGCCACATCACTACTTTTTTTAAAGATTTATCATTTTAGAGAGTGTGTGAGCTGGGGAGGGGCAGAGGGAAAGGGAGAGAGAATCCCAAGAAGACTCCCTGCCAAATGTGGAGCCCGATGGGACTCAATCTCAGGACCCCGAGGGATGCCTGGATGGCTCAGCGCTTGAGTGTCTGCCTTTAGCTCAGGTCCTGATCCCACGATCCAAGTTCTGCATTGGGCTCCTTGCAGGGAGCCTGCCTCTGCCTCTCTCTTTGTGTGTCTCTCATGAATACATAAATAAAATCTTAAAAAAAAAATAACTCAGGACCCTGAGATCATAACCTGAACCAAAATCCAGAGCTGGATGCTCAGCCGTCTGAGCCACCCAGATGCCCCTCACTATTTGTTTTAATGTGAGAGGACCAAGTGGATGAATTGCTGGTGAGTGAGTGACCTGGAAGGAGCTATTTTCTCTGTTTATGGCTCTGTAGGATCCCAGGATTGACTTGTTTCAAAGACAACTGGAGATAGGAAGGGCAATTTTTATTAGAAAATTAGCTACCCCCCCCCAAATCACCAGAATTCAGGGATGTTATTATATCTGAGTTAATAAATGCCAACATTGAATCTTGAAATAGCTTTTCATTTTTCATTATATAGTCTGATTTATTGTTGATTGGTTTTTCATGGCCTAATTAATGATGGTAACCTTTTTGAATGACTAGAAATAAAATAAATTTCATGGATGTTTCATATTCTAACCTTGACTATACTAAGTTTGAGAGACTTCATGATAGGGCAGTTGACTAATGGCTTCCTGTTTAAAGTCTTTTTTTTTTTTTTTTTTAATGAGTTCAGATTAGATGGGAGCTGAGCCATCGGTTTATTCCTTGTCTTTAGTCTGGATAGAATAGAATTCTGCATAAATGCTAGGGAGAAAAGCCCTTCTCTGAGACTCTCTCAGTCTATTAACTTATTTATGTAGAGAGCAAGCGTGTGCCTGAGGGGGAGAGGGACAAAAGAAGGAGAGAGAGAATCTTAAGCAGACTCCATGCTGAGTGCTGAGCCTGATTCAGGGCTCGATCTCTCCATCCTGAGATCATGACTGAGCCAAAATCGAGAGTCAGATGCTTAATTGACTGAACCACCCAGGCACCACTTTTTTATTTATAAAGGAGGCTTTCTCAGTCTTAATTAGAACAGTGGCCATCTTTACAAGGCATAGGAACTTTGGTGGAGAATTGTAGTCAGGACCTTAGGAAAGACCCATCAGCAAAAGTTTGAAATGTCCTTTTTCTCTGAAACATGAACCTGACCAAGGCTAAGGTTCGAAGAGCACTGGTGTCTAAATAGCTTTTTTTTGGACCCCCAAGAAGTATGGGAACATAAATACAATTGCATTTGTTATCTTAGAACGTAACCATGGGTGAATGCTAAGGAACAATGCGAACTTTTTGAGTAGAATTGTTTTAGTTGGCATGATAACTGGTTCATACTTTAACCTTGACTGTACTAAGTTTGAGAGATTTCACGATAGGGAGGGCAGTTGGCAGTTGTATTATTTCATTGTAAAGTTTTGAATGAATATTTTTAAAAACATTTTTTTATTTTGAATTTATGGTAAAATGCACGTAGCATAAAATTTTACCATATTAACTGTTTTTACATGTACAATTCAGTAGTGTTAAGTATATCCACATTGTTATGCTACCAATCTCTGAGCTTTTTCATCATACAAAGCCAAAAATTTGTACCCACTGAACAACAATTTCCTAATTCCCCCACCCTCAGCCCCCGGTAACTGCCATTCTGTGTTCTATTTGAATTTGACCACTTGAGATACCTCAGGTAAGTGGGATCATTCAGTATCTGTCTCTTTGTGACTGACGTACGTACTTCACTTAATGGAATGTCCTCAAAGTTCTCAAATCTAGGGAGGGCCCCCTTTGCCTCTCGTTCCCTCGTTTCTGAGTAGATGTAGCCCTTTATGGTTCCAGCTCATTGTAGAAGGGTCTTCAGTTAGGGCTCCATCTTGGCCAGGCCTGAACTTTGATTTCTGCTCAGGAGATCATTAAAATTAACGTTCCAATTTGTCAGAGTCATCCAGTGTTTTGAGGGCTAGAGTGGCTTGTCCAGAGCTCTTCTCTGGGGTCCCATTTGCCTTAGTCTCAGCCTGGTTATTCTTTTCCCAGTGGTTAAAGTTTCAGTGCTTTCCAGAATATTTTTTTTCTTTTTAATGTTGAATTCAGTGTTAGTTGTTTTCAGCAGAATGGTGAGCCTGGTGATAGACATTGCCTTCCTAGACACCAGACCTCTGGCCTCACTTTATCAATGTTGCCTCTGCTATCTGCCTCCATTCTGGATGTGGTTCTTCAGCCTCACTTTGCTCATGACCAAATCAAACTTTTGCTTCAACACACCTCTGGCAGGAAATCCACAAATCCACCTACATGGCAAGGGGAGCTATAGGCCCTCCCCTCGTAGGACTCAGGAGCCAGTATGAAAAAAGCCCAGGGCCCTGTGATCTGCTGGTGACTTTGGAAGAAGGAGACCTCTTGGGAAGGAAATTTCTTTTTCTGACCTTTCAGTTGCTGAGGGCTTGATAAGGTTTTTCTCCTTTTTTGAAGTCCAGTTATAATTGAGTTTGTACCAATAGTAGAGGGCAGGAGCTAGTTACTTTTTTTAGGATACTAGATTGTCAGATGGATAATGAGATGACTCTTCATTTCTCCATGCAGCTGGTCACATGCTGGTGGGTGAGAACTGAACTTTTAGTTCCTGGGAGAGCTGTCTGTGCTGGAGCACAGAGGGCGAATGCCAAGTCCAGGACAAAGCAGTCCTAAAGAATGTGCGTGACATGCTGGCGGAGGCAGTTTGCTGTGGTGAAAAAGACATCAGGACACCAGTGTCAGAAGCCCACGTCTAGGGGCACCTGGGTGGCTCCATGGTTGAGCATCTGCCTTTGGCCTAGGTTGTGATCCCGGGCTCCTGGGATCAAGTCCCACATCGGGCTCCCTGCAGGGAGCCTGCTTCTCCCTTTGTCTGTATCTCTGCCTCTCTTTCTGTGTGTCTCATGAATAAATAAATAAAATCTTTATTTTTTTAAATTTTTTTTAAAATTTTTATTTATTTATGATAGTCACAGAGAGAGAGAGAGAGAGAGGCAGAGACATAGGCAGAGGGAGAAGCAGGCTCCACGCACCGGGAGCCCGACGTGGGATTCGATCCCGGGTCTCCAGGATCACGCCCTGGGCCAAAGGCAGGCGCCAAACCGCTGCGCCACCCAGGGATCCCTAAATAAAATCTTTAAAAAAAAAAAAAAAAAAAAGAAAAAAGCCCACATCTAACTGTCTCTCCCTTCCCCCTTTTCAGTGCTGTGGCCTTAGACAAACCATGTTATTTTCCTGGGCAACAGTCAGGTGCTCTTGATCTTGGTTGTCCTGCAGGGCTTTGGCTGTGGGAGGATGGGTTTTTCTGGACCCAGCAGCTAGCCATCTGGAGAACAGAAAGGTGGGTGCTTGCATTAGCCTCCAGGAAGATGGAGTGACCACTCGATGGCTTGTCTAGAACCCAAAACCATTGACTCTGGTCCCATTTCCCTCAAGCATCCAGCAGTTTTGGTCCTAGAAGCAGCTTTTCTTTTGTCTCATCCCCTCATTTTGCAGATGAGCAAACAGGGCCCTGAGATTTTCTTGTATTTAAGCAATAGAAGTGCTGCTTTCGCCTCACAGGGTATGTTTTAACAATGTTTTATCAGATACAACAGATAAAAATAAGCATACAAAAAACCCCAAACTGGTTAAGTAGAGCAAGGCTTTGGTCAGTTCGGATGTGGGGGAATCTGTGCCGGATCTCTGACGCTGCTACCCAAGCTCTGGAGAAAGACACTGGATGGTAAGCCAGACTGCCTGCCCTTAGCTGGCTACCTGGCACTGAGCTCTCCTTGGGGTCCAGCTTGGGCTCTACTGGCTGACATAGGCCTTGAGACAGTCTGATGAGAGATTAGTAGAAGCCCTTCAACTGGCAAGTCAGGGGGCCCGACTGTGTGAAGGAGGATTGGGCAAGTAGGCCCCTGATGGTGGTCTATCCTGGGCAGGTGCCTGCTCATTTTACCACAGGCTGTTGAATACACTACTATTTTCTCCCCTTGGCGGCTGCCTGGACCTGACTTTGTCTGCAGATACCCAGGCCATCCCACCCTCAACTACAGACAGGCTTCTCCATTCTTGCCTTGCTCCCCCAGAGGAGCGATTCACACTGTTCAGCCCCCCAAGTGATGCTCTGTCTTTACACCTGTGCCCACAGTCATTTTAACACATGGCCACTGCTATCCAGGAAGCTGCCTCAGAATAGCAGAACCTTATAGGTCATCCTTTATGTTATTAAAGCAATCTAAAGATTTTATTTATTTGAGAGAGAGTGTGTGAGTGGGTGGGGGGGTGGTGGCAGAGGGAGAGAGAATCTCAAGCAGACTCCATGATGAGCAGGGAGCCCAACCTGGGGCTCAATCTCACAACCCTGAGAGCATGATCTGAGCCGAAACCAAGAGTAGAACACTTCACAGACTGAGCTACCCAGGTGCCCCATTATTAAAGCAATTTAAGTGAAGCTTAGTTTTTCAGCCTACTGAGAATTATCAAGTATCATACTTTTCTTTTAAATTACCTCTATAATTTTCTTTTTAAATTACTCTTAAAAAACTAGGTGACAGTTAAATGAAAAACATGTGTTGCACTTTGGTATTTTTCTTCTTACTAAGCTTATAAACCTGTTGGGTAAAGATAACCAGGAAGGATTGTCCTGTGTCTTTTCATTTTGCCTTCAGCTGCTGGATTTAAATTGCTTTGTCCATAAAGATCATTTCCTTTTCCTGAATCTCCTGGGGTAGGAGAGCCTGAGGGTCATGGTGAGCATGGGCAAAACTCTGTTGGAAAGTTTCTGTGAACATAACTTCTCTTAGGTATTGGTGCTAAAAATGCGTAGTTTCAGAAGTGTCCATGTTGTGACTGTGCTCTTGGATGGTAATTCTTCTCATTATTGGGGTATTTTCTGTTCTGGTGACCTAGGATCACTGACCCTCTACCCCCACAAAAAGTTGACTTTTTCTCTTGTTGTTGTATCAGGTGCCAGCATTTTGAACATGTATATTTGACAGAAGACTCAAATATAGGAATTCTTCAAACTAAAGAAACAAGCAAGCAATGTAACATTGTCTATTGTAGATTACTTGTATAAGGGTATAATGTTGGGTTTTATACAATCTATAAACATGTAGGATTTTAGATTTGGAAAGAACTCTTGATCCTCCATTTTACAGATGAAGATTCTGAGAACCAGAGAAGTTTTGGCTTGTTCAAGGTCCCACAGAGTCAGCTGGAAAAGGAGCAAGTACCAGAAGCCCTATTTGCCTGCCAGCATGTATATACCAGCAGCTCCCAAGGCTGCTCTTCCACTCCCCATGATGCCGCTCTTGTACTGGTGGTCTCCCACTGCTCCCCAGCACCTACCCACCCTCCTGGAGGTAAAGGATAGAGCCATTTGACAGGACATATCATGCCCATGCTCATCTTCACACCTTCTCACTGCTTTCTGACCATGCCCCTTCTTCCACAACCTGCCCATCCATTTATTATTTTATTTTTATTTCTTTTTTAAGTAGACTCCACACCCAACATGGGGCCTGAACTCATGGCCCTGAAATTAAGAGTCACGTGCTGTACTGACTGAGCCAGCCAGGTGTCCCTTACCCATCAGTTTTAAAAGCTGAGCAGGTGCCCTGTTTCCCACACTGGTCTCAGCCTCCTCAGAACATCTGAAGTTCATTCCTCAAGTGTGTTTTAGCTCCTTTGACAGGGTATCTTTCCAGATTGTGGTATTAATTTCCATTTTGTAGGGTCACGATGTGTGGTATCCAGTAAAGGGGCCTTTAGTGATTAGGGAGAGAGGTAATGTACTAGATGTCACAGGGGCAGCTTGGTGTCTTCTGTTTTGCTCCCCAGCTTTTCAGCCGTCTTCTCCCCAGCTGGTTGCTAAGCTCCAGAAAGGCAGGAAGCATAGCTTCCGTGTCTCTCACCATAGCCCTTAACAGAGTTCTTGGTTGGTGGTAGGTTGCAGCATTGATACTTAATTTCCCTGCCCTCTGAATCCTGGTTTCAGTTTAAAATATGTTTCCTTTATCCTGAAGCCCCAGAATATGGCCATGTCTTCATGGCTCCCTAAGTACTCTGCCGTTTGGGGAATAAAGAAGCCAACAGGTGATAGCAATTCATTTAGAGATTTCCCTTTCCACCCTTGGAGACTTTGCTGCTGCTTTGCAGTGGCAGGATACTATGAGTCCTGGTGGGAGAAGCAAGCCAAATAATTGTTAGGATTGCTGGGAAAATAGCAATGGAAGCAATAATCCTCCTGGGTTGGCTTTTTATAGCTAGAAAACAGTGGTGAAATTTTTGTTCCAAGATCCTCAAAATCATCAGGCTGCTGCATTCTATCCTGTTGGACTTCTGAAGTAATGTTGGTGACATCTATTGTGCAGGTATTGCACAAGTGTTGAAATATAGAATGGTTGGTAGAAATGAGCCAGTTAAGAGGGAGGAAACGATTACTCAGATGTTGTGAAGTCAGATAGATTGCATGGCATTTATAGTACCGGTTTGTAGTTTGCTCATAAAAGAGAGTGCCTAACTGGGATTTATCTGGTGAAAATTAAACCATCAAACCTGCTCAAGTGAAAAACTGTGGCCATCTGCCAAGTAAAAGCATAATCACCATTTGGAAGTGAGCTTCATCTGTGCTCCAGTGTGCACATGACAGCCTCTCCTATGGAGAAACGGCTTTCTGACTTCTGGTTTCTTTGCTGTTTCCACAGAGCCTGAGCCCTCGTGAAGCCGGCAATGACAAGTCTGGATGGTCGCCATGCCGAGAAAACCATTGACATGCCAAAACCATCAGCCCCCAGAGTGCACGTGCAGAGGTCCGTGTCCCGAGACACTATCGCCATTCACTTCTCGGCATCCGGGGAGGAGGAGGAGGAAGAGGAGGAGGAGTTCAGGGAGTACCTCGAGGAGGGGCTGGACGACCAAAGCATTGTAACGGGGCTCGAAGCCAAGGAAGACCTCTATCTTGAACCCCAGGGTGGCCATGACTCCATTGGCCTTGCTGCCCAGCCCATCCTGGCAGATGGACTGTCCGTGTCCCCTGCCATTTTGCCCGTCTCCAAGAACACTGTAAAGCTGTTGGAGTCCCCTCCTCCGGCAGTGCAAGTATTAAGTACAGTGCCATTGGCTTTGTCCCCAGGGTCGTCTTCGTCAGGGCCCTTAGCTAGCTCTCCCAGCGTGTCATCCCTTTCGGAGCAGAAGACCAGTTCTTCCTCCCCGTTGTCCTCTCCTTCCAAGTCTCCAATCCTTTCATCCAGTGCCTCATCCTCCACGCTTTCCAGTGCAAAACCCTTCCTGAGCCTTGTGAAGTCCCTGTCGACCGAGGTGGAGCCAAAAGAATCCCCACACCCCTCGCGGCACAGGCACTTGATGAAGACATTAGTTAAGTCTCTGTCCACAGACACCTCCAGGCAGGAGTCAGATACCGTGTCCTACAAACCACCCGACTCCAAGCTCAATTTACACCTGTTCAAGCAGTTCACACAGCCGCGAAACACAGGGGGAGACTCCAAAACTGCACCTTCTTCCCCACTCACTTCTCCGTCTGACACACGCTCCTTTTTTAAAGTGCCCGAAATGGAGGCTAAAATCGAGGACACGAAGCGCCGCCTTTCAGAAGTCATATGTGAGCCCCTTCAGCTCCTCAGTAAAATCATCGGGGAAGAGAGTGGCAGCCACAGGCCCAAAGCCTTATCTTCAAGTGCTTCAGAACTCTCCAATCTGTCCAGCCTGAACGGCCACTTGGAAAGCAATAACAACTACAGCATCAAGGAGGAGGAGTGTGATTCCGAGGGGGACGGCTCCGGGAGTGACCCCAGTGTCCCCGGAAGTGACCACCCCAGGTCCTCGGATGAGCCCTCTCGAGAGGCGGAGCCTAAAGCATCCCAGGGGAGCGGTCTGAAGGACTTAGGCCTGAAGACCAGCTCTCTTGTGCTCGAGAAATGCTCCTTGTCTGCCTTAGTGAGCAAAGAAGATGAAGAGTTTTGCGAACTGTACACTGAGGACTTTGATTTGGAAGCGGAGGTGGAGAGTACAGTTGATAAGCTCCCGGATGTCCCTCTCAAGCCGGAGGTGCTGGCAGATGATGGTCTGACCCTTGACAGTGAGGACGAGGCCCACTTGGCCGTGCAGCACCCGGAATTACCAGTGAAGACACTGGGCTTCTTTATAATGTGTGTCTATGGGTACCTCATCCTCCCTCTACCCCACTATGTGAGTGGACTCTTTCTGGGAATTGGTCTTGGATTCATGACTGCGGTTTGCATGATTTGGTTTTTTACACCACCAAGTGCTCATAAATATCACAGATTTCATAAAAACCTACAACACTGGAACACAAGATCTCTGGAGATCAAAGAACCAGAAATAATAAAGGTAAGTCTCTGCAGCAGCTGGCGTGCACATGTGCTCTCTCCCATCCAGCCTGATTTTAAATCCAACTTCATTATTTTAGTTGATTGTTGTGGGTTTTCACACAGCACTGTTTTTAAGGCTTTTAGATCTCTCTGTTCTTGGGATGCCCGAGAGACTTCTCTGGTAAATCTCATTCTAGTTCAGGTTTTACCAATTCACCAAGTAGTTTTTCAAGGATCTCCGCGGTGCTAGAGAGTAGCATTTACATCCAGTTTGTATTTCAGTCTTTAAACTTTCCAGGGATTTGTTACTTTCTGAGGATTTGTTATAGCTAAGACTGTTAGGATTGCCTATTCCTGAGACCCTGGAGAAGGGTTCAGCACTCCTGGAATGCCAGAGATGGAAAGGAGAAAGAGAAGGCAAATTGATGTCAGTGGCTGGTCACGGCTGGCACTGCTCTTTCCTATGTGTACAGTGAGATGTGGGCTGGAGAAAGAGACCTCACTTTCCGGTGCATGACAGTTTCAGGTTGGGCCTCTCAAGGGGTGTCGGGTTGATCCATCCTGGTGCAGGAAGAAAATATTAGAACTGCCGTTCACATTTACTTTTGCATATTTAAAAAGCTTCTGGGTTTTGTGTATGTGTTTCAAAATATACATAATATATAGTTGTAGCTTATATAGTTTGTAAGTCATAGGCACATATACACGTTATATATATATATATATATATGTTTTTTTTTTAATTTTTTTTTTATTTATTTATGATAGGCACACACACAGAGAGAGAGAGAGAGAGAGGCAGAGACACAGGCAGAGGGAGAAGCAGGCTCCATGCACCGGGAGCCCGACGTGGGACTCGATCCGGGGTCTCCAGGATCGTGCCCTGGGCCAAAGGCAGGCGCCAAACCGCTGCGCCACCCAGGGATCCCTATATAGGTTTTTTTTTTTTAAAGATTTTATTTATTAATGAGAGACACAGAGAGTGACAGAGACAGAGAGAGAGAGAGAGAGAGAGAGGCAGAGACCCAACACAGGTAGAGGGAGAAGCAGGCTCCATACAGGGAGCCCAGTGTGGGACTCGATCCTGGTACTCTGGGATCACGCCCTGAGCTGAAGGCAGATGCTGTCACCGAGCCATATAGGTGTCCCTATATATGTTTTTTTAATTGTGGTAAGATACAAATAACATACAGTTTACCATCTTAGCCATTTTAAAGAGTACAGTTTAGTGGCATTAAGTACATTTGCGTTGCTGTGCACTTTATCACCACCACCCACCCCTGTAACTCTTATCTTGTACCACAGAAGCTCTATACCTATTGAACAGTAACTCCTCATTTCTTCCTTCCTCCTAGACCCTGGCAACCATAGTTCACTCATCTTTGATTTTGAATACTCTGAGTATGTCATAAAAGTGGAATCAGACAGCATTTGTCTTTTTCTGTGACTGGCTTATTTTATTTAGTATAATCAGAATTAGTCAGAACTTCCTTTTCTTTTAAGGCCAAATAATATTCCATTGTGTGTATATGGTACATTTTCCTTATCTATTCATCCATCAATGGACACACTTGGGTTGCTTCCACATTACAGTTATGCTGAATAATGCTGCTGTGAACATGGGCGTATATAGATAGCTCTTTGAGATCTTGTTTTCATTTCTTTTGAGTATATACCCAAAAGTAGGACTGCTGGATCAGATGGTAATTCTGTTTTTATTTTTCTGAGGAACCGTTGTACTGTTTTCCACAGTGGGTATACCATTTTGGCTGTCCTACCGGGAGAGCACAAGAGTTCTAATTTCCCCATATCCTTGCCAATGCTTGTTTACTGGTGTGTTTGTTTGTTTTTTGGTAGTTTTTTAGTAGTTCAAAGATGGTTTCATTTTTGTTATGAAATTATATATGGTTGTTTTGATCGCATCACTGAAGCAGTAAAGGCATCCCTGGGATGCTGAGCACCTATAGTGAAAAAGGTGTTTGGTACATTCTCTCATTTAATTCTCATCCCAACCCTTTTTAATTAGGGAGTGCTCATGAGGAATGGAGGCACAGAAAGTTAAGTTTCTTGCTCATGACTAACAGCCTGTGAGTGGTCGGGCCAAGCAGTACTAATTATTGTTTTAAAGAGGAAGATGTTTTGCCCTAACTTTCCTTAAATGCAGTCATGGACTGACAACTTATCTTATGCTGTTTTATGAATATCCTTTCTGATTGATGTTTGAACAATATTGATTGTTTTGGTAATTCTTTTTCCTTCTTAGCCTTAACTTGTTTGGTATGGCTTCATTACTCTTGAGGAAAAGTTATATTTTAGCCTGAGTTCTTTTGTTGGGTATACAGGGCTGTTTTTTAGAAACCTGGCTAAATACTTTATTTTTAAAAAGGGACACTGCTACAGATTAGAAGGGTAGGTTGTATATTGTAAGCCAAAGACTTCAAATGCAAATGTTTTTTGGGCCAATTAATTTTACTGAGTTGGAGATCATACTCTTGGGAACCATTTAAAAAATATGACAACTTTAAAGTATTTAGCAGTGTTGACATTAAATTTAGGACTCAAATGTTGTAGTGAGAAAAGGAAAGTATGCTGGAGTCTAACTTCGAGCATCTGTTTTGTTATATTTTCTCATTGGACATTGGGCTTTACTTTCTATATGAGGTAGGATAACACTAGCTATTTTAACAAATTAGAAGTTTGTATCTTGCCTGCGAAACAATTCAGTATGGCTATTCCTGGTGGGTGGGTGGCCATCTGCACGTGTTGATTCAGAGGCCCAAGTTCCTTCCAGCTTCTGGCCCAGCAAACTTTCTCAAAAATCCATATAGTAAATGTTTTAGGCTTGTGGGTCATGAGTTTCTGTTGCAGTCACTCACTTTTTATTGTAGCAGGAAAGCAGCCACAGACAATGTATAAATAAATGAGTGTGGCCTTGTTCCAATAAAACTTTGTAGAAATAGGCCTCAGGCTCAGTTTGTTGACCCCTGCCCTAGGGTGTTAGAGTTCTTTCATTCAGCTGGCAGAAGGAGAAGGAGAAAGCAGAAGAAGGCATACCTTCTGATGATGCCTGGACCTGAAAGTGACACACGTTATTTCTACTCACATTCCACTGTTAGCTAGTCACATGGGTCCTCCAAAATGTCAGGGGTTCTGGGGAATCTGGGACTTGGATGAACAGCTTCTTCCCTGCAACAGCTAGGGGAAGAAAATGCCCAAAGTTTGAAAGCACAGCTAGCCTTCTCTGCCTCACTTTCATAGTACTTATAAGAGCCCTAGTTATATGCATGTTTATTGTTCATCTCTTCCAGTAACCATAGGTTTCATGAATGCACAGGCCATGTCCATTGTATCATTGTGTCCTTAGCACCTGGCACATATTGGGCACAAGATAAATAATTATTGGATGAATAGGTGGGTGGATGGATGGATAGTGAATGAATGAATGAGGCTTTATTAGGAAATGTAACTGGTGAGGCAATATTGACTCTCATTTCCTAATGAAGTTGCTTTTTATAAGAAATCCCTGTTACTTAAGGAAAAAATGTAGTCATGTTGAAAGGGGTGGTCTTTTAAGAAGACAAAAAATAATTACTAGAAAATAAGGTTATGAAGAGTTTTTTCTTTTCCCACTGCAGTGAAAAGGCCAAGATGGTCCATCTTTGACAGGATCTGGAAATTGGTGTTTACTGTTTAGAAATCATCTGGCAGCAAGTCTGCTTTTCTCTTACCTGCACTCATATAGTGGGGGCCTCCTGAATTCAAGAGAAAAAGACTGCTGGCATCTGCCAAGTCGAGTATTAGAGAAATGGAAATGGTGGCAGGTTCTAGATTTCTGCTGTCTAGATTTATGGCTTTAAAAGAGATGTAGATTGTCCCGACTCTGCCTTCTGTGTACAATTGAAAAGGGGACAAACTGGGGGAAAAAATAAAAGAGATGTAGGAGATTGGCCTTGGTTTCTTTATGAAACAGATCTGTGAACCTGTCCTAGGATTGAAAAAGCCACTTTTTGAAAAGAGCTTGGTTTAGGGAATTAGCGGTTTTGAATTATTTTCTGTGGATCTGGTACTATTCCATTAGCTTTTATAGAGGATGTAATGGTGCAATTATTGAGGGAAGGTATGGAAACTTTAAAAAAAAAATTCACAGACATAGGCTATAAAACCTGCCTGTGATAAAGATCTCTAGTATAGAGGCACAGCCCATTGACAGTGATCCTACGTACTTCATGCCCTAAGCAGACTCTTATCTGGGAACCCCATGAACCAGACAGGCAGGAGAGTTAGTGCTCCAGGACTATTTTAGGAGACTGTGTGTTTTTAAACTTCTGAGGCATGTAAGTTCTCATTGATGGGTCCAGGACTGAGAGTCTGAGTCCTAAATTGGCTCCATAAACAATTCAGAAAGCACTGCAGTTTTTCTTCAATGAGACTTCACATGAAGATGAAAGGAAGGAGAAAAGTAAAGCTCTTTTGTACTTTATCCAGGTGATTTTACCATTCCATCTAGTGTGGACATTTGTATTTTAAAATGACCCTGCTACAAGGGCGCCTGGGTGGCTCAGTCAGTGAAGTGTCTGCTTTTGGCTCAGGTCATGATCCCAAGGCCCTGGGATTGAGCCCCAGCATTGAGTACCCTGCTCAGTGGGGAGTTTGCTTCTCCCTCTCCCTCTGACCTCCCCCTGCTCATGTTCTTGCTCCCTCTCTCTTTCTCTCTCAAATGAATTTTTAAAAATCTTTAAAAGAATGACCCTGCTGCTGTGGTGAGTATGTAGGATGGAGAGCCACAAAGACTGGTTAGTGGCCAAGGAGTAGCTGTTCTCAAAGACTGGTATGTGGCTGATTTGGCCTCATGACCCTCCACTATCTCTCACTCAACCCTGCCAGTCAGCAGCTCTCTCCACTGGCACGGAAGCAGTCAAAACCTCCATGAGGCCAAATAGTTGTCACAGAGCCCACAGAATGACTCTTAGAGCCTCCTCCAAGGCCTGCTTGTTCTTAATGTTCATACATTAATCTTCATACATGATGAATTCATACATTCATGCTGATGCTGAGAAGCAGCAAATAGGAGAAAGGTGGCTAGACAGGCACCAAGTGACAAGTGGAATGCGTGAAAGCCAGTGGGTGAGACCAAAATGTTAGGAGACGCTAATGTGCCTGAAAGCTTGGCAGCCTGGGTTTGTTAGCTCAAGGCAGAGCCATGTGTGTGCTGCAGAGTCCCAGGGGTTCATTTTGAGCAGCAGCTCCTGTGTGGTAACCTTCTGGGAGGTTTACTTTGGGTGACTAGCTAGATACTGTGAGTTGGGGACCCTGGAAAGAGTAGGTTTGGGCATGGGGAGAGTGAGGCATTTAGCGTTAACATTGCATTTGGGATATTTGTTTTTCCTGAGCATTCTTAAGCAAATTGGTTGCTACTTCTCTAAGAATGTACTTGTCACTTGACCAGGAGTGTACTTAATTAATTCAGTGTTATTCCTGCTCACTGATGCTTCCACATATCTGTAATGATAAGTTTCCTGAAGATTTCATAAGGTTCTTGGATTTATGTTTGCGTATATGACTCATACAGTTTTGAATTATATTCACGGGTAAATTCTTTATCTCAGACTTTCAAACCACTTACAGAACACAACAGTAGAATGTTGGTTTCTGGAATGATGATCTGTCTCTTTTTAAAAGATATGACCCAAAAGGCCGACTAAAATTATGTTTCCACCATTGCAAGACTAACAGAAATGAATTTTGGAGAATCCTTTTTCCTTGGGTTATATCACATTTAGATTTTTAGTAAGAGGGATAGATTTTTTAAATAATTGCATTCTCTAAATATAGGCTTTGGTTTTGATATGTAAAAATAATTTTGTTGGGAGAACATTATTTTTAAAAAAAGCATTTCTTTCTATATTATACTGAACTGAAAATATCCTGCTCCTGTAATGGGTCACTTGATTTTTTTTTCTTAAGATTTTATTTATTTATTCATGAGAGACACACAGAGAGAGGCAAAGACATAGGTGGAGGGAGAAGGAGGCTCCCTTTAGGGAGCCTGATGTGGGACTCAATCCTGGACCCCAGGATCACTCCCTGAGCTGAAAGGAAGATGCTCAACCACTGAGCCACCAGGCATCCTGTCACTTGAATTTTATGGATGGCTTTTATAAACATGGCTATTTCCCAGCATCCCTTGTCATTTGAGAAGTATCAGCTGCAGGCAGCCCTCACTTACAAGCAGGTACCCGTGTTTTAAAGTTGGTTGGAGAGCTAACTCTGTAGAAAATGCTTCCTGAATTACATAGGAACAATGTGGCTAAGGAGGTCAGGTGACTATAGAACAATTTTTTTTCTTGAACTTTCATTTTCTAACTTTTTATTGTAGAAAATGTCTAGCATACACAGAAGTAGAGAGAATAGTATAATGAAACTCCATGTACCCAACACCCAGCCTCATCTTAACAATTATCAACATTTTGCCAATTTCTCACTCAACTTATCAGCTTATAACATGGCTAAGCAGTAATTCCAGTTCACTTATATATGACTAAGTTTATAGCATCATTTCCTTGAAAAAATGTATTTTGAATTCTGGCTAGGTATTTCAGGACTGTGCTTTTTAGTTTTGTTGTAGGTTTTATGTATGGGGTGGGGAGAGAGGCTGTGGGTACAGTGGGCCTGAAAGTTCTCAATAATATTTTTTTGGAAGAGTAGGGTATTAACCATGGGAAAAAATCAAGGCTAGTTATCTTTTCACTCTAAAATTTATTTTAACATATAAAAAAGGTACTAAGTTCATTGAAGACTATTCTTATTGTATAATAATTAGCCTTTGGCGGGGAGGGACAGAGGCGGAGAGAATCTTTTTTTTTTTTTTTTTTAAGAAGCAGTGTGCATGTGAGAGGTGGGGGTAGAGAGTAGAGGGTGAGGAGGGTAATAGAGAGAATCCCAAGCTGACTCCACACCCAGCACAGAGTCAATGCAGGGCTCAATCTCACAACCCTGAGATCATGACCTGAGCTAAAATCGAGTCACAACACAACTGACTAAGCCACCCAGCCACCCCAAAAATTAGCAAAACTTTAAGAGGATATTTGTATCACCAAAGACAAGGAAAGGAGGTTGCCAACAAGATGGTGCCAGAGAATGAGCATGTTGGTGTGTTGGTTCCTGAGGCTGCTATTGTAAACTGTTTCGTTCTTTTGCTTTCTTTCTTTCTTTTCTTTCTTTCTTTCTTTCTTTCTTTCTTTCTTTCTTTCTTTCTTTTTTTTTAAGATTTTATTTGTTTATCATGAGAGACACAGAGAGAGGGGCAGAGACATAGGCAGAGGGAGAAGCAGGCTCCACACAGGGAGCCTGATGTGGGACTTGATCCTGGGATTCTGGGATCATGCCCTGAAGCTAAGGCAAACCCTCAAGCAGGCATCCCTCTTTTGCTTCTTTTCAATGGTCTCCAAGATGAGTTGCTGAAGACACTATCCACGAAGAAAGTATTAAAGTCTCTATTTGTATATATTGTTATTCTTTCCATCTAAGAAAGTAAATAAGCATTGCTAATATTTAACATACAGATAATCATATATTGACCTTTGCTGAAATACTTAGAAATTATCAATAAGACTATTTGAAATATGGGGGATCCCTGGGTGGCTCAGCGGTTTGGCACCTGCCTTTGGCCCAGGGCGCGATCCTGGAGTCCCGGGATCGAGTCCCACGTCGGGCTCCTGGCATGGAGCCTGCTTCTCTCTCTCTCTCTCTCTCTCTCTGTCTATCATAAATAAATAAATATTTTAAAAAAAGACTATTTGAAATACGGATTTATATCCATTATCATTAATGATGAGCTTTACGCTAAGTATATATTATTATGCATTGAGGTGTCAGCTGAACAGAGTACAAAGCTATCAGGAAGGAAAAACTAAAAATTACCAAAAGGCTAATTATTTCATCCTTTTCTCTTAATTCCTATTTTTTACCTTTCATAAAAGCTGTAATATGATAGAATATATATATAACTTATAAGTAAATGGACATATTGTGGGTATATACTTAAATTTTTTTAGCTGATAGGAGGTATGATCTAAAAAGTTTAGAGGCTACTAAATTATTGGCTTGTTAATCTATTGTTTTATAATTTCAAAACTTGTTAATATGATTTAATGGTTATCATGTATTAACATAAATAAGACCTTGATTATTTTGGTTCATCTGAGATCATATTATTTTTCTTTCAAATTTGAATGTCCAGGGGTGCCTGGGTGGCTCAGTTAAGTGTCCAACTCTTTTTTTTTTTTTTTTTTTAAAGATTCATGAGAGACAGGCAGAGACTTAGAGGGAGAAGCAGGCTCTTTGCAGGAAGCCTGATGTGGGACTTGATCCCTGGACCAGGGATGCCTTAAGTTGAAGGCAGATGCTCAACGGCTGAGCCACCCAGGCGTCCCTAAGTGTCCAACTCTTGATATCAGCTCAAGACATGATCTCAGAGTTGTGAGATTGAAATCCCATTGGGCTCAGCACTGGGTGTGTAGTCTGCTGAAGATTCTCTCCCTCTGCCCCCCTCCCCAATTTTTTTTTTTTTTTTGAATGTTCATTTTCTTACTTCTCCTACTATTTACCAGTATGTTTTAAAAAGTGTTCTTTGGGGCACCCTGGGTGGCTCAGCAGTTTAGCGCCACCTTCAGCCCAGGGCATGATCCTGGAGACCCAGGACCGAGTCCCACATCAGGCTCCTTGCATGGTGCCTGCTTCTCCCTCTACCTGTGTCTCTGCCTCTCTCCCTCTCTGTGTCTCTCATGAATAAATAAAAAATTTTTAAAAAGTGTTCTTTGGTCTTCTGAATTGGGTAGATGCTACCCTGAAGGATAAGAAAAGCTGAGATCAAGGCCATTTTGCCAGGCAGAGTCTGTGCCTTTAGCTCTGATTCCATTGCTTCTAGTGATGTGGCTGTGAAGGTGACCTTGAAGTAGGCAGTTGGAGGATGTGGATGGTATTGATGCTGGTGCTTCTCTCCCCTGATGGGCTTTTTTCTCTTCTTGATGAGGTCTTTTAGTAGTGTTTATTTTGAATGTTGATTATTTGCTTGAGGCAAATAATTCATAGCATGAAGTCTGTATGTCTGTAGGGTTTTGTTTTTTTGTTTTTTGTCTTTTACAGGTAAAATCAAATTTGTGTCTAAAGTTCTGTAAATTTAAGGAGACTGTTCCTGCCATATTCTCTAAGTCCATGATCTATGAGATCATGTTTTGACTGATGACTCCAGTTCTAAACCATTAACACATCAAAAAGACTTGAAACCTGCAAAGAGAAAACCTTGCTTGTGTTTTAGTTTTGGGGACGACAGAAAAGTAATCTCCTTTTTATCTTCCTCAGAGATGATTTCCAGCAGCAGGGGCCCCAAGCCCTGGCTCCATCCTTCTGTTTAGGATTTGCTCCTTCCCTGATAGACTAGATGAAGGAATGATGCAGGGGAGCTGAGTGACAGGCAGCCTCAAATACCAGCACAGCCATATGATGGCGGAATGTCAGCCTACAAGACGCTGAAGATAGATAGGGAAAGCCCCATCGCTTCCCCAGGCCAGAGGGCTGGCGCTTTGTTCTGGTCGGCACAGCATCAAGCTGACCAAGAGAGCATTGGTCTTGACCTACTGGTTGGCCCTGTAACTGAAAGTAGACACAGTAGTAGTTCTCGCAGACTTTATTATTTTGCAAAAGGTTAATTGCAGCTTTTAATCTTTCCAAGCATTAAATTAGTCCATTTATAGATTGTGGTTTGTATTTTCAGAGATAGGACTTCTAAATCCAGTGGAGAATTGAAGAGAAACCCCTGACCTTTTACAGAGGGGATCACAGGACCAGTGTGTGGGCCAGACAGCTGCAGCTCGGCTGACTGTGGTCATTGTCCCCCCAGTGTGTGCATTGTCTCCATTTTAACATTTCCAGCCTCAGAAAGAAACAAGGCTTGTCTGAGCTGCTTTAGTGTGGGTTGAGAGAATCTCTGAGTTTTTTAATTGAGCTGTTGAAATGAAATGAGTTGCTAACGCTATACTATAACTCTTTATCCCCACTTCCATGTCCCATAACAAAATAAAATTAGAGAAATATCTTACCTACTGAGAAATTGAGGGTTAAGAGTTTTTGAACAGCTGAGCAGTAGACAGCTGGGCACTATATGTGAACCAAGTGAAGGCCTTGAAGTTGCTGCACTGCTCTCAAGATTTGATCTTTGACTGCTTAGCTCTGGAAATTCTACTTGCAGCTTAATCTGGGGTGGTGGTCAAGCCACGGAGGAGAAATTGGCTGATTGATGGTATCAAAAGGCAATTGGGAGATCACTTTCTGCAAGGACAGACTTGTGTGGTTTGGGAACAGAAGTAGGAGAATCATACCTGGCCACCTCTTGGCCCAAGCCTCCAATGGCCATCAGCATCCTGGTTGCCGGACTGACATGAGGCAAGTAGCATCCCCTGTGAGTCTCTCCAGGTTTCCTCTCAAAGCTTGTAATGTTCTAGAAGGAGCCCTGCATGAGGATCAGGAAACCTGAGCACCAGTCATGACACCTGCCTCTCTCTGCTACAGAGGAGTAGTAGCTAATTCAGGTTTTTGTCCTGAAAAGCTTTAACATCTTTTAAGATTCTTCCTGAGGTTTCCTTTTCTCTTGTTCTATGCTATTTTGTGCAATTATAACTTGGTTTTTCTCCTTGGGAGCAGTGGTCAAGCCTTCTACTTCAAAGTAACCTCTACCACTCTCTGTGCTTGTTGGGATCTCTGCTCCCTCTGTGCTTCTTTCTACTTAGCAGCTAGAATACTACTGCAGGCTGTGAAGGGGACACCAGCTTGTCCCACTCACTTGTACAGATTTCATGTAATCCTCACAGGCGCTGTCCGAATTAGGCTACAGTCATGTATTGAGTCAAAGAACATTTATTATAACTCCAATGGTCTTGCAGTGTTTGTACTTAAGTAGACCAGTCAGTTAACAGATACAGTGATAGGAGGAAGGTAATAGAAAACAGAGCCTCAGTGATCAGAGAGGCTCCCTAGAAGAAATGTCACTTTTGCCACGACCTAGGGGATGACTAGCCAGACAGAAAGTGGGCCATGCCATGGAGAGGAGGTAGGAGACTAGGCTCAAAGTCAGGTAGACTTGGCTTAAGTCCTGGCTTTGCCACTCTCTGGGCCACTTTTTTTTTTTTTTTTTTTAAACCATTCTTTAGGCAAATCGCTTAACCTCTCTTAGAAAATCTTAGGTAATTGGCTGAAGTAGCTAATGTACCTGAAGTGCCTGGATCATACTAGGAGATCAAATGTCAACTATTATTACAATTATTCTTAAATATCCTATGGGTAAGATTTCTTCCTTTTAGTATGCATGCAAATTATACCTCAATAAAGTACCATCAGCATGGAGAAATTCATTATGGCCAGAGCAGAGGGTGATGTGGGGATGGGGGAGGCATGGAACTGGGGAGTAAGCCATGTTAGACCATCTCACTGGCATGAAGACTGAGAGTCTAGGGATAAGCATCATCCAGCCTGGCAGTTAGCAAGTGGTGAAGCCAGGATTTGAATGCAGGTGTGTCAGATGAAGCAGTTCTGCTAATATCTGTGGGTAGGTTGCAGTGCATGTGTTTTGACCAGCAGTCTGTCATGTAATCAAGTATTCAGGCCTCACTGAATCAAGGTCAGGCCTCACTGAAGCTAACAAATGATTGTCCACAATAGACGTGCAATTGAAATCCTGATTCATGGGTTGTATTTATTTGTTTGTTGGCAGCTGTGGGCTCTAGCCTCTGATAGCTCCTGAACCTGAAGAAAAGAAAATGGTAGCACAGGAAGCAGGGAACATGAAGATAAAAGGAAGGAAAAGTCACAGGGCCCTTTTTATTGGAATGCAGCCACTGGTGGTTCTGAAAGGAGTGGGTGGGGAAGAGGAGGCTCAAGCCAGCCCTGAACCAGAAGGGAACTTGGAGCCCCCTTGACCTTTCCCAAGGGAAGGCATCTCCTAGAATGTTTCCCCAGGCCTACCCTCGCCTCTCACTGCTGTGTCCTCTCATGGGTCAGGTGTGGGGTTTTGTTCCTAAACTGTGTAGGACTTGAAACTTTCTTTTCTTCTCCACATGCCTCTATATATCCGGTGGTTCTAATATTGCTGCAATTTGGCAAGTGGTAGAGAGTGACCTGTCAGAGCAGTCAGCGAAGAACAATCACATATCATCTTGGAACTGTGGCCATGTTGGGGGTCTTGGGTTGTAGCCCAGCAAGAATTCTGGAGGGCTGGCTCTTGGCTTGGGTAGGAGCTCAGGCTGCTGGGTCGAGAGCAAATCCTTGAAGCACTGTGGAAATGGTTATTCTTGTTAACCAGATAAAGGAAGTTTACCAGGAATAGTAATGGGGCAGCAGTTCGTTAGACTAGTACTGAGCAATGGCTCTTCACCAGTGATCCTGTAAACAGGTGAGCTGAAGCATGCTTGTGTCCTAATACATGTGCCTGTGTGTCCTGTTGCCTTTGCTTATTCCTCTGTTTTTTAGTAGAAAAAACTTGATGTAAGTTTGTTCACAAATTGAGTATCTTTTAATGATCTTATAGAACTCTAAGGGTTTTCAAAAACTTTAGCCTTTTACTTAGATTACTTTTATACTTTTTAAGATTGCATGTTAGTTTTTTTTTTTAAGTTTATTATTTTTAGTAATTTCTACACCCAACATGGGACTTGAACTCATGACCTTGAGATCAGGAGTCATGTGCTCTTCTGACTGAGCCAGCCAGATGCCCTGCCCTGTGTGTTAGCTTTTTAAAGTGGTTTTGAATTTCTAAGATTG
This sequence comes from Nyctereutes procyonoides, assembly GCF_905146905.1. Lineage (NCBI taxonomy): Eukaryota > Metazoa > Chordata > Mammalia > Carnivora > Canidae > Nyctereutes > Nyctereutes procyonoides. Next base: position 46,499,585 of record NW_026575020.1, on the reverse strand, counting down.
GATGTTTCATCTGGAGATTACTTAGATTATCTTCTCTCATGTAATTTGGTAAAGCAGAGTGTAAAACACAGCATAAAACTGCATGTGTTGGAGGTTTGAGCAAGAGGGGCACCTGGCTGGCTCAGTCAGTACAGCATATGACTCTTGATCTCGGGGTCATGAGTTCAGGCCCCATGTTGGGCATAGAGATTGCTTAAAATAAAATAAAATTTAGAATCCTGGAAGTACAGTAAGAGAAGAGAGGAGGATGTTGATTGATCTGCTTGAGCCTGGTGTCTAGGCTCAAAAGCCAGAACCTATGTATTGGATGTGTACTAATATAAGTAGCTGCTAGCCACATGATGCTCTTGAGCGCTTGCAGTGCAGGTGGTTCAAACTGAGATGTGCTCTAAGTGTGAAATATGTGCTGGATTTTGAAGGCTTAGTACAAAACAAAGAATGTAAAATATAATTAGAAATTGTTAATGTTATATGTTGAAATGATAATATTTGGGTATACAGACGACCACTGAACCAACTCTCTGTGCAGTCAGGAATATTCTTGTATAACTTTGGATTCCCCTAAAACTTAACTACTAATAACCTGTTGTTGATCAGGAAGCCTTACCAATAACAAATAGTCAACATATATTTTGTACAGTATGTGTATTATATACCATATTCATAAAATAAGCTGGAGAAAAAATATTGAGAAAATCATGAGGAAGAGAAAGTACATTTACATTAATATACTGTATTCATTGAAAAAATCTGCATGTAAGTGGACCTGCACAATTCAACCCATGTTCAAGGGTCAACTGTATTGAGTTAAATACATTGTTAAAATTAATTTCACTTGCTTTTTTCTTTTTTATTACTACTAGACAATTTAAAATTAGATATTTTCATGATGCATATTTATGGTTTATATTATATTTCCAACAGATAGTGCTTCCCGGGACAACTCTACATTTTCTGACTTACTAGGAAAAATAAAATGAAAGCAATTGGAGAGAAACAACCTTTTTTTCCCCAAAATGTCTCTTATTCATAAATCATTTAACCTGTGCAATCTCAGAAGTTTCAAAACAGCTCACACTACTTACTCTAGTTCTCAGAAACTGTCCTGTTATTTGAGAATAACTTCATAATATTTTTTTTTCTTTCAGCCTTTTCTAATCTGGTGATATCTAGATGACAACTTATAATGCTGGGTATTTCTTCATAATATTTTTTTTTCTTTCAGCCTTTTCTAATCTGACAACTTATAATGCTGGGTATTTCTTCATAATATTTTTTTTTCTTTCAGCCTTTTCTAATCTGGTGATATCTAGATGACAACTTATAATGCTGGGTATTTTAGCCAAAATTCCAGTATCATGTTAGTTCTATTGGCTTTTTACGTGTCCAGTATAATTTTACATAGCTAGAAACAAATGAAAAATCTTATATGGAGATATTGTAGAAACATTTGACATATCAAATTATTATTATAACTGAATAATCAGTAAAAAAAGGTTTAACATCTCAGCTAAGATATAATATGGACCCCACAGAGGGTGTCACCTCAAATAGCCTGTGTTCTAGGTAGGAAATGTACACTCAGAGTGAAATAATTCAAGAAGAGCATTCCCAAGTGGGGACTGCATGGCTAAATGGCTCATAAATTACACGATAAAAGTTACTATTTTAATCTCATTGTCATTCCCTGGGACTAAGAAATGTTTAAGCACCAGTCCTTCCATCCCTTCCTCCACAGATTCTTCTTGGGTTTAGTAGCTCTGCAAGTAAATACAGCCTGGCCTTTGAGCATGGCTCTGAAGCAGCCCAGAAAAATCAGATCTGCTTCACGTTCTTTATTAATCTAGTTGCCCTTAGAACTTTAGGCCTAGTAAACGTATTTCTTTAAGAAAGTATTTTCTGCAACCAAATTGGATAAAAAGAAAACTGTGGATTATATGCCAGGAGATCTTTAGTAAAAATGTTGTGTGGAACATATCAGACAAACATTGTTTAGAAAGACATATTTATAGAAAATGTATATTTTTTATAGTGTACATGGAACATTCACCTGATACACCATATTATAGTGAATGTTCGAATTTAACGAACTTAAAAAACTTAGTGAATAAAAAATGAAGTTAAAAGAACGGAAATTTTATAAAGCATGTTTTCTGACCATCATGAAATTAAACTTAAAACCAATAACAAAGACATCTGAAAAATTCTCAAATATTTGGAAATTAAACAGCATACTTCTAATTACCCTGTTGGTCCAAAGATAGCCCCAGGGGAAAGTAGAAAATATTTAAATGAAATGAAATTAAAAGTATAGCATATCAAAAATTACAGCTGACACAGTGCTTAGAGGGAAATTAATAGCATTAAGTGCTTATTTTAGAAGTACTAATTACTGATATTAGGTAATATTACTAGACTCTACAGACTTAAAAGCATAATAGGGAAATATTACAAACATTATGCCCAGAAGTTGAACAACTTATATGAAATAGACAAATTCCTTATAAGACACAAACTACAAAAGCTCACTTGAGAAGAAATAGTGTAATTTCCAGTAGAAACTTAAAAAAAGAATTCATAGTTTATTATATATTTATTTATTTATATTTTTATGTTATTTAAATTCAATTGAATTCATAGTTTAAAACCTTTCTATAAAGAAAACTCCAGGCTGAGATAGCTTCCTTGGCAAATTTACCAAACCTTTAAGGAAGAAATATTTTATACAAATTTCCAGAAAATAGGAGAAGGGACACTTCCCAACTTATTATATGAGGCTAATTAATATTGAAAGATATTGCAAGAAAACTATAGATCAATTTCCCTTATGAGCTTAAAGGGACAAGTGAACAAAATATTATTAGCAAGCCAAATTCAGCAATGTTTGAAAAGGATAATTATAGTACTGTGCTGGTAAACTGGCTCTCTGGGTTAAGGGGAAGCCCTCTTTGTACTGTTCACTGATTTCCATGGTATAGAAAATCCCACAAAAAAACGAAATCTCCCACCACGGCCAGTTGTAAGCTACCACTGTGAGGTCCCCAAGCACAGAGTCAGGAAGAGATGTGTAGAATTAGCTCTTGTGAGCTGGGATAATCCAACTTCAGCACATTGTGACCAATACATAATTTTACTAAGAATGTAAGACTGTTTCAACATTCAAAAATCAATGAATGTACTAAGTAAAAAGGCAAAAAACTATGAACCAAAAAATGTGCTTGGTTCTATACTTAGCCAAAGAAACCTACCCAAACTGATACCCTGGCAGTACAGTCCACTCCGGGTCCCACTGTGCTCTGTGTCGCTTGTCCCCTGTTCATTTCATTGCTCTGATCATTGCAACACCTAGATTACACCCTCTTCCTGTGGCCACTGCTTGCTCATTCAACATTTTTAATGACTGCAGTGATGCACTGGGAGGAAGGAGAGATATTCCTAACTCATGCAAAAAAAAAAAACAAAAACAAAAACAAAAAAAACACCAAAAAACAAAAAAACAAAAACCCCCATAAAACTGTGTTAAGATATATAAAATTATATTAGCTCATAAATTTCACACACACCCCACGAAAAAGTACTTTTGTCTGTTTTTACTTAACATTCAGAATACTCTTGGTGATGACCTTTTTCTTCTTTTTTTAAAGATTTTGTTTATTTGAGAGAGAGTGGAGAAAGAGCACGAGCTGGCGGGGGAAAGGAAGAGGGAGAAGCAGGCTCTCTGCTGAGTAGGGAACCCAATGCAGGGCTCGATTCCAGGACTCTGGGATCAGGATCTGAGCCAAAGGCAGATGCTTAACTGACTGAGCCATCCAGGCACCTGGTGATGACCTTTTAACAGTTACTCCAGGAGGGTTGTAAAAATGAAGACCTAGTTCTCTATTGATTTGGGAGCACGCTTGGGTCAAAAATCCTGTCCTTTAAAAAATTTTTGTATCAACTCCTAACACATTACTTGGGATATAGACTCAGTGCATGTTTTGATGAATGGATAAATAAATAAAAAAGAGAATTCTAAGGATTCCTCATTTGCAGAGGCTTCAGGTCGGGACTTCAGTGTGAGGCTCAAGTACACATTGTGGAAATGGCCATTCTTTGAAAAGAAGGACATTCTCAGTTGCATTGTGATTTTTAGTACCTCTCTGGTTCAAAAACATGTATAAAATGAGGGGAGTATAGGGGTGCTGAGGTTGCTCAGTTGGTTAAGCATCCTACTCTTGATTTCAGCTCAGGTCATGATCTCAGGGTCTGAGATTGAGCCCTGCATTGGTCTCCTCATTCAGTGGGGAGTCTGCTTGAGATTCTCTCTCCCTCTTCCTCTGCTCCCCTCCCCCATGTGCACATGCATACACTTTCTCTCTAAATCGTAAAAAAAAAAAAATGAGTATGGAAGGGAATCAATTAAAATTCCCAAGAGAACTTCTTTTAAAAAGATCTGGGCCACTATATCATCTGAAAAAGGACTGTGGGGCAGGTAGAGTATTAGATGATCAATATTGAGTATTGCTATGAGAATAGCTTTAGCATAATTTTATGGTGTGTTGTCCATACCTATTAATATATGTGCTCCTTTTGAAGATCAATGTATAAGTACATTTGTGTTGATAGAGGGGGGACCTGGGGCATAATGCAACTCATTTAAGTTACTATATATCTTTTGGTTTTGACATACTATTGATCATATCTATAATACTTAATGGCTAATATCATCTGCCTTACTGTGTGATTTCAGCGAGTTAGTAATGGAGTGGTAGTTCTCTCAGTCCTGGAATGGTAGCGTGAATGAATATGATCTGTGAAATTCCAAAGATGTTTTGCAGGTGAGCTGAGAAGAGGATGAGTTTGGCAAATTGAAGAAGGCCAGACTGGGTGGGATTATTCACACCTAGAGGTCAGGCTGAAAGACTTTCTCTATTTACATGAATAACACGTTTGAAAAAAAAAAAAAAACACGTTTGAGTTTCCTGATTTGCTTGTTATCTTTTAAAAAGGAAAGAAAGTTTGCCTGCATGGTTCTGTTGGTTAAGTGTCTGCCTTTGGCTCAGGTCATGATCCCAGGGTCCTGGGATCAAGCCCCACGTCAGGCTCCTTGCTCAGCAGGGAGCTTGTTTCTTCCTCTCCCTCTGCAACTTTCCCTGCTTGTGCTCACTCTGTTTCTCTCTGTCATATAAATAAATACAAATCTTTAAAAAAATAATAAAAAAGAAAGGAACCCTTTGGGATCCCTGGGTGGCGCAGTGGTTTAGCGCCTGCCTTTGGCCCAGGGCACGATCCTGGAGACCCGGGATCGAATCCCACGTCGGGCTCCCGGTGCATGGAGCCTGCTTCTCCCTCTGCCTATGTCTCTGCCTCTCTCTCTCTCTCTCTCTCTTTCTCTTTCTCTTTCTCTCTCTCTCTCTCTCTGTGACTATCATAAATAAATAAAAAAAATTTAAAAAAGGAACCCTTTAATTAGAGAAATGGACATTATCATTATCCCTGCAAATTCAGATTTTTAGTTATCAAAAACCTAGCAGATTACACCTCAACACTGATTATCATTCTTCAAGCTTCGCATTTGTCTTAGCAACCTCTAGTTACCAATGCCTTGATACTTGCGTCACAGATTTGGTTTCAGTGTCCCAAATATTTTCATTTTTGTATCGAGTAAGATTTGTGTTTATTCTAATTTCACTAATGGAAGTTTTTCTCCATCAGGGATGGATGAATGAGATTTACAACTATGATCCAGAAACCTACCATGCAACTTTGACACATTCAGTCTTTGTTCGACTTGAGGGTGGGACCTTAAGACTTTCAAAGCCCAATAAAAATATATCTAGGAGGGCAAGCTACAATGAAACAAAGCCAGAGGTTACCTACATCAGCCAGAAAATCTACGACCTTTCAGAAAGCAAGGTAAGCCTGGTAATTTGAGAAACTTAAATGAAAGAAAAGCATTTGGAATCTTGGTTGTTCTACTGCATTTTTCCCCTCAAAAAGGTGTATGTGTATTGTGTAATATGTATATATGTGTGTGCACGTGTGTGTTTAAAGTATTATTATAATTTAGGGCAGTACCCTTCATGCAAATCCCCCAAGCATCTTTTTAAATGCAGATTCTAAGTGCAAGTCTGAATAGCCTGAGAGTCTGCATTTTTATGAGCTCCCAGGTGATACTCTGGTGCTGGTCCATGGACCACACTTTGAGGAACAAAGGCATAGCACACTCATCTGACTTTGAGAGTTAACTTTTTCAGTCCAATGAAAAGCTATGAGTAGTGGTGCTAGGGTAATAATGAATGAAGACTCTGAAAATTATGGTTATGCAACATAACTACATTTGAGAAGTATTATATACTACTGTTGAGAATGTAAATTGTTCATTATTCCAAAAAAGCTATATGTTCTCTGTTGTTATAACTCAAGTGAGTGAGCTTTAAGTTTACCCTGAATGACAGAAGTATTTAAAATCATTTTTGTATAAATTCATTCTTGAGACTGATAAGCTTCCCATCTAGATCTAGTTCGATAAACTCTTTTTTTTTCAAATTTAAAGTTGATCCAGGGTTATGAAACTTGGTTGATGATAACCTGCTTAATAATTTTTGTGCCAAAAAAAAAAATTAAAAAAAATAATTTTTGTGCCACTGTTACCTGAAAATTATAGATACTTGTAATTCTTGCAAAGTTCTTAAATATCTACTTCTGGAATGGGTTTGAAGAATAACAAGTCACTTCTAAAAATTTATCCCAGTTTCTATAGTCCTCTTGTAGATGGGTGGTAATTATTTTACGCTCATTATTTTAGTCAAAAAAGCTATAAAGTTTGCATTTGTTTCCTGCATAATATTAATGCACAGTGTGGCTAGTTCTTAATTTCTTATGTCAATCATCATTTCTCTTTCCTGTAGATTTATCTTGTGCCTAAAAGTTTGGCTCGAAAACGAATTTGGAATAAAAAGTACCCCATTTGCATTGAACTTGGTCGACAAGATGACTTTATGTCTAAGGCCCAGACTGATAAAGAGACTTCTGAAGAAAAGCCACCAGCTGAGAGAGAGCTGGGAGGCGAGGACCCTAAGAAGCCACCCCATCCTCAGGAGGGAACAAGATCTGGCCAGCGAGATCAGATACTATATCTCTTTGGGAGAACTGGCCGAGAGAAAGAGGAGTGGTTTAGGCGATTTATTCTGGCATCTAAACTGAAGTCAGAAATCAAGAAGCCACCTGGTGTTTCTGGAAGTAAACCAGGTAATGACACGTGCTAAATGCTCCAGTATTTTTAAAAGGCACATGGGCAAGGGAGAGAGATTCCCAGGTAGGAAGGAATGCCACCCTGAACTGATGATGGTCTGCTACCTAAGGAGTGTACCTAGGAATCGTTTACCTTTTAGGTTGATCACTGTGCTGATCACTTCTAGGCAGCCCTGTGTACCAAACCATTTAACCAGTTTGGAACAGCTTGCAGATATATAGTTTTTCACCTCTGTTGGTTCCTTAGGATTATATTTATTTGTACTTTATATTGTGACTCCTCTGAGAGAAGAAACCTCAGGAGGATCCTGGTTGTGATAAGGAGATGGATGAGTCAGGGCAGTATATCAGATTAGTGCTCTCAAACTCCTGACTGTAAACATGGTTCTCTAACCCTGAGATCACCATAAAAATGCAGAGTCCCCTGGCCTCCTGATTCATATTTGTACTGATAAATGAGCCTCTGCTCATTTCCTGTCCTTCTGCCCCATGTATGCCACTTGAACCCTCACTGAACCTCTCAGCATTCTCCAGACATACTGGGATCTGTCATCGCTTTTGCATGTGCTCTTCCCTCTACCTGGAGTGTTCTTCCTCCCACCTGCACCAGGAAAATGCCAACTATTTCTTCCAGAGGCAGCCCAGAGGACACTACCTGTGAAAGTTAGTCCTGGTCTCTCTTGGGTGGAGATAGTCACCCTCTTCTTTCTGCCCTGAAAGTCCTTTAGTCATGCTTCAGTTACAATGATTTTTATAGAGGGCTGTGATTTACTTGCCTAGGTGCCCAAACCCAAGGGCAGGGATTATGTCTTATTCTGTGTTTCATGTGGAATTGGCCCAGAGAAACTGCTTGATAAAAATCTTTGTTAAATGAAAGATGACAGGTCTGGAATTGCCGTGAGCTACGGGTGAACAGTTAGCTTTCTGCCCACTTTTCATTTGTCCATGGGGTATGTCAGTTCCGTATTTGACTTTAAATGATCACAAGGAAAAAAGAAAAAGGTACTTACCACATGGACTTCATGGCTTTCAGTTCCTCTGAATTGTCTTAGGGAAGAATAAAAACTTTTAAAAAATGATCTGTTATTAGAGTGGAAGATATTTACCAAGATAGGAAATAACCTTATAAATATTTTTTTTAAACACTCACTTGTTAGCATTTTAGCTAGTTTTCAACTCAGCCCAGGGAGGTTTGTTTGATGTACCATTGACTTTGCAATCGTTTCCTTCACGTGCATTAACAGCCAGCCCCTCTTTGCTGCAGGTGTTTTGCCTTCACACAGCAGACACAACAGTCCCTCAGGGCACCTGACCCACAGCCGCAGCAGCAGCAAAGGCAGCGTGGAGGAGATCATGTCCCAGCCGAAGCAGAAGGAGCTGGTGGGCAGTGTGCGGCAGAAGATGCTTCTGGACTACAGTGTGTACATGGCCAGATGTGTCCCCCAGGAAAACCGAAGCCCCCAGAGGAGCCCTGTGCAGAGTGCGGAAAGCAGCCCCACGGCTGGGAAGAAGGTAAAGCTGGCTGCCTGGGCTGTCGCTATACTGCTTTTCTGCTCAAACTCATTTCTTCATACATAAGCACTTGGCACTGCTCTAGGCACTGGGGACACAGTAATGACCAAGATAGATAAGGGCCTTGCCCTCAGGGAGCTTATACTCTAGTCAGGGAGACAGCAAGAAACAAACATCTGGTGGTGGCAAGAATTAAAATAAAGCCAAGTAAGGGGGAATGGAAAGTGGCCAGACTGCTGTTTTAGAGTGGTGGTCCAGGAGAGCCTCCTTGAGGAGGTGACATTTGGGCACAGACCTGACCAAAGTGAGGAAGTGAGCCCTGGGCTGTGCGTGGGAGGAGCCTTCCAGGTGAGGGGACCAGCAAGTGCCAAGACCCCAAAGCAGGGATGTGGTTGGAGTATAAGGAACTGTGATGAGGCCCTGAAGTGACGGAGAGGTAGGGCCTCGTGGGATCAGTTCTAAGGAGGATTTAAGTTTAAAAATGGCTGTCCATGGAGAGTGGGGTGGCAGGGGGCACCCTTGGGGCTGTGGGGGATGGGGCTGTGATGAGGGAGAGCAGTGGGTAGTGAGAACGGCTGCAGTTGGGATATGTGTTGGAGGGGAGCTGGCTGGATTTGCTGATGAATTAGATGTGGGTATGAGAGAACCAGAGGGGCCTTTGACCTGAGCAACTGGGCAATCAGGGAAGTTCTCAGAATCATTAGTAATAAAGGTCTTAATTCCTCAGTTATGTTTGTATTCTCAGATTCTTGGACTCATTAGCTATGTCCAGTGCTTTTGAAGATTTACCACGAGCATTCCTCCTAGAGTAACAAGCTGGCCATTGACTCAGGATCATTTGCAATAAGATAGCTAATCTAAGCTGCCATATGGCAGATTCTATTAGGCACTGCAATAGAATTACTCTGACCCCTTCAACAGTCTTGCAGATGAATGGTATTCTCTATTTTGTAGATGAGGAAACAGGTTCGCAAGAATTAAGTAGCTTAATTTCACAGTTGCTAAGTGATGGCGTAGACAAAACCTGATCTGACACTCGTAGGCCCTCAGCTGCCACCACTGCCATTTTGGTGCTGGACCTGAGGCTTCCTGCCACTCCTCCACTCATGCTCTAAGCACCACCTCTGGCCTGTGTAGCACAAAACCCGTTTTTCTCCTGCTCAGTAACTTACTGAAATGTTTGACCTCTTCAAGCAACCATATCTCTGTTCTTCATGGAAAGCACTTGGTGCCTTCTCTGTGCTGTTCGTCAGTCATGGGTTTTGACTCATTCCGTTGATCCTCTTCAGTGGGGAAGAGGCCCCTGAACCCTCATTCAGCTGACTTTGTCAGGCCAAAAAGACCATGTGCCTCAGCTGGTCCCTTCCTCACTGCCTCTGCTTTCTGACCTAAGTTACCAACTAGAGTGGGAAGTAGGCCTTCCTCTAGGGTGGAGTTGGGTAATAAAAGACTATTCTAGGAATGTCCTGTTTACAACCAGTGAATCCCCCTACCCCAAATTCCTTTTGTCCCTAGGTTGTCAGCTATCTGGATTCTCATCAGCTTCAGGGAAATCAGGGGGAGAATTGTATACTAATGTAAGAAAATTGTCTAATGATAATGCTTGCTTTTTAAAAGAGTTCCTTAAATTAAAAATACAAAAACATGTCTTTGAACATAGTTTCCTCAGTGTGTTACCTATACGTGTGTCCTGTCCTTGCTGGAGTCTATGGAAACCCCACGATGGGCTGGGAGACCCCAATGGCACATAACGCAGCCCCTCCACCCAGCATTGCTGCCCGCCCCCCCCCCCAGCAGGGGGGAGTTTTCTAGTGCAAACCTCCTTTCTGAGTACTTGGCATTTACCTCTTTAAGCACCAAAACATGTCTTTCCTTTCCTAAATCTGATGAAAATCTTTAAAAACCACATTGCATTTCCTGGCCCCCTTAGGCAGAGCAGGCATGGATGATTTAATCTTGATAATTTAAGGACTTAACAAACAGAAATTCAGGCTTGTCGTCATGCAGGCCTACTTGAGGTTGGAGACCTTTCACCCCCATCTGAGCTATCCCAGGCTGCAGATTGTGTAGTAGTTTCTCTGGATTGTCTGTTGGCTGGTGTTGGTATATGTCCTTCTAGTGGATTTTCCTTGAGTGCTAATGCCCATCTCCTACCCCTACCCTTAATATAACAATTCTAGTTTGTGTAGGCTGGGAAACCAGAAAGCCAGAATTGGGGGGGAAAAAAATACAGTATTGTGCAAATAGGATGACTGTCCTTAAAAAAAGGACCTTTGGAAGAAAGCACATGAAGTCCATTGCTGGGCTCCCGCATCCATTTGACCTGCCTGAAGCGTGTGTGGGCCGTGTCCTGGCTCTCAGGGGTGGTCTCCTAGTTAAGGCAGTCTTGAATAAGCTGTTATTTAACTATTACTCTGTGCCTCTGATATCACAAGTCCAGGAGAAACTCAAAGGGCTCAGAGACACAAATGAACCTTTGACATCTCTTCATGTTACAGTGTCACATAGTCAGTGTCAGCCACCAGCCAGAGCTTACCCAGGGTAGCAGGCCCCTTCCTCTTTCAGAGAGGGAGCTTGGGACACAGCTCCAGATTTTGCCTCAACTTCTCTTCTCCCTACTCTCCCCCTGCTGCTGCCTCTTGTTGGCCATGGTCAAAGCGTATCTTACCCTGAGGGCTCCGAGACTAATGGCAACTTCCACCCGCTGGGCCTCCTTTCTGACATGTCACCCACTGCTAAGCTAGGTTTGGAGGTAAATAAGGCCACTGGGGCTCACGAGTCAAACCACTGTTAAAAACATTTAGGGTATAATTAGTAAATATAGACAAAGTTTGCATTAAACAATGCTAAAACGCTTTTGGTGATCATCCTTCCTTAAAGCATAATTTATTATTAAATTATTTACTATTATTTATTATAATAAATACAAATATTTATTATTTATTATTAAAAACATAACCAGGGAATTCTGCATATTGAAACCATTTTGGAGCTCAAAATTGGAATCATAAAATTACTATTTTGGGGGAAGGACCTGGTTCTCCAGATGTGTAGTGGTTAGTGACCAGCCACTGAGCCCTGACTTGCCCTTGTGACTGCTTTGTCCCACAGCTACAGACTGTGCAAGCCTCTGAATCTCTGAATCTCTGTGGTGTTGGAGCCATTTTCTCACTGTTCAGGCAACTTAACCTCTAGACTAGTTGAGCAACCATGAGGCTGGCTGGGGAGACCAGAGCTTTATTGTCTTGTCAAGGCTTGGTTGGAGGAGGAGATTTTAATAGTGATTCAGAAAACCAGAAAATAAAGAAACTCTTTTGAAACTAAGAGCACACTGTATGTTAAGAGGGAAGCTCTCTTTTAAAAAATGTCTAAGGGTGGAATAGTATCACCCCTAGTGTGGTTACCTCAAGAAGGGAGACCACACAGGCTGCCTGCAGATTTGCTCAGGGGTGTGAGGCCAGAGAGGCTACTAGTTCTGTGTGCCCCAGAGTGGCCTGCCTGGGAGAGAGGACCATCGGTGGGGCAGTGCTTTGCCTATCCTTGAGGCAGGTGCAAGGCTCTAGTATTCAGATCATGTCACACACTTCCACACTCATTATTCAGGGAAGATCCTAAATGTTTAGAAATAATGTAAGCTTCCCAGGTTTGGAGAGTCCTGTCTTCATTATTGTGGTTGTACTAATTATCTTGTCACCTATTAACTGGATCATGAGACAAGAACCCCAAAAAAGCAAATAGGAATCCAACAGAAACCAGGAAATCTTAGTTGACAGAGTGGTTTCCCAAGGCTTCCCCTTTCCTGCTCAAAGTCAGCTTTTCAGACATTTAAAAGTAGAATTAAAAAGTGCTCTTCATACAGTGAATAAAAAATATGAAGCCATAGAGCCATTTTAAACATAAATGTTAGAAAGGATACAGAAAAGAGTGCCAAGACAATTCAAGGAGGTAGGAGGGAGAGAATAGTCTTTTCAACAAATGGGTGCTGGAACAACTGGTATCCACATGGCAAAAGAGTGAAGTTGAACCCCTAACCTCACACCATATACAAAAACTAACTCAAAAGGATTGTAGACCTCAATATAAGAGCTAAAACTATAAAACTCTTAGAAGAAAACACAGGAGTAAATTTCTGTGGTTTATTAGGTAAAGCTTTCTTAGATAAGATACCCAAAAGTACATGCAACCAAAAAAATTTTAAAAGATAAGTTAGATTTCGTCAAAATTAAAAACTTTTGTGCTGCAAACAATGCCAATAAGATCGTGAAAGACAACCCATAGAATGGGAGAAAATATCTGCAAATCATATATCTGATATTCTGTTACCTAGAATAAACAAAGGACTTAAAATGAAATACTTAAAAGGTAAATGACCTAATTAAGAAGTGGGCAAAGGGGAGTGCCTGGGTGGCTCAGTCAGTTAAGTGTTTGCCTGGGATTAAGCCCTGCACCTGGTTCCCTGCTTAGTGGGGAGCCTGCTTCTCCCTCTCCCTCTGCAGCTCCCACTGCTTGTGCACACACACACTCTCTATGAAATAAATAAATAAAACCTTAAGAAAAATGGACAAAGGATTTGAATAGACATTTCTCTAAAGAAGAAATACAGGGATCCCTGGGTGGCGCAGCGGTTTGGCGCCTGCCTTTGGCCCAGGGCGCGATACTGGAGACCCCAGATCGAATCCCACGTCGGGCTCCCGGTGCATGGAGCCTGCTTCTCCCTCTGCCTGTGTCTCTGCCTCTCTCTCTCTGTGACTATCATAAATAAATAAATAAGTAAATATTAAAATAAAAAAAAAAAAAAGAAATACAGATGGCCAGTGAGCCTAGAAAAGATACTCAGTCATTAGTCATCCGGGAAATTTGATTCGAAACCATAATGAGATACCACTTCACAACCACTAGGATGGCTAGAATGAATAATAATAATAATAATAATAATAATAAGTATTAGTGAGAATATTGAGAAAGTAGAACCATTATGGGTTGATGGTGGGAATGTAAAATGATTCAGCTGCTGTAGAAAGCACTTTGGTAGTTTCTCAAAGTAAACATATAGCTATGTGATCTAGCAATTTCACCCTCAGGTATATATCCTAGAGAAATGAATAGAAACCTATGTCTGCACAAAAACTTGTACACAGATGTTCATGGCAGCATTAGTCACAATAGCCAAAAGTGGAAGCAACTGAAACTTACATCAAGTATGGTGTATACACACAATAGAATGTTATTCTGTAATAGGAATAATGTGCCAGCACCTGCTACAGCATTGGTAAATCTCGAGAACATTATGCTTACAAGAGAAGTCAGTCACAAAAGAACATGTTGCAGGATTCCATTTATATGAAATATCTAGAATAGGTGAATTCGCTGAGATATATTAGTGGTTGGTTGCCTGGGGCTTGTGGGGAGAGGTGTTGGTGTTGGGGATGGGGCTAATGGGGATGGTGCCGGTGGGGACGGCGGTAGCAGGGATGGAGTTGGGGAAGAATGGTGAGTAACTGCTAAGGGATACAGGGTTTCTTTGGAGGGTAATTAAAATGTTCTAAAGTTGGAGCACCTGGGTAGCTCAGTCAGGCATCCAACTCTTGATTTCAGCTCAGGTTGTGATCTCCAGGTCATGAGATCAGGCCCCACTGGGAGCTCCAAGCTCAGCAGGAAGTCTCCTTCCTCTTCTCTCTACCTCTGTCCCTCACCATTTCTGCACATGTGTGTGTGTGCTTGCTCGCCCTCAAAGATTTTTTTTAAATGTTCTAAAGTTGATGGTGGTGATGGCTTCATAATTCTGTGAATATGCTAAAAACCATAGATTGTACTCTTAGATAAATGGGTGAATTGTGTGTTATGTAAACTATATCTCTGTAAAGCTGTAAAAAAAAAAAAGATTCAAAACCATGTTAGTTTGATCCAATTTTGTTTTTTTTTTTAAAGTTCTGTATCCTAAAAAGTATCCTAAAAGCATACATTGAAAAAAAAAACTGATAGAAAAAAGAAAATAGAACTCTCTTACAACCAGTGAATCCCCCTACCCCAAATTCCTTTTGTCACTAGGTTGTCAGCTATCTGGATTCTCATCAGCCTTACATTTGGATAGTGGGGTTATGGGTGTTCTCTGCAATAAATATGTATTGTTTTTATAATTGGGGAAACAGCTAACAGATCTGGAGGAAAGGTCTTCCATTGTGTCTTCTGGACCCAGTAGTCCTCTGTGAAACCCTAGTGGCACCAGATTGTGTGTGACCAAACCTTTAGAGCAGAGACACTAAGTTCTCTTTGGAACAAAAAAAGCTGGGCTGGCCTTGGCCTCCTGGCCATTTGTTACAGCAAAGATTAGGCTAAAAAATTAAGTAAATTTGTACTTTACTCTGGAGGTTAGCTTATAATAAACTATATCCCAAAAGCTACTCAGACAAGCCTGGTAGCCTCCTTTAGCTTCTGCCTGTCGGACCTTCCAGACCTTTTTTTTGGCAGTCATTTTGAGAAAGGTACCCTATCTACATGTACATGTGCAATTGAAATGGTGAAATGAATATTCTCACGTTCCTTCCTGCAGGCAAATGGCAGTGTTAGGAAACGCATGCATATTTATTCTTTAAGCTCTTAAATTTTTATGACGTTCATTGGAAGTGAGTTCTTTCTAGTAGTCCAGTGAATCCAGATTTTGTTCATAAAGCTGCTTTGATGCATTGTCAATGTCCTGCTGCTCTTGGATTTTTCTTTGTTCCCAATGAATCTGTGGAGAGAAGCCTGCAGAAGGAACTGTTGAAAAGAAAAATCAACCTGCTTGTCAGTTATTTCAGAAATGTGTTTCCACATCATATGCCTTTGGCTTGGACGTAAATTCTGAAATAGCCCTTTGTTCCTTGCTATTTTTGTGCCAAACCTGTTTGCTGTGTATATCTAGGGTTGTAAAGAAAGGCTAATAGAGGGGGGAAAGTGACCAATTCTCTTATGTTGCCTCCAGATCTAAGCAAGACATGCACTGCCTTGTGTGGACACAACTTGGCACTGCCTAAATACCTGGGGGAGGAGGGCATCGTCCTTGGATGGGTGTTTACTCGGAAGTCTGTGTAGATAATCTGATGTGACTCAAAGACCGTAACCTCAGAAAAGCTGGACCAGATCCCCATGGGGGGTGGGCGCAGATGTTCAGGCAGAGAGAAAAGTGATTCCAAAAAACATGTAATACCTGTAGCATGACCAAATGCCCAGTGATCACAGACTTCTGCTCTTGTACCCAAGACCTGGTGGTAGAAGTGTCTTGGGTGAGAGGTGCCCAGCCGGCTCTGTTGGGGAAGTGTGAAACTCCTGATCTTGGGGTTGTCAGTTTGAGCTGCACGTTGAGTGTAGAGTTTACTTAAAAATAAAATCTTAAAAAAAAGTATTGATTAATAACAAAAGATATTACAGCACTAGAAAGGACAGAGGCGTTGTACAGCCATTGAAATGAGTGAGGTAGAGCCATGTCTTCTGAAATGGAATGACCAACATGCATTATTTTTTAAACCAGAGTTTAATTTTTTTTTAAATGAGATCCACCAACGTCCTAAGGGAGACCTGCAAAAACACCCACACTTGAAGGACTCCTAGAACATAAAATATCTCCCCTTATACGTGATAACATTAAATATAAAAACACAAGCAAACTCCCAGACCCCCAAAGAGAGAGACGGCGCCTGCTCTGACAAGACTAGTGGACAGGTGGGCACTGGGCAGTCCACCAGTCCCTGCACAAGCTCAGTGAGCGGTTCAGACCCACAGAGCTCCAGGCTCCAGAAAAATCACACACGGGTACATGCCATAGACCTTTGGGGTACTCACAAGTCATCACATCTCCAAGTGTCAAATGCATGAGCACTAGGCCACCTGGGTACAGTCACCCTGGCCTAGACCCAGCAGCCCACCACAGATCGCCCTGGCGTGAGCTCATGCAGCAAGCCTGGAGATACTGCGGGAGTCTGATGTGTGTTATGGCTGCAGGCAGCCCAGAGGGCAGGGCAGATGCATTTGTACAAACCACAGAGGGAAGAGAAAGGGTAAACGGTTTGCTCATTTCTGCATTTCTGGGTTTTTTGGTCTTTGCTTTCCAGGCTAATTGTTTCAGTAAGGCTGTAGTCTAATTAGAGATCTCAGCATAAGGAAATGTCTGTCACACCAGGTGCTGGTCACACCACCTTCTGCCCTCAGGACAGAGCAGGAATCAGGGAGAAAGAGGCTCTGAGTCAGGCTGCACTGATAAACGAGGGGCCTCAGGCAGGACATGAATGGTTGGTTCCAAGTCCATTTCCTCACCCCTAAAATAGAAGTAAAGGTTCCGTCTTTCTGGGCTATTGTAAGGCATAAATGAGGGAGCCTGAGAAGTTGTCTTATCAGGGCCTGGCACAGGGTCAGTTGGTGGCACCTGTGACGACAGTTGTGGTCTGCAAGCGTTACCTGCACTGCTGGTACCTTGCCACCTATTTTTCCCTCCTGCTTCACCCCACGTGGCCCTCTCCAGGCAAGGGTCCATCGTCTGATGATTAGCCTTGGAAATCAGAGACTAACTCACGTTTGCTCTCCTCCTGCCTCGCATACTGGCTGTGCTAGATGTTTAAGACCAATTGTACCCAGCGGCGGTGAGGTCAAGGGTATGTCATTGGGCTGAGATTGGGGAGAACAGCCGGAGGGGTTTTCACAGAATTCCTGAGAACAGGCTCTCTCTAATCCGAGGCTGTGGTTCTCAGCCTCACCTGTTCATTACATCAGTGAGAGAGCTGCTGGAAATTTGGATACCCACTTAAATTAGTACCTCTGGGTGTAGGGCCCAGGCACCAGTGTTTTTAAACAGCTCCCTGCCCCACGCCCAAGAGGGCTGTGTGTTCACAGCTGACTGAGGGAGTCCTGGGCCTAGAGGCTTTGGGGCTGCCTTGGGAGGACCAGCCTGATGGTTTTATGTTTTAGGGAGCCTCTGCTGGAAGAAGACAGGCAGACATTTGATCAGAGCTGTCATTAATCAGAAGTGGATACCAAGCTCATTTGGGAGGCAGGGCAATCTGGTTGAGCTAATTGTATGAAATATTAGCTCATTCACAGGAAGGACTGGTAGAAAAAGAAGAGACAAATAGGAGTTTTTATCTGTGATGGTGGCTTTTGTTGCTCCCTTTTTCTATTCACTGACATAACGTGAGGCTTGTAATTTGTAGGGGAGAAATAAAACTCCCGTGGCCGCCCATCTCTATAGGGAAGGACCTTCAGTGACTTTGTAAAAATAAGCACCTGTCTTATTCTCCAGTTGCTTTCCAGCTAATTTTGGTTCTCTTTCTTTTGCCAGTTGCCAGAGGCTCCGCCCTCTGAGGAGGAAGAACAGGAAGCCTGGGTGAACGCCTTGCTTGGAAGAATGTTTTGGGACTTCTTAGGAGAGAAATATTGGTCTGACCTGGTATCTAAGAAAATCCAAATGAAACTCAGCAAAATAAAGGTAACATTTTCCAACCAAGAGGCTTCCAATTCTTCATCTTTCTTAATTTTGAAGTTTTGTATCATTATATCCTAAGGGGAAAATAACTTGGCTTAAAGCATATAACATATGAGAACCACAATATATCTTGAGCTGTGACCTTGGCTGTAGGACTCACCCGACCTGGGGACCCTAGTGAATGTGCCTGTTTACTTTTTCCTTTGTGTGTCCCTCGTTATTACCCACTCTAGGTGATAATCCAGAATTTGGTTTGGGAAAATGGGAGCTTTTGTAGCTGGTGTGTCATGTAGACCTCTGTTGTCTTTAAATCAGTAAGGAATTTAAATCATACTTCAGGAGCCCACCCTGCCTCAGAGTCTGGGGGCTGTTCTATCTCTGCTGCAGAAAGTGCCAGACTATAGACCTCTTTCCCAAGTCATGCTCTCTCTCCAAGCTGGGAAAGTTAGCATGGCACTCCAAATGTGTCTGGGTCTGACCTTTACTTGTGGCCAGATGGTATTTTATTTTGGGCTCTCTCTTTGCTGAAAAAAACCAGTCCTGGTGCTGATCAAGGTCCACTTGGAAATAAGTTTAAACTGTATAAATATTCCTCATAATTGCCACTAAGTGACTCATTTAGTACCACCTCTGCCAACCCAGAGACCTTACTAAGGTTACATAGAAGTAAGTTTCTGACCCAAGGAAGACCCAGCCAAGGAGGAGTCCCTTTGGTCCCCAAATTTTCACTGAGAAGTGGCACAGTCAGCAGCTGTGGATCATTATGGGTCATAGATACCTTTGAGATGCAGAAACAGATGAATCCTTTCCCTAGAAAAATGCCCAGTGATGCAGAATTTTGCCCATGACTTCAGAGAGTTCAAGGACTCCAGGTTAGGAACTGTGGGCTAAGGTAAAATTTCATTAGAAAATGCAGGCATGAAGAAACTTCAGTGTGACTTGTGTCATTCCTTGGGGTGGCAAACCAAGGATCTTAAGGGCTTAGTCAAGTTCTGGCAACCTGGAGGCCCATGTCCTCTCTTCCCTAAGAGGACATGAAGAAAAGAGACCACCATCTGAGCTGGAAGAGTGGATTTCGTGCAGAATTCAGGGCAAGGATTTGGAAGGGCTCAGTTGACCTGGGTCAGCCTGTTGTTTCTCAGGTAGATTGAGGGTTGAAACCACTCTGCTAGCCAGGTCCAACGGGGTAGTAGGAAGCGGCAGTGACCCTCCCATGTTCGCACACAAGCAGCCAAGCTGGAGCTCACTCCACCTCTTCCCCCTTTTTAGAAAATTATGGAGAGCTTGATGAGTTCTGGGTCAAGACACGCAAGTGGGGCTGGCACTCTTCTTTTCCCAAAGACTGCCGGGGGCCCTTCCCTGAACATGAGGGCTGGAAGACCTGGCAGTGGGAGGCAGAAAGCAGGGCGTGCCTCAACTCCGGACCGGACGTTGCTGTCCCAGTTACACACATTCCAAAACAAACTGAGGCAGGGTCTTGTCCCATGCTTCTCTTGAGTGCTGGAAGTCCATGGATCCTCTACTGTCTTGGAGAATGATAGGCTCTCTCATTCCAGAGGAAGCTGAGGGAAAGTCTTTTATTTTCATCTTCTCCCTTTGCTGGTCATGTGGGCCTTTTCAGTTTGCAGACTTAAAACTGAGGGCAGAAGTGCTAGAAGGTTAGAATGGAAAAAGTGGCCTGGCTCCAGTAGTACCAGTAGGTCAATACCTGAGTGTCCTGCAAGACTAGAGGAGACCCTGGATGTAATGGGATAAACAGAAAGGCAGAAGGATATTCCTCCCAATTCTGAACCTGCTGCCACCCCTACCAAAAAGACTCTGATCATCACCAATAGCCACATATTCTGGAAAGAACTAAATCTAGTAGTGAGTGTTGGTTAATGGCCAATACAAAAGCCAGAATAGCCGGAGGAGCCTGAGCTTTGACAAAGATCTCTCATCTCCTGGTTTCCCTTCAAGGCCTGACATACGGAGAACTCTTTGCTGGCTTTGCCCTGCGGTCTCAGATTGTCACCCTCACATGTGATAATGACTCATGTTGTGAAAGAGCAGCCCTGTGTGTGTATCTGGTGCCCAGTGATGGTTTGAAACAAGCTGGGTTTCTGCCCCAACAGCAAGTACATTCTTGGCCTCAGCCGGCCCCTCCCAACACTGCCCCGGGGCCCTCAGTCATCATGGGCCTCTTATGCCTGTGTCAGCAAATGTTGTTATTGCAGACAGCTTCCAGCAGTTCCTCCCACCAACCTGAGAATGTTCCATTCACCTGAATGTCCAGTTGGGTTCACTCAAGAGGGTAAAGAACATGCAGTGGGTTCTTGTCTCTCAGTGATGCCTTTGGGTGGGAAGAAGAGAGTTTCTGGTAGAAAAGAGCAGAAGGAGTGACCTTTCCTTGCCTTCCCCTGCAGAGTAGGAAGGAGGCTGACTAGGTTAGGGCCTGTTCTAAGAGTTTTTATTCAAAGCAGTTGTGATTTGGAGGGGAAGGGTGAGAGAGGTTCTAGAATCTTGGAGTTGGGCACTCAGGTGAATAAGTAGGATTCCGGGCCCTGCAGAGCCCCTCCTCATTCTGCCTACTGATGATTAGGCCTGGCCCAACCCTGCTGAGTCTTTCCCAGTCCCTGGTCCCTCAGCCCTTTGTCTCAGGTCCCTCCTCTATCCTTGTAGGAACCACAGAGTGCAGAGTGGGAGGGCTGGGAGGTTGGACAGGGGACTGGGAATGCCATCTCTGCATCTGCTCCCCTTGATCAGTGTTGGACTCCTGTTCCCATAGAAACCCAGCATGCTCCTGACTCACTGGGTATTAGAGTGATAATAATAGACAGTCTGGGGCAAAGGTGCAAGAATCTGACTACATTCTTGGCCAAGTAGGCTGATTGGAAAGTCAGCCACCACATAACAGTGATGCCTTGGAAAAAAGGTTTTCCATATCCAACAACCACCAATTCAAAATGCACATTTGAGTACTGCCTTTGGTCACATTTTGTTCATCACAGATGTCATAATTCTTTAACTATCCCACCCCTGCAGAAAAACAGAGAAGGAGAAACTTCTCTGGTGAATTGTCAAAGTGTACAACTTAGCTGAAGAGGTCCAGCCAAAATAGGCATTAAATCCATGCCTGGCTAAATGCTACCACATTTTATGGGAAATGTTCAGTGTATATTTATTTTAAAAAGCCAGTTTGATGCTGGTAGAAAAACTGGAGGCTCATTATAGGCTCCAGTGTCATGGAAATCTCATATTTAACGATGGCGCTACGAGTTAGTGGGGAAAGTATTGGTTGTTCAATAAGACGCCTGAGAAGGCATTGGGGGAAAAAATTTAAAGTGGATCCCTGATTTATATCTTATACTGAAATGAAGACTACACTACAAATTAAAATAATAATATATACACATACCTAAATTCAGGTGAAAGAAATAGATGAATTAATTCCGCAGTCTCGAGGCAAAGTAGGAATTTCTAAGCATGATATTAGTACTCCTGTTATTTCCTTTAGAGCAGGTTCCTTTTTTTCTTTCTTTCTTTTTTTTTTTTATTTATTTATGATAGTCACAGAGAGAGAAAGAGAGGCAGAGACACAGGCAGAGGGAGAAGCAGGCTCCATGCACCGGGAGCCCGATGTGGGATTTGATTCCGGGTTTCCAGGATCACGCCCTGGGCCAAAGGCAGGCGCCAAACCGCTGCGCCACCCAGGGATCCCTAGAGTAGGTTCCTACTGACACTGTATTAGTTGGGGTCCCAGCAGAAAACAAATGGCACACTCAAGTGGCATCACCTGAGAGGAGAGTTTATTAAGGAAAAGATTTATAAATGTGTGGGCCAATGTAAAGAAACCAAGAAGAACAGGGCAGGACCCAGGGCTGGCAGCAGTGGGGAGCTCTTAGCACTCTCTGTAGGGGCGAAAGCAGGGAGTAGTTACCAGATCATGGCTGTGTGGAGAGGTTGCCTGTCTGACAGGAGCTGTGGCCTTCAACAGAGGGAGGGGACAAATACCTGACAGCACTCTTTTCCAAATACCTCCCCTCTTTCCTGCGCATTAGTGGATCCCATCAGCCAGCCCAACCAGAAGCCAGAGGGCAGGAGAGCCCATTGGTGTGCTTTGCACAGACCAGCCTCTCAGAACTTGAATCCAGGTGGTGCAAACAGAAAATATCCAGCACTGTATCAAGGGATGTGAATTTTCTTTTTCCAAGCATTTTAATAAATACTGTGAATTTGCCTATCAGAAATGTTACAGCAATTTCTTAACTCCCCACTAGTAGTCTAAGAGGGATCCACTTTCCCACACTCTAGCCAGGCATTGTTAACCTGACCAGCATGGCTAGCTCCCCCTTCCTCAGTCAGGTCTTTGGCCAATCGGCCCTCTTCACAGAAGCCTTCTCCAACTTCCTTGGCCAAAATAGCCACCCCCGACCCACATCCTGGCTTCCTCTGTCCCACCACTAGCCTTACTATCTCTGTAACACTACTCTCTCAAACTATTTATCTACTTATTTATCTGTTACCACCTCTCCAACATAAACCTCAGGATAGCAAGGAGCTTGCCTGACTTGTCCACAGCTCTCTCTGTAGGATGATGCCTCATATGCAGTATGTACTCAGTAAATTTCAGGGAAATGAATGTGTCCCCAAAACCTTGACCTTCTCTCCTTCTGAGCAGATGCTGAATTCTAACACTGACCAGGTTACTAATGTCTCATTCATTGTTTACTTTTCTCCTCCAGCTCCCCTACTTTATGAATGAACTAACTCTGACGGAACTTGACATGGGGGTGGCTGTGCCAAAAATCCTTCAGGCCTTCAAGCCTTACGTTGATCACCAAGGTAACTCTTAATAATCTCTCGCAGAGAACTGACCATTTATATGAGTGTAGAAATGTCTCCATCTCTGCAGATCGAATACGAAAGCTTTGTGTTGGGAGGGAGTTCAGGGACATTTTAAGCATCTGTCTTACTTGGATTGTTTTCTGTTGTTAAGTCACTGCTTTCAGCTGATGAGGAACCGATTGGGAATAGATCTCCCTGCTAATCCTTCTAGTCTCTCGGATCACTACCATTCTTGCCCCAGCCCAGACATGGCTGTATACCTGTTGGCAGGGTCTGGGCTTTTATGTGATTTAGAGAATAGCCAGCAGCCCTCAGCTCTCACCAAGAGCTGCCACTGTTCCTTGTGCACACTCACACCTTTGCCTTGACCCAACCCCTAGGTTGCAAGTTCTCTGACCTTCATGCTTTACATCTTGCTGTTCCTTTCCACACCTAGTAGGTGCTCAGTAAGTGTTTAAAGAATGAAAACAGGTGTTGTCAGCAATATTTTGGGAATATGGTTGTCTGCTGGGGGAAGGTGCTCAGATTTGAGTTTTAAGACATACTCCTGACACATTATTTACAACTACTCTTGTGGGTTGGGGCAGGAAGAGTTGATTCGGATATATAGCATTTAAATAAAATTATGATGTAAAGATTTATGTGTCTTTTGTGGCACATGGGTTTAAAAGGACCATGATGGAAAATTTAATACACAGGAGTGGGGTGAAAATAGGCAGGAGCCCAGTAAGTCAGAATAGTCCGTGAATGGTCAGGCAAAATCTCCCCACCGTGGAAGCAGTTGACTTATTTTCTGTAGTAGTCCTTTTTATTATATACCTCTTTCCACCTAAACTGGATTGACATCATTCCTCAAAAGGCACAGGACCAAGGTAGGGGAGAAAATAATTACAACTTTCTGAGACTGATATTTGTTTCGAAGTAAATGTTTTGTAAATTTAGAGACTATAGCATCTACTTTTGTTTCTGCATGGCTGTATCAGATGGCTCTTGAATCATGTTGAGTGAAATCACTCTCTGTGTTGTACACATTTGATGTAAATACAGAGATTTTTTTCTAGCCCTACAATTAGCAGCTCTGATGATCTCTAGCAGTATTTCAGCCAACAGTGAGCCTGTATTTCCATGTTTTTAGCATCCCGTGGATTTCAGAGATAGACCAGAGTGTTATTTGCAAATGCCAAAGTCCACCTAATACCTGTGTGTTGAGATCACCTGTAACCCCTTGACCATGTCTATACTTTGTTGAATCCGTGTGCTCCTGATTTAACTGTTTTCTGGTTCACTGAGGGTAAAACTAGAAAAGGTAATTTGCAGAGAGTTTAGCTAGAGTTCTTTTAACAGCACATGAAATGTTAAAAGATACATTATTTGTGTGGTGAGGACGTAGCTAGGATCTCCACCTCATCCACCTGATGGCTGCCTGCCTTCCTCTGGCTCTTGTGGGCTTTGGACTTGCCTTTGCTGTTTGCCTTTTTTTTTTCTTTTTTTTAAGATTTTATTTATTTATTCATGAGAAACACAGAGAGAGAGGCAGAGACGCAGGCAGAGGGAGAAGCAGGCTCCATGCAGGGAGCCCCACGTGGGACTTGATCTTGGGTCTCCAGGATCACGCCCTGGGCTGAAGGCGGCACTAAACCACTGAGCTACCCGGGCTGCCCTGCTGTTGGCCTTTTTAGGAATTGTAACAAGCTGGTAAATGATCAGCTAACGTACACCTCCACAGAGTCAAGCTTAAATAAAGTAAATAATATGTGGACATGCTCTATTTCCTAATGTGTTAGCAGTCTCTTATCTCTGTCCTTTGTTGCAATAGTAGAAATTTCCAGCAAGAATGAAGCAGGGCCATAACTGGGCTTTGCGGCATCTAAGGAGTGTCTCTATAGCTTTGAACTCTGCGGCCTCCCAGGGCAGCTTTGTCAGGCTTTGAGTGACATTCACCAAATGCCTAAATCTCTTTCCTCTTCCTCTGGGGCAAGACATTTCTCTACCCAGATCAAAGCTTTGCTGGTTTTTAATCCATTTGATTCTTATTTAACTCCTTTCAGGGCAAGTTTTAGACGTCTGCCTGCTTATGTAACAAGGGAGGAAATGTTACGAAAGAAAGGAATGATAAAAGACATAAAGCCTGTGGGTTTTAAAAAGTTTCATCAAATTAGGCTTTTCCAAGTCTGCAAAGGATGCATGTGATAGTCAAAACAGAAATAAACATAAAGGAAATGTGCTGTTTTGGATTCCATTGCTCTAAGGTAAACTTTTCTTTGAAGGAAATGAAAATCAGTGGTGACCGGCTAACACTGACTCTGGAAAGCAGAGCTCACCTTCCAAGGAAATGCAATCCCTGTAAAGGCGGCCACCAGATCTCTAGGGAGGGAATCCCCCACACATACCCTTTTTTTTCTTTCTTAAATGTTTCCTAACTTGTGCGTGTTTGTTGGAAGCACCTGGCCAGGGGGTGGAGGGGGCTGGCTATTTGGGACCACAGCTGGTTGGATCACTCCATCCTCGGGATGAGGGGATGAGCCGTGGCTCTGAGCACAGCTCTGGGGTCAGGCTTTGGGATTCACCGCTCTGCAGCCTAGGGCAGGTTCCATAAACCCTGCTAACTGCTCTCTCCAGTGAGGAGACTATATGACTTGGTAGGCTAGGCTGGTCTGAGGGTGGAGTGGGTTAGTGCATGAAAGGCCCCTGGAAGGGGAGCGTGGGAAGTACTGGCTGTTGTTACTTTTACCATTAGTAGTGGCACCTTCGCTGCTGCTGCTGCTGCTGCTCTTGGAGAGCTTAGAATGTGGGTGGCTCTGGTGCCCAGTTGACCCATTTTACAGGAATAAATGGAAAGAAAAAGGCCATTCTCAGCTGTTGTGGCCTTGCCACTAAGCAACGCCTATAGTTCTGAAATCACATGTTGGCTACCATTGGCTTGTCCAAGTGCCAGGACACACAGCCAGTTTCCTCAGGTTGAATGACCACCTGTCCCAGGGGCGTCTTCACTTCCTACCAGTGGCAGGTGGCTGGAAGATAGAGATTTGTCCCTTGGAAACTGGCTGTGCACCTCCTGCCTCATCTCTGAGCCCTGCTCACTCCATGTGCATCTTTGACTGAGGGATGTGTATAGGTCTTTTTTCTTCCTTTAGGCCGCACAGTGGGCCCAGACACCTGGGCAGTACCCGCAGGCATGTCACCCAATGTCAGGATGAACCATGGATGTGGGCTGTGACCCCTCAGATTCAGATTAATTCATTTAGTCTCCAGGTGCGGTGCATGTGTTTAACACATGACAGAAGGTATTGGATTCTGTGGCAAGAATACCGTGTCCCATAGGAACAGGAACCTTGTCTGTTCTCGGAGATGCCCTTGGTTGTGACTGGTGGTGTCTGCCATCTACAGATCGTCTTCTGGACCTTAACCTTTAGTGCCTGGTACCTTTATCCAGTGCTGAAACTGAAGTTACTTTGCCTCTGAGTATTGCAGAAAACTGGACCCAGAGTCCATCTGTGGCCCGCCCATTCCTTCCACTATGCCTTTGTTAAGAGCAAATATAGCAGCCAACCCAGGGCTGAGCACAGCAACAGGGCCAGACCGTGGGGCTCAGTGCTGACAGGAACGGACCCACACACTCTAACCAGATCATGTTGCAGGAAGAAAAATTACTTTTTCCAGAAAAGAGAGAAAAATACCATTTTGTGGAACTCTGTTGGGGTGGAAGAGAGGACACTCTGATTTGTGACTAGATCAATCTTGAGAGGCAGAGCTGTTTCCGAGAACAGTTGCAGGTAGGGAGCATCTGTCCTAAAAGACACATCCAAATACAAGGAATGCTAATTTTCTGTGGCATTTGAGTGAGCAATATGGCACCAGGAACAAAATAGTCACCGGTGTGCTTTTCTAAGAACCTATTAACCAACATCTGTTCATGATATGTTATTAAATGTGCCCTTTTAAGAAGTTTGTTCTTTGGATGACAAATGGTGCCTCTCAAAGTGAAAATCAACCAGTAATAGTCAGAATTAGAGGGAAATGGAGGAGAAGATAACATAAGGGCCAAGCTCAGGTGAGCAAGGCTTTGGGTTCTCTTACCCCTTTTAAGTAGCAGGTATCCTGTTAAGCCTACTCCAGTGAGACTGATGCCTTTTAGCGATTTTAATAATAATAAAACAGTGAGCTGCCGAGTGAAATGACGAGATATCCATGGCCACAGCTAGACTGTTCTGAGGCATGGTGTCTGTCAAATAGAATACCAAGAGAAGGCTGAAGGGCCTCTTTTCATGCTGTCCGTGGTGACACATGCTAAGACATGCTTATCTCCCATGTACCAGGTGGCCCTGGCCATCTTTATTCATCTTCGAGCCTAAGGTGCCTGAAGGCGGGGATGTATCTCTGTGTCTTTAGCCGTGATGTCTTGCACTGAGAATTCGAAAAACATTTTCAGTGGAACAGGCTGTAACTTTTGCTGCAGTGTCCCTCCAAGTGGTGATGGTGGTAACTGATCCTGCCCTTGGCGGCAGAGCAGAAAGCAGCCATCTGAGCTCCTCACAGGTCCTGGCATGAAAGCTGACTGAAGTTGTCATCGTCACTTTGTTCCCCATGTTGCCAGATGAAGTGCCGTCTTGTAGGGACTTGTTGGTAATCAGCTGCCACTCTTCATCACTGGACATCCTCTTTGCACAAGGACCCTTTCTTGTGTGGGGGAGGATCTGTTATGGACTGAACGCTTGTGTTCCCCTGTTCCCCCCAGTTCAGATGTTAGGGGCCTAACTTACAATGTAATGATATTTGGAGGTGGGGCTTTGGGGCCGTGATTAGGTTTGGAGGAGTTCATGAGGGATGGGTCCTCATGATGGGACTGTGCCCTCATGAGCAGAGACCAGTGGGCTAGCTTGCTCTCTCTGTCTGCCGTGTGAGGACACAGGGAGAAGGTGGCCTTCTGCAAGCCAGAAGAACACTGACTGGGAACTGATTTGGCCGGTGCCTTGATCTCAGACTTCCAGCCTCCAGAGCTTCAAGAAACCAATGCCTGCTGATTAAGCCGCCCAATCTGTGGTGTTCTGTGATAGCAGCCCCAGCAGACTAACAAAGACCCTTTGTTTTCATGGCCTTTCTGGAGACCTCTGAATGCACTGACAGCCTTACTCCTATTTAAAGGCTTCAAAATTTGTCCTGTTCAACTTCTGGTTTTTGTCCCTGAGCTCTAGCAAGAGCAGATGGTGACAGAAAGCAGCATTTTAAGTGGAATGCCTCACAGGAGTCTTAACATTTGTCAGAAGCACAAAAGAGAGAGCTCTGCAACCACGTTCATCCAGACGAGTGGCCTTCAGTTTGGTTAAGACACCGCTGGTGGAACAGGGTGTGTCTCCATCCTTACGTTGCTGACGCATTTGTCCACAAGGAGAAGACAGCCTCCCAGGTGCCATTAATTTCCTTGTCCAGTCCTCTCAGGCAGGAGCCTCCCGACTGACCCGTGACGTGACTGGTCGTTCTCGGCTCCAGGTTGTGTGTGCTCCAGGGTTCTCGGGGGGCTCTTTGGCTCGCCAAATCATTGTCACAGAAGCAAGTTGTTCTTTGCACCTAATGCTAAAATAGTCTCCTTACCCTCATCTAAATGCAAGCAAGTGTGTCAAGTAATTTGTTGCAATGGTTGCAGTTTATATCTGTTTTTTAAAGTTTTCAAGACCTTCTTGACTCCTTCATATTCTCCCCGACAGCCAGGGCTGGACAAAGCCCTGGGGGTGGGCCTGTTGGGGCCTGTATAATGACATTAAAAAACCAACCCCATTCCTCATGCAGAGGCTGGATCAGATGTCCATGCTTCATACCCTCCCCAGCCCAGATAGGGCTCTCTGCCTGCCCCGTGTCCCCTTGGCCCAGTGGCCTTCTCTGGTTCAGTCCCCATCTGCCTTGGCAGCAGCAGGAAACTAGGCTGGAGCAGAGAGTCCTGGAAGTAAGGACATGGGGCTGGTGACAGCAGAGGGGAAGAGCCCTGGCCAGGATGGACATAGCCCTCCCCTGAAGAGGCAGTGCAGTCCCTCCCTTGTGCACATGAGGAGATCTAGAAACTTACAAGGGAACTCCAGCCCTGGTCCATGTGCTAGGGCTCCACATGCATCTTCCCTCTGCCTGCTTCACTTCAACTCCTGGCGGAGGGAGCACTGAACCACATGTCACTGGGCAGGATGTTCCAGTTACCAGGGTGTAAGCCAGCAGTGCACTAAGCTGTATCCACACCTCCTCATAAAAAAACAGACAAAACCTTGTACTTTAAAAGAAGGAAAATTCTGGGTTGTCTTTATTATGACAATCTTCAAAGGCACCACATACACTATTAATATTTATTAGAAACCTGACCAGGATTTTCAGAAGTTATTTCTGAATACGTACAGCAGCCAGGTAGTTGGGGTCTATTGATTCTCAAGTTTAAAAAAAGGTCGACATATTATACAGCAATAAATACCTTCTTTATTGATGTTCTATCTATACTGAATTTAAAGCCTATTCATATGTGGCTTTTTGCCCTATTCCCTTTCCACTGGAAGTGATTAATGACTAAATGTCTTCATTAAAGCAGATGTACCCTTTGTTTCCAGTAACTACCTATGAAGAGCAAGCTAATTGATGATTTTTAACTGCTTAATGTAAGCAAGAAATAAAGCAGTTTTGTGAGTTGCTACAAACAAGACAGTCACAATTGACCTACATATCACCTAATGTCATTCATGGAAAACAATTACCTTTAATTATGATAAAAAGAATTTGTTGAAAACAAAATGGGAATTATTCTGCCTATAGGAGGAATTACACCATTAGTGCTTCTTGAGGTTAAGCAAAGCTTTTATCTAAAATGGTAGCCAAATAGGGGATAGATTATTTACTGTAATTGCTTGAAATGCTGCTGTGTGTCAGCGATGGTTTTAGATGAGTTTCCTGCTTCCTTTTAGATGTTGTCATGCATCTTATGAGGATCTATAAAGTGGATTAACATTTAAACACCCACTTGAACAATCACATTTTGACTGAAAGTCCATGAAGTGTCACAGAACCTTGAGTCTGAAAAATCACAGCGTAGCATGTTCTACCCCAAATCCTAGAATCCTTGTGTGGAAGGTCAGGAGATAATCTCTGATTGCATTTTGGACTTCTGGTCAGTGACTGCTTCTGTTGGTGGGCCATCCCACTGAAATTCCACAAAGTTGAAACCCTCTTAGATACAATTTCACTGATACTGGTGTCTTTTCTAAGGAACAGGGTTTTAAACTAAGGTACAAAGCAGTTATCCCACTTCATCTGGATAATTCTGGTGCTTGAACATTAATTCTTTTGTTTCCATTACTAACCAATTTCCAGAAAGAATAGGGTGCTAAAAATGTTTGTCCCTATCCCGATCCTACTGAGCTCAGTCTGAAACATTTCCTGTGCTCCACTCCCCCACCAACATGAGGTCATTTTAAGGCAGTGGTTCTCATGTGTGGCTTTAAAGAATAGCCCAGCATTCAGTGAGGTCTCCGCACCTCTCTTCTTCCTCATAACTGGCTGGGAATCAGCGACTTTGTCCTGGTTTTGCCCTGGGTCAAGCCATCCTCCTGTTGGGAGTGTATTTTCTTATTAAATGTGAGAAGACTGTGTCTCTCATGAATAAATAAATAAAATCGTTTTTAAAATTAAATAAATAAATGCGAGAAAAACCCAGAGAACAGGACCATTCCAGGACTGAGAGGTTGCACTGAGCTCACCATTTTAATGGATATTCACATGTTGGCAAAGTGACAAACACTTGAACCATTTCCAGGAGCTTTTCTTTACATGACCTCCTGTTGCATGCATTGATAGTACAGGCAATATAAATCTACAGGCTTTCAATGTGATACCTACTTCAGTACCTTACAATGTAAGTTTTTATATTGTCACTTATAGTCGTGTTATTTGCGGGGATGGGAACCTTCTGTTTTTTCACTATTTCTCTCTCCAGGACTGTGGATCGATTTGGAAATGTCCTACAATGGGTCCTTTCTGATGACTCTCGAGACCAAAATGAATTTGACCAAACTAGGTAAAGAGCCTCTTGTTGAAGCCCTGAAGGTTGGAGAAATTGGCAAAGAAGGGTAAGGGGCCATACAAATTTACTAACCCATCCCCGGGGAACCAACCTCTTCCTCTAGCCTTTGGGAAGCAACTTGGATGTGTAATAGCCTCGGATGTTGAGTGAGCTTCCATGCAAGTACTTCTGGACCACAGAGGATTTCAGGGAGGGATTCCCGACTTCCATTTCCCCAAGACTGGGAGTCCCCACCTCTGCTCAGCACCTTTTGGCCTCATTGCTGCCAGGGGGGGAAACAGAGCAATTATTCAGAAAGCATCATTGACTCAGACCAGTAGGGCAGGCTCATCTGCACAAGAAAATGCTCTGTGAAAAGAAAGAATCCTCATTCAGAAACTTCCTCTGTCAACTTGCAGCCACAAACAGCATTGTGTGGGAAGGCTAAAGTCCTGGGGGGCGGGGGGGGGGTTACATCTGCTTTAATCATAAAGTCTAAATTATTTCAATTGATCTTATAGCCAACAGGGTGCATCTAAAGTGTTTTGAGATGTATTTTCCTTAAATAATAAAATATTGATTTACTTAGTAAATTCCTCTTTGTAGAAGATATTGCATCTGCTGCCCACAGTTTGTCTGATTTAATAAATATTTCAAATTCGTGAGATAGGTAATGAAGGTTTATTTTTCCCCCCTTAGAGGCCTAGAATGGATAAGTTGGAACTTTAGTTTTCCATACACCTTAAAATACTCCTTTATATTATTGTTTTGACCAAACTAAAAATACTGATTAGAGTCTGCTCACATTTTTATCCTTTGGCATGGAATTAACAGTACAATGACAGAAAAACCCCACAAGGAGCCACCTTCGCAGGGTCTATATATAAGACACACAGACTCTTAGATTTTTGCTTAGTTATGCTGACCTAGTGCTTGTATTCATACATATGGTCATAGCAGATTGGCAGAGGGGGGGATGGTTAGACATTTGAGAATGTGCTTTTACTTAGATTATTCGGATTTCTCCCAGTTACTTAATGAAATGTTATTTTAACAATTGGAGAATTTCCCCACCTGTATGCAATCTAACCTGTATCTGTGCTGTTTTCCTTTCACTTTTCTGCTATTTGTTAAAATGTGTTTGGATTCGGCAATCTGTGGATTGTATTTTCTGGTGAGTGGTGTTTATCAACTCTCCATGTAGCATTTCATACCCTGTAGGTGCTGAGTCTTGTTTGGTCCCATGTGACGCCACTAGGAAGCTTGTCGTTTCATCATGTCCCTGAACATAAAGGCCCAGTTTGTAGACCTAAGAGGATTGAGGTCAGAGTACATAAGAGGCTTTCCTGGGAGGGAAAGTCTTGCCAACTTCCCTCATCTGAGTTGCTGGCGTTTTGATCTAGTTCTCTAATCAGACTCAATTTCCTGTGTCTGGACGCCCCCACCCCACTGCCATGCACAGCTGTGCATTAGCTGCCCAGCCTGTAAGACAAAGCACCATGGGCAGAAGCAGCCTTGAAAGTGAGTTAGTTCTAACTATACAGGAGAGGACAGAGCAAATGTCAGAAGTCTTGTGGAAGGAGTCCATTTTCAACAGCACAGGGTGACTGGACTCCTTAGAAAGGGGTGTCTTGGGTAGCAGACGGGGCCCCAACACAGCCAGGTCCCTGAGATCTTGGCCATTTAGGTGTGCCACATTCATGTGACTCTTTGGCACAATTTCAAGTTCATAAACCTTGGCTGATCAAAGAGGATGGGCATGTTTCTGAGTAAGCAGTACTTCTCCAGACTACATGAAAAAAAATCCTCTGCTTTTGGAATATGATGGTATATTTTGTAATATACTTCTGAAGTACCATTTTTGTCCTAGTAGAGCGGGTATAAAATGTTTTGCCTCTTCCTATGGTGTTACGTTATATGTTGATGGGTAATTGGCTGTCATTTAATTTTAAAAGCAAGGTACTTCATTTGAGAGAAAAAGGCCTAGAAAGATAGATCTTTAACTTTATATATATAAAGGACCCCTTTAGGAATTCAAGAGTTCTGGATCCTCCCTGAAAATGTCTATACCTGTACGGTTTTGACTCACAATTTTTGGGAGCACTGAGAGCCTCTGAAAGCCCATCCATAACTAAGAACCTAATCCCAGAAGAGATTCTAGAACCCACTTCTTCACTTCCTCAATCATGACCACATCAGAATCCCCCTAAGTCTAAATACTGAGAGACCGAAATTTCTTATTGGCAAATCTCACCAAAGTGGAGGCTGTGGCTGGGCCTCTGCTTTGTTTCATGGCTTTCTTTTCAGTCCCCTTCAAGTGTGCAAATGACTGTGGCCTGGGGAGTCTCTAGAAGAAGCTGCTCAACCTGTGAGAAGCCCCACTTATTGTTAGAAAGTTTGTTCATGTCCTCACATTATTATCCTGAGGATGATAGTGAGAAATGCCAATCTGTGTTGCTTTATTCTAGTGAAGTCCTTTCTCTGAAATGTGTCTTTATATCTGTAGACATTTTTCCTTTAGTCTCTATTTCCCAAATAGCCACCCTCTTACATATTGTAGTTCACATCACTGTGGGGCAATAAGGTGCTCAAAGTGGAATTCAGGTAGTAACTTTAGGAAGTGACTTGAAGAGGACCAGAGTGAGTCAGTAAGGGGAATTTTTTACAGGCTGGCTGCTCTCTAAAGGAACTGTGGCTTTGGAGGCACTTGGCCAGTTCATGTTCTTCCACTGCAGCCTGGAGCTGGTGGGACAGTCCCCATAGGGGGGCCCCTGTGACCTCTGAATTGGGTCCCTAGTCCACAGTATACTCCCAACCACCACAACCCTGAAGCTCCTGTGTTTTGTGAGCCAAGTGCCTGCAGCCCACACTGTAACTTGGTCTCGCTCTGTGGGTATACGCACATGCATGTCTGTGGCAGATGAATGGTGCCAATTTCACTCCCAAGAAAATGAATACATTCTCCTGTGTAGCCACCTCACTGTGCTGTTTAATCTAATTATGCATCCCTTTTTTTGGATTTTATTTATTCATGAGAGAGAGAGAGAGAGAGACAGAGACACAGGCAGAGGGAGAAGCAGGCTCCTTGCAGGGACCCTGATGTGGGACTCAATCCCGGGACTCTGGGATCACGCCCTGGGCTGAAGGCAGCACTAAACCGCTGAGCCACCAGGGCTGCGCTTAATTCACTTTTTCTTATTTATCTGACTCCAAGCTCATGTCCAAATAGATTTTTAGCGGAGGCAGCAAAACTAGAATTAGCCCTTTAAGGTGGCTCTTTGAAAGGATATCATACTCAGCTGGATTCTAAGATGCATTTTTAAAAATTAGGCTTATTATGTTCTAGCACACCTTATTTAAGAATGTGCAGTGTATTTTTCTCTGAAGTTCATACTGACATCATGATACCATAAAATGCATGTTCACTTATAAAACCGAGTAACAGCCAAACATTTAGTTACCCATTTAATTAGTTAAGTATTGGGTGCCACATAGAGGTACTGTTTGGTCAAAATCAGAATTTCATGTCACCTAATCTACTTTAACTGATACAGCATTGTCTAAATTATTAACTTCAGCTACAAAATTTATCCTGTTCTCTATCCTGCAGAGGATTAATTTGGGAACCTGAGAGCTCTCTGCAGTGCTCAGCCTTTGGCATCTTTTGCTTCAAGTCTGGAGGCTGCCAGATGACAAATACCAGTGGGGACAGGAGGGGATGGTGGCTCAGCAGGTTTCACTGCAGTCCCAGATCTCAAGGCAGCTTTTTTAGTGCTGCATGGATGGGGAGCAGGCTACCTGTGCAGTCAGGACACAGACTCCTCATCTGATAGCTCTAGGTCTGAGACCCAGGGAGCCTAGTCATTGTATTTATGGACAAGGAAAATGGATGTCTCAACTGGTTGTGTTGTCTCTGGGGATTTGCCTCCCCAACTTTCCTCATCTCAACACCCAATTTGGGCTTTCTTGGGAATAATATTTTGCTCTGCACATTTTATATAAAAGAAGATCTCTGTGAGGGCTGCCTAACCATGGAAAGCTCCGAAATGGCTTTGTGATCAATGAGCACCCATATACATTCCTGGACTAGCCAGGATTCTAATGGAAGGAGAAAGAATCATTTAGATGCTATCCCCATGCCCTTTTGTATCTGCAGGGGGAGTTTCCCTTTAACTGTACATGAAAGCCTGTTGGCTGAAACAGCTTGCTCTCATGTTTCAGAGCTGGGGTTGAGGAAGATCCGGGTGTCCTGCCAGGGAGGACACTGGTGGGGTCTACTTACAGTCAAGCTCCTGTTTCAGGGGTGGAGATTTCAGCCCCACCCTTCCAGGGCTGGGGCCTCTGCTGGGCCTTCAAGTCTGCCCTCCTGTGTGTACTCTGCCCTTGGGTGCCCTTGGTCCCCATTGGCCAAGGGATGGCTGCCCGATGTGAGATCAGAGGAAGACCTCAAAGGCATTGCACCTGTAAGGATAGGACCTAAGCTCCACTGCTCTCCTCTCTCCTGGTAATTTTGTCCTTATCAAAAATACAAGGCCTTGCCTCTGCTTTGTGACTATTTGGTTGCTTGGTGTGTTCAGAGACTACTTTGTCTCTTGTTCGCTTCATCCCAATTAAGTCTCTGAGGCTCAGGGATGGACCCTGCCTCTCTGCTTCTCTGAAGCAAAGCCACCATCCAGGAAGGAAATTGCCTTCTATGGGGCTGAAGCTCAGCCAAGAATCCTCCTCCCCTGTCCCATACCATTAGAGGGGCACTTGCCACTGCTGGTGATCTAGTAACCCCTATGCCTCTGGAAACTGAGTATTCAACCTGGGAAGATGAATGAGAGACTTTGCTTGTTGATGAGGCTTTGTATTACTTTATTTGTTGTTTGTTTGTTTTTTTTTAAGATTTATTTCTTTACTTATTCATGAGAGACAGAGAGAGGCAGAGACACAGGCAGAGGGAGAAGCAGGCTCCCTATGGGGAGCCCGATGTGCAACTGTATCCCAGGACCCTGGGATCATGACCTGAGCCAAAGGCAGATGCTCAACTGCTGAGCCACCTAGACATGCTTTTATTACTTTATTTTTAAAATGGTTTTTAAATTTGTATTTCTCCAGAAAACTTCCTGGGTTCTCCTGTCAGTTGATTCCCCGAGTCCCTTGAGATTTGTCATGTGTGATTGTTGGCTTTTTCTATGGCCTTTAGGGGCTAGGGCAGGTATGGGGTAACATGTAGTTTCACTAGAAAGGAGTCTCGAGTCAAAACTAATGTGGAGGTGAATAAGAAAGCATCATAGCTGTTAAAGTCAGCCAGAGTCCAGGGACTTGCCTGAACATCCCCGTCATGGGTGAGGGGAGGTCGTGTCGCCAACATAAGCTGTCACCTCACCCCTGCAACCATCATTCTTTCCATTCACCCTCCCACTTGGCTCCTGCTGCACTGTTGATGAGATCCCTGCATTTTGTGTGGACTGCATCACACTCCCACCACCTGTCCTCACGCATGCACAAAATAGAACTCTTGAGGTCCAAGTCCTCTGCACTGCTCATAGGGAACTTGGCACTGAAGAGCCTCCTGGGTAGCCTGACCAATCCGAGGACTCTTGGATTGGGCCTCTTCTTTTCTGGGCAGAGTGGGGAGACTGAGGACCTGTTAGCGGTGGAGCATGTGTGTTCTCTTTCTAAGCAGAGCCTGAAGGACAGGCTACGGTGGTGACTCTGCCCTGATCAGTTGCAGGCCCAGGGCGTACTGTCTGGCGGACAGCGATGAGGAGTCCTCCAGTGCTGGCTCCTCTGATGAAGACGACGCTCCAGAGCCCAGCGCAGGAGACAAACCACTTCTCCCGGGGGCTGAAGGGTGAGTGGATCCAGTTTCGAGGGTCTCCAGGGGTTGGGGTACCAAGTTGGCAGTGAGCTTTTTTCCCCCTCTTCCTGGTAATCTTTCTTCCTCCTTCACATCGAGTGAATGGTTTTTGCATTAAGAACCCAGAGTGGCTAGAAACTCCAGGCCCCACAGCCAAAAGATCCAAATAGCTTTCCTTAGCTAAGAAGGTCCCCATTTGGATGGCTTTCTTGGGCGATTGAAAAAAAGGTATTTTTTAAAGATTTTATTTAAATTCAAGTTCAGCATATATTGTATTATTAGTTTGAGTAGAATTTAGTGATGCATCACTTGAATATAAGAAAATTATGCACAGAGAATTGAAAGGCGAGCTTCTTGCGAGGGGCACAGCTTATACAACACCTCCCCCTGGTGCCGGGTGGAGAGCACTGCTCCCCTTCAGTCGGGTCACAATTATGCTGAGCTGCCTGCCAGTTCCTTCTAGCAAGGCTAGAACAGTCTAGTGATTTCTTTGGTGTGTTTTAAAGATGTGGGTCACTTAGCTGATCTTTTAGATCATGGCTTCATTTTCAGAGCTCCCTTTGACTGTTACGTGGACTCTGGAATAATCAGAGTGCTTAAGTAGCTTCTCTGTAAGGATCTGTTAGTTATTTAAGGTGAGTTGAAGAAACTAAGATTGTAAAGAAACCAGAGATTCAGAAGCACTTGTAAGAAAATATCAGCCTATTCACTTTTGAAATCCTACAGAATATGGAAAGAATCCAGACATTTGAGGAATTGATATCTAAAGTTTGCGGGGTTTTTTTTAATATATATTTTATTTATTTATTCATGAGAGACACACAGAGAGAGAGAGAGGCAGAGACACAGGCAGAGGGAGGAGCAGGCTCCATGCAGGGAGCCCCATGTGGGACTCGATCCCAGGTCTCCAGGATCACACCCTGGGCTGAAGGCGGCGCTAAACCGCTGAGCCACCCAGGCTGCCCATATGTGCGTTTTTTAAAAAACAAATATCTTCCCTTCTTAAGGCAGTCTTAT
Organism: Nyctereutes procyonoides; assembly: GCF_905146905.1. NCBI lineage: Eukaryota > Metazoa > Chordata > Mammalia > Carnivora > Canidae > Nyctereutes > Nyctereutes procyonoides. The sequence goes on along the minus strand of NW_026575020.1, from coordinate 46,461,674 downwards.
GGTAACTATGACCTGATAGAAAAGCTTGCTTTCTTGGCCTGCTAGCATGCCAGCTTGATTAGCATTTTTCTTTAGAAAGAAATTCTAAGCCCTTTGAAAAGTAGTTGCCATTTAAAATTGATATATCACCTAAAAGGCAGTCAGTTAACTACTGTATTTTATGTCTCTGTTGATGCAGCATGATTTCCTTTTTGAAGTGTAGAGATGGGGAGATTCCTCTAAGAGGACACAGGATTTACAGTCACTAGCAGAGGGTTATTAAGGAGGATAGGTCTGATGTCTTCTCTGCACTGTGACAACTTTGTCTCTCCATGGTTCAAGACTTGGGCTCTGATCCCCATACCTTCTCTAAAGTAGTAGTTTCTCACTGAGAGGTTATTTTGTGCCCCTGCCGGCACCCCACCCCCACCCCCGGTGGACATTCAGCGATGTCTAGAGACCATTTTTTATTATCATGACTGGGGGAAGCCTGCTGTTAACATCTAGAAGGTTGAGGCTGCTAACCATCCTGCAGTGCCCAAGACAGACCCTACAGCAGAGAAATACTCAGTCCAAAATGTCAGTAATGCTTCGGTTGAAAAACTCTGGTCTAAAGTGAGGTGAACGAAGAGCCACAGAGTTTGTGTGTGTGGAGCAGCAAAGTTTATACTAACACCTGTCTGTGTCCCTCATTTAAAGGTATGTGGGAGGTCATCGAACAAGTAAGATTATGAGGTTTGTTGATAAGATTACCAAGTCAAAATACTTCCAAAAAGCAACTGAGACAGAGTTCATTAAGAAGAAGATTGAAGAAGTCTCCAATACACCCCTGCTGCTAACTGTGGAAGTACAAGAATGCAAAGGAACCCTGGCAGTCAACATTCCACCTCCGCCGACTGACCGGATATGGTGCGTACAGCCTGTTGTGTGGCTAGAAAGATCCCAGCATGCTTACCCTTGACATTATGGGAAGTACCTCCTCTTGGGCAGAAGCACTTTCACACGTTTTTTCATGGAACGTAATGTCTGTTGTAAATCCAACTCTATTTTCTTCTGTGAATGGTTCGTTCACATGTAAAGTGTTATCTTCATATGTTTCTCTTCTCGGTCTTCTAAAGCTGGCTCTTTCCACCATCTGTAAAGCTCTTATTCTCTGCCTGGCCTGGGGTGTAGCTGCTTCACCTGGTCGGTCCACATAGCATCCTGCAGAGATAGGTAGCACTGTTACCCCACCTTACAGAAGGGGTTCATGCATGCAGCAGAGCTCGTGGTGCTTAGGGAAGACTCCTTGGGTTAGACCTAGATGTTAAGGAGGCAGAGCTTATGCACTTGGTAATTGTGGTAGGAGGTCTGTCCAAGGAGTTGTCATTGAACTGGTGGTTCTCAACCCTGCCTGCATATCACAGTCACCTGGGGACTTGGTAAGAACAAAGATGCACCCAGTCCCCAGAATCCAGGGCCTGGGGGACAAAGCCAAGATTGAGAACCACTGAGCTAACCTGTTATTCATGGGTCCTGTAGAAGAAAATCACTATCTGTGAATTGAAGTTTAAAATTGGCATTCTAGGTCCTTTAAAATGTACATAAGTGTACACAGTGATTGCAGGAGGCCTCATTGTACCAGAAACACTACAATGATACGAAAAAGATAGTTCTGTTCTATCCTAGAGTGAAACTCCCATGCTAGTGCATATCCCTGGCATTAGGAAGGGTTTATAAGAATGATCAGAAGACAATTTTTGAATTGACTATTTGATGATGATATTGGTGTTTCCCAGTAAAAACTTTAAAATACCTTTATAGATTTTGTTGTGAGACAGTAATATTTTCATTGTAAAAAAAGTGGGAACAAATAAAAAAATATCAGTTACAGGTGCTACTGCTTAGTGGAAGAAAAGAAAAAAAATTTTTAAGATTGTATTTATTTGACAGAGAGCAAGAGAGCATAAGCAGGGGGAGTGGCAGAGGGAGGGAGAAGCAGGCTCACCACTGAGCAGGGGGCCCAAGTGGAAGATAAAATTAAAGGCTTCTGGGGTAGTACTACCCACTGCATTTGTTATTAATCCATAAAGTTAAGTATAGATATTGAGAGTATTTAAAATGCTTATAGCAATTTGACATTTTTGTTGTAATTTTTTAAAAATCGATCCATGACAGATGGACTAAAAACTTCTAGGTAGTTTGATAGCACACAGTCTCTTGTCTGGATCCTTTACCAGCTGAGTGTCAGTCTGCTCCATTAGGAAGCCTTAACAAGCATGCCGTGGAGTGTGGAACGTAAAAGCAGGTTATAGAATATTCTCTATTTACGTAGGAGTATGGGGGAAATTGACCCCACTTCTCTCAGTAGTCTTTCTCTCAGTGTCTTGGGGGTAAGATTCAGAGAGGCAGTATCTTTCCCTTTATGCTTTATACACATGTATATTTTGGGTTTTGTAGTGTATGTACACTACCTTTATTGAAAAAGAAACAAGATAGATCCTTGCTGTTTCAGGAAAAACAAAAAACCAGAAACCAGTGCCCAGGTCACAGACTTTTCCAGTGGTGCTTCCTGACTTTACCATTTTGTCAGGACTGTTGTCAGATCATCACAGTCCTACACATGGCCCGGGGATGTGGGAGCTCACAATTTGCGTTGGCTGCTTTGCATCATTTTTAGAGGGGATCTTCAGAGTAAGAGAACAATTATAATAGGGATAAAGCCCTGGGCAAATGAACTAGGTCTGCTATTGGTACTTGTGTCCTTCCTTTCTTTGCATCTAAACATCTAAATGTAATGGTTTTTACTACTTGTCGTCTTCAAAAGGTACGGTTTCCGGAAGCCACCATATGTAGAGCTGAAAGCTCGGCCAAAACTTGGAGAGAGAGAAGTGACTTTAGTTCATGTGACAGACTGGATAGAGAAGAAACTGGAACAAGAGTTTCAGGTAAACATGTGGTGTTTGTTTGGTGTGCGTTTCACCTGAGTCTCAAAGCTCAGAGCAGAACAGAGGTTCTGAAGTTCATTTGGGTCAGGATCTTCTTTTGAGAAGCTAATGAAAGCTTTGGACCTTCATCCTAGGAAAGTACCTGTCATGATCGAACAGGCATAACATTTTAGGTCCAGTTTCAGAAATCCTGAACCTTATCCACAGAACCCTGTTAAGTAATTCAGAGGAAACCCAAAAGGTGGGTCACTAAGCCAGAACTCATTCTCCATGTCTGCCTTGTTTTCTGTCACCAGAGCTAAAAGCAATGTAGTCGAGGCCCTGGGATGACTACTTCTACCAAATTTTTATCACATTCGAGGCACAGTTGTGTTTTGAGGTTTTATGGATTGGCAAACAATTTACTTCATAATGCATTTCACCTTTTGAAGGAGACTCATATTTCTGCCATGGTATACTTTGAGCTATTGCCTTTAAAAGTTTATATTTATAAATAAAAGCTTATATTTAAAGGCTATGGATTAACGTTAACTGAAAACCAGTTTCTGTAAAGTTTAGTAATATCACCAAGTAGAAAAGTAATTTGAACCTAGTGAGGGGAAAGACAACCTTTAGTTTTTTCCTTTTCCTAGGTCCTATAATAGGAATTAGAGGAGGCCATTTCCTTCAGGGGTATTGAGGTACAAGGAGCTAAAAGACAAGACAAAGGGACAGAGGTTGGCACCTGCTTTTTGTTTGAAGATTTATTTATTGGGGGGAGGGGAGAGAGAATCTCAGGCAGAATCCCTGCTGAGAACGGAGCTTGAAGTCCAACTCAAAGCTCCATCTCACAACCCTGAGATCACGACCTGAGCCCAAATTGAGTTGGACACCCAATTGATTGAGCTACCCAGGCTTCCGGAAGCCACCATATGTATTTTGCGCCTGGTATTTTGAGGCAAGTTGGGAAGTTGATGGATAATTGCTACCACTTCCCATAGCCACCTTTTTTTGCTTTCATATATGCTTTCGTAAGAGGGTATTACTGGAGACTTCATGAGTGCATTGCCAAAATTCACTTCTGTAAAATTAGTTTATAAGCAGGATAGGCAAAGCACCATTACTATCAATCACTATTCTTCTTCGTGTGTTCATTAGAGTAGGATTTCCTTCTTATATAGCTGTCTGGTTCGGGGGTGAAAAAAATTAGCTTACATTTTGTTGCTAAGATTTAAATGAATAAATTCACTTGGAATATGTGTTCTGGACATAGTATTTGGAAATACCATGAGCAGGTTAAGCCAGTTCTGTTAAAGTAATGGTGTTGGTGTTGAAGGTTGAATTCATGAGTAATGTCGCTATATGTCATGAAATCAAAGGCGCTTCTGCCTCAGAGCTGACTTACTGGGTTCTTGTATTCATGTGCTGATGTGATTCAACTCTTTAAATGTGACAGGAGCTAGCTTAGAATGTATGTGAAAAGCTGTTTCAGGGGATCCCTGGGTGGCGCAGCGTTTGGCGCCTGCCTTTGGCCCAGGGCGCGATCCTGGAGACCCGGGATTATTCCCCACGTCGGGCTCCCGGTGCATGGAGCCTGCTTTTCCCTCTGCCTATGTCTCTGCCTCTCTCTCTGTGACTATCATAAAAAAAAAAAAAGAAAGAAAAGCTGTTTCATAGGTACTTTTAAAACTTATTTAAAAGCCTTCTTCTACATGGCTCTTTCTTCCTACAGAAAGTCTTTGTCATGCCAAACATGGATGATGTTTATATCCCTATAATGCACTCAGCCATGGACCCTCGCTCCGCCTCCTGCCTCCTCAAAGACTCACTGGTGGAGGCTGCTGATCAGCTGTGATGGGTGAAGATCCGACCTTCCCAGTATTAGATCTAGCTCAAGGTGTGGAGTTCTTGGCTGCCATCCGTGCTGTAGCACTGGCCCCTCCTCGTGCCACAGCTTCTGCCCTCTGCCTGCTGGTGCCCATTCCACTGTGACGTGTCGTCATTCCACGCATCTGGGAACTGGGGCCCAAAATGCCTTCCTGCAAAGCTTTGACTCAGCAAAGAAGACTGTGGAAGAGTCACCACAGTGGATCTGGAGGTTACAGATGACTCACACCATGGCTTTTTTGAGTCCACCGGTTTTTGTGGCAGCCAAAGAGCACAGTAAGAGCAAAGCTACACAGCTGGAAGGCTTTCCCCTTGCCTCAACTCCAAAGCTTTTCCTCAGGCGGCCAGTGCACAATGGAACGTTTCCTCCTACAGTTTGTAGGTGATACAGCCCTCCATACTTCGAGAATGTCAATTCAGGAATGTGTGGAGGGTGGGGAGTGGAATTTTGTGTGAACCATTTCATGGATGATAAAGAGGTATGCATAGCAACTTTTTTCCTATTGTGCATTTTGGAAGTAGCCATAGAACATACACACACTAACATACTATCAGCTCGAGTGGGGACAGTGGGATTTATGTGAACATTAGGCAAAGCCATGAGATCAAACCATCCAAAGCCTTCTACCAATGAGGTACAATCACCTGGTTTCTAATCCCAAATGTTTTCCTGAGACGCGAGCATATGTGAAAATGTCAAATACTGCAGCACATAATGGATTGAGGTGGGAGCAGAAAGCCAGAGCCATATCTTTCTATCTGGCACTTCCTGTGTGCTCTGTGCTTTATATAGGCATCTAAAATGCTTTGTTAATCTGATTTGTATTTTGAGGTTGCGGGCAGTTTCCTCCTCTGACAGCCAAAACAGAACTCTATCACCTTTGAGAGTCACGACCAAGTTCGCTCAACATTAAACACTACGTTATCTCAAAATTCATGTGACCTTTCTTTAATGTTGCCAACTTTATTTTGTGCGTTTGTGTCAGAATCTTTAGTTTATAAGTTTGGGGCTCCCTAGTTATGTAATTTGCTTTGAGAAGTACTCTTTAAACACAACTTTTTATTGTTTAAAGCTGCATTCAACATCAGAACTACCGTGGATAACTTTTGATAACATCTGTGGACAAAGCTAATAGTGGTTTTTTAAACAGCACCTTGCCTGAACACGACTTTAAAGAAACTAATATATTGAAAAAGTATATTTGAACCCTTGATTAATTTAATTGCACCATTAAAACATTTGACTTAAATTATTTGATCATTCCAGTTGGTGTACTGTTTTCTAATTTCTCAATGTGTAGGCCAATTTGCCTGTCAGTCCGCATGTCTTGTTCACTGGTCTATAACTTTTGTGCAATAACTAAAGGCAAAGGACTAGATGCACTACTGTGTAAAGAGATTACACATGACTACCCTATTGCACTTAAATAGTATGTGGGGATTTACAATCGCTTGCATTGTTTCACAAAATAAATATCTCAATGTCAAATACTAGATAAGCATCTAAGTTATTTTTGCTGAATCCTCCTTTTTAGATAACTAGGGAGAGGATAAACAAGGTGTACTGATCACTTGGGCACTCAAGCTGCCAAAGCAGCTTCCATTTCCTGGGTGATCACCACATGGGTTTTCTAATATTAGGAGGTAGGTGTGATCTTCAAAGGATTTTAAAAACCTGAGGGCGACCGTCTTGTTTCTGTGCTGGATTTTACACCCTCAATAGCCTAGTAATCCTGTTAACTTCGGATGCCCCAGTTATTACATGCCAAAGCAGGTTAAAACACTGCACTTGGGCATCCTTGCCCTTCAACAGAGCTGCCTGGTACTCAAAGTTGCATATTTCACCCAAACCCAGATGAGACCACCACCAATCATCCGGACCGGGAAGGACTGTGCATTTATTTAGGTACCTGATGTGCCCCGCAATGCATAAAATCTACTTCATCTGAACTACCTTGTTTAGGCTAACTGGGCTAAACTGCAAAGCTTTTATTCCCATGCTTGGCACAGTATCCAAGTAAGCAGTTGACCCTAAATGGTAGTTTCTCGAAGTGGGTCGCTGCTACACCTTAACCAGGTAAGGTAACTTACTGGAAGCATTCAAGACTGAAACCAGTTCCCGTCAAGTGTACAGCGGCCCTTCCAGCTGCTCACGGACAGCACCCCCCCCCTCCAGAGGCCACCCACGCCGCGGTTAGCCTGCAGGTCTCGAAGACCACGGAGGTCAGGACTTCCAGGAAACGTGCAGGGCCCTGAGTACCGGGGCCTAGAGGATCGCCGCGTCTGCCCAGGGCGTTTCAGCCTCGGCTTCAAGGGCTGAGGCTGGAGTCGCAGATCGCCCCCGCCCCACGCTCCCGTCCCCTGCAGGTGCCGCCGTGTCGCTCGCGGTTAAAAGGGCCGCCGGCGGGGAAACCGGGCGGCCCCAGTTATGCGCAAGCGCGTGCTCTGGCGCTGCAGCCTGACCCCCGGCGCCACGCGCAGGCGCGGCGGGGGCTCAAAGGCAGCGCGTCGGGACGACGAAGACGCTTAACACCAGCGCTGGATCAAACCATTTTATTGCGGTGCTTCAGGGTAAAGGTGGGAGGGGAGGAGGGCAGGAAGCTCCGACGTCCTCGGCCCAGCCGGAACCTGCAAGAACGAGAGCGGTGGTTAGCGGCTGCGCGCCCGCGGGCCTGCTCGTCTCCTGCCCACCGCCGCGGAGGCCCGACTCAGACTGTAGTTCGCATCACCCGCGTCAGCAGTCTAACACGTGCATTTTTCTGGAATGTCATCACTGCAGGCCACCCCCCGCGACCCACCAGGCTGCGGGCCGGCCCGCCGGGGCCCAACACACACACACCTGGCCGGTCCAGCGTCACAGTCCCCGAAAGACCGAGCGCCGGCGTCTGGCTTCTACTTAAAGGAACTGACAGGAGGCGGTTGGGCGGGATTTACCGGCACTAGCCAATAGCAAGCCAGACTTCCGGTCACGTGCTGGTAAAGGGGCCTCAGGAGAGGCTGTCCTCGCTGAGTCCTCCAGAGTGTAGAGTGGTCACATGCCAACCATAGAGACGGGCGTGAAAGAAGGGCCGCAAGGCGCGCCGTGTCCTAAATTGTGGATTTCTTTCCGTGCGTAAATCGGGTGCTCGTAATTAGCGTGCCTCTGTACAGTGCACCAAAGGGGAGTTTGCAAACGGGACGCAGCTGGCGCTCACTTGTTTGAGATGTTCCGTGCCAGGAGCTAGGCGAGGAGCTGAGCGTATCTAGGTGGCAGCCTCACCTCGTTCCTGAATTGAAAACCTGTTTGGGTAAAAAAAGAGCCTGTTTTTGAAAGTAGAGAATGTGCAACCAAATCCTGTCTTTGTGACGAATTTGTGATACGATCCTCAGTTTGAGGAAAATGATATCAAAAAAAGTTATGACGATTAAATAACGTCAGTTGCCTGGTGCCTACTGAGTGGTGTAAACAGTTGTGTTTATCTTTTTTAAAGGTTATTTACTTATTTGACAAGAGTACAAGTAGGGGGGAGCAGCAGGCCGAGGGAGAGGAGAAGAAGCGGACTCCCCTGCTGAGCAGGGAGCACAATGCTGGGCTGGAACCCAGGACCCTGGGATCATGACCTGAGCCAACGGCAGCCACTGAGCCACCCAGGTGCCCCCAAATTATTTTTAAAAGATTTTATTTATTTATTCACGAGAGCCACACAGAGAGACAGAGACATAGGCCGAGGGAGAAGCAGGCCCCTGCGGGGAACCTGATGTGGGCCCGATGGCAGAACCTGGGGATTTCGGCCTGAGCCAAAGGCAGATGCTCAACCACGGAGCCACCGGGGGGGGGGGCCCAGAGAGAGAATCTTAAGGCAGAGTCTACACTCAGCACGGAGCCCAGCGTGGGACTGGAACTCGTGACCCTGAAATCATGACCTGAGCTGAACTCAAGAGTTGGCTCCTTAACCGACTGAGCCACCCAGGTGCCCCTGAATAATTGTTTTTAGAGGACTGCTGCGGGATCCGTGGGTGGCTCAGCGGTTTAGTGCCGCCTTCAGCCCAGGGCGTGATCCTGGAGACCTGGGATCGAGTCCCACGTCGGGCTCCCTGCATGGGGCCTGCTTCTCCCCCTGCCTTGTGTTGTCTGCCTCTCTCTGTCTACCATGAATAAATAAATTAAATATTAAAAAAAAAAAATAAAGGACTGCCGTGATGTGGGAAGCTTATGTGAGTGCAGTGCTTTAATAAATGCTAAAATACCCTATTGTGGAAGCACCAAGGAGAGAATGGCTAACTTTGGGAAGGTGAAAAGTACTTCCAAGTACTGAATTCATATTGAAAGCCAGGCACACTCTTCACCACCCTTCAACAAGGAAGGGGATGAGGGGCACCCACCACCAGGCAGTGGAAAATTTTTGACTCAATTATGACTCTTCCAAAGCTTAATTAACTAGTGGTAGCTGACTGTTGACCAGAAGCTTTATGGATAACATAAATAGCCCGTGAACAGATATTCTGTGCATTGCATGTATTATATGCTACATTCTTACAGTAAAGTAGGAGAAAAAATGTTATTAAGAAAATCATAAAGGAGGGGCACCTGGGTGGCTGAGCGGGTTAAGCATCTGAGTCTTGATCTCAGGGTGCTAAGATCAGCCTCACATGGGGCTCTCACTGGGTGTGGAGCCTGCTTGAGATGCTCTCTGCTCTCTCTGCTCCCTCTGCTCCTCCCCCTGCTCATGGACACTCTCTCCCTCTCTTCTTCCTAAGCTCCTAAAGGAAGAAAAAATACATTTGCAGTGCTATACGGTATGTATTGGAAAAAAAAGTGGACCCCTGCAATTCAAACCCATGTTATTCAAGGGTCAACTGTGATGGCAAATGATATGGCCCCGCCCTGTAAGAGCTTGATTTACCCAGAGAGAGAACCGCAACTGGACTGTCACAATATTTGGCTTTCTTTATTTCCTCAATGTTCTCTTTGGGAAATATTTTCCTTTTTTCCTCCTAATTTAATAAAGAAAATGTAATAAGAAAAGCATTTCAACCTGAGCTTGTAGTTGAATAGTGCTCTTATTTTCATTATTTTCTACACAGTCTTCGGTTAAATTTAAAAATTACTCAAGGGATCCCTGGGCGGCGCAGCGGTTTGGCGCCTGCCTTTGGCCCAGGGCGCGATCCTGGAGACCCTGGATCGAATCCCACGTCGGGCTCCCGGTGCATGGGACCTGCTTCTCCCTCTGCCTATGTCTCTGCCTCTCTCTCTCTCTCTGTGTGACTATCATAAAATAAAAAAATTAAAAAATTAAAAAAAAAAAGAACATAGCTTTAAAAAAAAAAATTACTCAAAAAAGTTTTTAAAGGGATGCCTGGGTGGCTCAACGGTGGATCGCCTGCCTTTGGCCCAGGGTGTGATCCTGGAGTCCTGGGATCAAGTCCCACATCGGGCTCCCTGCATGGAGCCTGCTTCTCCCTCTGCCTGTGTCTCTGCTTCTCTCTATTTCTCTCATGAATAAATAAATAAAATCTTTAATAAAATTTTAAAAATTTTAATTCCTCTATGACCCAAAGTAATTATTATTTTGACAAATGGTTTTATGACCTCTATGCAATCATTTTTATTGCTACTTAAATTTTTGTTATTATTTTCTATATTTATTACATTATGGTACAGTTTCTACATTAGGAAAAGAATACAACTTTTCTTTGTGGCCTAGAATATGATCTATTTTTATAAGTGTTCCAGAGATTCTCAGGGCACTGAGTAGCACAGTCAGTTAAGCATTTGACGACTCTTGGTTTCAGCTCAAGGTCATGATCTCAGGGTCATGAGATCCAGCCCCAAGAAGGGTTCCAAGCTCAGCATAGAGTCTGCTTGAGATTCTCTCTCCATCTTTCCCTCTCCCTACCCTTCTGCCTACCCACACCCCTCCCCGCCCCCCACGCCCTCTGTCACTCCCTTCATCCCTGCCAGAGTGCACTCTTTCTCTCAAATAAATAAACAAAATTTTAAATAAATAGGGATGCTTCAGTGGCTCAGCGATTGGGTGTCTGCCTTCAGCTCAGGGCATGATCCTGGAGTCCCAGGATCGAGTCTCACATCGGACTCCCTGCATGGAGCCTGCTTCTCCCTTTGCTTATGTGTCTGCTTCTCTCTATTTCTCTCATGAATAAATAAAACCTTTAAAAAATATTTTTAAATAAATAAATATTCCATGGACTCTTGGAATGGAGATGTTTTCACTATCATGTACATTGACATGAAGTATTTATTAATTCAACCTTAATTGTGTTGTAATCATATTGTCCAAACATCTATCTATTTTATTGTTGATCTGGAGGGTATATGTACTGTCATTGACTGTGATTTGTTAAGATTATGTTTCAAGTGTGAAATGCTGGGGAGGATGCAAAGCAACAAGAATTTTGCTCCATTATTATTTGGGAATGCAAAATAGTACATACATTTTGGAAAAGAATTTGTACAGTTTCTCATAAAGTCAACCTACCCAAGACAAATAAAATTTTATGTTTACACACAATCCCTATACACAAATATTTATAACATTATTCATAATGCTTCCAAAGTGGAACTACTCAAAAGCCCTTCATTGGGTGAATCTTAAGCAATATTGTGGTACATCCATACAATTGAATGTTATCGGGCCATAAAACAGAATGAATTATTGATACATGCAACACTTGGAAGTATCTCAGAGGCATGCTGCGCGAAAGGGGCCAGACTCAAAAGATGATATGATTCTATTTATATGATATTCTAGAAAAAGAAGACTATGGGGGCGGTGTGCCTGGGTGTCTCATTCAGGTAAACATCTGCCTTTGACTCAGGTCATGATCCCAGGGTCCTGGGATGGATACCTGAGTCAGGCTCCCTTGCACAATGGGGAGTCTGCTTCTCTCCCTCTGCTGCTCCCTCTGCTTATACTCTCACACACACTCTCTCTCAAATAAATAAAATCATTTTAAAAATAGAGAATAGGAACTGAAACAGATGAAAGATTTTTCCAGGAATTGGAAGTGCAGGTGCATTTGACTACAAAGGTGCAGCAGGAGTGCATTTTTGAGGGTGATACAACTGTTCTGTATCTTGATCATGGTGGTTACATGACTTTATGTATTTATCAAAATTCATAGAACTATACCCCCACAAGGTTTCACTTTACAGTGTGACATTTAAAAATTAAAAATTAAAAAATTATGCTTCAGTCATTTTCCTTGATGACTTCTATTATTTGCTTTGTATATTTTGAGGCTATGTTATTTATCTCATTGCACTTTGTGGCTGATGATAGTCTGTCATGGATTACGTGTATCTATAAATATATAAATATACATAACACTCCTATTTTTTGCCTTTAGTTCTATTTTGTCTTATATTAACACTGCTACTTGTGTCTTCTTCTTGTTTGTATTTGCTGATATAACTTTGCCCATCCTTTTATTTTTAACCTTTCTGTGTTATTTTATTTTCAGTGTGTCCTTTGTATGAGGTACATGGTTGGCTTATCATGGTTAACCCAATGTGACAATATTTACCTTTTAAGATTTTTAGTATGAAATGTCTCTGCATACAAAAGAGCATATATAACATATGTGTGGTTTGGAGATTATTAACAAATTGAACATTCATATACTCACCACTTTTAGAAAAATAGCATCATCGATAGCTTTATTTATTTATTTATTTATTTATTTATTATCAATACTTTAAAGCTCACTCTGCCCTTTCTCATTCCATTTCCCTCGCACACTCTCAGAGGAAACTACCATCCTGAATTTGGAGTTTGTCTTGTTTCCTTTTTTTTTCTTCATATATTTATATATTATTTAATTTTGCTTGATCTTGAGCTTTATAGAAATAGAATATATATGTATCTTCTATGACTTACTATATTTATTGCTTAATATTGGTGACATTCACATTGTATATATGCAGTCAGTAATTGTAGTAATGCAACCAGGTTCACTTCTGTGTAGCATCTCAGTACACAATTACATTGCACTTTACACATCTCTTTATGTTGGATGTTTAAAATAGCTACAGCTTTCATTATTGCAAATGAATCTGCTCTGAACATTCTTGTGTGTGTGCACAAAAAAATTCCTTTGGGTAGATATATAGAAGCACAATTGCTGGGTGGTAAGGTAGGCACATTTCCAACTTTCTAAATCATAACAAATATCTTTCCAAAGTGGATGCTCCACTTTGCATTGTGGCATTGGCCTACATCCTCACCAATTCGTGATATTGTCAGACTTTTCATACATGAATATAAAATGGTATCTCATTGTAGTTAACTTTTTAACGCACTTAATATATTTTTATACGACCATTGACCAATCAGCTGACAGATTTTCTCTTCTGTTGTTGCTCTTTTAAAATTGAACTTTATAAAAAAATAAAAAATAAAATTCAACTTTAGAGCTCCAGGGTGGCTCAGATGGTTAAGCATCTGCCTTCAGCCCAGGTCATGATCTTGGGGTCCTGGGATAGAGCTCTGAGGGGATCCAGGGAGCACCCAGCAGGGAGCCTGCTTCTTTCTCCTCTTATGCTCTCTCAAATAAGTAAATAAAAAATCGGGATCCCTGGGTGGCGCAGCGGTTTGGTGCCTGCCTTTGGCCCAGGGCGCGATCCTGGAGATCCGGGATCGAATCCCACGTCAGGCTCCCGGTGCATGGAGTCTGCTTCTCCCTCTGCCTGTGTCTCTGCCTCTCTCTCTCTCTGTATGACTATCGTAAATAAATTAAAAAAAAAAAATTAAAAAAAAAAAAGTAAATAAAAAATCTTTTAAAAATAAAATAAAATTCAACTTAATATAGAATAAAAGGGACCTATATTAAGTGTCTGTTTCTCTGGTTTTTGTTTTTACAAATAGGCACATTTGCATGACCTTCCCCACAATCAAGACACAGAAAATTCTCATCGCTCCAAAATGCTTCTTTCCTGCTTCTTTGTAGTCAGTGCTCGCCCCTTCAATCACCAACTCAGGCAACCACTAGTCCATGTTCTGTTATTACAGAATGCTTTTGCCTGTTTTAGATTTTCTTGTAAAAGATTCATGCAAAAAAAAAAAAAAGATTCATGCAATTGGTACTTTTGTGTCTGACTTCTGTCACTTAAACTAATATTTTTCATATTCATCCATGTTATTGTATCAGTAATCCATTCCTTTATGTTGCTGAGTAGGATTTCATTCTATGAATATGCCAGTTTGTTTTTCCATTCACATGTTTACAGATTTTGGGTTGTTTCCGGTTTGGGGCTATTATGGATAAAGCTATTAGGAACATCAGTGTAGAAGTCTTTTTATGGACATTTGCTTTCCTTTTAGGAGTGGAATTACTAGATCATGTGATAAGCATATATCGTTAACCTTATGAGAAACTGCCAATCTATTTTCCATTTTACATGCCCACCAGCAACGTATGAGAGTTCTAGTTACTTCAAATCCTAGTTATTGTCACTCATTCTAATGTTAGCCATTTTAGTAGAAATGTGATAATTCACGGTGGTTTTAATTTACACTTTTCTTTTTAAAAACTTTTTTAAGATTTTATTTATTTGAGAGGCAGAGAGAGAGAGAGCACATGTGCAGAGGGGCAAGGGGAGGGGCAGAGGGAGAAGCCAACTCCCTGCTAAGCAGGGAAACTGATGCAGGGCTTGATCCCAAACCCCTGAGATCATGACCTGAGGCGAAGGCAGCCGCTTAACCCGGACTGAGCCACCCAGGTGCCCCTCATTTACATTTTTCTGATGACCAAAGATGTTGAACCTCTTTTCACATGACCATTACTATACCTCTTTTTATAAAGTGTTCAGATCTTTTGCCCACTTCTAAAATTGTTTTCTTACTAATGAATTATATGAATTCTTTAAATCCTTTTTCATATCTATGTGTTGTGAATATTTTGCCTTTTTATTTTCCTGTCTTTCAAGGAGGAGGCATTTTAAATTTTAATGAAATCCAATTTATTGATGGGTTTAAAGCAAGACAGTGACAGTCTGGTGGAGTTCAGCTCCTTGTGACATCTCACAATCCAGATTTATCTCCCCTCTTGAGAATAACATGAGCTACTAATAAGGGAGTGCTTACCACAGGCAGGGCTTGACATTTTAACTCTAATTCTTGGGACAGTCCTAAAAGGTAGGGAATGCTATTTCTGGTCTTTAGCTCTAAGTCCCAGGACAATCAGAACCAGGGCTCAGAGAGATTAAGTAATTTGTTTATATTTGCATAATTAATAGATGGCCAGGCAGAGCTGGGATTTGAACTCATAACAATTTGATTTTTTAAAAATATTTTATTTATTTATGAGAGACGGAGAGAAAGAGAGGGAGGCAGAGACATAGGCAGAGGGAGAAGCAGGCTCCATGCAGGGAGTTCGACGTGGGACTTGATCCTGGGAATCCAGGATCACACCCTGGGCCAAAGGCAGATGCTCAACCACTGAGCCACCCAGGCGTCCCATAACAATTTGATTTTAAAGCTTATGCTCCTTGATCACTACACCATGCACCCTCCTAAGGGCAAAACTTTTAGTCAAAACTATTCCTTGTTGTCTGAGAAGGCTGAGTTCATCCAACATACATACCTACACATTTCACTTTTGAGAGAGGGCCACTAACCTCCCACACCATGAACTACCCAGTGAACTAAGGGACCAGGAGTAGGAGGAGTGGTGGGGAGTCCTAACTCAGAACAGTAGGAAGACCCAGATGTTATACAGAGGAGCTAAGACCCGAGGCCCTGGAAGGAGAGTCAAGGAGGGTACCGAATCTGGGAGGGCCTGAGGTGAATGTGGAACAGGGCTCCTGGGAAGTGAGAGGGACACCAGCATGTAGGGATGAAAGATGGAGAAGACCAAGAACACTGTCTAGAACAGTCATCTAGCCAGCATTGTGCCTTGCTCGTATGGTTGCCATCGGTATGTATGTGTGGAGGGAAGTGATGTGTGGAAGCCGAAAGGGACCCAAATCATCCCATTGTGTGATTTCCCTCAACTTTCCTCTTCTCTACCTCAACATAACACAGCCCTTGAGACGCTTCTCTCTGGTCTCAGAAGATGTGGCCTCTCATTCACTTTCTTTTTCAAGAAACACTTCAAGAGTCCCCCTTCCATGCTTGATCCTGTTCTGGGATCGGGCAATATGAATGTTGAGCAAACAGTCCCTATCTTCAATTAGTCCACCGGGTAGTTGAGGGTGAAAAGAAAACCCCTACATTTTCTGCACTTCATGTCCCTCTTTAAACCTCCTTCAACCAGTCTTCTTCAGAGTACAGGTGTAGGTGAGGAAGAGAAAAGGAGAAAGAGGGATGCCTGGGTGGCTCAGCAGTTGAGTGTCTGCCTTTGGCTCAGGGAGTGATCCTGGATTTCTAGGATCAAGTCTCACATTGGGCTCCTTGTGAGGAACCTGCTTCTCCCTATGTCTGCCTCTGCGTGTCTCTCATTAATAAATAAATATTAAAAAAGAAAGAAAACTACTGAAGGTTGGCCGTGGGCCAGGTGTGGTCATTTGCATTGCTGATTCAGTCCTCCTAGAAATGCTGAGCCAGCATTTTAATCAGGGTTTATTGGTTTGGAGTGAGGAACCCAACTTAAACTAGCTGAGGTAAATGGGGGAAGGTCTGGTTAAATAGGGGATGTGGGGCTGGGCAGGCCAATCCCAAGCCAACTCCAATTAGAATGTAAGCTTGTCCAGGGCACCTTGACTGCATCTGTGCTTTTCTTGTCAACTTCTTTCTTTTCTATTGGCTTTCTACTGGATGGGCCTCTTACCTCTGGCTTGGCCACTAGAAAGGCAATGAGTTTCTTTTCATGCATCTAGTTGGAGGCAGAATGGGTAGAAGCCTACTCATGGGTCACGTGAAGGTGGCCAGATGGGTGGCTGTTTTGCTTACCTAATACTGCATATCCAAACCACTCCATAAGTCAGGAATGAAAACATCAGCCATGGTTATTATCTCTTACAAATGTGTGAGTTAACTAGGCTCAGCTGGGAAATTCCTCCATTTTACGTGGTGTTCGCTGAAGACACCTAGGGGCTTGACTGGGCTGGAACATCCAGGTGGCTCACCCAGATGGCAGACAGCAGGAGCTGGCACCCCCCCACCCCCCCCACCCACCCCCACCCCCCCCCCCCCGCACTGGGAGCTCAGCTGGAGCTGTTAATTAGAGCAACTCCATTCTCCTCCATGTGGCCTGTGTGTGGCTTGGGCTGCTCCCAACATAGCAACCACATTCCAAGAAGGAGTGTCCCCAAAGTGAGGATTCTAAGAGGAAGGAAATGGAAGCTGCCAGGCCTCTTACACCGGAGCTGGTAAGTAAGTCCCTGAATGTCACCTCTGGTCAAGACCAGTCACAGAGCCAGTTGGGATCCAAAGGAGGAGAAACAACTCTTTAAATTTAAATTTTTTATTTTCTGACTTATTTTTTAAGCTTTTACTTTTAAGTACTCTCTACACCCAATATGAGGCTGGAATTCACAATCCTGAGATCAAGAGTCGCATGTTCGACCGACTGAGCCAGCCAGGTGCCCTGAAACAGCTCTATCTTTTGATGCGAAAAGCAGCATGTGCATATGGGGGGAAGGGGCAGGGAGTATTGTTTAGGGACCATCTTTGAAAATTAGCTACCACAATAGAGTGACCTGATAGGCCCAGCCTGGTAGGTGCCCACTAGGAGACAGTCAACAGGTCTGTACACCACCTAGCATATCTGCCCCTCTTGCAAGGCTGGCCCCGCTTCTTGTTCGCTTGCTCCCTCTGCCATCCTAGCAGTGAGAAGAGCCCCTTGAACATGGCTAATGTTTGATGAACTATTCCTTCTTCTCCATCTTATGCATGTAATTGCACCAGTCAAATGCTTTCCATTCTGCCCTGGCAAGGTCTCTTGTGTCTAACTTGTTCCCACTTCCTTTTCTTGCTCTAATTAAGACCAAAGTGAGCCTTGTTAACAATGCCCTAATAGTCTCTCAAATGCCTATCTTTTCCCCTGACTCTCCCCTGAAACCCAGCTTCAGTCCTGACACTGTTTCCTAGTGGACAAAGCCCAGCCTGACATCGGCACCCCACTGGCCCATCCTGCCTGCCTTTCCCCCCACATTGCCCACTGCTCTCCTGTGTGGAAGCCAAGCACAAGCTCACTGAGGAGTCAGCTTGGGCTCCCATGAAGCCACACGGTGTCATCTCTTCCTCATGCCTTTGTTCTGACCTCCTCTTCCCTTGCCAAATCCGCGAGGACTCAGCACAGGAACCACTTCTTCCATAAAGCCCCCCTGCTCCTGCTCTATCCATCGACTCCCTTCCTTCCACCGATCCATTGCTCTCTTGAACACCATAGCTCTGTTTCTGAGTTACTCCTGCTTTCTCGAACTCCTCACAGTCAACCTTTCATGGTGCTCATCTCTGTGCATGTCTTAACACTTTTGCCAACCTGCAAACTCCATCATAGCCCCCTCGTGGCACCAATCCTTTGTGCTCAGAAGCCCTTGGCCATATTTGTTAAAAGAATGAATGAATGAGTAGTCATCAACCGTGTGGAAGTCAGAGATGAAGTCATCTGCAAACGGAAGCTGACTAGATTATAACTAAGATTGCCTTCTGCTCTGAAATCTGGTAATGTCTGTGAATGAGTTCTAGGGAGAAAGGAGACAGAGTAGGTAAGGTCTACCTATTAAGCTGTGCGAAACAGAGTCTGGAAGGAGGAAAAAGAGCCAGAAAATGGTAATATCCAGAGAGGGAAAGTTCATAGAGGAGAACTGTTAACACATCTGAAGAGAGGCCCAGGAAAAAGTAGATGAAGCATGGCCATTGGGATTTCACAAGAGGAAGAATGTTTATGAGCTGCCTGAAGGAAGTTTCCAGAGAGTTCTGTGGAAATAAGCCAGACCCCAGGGGAGTAGGAGGGACTGGCCAGTGAGGAAGTGGAGGCATTTTGAGAGGACAGTCATTTTCATACTAGTGCTGCATTGACCTTTTGAGAATATTAATATATGATGAACGGTGATCCTGTGGGTGCTTCCCCATGGTGGCACATGGACTCAGTACAACCGTGTGAGATCCGACAGCTCACAGGCAAGTGAACAGATAATCAGTCAGGATTAGACTGAATTCTCTCACAGAGCAGAACTCCCAGGAGGAAGCTCACTCTTCTCTCCCAGATGGCTGCTCTCTTATTCACATTCCTTTGCACAAGCCCCAGAGGAGGCCAGGAGGCTTACGTGTTCTTTCAGGCGATGCCCCTCATCCTCACATATTTGGATGAATTTCTGGTTGTTATCAGTACTCCAGGGAAACGCCAAGCTGGGCTGCTAACTATATTTACAGGTCACATAAGGGCCTCTTGTCATGATGCTGTGGGACGAGCAAGGATAATAAGCACCTAATGGGGGACCATGTTATAGCATCTGGGGTGGACCAGACAAACTCAGGCAAACTCTGACGTCGCGCAGGTAGCTGGGTCCTAAGCCAGGTCATGCCTCTTGCTAGCTGCATGTTACCCCCACCAGATGGTTAACCCTTTGACATTTCCACGTGCCATTTGTAAGACGGGGTGAACAACACCTACCCCTGGACCTACCATGCAGGTACCATGAGGTGATCCCACAAAGCATGTACCTGCATGTTTCCAAACAATAGCAAACAGTCGGTAATTCTTCACTAGTGATAATAAGAAACGTTCTCAGGGACGCCTGGGTGGCTCGCTGGTTGAGCAACTGCCTTGGCTCAGGTCATGATCCTGGGGTCCTGGGATCGAGTCCCACATAGGCTCTCTATGAGGAGCCTGCTTCTCCCTCTGCCTATGTCTCTGCCTCTCTCTGTGTGTCTCTCATGAATAAATAAAATCTTTAAAAAGAAGAGAAAAAGTTCCCCTTTGTGATACCAGAAAGCACTCAGTGAGCTGGCTTCTGTGGTAAAGAGAAGTTCTTCAGAGCTAGTGTCACAGTCTTCAAATCCAGTCATCCTGGAACAGGAAGAACCAGAGTTCTGTTTACCTAAAAGCAACTGCCCACAGTGACAAGGGCTTTACTTAAATTTCCCTCAAATGGCAGGACACGAAGGAGATAAAAATTTCACTTGCTACCAGAGACTCTTGCCTCATTGTTTTTACTTATTCTGGAACTACCCGACCCACGCTGGAAGTTCAAGTCCGCTTGTAAGTGGCAGCAGCAGCAGCAAGATCACAAAAAAAAGGCCAGTCAACTTATTCTAATAAAGATGCTGTTCCTTTGAGATGTTCCTGGAACTGCCAACCATGGCCTTTCTTTGTGGTTTTACCACTTTTTCCTTTCAAGAATCCTTCAAGAGAAAGACAAATAAGATCTCACTCATATGTGGAATTTAAGAAACAAAACTGATGAACATAGGGGAAGGGAGGGAAAAATAAAACAAGACGAAAACGGAGACAAATCATGAGAGACTCTTTTTTTTTTAATTTTTATTTATTTATGATAGTCACACACGGAGAGAGAGAGAGAGGCAGAGACATAGGCAGAGGGAGAAGCAGACTCCATGCACCGGGAGCCCGACATGGGATTCGATCCCGGGTCTCCAGGATCGCGCCCTGGGCCAAAGGCAGGCGCCACACCGCTGCGCCACCCAGGGATCCCCATGAGAGACTCTTAACTCTAGGTAACTGAGGGTTGCTGGAGGGGAGGTTGGGGGGAATGGGGTAACTGGGTGATGGGCATTAACGAGGGCATGTGATGGAATGAGCACTGGGTGTTACATGCAACTGATGAATCACTGAATTCTACTTCTGAAACTAATACACTATCTGTTAAATTGATTTTTTAAAAAGATTTTATTTATTTATTCATGAGAGACAGAGAGAGGCAGAGACTTAGGCAAAGGGAGAAGCAGGCTCTCTCCAGGGGAGCCTGATGTGGGACTCAATGCCAGGACCCCAGGATCACGCCCTGGGCCAAAGGCAGACACTCAACCACTGAGTCACCCAAATGTCCCAATTAAATTTATTTTATTTTATTTTATTATTATTTTTTAAGATTTTATTTATTTATTCATGAGAGACACAGAGAGAAAGAGAGAGAGGCAGAGACACAGGCAGAGAGAGAAGCAGGCTCCATGCAGGGAGCACGACATGGGACTCGATTCTGGGTCTCCAGTATCAGGCCCTGGGCTGAAGGCAACGCTAAACCACTGAGCCACCGGGTCTGCCCTTGATTTTAAAACACAAAGAAGAGGGGATCCCTGGGTGGCACAGCGGTTTGGCGCCTGCCTTTGGCCCAGGGCGCGATTCTGGAGACCCCGGATCGAATCCCACGTCGGGCTCCCGGTGCATGGAGCCTGCTTCTCCCTCTGCCTATGTCTCTGCCTCTTTCTCTCTCTCTGTGTGACTATCATAAAATAAATAAAAATTAAAAAAAAAATAAAACACAAAGAAGATTACTACAAAGGCAGGTACCCTCTCATTAAATAGCTATCTGCAAATCAACCTCATAATCATTTTTAAATGAAATCTTAAAGGGTTTCAAACAGAAAAGAGGCACAAGCCCTTTAAAGCCTGAGTCATAATTTATTCCAGCAGAGGGCGACATTTGTTAAAATAAACAAAAGGGATTAGCAGCCACAGGAATTAACACCGGACACCATGAGAGAGCTGGGGCCCAGGATCTTGGCTTCCCTCAGTCACCTGCGGAAACTTGAAAGCACACAGGCTCTGGAGTCCACCCCTGGAGATGCAGAATCAGTGAGGGATGAGGGCACCAAAAGGTGTTGGAAATCTGTTTTGTTCTGTTTTCTTAAGATTTTATTTGGCAGAGAGGGAGGGAGAAAGAATACAAGCAAGGGAAGCTGCAGGCAGAGGGAGAAGCAGGCCTCCCACAGCCCAACGTGGGAATCGATCCCAGGACCCCAGGATCAGGACTCTGCCCAACCAACTGGGTGCCCACCCAGGCACCCAGAAATCTGTTTTTAAAACATTCTCCAAGTTTGGGAAACACTGGTTTAGAGATAAGTGAAAATAAGATTTGGCAAACTCATTTTCTCCCAACCCCCAGCTCCTTAGACATATCCAGGTCCTGCTGCAGTCCTTGTCAAATCAGATACACATATTTTTCTTGCCTTGGCGAAAAAAGAGGGCTTATCTTTACACAAAGACCATGACCTTTGCCTCGTTGAGTGCATATTATTTAATGCAACTTCTAGAAAGGTCACTTACTGCACATTTTCAGGTCTTTTGTATGGGCAGATCCACTTCAAAGGCACCAACAAAATATTTCCATTTCTGTTTGTATTTATCAGTGATGCCAGCTGTTGCTTTATCATAAGCAAAAAGCTGTTAAAATAGTACTTAACTATGGAGCAAACTTATGGGCAGTGCTGCCATAAGTAAAAGCTTATCATATGAGTGTCAATCAAGTGGAGAAGCGCATAAAACATGGGAACCGACTAAGTGTAAAAACAATCTAACTGGTGCACAAGAAAGTCTGAGAACCTATAATCATGTTAAGGCCATCAGTTAAGGCCTGATTTGGTCCAACTGAGTACAAGATACAAAATCTACCTACCTGGCCTAGACTCCTTGGAACAGGTTTTTTGTTTTGTTTTGTTTTGTTTTTTTTTTTTCATCAGATCTTTAAAACCGATCTATGAGTCAGATGAGTTAGATTCCCTTTGTGTTTTATCTACTATGTTTACAGGGTCACAATGACATTTCGAATTGTCAAAAGGCTGCCAGAGTTCCAGCACAGAAAGTTCCCCTCCTAGATTTACTCTGAGAAAAAGCAACAGAGAAGGGATGTGAAAGCAGCATTTTCCAGTCAAGCTCCTTTTTTAACTCAAACATGTGGTCTTGCAGATCTTGTTGTCAGCTTGCAAGCTGGACAGGTAATCATTAAAGAGCTCCTTCCAGTTTCTGTGTTGTAGGCTCGTCCCTGGACACCTGGCTACAGGGCTCCCTGGAGCTTCTGCTTCCACACATCTGTCAGTCCCAAGCCTTTCCACATTGAAATATGCAGATAACACTTTTCAAAATGTGCCTACCACTTTCACAGTTGCCAAGATTCATTCTTAGAAATTGGTGTTGGATTCTCCAGCATTGGTACAGATTAATCCCTTGACTTCCATCCAGGCATTGGAGGCTGGGAATAGGGAATTCTGTTTATCAGATTTTGACTTCCAACGAGTATTTGTCTTATACCTGAATAGGATTGATCCACAGTGCACACGGACCAGACATTTGGTCAGTCTCCTGCTAGCTCTTTGCTATTTTCTCTAGCATTGCCCACACCTTTCCCCCAAACCCTGAAAAATCTTAGGCAGTCATGTGAGCAAGTCAGAAAAAAGTAGAGAAATTGCTCTCCCCTTTTTCTTTTTCCCCAAGGATATGTAAATGTTATGCTTTGAATCTTAGGTTTTCTTGTTACAAGCAATGTCTTCTCTCCCCGCTTCCATTCAAGTTGAGAGCAGCATGGGACCCAGTGACCAAATAGGTGCCAGACGTTTAAATTCAGGTTAATAGTCCATAATCCTCAATTAGATCCTGTATGAGTCCTCAATCCACTCCCTCCAATGAATTGTGGCACATGTCATTTCTAGTGCCACAATGTCACATCTATTAAATGCCACATAAACACAATACAAACGGGTCGAATTGGTTTCCTTCTTTGCTTGTAATTTTTGGATAATGACTTGGCTGTAGTTTATTCCAGAGGGAATAGATGGCTGTTGGACATGAGTTGAGGGGAATTCCTGAGGGCAAAGGGCAGAAAGGGGCCTTCGGGTTAGCTGAGGCACAGCTGGAGGACCCCAGAGCTGCGGATTTCAGCGCATGGGCTGAAGTGTGTTTGCTGGACTCCCTGCCAGCTCCCGATCCAGGCTCCGGAGGTCGCCCACGATTCCACCACGACGATGGAAGGACGGAGCGCGGGCTCTGGACAGCCGGCACCGCCCGTCTCCTGGCCTTTCCCCTGATTCCTACATAGCGGGTTTCTTGGCGTGGGTGGTGGGACAGCCTGGGGCCAGGGTGCACCCGCGTGGCGGGACTGCCCGCCTACCTCAGCCTTCGGCAAAGCTCCCTGCCTCACTCGCTCAGCGCCCCTAGACTCGGGACACCCAGGCCTGCTCCTTCTCCGTGGCGGAGGCCGGGCCGCGTACGCTCCGCCAGCAGGAGGCTGGCCCCGCCCCCTCCGCCGCGGCCCCGCCCCCTCCGCCGCGGCCCCGCCCCCGGTACGGCCCCGCCCTCCGGTCCGGCCCCGCCCCCTCTGCTGCAGCCCCGCCGCGGCTCCGCCCGGCGGCCCCGCCCCGCGCCCGGCCCCGCCTTCAGGCCGGGCTCCCGCCCAGTTTCGGGGCCGCCTCTAGGTCAGCCCCGCCCCCGGCCCCGCCCCGACCGGAAGAAGCGCCGGCACCCGGCGCTTATAGGGCTGGGCATGGGGGTGCCGCCACCGCCTAGTCAGCTCTGCGTCCGCTGAAGTCCGGCCGCCGCGGAGCTGTCGTCGCGGCGCCCCCGCCCCGTCCTCAGCCCGCCCGCCCGCACCGCCCCCCGCAGCCGGCCGGCCGGGCCGGGAGCCAGGCCCAAGTCCTCGCCATGCCGGCCCGGCTGCTGCTGGCGCTGCTGGCGCTGCTGCTGCCCGGCCCCGGGGTGAGTGACCGGAGGAGCGCGGGGTGGGGGACAGCGCGGGGACTGGGGTCCAGCCGGGAGCTCGGTGGCGGTGGCGGCGGCGGCCCGAGGCCCCGCGCGCCCCCGCGGAGGCTCGGGCGGGGAGCGAGCTCCTCCGGGCCGGCCTGGCCGCCGCGCACGCCTCCCGAGGGGCCTCGCGGGCCAGCGCCGCTGTCACGGGCTGCGTCTCCCGCGGCCCCGGGCGCTCCCGCACAACCTCGGGGCCTCTGGAAGGCCCGGGGCGCTTGGGAGGCCGCCCCACCTGCCGGACCCTTCCCGCAGGTGGGCGCGGGCACTGCCTGGCCGTGGCCGCCGGGGCAAGGATGGAAAAGGGCCCCTGTAATCGGGGGGAAGGGAACGTCTTGCGTTTATAATCCTTGTTTGAACTTTTGAAAATGCGAGAACTTCGGGAAACGAATGCAGCTGGGAGCGGGCCAGCGTTTTTACCTGCGGGGTTGGTTCTGCTTACCTGCCTTGCAGGTTTCTAAGGACTCGGAGGCAAGGGGCTTCCTTTTGTGCACCACGACTTCGCTAAGCAAGTTAAGCTGTGGGATTTACACTCCCTTTAAGATCCCATGTGGGACAGCGGTGGAGCCGCTTCAAAACTTTAAATGAAAGACGGTCTCCTCTTGTGAGGGCTCTGTGGAGCCGTCTGGAAACCTCTTTTCATCTTTTCCTGGAGAGAAGCGCCTGGATTACATTGATTTAACTATTTAAGGCCTCTACTCAGCCTGTGGATATGGGCTCCGTGTCTCGGGAGGACATTTTGTGGACAGAGTTGCCTTTTTTCCTTCTAGTTGAAAGAACCTAAATTAGTGGTTTTTAAAAAACGCATTGTTCAGGATGTGGGTATGGTACATCGGTTCAGGTTCTGTTTAATGACTTCCACACCGTACCCTTTAATATGGTATATCGTGTACCAGGTGTGTCCAGGTGGAGAACTGACACGTGTGTACCTGAGTACCACACTGTGAAGTCTTCGGAGGTTGTGCACTTTTGGTAAATAATAGTCCATGCTCTCGGAGTAACAAGAATTTGGAAACGTGAAGATGTAAGATCACCTTTTTCAAATTTAGGATGGGGGTTAGAGAAAAACTTGTACACACTTCACAGTAAAACTCATTTAAGTTAAGTTTTTCTTTTTTTAAAAGATTTTGTTTATTTGAGAAAGAAGGAAATATGGGGGGGGGCTATGAGGGAGAAGCAGACTCCCCGCTGAGCACAGAGCCCCCACAGGGTTTCATCTCAGGACCCTGGGATCATAACCTGAGCACAAGGCAGATGCTCAACCAACTGAGCCACTCAGGCACCCCAAGTTTTTCTTCTAATTAAAAAAAAAATTCCACTTTCATAACTAGGGTCACGTTTTGAACTTGAACACTTCGCTTCACCTTGGATTGGTTAACTGTTGCTTTGGCATCTGTTCATAAATAATATAAACAGAAGGACCAAAGAAATGTTATGGAAATTGATCATTTTGTATCAGGGCCTAAGTATATATATATATGGTCCTCGCCACATTTTTCCGTGGGTTGTTCTTTCACAGGATTCTAGTATTTTAGTTATTGAGTAACTTAGAGCCAAAAATAACTATTTAGCTTTATTTGGGACTATAGTTTCAGTTTGTGTAAATATTTCCAAATTGTATTTAGAAATACAAACTTCTCAAAGTTCATAGTAAAATATTCCAGACCCTTATCAAAAAATTACATTTTTATGTAACTGCTTTGTAAGTAAAATGTCAGAATTTCACTCTTAGAATTATCTACCAGCAAAAATTTTGATCCTCACACATAGAACTATTATATTCTAAGTGGAATCCATTGCAGAGTTTGCAGTTAAACTAGGCAGCAGTGATGTCCTGCAGAACATATTGGGTATAAAATTGGACAAACCTGAGTTCAAACCGGTCGCTTGCTGGCTGTGCCCTCAGACAAGTTATTTTACTTCTCAGAGAGTCTGTTTTCCGTTATGTGAAGTGAGGATCACTAGCACATGTGAAAGCACCTTGCATATCATAGGTAGTAAATATAAACCCCGTCCCTGTTTTTTTACTGTCCATTTAAAAAAAAAATTATACTGTGCCTCAGCAAGAAATTTTTCAATGCTTTTTTAAGTTTTAAATCTATTTTAAGTAATTTCTATACCCAATATGGAGCTTGAACTCATGACCCTGAGATCAAGAGTCACATGCTCTTCTGACTGAGCCAGCCAGGTGCCCCAGTGCTGTTTCTTTTTGATTGATGAAATAACTAGTGCGTTGGAAGCAATACTGTGATTTTCTTTCAAGAGTGTGTGTCTGATTGAGCCAGACATTGACTCATCATAGGCTGAGACTCTAGGCTATCATATCCAAAATGCAGTAACATCAGTGTTACTAACTTCAGGCTGTCTCTTGTTAATCCAAATTGTGCTTATTTAGAGTCTTTTCCCTCCTTCCTAGACCTGGATCTTGTACCTAACGTTGGTGTGTGCGTTACATCATCGCTGTCACGTAGTCCTTACTTAATGGTGTTTATGTGCCATTTCTGCCAAGTACCAGGGAGATCTGTAGTACATGAGGCAAAATACTTTCTTCAACTATAATATATACAGTTTCTTTTAATAACCAGTGTTTCAGTTTTAGAGGAGAATAAACAATGTCACCAAGAACTGAGGACCATGTATATATAAAAACACACTGAGGATACCATCTGGGATGCAAGTCTTAACTAGGAATGTCCTTGCTTATCATTTGCTCTGATAGTTATCACCTGCATGAATTATCCTCGTAGGAGTTATCAAGTATTTATGCTGACGCCGTGAGGAGAATGTTTCATCAAGCTCAGATCAGGGCTGCTCATCATGAAATTGGACTGTAGTTGTGCACGTGTGTGTTTTTTGTTTCATTAACCTGCCTGTCAGTTGGGCTTCCCACAGTAGTTTAGCTTCTCAGAGCACAAGAGAAAATGTGTATGAGAGTTCCTCTTGAGAGAGTTCAATAGTAGACTGTATTCCTAAATGTAAAACCAGTGAGCTACGTTAAGATTTCTTGCCTGGACAGAGTAGCGCCTCCTGGGGTAAACCTGTTCTTTGCCTGCTTCAGATTTTGACTCCGTTTTTCAGATTGAGGAATCTTTGGATAATGATTTCATTTTCGCTGGAAACCTCTCTGGTTTGGGGATCCAAAGTAATCTTTAGGTTCAATATTGTCTATGTTTTATAATGATCAAATGGTCTCCCTAAAGAGATGATATAGGCGAGAAAAATGTAATGTATCATTTTAATGGATTCAGTTTTTATTATGCACAAATAACTAGGGGCCTGTAACCTAGCAATATGATTAGAGTGTGATGCTGGCTTAAAAAAATAGGGACAGTGAATCATAGTTTGTGAATAATAAACATGCTGGTTGGCTGTATTTCCCAGGGGTTGGGGATTTTTTTTTTTTTTTTTTCTTTTCTATCTCTGTCTTTACCTATATACCCGGTTTGGTTTCAGACTTGTCTGCCTCAGAGCAACACAGTCTTAGTGATATTCAAATGAGTGCAACAGACCAGATTGGGAAAAGTAGAACTTTTAAAAGTAATCATAAGTTCCCTGCTTCCATTCTTTTTTTTTTTAATTTATTTTTAGTCTCTACATCATTTCTTTCTTTCTTTCTTCTTTTTTTTTTTTTTAAGTAAGCTCTATGCCCAGTGTGGGGCTTGAACTCACGACCCTGAGATCAAGAGTCACATGCAATATCTATTGACTGAGCCAGCCAGGGGCCCCTCTACATCACTTCTGATTATCATGTGATCTTTGTTCACACAAAGCAAATACAGCAGTGTAAAAATATGTGTTCTAAGTTTATATTTAGTTTCACAGAAGTTTTCTATAACTGTTAGGAAATTTTCTGAGTATGTTATTGAATTTGTCACTAGCACCTTATTAAATCATCCCTTGCCAAAAGCATTTGAGCCTTCTGTGCCCAGCTTGAGGTTGGCGACTATAGTCATACTGACCAGGATTGATATGGTAATAAACATGCTTTGCCTAGTGACCACCTTCCTGAGGTCCTATGGGTTGTTTCCAGTTTTCCCATTATTATAAGGAAAGGTGTATTTCCCTTTCTTTAAATCTTTAGTGTGTGTGGTGCTTTCTATATGGTAACATGGGAAGATTTTTTTTTAAGTATGGAATGCTTCACATATTTGTCATCCTTGCACAGGGGCCACACTAAAATCATTCCAATTTTAGTGTATGTGCCGCTGAAGTGAGCACAACATGGGAAATTTTTAAAAAATCCCTCAAAGTAATC
This sequence comes from Nyctereutes procyonoides, assembly GCF_905146905.1. Classification (NCBI taxonomy): domain Eukaryota; kingdom Metazoa; phylum Chordata; class Mammalia; order Carnivora; family Canidae; genus Nyctereutes; species Nyctereutes procyonoides. The sequence continues at coordinate 46,433,012 of NW_026575020.1, read as the reverse complement.
ATATGTATATTTTTTAATTTTTTATTTATTTATGATAGAGAGAGGGAGAGAGAGAGAGAGAGGCAGAGACATAGGCTGAGGGAGAAGCAGGCTCCATGCACCGGGAGCCCGACGTGGGATTCGATCCCGGGTCTCCAGGATCGCGCCCTGGGCCAAAGTCAGGCGCCAAACCGCTGCGCCACTCAGGGACCCCAGTAATCATATTTTTTAATAGAAATGTAAAAAATCATAGATAAGTCTAAATTAACCAAACAAACCTATAATCATAGTATCCAAGCATTACCTATGCTAACATTTTTAAGAGCTTTATTGACCTATAATTCACATATCCTACAGTTCACCCATTTAAAGTGTATAATTCAGTGGTTTTTAGTATATTTACAGAACTGTGCAACCATCACCATAGTCAATTTTATAATATTTTCATCATTTCCAAAAGAAAATTTACCCATTAGCTGTCACTTCCTATTTCCCACTCACTTCCCAGCCCCTGGCAACCAGGAATTGACTTTCTATAGATTTGTCCTGGACATTTCATAAAAACAGAATCATACTGCATATGGTCTTTTGTAACTGGCTTCTTTCACTAAGCATAATGTTTTCAAGGTTTATCCATGTTGTATTGATGTTTTGTTCTTTTTTTATTGCTGAATATTCCATTATATGGATATACCACGTTGTGTTTGTCCATTCTTAAGTTGATGGACATGGGGGTTGTTTCCCCCTTTTGGCTATTATGAATAATGCTGCTATGAACATTTATGTCCAGATTTTTTTTAATGGCCATGTATTTTCATTTTTCTTGGGTATATACCTAGGCGTGAGATTTCTGGGTCATGTGGTAACTATATTTAACCTTTTAAGGAGGGGATCCCTGGGTGGCGCAGCGGTTTGGCGCCTGCCTTTGGCTCGGGGCGCGATCCTGGAGACCTGGGATCGAGTCCCGATGTCGGGCTCCCGGTGCATGGAGCCTGCTTATCCCTCTGCCTGTGTCTCTGCCTCTCTCTCTCTCTCTCTCTGTGACTATCATAAATAAATAAATTAAAAAAAAATTTAACCTTTTAAGGAATTGGCAAACGATTTTCCAAAGCACCTGCGCTAATTGACATTCCCACCTGCAATGTAGGAAGGTTCTAATTTTTCTACATCCTCACCAACACTTGATATTCTCTTTTTGACTGTAGTCAGCCTAGTGGATGTGAAGTGGTAACTCATTATGGTTTTGATTTGCATTTCCTGGACGGCTGATCTAATATCTTGATATATATCCTTCTAGACATTTTCTTCTGTGCATACTTGCATAGATATTTTTTCTTCTGGAGCATATCCTAGATCTTTCTGTGTCAATAAATTTAATTCTGCAACATTATACTCACTGCTGTATATTCTCTGAATGGATATACTATGTTTTGTTTTGTTTTTTTGGATCAACCAACCAACCAACTCTGAGGCTGTTTTTAATTTTCATTACTATAAACAGTATGATGGAGTGCCTGGTGGCTCAGTCAGTTAAGCATCTGACTTGGGCTCAGGTCATGATCTTAGGGTCCTAGGACCGAGTCCCGTGTCAGCTCCCATTCACTGGGGATTCCACTTCTCCCTCTCCCTCTGTTCTTCCAACCACACCCCCCCCCCCCCCCCCGCTCCTCATTCTCTCTCTCTCTCAAATAAAATCTTTTTTAAATCCCCAAAAAGCAATGTGATAAGCCCTCTTGTTGCTAAGTATATCTTAACTACCTAATTATTTCCTTGGAATAAATTCTCAGAACCAGAATTTGCTAATCTTATTTACTCTTGCCCTCTTCCCCAGACTCCAAGCAATATTGGAGGTTTTTAAAAGCACAAAACTAACCTTTAAATTGGTTTTATAGTAATCATTTTAAAGTAACCTGTTTTCTTTTAGCAGTGTGGATTTTAGGTCAAGGGGAAATGGAATGTTTAGATTTTGTTTGGTTTATATGCTGTAGATGTAAATAACCACAGCAGTCTCTTGATGACACCTTATATACCTAAAAGCTGCTGAGAAATGTTTTATTCTGATTTGTTAAGTAACTTGTTTGCAGAGTCCTTTGGTCTGCAGTGGTTTCAGATCAGCTTTCTAGCAGATGTGGCTCCCATGAACACCCTGAAATACCTCGGGATAATTCTGCGAGTTTGGTTTTGAGGGTAGCCAACCCTTTGCAGATGAGAATCTTTTCTGTAGTTTGTCATGAGGCCATTTAAACTTCTGCCTCAAGCCTCTTAATAAATCAGGAGTTAGTGCATTGAATGTCCCTAGTGGAGGCCATAGTTCTTAAACCTATAGCTTGTCTATACAGCTGTGTTTCCTGGAAAGATTGCGGTACCATTTGACGATGGAGTAATGCCTTTAGTAGTGTTTTGTCTTTTCACAAATGTACCTAAACTTAATTCATTGCAAGAGAATGTTATGTCTTTCCAAATAATCGCCCCCTCGGGGTTCAGGGTTCGTGTCATACAAATCAGTTCAAAAACTTTTTTTTTTTAATTTTCCAGTATTTCATTTAGGAATTTACTTAACTGTTTTAGTCATTCAGCTTTAAAACAAGGAACTCCAAAAAAGCAAACATATACTCTTTTTTGTTGTTATTTTAAAAAGATTTATTTATTTATTCAGAGAGAGAGAGAGAGAGACACGCAGACACACAGGCAGAGGGAGAAGCAGGCTCCACGCAGGAAGCCCGACGTGGGACTTGATCCCCTGTCTCCAGGATCACACCCCAGGCTACAGGTGGTGCTAAACCGCTGCACCACTGGAGCTGCCCCAAACACATACTCTTAAGCCAATGATCCTTACACAGTTTAAAACCTTTCCCAATTCCTTCTGGTGTTTGCTTGAATATAACTTCTACATGGTTCATGCTGAAATTTTAATCAAAACTGTTCATCAGCTTGATTGCATAATTTATTGAGGACACTTGGATTTGATTTTTGCTTGTTTTTAAAAACCAACTAAACGTTTTCTATCACTTAGGGGATTCAAAAAGTATATTCTTTGAAGGGGGTTTCCAGAAAACTCCAGAAGTATTGTGAGCAGTGGGAGCATATATGAGTAAATGGATAGTCTCTCCAGATAACTAGAATCAGAGAAGGAGTTTTGTTGATCCAGCCCGATGGGTCTCAGTATTTTCCCCACCCCAAGTAAGGAATAGGATGATGTGCATCCATCAGTAACAGTGGGAGCTGGTTAGAACCTTGGAGGGTGATATTTGGGGCCTATACCATGCCCTCCCCTCCCAAGTTGAACAGTAGTTGCTCTGCTGTGTTCCCCAGAGCAGACATATGAGGAAACTGAGGCCACAGAGGGCTGGTGACCTGTCCAAGGTCATACTTTGGTGGTGGAATTGAACTTTGAATCTAATCCTTCTGTTTCCCTTTGAAGAGCAGCTCCTACAGTGCTTATTTATGTTCTGGTGGGTTTGTTAGAACCCATCAGTTTACCCCAGTCACACTTTGAGCGGGTGACCGACCATATTGCGAGGAGAGATGGCTTTACAGAAGGATAGGGGAGAGAAGTAGACTTTCTTGGAAGCTCAGGAACATGCTCAGATAATGCTCTTGTTCCTCCCTTGAAAGTCATGGCCTCTAACCCTTTTATTCCAGTAGTAGAAAGATGCAGCTTTGAGCTAGAAACACTGCTTTCACCTGAGAGACTCTGTCAGCGAGAAAAACCATTTTCAACTCTGGAGTTAAGTCCAGTGATCGTGGATAGAGTGGAGATTCAGAGGCCCTTCAAACAGGGTCATAGTTTAAGCTCATTTCTTTGCTTGGGTCTAATAATATCCAAGCAGGTGCATGTTTTTCGGTAAGATCTCGCCCAGAAATGTTTCTGAACTAGCAAAACTGAAAGTTCATGTCTTAGAAGGCTTTAACCAGAATTGCTCTTCCATGGTGCAGTCAGTCTTTGGTATTAAATCCTGAAAAGAGATAACCCTCTGGTCATCAGGTTGGGCCTGGGGTGTTCACCTTACCTCTCAAGCAGTTCTGGCACCAGGAAGTGGGTCTGTGGTGACAGGAGAGAGAGTGGCCTTGGCCCTTGGACCACAATGGAGGGACGAAGATTAGGTTAGATAGGTCTCAGGAGAATGTAATGAGGGAGAGAGGGGGCTACCAGGAAGTGAGGGGCGGGGGAAGAGGGCTGTCACTTCTCTTGCTGGTTTGCCCTGGAAGGCAGGGACCCTGTCTTGCTTATCTGTATCCTCTGTGGCTTTCAGCATGGTGAGTTGGCCATACCCACTGTAGTGAGCACTCAGCAGATAAAGAGCTTCAAAAAGGAATATTCAATCATTAAGACCAATGAAACAAGGAGCTGTTTTATCATCAGGCATGTGGGTTATGAATTTTTGTAGGGGGAGAGTGGGGGATGGAAGATGTTGCTGTATCCTTTAATGGGATCTCATCAGTAGTGTTTCTACAGAGTGAGGGAGGCTTCCAGGATACTTGATTGGGTGGCATGAACCATAGTGTGTGAGATCCTCTTGATGGGCTCCTCATATCAGTAATGAGATTAATTTTTCCATTGCCAAACCCTGTATGATAAATGGTTTGTGATTATTCCGAGTCAGTTTCATTTTTCACTCAGCATGATGTTTCATTGTTAAAAAATGAACCTTGATCTAGGGCTGTCCTCTTATGTATTAAACATGATTTCCCTAGTTAGTAGACTAATTTATAATTATAATTCAAAACCACCCCTTTCTCCAGTGGATTATTTCCCCCCCTCTACTTCAGATGAGGGAGTAATTGTTTGTCTAGGCTGCAGAAGTGTTTGTCATGGAAACCAGATTTTTTCATACGTTTTCTGAACAAATGGTGCTATCAGAATTCCTAGAACCTGATATTGTCATTGATCTACAGTTGGGTCATAGGAGTTCGTTGACCAAACTGAGTCAGATCTCTTTTCTCAAAGGAAATAGCCCATCAGGCCTGAGGGGCCTCTAGGAGTGAGAGAAACACCTGTCTGCAGGGCCACAGCTGCAGCTAGGAATGTGTTACTGGAGGTAGTGCCTCTCAGCCTGGGCTGAATTAGTCACCTAGAGTCACCTGGGGAGCTCTTTAAAAACCCTCTGTTGGGGTGCCACCTAAAGTGACTGAATTCAGAATCTCAAGGAATGGAGCCTAGCTTTTTCCTTTCTCTCTCTCTCTTCCTCCCCCCTTTCCTCCCTCCCTCCCCCTTTCTTTCCTCCCTTCCCTCCTCCCTCCACCAATCTATAATACATACTCAATTTCTGATGTAGTGTTAAAGTAATTCATCAGTTGTGTTTACCACCCAGTACTTATCAAATCATGTGCCCTCCTTAATGCCCATCACCTAATTACCCCATCCCCCTCCCATGTTCCCTCCAGCAACCCTCTATAGTTAAGGCTCTCTCATGGTTTTTCTCCCTCTCTGATGACTTCCCATTCAGCACTTTCTCCCTTATTCTATGATCCTCTGTGCTATTTCTTATATTACATATATGAGTGAAACCATGTCTTTATCTGATTGACTTATTTCGCTCAGCATAATACTGTCCAGTTCCATCCATGACCATATAAATGGTTAAGTATTCATCCTTTCTAATGGCTGAGTAGTATTCTGTTGTTTGTATATGTATATACACACATATATACATATACATATATATGTGTATATACACACCCCACCTACATCTTTATCCATTCATCTGTCGACAGACATCTTGGCTCCTTCCACAGTTTGGCTGTTGTGGATGTTGCTGCTATGAACATTGGGGTGCAGGTACCCCTTTGTTTCACTATATTTATCTGTGGGGTAAATTTCTAGTAGTGCAATTGTTGGGTTGTAGGGTAGCTCTCAAGGAACCTCCATACTATTTTCCAGAGTTTGCTGTACCAGCATGCATTCCCACAAACAGTGTAATTCAAAGGGTTCTCCTTTCTCCATATCCTCGCCAACATTTGTTGTTTCCTGTCTTAATTTTACCCGTTCTGATTGGCATGAGGTGGTATCTCATTGTAGTTTTAATTTGTATTTTCCTGATGCCAAATGCTGTGGAGCATTTTTTCATATTTTTCAACATGGCCATTTGTATGTCTAATTTGGAGAAATGTCTGTTCATGTCTTCTGCCCATTTCTTAACTAGAAGTCTGGGGCTTGAAAAAAAGTTTTTCAAGCCCCAGGCGACTCTAATATGCTGTCCTGTACCTTAATCCTGGACAAGCAAATGTATTTCCATGTGCCTTGTCACATCAGAACACTGGACCAGACTGGAGACAGATTTGGCTCATTTTGTAGAGAAATTGGGATTGATATGTCCTGCTAGTTAGTGGCAGAACTAGTAATGGACAAGCTGGCATTGTACTTTTTCCAATATATTGTAGTGCCCAACTTTTGAAGAACTGGTAATTCCAGAGAGATTTTTTTTTCTCTGAGTACTAACTACTGAAATTGCTTTTAAGAAATCAGCTTTAACTTATAAACTGGCTTTGTATTAAATACACTTAGTCAATGAATTATAAGATATTTAGAATTGTTTAAAGTTCTACTTTATGCTTATCTAGTATTTTTGCCTTCTCCATATATTAAGAGGCCTAAGGAATCTGAACAATACTGGCTTGTAGGTTCCTTCACAGTACTTTCTCTGGATTTTAAGAGAACCTGCTGGGGCAGCCCCAGTGGCTCAGCGGTTTAGCGCTGCCTTCAGCCCAGGGCCTGATCCTGGAGACCTGGGATCGAGTCCCACGTCAGGCTTCCTGCAGGGAGCCTGCTTCTCCCTGTGTCTCTGCCTCTCTCTCTCTCTCATGAATAAATAAAATCTTTAAAAATAAATAAAAATAACCTGCTGGAGCCACAATGAAGCAGCTAAGGGGAGTGGGTGTTGGAAGAAACTTGTGAAAGGAGTGGGTTCAATAAAGTACAAGAATGAAGCATATAAACAAAAAGGAACTTTCTTACAGGGTGAGAATGTGGGTTGGAAGCAAATTGTGGGAGGGTATGGTTTGCGATACCTGCTTTCTTCCCCTTCTCCTGGGAGGGCTGGGTATCTGGATTATTCATCAGCCCCCAGGGATTTTGCATCAGGTTCATTGAAGGGCCTGATTGTAGAATGCATGCAGGAGCTGGTGAGCCTGGTGTCTCGGCAACTGGACTGGCCTTGGTTGTTACCCTAGGAATTCAAATGGGTAGTTTAGAAACAAGCGGACCTCGCTTCTGAGTGTCACGTAGACTGGGCTTGACCAAATCTAAAGCCTGGCTTGATCAATGGTGACAAATGTCAGTAGGATTGGGAGGTCACTCTTTGATGACAGTGTCTACATGGGGCTGAGCATCTGACCTAACAGTTGAGTAAACTTCAGGATGAGGCTGTGTTTTCTGACCAAAAATCTCAGTTCTGTTCTCCTCATGTAGTCGGATATGTGTAGCTTGTCATTTTAGCTCTTTTGAGATGTAGTTTGTAGGCACAGTCTTCTGTTTTCATGTGTGTTTTAACCCATACGATACACATCGTATTTTTTTCAATGAGTGGGAAGTGGGAGGTGAGGGTTTGGGTGCTTGCCAGCTAGGAGACTTTGGACAGGTGAGTTATTTCCTTTCTGTTTCTTCCTCCGTAAAATAAGGTATGAAACTAGAAGATCTAGGCCGGCCGTTTCCTAATGTCTTTCCAAATTGGGAACACCATTTAGGTTAAAATGACCAGTCCCCCTGACACTGTACAGCTTCACATCCATTCTTACCTGGGTTGTCGAAGATAAGAAGGCTGCTTTGCTTTGGGCCTCCAGCTTCCCTAGCTCCCAGATGTAGTAGATTCCATCAATTCATTCACCCGTTTTATTGGGTATATATTATAGGCCAACACGTTAGAGGTGCTGGGGGCACATTAATGAACAAAACAAGTGTGTGTGCCCTCAGGAAACTTCTACTTAGTGGACAGAGTCAAGCCATAATAGCATGATAAATGCATAAATATGTTTGTGAGAAAGTGATAAAATTCTATGGAAAGAAAGAAAACCCAGAGCAGAGCGAGCAAGGGAGATGAGGGCCTGGGAGTTGCCACAACAATGGGCTGTGGGTGGTTTTTTTTTTAAGGTTTTATTTATTCATGGGAGACACACAGACCTACGCAGAGGGAGAAGCAGGTTTCTTGTGGGGAGCCTGATGTGGAACTCGATCCCAGGACCCTGGCTTGGATTATGACCTGAGCCAAAGGCAGACGCTCAACCACTGAGTCACCCAGGAACCCCTGTGATTTCATTTGCTGTGGTTTCATTTGGTGTCTCTCACTATCCTGTACTGCCCAGGCAGAGTGTGGGTCCTTTCCTAAACACTGTCCTCTCCTAGACAAGAGCCCTTCCCCTACTCTGAGTGGCATCATATCACACAGTGTTGGAGTTAATATATAGATTTATGCCCTAGTTTATTTCTCATCTCCTCTTCTGAAGGACTGGTATTGATAACTCACATATGTTTGAAAGCACTGAGCAAATATGAGGTATTGAGTGTAACTGTTGCCAATTTAATGACAAGAGTAAGTTTAAAATTCTGTCAAGGAAATCTCAGAAACCTCCGCAATTCAGGGAACAGAGCCAGCAATTCTTGGATTTTTGTGATGGTTCTGCTCCCAAATATACATGTGGTATGTATATGTTTTTTACAAACAAGATTAAACCATTTTTCCCCCCATTGTAGAAGTATCTATAAGCTCTCCAGATAAATTTAAATACTTCAAGAAAGATGTAAAGCCAGGTTTAGGGAATCTCTGACTTCAAAGGCACCACCTTTCTCTGAACAATACAGTGACCTTATACTATAATTGTGTTAAGGTTCATTTTCCACTTGCTGTGGTCTGGTTTTGCAAAGCAGAAAACGGTTTCCTTTATGCATAGAGATTAAGAACAAGTTTATCTGTAGTTCTGGCACTCAGCTGACTGGGAACCAAACCACAGTTGCTTCGAAAACCAATCCCAAAGTCCTCTTGATCTGTTAGTTCAGTACTTGGAAATCTTAGGGCTTTTGGGGCCTGGGTAAAGTTCAATCACTTATCTGATTTGTGGTTTGGAGAAGACTGAGATCTCCCTTTCAGTTTAGGAGGTGGTTGGTTTTAGTATCTACAGCAAGAATGTGCGCATAGGAGTCACCCACTTCCTCCCACATAACATTAGTTGATTTCTATTGGTATTTCTTTTCCCCACCCTGAACCTTAAGTGAATCAGATTATTACTAATTTCCAATGTTGAAATATTTTAAGATAAGTGGAGACAGTGGGATGTTGAAAGACCAGGATTGGGAATGACTCTGCTTAAAAGCATCAAGACTTCTAAACTCTCTCAAATTCTTATGTGGGTTTTGGGCATGTTTTGATTGGTTGGGGCTGGAAGAATCTGCAGTAAAGCCTGAGGAGGGATGAAGGCCTGGTAAATCATGGATCATCCCATTTCTGAGCTAACAGGCAGATTCAACCCTGCCGTCTTACTTTGTAGAATTGGAAACTGGTGCCCAGAGAGATTTAATGACTTGCCCAGAGCCCACCCCCACAACACATACCCTTTATCCCATCCCTTTTCCTTTCAGTTTTGTTCAGCCAAAAGCATATGTTGAGCATGTCCCAGGCTCTTGAGGATACCTGAGGAAATTTGGGGTTTTTAACTTGGAGTTTTGAGAGCATGATTAACAAGACTTTGGAGTTACACGAATGCAAGCCTGCAGCCTGCAGAAGGAGAAGAAGGCCTGAGCAGGGAAGTAGGGGTTCAGAGTTGTAGGGAATTGGTCCTGGCGGGGCCTAGGCACACCGCCAGGTCTGCTGCCAGGAGGCATGCATGTGGACCCTGCCATCTTTTCCCTTGTGTTGTACTACTTTTCTGCCAGATGGTAAACTCCTTGAAGGCAGGAGTGTTATAGGCCTTGGAGCTCCAGTGCCTTATGTATGACACGACCCCTCTTTCTTTATAGCTGTGGGATAAGAGAGAGTCCAGCCTGGGGGTGGGGTTGAAATGAGTGAACTAGCCGGTATATGAGGCCGGGAAGAATCCAACAGGAAGAAGTGTGAAACAGGGAGTGCCTGGAAGAGATTGATAAATACTTCATATCCTTGCCAACTTGCCTGAGTAATCTGTGATTGTGAGCCGGTGACTTACCATTTTATAAGTTAGTACCAAGTTTTTTGCCTGCAGTACAGAAATGGCCCTGGAACTGAGAGCAGGTACTGGGGAGATGGAACACCCAGAAGTTTAAAAAGACTTCAGAGGGAGCTTTCTGATCCCACGCATGGTGGCTGGCCAGAGAGATCCCTCAGGTGAGGGGCCTCATAACACAAGAGCTCTTGTTCTGGGGTTCGTTCTGTAGCCATATTTCACCACAACAGTGATTTATTAAACCTGCCCATGAAGTTTTGGTGTGTTATGCTCATACTCAGCTGTGAAACAGCTAAGAAACATGATCTAACGTTAGTAAAAGTTAAAGCACCAGAGAAGACTCACCTGTGGTGTGAACACAGATTGTGTTTGGCATATCAAATATTTCACCTTAGGGGAGGGATCCCCCCCCGCCCCCGCCCCAAGATGTGCTTTACACCCATCACAATAGCCCACTCTCCTTTCTGTAAGCTGCAAGGGTAACAAATAAGCATGTGAAGAAGGTTCTGATTTTGTGGCCCACTCTGCATGAATGCACGCTTGGGCTTCTGTCTGCTTCCCCATTCTCCCTCTGCTTCCTCCAACAGCTTGGGCCTACAGGTCTTCAAACACAGTAAATTATCTGTAGCCCCAGGATCTTTGTAGAGACTGTTCCCTCTGTCCAGGCAATTCCTCCCTTCCTTCCCCTGCTTCCTATAGATCTTAATTCAAATGTCACTCTTTAAGGATAACCTCTTTTTTTAAAGGTTTTATTTATTCATGAGAGACACAGAAAGAGGCAGAGACATAGGCCCTGCAGGGAGCCTGATGCATTACTTGATCCTAGGACCCAGGGATCACAAACGGAGCCAAAGGCAGATGTTCAACCACTGAGCCACCCAGGGGTCCCTAGGAGAACCTTTGACACTGTGAGCCTGTGCACCCCCATCATGGGACCAGAGCAGCTTCTCCTAGGCTCTCAGGGTTCCCTGTATGTCTTTTTCATAGTACTCACTGCAGTTTGTCATTCTGTTTGCATGATTATTTGACTACTGTGGTCCCTTATTAGTCTATAAACTCCACTGGGGCAGGAATAGATCTGTTATTAAATCCTATTGCCTCATGTAGTTCTTAATGAGTTGTCATAATAGTAACTGGCACTTACATGGTGCTCACTGTATACTAGGCACTGTTGTAAGAACTTTACATGTACTTACTCATTTAAACCTCCTAACAGTGCTTTGAAGTAGATATTATTACCGTCCCCATTTTGTGGGTGAGAAAACTGAGGCGCAGTGAGCTAAGCGACTGCCGGGATGGTCTGGCTCCAGAGTCTGCCCCTCTAGCAGCCACAGGGTACTGGCAGGCACTACAATGAAGCATAACAAATGGAAGTTTTACTATCAAGCATCATCAGAGAATGGGGGGTACTGTATGAATGAGTTTCCAGATAATTCACATTCAGTCCCTTAACTCGAAATGTACAGTTTAATGAAAACCTCTTCAGTAGTTCTATTCTTCCTGCTTAAACACCACCAACCAAACATATTTTACCCTTTTCATAATTATTTAGATTGTCAGCACCAGCCACTGTCTACTTGCTGTCTGCCCATGAGGGTAAATAGGGAGCAGTTGAAGCTAGAGAAAGAGTAGATAATCAGGTTTTTGAGTGTGTTTACTTTCTGATGGCATCTTTGGCTACCACCAATTTCTTTAATATAACGATCTTCCCTAATATTTACATAACTCTTGTCTTTGACATTCTTAACATTTATTTTGGTTTCTTAGCATTTAAAGAGATGTTGCCGAGGTGCCTGGGTGACTTAGTCCGTTAAGCGTCTGCTTTCAGCTCAGGTCATGATCCCAAGGTCCTGGGATCAAGCCCAGCATCCCATCCGGCTCCTTGCTCAGCAGGGAGCCTGCTGCTTCTCCCCCTGCCTGCGTTCCCTCTGCTTATTATGCTCACTCTGTCAAATAAATAAATAAAATCTTAAAAAAAAAATTAGTTGCTGTTTCTCAGTTTTCAAAAGAGAAAACAGAGTTGGGAGCTTAGCCGCCTTGCCCCACAATGCGAATGCCCTCTCAGCCACTTTTCTGACCTGGAGAAATCAGCAGTAAGATAGGATGACCTCCAGATGAGGCAAAAGCCTGACCAGTATGAGGACTTTAAGAAGAGAGGTCCCTGGGAAAATGAAGCCTGCTGGCAGCCTAGTGAGCCCCCATCCTCCCATCCCTGTGCCAGAGGGTCATTTGTCCTTTGTCTGGAGGGGAGTTCTCTTCTCCTTGGTGTCTGGAAGGGCTTCTACCTTGACCCTAAAGGCTTGGTAACTCCTCATTGGTAATGCCTTGCTGCTTCTGTTCTCTGCCTACCCCTCAGGAAGCTGGAGAAAGCAGCCTTGTGGCACCTGAGCCAGTCCCCTTGTTTCGCCTGTTTCTCAGCACTCAGATTTCATACCACAACTCTGTAGACTTGGTTGTGCCAACACAGTCTTCCAAGTAGTCTCTTTTGCATTCCTAGCTCTGTCCAGATGTGTGAGAATTGCAGAGGGATGTGTACACTTGCCTCTCCAGGAAGCCTAGAACATAGAAACCTGTGCTGCAATTCTGGAAATCTGGTGGCATAAGATTTTTTTTTTCCACATGAAAAAGTCAATATTCAGATCTGCATTTCCTTCCCTTTTTTGTGAGCCTCACATTCCTGCTAAGTGCAGCAGTCATGGCTTACTATGTGAAGCTCGTCAGTATGTTTGGTCATTAAAATGGTTCTCGCTGTTCAAAGGAGTTGTCCTGTGCTAATCAGTAATGTGTGTTTCCTTGGCACTGGCATTAAAAGAATGACTCGTTTCATCAAAGGAATTGGCAGTGGCTACAGTATCATCATCATCATCATCAAAGAGCATTTTTTTTTTTTAAACCATTGGAACTGGGCTGGATAAATGTCTGTTGCAGGAATTTTTTATGGTGGTCAAGGCTATGACCTTTAACTTTTTCTGGTGTTATTCCCACCCACTTGGATCTCCAGTGGGATCTCAGGAATTTTTATCCAGAACATTTTTTAAAGACCCCACCCTGTATAATTTGCAGTGCCTTTTGGTATGTTGGGTGTCTATATAGAATCCACAAATTACATTTTGGTCTCCTCCTAAAGCTCTGCCCCCATATCAGAGCAGGGTACTTGCCGATCTTCATCTGCCCCAGCAAAATTCAAGGAGGAGCTCCAGGCCTGAAGTAATTTAAGCTTATGGTTGTTAGAGAACCGTGATTTTAAAGTAGTGAAATTATAGTGTGGTGTAGTGGGCAAAGGACCCGACGGAGAGGCGGAGGCCTTGGTTCCAGTCCTCTACGGTTAACTGTCTCTGGTGCCTTGGGCAAGTCCCTACTTCTCTAGGTCTTGACTTCCTCTCTTTTTCATCTCTAAAATAGCCTATCCCAGAAGCTGTAAACAGCCCCTACTGTTTGATCTGTGTCGTATGGAACCATATGGGCTCCGTTGACTCTCCGGCTGATAGGAGAGAAGAATGGGGTGTGGTGCACTGGGCCAGTAGGGAAGTAATAATCCTCAAGTGAACTTGAAACAGTGGGGATTCCGTCTAGGCGAGAACTGACTGACCAGGTATCTATCTCAACTAGAGCTGCATTTCATAGTGTTTGACTTCTATAAAGCTTGGCAACATCTGGCAAGCTTAGGTCGCAATTGGGTCATAAATACAGTTGTTTGTAGATAGCTTTTATTTAACTAGAGCATTTATCCACTTTCTACTTGACCCCCTTGGTTCCTGTCCCCCCGCCAAAGAACTCTCTAGCCAGTGTAAAAAGTAAAATTGATAGTTTCAACTTAGTTGCAACTATCAGGACTGAAAAATCTGGAATCTAATGGAGTCCTCCCCTCCTGCTTGGGGTTTTCATAGGGGGGCTTCCTCATGATACATTTAACTGCAGATGAGTATGCAGACTCAAGTAGATGAAGTCTGGCTTTCTGTGAGGCTGGTGGTCTCCCAGTGCATTGACGGTTGAAGTCTCACCTTGATCAGTTTGTTTACCACGCTGCTCAATGAAGATAAGTGAGCCTCACAGGATTCTGAATTTTTGAGATTCAAACTGCTGCTGTTTCCCTTTAGTGAAGGCAACGAAGTAAGAGTGGCAACACCTGCATTCCAAATCTCAGCCACTAAATGATTGTGTAACCTTGGGTTTTAGTTTTCACGTCCATAAAATGCTTTGGGACCTTAGGGATTTGATACTCCTCGAAACAATAAGAGCTTGTTTCCTTGGCTATGGTTTGCTACAGGGTTTCACTGAGCATCTTTCATGCCCAAGTGTATTTCCCTCTCTCATGGTATCAATATAAGCCAATGGCAGAGGGACCCTGAAGACAGACAAAACTGCCAGCTGCTTGACCTCAGACACTTAGCCTGGGGCACCAGAACCAGTTTTGGGGAAATATATTCACCTGTTGTGAAAGTAACCTATCTTCGAGCTCAGGAATGAAGTGGACTTATGAGGAACCTTTTATGAGAACCATTAGAGGAGTAGCCTAAACTGAAGAAGTGTAACTGTCTTGAGTGGTGGTTAATTACACCACACAGAAGAATTGCCACAAATGCAAGTTTAACTCTCTTAGTTGCTTAGCTTGGAAACCACACAGGACTATTCAGTTAGGCCTTGCCCTTTTCTGCATCCCAACCAGACACTTGACTCCCATCCAAAGCAAATGTCATGGTTACCTTTGTTGACTTAATACCAGGAAGCATAACAGCCAATAGTCTGGTTAGAAGGAACTAGATAGTTGATGGATTATTGCTGACCTACCTGCAGGTAAACAAAGTATAATAGAGTTTGGAATGATTTTGTAGTAGACTGAGATCACTAAAACAGACACAAACCAGAAAGTCTCTTAATGTCAGTAATGTCTTAATTCTGTCTTAATCTTTCTCCCAAGTCAGCAGATGGGAGACTAAACACAATGAGTTTTGTGTGCCACATTGTACCTTTGGCTAGCCAGAAGTCTCCGTGTTTGGAACGAGTACTTCACTGTTGGATCAGACTTGTAATGAGATGGGGGCTGGGCAGCAGAGTATGATTAGAATAAAAATCTTTGTCTCTCTAATCAGGCTTTTACATATATCCTCATAGGTAGGCCTTTGGGATCTGCTCGTTTAGCCCCCTCTTCCTGATTAGTAAGAGGCTTAAACTCATGTGAATTTTTTAAAAAGATTTTATTTATTTATTTGGGACCGAGAGAGCAGGCACACACAATTGGGGGTAATGGGTAGAGGCAGAAGGAGAAGCAGACTTCCCACTAGGCAGGGAACCTAAGACACAAGGCTTCTCCCAGGACCCCCGAGATCATGACCTGAGCTGAAGGCAGATGCTTAACTGACTGAGCCATCCAGGTGCCCTTGGAATTTTTTTTTTTTTTTTTTTTGGTCAACAAAAGACCTTTATTTGTAATGGGTGTGTGCTGACATTTACTGGGCACTGATTTCAGTCTTAACAGCTGCTTTGGTGAATTCTTAATGGTTTTTGGCCATCATCTACATGGTCTTCTAGGTAGGATCAGTGGTGTTGGAATAATAGTACTGAGTTGGATGCTTTTATAAAGCAGCCAGAATTGCAAATAGCCAGACTTTAAGTTTATATAGTCTGAAGTAGATGATATTGCTGCAAATAGAATTATAGATGCAGATGTCCTTTTCTTGAATACTGTTCAGTGCCTGCCAGAGGACTGTGTTTCAGAATATTATTTTAAGGTCTGTCATGCTGAATTGACCTATTACTGCACAGGTTGGTGTGTGTGTGTGAGAGTGTGTGTGTGTGTGTGTGTGTGTGTGTGTGTGTGTGTGTAAAGTCCTATAGGGGTGATGGCCTATTATGGCATGCCAGAAAGTGTTTTATTGATCTCTCTTAAAATTGGCTTTTCCATCCTGTAGCTTTCAGCAAATTATGGCCAGGAGAATACTCCAGTCTGTTTGTTGTTACCCTTCACCTCTGCCACCTTATCCATCAGACGCCACCTCCCTTACCGTATTCACACATATACACACACAGTCTCTCTCCCCTCTTTTGGTATTGTACATCCCCCACAGAGAATGCCCTTCTCACCTGAGTGTTATTGCTAAGATTAATAATTATAAACTCTTATTCCTTAGCACATCTAATCCATTCAAAATCCATTGTTCTAGGGCAGCCCGGGTGGCTCAGCAGTTTAGCACCACCTTCAGCCCAGGGCCTGATCCTGGAGACCCAGGATCAAGTCCCATGTCGGGCTCCCTGCATGGGGCCTGCTTCTCCCTCTGCCTGTGTCTCTGCCTCTCTCTCTCTGTGTCTGTCTCTCATGAATAAATAAATAAAATCTTTTAAAAAAATACATTATTCTACATTTGGTGACATGCAGCTTTAACTCTTCTCAAGATTGTGTATACCCTTAAGTAGTAAAACAAAAACACTGGAAATCTTTCTTATCTAATCCTTCCCTCACTTGGGGACTTGTTTTACATCTTACCTGTAAAACTATAATGTGCATGTATTAACCAACCAAAATGAACTTGTAAGTCACTTTACCTCTGTTGCTGGCACCCAGTTGGTTTGAGCCCTGGCAAGGAGCCACTGCACTGCATAAGTCAGACTGGTTGTTGATGGCAGGTTATAGGTTCCAGGAATTTAGGTACATGGTATCTTGTGTAATATTTTACTGGAAGCAGGCCAGTATCCTTGCTGGAGTAACACAAGTATTGTACCTTTAGTTTGGGGGAATGGTTTTCTTAGCCTTAAATAAAGAAAACTAAAGTTTAGATTATGTAATGTAACAGTAATCCAATGAACATAGAGGAAAAATTAGTAAAACAAAACAAAAAAGAAAAAAACAGCCTCTGAATATAGCCTGGAAATTAGTGTAGTACTACTAAAAGAGAAAAAAAAAATCATTATGTTGTTAACCAGATGATTGTATTCTAAAATTATTATAAAGACTGTGGTCTTTGGGGTGCTAGTCGGAAGTAGAGAAGATTCACTGAAAAAATATATATATTTTAAGATTTTATTTATTTATTCATGAGAGACAGAGAGAGAGAGAGAGTCAGAGACACAGGCAGAGGGAGAAGCAGGCTCCATGCAGGGAGCCTGATGTGGGACTCGATCCCCAGTCTCCAGGATTATGCTCTGGGCTGAAGGCCATGCCAAACCGCTGAGCCACCCAGGCTGCCCCTGGAAAGATTTTAACTCTGTTTACTGTTTCTGCTTATCTGACTAAGCTAGTGCTACAGTGTTGCCATACAGATTGAACTTCTGGGGGTGTAGTGGGGCTTGCCTTGATTGATTCGTATGCTCTCTGAGAAATATGTGGCTTTCCTGTTCCAGTGGTGGGTCCTTTGGAGGTGTGTGTACACCTCTTTTGTGGGGCTGATTCATCACCAGTGCCGTAAACAGAACCAAGCAGTCCTATATTTATCAACTATAGATCACTTTGGAAAGCTGGTGTGAGACCCAGGTGTGCATGGCACTACTTCTTCCCACTGATTTCAAGATGAAAAATCTGCTGTTTTTATTAACTTATGTATGACCTTTGTTACTAGGAGTCAATGTGTGTGTGTGGATTATTTCTTGAAATGTGTGTCTGAAACTTAAGCATTGTATTTCTTTGGAAGATGCAGCATTTCTGAAAACCCTGATGGGGACCACTGGGTTCTCCCATGTTCCGAATCTTGGAGGAGCTTGCGGTGTGCTTCCCTGCTGTTCTTCCTCAGGGGGCAGAGGGTGAGTAGAAATGAGCAGCCACCCCAGTGGTAGATGTGACACCTGAAACCAAGCCCTGGGCTTTGCTGGTTGTTTAAGGTACTGGTGAGCTGCCTCCTTGCCTGATGAGTCCCAAGTTCTTGTTCAGAAATGGGTGGGCTTTTTTCGTAAGAGTTGATTTCATTTGTTTTTGTGCTGTTTCAACACATCCCTATCTCGTGCCAGATTCTCTTTACTAAAGACATCATCATCATCATCTTCTTCTTTTTTTGAGAGAGCACTCAGAAATGGGGCGAGGGGCAGAGGCAGAGGGAGAAGCAGACCTGCTCAGCTGAGCAGGGAGCCCAACTAGATGGTGCTTGATCCCTGTACCCTGGAATCATGACCTGAGCCAAAGGCAGACCAGGCGCCCCTGAAGATATTTTCTAAACAAAGTTATTTCAGAACTCCTTTTAGGAAAGATTTTTTTTTCTTACCTAAAATATAAGGAGTTAATTAATGCAAGAATGACTAACAATTAGCTGAGTTTAGAATATTAGAATGAAATTCTAATTTTAATCATCTCTATATAAGCTGTTGGTAGTTACTTCCACGTCTTAAGAGTAAAGGCAAAGTGAGTGGTGCATTTTATGAAATGATGTAGATGCTGGACTTTGCTTTACCATCAGAACCATGAACATGAGGGTTCAGTCCCAGTACTGCATTTGTTTTCATGGGAGGAAGGCTCTTCGTTGAAGTCTTGGCCAAGCAGGGCTGCAGTGAGGCTGTCCTACCACCACTGAATGAACTTACATGAAATAAATTGGTTTTACTAGCAACTTGACTGCCCAGCATCATCTGCCCTGAATTGCCAGGTTTCATTCATACTCCTCGGGCTGGGGGTTTCCGGCATTGTTACCTTGGGATCACTTCCTGGGAGAGTGTGTGTGTGATTGGGTTTCCACAAGGACCAGATGGCTAATGGATGTTCAGTGTTAAATTAGACTAAGTTACCAGCTACTAGCATTCTCCCTGGCCACAGTGTCCTTGCGATTACTTCTTAGAAGTCGCCGTTGAAGCCAGAAGTACATATCCTCCTATTTGGAAAAATGAGTTAGATTCCAGGTAGTCAACTTGAAGCAGATCTACAGAATCAGCATTTTGTTTCCATTTTCAGGCTCTCTGGAAATGAGTGTGTGTAACAGTGGGCCTCTGGCCCTTTCATCCATCACAGAGAGAAGAGAGCCCCAGGGACTAAAGTGGCCAGGTGAGGTAGCTTGCGAGTTCATCGTTGTGAAGCAGCATTTTAGATGTTCAGGTACAAATGGTTCTCAGCCTGCTCAGTATCCCGAAAAGCATCTAGAAGCTTATTTAGTTCAGCTTGGTAATAGCGACTGTATCTGAAGGCAGGCATTTTCATGCTTTCAAAAATGCTGGGGGAGAAAAGCCAGAAATGTTGTGATGGTAATTTGCCATGTGAGAGAATAACACTGTTCAGGGTAGCTCCCTGGACATTTTAATTGGAAACCGTCAGCAGCCTCCAAAGAAGAGAGCAGCCTGTTGTGACAGGGTCTGTGACGTCAGTGTGGACACTATGATTAACCATCAGCACTCTTGGTTGCTAAATTCAACTTCTAGCCAAACCTGGTATTTTTGAGATTTTCAGAGGACTGTGTTAGTTATGTGATTAGTGGTCGTCTTTCGATTCACCAACCAACCATAGACAATTGCTCTTCCTGTGGTTTCTAAGATGCTCAGACAAGGCAGGTGGCTTTTGTTTCCACACCAGTAATGAAGCAGCACTGATATGTTTTAGTAAATATGGACCCATTTTAATGTTCATACTGTGATAAGATATGTTTGGGGATATTTTAGTTCATTAGAATTGTACTGTAGGCTTTAATAACCATGACAAAACTCCTCTATTCCTGGATACACCCTGTCTTACCAAGGGACCTTTTTGTTGCTAAACTTTTGTTTCTGTTTGGTGGATATTAATGATCAAAAGTGGTCCAGTTGTCTGATGTCCTGATATGGCAAGCACTTCATCTGGAACTTAGGGTCTTGCTGAAGCTCTTTTAAATTTGGGCTAACCTGCTAACTTGTCCATCTCCTTTCTATTTTTTATGAAAAATTCATTACTGATTATACGATCCTATTATAGAGAATTTAGAATACATAGAAAAAGACTGTTGCTATAATTTTGCAGTATTTTCTTCATCTTTATATATATATAATATTTATTTATGTAAATAAACAAAAGGGGTATGTGTATGTTTATATGTGTGTTTGTTTTAGGACAGTTTGGGGTGGCAAGTGACAGAAATCTAGTTCCAAGAAACATAAGCAAAGAGGGGGAATTATTTGTAAGGCTCTCTGAGCCCAAGGACTGGAAGCCCAAGTCCTTGAGGAAGCGTGGAAGCCAGGGCACTCTCCCCATCTTTCAGCTGTGTTTCTTCTCAGGCTTCTTTCTCCCTTTTAATCTGTCTCTCCCATCCAGTAAACATTCACAGAGATCTCCTGAGTTTAATTTCTTGCCAGTTCAGTGACTCAGAGTTCAACACAATTCTTGTGTCTTCCCAAGACCTGTTATTGTACAAAATACCTGTTCCTGGGAGAACTATGACAGAGGGAGGGGACTCAGGGGGGCTTCCCACCTCTTGGTCCCAGGGAGGCATACATTATTCCCTTTTTATTTGTTCAGTCTCTAGCCTGCCTCCCTCCCTCCCCTACTAATCTCACTGTCCCACATCAGCTGTAAACCCATTCTACCTTCTCAGGGAGAGACAGTCCTCCGTCTCCCTTAGCTGCAGCCCTCAGGTCTGGTCTTCAGGCCACTGTTCTGCAGGCCCGTGTGCTCTGGGCAATGTGCGTTTCTCTGCTTCAGGTGTGAGCAGGTTCAGATGAGGCTTGTCACTGTCTATACACTGTAGGCTAAAATAATTTCATACCCCAAACATTGGGTGTGCTTGACCTCTGGATTCCCTGCTAAGGCAGACACTACCCTTGAGGCTTCTGTTTTCCCAGCCAGGTAAAAAGGAGACTCTTCTTCCTCAGACTTGAGGCTTTACACTGAGAACAGACTTAGCAGGTAGTGAGGAAGCTTGCTCTTGTGTGTCCCATTCCAGGTGAGTGGGCCCCAGCTCTGGGCAAAAGAAAGGGTGGAACTTCTTTGCCTCTAGGCCAGGAGCAGGCAAGGGAGGAGAGAGTGAGGTTCTGGTAGCTGCTTCACCCCCTTTGCCAGTGGGTCTCCACAGTGGAAAAGGAATGCAGGGACCAAGATGTTTGTCCTGCCATCTCAGGCTGCTTTAGAGGGAGCCATTGGGCTTTCCTTCCTAAGGGATTAACTAGGTGCCATCCTGGTTCTTACCAAGAGTGGGCAGGTATTTGGGGGTCAGGCTGCCATGCACAGGTAAACCCCCCCAGTCTTTCATTTAGTGCTAAAAGCCAGCCATAGAATTTTAAAAATTTTGTGCCAAAATCCAAACTCTCACAGTATTAAGCAAGTTGTGTTGGCCCTTATTTACTTATTTATTTATATTCTTATTTTTAATGAACATATAGTGTATCATTAGTTTCAGAGGTAGAGGTCATGATTGATCAGTCTTATATAGTACCCAGTGCTTATTATAGCAGGTGCCCTCCTTAATGCCCATCACCCAGTTACCCCATCCTTCCACCCCTCTCTGTTCCAGCAACCCTAGTTTGTTTCCTATGATTAAGAGTCTCTGATGGTTTGTCTCCCTCTCTTATTTCATCTTGTTTTATTTTCCAGCCTTCCCCTATAATCCTGTTTTGTTTCTTAAATTCCACATATGAGTGAGAGTATATAATTGTCTTTCTCTGATTGACTTATTTCACTTAGCATAATATCCTCTAGTTCTATCCACGTCATTGCAAATGGTAAGATTTCATTTTTTTTTGATGACTGAGTACTATTTCATGGTGGATGTGTGTATCACATCTTCTTTATCTATTCATCTGTTGATGGACATCTGGGTTCTTACCGTAGTTTGGCTATTACGGACATTGCTACTATAAACATTGGGGTGCAGGTCCTTCCTCAAATCACTATACTATGTTTGTATCCTTTGGATAAATACCTAGCAGCACAATTGCTGGATGGTAGGGTAGCTCTATTTTCAGCTTTTTGAGAAACCTCCATACTGTTTTTCAGAGTGTGTGGCCCATTTTTAATTTAAGACCCACAGGAAGCAGATCATTTGTGGGATAGTATACTGACAAAGAGAAAATCTTACTACAAGGAGGCATTGCTGAATGAGCCCATACATCAAAGGCATGTTGTTTCAGGAAACCTTACTAGCTATCACCTGCACATGTGTGAATTGCACTTGTGTACGTGCATGTGTGCACACACCCAGCTGCTCCTATGTAAACCATGTGGATGAGGGTGCAGTTCTTAGCCAAGCTAGAGGATAGGCAGACTAAAGGAAAAAAAAATCTATCGAGTTTAATAATCATCACCGCAGTGTACATTAAAATTTGGATTCTATATTTTTCATATGAAGACCTATAGAAGCATTGCTGTAAATTTTCCTAAGTGCTGTTTTAATGATTACATAATATTCCATTAAGTGTATGTGTCATAATTTATTTCAGTCATTAAGATATTACCGGAAATTCAGATCTTTCCAGTTTTTGTATTTGTAAATGGGATACAATGACCATCATTGTGCACACAGCTTTTTTCTTATCTGGAACTATTCTTTAGGATATAGAAGTGGAATTACAGGATCAAAAATCTGAGCACTTTTATGCTTTCCAGAAAGATTGCACTAACTTATCATTTTCATCGCCACCAACGATGGGTGAGAAAGTAAATATCACCACCTTTGGCTATTTTCTGTAAAGAGGGTGTGTGTGTGTGTGTGTGTGTGTGTGTGTGTGTGTGTGTTTAACTCAGCATAAAAGTTACATTGTTATTTATATTTTGATTATAGGCGAAGAACAATTTGGTTTATGTTTTTCATGCATTTTATAACCTGTCTCTTGAAATCTTGGTGTTTTATTATAATATAACTTTTTTATGTAATGAGAGCGGTTTTTCTTATTTTGCTTTAAATGCTTTCTTCTAATTCTTTGCCTTTGTAAAATTCCATAATTGCATGTGGGTGTTTTGGCATTCTTCTTTATATTGGAGCCTTGCAAGAGGACCAGGTTTTATTTAATTTATTTTTGATATTTTATTTTTTATTTATTTACTTGAGAGGGAGCATATGCCAAAGAGAGTGCAGAGGGAGAAGGAGAAGCAGACTCCCTGCTGAGCAGGGAGCCTGATGCGGGGCTTGATCCCAGGACCCCCAGATCATGACCTGAGCCAAAGGCAGATGCTTAACCACCTGAGCCACCCAGGTGCCCTGAGGACCAGGTTTTAGAAAGTGAAGTATAACCAAGAGAAGGAAGTCCGTTAGAAAGCTGAGCATACTTCTTCCTCTGTTTCAGTGGAGACTGCTTGTGGGTTATTTCAGAATCCCAGTCCTTCATGTCAGGTTCTAAGCCTGTCTGCAGGAAGGATTGCTGCTTCACATAAAGTGATCTGGGGTCTAGTCCTGACTCAGCTATTGTCTAGACATGTGCCCTTAGACATAGTAGGCTCTGTAACCTCAATGCCTTTATCTGTAAGGTGGTGGATTTTAGATGGATAACTTTGAGATGTGCCCAGGGGGGTTTTATGTGGTTGTACATGCCCAAGATGAAGAATCCTGCTGTACACGAAGATTCTTCTATATCTCATTGCAGATTTTTGGAAGTCCCAGCACAGTGACACTTCCTGAAACCTTGTTGTTTGTGTCAACTCTGGATGGAAGTTTGCATGCTGTCAGCAAGAGGACAGGCTCAATCAAATGGACTTTAAAAGAAGGTAATTTGGATTTAGTTTTTGGGTGACATGGGCATTTGCTCAGCTGCTTTGGAGGAAACCTATTCCAGAAAAAGTTACATTTTTAATAAAAAAGGATAGTGGAGTCAAGGAGAAGAGAGGGAATTATACTCAGAGGGTATGTATACAGCTTGAATTATGATTATTAACTAAGTGCATCAGTTAAAAAGGCAAGCTTTATCTTTTGTTTTTTTTTTCTTTCCAGATTTCATGTTTAAGTGGCTCTAGGCTTTTCTATTAATAGTTCTGGCTGGCAGGCCTTTTACAAAGACATGCTGCATAAAAATTTTTTTTAAGTTCTAGCTAATGATTAGAATCTTGTAATCATAATTATAAGAACTATCTTCTGTAACCTCAAATTACTCATTTGTTTTTATAGAGGCTGAAATACTTGAGGGCTGTAAAATTTGACATTCATCCAAATTAGCCACTTTATTGGGTCTTTACGTTGAGGGAAGTGAAAGACTGAGCTTGTTTCTCATTTAATCTGCCATGTCTCCTTTTTTATGATCTTGTCTTCCTGGTGATAGTTAGCAGAGTGGAGTCCTACAGCTGGGAAATTGTATTTGATTTCCAAAGTGATCTTCCTGGATAAAGCCATGCAAATCCAAGGATTTGGGGCTTTCAGAGTCCTCTCTGTTCTTCTGTCCAGTAATAATTCTGATTTGGCTTTAGATTAGAGTCTGACCAGCATGCTCTCTTTCGTCATTGATCTGTGACTCATTATTTTCGTGAGCATAGCAAGTGTTTTTCCTTCGATAATAAAATGTTCCAAAACAGTGTTTTAGATGGAAAAATATTGGCATATGTCAGAAGGTCACACATCATTTTATCAGTTCGACAGCAAACCTGGTTACCACCCAGAGATGATGGCAGCTGAGGTACCACAGGCCACTTGCCTCACCTGTCTGGGTCCTGCTTGGATATACAAGAACCCTAGGCAACTGAAAGGACCAGCTCTCAGAGCAAGTGGCCATGAGAAGACCATAGAGCCGACTTTTGGCATTGCATTATAGGCTCCCAGAATATTATCCATAATGTCTCTCCTTCATATTTAAGCCTTTTAGCTTTTTAAAAACAAAAACAGAGTTTTTTAAATTTCACAATTTCTGATTCTATCCAAAGGTGAGATCACCAAATCCTCAACAAGAAGGATTGAGATCAGCATTTTTATAGTTGACTGTTAGGGCTGGGCCCTCAGTTTCAGCCTTCCAGGGCAGGGCTTTTTTTGCCCCAAGCTACATCATTCTTCTACTTTGCTTTTCCCTGCATGTATTGATTTATTTTATTTTGATTTACTTATTTGACAGAGAGCACAAGCAGGGGGAGGAGGAAAGGTAAAAGCAGGGGGGGGAGGTGGACTCGGGGCTCAATCCCAGGGCTCCAGGATCACGACCCAAGCTGAAGGCTGACGCTCAACCGACTGAGCCACCCAGGCACCCCTGCCTATACCGTTTTAAATTGATCTTGTTGAAATCCTAATTTCTACAAGTAGCCTTGACTGTATCTGGCAAAACTGTATTTCACCTTGTTTCTTACTTAAACATAAGAATCAGTCTCTTCTCTCCCATTCTTTAGAGCTTAAGAATTGTCCTCTTTTACTTAACATTGTTTAGAAAATCTTGTCTGTGAAGGATATTTTATAGGACACAGAGAAGAAAAAGCCCATCCTTTCTCTCAAAGAGCCTGCAGCCTGATAGGGAGCAGTGACAAGTACCAGAGCTTCAGCACAGAGCCAGGGTTTGGTAAGGGAGGTGGGTCGGGACTTCAAAGCCTTCAAAGGAGGCAGCAGGGCTATGGTGTGAGGAGCTTAAGGATGGGAGAGAAGCAGAGGGGATGTTGAGCCCTGTGGTAGCATTGAGGCTCTTATACTTGAATGAACAGACATTGGGACCATTAATGTGACTGAGCAGGTGAGTGATTCAGCAGGTTTAATCCTGCAGTGGAGTGTGGGAGTGTGGGCTGGCAACTGGGAAGCCAGAGCTGTGGGGTCCACCTGAAAAGAGGGCCAGGGGCAAGGGAAGAAGTGGCACAGAAATACAGTCAGTAGAATCTAGCAACAGATTAGGGAGGCAGAGCAAGGAAGTGTTAAAAGATGCTTAAGGGGAGAATTTGAGAAATCTCAGTAAGGTCTAGTAATTTCAAGTAATATGTCATATGTTCTAAGTCTCCTTGTCTTTCTGAGAATAGACTGGCCTTTTTTTTTTTTTTTTTAGACTGGCTTTTTTAAGTTAAATTCAGCCCTGGACACCAATATCTATATCTATATAAAACTATATAATAATATAGCTATTACATATATACTTTATTATATATAATATAATTATATATTTACATATAAAATATGTTTCTACAGATCTGTATACTGTGTCTATTACAGTATATATATGTATTTCTACACAAAGATTAAAAGTAATGTATAGAGACCTTGATTTTTTTTTTTTTAAGATTTTACTTATTATTTGAGAGAAAATATAAGCAGGAAGGGGGGCGGAGAGGGAGAAGCAGACTCCCCACTGAGCAGGGAGCCCCATGTGGGGCTTGATCCCAGGACCCTAAGATCATGACCTGAGCCAAAAGGAGATGCGTAATCTACTGAGCCACCCAGGTGCTCTGAGACTTGAGTTTTTTTTTTTGTTTTGTTTTTTTTTGAGACCTTGAGTTTTTTATTCAATTTTAATCTTGCAATTCTAACTAAAGATTTCAAAATTGGTATTTCTAAGCCATTGATCTGTAAATCACCTATAAAGATATCCATATGCTATTCTAGGCCTTGAGGATATGGGAAGTGAACAAAACAGACAAAATCCTGCCCTTATAGAGCTTTTCATACTAGTGGAAAACACGAGGAAATAAATTATGTAGTGGTGACAAGAGCTGACTTTATTGAAGAAAAATAAAGCAAGGAAGTGGAATAGGGAGAATCAGGGTGGGGGTGGGGAGCTGCAGTTTTAGATAGGGATGGCCCCATTGAAAAGGTGTCATTTGAGCAAGAACTCAAGGTAGCAGGGGAGTCTTTAGACAAGGCCTATCAGGGGCAAATGTGGGAGAGTCCTTCATATGGTAGAGGAAGCATCTTGGAGTGGCTGGAGGGGGGGAGTTGGGGGTAAAGTAGAGGAAGGGTAGCAGGAAATGAACTCAGAGCACCAGTCCCACAGGGACACAGTGCTGTCTTCATATACTGTTTATTATAAAAATGCCCCCGCTACTATTCCGGAATGAAATGTATGCGACTGTAACCTACACACATACAATTACAGAAAGAAATGTGTGTATTACCCAGCTGGTAATCTAACACTGGAATAATAGAAAAGTAATTTTGACTCCCATAGACGTAATTTAACACGAAAATGCTCTGACACGTGGTGACACTCCACTTCTGAGTGAGTGCGGTGCCTGCTGATGCAGACTGATCAAAACACCAGGATACTTGTGACTGGATTCCCAGGATGGCAAACAATTCTTAGTAATGCACCAAACAAGAGCAGTGTGACTTTACCTGATTCATACAAGAGTTAATACATTCTGAGAAGATGAGTTGTATAAAATTATGCAAAAAATGCTTTTGTGTTTTTATACAAGTGCTGTTATAGGTTCAGGGAGTTACTGAAGGTTTTCGGCATATGGGAGAGCCTGACAGAACATGAAGCAGTGTATAGATCTGGGATAATTTTTGGCTGTGCAGTGCTGTCTGCCCCACACTTAGCTCTTGTGTTCCTCACCACCCCCTCACCACCACCCCCATCTCCCCACCCCCCCACCACCAGTCCCTGTGGCCATGAAGAAATGCCTTCACAAATTTCCTGAGTACTGTCAAGCAAGCTGTACCCTCCCCCGAAAGGTCTAGGGCCTGGGGGCTGGTGCAAGGATGTTGGCCTTTTTGAAGCCACCCTTGGAGATACCTGAGCAAAGGAGTGACATGCCCTGGTTTTACAGTCTGATGTTTGTGTCCCTCCAAAATTCACATGATGAAGCCTTACCCCCCACCATGTGATGGTATTTGGAGGTGGAGCTTATGGGATTTAGCTTAGATGAGGTCACGAGGGATGGGCCCCCATGATGGGATTAGTGCCCTTAGGAGAAAAGAAAAAGCCCGGAACTCTTGCTCTTTCCCACCATAAGAGAACACTCTGAGAAGGCTGCCATCAGCAAGCCAGAACAGGGCTCTCCCCAGAACCCAACCATACTGACACCCTCATCTTGGACTTGTAGCCTCTAGAACAGTGAGAAATAAATATCTGTTGTTGAAGCCACTAAGGCTGTGGTATTTTGTTATGGCAGCCTGTGCTAAGACACCTGGCCTCCACTTTACAGGGTCAGCAGGTGCTGTGTTGAGACAGCTGATGAGGCCAAGAGGAAGCTGGAGAATAGGTGGAGGCTACTGCACCAGTCCAGGCAAGGGAGGCCATGGGTTTGGGCCTGAGTGGCAAAAGGAAATCTGAGGCAAATGGAAGAAACTTGCTGATGCAAACAGACCCCAGGAACTCATCAGACTAGAGTTATGCAGAATATATACCTGTTACTGTTTCATGGTTTCCTGACTGTTTACTTATTATAGGGGCCAACAAACTGGCAGAGTTTTGTTTTCTTTTTTTCTTTCCACAGATTGGTTTTGGCAGGTGCTTTTGTTCCTCTCCCACACATGTGTTGCTGTTCTCAGAAATGGAGATTTCTTACACCATAGCAGCAAACTGCACCGAGTACAAAAAGCGAGTTTTGTTTTCAGAAACTTGAGTTCTGACATACCAAGTGAGGTGCAATCTTTCTAGGCTGTGATTTTTGTGACTGTAGCAGCACCACTGTTTTTGTCTGAAATTTCACAGTGAAGACAGTCGAACATGTTTCATTTCTATGCTTTCAGCCCAAATGCAAACAGGAAACATTGCTGTTCTGTTTGGTATTAGATTGGTTTTCTAAAGCTTGCTTTTGCTTGGTGGGTTCTCCTTTGGTATTTATGGGGCTGCTTTAAGTCTTCTTGCATTCACTTTGAAATGCTAGTTATTAAAATTAACTGGATAACTAGAATTATTTGAAGGGCTAAAGTAGATAGACTAGAATAAAAGAACAAACTAGAGTTATAAGGAAAGATTTTCTTCAGATTTCACCTGAGTTTGCCTTTCTTACCATGTGCCTCTTCCCATAGTTTCCTACTGGTGCTAACAGCCATGGCTTACCTAGTCTGGAAAGTAGAGTGGTGCTTGGCCACTTGGTCACTGAGTTGTGTTATGTGGACTGAAGTCCTGTCTCTCCATTCTGACTCCTTCTCCCTGTCCTCCAATGTCTTTAGCCAGGCTCTCAACATCCATTTCCTAGACCAATATAGCAGCTTCCTGGCTGTCCTTCAGCCATCATGCTATTGGCAGATGTGTCCCCTAATGAGACCATGGACTGTGCTGCACCCTTGCTGAGAGCCTTGGTGCTGTCTAAAGCGGTGCTCCCAGTGTGGTCTGACCACCTGTCTGCAAGAAGTACAGAAGGGATCCTAAGTGTCATCTGTGATGGGTTGGAATTTTCAGTAGCTGGTCCTTTGCCACAGTTGGAGAAGCACTGGTTTACAGGGGTCAAGTCTAAGCTCATTGGCACACGTGCAGGATTCTTCACCATCCTGGCCCTCACCCATCCCTCTAGGCCTCAGAGATGTGGGGCCTTTGCTTATGTACCCCACCCCGTCCATCAGCCTGCAGTGTTGGACACTCTGTTTCCTCTGTTAAGATCACAGGCTACCTTCTCGACCCCTCAAGCAGAGTGAGCCCCTTCCTCATCTGGATTCTGGGGCACTTTGTGCTTCTGTTGTGAATTTTTGTTTACATTTGTCCTCCCACTGAATTTTAACATTTTGTTTTTTTATTTTTGAAAGAGAGAACACAAGCAGCTGGGGTGGGGGATGGGGAGAGGGAGAGAGGGAGAGAGAAAGTTTTGAGCAGACCCCATGCTGAGCATGGAGTCTGACAGGGGGCTTGATGTCATGACCCTGAGATCATGACCTGAGCTGAAATCAAGAGTTGGATGCTTAACTGACTGAGCCTCCAGGGGCCCTCTGAATTCTAACTTCTTGAGGCTGCGCTCTCTAGACAGCCAGGGGTGCTCACTAAATATATCAGGCACCTAATGCTGACTTGGGTTCCAGAACCCTTCCCACTAGATGTCCTTTGGAAGCCCTGAGAAACAGATGAGCCCAGACTCTGCCCCGTGGGGATGCATAATCTGTCACTTGGACCATTGTCACAGCATGTTCCAGTTCCAGTTCCTGATCTTGAGTTTCATATGGCTTTTTGTGACTTTCTGCTGTTGATTTTCTGTCCTGTCCTTAAGTCGTATGCATGTTCCTCTGAAAGAGTCCTGAGATCTGTCTTCAGAAGTGTGATGGAAACAAAGGAATTATAAGAAGGGACAGTACTTTGTTAGCAGTTCTAATCTGTCTTTCAGAATTTTCTAGGCTTCAGATCTGCATCAACTGTCTTTGTACCTCCTTGCTTACGTAAAGAAAAGCATTAATTTGCCCTTCATTGTTTTGGAGGACTGAAATTTAAGTTGTTAGAGGGGATAAGAGAGAGGCCAGTTTCTACTTTTGAGTATCTTGAAGATATATTTTCTTTCTTTCTTGTGTTTTCCTTTTTATCATGGAAAATTTGAAATACATACCAACCTAGAGACGACTAGAGATACAAACTCAGGTACTCATCACTTAGCTCCAGCGAGCATCAGCTCATGCTCAGTCTCATCAGTAACCCCTCTGACGTCCTCCCTCAAGCCTGGGCTTTTCCTCAGAGTGATACATTTCTTGTTGTAAGGGGGTCTCTTAAAGAGTAGTCTCCATGCATAGTAGCCTAGATTCCAACTCCAAGGGATCCTCTTTGCAATGTTACTAGGTTTGTATTGGGACACAGTTGTGAATGTTGAAGGCTGTGATTTGATTACTTGTCCTTTTTGTCTTGGGATGACCGCGCCAGGTTTGATGGCACTCCCATAGCTCATGAATGAATTCTGTGAAGGTCTGACATCTTGAGAGGCGTTTGGGTACAGGCCATTGTATTGAATTGTCTTATCCTCCTTGAATTCTCTCACTGTTGATTATAGTGATCAATGTGAGTTTTTAGGTCTGAGTTATTTCTGTCAGGGTGAAGGTAAGTAAGTAAGGACATAGTAGAATCTGACTGCCTTTAGAATGGGAGGTTTTTCAGATTCCTTTGGTACCTCTACATGATTGTCTTTGTTAGACGTGGCATTGGGTGATTTGCAGAGGTTCACCTGCAAAAAAAAAAAAAAAAAAAACAAACCCTTCCTACGTCATCTCCCAGTTCTGGTGAGATTTGGAATTTGAGGATCAGCTTTTGATTAGATGCCTGCTTTATTTTTTTTTTATTTTTTATTTTTTTAGATGCCTGCTTTAAAATGTTCTCCCTATAAAAGCTGAACTTTGAAAAATATTTGAGACTTGCTATCTTACACATTGGACCTCACAACTTTAATGGGAACTTAAGGCTTAGATTACAGAAGTACCTTTCCTTTGGGGGAGGAAATGAGCTGCCACTGGGGAGAAGTATTCCCTAATTGGTTCACTTGAGTGCATGAAACATATTTGGGAAACTTACCTTTTGAGTTAAGGGAGGGTGAATGATCTTGTTTCTACTAATAATTTTTATAAGAAAATATTATTACCTTAAGCATTTTCTTGAGGACATGCCAGTGGCTCATTGCGTTCAGACCAGCCAGTCTAGCTTCACTACCCGCTAGGATTAAATCTCCATGTCCTCTTTAGGTCCTTTTTCCACTGCATTTTTCTGATCAGAACTAGGTTTTGTTTGCTACATTTTCCCCTCCCGTTTGGTTCCTGACCAGCCTTCCTGCCACCCTTCCTGCTGGCCTTCCTCCTGCCCCCACACTGGCACAGGCTGTCAGACTGGGGTTACTGGGCTGCCTTCCTCACTGCCCTTTGTGACTCCTTCCCTTTCTCGTTCACTTTGTACCCTGATGCCTGCCTGTCTCTCCTTCCTTCGGTGGATGGTGGATCACATCCCTCTTTTGCTTGGAAGCCTCCAGTCACCCCCTGGTTAGTGCCCACTGTACCACATCACAAAGTTTGCACAACTGTCTGCTTCATGGCCTCACTGCCTGCTCCCTTATTTGCATTGCTCCTCAGGAAGAACATTTCACACTCGCCAAGCCTGTGTCCTCATTCCCACAAGTAGGGTGATAGTTCTTCACTCAAGCTGTCTGGTCATCCCCACCCTCTGAGTCAGCCTTTTTTATGAAATTTGTCTTCTCTGAGTACACTAGCCCTCAGTGACTTCCCTCACCTGGGAAATCCTGTGGTATGTACCGCAGGTTTTGGCTGTTCATTATACACTGTTCACATATATTGACTTTGTAAACTTTCTTTATCCCACACAGCATGGAGGAGAGAACCAATCTGATGGCAGTGCCCAACATTTGCTTTTGAGCTGTGTGTGGTAAATCTTAACAGATAATTACTAATAGTTGGGTTGTCACACTCTTTCTCAGAAAGGGAGGGAGGGAAGGACCAGGCTCTTGAATATTTGGTATATGAGGAGGCTTCATTTTTGTTTTTTGCTTTTTTTTTTTTTTTTAATCTATAAATACCTTTCAAAAGGGCCAACCCAGAAGAGTTCAGATCAGTGCTGGAGGTATACTTAGAAGGGGCTGGTTTGGAGAATTTCAAATGTGCTGTGACATCTCAGTTGTACCTAGAAGTCTTCTAGTCTAAAAGGAAGCCAGGTTTAAATGCCAGGTGAGTAGGGGTCAGCTAGGTGGTTGTCCTTTTGGAAAGAAGAGTGAGGTGGGGCAGGGCAGAAAAACCAGTGCTCATCTAGATCCCAAAAGAGAAACAGGGTGTTCCAGAAATATCAATGCTCATCTGAGAAAGAGAAGAGAGTGATCTGGTAAGGTTCCTTGAGCCCCAGTCAAATGGGCAACCTGTTCTTGTGGCTTCTGTAATCAAAGGAATCTATTCCTTCCTACGTGGAAGAAAGTCTGCCCAGAGCTACCTCCAGGAAGAGGCTGTCAGACTTGAAGTCTGGTTTGAAACACTTATTTATTTAAATTTTGATTGACTTCCATCAGAGACATTTTTCTGTTTTGCTAACTCCTCACCCCTGTTTTCCCATACCCTCACCAATTCTGCTACTCATGTGTTAGGGAAGCCTGTAGGGTGTTGATGGGGTCCTTCTTGCTCTTCAAGTAGATCTTCCTCCAGTGCCTTCAAACCCTGTGAAGTTGTAGGCTAGGCTTCACCTTCAGAAAGTGAAGGTTTAGGGCATCTGGCTGGCTCAGTCAGTAGGGTATGTGACTCTTGATCTCAGGATCATGAGTTTGAGCCCCATGTTAAGTATAGAGATTCCTTTAAAAAAAGGGGGAGGGCTATATTACAGGTGAGTGCAGGAAAAACAGACTTTTCTTTTGAACATATTAGAAAGGCTTTCCTTAAATGGCTTTTGTAAGCTTCTCTCTTTTTAAAATTTTTTTCATTTTATAAAAACTTCAACACACAAGTGTAGAATAGTGTCATGAAACCCTCATGCACCCAGCACCCAACTTCAATAGCAATCAGCACATGGCAGTCCCCTTCCTCAACAACTTTATTTTGTAACAAATATCAGACCATTTTTCCCATACATTTAAATAATTTTTAAACATGAGTGAACAAAACATGAGTGAACAGAACCATGCATAGCAGCTCTCTTTAGCTTTTATTGTGTAGGTTTCTGTGTTGGAAAAGTCCTTTCCATTAGAAGAAACTTACTGAAATAATGATATCCCACATACAGTTCTGAAACATCTTAAATCACTGACTTCCTTTGATTCTGCAGTCAGCATTGCCTTCTGAATACGAGGGGAGCAGAGGCCTGGGCTGCAGTTACCCCAGACTTCACTCTGATTACTCATTAAACTGTATATAAGCTTTATATACATTTCTGTGTATATTTCACTAGATGCAACATAGATGGTCTCTGTCCTTCAACCTGCTGAAAATTCATTCCAACCCCCAGATATTTGAGACCCAGGAGGGCCACTTGCACCAAGAGACCTGACCCTGGCAGAGCATGATCAGTGCATCCTGAGAACATACCAGGTGCAGGGGGTGGTCATTTTCTGATTTTCTGGAGCACAGAGACCGACGTGAAAGCATGACGGTGTTCATGGAAGAGATGTGATTGAAAGAGAATCCTGGAGAAGAATTGGGCCCGGGTTTTGCAGACCCTTGAATGCCTACACCTTTGGTTCTCAAACCATGCTGAGGGGCCGTGGTTGCCACAGAAAACTCAGAGAGGCACCACAGCTTGTTTCCAGTTTTTAAGAGAACTCCACAGGGGTCAGAACCATGCTTGAGATAGTTTCTAGTTTCAGCATTAGGTTGTGCTCCTTTTGGTGAGCTTTGCAGAGCTGGATTTTTGGTGGCTGCTGTAATAAAGTTCAAATACCGCATGATAATCAAGGGTAATGAGGGTTGGCAGTGTCTAATTCGATTATAAGGTTTGGAATATGTGTGGCACCCAGCAGGTATACATCCCATTAGTAAGTAATTATGATTAAGAATGAAATAAATGGCTTTTCTATGCATTTACGTGTTTTCCCTTTTTTCACATGGCTTCTAAGTTGCTAGTCCTTAAATACTTAGGTTGTGTAGAACTGTTTAATAAATGGAACTGTTAGATATTTCTCTTGGCCTAGGGCCCTATGAAGAAATTACTGAGACATGAAGGCTGGTGTGAACCAGGAAAGTTTGGGATCCTTTGACTTGAGCCACAGAGATGGAAAGTATTCCGTAGGCAGAGTGGGGGAGCCATTGTAGGGTTTTATGTGGAGGAAAGACATGAACAGATTTGCCTTTATCAGGTCCTTGCAGACAGTAGGTAGAATGCATATCTGAAAGGCAAAGATCCCAGATGAGGAGCTGGTTAGGAGACTGCTGGGTAGGCCCAGTGAAAAA
This sequence comes from Nyctereutes procyonoides, assembly GCF_905146905.1. NCBI lineage: Eukaryota > Metazoa > Chordata > Mammalia > Carnivora > Canidae > Nyctereutes > Nyctereutes procyonoides. Next base: position 46,398,369 of record NW_026575020.1, on the reverse strand, counting down.
TGGTGGCTGCCTAATTTTGGCAGTAGTAAAGGAGGACACAGATTTTGAGAAATGTTTACTGAGTTGAATCTTACATAACTCAGTACCTAATTGAGTGGGAGTGGGTTAAAATTAAGGGGAGAGTCAAGGACAGCTCTGAGTTTCCAGATTATATGACTAGGTGCAAGTGGGGCCAGCCAATCTGGGAATGTAAAAGAAGAACCAGTTCTGGGGGGTATGACATCAGGGGAGCTACCCCATAAGTAACTGGAAGTGGGACCGAGTCTTGGACTCCATGGGAGAACGTCATAAACTGCCATGTGGACACCTAATAGGAAGGATTTGCAAGTGTTTGTTAGATTTGGTCACTGGAACTTGACAGGGGAAGTTTTGGTCTTACTCTGAGGGTAGAGGCCAGAGAGCAGGCTGTTGAGAAGGGCACAGAAGGCAAGAAGGTGAAACAGGATCCAGAGCAATGGTTTCCTAGTTAAAGACACTAATTCCCTGGCCTTATCGACAGAATCTGCTTCCTGGGGAAAGGACCTGGGAACCAACATTTAAAAAAGTATACAGACACTTACACATTACTGGCAGGAACCTGAATAGCACAACCACTTGCAAGAGCTGTTCGGTGGCTCCATGTCAAGTCAGTTGTAAACAGTATGGTTCCATGTTCCAGGTATTTTCCCAACAGAAATGAAAACCTAGGATCCTACAAAAACTCACAAATGTTCATAACTGCTTTAATCACATTTTTCTAGCCCCAAACTTGAATAACCCAGTATCCCTCAGCAGTTAAAGAAATTGTGGCATATCCATAAAGTGGAACACTACTTAACCAGTGTAAAAGAACAAACTTGATACATGCAACAATGTAGATGAGTTCCAGAAACATGAGGCAGAGAGAAGGAAGCCAGGCCCACAAGAGAACCTAATAGACAAATGCATTTGTGCAACTTTAGAACAAACACAACAAATCCATCAGTGACTAAATGGGGTGGGAGTTGGAGATATTGAATCCAAAGGTGTGTGAGAAAATGCTTTGGGGTGATGGTAACGTTCTATGGTGTGAGGGTGGTTACATGGATGTGTAGGTTTCTCAAGACTCCTCAAATTGTACACTTAAATGCTGCATTAGGAGAGAGGAAAGCCTGTGCCAAAGAGTGAAGGAGAACTCAGAGGTTGGGTATGTTTGTGGGCCGAGGAGAAGGAGTGAGGCAGCCAGAGGAGGACCAGAAGATCCTTGGAGACATGGTACCACCTGGGAGCTGTGCAGTATCTATGAATACGAGGGTGAACACGTTGTCCTTTTATAGAGAATTGGGTAAACTTGAGAAGAGTAGGAAGATTGGGAGAGATCACTCTGCCCCCTTTTACTCCATCTATGCCCCAGAAAGCAGAATCAGGTGTGGAGAGGAGGCTTGAGTCAAGGAGAGAAGGTTTGAAATAACAGCTGTGAGGAACAGGGAACAGAGGCCAACCAGGAAGTAGGTAAGTGTATCTCCTATGACACAGGGTCCAGCCGGCCATAGATGTCGAATGGTTTCTCCAAGAGTGATTTAGTGTTTTCTTCAGCGCTCAGAGCCTGGGTGGAGGAAAGGGGATTGCTAATTAGATTTTGGGTTGAGGGGTGATAGAGCATCGTTGCTGGAGTATTAAAAGTAATTAATGATGGATGCCCAGGCTGGGCAGGAATAGAAGTAGGAAGGAAACTAACATGAATTGATTGCTCCATTCAGTCAATATGTTGAACACTCCTCTGTGCCAGGCACTGTTTGAGGTGTTAGAAACATGGCAGACAACAAAAGATAAATCCCAGTCTTTATGTAATTAACAGTGGCTAGAGTCAACGATTTTTAAAAGTAAGTAAAATATACTGTACTTAGACGTGGTAAGTGTCATGGAGAAAAATCAAGTAGGGAGGAGGGGTGGCAGGGTAGGAGGTATTCATGAAAGACCTCTCTGAGATGGTGATACTTGGTCAAAGATGTAGGCAGGGGACTAGCAAATGCAAAGGCTCTGAGGCAGGGGCACACTAGACAGTATTTGAGGAATATGAAGAGGCCAGCTTGGCTGGAATAAGCAAAGGGGGAAATAGCGGGAGAGCCTTAGAGGGTGGGATTGTGTGGGATTTGCAGGCTACAGTGTGACAATCTTTACGATTGAGATAGGAACCACCAAAAGATTCTGAGCAGTAGGGATCCCTGGGTGGCGCAGCGGCTTGGCGCCTGCCTTTGGCCCAGGGCGCGATCCTGGAGACCCGGGATCGAATCCCACATTGGGCTCCCGGTGCATGGAGCCTGCTTCTCCCTCTGCCTGTGTCTCTCCCTCTCTCTCTCTCTCTCTGTGACTATCATAAATAAGTAAATTAAAAAAAAAAAAAGATTCTGAGCAGTAGAGAAGAATAATCTGACTTCTGTCCTTAAAAGGATCACCATTCTCTGTGTCAAGGCATAGACTTTTTAAGTCTTGACAAACAGTTCTTATTCAATCCACAGAGATGCCTCATGAGGTTGGTGGTGTTATTTTTTCTCTTTATTGTTGAGGAAATTTGGGCCCAGAGAGATTAGGTAATTTTGCTGAGGTCACTCAGCTGGTAGTTGGCAGTTAGGATTTAAACATAGACTCATCTGATTCCAAAGGCCATACAAACCAGGAAAAGAGGTGCTCTAAAAAAAAAAAGAAGAAGAAGAAGGTGCTCTGATGATGGAGGGATACTGGGCATAGGAAACAAATGATTAGACTCTATAGAGTTTGGCAGCTGGTGAGATGTATTGGAGAGAAATGAGTATCACCAGTGTCATTTGGAGCCTGTTTGTCCTCTAAAAGTATAGTGGTGCTGTTAACAAAATAACATGGTCAAGAGTAGAAGTGGGTCTGAGTTAAAAGATGAAGGGCATGACTTTGGGCAGGTGGTGGCTGAGGTGCTGGTAGGAAATAGCGGAAAGGTCCAGTTGATACAGAAAGAAGAGCTCAGAAGATGATGGTGACCTGAAATCTTCCATTGTGGTTATGGTTGAAATTTCAGGGATGAGTGTGCTCTCTGAGATAACTGGAGGGAGAACCTGGAAATGCGCCTTCCTGTTGGAGTAGATAGGGGAAGAGCTAAGACAGAAGGAGGACAGAAATCACACATGCAGGGCCACAGAGGTGAGAGACTTGGGACGAGCCACAGAACCAGAAGTGACGGTGGAGGGGCTGCCTGCTGGTGTGTGATCAGGGCAGCAGGCACATGGGATCACCCGAATGGTTGGGAACTAGCTGAAAGAGTAGGGCTATTGGTGCTGCGGATGGAGCCACAGAGACCTGTAGCACAGCAAAGTTGAGAGTATGCATGTGATCCAGTACAGAGGGAGAAGGCCTGAGGTCCAGAAAGGATGGAATGGAGAATAAAGGTGAAAAAGGTATTCACGGAAAGATGAAAATTCACTTCTTTTGGAGATAAAAATGTTTAAGTCTTCACCCTTGTGAATTTGGGCAAAGGAAGGGTATGAATATTTGTTTTGAGCCATTTCTGTCCCCAGTTAAAAAGGAGGATTCAAATAGCACAGCAGTATCAATGAGCTGTCATACAACCTCATCCAGGTCTCCGGGTTGTAAGGGTTGTGCCATTTTAAGCCCAAGCTGGACCCACTGGGGGAATCGGGTCCAGTCCGGTGGCTGTTTCCCGGGGAGCAGTGAGCAGATTTGTTTCTGCCTGTCAGTTCCTCCTGCGATAGCCTTACCTTTACCTTAACACCTGTTTTCATACTTGCAAAGTAACCACCACCCTCCCCCCGCCACACACCCTTTCTCCCTTCTGAAAGTAAAACAGCTTTGTGGGATGGCTTTTATCCTTATCAGTCTCTGTATAGATAGCGTGGCTTATTTTGTAGCTGTGTTTGTTTATAGCTTTCTAGTTAGGCCAGGTTGCTTTTCACATAGCTGGATCTTTTATTCTTTCTTTCTTTTTTTTTTTTTGCAAGAATCTTACCTGATACCAGCTTTCATTATTAAATAAAAACAACCACTTTTTCACATTGGACTTTCATTGCACATTTTCAGATGATGCTGTTTACTTTTATTTCGCTGACTTTCCAAATATTTTTATCCTTTTATGTTATGGAAAATTTCAAGCATATGTAGAAGGAATAGCAAAATAACTCCCCAGTCTTGCCATGTTCCTCTTTACCAGTTACCAATAGGCTGGCATTTTTTGTTTTATCTCCCCTTGCATATGGTTTTTTATTCTGTAGTATTTTAAAGATTTTTTTACTTGAGAGAGAGTGCAAGCAAGTGGGGGGGGCGGCAGAGGGAGAGGGAGAAGCAGACTCCCCACTGAGCATGGGGCTCAATTTCGGACCCTGAGATCATGACCTGAGCTGAAATCAAAAGTTGGATGCTTGGGCAGCCCTGGTGGCCCAGCGGTTTAGCGCTGCCTTCGGCCTAGGGTGTGATCCTGGAGACCTGGGATCGAGTCCCACGTCGGGCTCCCTGCATGGAGCCTGCTTCTCCCTCTGCCTGTCTCTGTCTCTGTCTCTCTCTCTCTCTCTCTCTCTCTGTATGTCTCATCAATAAATAAATAAAATCTTAAAAAAAAAAAGTTGGACGCTTAACCTACTGAGCCACCCAGGCACACCTTTTTTCTGTAGTATTTTAAAGCAAATCTCAGATTCAAATGATTCTTTAAGAAAAAAAAGAAGTATATCTACCCTATACCTCGGGTATAGTCACTGCTCCCCCTCAGAAGCCAAGAGGACTTTGCTGCCCTGCCGGAGCTGACCTGAATGGCGGTGCCATCGCATGGCTTACTCTGCGCGTGTTCCTCCCAGGACCTAATTTTCCTGAGTGGACGAGAGCCTGCATAGCTGTCCCTCGGGTCCCTCCCCGGCTTCTGCCAGTGGCCTGTGTCTTCACTGGAACCCGTCAGGCGCGGGACACATCTTGGGACTTCAGGCCTCCGTGTCAGGTGACAGTGGACGAGCCCTAGAGAACCAGGGAAGTCTGCACCTGAAGACAAGCCTGTGACGGGGACTCCAGATCCTGTCAGGCCCCGCGTCTGGTTTCCGTGACGTGCTGGAATCCCTGCAGGCTCCTCTCCCGCTGTGTTTGTCTGTGATGCCGTGAAGCCGCCGAAGGGAACCAAAAGCGCTGCCCTCTGCGTGCCGTGTCCTCGCAGGTCGCAGGTCGGCGCGCTCGCTCTTGCGTGGGAGCGGGGTCATCAGGGCGCCTCGCCTCTTTGCCGTCTCTTGCATCAGCCTCCTGGGACAGTACCGAGAGGGGATTAATGGGAACGAGAAACGCGGGCTTCCCAACTGACAGTTCCTCCTGTTTCCTAACATGTTTTTGCTTCGATGCATTGTTTGTGGGCCGCCCACAGGCCACGCGTGCTGCGTGTACCTCTGTCCCCGCGAACGCTGTGTATTCTTTCGGGTAGGAGCCGGGCTTGTAGAGCAAAGTCAACACGTGATAAGGCCTGAAAGGGTTCTCTGCATCCGAGAATCCCGGGTGACTGGGGGGCACCTGTCACGTCGCGCACGGCCCGCGGAGCCTGCAGCTGGGCGTCCGGAATCCTGGGACGGTGTCTGCCGTCCTCAGCCCCAGCTTTGAACTTGCAGGCGGTGTCCCTGTGCGGCCCGCGGGGCTTGGGTCGCCGGGAATCCCTCGTGACTGTGGATGTTCGCCCTTTTCGTGTCCGTGCGCTCTCAGGCCACCACCACCGAGCCCAAGGAACTAGGAGCATCCTCTTGCTTCGTGCCTGGGAGAATCTGGGGAGGGAGAAATTCTGCCATTCTTGACTACTGCAAGTATAAAAGTGACTTTGAGAAAACACTTTTTCCCCCAGTTTAAAAAGTAACGCCTGTTCTTAGACAAATTTGGGGAAATACAGATGAGGTAGAGGAGTCACAATTCCAACAAATATCTTACAATTGGCTTTTTTTTTTTTGTCCTTCCATCGTTTCTGTCTATGTGCATTGAAGATTTTCTCCTCAGCTGCACTACTATTCTGTATCATGTTATCTTTTCCCCTGAATATCAGAATATAAAGATTTGTACATTTTTAAATTGTATAAGCCCTTTTAGAAGCCTTAATTTTCCGCCGAGCAAACATTCCCTAATTTAACCTTATCGTTGAGTAGGTAAGTCATTGGTAATGCTACTGTGTCTTTGTACACAAAGCATTTTCTATATTTTATATTGCTTTTTTTTTTAAAAGATTTTATTTATTTATGAGAGACACAGAGAGAGACAGACAGACACACGCAGAGGGAGAAGCAGGCTCCATGCAGGGAGCCCGACGCAGGACTCAGTCCTGGGACTCCAGGATCACACCCTGGGCTGAAGGCGGCGCTAAACCACTGAGCCACCTGAGCTGCCCTTATATTGCTTTTAAACTAGATTTTATAGAAATGGAATTGATGGATCAAAGGGAATCAAGGGGGAATAAGCACTTGGAGTCTCCAAGTTTGCCATCTTGCTGCCCCGGTGGGATGTATCCATTTACCACCAACCAAATTCTCATCAACCGGAAGATTTGTTCTTAAGCCACAGTTTTGTTTTTCCTAATGGGAGTTTCTAATGCCACTCCAGGTATCTGTGACAAGGTGGCAGTTTAGGTTGTAAAAGCCATTGATGTGTCAGATAGTGACACTGTGACTCATTGTCCACTATGCTTTGAGACTCATTCTTCCTTCATGTCCATCCCCCAAGTTATGTGTGCTTTCTTTCTTTCTTTTTTTTTTTTTTTTTAACTATTTGTCTATTTATTTATTTGAGAGGCAGGGGGGAGGGGCAGAGGGAGAGAAAGAATACTCAAGCAGACTCCCTGCTAAGCACGGAGCCTGACTCAGGGCTTGATCTCATGACCCTCTGATCATGATGTGAGCAGAAATCAAGAGTCAGATGCTCAACCGATTGAGACACCAGGTGCCCCTATGTGCTCATTTCTTGACATCAGTTCCTTTGTGCTATATTCTCTATCCCATCTCAGTGACAATCTGTGTCTTTGGGTATGTGTTTTCTAAAGTCCCTTCACATACTTTATCTGGTAAGTTTAAGGGAAATTTAAGTTATTGGTACCACTTGTGAATCTGTCTTGGGGGCCTTCTTGGAATCCTGGTATTTTAGAGTCTGTCTGATGTTGCATTTGTTGTTCTTTTGCACAGATCCTGTTCTGCAGGTTCCAACACATGTGGAAGAGTAAGTCTTCTAATTTGCTTAGATACCTTCCTTTAATTCATTTTCTTAACTATTCAGTCGGTATTTAAGAAGCTAGCTGCTGGGAGCACATATATACGTACACCTAAGGTATAATGAGAATGACGGAGACGTGAAGTCTTACGGGTGCTATGACCTGTGTTGGGCAGTCAGTTCCCCAGGGAAGGGAGGCAGTGATATTAAAAGGCCTACTTGAGATGAAACTCCAGTTGAGTTTAAGTCCTACGAAACTGCCAAAGTCTTACCAAGGGTTTAAATCTCTCCCTTTTCATTGTGTCATACCATGAAGAGGAAACATGAGCGTAACCTGCTACTAGAGTGTATGTGTTATAGCCCCTATAAGAGCTCAAATGATGGGACATCCTAAGTACAGAAAAGATTGAACAAAGGGTTTTTGAGTGCCTAGTCCTAATTCAGACTCCACCACATTAACCTTATCAAAGATCACCTCGTATCTGCTTTATGGGAAGCCACGTGTTAAAGACCACCATATCTCCTTGGCAAGTTCTCTCTGAGGTCAAGCTTTCAGAGTCTGCTTTTACTGCCTCCAGTTTAAAAATACATGTTTGTTGAAGACTGAAGGTAGATTTGTCCTACCATTTATGTACTGTTCCATGCTATTAAATATTAATTGTTGAAGTTCTATACACAATTGACTTAGAAACTGAAAAGCAGACTTACCTGGGTCCTTTTCACTTATTTATCATCATCCAGAGTACTTTGACCAAATAATGACTTACTCTTCTATGGTTTTTAACTTTTTTTCTTACAGGTTGCTTTTTTCTGCTCAAATATAGCCTATCACCATAGGGATATTTTATTTGTAGCTAAAAGTGAAAGAGCAGTGGGTGGAATTGTCTTATACACATGCATGCCTCCCTCACCCCAATCATGACTTTGCATGGCTTTGATATTTTGTTCTGTGCCCTGGACTATAACTTATCACTGATACTTACTGCTCAATCTCTAGGCCTGCTTTCCTCCCGGATCCCAACGATGGCAGTCTGTATACACTTGGGGGCAAGAATAACGAAGGCCTGACAGTGAGTATATTTTGAATCTTTGTGTACTTCAGAGGTTCCAGACCAGTGGTCCTCAACTGTTGCACATTGAGATCACCTGAGAGTTTAAAAAAAATTACACTAGAGAGGTATAATACTCCCTTTAGCAGCAGGACTTGATCTAACTAGTGATTCTCAAATTGGGGGTAGTTTGAAGCATTCCCCACCCACATTCACCCCAGCAAATTTCCCAGTGGTTCTCAGCCTTAGCTATACATTGTAATAACCTGGAGAATTCTTAAAACAACAACAACAACAACAACAAACTACTGAGTCTGGATCCCAATCCTAGAAGTTTCCATTTAATTGATCAAGGTCATCAGCAATTTTTAAAAGCTCCCTGGACAAGAGAATTTAGAAACACACCCACATGGATGATCACCTGATTTATGACAAAGGCGATGCTGCAGTGTGCAGTGGGGAAGGGTGGTCTTTCAATATATGGCATGAGTCAACTGGGATGTCCATGAAAAAGTATCTTAACTCTTACCCTTCACCAGACACACAAACCTCAGTTTCAGAGAGATTACATATCTAAGTATGAAATATGAAACCAAACTTTAAGGGAAAAAAGTAGCAGAATATCTTCACAACCTTAGAGTAAGAAAAGATTCTTTTCCTTCCTTCCTTCTTCCTTTCTTTCTTCCTTCCCTTCCTCCTTCCTCCCTTCCTTCCTCTCTCCCTTCCTTCCTTCTCCACACCCAACATGGAGCCCAGTGCAGGGTTTAAACTCACAACTATGAGATCAAGACCTGAGCCAAGATCAAGAGTTCAGCACTTAACCAACTGAGCCACCAAAGTGCCCCAGAAAAGGTTTCTTAAATAGGATAAGATAAACAAAACAGAAATACTCCACACTAACTATAAAGGAAAAAATTGATATATTGGATTATATTAAAATTAAGAGTTTTTCTTCATTAAGAGACATCATCAAGAAAGGCAGGATGTATTTGGAATACACTGAACTGGCAATACATATATGACTCCAACAAAGGATTCATATTCAGAATATGTAAAGAACTCCTATGGATTATTATTATTTTTTAAAGATTATATTTGAGAGAGAAAGTGAGAGAACACAAGCAGAGGGGAGGGACAGAAGAAGAGGAACAAGCAGACTCCTTGCTGAGCAGCAAACCCATGCAGGGCTCCATCCTAGGACCGTGGGATCATAACCTGAGCCAAAGGCAGATGCTTAACTGACTGAGTCACCTAGGCACCCCAAACTCCTATGGATTACTTTTAAAAAAGGAGAACCCAGTAGAGAAAGAGAAGAGGATATCCAAATGGTCAATAAACATATGAAAAGAATACTCAGCTTTATTAGTCATTAGGGAAATGCAAGTTAAAATCACAATGTCTTGGGACACCTGGGTGGCTCAGTGGTTTAGTGCCGCCTTCGGCCCAGGGCGTGATCCTTGAGACCTGAGGTCGAGTCCCACGTGGGGCTCCCTGCATGGAGCCTGCTTCTCCCTCTGCCTGTGTCTCTGCCTTTCTCTCTGTTTCTCATGAATAAATAAATAAAATCATAAATTTAAAAATAAATAAATAAAATCCCAATGCCCTACTAATACTAGAGTGGTTAGAATGAGGAAAGTAGACAAACAGATGATGGGGGGGAGCGGAGCCATCAGAGCTCCTGGACACTGTTGGTGGAAGTGCTACTTGGTATATCCAGTTTGGAAACTGTTTGGCAGAATCTGTAAAGCCCTAGGACCCAGTAATCCTTCCCAGCTTATTATGTACCCAGCAGAAATGCCCATGTGTGTTCACTAAAGACAGCTACCCAAACGTACTGCAACATTACTGAAAATAATCAAGAAGTGAAAACAACCCAGACAGCATCAGTAGTAAACAGGATAAGGAAAGCATTAATAGTGGACAGGATAGAGAAATTATGGAATAGCGATATAATTTAATAGTCTACACCAGTGAGAGCCTACAGTCTGCAACTCTGCACAGCAGCATGGATGAATCTTACTAACCTAAGGTTGGACCAAAGATGACAAACAAGAAAGGCTGCACACTGAATGATTCATTTATATAAAGTTCAAAGACAGGAAAAACAAGTCTATGCTGTCTTGAAGTTAGGATAATGATTACCCTGGAAAGTTATGATTGGAAGAGAAGGCAAGAAGAGGGTTTTCGAAGTGCTGGAAAAATCGTGCTGCTTCATGTGGATGCTTTGCACAGTTGAAGTAAGCTGAGCTGTATACTCACGTGTGCTGTTTGTATGTTCTGCTTCAATAGAGTTAAAAAAAAAAAAAAAAAGCTTCCAAGTGATTGTAATGTGCAGCCTGGATTGAGAACCAGTGGTCTAGACTGTAAGTGGCAGTGAGCTCTAATTGGGATATTTTAACATAAACTTCTGAATGCCCATGACCAGAACAGATGGGAGGAAAGCAAGCCTTGCGTAGAGGTGTGTGTGTTTCATCATCAGCATTTCCCTTCACATTCCCAGAACCTATTTCTGAAACACTCTGTTTGCTGAACACCATGTGGAGCGATTTGTGGAAGTTGTCTCATGTTTCAGGAGCCTTCTGGAATAGAGACGGTAACCCATGTAGGAGGCGTGGAAACAGTGCCCGTAGAGGTGAAGGAATGTGCCCAAGGCCAAAGCGTCAATTGTTGGAACTTGAGACTTGAGCTTGAACTTCCAAAATGCTCTGACCACTCCATTCCGCCTCACATTTTCCTGTTGTAGGTTAACAGTTCCAGGAACCAGGTGTCTCCCAGGTTGGGCCTTGAACAGGTAGACCTGTAGAAATGCTCAGCAAACACTGTAGGACTCCAGACTAGAAGCCTGGCAACTACTTTCTGATTCTCCAGAACATCTGGCACAAACCCAGTCAGTCATGACAGCCTCTCTGTGGCATTTTTCCTTTTTCGAAGGCCTAGTTTAAATGTTGGGATAATCGGAAAATCCAAATGATTGATTATGTAAAGTTTTGTTTATTAAAGCTAGAGAGAACTCTCTTTTTTGGAGAAAAAGATGACAGTATAGTAGAAGCAGGTATCTACAGAATAGTTTCAAGAACACAGAATGTTCCAAAAATAAAGTATACCGAAACGAACATTAACCAAAGGAACTTATCAGATGTCAGCTGTAGACTCAGAAGAATCAGTTTTATGATGAAATGCAGTTGAAACATGTGGTTGAGTTTGAGTTTCTTTTTCCTGGCATCTACCATAATTTCCTTTTAATACCAAAAGGCTTAATTTCCTTGTTTTTCCAGTGGAGCATTGTTTAATTAAGGAAACATTAAAACGACTTGCTCCACCTTGAACTCCTAGGTCACCTGCATAATGCTGATTTCTTTCCCTTAAAGCTTCAGCTGGGTACTGAGGTTGTTTCTCTTCAGAATTAATCTTACGGCTCACCTACACTCTGAAAAGTACGTCATTCCACTCAGCCTAGCTGGCTCTGGGTCAGTTTTCCAAGACAGAATTCTTTCTGCCCCATCCCCCTCCAAATTTCAAAGATTGTGTAACTTCTCCATATTTGTATAAGTCTTTTCAGAAAAGGTTTGTGTCTTCCCCAGAAGTGCTCTGGACAAGATACTTTAAGGAGCTCCTGACGGGGAGCTGAGAGCTGGAGGCTTGATCAAAGTGGATATGGAAGCCTGGGGCATCCCTTCTCCTTGGTTTCCAGTTGGGAAAGCTCCCATCAGCCATCAACACTGCTTCTCTCTTTTTAGCAGAATTGGGTAACAGAAACAGATTGTGCAGTAAAATTATAATAATTGCACAAGACTTGGTTAACTTATTTTTTCCTTTGCCTCTTTTTTTTTTTTTTTGTAAAGAAACTTCCTTTTACCATCCCAGAATTGGTACAGGCATCCCCATGCCGAAGTTCAGATGGAATTCTCTACATGGGTAAGAGTTCCTGTTTTCAACACTGAAACTTTGATCTGTTTGGAAAGGAGTCCCAGAATCTGGGAAAGTGGCACGTTGGAGAGAGAGGTGTGCAGTGACTCCCCACCAACCCTTCTGAGAAAGGTCTTTCTTGCCTTGATTATGCTTCTTCACGCCAGGATCAGCTGACCAATTAAGAAAGCCCCCCGCCCCCCTTGGGAGCAGACCTGACACCATTAATATGGTTACTCATTTAACAAGCTTTTAGTTGCTGTGTTGACTTACCCCTGTGATTTAAAGATTGCAACATACCCAGAAGCAGTTGGATGAAATTTAAAGTGAACACAATAGTCTGAGCCAAGAAAGGGAAGCCAGGTTCTGCCTATTAATTATAGGACTTTCATAGTATTTCCTGCTATCAGAATATTGGATAAAACAGCACTTAACAGCTTGGCTAGATAAGCCGCCTTCATACCTATGGGGTCACCTCTTTGAAAGCATCAGATCACCTGCTTTTCTTTTACTGTGTTTGCTGCCAAAATGTCAATAAAAATGCATTTGTAATACAAAGGAGAGCTGTGTTTATCTTGAAATCATAGTAGTAATAATATCCTGTATTTACATAGCAGCTTTCCTTCTGAGGAACTGAAAGTGGTTATTGCCTATTCATGCCTCGGGAGCTTTATATGTATTTTTGGGCCTCAAGTGCAGGCTGGATTTTAAGTTTTTGCCTGGAACACAGAGGCTATTGCTTTCTTCCACACCTTCCGGATGAGGAAGCCTCGGGATTCAAAGGAAGTGATCAATACAGGCTTTTTCTCTCTCTCCCTTGGGCCATGCTCCAGGCCTACCTGACTTTTTTTTTTTTTTTTAAGATTTTATTTATTTATTTGAGAGAGGGAGAGCACAAGTGCAGAGTGGGGCAGAGGGAGAAGCAGACTCTCCACTGAGCAGGGAGCCCAATGTAGGCTCAACTCCAGGACCCTGGGATCATGACCTGACCTGAAGGCAGATACTTAACCAGCTGAGCTGCCCAGGCTCCCCACTCCTGGCCATCTTCCGACTGTCTGTGTCACTGTTGCCTGTCTGGGCTTTTAGCTTTTGCCAGAGGTTCATCTCTTATGATGCATTTAGGATAGTGGGTTTTTTATCATCTTTGCGTGGTGACTTCTTAAGTGAGTTCATTAAACATATTTAAAACTGGCAATTGCCCAGTCCATCCTTTAAGAGGTAGCCAAGTTATTCAGACTATAGTAGCCCTCGAAGTAACCAGAAGGGTGTCATATCATATGGAAAGGGATCACGGACAGAGCTATTTGGTGATATTTTCACTCTTTCTGCAGATCTTTTTCATATTAAGATTTTGTCATTGAGGGATCCCTGGGTGGCGCAGCGGTTTGGCGCCTGCCTTTGGCCCAGGGCGCGATCCTGGAGATCCGGGATCGAATCCCACGTCGGGCTCCCGGTGCATGGAGCCTGCTTCTCCCTCTGCCTGTGTCTCTGCCTCTCTCTCTCTCTGTATGACTATCGTAAATAAATTAAAAAAAAAAAAAAAAAGAGATTTTGTCATTGAGAACAGAAAGTTGTCATCACGGACAAGTTTCATATATGTAGACTAGGCGTATATGTTATATCTGTTAGAACTTAGTGTAGCTCTGGAAATTCTGATGTGCTATGATCTTCCCAACATCTCTGTACTCTGCTTCCAAGAATCCCTTGACATAGGACTCTTGGCCAATAAGTTAGGAAGATACAAGTGACCAGACGTGTTGCCTTACAAAACAGACATACATACCTTATGGTGAATGTGTTAACTTTCAGGTGGGAGGCCCATACTGCTGACCCATCATTAGCCAGTTGCTCTGGTGTATGTACTGTAGATGCACATGCTTTAAGTTTTCCCAGTAATGTTGTTTGGCTATGCTGTCCACCTGTTCATACCTTTTAATCTAGCTGACTGAGATATAGGGGTGTAGTGTGTGGCCAGGGAATAACTTACTGACTAGGGTCAGAGACTGAGATAAGTTTGGCCTCATTAGCACCAGATTGCAACCAACTTTGCTACTCAGTCCCAGATACCAACCAGTCAGAGTTACAAACAGTAGCTATAGATCCTCTTTACATGTGGGCTCATTAGTAGGGGTGTGGAGATCTATGAATGATGGTTACCAGAGAGATGAACCCCTGTGTGCATTTCCATATTTATATAGATCCTGATCTGTGGGAAAAGGATTACCCTTCAGAGGCCAGGTCTTCATATTTAAGGTCATTAATCAAAGCAGTGAAATCTGAGTTTTATTAGGTTATTATGCTTGAAGACATTTTTAAACCATCATTAGGTTATTAAGTTATTATAAGACCCAGCAGCCCAAGAAGTTTTATTATCTCCACAGTAGCATTCACCTTGTCACCCTCAGAGCATCATAGAAATGTCTTCAACATCAGGAGGACTCCAGGCCTCCCAGCACAGAAAATATCTTGGCCTGCTAGTTTGGTAGAGATACTTTTTTCCTCCCTTATGGGGTGAGTGTAAACCAGTGTGTCCTTGTGACCTTTCAGGTAAAAAGCAGGACATCTGGTATGTTATTGACCTTCTGACCGGGGAGAAGCAGCAGACTTTGTCATCGGCCTTTGCAGACAGTCTCTGCCCATCAACCTCTCTGCTGTATCTTGGGCGAACAGGTAAGAAGGAAGCTTCTGTTGTGTTCAACCTGCCTATTTCCCAAAAAAGACCTGAAGTAGCACCTTCTGGATCTCTTCCTCCGGGCTTCATTCTCTAGAAGATGGCCAGAGCTGTCTCCTTCAAACACAGATTTTTACCATGTCATTCCCCTTTAGAAGACTCCACAATGGCTCCCCATTGCCTAAGGGATTAGCCCAAAACACCACAGCCTGCAAAGCCTTCATGATGCAGCCACTGCCTCTTCTGCCTCTTTGGCTCTATTTCCCGGACTTAAACCTTTTCCAGTTCCCAGAATAAGCAGTGCCATTTTTAAAGACGTTAGGTAGTGGGTCTCTCTCCATCAGGTATGCACCTTGTTGCCTTGATTTAATCTTGATCCCGAGGCCATTTTTTTTATAGTGAGACTCTTTCCCAGCTGGAGTGCCAGTCCTGGTGCTTCCATATTTTTCTCTGTATTCAGCTTGGAAACTGAACAGTGTCTTCTTCAGCGTATCTGTCTTGCATTATATCATATGCAGTTAAGAGAGACTCCTTGGTGCTTTCTGCATTCTGCCTGGAGATCTCAGCCAGATCTGCAAGTCCCTTAGGTGCTTTCTTGTGCTTTTCCAAGTTACTGCAAACAGTAGTCTTACTAATGGTGTCACCACTGTATAAACCTGGGCCACCCCGTCTTCAACTTCCAGGAGCAGTTTCCTTACTGCTCCTTTGGTCTCCACGCCAACCTGCCAGTCCCTCCCCTGCCACCTTGTCCCAGCCAGTGCCACATGTTTCAGTTTTTTGTCGTGTCCTTATCCCATTTCTAGGTACTGATTTCTAATATCAGCTATTTATGGCTACACAGTAGACCACCCCATAACATAGGTGGTTGTAAGAAACTGTGACCGAAAAAATAAAATAGTGATGTGCAATAAAATAAATAAATAAACACCATGATATTGATTCTGTGAGTCATGAGTTCAAGGGCACAGTGTGAGTGGCTGGGCCTTGCTCCACATGCTGTCGGCCTGCTTCACTCCTGTGTCTGGGACTTTAGTTCCCGTCCACGTGGCCTTTCTCTTTCCACATGGATGACCTAGACATTTTACACACAATGTAGAAGGGATTTGTTGCAATGTAGTTAAGGTCAGCACCTCAGCAGGTGCTGTGGCCCCTCCAGGTAACAGGCTGGTATGTGTTCTCCAGAGTATACCATCACCATGTACGACACCAAAACCCGGGAGCTCCGGTGGAATGCCACCTACTTCGACTATGCAGCCTCGCTGCCTGAGGACGACGGGGACTACAGTAAGTGCTCCTGGGCAGCTCCACCAGGGTGGCTAGGTATTTGTGACCTGTGAGGAAGTGATCACTCCAAGATGCTGGATTTTCTTTTAAGACACTCCTGGCCACCAGCTTCTGGGCTTTCTAAGGATTTGTAGTACATACTTGGACAGTCAGCATTGAAGGCAGGGACCTGGGTGAGAAGGGTGGAGGGGAACTTTAGTAAAGTGGGTGGGGAGTTTAGCCTGGGAGGAGGACAGATGTGTCTTATTGAGTCCCTTTGTGTCACAGGGGGATGTACCAAAAGCCCATGGGAGGCAGAATTAAGTATCATCTGTGCCATGAACAACCCACCCCTTAAATGTGACTCATCCCCTAGTTCACGTCTCTCATAAACATTCCCCCAAGTCAAATGAAAACTGAAAGCCAGTTTTGCTGTCTGAACAATGACACCTGAAAGTTGGACAGAAGTCTCTTCTGTGGGCAGACGCGGGCAGTGTCAGTGGTCAACTTTGACTTTCAACTGGATCAATTGGTTTGAAATGATAGCTATGAAATATCAGAATCCTAGTCCTCTCCACTGGCACTTTCTTCCTTCTTACTAATTGACTCTTACTAATCACATAGAGTGCTGAAGAATCTCACCAAGTAGATTGCCTTCCACAGAGCAACCCTGTCTTGTGTTTATAAAGCAGGCAGCTCTCACTGCCTTGATGTTGTAGAGCCTACACAGGTTCTTTGGAAACAAGTGAAATTGTCAGGAGTATCTGAGAATACTCCAGAAGCCTTGTTACTTCTAGCTGAGTGATTGCAACCTGCTAGGAGAGAGAGGATGTGGTCACAAGACGGGGTGAGACCGCATGCTTTGTTTATTTGATCTGTACAGAGATGTCCCACTTTGTGTCCAACGGTGATGGGCTGGTGGTGACGGTGGACAGTGAATCTGGTGATGTCTTGTGGATCCAAAACTATGCTTCCCCTGTGGTGGCCTTCTATGTCTGGCAGCGGGAGGGTCTGAAGAAGGTGATGCACATCAACGTCGCCGTGGAGACCCTGCGCTATCTGACCTTCATGTCTGGGGAGGTGGGCCGCATCACCAAATGGAAGTACCCATTCCCCAAGGAGACGGAGGCCAAGAGCAAGCTGACGTGAGTCAAGGAACCCGGGGCAGAAGAGGGCAGCTGTGACTCAAATACCCTGGTCCTGCTGCATCGTGGCATACCGTACACAGGACTCTAGGGCTCAGGGCACACATCTTTGAAGCCATGAGGTATAGGAAGGGCCAGGACTGGCTCAGTCAGAAAGCTCTCAATACGTATAAGAACTGGGACATCCCCTGACTTCAGAATTCTTGAATATTAAGTAAAATTATGGACAGGGGTAAGAAAGAGACTGCTGATACATAACCACAGTACAATTTGGATAGATCTGGCGGGAGTATAGCGATAGATTTACTTTTTAACTTTCTGTATTTCCCAAATTTTTATTATAAGTTATATTCATTTCCAAAATCGGGGAAAGAAGGTTACCACATGTATTGTCTGAGACTCAGCAGGCTTGTATTCGCCATCCCCACCTGTTCCCAAACTATAACTTGGTCCCTTGGCCTTGCTGAATCCCTGTTTCCCACTTTACAGCACTGCAGAGGGGGCAGATGAGACTGTGACAGTGCTCTCTAAGGTGTACGACACCTTTCATACATGAGGTATCTGTTGAGAGAGGTTTCAAGAATTTAGTGGATGACCAATCCCAAACCCGCTCTTGGTAATCACAAGGGTCTGGAGGTGCAGCCCCCACATTTTCACACTGACCCCACAGACAAAGCCAAACCCTCCCGTTCCCCCACCCACCCACCTTGATGCCCCTGGCAGGGACAGACCACCAGCTGAGGAAACAGAAGTCTCACCCAGTTTGGAACTTTTTGTGTATCCTTTTGTTGTGGTCCTCCACATGAGAGCAGTTGACTATTTCTTAGGGCTTCTGTAGAGCCCCTAGACTCCCTAAGAATCATGAGACAGAATGGCAGCTCAGTTGTCAGAGCATGTTGTGGCCAGGGCCATCTTAGCAGCTTTGCAGGGGTTGCAAGCATTCAGTCCTTCCCGGATTATCACACCACATAGTTCTTTCTGCAGGCCATCATGGGGATGCTCTAGTGTAGCTCTGCCCTTTGCAGATGAGGAAACCAAGGCTTGCAGTTGGGTGACTTGTGCACACCTCTGTAGGCAGTGAGTGACAGCTGGGGCCTGCAGCCCAGCTTCCCAGGATGGTAGCCCTGCCTTCACATCCCACTGCTCGGGGTGCTAGGGGTTAATCTGGTTATTCTTAGCATGGCATTTGGGGCTGGGATACTTCTCTTCAGAAAGGTGCCTTTTGTGGAATGCAGAAATTAAACGGAATGCGTGTTTCTGCTTGTCTCCTAGGCCCACCCTGTATGTTGGGAAATACTCTACTAGCCTGTATGCCTCCCCCTCCATGGTTCACGAGGGGGTTGCCGTGGTGGTAAGTCTTCTATGGGGGGCTCACAGGTGCAGCCTCCTCCCCAAGCACTCCTGTTCCATTCACAGGTCTTAGAGCCTCAGAAACAGTTTCTGCCCATACCACATTCTACTTCTTGAGGAAAGTTGCATGACAAGAGCAGCTTCCTAAGCCTAGGGTCATTCCACTTTGCTTTCATATTGAAGTCTAAACTGCCTAAGCTGGTGTTCATGCCCTCTTCAGTCCAGGCCCTCGAGGCCCTCTACCACACTACTCGGATCTCTGTGGGAGTTGTACAGTCCATCTTCTCCCTGATTCCGGAAGATTCCTGTTTGCCTTTCTTCACCTGTGTTCAGGCTATGCCTCCTGCTTCAAATGTTCTCCCTTCCTTTCTTTTCTCTGCTCAAATCCATCCTTTTGTAACCTCTCAAGGCCTCCTCAGACCTCACTAGCCTCTTTAAAGTGCTGAGTCAGCACTGGGCTCCTGGCTGGAGATTGTTCCACCTGGGTCAGCGTATAGACTGGGCTCCTTCACTTACCTCTGCTTCTCACAGTGGCCTCTGAGATTTCCACACACGTTCTTCCCAGTTCCCAGATATAAGAATTTAAGAAGCTGTCCATGATAAAGATGTCAGCACAACATTGTCACGTGTTCAGGGAGGAGCTTCAGCCTTCTGAGGGCCTTTGTGTCTTGCCCTGGACCAGCCCCGCACCAGAAATCACTTCCCTTGCGTGCTTGTATCCGAGGGCTGCCCCAGACCTCACACCAGTTCTTTATTCATAGCCCCGAGGCAGCACTCTGCCTTTGCTGGAAGGCCCCCAGACCGACGGGGTCACCATTGGAGATAAAGGGGAATGTGTGATCACGCCCAGCACCGACCTAAAGTTTGACCCTGGGCTCAAAGGGAAGAACAAGCTCAACTACTTGAGGAACTACTGGCTTCTCATAGGTAAGAGTGCATTTCTCCTGGGTTTAGGCTGCAGCGTGCTGCCCCCTGGTGGGCAAAGGCCAGGGCTTATTAGTTACCGTGGTCAACTCGGCCTTGTGCTCCCTCAGGTCCAAGACAGTCTTTCTGACCTGGGAACGTTTTTTACTCCGAAGGAAGATAAACAGGGTAGCTGTGTTACCAAGTCAGCTCTCAAAAATCATTTAATGTTCCAAAACCCAGTTACTGACTGACATAACCTTTGTGCAGTTATCTGGCCCACTGACCGGCTGCTATGTGCCAGGCCTGAGTAGAACCCATTGCCTCATTTCTGCCAGTGGCCCCTTGTGAGGTAGACACCCATGTTATTCCACTTACAGGAAACTGGAGTAATTCCTACAGAAGAATTCCCTGGGAGTTGGCCTGGGGGAGGGGAGAGGGTTGGAGACCCAGGAGGGATAAAGGGCTGTGAAGAGGTCAAGGCTGGTCTTGGGTCAGGGAGCCATGGCACAGGTCCCCGGTGTGTGTATGAGAGGGGGCGATCTCCTCTTCCTTTCTCTTCTGTTTTTGCTGCCCTTGCCAGTGGCCCTCAGAATGGATTGGGGGTCCTGTCAGCCACAGAGATAAGCTGAGATGACACTCAAAGACAGTGAGTGTGACCAATGAAGGCAGAGTCACAGGAGAGGAGCTGTGTCTCTGGCAAGTGTCCCAAGGAATTAGAGCAGGGCAGTTTTCTCGAATTTGATTTGCCTTCCTTTTGCCCCATATCCCCCCTGTTCTGCTGCCTCCCACCCAGCCCCAGAGGTGGTGAGACGTGGGGTTGCAGCCTTGTGAGGGGGACAGGAGGCGAGTGGGTGCTAGCTGCTGAGGGGGACAGGGCAGAGAAGGCAGCACTGGAGGCGTGGGGAGGGGAGAGGATGTGGAACAGCTGGGAAGAAGAGTGTGGGCCCAGGAGGCCCTCAGCATCAGCCCCATAGGGGGTATTGGGGTATTGCAAACAAGAACCTGAGTGTACTAGAGTCCTGATCAGTCCCTTTATGGTTGTCCAGGTCTTGTTCTTTGTTCTTCGTGACTCCTTGTAGCCATTTTTCTTCTGGTTATTATTTCTACCAAATAATGGACAAAGGAGATAACAAAATGAATTCTAACCCTCCCCCCTTTTTTGTGGCCAGAACTAGTTTCAAGAGCATGTAGGAGTGGACCAGTGTGAGGAGGAAAGTAGCAGATGAATGGAGGCTGTTAAAAGCACAAGGTCACATGGTTTTATGCACCAACGAAGGTGGCTAGGAAGTGAAAAAATTATTGGGAACTAAGGAAGTATGTACATAAGACTATAAAAAATATGGAAAAAAGGTCTTCATGGCTAGGTCGCAAAATCAACAAAGTATGAAGAAGTCATTAGGGAACCATCCACCTTCTGAAACCTTTTGGAAGAACTCCAAAGCTAGTCATCTTTAAATAAGGCCGGGGAACTACTTGACAATCTTTGCATAGACTCGGGGCCACAGGTAAAATGAGCTGCTCTTTTATTTCCAACCGTGTTCTTTGATTTGGTTTTTGTGGAACACATGAAGGATATCTCCACTTCCACATTGGTTTTGAAAATAAAAGGAGTCCATTTAGCTTGAGTGGTGTGGTTTCTGGGTTTCCCCAGAGCAGTGGCCCTAACCTGGGGTGACTTTGGCTTCCCCCGGGAGCTTCCTCAAACACACATGTGTGACCCCCAGAGATCCTGATTCAGGAGCCTGGATACAATGATGATAGAATAGATAAATCATTAAGACTGGCCACTGTTTGTACAAAAATGTGTTGGGATCTTATAATTATGCTTATAGAACAGTTGGTTTAGTGTGCAGCATGATAGTACCAGAGGCCCAGCTATGGGAGACCCCTGTCTATGATCAGAGGTACAGGAAGAAAGAAGGATCCAGGCTAATCATGTCCATTGTGGGCTGTTACTAGGTCCCTGCGGAGGAGGCAGGACTCAAAACCCTGAGAACAGGTCCTGGGGGCAGGGACAGGGAGGGCACTACAGTGCAAAGTAGCATGTGGAAAGATAACCTATTTTCTTCTAGAGCGAATGTTTCCTGTTAGCCCCAGAGGTAGCCAGAGAAACTCCCATTCAGATCCCTGGGCCCCATCTGCAAGTCTGATAGCAGGGTCTGAAGCAGGTAGATCCCACATGAAGACATCCTGCTTCCCAGCAAAGCATGTCTCACAGTTCTCATAAGGGGAAACTGGCAATGGTTCAGAACAGAATGAGGTTTCCCTGAAAGAACAATCTTGTAGATAGAGAACTGACTGAAAGAAAAAGAGTTTTCCAAATCAAGAAATGTTCATAGTGCGGACGAGTTCTTGTTTATTTTTGTCTAGGAAATATAGACCATAAAATCTCTGATAGGTTTGCAACAACAGTGGAAAGATCATAGGATGTGACCCGAATCACACTGAGAGATTCAAAAGGAAAGTGTGTTGTGGGGGCCAACAGCACAGCGTGAGAGTTAACTGGCTCTTCTGAGTAATATGGGATTCACTTCACATTAGAGCTAAACAGAGCTGTTCTCATGGAAGTTTGTTTCCTCCACAGGACACCATGAAACCCCCCTGTCTGCATCTACCAAGATGCTGGAGAGATTCCCCAACAACCTGCCCAAACATCGGGAAAATGTGATTCCTGCTGATTCAGAGAAGAAGAGCTTTGAGGAGGTGAGTGGGAACATGAACAGTTCTTGGCTCCTCCTGTCAGGTGTTGGGGGGATGGGATTTGCCCTTGCCTTAAGAGTTTTCAGTAGACTCAGAAGGGTGAGGAATGCTCAGGAATCCATAGCAAACATCACCCAGTGAAGGCCTGGTGGGGAGGAAGACAAATCGCTAGTGAAGTGAAGGCTGAGGGATGGAAGGGGAGGGCGCTGGCCCGATGGGAGAGAGGTAGAGGGCACCAGGGGGTCGGGGATGGAGAGAGCAGCAGAGATGAAGGCCTGGAGGAAGGACTAATCCTGCATGTGCAGCTCTGGGGGCCAAGGCCGCCAGGTGGGGAACAGTGGGAACTGGGACCACGTGCTACAGGAGAACCATGTTAGTGAGGTTTGCATGCACCTGGAAGTGGAACGAATGGTTGATGAAATGAGGAAGTGGGAGACCTGGAGCTTCAGGAAGCCAGGAGCGGCCCTTCAGAAGCAGTCGGCTTGGTGACTTGGTCTGGTAGAGGCTTGGTCTGGCAGGGACCACAGAATGGAGACTTGGGCAGCAAAGAGGCCCACCCAGATGGTCGCTGGCATGAGCCTCTGACCTGGGCCGCTTTCCTGCAGCCCTGGGGAGACAGAGTGCCAGTCAGGGTCTCAGCTGGACACAAGGACCACCCAGATTAAGATGATCGGAGGGGAGTTTAATAAAGGGATTATTTACACAGATGTGGACAGCCCCAGGGGTTCTCTTAGCATCCTTTAGCCTGAAATGGGGCAGGGGGGTGGGCAGGAGTGGAAAGGGACTCCAGGCCAGGAGCCTGAAGCTTCAGTTGACATACTCAGTGACCCCACAGAATCGGACCTCGTTTTCCTCCCCCTGCCCCATCTGCTGATGTTCCAGTCAGAAACCAGAGGGCAGAGAGACCACTGCTATGCCCAGAGGTGACATCCTTCTGTGACATGGAGCAGGTGGATAAGGCAGGCGGGTAGCTCTGTGGAAGGGGTTCCAGCATGGCCAGTGGGGTGGGGAGGGGGTCCGGAGGCCATTTGGACTTGGCAACTCCTGCAGCCCTGCCATGGGGGACCCAGGCCTGAAAGCGGCCTGGACTCTGGGCAAGGTCCGAGGAAGACAAGAGGGGCTACCTGATATGGGGACCGCAAGCACGGCAAGTTCTCTGTAGGGTTCAGATTTTATCCAAAGAGAGAGGAAAGGAAAAATCATATAGCTGTTTAAGATTCTAGAGTGAAATATCTTGAGTTGTCTGTCGTCTCTGGAGGTAGCCAATTGGAGAAGCCCATGGAGTCCTAAGACAGCGATTTTGGAAAGCATTGCTGTCTTAAGGTCTCGATAGGATGTCCGTCGAACCCTTAGAAAATAAAAGTATAGAGAAGAAAATAAGACAGTACCCTTAATCTAATGCCACAGTTATTTATTTATTTTTTTGAAGTTTTTATTTATTTTTCACAAGAGACACAGAGAGAGAGATAGAGGCAGAGACACAGGCAGAGGGAGAAGCAGGCTCCATGCAGGGAGCCTGACATGGAACTCGATCCCGGGGCTCCAGGATCACGCCCTGGGCTGAAGGCGGCACTAAACCACTGAGCCACCGGGCTGCCCCATAGTTAAGATTTTAATAATCATCCAAACTTGAACAAAGTTTTGTTTTAAAGATTTTATTTATTTATTCATGAGAGACACAGAGAGAGAGGCAGAGACACAGGCAGAGGGAGAAGCAGGCTCCATGCAGGGAGCCCGACGTGGGACTCGATCCCAGAACAGAGTTTTTAAAGACTCCATTAAAATACTCTGAGGTGCATTTTTATGGCAAGAAGACAACTTTTTTTAACAAACACATTTGAAGGGAATATAACCAAGTGTTGTTCCTGGTCACATGCTCAGCAGACATTCCTCAGCCACCTGCTTCCCCCAAGCTGTGCCACCCCCACCCCATACACTGTGGGTGTGGGGCAGCTGGAGAGGAGAGTCGTAGGCAGAAGTCTGGGGCAGGCAGAAAGGTGGGTGTGTGGTGGGGGATGCCAGGTCCTGCACTTGTTCAGAGGCTGTGTGTTTCCTTCCCTGGACACACAGTGACAGTGCACTGGGAGTTCCCAGGACACTAGATGTCTGAGAACCAACTGATGCATTTTTCTAAACTATTCTTGGAGTCCTAGAAACTCTGAAAAGCCCAATTTTATCTGGTTTAATTTTGGGCTTCCAAATAAATTTTAACAAAAGATTCTGATGCTCTTCAGAAACTGAAAAACAGTGGAAAACCTGAAAAAAATGATTTGGTTTTTGGAGTTGCACTGAAAGTTTACAAGGAACAGAAGCAGGCTGCTTTATTACTCTTCAGCCACATGTGGGTACACACACATGGTTTTCTTTTTTAGTATGAAATGGTATTGTTAAAGGAGTTGTCAACATTTTCACCAGACTTTGTCGCTGATATGTTATCAGAGTTTTCCCGAATATCAAGTCTACCCTCGAAGAGGGAAATCTTTGCCTTCAGTGAGGATTTTCAAAAGCATATAGGATCTGAAGGCACTTCTGAAAGTACTTTGCTCTTAGAACTGTTTTTGAGTCCTGATAACATCACTGCAATAAAGCATGGCCTCTTGAGACTGTCACTTTGATAAAGGCAACGATTATTTGGCTTTGTGATCTTTGATGTGCTTTAAAAAAAAACAACAACACGTTTTACAGTATGGTCTTTTCCTGGTACCCATGGCTACTCTTGATTTTTTGGCTCACTTATGTCTGGCTAGAAATTTTGCAGTGACGTAGTCACTTTGTCCCATACAAGGTTATCAACCTGGTTGACCAGACTTCAGAAAATGCACCTACCACCGTGTCACAGGATGTGGAAGAGAAGTACGAGCATGCCCCTGCCAAGGCCGAGGCCCCCGTGGACTCCGTGCTCAAGGACATAGCCACCATCATCCTGAGCACCTTCCTGCTCATTGGCTGGGTGGCCTTCATCATCACCTACCCCTTGGTAAAGCTCTGCCCTTTCCCTTTGCCCTCCCGTATGTTTCTGAACTTCCATGCTGGTCACCTTTATGTCCGTGAGCTCCAGACACATGGCAAACAAGCAGATACATTTCCTTTCACATTTCAAAGTCAGTATTTGCTTTTCTTCAGAAACATTATAAATAAAAAGACACTAACTTCTCAGGAAAAGACAATATTTTACCTAGGTCTTAGAGATTGTAAAAGCTGATTTGTAAACCTTGCTTTTGCAGATCATTTTGTATAGTTGACTGTCTTTTCCTTTTTTTAAGAATAGGCATGATAAATGAAAATCCACTTTACTTTCCTCCCTTACAAACTGCCTGTTAGAGATACCAGCTAGAGTGAAAGAGGTGGCATCCCTTCCACTTTCTAGTTGGAAATGAGTGAGCTAAAATTACATAGTTGAATAGGTTATTGGTTGGATAAAACATTCTAGAATATTCCTTGATTGGGTTGCTCAGAATACTGAAATGTCATCACCTTAGAATACTAGTGCCCAGAAAGCTCATGTCCCATCCAGGAATGGGAATGACAAACCCTTCCATTTGTGCAAAGGGGTTCACCGATGTTGTTTTATATATATAAAAATATATAAAACATACTTATATCAAATTTATATTTTATATTTATGTATGATAAATATATATAATTTATAAGTACATAGATTATAAATATATATATAATAAAAATATTTATATTTTACCTCACACAGTTCTGTGAGGTCATTATTACTGTGCCCAACCCACAGATGAAGAAGCTAAGCTCTAGGAAGTTAAAGAACTTTCCCAAGGTTATTCAAGGTTTTCCAGGACTTGAACTCAAGTTCAGAGAGAGAGAGAGAGTGGGGGTGTACACGAGAGCCAGAAGAGTCCCAGGGGCTGTTGGCTTCAAACCCATCCCTTCAGGGCCTTTCCCACACATAGGTAGTAATAATCGTGGATCACTACTACTTCAAATTATGATGGAACAGATTTTCCAGAATAGATGAGAGGGGAGTGGGGAAGGCAGCATGATGAAATGGGGGGAGTGGGACCTTGGCCAGACCACATGTTTCAGCTGTATTCTGGCTGTGAGGTTGTGAGCCCCAGCTGCTTCCTGCCTGGATTGGTGACCATCTCTATGCTAGTCTCTATCAAGTGTACAACCATAATAGAGAGCAACCCCAGGTCTTCCTGTATCCACCGTGCTCTGTTTGGTTTCATTTTTGTAACAACTCCTAGACCTTCATAAAAGTCCCAGAATTTTAGAATTGAATGGACACCCCCCACCCCCTCACCCACCTTGATCTGGCCCAGCCTCCACCTACAGCAGCATCCTCCCTCTTGCCCCTGCCAGGCCCCTCCAACAGGGGGAATGGGCTGTCCTAGGAAATCCTAACTGGCAAGAAGATCCCCAGTCACTGAACCCTCCTGCCTCCTGTGCCTTCTCACTGGTTTTGGCCCACCTGTGGGGTCACATAAAGGGTACCTGCTTCCTCTGCCATAGGGAGCCTCTTCCTGCCAGACTGCCTATGTCCCGGGGATCAGGCTGCACTTGTCTGGATGTGCGTTTCTCTCTTCCCAGAGCATGCATCAGCAGCAGCAGCTCCAGCACCAGCAGTTCCAGAAGGAACTAGAGAAAATCCAGCTCCTGCAACAGCAGCAGCTGCCCTTCCATCCACCTGGAGATGTGGCTCAGGATGCTGAGCTCTTGGACTCATCCGGCCTGTACTCGGAGAGCTCAGGCACCAGCAGCCCCAACACATCCCCCAGAGCCTCTAATCACTCCCTCCACTCCAGTGGCTCTGCCTCCAAGGCTGGCAGCAGCCCCTTTCTGGAACAGGACGATGAGGGTAAAGCCAGTTGCTGTTTTGGTGCTGTTTTCTCTTTCATTTGAATATGGCCTGAGGACCTTAAAGTTCCATGTCCTCCCGGGGAGTCTCAATGGGGTTATGGGGTGCCATTTCTGAGAGTGCACTGTGTTCTCACCTAATTCCCTCTCCGACAGCTGGACTTCCACGCCATCCCAGGGCCTTGCCCCTTCAGGGGGCCTTTTGAGGACTACCTTGCCCTCCCTCCATCTTGCTCTGTAAGAGCAGACAGTTGCTGCTGACCAGAGGTCCTGGGTATCTGGCTTGAGAATGTTCTGAGGGCTGCCGGTGGCGATCCCCATTCCTCGGGGAGGTTGGCTCAGGCTGGCTATCAAGGCGATACTCTGAGGGGATGGATGGAGAGCTATTGCAAGAGACCTGAGCCCTAGTTTCAACCTGGAGGCTCCCCCCAGTCACTATTGCACACCCATTGCTGCTTCCTGAAGGCTTCAGGTGCAAAACGCTGATGGATCTGTGGAGAGTCCATCTCCTGACAGTAATGCAGGGGCAGGAACAGGGGGCAGGAAGCAGGAGGGAGGTGGGGGCATGGCCCTGGGCGTCAGTGGGGAGTAGACCTCGCCGGCTCTTGCTTACCAAGGGCTGGGAACACACAGCCTGCAAGATCCCATATCTGAATCAGAGCTCAAGAAGCTGGCACCATTCTAGCCTCAAAGTGTTTTAGGTTATGTTTGTTTAAAACAATTTCTTCCTGTTTTGTCCCAGATGAGGAAACGAGCATGGTGATAGTTGGGAAAATTTCATTCTGTCCCAAGGACGTGCTGGGTCATGGAGCTGAGGGCACAATTGTGTACCGGTGAGTGGATTGGAGAGCTCTGTAACTTCCCCTCCTGTCCGAGTACCTGTCAGCTTACAGGTAGCATGTCAGGCTCCAGAGGAGTGCAGTGACCAAGACGGAGGAGTTTACC
Source organism: Nyctereutes procyonoides (assembly GCF_905146905.1). Classification (NCBI taxonomy): domain Eukaryota; kingdom Metazoa; phylum Chordata; class Mammalia; order Carnivora; family Canidae; genus Nyctereutes; species Nyctereutes procyonoides. The sequence continues at coordinate 46,370,461 of NW_026575020.1, read as the reverse complement.
TCCGGGGAGGAAGTGATAGCCGCCTGGTGGTTGGTCAGGGCTGTGAAGCTCACAAGGTAGCTGCGTCACAGGATGAGGAATACTGTGGGTCTGTGGGTCTCATATCTACTGCTTGGCTTGCCTCTCCAAACCAACCCCTGATCCTCATCCTCAGGGGCATGTTTGACAACCGCGACGTGGCCGTCAAGAGGATCCTCCCCGAGTGTTTTAGTTTCGCTGACCGTGAAGTCCAGCTGCTTCGAGAATCAGATGAGCACCCCAATGTGATTCGTTACTTCTGCACAGAGAGGGACCGGCAGTTCCAGTACATTGCCATCGAGCTGTGTGCAGCCACCTTGCAGGAGGTGGGTGCCCCAGAGGCAGCTCTGCCATCATCGCTGCAGCCTCCCTCCTCCCAGCCATGGTGACTTGAGGGACTGCAATTTCTTCCTCTTTTACTTCTTCATATTCACTTTATTGAAGTGACAACACAATGCACTCCTTTAAATGAACACTGTGGTGCATTTGACAGGGGCACATGCCCATTTGACCACAAACCATCAAAATGGAGAGCATTTTAGCACCCCAGCTTTACTTGGGTGGGGCGGTGTTTGCTCGCAGTTTGTATCTTCTCCCTCTGCCTCCAGGAACCCCTTGTTCTGGAGGGGTTCGCAGTTCTCATCACCAGTCAGGGCTGGTGTGGGCTTGCAGGATACTGGCTGAGGAGTCATCACATTGAGATCATCCAGTGAACACCTTTTGCTCTGTTTCCAGGCTCACCATCAACCTATCTTGGTATCAGCTGGTTTCACTTGCAATGGACTTGAGTTCCTTGTCCTCTTATCTTTATCACTGTACACTAGTCTATTGGAACTTGTGTTTATTTAAGCTAGCCCATGGCTTCAGGAGAAAGTCTGGTGGCAGATGTAGATTTGGGCAGAGAATGTTGTCAGTAAAACTTCCTGTCTCTTTCTTAAAATAGGATCAAAGAAAATGAGCTGACCTAATCCCGAACATTAACTAAAGCAAAAACCTGCAGGCAGGACTTTTCTAAATAAAATTGAATCACTTGAAAGAAAGTGCTGTGTGTGCAGAGGGGCCCATCCCTTAGCGCTTTGCGCATGACCTGGCCATCGTGTCTCTTGCAGTACGTGGAACAGAAAGACTTTGCCCACCTCGGCCTGGAGCCCATCACCTTGCTGCAGCAGACCACCTCTGGTCTGGCCCATCTGCACTCCCTCAACATCGGTGAGAAGCTTCCCTTTACCAGGCCACACCCCGGGGTGGGGTGGTGGTGGCTGGTGGCGGCGGCGGCGGCGGCGGCAGTAGCAGCGACAGTGGTGGTAGTAGCAGTAGCCCACCTGCTAGGGTGGTCCTTGCCCCTGCTGAGAATCTTTGTTTCACTGCTCTATGCATGTGGGGTTTTTAGGTGGTCTTTTAACAATAAGAACGTGAGGAGAAATCTTTCATAGTCGCAGACCAGAACCCTTAGAGGTGGCAGCAGGTCTGCTGGGATTCTGAGAAGGGTGTACTCCCTGACATTACTCACGGTAAACGTGGAGCTAATCTGGAGTGTTACATTAGTTCACAGAGACCTGAAGCCCCACAACATTCTCCTCTCCATGCCCAACGCACATGGCAGGATCAAGGCCATGATCTCTGACTTCGGCCTCTGCAAGAAGCTGGCGGTAGGCAGACACAGTTTCAGCCGCCGCTCAGGAGTCCCGGGCACAGAAGGCTGGATCGCTCCAGAGATGCTGAGTGAAGACTGCAAGGATAACCCGGTGAGTACTGGGCACAGCCCTCAGAAAGCCTCAGGACCAGCCCCATGCGTCTTCAGGAGTGACAGCCTCCAAATTCAAGACTTAGGGGCTGTGGCACTTGTAGCTGGAGAATGACGTTTCTTTATCAAAGAGCTTCTACGTGAACAGCATGCTGCTGGCACTTTCCATACAGTCTCACGTTCAGACGAATGAAAGGGACAAATGTGGGTAATTGCTCCCCTCAGCTTTTCCCATCACTTCCAGGCCCAGCCAGTCAGCTCTAGAGCCCACGTTCCCTGCTGTGCCCCCAAAATTCACGCAGCCCTAGAAGGGTGCTGGTGCTGCTCTGGCCACTTCCAGCATGCTAGTTGGGTCTCCCGAGACCCCTTCAAGGTGGGAGAAGCAGCAACACTCCCATCCTCACTACTGTAGCTGAGTGAGAGGGAGAATTCTCCAGAAGGCCTTTCACACCCTATATCTCTTTTCAGACCTATACAGTGGACATCTTCTCTGCGGGCTGTGTCTTTTACTATGTGATATCCGAGGGCAGCCACCCTTTTGGCAAGTCCCTGCAGCGGCAGGCCAACATCCTCCTGGGTGCCTACAACCTCGACTGCTTACATCCTGAGAAACACGGTGAGCGGGCAGCAAGGCAGGAGGGTGCAGCAGCTACTCCAGCTGCCTAGGTGGCCCCTGTGGCCTGGGAGGTGCCGGCTCTGTGACCCCAGAGCCCCTTCATTCCATCTGCTTGCCCTGTGGGCCTCAGTGAATTGCTGACTCATTCTAAAGCTGGTAGGAGGTTGGGTAGGTTGCCTTGGAGCATCTTCTCCTAAAGCCAGGCAGCTCTGAGGTTCCTTCAGGTCACCCAATTACCTATGTAACCTGGGCAAGGTTTGGGGGACCTTTGGGGACCTGGGTGGCTCAGTCATTTAAGCATTTGACTCTTGATGTCAGCTCAGGTCATGATCTCAGGATCGTGAGATCGAGCTCCATGTTGGGTTCCATATTCAGTGTGGAGTCTGCTTAGGATTTTCCCTTTCCCTCTCCCCCTCCCTCTGCTCACAAGTGCACACATGCACATTCTCTCTCTCTCTCTCTCTCTCTCTCTCTCTCTCTCTCTCTCTCTCTTTCTCCCAATAAATAAAAATCTTTAGAGGAAAAAAGTATTCTTTTGCTCATGGATTAATTTTCCTTATTCTATGTAGAAAAAATAGGATAGCATAAAGACCCACAATTCCATTACACAGTGATGGATTCCTGCTATGAGTATCTTTGTACATCTTATTCTACTCATCTAATTAGACGGGAATGCATCCTTTTGTAAAACATGCAGTTAAATAGTTAAATAGTACATGCTATTGAATATCTCTCCATGTTGACTGGTGCTCCACCTGGGTATCATTTTAAGAGCACAGCCCAGACCTGGAGGCATTGTTACCGGAGCCTCTGATAGTGGATATTTCCAATTACTCCTTTTCAAAGACTGTGCTTTGAGGACACCCATTATCAGCTGAAGTTTGTGCAAGTTTTTTTTTTGTTTTAATATTTTATTTATTCATGAGAGACGGGGAGAGAGGCAGACATAGGCAGATGCAGGGAGCCCAATGTGGGACTCGATCCCAGGACTCTGGGATCACACCCTGACCCGAAGGCAGGCATTCAACCGCTGAGCCACCCAGACATCCCTGTGCAAGTTCTTTTTTTTTTTTTTTAAATATTTTTAATTTTTTATTTATTTATGATAGTCACAGAGAGAGAGAGAGAGAGAGGCAGAGAGGCAGAGACACAGGCAGAGGGAGAAGCAGGCTCCATGCACCGGGAGCCCGATGTGGGATTCGATCCCGGGTCTCCAGGATCGCGCCCTGGTCCAAAGGCAGGCGCCAAACCGCTGCGCCACCCAGGGATCCCCCTGTGCAAGTTCTTAATTAATGTTATTGTAACAAGCTCCTGTCAGTAGAATCTTAAATCAAAAGGCACGTGTGCTGTTAAGGTTCGGGTATGTTATTGTGACTGTAGGCCAGTGATAGTGAGTTACTTGTTTATCTTCCTCCTTTGTAGAAGATGTCATTGCCCGGGAATTAATAGAGAAGATGATTGCAATGGATCCCCAGAAACGCCCTTCTGCAAAGCATGTGCTAAAACATCCGTTCTTCTGGAGCCTGGAAAAGCAGCTCCAGTTCTTTCAGGTAGTTCTCTTGGTTTTTTGTTTTTTTGTTTTTATGTTTTTAAAGCCTTCATGTGACTTCTTCCAGATTTAAAAAATTATAACAAAAGACATATTGAAGTCTTTCTATCCTCTTTTACCCAATTTCTGTCCAGATTTCTTTTTGCTTAAGGTTGATTCTGAGACGTTAAACCGTAGGATCAGTAGATATGTGCTCCATCAGTAGTTTGGCTGTTTTAAGACTTTTGTGGTATTGCCTGCCAGTGGCTTTGTGGAAAGGGAACATGTTTCTCAGAACCCTCCCAGGTATCAGTTCAACATAGCTCGTCTGAACACCTCTTACCCAACACACCAGCTTTGAAAAGCAGGCACACAGGGGCAGTGCTTTTCCTACCGGCTCTAGGTCGGAGTGAAGCTTGAGTTTAGGAGTGACCCTCAAACTGTTCCGGAGTGTGACTAGAGCCTTGGTTGTGGTGAAGCCTCCGGCATGTAAGCTCCTTGAGGGCAGGTAGTAGCTGATTTTCAGTTCATTGCTGTGTTTCCACTGCCTGGGTCATTGCCTGCCTGGCACATGGCAGGTGCTTGGTAAGTATTTGGATGGTTGGGGCAGGGGAGGGTTTCATGTCATTTTCCATGGCAGCAGTGGGCATGGGTAGCATTAGGATTGGTCGCTGTGTTTTGGGTCATAACATGACAGTTCTGAGGTCAGGTGTCCTCAATCAAAGGACTTCTGAAAACTAGCCGTGTTCCTTTGATGATGACAAGGTGTAGAACAGGAATAAAGCTCACACAAAGGGACTTCCAGCCCACCAAGGGTTGGGATTTAAACTCTTAGTTTCTCTAAGTCCTATATCTTGTGAACACACCCGCTTCCCGCCATATCAAGTAGCGGTATTGGTTTTGTGGTGGAAGTGTATGTCCCCAGAGTATCCAAGGTGACGATCTAATCCCTCCAGGGCTTTCCTCTAGCAGTTGTAAGTCTGAGAGTCAGCCAATCTGGCTTCATCTTTATCAAAGAAAGAAAAGACCGTGCTCAGTGAGTCTGTGCAGTGTTAACACGTGTGGGGCCTATCACTCCATTTCCTCAGCTGTTGGAACTTGTGCTCCCTCAGACATGGAGCAGGGTTCAAGTCCTGGGCAGGGCCTCCAGAGCCCACACTCTTATCAGCAGCTTTCCTCCTCTAAAAGAGGGCTTATCTGTCTTTTCTGTTTGCGTGACAAGTGATGACTGGCTATGGATCTCAGCGTGTCCAATTTCCCTGGGTAAACAGAACAGCACAAGATGCAAATCAAAATTGAGCTGGTGTTGTTGTGTTGTTGTTGGTTCATTGATGAACACAGATTGCATATACGGCTCATGTGGAATGTGATAGGTATGCATGGAGTGAGACGTGGAGGAGGCATGAGGGTTCATGGAGAGGTGTGACACCCCTCTCTGTCACGGAGATGGTCTGTGTGGGTCTCTCCCCAGCAAGCTATAGACATGGCTGCTCCCAGGGGAGAGGTTGCTGGATCAGGAGGGACAGAGGCAGAACGTTCGCTGCCAGTCCCAAGGCAGGCTTCAGCTTGGGCTGGAGGCTCATGTGGCAGTGACCATCCTGTGACTTGGCATGTCATTCCTCCAGCTTCTGGTTCTCTACACATTGACCATCATCTACTTCCCGTGTCACCCTCCCAGGACGTGAGCGACCGAATAGAGAAGGAATCCCTGGATGGCCCGATAGTGAAGCAGCTGGAGCGGGGCGGGAGATCTGTGGTGAAGATGGACTGGAGGGAGAACATCACCGTCCCCCTGCAGACAGGTGACCGCGCCAAAGCCCCGACAGTACGCGTTGCCAGAAACGTTTCAGGAGCAGCAACCATTTCTAAGAAGTGAACGTGGAACTAGCAGCTCAGGCCGTTTGGGCTCTGAAGTCCCCCTCACAGAGTTGAGGCTTTTGTGGGTGTGTCCTCTGGGGTTCGGGCACAAATCACCCCATTACGCTGATGTGGGTTTCATTTTTGTCTCTTCAAATGACAGGTTAGTGACGGGTGCCACGTGCTTAGTAGTTATGCGTGACTGTGGGTGCAGCCACAAGGCAGAATTCAAACTGGTGCTGTCCTCAGGCTCACTTTGGGGGACCCACTCCTGTGAGCCACAAGTTTGGTGCAGTTATGTTGTGTTTCAGTCTGATCGCTTGGCACCCAGGAGCCCCAGGAGTTTTCTTCTTTAGGAATGTGTTTCTTATGTTGCATTCCTTGTGTGTTTCCTAGATTTGCGGAAATTCAGAACCTATAAAGGCGGCTCCGTCCGAGACCTCCTCCGAGCCATGAGAAACAAGGTAAGGGGCCCAGGGATAGGGGTACAGCCACCTTCCTCCTTTCTATTGTCTCTGGGTCCTCCCATTCATACTAGAATTCGCACCTTGCAGGGGCAACTTGTTCCCTTAGGCAAGTTTTCTCTTCCGGGCTGTGGAGGTGAGGAGTTCTGCTCTGGGAAGCAGGCTCTTGGATGCTGGTGTCATTTGTGGTCTCTGCTGATTTGGATGGGCCCTGTCCCTAGCTAATACAGCACCGTATAAACTCCCTTTATGGGAACCTTCCCCCTGTCCCCCAAGCCTGGCCAGCAGTAGGGCCACTCTGGTAGGGAAGCTCCTTCCTGCCTCCCCAGCCCTGGGCCTAACTCTGCTCTGAGGCCTCCACCGGACTGAGGGGAAGGAGGTAAGGTGGGCTGATGCACTGCTGGGTACGTGAGCATTTTCTCCTCAACAGAGAACCAGCCAGCATCCTCCGTCCCATGAATAGTAGGAGAGTCTTTTACCAGGGTTCCCTGGGCTTTCCACCTGCTAACTTCTGTGTCTGTGTGTCCCCATGTTTGCAGAAGCACCACTACCGGGAGCTCCCCACGGAGGTGCGGGAGACACTGGGCTCCCTCCCTGATGACTTTGTGCGCTACTTCACGTCCCGCTTCCCCCACCTGCTCTCCCACACATACCGGGCCATGGAGCCTTGCAGCCATGAGAGGCTCTTCCAGCCCTACTACTTCCACGAGCCCCCGGACCCTCGGCCTCCAGTGACTCCAGACACCCTTTGAGCCAGGGTGGCCCTCCATTCTGGTGGCCCCAGCTGTCACTGAGGGCCTGGTCTCTATGAGTCTGAGCCTGACGCCTCCCAGCTTCGCAGGGAAACCAGGCTCCCAAACCAAGTGCCTTGAGCTGCCCACCCTGCAGCCCGCAGGGGATGATGCCGACCCCGGAAGTGGGAACCATGACCCCTTCTGACCTGTAGGGGGCTGAGAAGATGCTGGCCACAAAAGCTTTACAATGGGGGGGTCCTCAGTCAAGGAGGGCCCATCCCAGAGGCAGCGAAAGAAGCATCCTCCACCTTCTCCTGGACTCACTGGCTTCAGACTTACACCTTTTTTTTTTTTTTAAACTTCCTGTTTGATATCCACCTGTGGGCCTGTTGAGGAAGAGCAAGGAGGGAATCCCGAGTTTTCCCTGCATGTGGGATGTCTTTCCTCGACCAGCTAGGCTGAGATGCACCAGGTGCAGCCTCTGCTTGAAGTGGGGCTCCAGAGGCGAGTGCTGAGGGAGGAGGAAGTTGTTCAGAGGGGTGATTCCCGGGGATTGGTGATGCCTCTCATCACAAACGTGCCCCAAGTGTCCCAGGTCACTCTAATCAGAGTTCCTTCGGGGCAGTGAGAGTTTCGAGTGTGGGGCGCAGTGTTGGAGCAGGTCAGCAACACAGACTGGAAGACGAGGCATTCTGCAGATCTCTTAGAAATGAAGAGGATGCTCTGTCCTGAGCCTTATAGCCCAGTGCATGGTGACCTTTGGTGGATTCTGGGGGATGTTTAGGAGCATTTGGGGAAAGAGGTAATAAGTTCCCCATAAAGGAGAGCAGCACCCGGCAGGAACAGGCCTACTGGGGACCAGAGGGGAGCAGGCCAAATGGGACACAGCTACCCTGGAAGAGTCCCGGGCCAGCAAGTGGGCAATGAGGCTCCTCCGTCCCTGGAGCCAGCAAGACAGGCCAGCGTATTTGGGCGCTGAGACCAGGGTTACCACCTGCTTCGTGGGCAGGCTTTTATGTTTCTCTTGGCAGATTTTAATAACTTTATATTTTGATCATACTGTAGAATGCTACGTTAGCATAAGTAAGCTGAACTTGGAGCTTACTTGTGAAGAAGATAAAAGGCAAGACACGTAATACGGTTTCTATTTTGTGTGATACCAAAAGTCTCCATCCCCTCCAGAAAGAGCGTTCACGTTCAGAACGCGCCCTGATGCTGGAGAGTAAAACGTTATAGCAAGGCTATGTACGTCCATTAAACAACTTCAAAGTAATATTCCCTAAATTATGTCACTACCATCTTTTTTTGCTAAAATTAGTATGATTTTTAGCTTTAGTTTCAGTCCAAAATTCCTGTCTTTTCTCTACCGAGAGCCTTAGCGGTTAAATGTGATCAGGGTGCAGTGTAAGGAGATGTCCCCCATGTCCTTCGTCCAGCCGGGTGAGTGGATCACGGCGCCTCGCTCAGCGCTGGTGAACCCAGAGACTCCGCTCAGGAGTTGGGATGCTACTGACTGACCCACGACTCGACTCGCTGTCGCTTCTGTGAGATGCTTTCCGGTGGTGGGTTTGCCTGCGGGCCACTCGTCCAAAGCTCCCCTTCTGTCTTTGGAGAATTCAGTTCCCTTTCAGAATGCCTGAAGTCACTTTTTCCTCTTAAATTAACATCATCCTACGCCTTTAAACCTCATCCGTTACCTCACGCAGACTTTGGGACCCTGGCGGTTTTTGGCTGGCATCACTGCGTCTTCTGCTACGCTGCCCATTTTTCAGGAACACGGCCAGATGCCTGCCCTCCCCCTCTCTGATGCATCTGCACCATTGTCCCTATGGCCCTGCGGTCACTTTGCTGCTGGGCCTGAGTGGTGATGGCCACCCCACCCCCCACCCCCCGGCAGTCAGGTGGAGAAGGTGCCACAAGCTGTGGACCGGGCTGTCGGCTCTCTCTGCTGCTTTGGTCTCATGGCTGAACAGTGTCCTTGGGAGAGTTGCCAGGTCACTTCTGGCTGCCGGGGCTTGTGTCCTCTCCCTGTTTGGGCCCAGCTTGTCGCCAGGCAACTGGTTTTTAACTCCTTTTCTGCTTATCGTCTTTGTTTCTAACCACCCACCTTCTCAAACTCATGTACTCAATGTATTTTATTTCGAGTCCTCGTTGAGTGAGCCAGGCTGGATCCCGGGTGCTGGGGACTCGGAGGTGACCGAGACCGGCAAAACCTCTGCTTCCGTAAGAGGTGACAGGGACAATGAGAAGCCATCCTCCATCGGTCTTCTCTCTGTTACTTTTAGGAACCTGGTCCCTCCATGGTCCCTCCACGGTCCCTTGAGTGGTTTGAAGAGGTCTCGTGTGGACGCTTGTCATGAGCACACCTCGGGCAGCGTCTCTCACATCTCGTTCTAGTCTCTAGAATTCGGGCTTCCTGTTGTGCTCAGCACCGTGATAAAGTGTCTCTGTCCTTTGCTGGAACAGGGTTCTGCAGCCTCAGGCATCCTGTCACAGCGGAGCTGTTTGATCTTTAGCACGATTCCTGGAAGGCTGTGTGACTTCTCAGAAGTACACACTATCGTCATTTTTATAACCGAATGTGGCCACGTCTGTTGGGAATCCCGGGGAAGCTGTAACTAAATCCTGTGGTGAAGCCTGTGTTGCATCTGCCTCTGGCACACCCGCCAGAGTTTCTCTTGTTGCTCCTGGAGTCTTTTTAACTTCAGTTTATCAAGAGCTCACGCGTCACTAAGGCCTCAGAGCACTTGCACTTTGGGGAGTCATTGGTGTCGTGGTAAGTCACTAAATCAGCTAGCGGCTGACCTCAAACCCCGGGTGCAGAGGGACTCTCCTCCCCCTCTCCGTGCCATAGCCACCCGAGGCTCTTGCCAGCGAGACTCACTCTGACCTGTTAACACGTAGTGGAAGATCCACGGGTTAGTGGGCCCAGCAAAGTATTCTCTTTCTACCAACTCTACGGGAGAGGTCTTGATCAGAATCTGCTTTTGGTAGGGTTTGTGTGAATGCGATTTGTTTACCGTTGCGTTTCTTTCTCACGGCAGTGCAAGATGAATTGGCTGCTGATCTGACCTCTCGCAGAATGGGGGGCCTCTGGGTCGTAGGCCTTTCTGCTCTTGGCCGCTGTCTCTTTTAGAAGGTGGACTCTGGCCAGGTGTGGGTTTCCTGAGTCCGCTCCCATTCTCCAGCTCTGGTGATCGGATCCTCAGGCTCCAGGTCCTCGAGGAAGGAAGGCCGCTTCTACTTCTGCCTTCCGTGCCACAAGAGCAGGGAGAGGGAGCACAGCACACCTGTAAAGAGCCTCTTTGAATTCGCTTTAGCTTTCTCTCTGCTCATTTAGTTTCCGAAATCCCTTTTCTTCACATATCCCTGTGTATTTTCCTTGCTGATTCGTTCACCATCCTGGAGTAGTCCTCTTAGGCCTGGCACTGGGCCTTTCCTGGAAGAAAGTCACTGAGTGTCCCATACAGGTGAGCCACAGTTCTGCCTTCCAAGGCTGGACCAGTATCTTTTAAAACAAAGTATCCCTCCATCCTATACATTGTATTCTTTATGAAACATTGATTTCCCCATGGGTAACCCTGGTTCCAGTTTCTTGTATTAGCGTGTAAATCCTTTCTGTATTCATTGGACAACCACAGCACATCTGCAATGAGCCTCCCACGGGGGCAGCCTTAACCTACACTTCTGGCCAAAGTCCCCAGCCCACTCACCTCGCCCTGTCTTTGGTGGGTACAGTGTTCCTTTTCAGTATCCCAAAAGCTGTGACGGGGGCGTCCCCACTTACCTAGAAAGCATTACCAGTCAACAAGAGGCATTCTCAGATGCAGACCTTACGTAGTGTTCTTTTTGCAATGATCTATTTATTTAACCTATTTATATTTATTTAATTTTTACTCTGAAATATATCCAGTTATAATTGCACTTGGCTTTTAAAGCACATCAGATTTGTTTTGGACAACACACCCCTGACCACTCTAAAACTGGAAAAGGAAAAGTTATGCTGGATTTTTCCACAGGATGGACGCCCCACAGTAGTTTTATCATTAAAGGGTGAAAAATTTGGTCAGGGTAAGAATTTTCATTTCTGAGTGATTTTTTTTTTAAACAAATTCTGTGCCATTGTGTCTTCTCTGTGGACGGTTGTTTAATGGGTATGTGTTAATTGTGTGATAGAATCCTCTCTGTGAACCTACAATCCTCTTTTTAGCTTTATATTTTATAAACTGCCAGATTGTACAATTTTTATGTGTATTTTTAAAGCTTGATGTGAGGGTAATTAAGTTAAACAGCCTATTTTTGTACCTCCTGTACAGTTTTATAATTCTGCTGATTGATGATGGCGTCTTATGTGGCGCCAACGACAAATAAAGATAGTTTTAGACCTGAAAGTCGGCTTCGTCTTCTTGAGGACAAGGGGTCACTCCAGCTGTCCTCTTGGCTGTAGGAGGGCGAGTAGGAGGGACACGCTGCCTGCCACAGGGTCCAGGGGCTGGGATGTCCTCCTTGGTGGCTGCAGGATAAAGTTCTTTGAAATACTGTCCAGAGTCCCTAGAAGAATTGGTTTGGGCTGAATTCCAGGAAGCTGGCCAGGTTGGGACCGAAATGCCCCATGGTGAGAATGAGACTCCAGCAGAGTTTGGGGAGGGGGACAGTGAGGAGGACGCTGGACCACGGAGCCCATGAAGGGGTTAAAACCACTTCAGTAACTCTGCCAGCGCAGGGCTAGGAAGGCCAGGATCTGAGTGTGTCGGACACATAATCCATCTATCCACACGCCGAGGAATGAGCCCAGAGGCCAGTCTGCTTGGAATTTAGAATCCTGCCAGTGTGCTGCTTCCTCTCCTTCCCCCGTTCCATCTGGTGGAAGAGCAGAAGGAGGTTCCTTCTCTTGCCTCACGGGAAGGGAGGACTCACAAAGCCCTGGGACTGGCTCCCTCTCCCTGCCTGCCACCACCCCATGCCCCTGCCTCGGCAGGATACCAGGAGCGTCCCTGAGGACTGTGGGCCCCCACCCCTGAAGCTCTGTGTCTTGGGCCTACCCCAACCCAAGGGAGCGCGAGGGGCTGCAGGCCACCGTTGAGAGGCCTGCTCGCTGCCTCTTGCCACTTGGCAAGAAACAGCTCTTGGGTTCCCTAGAGAGCTGCTAAGTCAGAGCAGGGGCCACATTTTGAACCAGGCCAGGGAGGGGGGAGGACAACGGCAGCACCCCTAGTGCCTCTGAGAACAGGGAGAGGTGCAGGTCCGCAGGGGAGGCCAGCAGGTGGTGGAGCACTGGCACGTCCAGGGCCGTGGTTCTGGACCACCCAGGCAGGGTTTGCTGTTGGGCCTGCTGGGTCAGTGTTGGGCGGCAAAGAGGGTGCTTTTCTCTGAATGTTTGATACGTTCCATTAAGTAAATGTGCAAGGGCAGCATTTCATCAGCAAAGGCACCTAACTTGTACTCTTTTTGTTATTTGTCCCATCTGTCATTTGTGCCGGATGCGTGCCTGAGCTCCGAGAGCTCATGAAGAGCCAACTAACAGCCCCGCCTGTCTGCCCTTCCCACCGGGCCAGGCACTGCGCTGGGGCACCCTGTGCCCTAATCACACGCCAGCCTTATTTCTCTCCCCTTGCCAACCAACATTTCCCTTCAGACCAAAAACATACAACATCTTTCGCTTTAGGGAGACACTGACTAGATCCTTTGCCAAGGCCACAGTTCGGGCGATGAGCTTGTGTCTGGGCCAGTTAGCTGTTGGCGGAGGGAGCAGGGCTGGTAAGAACGTGGCAGCCCCTGGGGAACCATAATAAAAGATGGCAGGGGGTAGAGGGAGCAGGTTCCAGAAACAGGAGGGGCTGGGCCAGCAGGACAGTAGCTGAGTGAACTTGACCTCTGAGAGGGTTGGCGAGTGAGCCCAGTAGGTGTTCTTCCCTGCCCTCCCCAACCTTTGCCTTTCCAGATTCACTCAGGCCTGCTCAGTGATTTGGATGAAACCACGGAAGGACGCTCATTGGGTTTGCCTGCCGGCAACACAAACCTAGAAAGAGTGCCTGATTGCCAACGGGACTCTGCCCATCGAGGTTCCAGAAGATCTCAAGAAGCTGGAAGGCCGAGCCCAAACCCAAAAGATGACGATGGGGTTGGGGGTGGAGGGTAGGGCCGTGAGGAGTTTGGAAACGGTCACAGACACTTGAAGGGAGAGCTGTTGGGGCCTCAGACGTCTGTCACATGAGGAACTGGCTTTGCTCTCGTGCTCTGGAGGATTTAGGCCGGCCTCGTGGGGAGCAGGGTCCCAGCGGGAGGCTTGACCTGCCCCCATGATGCCAGAGGAGGCTTGGCAAGTGAGTGAGCGCCTGGCCTCTGGAGGAACCCAGCAGAGGGGAAGGGCCTCATCCTGAACATTTTAGGATGAGGAATAAATTTAGATAGGGAATGAATTCTTCCTTGGGTCGGAAGTTGAACTCCGGTCCCTTCTCAATAAGCATCTGTGACTGAGGCCCACCCCTGGCTGCCATAAGTTCCTGGAAAAGGCTGCCTGACCGGGTGTGAACCACAGGAAGTGGGGAGGGGAGGCTCCACAAAGGAGCTGTTGACCACAGGAGGGTGGCTGGGGTGGTGTCCTCTGGGATCCTGCCAGGGGCATCTGGTGTTGCAGGCACAGGTGCACTACGAGTGGTTAAAACAAGCCATAGTTGACTTCTTTAGGACAAGTTTGCGCTTCAGTATACCAGTTCCAAGGACCAGTTCCAAGGAATATTGCACTTAGGAAAAGGGCTCGATGACAAAAATAACTTGGGCAATGATGGATGAAACACAGATTTCCTATTCACCGCAACACTACTCAGGGGCTTTTCATATACTATATATGGCGGGCGCCTGGCTGGCTCGGTCTGTGGAGCGTGTGACTCTTAATCTCAAGGTCGTGTGTTCAAGTCTCATGTTGGGTCTGGAGCCTACTGAAAACCCCAAAAAGTACCATATACTAACAGGAATCTCAAATTATTGCCTTTAATCTTTTTAAAATGAGGTTTAGAGTAGCAGAGACAATTGTTTTCATCAACTCTTACTTTATTGTCCTTTTTCTGGATTCCTAGGAAGAGGACTTTCCCGGCCTCGCCTAAAAATTAGTTTGGGGCACGTGACTAACTGGCCAGTGGGTGGCAGTGGAAGCAATATGTGCCACTTCTGAGCCAAAGCATTGAAGAGCTGGGGCACAACCCTCCAGCTCTCTTTTCCACTGACACAGTGACGGGCCATCGTGGAGGCCACGTATTGAGATGACACAAAATGGAAACAACCTGAATCGTGCAGTCACCACCCAGAAGGCAAGCTGTCCTGAAAAGTCACCTGGCTTACAACAGACTTCTCATCAGCTAAATAAATAAATAGATAAATAAATAAACATACCCACGTGTGTTGAGCCACTGAGATGTCTGGGTTAATTACTGCAGCCCAGCTGACACCATCTTGACTAACACTTTGGTAGAAAGTATCCCAAAAAGGGGCACCTGGGTGGCTCAGTGGTTGAGCATCTCCCTTCAGCTCAGGTCGTGATCCCGGGGTCCTGGGATCGAGTCCCACATCGGGCTCCCCATGGGGAGCCTGCTTCTCTCTGTGCCGAAGTCTCTGCCTCTCTGTGTCTCTCATGATTAAATAAATAAAATCTTTTTTAAAAAGAAAGTATCCCAGAAAAGACTACTACGTGCCATCTGAAAGGTGAAGGACAGTGCTGAGCCATTCGTGACTTAAGCCAGCTAAAAAGTTCGTGCTGTCAACAATCTGAGGGGGGAAAGAAGTTGGATTCTCTGCCTGCTGCTCGCCCACCCACTTGCCTCCCCCATCACTGAATGCCCCGTTTGACTTCTGTGGTTACCTGTGGTCCACCTGATGGTTTGATGGTTAGCAGTGCTCAGGGTGACCCCTGATGAGAAGTGGCTGAACCTGGCAAGGGAAGGTGGGAGGGGCAGGGCAATAGCACCCCCTGCCCGCAAACACACAACCTTCCCTTGGCCCCACAGGGCCTGCTGGGCTCATTGTGGTCACTCCCAGGGCTTGGGACATCTAGTTGGCAGGGACCAGAGGAGGGTGACGGTGGGAAGGAGAGTCCCTCTTGTTAGCATCCACTCTCCCAGGACAATTTTTTTTTTTTTATAGATTTTATTTATTCCTGAGACACACACAGAGAGAGAGAGAGAGACACAGACAGAGGGAGAAGCAGGCTCACTGCGGGGAGCCTGAAGCAGGACTTGATTCCAGGACCGCAGGATCACTACCTGAGCCGAAGGCAGACGCTCAACCACTGAGCCACCCAGGTGCCCTCCCCTGGACAATTTTAGGGGGAGCAAGGCAGGGACTAAGGGGCAGAAAGTGGATAATTTAGGTTAGGCCCCATGAGCATGGAGCTGGCTGAGGGTCTGATCTTTACTCCAGGAGGCTCAGAAGCCCACCTTGTCATTCTGGTGCTGCGGAGAGAGGAGACAGGGATCAGGACAGTGAACCACAACTATTGCTGAGCAAATATTGCTTTCCCTTCCAACACATGAGCCATGTTTTGTCACTCTCAGTGGCTGGGTGGCAATATTGGCTTGTTGGTTGGAAAGGAAGCCCTCTTAGACAGGATGGATGACAAACCCAGCGCTGTTGTTTGTAGGTCTCAGAGTTTTTAGCTAGGTCAGTGGGTTTTGAACTCTGATCATATCAGCTTCGTGTTGTGGGAAAGGGGAAACCTACACAGGCCCGGGTCCTATCCTGCTTCAACAAGCCCGGGCCTCTGCATTTTTTGATTTCCAGGTGATTTGGGCACACCCCAAAGTTCAAGAACCGTTGATCTAGACCATAGTGCTTATTATAGAAAGGAAGCTCATAAGAGAAGTACCTTTAATGCTTTGGTATGTCTCTCACCTATTAAAAATAAATGTATATCAGTTTTTAAGTCCAAACTTGAATGATATTGCATACGCTTTTTTAAAATCCTGGTTTCAGGGCACCCGGGTGGCTCAGTTGGTTAAGCGTCTGCCTTTGGCTCAGGTCATGATCTCAGGGTCCTGGGATTGAGTCCGGTATCGGGCTCCTTCCCCAGTGGGGAGTCTGTTTCTCCCTCTCCCCCTGTGTGCTTCCTCTCTCTCTCTCTCTCTGAATAAAATATTTTTTAAACTAAATAATTAAAATTAAAAATCCTGGTTTCCACAAGCCAGTCCCCAGGGCTGAGAAATAGCTGGTCATCACATTCCTTGAGAGTGGGGGTGAGAAGAAGGGTTCATCATCTGGTTTTCTTAGCTACTGGCTCCCCAAAGGAAGGTGGTCAAGCCCTCAGAGACCGCCAGCACCCCCCCACCCCCCCCACCCCCAGCAGGGTACGTTCCATGGAAACTTTGGGGAGGATCTCCTTATTGCTTGTTCCCAAAGACATGACTACGTGTCAGTCTTATTTCCTTGAGCTGGACACTGGCGAGTCCTTTCAGCTCAATGGCTTGTGTCTTTCTGCCAGGAGAAATTGGCTTGTCTCATTTTAAAATAATTATCTCCCCTCCATTTTCTGTTTTTATTTTCTGGAACTTTCAAAGTAGGATGTTAGATCTCTGCGTTTGATCCCTCCATGGTGCCTATGGTTTATTTCTTTATCACATTTGTTGATTTTCTTCCTTCTGGAAAATTCATTGGATTTATTTTCCAAATGTACCAGGACACTTTTCTTCATTTCAGCAATCATTTTTCATTTCCAAGCACTCTTGATCCCTGGGGAAATTCATATTTGAGGATACAAATCAAGTGTGTGGTTTGCTTTTTTTTTTTTTTTTTTTTTTGAAGGTTTTCTTCAGTTCCCTGTATCATGAATCTATATCCTTCTGGGTAATTTCAGTTTATCCTGATCTCCCTTTTTCAAGTTGCGGATTTTCCTAAGTGTTGCTGAGGCTTGATGGGTTAGACATACTAAAAAATGAGCCAATAAAAAGCTGATTGAGGCCCTGTGTTGATAAGTAGAGCTTGTCAGCTGGCAAGCCTTGTTTTTAAGTTATTTTATGGGAAGCCCTTAAATGCCAGAGGGCAGAGGTCTTTGCTCTGGGGCCCTGGATATCTTTGGAGAAGAGTCTTCTGATTACTACAATCTGTCCTTCTGTATCGGGGGTCCAATGCTTTATGAGCCAACTTTTAGCTCATTTCAGTTCCAACATATCACTCCCAGCCTCCACCATCCTTCCCCTGAATATCCAAGGTGAAGCTTCTCCCTGGTTCTGTCAGACAGATCTGCCCCTCCTCAACTCCATCTCATTCATGGGTTACTGTAGGCTGAGGCAACTGCCCTTGGCTAGGGCTGCAGGCTGCAGAGGACACCTAGCCTACTGGGGGTGGGGGTACTAAGTGAGCATAGCAAGGGCAAAGAAGGGACATTGAGGGACTGGATGAGGAAGTGTTTGACCTTGGGGTCCAGGCTTGATGGAAGGAGACAGGAATGTGGTCCGGGGAGATTCTGGAGATGAAGAACATGGAAGTGGAACAGTATTGCATGGTGACAAAGTAAGATCTGGCTGCAGGTGTGAGTGGTGGTGTGAAGGCGAAGAAGACTCTTACAGCTTGAGGACATGAGCAGATGTTGAGGCTTAGGTTTAGCTGGGTTTTCTGGGGGCCACTGGGGCTGGCAGCAAGAGACAGGGGCCAGGAAAGGTAGAGGTAGACAGGAAGACAAACTCAAAGTCCTTCAGGAATTCCAAGTTGGGCCTTGGGATGGGAAGTCGGCATAGGCCTTGGCGGGGGGGCACGGCACTTGAGGGTGGGCTTGCTTCCAAGACACTGAAGCCAGGAGGACCAGCCAATGCCTAATGCCCACCCAGCTCAGAGGTATGGGAAGTCTCCACTCAGGAGAAATGGGAGAAAAGAAGATCCTCAGAGGAGGGCCAGGGGGCAGCCTGGGTGGCCCAGCAGTTTGGCACCGCCTTCGGCCAAGGGCACGGTCCTCAAGACCGAGGATTGGGTCCCACATCGGGCTCCCTGCATAGAGCCTGTTTCTCCCTCTGCCTGTGTCTCTGCCTCTCTCTTTCTCTCTGTGTGTCTCTCATGAATAAATAAATAAAATCTTTAAAAATAAATAAATAAATAAATAAACAAATAAACAAATAAATAAAAAATAAATAAATAAATAAATAATAAATAAATAAATAAATAAATAAAGAGAGGGGCCAGGCTCCAGCCAGGGTGAGGAAATGGAGGGTCTGTGAAGAGGTGAGGGATGTGAGCAAATTTCTCTCCAGTGAAACAGGTTTCAGAGGCAAATGGGAGGTTTGAGCCAAGAGAAGCACCAGCCTGAATATGCATGAAAGCTCAGGATCCAGTAGGGGCCCGAGCGCTGTGTACCTTAGACTGACAAGGTCCAGGACTGTACACCTGGATGGGTTACTGCACCTTCGGGTTGTGACCTGAGCGGACAGGAAGTTGCTCAGAAGCCAGAAGTGACATGGGGCTCCTGGGAGCTTGTGCGGCCTTGACTTTATCAGATGCCGAGGCCCTCTTATACACCAACAGAGAAACTGAGGCAATTCTCTGTTGCTGCAGCATAACCTGACTAGGTGGGGTGACCTCATTGGGGCTGGAAAGCCCGCATGGCCCTGGGGGAGCAGAGAAGCCAGATTCAAGCCCCGGCACCAGCCCAACCAGGTCCTCTCCCCGCCGCTGGGCCCAGACCCTGCAGCAGGTCCCATTTACAGATGAGCCATTTAAAAAACACAAACACCTGATAGTACCACTTTTTTAAAAAAAATGATCTTTAACCATATTCAAGCATCTCCTAATCTAACATTCAGGCCCCAAAGAGAACAGCCTCACTGTAAAACCAAAACCTCATACACCCTTGCAGTTCGTTTTCCCACCTGGGTTCCTAGTCAAGCATCTCCATTTATTCTCTCCTTGCAGTAAAGTTGAAAGGAAGAAACGAACAGCTGGTGGCTCCCCTGACATCCGTGTTTTCCAGAGAAAAGGCAATCCTCCTGTGCGAGACCCTCTCAGCTCTCCGTCCGTCAGCTCTTTGGCTATTGGGTGGCTCTGGATAAATTTGCTGCATCTATATAGAGCCCCTTCCTTAAAAGCACCCTCCTGGGATCCCAGCCCACTTCCAACCTCCTTGTGATTGCAAAGAAATGGGATCTACCACAGTCACACCAGTGGGAGAACTTAACTGTGCCTTTCAGACTGAGCTGGAAGGTCCTGCTGGACCCTTGTCACGTCGGGCACTAGATGGCGCCGTGCGCAGCCTCGTTTGCTCCTGGACCTGAGGCCTCCCTGGGTTCACCCCTGGCCTGGCTGCGGCTACTGCTCCTCCTCCCAGCTCTGCAGGGCCCCTCACATGAGATGAGACTGGGATCCAAAGAGAATGCTGAGGGACCTGGTTTTGTAAACAAGTCCTGCGTGAAAGTAATGCATATTCACAAGCTCTTCTCACTCAAGGATGGACGTGTAAACATACTATGGACGGGCCCTCCTTTTATGGGGAGGGTCATGGGCTCTGACATCCTGTGGACCCGTACAGTAGTCAAGACATGTACTAGGGTGTCCTTGAGCACAACTACAAGGACGCACCTATAGGTGCACGTCCAGGCACCAGTTGCAACAACTACTATAAATGTGGTCAAGTGCTTATCCTATTCCAGGCTCTGAGTCAATGTTTTACCAACCATCGGCTTTATTCCACCCTGAAGCCCTTTGAGGACCTTAGAGCTTAGATGTGGGATCCCAATTGCCTGGAAAAGTCTTCTTATGGCCTCTTGTTGCTGCTGCATGTCAGCTCAAAAACCACCCACCAACTACTCAACTCAACATCCATACAGCTAAGCACAGCAGAAATGTTGGCTGTCGGTATTTTCTGCATGTTAGAGATGAGCAAATTGAAGCTCAGAGAAGTTAAACAACTGCCCAAGGTCACACAGCCAGCATGGAGCTGTGCAGAGAATCAAACACGGGTCCTTGTAACTGTACTCCGCCAGAATGACCCCACAGTCTCCATCATTCGGCCTGTAGGCTGGTGAGCCTATGGAGCCCTTCCAAGGACCTGGTCAACATTTCTATTCCAAATCTCTGCTTCTATTTGTTGCGACCACCTTGACTTTATTTAAACTGAAAGCATTTTCTCATTTTTTAAAAGATTTTATTTATTTATTCATGAGAGTTCATGAGAGACACTCACAAAGAGGCAGAGACATAGGCAGAGGGAGAAACAGGATCCCTGCAAGGAGCCCGATGTGGGAATCCATCCTGGACCCCGGGATCGCGCCCTGAGCTGAAGGCAGACGCTCAACCGCTGAGCCACCCAGGCGTCCCACATTCTTGCTAAAACAGTGTGGTCTCAGGACCAGAAGCATCTGTGTCACCTGGGAACTTCTAGGAATACAATTCTCAAGCCTTATGCCAGACCTGCTGAATCAGTTACTCTGGAGATGGGGCTCTCCATGCTGATGCATGCTAAAATTGGGGGGCACATGCTGTAAAATTTGTGTCTCATACAACCAAGTCCTTAAGCTTAATTAAGTCCAACAAACATTTCCCAAACATGCTCTTCCTCGAGGAAGAGGGCACCAGAGACCTAGCAGCAAACGGAAGGAGATAGACATGAAGTGTGATCTGCCCCAGAAGCTACAACATGGTGGGGAGCAGAGACAGGGGTTGGGGGCCAGGGATGGACGCAAATGAGACATCAGAACTGTCTGCACAGCTCTTAAAGCAGGTGCACGGGGCTATAATTGGACAATTCAGTGGGCTCAGCATCTCTGCTGCTTTATCAGAGAGAACTTTTGGGGCTTCATGGCCAGGCTTTGGTCAAGCTTGGCATCCGGGTGGAGTATGATACTGTCTGTGGTACAAAAGATGTCACCCATCCTGCAGAGGGACCGCCTTGGCCTTTCCATCCTTCAGCTCACTCTTGGGGATCTGCATATGACTTTGCTGTGTCTTCATGCACCTTCTTGTCCTCTGTGCCCACAGGTGACCCCCCCCTTCCCAAACGCACCACACAGGACCATGCCTTTATGCCTCTGGCCCAGATGACCTCTGGACTTAGCCCCGCCTGCTGGTTCTCAGCATTGTGCACGTTGGAATTACCTGGAAAGCTTAAAAAACACAATATGTACGTACACAAGATGCAATGGTTAACACATACTAAAAATAATTTATCTAAAACTCCAATCTCCCTGTATTTTAGGAAGAGTCAGAAGCAGTGCTGGGGACCAGGTCATCAACCCAGGACAGGGGACGGGTTGATGAGAACTGCTATAAATGCTGAGGCTCAAGCCTACTTCCTGAGCCCTTTCTCTCATTGCGCCCCCTCTGAAAGCAAGCGTGGGTCCCCAAGGTCTCACTCGGCCAGCAGGGAGGTCTTGCCAGCCTCCTGCCCTCCCCTCAGTACCAGGTTATTACAGTCCTGGCTCTGATGAGTGATTCTGGGGCCTGATGCCTCGTGAGCCATGAGGGACCCTGCGGGGGCTCCTGCCACAAGGTCTCACATATCTTGCTCAGACAACCCACGTGTCCCCCTCTTTACTCCCCTGGCCCATGGAGTAGCCAAATGCCACAGCAAGATGCTGTCTCTGACAAAACTGAGCAAGTCTAAATTAGGAAGGAACCATATGTGAGGCACAGTGATCTATGGTGAACTGTTCGCACACTTGTATTTTCCTCAGAACAATGAGATTTCACTTTCACCAACTGAGAATTAGAAAAGCACTTGCCAAAATGCTGCATTAGCTCCTAAAGCCTGAACCGAAATACACGTGGAGATGTTCTCAAACCTCGATGCCTTCCCCCCCCACCACCACCCTCTTGTGGTGAAGACCCAGCACCAAATTAAGCCACTGGTGCCAGAGTCAATCCAAGAGATGTGAAATTTTGTTCTGGAACATTCCTTAGCTGACTGATCAGGTTCTCTGGCATGAGTCATGGTTTCTTACTCTGGACTCTGGTTGCACAGGGCAGAAACCAGCTGACACGGGGTTAAGCAAAAATGGCAAAAGGCTCATGGAAACCAACCTTCAGGAAGAGGCCTCAGGAATGGCTGGAACCAGGGGCTGGAACACCATCAGCACATTCTCACCTTTTCTCTGTGCATTTTGACCTCTTCACCTTCTACCGATGGCCCCTCTCCTGTGAATGGGGGGAGGAAGGGCAGCCTGAGGTAGCATCTGTCCTCCGACCTCTGCAACCGGGACAGGAAAAGGCTCTTTCCCCAACTTTTTAAATAACACCACCACCAAAAACCCTCAGGGTAAGACCTGAAGGTGGGGTACCATGATGCCAACCTTGGACCAGTTGTTTGGCTGGGAAGTAGGGTTGAGCAGGACAGAAGCTCCCTAGAAAACCTTCTCAAGTAGAGAAAGGAGAGATTCCCCTCAAAAAGGGCCAAGTCTAGGCATAACTCCTGGGCAAATTGCCAGTGGGACATACAGCCTACTTTGTGTCTTGGACAGATAGCCTCAAAAGATCCAAGTCACATGGACCCCTCCAAGCCCGAGCCCTGATGCGCTCCCTCCCAACATCCTACATTGGCTTTGTTTTGCCAGCAGTATGACATGGAGATTCCAAAAAAGAACTTTTGTGAAGACACCGAGGCACAAAAGTACAGAGCCCGGCAGACCCTCAGCGTTCGTGACCTTGACTGTCCTGTGGTCTCTCACGCCATCTAATTTGTGACTTTGCCAAGCCAGGAATTTAAATGCTCTGTGCTGTGGGGCTGGCCTGTGAGAGCGAGATCCCCGGCTTGTGTGTGAGCCCACCTCTGCACCTGGCTTTGATATGCTTTCTGCATATGGGTACAAAACCACTCTGCTAGGCTAGGGCTGCCTTTTTTTTTTTAATTGCTAGGCAACATGGCAAATGTGACAAGAGCTAAGAAAGCGATGGTTCCCAGTCACAAACAGAAGTTTCCTGTGGCAGGGCATGTCAAAGAAACACCCAGCTCTGTGATGTTGACTAGCCTCCTGGGCGGGGAGATAGGTGGCTTATCCTGGAACTATCTATCCATTAAAGCACCCCCACTCCCCGCTCCTGCTCCAGTAGTGCAGAAACTGCACATCCAAAGAGACAGTAGGGGGAGATGGGACGGCAGCTCCTCAAAAAAATTGCACATAGAACTATGATTCAGAAATTCCACTTACGGGGTGTACACCCCAAAGAGCTGAAAGCAGGGACCAGATGCATTTTCCCTCCTTCGTAGGGCCACGACGCACAGTAGCCAGAAGTTGGAAGGAACCCAAGTGTCCACCGACCAATGACCAATGAATACGTAAACAAAAGGTGGTATGTACACACGGGGGAATGTTTCTCAGCCTTAAAAAGGAAGTGACTTCTGATACGGGCTCAGACATGGGTGACCCTTGAGGGCATCCTGTTGAGTGAAACAAGCCAGTCCCAAAAGGACAAACGCTGGACGATCCTACTCATACACAGTGCCTAGAGTCATCAGATTTGTACAGATTAGTGTTTCATGGGACCGAGTTTTGGTTTGGGAAGGTGGGAAAGTTCTGGAGGCAGCAGGTGGTGCTGGTGACCGGGTCAATGCAGTCCAGGGCAAGGCGGGGACACCAAGGTGGTTAAAACCCGCGTTGTCTGTTGCCACAGTTTTAAAAGAAGGAGTGATCTGACCATGAGGTTCAGTCTGAGGTGGGAGCCTGCCACAGGAAGCATGTGACTCCTGCGTGGGGAGGGAGGGGGAGGGAGGGGGGAGGGAGGGGGGAGGGAGGGGTCTGGATTTACACACACACAGAACCACACAACCGCAGAACCCGGAGCCTCTGGGCACTTGCAGGGCTCCAGGGTGCTGGACCCCAGGCCGCCCTACTGCGCCCCTCGGCCTGTCAGCAGGATCAGCACACTCAGCAGACGACTGGTAAGATCACGCCGCTGCCTTCCCTCTTGGCAGCTGGAAGGGCTTTCTGGTGGACTGTCAAGGCCTGGCTTCTGGTGCCTTCCCCTCACTGGCCTGTCTCCCCAAGAACTGAGGAGAAAGCAGGCAGGGAGCCCCGAGCGCCTTCGGGGCACACGCTCCCCCCGGGTGCAGCTCCCCTGCCATCTGAGGTCACCAGCCCACCCACCTTGCTCTGGTGGTGGTTTCCTGTTTTTGCCTCCTGGTTCCTCTCCTGCTCTGTCTCAGGTGGCGGATTTAGAAGCACGAGGCTCTTGTCCAGGGGCCCACGTGGGGACGGCCCAGGCCATGTGAGCTGTGCTTGGGCCCGATGCATCGAGAAAGGGATGGTCCCCTTCCTCCTGGGATTGCATCTGGGGTTCATGATGAATCTCTTCCATAACTTTCTTACTATACAGGTCGTGTACATGTCTTGCTAGTTTATTTCTCTTTTACTGCTGCTATAGAGGCTGTGTTTTTTAAAATTATATTATCGTATGTTGCCTATATACATAAAAGCAACTTATTTTTGGATATTGATCTGATAGCTAGTTGCCTTGATAAAATCCCTTGTTATTTAGAATCTGATCATTCTGTTGCATTTTCTACCCAATCATATCATAAGAAAACACTGATAGTTTTGCTCCTTTTTCATTCTTAGGGCTTTGATTTCTTTTCTTTTTTCTTTCTTTCTTTCTTCTTTCTTTTCTTTCTTTCTTCTTTCTTTCTCTCTTTCTTTCCTCTTTCTCTCTTTCTTTCTCTCTTTTCTTCTTTCCTTCTTTCTTTTTGTCTTATTGCACTGTCTAGGACCTCCAGAGCAATGTTGAAAATAACAGAGGGGATGCCTGGGTGGCTGAGTGGTTGAGCGTCTGCCTTTGGCTCAGGCCATGATCCTGGAGACCTGGGATCGAGTTCCATGTCAGGCTCCCTGCATGGAGTCTGCTTCTCCCTCTGCCTGTGTCTCTGCCTCTCTCTCTCTCTCTCTTTCTCTCTCTCTCTCTCTCTGGGTCTCTCATAAAAGAATAAATAAAATCTTAAAAAAAATAAAAGAAAAAAATAAAAAGAAAATAACAGAGATAGTGGCCATCCTCGTCTGGCTCCTGCTTTTATAGAAAATGCTTCCAAGATTTATTTGATAAACATAATATATGCATAGCCTTTTTGTAAGTTCTCTATCAGGTGAAAGAAATTTCCTTCTAGGGGTGCCTGGCGGGCTCAGTGGGTAAAGCGCCTGACTCTTGATTTCAGGGTTGTGAGCTCGAGCCCCACATTGGGTATACAGATTATGTAAAAATAAAATCTTAAAAAAAAAAGATTTCATTCTAATCTGCTAAGATCTGAAAGAATAGGAAAGGTAAGATCCTTATCCTTTCCTGAAAGGATATTGAATGTTGTCATTTTTTTTTCCTGGATGATCATATGTTTTTCTTCTTAAATCTGTTCATGTACATTTTTAGAGCTCCTTTTAAAGCAGAGCCTGGAACAAAGGAGGACTTGGGTTCAGGTTGGTTGTTTAAGAGGTGATTCTAGGAATCTGGGAATGAAAGAACAGGGCGACAGAGAAAGGAAGGAAGAGATGCCAGTTAAAGGTGTTTGACGTCCTGGCTGCAGGCAGAGGGAGCCTGATGTCCTGGGACCTCGGATAAGCCTACTAGGTGCCTCCTAGAATTGCCCAAGGAGAAGGAAGAGGCAGGAGCTCACACCCACCAGCTCCTGTCCTTCACTGGGTGAGGGCTGCGTGTTAGGGAACTTCTCTCCCACTCTTGGGAAACGCTTAGCAGGCTGATAAACGGCTCTTAAAGCATTGAAGAAGACTCTGAGGCAAGAAGCAAAAAGAAACATGGTACAAACTAGAGGTGGGACACCGCAGGGTAAGGGGAGTTTAAGCTTGCATGAAGTTATCCCCGTTAAGGACTGCTGATATCAGAGGAGGACAGAAGTGATGCGACACAGAGCATCAAAGTCTTCCATTACGAACATAATAAATGATATATGTAGGGTTTCTTCTGTTGTGAAACCACTTTTGCATACTTGACATAAGCTCAATTTGGATGTGATATATATATACAGGACTAGATTTGGTTGGCTAGCATTTCTCATCTAATTATTGCATCTATATTCATGAGTGAGATTGGCCTCTAATTTTTCTTTCTCATTCTGTACTAGCGTCATTTTGATGTTAAGGTTAAGGTTACCCTGGCCTCATAGAAAGAGGTCGTGTTCCTGCTTTTTTCATTCTCAGGAAGAGTTTTTATAAAATTAGAATTATCTCGGCGTAAACTTGTTTAACACTATCTGGACCAGGTATTTTCTTTGTGGGAAGATTTTAAATTATGGATTCAGTTTCTTTCACAGAGAACCATTCGGGCTTTTTCTTTCTTCTCAGATCAGGTTTGGTAAGTTATATTTTTCTAAGATTTGATCTGTCTCATATTTTTTGGCACAAGTCACAGTCTTTAAAATTTTTTTAAATTAATTTTTAACTTTAAAAATTTTTAATTGTCTTTTAAAAGTCACAGTCTTTTAAAATACACATGACAGGGATCCCTGGTTGGCGCAGCGGTTTGGCGCCTGCCTTTGGCCCAGGGCGCGATCCTGGAGACCCGGGATCGAATCCCACATCGGGTTCCCGGTGCATGGAGCCTGCTTCTCCCTCTGCCTGTGTCTCTGCCTCTCTGTGTGTGTGTGTGACTATCATAAATAAATAAAATTAAAAAAAAATACACATGACATAAAGCTGACCATCTTAACCATCTTTAAGTGTAGAACGGTTGGGTTAAATACATTCACGTTGTTTGGCAGCCAATCCCTGGAGTGTTTTTATCTTGCAAAACTGAAACTGCCAATGAACTCCCTTCCCTCCCCCAATCACTGACAACCACCTCTACTTTCTGTTTCTGTAGATCTGTGCTGGCTTCCTTGTTTTTTGTTTTTCGGTTCTTTGAAAGATTTTAAAAATTTATTCATGAGAGACATAGAGAAAGAGGCAGAGACATAGGCAGAGGGAGAAGCAGGCTCCTTGCAGGGAACCCCATGGGGAACTCGATTCCCCAACACAGGATCACGCTTGAGCCGAAGACTGATGCTCAACCGCTAAGCCACCCAGGCATCCTTGTCTTCATTTTATTTTATTTTATTTTTCCTGTTTTCATTTTAATCTGTAGCTATGTTCCCATTTTCATTCTTAATAATGATGACTTGTGCCTTCTTTCATTTATAAGTAGATTTCACCAGACATTTCCCCATACTATTAGTTTTTCCAAAGACACTTTGTTTTTTTTGTTTTGTTTTGTTTTATTTATTTACGATAGTCATACAGAGAGAGAGAGAGAGAGGCAGAGACACAGGCAGAGGGAGAAGCAGGCTCCATGCACCGGGAGCCTGACGTGGGATTCGATCCCGGGTCTCCAGGATCGCGCCCTGGGCCAAAGGCAGGCGCCAAACCGCTGCTCCACCCAGGGATCCCCAAAGACACTTTGGTTTTATTAATCCTGTCTACCATATCTTTGTTTTCTATTTTGTTGGGTTTTGCTCTTTATTATTCCCTTTTGAGTTTACTTTGTTGTTGTTTGTTTTGATTTATGCTCTGATCTTTATTCCCTTTTGAGTTACTTTTAGGTTTCCTTTCCTATTTGTTTTCTAACTTCTTGACTACTTACTCAGATGGAATACTTATTTCCAACATTTTTTTCCAATACAAGCATTCAAGGCTATACATTTCCCTTGACGTACCACTTTTGATGTATCCCACATATTTTTTATATATAATATTTTCAGCATCACTCAATGTGAAGATTTTTTTAAACATGTCATTACAATTTCTTCTGTGACCCATGGGTCAGAGTACGTTTTCATGTTCCTGAATACAGGGGGCTGGGGTGCCTGGGTGGCTCAGTGGTTTAGCACCTGCCTTCAGCCTAGGGTGTGATCCTGGAGTCCCGGGATCCAGTCCCAGGTCAGGCTCCCTGCATGGAGCCTGCTTCTCCCTCTGCCTGTGTCTTGCCTCTCTCTCTCTCTCTCTCTCTCTCTCTCTCTATCTGTGTGTCTCATGAATAAATAAATAAAATCTTAAAAAAAATACAGGGAGCTGTAAAGCCTATCTTTTTGTAGAGTTTATGTTCTCTAATTTAGAGGGGTAGATCGAGATTTTAAATTATGTGTTTTAGCTCTTCAATTTATTTACTGACTTTTTTGTCTGCTTCATTGTTCCTACATGTATTATAATTCTTTGCCATAATGATGGTTTTATCTCTTTGTGGTTCTTTCAAACCCGAGGCTCACAAATTTAGAAGTACTGTAACTTTCTGGTGATACATCCCTTTAGTCAAGCATCTATGCTATCCCTAATAAATATTTTTGTCTTAGAAGTTCTCTTTCTCTGATATGAACAGAGCTTTCCCAGCTTTCTTTTGGTTAGTATTTGCCAGGTATATTCTTTCCCATTCTTTGATTTTCAGCTATTCCATATCTATGCCTTAGGTGTATCTCACAAACAACAGAAAACTGGCTTTTGTGCTGTCATGTTTTTGTTTTGTTTTGTTTTTAAAGATTTTATTTATTCATTCATAGAGACACAGAGAGAGAGAGAGTGAGAGAGGCAGAGACACAGGCAGAGGGAGAAGCAGGCTCCATGCAGGGAGCCCGACATGGGACTCAATCCCGGGACTCCAGGATCATGCCCTGGGCTGCAGGCGGCGCTAAACCGCTGCGTCACCAGGGCTGCCCTGTGCAGTCATGTTTTAAAAGTCTAATCTGAGATGAGAATTTAGGAATGACCAAGTCCACAACTTCCACTAAACCCTACTGAGTAAGAGTTGAGTTGAAAAACCTGCATTTTCTTTCTTTTTTTTTTTTTAGATTTTATATGTTTATTCATGAGAGACACAGAGAGAGAAGCAGAGAGATAGGTAGAGGGAGAAGCACACTCCCCACGGGGAGCCTGATGCAGGACTCGATCCCAGGACCCCGGATCATGACCTGAGTTGAAGGCAGAGGCTCAACCACTGAGCCACCCAGGTGCCCCTAAAAACCTGTATTTTCAACAAGCTGGCCAGAACTCTAATCCAGAAGTTTCTCTTCTGAGAGAAACTCAAAAGAGAGTTTTGTGTTTGAACTATTTTTAAAAATGGACTTTATTTTTTTAGAAGAGTTTTATCTTCACAGCAAAACATTAAACAGCCCCCACATGTACACAGCCTCCCCTGTTGTCAACATTCCCCAACAGAGTGGTACATCTGTAACATTCAGTGAACCTACACAGGCACATCATTAGCACCCAAAGTCCATAGCTACAGTAACATTCACTTTTGGTGTTGTACACTCTACGGGTGTAGACAAATGTATCATGACATGTGTCCATCATCATAGGATCACGCACACAGAGTAGTTCCAATGCCCTAAAAATCCTCTGTTGTGCACCTACTCACCCGTCCCTCCTCCCCAACCCCTGACAACTGCTGATCTTTCCTAAGTTCTCCTGTCACTCTGTCTGTCACTCAACAGCTCCATGACCTGGCACATTACTGATTCACCCGGGCGCCCGCTTCCTCAAATGCATAATCAGAATGCAGAATGGTTCTTTATTTTCATATGACAATTAAATAAAACAATGTATTAAAACCTTGGTTCAGTCCCTAGCAGAGAATACACATCCAGTAAATGTTAGTTTCCCATTCCTTCCCTCCTCTTAGTAATTGGAAATCAAGTTTTGCTGCGAAAAGGCAGAAGGAAGTGCCCCTGTGACAGGGTGTATCGCCAGAAAATCTAAGCAGAGGACGGGAGAGGTTACTGCCTCCCAAGCTCTCTCTCCAATTTGAGAAGTCTCTCCCTTTCTGCTTCCTGTCAGGAGGGTTGCCATGCATAATATGTCACCCGTCTTCTCAGTCCGCCACCTCTGACCTACATCTGACAAATGCACAGGCGCACTGTGTCTTGAAGCTGTCCAGGAGCCAAAGTGACTCAGAACTGAACTGCATGTGCAGGAAGAGTGTGTCGCCAGGGCACCAGG
Source organism: Nyctereutes procyonoides (assembly GCF_905146905.1). NCBI lineage: Eukaryota > Metazoa > Chordata > Mammalia > Carnivora > Canidae > Nyctereutes > Nyctereutes procyonoides. Next base: position 46,340,635 of record NW_026575020.1, on the reverse strand, counting down.
GGGAATCATGATCCAGGCCTTCCCCTTTTGCAAGTCACATCAAATCTTGTCATTTCCAAGGGAATCACCCTGAAACACATTAAAAGTCTGAGGCTTTATAAAGGTTGCAGGACCATGCACTATTCCTCTTCCTGGCTGTCCTGCTGTGACAGATTTATGAATACAAGGCATTGTCCTTGCATTAAATCCAGACACCAGGCAGGAATAGATGAACAACAGGGCAAGGATTTTTTTTTTCTTTTAAGATTCTATTTTTAAGTAATCTCTACACCTAACATAGGGCTTGAACTCACGACCCGGAGATCAAGAGTTGCATGTTTCAGTGACTGAGCCAGCCAGGCACCCTCACAGGGCAAGGATTCTTTTTTAAACCTACCTGAAAATCTCTTTCTTTTAACCATAGTTAAAATTTTCATCTTTATTGTGATTATTATAGATTTGGACTTTCAAATACCATTTTCTTAAAAATTTACATTTGTCCCTCTTCTTCCATGCCTTTCTCCTTTATTTGATTGAAGGTTGTTTGTTTTCATGCCATTTTAACCTCCTCTAGTAGTTTAGAACTTAAACATTGTATCTCTGCTGGTTTTTCTTGAAATTTTACCATGTTCCTTATAACTTAAAGTATATCCGCCCTCCTGAACAATGTAGAGTTGAGAAAGCTTTAACTGTAATCCTCTCTTAAATATTATTGCCCAGTATTTTGATTTGGAACTTTTTAAGACTTCTCAAATTAAATACTATAAATATTACATATTTATTTTCCAGATCCGTTTGCCATTTTGTTTCCTTTTGCTTCCTTCTTGCATAGAAAACTGTCCTGCAATCTTTTTTTTTTTTTTTTTTTTGCTTCTGGATGCACCACCTTTTTTTTTTTTAATTTTTTTAAATTTTTATTTATTTATGATAGTCACAGAGAGAGAGAGAGGCAGAGACACAGGCAGAGGGAGAAGCAGGCTCCATGCACCGGGAGCCCAATGTGGGATTCGATCCTGGGTCTCCAGGATCGCGCCCTGGGCCAAAGGCAGGCGCCAAACCGCTGCGCCACCCAGGGATCCCTGGATGCACCACCTTTAAAAGTTTCTTTAGTGGAGGTATCTTGGGGGGTAACTCTCTGGGTCTCTGTTTATCTATGACTTTCTCTCACCTTGGTTCTTGAAAGATAGTTTTGCTGGGAACACAAGAAACATCACTAGATTCAGACCCAGTCACGACAAAACCCTTCCCAAGCCCTGTGAAGAGATGAGTTCACTTCCCAAACCAACACGCCAATCTCCTCTTCCTGCAAATCCTCTTGTATCTCCCAGAGCATCTTAACTCTCCCAGCTTTATTGTACCCTTCATTGGAGAACTCAGAGACCTAAAGAATAAGCCAGGGAATATTTGGTGGTGGAATAGCGCTCCAAGAAGGAACATCTGAATTTCTTCTCTCGTCTACATGATAGTCAGTTTCTTCTCATCCTTGGGCAACTTCTTGGTGTCAGGAAGCCTTAGTCTTCCCTCTTTGTTTGGAAGCATCCATCCTGGCCTTCTACGGTCTGATCATCAGGCCCCCAAGTCCACTTCATTCTCTTTCCCTAAGGGCTTCCCAGCCTGATGCAAGTAGAGCACTCCCGCCCCCTCCCTGCCTTCCCATTCTGCCCCCAAATTTCTGGGAGGCAGAACAGGGCTCAAAATAACCTGCAGTACACAAGGACCTATAGCTAGCTCTGACTCCCATGAGCAGGTTTGAAGGGCCAGAACCTTCTAGCCTGGAAAGCTTTTTCATTTCTGCCTCACAGAACATCACCAGCCCCTCAGTCCAGCCCACCTCCCACCAGAATCCACCCCACAGCCAGCATGTGACCTGGGACAATTCTGAGTCACCACCATTCCCTCCACTGCTGCATCAAGTTCCTCTCTCTCAGCTTCTTCACTTGCCCGGGACAATAAGTGAGGACAGCTGCTGGCTCATGGGTGCCTGCTATTAGGATCAGAAAGGGAAGGGCTTGGTATTACCAGCCCCAGCTCAGAGAGTCCCAGGTAAAACAGTGTCCGGGCTTAACTCTGAGTGCTCATCTCTGGGGAGTGTGGGGCCCTGGTTGGCCTTGTTATGTGTCCAGCCCAGCTCCATGGCCTGGGGGTCAACAGAGACATCTGCAGGTAAAAAGTTCACTGGGCAGACCCAAAAGAAAGACCCCCATTCAGTCTTCTCTGGGTTGTACACCAAGACAAACTATTTCTTCCATTCGTTTACACATCCGTCCACCCACTCATCCTCTTACTGAACAATTATTCAGCATCACTGTTTGCCAAGTTAGCACCATATCTGCCGCAGAACAGCATTATCCGAGTCAGCTTCTGCCCTCTTGGGTGGACAGGCCGGTGGGGAGGGAGGGGAAGTTGATGTGTCACCTACCAGATGCAGTATTCAAGTCTAACAAAGCCGGGTCCCTATGCCTGGTGCGCCCCAGGCAAGGAAGGCCTGCCCAGCTGGATGAAAGCGAGATCAAAGAGGAAGTGGTGGGTGGGAACAGGGGCTGATCAGCTTAAAGCAGAATCTAGGCCCCAGAAGCTTCACTTGCCCTGGTAGGGATGCAGTCAGGCTGGCCCAGCTGTGTGTGCGGTTGGGAGTCACAGGCACAGACCCTTCTAGAAGCTGTTTGGAGCTTCCTGGGCATGAGCTGCAAACACACACACACACACACACACACACCCCTCCCCCCCCACCAGCCCCTCATGGCAGGAATGGCCTTGGCAATTTCCTATGGCCTTCTGCTGCCTTGCATTTCTCTCTCTCCTGGGGAGTCTCCTAGGGAGGTAGCTTCTAAGAATCCTTCTCTTGTCCCTGCCCTGTGGACTTCCCCTCACTCATAAAGACTTCACTCTCTCCTAGGGATGTGACCTTGGGCAAGTCAATCACTCTGTGCCTCAGTTTCCCCATTGGTAAGATGGGGACAGTAACAGTACCAACCTCACAGAGGTAGAACGCTTATGACAGTGTTTCCTGCAGTGCCACATGGACCAGATCCCGGGCTGGGGTTACGGCTTGCTCTCTCCTTCATCTTCTCCCTGCATCACTCCGAAGCAGCACTGTCCAGGGACATCCCCGGATCCAGGCTGACCAGTGGCACTGACCTACCACACATGGTGGTAACAGCCAAAGAGAAGCGCACAACTTCACTCCACCCCTGCAGCCCAGAAACAGAGTTTGGCCTGAGCCCTGAAAATGCTAGGGTGCCCCTTGATAAAGCAAGGAGTCCCCACTCTCTCCTGCCTCTCCTGGAAACTCCTGTTTCTGGGGATTCCCTCAAGAAGTGACAAAGCCTCCCTAGGAACACACTGCAATGCCTCAGGCCCTGAGTCCCCCTCCTCAGACCAAGGCTTGCAGCCCAGAGGGGTGGAGGTGGGCGTGAGACACCATAGCCAGGCCCTGGGATTTGGGCTACCGCCAGACTAACCCCCTCTACCTCTGTCTGTGCCTGGGCTGCTGGGGACTGTCGTGAGAGCACTTCCCCATTGGATTTGTCCCCATTGGCTGAGTCAGGGCAGGTCGAGGTTGCAAGCTGGGTGGGTGCTGAGGTTTAAGTTGCCCAGGGTCTCCTTTGAGAAACCCAGTTCCCTGCCTGCTTTGCTACAGAGACTGCACTTCCTGGACTTTGTATTCTTTCTTCCCAAAAGGGAACTTGATAATGGGTCCTGTAGGATTTGGGGTTCTCAGGTCTGAGGCTTGTAGGCAATGTTGTCCTCCGTGCACACACAGAACACCGAACCCCACGTGCACGCACATCCTTCACACCCATGCGTGGCCGTCACTCGCCCTGCCCCCTCCACGGCAGCATGGCAGGAGGCCAGGTTATACCCGGGCTTATCGGCTGCTTCCCAGCTTCCTCTGTCTGCGTTCCTGCAGGCCTAGAGCTCTGGGAGCTGGCATTCCACGTGGCTTCCAGAAGACTTCCCAGATAATGAGAGGAAATGTGGTCATCAGCTCATAGAAGGTTGGGGTTCCGGGCTTCAGCTCCAGGCCACCACTCCCTGACCTGGGTCCACCATCTCTCTCCAGGAGGCCTTCGGCTGTTCCCAGTGAGCCCGTGGACACCACTCAAGATGTCCCCTTTTGGTTGCTGGGGCCTGCCCGCCGCCCTCCTTGCCCTGTTCTGCTGCCCAGGTGAGCTGGTGCCTGCGGTTCCCGACTTGGCACGTGCCAGCCCAGAGGATGGGCCGCCTGCCCCCCGGCTTCGGGCGTGGGGGGGGTGCTGGTCCTGAAGTCACTGAGGTTTGGAATGCAGCGGCAGCCTGGGTACAGGGTGCTGTGCCAGCCTGGCTTCCTCGTGATCCTGGACGGGTGGAGGAGGGGGTGGGTCCGGGACGGGAAGCTGGCCTTTTGGACCACAGGTTGAACAGGCCCCACGGCTTCATGGCGTAGGAAGTGGCAGGTTGTGGAGGCTGAATGGTGGGCTGCGTGGGGGCCTGAGGCAGAAGGGGATGCCGGGGTTCAAGGGAAGAGGAGAGACTGTGCCCCTGTTCTCCAGATGCGGCCCAGGGACAGCAGAGGCCCGCAGAGGACATTGCCTTTTGACTGCCGTCAAAGGGAAACCAGATCCTCTTCCAGTGGGTCAGGGGACTGTGAAGAAAAATGCTACCACGCCCTGAGCACTCTGTTTTGGACAACCTGCTGGTGCTTTTCAAGCGCTAGCTCACCACAACCCTGCAGGAAAGGGATTACTAGCCCATTTGACAGACGAAGAAACAGGTTCAGAGAGAGAAAGCACCTGGCCCAGCGTCACACAGCTGGTACGTGGCAAATGCAAATCCAGCTCTACCTGCAAAGCCCCTTTCTTGCCCCTTCGTTATATGCCACTAGCTGGGGGCCAAGGGGGGACATGCCGGCGTGGAGGGAGCACAGGACAGGCCCAGCTGGTTGGCATCAAGGACTTTCCGGCCACCACTGAGTTGGCGGTGGGCTCTGAGGACTCCACCTTTATGCACCAAACACTTCTGAATGTCTGTCACACTAAGCAAAACCTGTAAAACCTGGGCCCTGCCTTCTAGAAGCTGTAAAACATCTAAGGGAGAGTCGGCATGAATATAAATCATTTGCAAGGTGGGCCCGTTACCTTCTTGCACTCCTCTCCCCTGCCTTCCTCCTCACTGAGCTCTAGCCATGCCGATCTTGCTGTTCCCGGAGCACACCAAGCATGCTCTTGACCCCAGGGTCTTAATGCCAGGAACACTCCCCTCTTCCCAGATATCTGCAGGGCTCATGCCTACCTTCTCCATGGCTTTGCTCAAATGTCCAAGTCTTGGTGAGGCCCGTGCTGACCACCCTGTTAAAATGGCAACTCCACCCCATTCCTGGTTCCTTCCCCAGGTGCTGATCACCAGCTGACAGGCTGGCTATTTCACTTGGTGATTATTGTCTATCTCCTTCATGTTAACGTGAGCTCTGTAAGGACAGGGCTCGGTCTGTGTTGTTCACTACTGTGTCACCAGAGCCTAGACTAGTGCCTGGCATGCAGCAGGTGTTCAAAAAGTATTTGCAAAAAAAAAAGAAAGGAGAGAGGAAAGGGTTGAGACCAGGGCCACAGGGGCCCAGAGGACACAGTCCACCTCCACCTTGGAGAGGCCTTCATGGAGGAGGGGACATTTGGGCTGGGCTTTGAAGGTCGAATAGGATCCCTCTCCACGGAGACGGAAGATGTGCATGGAGAAGACTAATCTGAAAGTGAGGGGCTGGAAGAAGGCAGGGAGACAGTTGTGGGGTAGCCTCCTTGGTCTAGACACGAGGCAATAAATAAAGCCTGAACAAGGGGCGAGTAGCAGAGAGGCCACCTCTGGCCTTTCTTCTTGGGTAACTGCCCCTTGATCCCACTGCCAGTGGTGGGCCGGTAAACTGGATAGGGCAGCAGAGACATTTGCTGCCCAGTCTTTCTGGTCTTCCAGGGTCTGGTGAGGTGTTCAAGGTACACACGTATCCAGAGCAGCTGGTGGTGAAGACCGGAGAGTCTCAGCTCATCAACTGCAGTACCAGCTGTGTCCAGCCTGAGGCCGGGGGTCTGGAGACCATCCTAGCCAAGACTCTGAAGAAGTCCGGAACTCAGTGGATGGAGTACTTGGTCTCCAACATCTCGCAAGACACAATCATCTACTGCTACTTCACCTGCTTCGGGGAGCAGAGGCTGACGAGTCTCAACGTCAGCGTGTTCTGTGAGTGCCACACTGCAGGGCCCTCTTCCCCAGGGCAGAGCCTGTAGCTACTGACTGTGTGCAGAGCTCCTCTGTTACTGCCCCTGGGCATTTGCTATGGCTCCCACCTCCCTGGGCTCCTGGGGTGACGAGGAGCAGGACCCCGGTCGTGGGCTCAGAATCTGCTCACACCCTTCATTGGCCTGCCGGTGACCCCAGCTCTGAGGCTTGCTCAGAGGACAATCCGAGCAAGGTTTGCACAGACTTCAAAGTCATTTCCCAGGCACTGCTCAGAGTCTCCTCCCCGCTCGGTGGCAGCCCCATCACCAGACACTCCTCAACCCACAACAAAGAGCAAGGTGCCAACAGAAGGGTTGGCTTGCTCTCCAGTCACCTCTCTGCCTCACAGAGAGAAGGATAAGGCATCACCTGGTGCTTTAATGTTCCTTTAAAAAAAAGGGGGAGGGTGTGTTTATTTATCTGAGAAGGGGCAGCGAGCAGAGAGAGGGAGAGAGAACCCAAGCAGACTCAGTGCCGAGCGCAGAGCCAGACGCAGGGCTCAGTTTCACAGGCCTGAGAGCATAACCTGAGCCAAAATTAAGAGTTGGATGCTTAACCCACTGAGCCACCCAGGTGCCCCTGCTTTTATATCCCTGGCAAATGTGCGAACATCACACACACACACACACACACACACACACACACACCCTGCACATGGGCCATGGAAACCTTCCCATAGGGCAGGATTCTCTCAACATCGTGGCACCAGGGATATGGCTTAGGTCCTCCCAATGACCAACATCCGTGGATCAAGTGAATAGAAAAATGTCCTAAATCCAACATATTACCTTGGGGTGATGGGGCAAGGTATTCTAGTTCAGGAGGGAATCCAGGCTGCCACTGAGGTCCTTGTGTAATAGATAAGCGATGGAGGTGGCTATGAACCTGACCCTGGAGAAGCAAGGCAGGTCTGACTCCAGCCCCTACCTCTTAAGTGAAGACCTCACAACTCTTGGCGGAACTCCAGTGAACACTCCCTTCTAAGTTATCCACCTGTTTAATACGGAAATTTATGTCTGATTTCCGGAGGAGACAGATTCAAATTTTTGTTTCTAGTTGGCTGTACAATTTCTGGACCCTTTTCTTTGTAGACAACTGACCACCTCCATTCTTTTTTTTTTTTTTTTTTTTAAGATTTACCTATTTATTTGAGAGAGAGAGAGACCATGAGCCAGAGGGAGGGGCAGAGAGAGAGGGAGAAGCGACTCCCCACTGAGCAGGAAGCCCTATGTGGAGCTCCATCCCAGGACCCTGGGATCATGATCTGAGCAGAAGGCAGGTGCTTAACCGACTGAGCCACCCAGGCACCCCCTGCTTGTCCATTCCAGAAAACATCGTGTTGGTAAAAGCACCACCAGTCAATACATACTATACCCTGGACTGTTTCCTCACTGCTCTCTGTATACTCGCGGGCAGACCAGGCCCCAGACCCCGTCCTCCCCAAATCCAGCCAAGGACTTGAGAACACTATGGTGCCAAGGGATGGGCCAGGCCAGGTGGGGCCTGCAGGGACTGTACCCCAGCTCCTGACCTCACCTCCCTCTTCCTTCCCCGCAGACCCTCCAACGCAAGTGCTGCTGAAGCTGCAGCCCACTTGGGTGGCTGTGGGGAGACCCTTCACCATCAAGTGCCACGTGCCAGCCGTGAAACCCCTTGAGAGCCTCACTCTCATGCTGCTCCGCGGCCAGGAGGTGCTGCACAACCAGACCTTTTGGGGAACGACGGATGGTACCCAGGGAGCCACAGCCACGCACAACATCACGGCTCACAGGGAAGACGGCCTCCACAGCTTCTCCTGCCAGGCCATCCTGGATCTGCGGTCTCTCGGTGGGAACATCATTCACAATGTTTCAGAGCCACAGATGCTCAAGGTCTACGGTGAGGGGGCCCCCCCGGATGGAGGGGGCGGGAGAGGGTGTCCACTTTCAGTTCCTTGGGGGAAGAAAAAGCCTTCAGCACGCCCTCTGCCATCTCAGGGTGCAGGCGCCCAGGGACCCCACACTTAATCCTGAGGGTTCCCTCTTGCTCTCCTTCATCCCGGAAGTTCTCTCCAAGTGCCCGGTTTGGAACCTAACTAGTTGCTTTGCAATTAGTGAACTGTGTGACCTTGACCAAGTCAGCCTCCTCTCGCTGGCCATGGCCCCTCTCTACTTGAAGAGGTTTGGCCCTCAGGTCCCCCAGGAGCTCTGCTGTTCTGTGACTCTTGATGGCCAAGGTGGTCACTGTCCAGAGAGTTTGGTAGGAGCTCACTCAGCATCGCCCAGGGCGGGGTGGGGCTCAGACCATGCCACACCTAGGCCATGGTGTCCAGCAACCATATGCTGGTGCCAGGGGCCGGTGGCAGGGGACTGAGACCATCACAGTCTCACAGAGGGCTGGCTGGTGGCCTGGACCCCAGCCTACCTTTCCTCCAGACACCGCACCATTAGCCATTCAACTCTGCAACATGGGCGGCTGCAAGATGGACGGGGGGCGGGTGGGGGACAGGTGGGCCTCTACTCCCCCTTGGGTCCTAGCATCTAGGACCAGGGGACTTCTAAGACCACTGCCCCCTCCTCCCTCCCCAGAGCCGAGGCCAGACAACCAGATGGTCGTCATCATCTCAGTGGTATCGGTGCTGCTGTTCTTGTTTGTGACATCCATCCTCCTGTGCTTTGTCTTGGGCCAGCACTGGCGCCAGAGGCGGATGGGCATCTACGGGGTACAAGGTGCTTAAGCGGGGCCTAAGTCGGACCTACTGGGCACAGCCTACATGAGTGGCATGGCCACCACCACAGCAGCCACTGGAACTCAGTGTGACTCCTCAGGATTGTGGCCCAGCCCTGGCTGTAGGACTGAAATGAGCAGCAGAGGACTTTGGGGTCATTTCTTTTTCTAGTCTGAATATAAACACCTGGACTTAACCCTGTGCCTCAAATGTCTTCTCCTGGGCTTAAGCTCTGGCCAGGAAGGGCACCCCACCAGACCTGGACTTCTCTCCCCAATGTCTGCAAAGACTCCCTCTATCCCCTTCTTCACAAGAGCCGTCCAGAGCCCCAGCCAGCCCAGGCCCTGGGGCGAGCCCATGCTGACCAGCCCAGGCACCAGACACCCATCCTTGTGGGGCCCCGAGTGACTAATTTCTCCTGAGGGATGGTGGAGGACACAAGCTCTGGCCCAATAGGGCAGAGACTTTCTGTTCCTACTTGGCCTCTGGGACCTCAGGCCACTCATGTTCGGAGCAGGACATGGCTCTGACTTCTTTCTGCCAGAAGAGCCAACTTCCTGGGATGACAGTGGGGCCCAAGGGAACTGGCTCAGTTCTGGGACCCTCTGAGCCAGGCCTCTCCCCCATCACCCTAGGCCTTCAAAGAGCCTTGGACAACAAAAGCAGTCCTCCCCTCACCTCCTGCTCCATCATTAGGTCACCAAGACCCCACAGCCCTGGCCATCTCAGACAGGGGTGAGTGGAGGAGGTCCAGGAAGGGCTCTGATTCCCAGATCACCAAACTGACCCCCCAACACACACCAGTGGTGGCTTCCCAGCCCTGGGTGATGCTTAGAGGGGCTTTTACTCCAGGGCAGAGATCAGGCCAGTTCAAGGTCTCAGTGTGGTGAAGAGGGTTTTGATTCACCCAGGAGAGGGCCTGGCTGTGGTTGGGGGTTGGGGGGAGGGCTGCAGGGCATGGCTGTGGGGTTGCAGGCAATAGGGAGGCACTTGGGGGGCTCCAGGGCTCATTCCAGCTCTGCAGTGATGCTGGTAGGGTCCAGGGCTAGTGTCTGTCCTCATGGTAGGCTCTCGGCACCATAGTAGTCTGGGGAAAGAAAGCACCCTGATCTTGACTCCCTCCTGCATCACCGGCCCCCAAGGAGGAAAGGGGAAGGGACTAGTGATGAGAGGAGCTCCCTCGTCCCCAACATGGCCCATCTGGCCTCCTGACCCAACCCTGACCTGGGCTTGGACCCCACTGCTCACCTACCCTGTGCCTACCTGAAGCCGGGGGTACATCCGCACCCACAGTGCCTGTGGCACTGGGGGGTGGGGGCGGGGGCACGGTTCTCCTGACATGGAGAAAAGAGAAGAAAGATCTCCCCATCAGAAAGTCTCTGGGGTCTCACCCACAAGTATCTCTACCCCACCCCCAGCTCCTGGTGAGCTCTTCCAGCCCAGCCCCAGAGCAAGGCCCTGGCAATGTCTGGATTCCCCAGCCTCACTTACAGACCCCTTGTCCCAGAGGCAGGAGGGCAGTGCTGAATCCTGGACTCATCCTGCAAGTGAGGCTGCTGTGGGGGGAGGGAAAGGAAAGGGACCGGCCAGGGCAGCAGGGGGCCCAGTGTGGGCATTGGGCAGGGCAGGTAGTGGTGGTGGAACACCAAAGGCCCTTCCTCCTGGGCTTGTATCTCCTCCTCCTCCTGTTGACCCTCCAGGTAGACCTGAGGATTGTGGGAAAGGGGGAGGAGAGGTGATACAGGTCCCAGGATCCCTACCCCCACTTCTCTGCTCCCCTAATTTCTCCAGATCAGCATTGAGAAATGGCTTCCCTTTATTGAGCAATCACTACCTGCAAGCCAGGTACTTTGGAGACATTTATTCCTTATTTTGCAGGAGGGAAAAACTGAGGCTTAAAAAGATGGAGCAACTTGTCTAAAGTCACCCTGCTAATAAGTGGCTGAGCAGGGACTGAAAGTATCCAGGTATGACTCCAGAGCTGGATCAGGAGTCCAGTGACAGGCCCCTGGACCCATCTGTGCCCCATCAGGGAGGTGTGGTGCTCACCCCAGGGACCCCCTAAGGGCCAGGGCGTGAGGAGTGGCAGCAGCTCTCGCCAGCCTGGATGGTGGACACTACCTGGCCTCCTCCAAGCCTCAAAACCACCCCTGGATTTTGAGGGCTGGTTCTAAGGTCACCTGCTCCTCCAAGGACCTGCTCTTCATTCCCCAATGAATGTGCACTCATGCCATGTACCTGTCCCTGTGCCAGTCAGGCCAAAGTTGCCTTGTATTCATAGTCATTCATTTATTTTTTCACTTGTTCAACAAATATGACTTGAGCCCCTAGTAAGTATCCAGCACCCTGCAGACTCAGGGAACCATGGTGCCCATCGTCCTGGGCCTGCTGTCTAGTAGGGGATGCACTGCAGGGAGACCTCCTTGAAAACAAGACCTGAGTGGTCTGGATTTGGGGACTCCCACCTCCACTGAGGCTGCTGGCTTGGAAGCCTGGCACATAAGAGATGCCAAAGAGACCCAGCCAGGCCTGTGGCACTGTTGCCTGGTTCTTTTTCTCCAGGATCCGCCTCAGATGGATCCCCACCCTGGCACCTGCAGGTGGGTGGCCCTGGTGGCGCAGCTCCACCGCACCCAAGCCCACGCACCTGCTGGTGGGAAGAGGCTGGCCCTGGGTTGACGGCTGCTGCCACCAGGCTACTCAGCAGCAGCTGGTGCATCTGTGCGTTATGCAGCAGCATCAGTTCCAGCAGGTCTAGGGCGGGGGAGTCAGCAGGCCCACGCCCAGCCTCCCACTGCCCACCGCCCAGATCCCAGGCCCTCCCCAACCCACGGCCCCCCCCCCCAAGCCCCAGACAGGGAAGGCGCGGGAGTGCGGTGCAGCGAGGATGCCCAGAGAATGTGCGAAGCAGACTGGGGTGCAAGGCGCCTGAGCCCGGAGTCTCACCTTCCTTCACTCTGCCCGGCTGCGGGCGCGGGCGCGGGGGCGGGGCGTCCCAGGCGACGGGCTGCAGGACGGTCACCCAGGGCTGGGAGGGCGGGAGACGGCCGGGGGGCGGCCAGGATGGGGACCCACCCCTCCCCACCTCCCGCCCGCCCGCTGGGGCCGCCTGCTCCTTGCCGCCCCCCACGGCCCCCGGGTTCCCTGTGTCTCCTCCCCTCCCCTACGTTTGGGGTCGCTCTCCGCAACCACCCCACTTCCTCCGGGGACCGCGGCTCCCCGTCGGCCTCCCCGGGAGGAGCCGGCTCAGCCCTACCGTCCCGGCTGCACCCTGCGGTGGGGGCTGACCCCAGCACCCTCCGGGGCCCGAGGCCATGCGGGCTCCTGCCGGTCCGGGTTACCTAGGCGACGAGAGCGACGCCAAAAAAAAACCCACAAAAATCTCCTCCCACGCATGCGCAGGTCCCTCCCGGCGGGGTGCTCCGGGCTTGCTCTGCTCTCCCCAGCCCCGCGGACCCGGGGGGGGGGGGGGGGGGCGGGGGGGTCGGGGTCCCAGGCGACTCCCTCCCCAGGGGCCGGTCCCTCTGCGGGAGGCCCACCTCCAGGCCCCCCGAGCCGCCGGCTCCCTGGCTGCCCCTCCCTGTACCTCCCACCCTGGCGCACCTCCAGTACCCAGCTTGGGGCGAGGGGGCTCATGTTTGTTGAGTGAATGAGTGAGGGGCTGGCAAGACCCGCCCCAATGCAAACACTTGGTTTCCAGGTCCCAGAATTGGCTAGGATGATTAGTTAAGCAGGAGTAGAAAATTCTGTAAGAGCAGGACTGGCCGGGGAGGGCAGGTAAATGAGGAGGGCGGAGGGTATGTTCTGTGGGTCACTCTGAATCAGAGGGGTGTCCTTTGGGGCAGGAGTGGTTTCTGAGCAGACCAAGGACAGAAGCACTAACCAAGTTCACAGAAAAGGCTCCGCCCTGGATAGAAAGGGGTAGCTGGCCCCTCAACTCCATGCCCCCGGTACCCCACCCTCGTGGCTGTTTGTTCCCTCATTCCTGGCTGCAGCCTTGCAGAGGTGGAGAAGCCTGGGGAGTTCACCACCAGTGCCCCTAGTATTGTCTCACATCCTGGAAAAATTACCAAAGCCAGCATTCTTTCGACAGGAAGTTATCAAGGTCTTCTTTGCTTCAGAACAGGTGAGGGGAGAGATCTATTTCGGCAGCTGTGACCATCCTAAGATAGGCCCTGAGCAGCAGTCAAGGAAAATCCAGACAGGAAGCTGGGATTAGCACCCCAGGAGTTGCCCTTCCCCCACCCTCTACTTCTGTTCAACTCCTCTTCCTGGCAGTCCTGCTGTCTAGAACCACAAAGATCATTTCCACCTCCTCCTTTGTGCCTTTTGTCCCTGGGAGGGGGCCTATGGGCAGAGCATTAGCTGTGAGTCTTAGAGCTTCAATGGCCATCAACAACCTGACATCAGGCAATGTGGTGGCAAGCCCTGGGGGGGAGTGGGATGGGCACAGAGGTCCCCTTTTCCAGCTGCACCTTCATTGCAGTGAGAGGGGAGAAGCCAAACTTTGTGTTTCCCATCAGCAAAACTTTGACCAAGGAGGTGCCTGTGTGCGCAAGGCAACCTGAATACTGGAGACACAGTGGTGTATTCTTGCTGGTCCCAGCATTGTTGGGAAGTGAAAAAGTACCATGGGAAGAGAGCAAAAATACAAGGCAATGCAAAGTCCCCTGTGGGTGAGGCCTAGAAGAAGGGGTCATAAAAAGAGAGGAATTGATCACTGAGGGATAGAGTTCTGAAGTGGAGGACCTTGGGAATGGGGCCAAAGCAGTGTGAGAGAGAGAGAGGGCAGCCCAGGCTGTGCCCCAGCCTGAGCAAAGGCACAGGTGCAGGAACGGATCATGCCCTAATGATCCAGTGGTCACACCGTCTGATTGTAGTGGAGGATCTGGACGGAGAGAAGTTCCAGCAGCCCAGGCCAACCCAGGTCATGGAATTTAGGTTGTGCCATGTGGGTGATGGAGAGCTCTCGGTAAGTCCTGAGCAGGAGAGAAATAGAGGGGTGATGGGTGCACAGCCATCTTTTAGGAAGATTCATCTTGTTGCTCACATCTTTGTGCATGTCAACCAGAATTAGGAAGAGCAAATGTGTGATGGGGATGTATCCTCCCCATGGTATACAGTTGGTTCCTGCACACACAGTGTCTCCATCTGGGGACATCTTCTGGCCACAGGTAAGGCAGGCCAGAAGTCATCCCAGAAGCAACCCTGACACATTACAGGACAGCCGTTGATGGTAGAGCCTGCTGGCCTCAGTGGGCCAACTCTGGGAGAACCCTCCCCCAAAGTCTCTCAACAGTCCCATGTGTGTCCCAGTTGTCCCAGTAATGACCTACTCACCAATCAAATACACAATTTCCTGGGTTTTTCCTTTCTCTGTCTTTTCTCTATTCCTTCACAGGGCTTCCTGGGATCTCCTTCCAAATAAACTACTTGCTCCCCGATCCTTGCCTCAGGCTCTGCTTTTGGGGGAATCCAAACTAAGACTGGCCTCCCATTTTTTCTGTGTCTGCCTCCACGCTGCTGAAAACTCCTGGAAAAACCAATTCTAGTAGCTCTGTGAGAAACTTGTATTCAGCGAAGTAAAATACCAAAATAGACACTGAAGTAAATTCCTCTGGAGGGCACCTGGTGGCTCAGTGGTTGAGTGTCTCTGCCTTTGGCTCAGGTCATGATCTGGGGGTTCTGGGATCTAGTCCTGCATCAGGCTCCCTGCGGAGAGCCTGCTTCTCCCTCTGCCTATGTCTCTGCCTCTTTCTGTGTGTCTCTCATTAATAAATAAATTTTAAAAAGAAAAAGAAAATTCATCTGAGAATATAACGGTCAATGGATTAAACTGAGGCAAAGCTGGAGGCAGGGAGGCCAGTGGGAGGCCACCACCCTCATCCCTCTAAAAGAAGCACGTTGGAGGTCACTGTGGAAAACAGGCAGGAATTGGTGATTACTTCAGCACCTCAGATATAAGATCACATGATAACCCCACGTGTAGTTTGGAAGGCCGGGCTGAGGTAGAAACTATCTGGCTTCTGCAAGTAGAGTTCTTTGTCAAAGGAAATGAAAGCATTTGCCATTTGAAGAGAATGGAAAAACCGCATGTGCTTATCTACCAGAGCACCTTTGCTTATAAAAGATCTAACATCAGTCCAGCAGTGGAAGAGGTGACTTTCTGGCTACTTGGCTGGCCCACTATTAGTTTCTTTGGCGTGTTGACATTCTACATGTTTCCTTTCATTTTGTCTCCATGAGGACTCTTGTTTGCATCTTGTTTGTTGTTGTTGTTGTTTTATGGGTTTTGTTTGTTGGTTGGTTTGTTTCTTAGCATCCCACAGCGACATGTACCAAAAGTCCTCCCTGTTGCCTCGGTAAATCTGGTTCGGGGAATAAATAAATGGAAAGAGATTTCTACTCAAATGTGTTCGTCACAGTGCTGGTTTTTAGGGTTGAAAATTGAACACACCCAGTGTCCTCTAACAAAGGAATGGCTGTGTAAATGAAGGCAATTCACTCAAAGGAAGAGTGTGCAGTCATTAAAAAAAAAACACGAAAAATGAGCTCCTTCCTCTCAGTCTCAGATGGAACCGTGGAGAAGAGGGTCTTTTTAAGAACTCAGGTGGGAATTTCAGAGTTTCTTTTTGGTGCAGATGAGGAAGTGCTGAGTAGACACAGGTGATCCTACAACAGGCCCTTTTCTTGGGCCCAGGGCCTAATGAGGCCCTAATTGAAGGCTCTAGTGGCATGACTAACTGGTTATGTGGGGAAGGCCTTGACAATACCATAGTAGAGAAATTCCATTTTTCTGTTCAGAGGCTCTGACTCTGCTTTTTTCTCCAAATATGGCTATCCTTGTGAGGCTGGTATATGTGTGTGCGGTTTGGTCTGACAGCTCCCCGGTGATACTTTGAGGACCTAGAAAACATAGATGGCACCAGTGGGGTGCACTGTGGTGGGAGTCAGTTTCAAGGTCCCAGCCTGCTGGCGTAGAGCTGTGGGGTGGAGTGCAGAGCCCCTCCCCTCCTCGACTCCCTGGAATCAGGGCTCCACCAACTATGGGGGATCACCTGCTGAAGCTCCCAGGAAGTCTCCCTGATGGAATGGCTCAGGGAAAAAAACTGATAGTACAAGCTAGGGGTGAGGGGTGCGGGGTGCAGGGTAGAGGCCAGGACAGAGTACAACAGGCCAGTTCCTGTGAGTCAAGGTGGGATTTTCTGAAAGGTGGTTCTATTCTGCAGAATTCTTTTGTTTGTGGGCAACTGAAACTCACCCTAAACTAGCCTAAGGAAAACAGATGCTTTGGGGCTCATGTGATAGGGAAGTGCAGTGATGGAGCCGCTTTGCAGTTCGCTGCCTCAGGGGTCAAGCAGTGTCTTCAGGTCCCTCTCTCATCTCCCCCACCTGTGTGTGGTGTTCTCCTTCCCTCATCCTACAGACAGGCTCTTCCACTCCGTGGGAAACACACCTCAGTCACCTGCAGCCTTATTTCCGTTACTCTAGACAAACCTAGAGAATCCCGAGAGATTATCTTTCTTTTGTATTGATATACAAATATGCCCAGGAAGGACTATGATTGACACCACTTGTGCCACATAGCCAGCTTTTGAACCAACCACTGTGGCCAGGAGGATTGGCCAGACCCGGGTGACATGGCCATCTCTATGGCCGGGGTGGGGGTTGTAATCATCAGCCACACCAGAATGACATATTTGGAGTAGGAAATGAGCAGTTCCCCAAAGGAAGGAGAAATATTGTCATCAAGAGAGGGAGGCATTCACTTCCTCTTCGGCTGTGGGAAAAAATCATATTTCACATACAGCTTCTGTTTTCCAATCAGCCTTATTCCTAGTCCAAATGACACCTTGTGCAAATTAGAAAAATTAGCTCTGTCCTCTAGACAGTTTGCTACCTTCTGCTAGACAATTATCATCTTAAACACATGGATCTATAATGATTACAAATGTGATTACAAATTACAGTGCCCAGAATTGTGCAGTGTACAACCTAGACAACTGAGTGGCCCTCTCTCACCTGTACAGTTCCCTTACTTAACTTCCCTTCCCTCATTAAAGAAATTCTTACCCCATAGAACTCTAGGCAGCAGGTAGAGACCAAAAGGTTGGAGCCATAAATGGGAATGACAGCTGCCTACCTACTACCCCTCCTCCTGTGCCCACAGACAGGGGGTAGTGTGTATCAAAGGGACAGTAGCCAGCATCGAAGCAAACTAGAGCCACAGCAGGGCCATGAGTGATGACAGGGGGCCCAGGGAACAGCTATGGGGAAACAACTTAGGAAGGAAGAGACAAAACATTTGCTTTTCCTCTAAGTACTAAAAAAAGAGGATCCTTGGGGTACCTGGGGGGCTCAGTGATTGAGCATCTGCCTTTGGCTCAGGTCATGATCCCGGGGTCCTGAGATCAAGTTCCACATTTGGCTCCCCATGGGGAGCCTGCTTCTCCCTCTGCCTATGTGTCTGCCTCTGTGTGTGTCTCTGGTGAATAAATAGAATCTTTAAAAAAATAAAGAGGATCCTTGCAAAGAAGAGTCTGGGGCACGCGGACACCTGGATCACATCACTAATAAAACTACATGGAAAATGTGTGTCAGAAAGGTCAATGAGCAAAGCAGGACAAGAACCAGGCACAGAGAACGCCCATGCTCACACCTGTAGGTTTGGAAGACACACCTCTGAGGGTGTGATGTGAGTCACCTGGAGTGAGATGTGGGCCGTGCAGGTAGCAGGAACTTCTCAAACCACAGCCAGGCCTGGCCCCCAAGGAAGGGCTCGACAAGACTGAGGCTGTCTCCACAGAGAGTCACTGGGAGCAGAGATGCCATCCCACCTGCAGGACTGAGGGTGACCACTCCCCAGGCCTCCCGCTGTCCCTTAACAAAGGCCACCCTGTCCTGGGCTCAGCTCAGCTGGAGCTCTGGCTTACCAGTAAAAGACAGTGTCAGGGATGGACATGGGAGACTGGGGAGGGAAATGTAGGGAGCTTTGGGGAGCAGAGACTCCGGATTCAGTGGGAGGGTTCTCATGTCTGCCTGGGGAAAGCATAGTGGGCCAGCTGGGAGGTGGGTCATTTCACAACAGCTCCACCAGGGGTCATCGCAGCCCCAGACTGGCCGCGGGTGGGGGGGGGGCGCAGAGGGCTAAACCAACCTCATCGGGCCCTCCACCCACCCTCCCTTCCCCGAGCTCAGAGAGACAGATGTCTAGCCAGTGGGATGGTGGCGAGGGGACTGGGGGTAGAAAAATTACGTTTGAGACTTCTGTGCTGTCCCGCTGATGGTTGTGTGGGTGTGTAGGTGGTGTGCGTTTATGTGTGTGTGTATACAGATAGGCACACACTTAATGAAAATCTAGTGATCACAGGTACACACAGGTGGCCCTGTGTACGTGTGAACAGGGGCGTGGTCAGAGACTCAGACAACGGTATGGACATAAGTAACATGAATGGACATGCGTGAATGTGTGAGCACGACCGTGGGTATGGGTGTGTGTACACGCAGGCATACACGCGATGAAATCTAGTGTCCGGGATACGTGGCATTTGTGTTCACTTGGGCAGGAGAATAGATATGACTATACATGTATAATAATACAAGTATCCGCACGAGCCCAATGTGAGTGTGGGAGCGGGTGTGCTTGCGTGAGCAATAAGCATGCGTGGGAACGGGTGTGACGCACCTTGGAAGGGTCTTTGTGAACATACGAAGGGTGGTTGGTTTATGTGTATAGCTGAGTACGTGTGAGTGTGGCATTTGTGGGGAGACACATCCATGAGTGTGTACCGAAGCGAGTGTGAGTGTGTGAGTGTGCGAGCTGGCGTGTGCCCTGGGGGGCTCTGGGGAATGAGTGTGAAAGGGGACTGGCGTGTAGAACGAGCCCGTGTGAGCTCCCCAAGGGTGCGAGAGGACCTGGTGGGATGGGCTCGTCCATATGCCCCCGCGTGTGTGCGTGTGCATGCGTGTGCACGCGTGTGCATGTGCGTGCAAGCGGGCCAGCGGGTGCCAGGGGCCCCCAGCCCCGGCGGTCCCCGGCTGAGCCCAGGCGCACCCGGCCGGGCAGCGCGGCCCAGGCTCCCACCTGAAGATTGGCCCGGTCCTCAGGTTTCACTCATGACCCTGTGACATCAGCAGCAGCTGTCCCCGCCGCCCGCCCCCCGGCCAAGTCCCCCGGAGTCCCAGCCCCAGCCCGAGGTGGGCGACGGCGCTCCAGGCTCGGCCGCAAGCCCTTGGCTCCCGCCGGCAGTGAGTACCGCACCCCGCCCCGGCCGGCACCCCGAGGGCAGGCCACCCCGAGGAGCAGGGCACCCTGGCCCCGGGCCCAGCCTGGCTTCAAGGAAGCCACCGCTTGGCTCCGGGTGCCGCCGTCCTCCGGCCGCCCCGGCCCTGCTCTGCCACGGCCTGCGCCCGGCTCCCTGCGCCCCGACCCTGCGGGTCCCCGAGACTGGCCTGGGCCGCCCTCGGTGGGCCGCTCTCTGCCCTCAGCCCAGTCCGGGCCCCCTCACTCGGCGGCGGCTGCGCTGGGCTCCAGGCGAGCACAGGGTGACCCCGGGGACAGGACGGGGCTGAGTTTCTTCAGGGGAAGAGAGCACAGGAGCCAAACGCCTGTCCCCGGCTTGTCCCCACGGGCAGCTCAGGCTGTTCACGGTGGCTCCGAAGGCAGGGCTGTGGGGGGAGGAGAGAGGCGGGAGGCCGGGCGGGGGGTGGTGGCGGCTCCTTTGCTCTGCTGAAACAGGAATCTTCCAGATGCCAGCAGAGGACACATCTCAGGCCGCACCGCCCAGGCTCTGCCCACCGCCCCTGCCGTTCCCGCAGGCCTGGGGCGAGGCTGGGCTCCTTTCCTGGGCAAGTGGGGAAGGCAGAAAGCCTGGCCCGAGGGGAAGAAGATGGGGCCGCAGCACTGAAGGGGCCTTGGGGGGATTCAGGAGGAGCCTCAGGGCCAGGAGTGGGGGCCGGGGCAGAGCGCCGGGAGAGCCAGGCACCCCAACACCACCACCACCGGGAGGCGGGGGCGGGCAGCCGCTAGTGGAAGAAGCCCAAAGGCCTGAGCAGAGGTAGGACGAGGGGTTTGGGAGGAGCGTGGTGTTGCTTCCCAGAGGGGGGCATTTGTTCAAAGATTGGGGATCCCCACGTAGAGGGCCCTGAGGGTGGGATGGGGGCTTTGAGGCTTTCCAAGGAGGCACTGGATGGCACAGCGGGCCTGAGCGCCTTCCCGCTCCACACGGTTAAGGACTACGTCTGGCGGCCCCTCCCCCTGCTCAGGCACAGGGCCCTGGGCACCAGGAGGGCTCCCAATGCCCCAGGGTGGGGAGGGGGCCCTCCAGGGGGATACTAAACATGTCCCCCTCCCACCCATACCACCTGCAGCGGGGCCCTGCGTGGAAACAAATCACCCCAGAGCCTGGGAAGGTCAGAGCCCAAACAAGCCTTGAAGGCCTTTGAGTTTAGCCTCTATGATGAGCCATCTTGAGGAGACTAGCTCGAGACCAGTTTGGCGCTGGTCTGGCTATTCTGGAGAGGGGAAGGGGTTGACAGAGAGGTAGGGAAGAGCCAATGGTGGGCATTGTTGTCATTGGTCTATGACAAAGGCTGTGATTGTCCCCCAGAGCCCTAAGCGGAGGTAAGGAGCCCCCAGGGGTGGCAGTGGGATGGGGACACAGGTGGAAGACTGGTCCTCCCAGGACCCTCCAGATTCTTCTAGGGTCATCCCCAGTCCCCTGCCCACAGCTAGTGGCCTCCTTCTATGTGGCAGTGTTGTGGACAATTGTGGTTACCACACTAGTATTTGGAGCCACATGACCTGTGTGGGCGATGCAGGGTCCCAGACATAACTCAAAAGGCCCTCTCCCGTCTCCATCCCAGGCAACTCTCAGGGGACTGGCCGGGATTTTTTTTTTTTTTTTAGTCAGGTTTTGGGAAGATAATTAAGGGTCCTTCCTAGGTGACCCTGTCCTAGCCTGGTTCTGCTTGTCATTTCTGGTTGGGAACCTGCCTGAGGTGGGGCTCAGGACTTGGAATCACCTTCCCAGCTCTAGGCTGGCCTGAGTGCCAAGGCGTGCCTACTGTTTTCCCTCACCAGGCCTTCTGGGACCCACCCCCAGGCCAGGTCATGGGAAGCCCTGAGTTCAATACCGAAAGCACAAAACTCCTGCCAGACGATGGGCAGTGGTCCTGACAGGGTCCCTGCCTCCAGAGGCAACTCTGGCCACCAGAACAGAGAAAAGTATAGAGAGTGACAAGGTGGGGCGGGGTAGTCCAGCTGGGGATGCAGTTGAGAGAAGTATCCAGGGCCAGGCGCAGCCAGAGAGGAGACAAGGGAGTGGACCGTGCAGAGAGAAGTGGAAAGGCTCGCTCTCTCTCTCCAGGTGATAGAACAGAGATGCATTGAAGGAAGATGAAAATCTGAGACTGAGTTCCCAAAGAGCAGGTAGGGAGAGGAGGGGACGAAGGAGGGTGGACGTCAACAAGCAGGGCGCAGGTTTTACAAGCCTTCCGTTCCTCGACTCCCCTTAAGGGAGGGCTCAGGCTCTGAGGGTCCTGCCACTTGCCCGCGGCACACAGCTAGTGAGGGGCACTGATGCTGGTACGGGGCTGCGTGGGGGGCAGAGCTCGTCCCTGAGACTTGGAGGGGGGGTGGGGATTCCAGCAGGCAGCCCTAGGGCTGGCTGCAGGTGCCAGGCCTCCTGCAGGGGTCCCCAGCTCGGCAGTGGCAGAGACAGGTCATGGTTCCCAGGGGCTCCTTCAGGTTCCAGGGGTTCCCAGGAGCTGGGGGAAGCCAGGGTTCCCTCTACCCCCACCACCCCTACCCCAGGCCTTTCATGTGCTCTGGCCCCTTTTCTGCCTCATCAGCAACAGCTATTTTTATTCCCTGAGGTTTTCAGTCAACAGCCATCGTTGGGGGGATGGGGCAGCAGGAGGAGCCAGCGAGGTTCAAGGAACAGACCGGGGTGGGGGGTGGAGGCAGGGAGTTGTGCCCCTCGAAGGGCAAGCCACCCCTCAGGCCCTGCTGCCCTCTGCCAGGAACCCTGGCATAAATGGAAAATATAAAACCACAGTGGTCACCAGACCCCACTCTGCTTGGAGGGTTTGTGAAGCCAGGTGCCCCTGCCAGCGCCCCCCTCTGACCCCACCACGCCAACAGATAGGTGCTAAAAGGACGTGGTTCATTTAGACTTGGGTGGTGATAAAGCTTAGTGCTTAAGTGCCAGGGGCTCTTTTGAGAGCCCCAAAGGCCCAGTACCCAGCCCCAGTCTGCTACATAAACCACCTCTGGCAAGTGACTTGCCCTCTCTGTGCCTCAGTTTCCTTCTCTGTCAAATGAAGTGATAATAGTAGGATCATGGTGAGGATTTAAAGAGCTCATGAATTTGAGGTGCCCAGAACAATGCTTGGCAAGTAGTCAGCTCTACATAAGTGTTAACTAGTAGTTAATTATCGTGGCTTTCACCAGGCTGTGACTCTGAAATCAGTGTCTCCTCTTGTGGGGGAAGAGGAGGCAATAGGAAAGAAAGGAGCTACAAACGTTGGGTCCCCCTAGCAGGAAGCAGGACGACCTTATCCAGCTCTGGGCACCCTGCATAGCTGGGGGGGGTATATGTATTTTTTTCCTATCTGGTCTCCTTCAGGTGAGGGGGATCCTTTTATAAGATGGATAACAGACTCCCTTCTGTGAGGGTCTGCGGTTTATGAATTTTGCTGTGAGGACAGTGACACCAAAAGCAAAGCAGAATCCTTCTGGCTTCCATTTCAGTAAGATCTGCTCCCGACTCTGGTCCCTTTTTTTTTTTTTTTTTAAGATGTTATTTATTTATTCATGAGACACACACAGAGAGGCAGAGACACAAGCAGAGGGAGAAGCAGGCTCCCTGCGGGGAGACTGATGCTGGTCAATTCGAGGACCCCGGGATCAAGGACCCCAGGATCACAACCTGAGCCAAAGGCAAACACTTAACCACTGAGCCACCCAGGCGCCCCAACTCTGGTCTTTTTTGAGGTTTGTAAGTTCTTGATTGGCCTTAATTTGGGAGAAGGATCTTTTACCAGGGTAGTTGGTGGCCTGGAGCAGTTTCTGGAGTAGAGCGAAGTTCTCAGAGGTAGTGGCAGGGCCAAGCTGGCTGAAGGGGCAGAGACAGTCCACCAGCCTTCCTTGTGGGTTTCTCATAATAGGCTGGGGCTCCACCAGCAGCGAGAGGGCCACTCTCCCTGGCACTGGTAACCGTGATCCCCAACTCCCCGGACCTGGCAGGGGTGTGGGGCCCAAGTGGGGAGGGCTCAAAGCCCACCTTACCTGGATGGTTGGGGTCTGATGGAGGGAACGGCGAACCAGGTTGGCTCTGATCAGTTTTGAACAGTCTTTCTGTTGCCCTCTTGGTGGACTCATGGCAGGAAAAAAGCCTGTCTGCCATGGTCTGGGAAAGGTGAGGCTGTGGGGCAGAGACAGGAGAACAAAGGCAGGCATCTCCTGGAGTATACTGTGGATAGGAACAGGCAGGGCAGGGGAAGCAGCCCTGTGTGCAGGGGGTGGATCTGCCCAAAGGTGGGTGAGGTGGGCCCAGATGTGTGCGGGAGAGGGTGTGCATGCACAAGTTTGAGTGAAGACATCCGTAGAACCCCAGTGGTATTGCTTGGGGGCTCCTTAGAAAGAGCTGAGCTAGCAGAGGGCAGGAAGCCCCAGGCCTGTGTGGAACTAATTAGCCTCCCCACCCTTTGGAGCAGCTGGGAAATGACTCATAGAAGCAATGTGTGTGTGTGTGTGTGTGTGTGTGTGTGTGTGTGTGTGTACACAAGTGGGCTGCAGAGGGCATTAGGGGGTACATGAGGGTCGACCTTGTATAAAAGAAACTCATATCACTAGAAAGTCTCTTTACCAAGCTGTTGATTTGTAGTCTTCAATCCCATGATTCTCAACACACAGCCCCAGGAGGCCTGAGTCTAGTCCCACCAAGGTCTGCCAGACGCCCACCTCAGCTGGTGCATTTTAGGAACTTTGTCCAAGGACCTGGTCTGCCCTTTGAAGAGGGCAGTGAGAGTCAGGCTGCCCAGTCCCCCAGAGGGCTGGGGGAGGCAGTGTTTGAAATAGCAGGCACGAGGATTTGTGTTAGAGGGCTGTGTTCAAATCCTGCCTCTGCCACTTGTCAACTGGGAAGCTGAGCCTGGGACAGCGCCAGGCACTCAGTAAGCACCAAATGAACATATCCACGACTGCTTTTCTTCCAGAAATAATTCTTAAGCCTTCACCTTGAGGGCCTGTGCATATCAGCACTCTGGGTGAAGGTGCTGAGATTTGGGGGTCAGAGGAACCAGCCTCCCCCACTCCTAATAGACTCTTCTCCATCCTGATGGGGGTTGGAATTCTACATCTTAAGAAGAATTCTTTTGATTTGAGGCTCAGTCTTGGAAGGGGAAAGCTGCTCCTGGGTCTTTGCTTCAAGGGAGAAAAGGCTTCCAGGGCCGCCAACAGATGAGCTGGGCGGGTTTAGGAGGAAGGGGGCACAATTCACAAAACCCAAACACAGCCCATTTGAGGATTTATTTCTCATTTGTGGGTTTTTTATTTCATTGGGCCCCAAGCCAAACAGAAACACTCTGGATTAAGGAAAAGAGTCAGGTTTGAGAAGAGGAGGCAGCTTAGGGAAAACTAAATGATGTTTTTTGAGAGCCACCGGGAATTGGCAGAGAATGGATCAGATTGTGGGGGGAGGGGCTGCTGACATATCCTGAACAAGAAAACAAACTTGGCATACAGTAAATACAAAATAAATGTGGTCACCACTATCATTCTTACCCCTGGCAGAGGATACCTTATTAGGTTGGTTGAATCAGGTGCCTGAAAAAGGGGGAAGCATATTTTGGCCCAGTGAGCCCCACATGGAAAGTGCCATCACCATTAGCCCACCCCTTGCCCAGGAGCACCCCTCATGTGACCCTGATTGTTTCCGGAACTCTTGGGGCTCCTGAGTGTCCGGAGGTTTTCACTCCCAGCTCCAGGCCTCCCTCCAAGACCTCTTGGAGCAGATTTCCTCTGCAGAGTGTTAGATCAGGAGGGGAGGGCACCTGGGGTGACTTCCTCCAAGGCTCTGGCCTGCCAACACTGCAGCTCTAAGTGCTGGCAGAGAAACAACACAGCTACCCCCTTTCCCATCCCTATCCCCAAACTTCTCCAGCTGAGAAAAAGCCATGACTTGAGATTTATAACCAGGGGGCACGGGGATTCATTTTGCATTATTGGAACTGGGCCACGATGGGAATGCAGGAATTTGGGAAGTAGGCCACCCGGATGCCCAGTGCTGTCTTTGACCAGGATAGAAAAAGTTTGATCTCTTTCAGTGTCCTAGAAAGTTCTGAGTCTGAGCCCCCTCTGCTTAAAGCTTCTCCCCTGGCCACATGGAGCTCTGAAATAATCTTGCTTCCAATCCACGGAGAAACAAAACAGCCTGACCCTGGAATGCAGCTCTGCTGTAGATAGACGGCATGCTTGGTTGGCAAGAGGCATGATGATTGGGGCCTGAGCAAGGCCAGTAAGCTACCTGCCATCCCTGTGACCAAAGGAATGTGCCCTAGAGTGAACAAGGAAGGCTGTGAGGGGCAAGTCACATCCATTCTCTTCCAGAAGAGTTTCTCACAGTAGCTTTTATATCTCAGGCTGCTACAGCATGGCTGATACTTCTTGGAGGATTTCAGGCCAATGCAGTACCGTTAGGTGGGTTTCTGGTTGTTTGAAGGATTGTATTTGAAAATATAAGTTTCTTAGGAGAGAAAATTCTAGAAGCATATGGTGGTAGAGGGATGGTGGTGGTGATGTCTATCCCGAGCCATGTTTGGCCAATAATTTGGGACAGTCAGACTCACAGACACCCAGCTGTGAGGGTGCTGAACTGAGAGGAAAAAATCAAGATCTAGGCTTTCACAAAGACTAGAAGTGAAGAGGTCCAACGAACAAGAGGAACTTGTAAAACATAAAGTCCTATACCTAGATTTATACTAACCTTGCATTCTGAAACCATTATTAGTTTCAGGGGTTTTTGTCAATTCTTTTGGATTTTGCACATAGACAATCATGTCATCTGTGAACAAAGACAGTTTTATTTCTTCCTTTCAAGTCAGTATGCCTTTTATTTCCTTTTCTTATCTTATTGCATTAGCCAGGACTTCCAATACGATTTTGGAAAGGAGTGGTAAGTGGCAACATCCTTGCCATGTTTCTGATCTTAGTGGAAAGCTTCTAGTTTCTCATCATTAAGTATTATGTTAGCTGTAGGTTTTTTGTAAATGTTCTTTTCAGGCTGAAGAGACGCTCTACTATTCCTAGTTTACTGGGCTGTTGTTGTTTTACCATGAATGGGTATTGGGTTTTGTCAAATTCCTTTCCTGCAACTCTCGATATGATTATATGATTTTTCTTCTTTAACCTATTGATGTGATGGATTACATTAACTGATTTTCTTTTTTTTCTTTTAAGATTTTATTTATTCATGAGAGACACAGAGAAAGAGGCAGAGATATAGGCAGAGGGAGAAACAGACTCTTTGTGGGGAGCTTGATGTGGGACTCAATTCCAGGACCCCAGGATCACGACCTTAGCCAGAGGCAGATGCTCAACCACTGAGCCACCCAAGTGCCCCTGATGGATTACATTACCTGATTTTCTAACGTTGAACCTGTCTTCCACACTTGGGATAAATCCCACTTTCTTTTTATACACTGTTAAATTTGATTTTCTAATATTTTGTTTGGGATCCACCTGGATTTAGAAGAGTAAAATCAATTGCACAATATATATGATGGGGAAGATCTAATTTGACCTTAGTTCATGAGGAAAAGATCCAAGAGTAATTGCAAATTTCACATTATGAGTAGCCTGCTGAAAAAGTGTGTGCCATCTTGGGATGAATGACTACAAAGGGTGTCTAGGCGAGGGAGAAAAGGCCTCTCTCTGTGGTCAGACTATGTCTGGAATTGGGTGTTCCAATCTGGCAGCTCCACAGAGAAAGACAATGCTGGGCTGGACCTGCTCCAGAGAGAAGCCGCCTCGCCCTCCAGCGTCCTTACTGTCGGCTCCCTGCCTATGGACAGCTGGCCCCAGCTTGGCTCCCCAACTCCTGGCCCTTCTTCCCCCACACTCATCCCTGTCTACTCACTACCTCCAGGCCCCCAAGATGGCCTGACTTTACTCACCACTTCCGCCAAAACTTCCGTTTCAATGCAGGTTCCGCTGGGGCTTCTCACTTACTAAATGGGCTCTGGCCCTGGCGCTCAGGGAGCTGGGTTTTATTCTTGGCGTGGCCTCTCATTTATCACTCTCTAAAATTATCTTATTTGCTTCCCTATTTTTTATCTGCCTCCTCCCTCTGGAATGCAAGCTCAGTGAGGACAGGGAGTTGCCACTGCTGTATCGTGGCTTCTAGAGCAGAGTCCGGCACAGAGCAGGTGCTCAAGAAATGTTTGTTGAATGAATAAATGTATGATCTGGGAGCTGTTGCTGCTCCTCTCTGGGCTTCAGGTTTTGCATCTGTGAAATGACAGAGATGGACTCCCTTGATCTCTTGAGTTCTTGCAACTCCAACATTCTTAAATTCAGTGGGAAGAGATTGTCTAGAGCTCTCTGCAGGCCCTCAGCTGCCACATCTCTAGAACAGACTGGGGTGGAGGCCAGAGTCTGATCTCTGGCTGGTGGAAGGAAGGTTCAAACTGTCACACTGGTCCCCTTTACTCCAGGCTATAGCTGGAAGAGCTGCATGGAGATGTGCCAGCATG
Source organism: Nyctereutes procyonoides (assembly GCF_905146905.1). Taxonomy (NCBI): domain Eukaryota; kingdom Metazoa; phylum Chordata; class Mammalia; order Carnivora; family Canidae; genus Nyctereutes; species Nyctereutes procyonoides. Next base: position 46,312,947 of record NW_026575020.1, on the reverse strand, counting down.
ACACCTAACCCATGACACAGAGCATTGTTGTGCTTTGCCTGCCAGGAAGCCACGGTACACACATCCCAGATAACCTTTCATTCCTCCACAGGTGTCCACTGCAAACAGTATAGCTGTCCTGTCTATTCTAGACACATTGAGAGGATGGACAGAAGACAGAAACATGCCAGCTAACCCCCGCCCCTGTGAGGGGCTCTCCAAGGCTGCAGGGTGAAGTCCAGACTCCCAGGCCTGCCAGTCCAGGCTATGGCCAGCTGCCCACCCCACCCTCCCCAAATCCCTGAATAGACTCTGTCTCCACAAAGACTGACACAAATGTAGCTCCCTGTGTCCTGCCTCTGTCTTTGCTCTGGCCACTCCCTCTCCCTGGAGTGTTCTTCCCACTCACTTCTCTGTGTTTATAACTTAAGCATCCTTTGAGGCCCAACGGAAAAGCCACATCTTTCCTTCCCTGACCCGGAAGTAGCCATCATCCATCTGAATTCCCAAAGCACAATGACCTCCCCTCCTTAGGGCAAACATCACTTTCTCCTCATGTCATAGTTATGTGTGCCCATAGCCACCTTCCCCCAATTACCAGCTCTCAGAAAGTAGGATGCCCAACTGGTGCATCATTGTGTCCTATTCAGAGCTAGCTCAGCTTCTGGCTTATGAACAGGATGGATGGATGGATGGATGGATGGATGGATGGATGGATGGATGGATGAATGGATGGATGGATGGATGAATGGATGGATGGATGGATGGATGGATGGATGGTTGGATGAATGAAATGTATCAGAATCCATTTTATTTTTGGAAAGATCTGTACCCAAATCTTCATCCTTTCATTCTTTCAGCAAACATGTATTGAGTGCCTACTGTGTGCCCAGTCCGGGGACTGGCTATGGTGACCAGCTCTGCCCTTTTGGCATTTCAGTCTAGTGGAGGAGACAGACAAATAAATTAGGCAAATTACTCGTTTAAGTAATCACCAACTATGACATATGATGTCAAGGAAAACACAGGGGACTGTGAAGAGTAGAGAAGGAGAAAGTCACTTGGAGAAGAGACATTTGAGGGCAGCCCGGGTGGCTCAGGGGTTTAGCGCCGCCTTCAGCCCAGGGCCTGATCCTGGAGACCTGGGATCGAGTCCCACATCGGGCTCCTTGCATGGAGCCTGCTTCTCCCTCTGTCTGTGTCTCTGCCTCTCTCTCTCTGTGTCTCTCATAAATAAATAAATAAATAAATAACATCTTAAAAAAAAAGAGAGAGAGAGAAGAGACATTTGAGCCTAGACTGGGGGGGGGGGGTAAGATGGTAAAGCCATGTGAAGAGGGAGGGGAGCTTAGAGCTAGGTGAAGGCCAACGGCAGGCATGAGCCCAGTGGTCCAGCAGCTGGAAAGAGGCCAGTGGGACTGGGGCAGAAGGAGCAGGGAGGAATCAGGAGACAAGGGTAGAGACGGAGTGGATCACTTGGGCCTTGTGGGTCACCATGAGGTATTTAGGTTTTGTTCTAAGCACAACAGGAAACTGCTAGAGATATTTAAGCAGGTGAAATAATATGATCAATTTCTTGTTTTTAAAAGATCACTGGCTGCTGTATGGAACTGATTTGCAGGGGGCAGGGGCAAAAGCAGTTAGCAGGAAATAGGCTATTACAAGAGATTATTGTAATATGGTCCAGGGGGAAAAGGTAGAGGTTGCATATATTTTGGATATGGTATTAATGGAACTTTGGATGGGCTGGATGTAGATGAGGGGAAAATGAGCATTCAAAGGAGCACCCCAATATCTGACTAAAGCACCCAGATGAATGGATGGATATTTTCTGGGTTGAGGAAGACTGTGGATTAGGGCAATTGAAGAGAGCAAATGCTTCATCCAAGATACTATAGCTTGGCATACTTCTTAATCATCCACATGGAATGGATCCACCTGGAGTTCAAAGGAGATGTTACAATATTCTTGCAAAACTCTTTACAGTCCCAGGAATGATGCCATCCAGATCCATATTGAGCCCTGAGAAACTTTAGAGACTGGGGAGAGAAAGAGGAACAAGCAAAGAGATTGAGAAGAAGAAAGCAGCCAAAGAGGTAGGAGGAAAACCATGGATGTACTCTCACGAAGGCTAAGCAAAAAGAGCCTTTCCAGAAGGGGGCTGCAGCCAACTGGGTTGAATGCTTCTCAGAGGTTGAGGGAGGTGAAGACAGAAACATGGTCAGCAGACTTGGCAGCAGAGGGGTGCTAGTGATTTGACAAAAGCCATTTAGGTTGAGTGGGGGGAATGGAAGCCAGGTTGGAATGGGCTGGAGTGAACAAAAGGTAAGGAAGTAAAGACAGCTGGTGTAGACACTTTCTAAGAAGTTTCTCCATGAAGGGGAACAGAAAAATAAGGCAATAGATGAAGGGAGGTATGAGGCCAGGAGGGTGGTTTCTGTCATCACTGCCATTATTTTTAAGATGGGAGAGCCTGATCATAGACAGGAAGTTGACGGTGGTAGAGAGAAGATAACTAGAGAGTGAAGTCCTTGGGAAGGCAAGAGGGGTCAGGGCTGAGCCCATGTGGACGGCCTGGCCTTTGGCGATTCCTCTTCTGTTTTAGCAAGATGACGGAGGCAGAGGGCAGCAAAGATGTTTCTGTCAGTTAAATGGTGTGCGATGCTATGTTCTCATTGAAGGCCGAGGCAAAGTCACCAGCTGGGAGCATCATGGGGAGGAATGTGGGGAGGTTGTGGGATGGTTTTCTCAAAGTGGAAAAGTGAGGCCTCCAGAGAAACCTACTCTCCCAGGGCAGAAGTGAGGGCAAACATACCATTTGTAACCAAGAAATCAACTGTGAACCCAGCCAGGCCCAGCCTTTGCCCCTGCAACACCTGGCCATGTATGGGCTGACCCAGGAACAGCAGAGCTGGGACAGGTGGGCCGGGGTTTCCCCAGATGAACGGGATGGAAGGAGAGAGAAGGCCAGAGTTGAGAGTATTTTCGAGGAGGGATTATGATTGATGATGGCTGTTATAGTTGAGCTAGGCAAGTCAGAGGGTTCTGTTGGAGAGGAAAAAATGCAGGGAAAGGGGTTAAGGCCAGGAGAATCCCAAGGATCACAGCAACAAGCACTTGACTATGACCTGAGAAGTAGGAAGTGGGGGGCAAATATCAGAGGTGAGGCAATGTCTGGTCATGATTTAGATTCAGAGTGTGCAACAGGAGAAAGGGGCAAAGGTAGAGCATTTCTCTAATTCATTCATTCATTCAATAACGTTTTATGGAGCACATGGCTGGCTCAGTCAGTAGAGTGTGCAACTTTTGATCTTAGAGTTGTGAGTTCAAGCCCCACATTGGGTATAGAGATTACTTAAAATCTTTTTAAAAAAATCTTTTGTTCAGCATCAGGCAACTTGGTGGTACAAAGGAGAAATCCACTCAGCCAGGGTGCCCAAGGAGGGCTTCCTAAAGGCACTGGTTCTTGTGTAGGTTGAGTCTAGAAAGACAAATTAAAGTTCTCTGGGGTGACAAAAAGGAGGGGCTCCATAAGCAAAGGCCTGGAGGTGGTTGTAAAACAGGTTGGCCCATTTGTGAGGATGGACGTAGTAGCCAGAGGATGGGTGCATGTGGGGCAGGGGAGGGTGGCAAGATAGGGACTGGATGGTGGTGAACCTGGAGAGCTAGGGAGGAGGGGTGTGGACATAGCATGAAACAGTAAGGAGCCACTGAAGGTATAGGCAGGTTTGCTGAGATTTGTGATTTTAGAAATGTGGATGGTGGATTACAGGGGAGCCCAGTGGGAAGGAGGGAAGCAGATGGGGGGCATCTGGACAAAATACAAGAGGGGTGATGAAGGAGTATGGAGAGCCTTGTAGGTGCCAGACCTGGGAATGGACCAGGTAAATCACCAACCAAAACCATGCCTCAACCTGCCTTGCCAGGTAGGGCATTTCCCCCTCATATAACAAGACATCCAGATGTGAAGTGGCTTCAGGGCTTCACACATTCCTCTGAAGAGGACAACAGATGAATTGACAATCAAGTGCATCAAGTGCGGATTTTGAAGGGAGAGATGAGGAGTCTGCCTGGGGCCGAGGATCACCAGGCTGGCTGTGCTGTCTGTGGGTCCAAAGCCCAGGGGAGAGCCCAAGGGAGAGAAGAGAGACAGGGATCAGGCAGCAGTCTTTAAACAGACCTATGCCAGTATGCCAGGCACCAGATTCGGTGACCCCAAACCCCAGGCTGTGAGGAGGCCGGTTGGGGAGACGGATACTACAATCACACAGGCAGGGCATGAATTACCGTTGACCTTAGAGCTTTGAAGGCTCTGCTGCACAAAGGGAGCTGTGACTTCCCTGGTCGGGGGCCTTTGATGAAGTGGGACTTTTTCTTAAAACAAAAAAACAATGCTTAAAAAAAGATTATCTCTCTCTCCCTCGGCCCCTCCCCCTGCTCTCTCTTTTTCTCTTTCTCTAAAAAAAAAAAAGCAGCAGCAGCAGCAAGGCAGTGGCAGTATGAGGTCCTGGGGGGGGGGGCAGGAGGGCCAGCTGGAAAGAAACCGCTGGGTGTGGGTGCTGGGGGGCCTCTAGGGACTCCAGTGAGTGTAGCTTCCACGAGCGCTGGGGTGGAGCCAGACAGTCTCTGGTTCTCTGTCGTCCCACTTGGGCCCCCATGAAGGGCAGAGTGGGCAGCGTCAGGCCAGAGGATTGTTGCCAGGCAAGGCCTGTGAACTGGGAGAGTGCCCAGCTGCCATGGGGTCTCTCCCAGGCCATGTGGCAGGTCAGTGTCTTCCGTGTGGGTGTGACCGCGGGGCTGGTGATGGGATGAAGGCGGGAAGGCGTGTGGCCAGTGGCAGGGTACGACCGATGGGTGTGTGCGCGTGTGTACATGTGTGTGCTCGCACGCTTGCACTCCCACCCACACGATGGGGCCGAGGAGCAGCTGAGGGTCAGCAGGGATGAGCAGAGTCATCCCCGTGGAAACACGACTCCCTGGGTGATGGTAGGGAGCAGCTGGGCGGCCAGGCTCGGGGGCGTGGCCGGCTCTGCCCAATGGCTCTGGCCTCTCCCTGGGCCGCCCTCCCCACCTGTTGACCAAGGCGCAGGGAAGTGCTGTGCTGGCTGGGGCAGGGGCACCACCAGGCATCTGCACCCGCTGAGACAGGCTGCCCTCTGATGTAGGAAAAGACGTTAGGTTTCCAAGCCGACGGCCACGAAAGAATTCTTGAGACGCCTTTGGTGCAAAAAGATGATTTTATTAAAGCACGGGGACAGGACCTGTGGGCAGAAAGAGCTGTATCGGGGTCATGAGGAGTGGCCCACTATAGACTTCAAGTTGAGAGGGAGTTAGGGAGAGCGTCTCTAAGGAATTTTGGAAGCAAGTTTTCCAGGACCTTGAGGGGGCTAGCTATTGTTGGGAAAGGGTCATTTATTACTGTCTAATAAAACCTGAGTCATGAAACCCTTCAGATGTATATTAGTGGGTCATACACTTGGGGGATGATTGCCAACATGTATCTTGCGGGGTAGAGATAAAAGAAATTTCTGAAGGAATTTTTTTTAGAGATTTTATTTATTTATTCATGTAAGACAGAGAGAAAGGCAGAGACATAGGCAGAGGGAGAAGCAGGCTCCCTGCCGGGAACCCGATGTGGAGCTCAATTCTGGGACCTGGGACCCAGGATCACGCCCTGAGCCCTGAGCCGAGGGCAGATGCTCAACCACTGAGCTACCCAGGTGCCCCTAAAGGGATTTTTATGTGTTAAAATAGACTTACAGGATCCCGGGGGTGGGGCTAAGCTTGCTTTTTGCCTTTAGCAAAGAATTAACATCAAGGCAGTTGAGTTACTAGAGGAATGTCACTCTGCCTGTTTCAAGGACTTGCCAATGGGCTCTAGATAGTAAGGAAATTTAATAATTTCTCTTTTGCCTTTGTTTCCCACATCACCCTCCAGTGTAGCTCCACATGCCTCTGGCGCCGTCTGTCTGAGCCCCTGTGTAGAGGGGTGGCTCTGGGGTGTCTAACCAGGCATGCCTTGCCATGGCTCGTGTGACTGGGCCACAGTGGTCCCCTGTGCCTGCCTGCTGATGTGGGCCACTCCCCAGGGCCTTTTGGAGAAGTGGGCCACCACCACCCTTCCACAGGGAATGGGCTCAGGAAGGCTGGGCCAGAGTGGGGCTGTCAAGAGAGGCCAAGGGACAGTCCACACAGTTACCACAGGCCTCCAAAACTCCGGTGGGTGCCTCTTCATCTGCCCCATCCACACAGGGACCACCAGCCAAAAACAGTCCCTGGGAGCTCTAACCCTGCCCCCACCATTGAAACTGTCCATGTCTTTGTCCCTTGTGTCCTCCTCTTCCACATTAGCATCTGCAGGCTCTCCTGACATAGCTTGCATCCTCCTGCTCCAGCCGCTCACTTGCCCACAGGTTGGATCCCACAGATTCCACGGGAGGTCATGGGTGGAACTCTGCAGAGCCTGGGTCCCTTCCTTCTTCCCTCTCCTAGCCCAACATCACACTTCCCCACAGCTCGGGACAGGGTAGCCCACACCACACATCTTTCTTTCCCCTTCCCTCCAGGCCAGTGGGGGCAAATACAGGCAGATTCACTATATTCTCCTTTCTCATGTCTTGGCAGACGTCACTAATCAATCACAGCCACCCTTTTGCACCAAGTCTGGCTCCAGCCTCGATGGTTGCTGCCTGTATCTCCAGGCAGCCCATACCAGCAGGTCCAGGTCACCCCTGAAGATGGAATCCATTTGCCATTCCTGCTTTAGGCTGCTCCCACCAGGCCCTTCATCTTGCCCCATGTGCGGTCCTCAGACCCACCTGCACATTCATATCTGACTCCTTTCCACCTCACTGCAGGATAGAGGCCACTTGAGCATAGCCAGCTGTGGTTCTCTCTGTCCCCATAGGCCGAGGCCACACAGTTCCAGAGCTTGGGCCCAGGAGGTGACTGAGGACACTGGGGCATTGCCCCCCCAAGTCTCCACACCGAAGAGGATCCAGTTGCTTTGCTGTCATCCTGAGGGCAGCCAACCCCCTGCTGGGGAGAGTATGGTGCCGGGCGGGGGGTGATGCTCTTATGTCCAGCACCTGTGCAGCAGCGGCACCCAGGCCTTACAGGCACATCTCCCAGTCCCAATAGGGCTTGCACACTGACTTCCCAGCCTGGCCCCAAGGCAGGGAGGAGGTGAGTAGCGGACAGCAGGCCCGGGGCGGGATAGCCGCCCAGCCCCTGGGGGGCTGCACACTGCAGCTGCCCCAACTCCCCACCACCCTCCTGGCTGCTGAGCCCAGGATGCCAGGATGGCCAGCTCATCTATGCCCACCCTGGTGCCTCTGGGCCCTGAGAGCCTGCGCCCCTTCACCCGGGAGTCCCTGGCAGCCATAGAACGGCGGATAGTGGAGAAGGAGGCCCGACAGCAGCGGAACAAGCAGATGGAGATTGAGGAGCCTGAAAGTAAGCCACGCAGTGACCTGGAGGCTGGCAAGAACCTGCCTCTCATCTACGGAGACCCCCCACCAGAGGTCATCGGTATCCCCTTGGAAGACCTGGACCCCTACTACAGCGACAAGAAGGTCTGGCCGGGTAGAGTTTCCTCTCCCTGCTTGTCCATCATCCATCTGTCTGCCTGTCCCTAGACCTCATGGCGCTCTCTCTGCCGCAGACCTTCATTGTCCTTAACAAGGGCAAGGCCATCTTCCGCTTCTCTGCCACACCCGCTCTCTACATGCTGAGCCCCTTCAGCATCATCAGACGTGGTGCCATCAAAGTACTCATCCACTCATATCCTGCCCAAGTGGGGCGAGTGCAGGTGAAGGAAGGGGTTGGGGATGGGGAAAGCCAGGTGCTGTAGGCGAGGAGGCCCTCCGTCCCCCCATTCCTCCCCACCTGCTCCCTCACTTTCCTTGACTCTCCCCCTGACGCTGTTCAGTATGTTCATCATGATCACCATCCTGACCAACTGTGTGTTCATGACCATGAGCAACCCGCCTTCCTGGTCCAAGCATGTGGAGTGAGTACCCCCCTCCTCGGAACGCCCCTCCCCAGGTCTGGGACACAGCCCACTCCATGGGTCTGTATTCTAAGCATGCCTTGAGTGGCACTGCTCTTGCCTTCCAGGAAGACACCCACTGTAACTGTCAACCCCATCAACACTGTAAGCCCCCAGGGTGGTGCACACTATCACTCTCACCGATATCAACACCATAGTTCATTTTTGTGACCTCCCTCCTGAGAGGTCCATCACTGCCACACCTGGCCCTGGCCACCCTCTCCCCACCAGGTACACATTCACAGGGATCTATACCTTTGAGTCCCTCATCAAGATGCTGGCCCGAGGCTTCTGCATTGATGACTTCACATTCCTCCGGGACCCCTGGAACTGGCTAGACTTCAGCGTCATCACAATGGCGTGAGCAGGGTCTGGAGGGCATCCTGAGGTTGAGGAGGGTGAAGAGGGGAGCAGTCTCAAGAAGGATAGCTGAGTGGGCTGACCCACTGGGAGGTGGACTGCTAGTGGGGGTGATGGGCAGGTGTGCAATGAGCTGCCCAATTCTATGGGCTGCCATTCCTGGGGTCTGGCTTGAAGGCAACTCCACATGGCATGTGCAACCACACGTGGCAGCCCAGGACCCCAATCCCACAGGCCCTCACACACTGGGAGAGCTGGGCTGCCCTTGCCACTCCCTGCTCTCAGCAAAGCTCCTGCACTGTCTTCCCCAGCTCTCAGGTCTCAATAGCAACCTTGGGGTGTCTGATTTGGCCTTCCCCCAACCCCTGTGGTAACACCAACCACAAGGAATTCCAGAGGAATCCTCATTCTGGGCCTAGAGAAGCTGTGATTTCTGCCCTAACATCCATTTCCGACTCTGACACAGCCTTTACTCCAACCCCCCTGCCCAGGTACCTGACGGAATTTGTGGACTTGGGCAACATCTCAGCCCTGAGAACCTTCAGAGTGCTGCGTGCCCTGAAAACCATCACAGTCATCCCAGGTACTGGAAAGGAGCAGAGACCCTCTGCCTAGGCCAGCAGGCCTCCCCCACACCCCACCTCACGTCCAGGCCTGGAACCTGACACTCAGATCCAAGAGCCTGACCCAGGGTCACAACACTCTCACACCACAACCTGGACACGGTGGGGCGGAGGGCATGGCCAGGGAGGAGCAGGGGCTAGAGGCTGGAGGATGGGCATTCGAGAGGCAGCATAACAAAGTAGTTAGAGCACAGACTCTGAGCCAGACTACCTGAGTTCAAGTCTCATCTCCACCACTTCCTAACTTTGACCTTAGGCAAGTGGTTCAACTTGTCTATGATGCAGTTTCCTTATCTATAAAATGTGTGTAATAATAGTACTGCTCATTGGGGTGTTATGAGGATGAAGTGTGCATGGAGAGTGTGTTAAATAAGATGAACAGACTGGGGAGAGCAGAGACCTCCCACCGAGAGAGAGAAAGGGAATGAGTGATGGAAAGGCCCAGCCTCCAAGTGCCAAATACAGAACACGCCACAAACCCACTGAGCAACCAGGCCAGGGCAGTTCCAAAGTAGTGCATCAAGAAGCATGAAATACGTAGAAGCCAGGTCAAAAAAGCACATGGAGAAACCAGACACAGTTCTCAAATGGACAGAAAGATAGTCTGAAAAGGGATGGAGAACAGACCCTGGAAGGAGGGTTTAGATCTGAATGCCAGAAAGTCCCATAGTTTTCCCCTAATCCAATACCCTCAAACTGTGGCTAAGGAAGGTCTTGAGAGGGGAAGTGCTTCCCAAAGGCCACACTGTTCACTGGCCAGTGAGTGAAGGCCACAGTATTCCTTAACACTATGCTTCCAGCATCCTCAGAGCTCGGAGGGTTTTAATAAGGTGGCTGTTTTCCACATCAGGTTAAGAAAAAGAAATGAACTGATATGGAAGTGTGTGTCACTCTGATTAGGCCCAAAGAAGTTATGGCTCTTCCATAAATGTTGGGAATCCATCCCTGGAAGTCTGTAAGATTTTCTATGCCTTTGTCTGTCCAAAGGGGCGGTTGCAATAATATCTCCTCAGTCTAGAGCTGCTGTTCCTTGGGTGTTACAGGCATTATAAGAAAAAGGGGTCTGTCGTCAAGTAAGTTAAGGCAACATGGTATGAAAGTTTTGTTTGTTTCTGCAGGCTTTGGTAGGATAATCTACAGTCTTGCTCTGAGAGCAGAATCTAGAACTGAGTCTTTCCCAAACATTTATCGAACCCCTCTCTTAAAGACACAGCTTGGGAGATCAGTGTTGTATAGGACATAGTTTGGGAGTGTTGACCTGGTGACATTTCTTCAACTCCACCATGTGTCTGTGTGTTGCTCTACGAGTGAGGCAACAGCCAGGAAAGGCTTTATAGTACATTCTTCTAGTGGCTGAGACTGTGGTCATTTAAAGGCTCCACATCAAGGATGCGATCAGAGAAAGGTGGGACTCATTTGGGAAGCCTTCAGGGAAGTGGTCAAGTCAAGCCTTGAAGGAGATGCAGTAGGCAAAGGCTTGAGGGGATTGGAGGGTGACTACTCTTACCTTCCTGCTGGTCAGGGTTGAAGACGATCGTGGGGGCGCTGATCCAGTCGGTGAAAAAGCTGTCGGACGTGATGATCCTCACCGTCTTCTGCCTGAGTGTCTTTGCGCTGGTGGGGCTGCAGCTCTTCATGGGAAACCTCCGGCAGAAATGCGTGCGCTGGCCCCCACCCTTCAACGACACCAACACCACGTGGTACGGCAATGACACATGGTATGGCAACGACACGTGGTATGGCAACGACACGTGGTACGGCAACGACACATGGAACAGCCATGAGAGCTGGGCCAGCAACTACACCTTTGACTGGGACGCCTACATCAATGACGAAGGTAAGAACACAGACTGGGGAGGCCGGTGGGATCTGTCCCAGCCCCAAGGACAGCCCCTTGTGAGATAAGTAGCAGGGGGGCACCTAAGCTTAAATCCATCCCTTGCCAGCTTGGGGAACCTCTGACAAGTCACTTGGTCTCCCTAACCCTCAGAACCCTCACCTCTAAAACTGAGGCAACAATGCCTTCCGCAAAGGGTGAGTGTGACAGTGACTGCCCCGTGGTTCTGAAAACCCTCCAGCTTTTGCTATGAAAAGCAGCAGCCCATAGTGACCATTCCCCTAACCTACACACTCCCTATTTTCCTCCATAACACGGCATGCTGGCACCCTGGCAGGGCCACCACCCCCGAACCCATACACTCACCTATTCACATGCCATCCTTCCCAGGGTCACACGCACAAGCCGCACATGCTCACACAGCCACGGTTAGTCCACACAAGGCCTTCTGGCAAATTAGAAAAAGGTACTCCTTCAGCCTGGCCCCTGGATTCCAGCTCCCCCCCCCATTCAGGGGGCCCTGCACAGGTGTGTGGTGGCCACATGCATGCACACACTCACTATCCCACCATCTGTGTCCCTGCTGCATCCTGATGGCCCATCCACACATGGGAGGCGCTGAGCTCCCTGTAGTGTATCTACCCAGAGACCTTAATGGAGGGGCAAGGGCAGCCAGAGAGCCTCCATCTGGTGCATGTGGTCCACACAGACGTGCCCATGGGCGTGCAATGGGTGCATGTGTCCACAGTGTCTCCACGTGAGTGATATGTTTCCTTTGTGGCCTCTGACTCCCAAAGGGAACTTCTATTTCCTGGAGGGTGCCAATGACGCCCTGCTTTGTGGGAACAGCAGCGATGCTGGGTGAGTGATACAAGGGAGTGGGAAAAGGTGGCCCAGAGGTGTCAGAAGATGGGAGTGGATTAGGGACAAGAAAGTGGGGGCCAGTGGGAATGTAAGGAACACCCATGTGAATGGAACATTTCCCTGCTTGGGGGACACAGACAGGACTATAGGATTTTTCCTCGGGATCCCCCATCTGTCCCTCGGCTGGAGTTCTCTTCCCTCACTAACACCAGCACCCCATTTTATCCCCAGGCACTGCCCCGAGGGTTATGAGTGTATCAAGGCTGGACGGAACCCCAACTATGGCTACACCAGCTATGATACATTCAGCTGGGCCTTCCTGGCTCTCTTCCGCCTCATGACCCAGGACTACTGGGAGAACCTCTTTCAGCTGGTACTACTGCCCCCACTCTGCTTCGCAGCCCCACAACTACCTCCCTCCAGCCCACAGCCTCCTCAGGGCGATGCAGGACCCATAACAAGGCCACCTCTTCCCTGTAGATGGCTTTTTGGAGCCCTCTGACACTGGGGACCTGCCCACATCTGAGCCACAGCCTCTCTTTCTTCACCCCCTTTGCCATAAGCACTGAGATCTGGGCCTGGCACAGACCCCCAGGCCTCACAGTAACCAGTAGGGTAGCTTAGAAATTCAACTCTACCCCTACACAATTATTTAGCTTCTATTATTTGCATGGTAGGCAGGTTGAGTCTGGAGCAGCAGTGCCTTCTGGTCCCTGGTAATGTTTCTAACACTGAAGATACTCATGAGAATAATAATAATGGCCACTATTATTTGTTGAGCTCTTATTAGATTCCAGGCACTGTAGCAGCTGTAGGATTCAAGTTGACCCCAAAGCCCTGTTCACCAATTTTTTTTTTTTTTTATATAAATCCTGGCTCTCTGATCTTAAGATGTCTGTCTCAGGTCCTCAGGGCTCTCTGAGCCAGGAGACCAGGAAAGTCTGGGCCCCAGGTGTATATTTTGAATGTGGCTTAGCCTGCCAAGGATGGCCATACCCTGCTTCAAGGTCCTCAAATCACCAGGCTCTGTGAGCGACCCTCCCTGTTTACCTATCTGGGCAATGGGTATGTGGAGAGGGATGGTGGGTGAGAGCAGGCAGTGTGCCCTGTGATGCTCCCTCTCTTTCTCCCCCTATTCTCAGACCCTTCGAGCAGCTGGCAAGACCTACATGATCTTCTTTGTGGTCATCATTTTCCTGGGCTCCTTCTACCTCATTAACCTGATCCTGGCGGTGGTGGCCATGGCATACGCAGAGCAGAATGAGGCCACACTGGCTGAGGATCAGGAGAAAGAAGAAGAGTTTCAGCAGATGCTGGAGAAATTTAAAAAGCAGCAGGAGGAGCTGGAAAAGGTGTGGACTCAGGGAGAGGAGGTTGAGGATCCAGGAATCTCCCTGGCCCTCAGCCTGGCCTCTCCTGCACAGGCTGAGGGTGAAGGAGAGGCATGGACTAGGGGCTGCAAGGCAGGGTGAGCTTAAGGCCCCAGGCTGGAGGTTTTAGTGGGATGGGAAGCAATAGAAAGAACATTCTGCAGCTCTGTGCCTCAATTTCCCTATAAACAATAAAGAATCTGGGGGAGTTAAATCTGAAGTAACCTTCCAGCTCAAATATCTATGGTCTTGGGATTCTTTCTGGGCAGGATATGGGCCTAGGGAGAAGTGAATCCTGTTGAGGCCCCCAGGGTGCAGCTTCCCATTTCCTCACCACCTGAGTAGAGGGTCAGTCAAGGCTTCCAAGAATGGGGGGTCTTCAGGGATGAAGGTCTCCAACTTTGGTCCCTACCTGGTCAATCTCATCACCACCAAAGTCTCCCCCACAACCTGCACCGGGCTCAGCACAGGACAAGAAGAGGGGCCCCCTCATAAAGAGAGACCCCTGTTAGTCCATCCACTGGGCTCTGAGATGGACTCTGTGCCTACCACCCATGCTGACCCACAGGCCAAGGCCGCCCAGGCTCTGGAAGGCGGGGAGGCAGATGGGGACCCAGCCCACGGCAAAGATTGCAATGGCAGCCTAGACACATCGCTGGGCGAGAAGGGGCCTCCAAGACAGAGCTGCAGTGCAGACAGTGGTATCTCAGATGCTATGGAAGGTGAGTGCTTGACAGCCCTATAGGCATGCCATCCTACATGTCCTGACAGTCGGGCCACTTGGGCTCCTGGGGGTGGGGGTGGGGCTGGCTGGGCCCAACATTGGAAGGACAGTAACTTAATATAGGTATCGAAGAAATGGCCATGATAAATATAGTCCTGGCGTAGCCTGGCCCAGTTCTGGATACAAGGCCAGGCTGCTGTGGGAACTGGGGGCTTCTGGAAGGGCTTCAGGGGCTACCAAGGTAATGGGGAAGGACAGGATAATATTAACCAAGAAAGCCCATTGTTTTGGAAACTGGAAATCCTGCTCATCAAATGTCTTCGGGGCAGAAGTTAAAGGTCAAAGGTCAAACTCTGCCCAGTTAGTCACAGATTCCCCCAAATCCGCATACTGCTCTACCATGTCAGGGAGAACAGGATAAGGTAACAAGGACAGGGTGGATAGACACAAACAAAGATGGATGGATGGATGGATGGATGGATGGATGGATGGATGGATGAGTGGGTGGGTGGATGGATGGATGGATGGATGAGTGGGTGGTGGATGGATGGATGGATGGATGGGTGGGTAGATGGGTGGATGAATGAATAGATGTATGGATGGGCTGAAAGATTAATGAATGGAAGAGACATGGTGTATGAATGGAGGGGAGGAAAGAGGGGAGGGAAAAAGGAGGAGGGAGAAAGGAGGGGAAGGAGGAATAAAGGAAATCTGACATGGAAGAGATCTGGTCCCCTTCCCAGGTCCCCCTCCCCTTCCTGGTGCCAGAAAGGACTTGGAGGACCTAGAGGACTTTGCAGATCTCTGGAGGGCACCTTCTTACCCAAACTTGTAGGACAGGCATCCAGGTGTCTGTGCCCTGCCAAAGAATGCCCCAGAGGGTGTTAAGTGTTACTGGCTGAGGAGGTCACTCAACACTGCCCTAGCCAGGACCATTGCGAGTTTTGGGTGTCAGACACTGTTTCCAACACCTGCAGTGATTTGGGGTCACCAGCTTGGGGATGGAGCTGTTACTATCAGACTAGAATCAGAAGCCTTTGAGAGATCCAATTAGCTCATTCGCTGGGGTGTCCCAATCATGCACTCAAACCCAGGTCTCCATGTGACTTCCCGACTCTTTCCTCATCTATGTCATGGGGGGCATTATTAATATTTCTTATAAATTTCCAATGGAAGGGAGAGCCCTCAGGGGGATCCTCAGTCTGCTCTGAGTAGCACTGGCCAGCAGAAGTGGAATGGGATTCAACCTTCTGCAGTGGCCTCCCACCTCTCCCTGGGAACCCTCAGAGATCAGATGTCTCCCCAGCCAGCCAGGATCACAGCCCTAGACCATGGGCAGGGGGTAGGAGTCACTGAGGGGTGGGCTCTGTAAGGTATGCCAAGAAGGCCCAGCCTGAGGTGGAGCATTAGAAGGGGCTTCAGGTAGGGCTGGGGGTTTAAGGAAGGGAGCATAAATGGGCAGTGTTTGGGCCATGTGGGCGGGGCTTCCAGGGACAGGTCTTCAGGGTGTTCCAGGGAGAGGGGACTTTGTTTTTTTTTTTTTTAATATTTTTTTCTTTATTTATTTATGATAGTCACAGAGAGAGAGAGAGAGAGGCAGAGACACAGGCAGAGGGAGAAGCAGGCTCCATCCACTGGGAGCCTGACGTGAGATTCGATCCCGTGTCTCCAGGATCGTGCCCTGGGCCAAAGGCAGGCGCCAAACCGCTGCGCCACCCAGGGATCCCGAGAGGGGACTTTGAAGTCAGCCTGGCTGAGGGGATGGGTTTGAGATGTGGAGTTCAAGGGCCAGGCCTGGAAGGTGGGGCCTGATATCTGGGTCAGGGAAGGAGGACCCTGGGGGTGAAGGTCCTCATCAGGTGTGTTTCTACCCTACTCCCAGAGCTGGAAGAGGCCCACCAGAAGTGCCCACCGTGGTGGTACAAATGCGCCCACAAAGTGCTCATATGGAACTGCTGCACCCCCTGGATGAAGTTCAAGAACATCATCCACTTGATTGTCATGGACCCCTTTGTGGACCTGGGCATCACCATCTGCATTGTGCTCAACACCCTCTTCATGGCCATGGAGCACTACCCCATGACAGAGCACTTTGATAACGTGCTGACCGTGGGCAACCTGGTAGGGAGGGGACATGGAAAGGTGTCATTCCCAGGCAGGACCGGAGAGGGGCCACAGGGCCCCATGGGGCCATCTGGACTTTGTGGCTATATGGGGCATTCTTGGGGGGCATATGGGGACAAGCTGGGCTTATTCTCCCCACATATGGGGGGCATGAGTTGAGATACAAGGGAGGTACATGGGGTGATCCATGAGATGTGGAATTGAAGTTTTAGGGTATTTGGAGGCAGAGAGAGTAGGGATAAGGTGCTGGACATTTTAAGATCAGGTCCTATGGTCTGGGGTCCAGGCCATGCCCTGGAGGCAGAAGTGGGGGAGTCGGGGCACGGGTGATAGGTATCCCCTTTCAAAGGTTGTTATGGGCCTAAGAGGGACGGAAGGACCTGAAAATGGGGGCATACAGCTTTGGGCCCCCAGGCCCAAGAGGCCCCCCTGGGGCATGGTCCCCCAACCCAGCCCCCTGCCCACTACATTTCTCCAGCATGGCCAGGCCAGCTCCCCTTGGGCCTTTCCTGCCTGGCTATTGTTGACACGCACTGATCCGCCTGCTTATCCCTGCCCATTAGGAGCATTATCACCTCATTCCCAGCGCCTGTGGAGGCTGACAAAGGGAAAAAGCCGCCTTAACCTCCAGCCCTACCCCGCCCTTTCCAAGTCCCTTAGAACTTTTTCCAGATGGCCAATGGGCAAGGTGTTCCCCTCACCCTGAGGATGAGGAGAGCCCAAGGAGAATAAGATTTGGGGGCCTGCAGCAGTGTGAGGACTTTGTGGGTGACATGGGCATCAGAGCCTGGACTCCCAGCCTGTGAGGCAGGCGCTTCTATCCCATGGAGATGTCTGAGGCAGCCATGCCAGACCAGGCTAGAGGGGGGCAAGGGTGTGCTCTGGACTCACAGTGCAGCTGCTGGGGTGTGTGTGATGGGCCCAGCCTGCCACCTGCCTACCCCCTGCCCACCCCTTGCCCGCACTATACTGCTGTCTGGCCACCTGCTATGGCCAGGAACAGCTCCTGGGCGGGGTTCAGCATGTGCCCAGGCAGGCTGTGGACCAGGGCAGCTGGTGCCCGGCAGGAGGGGGGCTGTGCCCAGGGAGCTTTCAGAGGCTAGGCAGCCCTTACACCCCTGCACCAGGTTCATGGAGGGCAGCTCAGGTCTCCTCATGGATCCCTGACCTTGCCCCCTTTTGGCCCCTACCCTAGACTTCTGAGTCCATCAAGATTTGCTGAGTTCTGGGACTCTTGCTAATCAGGGTAGAGCGGGTAGGGCATAGAGACAGAAAGACTGAATTAAGCACCCCAAGACCTGGGGTTGAAGCCTGACTCATTCCCACATGGGTGGCGTGAGACAGCACTTGCCGCTTAGCTCCCTGAGTCTCAGTGTCCTCATGTCTGGGGCAAGTGACAATCACTCGCAACTCTGTAGAAATTGGCGTCCCAGTGAGGTCTGAATGTGAACTACCAAGTGGTGCATGAGTGCTAAGTATTATGATTGGGGTGAGGCCCCAAGAAGTGAAATGACTGGCTCATGATCACAAGCCCAGAAGCAGATGGGTTCAGGTCTCTCTCAGGGTGGTACCCACTCTGCCCTGTGGCTCAGCCGTTCCACTCTTCACTCACACACGCACACGTGTGGGCTGTGGGGATCACTGCCTGCCCCCACTCAGGCCTCCAGACCCCTCCCCTCAGGCCCTGCTGGCTCTGCCAGAAGGTGGGAGTCAGTGGGGAGACTCCCAAGGCCCTGTGCTCCCTGAGGCTCTGTGACGTGGACCGCACCCCATCCCGCAGGTCTTCACTGGCATCTTCACGGCAGAGATGGTACTGAAGCTCATCGCCATGGACCCCTACGAGTACTTCCAGCAGGGCTGGAACATCTTCGACAGTATCATTGTCACCCTCAGCCTGGTGGAACTGGGCCTGGCCAACGTGCAAGGGCTGTCCGTGCTCCGCTCCTTCCGACTGGTGCGTGAGATCCTTCCGACCATGCTGAGGCTGGGAGGAGTGGGGGGACACAGGAATATGGGAAGAGTGAGCCCCAAGAAGCCACTTGTATGTGCCACCCTGCCTCTCAGAACCTTTCTTACTGGAAATGGGGAGAAAGAGAGCCCATCTCTCCCCTTATCACATAGGGTTGCCAGGGACCAAAATGAAAACCCGGGGAGCTGACATTTGGGCTTGACTCCTTGGTGACCTTGGGTGACAGTGGAGCACAGACCATATTGCAGACCTGAAGGCTGGGACTCATTAGAAGTGGAATTGGGAATCTGATTTAGTATCCTTTCCACCATCCCATGGGAGCACTTTTATATATTTTTAACTTTATTATGGGACCTGTCATTCATCCACAAACCTATAAAGTATAATGAACTTTTGTGTACCTTTCACCCACTCTGATGGCCATCAACATTCTATAGTCCTTATTCCATCTGTCCCCCACTTTTTATTTATTTTTTTTAAGATTTTATGTATTTATTCATGAGAGACAAACAGAGAGACAGAGACACAGGCAGAGGGAGAACCAGGCTCCCTGTGGGGAGCCTGATGTGGGACTTGATCCTGGGACTCCAGGATCACGTCCTGAGCCAAAGGCAGATGCTCAACCGCTGAGCCACCCAGGCAGCCCCTGTCCCCCACTTTTTATGGGGGTGGGGAATACATCAAAGCAAATCCTGACATTATGTCACTTATAAACACTTCAGTCTGAATCTTTAAGAGAGGACTCTTTGTTTTAAACACATAAAGTGGATGAGGTGGTCGGATAGGAGTATTCCCATTTAACAGAGAGGCAGACTTTGGCTCAGATCACTCGTGAGGCAGGGATTTGAATTGTTCTAGAGAGGTCTTTCTCCTAAAGATGAGTCTTCCCCAGGTTGGGCCTAGGGGGTGTGGGGAGGTGGCAATCTGGGCCTCATCCCCCCTGCCCTCCCCCTGCCCGGCAGCTGCGGGTCTTCAAGTTAGCGAAGTCTTGGCCGACGCTGAACATGCTCATCAAGATCATCGGCAACTCGGTGGGCGCTCTGGGCAACCTGACGCTGGTGCTGGCCATCATTGTGTTCATCTTCGCCGTCGTGGGCATGCAGCTGTTCGGCAAGAGCTACAAGGAGTGTGTGTGCAAGATCGCGGCCGACTGCAGCCTGCCCCGCTGGCACATGAACGACTTCTTCCACTCCTTCCTCATCGTCTTCCGCATCCTGTGCGGGGAGTGGATCGAGACCATGTGGGACTGCATGGAGGTGGCCGGCCAGGCCATGTGCCTCACTGTCTTCCTCATGGTCATGGTCATTGGCAACCTAGTGGTGAGTTGGGTTGGCTGGCTGGCTCCTCGCTCCTTCCCCCTCCCGACCCAGGAAACCCAAGCATATGCAACATGTCCCCCTCAATTATTTCCTTTCAACTGGGCTTCAGGGGCCTTTGCCATGTGGGTGAACTGTATGAAATCACTAATAAGGCAATTTTATATGGTTTAACCCAGTGACTCTCCAATTGTAACCAGTTTCAGAATCAACTCTGACATTCCCAGCCCCATGCCCACAGAGTCTGATTCAGCAGCTTGGGGCCAGGACCTGGGAATATGCATTTCTAACAGGGACTGCTGTCGCTGGCCCAGAGCTGACACTGAGTATAGTACTGTTGAAACCTAGTGTTTGGGGCATAGTAATGTGCTAACTAGAGCCGGACAGACCCACGCTCCAGGCCCAGCTCTGTTGTCATCTGTGTACCCTTGAACGAGTTACTGCTCTCTGGTCAGCCGTGTTCTCTAACTTCACGCAGAAGAAAAACGGTGGGCACCTCACAGGGCTGCTGAGAGGCTTGCCTGGGACTGTGCTGAAAGGTGCCACGCAGGGTGGCACCAGAACTCCTGGGCCTCCTGTCCCCCTGCCCCCCTCCTCAGATCCTGGAATTAGTGTCCAGGAGCTGCAGGGGGACCAGTGAGGAGCAGAGGCACTCAGGCCATGGTCACGCTGACTAGCATTTCTGTGGTTGGCCCAGGGTGGCGTGTCTCCACATCCTGATGCCCACAACTCCTCCCCTGATTAGGGTGGGCAGCACCCCTGCCAGGAGTGCTGTACCCAGCTGCCCCTTGCAGTGGCCTACGCGGCCCTGAGCCACAAGGAGGGGGGGCAGACGCCACACGTCGCCACGTTCTGTAAAGGCCGGTGGAATCCTTGGGCTGCTGGGTCAGCGCTTCTCAGATATCGCTGAGCTCCAGCTGGGGGCAGGAGCCGACCGGCGGGGAGGGGTGTCACCTCCACTGAGGAAGGGACCGTGGGATGAGGTCCTGAGTCCCCAGGGACAGCTAGGCAGGAGATCCCCAGCCGACTGTCCTTGGGAGAGGGCTTGGGGAGTAGGGGGAGAGCGAGAAGATGCCCCAGCAAAACTTTGGGGTGGGATCAGGGTGGTTGCTGGCTCTGAGTAGAAGTTTGTAAAGCTAAGTTTAAGGGCCCAGCATGACTCAAAGGGTCTATGGTGGCTTATCTGTCTGTATGTGTGTAGACTCAAAACACTGCAAGCCCCCGCTTTGCCACTTACTGACCGGGAAAACTTGAGAAGTTATTTAACCTGTTTCTGGCCTCAATTCTTCCCATACAGGAAATGGGGATGATAATGGTGGTGACCCACTTCCCCGTGTGGTCTGAGCGCTCAGCAAAGCACTTGGTCTACAAGGCCTGGGGCGTAGGGTTGGGGGAGCGGTGGTTCAGGTACCTGCCATTGGCGTCACCCCCCACCCACCCCAGGACTGGGCTCCTACCATATGCCGGTCCCTGTGCAAAGAGCTTTACACGCATTATCCCCAATGCTCTCCACAATCCTGGGAGGTAGGGAACATTGGCACCGTTCTCCCGGGAGCCACTGCCCGGAACCACACAGCTAGCGTGAGACTGAGCCTAGACTAGAACCTGGCGCTCTGTCATGCCATTAACGGCATCAGTAATAGCAGCCGTGGTAAGAATGACAGTGTCAACACGGGCAGTAACGATGGTGACAGCTGACCTCTATGTGCATTTGTCCAGCATTCAGAGCACTTTCTGTGTATTTATCTCTTAATGCTCACCGCCGCCCCGTGGGGACGTGCTGTTCCATCTCTGTTTTGTAGATGAGGAAGCAAAGGCTCAGGGAGGGAAGCTAGTAACCTGCACAGGATTTGAACCCAAGCAGTCTGGCCCCAGGGTCTGGAACCCCCTGCACTTACACTGCCTCTGAGTGCATGTCACACACACACACACACACACACACACACACACACACACACACACTCATGAGCACACATACACACACACCACCGATACTCTTTCCCAGCCTAGCTCTGCCCTCTCTCACTTTGCTCAGAGGGACTGGAGCAGCCTGGGGGAGGTGGCACTGTCAGCTCCTTCAGCACTGTCCCCACCCCAGCTCAGGCCTCTGCCAGAAGGCACAGAGGCAACTGCCAGGGAGTGGGGGGCCCCATGTCCCCCGCATCCTGGCACTGGAGGACTTCCTCTGGCCTACTGTGAAGAAGAGGAAATGATGAGGTCCTAGGTAACCCACCCTTCAGAGCCCCTGGGGGAACATGATGTCCATCCCCCTTCCCTGCAGGCCTCCTCCCGACGCCTTGCCTGGGGCAGCTATTTCTGTCCCAGGCAGGAGCCGTGTG
The DNA here is from genome assembly GCF_905146905.1 of Nyctereutes procyonoides. Taxonomy (NCBI): domain Eukaryota; kingdom Metazoa; phylum Chordata; class Mammalia; order Carnivora; family Canidae; genus Nyctereutes; species Nyctereutes procyonoides. The sequence goes on along the minus strand of NW_026575020.1, from coordinate 46,291,392 downwards.
CAAACCCGGCTGACCCAGAGAGCAGCTAATTCCCATCTCAGATGTGTTTCTGGCAACTGGATGCCTCCCCCCGACAAAGGGAAAGAAAGACCAATATCTTTGGTTGGGGGCAAAGGCAGAAAAGTAGCTGGGGGGTATAGAGATGGGGAGGAATTGGCCCAGCACCTTCTCCCCATGTGTGTGTATATATATATACATATATATATATATATATATATATATATATATATACACTCACTTTGAAGACACTATGCTAACATGATAGTTAAGGCAATGATTAAAAGACCTTGGAGGACCCTGGTGAAAGCCAGGCAGTGAGAAGCACATGGAGAAGTTGGTCCAGGGTGGACATTCACAGGCGCCCCTACTCCTTCATGTCCACTCGTACACCTAGCCCTGTCGCAAGGCCCCTAGAGTAAGACCCGGCCCTGCCTCTGGCTGACAGGAGCCAGGGCCGCGCCCCCGCACTGCTCCAGCTCTGCTTCACCTTCCTCCTCATTCCCTGGGGGAGGGGGGATAGACTGTGGAAGGTAGAGCCACCACATTGCACAACCTCTGGGGCTGCCATTCACACTGTAGTCTAAATGAATGATGTCCTCTAAAGTTGTACCATGACTGGAAACCTGGATTCTAGTCCTGATCATTCTGTATGTCATAGAGGACATCATTCCACCTCTCTGAGACTCAGTTTCCTTATTAATAAAATGCCAAGCTGGCCTCAGAGTTAATCATACTTTTCCCTGTACCTTGTACCTTCTGTCATTGCACACATAATAGCCAACATGTTTTGAGTGCCTACTGTGTGCTCTGCTCATGTTGATTTTTTAATCCTCACAACAATACAAGGAGGTGGGTACTGGAATCCTCCCCATTATACACACAAGGAAACTGAGGCACAGAGCAGTGATATGATTTGCCTCAGGACACGTTGCTAGTAAACTGGGCTTCAAGGCCGAGCAGCATGGTTCCAAAGCCTGTGCACCCCAGTCTCCATTGCCATGCAAACCCACTGCATTGTATCTGTTTGATCAAATGTCTCTACTAGGTTGGAGCTCCCTTACACCACAGCGGGAGAGGCTCAGTAAATGTCTGTCCCTGGAAAATAAAGCTGGAGACTAGAGGGGTAGACCAGTAGCCTTTTGAGGCTTTCAGTAGGAAAATGGGAAGAAAATGAAGTGGAGCAGGGAATCCCAAGGAGAGAAAAGTGGTGAACAGCAGGAGGCCAAATGCCCTTCCCAAAGCAATAGGGCACATGTATCTGAGCACAGGGGAGCACAGACTCCATTAATGGTCAGGAAAAGAAGGCTCAGCAGATTCAAGGTCCCAGTAAGTTCTAGAAACTCAGAGACGTGAGCCCTGTTCTTTGTTCTGCCTTCCCCAGCAGTGGAGGTGGGGGACAGAATCCTGGAAGGAATCCCTGTCTCCCAGTGGGCATCCCTAAGGTCTTGCAGAGTCCTATCATGCGCCTAAGCCTCAGTTTCCTTTTCTGCAAAGCAGGGGTGATGGTAACATTCCTCGCCTCCCCAGGCAGTTGTGAGGATCCCATTAGGTGATTTCCTTTTCGGTGCCGCACATGCAGCAGGTCTGCTTAGAGGCCTGAGGCCCCTTGTGCTGGCAGAAGGTGGCACCCTGGGTGGGGGTGGGGGGGTGTCCCGAGGCTGGGCTGAGTTTCCTCCCAACCCCTGCTGCCCAGGTCCTGAACCTCTTCCTGGCCCTGCTGTTGAGCTCCTTCAGCGCCGACAGCCTGGCTGCCTCGGACGAGGACGGCGAGATGAACAACCTGCAGATCGCCATCGGGCGCATCAAGTGGGGCATTGGCTTTGCCAAAGCCTTTCTCCTGGGACTGCTGCATGGCAAGATCCTGAGCCCCAAGGAAATCATGCTCACCCTCGGGGGGCCCGGGGAGGCCGAGGAGGCCCGGGAGGCCGGGGAGGCCGGGGAGAGTACCCCAGGGGACGAGAAGAAGGAGCCACCGCCTGAGGAGGACGACAAGGACCTGAAGAAGGATAATAACATCCTGAACCACGTGGGCCTGGTTGATGGCTCTCCCCCCAGCATCGAGCTGGACCACCTCAACTTTATCAACAACCCCTACCTGACCATTCACGTGCCCATTGCCTCCGAGGAGTCCGACCTGGAGATACCCACAGAGGAGGAGACTGACACTTTCTCAGAGCCCGAGGATGTCAAGGTGAGCTTGAGGGGGCCGGGGAGGGGGGTCAGATAGACCTGGCTTCAAATCTTTGCATGACCCTAGACAAGTCACAAATCCTGAGCCTCAGTGTCTCCATCTGTAAAATGGGGCAATGGCACCTACCTCAGGGCATAGCAAGGAGCATTAGGTGAGAGGCTGTGCATAAGCACCTGCAGCGCTGTGCATGTGACTGTCCATTATTCCCATGGGCCCAGCCTGTCCTTCCTTAGTGTCCCCTCACTCTGGCTCTGCACCTCCAACTTGGACACCAGCAGGTGGTGCTCTTGGACAGGTTGTTCCTACCTGTGGCACCTTAGCTCCAGGGTTGGGACCCAAGAGTCCTCTCCAATCCCCCTCTGGGCTTGAACTCCCTCCCATTATCCCACTGGGCTGGTCCACACCTCCCAGTGCCGGCCAAAGTGCTGGGTCTGGGCTGGGGATCCCAAGGGGTGGAGAGGGCTGGGGGGCCAATTGGATTGGGTACAAGGAGAGCAGAGAGCTGGGCAGTCTCAGTAGCAGCCATGACCTACCCACCCGGAAGATGCCCCCCTCCTCCTGCCCCTTCCCTGCAGGAGTGACAGAGGGGCTGGTAGTCACCCCAGGAGCTCCCCAGGGGAACTGACTGTAAGCCCCAAAGCCCATCCTCCAGCTCTGGCAAGGGAGGGGCCAGCACAGCCGCCCCCCCACCCCGTCCCCCTGCACCCCATCAGCCCCGGGCCTGGCTGGGCACTGGAGACCGAAAGAACTTTGCCCTGAAAGCTCTTGACTCCTTATTCCCCCCAGATATGTGTCACGCTGACTTACCCAGGGGGCTGAGTGCCTGCCAAGCTATAAATACCCAGGGAAATGTGGCACCAACCTCGGTATGATGAGCGGGTGTGGGGGAGGACTGGACAGCACCCAGGGCCAGGACTCTGGGGCTCTCAGGGGGGCAAACAGGACTCCAAGGGTGATTGTGGGAGTTGGGACACACAGGCAGGGCAAGTGGCATAGTGGGTGCCTTGGCTGACCTAATAATGCCTGCCTCAGTTTCCCTTTCTTTCAACTGGGCACAAGGAACCTGTGTGACTTTCTGGTCACCCTTTTGGATCCAGAGTTACCCCCTCCCAAGCTGCCCTCTCCATCTTTCCCTTCAGGGTCCTCCACTCCAGCCACGAAGGGGTTCCCTGGAGGAGGGAAGCTAGGTCCAGGAACACTGGCCCCAGACAGCACCAGCAAGAGGTGCAGGAGGCCTGGCCAGGCCAAAGCACCAGCCTCCCCCACCCTGCCCCACTCCCATCAGGTTCCTTTGGCCCCAGGCTGGAGCTTCTGCTGGGGAAAGTTTTCCATTCTTTCTGGATTCCTCAGCCCCGTGGACCCTGGGAATGGGAAGGCTCAGACCTCGAGGACACTGCATGCCATCACCTGTGGGCCAGGGCAGCCCCGGCTCCGTTCTGACCCCTTGTGCTCCCTCAAAAGTCCCCTCAGGCCTCTTACTCTGCTGCTCCACTGCTGTCCCCACCCCATGCTTCCCAGGACCCCCAGCCCAGATCAGCCACTCCGCCCCACCCCCCCACCCCCCACCCACCCCCGACTCCAGCCTCCTCCCTTACCTGCCTCCTTGTGTCCTCATGATCTCTTCCCAGGCCTCGGCCCTGCCCCGCTCCAAGTCTAAGTGCCGCAAGGGCAGGACCACAGCTGCCTTGGGCATTGTGGCGCTTCTGCAAAGGCCACAGTGCTGGCTCCATGAGCCAGGATTCAGTGAATGAATGACTGAGTAGGTCAGCTCCACCGCCTCTTTCTCCTCTCCCTTCTGGTCTCTCCCTTCTGGTCTCTCCCTGCTGGTCTCCCATCCTGACCTCCTCCGTTTACCTGGTGGGAGGACCCAAGGGTCACGTGACCCTGTGGCCCCTGCAGAAGCCACCGCAGCCCCTCGATGGGAACTCCTCCGTCTGCAGCACCGCGGACTATAAGCCCCCCGAGGAAGACCCCGAGGAGCAGGCTGAAGAGAACCCCGAAGGGGAGCAGCCTGAGGAGTGCTTCACGGAGGGTGAGGGCAAGCCCGTGTGCGTGCACCCCCACCTTGCCTGGTGCCTCCCCCAGCCCAGCAGCCCCTGGAAGGCACAGACCATGCCAAGCCCTGAGGGGGGCAACAGCCCTGGCCCAGCGCCAGACAACTGCTCCTCAAGGACATCTGAGGATGTGCATCACCAAAAGCATGCAGAGCCTCCCTCGCCCACCCCCACCAGATGCTCCTGGGTCCTGGGTGCTGACACACCCTGGGGGGAACACAGCCCCGGGCAGGGGCGTCAGAGCTCGGAATGCCTCCTAGCCCCTGACACGCTGAGCCTCGAGCTTGGCCGTGGGTATAGCACCGTCCTGGGAGGACTGTTGTGCGGAATCCCACGGGGCCCTGGGTGTGACCTGGCACATAGCAAGTGCTTGGGAAGGGCTGCTCTAAGACAATGACCCTCCTCGGCTCCCTCTGCAGAGAAAGGCCAGGCCAGCCCTTCAGATGCACTGCCGCCCACAGGGCCGGGGCGCGGGAAGGGTGCCTGGGAGAGGTGGGAAGGATGGGACCAGCTGAGCCGGGAAGGTGGTGGGAACAGGCAGGCTGCGTGTCCTGTCCGGAGGCAGCCCCCAGTCCTGTGATGTGGTGCGCTTGCCCCTTGCCTCCCCCAGCCTGCGTGCAACGCTGCCCTTTCCTCTACGTGGACATCTCCCAGGGCCGTGGGAAGATGTGGTGGACACTCCGCAGGGCCTGCTTCAAGATTGTCGAGCACAACTGGTTCGAGACGTTCATCGTCTTCATGATCCTGCTTAGCAGTGGAGCCTTGGTAGGCACTGCCCTGGGAGATAGGCTGGGGAGGGGCGGGTGACAGGCCCAAAGGAGGCCCTCCTGGGGCTCCCTCCTTAGCACACCACTAGACAGGCGAGGCCTGGCCAGTCTTGATCCCAGAGAATCCTAAAGGGACTCATTTGTGGTTGCAGGATGAGATGTAGAAAGTGTTAATTTTCTTAAAGCGACAGGTGGGGTCCACCTCTGTGGTACCCCCAGCAATAAGTGCCAGCGAGAGCAGAGGTGGGAAGGCCCTGGGCATGTTGAGTCAGGGTTGAAGATATGTCACTGTGAAGGCCCCCAAGCAGATGACTGTCACCCCTGGAGGAAGAGCTGCTGAGAGGCTTCTCCCTGTGGGCCAACTCACTGGCTCGCCCCCATGGTGGGCCCCGGGGATTCTGGGAGAAGCCAATAGCCTGACCCCAGGAAGCAGCCACATTAGGTGGGGTGGGGGATGTGGCCGCTGCCCCAGGCTCTGGGGCCCTGGCCACCCCTGGCCGTGCTGGTGTCCCCAGGCCTTCGAGGATATCTATATTGAGCAGCGGCGAGTCATCCGCAGCATCCTGGAGTACGCGGACAAGGTCTTCACTTACATCTTCATCGTGGAGATGCTGCTCAAGTGGGTAGCCTATGGCTTCAAGGTGTACTTCACCAATGCCTGGTGCTGGCTTGACTTCCTCATTGTGGACGTGAGTCTTCCCCCAGCGCCCAGCCCCAAGGCCAGACCCAGAGGTGTCCCTGTGGCCCAGGACCTTAGGAAGCCCTGGCCCTGAGGCCCCACACACCCTGACCACCCCACTCTCCCTCTGCAGGTCTCCATCATCAGTCTGGTGGCCAACTGGCTGGGCTACTCGGAGCTAGGACCCATCAAATCCCTGCGGACGCTGCGGGCCCTGCGTCCCCTGAGGGCTCTGTCCCGATTTGAGGGCATGAGGGTGGGTGCCGAGAGAGGCTCTGAATAGGGCTAGGGAGTTGGGGGGGAGAAGCCACAACAGGGCAAGGTGGAAGGTGCACAGGTCTGTACTCCAGCCACCACTGGGGGAGGAGAGGCCTTGGTCTCTGGGTCCCGCTAAAGTCCAGATTTGAGCCCCCCACCCTATATCCTCCCACCCCACCCAAGTTCCCACCCCGGCCTCAGCCCCTCCTTAGCTCATCTCTGCCACCGCTGGGGGGCAGCAGAGGTTGCATCAGCTCCCAGGAGGGGCCACGAGGGCACTGTAGCAGGGAGGGAGGAAGAAGGAAAGCAGGTCTGTGGGTGAATAGGTGTCCGTCCCAGGCTCAGACTGGGGCCCACCAGGACTCTGAGAACTGGATGAGCTGGCAGGTGCCTGCTCCCAGGCTCTGAGCCTGCCCACCCTTCCCTCAGGCCCTAGAGAACAGTGACAGTAAATATAGAGTTTGGCCAAGACAAATGGGATTTCTCCAGGCAAGAGAAGTCTTTTGGGAACAAGACCCACACAGAGGGATAAACTTCTGTGAGCAGCTGGTTGCAGGCCAGCAGTGCACTCAGCCCAAGTGGCTCCCTCCTGTTCGTGCTAGGCCCTCCCACCCTCAGAACCAGGGACCCCTCCTCACTGAGGGGAAATGACCTGCCCCCATGGCCACGCAGCTGGTTGGTGTCCCAGCCAAGAATAGAGCTACCCGAGGCATCACCAGGTTTGTGCCACCCACTCTGTCTGGAGGTCATGAAACAGCTTCTCCTTGAAAAAGACAAATCTCGAGCACCTGGGTGGCTCAGTGGTTGAGTGTCTTTGGCTCAGGTCATGATCCCGGGGTCCTGGGATTGAGTCCCATATCGGGCTCCCCACAGGGAGCCTGCTTCTCTGCCTATGTCTCTGTCTCTGTGTGTGTGTCTCTCATGAATAAATAAATAAAATCTTAAAAAAAAATGAAAAAAGACAATTCTCAGACTTTGCCCAGCCTGACGTAGTAAAGTTGGCTTGTGTGGCCAGGGCTAGGGAGTAGGGCCCAGGGCTCCAGCCTCAGGGACCTGCTGCTTTAAAGACCCCGGTGGCTTCGTTTCTGTGTCTGTGTCTCTAATGCTGTGAGCAGACGAGCAGGGGGCTGGGTCACGGGGGCTGAGTTTCCTATGGGGGCCGAGGAAGGAGTGTTTGTCTCCTGCCTAGTGACCCGTGGCCAGGCTGCTTCCAGAGAAGCCTAGTGCCCCGACTCTGGGCTGATGGCTCCAGCCAAGCAGAGAGCCCTCTTCAACCACTAGGCCAGCAGCACCCCTAACCCTACTCCTCACTTCCCCACCCCACCCCCGAGACTAGAGCCCAGCAGACTTCTCCCCCAGGCCTAGCTCAGATTGACCCTCCTCCAGAAAGCCTTCCCTGAATAACAGTGCCCAGCCCCGATGGGTCCCCTTGTAAGTGTAGGTAGGGAGCCCAGTCCCAAAGGAGCCTGGGTAAAGATCTGACAGTGACCCCTCCCCCGCCCCCCCAGGTGGTGGTGAATGCCCTTTTGGGAGCCATCCCCTCCATCATGAATGTGCTGCTTGTCTGCCTCATCTTCTGGCTCATCTTCAGCATCATGGGTGTCAACCTGTTTGCTGGCAAGTTCTACTACTGCATCAACACTACCACCTCTGAGAGGTTCGACATCTCTGAAGTCAACAACAAGTCCGAGTGTGAAAGCCTGATGCACACGGGCCAGGTCCGCTGGCTCAACGTCAAGGTCAACTATGACAACGTGGGTCTAGGCTACCTCTCCCTCCTGCAGGTGGTGAGTGTAGCCTGCTGCCCTTGCACAAAACTGGGATGGAGGTGCTCCCAGATTCTCAATGTACCTGAGCCCACTGCTACTCCTTGTTAGGAGGCCACTCACCCTGCTTCCAGTGCTGTGGGACACGAGAGGTAGTATCTAGACCTCCGTGGTCTCTGTGTCATGCTCTGGGGAGGATCAGGCTGGGGTGAGGAGGGAGACTCATGGATGGTGGAAATGGGAAGCAGCCCCTCTCCTCACACCCAACCACACTCCCCAGGCCACCTTCAAGGGCTGGATGGACATCATGTATGCAGCCGTGGACTCCCGGGAGGTGAGTGGGGCTCACTGAGATGTGGCTGGCAAGTGAGCCAGGGGAGAGGACGCAGACCAGAGGCACAATGACAGTTCTGCCCAACCCCACCCCCATTCCACCTCCTCAGGAGCCCCCAAAATCAGCAACCTGGGGGTGGAAGGATCCACCTCTGGGTTCCAGACTCATCCTGCCCACAGTGAGATGGGGAGCCGGGAGCAGCCAACATACTCCCCCCAACCTCCCTATCCTGTCCCATCTGTCCCATCCCATCCCGTTCCATCCCCATCCCCATCCTATCCCATCCCATCCTCTCCCATCCTCATCCCCATCCCATCCCATCCCATCCTGTCCCATCCCTTCCCCTCCTATCTCATCCCATCCCAGCCCCATCCCATCCCATCCTCATTCAATCTTTTTCCATCCTGTCCCATCCCCATCCCATCCCATCCTATCGCATCCCATCACATCCCATCCCCATCCCATCCCATCCTGCCCTGTGTCCTCTGCAGAAGGAAGAACAGCCACAGTATGAGGTGAACATCTACATGTACCTCTATTTTGTCATCTTCATCATCTTCGGGTCCTTCTTTACCCTCAACCTCTTTATCGGTGTCATCATTGACAACTTCAACCAGCAGAAGAAGAAGATGAGTATCCACCCACCCTCCCTGCACTCACTCGTCCCTTCATATATTCCCACCTGCCACCTCAGCACCCACTGTGCTGCCACTGGCAGCGGGACTGGGGCAGCCGGCCTGGGTTCAGGTTCTCCCTGATGACTTTGAACAGTCACTTGGCCTCTGTGAACTCTGGTTACCTTATTAAGAAATGAGGTTGGTGCTACCTACCTGGCTGGGTCATCATTCAGAGGAGGCAGCAAGATATTGCTGAAAAGCATGCGGCCCCAAACAGGCTATGAGCCAGTGCTTGTCCCCTTCCCTCCACCTCCCCTCTGTTCCTTGTCCGGACAGAGTCCCCCTTCCCCTCCCTCCCTCCCTCAGCCCCTATCTCTGGGCCCTCCAGGTCCCCCTGCTGGTAGGGGGGGTGCCTTAAGGGTGGTGCCTGAGGTAGGGGGTCCCAGAGGCAGAGAAGAGAGGCCTCAAACCTTATAGGCACAATCCCACTATACTTTGGAGGGAAAGACATCTTCATGACGGAGGAACAGAAGAAATACTATAATGCCATGAAGAAGCTTGGCTCCAAGAAGCCTCAGAAGCCAATTCCCCGGCCCCAGGTACCAGCCCTCTGAGCCCCTCCTCCTCCAACCTGTATGAACCTCCTGCCCAAGGGGGTCCATGGGGGTAAAATGCAAGCTAAGCTCTGCCCACCAGTCCATATCCCTGGCGTGAGGCTGAGTCCACCTGCAAGGAAGCTGGGTTCCCTGCTGGGGGAATGTGCCTCTTTATAACTGCTCAGAGGCACCATGTGTGGGAGCAGCAGCTGCCTGATAGACCCCAGTCACTGGTTTGCCCCTCACCCGGCCCTGCACAGCCCCCCAATGTCCACTCACCCCTTCAGCTGATGACCTCTGGGGCAAGGGCCCCTAGAAGTAGGAGGAAGAGGATGTCCAGACACTTCCCCAGTGAGCGATGACTGTGGAAGAAGAATGAGAGGTTGCTGGGGGCCTTGATGAGAGGAAGGGTCCTAGAGTGAGGAAGATACTCACGGACCCCACAGAATGGCCTGTTCTGATGGGTATCCCCTCCTTGCCATGGCCAACTCTACCCCCTCTATCCCCTCCTCTCTCATGGCCACAAGCCCTGACACACACACCCCACTCTCTCTTTCTCTGTCTCTGTCTCTGTCTCTGTCTCTCTCTCTGTGTCATGCTGTTGTGTCATCTTGTGTCTCCTGCCTGTCCACATCCTGTGTGGGTCCTGACCACTGCCCCCCACATCTACCCACCTGCACCCCTGCACTCCTAACCATGCTGCAGAACAAGATCCAGGGCATGGTGTACGACTGCGTGACTAAGCAGGTGTTTGACATCACGATCATGATCCTTATCTGCCTCAACATGGTCACCATGATGGTGGAAACAGACGACCAGAGCCAACTCAAAGTGGACATCCTGTACAACATCAACATGATCTTCATCATCATCTTCACTGGGGAGTGTGTGCTCAAGATGCTTGCCCTGCGCCAGTACTACTTCACCGTCGGCTGGAACATCTTCGACTTTGTGGTTGTCATCCTGTCCATTGTGGGTGAGCAGGGCCAGGCTGGGCTGAGTCATTCTGGAAGGCCCGTTGCTCCTATCCTTATGTACACACACCTGCTCTCACACCTGGAAAGCTCACACATACATTTACACATACACATGTGCAATATGCACCTGGCATTCACACTTAAGGCACAAAGGTACATAGGATGGGCTCACAGGCAATCTGTCACCTGCATACACGTGAATACGCTTCTAGAAACATTTACCTACCAGTAGATGCACACTCAGGTCCATGTGCCTAGTGGAAGACATAAGATGGTTCTAGTATCCTCCATACACACAGGAGAAGTACATAGATACATGTGTAAATGATAGCAACTAACTACCACTTATTGATCATTTACTATTTGCCTGACACTGTGCCATCCCAGGAGGCAGGGACTGTTACCACCTCTGCCTTACAGAGGAGGAAACTGAATTATAAACAAGTTAAATGTCATGCTCAGAGTCACACACAGAGCTGTCTTCCCTCTCTGTCTCATCTGTGGCATCTGCAACCAGCCTTAGGAGTCAGCCTTACCCTCTCTCTATCAACTTGGGTGTATCTCACCTCCTTCCAGCTAGAGTGTAACCCTAGCCCCAGGACCCTAGGAGAGCCCAGCCTCATGGGCCAGGCCATTTGGACTGTGCTTCTGTTGCTTCCTTCCAAGGAAGAGCACACCAAGCCAGGTCCCCTTGAGTCTCCCTTGCCCCCACTCCCTGATCTAACCTCCCACCCCAAGGACAGTCCTCCTCACCACTTGTTCCCTGCAGGCCTCGCGCTCTCCGATCTGATCCAGAAATACTTCGTGTCACCCACACTGTTCCGAGTGATCCGCCTGGCTCGGATCGGGCGTGTTCTGCGGCTGATCCGAGGGGCCAAGGGCATCCGGACTCTGCTCTTTGCCCTCATGATGTCCCTGCCTGCCCTGTTCAACATTGGCCTCCTGCTCTTCTTGGTCATGTTTATCTACTCCATCTTTGGCATGTCCAACTTTGCCTATGTCAAGAAAGAATCGGGCATCGATGACATGTTCAACTTTGAAACCTTTGGCAATAGCATCATCTGCCTCTTCGAGATCACCACGTCAGCTGGGTGGGACGGCCTCCTCAACCCAATCCTCAACAGCGGGCCCCCTGACTGTGACCCTACACTCGAGAACCCAGGCACCAGTATCAAGGGTGACTGCGGCAACCCCTCCATCGGCATCTGCTTCTTCTGCAGTTACATCATCATCTCCTTCCTCATCGTGGTCAACATGTACATCGCTATCATCCTCGAGAACTTCAACGTGGCCACCGAGGAGAGCAGTGAGCCCCTCGGTGAGGATGACTTCGAGATGTTCTATGAGACGTGGGAGAAGTTTGACCCTGACGCCACGCAGTTCATTGCCTACAGCCGCCTTTCAGACTTTGTGGACACTCTGCAGGAGCCGCTGAGGATTGCCAAGCCCAACAAGATCAAGCTCATCACGCTGGACCTGCCCATGGTCCCAGGAGACAAAATCCACTGCCTGGACATCCTCTTTGCCCTCACCAAAGAGGTCCTGGGTGACTCTGGGGAAATGGATGCTCTCAAGGAGACCATGGAGGAGAAGTTCATGGCTGCCAACCCATCCAAGGTCTCCTATGAGCCCATCACCACCACCCTCAAGAGGAAGCATGAGGAGGTGTGTGCCATCAAGATCCAGAGGGCCTACCGCCGGCACCTGCTCCAGAGGACCGTGAAGCAGGCATCCTACATGTACCGCCACAGCCAGGACGGCAGTGGGGATGGGGGCCCAGAGAAGGAGGGCCTGATAGCCAACACCATGAGCAAGATGTATGGCCATGAGAATGGGAACAGCAGTGTGCAGAGCACGGGTGAGGAAAGGGGCTCAACAGGGGACTCGGGACCTGCCATAGGGCTCACACCCATCAGCCCCTCAGAGGCTGTCCTCCCTCCCTCCCCACCCCCAGGGCAGACAGTGCGCCCGGGGGTCAAAGAATCTCTTGTCTAGTAGCAGCAGTGAGGTGGCCAGCTGAGCCTGGCACAGTCCCCAATTTCCCTCATGGTGCCTGCCTGCTGAGGGAGCAGGGCTTTGAGTCTGCAACTGATCGGCTCCCTGTCGCGGACAGGATCTGGCCATGCTGGGGCTGACAGCCAGGCCATGGAAAATGGGAATTGCACTCGGAGGCTCCACATTGGGCCAGAGGTCCCCATCACCCACCGCTTCCATGGTTTCTCATTTCAAGCTGCTCTCACCTCCTTGTGGGCCCTGCTGCCTCTCCTCTTTGGGGAGGTCAGAACATCAGAAATCTCTGCCCCCCCCCCCCCCCCGTGTGAGTGAGGAGCCAGCCTACAATGGAGGATTAGCTGCCCTCCTGCCACCAGAGTCTTAAGGGCTCTAGGCCTCTCCCCAGGAAGTGGCTCAGGCCCCCCCAGACCCCTCCCAGATAAAGATGTCTTAACCTCAGTGAGAGCGGACACCTGACCTCAGGGCCTACCAGCCCTCCCCTGACTGGGATCCAGCTTCATCCTGCCAGCTCACAAATTCCCTGGAGAAGAGAAACATCACTGGTCCTGAAGTGGCTCCCCAAGTGTGACTGGCCACTGGATCCTGATGCATCCAGTTGGGGTTGTGACCCCGAACTGATTTCCTGCTTTGTCCATTGTGCAGCCCCTGACTCCCCTGGCTGGCCCCTGGGGGAAGAGCAGGGGGAAGGATTCCACTTGAGAATCATCTTTCTCTAGGAAGCACGGCGGGTTGGGATAGGTGGGGTCGTGCCAGCTGTGTCACTGCACTGGAGCTTCCTTGGCCTGAGCACCCAGACCTGGGGTGGGGGCAGGGACCCTGGAGCTCAGGAAGTAGATTTCTGTTCCTCCCTCCCTTCCTCACTCCTCCATTAGCACTGAGCCTTGAGACCCCTGTTACCCCCCCACCACACCCACCTCTTCCTCCCTCTTCATCCTTTTCTCCCCCTCCTCAAAGTGATCCTAAGAGTGTTATTGAGCCCATGTTAGAGATTTCGACACTGGGACATGCACAGCTACCTGGTTCAGGCCCAACCTTCCAACTTCCTGCTGCCTGGAAAGCTGGGAAGCATTTTTGTTGGCATCACCGGTCCGGGCATGGCAGTGCCAGGCCTCTTCTGGTTCCCAAAGAACACACGGAGGCCAAGGTCAGAGGAGGGAGTGAGACAGCTGCTCAGGCATCGCTGGATTTATTCACGTGTGTGTGTGCCTTATGTCTGCCTCATGCCTCTGTGTGCAGCTGTGTGTGTGTTCCAGTACACAAAGCACTGTGTCCTGCCTCTGCGTGTGTGTGTTGTGTCAGTGTGCCCCTGTAGAGTCTGACTGGTGTGTGTGTGTGTGTGTGTGTGTGTGTGCCTCCTATGCGTGTGTCTGTGCTGTATGTGGATGAGTGTGAACATGCGTAGTAAGGTTTGACGTTGAGTCGCTGTTGACCTTAGTTCCTCTTCTCTTTCTTCTTGTTTCTTGTGAATAGTTTGATTAAAACTCAGGAAGCAGCAAAACCTCCAAAACAATGTGGGTGTGGGTGCGTGTGCCCACAGGCCAGAGCCTTCCTTTCTGTCTGACCTGCTCTCTGGCCTCCTGGCCACCCATTCTCCTTGCTCCCATTCTCTTCATCACACCCACTGGCCCAGCCCTGCCCCCTGTCTCTTGCCTGTGGCCTCTATGGAAGGAGGCCTCACCCCTTCTACCTTCCTGCAACTGTTCTGTCTTTCATCAGAAGATGCATCCCAGAGAGGACAGCCTCCTCCCTGTCCAGCACCCTGTCCACTGTCCTCCCCTCAAACTGGGGCCCTAGACTGGGGTGGCCCCAAGAGCCTCAGCATCTGTTGGACTGGATACTCACCAATGGACTGCATACAGCCTGTAGAGCCTCCCCAGCCTGTGGCCCCCTCCCCTGCACACCCACACCCACTCCCACTCTGTCTGGGTGGGAACAGACCCTAACCAGTCTGGCAGGCAGGCTTCTTTTTACAGTTCTTATAATAAACCTCTCCCTGGTCCCTCTCACTGGCAGGCTTCTTCCTTCCACACCTCTGCGTGTGGATGCTGATAGGGCCTGAAGGCTGCAAGAAGCAAGAAGGGCTGGTGGGGATTGGAGCCAGATGGAGAAGACTTGGGGAGGCTCAGGGTGGATAGAGGGCAAGACAAGGGGAGCCCCAGCTCCCTCTCTGGCCCAGTCTGGCTCTCTCCTCCAGAGGCTTGGGCTTTGAAAATTAATAAAGGCAAACTTCATTAAATTGGAGTCAGGAGGTTCAGCAACAGGAGCTCTCAGGCACCACCACTCCTCATCAATTGCCCAACCCAATGGGAGGAGATGGACTTTGCCCATGTGGGTGGCTTTACTATCTGGCTGGGAGGGGAAAGGTTTTTCTCCTGCCCTGGCAACAGCCCAGCCAATGAGAAACCACCATACATCCAGCTCCTACTTTATTCCAATGGGTTTTTTGTTTACAACAGCCTTCCCACATCCCCCTTTCCTCTATAAAGGAGCAGAGACTTGCCTTTGTGGTGGTGCCTGTAGTTTTGCCTAGCTTGCTTGTTTGGCGCTGCAATTCTCTGCTCCTCCTGCATAATCCCGTCTTTTGCCAGTAAGATAACTGGCAGTTTTATTTTTAAGGTTACAACTCCAGCCTCTTAGCTAGAATCCAAGAGGCCAGGTGAGGTCAGGGGTTGTGGCTCGGTCCCCTAAGACACAGCACTACACTCTCTCCCCTCACCCATGTTGTTGCCCAGGAAATGGTTTTGTGACCCAATGGCCCCAGCCTCTCATCTCTGGAAGCCCCCCTCACTTCTCTGCACTCCCCAGGGACCCTGAGGTGCCTGAGAGACACATGGTGTGGCCCTTCCCTCTCCTCACAGATATTGTCCGCCCCTACCCCCCAGGACCCTACCTCTGACCTCTGACCTCAGAAAGTCCAGGGTCCATGGGACAATGAGTAACATGATGTAGTGAGCTAAGTCCACAATCCTGGTGGGTGAAATACAATTTTTTAAAAAAGATTTTATTTATTCACGAGAGACTCAGAGAGGCAGAGACATAGGCAGAGGGAGAAGCAGGATCTCCACAGCAGGCTTGATGTGGGACTCGATAGCAGGATCATGACCTGAGCCAAAGGCAGATGCTTAACAACTAAGCCACCCAGGTGCCCCTGAAATATAATTTTTGTATATAATTTTGTTTTCCCAACTTGACTTCTCAAGGGCTGTGTTTGTCCAAACTAGTAAACAGTCCTTTACAAGATTTCTATACCCTCTTTTTTCCTGGGTCATGAAGTTACATGACACCTGTGCAGGGGGTGGGGCACCAGAAGCCACCCTGACAGGCCCTTTGGCTCCTTGCTGTTCTCTATATGTGCAGAGAGGGGTCCAGCAGCATCCCTGCAGGGTTCTGAGCCCCCCGATGGGATGCTGACCTCCCTCCCTGGGGTGGGGGTGGGGCTCCTTCTTACTGTAAGTTTCTCCAGACCACACCTGGGGCTCTCTCGGGCTCCAAGGACGGGAGGGCTTGCAAGATGCCCTGGCCTGCCCTTCCCCTGAGCCTTGAATAGTGGAGGAAAAAAGGCAAAATATTAGATGAAAAACATAAGCCAACCTTTCAAAATCATCCCCCCTGCTCACTATCAGCACTACTCCCCACCTTCCTGAGGGAGAGCTATGCTCCCAGACTCCTCACCTAACACTGAGATACCGGATCCCCTCCCATGCCTGGGACTGCCCTGTGAAGAACGGATTATTATGATTATTTCTATTTTACATAAATGAGGAACTTGATCTCTAGAAGTTAAAAACGGGTGTTGCTTCACTGGGGTGCTATTGGCATTTGGAGCGGGGACCCTGCTCTGTGAGACGCTGTCCCTCCCACTGCCGGGGATTCAGCACCCCTGGTCCAGGAAGGTCAGTGGTGTTCGTTGGCCGCTGTGACCATTGAAATGACCCCAGTGGCTTTCCAGATGCTCCCGGGGTGGGACCACTCCCCGCTGAGAACCACCAGGTAACTTGGGGCGGCTTTCTGGCTGGCACACGGCAGGGCCCGGAAGCAAGCCTCTGTCCTTCTTAGCCAGTGGGCCTCTGCCCCAGGACAGCAGGCCCCGTGGAGCCAGAAGAGCTGATGGGGGGGGGCATCCGAGCCCCTCCTTCCAGACTGAGGCCCTGCCCTTTCCTACCCCTCCTGGGGTTGCGGGATGTCCCTGACCTCTTGCTTCCTCAAACTCCTCAACCCCTTGCCCCTCTCCCTACACCCCCACCCCTAGTCTCCATGCTGCCTTCCTGGAAAGGTGAGGCGGGGGCTGCCAAATGTCAGGGTGTACTGCCCAGGGCAGCCGGGGCAGAGGCAGGAGTGGGCTCACGGGGCCTCCTGTTCCAGGAAAGTAAAGGCGTCATAACCTCAGACAGAGCTCTGTACTGTTGTCACCGGAGAGGGAACAGCACAGCCCCAACTGTGACAAATAACCCTGCAGGCAGTAGGGCCCCACTGCTTCCACCCACTCCTGAAAATGGATCCCTGCCAGGCATGAATGGGAATGAAGTCCAAAGGACACATCTGCATCCCTGCCCCCAGGGGATGTGGATGTGTGGATGTGTTCAGAAGATGTCATCTGCCCCCCAACCCCCTCAAGCCCCCTGGGCCACAGGACGAGCTCCTGAGCAGGGCCTACACCCCACAGCCCAGGCAACACACCCATGTGAGCATACACACGCGTACACACAAACACACACATGCGTGTGTGTGCCCCAAGCCTTCCCCATTTATCTTCCCAACTTTGGGGGGCCACTAGCTCCAAAGCTAACCAAGGCCTCCATTGTGAGGAGATACTTTGCTAAAGGAAGAAACCCCTGGATCCCCCCCCCCATTTCTCTGGGGAGTCTCCGACCACCCTCACCAGCACGGGAGGCCTATGGTCCCCAGGCTGACCTCAGGTGATGTTTATATTCCTGGGTTGTTTGTTCTGTGAACTGAACATCTGACACCTTTTCAGAGAAATGGTTTTTTTTTTGTTGTTTTTTTTTTTTTTTTTTTTCCGTTTGGAACATCTGGAAACAGCAAGAACATCTGGGACTGCCAGGAATGAGCTGTTCCTTGGATGAAACCTTAACCCTTCCGTCCCTGTTTTTTATAGCTCTGGTCCTGGCCCACACTCCTTGGCGGTGGCCCCAACCCAACCAGATGAGGCACATGTCCACCAGGACTGAGGGGGTCTACCCAGACCCCTCCCTTTCTCATTGCCAATCCTGGCATGGAGCAGGTCCACATCTCTCTAAACCCACAGTCCCACTGGTAACACAGGCTGTTTGAAAAATGGAGGGTGGTGAGGAGAAGGAGATGTAGGCAGGAGACGTATATAGGATTCAGCATCTTTCTTCCCCTCCTGGGAGTTGAAAGAAGAGAGGGATCAAGGGACAAGAGAGAAAAAGGGAGAGACATAAAACTCAGAGTGGACTCAGCTGCGGGGCTGAGGTATACAAACCTGCCATGTGTGGCCGTGCAAGTTGTGCTCTGCACAAGGGCAGCACCAGCCCCCAAGGTGCAAAATTTGTGTCTGACCCAGGGACAAGGGCACAAAGACAGAAACTCAGACAAACGTCTGAACACTACGGTTCCATCCAACTCTACTGATGGGCTAGATAAAGCCAGAGAGCCTTTGAGTGTCGGAACCTGGAGATTCCCCCACACTAGCCTCCTGCCCGCCCCCCCCCCCAAGAACTGGGAGCTAGGGACAACTCCCTGGGAGTCCCCTGATTGCTGAGTGGTGGGTTTTTTTTCTAAGCTATCTCTACATAAGACCACCCCCTTTGACAGCTTCTAGCAGATTCTCTCACCAAGTGAGGGAGGGAGACCTCTTGCCTGGGTCTGGACCATGTCTTCTCCCAAGTGGCTACCATACCAGGCTCTTGCTCAAGAACCTCTGTGGCTCCCTTCCTCCACAGGGTCAGGTCTTCATGTGCCCTGACATGGCTGCCTGCACTCCAGCCCAGAGGCTGCATGCTGGTCCCCTCCGGGTGCCCGGCCTCGGCCCATTGCTACCCCAGCCCCCTCGCACCATCCTTCCTTGGTGCCTCCCTTCCTGTAGCGCCCAGGAGCTGTGCTCACATTCACCCATGGGACCCGTGTGTATCCAGCTAAGTGCCAGGGAATGCAGACTGTGCAATGGAAGGCTGGGGGACCCCGGGACACGACCACTGGTGGGGTGAGGCCACAGGGAGGGACACAACTGCCCTCAGAAGACTCAGCGGCCCTTGCCTCCCGGGGTCATCCACTAGAGACCCCAGCTGCGATGCTTTAGCAGCACAGCTGACAAGAGAGCCCGCCCTCCCCCAGGGTCCCCGGAGAGCTGGTGCCTCCCCTGGGTCCCAATTTGCATGGCAGGAAGGGGCCTGGTGGGGAAGAGGCAGGGAGGGGACAGGCTGCAGCCCAGGCAGTTACACGTTTCCCCCCTGGAGCCTCGGTCCTCATCACCAGCCTGGGTCCGAGACGGAGCGGAGAGGTGACCATGGCCGGGCTGGTGCTGTCTCCCGTGCCCCACAACTGGCTGGTGGTGTTGCTTCTGTTGCTTTCAGGTACAGCACCCCCAAAATGAGGCCTCCTGGTTTCACTCTCTGTCATGGGCTGTTTGGCTGTTTCCGCCACTTTGTGTCCTGCTCTCTCCACCTCCCCCTTCTGTCTCTCACGCTTTCTGCCTCCTGTCTCCCTTGACACCCCTGGGGCCTGGGTCTGTGGGTATCACCCAGGCTGATGGGCTCAGGGGTCTGTGGCCTGGAGAGTGCCAGACTGAGCTGGGTGTGAGGGGTCGTGCCTATGACACGGGAGAAGGAGAGGAGTAGGATTTTCCCTGGGCCCCCTGAGGGCATTGTGGCGGGGAGGGGACACAGGAGAGAGGCTGCCCCCAACCGGGCCCTGGGATGCGGCACGTTCCAGAAATGGTCCCCTGGTCTGGAAGACAGGACAGCCCTCCCGCTGTGACTTTCCCCCTGTCTCAACCAGGAGCCTGCTCAAGGCCATCCGAACAGGCCAAGGCAGAAGGGGGGGCTGGGAGGTGCACCTCTGGCGACCCTTGCCCACTCCCGTCTCTCCAGAGCGGTGCCAGGGAGGGCTGAGGCGTCCTGAAGCTGCTGTCCGGGGAGGAGGAAGTAGGTCTAGGAATGCAGGGGGCTGCAGGGGTGGGGCAGCCAGTTTCCAGCGCGGAGAGCCCTGACCCAGGCCCGCCTACTTCCTCCCACCCAGCAGGTGTGCCAGCAGCCAAAACAGAAGACAGGCACCAGGATCCCAAAGGTCAGCGACTTCCTCTGCCCCTTCTGGGGGCAAGTGTGTGTGTGTCCAGGGCTAGTCACGGTTCCAGGGGCTGTCCCATGGCTGCCCCTGTGCCCTGGTGCCCCTAGATCTCCCCAGCCAGGGCTCCCATCTCCAGGTCATCTTAGGGTTTCCATCTCAGAGGCCTGGCTCTGGGGGGCCCCTGGCACCCCTCCTGCCAGCTGTCACCCTCATGAGATCTAAGTGCTCCAGGACCCACGATTGAGGCATGTGGCTAAACCCAGGGAGGGAGGGGGAAGCCCGATGGGATCCCGCTGAGGACTCAGGCTGGGTCTGTCCAGCTGGGGAGTGGGGCTCAGCCCAGGAAGGGGCCTGTAGCCTTAGGGGCTCTGACAGGCCTCAGGGCCTCAAAGATTCCTAGGGGCCCCTCACTGGGAATGATGCAGGAGGGGGACTTCTGGGTCCCAGTGGGTGTGGCCAGATCAGGCTGTTTATGGGCATGGAAAGGCATAGGAAGGTTCCAGAGCCCTCCTGAAGGAAAATCAGATGTTGGGGTGGGGGCCGTCAGGAAGGGGCGGGGCGCAGTGGTTGGCCTGTGGCCACTCCTGTGGCTCAGCCCCACACACGACTGTCCCACGCCCAAGAGCAGGCAGAGGCGAGGGGCTGAGCCAAGGCAGCGCCACAAGGGTCGGCGGGTGGGGGGCGGGAAGGTGCTCCGCGGGCTGCTGATCCCGGCCTTGGCGCCCGCAGGAAGCACTTGTTCTGGAATCTGGCAGAGCCCGCGCTTCATAGCCCGGAAAAGGGGCGCCGTGGTGGAAATCAGGTGCCACACGAAGGAGGTGGGAGCCGTGAGCTGGTTGTGGAAGCGGGAGATGGACTTGGAGTCCAAGCCCCTGCCGAGAGAGAACCGCATCCTCCAGAGCCAGAACCACTCGGTCGCCACCCTCACCATCCAGGGCATCCAGTTCTCGGACAACGGCATCTACTTCTGCCAGCAGAAGTGCTCCAAGGAGTCCTTCAGCAAAGGCTGTGGCACCGAGCTGCGAGTCATGGGTGTGTTTGGGGCCTGGCCTCCCGCCAGCAGGGAGAGGGGGCGACAGCCGGGGAGCCCGCAAGAAGGCGGGCGGCCCGCAGCCCAGCCTGCCGCCAGTAGGGTGGACCACATCGTGAGGGTGGCTGTGGCCATAGAACACCCAGGAGAGCCACTGAGGAGGTCCTGAGGGGGCCAGGCCCCAACAGGGGCCCCGGGCCTCACACCCCCCTGCCCCCCACAGGGTTCAGCACCTTGGCCCAGCTGAAGCGGAGGAACACACTAAAAGATGGCATCATCATGATCCAGACCCTGCTCATCATCCTCTTCATCATCGTGCCCATCTTCCTGCTGTTGGACAAGGTGACTGACTGGGGGGGCCAGGGAGGCGGCCACGGGGTGGGCCAGACACAGGCAAGACCTTCATCCCCCCAGCCCCAGAGCTTGCCCATTGACTCACCCACGATCTCTCCTTCATCCATTCAGTTGTTCTGGCAGAGTGCACCAGACTACACCTCACCCCTTGACCCCTGACCCCTGACCCCTGGCCCCTCGCTCCCAACCCCTCAGGCTGCGTGGACCTCCCCAGCCTGGCCCAGCAGTGGATGGGGTGGGGGAAGCTAACACTCTGCTCTCCATCCCCTGCCCCACCAGGATGACAGCAAGGCTGGGATGGATGAAGATCACACCTATGAGGTAAGGAAGAGCAGGACCCCACAGCGCTGAGGGCCGTGGGGTGGCTGGCAGCACCCTCCGCTGGTGTGGTCAGAGAGTGCCCAAGGCCTAAGCCCCATTCCATGTCTCCAGGGCCTGAACATTGACCAGACGGCCACCTACGAGGACATAGTGACTCTGCGGACAGGAGAAGTGAAGTGGTCAGTGGGGGAGCACCCAGGTCAAGAGTGAGGGGCTGGCTTCCCCATGCCCCTTGACCCAGCCAGCTGGGCCCTCACTGACTGTGTGAGAGCCACCTCCGCCTTCCAGCTCATCCCCTCTTCCCTGGGCCTCGGTCAGCCTCTGAAGCTGGCCCACCAGATCTGCCTGCCCCTCCGGCCCCTGGTCCCAGCTCTTGCCAAAGAGACTAAAGTGGAAGGGCCGCAGGGCAGGGCAGTGATTTGGAGTGGGGAGTTCTCTGGGGATAGACTGGACCCAGCCTTCTGGGGGTGCTATGTGGGGATCCAGCCCACGTTCTGGACGGGAAGGCAGAGGCTTTTCTGGAACCTGCAAATGGACTCATAGCAGACTGGCTTCCTGCAGAGCCCATGGGAAGCCGTGGTCCGTCCCACTTGGCCATAGATGGGCTGCGGAGGGCCACATGCCTCTCCCACTCTCTCCCACCTTCTCCTACTCTCTCCTACCTTCTCCGACCCTCTCCCACCATCTCCGATCCTGTCCGACACTCTCCCACCCCCGGGGGGCTCCTAGCCTTGATCCTTTCCTCTCATGGAATAAACAGTGTGTCGAGAAACCACACACAGGCTTGTGACATCTATGGCATGGGGTGGGTTAGACTATCTCTCTGGGCACAACCGTTTGGTTCTCTGGGCCCGTAGTGTGTGGGAGAGGATGACTGCTATGGGTCTCACAGACCTCGCCTGTGCTCACTAGGGCTTCTGTCTGAAAGCCTGGCTGGGATCTGCAGTTACACCCTCCTGGGTGGGCACCTCACCTAGCTGGGCCCAGACTGGAGAAAGGCTGATAGCCCTTCTTGGCAAGGATGCCTTCATCCTGCATCCCCTTTGGCCCACATGAGCACCTGGGTCCTGCTCTGTAGAGTGAGGGTCTCAGCCTTGAGGGGCCTCAGCCTACCCATCCCAATCCTACTGTCCTTGATGGCCATCCACCTGCGAGAAGCCCTTCCAAATATCCCCAGGCCTGCCCAAGCCCCATGACTGCCTTGTTGCCCATGCTGGCCTCATTCTCCAGTTAAACTACCCCCCACCAAGCCTGGAAATTTTGTTTTTAAGTCCGACGACCCAGAGCCATGCAAGAGATTCCCAAAGAGGGAGGCTTTGCAGTGGTGAAGTTTGGGGGTCCTGAGGTGATTCCTTCAGCCTTTTCCAGAACCACATCAGAGGTCCTCCTAGGGTCCCAAGGTCCCCACAAAATGATCCCTAGGGTCCTACAAATTCAAGCCCTGACCTGCCTGCTGCAGAAGTGACTGGAAACAGTTCCCAGCTAGGAGCTTAAGTGCAATTAACCTCTATGTGCAAGGCCAGGCCTTGCTCTGCTTCCTGTTGACCTTGGGGAGGACACTGCAAACCTCTTTGCCACTCATGCTCTGGATTCAGGCCAGAGAAATCCCTGCCTCCAGGGAGAGCCAAGCCTGGCATGCGGGAACCAGTAAGAGTGGTCACTAGTTTTTACCAGCTCTCCCCCAGAGCTCCAGGTGGGGTGGGGTGGGTGGCTAAGGTCCCAGCGCCTGGAGTTTCAAACAATTTGTGCATCGTTCAGGGGTGCTCACTCGGAGTCATGCTGGGCAGGCCAGGCAGGGTCTGCTCCCTCCGTGGCCTCCGGGCTGGGCTGCCTGAGGAAACTGGTTTGTTTAGGCATCTGCCTCCACTGAGCTGGAGCCTTTCCTCTACTGCTTTGCATAGTGACGCTAATTCTGTCCTCCTGTCTCCACCAGGGACCCTAGCTAGCAGGGCTGGGGGCGGGAGGGTGTCTTCACTACTCCCCCCCACCCCACCCCCCAGTAGGGTCTCCCCCGGCCTGGGGCTGCCCTGAGTCTAGGGAGGTCCTGACTTTACCAAAAGATTAATACTTTTGAATCACTGAGTTTTTCTAATGCTTTACAGTGCTATTGGCAGAGAATTATTTGAACTGAACCCCTGTCTCTGTCCCCAGACACCCCTAAAAGGTATTTGCCTTCATGGTTATGATGTAGAAGTCCTCCCTGGTCTGTTTGTCTTTTTTTTTTTGGTTTGGTTTTGCTTTTGTTTCTGTTTTTCTGTTTTAGGGGCTTATGCTATGGGTATCATCATGTCTGTCTTAAGGGTCCCCGGCCCCCAGAACTGACTGAAGCAGGGCAGATGAAGCTGTGTGATGCTGGTGGGGATGATGAAAGCCTCAGGCCTCAGTTGCTTAATCTGTAGAATGGGAATCATAAAACCTTGTCTGAGGGAAGGGAGTTGAACCAGATGCTGTGTTGTTGTTGTTTTTTCAATCGTCATATAGTAAAATTGAGTTTGTTTTCTTTCAGTATACAGGCTGATGAATTTTAGCACATGTGCAGATTTATATCACCCCACCACCACCACAATTAGGATACAGAACATGAACTAAAATCTTTTATTGGGATCCCCAAAATATTTACATATTGAGCACCTCTTTAATGCCTATGATATTGTATGGAACAGCTCCAGATTCACGTACATCATCTTGCATAAGCCCCAGCATAATCCTGGAAGGGGGCGGCATCATCCCCATTTGATGAATGAGCAAATCAAGGCTCAGGGAGATAGCAATGGGCCAAAACCATATATTCTGGGGTATGGGACGCCTTCTGACGCCAAACCCAGCATTCTTCCCAGTACATCACAACTGTCTCTCTTGAAGGACTTTGTGGCCCTGAGATATTGAGGAGGGAGAAAAAAGGAGGAAAACGAGGGAGGAGAAAATCCTGTGACAACTTTGGCCATCTTCAAACATTTCCCATTGTTTACAAGTCCCAACACACAGGGACACAGGACCCAGCCGGGCTGGGGCTCATGCCACAGGGCCATCCTTCGAGGCGTCCGGCTCTGGTCAGCTCCCCCAGGCCTCCCCCTCCCCAGAACACAGCCCTGAGGTGCCTTGCTGGGCACATGCCCCACTACCCACTGGGGGAATCCAACCTAGTCCCTCGGGGCCATGGTGTAAGCATAGGCTGGTTCCTTCTTCGTTCTAGCTTGACTTCCGGCCCTTTCGATGCAGGTGCTGGCAGGCCTGGGGTGTCTGACCTGAGGGTTTGGGTGTTTTTCCAGCAGAATCAGAGGTGAGAGAAAAACAAAACAAAATGTGAAAAGCTGCCACTGTGTGGGTGTCACTGGTATATAGCGTTTGTCCCTTAGCAGTTGTGGGGTCTTCTGTGAAGGGTCCCAAAGGCCATCTTGGAACACGGGGTTTGGGAGCTCCAGATTCTGTCTCGATTATTCTGCTCTTTAGCTGACCCCAGTGGCTGGATTCAGGGCCCACATCGGCGAAGTTCCCAGGTGAGTCTGGCTTCCCACGGTGCTGCTGGTTAGGCACCCTCAGAATCTGCCGGTGACTCAGTTGCAAACCAAAACAAAGCAACAACAAACCATCTACTGGGATACCTCAGCTGCCCCTCCAACTCCAAAGCCTTTACCTGGAAACTTAGATGACTCGCAGAGAACAAAAATCAACTAGCATTAAATCCTGATGTGCAGTTTGTTAAAACACGTTTAGATGGATCCAGTGCATTTTTCTCAATGAAAAAAAATAATAAAGACCTCTTTCTGACTGAACACCACTTTCTCACATGAGGAAAGCAGGGGGGTGGGGAGCGGTGCTAGACACCTCACGAGGTCCCCTTAGGGCTCAGGTTCTGCAAGCTGAGAGTCCGTGTAGAATATTTGTGTGTCCTTGTGATCAGCATCTGCATACCGCCTCATCTATTTTTTTCATTTAAGTTTTTTCATGCATGTAGTGCCGTGCATTGCAAGATCTTGTACTTTTTATGATTTTTTTTGGTACTTCTTATTTCAAATTCATTCTATGATAAGGACATTGAGACACAAAGTGGCCTGCCTTACCATTTCTGGGTGCGTGGGTATTCGAGTTCTTTCCTTGGCATTGTCCTTGCATCCGCTCCGTCCACCTAGCACATGCTGGTTGAGTGCCTGGCTCTAGGACTGTGCCCGCTGGCCATTCCCAACTCTTCCCAGGCTTTTCTCTCACCTCTATATCGTCACTGTTTCTTTTTTTTTTTTTTAAGATTTTATTTATTCATGAGAGACACACACACAGAGAGAGAGAGAGAGAGAGAGAGAGAGAGAGAGAGGCAGAGACACAGGCAGAGGGAGAAGCAGGCTCCATGCAGGGAACGGGATATGGGACTCGATCCGGGGTCTCCAGGACCACACCCCGGGCTGCAGGCGGCGCCAAACCGCTGCGCCACCAGGGCTGCCCTTGTCACTGTTTCTTTCATGGCAATTTTCACAGTGTGAAATTTCCTGATGTATTTTGCCATTGTGTATTTATTTGCTTGCTATTGTGTCTCTTCCCCATAGACTATAAGCTCCAACAGAAAAAGGATCCTGTCTTTTGTTCATCTGGGCATACCATCTGCCTGGTACAATATCCGGCATCTAGAAAGAGCAATGACTACTTCTTAGAACCAGTTAATGCATGAAGAAGAGAATGAGTGAATGAATGAATACATGAACGGCATGAACCCAGCCTCAAAGCGTTTACATTCCCACAAGGGGCATGAGATGTCCACAAACAAGCACAGAATAAGGTAAAAGAAGTCAGAGGTGATTTCCAGTGAAGGGCACCAATCAGGAAAGCACCCCAGACTTCCCACAGCTGCTGGACACACCTGGGTACTCACTACTTCTTTTTCAATGGGACTGTCTCCCTGGGGAATAATCCCCAAGGTGGAAATTACTGAAGATGTCCAGTTATGTAGGCTGTGATGCACTTCTTGATGGTTCTGAGATCCCCAGCCAGGGTAAACACCCTTGTCAACCCCCAAGAGTGCCTACCCCTATCCTGTCCCCACCCCCACAAGCCCTCCACAGCCCTTCCTCCATGCTTGAGCCCTCTGGCAAACCCAAGGGTCCAGTGAGATAAAGGAAGTGAAAACATGATGTACGCTGAAACGTGCAGTTCACATGTGAAGGATGATGAGATCTGGTTCATTAAATCAGGTTACATTGGGCTGTTTTTTTCTGCAGCTTTTCTTGGTGTCCGTGGACCTCATTCTAGGGTGAAGCTCCTTCCGCTCAATGTCCTCCAGCTTCAGTGAATATCTTCTGAGCAGGGACTTGACCCTCCTCTGCTGGCTTTGTGCTGAGGAAAGTTCTGTCTGTGTCCAGCAGCGCCACCGTCTTTCCCAGATGAGGGTTCTCAAGAGCTCCGTGTGGTGGGAAGATGGGGGCCTTGGGCAGCTATCATTTGGAAGCCAAGAGACTATGTACAAACTACTGTATTTCTTTAACTCTGAGTGCTCTCGTATGAAATGGGCCTCCCCACCCTCTCACCCAGAACAGAGCCTGGTACTCAGAAATGGCCACTTCTCCACCTCCCCGACGAAGCCTTTGGGAATCCCCACATAATAGTCTCTAGAAACCTTGACCCAATGCTGCATGATTGACGCAGTGCTCAGACTCCTGCTGGAAGCAAAGAGGAGGCAGAGTTACATCGCAGGGGCAATCCCAGCTTCTGGCCTCAAGGAAGGCGGCACAGAGCTAGTAGTGGAAATGTGGGCCTCAAGTGACCACGGTGGAAGGAGTGGAAAGAACCGCCACCAATCCTTCTGAAGCTGTCCCTAAGGCCATGGTAAGTGTGACTCCAAAATAAATTGGCCCCACCCCACAGATTGAACCTCAGAGAGGATCCTAAAGTCTGACAGAGGCCACTTTCAGATCAAGAGCAGATCTGTGAGCTTTCACAAGAGGTACAGAAAACCCTAGATTTCAAATCTGGAAATATGAAAGGCTTTCAAACATTGAATTGCATGGATTCCAAGACAATGGGCAATTCATCTTGAGCCTTTTGAGGCTGACCTGAGAGATGTTAATCACAGCCTCTTCCTATTGGGCACCACGCGGAAGCCATGGTTGGGCAGTCTCTGAACATGAAGAAGCCTGGGGTCTGGCCCTTTGGTGCCCCAAGAAAGGATGGGTGACTCCCCAGCATGGGAGGGCAAATTTCATCTACCTCTGCAC
The DNA here is from genome assembly GCF_905146905.1 of Nyctereutes procyonoides. Lineage (NCBI taxonomy): Eukaryota > Metazoa > Chordata > Mammalia > Carnivora > Canidae > Nyctereutes > Nyctereutes procyonoides. The sequence continues at coordinate 46,263,969 of NW_026575020.1, read as the reverse complement.
CTTTCGGTTCTTGCTGCCTCCATGGCAACCTTTTGTAAAGGTGTTTCCTCAGACCTCCAGAGTCCTGTGAGCCAGTTGAGTTCTGCGGCCAACAGAAGTGGGTTTGGTGAGAAGAGAGACTCCCCTGATCTGGCTGGTTCCATCTGCTCTTGGCAGTACCCCGCCTGTGGGGAACCTCAGCCACACCTCACTTGTGCCTACCTAATGTGGTTCTTGAGCAGTCCCCAACTTGAGCTCCTGTACCCTCACTCAGGGGAGGCCTGAAGCTTCAACCTGGTCCACAGTACACATACAAGTCCCCCCACCATTAGCTAGAAATTGGTCATGAGGGGTTCCACATCAGTCCTCCACAGGGTGTAAAGAGGGGGGTGGGGGAGGCAGAAGGCAATGTAGGGCTCGGAGAGTTTCCTCTATTTCCCCGCTGGCCCCTCCTCTGTGGTAGAGCTGCAAGGAAGACAGGAAAGCCTTCCTGATACCCAACCTCTTCCTCACACCTACATCTTTGATGACAGCCCACTCTGGCCCTCCCTCAGCCAGGAGAAGAGCTCTGTGCGTCCCAGGGCCTTCCCCAGCAGAGAAGGAATCAGGGCACAGTTGGGCAATGACTCTAGAATGATGGGAGAAGAGGAAGCTGTATCCTAAAAGTGGGAGGTGGCAAGATAAGCCCTTGCATCCTGGACCCCGAGGATGTGCCTTTTCAACATTGGTTGCCAACACCATAACCAACCACCTCTAGAAGAGTCTGCTTGTTCATTTGTTTATTTCCCCACAGGGCAAGTGCTAAATGTTCCTAGACTCAAGGGGTGGGAGGTTTAAATGGAAGAGAATGTGTTCTTTTCTGCTCTTAGCCCTGGGGGTGATCTGATGCTGGTGACCTGCAGGTGCTGCAGTGTCCTCAAGCCTGGGCTCTGGGGGGCTGGAGGGCAGCAGTCCTAACCCAGCCTTCTCGGCCCTCACCTTGCACAGATACTTGGCCCCCGACACGCACCCTGTGTCTCTGGGCCAGTCTCACCTAGGAAATGAAGAACAACAATCTGCCTCTTAGGGGAGGATGAAATGAGACGAAGGGACCCTAGTGAGAAGGGGCAGGATCCCTGTGTTGAGAGAGGCGTTTAGAAGATAAAATAACTGAGTGGCCTGCCCAAGTCTGCTTGGGAGAAAGGGTTTGGGATGATCAACATGGGAAGAGCAAGGTTCTGGAGGTCGGCTGAGGCTGAGGCTCTCACAAGCAAGACTCTCTGAGCCTCGGTCAGCTGATCTGTAAAATGGGGTGGTAATGATATCGCCTTCACGAGATGGTCGTGAGGGTCAAATGTGACAATACACAGGCATGCTGTCTCAAATGATGAGCTCTATATGAATATTAAAAGAAGAAAGCTGGGGAGGAGACTAGGGTGGCTGGAGAGAGCATCTCTTGGGGGTGCAGTACCTGGAGTTGCACTGCTGGGGACGAGACCCAAGCCCTCAAGGGATCTTCCAATCTTGAGATCCTCTGGCGGTGACTGGGCTGGGGAAGCCCTTGTGGCAGGGTCTGCAGCGGGTTCAAGGAGCCGGGCGGGGGGGACACCTCCAGCTTTGGTCCTCTGCCCCGGCCACCTGGGTGTGCCCCCATGTCAGGGAAATGGGGGGACAGAGTGGGGCTGGGGTCCTCTGGAGGTGAGTGTCTAGCACCAGCTGCCTCAGGCCTGACAAAGTGGTCGGATGGTGGTAAAGTGTCAGGGGGATGGTGACAGCGGCCAAGGTGGAATCTGGGACTGAACTGTGCCCAGAAACCCCAGAATCCATGGCTGTTCTGGGCTCCCTTTCCCCAAACACACATTCTCTCTGGTGGACAGAGGGGAGCTGTGCTGGGAAGAGAAATGGGAGGGTGAGGAAAGGTAGCACAGCTCTTGCAGCACACCCAGCCTGACATGCCCCCCCATCTTTTGGGGGCCGGGTTGGGTCCTTCTCACCTGGGCAGACAACCCTACAGTGATATCCCACCAGAGCCTGGACTCAGGCTCCTCTTCTCTGCCAGCTCCCCCTGGAAATGAGGATACATTGGGTGATGTCTCAAGCTGAGATCCCCATGTGCACAGACTTCAGGGCTAGTGACAGTGGGGGGGGGGGCAAGAAGGGAGGGAAGGCCTGGGGGACACGACCCCAAGAAGAGCGGGAACAGGACAAGAGGGAGGAGGCTCTACATAATCCATCAGCACAGAGCGGCCAGTGGCCCGATGAATAAATGTATAGAGAGAAGAGGTGGGGGCGGAGGGAGAGAGGGAGAGAGGGAAGGGACCAGGGTATAAAGAGGGCCCGCAAGGAACCAATTCCAGGATCCCAGCAGCCAGCTCCCCAAAGCGCTCAGGGTCCTGTGGACGGCTCAGTCCGGCTGCGATGGCTGCAAGTAAGTCCCCCTGGGCTCGGTGTGGACCGAGGGGCGAGGTGGAGGGGGGCCTGCAGATGGCTGGGGATGCCACCCCCGGGCTCTGGGGCTGCTGAGTGTGAGCATAGACAGCTACGGCCAGACGTGTGGCCCAGTGCTAGAGGTTCTGGGTCCCTGCGGGGTTGGGGCAGGGCTGGCAGGAACCAGGCCCCTTGCCCGCCGTCCGTGCCCCTCCGTGTGTAGGCCCTCGGAACTCTGTGCTCCTGGCCTTCGCCTTGCTCTGCCTGCCCTGGCCTCAGGAGGTGGGCGCCTTCCCGGCCATGCCCTTGTCCAGCCTGTTTGCCAACGCCGTGCTCCGGGCCCAGCACCTGCACCAACTGGCTGCCGACACCTACAAAGAGTTTGTAAGCTCCCCAGGCAGGGGTGCTTGCTGGGTGGGGGTGAGGGTGGCAGGAAAGGGTGAATTTCTGCCCCTCACTCTGGTGGGTGGGTGGGGGGACATGGGGGGGTAACTGAGGAGTTCAGGGTGGTTCCCCCCAGGGAAGAGGCTGTGGGTGGAGCACAAACTGAGGGGGCTTCCGAATGAAGCAGCGATGAGGGCCGGGGTGGGTGCCTGTCCCCAGGAGCGGGCGTACATCCCCGAGGGACAGAGGTACTCCATCCAGAACGCGCAGGCCGCCTTCTGCTTCTCGGAGACCATCCCGGCCCCCACGGGCAAGGACGAGGCCCAGCAGCGATCCGTGAGTAGGCCGGGCGGCCGCCCAGGGGGCCTCCCTCCTTCCGCCTCGCCACAGGCATCAGGCCCTGGGCAGCCTCTCCCCGGGGGCAGGGGGCAGGGTGGCAGCGGGAGCCCCCCCCCGGCCGAGGCTGGGGCGCCCACCGCCCGCTCCTCCCGCAGGACGTGGAGCTGCTCCGCTTCTCCCTGCTGCTCATCCAGTCGTGGCTCGGGCCCGTGCAGTTTCTCAGCAGGGTCTTCACCAACAGCCTGGTGTTCGGCACCTCAGACCGAGTCTACGAGAAGCTCAAGGACCTGGAGGAAGGCATCCAAGCCCTGATGCGGGTGGGGATGGCCACGTGGGTCCCCTGCCCCGGGCCTGGTGGCCTCGCTGGCTTAGACAACCGGTGGGGGATGGTGTGGGCTGGGAATCAGCACCCCGGGGGTGCTTTGGAGTGAGCCGTCCAGCCTGGACCCCTGAGAGAGCTTCCTCCTCGTTCCCCAGGGGTGAATCCTCCCTGCCCTTCTCTGAGCCTGGTGGGGAGGGACAGGGAAGGAGCAGCGGCCAAGGACAGGGCCTCTCTGCCCCATCTCTCTCTCTCTCTCTCTCTCTCTCTCTCTCTCTCTCTCTAAGGATATCCACTTATTCATGAGAGACCCAGAGAGGCAGAGACACAGGCAGAGGGAGAAGCAGGCTCTCTGCACGGAGCCCGATATGGGACTCGAGCCTGGGGCTCCAGGGTCACGCCCTGAGTCCAAAGGCAGACGCTCAACCACTGAACCACCCTGGCGTCCCTTCCCTCCTCTCTTCGGCAGGAGCTGGAAGATGGCAGTCCCCGGGCTGGGCAGATCCTGAAGCAGACCTACGACAAGTTTGACACGAACCTGCGCAGTGACGATGCGCTGCTTAAGAACTACGGGCTGCTCTCCTGCTTCAAGAAAGACCTGCATAAGGCCGAGACGTACCTGCGGGTCATGAAGTGTCGCCGCTTCGTGGAAAGCAGCTGTGCCTTCTAGTTGCTGGGCATCTCTGTCACCCCCTCCCCAGAGCCTCCCCCAACCCTGGGGAGTGCCGCTCCAGGGTCCGCTGTGCTTTCCTAATAAAGTTAAGTTGCATCATACCACCTGAGGAGGTGTCATGCTATTACATGGGGCAAAGGGCTGGGAAGACAACTGGGGCCTCCTGGGAACCATGACTGACCCGATTCTTCCCGGGCTGGAAAGAAGCTGTCACAGTCACTCCTCCCTGTCACATGTCAAGTCCACGGACCAGGCCCCAGGTCCCAGGTCTCTGGGCACTTCCACCCCCATAAAGTACCTGGAGGCATTCCTCTCCCCCCCACACCACACCACCAGATGGAGCACCCAAGAGTGGGAAGAAATGGAAAGCAAGACAAGCTATTAAGTACAGAAGCAAAACACCCCAACATGGGAGAAAACAGAGAAATCAGAATTACTTTTGTGCAGAAAGTTTAAGATGAATACACATTAGACCCCCCTACTCTTGGAAAATGGGAACAACACAAATTGGCTTTGGGACAGACACAGAATATTTGGGATCGGAATGGTGGCAAGGGAAGTGGAAGAAAGACACCAAATTAGTATTGCAAATACAGCACCAGCAGGTGCCAGGTAGATAATTACAAATGTAGGGAGGGCTGAATGTAAAGGGATAAATCATAACTGACGCTCAGCTTCCTCATGGGCATACAACCCAGAGCTCGGGGACCCCAGCAACCTGGAGAACTCAGTCCCCTGCTAAGGTGGGGCCTATCTGGCCTTGTCCTGATTCAGGACCTTGGGGCTGGGCTGCCAGACCTTTGGATTTTTCAAGATACTCAGGATATCCAGGCTTTCACGTGAAATCTAATTTCTAAACATTAGTGACTAATTCACATTGAAAACATTTTTCCCCTAAGATTTTACTTATTTATTTATTTTAGAGAGAGGGTGGGGGTAGAGGGAGAGGTAGGGAGGGGGAAGAATCTCAAGCGGACTGGACACTGAACATGTTGCCTGACTTGGGGCTCCATCTCACGACCCCGAAATCACAATTTGAGCTGAAACCAAGAGCCAGACACTTAATTGAATCAGCCACCCAGGCACCCCCATATAGAAAACATTTTTAAGGGCAAAAATTAACCCAAACACATTTGCTCTTCAAGCTGTCAGTGAGCAATTTGTTTGTTCAAAGGGCAGCAGATTGAGATAACTTGTAAGGGAAAGAATCAGAAATATCTGGACTTCAATTTAGCTTCATGAGATTACTTAACCTGTCTGGGACCCAGTTTCCTCACCTATAAAATGAGATGGTAATAAATTGCCTCCCAAAGCTAATGTCAGGATTCGATAAAATGGTGGTTCTGAGGTGTTTGACACATTATAGCACTCAAGAAATTGCAGCTGTTTTGCACTGAATTAACTAATCTAAAGTTAACACTTTAGAGTTAAGTCCTCAGTCACCCAAGCACCTTAGCTAGGGAGTGACCTATATAAATCAATACCTAGATGCTCAGAGTGACTCTATTATCCAAACATGATTTTACAAAACCAATAATTCTTGTATAATACAAAAGTCATGTTAAGTCAGTTAAGATGTCCCAGTTAATCTTCCTGAAAAGTTCAGGTTTTTATATATGGTGTTGAATTTTCTTTAAAACAAAACCCACCTGTATTTATTTTGGATATTTTACATTTAGTAAGTCCTTGGGGAGTGGTTGAAAGCTGCGATAATCAGAACCCAGAGCTCCATTTCTTGGCTCAGAAACCATAATCTACCATAGATAATTCTTTTATTGTCTGATTTAAAATCGTGGACTTTAGGGGTTAGAAGGGCCTCACAGGTCATCCTAATTCTTTCTCATTTAGGAATCTTACTCCATAGCATCCCTTACAGACCGTACTCACTGTGTACAAGTGTCAAAGGAGTCACTATTTTGCAAGGCAACTTGCTCTAGTAAACTGCCCTGGTTTTAGAGAAGTATTTCTTACATTAAGCTGAAGATTCCTGTACTATCCCTCATTTGATCTTAGAATTATTTGGAAATCTCATATTCTTCAGAAGTTGGTGTAATGAGCACAAATATAATGATCTCTTAGCTTGGATAAATGTTTTAGAAGGAAATGTGAGCCATCTTTAAAAATCAGGTTTGTTGGGATCCCTGGGTGGCGCAGCGGTTTGGCGCCTGCCTTTGGCCCAGGGCGCGATCCTGGAGACCCGGGATCGAATCCCACGTCAGGCTCCCGGTGCATGGAGCCTGCTTCTCCCTCTGCCTGTGTCTCTACCTCTCTCTCTCTCTCTGTGACTATCATAAATAAATAAAAAAAAAGATTAAAAAAAAATATTTAAAAAAAAATCAGGTTTGTTAAAAAAAAAAATCAGGTTTGTTGAATGAATGTGGCAGGAGAACGGTGCCTACAGAGGCGTGTTACAGCTGCCAGAGGGAAGGTTCTGGAGTGGAGTTGTCATGACAGCAGTAGACTGCAGGGGGAGCCACAGTCCAGTGAGCCTCTGCTCCTCTCCTGGGTTTAGCAGACTCAACCTGGCCACCACTTGTTGAGAAATTCAAAGAAGCTAGTTGATCTTGCAAAATTTCAGAATTTAAAAAGACCTTAAAGACCACCTCCCCTAAATTTTTTGATTTGGCAAATGCTATTCTGCCTTTCAGCTTTTCAATTAAGCAGTGGATGCCACCCTCCGTCACAAATTAGAAACACCCGAAATGTTTTCTAAACAATTCTTGCCTTAGCCGCCACTCCCTGCAATTCTGATTTAATTGGTCTGGAAGGGATCCAGGAAGGAGTGGTTTTAAAAACTCCCCAGGTGAGTCAAATGTGCAAACAAAGTTGAGAACCACTGAGTTAGAGACCACAAGATGAGATATCTGGGTCCACCAGGGATGAAGACCTGGGTCAGTTGTGGCTCTGTTTCTTTTTTTTTCTTTTCTTCTTTTTAAAGATTATTTATTTATTTATTCTTGAGAGACATACAGAGAAAGAGAGGCAGAGACACAGGCAGAGGGAGAAGCAGGCTCCATGAAGGGACCTGATATGGGACTCTATCCTGGGACTTCAGGATCACACCCTGAGCTGAAGGCGGCGCTAAATCACTGAGCCACCCGGGCTGCCCTCTCTCTGTTTCTAATTCTAAATAGTCATCTAAAAATTTTCTAATTAGCCGGTAACAAAAAAGACAAGTACTGTATGAATTCCCTCTATGAGGTACTTAGCATAGTTAAATTCAAAAAGACAAGAATGTAGAACGGTGGTTACCAGGGCTGAGGGAAGAGGGAATGAGGAGTTGTTTAATTGGTGGAATATCAGTTTTGCAAAATGAAGAGTTCTGGAGACTGGCTGCACAGTGTGAATGTACTTGACCCTACTGAACTGTACACTTAAAATGGTTAAGATGGGGGGGGGTGCCTGGCTAACTCCGTTGGTACAGCACTGAGCCCCATGTTAGGTGTAGAGTTTATATAAAAATGCTTTTTAAAAAATAGTTAAGTTGGTAAATTTTATGTATATTTTACCATGAGTTAAAATTTTTTAAAAATTTCTAATAAAAACATCTTCCTAAAAGGTAAGGTCAGTGAGATTTGTCAAAGAGATTTTAATAGACAGAGCTCAAGTAATCTTGTAACACCTCCCCCCGAATAATGTTTTTCTGACTCCATATGATCTTTTAAATTGAGCTGAACCTCAAATAATCTAAATTTACTCTAACTTGAATTTCTTCTGTGAAAATTAATAAAAGGAAACCTAGTTTAGAATGGACTTGGGAGGCCAGTAGGAGCTTTCATGCCCTTCCACTAGGCAATTGCAGACCCAATAGGAAGAGGTGGACCTTGCAGATACCACTTTACTATCAGGCAGCCAGAGGGAAGGCTTTCCTCCTACCCCAGCAATAGCCCAGCCAATGAGAGACACTCACAACTCAGCCAATGAGAAGCCACTATACATCCAGCTCCCACTTTACTCCAATGGACTTTTTGTTTACAATAGCCTTCCCAACTTCCCCCTCTATAAAACGGCAGACCTCTGCTTTGTCTTGCAGATTTCCCTGTGATTCTGCTCTAGAGCCCTTATGCTGGATTGTGGTTCTTTGTAATTCCCATATAAACCCATTTTTGCTGGTACAATAACTGGTGTTTTATTTTTAAGGTTAATATAAGTGATCATGGGTGGGCTCCAGAGAATGTCTTCAACCAGTTTGAGGCTGGAGAGCAAACAGATGCTCATAGCCGTGGAGCCAATCCGGCTCACTGCTTTTTCTCTAGGACCCTGGAGTTCGAGCATAAGTTTTCTGCTGGATTTTGAGCTCTGTTCTCTTTCTGTTTGAGCTCTCCAGGCTTTAAGATCTGTTTTAAGATCTCGTTTTAGCAAAGTCTGGGGGGCCATCTTGGATCAGCTACCATTCTCTCTCTCTCTCTCTTTTATTTTTTTTTTATTTTTTTTTTTTTTATGATAGTCACAGAGAGAGAGAGAGGCAGAGACACAGGCAGAGGGAGAAGCAGGCTCCATGCACCGGGAGCCTGACGTGGGATTCGATCCCGGGTCTCCAGGATCGTGCCCTGGGCCAAAGGCAGGCGCCAAACCGCTATGCCACCCAGGGATCCCTCTCTCTCTTTTAGATTTATCTATCTATCTATCTATCTATCTATCTATCTATCTATCTATCTATCTATTTATTTATTTGATACACACACACAGAGAGAGGCAGAGACACAGGCAGAGGGAGAAGCAGGCTCCCTGCAGGGATCCGGATCACACCCTGAGCCGCCCAGGTGCCCAGCTCTCATCCTCTTGATGAGCAACATCTTCAGGTGATACTGACAGAATCCACAGTGCACCTCCCATCAGGATTCAAATAGATCCCCCAAAATCTCTTCTCAGAATGAATCAATACTGTACAAAGAAGCCCTCCAAGGCATCAAGGCTATAATAGAAGATTACGAGGCTTGGAGCCTCATTATCCCCTGCACTAGTCCCTATAATGCCACTGTTTTACTTGTGAAAAAGCCCAGTAGCTGAAGATGGGCCTCTGAGCAATAAATAACATTGTTATCGCTTGGCACCTATTGTTCCTAAGCCCCCTATGCTACTGACATCCATTCCCACTGAAGGCAGATTTTTCACTGTAATCGATCTGAACGTGCATTTCTACCATTCCATTGATAAGGATGGCCAATACTGGGGGACCTGGGTACCTCAGCGGTTAAGCTGCTGCCTTTGGCTCAGGTCATGGTCCCAGGATCGAGTCCCACATTGGGCTCCCCATGGGAAGCCTGCTTCTCCCTCTGCCTATCTCGTTGCCTCTCTCTGTGTGTTTCTCATGAATAAATAATTAAAAAAAAAAAAAAAAAAGGACAGCCAATACCTTTTTGCTTTCACTTGAGAAGAATGGAAGCACACCTGGGCAGTAAGTCATGGAGTTATACACAGAGTCCTTTTTACTTTTCACCACCTTAAAAGCTGATTTGGGTGATAGAAAGTTTTCTGCAGGCTCTACTTTGTTGCAATTTGTATATGATTTACTTCTCTGCTCCCTTTCTCAAACCTCTTCACAGGAGACAGCATCCACCTGTTAAAACTTTTGGCCTTAAAGGGACATGAGGTCTCAAAAAAAAAAAAAAAAAAAGCTGTTTGCTCAAACTCAGTTTTTATACTTAGGGCACCTAATCTCAAAACAATAACTACATCTAGACCCAGACAAAACCGCTCACAACAGCTTAATTCTGACAGATTCCTTTTTTTTTTTTTAAGATTTATTTATTTATTCATGAAAGACAGACTGAGAGAGAGGCAGAGACTTAGGCAGAGAGAGAAGCAGGCTTCCTTCAGGGAGCCTGGTGTGGGACTCAATCCCGGTTCCTGGGATCACGACCTGAGCCAAAGGCAGGCACCCAACTGCTGAGCCACCCAGGTGTCCCATGACAGATTACTTTTTGACAACTTCTCCCCCATGGAAATATACAGGAAACTCCTCTAACCAATGAAGGTTTTTTCATGATTTACTGATAGTTCTTACTTTATTATTATTATTATTATTAGATTTATTTATTTTAGAGAAAGAGAGAGCCCTCAAGTGAAAGTGGGGGAGGGAGTAGTGAGGGAGAGAAAGTCCCAGGCCAACTCCATTCATGCTGAGCATGGAGCGTGACACAAATCTCCTTCCCATGACCCTGATCACAACCCAAGCTGAAATCATGAGTCAGACACTTAACCAACTGCACTACCCAGGCGCCCCTTACTGATGGTTCTTATTTAAAGGATGGTAAATATTGTGCTGGGCATGCTATAGCAACTCCTTTTAAAATCATAGAGACTGCAGCTTTAGCTTTGGCTAATTCAGCCCAACAGGCTCAATGATACAGTCTTACTCCAGCTTGCAACTTAGCTGAGGATAAAACCATTAGTATTTAAACTGAAAGTGGGTATGCTTTGAGAGTTGCTCATGACTTTGGAATATTATGGAAACAGTCTTTACCTCCAATGGGAATAAAATTAAAAATGGCTTCTATGTCCAAAGTTTATTAGATGCCATACTTTGCTGGCTGCTCTGGCTGTTATTAAGAGTCCTGGGCATTCGAGCCTCAATTCCCTGGAGGCCAAAATAAACCACCCACTTGTACTTCGGCCAAAAACAGTGCTCCAGAGGAGACCAAAAGCTACACCTCTGTCATGTTCCAAAGCGATGTTCTCCCAAATGATAATTTGGAAAAATGGACCAGAGATACCCAATAATTGGCCCCAGAGAGGAAGAAACAATATTGGAAATCTAGTAGTTGTTGCCTCAATCTGGTTTGGACCATATAACAATCTGGCCCTATCAGAAATTCTAAATTTCCTACTACATTATGTAGCACTGTACATGCATTAAAAAATTGGTCTACTGACAAAATAATAGCATTCATGAACTGATATTGATGGGGAAGTATTAACAAGGTCACAAAAAGTACCTACCTCTCTTGTCCCACCTGTGTAAAGTATAATCCAGGGAAACCAGATTCTTCCAATGGATTCCATTCAGCTTCCCTTTCTCATGGATATAAATGTTTTAGTCATGGTTTGTACGTTTCTCACTGGGACAGGCCAGTGCTGCTTCTGTGGCTAAAATTCTGTTAGAAAAAATTATCCCCCCCCCCAAAAAAAAAGAAAAAGAAAAAATTATCCCTACCTGAGGAACCCCTATCAAACTGCATAGTGATTGGAGAACCCATTTTGCTAGTCAGGTGCCTCATTAAGTCTGTGCTGTTGGCTGGAACAGCACTTTTCACTATGTGTACTATCCTCAGTCCTCGGAGTTAGTTGAATGGATTAATGGCACTATTAAGAGTCAGTTGGCAAAATTTGGAGAAATCCTTCAAATGTGTTGGCCAAAAGCATTGCCATTAGTCCTAAATCTCAGATCTACCATCTCTGGAACTTGCAGACTCTCACCCTTTGAGGTAGTCACAGGATGTCCGATACACTTGGCCTCTGCCTCCTCTGACCCCCAGTTGACAAAAGGAGATACACTTATTTTGCAAAGGCCTAACTACTTTGCTACAGTCTTTTCACAGTATGCTCCAGGGAGATGACAATCTTAAGCCTCACACCTTGCAACCTAGAGTTTCATCTGTTGAAAAAAGACACCTCCGGAAAGGCTCTCTCCAACTTTGCTGGAAAGAACTTTATCAGGAACTTCTAACCAACCCTAATGCCACCAGGCTCCAGAGAATAGACTCTTGGATTCACATGACACATCTAAAGAAAGCACCAAACCCTGACCTGGACCTATGTGCACTCTGGTGACCTGACAGTAAAGGTTTCCTAGAATTGAAGCAGATGACATCTGATGAGACCACTTTCCTGAGATGTCTGGACAGGCCTGTATGCATTTTTCTCACTATTGCTTCCTTTTTGTGCAAAGATAATGCCCTTGTCTGCATATCCTAAGCCCATCCGAAAGGGAGAAATCTCTTTTGATTATGGGCTTTTGGGAACAGCCTCATCATGATCCCAGGACAAATTCATCTTACACTTGCTTTTTCTGAAGGATTAGAAGGTTCAGAATTCACATAAGGTTTCTTTCACCTGAACTATTATCTGAATTAGACTCTTATCCAAATTTATGGTCTCTGAATTTCATGGTCTTTGCAACCTTTGAGGCTGTATTGTCAATATCACATTTGGTTCAAACAGTTCTTTTGAGAAAACAATACTGCTTTGAAAGTTGGCTGTTTTGCAAAAAGTTCATCAACTATTGCTTCATGTTTATTCCTACACTGTATCTTCCCAAATGCACCGGGTTCATTCTCTCAGTGTACTCTTGCAGTATCCACTATTCTGCTTTCATGGTCACTTTAAGCAGAGACTTCCAGGAGGCATGCATGACTCCCGGTTTGCCTTCACAAGGAGAACCCTTCTCCCCTAAGTCTGAGTAAGTGCATATAAATTTTTCAATTCGCTATTTTCAGACCTAGTCCTGGTTTAGAAACATCATACAATGCCCAATTGCTATGTTACTTTTTCTGTTTTGTATAATTATTTTGAGTTTTGTTATTTTGTTGCCTATCAGACTTTTAAAAATGATGTACTCAATAAGGTGATGCTGACTGAATGCTTTGAGATGATCTCCAGCACTTACAGTCTTGATAAATATGGACTACAGATGGGCAGTACCTGAGAGCTCTCCTTCCTAACCTTCCTTATTACTCAAATGTGACTTAAGTGGTTTCCAACTGCAAGGTCCTTTCCCCCCAACTTAGGACATGATGACTGGGAAAGGTCCTTCCTGGTAATGAGGGACAAAACCACTACATGTGGAGGACCCTACTCTTGATCAGTGATGCTTTCAAAGAAATATCTTGATCAAAAGGGAGAAATGTGAAAACTAATAAAAGGAAATCTTGTTTAGAAAGGAATTGAGTACGAAATGTTGGCTAATTGAATTAAATTTTACAAAAGCAGCCCGGGTGGCTCAGCAGTTTAGCACCTGCCTTCGGCCAGGGGAGTGATCCTGGAGACCTGGGATCGAGTCCCACGTCCGGCTCCCTGCAGGGAGCCTGCTTCTCCCTCTGCCTGTGTCTCTGCCTCTCTCTCTCTCTCTCTCTGTGTCTCTCATGAATAAATAAATAAAATCTTAAAAAAAAAAAAAAAAAAGAAGGGAATCCTGGAGGCTGGTAGCCTCTCACACCCTATCACTTGGCAATTGCAGACCCAACAGGAGACAGACCTTGTCTCTGGATGTTTCTTTATCAAGTGCTCAGGAGGAGGAAAGGCTTTCCTCCTCCCCCAGCAACAGCCCAGCCAATGAGAAGCCACCATACTTCCAACTCCCACTTTACTCCAATGGACTTTTTGTTTATAATAGCCTTCCCAACTTTCCCCTTTCCTCTGTATAAAGGAGCGGGTCCTCTTTTCTGTTCTGCAGACTTGCCTAGTGTTTTGCTATAGCTTACTTGTCCTGGATTGCAATTCTCTGCTATTCTCTGATAACATTTTTTTTTTCCTGGCAAAACAACGGGCAGTTTTATTTTTAAGACTAGCACTTACATCAGCATTGCTGAAGCACACATACTGTGTTTCGATCCTTTATATGCATTTAAGAGCATAAATGCCACTCTTCCCTTTCTTCACAAGTCCTCCTCAGAATGACAGGACCTGGGTCTTCTGGGTCAAACAAACATGATACTTTGCCTCGCAGCTTTAATTCAGGAGGCCCCAGCAAACATGAGAAATACTTTGTGATATCAGTGTAAGGGTCATTAATTGTCCAGATCTGCATGAGACTAATTTTAGTGTCTCAGAACCCCTTAGCTCAATGCAAATTGGTACAACTAGTCATCCTACTAGTAGTCCTACATCATAGGGAACAAAAAAGGGGGAAAGTAGAGAAAGAAAGAGGGAAAGGAATAGAAGAGGAAGAGAGAGCATGATGGAAATGAGAAAAGAGATGTCCGTGGTGTATGTGATTTTTGGTGGCCCTCCATAGCTACTATGGTCTTCTGATTCTTGCTTTGAGTTTATTATGATTATGGATATGACAACCACCAGCATCATTAGTGTAATAAAATTTGATATTGTGAATACGTGTACAACACCGTGCTAGTGTTTTTTTTTTAAATAAATACTATCTCATTTCTTTTCAACTATAATACTATAATAGGTAAATAGTATTATTATCCCTATAGTAAGAAGGTCCCACTGAAGATTTAACTTGTTTTTCTCGGATCTATAAAGACACCAGAAAGTCACCTTGACTTTCTTAAGAGGATAAATTTTTGGAGTATTAAAGTTAGCTCTCTTCCTCTGAAGATAATCAGGGTAACTGCACTTAAGTGTTAGCCCATTGTTCAGAAAAAGAGTATATGCAAACCTTTTAGGGGTGGGGCCCTTGAAGAAAAGGCAGTCTCCCTTAGAAGAGTGGGCAGAGACCAGCTTTATTATTCTGGAAAAGAGACTTAAAGCAATCTTTTGTACTTTAAGAATTGACTAGGAGGGGGTGCCTGCTCCCTGGTTGTGTGGATCCCTGGAGAAGGAAAGGGAGGGACCAAAGTTTCCAAGACTACATAGGGAAGGGCCTACTGAAATCCGAAGAGCCTTACTGGATGGAGAATCTAAAGTAGTGAGATTTGTAACCCTGGAAATTCATGCAAGGAATCATCCCTAGCTGGATCAAGCCCTGAGGAAGTGAATTGTCCTCCCTGAAAGATCCGTGGCAGTGGACCTGGAAAGTACGAGGTTTTATGGACCCTGTAGGACTGCCTGTCAACAGTGACACCAAGTGGCAGTGAGAAGCAAAGGCAGAAGCCACTAGGCTCTTCCAGGTGCCCCCAAAGTGCCTCAGGGCATGGGGCCCTTGAAGTGGGTTCTCTCTGTGAGCTAACTACAGACCTGATGCAGCAGATCCCGACGCTGAAATGGCTGGAGATTCCTGATTAGGCTGCTCTATACTCTTTTCTTTTAAACCCACTGCCTTATCTCCCTAAGTGCTCAATTCAGAAGAGTAATTTTGTCACCTGAGGAGAGAGCCATGGCTACTGTATTTAGTGGAAAAATTGAGGCTGAGGTCATTTGATGGGGGGGGGGGCGGTGGAGGGAGTGCTGTTTTACAAAATCAAACAAGGTATTTCCAATCTCCTCCAAGGAAGCCATCCTTGATCCTGAGTCAGGTGTTTTCATAAAGACCTGTGCTTCCCCAGTTATGGGAGTTAAGGTGCAATTGTGATTTCTTGTTGATTTGCTCTGGCTTCCTTCGTTGACTATAAGCTTGTAGAAGGCAAGAACACTCTTTTGTTCACAATTGTATCCACACTGCCATGTGTTGAAATCAAAGGGTTATTTTTATACCTAATTCGTAACCCAGACTCAGGGAAGTTCTGAAAAGAATGATTTTTTTTTTTTTCACTTTGATGCCTGATGCTGTCTTCTTTCTTGCTAGTATCTACAATTTGGAAGGCTGCAGACCTCTATCTGGAGGTCAGAACTTTAGTATTAAGGGCAAGTCAAACAAGCTGTTGCCCTGAGCTAATGTACCACCTGCCCTGGACCAGTTGTTTTTGCTACCCACTTAGCATTCTTTTCTTAGAAACTTTACTCAAAATGCAACCATGTGGCTTAATAAAAAATTTCAAAAATGACACAGAAGAGAAATACTTTCAGATATTGTAAAATCACTTTTATTTTTTACTGTATCCAACATCTTAGTGACCCATATATGACTGACTTGGGAGAAAAAATGTGGTTTTAGGACTCCTCTGGTCTTCTGTAGAGAGGAATCACAGAACAGAGAAGGAAGCTGAATCTTAAGATCATATGGTAAACATTGTCTCAGGAGTTGTTCTGAAGCTTAAAGGGAATAGTTTGCAGACAAATGAAAATATGTACTTCTTTATGGAAAGGGAGGATAAACATTGGAACTCTATCCTAAGGGCCTGTAAGATTAAAAAATCAGTATGTCAAATTCACAGATGATTACTTTATAGTGGATTATGAAGAGGAATTCAAAAACGTTCGGAGCCCTTAACCTATGAGGCCAATTTAATGGAAGAACTCTCGTTTCCACTTCAGGGACAGAACATGGTGTTAGGTAAGCTGCTTATCTGACCCAATGTGGAATTTATGACTTTTAAACTCTTCCAAGGCACATAATGGATGGTTAATGAGTTGAAGCCTAACCAGCCACTGACCCTTAATGGTGTTATGAGACTCAGCTCTGGGAGCCGGCACTCCAGAACCCCAGGTTAGAGGAGCAGAGGAATGTGTAGGCAGGAATAAATTTCTGATTCCTATCTCTTTGGTTCACAGTCCCTTTGAAGTCATGTCTGTGGACTAAAAAACTGGTTCTCAGTCATGAGAAATGAGTTGCATTTCTGAGATATTTCCAACTATCTCTACAGTCTGATGTTTGGGAGCAAAGGACAGGATCCTCTTTTTGGGACTAAGAGTGAGTGAACTGATTAAGTGCACAGCAAGGAGCAAGAGGCCCTCTCATTAGCTGGACACTGAGACTGAAATTCCTAGTGATTAGAGTGAACTTGGAGAAGCTGAGCTTGTGGATGGATGGGATACAAGGGACATGGGGGTCTGAAACACTTGTTTTGTGGGACTGCAGAACACAAAGGGTAATGTCTCTTCCTTTCTCCTCCCCACCTTTCCTCCCTTAGGAAACCCCAGTAGTAGAGTTTGCCTTCAACCAAAGAGCTGTTTCCATTTAACAATTATGTGCATTGCACTTTTCTGCTTGCTGAACAGCAAACTGGCTTTCCTCCTCTTTGTTCTTCTCTTTCTGCCTATAGGGCAATTTCCGCCTCTCTATTTTGCAAGGCCGGTAGTTCAGATACAGTGCTATGGTGATAATACCCACTCCAAGGGCAACGATAATGATGACAAAGATAGTGGAGCTGATTCCTTCATCCAGTCCTGCCCAAGCACAGAAGAGAGAGCTCAGAAGGTTACAGGGCAAGAGAGTCCCCCCTCCCTGAGCCTGCCACATTCACCTCTCAGTCTCACCCTCCCCCGCCCACTGGAATTTTACTTCTTCCCAGGTTTGGATAAGAATCCCAACCCCCCCAGCCACCCCCCCTACCCCCCCCCCCCCCCGGGGAGCCACAGTCACCTTGAACAAGGACAGCAATGTCTTTGCTGACAGAGCCCAGCTGGTTAGTGGCTGTGCAGCAGTAGGTCCCCGTGTGGTTCTGGGTTGCTTTCTGTGGCTCATCAAGGTTGAAGATCACTCCATTCCAGGTACATACCAAGGCTGGAGTTGGGTTTCCCTTTGGGATGCAGGCAAGCATCTGCTCTGTCCCTTTCACCCACGTCTGGTTGCCAGGGCAATCAGATTCCTCTAACCGAGGCTGGTCTAGAAAAGACAGTCCCCCAAGGGGCTGAGCTCAGTGTGCCACATTCCTTCCTCACCAAGATGTGATGTTCCCTCTCTTCCCCTAATTCAAATGCTGTGTCCCTTCTACCCAACCGCTTTCCTTTCTAAGGGAAGGACCACTGTTCCTTTGGGCCACTGTTGTCTTTCCTTTCCCAGCAGCAAAAGAGTCTGAGATGCAGCAAAGGCATTTTAATGGATTCAGACTAAATGATATGGACTGTCCTGTCAATGGTGGCTTCCCTGCTTCCCATCTTTGCTTCTCAGTGAGTGAGGAGATGGGCAAGGGTGACCCCACAGACGAGGGATTTTCTACTTTTCAAAATACAAATTCTTATGTGGAAATTTCCCTTCTCAGCATAAACTCTCAACTATCACTTCCTGTGTTCTCGGCCATCAACCCTCAACTAATACCACCTGATCACCTTGCAGTCTCTTTTCTTATTTTTATTTACTTATTTATTTTTTTGCAGTCTCTTTTCTGTTCCCAGTTCCCCCTCATGTTTCTCCCAGCTTACTTTCCTGGGGCTAAGATAAGCTTGGGGAACTTTAATTTTATTTCCTCCTTTGATTATTTTTTTTTTTAAGATTTTATTCATTCACGAGAGACAGAGAGAGAGAGAGAGAGAGAGAGAGGCAGAGACACAGGCAGAGGGAGAAGCAGGCTCCATGCACCAGGAGCCCGACATGGGATTCGATCCCGGGTCTCCAGGATCGCGCCCTGGGCCAAAGGCAGGCGCCAAACCGCTGCGCCACCCAGGGATCCCTGATTATTTTATTTTAATGAGAAAATTGTAGCAACTCTAATAATGAAGTTGCTGGCCAGGACTTCTGGAAATGAGAGACTATCATACCCCTTTTTGACAAGAAAGCTCAGGCCTCTACTCACATAAGACATGGAGCTGCATTGTAGTGGTTTTGATTAACCGTTGACCCTGAACCTCCAAAGAGGCCTCACAGGAGAAATTTCGGCCATTATCTTCCTCCCTGGCGGTAAGTAAAAGCCAGGCAGGCTCCCCAGGCGCGGGGAGGTCTGGGGCTCCCTTCAGCCGAAGAGTAGGACTAGGTGATGTTAATACATGCCCTGAACAGGTCACATTAATGTCCGTCCCTGCCGATGGGTATAATTCTTCTATCTCTAAGACTGGTGGAGGGAAGCCTGTAAGAAAATGAAAAAGAGAACCAAACATATTTCTCAAAACTCACAGCTATTCTTGCTGCTGATGGTGTGGTATCTAGGCAGACAAGATGGGAAAGATTTTGGATACCCTACTGCTTCTGTGCTGAACGGAAGGAGCAGTGAGATTTGGGAATTTCATAGCTCTTCTTACAACAAATGCAGTGTGCTACATTTGGCTATGCCTCTGTGGCAAGGACAGCAAGATGGCTTTTCATCTTAGAGATTTCCTCTTTACCTCAAAAAGGTGTTCTAGAAACAAGCTGAAGGGCCCAAAATCACTCTGTAAATAGGATGGCCTAGAGAAACCAAGTGAAGGCTGAATAGAACTACTGTCTCAATGCATGTCTCCAACCTGCCTGTACTCATCGGACAAAGCTCACTTGAGAGTGTACCTAGGAAAGGTTAGTAGGGATATTTGCTGTTGAATCACCAAGACTTTACTATGGAAGTTTTCAGGGCCAGAGAAACCCCCCACCTTTACCCTCTGAGGAAGGAAAAGAGGCAGGTCACTTACTATAGACATGCACTGGCTCTCTTGTTTTCTGTTCCATTGGACCCAGAGATACGAGGCAAGACAGCTCCTGATCACCAGTCTCCATGGCCTGAATGGTGGCATTGGCCCATGCCGTGTCTCCTTTCCAGGAGACAAAAGGGCTCAGCTCCTGGTCTCCCAGGAACATGTAGAACATGACCTCTCTGGCTGGGAACACCCTAGTCAACTCACAGCTCACAGCCTCGGCCATACCAATCTCCAGAAGTGGGGAGACCCAGATTTGGGGGCTCTGAGAGAATTCTGCCAAGAAATGAAGGAAAGAAAGGAGAAAAGCCATGATAAATCATGTGCTATATAGGATCTCCACAATATAGGGAGGGAGTGTGGCTAAAAGCTCTCTGTCCCCCAGGGTAAGTTTAAGGCCCAAGTAGAGATAGAACTCAATTACCCTCATATCCTCATCTTAAACTCTGTGGGAACTTAGTCCTAAAGGACAAGGTAAGACAAGGAAACAAGCCTCAGGCTCCTTCCACAACCTAGGCTCTGACTCACCAAAGATCCGGAGTACCTTGATGGCTGAACTACTGTGAAACAGCCCTCCACCATGTGAACTCAAGTCCAGTTCTGCACGGCATGAGAAATTACACCTGTCATCCTCCCTTTGGGCTTTGACATTGATGGTGACCTCAGCTCTTTGGGAGGCCACATCCAAGTTCATAAAGTTCTTTCTATGTAGTTCTTGGTTACCCTGGAGAAGGGTAAGGGTGAGGTTCTCCAGGGGTGCTACACTGGGTACTTGGCACTTCACTGTACATGCTTCATTCACGGCTACCCATGCAGGCTGCAGCTCCAGGATCACCTGCTCTGGCGGCTCTTTAAGACAAAAAGGGGGGCTTGATGAGAGAAGGATATTCACCTCTTCAGAAAGAAATGATATAGGACAGAAGGCCTGTGAAACAAGGTGACTGTGACCCTTAAACCACCTGATCAACAGTGTCAGCTTTCTGCCAACCCCACCCTACATGGAACAAGTCAGTCTTCTGGCTCTTCTTCTGCCCATGAAAGGTGGCTAAAATCATAGTCAAGAAAATATGACTGTTGAAGGGGAAGTCCCTTGCATTGATTGTTGCTGCCTTTCTGGAGAACTTTTATCTCTTACCAGAGGTGCTTCACAGGTATGAGCAGCTTCTGAGGAGCTCCTTAGCATCATACAAACTAGTTTACCAAGCTTTTATCCCACAGAGATCACACTTATTTTTACAGCCATATCTTTGCCAGTGCTATCTGCCCACGTGAAAGACCTTCCTCACCCATTCTCATCACTTCAAATCCTTACCATTATGCAGGAGTGAAGCTCAAGAGTCCCTTTTCGATGAAGACTTTCTCCAACTACCCCAGCCCCAAAAGACCCTCCTTTCTCCAATCCCTATTTATTTTAAGAATTTGTGTCAAATAATTTAGCACTAATCATATACTATAAACTAGCACTATTAGTATATGCCTCCTATACTTGAACATATGCTCAAACACAATGTCTGGATAATCCTCTATGGTCTGCTCCTAATTTAAAATCCTACACCAAAGGGAAATACAAGTAATTGGCTCTAAAATTCCTACAGTATAACAGAAATCTCTATTAAGGTCCCTAATTCTCTCCCCTAAAAGAAATCTCTAATTTTTCCCTAGATAAGACATAGTCTTATTCCCCCATTCTTCCCTTCTTCCTCAGCCCTACTCACGATACACAGTGATGCCAAGGCTTGTGTCCTTTTGGATCCCTGCACAAGAGAAGAAGCACTGCAGAATAGAATTCTCTGTGACATCCTCCAGGAGAAACTCCTTCCACTGTGGTCCTTTGTCCACCTGGGTTTTCTTTAAGAAAGTCTCAATCCCACTGGGTCCAGGGTCTGGACAGGTAGTGCTGCAGTTGACCATTAGGGACTGTCCAAACTTTACCAGGGCCTGATCTGGCCAAACAGAAACCTCAAATATCTCTTCAGTCGCCCCTGAAATGATCAAGCACATATGCCAAAGACTTTGGTGATGACCACAAGACCCAAATAAAATACAAAGCCTATTCTATTTAATGGTTAGAAATAAGAAAGCTACCCTGAAGAAAAAATTACAAGGAACCAGACAAGAAAAAAACCCTTAATGAACAAGTTAGCACCCTGATTCCACCACCATTCTCTCCACTCATCATCTTTCTAGGATCTGGAGTTCTCTATTAGTGTCACCCTGGAAACTATGGAGTTCTTAAAACTCATGCCTAGGAAACCATTCTCTTTCTGAGCTTCCAGTGTCTTGGAAGCTCCCAGAATTGGCTGCTGAGGGCTCTCAAGGGGTTATTAGGCCTGGAGAAAAGAGCTTTGTTACTTATACCTCAAAGAAATGTTTATTTGAAATTATGGTCTAAAGGTTGCCTTCACCAGAATCACCTGGGGTGCTTGTAAAACTGCAGATTCTAGTTCCACCTCAGACTGAATGATTAAGAATTTGTGAAAATGGGACCTGGAAATAATGCACGTTAACCAGAACAAGCGTTCCTGATGACGCTTATGCACACCAAATTAGGAGAATCACTGGGCTAAAGGTGACTCCTAGGGTCATTACCTTCTCATGGAACTTTTCACCTCTCCTCAAAATGAGACTATTCCTTTTTGTTTTGCTACCAAGGCAACAGATGTTTTTGGGTGCTTAAGAGCTTAGTTTGTTAGGGAAATCTCAGGCACAAGGAGAGAGACATCAGGCAAATTTTAAATGCCTGACGTAGGTGAGAAAGGCAGTCTCCTGAAGGCTTCCCTACAGGTCCCATTAGCTACTCCATGTCCACCATCTGTTTCATCTCCCAAATACCAGACCCTTCTAGGAATATACAACTCATGTAGCAGTGTTACTCCCTAAGGCTCCAGTTCCCTTCCAAAGAACTCGCTCCTCACAACTGAGCTATGGGCCCTCTCCTATCAAGACCCTATTGTAGCTTTTCATGACACAAAAGGTGGCAAAAAGAGGCACACCTGGGTGGCTCAGCAGCTGGGCATCTGCCTTTGGCCCACGGCATGATCCCAGGATCTGGGATCGAGTCCCACATCGGGCTCCCCGCAGGGAGTCTCCTTCTCCCTATGGCTGTTTCTGCCTCTCTCTCTCTCTCTCTCTCTCTCTCTCTCTCTCGCTGTGTCTCTCATGAATAAATAAAAATCTTAAAAAGGTGGCAAAAAAAGTAAAAATATTCTCAAAATAGGAAAAATAGGACAATCCTCAGGCAGCAGGAAGTCAGGGAAAGAAGGCATATTTCTTAAGGCAGAGTTCTCTCTGATGGTCTATTATCCTGTCTCTGTATTTGGTTTCCTCAATTACAAGCCAGAGATACCTACAGATTCTGTGTCCTAATTGATCCCAAAATAGGAATCTCCCCCAAGGGTCCAGACAAGTGAATACTGAATTTTCACCTCACTACTTCTTATTCTCTTTCTCATTTGCCAGCCACCTGCACCCGGGCACATATTGGCTAAAGAAACTATCCTGGGGACGCCTGGGTGGCTCAGCGGTTTGGTGCCTGCCTTCGGCCCAGGGTGTGATCCTGGAGACCCGGGATCGAGTCCCGCTTCAGGCTCTCCACATGGAGCCTGCTTCTCTCTGCTTCTCTCTCTGCCTGTGTCTCTGCCTCTCTCTCTCTGTATCTCTCATGAGTAAATAAATAAAATCTTTAAAAAAAAAAAAAAAAAAAGAAAGAAAGAAACTGTCCAAAAGACCTCACCTGGGAAAGGGATCAAGGCCAGCAGGGCCCAGACACAAAAGACTAGCAATTCCATCCTTGTGAGAAGGCCCAAAAGCTGGAGAGAAAGGAGAAAATAATGCTGGAGAAAGTGACCAAAGAAAAGAAAAAGGATATAGAAAATTATTTCTTTGATATTATCAAAGGTCATCCCCTTTCCCGAAACCGTGCATAATCTGGAGAAATTGTAGCAACAAGAGTTAACAGTGATGTGGTGTGGGTATACCAAAAGGACATAGGAAAATAATTATTAGATATCAGATTAAGTGAGAGTCCTGTATAAGCCTGTATTGCACTTATCTGTTTACATATATGCCTCCATCTATTTGAGTCAATAGGCTGTTAGCATGAAAACATAAAAAAATGAAGTTTAGAGAAATGACAGTTTATCTAGCACTGTCCAATAGAAAGTGACCCTGAATCTAGGAAACATGGTCACTTAGAGTCCCATTCTCTGATGTAAGGAAGAAATGTTTCATCAGGGCTGTTTCCTCATGACCTCTATGAAATATCCCTCAAAATAATCCATCTCTTCCTGATCTGTTTCCATGTTCACCAATCAACCTTTAGATTATTACTCTGGCTAAGAATAAAATGTCTAATTCTCTTTTCTCCACCAATCTACATTAATTTTTATACTTTCAAAATCCCACTCAAGCTAATTTCTTTTTTTTTTAAAGGTTTTACTTATATATTCATGAGAGATAGAGGCAGAGACACAGGCAGAGGGAGAAGCAGGCTCCATGCAGGGAGCCTGATGTGTGACTCGATCCCGGGACTCCAGGATCACGTCCTGGGCCGAAGGCAGATGCTTAACTGCTGAACCACCCAGGGCTCCCCTCTTCTAAGTTTCTTGACCCACTTCACAATCCGTCACTTTCTATACATGGCTATACCTCACTCTATGCCAACCATGATTTCTGAAGCTATGTATGTTAAAATGTAATTATTTTTAATGAAATTATTACTATGCTAGGAATTCTCTGAGGACAAGAGGCTATATAATTTACTTATCTTGCATTTCCAGCACTTGGTGTAGTGCCTAGCATACTATGGGTATTCCATAAAATGAACAATTACCCTCTAATTTTTTGAGGGTACTGGGTTTTACACAGGTATCTTTACTTATATGCTGGGTCTGAAAGATGTTGTTTTCTTGGGGGGGGGTTCTTTTATATACATGCATTAGATAATAGGCATATCAAAATGTATACTCCCTAGTAAATGTTACTCTTCAAATACTCTGGGAAAGGGACACCTGGGTGGTTCAGCGGTTGAGTATCTGCCTTCCGCTTGGGGGTGATCCTGGAGTCCCAGGATCGAGTCCCACATCGGGCTCTTTGTGTGGAGCCTGCTTCTCCCTCTGCCTGTGTCTCTGCCTCTCTCTCTCTCTCTCTCTCTCTCTGTCATGAATAAATAAAATCTTTAAAAAAATACTCTGGGAAAGCCATACATTTATTCCAGTAGTGACACAATTATTCAACTTTTTTGGAAGTGATTTAGAACTGGCTACACAAAAAAAATCAGTCGCTATTAAACTATTATTTTTTGAGCAAACATGATATGACTCTGACACCTTATTCGCTAGACTTAGCTCTGAGTCTCTTCCCAAGGAAGATCTCCTATCATTGAAGACATTCTAAAGTTACCCTAGATTCTGAAGGAAATTTCAAAAGAGTTTTAAGTGATAACAACTCTGAAAAAGTATAAGAGCTCTTAGTAGAATTTCTTATAGTCAAACATTATTTCAGCAAATAATTATCGAGCATTTACAGTATTCCATGCTCTTAGTGAGGTACTGAAGTTACCAAGATTTGTCCAATTACAATAGGAATTCCTAGAAGTTACTGGGAAAGACAAATACAAATCAAAATAACAATATTATGTCAAGTGTTATAAAAATTTGGGGGGCGGTGAGTAAAATGAGAATTAAATGACTTAAGTCAAACCAATTGTTTAGCCCAATTCCTGGCTAAGATTCAAGAAGTTGGTGATGATGCTGATTGTGTCACTGTTGCTGACGCTGCCAATAATGATAATTGATCAAGGAGCATTGAGGAGGAAATCATTACTTCTCTCTGAGGAGTTGAGAAGGTTTATCAGAAAGAACTCCTTTGAACTGGGTTTTCTATTACGATTGGAAGTTTATTAGGGGATAAAGTGATATGGAGAAAAGGTCAGGCCAGACTTACTTGAGAAAATTCAAGAAGTTCAATATGGGTAGAGGGTAGCTTACAGGGAAAAGAATTGTGGAATAAAGTTAGAGAAGTACAGATATAATTGAGTAGGCAACTAGGAATTTACAGAGCTTTTAAAGCATGGGGGTGAGATGATCAGCTTTATTTTTCAAGATGACAACACTAGCAGTGTGTGGAAAAAAGAAAGATGAAGAGAAGATTAATGGCCATGAGATCTGTTAGAAGGCTACTGCAGTAATCCAAGCGCCTGAAGGCAGTAGTAATTGCAAAATTTCTATACAGAAGATGTTCAGGGGAGCTCATTTCTAGTTGGAAATAGAAGCTAAAGGTTGTGTTTGCATCATAAACATACTGGTTTTACTTAAAGTTTGTTACAGATCAATCAAAATAGCAGCGTTCTAAATATTTTTTCACATTTACATACTTAGAAATATCAATTATTCATATCTAATATTTTGAAAGTAGTGTAGAAAGGGCAGAGGAAAATGGCATTCCCACTGTTTGACAGGCACGTATAACATTCATTTAGCTATATAATTTAAAAAAATACCAGTCACATTAACTTGGACGCTGTAGAATTCCCATTTACTTTTTAATTTCTTGAGGTAAAGTGCTCTCCTCCTAACATCAACTCCAAGGTAGGGACTCACTATTGATCTATATCTCACTTCAATGACTCCTTCTTAATCACACCTTGTCTAATAGCTTTTAACATTTAGTAACCATATACTGTGTTTCAGGCACCATGCTGAGTGACTTCCTTTAGTTATCTCATAGCAAGTCTATGATTATTGCCACTTTTATAGATGAAGAGATGGGGTTAGGAGTTTGCCTTAGAGAGGTAAAGTAACTTACCCCAAATCACACACCTAATTAAGAGGTGAAGTCAGGATTCAAATGCAGGCATCCTGACTACAGTGCAGTGCTTACCATTGCTCTACTTTTTAAAATATTCAGTGAATCTAGATGATCTGTGCTTTGATGGGACCACAGTGCCACAAACCATTCTGCATCGAGGTTAACCCAAGAGCTCCTTCTATTTCATGTATCTCTCCTCAAATTGTTACCTTTCTCTGCAAACCTCATCTTGCTGTGAGTGAATCTTATGGATTATATTCTGCTCCTAGAGCCTTAGCTTAAAAAAAAAAAAAAAACATTTCTCGTCTTTGATCTCTACAAGTTATGTTAGTTGGGTTTTCCCTTGTGGTTGCCACTACTATACGCCACATAGATACAAGAAAGTGCGGCGGAGGGGTGAGGAGGGTGGGGGAATGGGGAGGGGAGGGGGGTGGGATTCTTTTGTTCTCAGACTCCTACACTGACCATACTTTGTTCTGTGTTGTTTCACGTGCTCCTTCCCCCTCAACTATCCCCACAGCAGCTCTAACATTTCACCCTTGTTTTCACGTGGCAGGTTGTGATCAGGTACTGGGGACGTACAATTTGACGTTCATTCATTTTCCTAAGAAGAAACCAAGCAGCATCTCTGAGGGGAAGTGATTTTTAAATCTTTTTAAAATTCCTTTGGCTTCCTTGCTCTGTAGCTGAGATCCCAAACTCAAGAGTTAAAGGGTCTGAAATCTTAGACCTACAATCCAGCCCCAAAAAGGGCTGCTGAGGGGCAGCCCCGGTGGCTTAGAGGTTTAGCGCCGCCTTCAGCCCAGGGCGTGACCCTGGGGACCTGGGATCGAGTCCCACGTCAGGCTCCCAGCATGGAGCCTGCTTCTCTCTCTCTCTGTGTGTGTATCTCAAATAAATAAATAAATAAATAAATAAATAAATAAATAAATAAATAATATTTAAAAAGGGGGGGCTGCAGGAAGAGCTCAGGCAGTTAAGGGGAGCCACAAACACGGATCTGCCGCCGCGATTACTCTGGCAGGGTTAGCCAGCCTGGATTTCCGGTTCAGGTCTGGGGCCCCTCCCGGGTTTCTCGCAGTTTCCTAGCCAGGCGGTAGTCACACCCCACCCTCTACACTGTCTTTTCCCTCGAATTCCCTTGAATTCGTTTCCTGCTCCGGACAGTGCCCTCCACCTGCCCCCGCCCCCGGGTTCAGGATACCTTCCTCCAGGTGCCCAGCACCACCAGCCTGCCTCCCCCCCGTGCCCAGGCCGCAGCCCGCGCCCCACCTGCCGCCGCTCTCACTCCTCCTCAGGCCTGCTCGGCTACTGCCCCCCCCACCCCCGACTGTTCTGGCTGCTACAGTAGTTACAGACACTGAGGGACATGGCGCTCGAGGCCCGGTCCCGCTCGGAAGGCGCCTCGGATCTCGCGCGCACCTGCGCACACACCGTGGCTCCCACGCTCTTGGCCCGATGGGCGCGGAAGCCTTTAAAGGCTGAAAGTATTTAAAACATTAAGGACGTGAGGGGGAAAAAAAAATACATCGGTGAAGGCTCCTCAGGGTTTCCGGCCCGCTGCCGCGTGAGAAGGCGAAGCCCGCCACACCGGGTCAGACCTCCGCAGACCTGACGGGAAAGCCGGGAGGAGGCCCAGGCACGAGCGGCGACACACAAGGCTAGACCTAAATCCTCACTCAGGGCCGCTCCTCGCTGCTCCCGTCGCTCCTCCGCTGCCTCGACAGCCTCGCCGGGGTCCGCTGACTTGCCGGCAAACCCGCCACGCGCTCCGACCGTTTGGAACGCACCGCCAAAAGGGGGCGCGCGCGAGAGCTCCTGGCCCGAGGATTTCCTGATCTGCCTAGAAACTCGTGACGTCGACGCAGAAGCTTAGCAAGGGTTGGCCGGAGACAAGTGGGGCGGCCCAGGAAGCTAAAACCACAGGAGGGGTTTGCGGGGAAGATACGGGTAGAGAAGCCCGTATCTTGCTTGGCAGAGAGCGCATGTTTGACCAAGGATAATAGCCACTAAGTGAAACAAAGTGAAAACAAAAGAGAAAGGGTCGTTGTAGCAAATAATGGCACTATAAGAAAAGCGAAGCGTCGTGCGCCCCTGTGCCTATTGGTCAGGTGGTACGACCTGAACAGGTGCGGGCCCGCGCGCGGGAAGCCACTGCGCACGCAGCTTCTTTGACGTTGGGGCTCGGTGCCTGCCTCGCTCAGAAATCCCGCTGGGGTCACGGAGGACTTTTCCTGGGTGTCCTGGGCAATGAGTTCCTCAGAACTGTTTGCCAATATCCGAAAAGACCCTTTTGTGCCCTCCGCCCCCGTTTCTCCGCATACAAGTAACACGCCAGAGTGAAGGAGGATTCCCTTCCTCACTTGGTAAGGAACGTGCCTGCGCTCTTGCTCCCCCCCCACGGGCTACCCATAAGCCGTAAGAATGGGGGTGAGTAAAATCCTCTGTTGCGCCCCCCCCCCACCCGAGACCCCTGTCCTCCGGTCATGCCGAACGTCTTCCGAGGCTCGTTTCTCAGGAACACGCTCCTGCGCCCAGACTGGGCCGTTCTCAGGGGCGTGGTGCTGTGTGCTTGGCTCTCCCTCGGTCCTCGTCTGACCGTGGGCCCTGGGCTGAGTTTTTGGCGCAGTGAACTTTGAGGATTTGGGAGTTTGTTTTCCGGGCACCAGTTACTACGTGCATTCCCCATCTCGTTCACTGTGACTTTTGAGGAAGGCACGACTGTTAACTCCATTTTATGGATAAAGGCTTATTTCTTCGAGATAATGAGTGAGCGGCCTCTTGTCTGAGAAGGGCAGCTGCGTCTCTTGTACCCTCATTGCACTGATGCTTTGCATCCTTCCGTTCTGACAGTTTGAGGGAGTTTGTCACGTGGAATAGAAGGTTTGGGGCCAGACGGACGCGTCTGTAAATTCCTCTTCCATTCTTACTAGCTTTGGGACTGTGGGCAAGTTACATAATTTCTAGTTCCTCTTCCGTCAAAAGGAATGACATTTATGTATATGAAAGTGCTTTCAATTGTTTTTGACACTAAATAGGTGTTCAATAAAGGGTAGTCTGTTTTCCTTTTGCAATCACAGAAAGGCCTTTCCTGACTACTCCCCCTAAAACTGCCAGGGTTTATTCGAGCCTAGTTGGTGACACCTATCATAGCCACCCCTTCAAGCTACCCTCATTTCTCTTTTACGGTTTTGAATGGGTTTTGCTCATTCATGTTGAATATTTCTGCAGGGGCGCCTGGGTGGCTCAGTGGTTGAGTGTCTGCCTTAGGCTCAGGTGATGATCCCCAGGTCCTGGGATTGAGTCCCACATCAGGTTCCCCATTGGAAGCCTGCTTCTCCCTCTGCCTATGTCTCTGCCTCTCTTTCTGTGTCTCTCATGAATAAATAAAATCTTAAAAATATATTTCTGCAAAATGTTACCCAATCAACATCATAATCACCCCTTGCTGGAAACCACAGGATTTTTTTTTTCCAGCTGCTTATTTTTATGAGGTACTTTTGAATGTCATTTTTTTAAATGTCATTTTCTATTTTGTCACACACGTATACTCTTGTTGTCCTTTTCCCAATTCCTCAATGGCATATCAACCTTAACTTTAGTTTCTTCAATTAAAATCTTAAATGTTAACGTTTTAAGGCTGTTGTGTGATCCCATCTACTAAAAGTAGCTTTATTATATAAAAATGGTTTTTTTAAAAGTTTTATTTATTTATTCATGATAGACACACACAGAGAGAGAGAGGCAGAGACACAGGCAGAGGGAGAAGCAGGCTCCTTGCAGGGAGCCCCATGTGGGACTCGATCCCAGGTCTCCAGGATCAGGCCCTAGGCTGAAGGCAGCGCTAAACCACTGAACCACCCAGGCTGCCCTAAATTTTTTTTTTTTTAAATTACAGTACTTTTAGAAATTGGTCCCTGGTAAATTGAATTTTGGCAAGGGGGCTTGCTCCACTTGACCCATTTCTTTTTGTGAATGGTGCTTTCCTAGGGAAGTAGAGAAATCATTCCTTCAAATGGATAATTGCTTTGGCCTGAGTAGTCATGGTTGTGAGAGTGGGTTATAGAAACATTAGATTTGAACCTAACAAAAGCAGGAGAAACCACAGCTAGAGGGATGTCCTCTTCTGAAGTAGAATCTCCCTTTTGACTGCTTTACTTGGTTTCTGGGCTCCCCAAATCTGCTACTTCCCTGATCCCTCAAGACTCTTTTTCTCCTTACCTGTTTTTTATTCCTGGGGGCCATCAGTGCCCGGCTCACAGGCACATCACTTATAGAAGCTATATAGTTAGAGTCAGTACAGTCTTCATTAGAATTAGAAGAACAGATAAATTAATGGTTAAAATCAGGAGTTAGTATTAAGTGAATCAACCTTGGCTGGCCCATCAGAGTCAAGGTGAGGATAAGATCTGGGCTAAGGAGCAAACAAAGAAAAATCCAAGAATCTAGGTGGAAAGTCACAAATTGATAAAGTTTAAGAAAGCAAGAGCATAAAGCTTGAGAAACATTTGGGTGCCAAAGTTAGCTGTTACAGCTAAGCTGATTTTAACCTTCTGCCCTGATGTCTTAGCTCCTAATCAGGACTGACTTGGGAGTTCCCGGGTGGGGAAGCGGAGGTAACTTTTATTAGAGCTATTTCCTGAGCAAGCATTGTTTCTGCACTGTCCTTGTCCTCCTAGAGTTCACACTAGAGGGGTGTGTGGATAGAGCCCTAAACAAAAGCTACAGCACAATATGATGATTACTCTTACAGAAATTTAGACTGAGTATTATGGAAAACAGAAAACAACAAATTGTTGATGGCAGTTGGAAGGTGGAGATAGAAAGTCCTGTAAGATTCCAGAGGCGGTGACATTTGAGTTGGCCTTGAAGAATAAACAGACACTTGCATGGGAGAGAACTGGGGAGGAACACTTATTCTTTTAATCAAAATGAACTGAGTACTTAACTTTGTGCTAGATATTGTCCTAGGTAGTGGGGATACAGCAGCAAGTCCCAGCCTTGGAGGAGCTTACTTTCTAGTGATGTCATTGGCAGAAGAATCACAGCATGAAATCACAGCATGGTGTGTTTCGGGAAGGACAAGTTCCGTTGGGACATTAGTGGAAAATAAAGCTAGAGAGGTAGGACAAAGTAAGAGCCAATTATGCCATGTTGAAAAATTTAGATACAGACTGCAAGCCTTGCTTTTTCAATGCTTTAGAGCTGTGGAAACCTTCCCACCAAAGAATCTTGCAAGGTAACTCAATATATAAAACAATAAAAGCAGAACTCCTTGTTGAAGCAGGGATGAAAGGTGAGGGTGGAGGAGAGGATCTCCCAGTGCTGCCCTCCCTTCTCTTGGGTCATCAACAACAGTTCTGAGAAACCTGAAGTACCACGGTGGGTTTAAGGCCCACTGCTGAATGTAATTAATGGTGGGCACACAAATATAGGAAAATTGAGAGATGTGATCAGATTTGCTGTCTTGGGATAAAATTGTCAGGAGGGATGGGGTAGGATGGCTTATTAGCAGAGAAACTAGTTGGGTAGGTTATGGTAGAAATGCTGACAACCTGACTTACAGGTCAGAGATGCTGACAACTATGACCTATTGTACATAGGTCTGTTTTTGGATCCAAAACAGATTTAGGAGGTAAAACCACCAGAACTTGAAGACTAAGACTGAAAGAGAGCAAGAGCCAGAGGAGTAAAAGATGATTTCAAGACCGTGGAATGGAGGTCTTTAAGGCTTTCTCTTTTCTATTTACCTCTTTGCATTTGACTGCAGGTGTCCTGGGCATCTGGTTGGGTCACTCCATCTTTGGCTTTCATCTGCCTACAAGACCAGTTTGAAATATCAGCAAGGCAGGGTTGGCCCTTCACCATGTCCTCATGCCCTAAGTCAGGATAGATACAGACAGGAGAGGAGACTGGGAGGGAGGACAATGAGACGTTGATTTTGGACAGATGGTTTTAAATGACCTATGGGGCATCTAGCAGTAAATTGGAAATATGGATCTGAACCTTAGGAGAGAGGTGGTGATTGGAGTTAGAGATTTAGGCTCATCAGAAAAGTAGACAGTAATTGATGGGATGGGGGTAGATGAGTATGTCTGGGTAGGTCATGTATACAGAAAAGAGCTATAGATAGAACCCCAGGGATAGGCACATTTAGGGACCCAGTGGAGACTCTTGCCTTATCTTTCCTCTGTCTTAGTGGTCTGTTTTCAGTTATGGTGGTAACTCTGAGGCCAAATTCAAGAGCCAGGAGGTCGCCTCTGAAAGGGTCTGGGAAGTGGCTAGGAAGAAGACTCAGACCACAGTTTCACCCAGGTCTCTGAATATGCTATGACCTTCTGCCTTGCATGAGGAGGGAACAATTGATAGAATCATGCCCTAAAACTTGACTCTGGCGACTTCAGGAGTGTCATGTGGGCTGTAGACCTGAAGTTCACTTCTTGAATCCTGGTATTTACTCCCACTACTGGAAGACACTACTCTTCTTGAGTTTTACCTGCCAGATTGTGTTGACTATTAAAATACGTGTATTGAGAACTGACTTTGTTGTATACGTGGAGAAGTAGTTTTGTACTCTTGATGATCCAGCAAAATTGATTCTGATTCTGTTCACCCTGTACTGTTTCATGCCTTTGAGTCTTAACTCTGTTTCTTTGCCTCATCCATTTGTAGCCTTTTTTGCATAACATCCTCCAAAGAAGCCTTCACTAATAACTTTCCTACCTTAAAGACCCCTCCTCTGTTTCCCCATGGTACCTTATGATTACCTTCATCTTAGCAATTGTCACATGGAGAAATGATCTATTTCTGCATTTATCTTTACTAGAAGATGTCAGGTACAGGCACATAGAAGCTGCTCAATAAGTGCTTCTCAAATGGTGAATACAGCATCTGCTGCTTTGCCATCTGGGCCTTCTGCTGCTCTGACTGGGCAGTGCCCCAGGCCTGTCTCACCACCAAATCTGTGTGGAAGATGGATGTGTTGGCTGCTTGGGGTTCCACCTAGGACAGGCTCCTGGTACAGCCCCGGCAGTGCTACCATTATGGTAAATGTTTCCCACCATAATCTGACCGTACACATTGCTTCTTCGGAAATTCCAACCTCCTTAGGGCCATCATACTGAGCAGTGATCCTTTGCTGGCCTGCTCTAGGGGAAGTACTGGGTCATCTTGTTCCAAGGGCCTTTCTTCTAGGAATTCTTTAGGAGCTACTTTGCCCACCAAACAGCTGGATGAGGAAGCATAGAGCTCACACTGGGGATTGTCCCTTTGGCTCAGGTTTATTAAGTACTTTTTAAATACTTTGATAAATACTTTAGTACCATTAAGTCTCAGAGTGTCTGTAGATGCAACAGGGTCAGAGGTTATAGGAAACTCCCTCTTTTGAGACCATAGAATGTTTCAGAATAAAATTGTGAAAAATGGTCAGTAAGCAGAATAAATGTCAAGGGACAAAAAGAGGAAGAGAAAAATGCATTCCAAGTCAAGGGAATAAAGGCGTGGGAATGTTCCCTGCGTGACTTCAGGTCCTGTAATTAGCTACACTGTTGGGTCCTGTGAGGGTGGCAGTGAGAATGGCTTCCCCTCCCCATCTCTTTTGATTCTTGAGCATTAACTTAGTGTTCTCTTTTACAAGGTCTTGAATTGCCCCTAGTGATATATCAAATCCCATTTGCCTATTGGGTGACCACCAGTGGTATCTCCTTCAAATTGAAATGGTGCAGGAAACCTTTTTTTTTTAATTATTTTATTTATTTTATTTTTGAGAGAGAGGGAGAGAGCATGAGGGGAGTGGCAGAGGCAGAGGGAGAGAGAAAATCTCAAGCAGACTCCCTGCTGAGCTTGGAGCCTGACCTGGGGCTCCATCTCCATACCGAGATCATGACCTGAGCTGAAATCAAGAGTCCGACACTCAACTAACTGAGCCACCCACGCACCCCTCTAGGAAACCTTTCTAATTAATCGGGTTCTACCAGTTAACCTCCTTTTCTCTGAGTCCCCACAGAACTTGCTTTTTAGTTTGAAAACTTTCTTTGTAAGTAATAACAGACCAGAGGCAATAGAGAAATAATAGCAATAAACAAGAAGGCTTATATAGTGGTTAAGTGCCTGGATTGTGGATTCCAGAGCCAGATCAGAACCAGGTTTGAATCCTAGCACTATCACAGTGAGAGTAAGTGAATCTCTCTGCCTTGATTTCTAAAATAGAGGTAAAAATTAGTATTTACCTCATATGCATTGTGAGGGATCAAGAGGTTACACATGTGTAAATACTAAAGTGTTACCTATTCACTTGCCTACTATATAGGAAATCTTTATCCCTAGATATCTCTATTCCCCCCTAATACCTTGAGGATATTTTATCATAGCAATTAACTCATTGCTTATATTATTTATCATTCTCTCTACACTTAAAGATCGTTCACTTATTCAAACACATTTATCGAGTAGGTTATGACAGTGATTAAGAGCAACACAATATACCCCAAATAATTGAACACAGGTATTTAAACAAACATATGTACACACACATTCATGGCAGCACTACTCACAATAAGAGATGAAAACAACCTAAATGTTTATCAACAGATAAATAGGTAAGCAAATTGTAGCATATCCATACAATGATATATTATTCAGCCATAAAAAGAAATGAAATACTGGTCCACACTACAACATGCATAAACCTTGAAAACATTATGCTAAATGAACAAATCCAGACACAAAAGTCACATGTTATATGATTCCATTTATATGAAATACTCAGAATAGGTAAACTCGTAGAGATAGAATGCAGATTAGTGGGTACCAGGGAGTAGAAGGGGTGAATGAGAAGCAACTGCCTAACAGGTATGGAATTTTCTTTTGGGATGATGAAAATGTTTTAGAACCAGGTAGAGGTGGTGGCTGTACAACACTGTGAATGTACTAAATGCCAATGAATTGATTGCTTTAAGATGGTTTTTTAAGATGGTTTTACATTATATAAATCTCACCTAAATAGAAAAAAATAAAAAGAGAAAGAGTTCTTGCCTTCATAGAACTTGTATTTTAGTGAAGGAGCCAGATCAGACAGTAAACAATTCACATATAAACAAGCAATTACATAATTGTAATAATCACTTGGTGGGAAATAAAGTAAGAGTAGGGGGTGGAAAAGCTAAGAAAGAGCTGGAAGTAGAGAAGCTCTGAGTTTGGAAGGGGCTTAGCAGTTTGAGAAATTGCCAGGAGGACCTCTGGACTGACTCTTAGAGAACCAAACGCAGTGATTTTAAAATGAGCCCAAGGAGAGAAGCAGGAGCCAGTTCCTGCAAAAACTTACATGTCATGAAAAGGGAGTATGACATTCAATCTAAGAACAATGGGAAGCTGGAGAGGGATTTAAGCAAGGGATAAAGAGGACCTGAGTTACATTTAACTGTTTTATCTTTCCTTAAAATGTACTTATTAGCGTGTCTGTTTTCTAGAGTAAAGGTTTTCTATAAGGTAGGTTGTATCAGAATTACCTGGGAGGCTTATTCTGTTATTTTTAAAACATTTTAATTGTAGTATAAATTAACATATGGTGTTATATTAGTTTCAGGTGTACAATACTAGGAGGCTTATTCTTAAAATATAACATTGGAACCCATTTTAGTGTGTGTGTGTGTGTGTGTGTGTGTGTGTGCGTGTGCGTGTTGTGTAGGGGTGGCTGGCAGGGATATTTTGGAATAGCTCCCCGGGGGATTTGCCCCTACTGCTTCCTTTATAACTCTAGAGTTGCTCTAGGAACTTGAACGTCTTGAAATGGACATTAATTGCATTATCATTAATTCTTTACCTACTTTACAGGGGTGGGAAGGGGCCCTGGCTCAATGACTGTAATAATTCCAGTGGCCTGTTCTCAGACTGGCAGGCAACCCACTTTTAGGCAGAAAGAGAGAGTGATCTCTGAGAAGACAAGATCAAGGAGCAGCAAAGCAGCAGCAGAGCAGAGTTCATCTTTGGAGGAAAGATACCGGGAGGTACAGGTGAGCAGACCTAATTTCTAAGAGGATTGGAGGACTGTACTATAAACAGGATCTGGGGTGCTGCAGTGCAAGACTTGGTTAGGGATGAAAGCAACGAGAAATTACATAGTGAAAATCTATCTTGGCTACTCAAAATTGTTGTCTGAGAAGCAACAGCATTGCTTTGGAGCTTGTTAGAAATGCAGAAGCAGTTGCACTACTAGATATTTATCCAAAGTATACACACAAAAAAAGTGATTTGAAGGGGCACATGCACCTTATAAACCAATGTTTATAGCAACAGAGTCCACAATTACCAAAATATGGAAAGAGCCAGATGTCCATCGAGGGATGAATGGATAAAGAAGATTTTATCTGTATATCTGTGTATCTCAAATAGAATATTACTCAACCATCAAGAATGAAATCTTGCCATTTGCAATGATGTGGATGGAACTAGAGTGTATTATGCTGAGCGAATTAAGAGAAAGACAAAAATTGTATTTCATTCATGTGGAATTTAAGGAACAAAACAGATGAACACAGGAGGAGAGAAGGAAAAATAAGATGAAAATAGGCAAACCATAAGAGATTCTTGGCTCTAGAGAACAGAGTTGCTGGAGGGGAGGTGCTTGGACAGGGTGACTGGGTGATGGGCATTAAGGATGGCACTTGATGTAATGAGCACTGGATGTTATGTGCAATTGATGAATCACTAAACTCTACCCTGAACCTAATAATACACTATATGTTAACTAACTTTAAATAAATAAGTAAATAAAAGAAATGCAGAAGCTTGAGCCTTACCCCAAACCCCAGGCATACTGAATCATAATCTGCATTTTAAACAAAAGCCCCAGATGTTTTTTTTTTTTTTTTAAGATTTTATTTATTCATGAGAGAGAGAAAGACAGAGACAGAGACTCAGGCAGAGGGAGAAGCAAGCTCCATACAGGGAGCCTGCCATGGGACTCGATCCCAGAACTCCAGGATCATGCCCTGGGCTGAAGGCAGCGCTAAACCACTGAGCCACCCGGCTGCCCAAAAGCCCCAGATGTTTCTTGTGCTTATTAAAGTTTAAGAAGCACTGGTGTGTATCAGGGGGAGGAAAACCCCAGATGACCAGCATGTAGGCTAACACAGCTGAAGGGCTTTATTTTGAATACCTTATGACACAGGATAATGGTTTCTGAAAAGGTATTGAATTTTTTTTCCAATTAAGTACTATAAATCCTGGAGAAAGACCTTATTTAACTGCAGGGAGTTTTCTCACAAGGCAAAATTCCTCCCCCTAGAAACATTTCCTGTGGAGTAAAGTACTAGGCTTCCTTAAAGTGAGGCAGAACCACGTTAAAAATATGCGATAAGAGCTCGGCGCAGGGCCAAGTCAGCCCGTCACACAGCTGGATTGGGTCTGGGGCAGCTGACGTCCCTTGGCAGCTCTGAGCCAACAGGATGGGCTATTAAAGTGAAGCTGGCGGCTCTTCTGCCTCAGGAAACAGCTCTAAGCTGAATCTTTAATGCCGAAAACGTAAAAAGCGACTTAAGTCAACTATTTTCAGGGAGCGTAACTGGGAACCTGGGGGACTGGGCTTCACGCGGGAGAGATCAGCAATTACCCACGCATTCTCGGTTGAAGCCCTTAGGTGACCTTCAACCTCTGACCCCGCGCCTTGCACAGCGCTTCCTGCGCAGCTTTCCGCCTCCGCCCCTCCGGTCAAGGGCGGGCCCGAGGCGTGGGGGCGTGGCTTGGGGGGGGCTGGCGGTTGGGGGCGGTGCTTGCCGGGGGCGGGTCTCGCGAGGGGCGGGATTTGAGTGGCACCGTGGCATTGGACTGCTGGTTCTAGGCGGGGCCTAGCGCCGGGCTTGTTTGGGCGGGGCTGGGAGTTAGTTGCCGCCTCCGGGTAACTGGACTCCCGCGGCCAAACCTCCGGAGGCCGCGAGCGTCAGGCGGGCGTGCAGCAGATCCCGGATCCGGAATTGCCCGGGCAGGACCGGAATCAGGATCGGCCCTGCCCCAAACCGGGTCTGCGAGGAGGAACTTGAGAACTTGTATTGGGAAATCCCGGAACCCGGATCAACAAGCCCCAGAACCCGGAATTTAGATCGGGAAGTCCCGGAGCACGGATCGCGGAGCGGACTCGACACGGAGCCCGGAGCCCGGATCGCGACACCGCCGGACGGGACGGAGCGATGTCGGGCCGTGGCGCGGGCGGGTTCCCGCTGCCTCCGCTGAGTCCTGGTGGCGGCGCCGTTGCCGCGGCCCTGGGAGCGCCGCCTCCGCCCGCGGGACCCGGCATGCTGCCGGGACCGGCGCTCAGGGGGCCAGGGCCGGCTGGCGGCGTGGGGGGCCCCGGGGCCGCCGCCTTCCGCCCCATGGGCCCCGCGGGCCCCGCGGCGCAGTACCAGGTGGGCAGCGCGGCCGGGCGGGCGGGTGGCGCCGCGAGGTCGCCCGGGGCGATGGGGCGATGGGGGCCTGGAGTGGGGGCCGCGGG
The DNA here is from genome assembly GCF_905146905.1 of Nyctereutes procyonoides. Classification (NCBI taxonomy): domain Eukaryota; kingdom Metazoa; phylum Chordata; class Mammalia; order Carnivora; family Canidae; genus Nyctereutes; species Nyctereutes procyonoides. The sequence goes on along the minus strand of NW_026575020.1, from coordinate 46,225,539 downwards.
GCAGCCCCCGGGCGGGGCACGGGGGCCCTGCGTGCGGAGTGCGCGGGACGGGGTGCAGGGCAAGGCCGGGCGGCGGGGCAGCTCGGGGAGAGGGTCAGAGCGACCCTGGGGTGGAGGGTTGGGAGCGGTTGGGAGGGTCTGGAGGTTTTCTTGGAACGGGGATTCTGAGTGAGAGATGGAGGAACCGGAGCCCGGGAGCTGTGGGCGAGCGGGCCGAGAAGTCTAGTGTAGGTCTTAGGGAAGGGGGCTCGGGGAAGTGCTGGGAAAGTTTTGCATGCAAAAGGGCCCTCACGGAGAAACCAGGGTTACCCTGCCTTGGCCTTGGTCCCGCTCCAAGTCTGCGCTGGGCTTTTTTTTTTCTTCTAGTTGGGAACTGGCAGAGTTCTAGCGTGTCTGAGATGGCTCCCAGCTGCTGATGGGGAGGAAGAAGGGCCTGGCTCCCCGCGGCCCGGGAGGTGGAGAACGGAGCAAGGGGACCCCAGCCTGTGCCGGGCAGGGTCTGCTCCAGGTCAGGCCCAGGAGCCCTCCCGTGGGGTGGCTCCGGGTTCGACCAGAGCTGGTGGTGGCCAGGCCTGAGGGAGGCGGAAAGCCCAGCGCGTTCTGGGCCGACTCTCCTTTTGGCTTTCTGCCTGGTGTCCTAGTGTCGAGGAGTTGGTTAGTGTGCAGGAGCAGAGAGGCTCCACTGAGCCCTGCTGGTCTGGGGCTGGAGGAGCCTGTCTGTGAGAGTTGCTTCAAAGAGTTCTGTCCTGACCCCTTTGGAGTTTGGCTTCCAAGAGAGAACGTCTCAGGTTGCAGCTTCAAAGGCTGCGGAGAGGTAGAGACTCCATCCTTAGGGCCTGACCCTGCTGGTGGGGCTCATCAGTACCCCCCTCTCCAGTCCATTGTTTCTGGTTGCCCCAGAATGCTTGGGAATTGTGCCCATCCTTTTTTGCACTCTCTCTGCACTCTTATTTAGCCTTTAGGTTCTAACAATGTCATATCCCACCCAACCCGTGTGCCCCAGCGTTTGGCACTGGCTTCTTTGCTAATCTCCCAAGGGAGCTGGGGCTGACTCTCTCTGGTCTCCAGGTAGAGGCTCCACAAATGGATCCTCATAGGATAGGATATGCTTATCTCCCTCGCTGCCCCCCTCAGAGCCCTGGGCCCTTACTTTCTAAAGAGACACCTAACTGGGGACCCTGATTTTTCCTACTTACTCTTCATCCCCCCTCCTCCCTGTAAAGAAAACAAAATATCTGGGTACTGACAGAGATAGTGCCAGTGACTCCCATCTTTCCCATCTTGCTTTCCCACTTGTGGATTCATGGGTCCAAGCTGATGCTGAGGGGTCCCGACATGAGTCATTACAGCCCCTGGGCTGGCTAGCTGAGCACAGGCCTTGGAGTCTCTCTGGGCCTTTGGTCTGAGAAGAGATAGGAGCCTCTCCAGTTGCCTCTGTTCAAAAGCTGTGAGCAGTGTGGCCGGGGGAAGCCCCTGGAGAATGGGTTCCACAGCCCTATGTAGGGAGTGGCCTTGGGCCAGTGGCAAGGTCCAGCTGACTGGCTGGGGAGCCCCAGGCTGCTAGGGTTGGGGACCAAAGGGTAGGCACTGAGCTTCTGCTCTGCTTCTGCAAGCTTCCTGTCCCATCAGCTTTTCATCACCTCTTCCTCCTCCTCCAGGAAGGGACAGTAGAGGATCCAAGGGGAGAGGGAAGACCCAGTTCACCCTGGCTAAGTTCGAGTAAGATTCTGCTTGGCCTCTTTCCAGGTCCAGTTGTGTGACTTCCAGGAGATGGGACTTCAGAGGAGCAAAGGGGGTCCTGTCTGTTAGGGTACATGAGGTGAGCTAGAAGAGCAAGGCTTTCCAGGCCAAGTGGGGCAAGTTAGGGAACCCATGGAAAGAGGGGAAGTGATGACCCACCTCCCTCCACACAGTGGATCTAGCTGTGGATCATACTCAACAGAAGAGCTTAAGGAAAACAAGAAATGGGGCAGTTTGGGTGGCTCAGTGGTTTAGTGCCGCCTTCAGCCCAGTGTCTGATCCTGGGGACCCAGGATCGAGTCCCATGTCGGGCTCCCTGCATGGAGCCTGCTTCTGCCTCTGCCTGTGTCTCTGCCTCTCATGAATAAATAAATAAAATCTTTAAAAAAAAAAAAAAGAAAGACAAAACAAAACCCAAAGAAACCCAGATTGTTGGGTTCACTCCAGAGTTCAAAATATTTTCTGCTTATGGAGGGGTATGTTCCCTTCTCTTAGGCCTGGGCCACCAGGGGCGCCAGGGCCACAGGCTTTGAGGCAGGGTGCTGCGTGCTCTCTGGAGGTGCAGCATTAGGCCCAGCCACGTGCCCCGCTGTCCTGGGCAGTGGAGGTAGAGTCACACTTAGGACGTGGGCTGCTGCCGGGCAAGGGAGAGGACATTGTCACACACTTCCTAGCTTCAGCTTTACTGCAGGCAGGGACTTACAGAGCCTTGAGTGGCCTGACTGGGATTTGTTTTGGGGTGTTTTGTTTTTTCCTTTTTTTAATCTTGAAGAGGAGTTAACTGGTGCTCCAAAGAGCAGGTGTGGAGCTTGGCAAGACCAAGCTAGGACTTCATGAGCTGTAAGTACCTCCCCCCCCCCCCCGGGGGGCCCCTTTTCTCTCTTGGGAGAAGCCTGGGGCCCTGGCGAGCCTGGGGGCGCTGTGTGCCTGGGAAGTCTAGAGCAGATGTCTGGGAGGAGCCTTTTCCACCCCCTGCCGCCTTGACTTGGGGCTTCCTGCTGCAGGAGCACCTGCCTGGGAGAGTGCCGGGAGGTTTTGTGTACACCCCAGTGCATGGCTTCCCGGGGACCACAGGGCCCTGGCTTCCTCTCTGCAGACCCCACTGCTTCTGTTGCTCTTCCTCTGGCTTGGGGTGGGGAAAATGTGTCTAGGATGTCTGGAGCCTGGGCTTACAGCTGTGGCCACACTAGAGTTTTTTTCTGTAATCTCTGGCCATGGCTCATTAAGGCCAAGAAACAGGCTGTCTTTCACTTTTGAACAGCTCAGATGAATCTTTTCGTGATGAGAAGTTGTGGCAGGACTCCCGAGGCGCCCCCCCCCCCCCCAATGTTTAACTCCTTCTCCCACCTGCTCTTCTTTGCCCTTCCCTCCATCTCTGGTTATTTTTCTCCATCTCTGCCTCTGGTCAAGAGTCTGACCCTCTGTGCCGAGAACATGAGTTCAGTGTTAGATGAGAAAGTGGGGGAAGAATCTCATCTCCATGATACTGGGTGGGAGGGTGTGTGATACGGGGGGGGGGGGGTCCTCTGATTTGGTGCAACTCCACACCCAGCCTGGCTTGGTTGGGTAGTTGTGCCGGTTGCATAATCTGGGCCCCGGGGCCAGCCCTGTGAAGCTGCCAGGGACAGTGTGTGCAAGGCAGAGCTGCCAAACAGGCCTTGCCGGCAGCAGCTGTGGAGAGGGGGGCTGAGGGCCGGGGTTACTCCCAGAAATGTTGGGGAGCTGGGTTTGGATGGGAAATCCTTCTGCGGGCTTCTACAGAAGCCGTTTTTGTCACCCATATTCCTGGTGGCCCCATGAGTGATCTCTTATCCCAGGATAATCTCTCCATTCTCCAGTTTGAGGTTGTGGGGCTGGGTTAAAGCCCGGCAGCCTCAGCTGCCAGGTGGTGCGTAGACCACAGGGTCCAGGGGCCAGCTGCTCTCCCACAGGCCACCCCGGAGCCCCAGCTCTCCTCTTGGGGTCTTCTGTGTCGGGGTAGGGAGCAGGGCAGCCCAGAGCTGGAGAGAAGGGTCCGGTTCTGGGCTGTAAGTAGGGGCCATATGGTGACCAGATGGTCTCTGTGCTCCGCCTGAGGCCACCCCCTCCAGCTGGGACGTGCTCCAAGCCTTCCTGCTAGAGCTTGCTCACCTGGGGTGGGCTTGCCAGCCCTGTGGACGGCTGTCCTCCCCGTGGTCACACCACTGCGCTGGTGCCAGGGGATGGAGGCTGGGGTTGTGCCTGTTCATGTCACACCACACCCTCCACCTGGCTGGGACACTGCCCTACGCCATGCTTTTCTCTCAAACTGGGAAGGAAAAGGCCTGTGGTGCCGTCTGAGGGCGTCGGGAATGTCTGTAGAGCCTCACCACCTGCTGGTCCGGGGAGCAGGGCACGGCCCCAGGGGGCTGGAGGGTGGTGACAGGCCCTTCCCTCTCGGCAGGACTCCTCCCACCCCCAGGTGTGGGCAGGCCTCATTGGCTGCCAGCGATGCCCTGCCCGGGTGGGGGGGGGCGGGGGCAGGGCAGGTGTGGTTTACATTTCTGCCCTCCAGCACCTGCTCTCCTTTGTTCCCGGCCCTCCCACCTGAGCTCCACTGTGTGCTGCTGTGGGCCAGCCCTCGGCCCAAGAGAAGGATGGAGAGAATGGGCTGTGGGCCCCGGGGTGCCCTGCCGCTGACCTATGCGCCCCCTTTGGTTTGCTTCCCCCAGCGGCCTGGTATGTCACCGGGGAGCCGGATGCCCATGGCTGGCTTGCAGGTGGGACCCCCCGCCGGCTCCCCATTTGGCACAGCTGCTCCACTTCGACCTGGCATGCCACCCACCATGATGGACCCATTCCGAAAACGCCTGCTTGTGCCCCAGGCCCAGCCCCCAATGCCCGCCCAGCGCCGGGGGTAAGACCATCCTGTTTCTCCTCCCTCTACCCAGCTCAACTCTAGTGGTAGCAGAGCAATTCCTTCTGCCCTGAGAGCTCTGATAACTGAGGAAGACTCCTGGCTCTTCCTGGGGAGGGACCCAGGGGCTGGAAGGGTGGGTGGGGGGAGGTGTGTTTGGACCAATGAGGTCTTAAACGAGTTTTTGTCCTCCCTAGGCTAAAGAGGAGGAAGATGGCAGATAAGGTTCTACCTCAGCGAGTGAGTATGTTGGGCGGGGGCCGACGAGGCCTGCCCAGTGGCTGGCAGACTGTGGGTGCTATCAAGCTCCCCCAATCCTGGGATTGGCGAGCAGGGAGCCAGAGCTGCTGCTGAAACAAGCCAAAATCCTTCCTTCCTCCAGATTCGGGAGCTTGTCCCAGAGTCTCAGGCGTACATGGATCTCTTGGCTTTTGAGCGGAAGCTGGACCAGACCATTGCCCGAAAGCGGATGGAGATCCAAGAGGCCATCAAAAAGCCTCTGACGGTGCGTGTGCAGCCCTGGCCAGTCCTGGGCCCTCAGACTTCTCTACCTCTCCTTGGCCTTAATTGCCAGAGGCCAAGCATGGGGCTGTGATTTCTCGCACTGCCGGATGCAGCCCATTAGTGAAGCATGAACTCAATTTCATGTGGTGGGACCAGCATGTTTTTAACAAAATACAAAATAGAAGTTCTAGGGCAGCCTGGGTGGCTCAGCGGTTTAGCACCGCCTTCCTTTGGCCCCGGGGCATGATCATGGAGACCCGGGATCCAGTCCTGCATCCGGCTCCCTGCATGGAGCCTGCTTCTTCCTCTGCCTGTGTCTCTGCCTCTCTCTCTCTCTGTCTCTCTCTGTCACTCGTGAATGAATAAATAAAATCTTAAAAAAAATAGAAGTTCTAATACTTCACAGTAGTATAGTACTTACCATAGTGGTGAAAATGTCATTTTTTTTTTTAAGATTTTATTTATTCATTCACGAGAGACAGAGAGAGAGAGGCAGAGACATAGGTAGAGGGATAAGCAGGCTCCATGCAGGAAGTCTGATGTGGGACTCAATCCCAGAACTTGGGGATCATGCTCTGAGCCAAAGGCAGATGCTCAACCACTGAGCCACCCAAGCGTCCCAGAAAATATCATTTCATAACATTTTGTTTCAGATATTTGTGTATATATGTGGATCCTTGATCATGATTGAAAACATGATTCTTATGGATTGTGGTCAGAAGTTTGCAGGGCAAGACTAGAGGGTAGATAAGGGTAATTCCAGTCTCCTCCCACACCTCCCCACTCCTTTTAAAAAATAATACTCTAAAACAGTCCCCTGAGTAATGAAAGTTTTCCAGAGACAAGGTTACTTTGGGGCCTGATGAGTGTTTGAGTTGTGTTTAAAGTGTGAGCTGGAAGCTTTGATTTGCCCGATAAAACCCTGTATGTCCCTGTCACCCCACCGATCCCACTGTGCTGGAATTCGGAAGTCCATCTCCCTCCCCCAGGACTGTGAGTTCCTTAAAGTCTGGGCCTGGGATTTCTGACTCCTCGTTTCCAGTGCCTAGCAAGGTGCCTGGCCCCTCATCCACAGGCAGTATCCATGCTGAATGAGTCCAGACAGAAACATCGGGCAGCACTGTGTCCCAGCATGTTGGCCCACTGCTAGCTGGCTGTCTTTCTCGCTCTAGCAAAAACGAAAGCTGCGCATCTATATTTCCAATACGTTCAGTCCCAGCAAGGCAGAAGGCGATACTGCGGGCACCGCGGGGCCCCCTGGGGGGACCCCTGCAGGGGACAAGGTGGCTTCCTGGGAACTCCGAGTGGAGGGAAAACTGCTGGATGATGTGAGTTGGGAAATGTGGCGTCTGGAGGGGAGGTGGCCTGTGGGGGCTTAAGACTGGGGCCAGACACTTGGGCACTTTGGAGAAGTCCTGCCTGAGGGAGAGGGCTCTGCTGCAGGGGTCAGCTCTGGGCCGTCAGAGGTTGGAGGCTGACGTGCACAGCTGTGACAGTAGTTACCTTGCCGGCAGTGAGGTGTCTGGAGGAAGGGGTACCCATCTCTCAGTCCCTGTGGGCTGCTGTGCGCAGAGCCCTTCTAGGCCTCCAGGCCCCACTCTGCCTAGTCTCATCGCTTCCTCCAGGGTCCAAGTCTTCAGTACCCCTGAGTTTCAGGGGTGAAGTGGTATGGGGGCGCTTAGCTTAGCTAGGTTTGAGAGCCTAGCAGCAGCCCCAGCTCATGCCCGTTACCGTTCCCCAGCCTAGCAAACAGAAGAGGAAGTTTTCTTCATTCTTTAAAAGCCTCGTCATTGAGCTGGACAAAGAGTTATACGGGCCTGACAACCACCTGGTGGAGGTGAGAGTGGCCCTGGGGCATGGGGAGCATGGGTGGACCTGCTGGGGGACCTTGGTCTCTTGGAGGGCCAAGCGTGGATGCTCATGCCTACTCCCTTAGTGATGAGGTCTGCTCCCCTCCTCCCCGCCAGTGGCACCGGATGCCCACCACCCAGGAGACTGATGGCTTCCAGGTCAAACGGCCTGGAGACCTCAACGTCAAGTGCACCCTCCTGCTCATGCTAGATCATCAGGTGACAAATGTCTGGGGCCACAGGGAGTCCTCTGGGGGAGGGGGGCAGGTTCCTGTTGTGAATCCTTCCACTTTGGTTTCTCATTAAGAACTCAGCCCCACCCCTGACTCTCCTCTGTTCATTTCCAGCCTCCCCAGTACAAGTTGGACCCCCGACTGGCAAGGCTGCTGGGGGTGCACACACAGACAAGGGCGGCCATCATGCAGGCTCTTTGGCTTTATATCAAACACAACCAACTGCAGGATGGGCACGAGCGCGAGTACATCAATTGCAACCGTTACTTCCGCCAGGTGAGCTGGCCGCCATCCTCCTTGCGATTCTCAAGGCCCCTGCTCTGCCCACTGCACCAAAACCCCACGAGGCTGGTTCTTGGCCACAGTCTCCACACTTCCTGTGCCCTCAGAGGCATCACCAAACCTCTATACTCTCTAGATCTTCAGTTGTGGCCGACTTCGTTTCTCTGAGATTCCCATGAAGCTGGCTGGGTTGCTGCAGCATCCAGACCCCATTGTCATCAACCATGTCATTAGGTAAATAGAAATGGGGATGGGGGGATCCCTGGGTGGCACAGCGGTTTGGCACCTGCCTTTGGCCAAGGGCGTGATCCTGGAGACCCGGGATCGAATCCCACATCGGGCTCCTGGTGCATGGAGCCTGCTTCACCCTCTGCCTATGTCTTTGCTTTTCTCTCTCTCTCTCTGTGACTATCATAAATAAATAAAAAAAAAATTAAAAAAAAAAGAAAGAAAGAAAGAAATGGGGATGGGAAGACTCTTTTAAGAGCCATTTACTTTTGGCTTGATCTAAAAGCCAAAGAGAAGCAGCAGGTTTGGCTCAGGCGGGTGGGATGGATATAGCTGTGTGCTTATCCTTCCCGCTGGTGTCCTGCCTGCAGCGTAGACCCTAATGACCAGAAGAAGACAGCATGTTACGACATTGATGTGGAGGTAGACGACCCACTCAAGGCCCAGATGAGCAATTTTCTGGCCTCTACCACCAATCAGCAGGAGATTGCCTCCCTCGATGTCAAGGTGGGCCCTCTGCCTCTCCAGCCTTCTATAGGACCCAAGATGGGAGTGGGCAGGCTCTCCTGGGCATTTCTGTACACAAAGCACCTTGGGATAGGATCTCTGAGTCCTTAGGGGTGAGGCCTGGAAACAGGACTCCTTGGGAGTGGGGGCCAGTCTGACATGTGTACTCCTTTCTCCAGATCCATGAGACCATTGAGTCCATCAACCAGCTGAAGACCCAGAGGGATTTCATGCTCAGCTTTAGCACGGACCCTCAGGACTTCATCCAGGAATGGCTCCGTTCTCAGCGCCGAGACCTCAAGGTGCGCTCCTCTTCCTGAGGTGGATTTCACGCAGCCCTAGGGAAGGTTTACCCCCCTCACTACTACCGCTTCCAGGGGCAGACTTGCACAGGGGTGGAAACTGCATACAGACAGCTCTCTTTCTGGCTTTCTGCAGATCATCACTGATGTGATTGGGAATCCTGAGGAGGAGAGACGAGCTGCTTTCTACCACCAGCCCTGGGCCCAGGAAGCAGTGGGGAGGCACATCTTTGCCAAGGTGAGGCTCTGCCCTGTGCACCCTCTTGAGCTTGTGAGCAGCAGCGGCCTCAACCACTTGTCTCTCCTCTCCAGGTGCAGCAGCGAAGGCAAGAACTGGAACAGGTGCTGGGAATCCGCTTGACCTAACCGCTCAGGGAACCCCTCCTCTGCCTGGAAGGGGACCACTCTCTGGGGCCACAGACACATAGGCTAAGGATGGGGTGAGGGCTGTGTCCTGTTACCCGTTCTCCCCAGCTATAGTTTCATAAATGTAGTGATAGGATTCGTTGTTGCTTGGTCCCCAAAGCCTTATACTTACTTCATACTTTGGCTTTAAATGGGTTCACAAGAGATGCCTCCTCTGCTCCCTGCAGGCAGGCAGGCCCAAGTAGGTCCGCTGGAGGCTGTACTTTGACATTGTCATGGAGACATTTCAGAACCAGGCCTGCTGGCTTTGCTTGTTTACAGACCCCCTTGGGGCCAGTGTGCGAGCTGGCTCTGGGGAGCTGGGTGAGGAAGAGGAGCACAGCTCACACTCTTCCTAGCCTTTCTAAACCAAAGTTCTTCGCCATTCCTACCAGCCCAGCCTTGCTGCTGGTTTTTTCCTTTCCTTTGGGTATTTGCACTATGTGGGAAGCAGGTTTTTCTATGCGGGAGCCACTTTTTTGTACAGGGGTAAGTTGGGGTTTTCAGGGAGTCCTGTTTGGTGCCTCCTTCCGTATTTTCTTTCCTCAATCTATGCAAGCGGCTCTGGCCGCCATCATCTCCTCAGATGCCAGAGGGCTGTCACCCTAGCTCTTGAGTCCAAGGTGGTGGAGCCTCCTCCGAGGGGACTCCAGTTCTCTGGCACGGCCTGAGGTACACGGGTGTGTGCTCCACACGGTGGAGGGCAGGGGGTGTGAGGGGGGAGGTGGGGAGGACTGTTGTTGCCCTTTGGAGCTTGGTAGGAGGGTGGACCCCAGGGCTTGGCAAGTGCCACTTCTGGCAGGTTGGAAATTTCCAAATAAATCTTTGTTTATTGGTGGTACCTGGACCTGGTCATTGAATAGTATGGCCACTCGTTAACAGACTGAAGTCCTTAAGGCTTGTCCGGCAGAGCTTTATTTGAGGGATCCACACAAAAGACAAGCACCTTACTTCCATAGCTTCTTGATAGACATATTTTTCTCACTATCCTTCTGCATGACCTGGAGAGAGAAAGCATGAAGTTACAAACAGAATGAACACACCCTCTGTCCCCCCTGCTCGAGATGCCGTCAGCAAAGCAGAAAGATGGAGGCCTCTACCTTGGCTACAGCCATCTCAAAGTCCTCCTGGGTGACGTGGACTCGCCGCTCCCGCAGGGCATACATGCCGGCTTCGGTGCACACACCCTGAGCAGAGAAAGGAAGTCAGGCACTGTGCTGTGCCCTTGACCCCACAGCTTTCCACCTCTGCCCCCTTTTCCTTGGGCTCCCTGATTACCTTCACTTCAGCCCCTGAGGCTCCAGGCATGAGCTCAGCAATTTTCCGCAGGTTGATACCCCGGGTCAGGTTCATTTTCCGAGAATGAATCTTTAAAATGTCCAGCCGGGCCTAGAAAGGAAAGGAGAAGCCTGAGCCCTGTGGCCTACTCCCACAGCCAGAGCCATTCCCTGTTCTGCCCCTCACAAACCTCCTCGTTGGGGGGTGGGAATTCAATTTTTCTGTCGATGCGCCCAGGGCGAAGCAGCGCTGAATCCAGGATGTCAATCCTATTAGTAGCCATGATAACCTGAATGGAAAAGGCGGGTGGTGGCTCCGGCCAAACCCTGCCTTGGGCTGTACCTCACCCAGGGTCTTCCCTTAGATGCCACCTTACCTTGATATTCTTGGTGGCCTCAAAGCCATCCAACTGGTTGAGCAACTCCAGCATTGTCCGCTGTACCTCACTATCCCCTCCAGAACCCCCTTCCAGCCGTGAGGAGCCAATGGAATCAATTTCATCCATGAAGATGATCGATGGAGCGTGTTCTCGTGCCATGACAAATAGTTCCCTCACCATTCTTGCCCCTGTGCAGAGGCCAAGCTGGCGTTACGAAGGCAATGAGCTCCCTACCTCACCTCCACCCCCGTCACTTCTTGGTTTTATTGTTTCTAGCCATAGTTACCTTCCCCAATGAATTTCTGTACCAACTCGGAACCAGAGACCCGAATAAAGGTACAGTCTGTATGATGAGCCACCGCCCGGGCCAACAGTGTCTTCCCAGTGCCGGGGGGTCCATACAGCAGCACCCCCTAGAGAGAAACAGCAGAACTCAGGGCAGAAGCCATCCCCACATTACACTCCGTGAACATTTACTGGGTGTTCACCCTGGGCTAGATCCCGTGCTAGATGCCAGGGGTATAAATCATGAATGTCAAGGTCCTTTCTAGTGCTACTTTCTGAACTACCTCAGTACCCTGGCTGCATTCTCCAGCCCCTCTTCCATGGGGAGGGCCAGCATTAAGTGGGGGTCCAGACACCTCCCGAGCCCTGTACTCACTTTGGCAAGGGCAGGACGTGCCAGTAACAGCATGACCCTTCCACAGAAATCTTGCTTCTCACCTTGGGCTGTGCAATGCCCAGTGCTTCAAATAGCTCAGGATGCTTGACAGGCAGCTCAATTACTTCTTTGATCTCCTTTATCTGCTTGTCTAATCCACCGATCATCTCATAGGTTGAATCTGGCACCTTCTCCACCATCATCAGTGACACCAGTGGGTCTACCTTGTTGGGCAAGATCTTGTGCAGAGTGTAGCTGTCATTTCTTAGAGCCACCCGGCAATTGGGTGTCACCTGGGTAAGGGGAGAGTTTTAGGAGGTAGTGTGCTAAGAGCTGAGCCCAACCTCCCACCTCACCTGCAGCACTCACATCATTGATGTCGATGTTCTTGTCCACATCTACGACAAACTTGCCTTCAGGATGCACCTATAGAAACAAGGGTTCGTGACCTTTCCTGACAACCAACAAACTACCCACCTCGCCCAGGAAGACCCAGGAGTCCTAAAATAATAGAAGAGTGTCTTGGCAATGCTACACACAGAGGTGTGGGAATGCGTTGGGCTTTGGGCTGCTCCCTGGGGGTCAATCATGCTTTTACCTTAACCAACACTTTTTTCTTATCCATGGCCCGGACTACTTCCCCCACATAAGAGCCCTGTTCCTGCAGCAGCTGTAGTTCTTCCCGCAATAGGCGAACTGGATGGGAAACAGACATAGGGGTCACCCAGCTTCTTCAGTGTCTTCTCTCACAACTCCATTTGACAGGCATGAATTAAGCACCAATTTGAAGTTTTAGAAGACCACAAAAATAAAGTCAGAATTTAATTTCTAAAGGGGTTACAATGGGGAGAAGCATGCATATGAACAACTACATAACAGTGTAAAGTGTAACCTTGGACTATACGAGAAACAATAAGCACCAAACGTGAAGTCTCAAGTCTCAATTTAGGCAGGTTCAGACAGACCTTGGACAGACTGGCCAAATGCAGCCTTCCCACCTTTCCCTCCTCACCTTTTGCATTAAGCTCATTCCTCTGTGCCTGCAGCCTCCGGAGATTTTGGCTCTTATCATTTACAATCAACTACGGAGGACAAGAAACAGCAGAAAACAACAGGAGGTTATGGTCTTGGCCAAGATCCTCACAGGCTGGTACGAGCTAAGTGACAGAAGAGCACAGGGCCACCTGCACGTTCCAGACTGTCCGATATGATCTTAAAGACTATCCTTTCCTCCAGGAGTCCCTCTGGGGCCTAGAGCGGCCATGAAAAAAGACTAGTTGCCCTAATACTGGACCAGGAATAGCAAGTCCTGATAAAAGTCACAGCTGCCTCACATAGTCAACTCCTTGCAAGACAATAACATGGTAGAGCGGGAACATCACTGAGTCCAAAGCCTAAGTTCTAAGCCCACCGCTGCCAACTAACAGGTAGCTAAAGCTAAGGGAAACCTTTTAAAAGGTCACGATGTTACCGAACTGGAAGTAGATCTAGCGTCCCCTACCCTGCCTCTTCTCAGGACTATTGTGAAGAACAAAGAAAATCCCATGTAAAGGCACTTCAAAAATCATAGACCGAATATGAAAGCTGCAAATACGCCAGGAGTTCAGAAACCGTCCTTGTGACTTTCTTTCATCCAGTGTGTATATTTCCCTTATTGCTACGGTCCCTGCCCCCTCTTCAGGCTAGGGCACTGGGTGGCCCAACTCCTTTTATTCGGTCCCATGGGATCCGCATTATCCCAACAGGGAGGTTCGGTCTCCCTTCTCACTCTCACCCTGCCCCAGCCCGTGTGCTACGTCTCATCCCAGCTTCCGCGTTACCTTTTATAAGAAACGCTCAATTCAAACTTCTCCTAAAAGGAATAGTATTTGGCAAAGAGTACCTCTTACGTCAAAATCTGACAGCCAACGATGTGTAAAAAACCGTGTATACTGATTACCTTCAAAGGGTGAGAAGTGAGAGAAACAAGAAACTTAACTTCATATACTCCTATCCTTGACCAGTTACTTCTTCCACTGCGCCCCCAGTGGACTAGTGGGTTTATATAAACATACTCCAGTCCTTCATCCCCTCCTAGCTGCCTCTGTGGTCCATCCTCACCTGGAGTTCTTCGATCTTGGACAGATAATATTGGCGGAGTCCGCTGCCTGCCTTCCCCTCTTCCAGCTCCATCTGAAGACACAGGGTAATTATTAGACAGCCCCCCAACCCCCAAAATGCAAGGGAAAAAAGCCTGGACTTTGGAGGAATGGGATTTGGGTTGAATCCCTCAGTCATCTCTTTAGAACCCTCCACTTCCCCGCGAGTAAACTCAAAGCAGGAGGAGAATGCCGCCTACCTCGTAAGACTTTCAGGAGCATCAAGGGACAACATGCACGAGAGCGCTTTGTACCGAGCCAAGCGCTATACAAACCCAGGTGTCACCACTACAGGCGGAGCCACCAGGAGGAACGGGGCCCTGCCTCGCACGACTCGCGGACAGGCCGGCTCCGCTCCCGTCTTCCCCTCATTCGCTCCGCTTCCCCCGGGGCTTTCTCTCCCGGCCCTGCTCTGACCCGCCGCGGGCGGCGCTGACACAGCAGATCCGGTCCCGCGCAGGGCCCAGTCTGGACTGGTCCACCCCCCCAACCCACCCGACCCTTTTGCCTCGGCCGACTGCCCACCTCGGATCGCGCCTGCTTCGCATCGAGGCCCCGTCCCACCCGGCCACCGCAGCCGCCGTACCTGCTCCGGCCCATCAAGCGCCATCTTCTCTCACCCACGGTAGCCGCCGGCATCCGAGCCACCTTGGCGCGCAGGCGCAAAAATAGGGGCTTGGGGCCCCGCGACCCTGACAGAGAAGAATTCCGGGTCAATGGGCGGGGTGTGCGTCGAGACGACTACAAAAACAGAGGCCATGATGAGAAGGTGGCTACGCGAGGTCAGGAGCTTCGAAAGGGTTGAAGAGGCCACGGAACTCCTAAACGTTGCTCTCTAGGAACTCAGTTTTGGATCAGGTAATCCGCTCACCTGGTCCCAGCTTCCAACTTGCAATACTTAAGGACATAAAGAAAACTTTACGGCCACGCTCAAAATGGCGGAAACTTGGAGCCGGAGACGCAAGAGACGCAAGCGGAAACGGAAGTACGTGTGCTGCCCCCCACGTGCCTCTCTTAGAGTGGTGAAAAAGGCAGCGATTCCCCGTGCTTGCAGAGACAAGTGGGGGACGGAAAGCGGCGTTTCAATTTTTCTGTCCCCAGGTTAAGTGACAGTTCTCCCTTTCCACTATGGGCAAGAAGGGCAAAGTCGGGAAGAGCCGGCGGGACAAGTTCTATCACTTGGCGAAGGAGACCGGTGAGTCAGGGTCCGCGCTGTCTGCGAGCTAAGGAGTGACGTTTTCGATTCTCTTCCACCTTTCCGAATACTGAGTTCCCGTTCTGTAGACAGGGTGGTGGGTTGTGAAGTCGCAGAAATCTCCCTGGGAAAGCCCCCCGCCGAGTTTAACATTTTGTCGGTGCCCCCAGGTTACCGCTCCCGCTCTGCTTTCAAGCTGATCCAGTTGAATCGCCGTTTTCAGTTCCTGCAGAAAGCACGAGCCTTGCTGGACCTGTGTGCTGCGCCCGGGGGATGGTGGGTACACCCGGCACCTGCGGCTCTTTGTGGCTGCGTTGTGGGTCCCGGCCGTGGAGGACTTGGAGTGGCACTGGGGGCGGGAGGGATACGGCAATACCAGTCTCATGCTTTTCCCTAGACGTAGGTCGGGGCACTGCACTTGGTAGCGCCTCTTAAGGCACGCGGTGAGAGAGCCTATTGCCAAGGGAGGGGGAGGAACGGTCTTGAGTTATTGTAATCCGCATTACTCTTTTCTAGGCTGCAGGTGGCTGCTAAGTTTATGCCTGTATCCAGCCTTATTGTGGGTGAGTAACGGGTGGGCCCGCTAAGTGGTAAAGGGGTGGGAGAATGAGATACTAATTGTGTTCTGCATTTCCTTTCTCCTTGCTTAGGGCATCCCTTTGTAACTTTCTGACCTGATTTCTTGCAGGAGTGGATCTGGTTCCAATCAAGCCTCTTCCCAATGTGGTGACACTCCAGGAGGACATCACAACAGAACGCTGTAGGCAGGTAACAGGAATCGCTCTTTTTGTGCGTCCTTTCTTTGGAGACACCCAAGTTTGTCTGCCTCGCCATCCCAAGTTCTCTAAAGGCAAGCCTTTTCTGTTTAACACACCGTAAGCAGTGCCTGTAGGATCTATATGACAAGGCTTATGATACAGCTTAGTCTTCAGTCCAGGCTTTTGTAAGTCAGGGGTGAGGTGTTTGGAAGAAGAGCAGTGATGTTGTTGAAATCTTTTCTTCGGGCTTGCAAGTAGACTGTAAGCTCTGTGAAGATAGATGTAATTTTGTTGTTGTTGCTTAATCATTATGTACCTGGCACAGGATTTGGCCAAGTGCAGGCTATTCAGTAAATGATTGGGTGGACAAATGGCTGAATGAGGAATTGCATTCATAGCCATTTTTGTATTTCTGTTGGTATAATTTTTTTTTTTTTTTGTCTGAAGGCCCTGAGAAAGGAACTGAAGACCTGGAAAGTTGATGTTGTGCTCAACGATGGGGCCCCCAATGTTGGGGCTAGCTGGGTCCATGATGCTTACTCACAAGGTGCTGGGAGTCGGGGGACATGGAGGTGAGGGTGGAGGTAGGCATGCTCTCTCAGGCTGCAGAGGTCCTCAGCTAATTGTTTCTCTCCCACAGCCCATTTGACACTGATGGCTCTACGTTTGGCTTGTGATTTTCTGGCCCGTGGTGGCTGCTTCATCACAAAGGTTTTTCGTTCCCGTGACTATCAGCCCCTACTGTGGATCTTCCAGCAGCTCTTTCACCGTGTCCAGGCCACTAAGCCCCAAGCCTCTCGCCATGAATCTGCGGAGATCTTTGTAGTTTGCCAGGGTGGGCATCATTTTTTTGTTTCTTAGCAGCTTTTACCAAAGTATACTTTCTTACATATCCTATCGCTTTAGGATTCCTGGCTCCTGACAAGATTGACAGTAAGTTCTTTGATCCCAAATTTGCCTTCAAGGAGATTGAAGTTCAGGCCAAGACTGTTACTGAATTGGTGACTAAGAAAAAGCCAAAGGTGGGTTTGGGGAATGGGGCCACTCTCCAGTCCTGGAGTCGGGGGGAGGTTGGGTCTGGTGGGTCCTATAGACATTTTAGAAAGGAATTTTCAACCTTCATTCTTTCTCTCTGTAAGGCTGAAGGCTATGCTGAGGGTGATCTCACGCTCTATCACCGTGCTTCAGTCACTGACTTCCTCCGAGCTGCCAACCCTGTTGATTTCCTCTCCAAAGCCAGCGAAGTGAGTCATCAGATCTGAGGGGTATAGGGAAGCGCCAGAAACATGTCCACAAAAATCTCCCTGACTTGTTTCCTTCCTCCCAAACAGATCTCCCTGGATGATGAAGAGTTGGCACAGCATCCAGCTACCACTGAGGATATCCGGGCATGCTGTCAGGATATCAAAGTGCTAGGGCGCAAGGAGCTTAGGTATGCAGTTGGGATGGACACAGAGCTAGGAGCCCCGAGGGCAGGGAAAGGCCTTTGAAGATGCACAGCTTTATTTTTTCTTGAGGGGACAATTTGAGGAATTAATATAGTGTTGGATCTTGGGACACACATGCTACTGTGCTAGAGATTTGAGGTGGGGGCCTAAAAAGGGGACAAGGACAAAGAAGGAAATGGTAAGATTAGTCATTATATTTCTGGGACAGGTCCCTACTGAACTGGAGAACAAAGCTCCGGCGATATGTGGCCAAGAAGCTGAAAGAGCAAGCAAAGGCACTGGACATCAGGTAAGGAAGGAATGGAACTAGGATAGGTGGGGGCTGAGGGACTGTGTGAGGAAATAACCAAGGTGCTTGCTCTGTTTTGTCAGCCTCAGTTCAGGAGAGGAAGAGGAGGAGGAGGGTGAAGAGTCTGAGGCCGGTACTGGGAGGCAGCCCTCTAAAGAGGAGGAGGAGGAGGAACAATTAAATCGGACCCTGGCAGAGATGAAGGCCCAGGAGGTAGCAGAATTAAAGAGGTGAGAGGAGTGGGGAGGAGCTTGGGGAACCTCACCGCAGAGGCCCTTGCTGTATGAATACGGGGAAGAGGGGGAAGGCATGGATGGGGAATCTTTAGAGCTGGGCCCGGTTGAATCCCTCACATTGTCCAGTTGAATCCCTCACATTGTCCACGCAGGAAGAAAAAGAAGCTGCTGCGTGAGCAGAGGAAACAGCGGGAACGTGTGGAGCTGAAGATGGATCTTCCTGGGGTGTCTATAGCAGATGAGGGGGAGACCGGCATGTTCTCCCTGCGTACCATCCGGGGTCACCAGGTGAGGGGATTAGGGCAGATGGAGACAGGACCACCTGCTTGGAGATTTGGACATGGCAGGCATTGCGTTGGATGGCGCTGAAGCGCACTGAATGGATCTGGCTCACGGTTGCTGTGTTCGCGCATAAGAGGAGAGGTGACTCCTTGAGAGGAGAGTGGACTTTGTGCCTGAGAGGCCAGGACGATTAGCGTGCTTTGAGTTTTTGTTGTAGAACCTAGAATAGTAGAACCAAGGAGCACTCTGCAAGAAGCTGATGTTCTAGTAGATGTAGCCAGAGGGGCCGGGATGCCGGGATGTGTGATGCAGGGTTTCCTTTAGAGTGATCTTCAGGTCACAGAGACCAAGGTAGCACCAGGCTGCCATAGGCTGCTTTTCTTGATTAAAGCAGCATTAACAAGGAAAATGAATTTTTGTGGCTTCTGTGGGAATGGAAGACCAGGTCCTTTTTGTTAGAAGTATAGGAGAGAGAGCACAGTGGTTCTACAGAAGACTACCACTTAATGTTTTGCCTTAATTTTTTCTTTTTTTAGATTTTATTTATTCATCAAAGACACACAGGCAGAGATGTAGGACATAGGGAGAAGCAGGCTCCTCACAGGGAGCCTGATGCAGGACTTGATCCCGGGACCCCCGATCATGACTTTCGCCAAAGGCAGATGCTCAAAACACTTGAGACACCCACGTGCCCCTTGACTTAGTTTTTTTCTCTGTAAAAAAAAAAAAAAGATAGAACCTACCTACTAGGGATCCCTGGGTGGCTCAGTGGTTGAGCATCTGCCTTCGGCCCAGGGCGTGATCCTGGAGTCCCAGGATCAAGTCCCACATCGGGCTCCCTGCATGGAGCCTGCTTCTCCTTCTGCCTATGTTTCTGCCTCTCTCATGAATAAATAAAATCTTAAAACAAAAACAAAAAACCCTATCTACTAGGGCTTTTGTAGGAATGAAAAAAGAAAAGAGGGTATAGGTGTAATCCCTGGTAATGTAGTGAATTCTCAAGAACTAATTGCTAGCTTTGCCATTAAAAAAATAAATATTAGGGCAGCCCGGGTGGCTCAGTTGTTTAGCACCATCTTCAGCCCCTGATCCTGGAGACGTCGGGCTCCCTACATGGAGCCTGCCTCTCTCTCTCTCCGTCTCTCATGAATAAATAAATAAATAATCTTAAAAAAAAAACTTAGGGGGAGTGCTTGGATGGCATAATCAGTTAAGTGCCTTTGGCTCAGGTCATGATCCTCGGGGTCCTGGGATTGAGCCCCACATCTGGATCCCTGCTCAGCAGGGAGTCTATTACTCCCTCTGCTCCCTTCTCTGCTTGTGTTTTCTCTTTCAAATAAATTTTTTTAAAGATTTTATTTATTCATGAGACAAACAGGCAGAGGGAGAAGCAGGCTCCCTTTGGAGAGCCTGATGTGGGATTTGATCCCAGGACCGCAGGACCACAACCTGAGCCAAAAGCAGATGCTCAGCCACTGAGCTATCCAGGTGCCCCAAATAAATAGAATCTTAATAAAGGTTGACAGTTTTTAAGTGAAATAATTATTGTTAGATGTGTGTTGCCTGGGTTCCTTTATTCAGTGGAAACAAAATTTGTAGATTATTCTCAGAAGGTGACTTTTTTTTTTTTTGGTGATGTGCTTGTTGAATTTTTTTTTTTTTTAAGATCTTATTTATTTATTCACGAGAGACACACACAGAGGCAGGCTCCATTAAGGGAGCCCGACTTGGAACCAAAGGCGGCGCTAAACTGCTGAGCTACCCAGGCTGTCCTAATTTTTTTTTTTTTTTTTTTTTTAAGAAAAGTGTGTCTATTAGAGTATTTAAAAAGTGATGGTATATAGGCCTTGGGTGCTTTTCTGTAAACCTATTTCTGCTACCATTGAAGAGACAGCCAAGTGGGATAGATAGATTAGACCTGGGCTAAGAATGAGATGTGTTGCCTTTTTTTCCCCTCCCCCAAAGATTTATTATTTTGGGGCATCTGACTGTTAAATGTCTGCCTTCAGCTCAGGTCATGATCCCAGAGTTCTGGGATTTAGCCTCACATCAGGCTTCCTGTTTGGCAGGGCAGTCTCCCCCCCACCCCCTCATTTTCTTTCTCTCTCAAATAAAAATCTTTTAAAAGATCTATTATTTTAGAAAGCCAGAGCACTTACGCCCTTGGGCGGAGGGAGAAAATCTTCAAGCGGACTCCCTTCTGAACATGGAGCCCAATCTTACCCCCTGGGATCAGGACTTGAGTCAAAACCAAGCCAACTGAGCCACCCACCCCAGTGCCCCTAGAATGGGATGTTTTAAACACTTAGCTGGGGATCCCTGGGTGGCTCAGCGGTTTAGCGCCTGCCTTTGGCCCAGGACACGATCCTGGAGTCCCAGGATCAAGTCCTGCGTCAGGCTTCCGGCATGGAGCCTGCTTCTCCCTCCTCCTGTGTCTCTGCCTCTCTATCATGAACAAATTAAAAAAACAAAAACAAAAAAAACACTTAGCCCCTTCACTTCCTGTATTTGCCAATGTATTTTCAAGTGTTGCTAAGATAACAGAGGAGAAAAGCAGCATGTTCCTCATAAGTACCCTAGATCTCTTTCTTTGTCAAACTCTAGTTGTTAGAGGAGGTAACGCAAGGGGATATGAGTGCTGCAGACACATTTTTGTCGGATCTGCCAAGAGATGACATCTATGTATCCGATGTTGAAGATGATGACACATCTTTGGATAGCGACCTGGATCCAGAGGAGCTGGCAGGAGTTGGAGGATCACGGCATCTAAAGGATCAAAAGCGGTAAGGGGGGGAGGGGCGGTTTGTGCAGGAGGGAGTATTGACACTGTCAGTGTGGGTACCCAGGGGTCACCAGAGGGAGTCAGAGAACAAGTACCTCAAGCTTCTACCCATTTCCTTGGATTTGCAGTGTACGATTTGGTGAAGATGATGATAAAGAGGAGGAGGAGGAAGAGAATCCACTGCTGGTGCCACTGGAGGAAAAGACAGTACTGCAGGAAGAACAAGCCAGTCTGTGGTTCTCTAAGGTAAGAGAAGGTTGGGGGCCCAGACAGACACAGGGACTTAGTATGCCCTGGGAGAAGGGTAGCTGAATGTTTCTCCTCTGACAGGATGGCTTTAGTGGGATTGAGGATGATGCTGATGAGGCCCTGGAGATCAGTCAGGCCCAGCTTTTGTATGAGAGCCGTCGGAAGGGGCAACAGCAGCTGCCACCACCATCTTCCAGTTTGAAGAGTGAGAAGAAAACCTCCCAGTGCCAGGATGAGGACCCTAAGGGGGCAGAGGCTCCAGCAGAGGCCAAGACTGTCCCTAGGACTGGCAGGGAAGGAGATGACAGCTCAGACAGTGATGATAGCAGCAGCAGTGATGGAGAGCGGTGAGTGGCTGCAGCTGATGGGAGAAGGAATGAAGAAGCTGCCATTCTGACCATTTCTCCACTTTCACGGGTTTCCACTTTGTAGAGAGCGAGTGTAAAAAAATATGGATTATTTTGATGTAAGGGGTCTACAGTACAGCTTGGGGGGGCGCCTTTTGGGAAATTCAGGTTTTCAGTAAGAAGTGGGGTTGAGGTGAGGCAGGAGTGGGTCTAGGGAATAGCAGAACAGTGACATGGTCAACTGTCCCACCTGCAGTTGGGAACCAAAGCACGGGAAGAAGCGAAGCCATGGTCTTAAGTCCGATGATGATGGGTTTGAGATTGTGCCTATTGAAGACCCAGGTGAGCCCTGCACCTTTGTAAAAGGGGAGGCGATGGGAAGTTTCAGTGTTGGGAATGGAGCTTTGACTTGCCCTTTTTTCTCTAGTGAAACATCAGATACTAGACCCTGAAGGCCTTGCCCTAGGTGCTATCATTGCCTCTTCCAAAAAGGCTAAGAGAGATCTCATAGACGACTCCTTCAGCAGGTATGGGAGCTGGGAAATCATGACGAGTGGCCCTGGAGGAGAGTGGGTAAGGGAGTCCTTTAAGGGTTGTTTTCTTCTCTGGCTAGGTATACATTTAACGAGGAGGAGGGGGAGCTTCCTGAGTGGTTTGTGCAGGAGGAAAAGCAGCACAGGATTCGGCAACTGCCTATTGACAAGAAGGACGTGGAACACTACCGCCGACGGTGGAGGGAGATAAATGCACGTCCCATCAAGAAAGTAGCGGAGGCAAAGGCCAGAAAGAAACGGAGGGTAAAGAGTGGGGCTGCCTGATGTCTGGGTGCAGGGGTGGGAGTGGGGAAGAGGCCTGCTTGACTGAGGTCCCCTGGCAGATGCTGAAGAAGCTGGAGCAAACCAAGAAGAAGGCAGAGGCTGTGGTGAATACCGTGGACATCTCTGAACGTGAGAAGGTGGCTCAGCTTCGGAGGTAATGTAGAGGGGTCACCCACAGAGGTACGTGGACTTAAAGAGGGTGGCCAAAGCCTCTAATCTGTTCCTTCCATTTACAGTCTCTATAAGAAGGCTGGGCTCGGCAAGGAGAAACGCCAGGTCACCTATGTAGTAGCCAAAAAAGGCGTGGGTCGCAAAGTGCGCAGGCCAGCTGGGGTCAGAGGTCATTTCAAGGTGGTGGACTCAAGGATGAAGAAGGACCAAAGAGCACAGCAAAGGAAAGAACAGAAGAAAAAACACAGACGGAAGTGAGCAGAGCCACCAAGGGCCTCTGAGGACATGGAGGTGAGATTCTGGCCTCCCACTACCAGCTACAGACTTGCTGGCATCAGTCCGCTGGAAAGACAGGTGCAACGCTTAGAACGCTCCCAGAGGTCCTGAGTGGTAAGGGAAGATGTTCTCCCGCCTGAAGCAAGGCCTCGGACATCTGTTGGTGCTGTAACGGACCCCCCGAGCTCTTCCATTAGGATTGTGCAGTACTAAAACAGTCCAACCTTTTTGTAAGTCCTAAGGGGAAGGTCAGTGTTAGAGTGGCATTCACTCTATTACTGGGCAAGTGGGCCTCTTGGAGTCTTCCCTGCAGCCTCTTCTGTTATCTGAATAAAACCAGGGTAATGTCTTTTCTGACATTTTAGTTCCCACTGAGGGCTAATGAGACATTTGGGTGTTCTCACTATGTGCTGCACTGTATATTTACATTTAGTATGTACTCACTGTGAAGCAGAAATGACAAACAATTCACAGGTCCCAGTAGTAAAACATTTACTAGAGCAAGCAGAAAGGAATGCACATCTTAAAGAAACCTTCACAAAGTCACAAAATTCGAAGTATGTATATTTTCCTTTTATAAACAAGGTAGAACAAAAATCATCAAAATCATTTCAGCAAAAGATTTTCTACCATTGTGGCAAGTTAAAAAAAAATACAGTGAAATAGAAGACACTTTAAAAGCTGTCGAGTTTTTGTTTTTTAAATTTAGCAACACTTCAGACCTGGAACAGTCTTGTTTCCAGGATCATCTTCCTCTTCAGGGGAGAGGCTCTCTGGGTCTGCAGGCTGCTGCTTCCTGTCTCAGGACTGGATACAAACCTGGCTGGGAACCTGAGCATGGACTCCCACTTAAGACACTTCCCTTCCCTGCAAAGTCTAGAAGCACCAAAATGCTTCCCCAAATCGCTAACAAACACTTCAGTGGGTTGGGTTTGCAAAAAGCCAACTCCTAAAAAGCGGACTGCCTGGCCACACAGCTAAGAAAAGAAATTTTACTTGTAGATGTTTGTAAGGTGACAATTTAGTAAAAAATATACGCTACATATAATATAAACTAGAGTGAGTTTTGTGCCCTAGAAGGCCCCTTCTCCCAAGGTATCCTCAAACTGACCTTCATGACAACTCACCCAGAGCCCAAAAGAAGGTTCCCAGCTCTTAACTGCTTCCAAGGACCAAAGTGGCTTCCCAACAAGACATCTGAAAATTGATCCAGATGAAGGGGTAATGTCTCCAGCTCCAGCTATCCACTAAGGGCAGGGGGTCCTTACACCTTGGGCCCCAACCCAGCCCTGAGACACCTAGTTACCAAAAATCTTTCTAAAAATAAAATTAAAGACAATTGATTTCACACTTTAGCACATACCCTCTAACTGTCCCATCGACTTTTCTTGCGCTTGGGTGGCTCAGGGACAGCAAAACCATCAGCTGTCTTATCTGTCTTGCTGTCCATCTTGTCCATCTTGCTGTCCACCTTGGGGTCCACCTTGCTCTCACGATTACAACTCTCTTTCCTGCTTTCACCATTCCGACCATCGTTTGCACCTCGGCTCTCTCCATGTCGGCTTCCACCTCCTCCATGCCTATTCTCTCCATGACGGTGACCATCAGCATGACGGCTGCTACTTTCTGGGTAGCGGTATCCATCTCCATGGCGACCACCATCTCCGTGGCGTGGACTGTCGCCATGCCGATTGCCACTCTCTCCATGACCATGACGGCTGCCACCCCGGTTCTCAGTATATCGCTCTCTCTTCCCATTGCCTCCCCCAGGGCCTTCGCGGTTGTTATTCCCTGAAGCTGTATTGTTGACTCCCTGGGCTCCAGCAGAAGGGTAGGTCACTGGGCACTGCTGAGGCTCCCAGTATTGCCAAAGCCTGGGATGCCTTTGGCGGCACTGGCAATAGGGCTGTCTGGACTGCTATGGCCCTGTTGGGCTGAATTAGTTGGAACAGAATTCAAGCTCCCTGCACTCGTCCATCCACTTGCCCCAGCAGCAGAGCTTCCAGCCTTCTGGTTGCTTAAGCTGGCTGCAACAAAGTGACTCTTGTACTGTGACTAAAACAGAAACAACAAGAAATAAGATAGTAGGTTCCAGAAACCTGGATGTGTTAGGCTTGGCACTGAAAAGATAGAGACATTCTACGCTATCCTGGCACTAGGACTTTAGCATCTTTGATGGCCCCATCACCCTGTGGTTTCTATGTTTCTCTACTAATAATAAATCTAGGGACCTAACTGAAACATCAGTCTGAAGGCAGATAAAATATACAAATTAAGGCTCAAGCTGGTTAGCTAGCTAACTGGAGGGATAAGTACAGATGGGTTCAGAGTTCACAAGAGCTTTAGAATCAAACTTGTTTTAGTTAAGAAATGGCAATCTCAACCAGATTACAAGAGCCTTGGGTAGACAACACTGTTGGCTATTGAGGCAGGGAGGGAACATCAGTCCAGCAGTATAACAGTCCCAGGTTCTGGGAGGATGGAAGGCTGTAATCAGTAGATTTTCTACCTTCTACACCTACAGCTCTAGGTAAGTGACCACAAAGTTGATACTCAAAGCCAAAAGCTAGATTTAGAGGGTCCTAAATCTAGCCTCAAGCCTTCAATTCCAGCTACCATCTCTGAAATACTAGGCCCCTCATCACTGTCCCGAGAGTTGCTGGTGAAAACTTTCTAAAATTTCAGACCTGGAAAGCTGCTTTCATTGCCGTCAGCCGATCTCCCATGGCTCCTGTGGAAGGCTTATAGGCCTCATAATTACTCATCACATTGTTGTTATTTCCTCGGTCCTTAAAAAAAAAAAAAAAAAAAGCACACCTGTGAGGACAGAATGAGCACAATGCCAGAATAGGTCTCATATACTACAATGGGAACAGAACACTTTATTTTGTGGGAATAGGTACAGTAATAATTATTTAAAAATGCTTATGCCTTTCAACCCAGTAACTGTTTTTAGGAATTAACCCTAAAGTCAAATCAAAAAATCCCCAAAGCTGATCATACGATATTATTCAAACCCAAACATAGTGTTTATGTAATTCTGTGTAGTTTTATGCTCAGGATGAAGAGGCCATGAGGCAATATATAGCATATACATATAGCCTATACAGGGCTCAGGCTCTGAATCCACTCTTTTAAAAAAAGTTCAAGTCTCAGTTTCAACATTTATCAGAGTGCAACCTGGGGTGCCTCAGTTTAATGACTTGTACACTTGTGCTGACTGGGTGGTTGTGAAGATTAAGTTAACGGGCATGACTGCTTGCAGTGGCTGGCCCTGGCACACATTAAGTGCTCAACATTAGCTATAGTTATCATCTGTGTCATGTGCATCATTGTTACTGAGACATGGGAGTGATTCTTTATCAAAAACACCAAGCTAACGATATTGCTCCAGAAATACATAAACTGGCAGCTTTCTTCGGTTTAGGAATCAAAGTGACAGGAAATAGGCAGTTAAGGAAGCCAGTGAGGAGGTGCTTTTGTTACCTGTTTTGTGAGAAAAGCTTAGCTCTCATCTCCCTGATGCAATTTCCCATAGAGTGCAGAAAGCATTCCTGAGTTTAGTAAGAAAACAGAGTTCACAGAGTAACCCTATGGCAAGGTTTTCCTAGCAGCAGGCTCTTAGCCAGTGCTGGGGGGCTTAAGTTTCTGATTCAACCAGGTCTAGGGTGGAACACGAAATTGCATTTACCGATGGCCCAGGAACCTCAATATGTAAACTGCTGCTAATCTAGACTGATTTCCTGAGTATGTCTAGTCACCAAGTACACAGAGGTATTTCAAGAGGAAGTTAAAACATTCCCTTCTAGATAGGGTTCTGAATTCATGAAGGCTTTGTCAAGTAGAGGAGGACAATCATAGCATCCTCCAGGACTCGGGAGCAGCCTGAAGGGCACTACAACAGTCTGCACTCACCGTGTTCTCCGAGCCTAGGCCAGGGCGCTCCCTATAGCCTAGGCCACCTCCACCAATGTTCAGCTTTTTGCCTTTTCCTCCTTTAAAGCGGGATTTCCGAAACCAGGCATTCTGCACACAATTCAACATAATTCAAGGTTAGATCACAGGAGGAAGAGGCAGCCAGAGGAGGAGGACATTATCAGAAAGTGGAAGAAATAAAGTGCTTCATCTTTAGCCAGTATATTTATGGCAACCGTTCACAGGAACCACAGATGAGCTTCTTTTGGGAGTTTAGTCTACCAAATTTGTCAGGAGGCCTAGCTCCTTATCTGAGGTTTCCATTATTACTGTTTCTCAGGGCCTCCAGGAAGAGAAATGAGTAGGTAAGCCTCAGATACAGAGCACTTACTCTGGCCACTTCTAACTTTCTTGAGGAAAAGGAAATGATTTTCTGTTTCTCAATGTAGACATACCACTGGACATACACACATGGAGCTTATAAGAGGGCTTGGAAGTGAAAGAAAGGCTATGTGAACCAAGGTTCATCAGAACTGGCTCTAGGAGCGGACGTTTAGGACTGCTAGCCACATAATTGAAAGCTTTATTTACCTATGGCCTATAGTGTTCCTTGAATCTGACCACTGCCAGCATACTGTAAGATTTATTTAGTTCTTTTCAGAATACAAATATCAACAGGAAAGGTAGCCCTTTATCTGATAATCACGTTACAATCTTTTTATTTTATTTTATTTTTATTTTTTTCACATGTTACAATCTAAGCGAAGTACTTGAGAGGTAGGGCTGGCTTCAGAAAAGCATTGACCAGGGAAGCTGATCACAGTCTGAGGGCACAGAAAGCCTAAAGCACAAAAAGAGATGTAGGAAAAAATCCAAAGACAAGATAATTCTGTTAAAAAATGTAGTTTACAATTGGCTCACTGTATCCAGGAGAGGGAAGGATACCTCATTCTACTCCCTCCTGCAATTCAGGTCCTTTACTCTCGGAACCCAGAGCACAGGCAACAGTACCATACTGTAAGTGCAGTACAGGTTAACTGTTCTGTACACTGACTTATAAGTCTGAAAAACACCTAAGTCTCTACTATCAGAAGGTGTATATTGAACCCATTTGTAATCTGGAGATGACATCTATTACAATGACCCAGGATTTAATTCAGTAGAATGTCTAGCTTAGTTTTAGGTTAGTAATGAATGTGGTCAAAGATCTGGGACCTATGTCTATGAGAAATAGTCTATTAAATACATCGTTTTCTTAAGACATCACGTTTTTAGCCCCCAAATGAGAAGAATGGAGAAAGGACAGTAAGGGGAAAAGTAGCCATCTTTGAGATTGCTATGGAGCAAGCAGGCAGACATTTCAGAGGGACAGATTTTAGGAATAAGCTTTTCAAATAGATGTTGCTGAAAGAAGAGGGTAGAATGAAAGACCAGATGAATTTTAATGTCCTACAATACTAATCTGTACCTCATAAGCAGTGCCCCTCCCACCCATGGCTGCAACTTTCCAGTCCTGTGTCTATGTTATTCCCCCAGGCTTGCTGAATTCTTTTCACTTAGTTTTATAACCTGGAGCAATCTCAAGTGTACTCAGCCCCTCACCTGCATTGCCAGATCTAGGAGTTCCTTGGAAACATGCTGATTGGCTCCTTCCAAGTTCCGGACAAGGTCACCAGCAAAATTGCTGTCCTTGGGGGTCAGTAAGGTATAGGCCACACCTTTCTCACCCGCTCGTCCCGTGCGGCCAATCCTATGAGTATGAGTATCAATATCTCGTGCCACGTCATAGTTAATGACAGTCTTAATTGAAGGAATGTCCAGACCACGGGCTGAAATAAAAACCACCAATTTTTTTTTTATTCTTTAGTAGGAGTAAAAAAACCCAGACTAACCCAAAATACTAGCCAAGAGCCCACATTCCTCTTATATAGACAAAGTGCATGGTTTGGTGATCTAGTAAGATACAAGCATTTAGGCTCCTGGTGGCTCAGTGGCTGTGCATCTGCCTTCAGCTTGGGTTGTGATCCCAGGGTCCTGGGATCCAGTCCCGCACTGGGCTCCCTATGGGGAGCCTGCTTCTCCCTCCCTCTCTCTCATGAATAAATAAAATCTTAGAACAAACAAACATTAAAGTTACCCTAAAGCAAATGCCACTATCATCAATTCTACGATGCTAGGCTGTTTAGCATAGGGGACACATGGCTTCTGCCATTAATAATCTACCATGGCCTCTCTCTTGCACCAGGAATATGTAAAATAATGAAAGCATCAAACTGCTTTGAAGTCGAGAAATTATCTCCCTTATTGAGAGAAAATACCAGTTTTTAAGGGTAGCTATCAAAACAAAACCAAAAATCATACTTCAAAAAGCTTTTCAACTTTGAGTGAAGTACGCACAATCAATGTCAGGTAGGTACTATGTTTAGACACATCATAAAGGCATAGCCTATGATGTTAACTGGCTCAACAATATTTTTCCCTGAGTATCTTTCAACTGCAGGGATTATTTTTTCAAAGAGAAACATACAGTGAATGTGGTACCAAGAGCTCCAGGTTGTGATCACGTATGGTCTAAACTGCTTGCTCCATTTAGTGTGCCCAAACAGGCAGTAGAGGGCCTTCAATCAGCCTGCCCATGTACTCAAGACAGAGCACCCTTACAGCAACAGGAATAGAAGATCACCAGGGAATGTTGTACTCTACCTGCAACATCTGTGGCCACCAGGACTGGGATGTCCTTTTTCTTAAAATCTGAAATGACCTTGTTTCTTTCGCTCTGATCCATATCCCCATGAAGCAGCCCAAGATTATGACCCTCCTGCTTAAGGTTATTGGCTAGCTCCTCAGCATTGGCTTTTTTAGTAACAAACAGGAGGACACTTCCTGAAGAGGTAAATTCCACCAGTCGCCGAGTGAGCCAGTTCCATTTACTAGGCCCAGAATGGAGAATTTCTACAATCTGTGTTACATCTTCATTTGCCTGAAAAGAAACAGATGACTGTGACGTTTGTGCCAAAAGGCACCTGAACAAGGACCAGACATCACACTTTCCATCAACATAAGAAGGACCTTCAACAGTCCTCCTCCTTGAGCTTTCCTTCAGTAAGTCAAGTGCAGCTCGAAACCTACATCCCTTCTCAAATTACTGCACTCACCATCTTCCCCAATTTGTACATAAACCTATTTGTAAGCCCCTATATTTTGCAATCTGTTGTTATAGGCCTATTCAGATTACTCCTAATAAATTAAGCTCCTTTTCTGTCCTTCCCATTCACTGCTCCTAGTACAACTCATACATGCACACAGAAGGCACTCAAAAATGGAGAGTAGACAATGTCAAGATACTAACAGCACAGAACTTTAGTAACAAACATGGCAAGCAACTTCAGGAATTCTCAAGGCAGCCAAATTTTCCACATTGGACATATGCAAAGGTAAGAAAAATACCATGAACTCATTTTCACCAGGTCTTTCAAGTCACCCCACTCCTTCTGCAACCATTTAACATATGAGTTCCATCCTGAGAGCCTTGTTTTTCCCCTAAAAGATTGGGGGTTTTGTTTTTTATTTTTATTACATAAAATTTTAAATAAAAAAATGAAATGAACATAATCACCTATGTACCCATCACCCAGCTTCAACAATAATCCATATTTTGACAATCTATTGTCTCATTCAACTATCCTCCTGCCTGTTTTTTAAAACAAATCTGAATTATGTTGCCTCATCTCTAAATATGTAAAATAGTAACATGTTTTTTCTCTCATTAGTGAGCAATTCCACATCTCCATAATATGAAAAATAATCTAGTGGAGTCCCATTGAGCCCTGCTTAATGGTTACCTCTCCAATGTCTCCCTGCACCACACGAATAGGGTCGATCAAGATGTCTCTGGCTAGTTTTTCAATCTTTTTCCGAAAAGTTGCACTGAATAAAAGAGCTAAAAGGTAAAGTAAATCCTGTTAAAGAAACAGTGTGACTTCATTTTTGAATACCCACTATACTTCCTACGGATGTTCAGAATTATTCAGTTTTATAAAATAAACCCATCTGAACTTTAGTTTCAAAATTGATTCACTAAGGAAAAAAGCATTTTCCTTTTCCTATTCTAATATACTTTCAGTTAAGACAAGGACTGTCAGCATGGTTCAAAAAGGCTCTTGACTTCCTTCCAATCAGCAGATCTGCACTGTGCTTTAACTCCTGTACTGATAAAACTGTGTAACTTGGGACAAGTCACTTAATTCTCAGGCTTGGTTTATCATCTACAAAAACGAGAGTCATATATTATTCTCTAAGGTTCTGTCCAGCTCAAACATTTTATGCCCTCCTCTACTGGTTCTCACCAGCACACACATGGGTCATTTTTGCTGCCATACTCTGAGTACTTAAAAAATACAGAGGTGTTTTATTCTAAGTAAAAATGTGACTTAATAAAACTGCTTTATACATACTCTGTCTGTCAGGACGGACATGACTTGCTATGGATCGCACCTGGTACTCTGAAAGAAGAAGAAAAGTAAAATTAACATTGTAACTCCATACTATGGTTTGGGATGCCTGGGAAAAAGTCGTTTTAGTAGAAATCTTCACATGAAAGTTATAACTATTAAGGAAAATTTGAAACTCCTAGGCCTGGGAGTTTTTATTTCAGTATAAAACCCAGAAATCCTCTTCCTCCCCTCAACTAGGCTGGGCCCAGTGGCGTTCCAATCAATAAAAATGAATTATTCAGAATTTTCACACAGCTGGGTAAGTTGGGGAGGACAGGAAAGCAAAGGGCCTTGAATGATATGACCTGCACAACCTAATATGAACACAGACCTTGACCTCCACAACCAAAGGCAGATGAATAAAAATAAAGCACAGAGAAAACATTCCCCATATATACAAAGGCACTTTCAAATGTCTATAACCCAGTCAAGCCTAACATACTTCCTGAGAGAACGCCTAAAAATAGTTAATGGCTTAGCTAGATCTCTACGGTTTAATCCTATACAGGAATATTTTTAGCATCTCTCATACAGAAAAAAAAAAAAAAAAAAAAAAAAAAGCTAAGTCTAGAAAGATAAAGCAAAAGCGGGTACCATGAGGATGGGGGCAGAAGAAACTGATATTAATTAAAGGCATACCAAATCCCATGTCAAACATGCGATCTGCTTCATCAAACACAAGGTAAGAGACTCTTTGAAGATTGGTAGCTTTCTTCTTCACATGATCAATTAGTCGACCCTGTGAGATCCAGAAAATAAATAGTAAATATAATTAAAGGTATTTATAAGGAACTTTCTAGACTTGTGCTCCTGGTAAAAGTGCTAATTCTCCAGTTGTAGACTGAAACAGACACTGGGTCTGACAGACTTGGACTTTATGCATTATAGAGCATAAAAGAACAGAAAATTTGAAAACTTTATTGTGGGAAAATGGCCAGAACTATTTTGTAGGGCATTCTAAAATGACCTAATTTAAAACCTTACTGATGGGTCTTAATGTTTAGGCTATACTCTTCTGGGCAATTGTGACCATATTCCAAATTGTATGGTAACCACAGATCCATTTTCTAAAAGAGCATTAAAAACAGATTGAAAGAGGGGAATTTGTAACTAGTAACATACATGTCAGAGAATCTTAATGAACTGCTATTCTAAACAAGCAATCAAAATTAAACCAAAGCCAGAGGCTGTGATTTATCACAGTATTCTGGACCCTGCTTTACCACATTTTAGGGGGCATTCCATTCAATAACTACCCTTTTTCCATACCAGGAATGGCTGAGAAGCCATTTGAACCCAAGACATACTTACTGGGGTACACACAACAATTTCTGCTCCCTCTTGAAGGGCCTTGGCCTGTTCCCACATGCTCCCTCCTCCATACACAGCAACTGATCGAAGATTATATGCTTTCCCAAACCGCTTACATTCTGCATGGATCTGCAAAGTTGTTGACAAAATGACATGAATAAACCAGGACACTGACCAATACCCAAAAGGGAGTTCTGAAAAACCCAGAGAATGTGATGTCAGAGAAAATAAAAAGCTAGAAAATGCTTTAAAACCACATTCTTATTCATAAATGAATAGAGTACCAATGTCACATCCAACAGGCAATCTACAACCTTGTCTTCATTATTCTTTTAACTTTTCTTCCTGACCTTGTCATTGCTTTTCTTTCCAACCCAAATAAATTAACCCAGGAAAACACTGAGAACTTAAAATACAAATTATTCCCGTATAATTTTTCTCTTAAAACAGTG
Source organism: Nyctereutes procyonoides (assembly GCF_905146905.1). Lineage (NCBI taxonomy): Eukaryota > Metazoa > Chordata > Mammalia > Carnivora > Canidae > Nyctereutes > Nyctereutes procyonoides. The sequence goes on along the minus strand of NW_026575020.1, from coordinate 46,193,135 downwards.
ATTTTGGGACGCCTGGGTGGCTTCTGCCTTTGGCTCAGAGCGTGATCCCGGAGTCCTGGAATCAAGTCCCACATTGGGCTTCCTGCAGGGAGCCTGCATCTCCCTCTGCCAACGTCTATGTCTCTGTCTCTCATGAGTAAATAAATAAAATCTTAAAAAAAAAAACACACACACACAAAACAAAACTGGTTTTTAGGGAAAAGTATGTATTTGGTTACATAGAAAACATATCACATAATATTTTCCCATAAGTTTCCTGGTAGCACAACATGAATGTACTTAATGCTTATACTTAAAAAATGATTAAAATAATAAATTTTATGTAGTTTCCCAGTTAATTTTACCCACTTGACTGGCTAGTGACTTGCTAGTTCACACAAAAGGAGGCATTCTACACAAACTACATACCTGCTGGCAAAGTTCCCTGGTAGGACATACAATCACTGCAATTGGTCCATCACCTGGTTCCAATTCCTTCTGGTCCATTATATGAATCAACATGGGCCAGATAAAGGCTGCAGTTTTTCCACTGCCTGTTTTGGCAATACCAATCATGTCTCTACCACTTAATGCCACAGGCACACCCTAGAGAAAAAAATAAAAAAATAAAGTATATCCACTCCAAACTTTCAATTTTAAAGATGTACTGAAGGAAGTCCTGGGGAAATTAATGACATTCATTTCCAATGAAGCAACAATATCCTAATGGGTTATGCATACTTGATTTAAAATAAATCTTGATTTATAGGAAATACTATCATTCTTTTCATGTGGGCCATTTACAAAATATGAATGACTCCATTTTGCTTGAGATACAGAAAAGAAAAATTGCAATTTATAAGGAAGCTGCTAAAAACCAAAAACTTTTCTCCTCGAGAAGGTATAGACCAGCTTACTCATCCACATACAGAAAATTCTCATATTCTGTATAGGAATGAATAAATCCCATGTATAAACAGAAAACAGAAGTTACTACTTTCAATTATAAGTGAGAATTTTCAGGTTACAGACAAAGGAATCCTAGTCACTAATAGTGCTTTTTTTGTCCACACGCAAATCTTTTTTAAGTTTAGGCCTAATGAACTGTTTAATTTAGGCCATATTTTCAAGATATTTAGCAGATACAAAAGAATACTTCCCAGCCCTTTTAGCAACATCTTAAAATGGTAATTCACTTGCTTTTTATGGGGTCTAATTTTAATTTTTAAAGGTTTCAAAAATATTCTTGGATTTCACCTATAGTCTCTTTTCCCCTGAGTTAAAGCAAAAGTTGAAGATTAAGCCACAGAGGAACTATTTAGACACCCTATACCTATGTGAAAATAAGTACAGTCACTGAATATCATCCTTTCCTTATGTTTTACTTACCTGGCACTGTATTGGAGTGGGCTGTGTGTACTCAGATTTCCGAATCTGGTGCATAAGTTGTTCATCAAACCCAAAATGAGCAAAACTACTTCCTGGTCTAGGAGGTGCAGCACCAGAGACCTAGAAATAAAGACAACTCCCAGGAGTGACTCGCACTTCAAAATGAGCAGTGTAGGGACACCTGGGTGGCTCAACGGTTGGGCATCCGCCTTCGGCTCAGGGCATGATCCCATGGTCCCCGGATCGAGTCCCACATCAGGCTCCCTGCATGGAACCTGCTTCTCCCTCTGCCCATGTCTCTGCCTGCCTCTCTCTCTGTCTCTCATGAATAAATAAAATCTTAAAAAAAAAAACAAAAAAAAGCAGTGTAGAAGTTCAACAGTGTTTACCTGTATCTTGTACTTAGCTTGAGTATACAGAAGGGAAAATAAAAGTCTGTGGTAAAAAGTATACACTATTTGAAAAGGTAGAACTTGGGGCACCTGGGTGGCTCAGTGGTTGAGTGTCTGCCTTTGACTCAGGTCATAATCCCAGGGTCCTGGGATAGAGTCCCACATTGGGTTCCCAGTAGGGAGCCTGCTTCTCCCTCTGCCTGTATGTCTCTGCCTCTCTGTGTCTCTTATGAATAAATAAAATCTTGAAAAAAAATTATAAAAAACAAAAAACACGTAGAACTCAAAAATGGATTTAAAGCTTTACCAAGGGCAGCCCAGGGGGCTCAGCGGTTTAGCACCGTCTTCAGCCCAGGGCCTGATCCTGGAGACCTCGGATCGAGTCCCACGTCGGGCTCCCTGCATGGAGCCTGCTTCTCCCTCTGCCTGTATCTCTGCCCCTCTCTCTCTTTCTGTATGTCTCTCTTGAATAAATAAATAAAATCTTTAAAAAATAATAAAAAATAAAAGCTACCAAAAAAACTTCCATGAGAAATATTCCAGAGATAACTGGCATAGGACTTAAAATGATTAAGTCTAGAAATCTCTTAAATTAGAATTTTCTATTTTTTTTTTAAGATTTTATTTATTTATTTATGAGAGACACAGAGAGGCAGAGACATACAGGCAGAGGAAGAAGCATCCCTATGGGGAGCCTGATGCTAGACTTGATCCCAGGACTCTGGGATCATGACTTGAGCCAAAGGAAGATGCTCAACCACTGAGTCATCCAGGTGCCCCCAGAATTAATTTTCTTTTAAGAAATTCAAATATTGCTCAATGAATTGGAAAAAGTCATGAATACTTTGTTTTGCCATTTGCCTATTAACCAGATGATAGAAAAAAAATACAATGTACTCTTGAAATAAAATGAGATGTACAAAGGAACTCCAAACAAGATGTGTCTATACACTGGTTACAATCTACTGTCTCCATTTTCAATTCTGCCTGAAGAGTTAGTGTCTCACTTAATGATGGTCCAGCCACTGTTGAACATTGTTCAAACTGTACCCAGGTGAAGAATGGGGCTTATAACCTCCATGTTGACTCCAACAGTAATAACTCGGCAATGCTTCCAATACTGATTATATCTAATCAAGATTTCACTTAAAAGGGGTTTTCTTGGGGGGAGGGGGAAATTATCCTTGGAAAATAGACAACGCATGCACATGCACATATCCTCTCTCAGAAAACAAGTTCAAACATCACACAGAAATTGGCAAGGCAGACATAGGTCAGAAAGCTGTTCCCACTAGAGTAGATATTACCATATTATCTCTGTGTTTCACTTAACTAATACCTAGTAGTACACTTAAACAATGTGGCCAATGGGAAACCCAGAATTTTCTGGCAGACAGTTAAAAACTATTATTCTGAAATCAGTGCATATTTTAAGAAGGTATTAACTGTTTCTAATTAAAAAAAAATTATGCTACATATAATTTGAGAAGTAGGTCTTAATTTTAAAATATTCTAAGACTACACACATTGTTTTCATCTATTAATTCTGTCTCTTCTTCCTGGCGATGGGGACTCTCATCCTTCATTCCTAGCACACTGTACTCGCTGCAGAAATACTTGATTTATTTTAAGGTCACAGTAACTTCTTATTCCAACACAAGATACAAAATCAACTGAAAACATACAGCATTCGTGTGTGTTGCATTAAAGAAAAAAACAATCCTATCCTGAAATAGCTGAAGACTAAAACAATAAAATCAAGACATAGAAGCACAAAAGGATATAGTTATTATTCAATAAAAGGCAGTCCAAGGGCCATTAGAAAAGAAGGTTATTTTAGTTTGGATAAGCAATACTAACCCAGGACTGATTAACATTAATATAAGAATATTTGGCTTAATGGTTGACTTACCCGAAGATTAAGCTTATGACGGAGATCTATTAGCTGCTGAGGGGTGAGGTTGGTTATCTCTTCATGCTCATTGTAAAAATTTTTTTCAAATGGTGGATAGTCAATCTGCAGGTCCAATTATTCAAAGTTAGTCTAGAATTCAAGAGTCAATCCTGTAAGTTTGATTTTAATGCAAAATAACCTTTTATACATATTACATAAGTAAAGCCTTAACCAGCTAGAAAGGACAAAGGAATTCACTTATTCATGACACATCTCCCAAATGTAGATAACATCTTTCCTATTTCCATTTTCAATATAAACACCAATCTACTTACTAAAGAGACTCCTGAAGGATACCTCAGATTTGAATCACCTTGATGCAGACTAAGGAATCTCTTACAAAGCTAAAGGCCTCAGAGGACAAGTATTTTAAAAGACTTTCCACCTATAGACACTGAAATATGCTTATTAGGAATAAGCTGCTCACACCTAGCTCTAGGATTTAAAAACATGTCTAATAATTCCTTTGAGGAGAGCTCTGCCTTTAGAGGGATTTCTATTCTTTTTAAAAACATCAAACTCTCTACATAACTTTTAAAAAATGTGTGGCTAAGCACTTCTAATTCCAAAGAAGGAAGAAGTCATTCCTGCTACTCTTTTTATAATTTTACTATACTGAGACTATAATAAGCATATCACTACTTATGAATTTGGTTAAATGATTCTCTTTAACCACATAACAGGTCTACAATAAAATTACATTAATTCTAGATACAGCCTAAAATTATCTTTCTATGGTATTATAAACAAAAAAGTAAGAAAGTTTTAGAAGTTCCCCTTTAGCACTACTAATAGGCAGAAACTTTTTGATGTTCCCCACCACACTGCACTAAAGTGTAACAGAATTTTCTTCAGTTTTCTTCTTTTTCAGAATGGAAGCTCCATGAGGGCAGAATTGTCTTTGTTCACAAATTGTACAAATATATAATTTTTGTATATATGTATGAAATGAATAAAATAATGAATATATGAATACATGAAATGAATGTGAAGAAAGCTACTCAGAGGCAGAAGGGTTATCCTTTCCTTACTTCAGGTCTCTCCTGGCAGATTGCCCACACTAACATGAGGACAACTGTGGGATACCCCAGCATGATGATGAGGTTTGGGAGCTTCGTCAAGTTATCTCAAACATCTTATTAGATGATTATTTCAAGTACTTATGTGTTTTTCCTTATTAGATTTTCATCCTTTATCATGGATGCTTCCTCCCACATCAGTTTCACATATTTAGTTTCATTTGCCACATGTAAAATACCAAGGCATTATTTGGTAGCATCTGTGCAAAAGGAAACATTTAAAAAATTGAATATAATCCATACTCTAGTCTAGACCAGTAGATCTCAAACTTTCAGTCTCAGGTGCCCTTTACACTTAATAAAAACACAAGGTTTTTACTTGTGTGGGTTTTATCCATTGATATTTACCAAACTAAAATTGAAAAAATTCTTTAAAATTTATTCACTTAAAAATAACACACCATTATACTTTAACAGAAAAGCTTTAATTTAAAAAGAAGTCACAGCTTTGTTTTACATTTTTACAAATCTCTTAAAGTCTGACTTAAAAGAAATTGGTCCCTATTATATTCAAATTGTTTTGATATATTGCTTTGATTGAAGCCTAAGAAGAACATCTGGCCTCACAAAGGTATGTCATTAGACTAGGGAAGAGAGTATTTATTTTTAGTAGCCTTTTCAAATTCCTGTGGATTTTTACTCCTTTGATAGTACACTGAGACTTGACAAGTGGTCACTTCTTAGAAGGTATTTTCCTTGTTATGAACTGACACCATATCAATGATCTTTTCACACAGTTATATTATAATCCATGGGTCTAGCATGTACTTTGCATGAAGCCTTTACTCATGCACGATTTTGTAAAATCATGCATTGGCTACTTGAAAATATTGGTTCACTGAGGTAGTATGCAGATCGTTCACCAGGCAAAACATTTGATCATACAAAGAGAAATAATACTTGTTTATTGCCATCAATTTCATTATAACAGACTTCAGGTACTGGAAAGCTGTTAAATTCCATGTGGCAAATAGAAGTTTTCCAAACTCTAATTTTTGTTTGAAAGCTTGAATTTCTCTCATTGGCAATAAACACTTTCACAATTGTGTCCCTTGACAAGTCATTCATTTTCTCAAATGAAAATGGTGTTACACACACACACACACACACACACACACACACACAGCAGCTAGTTCAGCTTATAACTCAAATGTTTACATGCTTTTCCTAGAGACACCTATCCTATTTTGGCATTCAACAGAAATGCTTCACTTGTCCTCATTTTGTCACATGGAATAAAAAGAATTTAACACAAGATTTAATAAATCACAATTTTTACTGTTCTATCAAGGATATTCTTAAATGAAGCTGGGTTTTTTTTTTTTTTTTTCTAACTGTGATGGTGTGGCAGAGAAGAATATAACAACTACTAGAAGAGCTGGTAACACTACCTTGATTCTTCATGCTAAGGTCTCGGAAGTGCTACCTACCAGTGCTTTTTTAGTCATCGATGCAAATGCTGATGTGTTGGAAAAGACAAATGATGCTGGCATCATTATGAAAATTCTTTTGACTTTGCATTCTCCCTGAAAAGATCCTTGTAGGAGTCCATGGGACCACACTTTGAGAGAACCACTGTCCTAGATCTAGATTTACGAAGGCCTGCAAGATCTAGTCTGACATTTAACCTGGATGAAACACTAATTTTTTTTCCAAGTGGGTATACTGATATCCTCATTCTCTTTTCCTGACTTAAGGAAACTGTAATTCCTGGCTCCACATTGAAGGAACAGCTTCTCATCTGTCCCAGATTTGAGAGAAACAATAAAGATTTACAGCAATTAAAAAACAAATGCAGGCCCAAGGGCCCATTTTGAAAGGTAAAGGACAGTCTGAAAAACAAGTACAAATGCTTGGAAAAAATTCTTAGCCTAAAATCAAATGGGAGCAAGCGATTTAACTGTGCCTTTAACAACAACATAAGCTATAAAGCCTCACTTCCTGACTCAACCACTTAGCAGAGATGAGAAGATATCAAAGAACAAATATTTTCATGACATAAGGAGTATGAATCAGGATTACTCAGATATTGAGAAAACCCAAATATTAAAGCTGAAGAGAACCATCAGCTTTTCAAATAAGAATCAAATTCAGCAAGAAACACCATACCTCTGAATGATCAATTGGAGGAAGAGGATCAATGATTTTTTTGGAAGGTGCAATTGGATTTCCATCACTATCATATTCCAAATTATCTTCTTCTTCCTCCTGAACCACACCAGCAGTTGGGTTCTCTGCCATGTATCGAAAATAAGCTTCCTGCAGGAAAGCACAAGAACATAATCATACCCAAATACAACTAAGAACATTTCTGCTCCTGTAATTAGTGCACACAGTGTACCAGATGATTGCAGAGTTTAAGTACCTACCAAGTAAGGCAAGATTTTTACTAGCAATGATACCTTTAACAATAGCAGTATTCAGAGGGACAATCAAAGAGATGAATGAGGCAGTTAGTACTACACAATGATTTAACTTCTTTAACAAGAAGACTTACAAATCTGTCTGTCCCACAGCCTTCCTGGGGTGGGGTGTCTACCTACCCTGCCCAGAGCTGTGAATACGTGCTGTGGATTTACCAATCCAAGTTTGGAAGTTGACACTGATTAGATGGGTCACAAACTAGAAAGGGCTACTGCTCATTCTGGTTCCCTTCTCACCATCCCACAACTGAACAATGGGGAAAAAATACTGAAAGGACAATCATTAAATTAATGTTCCATCTTGAAATACAAGAATCACAAACAGAACCCTTAGAAAGAGGTAGAGGTTAGATGTTGCTAGAGGCCACCAGGAGATCCCACACTACTTCTTGATTTAGCAGCATAAACATTAATTTGAAAAAAAAAATCAACTGAATAAAGCTCTTATTTGTTTTTGATGTCATAGTTGATCAAAAGTTCCATCTTCAACATGGGGGAAAGCTATGTGAATTTTTCTATTACCAATTGGTCATATACGTAGAAAAGGAGCAAGTCAAATGACATTCCCTGCTGAATGTCAGGAATGGCCATTTCAGTGAAGGCAAGCTCTAGCTTGTCCCCAGTATAGACTTTGTGGGGTAAAATAAAAGATAGAAATACTGCATAGGAACTCACTTGGTCATCTTCCTCTTCAATGTCATCTCGAATACCCCTGGAAAAACAAGCGGAGAAACAAACTTCCCTGCAAATGTTCCACATACCCAGCTCCATACTTATAGCAGATTAGTGTTGAATTCCGTACAGCACAGGAACTCTCAACACTAACAATAACAAAGCAGCAATAAGCACACTGTAAACTATCCATCCATCATACAGGTGTGGCTTCACTCTAAGCTGCACTTTGCTCTTTTGAATGGGATGATGTTTCCCCTAGAAACATCAATTACTAATGAGGATATAAGGAGTAAAACCTTTGAAGATACCCAAGGATCCTAACCTTGTCAACCCCATAAGACAAACACCATGTGGCTGTGAAACGCGTTTTAAAAAGAAAACGGCATTTTATATTAAGAAAAAAAAAAAGCCCTCTTTTGGTATATACTAAAAAGAATGTCACAATTTTCTTGACATCCCCCAGAGTTTCTAGCCCTGGAGTAACTGGATTCAGCCAAAATCCTTGGGGACAAAGGAAAACTACCTCAACTCTTGCAAATTTGGGACTAAAACTCCTAAGCAGTTCATGTGGAGAAGGGGGCCATCGCCACTTGCAGCATCTCTCAGGAGCTACAGAAAGTATGGTTGTTTACTTCCCACAACCATCTGTTTCTAAACAGACTTTCTGCCTAATCTAGAGCACTTGCTGTTCTCAAGGCAAGCAACATCCCCAGTGCAGGAAAGCTGGAAGATGATACAACAGTAAACGCCAAAGAGAGGGCTGAACCTTCTTATGGCACAGGAACCTAGCAGAGGGCCTGAGGCACTGATTGACAAGCAGAGTAGAAGTCCAACCATGCCTACTGTGCCTGGTACCGAAGACTTAAGAGGAGTGTATTCAGCAAGGGAAATAGAATTCTTCTCTTTCTCAGAAAATAAAGTATTTCAAGTTCTGATTAGCTGCTAAAGCGTATCACTCCTTAAATAAACCAGGTTACATTATTTATCAATAACATACTTATTTAATGATAAATCACCATTTTTCCTCATAATCTATAGTCATTAACTTATTTTGCATTAATTATGGGACAAACTCAGAACAAGGAGCCCAAATTTAAATAATTAAGCTCTCTTAACTCCCACTGTAACTCATTCCTCTGTCTACTAAAAGACTATTTATAATGAAATACTAAATACTACTCTACTAAAAAGAAGGTTTTATAAGTATTACAAATGCAACAACTTTTGCCATCTCTCTTATAAGATACAAGGGTAACTTCAAGTCAAGACATTTGTGTATTTTAATTTTTCTCTATAAACTTGGGGGGAATAAGCTTTGTAATATTTTAGCATTTTCCATGTAACCTTTGTGAGGGAGAAGAAAACAACTTACTTTACGTTTTTTCTTTCCTTGTCCTTTTCTTCAAGTCTCTTCATGTCTCTAGCTGCCTGATCCTAATGAAAACAAAAGGCCATATGGAATCATATCCACTATACACATTAAAAGGGTAATTTCTCTCTCTCTTTTTTTTTAAAAGGGTAATTTCTTTATAAAGAATTCTTAGATTCGAACAACTGCCATCACAGCTTTAGGTATGCATTTTGACAATTGTATCTTGACGCAATCAAATTGTATTTTGACACTTATTTTTTCAAAGAGAAATGCCTAAATGTTCTAAAAACTTGTCTATATGGGGATTGCATGATTTTTAGCTACAATATTTGCCATACATGGAAAATTAAAAAAAAAAAAAAGCTTTAACTGGTCACTTTAAGAAAACTAATTATGGCTGTAAAGGGCTGTCTTACACTCTGGCAAACTAGCCTTTCTCAAAGCATAGCTTAAGACCACTAACATCAAACTATCAATGGGGCTAGTTAAAAAAACAAACAAAAAAAACAAAAAAACAAAAACAAAAAAACCCTGCAAATTTCTGGATCTGACTTTGGAGACTGCTCTCAACCAGGGGTGATTTTGTCCCCAGTGGACATTAGGCAATGTCTGGAGATGTTTCTGATTGCTTCGGAGGGGCAGGAGGGGCTTGATACCAGTATCTAGTGTGTAAAAGCCACAGATGCTGCTAAACATCCTACAATGCACAGGACAGCTCCCACATTTATGAAACCCCAAATGTCAAAACTCCTGAGGTTGAAAAACACTGTTTTAAATCTACTTAAAGTCAAGGGAACCCTGCGTGGAGCAGCAGTTTGGCACTTGCCTTTGGCCCAGGGCACGATCCTGGAGATCTGGGATCGAATCCCACATTGGGCTCCTGGTGCATGGAGCCTGCTTCTCCCTCTGCCTATGTCTCTGCCTCTCTCTCTCTCTCTGTGACTATCATAAATAAAAAAATTAAAAAAAAAAATCTACTAAGTCAAGATTCTTGGGGGTGGAGTTAAATGGATGTATTTTCCAAAGGTAATTGCTATACATAGCAAGTTAAAAATCACTAATCTCTTTGTTTTATCCATGTGAAAATCACGGTTAGAAGAATTAAGTAATTTTTCCAAGGTTAAACATATCCTGCATGGTCTTGTTATAAAGCAACATGAGCTTTCTGATTTCTTTTATTTAAAAAAATGTCACTAACTATAATCTGGCATGGTCCGGTCTTCTACCTAATCCAATATTCCTGAGTTATTTTAAAATCAAGTATTACAAGCAAACTTACTTTTCAAGAAATTGAGCCAGATATATGATATACTCAAAACTACAACTAAAGTGAAGATGACATAAGCAGTGTAACATAAGGAATGGGTCAGAAACATAGCACCTATTTTTTAAGCCTACATAAATAAATCTTCTTTTGAAACACTAGCTAAAAATAGGTCTTCATCTTGAGTTCAAACACTAGAGAAAAACACTTTTTTAGTAAAGAATATACCTAAGATCCAGGATTAATACAGTATTGTGGCAATAACACTCTCTCCAAGATCAGACAATATCCATTCTCTCTGTCCTAAAATCCGCAAAACTCCTTTGGATACTATATCAAAAAAACACCCTGAAGAATGACACTGTATCAAAAAGATTTACACTCCTACAGCTTCAAGTACTTGAAATGCCAAGCAGGAGAATCTGGGCCATTCTTAGCTACTCCCACTCAAAAAGGGTGACACCAAGTTGCATTACTAAAAATTATATCTGAATTTAAACCGAGAATATCAAGAAATGATTTTTTTCATATTCATCCCTCGGGACTGCAAGTTATAAAGAGAAACAGCCCTTTGGGAAATGTCTATATCTCAAGAAGGGAAAAAAGATATATATAAGACACTTCAAACATGACAAAACATTTATTGCATTTACTTGCAGAATCACTTAACATACTTAAATCACTACCACGTCACAAAGCACATGAAAGTTCTGAATAGTCCTGGTGTTATCCCAAAAATACAGTGCTACAAGAACTCAGATATGGAATGACAGAGCAGAAAGAATATGGGATTTGGAGCTGAATTCTGGCTTTGCTACCTATAAAGTACATATGCTTTAAGATGCAAACAGTCTGAGTTATTCTAAATCGTAGATGGGAAACAGAGTAATGGGTGCCAACCTGACAATTAAGGAAGTAAACCAGGAGAAGAAAATTGTTTTCTTTTGATATATAGACACGTGCTTTGCTTGCACTTTAATAAGAAGGAATGCTTAATTTTTCCTGTATCACGTGGCCCTGAGTCTTTTATTTTCTGGTATTTTATAAGACACCTAAGCTCAGAAAAATATTTCTCCACTGTAAGAAAACTAAACATGAGTGATGATAAATGGTTCTAACGGGTAGCCTCAATGAGAGGGACAGACTTCATGAACCAAGGTGAACTAGAAAAAGCAAGCCCTATCTCCTAAAGCAGCCAGCCATTTGCTCAGCACAAACCTGTTTTCGTCTTGTAAGAATACATGCTTAGTCTTGCCTAAGTGTCCACTTTTCAAGACTCTGAACTTTTAGACAAAACCTCATCTTAAAAATTCTGGCTCACATATTTAAAAAGCAGTATTTGGGCCAAACAAAAACATCTATATTGGATTCTTTCTTTTCCTCCTTTGAGATGAGATGTGGCTGAAGACTTTAGGTTACAAGTTACTGAGAAATCTGGAAGGCCTTTACTTCATAAGCAATAAAATGACAGTTTTTGAGCAAGAGGAATGACATAAACAACATGCTTTAGCCTAATTACTGTTTCTGTATACCACATAAATAGGAGTACAGAGTCTAAGGCAGGGAGAAAATTTATACCAGACAAGAGTTAATTTAAGTGTAAAGCAGGCTGACTATAGTGGAAGCAGAAACGAAGAAACAGATGCAAAAAAATGCTATAAAGATTGACTAGGGTGCCTGGGTGGCTCAGTCAGTTAAGCGTCTGCCTTCAGCTCAGGTCATGATCTCGGTGTCCTGGGATGGAGTCCCGTGTTGGGCTCTCTGCTCAGCAGGGAGTATGCTTCTCTCACTTACCCTCTGTGCTCTCTCTCTCTCAAATAATTAAAATCTTAAAAAAAGACTGGCAGAGCTTGCTAAATAAGAGGAAATGTAGCCTGATGTACTACAAAGAGCTAGGTTCTCAGGACTACCATGACAGAAGAATCAGGGTCCCAGCTGTGCCACATGGCACCAATGGGATTTGATGCAAGAGATTTGAATTCCCATAGGGTTCAGTTTTCTTATTAGTTAAAAAATTGTATTTCCATGTATTTTTTTCCTCCCAATCCCCCATTGTTATCCTAAGACTAAATGAAGTAAGTCATGAACATGTTTGATCATCTGGCATTAAGAGGACTATGTCAGACAAAAACAGACCTAGTTGAAGAAGAAAAGATGCCAGTGATACACTGTCCATGTAAAAATGGTCAATGTGAATTAGAAAAGAAGAGCTGAAACCAAAGAGAGGTTGTTGGACTAAATGGACTAAATGTATGAGTTTATTCACATAGAAGTTTCAGAAGTGGATGCGGTGGTTAAGAATGTATAGAGTGAAAATAGCAAATCAATATAGAGAACTGTAAGAATCAACCTATCTGAGAAATTGGAAGAGGATCATAGGAGTAAGAGAAACAGTCCAGAGAGATATGTAATGAATTTTTTTGGTACAATGATATGGTAGTTATGTTTTCCAAATATTACCTTATAGAGATACAGACATACTAATGGATGAAATAATATGCCTGAGATTTACTTAAAAATAATTTAAGAGAAGGAAGAAAGGCCAGAAAAACACAAGATTAGGCAAAAATTGTTAATTGATAAAGCAAGGTGAAGAGTACATGGGAGCCATTTTATTATTCTCCATGTGTGTTTGACTGAAATTTTTCATAGTAAAAGGTAAATAAATACAAAAGTCAGAGAGATGGGGGAAAAGGACAAAACGCAAAATCACAAAAACCTAGCAAGAAGAGTTTTAAGAACAAAATGGTTGCAAGTTTCCATTTCTACAGGGAGGTCGTGAATGCTGATAATGTTGATAATAATAAACAAACACTAAAAGTACAGAATGCATCATTTTTGCAGGTTTCTTAGAAGTTTACTTACCTTTAAAGCTAGAATGAAGGAGATAATACTTATTCTATTTTAGACAAAGAAATACTAAAACAACACATACACACAAATCTGGAGCCACCCTTGTTCAAGGGACAGAGTTCAAACTTCTAGGCATTGATCAGCTCTGAAAATGCCATACGGTGTGTGGATGTAGATCTAAGAAACTGTAGAGTATGAGAGCAAAATTCTCCAAAAGAGGGCCAAGAAACAAATTCTGAATGACTGAAGAGCTAGGTTAATTTGATCTATTTCTAATTGCTGAAATTTAACAAAACAGCCTTAATACTTGCCTCCACTTCAGCCATGAATGCCTCCAAGGGATCGTCATCGCTATCAGAATCTGCTGGCTTGGAATGGAACTGTTGGCGGGTAGGTGAGTTTTCAGCAGGAATATAAGGCAAATCAACATTGCTAGAGTCTTCTTCCTCATCTTCAAAATAGCTAGAAATTAAAACATATATATATATATACATACACACACACACACACACACACACACATCTTTGAAAATTAAGACGTGTGACTGGTAAAGTGAATGTTTAATTGGGGTCAATGAATCCTTCATTTAACAGAAGTTTTTATTATGGTATATATACGTTACTATTAAGGGATCTGAACTAAACATGTTAAATTAGAGATCTCCAGGCTTTGACAAATGACCCATTATTGTTAATACGTGTAATATGAGGTCAGCATTACCCTGATACCAAAAACAGATAAAAAAAATACATGTAATATTCTAATATTGAAAAAAAAAAACAGGCACAGTAGATTCTCTCATTTCAATACTGTCTATTCAAATCATATTTCCAGTTCTATTAAAAGGGATGAGTTTTCAGTAAAAATTTAGTATATCACTGTTGAACAGATACAACAAACATTAAAGAGTATATGCTATGGAAAAATTACTTTTGTATATATGTACAAATAGTAAAAATCTAGTTTTTTTCTTTATAATCCTTAAACAAATTTAAGCAATATATTCAGAAGGCTAGAAGCTTTCTTCAGAAGTTCTGGGCTACTTTCTGAGAACTGACAGAAAAGAATTACAAATAAATGCTCTATCTAAAATCATTCTCCGTACTCAAGTATTCAGAAAAGACAACCTCAAAGTCTGGAAAAAGTATCATTCTATATAGCTCTTTATAAACTTAAACAAAACAAAAAACTGTTTAGACCTTACATCAAAATTAAATAAAATAGTAACACAACTAAATATTAAATAAATAACAACCACAGCTTAAAATTTTAAAGCATTTTAGGTCTTCACAGGAATTATTTTAAAAGCTCTAACAACTGTTAGATGCTACATACACATACATACTCATTTATATAGGTTTCATTTAACTAATGAAAAAGTATCCCTGAATTGGTAATGATCCTTGACTTTGCCAAACCTTAAACATCTACCTCTGTATTTAATCCCTGCAACACACAAGCCTTTAAAAATGCCACTGTGTGCCCCATCTTGAGTTCTTTACAACAACCCAACTCAATTTGTCACAACCATTGGAAATAGAAGAGATTTCTTCATACTCAGCAAAGAAAGACATTACACCATCTATAGTAATTAAGAGCTCAAACCTCAAACCCTAGCTTTCTATAACAACTCTTATCAGAAAATCAAGTTTAAAAAGGTAATTGGTAAACAGGCTTCCTGAGAACTCTGGGCAAAAATCTGAGTAGATTTTTCTTACACATAAGATTTTACAACATAATAGTTTTAAAACTTGGGTGTTGAGACAAATAGTGTCTCTACCAGTTTGACAACTGCCTGCGTCACAAAACAACTACATGGGGTTAATAAAAGACTTCCAGAAAGGCCATCAAAACCACATGAATTATTTAAAACTCTTCAGCCATGTTTAGGTTTCAATAGCCTCAAGTCTTTATGGAACAAGAAAGATGTAAGTAAGCACACAAGCATTATGTTCCTTACAAATGAGTAAACTCAATAATTTAACTTATTAGGAACAATGCAATTCAGTGAGATAAGCCATTAAAGAAGTCATTATTATTTGGGAAACAAATGGTTTCTTTACCTCAATTATTGTTGAGACCATGATTATCTCAAAGCTGAACCTTTGCTAAACTACCAAGATTATGACTTACGCATTTTCTTCATCAAAGTTGGCCCGTTTAGATCCGATTTTGTAGAAAGAAGGGAGCTGTGGTGGAGCTGACTTTCCAAAACCGGAAGAAGAGCTGGTTGCCCCAAAGGCACTGTGGGACTGTTGTGGGAGCTTGGGTTCCTCCTTCTTTCCAGCACTAATGGCAAAACCTCCAAAGCCAAATCCCCTCTTGGTGCCAGGGCCACCTTTATTCCAGTTCATGATGTCAATGACTGATCTGTTAGGAACAAAATACACTAATAATAAATTTAACTTTATAAATAGCCTACTGATTTTTTTTTTTTTATTTATTTACGATAGTCATACAGAGAGAGAGAGGCAGAGACACAGGCAGAGGGAGAAGCAGGCTCCATGCACCGGGAGCCTGACGTGGGATTCGATCCCGGGTCTCCAGGATCGCGCCCTGGGCCAAAGGCAGGCGCCAAACCGCTGCGCCACCCAGGGATCCCTAGCCTACTGATTTTTATGTCTCTTTCAACTTCTACCTACACTTCATTTTAAATATTTTCCTGTCAATTAAAACTATTTAACTTTGGGGGCACCTTAGTAGGTCGAGCACCTGATTCTTGGTTTCACTTCAGGTCATGCAAAATCTCAAGGTCCTGGGATTGGGCCTGCTTTGGGCTTCTGCACTCAGTGTAGTCTGCTTGAGGATTTTTCTCGCCCTCTTCCTCTGCCCTCCCCATGCTCACATGTGCTCGCTCTCTATAATAAATAAATAAATCTTAAAAATAAAACCCTTAAAAACGAAAAACCAAAAGCTACTTAACTTTGTACTTCAGCTATGTGATATGCCAATCCTCCCCAAAAAAATCACATTTTCTAAAAACACTAAAGAAAGTGTTATTTATTTTTGGGATCATAATCTAAACAGGAGAGTAGTATTTTAATATTGCCTCCTTCAAAAGGATTTGACCACTAATTTAACATCTTCAAGCTGCCAAAAATACTCACAAGACAACAAATATTTTCAGGATCTGATATGTGCTGGCTTGTTGTTAGACAACTAAAAAATACCAAGATGAAAAGACTTAATCTCTTAATATTTATCCTCAAGGAGTTTATATTATAGTTTACCAAGAAAATAGATGACAAAAAAAAAATCCTCAAAAAACAAAAAAACAGAAACAACCTACAATCACAATATAATGTAGTGTTTGCTGTCAGAGACCGAGGTGCTACCAGTGAAACAGCCAAAATGAAATATTATCCTTTGGTAATGATATTTGGAAGAATGAAAGAATCAAAACTTGAAAAATCAGTTATTTGTAGAAAGTATCTATGTAATTATCTCTGAAGGGTACCCATGAACCATGCATTTACTGGGCAATGCCCACTTGAACACAAGCCAGGAAGAAAAAAGGATTCACCGTTGCCTGAAGTACTCAGCTTATGGTTAAGAATTACAAAGAAATTTCCTGAGCATTGATCAAATCAGTTTAAAAACAATACTATATTATCTTAGTAGTCTTGGCTCCAAAAAACCTTTTTTTAATGATGATACAAGCTACCTAAGTTTTATAGAAAAGCAGAAAGATCAGAAAGCAAAAAGGAACAAGATTTAAAACTATTTGAAATTCCTCTCCTACATATAATTTTGATATCTTTTGCTATTTTTCTACACTATGTATATACATACACACACAATATTTTTTGTTTTAGTTATCTATTTTTTTTTTAAGATTTTATTCATTCATTCATGAGATATACAGAGAGAGGGAGAGAGAAGCAAAGGGAGAAGGAGAAGCAGGCTCCACGCAGGGAGCCCAACGCAGGACTCGATCCCAGGTCTCCAGGATCACGCCCTGAGCCAGAGGCAGGCGCTAAACCGCTGAGCCACCCAGGGATCCCCTAGTTATCTATTTCTTCATTTAATTATACATACTATGAATATCTTTCAATGTCAATGAATACATTTCTCCACTACTGTTTTTTTTTTTTTTAAGATTTTATTTATTTATTCATGAGAGACACAGAGAGAGGCAGAGACCTAGGCAGAGAGAGAAACAGGCCCCATGCAGGGAGGGAGCCTGATGTGGGACTTGATCCCGGGACTCCAGGATCACTCCCTGAGCGGAAGGCAGACACTCAACCACTGAGCCACCCAGGCATCCTTACTGTTTTTTTTTTTTTTAATTCTAGAGCACTAAAGAGAGCACAAGTGGGGGTAGGGGCAGAGGGAGAGAAAATCTCAAGCAGAACTCCACATTGAACCCAGAGCCTAACATGGGGGACCCTGAGATCATGACCTGAGCAGAAATCAAGAGTCAGGCGCTCAAATGACTAAGCCACTCAGCCACCCCTCTCCACTACTGTTTTATAATGTTGTGAAACATACCACATAGCTGTATCATCATGCATACCTGTAATTATTTCTTTAGGATTAATTTTCAAAATCCGATTGCTTAACCAAAAGGAATATAAATTTTTAACTACTATTTAAAATTAGGAAAAGTGTCCAATACACAAGGAGTAAAATAAGAAGGGCATAAAACAAGGTGGGTAGTATGATTAACTTATTTATCATAATTCAATATAAAAGCATGGTTACATATATAGAGAAAGCTGGAGGGCTGTTTACCAAAATGTTAATAGCAGCTATTTCGCTTTTACTTTCTTCCTTATATTAAGGTTTATCATTAATAAGAAAAATTAAGATCTTTATAATGGACTCTGAAGCCAATATGGGAAAGAGTTTCTAAAGCTGCTTCTACTATGACATTGTTAAAAAGACCACGAACAACATGCTCTACTTTTCTGGTTCTATGCCTCTCCCCATACATACCTTATAGATTTTGTTTGAACTGTTATTATGGACCTTCCATACAAGTTACATGTGGCTGAAGTAAGTACTTAATAAGTACTACTTTGCTTGAATTTAATTTAGACCATCTCTTCAAAAATCCCTTAAGGAGAATCCACATGATTCTAATGAGATGAGATTTAGGAAGAATGTTTACAAGCACGAAAATTTTAGCATTTGATAATAATATTATTTAACCAACGTGTGAGCCTGGCTTTACAAGAGCTATTCCTAAACAACAAAAATGGTGGATCTGAATTTTAACCTCATTTTTTTCCTAGTGTATAGAAAATAAATGCGCCATAGAAATCAGAAGGTAGTCAAAGGAGCGAGAGAAAAGGGAAAAACACCCTTTAGGTTTGGGTAGATCTTAAGAATCACATGAACAATCTCCTAGCAGGAAAACTTTCAATCATTTGCTGAAAGCTTGTTTAATGGGATCCCTGGGTGGCGCAGCGGTTTGGCGCCTGCCTTTGGCCCAGGGCGCGTTCCGGAAGACCCAGGATCGAATCCCACATCGGGCTCCTGGTGCATGGAGCCTGCTTCTCCCTCTGCCTGTGTCTCTGCCTCTCTCTCTCTCTCTCTCTCTCTCTCTCTCTCTCTGTGACTATCATAAATAAATAAAAATTAAAAAAAAAAAAGCTTGTTTAATGTCAGAGAGTATATTAGGCGCTGGGCATTTATGTATGAAAAACACAGTCTCATTCTAATGGGGTTCATGGTATGGTTTTAACCAACTGAAAAAAAACAACGTGATATGTTGAAGCAGAGGTCCTGCACGAAATGCATTCATTGGTGGCTCAGGAAAGGAGTACCCAACCCAGGATGAGCGAGGGAGAAGACACAGTTTTTCTGGAGACAACACTGGTGTTTGATTTAAAAATCTGAAACAAGGTAGAAGTGTGAGGGGAGGTCATTTAAGACTGAGGAAACTATAAGTACCACCACAGAGAACTGCAAATAGTGCCGTGGAGCTAGAGTTCAGTAGGACATCTAGGAAAGTTGTAGGACACATGTTCAGAAAGAAAGGCAGGGTGCAGATGAACAGGTTAGAACATGGAATGAAGAGCTAAGAAAAGTGCCAAGTTGGGTCTGTAAGTTCAGGAACAGTCTGTGATGGAGCTATGATTTGATATAACATATTTGCATTTGAAGTTACTGGGCTAGATAAGCTAGCAGAGAGTGAGAAAAGGGGCAAATGTTGGGTCAATAGTTAGGAACGCACAGGGGAAGAGAAGTTCACACGGCACCCTGAGGAGAGGAAGGAGAGAGGACATGGAGAATAGTGGCACAGAAGGTGAGAGACGTTTTACACATGGAAAGTAAAGTCCAATGTTAAAAACTAAAGAGAAGCCAGAAGAACAGAACATAAAAGGCCTCTGTTGGATATACAACCAGGAGTCAACAGGGCAGGGGTTTCAATGGAACAGCAGGGGCAAGGTTGAGGAGTGACTGGTAAGTGGTGGACAGTTAAGACTAGGTCAAGAGGGGTACAGATTACTTCCTAAGCTTTATATAAGAAGGAAAGAATGAAGTGATAACTAGAAGGGTTTTGTTTGTTAAGAAACATAAGCATGTTTGTATGCTAAAGGGGAAAAGCCAACAGAGATATAAAAACTAAAGATGTAAGAAGACAGGAAAATCCTAAGAATGAGCTCCTGAGAAGGAGACCTGAAGACACAAGATATCGGATAGGAGAAAAAGATGGGCACAGACACAAAGCAGTCCTATTGAAATCAAAGGGTTCAAATTACAAAAGCAACACATCATATATTTAGCGTTAAAAATATGACTTCTGGGCAGCCCAGGTGGCTCAGTGGTTTAGCTCCGCCTTCAGCCCAGGGTATGATCCTGGAGACCCGGGATCGAGTCCCACGTCAGGCTCCCTGCATGGAGCCTGCTTCTCTCTCTGTGTCTGTGCCTCTCTCTTTCTCTGTGTCTCTCATGAATAAAAAAATAAACTCTTTAAAAAAAAAGAAATCTGACTTCTGCTACAAATAGGCAGGTAGTGTGATTTTAAGCGGGTAAGAGTCACTTAACGGCTTTAAGACACAGGATGCAAACTGTGCAGTATCATCTCTTTTTTTGTTTTGTTTTTAAATTCTGAGATGTGGGTCAACCAAAAGATTGAACACCTCAGTCCAAGCCTTTCACTAATTAATCTAGAACACAATGCCCATTTCCCCTAATTTACTGCTTCTAGTAAGGCCAATACTGCACTGACTAGAATGTTACCTCCATGAGGGCAGGGACTTTGCTTGTTCTGTCCAGCACTGTATCCTTAGAGCCTAATGGGTGTGTAGTACTCAAAAATTTTTTGTTGGATGAGTAAATATCATGCATTCAGGCTCTCCAAAATTCACCCCAGTATTTGTGAAACCCATTATCTTCCATTATTACAAACCTTAAGATCCAGCCCTCCAATGTACCATTAATTCCTTACTCTTGACAATAATCCTTTCTATTAGACTATGCAGGCTATACGACATAGGTGTATGGCTACGGATCCTTAACCATCATAAGGTTTGAGGGATTACAGCTGATATAACATTCAACAAACATCAACCTAATTAATCTCTATGGTTATATGTTAAAAAAAAAAGAGGATGACTCCCCCCCCCCCATTTCGGCTCTTAAGATTTATTTGCATTCTTTAAGCAAATATTGTTTGGAGACACCTAGTAAACAGTTAGTCAAGAAATAAACATAGAATATGAAAGAATTAACTACATTCCTGCTATTTGTGGGTCTTCTCTAAGCTCCCTTTATTCAGTCTTAACACACACACACACACACATGCACGCACACGTACGCACGCTTCTAAGCCTTCTCTTAGATAATAATAATAATATGCCTGGAACACTCTCCTACCAAGCTGACAAACTCCTTATCAGACAGCTCTGAAACTTCACCTCTGCCTCCATAAACACCTCTCACACTGACAAGAAAAGGTGAAAACACTCACTAGCTTCAGTGTACGTCATATCACTGCAGGCCTTCCACATTCAGGTAAAGTTCACTGACCTTAAAAACAACAAACAACCTCAAACAATCCAATTTAAAAACAGGCAAACTACTTTTTTTTTTTAAATATTTTATTTATGGGGGTCCCTGGGTGGCGCAGCGGTTTAGCGCCTGCCTTTGGCCCAGGGCGTGATCCTGGCAACCCGGGATCGAATCCCACGTTGGGCTCCCGGTGCATGGAGCCTGCTTCTCCCTCTGCCCCTCTGTCTCTGTCTCTGTCTCTGTCTCTCTCTCAATCTCCGTGACTATCATAAATAAATTAAAAAAATAAAAAAATATATATTTTATTTATTTATTCATGAGAGACACACAGAGAGAGGCAGAGACACAGGCAGAGGGAGAAGCAGGCTTCATGCAGGGAGGCCGACTGTGGGACTCGGATTCCAGGACCCCGGGATTCCAGGACCCTGGGATCACGCCCTGGGCCCAAGGAAGAAGCTCAACCACTGAGCCACCCAGGTGCCCCAAGCAAACTACCTTAATAGACATTCTCCAAAGATATATAAATGGTCAATAAGCATATGAAAAGATGCTCAACAGCACTAATCGTTAGGGAAATACAATTGAAAACCACATCTCCTCACTCACTAGGATGACTCCTAAAAAAAAAAAAAAAAACCCAAAACAAAACAAAAAACACAACGGAAAGTAAATGTTGCAAGGATGTGGAGAATCTGGAACCCTGTATAATGCTCATGGGAACATACAATGGTTCAGCTACTGTGGAAAACAGTATGGTGGTTCTTCAAAAAATTAACTACAGAACTACCATATGATCCAGCAATTCCACATCTGGGTATATACCCCGAAAAATTGAAACCGGGGATATATAACCCATGATCTCAGCAGTACTATTCACAATTGCCAAAAGATGGAAGCCACCTAAGAGTCCATTGATGGATGAGCAAATAAACTAAATATGATACACACACACATTCATACATGTATCAACATTATTCAGCCTTAAAAAGGAATGAAATTCTGATATGTGCTACACGAATGAAACTTGAAGGCATCACATTAAGGAAATATGTCAATCAAAAAGGACAAACAAGAGAGGTGTCCAGGTGACTCAGCCAGTTAAGCTGGCTCAGGTCGCACGATCCGGGGATGGAGCCCCACATTGGTGTGTCCCTGCTTAGTGGAGAGTCTGCTTCTGTGTGTGTGTGTGTGTGTATGCATTCTCTCTCTCACAAACATATAAATCTTTTTTTTAAAAAAAAAGGACAAATAGAGTATGATTCCACTTACACGAAGTAGAACAGTGAAGATCTGAAAGTAGAAGGGGTGGCCAAGGCCTGGGGGTGTGGAGGAATGGAGAGTTACTGTTTAATAACAATACAGAGCTTCAGTTTTACAAAATAAAGAGTTCTGCAAATACTACAGAGATGATGGTAGGACAACAATGTAGACATAATCAATGCCACTTAACTATCCACTTAAAAGGGCTAAGATTTTTAAAGTATATTTCAAAAACAACAAAATAAAAGAATTAGAATTCCATTTGCACATGTGTTTAGGTTGCTATTTTATCCAGTTTATGAAGAAGGAATGATGCAGTTTAGACCTAAATCTCTACTCTGAGATGCAAATATATTTGTGAAAATCCGACAGTTTTTCTTTACAAAAGACTGAATTAAAAAATTTTTAATTTGAAAAGAATTAGCTGTGTAATAGAAGCATAAACAAAATTTCGTGAGCATCTCCTTTAAAGAGAACCTAAGTCTGGTCTTAGTAATAACTAACATTGTTCTATATTGACCACTAACTACTTTGTTATGTGTCAATACTATGAAGGACACCTCTCCTTCCCACTTCCATCTCTCCGATAGCAATAGTTTCCTATAAAGTTCCTGTTATCCAGCCACTAGACCATTACCAGAGTAACCAACACTCAAAAATGTATTGAGTGCCTGCCTATTTTGTCAAGCACTGTTCTAGGTGCTTTGGATATAGTTATGCAATCTGACACACCGCAGCTCTCAGGACGTTCACTCTGGTCCAGTAGAAAGAAAAACCAAATCATAATTTCAGGTAGTAAAAGTGCTATCAAAACAAAACAATACAAAAAAAGATAAAGGCAAGTAAGAAAAAGTAAGCTATTAACAGAAAGAAATCAGGTAAGGCCTCTCTGAAGTGACTAATACTTGTTTGACATTAGACAAGTAACCCTGTATCCCTTCAACTCTACTGTTCTAAGAATGCTTACCCCCCCCCTTTAAGATTTTATTGATTCATTTGAGAGAGATAGAGGAGAGCACGTGTTGGGCTCACAGTGGGGAGGAGCAGATTCCCTGATTCCAAGACCCCTGAGATCATGATGTGAGGAGAAGGCAGATGCTTAAATGACTGAGTCACCCAGGCACCCCTGAAAATGTGTTTTATGGGAAAACTCATGATGATGTACAACTTCAGGCTGCATCTACAACCAATAAATATTCCATCATCTATGAAAAGTGAGTATGTGGTAAAGTATAAAATAATGGTGAGCCAGAAACAAGTAGCAAAAGAGGAAATCAATTTCTACCTCCTTTGGTTTAATACTGTGGAACTAGGGAAAGCCACACCCAAGGGCGATGAGCATTCAGGTACTCAGCAAAAACCTTTTCCAGGTTCTTTCAGATCCTGGCCCCAGACTTTGCTGCCCCATATTTCTCATTCTGTCATTCCCTTTAATTAAATAGTTCTTCAGTTAGTCAAGATGGAATGACACTCTCCATGGTGGCAACAAACTACACAATTCACATTCATATCTCGCATGGTTTCCCCACATGCACTGGTGTTCCAAGAAAAACAAGCACTTTGGTTCTTGCTCTTCCCTTAACCTGGATTTCTTCCCCACCAAATCTCTCTAATCCTATCTACTAAAGTCCTATCCTTCGAAGTCCAACTCCTAGAACTATGATATGAATATGACTTCCTGGGGATCCTAGGGTGGCCCAGCGGTTTAGCGCCTGCCCTTGGCCAGACGTGATCCTGGACTCCCGGGATTGAGTCCCACGCTGGGCTCCCCACATGGAGCCTGCTTCTCCCTCTGTCTATGTCTCTGCCTCTCTCTGTGTGTCTCTCATGAATAAATAAATAAAATCTTAAAAAAAAAAAAAAAGACTTCCCAAGAGAAGTGGCAGCTCACTCCTCAAACTCCCTTTCCAGTCTTAAAACACCCACATTTAATCATAACTATTTGTATTGTAATTTTTCTCTCTTCAACTCTAAGTTATAGGTTTCACAGGTGAAGAAGCACTCATTTTTTTATCTCTCGTTTTCCACAGTATATACTCTTTATGCATGTTTATTCAATATGCAAGAATCCCAAGATTTATAACATAGCCAAGGAGAAAAATCACAAATAACATAAAGTCCCACTTGGAGTGGTTCTAAATGTTATGGTTCTAAAATGCTATCTATGGTTTAGTAGAAAATCGTAACAGCATAGTAAAGTAGCACAGACTATAGAGCCAGGCTATGTTCAAACTCTAGCTTTGGCACTAACTTGATGTGAACCTCAAGGAAGTTATTTGGCTTTTCTGGGCCTGTAAGATGGTGAGAATATCACCTACTTAACAGGGCTGGTGTAAAGTATTGAGTTCATACGCAAAATTACACTTAGAGCAAGGGCTCGTATATAGTAAGTGCACAATATGTACTAGCTGCCGTATTTATCATTCTCTCTCCAGAAACCAATTTCTCCACTGATAAATGGAGAATGTCAAGCTTTACTCTGATCTCTTTCAACTCAGGAATCCCATACATAAGTGCCCCATGACACTTCAGACCACAAAGAGCTGACAAGTGGGGATGGCTTCGTAAGAGAGCTGGTACCCGGCTAGGCAGAGAAGATGCAAGCTGACTAGAGGAGTACGAAGGAAGAAGACATTCTAAGGAAGAAAGCTAGGAAGAATAGCAAAGGCAGAATAAGCGTAGAATATCAGGATGAAAATTGGTCTAGAGTTTATGTTTTGGGCAAAGGTGGAAAATAAGATATGATCTTAATGCCTTTAAAAATAGTGCACTACCAAACAACAGATTATAAAACCATGTTACTTTAAAACTTATGTTTCTGGAAAGGGAGAAAGTTCTAGTGAAAGTTGATTAGCATCTACTCTATCTAATAATCTGCCTTTAGAACAGCTCACACACTATAAACTGGGTAGTTCTTTAATGAGAATCTGTACAAAACCCAAGAACGTCTTCATTTTCTTCTAAAGCCAAATTCAAGTAAGTTTTGGTTACGCCTATTTTGGAAGTGTCTCTTTCCTCTCTTGGCTTAGAGAAAGTAAGATGACTACATAAATATGAATTTGGTAAAACTAAAATAAAAAGAAATGCATTCCTTCATGAATTACACTAAATTACAACGTAAGTCAGATCTTACCATTCCTCTGCTCAAAAGCCTCAGATGATTCCAGAGATAATGTGAAATCCTCATAATGGCCTAAAAGTTCCTTGGTTGTTTTGGTGCTGCCTCCCCCAGGTCTTCCTGACCTTATCTCCTACTACTCCTCCTTTGCTCACAAAGCTCCAAAGCACACTGGTCTTCTAATTATTCCTCTTAAAAAAAACAGCATTGTCCTCTTCAAGGTCTTTACACTTGCTTTTCCCTCTGCCTGGAAAGTTCCTTCACCCTAATACTTGCTAGGCTCACTCCTTCATCTCCTTCTACTCTGCTTAAATATCAGCTAGTCTGTAAATACTCCCTGCCCACCCTACTTCAAAATGCAGTACACCTCCCCATCCCTCTTTCTAAGCTTTTTTTTTTTTTTAAAACCTAAGTTAGTAATCATCTTCTAACATACAGTATAACCTCTGTATTTATGTTTTATCTCTCCTTCCCCCACTAGAAAGTAAGTTTCAGGAGGGCAGGGGTCACAGAACAGTGCTACCTAAAAGGCACACAGCAGACATCAATAAAAATATTCCTTGAATGCACTGCAGATCAAACCATATAATGTCCCTTCTAGGTAAAGGAAAATGCAACATGCTTTTTTTTTTTTCTTCCCCGCCGCTAAAAATCTAATTTCTGTATGAACTACACATTGCTCACCTCCTATGTGCCAGAATTGGGCTTGGCTCTGGAAAGTTAAGAGTGAATTAAGACATAACCTCTGCCCTCTGGGAGCTCGAGGGCATGCATAGGGAGAACAGACATAAAAACATCATTTACAAAACACAATACACAACCTAAGGAAATTGAACGACCGCCTCAAGGAGTGAGGAGCAAAGGGGAATGCTTCACTAGGGTGATAAGGAAAGCTGATTCCCCAAAACTCTCAACTAGCACGATAGTTCCTTCTTATATTATTGGTGCGTGTGCTTGCAACTCCACATAAATTATTTACTTGCATCAGATAGGCTCTTAAATAGGCCACAAGAAACTTTGTGCGACAAGAGGGATGTACTCAAGGCTGCACGAAGATCACGGACTATATTTTTACTGGCTTCCGATTGGGCAACTTTTACCCATCGCGTCCCCCCGATTCGGAGGCTGGCATCCGCCAACTGCTGCCGACTTTGGTCAGAACCCTCTTTGTGGCTATCCCTACCAGGAGCCCCGCACCCAGCAAATCCCTTTTTCAGTAGGGCGGGCGGGCGCCGCCTCCGGAAAGCCGCCAACTGGGCCACAATGAGAGTTACGGGAGAAGCGGGAGCTGTGGAAGCGACGAGGTCGGGAAGGACCTCTGGAGGCCTCCGCCTCGCCCTCGCACTCCCACCCCTCCCGGCCCCCTGGGCCTCTGCTGCCCCGAAGCTTCACAGACTCTTTGTTAAACGAGGCCGCGGTTCCCTGGCCTTCACTAGGCCCCGCAGTTGCCTCAAGTCGCGCCAAGGGGTAGCGACCCCGACTCAGACCCACCTCGCACAGACCTGCTGCTGGGGCTGCAGCGGCAGCTGATACTACCGCCGACGCGGAGAGAACCCTACCGCCAGAGTATGCGCGGTCCAGGCCGCGGCCGCCGCGCTCCTTCCTCTCCGCCCCCTTCCTCGCCGCCGCCGCCACCGCCGCCGCCGCTTCTCGGCCCGTTGCTGACCGGGGGGAGGGGAACGCAAAGCTGACATGCGCAGTGCAGAGAGCGCGGGCCGAAGGGCGGGGCCTGGGGCTACGGCTCCCGGAAGGCGCCGCGGGCTCGGGACCTTAAAGCTGCTGCTGCTGCTGCTGCTGCTGCTGCTGCTGCTGCTGCTGCTGCTGGAGGAGCGCTCGTAGCCCGGGAGGCGGCCTAGGGGGTGAAGAAAGCGTAGCAATGACAGCTGTCTAGAAATTCCAAGAAAAGGAATTGGGCGGAAACCACATATACATAAAATTGTGGACTCCCTAAACTCTGGTCCTTTGCAAATACGACCTAGGCAACATTTTCCGCATGTCTCTGGCCACGTGGTCCCATAGACCATGGCCACATTTAGCTTCCGGAGCACCAGTTCAGAGTGATGACAATTCGACTGAACCCTAGCGGAGAGGGCTGGGATCGGCGTAGGCAGTTCCGGCCCGCGAGCCGAGATTATGTAATCTTCCCAGCGGCCCCACCTTGCCTCTGCTGGGCGGGGAGGAGGAGGTCTCGCGCGGTTCCTGAGGCCGCAGGCCGCTCCCCCGCCCCCCGCCCCTCGCCGCGCGCAGGCGCGGACAGTCCGCACGCATTCTACGTAACGGATGGCGGAGACTACGTAAAGAGTGGCTCAGCGTGACTGAGCTACCTGGTCCGGCTGTGTCCTAGAGGGATCTAGGGGCAGTAAAACCGCGGCGACCGCGCAAGTGGCGGCCGGGCCGAGAAGCCGCGGCCGCAGGAGTGTCGGGCCGAGTTCTTGCCGCCGGTACAGGTAGGAAACGGGCCATGACGTGTTTAGTCGGTGCAGCCGGGCCAGGCCGAGCGGTGACTTTAAGTTGCGTGGCCTAGCCGAGTCCCTTTACCACCCAGCCCCTCCAAGTCAGGCCCCGGGTGACATGGATCACGCCTTCTCACCTCTCCTGACCTTCTTAAAAACAGAAAGCAAACGTCGTCCACCCCAAGGCCCATTTTCTCTTGGTCTTCGGGGTTGGGGTGATTTTAACGGTTTTTGAGAACTTCCCCGCAGAGGTATGGGCAGATGCCAACTAGAAGGGCAAAGTTACAGGAAGCTTACAGTGTGCAGCAGGGAGAGTGGAGTATAACTGTTAGGATGAATTGATTCTCCATGGTTGAAAAAAACTAGACCCTGGTGGCTTAACAGAAGCAACAGTCTCTTGGTCAGTCTTCTCTGAAGGTTTCTGACATAAGGCGGTTTTTATCCAACGGGTGTAAGGAGACAAGGAAATGTCTACATGATTTGCAGAAGTCTGGTAGTCTGGCACTTGTCAGAAAGGCCTAATCTAAAGTGACAAGGAATGATTTCCTCATTTATTGCTCTTCAGGTTTTTTAAGTCCAGACCCAGTTACCGGGAGACTACGGAGTGAGCTAGCAGGAGATTATCAGACCCCAGACTTGTTAGTGCTTGTGTTTCCTGCCCAGGACTCTCAGGAGCGGGTGTCCTGGCAAGGAGTTGTGCCTTTGAGAAATGAGATGACAGGTGCAGCAGAGAAACCTCTCAGAGGGAAGGCCAAGATATAAGTGACTTGGATAATTTTAACCCAAATAACCTTGAAGAAGCCTGTTACAGTGCTAAGTTATCTTAGAAATGTTTCTGTGGTGTGAACATTCTAGGTGGAAGTTCAATTTGAAATAATGAGACTTTCTGGCGGTTAATCAAGTGGCCTGTGCCGATATTAATCTTTATTTGCTTCTCTTTGAAAAAGTATAAAACAAATCTGGAAAGGGAAGCACTAAAATATTTAATATTTCAAATATTAAAGTGTGTTCATAAGGCACAGGAGAAGGAAGGAATGAGAACTAGTATTTATTGAAAGCCTTGTATGTGCCAGGCACATGTCTCCTGTAATACCAACTACAGCCTTATAAGTGAGGCAAATAGTGAATAGGTATCCCTTCTTTTGTATGTGGGGAACGGGGAATTTTAGGTAATTATTATTTTTTTTTTTGAATTTTAGGTAATTAGTCTAAGATCGTATGGCTTGTAAATGGTAGAGCTGATGTTTTTCTAACAATGTAACTCCACCAAATTATGTGCTCTTTTTCATATTTCTTCCACTTTTGACTATAATAAAATATTATTAAAGTAAGCTAGAGATGTTTGGAGACATATCACAAACCTCTTTAAGAATGGTGTTGAGGGGGATCCCTGGGTGGCTCAGCGGTTTGGCGCCTGCCTTCGGCCCAGATTGTGATCCTGGAGTCCCGGGATCCACTCCTGCGTCAGGCTCCCTGCATGGAGCCTGCTTCTCCCTCTGCCTGTGGCTCTGCTTCTCTCTCTCTGTATCTCTCATGAATAAATAAATAAAATCTTAAAAAAAAAAAAAAAAGATTGGTGTTGAGAAGGCAGCTGTGGGGGTGCCTGGGTGGCTCAGGTCATGGTCCCAGCCAGGATCCTGGGATCCAGCCCTGCATTGGACTCCCTGCTGGGTGGGAAGCCTTGCTTCTCCCTCTCCCTCCCTCTCCCTCTCCTCCCAGCTCCCCCTACGTGTGCTGTCTCTGTCAAATAAATTAAAAAAGAGAGAGAAAGCAGCTATGTTTTTTCCATAAAATGTCCCCTGGTGCTGACTTCAAAGATCAGATATTGGAAAGGATATGCTATTGGCCTGTCCTTTATGGCATTTATCAAATCATTTGTGCCTTTCAAATTTTATGAATTTTGTTGAATCTTAAGTATTTTTCTTTTTTAAGATTTTATTTATTTAGTCATGAGAGACACAGAGGAAGAGGCAGAGATATAGGCAGAGAGAGAGAAGCAGGCTTCTCACAGGAAGCCTGACTCAGGACTCCATCCCTGGAGTAGGATCATGCCCTGAGCCAAAGGCAGATGCTCAACCACTCAGCCACTCGGGCGTCCCTTAAGTATGTTTCTTGAGTAGCCATGGATTACAAGGTATTGGGCAATAACCTTTGATATTCAACTAATTCCTTTAAGAATTTATAGTGTCGTAAATATGAGATATAGAATATTCACTATCCTAGAGTACCCGGAAAGAGTACTGTATACTCCTTTTTGCCACCCATTCACTTCTGTTAGTACTCAACTCCCTACATTCTGGCTTCTGTCTCGATCACCTCCTTGCAGTTGCCAATATGATTTTGTTAGTATTTGGAAATTTCTGCTCTGTTTCTTACTTGAACTTTCTGTAGCAATTGAAACTGAGCTCTTGTTTCCTTAGAAATATGCTTCTCGGGATCCCTGGGTGGCGCAGCGGTTTAGCGCCTGCCTTTGACCCAGGGCGCGATCCTGGAGACCCGGGATCGAATCCCACGTCTGGCTCCCGGTGCATGGAGCCTGCTTCTCCCTCTGCCTGTGTCTCTGCCTCTCTCTCTCTCTCTCTCTCTCTCTGTGTGACTATCATAAATAAATAAAAAATAAATATTTAAAAAAAAAAAGAAAAAAAAAAAGAAATATGCTTCTCCTTTGACTTCTATGATACCACTTTGACCAGAGTCTCTTTTTCTTTTCTAACCATTCCTTCTTAGTTTCCCATTACAGTTTTTCCTATTATGCCTAACTCTTAAGCTGTTATGATTTGTTTCTAGAGTTTTGGGTGTTGTTGTTTTTTTTATTCTCCTAACTCTTAATACTCCCTGGGGATCTCATCCATTCTGGCGCCACCTCTGTTTCCATCTTAGGCTTCTATCCTGAACTCCAGACTTATATTTCAAACTACTTCTTTTTCTCCATCTGTAAAATAGGTTATAATTCCTTTTTATAGGGATTTTGTGAACATTAAGAGATAAATGTTAATCATCCAACATACTACCTGAAAATACTCCAAACTTTTATTTTTTATATTCCAAACTTTTCAACAGGTAATAAATTTATTGCCTCCTCCCCCAATTTTTCTCCTTTATTCTTTATCTCAAGGATGACTTTGTTCAAGACAAAACTTGGAATCACCCAAATCTAACTTTCTCACATTCCCTATATCCAGTCACTTCATGCTGACTAGCATAATTCTTAGTATCTCTCAGATCTCTTTTCCTGTTTGTTCCCAACAGCACTGCCAGTTCAATCCTGTTTTATCTCTTATCTGTCTCAGCCACTTCTATTTTTCCTGCCTCATGTGCCCTATTCCAGTTCACCCTATGTATAAGCTATCAGGCTTAAATTGCAAATCTGATGGTGCCACTCTCCTACCTAAGTCCTTTAGTTGATTCTAATTATCCAAACTTCTTAGTGTGGTATTTAAATGAGGATCATAATGATTTGGCTCCTGCTGGTCTTTCTAGCCTAATTACCCTAACTAACTTAGGTCTACAAACCCAATGTTTCATTGTACCAAACTTCTAAAATATGTCATTTCAGACCCCTGCTATAGCTATCCCATAGTCTGTAGCACTTCTTGAGTACAGGAACCATGTTTTATTTTTTTAAAGAACTTTTATTATTTATTTATTTATTTATTTACTTACTTACTTAAAGATTTTATTTATTTATTTATTCATGAGAGACAGAGAGAGAGACAGAGACAGAGACATAGGCAGAGGGAGAAGCAGGCTCCATGCACCGGGAGCCCGACGTGGGATTCGATCCCGGGTCTCCAGGATCGCGCCCTGGGCCAAAGGCAGGCGCCAAACCGCTGCGCCACCCAGGGATCCCCCCCCAAGAACTTTTTAATACAAAAGCACATCATAGGAAAATTAAAAAGGCAAAATGCGCATTATCTTACCATATAAAGTAACTACTTATAGATATATGTCAAAACCTTTTTGTTTATGTGTATTTGCTTTTAAAGCAACAGAGCTTCAGGACGCCTAGGTAGCTCAGTGGTTGAGCATCTGCCTTTGGCTCTGGTCTTGATCCCGGCTCTGGTCTTGATCCTGGGGTCCTGGGATTGAGTCCCACATTGGGCTCCCTGTAGGGAGCCTACTTCTCCCTCTGCCTCTGTCTCTCTCTGTGTCTCTCATGAATACATAAAATCTTTAACAAAAACAAAAACAGAGCTTCTTACTTCATTTGTAACCATTTTTTTTTTTTAAAGATTTTATTTATTCATGAGAGGCACAGAGAGAGAGAGAGAGGCAGACACAGGCAGAGGGGGAAGCAGGCTCCATGCAGGGTGCCTGATTTGGGACTTGATTCCAGGTCTCCAGGATCAGGCCCTGGGCTGAAGGTGGCGCTAAACCGCTGAGCCACCTGGGCTGCTCTGTAACAATTTTTAATGGACAAAAAAATTGAATTTGTTTTTTGTATGTACCCGCAGTTTAGCCCAACTTTTCAAATTTTTTACTATCATAACTAATACTATATAACACAATCCCTTGCAGCTAAAGTATCATGCAAATTTATGATGTTTTACTTCTCTTGGCATAGTATTTGATGTGGTGATGTGTTCAGTGAGGGTACATTTGATTAGATATGGTAGGATTATCTTATGAAAGGCAGTGAAAGCCAGAAGGGTTTATAATATTCTATAGGAATTGGTTAACCTTTGATGGTTATTAAATTCTTATGGAATAAAAGTTGTGTTTTAGGAATATGATGTCTTTTAGGAAGAGAAGAAGGGGGTAAGGAGAGAGTTTAGATGGGGAGATCATTTAGAATATCACTGTGATTCTTCAGCAGGTGATAACTTGGATTATCATGGTGGCTTTGGGAACCAACGAAGGAAACATCAGGATTTGATGTCTGTTTAGGTATCAAAGGAAAAAGAAAGTGAAAAATGAGATATCTTTCTTTCAGACTAGACTGGAAAATGGGATTAATATTATAGAGATAGAGAAATTCAGGTACCTGCTCGTTTTAAGGTGATTGTAGGGCAGTGGTCAGCAGGCTGCAGCCTGAGAGACAGACTAGACTGTCTTTGTATAGCTTATGAACTAAGAATGGTTTTTACATTTTTATTTTTTTTTAAAGATTTTATTTATTTATTCATGATAGACACAGAGAGAGAGAGAGGCAGAGACACAGGCAGAGGGAGAAGGAGGCTCCATGCAGGGAGCCCGACGTGGGACTCGATCCCGGGTCTCCAGGATCATGCCCCAAGCTGAAGGCGGCGCTAAACTGCTGAGCCACCCAGGGATCCCCTGGTTTTTACATTTTTAAAGGATTGTTTTTGAAAAGAAGAATATGTAATGGAGACAGTATGCTATCCACAAAGCCTATATATTTATTATTTGACCCTGTACAGAAAAAGTGAGTAGGGCATATAAATGGACATGTCTGGGATCCCTGGGTGGCGCAGCGGTTTGGCGCCTGCCTTTGGCCCAGGGCGCGATTCTGGAGACCCCCGGATCGAATCCCACGTCGGGCTCCCGGTGCATGGAGCCTGCTTCTCCCTCTGCCTATGTGTCTCTGCCTCTTTCTCTCTCTCTGTGTGTGACTATCATAAAAAAAAAAAAAAAACTATATTAAAAATAAATGGACATGTCTGTTACACAATTGGTGCTATAGGGCTCGTGTTCAGATGAGAAAGGAGAACTAGAAATACAACCTAAATAGATTTGATGTTTTAAATCTAACTATGCTTCAAACTGTGGATCAAATGTTCTCCCTTTTTGGTAAAGCCTTACCTGTTTGGTAAGATGTTTTCATATCATTTGGCACGTTTTTGTCATAGATCTGATTTCATTGTATTTCTTGGTTCAGAACTTGTTTAGATGGTGGAATACCTAGTGTTCTCTTCAGAAAGCTGTGAAATGCTGATGTATATAATCCCATTATGTATACTAGGAACAATTTTGTTAACAAAAAATTACTATTTTGGGCAACTCTCTCGGGTCCTCTTTGGGATCTTTGTACTCTATCATTCAATAAATTTTACTTTCACTCAATAAACCTTGCTTTGCTGCCCACCAAAAAAAAAAAATTACTACTTTTAAGTAAATGATGTAAAATCACAGCCACTGGCTTACATTTGAAAATCATCTTGAGAAGTGGTTCATAGTAGGGATTTTGGAAGCATAACTGGGATCAAAATCATAGCTCTGTGCCACTTGGTGTTTGTATTACTTAGTGTCTCTGCATCTCATTTCTATTTATCTGTGAAATGGAGATGTTAATGCTACTTTTCTCAAAGGGTTTTTATGAGGATTAAATTTGTTGCTTTTTTACTGTAAAGCCTTTAGGACAGGGCCTAGAACTTTTATATCTCTCTCTCTCTTTTTTTTTTTTTAACAAAGATTTTATTTATTTATTCATGAGAGACACAGAGAGAGAGAGAGAGAGAGAGAGAGGCAGAGGGAGAAGCAGGCTCCATGCTGGGAGCCTGACGTGGGACTCAATCCCAGGACTCCACAATCATGCCCTGAGCTGAATGCAGACACTCAATCACTGAGCCACCCAGGCATCCCTAGAACTTTTATATCTTAAACATTGCTTTCATGATGATGATGTTCACATATACACACACAAAGTTGATCTGAGGACAAATGGTTTTTCTATTTATGTATTACTGCTAACAGGTAGTTGCATTTTGGGACACCTGGGTGGCTCAGCGGTTGGGCGGCTGCCTTCAGGTCATGATCCTGGGATCTGGGATCGAGTCCCACGTGCGGCTCCTGCAAAGAGCCTGCATCTCCCTCTGGCTATGTCTCTGCCCCCTCCCCCCAATGAATAAATAAATAAATCTTTTTAAAAAAAAAAGATAGTTGCGGGCAGCCTGGGTGGCTCAGTGGTTTAGCGCTGCCTTCAGCCCAGGGTGTGATCCTGGAGACCTGGGATCGAGTCCCACGTTAGGCTCCCTGCATGGAGCCTGCCTCTCCCTCTGCCTGTGTCTCTGCCTCTCTCTCTGTGTCTCTCATGAATAAATAAATAAAATCTTTAAAAAATAAAAAAAGATAATTGCATTTTTTTCTTTAGATTTTTATTTATTCATGAGAGATGTACAGAGAAAGGCAGAGACATAGGCAGAGGGAGAGGCCAGCTTCCCGTGAGGAGCCCAATGTAGGATCACACATGCCCTGAGCTGAAGGCAGACGCTCAACCACTAAGCTGCCCAGGCGTCCTTCATTCTTATTTCTTTATACGGCTTCCCAGTTCTTAAATGCTTACTGAATATACAGTGTTAATGAAAACCAACCTAAAGAAATTAAATGACTTGTCCAGGATTTCACAGATAACTAGTGGCAGAGTCCAGACTAGAACCCAGACCTCTTGACCCTCCCCTCATTGCTCTTTATATAATGCTATCTGAAATGAATAGTATTAGGGACGCCTGGGTGGCTCAGCAGTTGAGTGCCTGCCTTCCGTCCAGGGCGTCATGATCCTGGAGTCCCGGGATCGAGTCCCATATCAGGCTCCCTGCATGGAGTCTGCTTCTCTCTCTGCCTGTGTCTCTGCCTCTCTCTCTGTGTCTCTCATGAATAAATAAATAAAATCTTTAAACAAAAATGAAGTGAATAGTATTAAAATTTTAAAAAGCAGGAGAGAGTCACAGATTGATTTTTTTAACTATAAAATTTGATTTGTATATATATATATATATAGTAGTTGTCCATTTAGAATTTTGGTTTATTATTATTTTTAACTCATTTTTAAGGTGCAATGAAAGCCTCCCTTGCTTTGTGTGTTGTCCTTTTGGTGTTCGGGAGTGTCTCTGAAGCCAAGTTTGATGATTTTGAGGATGAGGAAGACATAGTAGAATATGATGATAATGACTTTGCTGAATTTGAGGATGTCACAGAAGATTCTGTTACTGAATCTCCTCAACGGGTGATAACTACTGAAGATGATGAAGACGAGACCACTGTGGAGTTGGAAGGGCAGGATGAAAACCAAGAAGGAGATTTTGAAGATGCAGATACCCAGGTGAGGTTCTTTTTCTTGATTCTTGGGAAAGTGGAAAGATTAGAAGATTTGTAACTGGCCCTTTCCCAGACATTAAAAGTAATACCCAGATCTAAGGAGACCTTTACTCTCTGCTATCTTCATTTTTGTTCAGTAGGCAGAGCTCTTCTAAATGTTTTGTGATATGTTCCACCTTTTACACTGATGGAAGAATGAATTATATTTTTCTTCTCTATGGAAAGCCTACCTGGAATGGTTGGAGAATAGAACTGTGTATAGGTGGGAATTATATCAAAGTTCAAATGCATGGAGAGTTATCATTTGTTATAAACTTGGAATATCTCTGTGTTCTGTGCTGCTGCTTACATGTTCTGTTTTCCTCTACAAATATTGCCTACAAAAATGAGATGCAATTACTGGCCACATTTGTAGGGGAAAACAGATTGTTCCTCGTTTTTGTAGGAGGGAGATACGGAGAGTGAGCCATATGATGATGAAGAATTTGAAGGTTATGAAGACAAACCAGATACTTCTTCTAGCAAAAATAAAGACCCAATAACAATTGTTGATGTAGGTATATAGGATTCTGAATTCCAGACTAACCAACAAAATAGCTGTTACTAATTCCAGAAATATAATTAAAAATATCATTAAATATAGCTGGTGTTGATGTAATAGTGGGGAGCTGTGAAAGAACTTGACATCAATTCTTCTGATAAAACTCCACACTTAGAGGAGCAACCCCTGTTTTTATTCTAGCCCTCCTAGTTGTATTTATCAAGGAATGATGAAGAGACTGGAAACTGGGTTTCTTTGGGGGTAAGACCCAGAATCAAGTTTAATACAGAGGGCTTTCCAGCTTTTCATTCCATTTGATTGTCCTCACATTTCTTTAAAGAATCTTTTCATCTTTAAAATGAGCATATTTTTCAAAGTATAACCATATTCAGCGTCAATTATCTAAATTATCCACTTTTCTCATTATCCTTTATCCCATGAGTTAGACAGATTCCATCCTTCAGCCTCAGCCAACATTAAATGGAATGATTGTTCATCTTTAGGTTCCTGCACACCTCCAGAACAGTTGGGAGAGTTATTACCTAGAAATTTTGATGGTAACTGGTCTGCTCGCTTACATCATGAATTATATCATTGGGAAGAATAAAAATAGCCGCCTTGCTCAAGCCTGGTTTAACACTCACAGAGAGCTTTTGGAGAGCAACTTTACCTTAGTAGGTAAGTTAGGCTAATACAAGTCCAGCTGCATGCTTGAATACTACCTTGTAAGAACTGTTTATTCCCTTTAGTATAAGCATCAAACTGCTTTCATGGACTGCTGAAGAGGATGCTTTTTCTTTTTTCCTCTGAAGAAGGATCTCATTTTTTATCTTTTTAAAGATTTTATTTATTTATTCATAAGAGACACACACACAGAGAGGCAGAGACACAGGCAGAGGGAGAAAAGCAGGCTCCATGCAGGGAGCCTGATGTGGGACTCGATTCTGGGTCTCCAGGATCAGGCCCAGGGCTGAAGGCAGCGCTAAACCGCTGAGCCACCCGGGCTGCCCGGATCCCATTTTTATTAGGTTTTATGTACTGAATTAATTTCATTTAAAAAGTAATTTTCTGGGATCCCTGGGTGGCGCAGCGGTTTGGCGCCTGCCTTTGGCCCAGGGCGCGATCCTGGAGACCTGGGATCGAATCCCACGTCGGGCTTCCGGTGCATGGAGCCTGCTTCTCCCTCTGCCCGTGTCTCTGCCTCTCTCTCTCTCTCTCTCTCTCTCTCTCTGTGACTATCGTAGATTTAAAAAATAATAAAAAAAATAAAAAGTAATTTTCTAATTTTTCATTAATCAATAATTGCTAAACAGCTTCTGATTAGAATAAGGTTCACAGTGCTATCAAAACAAGTTGATAGAAGTCTGGCTAACTGAAAAGGAATTTTGACATTTTAGGTAGCTTGATGTTTTCATTTCATCTTTTAGAAATTAGAAATCCCTCAGAATTTCCTCAAGTTCTGGGAACTTTAGTTCAAATCCATTGAAAGGGTATACACTGAAGTACCTTAGAGGAAGCCCCATGCTTGTGTAGTGAGGGAGTAAGGTGGACTCACTCCACCTTCATCTCAGTTTGGCCTTTCACACTTTGTTTCTTTTTAGTAAGCAAGTATCCATCTGCTCAGCTCTTTAGCCTACTGTTTATATGTTATGCTAGGTACTTTGCATACATTGTTTCTTATGTAGTCTTTGTTTTTGTTTGTTTTTTAAAGATTTTATTTATCTGAGAGGGAGAGAATGTGTGTGTGAGAGAGCACGGCATTGGGGGGAAGGAGGAGTAGGCTTCACACTGAGCAGGGAGCCCAACATGGGGCTCAATCCTGGGACCATGACCCGAGCCACCCATGTGCCCTCTTATGTAATCCTTGTAACAACACTGTCAGTTGGATATAGTTTCTTTTCTTAAGGAGGCACTAAAGTAAAAAAAAAAAAAAAAAAAAAAAAAAAAAAGGCACTAAAGTCTGGAAATGTTAAGCTATTAAATTGCAACCATGATATGAGAAGCCAGTCTACTTGCTTTCAAAGTCCATGCTCTCAGGCAGCCCCCATGGTGCAGCGGTTTAGCGCCGCCTGCAGCCCAGGGCGTGATCCTGGAGGCCCTGGATCGAGTCCCGCGTCAGGCTCTCTGTATGATGCCTGCTTCTCCCTCTGCCTGTGTCTCTGCCCCTCTCTCTCTATCTCTATGAATAAATAAATAAAATCTTAAAAAAAAAAAAAACAAAGTCCATGCCCTCTCTCTCTCCACTGTACCATAGCATTTCAGAGTACTTTTTTTTTTAAATTTTTCTTTATTTATGATAGTCACACAGAGAGAGAGACAGGCAGAGACACAGGCAGAGGGAGAAGCAGGCTCCATGCACCGGGAGCCTGACGTGGGACTCGATCCCGGGTCTCCAGGATCGCGCCCTGGGCCAAAGGCAGGCGCCAAACCGCTGCGCCACCCAGGGATCCCTCAGAGTACTTTTTTACTTGGAAATCAGGAAAACAAACAAAACAGCGTTTAATGCCTTCCACTTCTCTTCACGTATTTTCATTTGGTGTGTCACTATGCTTTCCCTTGTGAGGTTGAACAATTTCTTTTGTATTCATTCAGTGAACAGATACTACACTGCATGAATTACGTGAAAGAAGGAAATGGTTGGAATTTGAGCTCTTTCTAGATCTAAAATACAACTCTTAATACCAACTGTTACCATGTTGCTGTTGGAGAAGCAAATTTGGTTAAAGTTAATCCACAGGAGACATAGGCAAGAGTGTTGAATAGTTTGTATTAATGGTATTTTTTATTCACTGCTTAGGAATTTTGTTTGTTTGTTTTAACCTTTGACAGGCCTTTTTAACTGACTTTGCTCCATCCATTTTGTATCTACTTTTGAGAAATTTATATTTTGAGCTAATCATCATTAACAGGTAACACTAGAGTCCATGATTATATTTTTAAGTAATCTCTACACCCACTGTGGGGCTTGAACTCACAACCCCGAGATCAAGAGTCACATCCTCTACTGACTAAACTACCCAGGTGCCCCTCCATAATTTTTCGATGGAGACAAAGAGTATTTAAAGGAATGATGACCATCTGTTGTAATGTATGTCCGAAGGAGAGTTCTGTAAGATAGCAAAGTATTGCTTCCCTAAATCTATGATCATTTGGGGGTCAGAGTGGAGGAAGTGTGATGATTAGGCCCCAACATTTTCGGTGAATCACATTAAATGGTTTTACCCCTAGGGGATGATGGAACTAACAAAGAAGCAACAAGCACAGGAAAGCTGAACCAAGAGAATGAGCATATCTACAATTTGTGGTGTTCTGGTCGAGTGTGCTGTGAAGGGATGCTCATCCAGCTGAGGGTAAGTTCAGAATTAGTGGTACAACGTATATCTTCCTTTAATTGTTTTCCAGTGTGGTTCCAAATCCAAATTTACTGTCTTATCCTTTTTCTTTTAGCTAAAAATTAGATGTAAAAATCCTCTTTCCACTAATTGGCAAATGTAGAGTATATTTCTTGAAACATTCGATTCCCCCTTCAAGGTCTTTATAGTAATAAAAGTTGCAACTATTCTCTTGGTTTGTCAGTTCCTCAAGAGACAAGACTTACTGAATGTCCTGGCCCGAATGATGAGACCAGTGAGTGATCAAGTGGTATGTATTCTTCCTACTGGTTTTCTCTGTACAGATTAAATTCTTAACTTCTTAGAACTTATACCATTCCTTGCCTGTATTCTGTCTGAATTTCAGGCAACTTGTGTTCCTTGCCAAAAATGGACCCTTTTCTATGTCGATGGATTATTTTCTACTTAGTGTACCAACTGTGGGGAGTGGGGAACATGTGCTGTTTGTAGGGAAGGAGATACTACTCTATCACTAGGTAGATTCACTGAATCCATCTGGATAATGGAGGGGAAACAGTTGTCACAGTTAGTTTGCACTCTCATCTTACTCTGTGCCTTGCTAATGCTTTTATCTTTGATAATAAGGTGGATTTCTTAAATAATTTTCTTCAAATAACACATTTTGGGCTGAATGAGTTCAAATCATGATCTAGGGACCTTACTGTTTTGTATACCTTCTTCCCTTTGTTTAAGTCAACATGCTAATCTGCAAATTGTATCCTTTGTCAGAAATACCACATTCCAGCCCTTCCCTTCATTCATTTAATAAATAATTGTACTGGCTCCCTGTGCTACAGGAAACCAAAATATACAGTCTCTTTTATATGAACTAGTAGAACAAGAGATGTGTGCATATATGTCAAAATACAAAGGAGTATTTGGTAAACAAGTGCTGTATTAGTAATATGATTATGTACTTCGGAATGTCATTGGATTGAAACTCATTGTTATTATTTTATTTTATTATTTTTTTAAGATTTTATTTATTTATCCATGAGAGACACAAGAGAGGCAGAGACATAGGCAGAGGGAGAAGCAGGATCCCCATGGGAGCACAGGACCCCAGATCACAACCTGAGCTGAAGGCAGATGCTCAACCACTGAGCTACCCAGGGGTCCCCATGGTTACTATTTTAAAGGTTTCATTTTTAGTTGCAAATCTGTATCTTTTATTCACTTCATTTTGTCTTATATGGCCACTGGTGGTTTAATCTACTAATTTTTAAAGCCTCGTTAGTTAAGAGTTCTATCATTTATGGTTAAGAGTCCTATCATTCTTTCTCCTACTAGATACCATCTTACTAGGTAGAAAGGAGGAAATTTTGCTGCATCTTCAGCTATCCTAAATTATTCTTCAGATGTTGTAATCATTTTCAGTTTTTTTTTCTCCAATTCTTTCTTGAGGTAGATTTAATGTCTTTTTCTCTGAATCAGCCATTGTTTTATCTCTTATTTTTTCTATAAAGACAGCCTCAATAAACACAAGTCTCTGTATTTTTTAGCCCCTTTTCTGGATTTTATTTAAGGTGTTGTTTTGTGTAGTTTCTATTCAATGATGGAAGAACAGAAAACCTATCCTTTTAGAGCTGCCATCTTGCCAGGTCTTTCCTGGATTTCTCTACTTTAACACTTCCCTCTACGTACTGATAATTTTTGACCCAGACATCTTTAGATATAGTTAATATGACAAATAGTGCCATGTTTTAACATACCAGGCTCTTGAGGTTTATAACTTTATCTTTCTGGTCCAATGCAGTGTATTAAAAACTGTTTATCTGTGGTGTTTACGAACATGAACAGCCAATTCTCTGGTTGTCTAGATACTAGCTGTGGGTCCAACAATTCAGTTCAATTCATTTCTGACATTGTACACTGGAGTTAGTGCCAGATTCTACAAGTTAAAGGTCTGGGGGACTTTTTTTTTTTTTTAAATCTTTTTTAAGATTTTATTTATTCATGAGAGACACAGAGAGAGAGGCAGAGATGTAGGCAGAGGGAGAAGCAGGCTCTCTAGACTCCGGGATCATGACATGAGCTGAGGCAGACGCTCCTCCACTGAGCGCCCAGGTGCCCCTCGGGGATTTCTTTAACCACCTTGGTTACTAGCTTAGCCAGTCACCATTGTGATACAGCCACACCATCCCACTATGGCACCTGCAGCTCTGCGGGAGAGCTTTCTCTCAGATGCACCCGGGCCTGGCCAGAGTGCCAGAACTTGGAAACTTTCTTCTTTCTTGTTCTAGAACATTTCTGTGCCTGATTGAAAATATTCCCCCATTGTCCACCAAGATTCAGCAATTCAACATCTGTGTCAATGACGAAATTGGACAGCTGCCTTTGCACCATGAGGTGCTTGTGTTCAAAGAGATCAGTGTGCAGTTTCATACCCTCCACTCCAATCAGTGCCTCTTTAGACCTATTCTCTGTACCAGAACTGAATGCTGCTCTCAGGTGGTAGAAACACAGCTATGGGTCCCACAGTCCTTTTTTTTTTTTTTCTTCTCAAAGCTATTATTTATTCTGTACAAGGTTCCACTGTACATCAGACATTCTTCTACTCCTGCTTACATAGTAAACAAGTGCACATCAGCCCTTTGGCTCAGGTTCACAGGGCTTCCCTGGGACGGGCAGGGAGGGGGGTCAGGCCGGTTCAACTTGGGGCGTCTTTCTCTGATGCCGCCTCCTGGAGCATTGGCAGGCTTCAGGCTCCAAGGGGCACAAGCTGGGCCCAGCTGTGCGGACATACCGAGCTTCCGTGCCTTGGTGCTGCACAGCTTTACTCTCTTAGCACCGAGTTATGTCCGACCAGTTAGGGCAAAATCACGCCCATGGGAGAGAATTGTACAGCTGAGGCAAGAGGTCCCCCAACACCCAGGCTCCGGCTCCCGGGGCAGGACTGCAGACCAATGCCGGGAGGGGTTGAGGGGCGGCATGGGCATCCCTGAGAAACTCGGTCCAAAGGGTCTATGTCTAGGAGGCTCTGAGAAGGGGCGAGGGCATGAAGGTCAAGAAGAAAACACATTAAAAGGGAATGTGGGGATCTCTGGTTGGCTCATCGGTTTAGCGCCTGCCTTCGGCCCAGAGCATGATCCTGGAGTCCCGGGATTGAGTCCCACGTCAGGTTTCTGCATGGAGCCTGCTTCTCCCTCTGCCTGTGTCTCTGCCTCTGTCTCCTTTATTCTCTCATGAATAAATAAATAAAATATTTAAAATAAGATAAAGGTCTCAGTCCCACAAGACTGCTCATACTTCAGATGCCACTTGCAAGTCCCAGGCTATCATACTTCTGAGACTACCTGGTTATAAATCAAGAGTTCCCATGGCCCTCCTTTCGGGTTCAGTAATTTGCTAGAATGGCTCATAGAACTCAGGAAAGCTTTAGTTATATTTACTGGTTT
Organism: Nyctereutes procyonoides; assembly: GCF_905146905.1. Classification (NCBI taxonomy): domain Eukaryota; kingdom Metazoa; phylum Chordata; class Mammalia; order Carnivora; family Canidae; genus Nyctereutes; species Nyctereutes procyonoides. The sequence continues at coordinate 46,149,636 of NW_026575020.1, read as the reverse complement.
ATTATAAAGGATACAATTCAGGAATAGTCCAATGGAAGAGAGGCAAGATATGGGCATGGGGATGGTATACAGAGGGCTCCCAGGCCCTTTCTGGGTACACTATCCTCCCAATAAGTCCAGTTGTTCAGCAACTTGAACTTCGAGAGCTTGAGTTCCTCTTTTCAAGGTCATTCACGTTGTTGGCAGAAGTCAGGTCCCCATGGTTGTAAGTCTCCGTTTTCTTACTGTTGCCAACTGGAAACCATTCAGCTCCTAGAAGCCATTCTGAGGTCTTTGCCATAGCCCCCCACCCAAGCCCTTTCCTACTTCAAGACTTTTCTTGGGCGTAGTTCCTTTTAAAGGCTCATTTGATTGGTCATTCCAAGATAAAGTTCCTTTTGACTAACTCAGTGTCATCTGATCAGCAGGCTTCTGACACAACATAATCATGGGAGTGATAGCCATCATACTCACAGGTTCCTCTCACATTCAAGGGGAGAATGTAGACCTCAGGGGGTGGGACTCTCGGGGGCCATCATAGAACTCTGCATATCACAGAACCTAACAGGTGAATTCTGTTATTGTTGTCTTTAAGCAAATAAAAGTAACCATGAATGATGAAGACATGGATACCTATGTATTTGCTGTTGGCACTCGGAAAGCCTTGGTGCGACTTCAGAAAGAGATGCAAGATCTGGTATGTCTCATTTTTCCAACTCAAATACATGGAGAATTGTTCCTCTTTATTACATAGGCAGTCAACTTCAGAACATAGGGTAATTAATTATATCACTTGAATTTTTTTTTTTAAGATTTTATTTATTCATGAGAGACACAGAGAGAGTCAGAGATAGGAGAAGCAGGCTCCATGCAAGGAGCCCGATATGGGACTTGATCCTGGGACTCAAGGATCACACCCCAAGCCGAACGCAGACACTCAACACTGAGCCACCCAGGTTTTCCTATCACTTGAATTGTTAAGCACCACTTTGAAATAGGTCAGAACATACTCTCTTGAGGGAAAAAAAGTTTGTGCATAATAAAATATGTCTTACCTTCAATTACTTCTTCCTCTAGAGTGAGTTTTGTAGTGACAAACCTAAGTCTGGAGCAAAGTATGGACTGCCAGACTCCTTGGCCATCCTGTCAGAGATGGGAGAAGTCACAGAGGGAATGATGGATACAAAGGTAAATGCAATAGAAGACATACATTTGCAGACCTTAGCGCTCACAAGACACTCTAAAAGTCACACTGTGCAAGTTCTTCATTTTATGGCAATGCTGTATTCCTTTCCCACACAAACATTAAAATACCTTCTTTAGCAGTAGATTAACTTATCAAAAACGAGTTTGACTAGTCAAGTAATTTCTCTCTGAATCAAGAGAAAATTATTCCTAGGATTGCTAATGGTTTTCAAGTTTTTGTAGAAGGACTACAGGATTAATCCTCATCACCATGTCATTTAGTCCATTAGTGTAGATGCATAGGGAATCCTTTTTTTCTATTGGTTGTGGAATGGTAGGAGTACATCTTAGCATCATAAAAATATAGAGTAGCTCAAAGACAGTTCTGATGTAAATTCAAGGTGATGTGTTTATGACGATCCCCTGAAATTATTTTAGATTTTATCTTCATGCATTTGTTCTTGTTTTAGAACATTATTTTGAGACATTTGTTCAGCTGCTCATAGAAGAAATTTGATCATTGGTGTGACTAAAGAAAGGTACTAGTTTCTTTGTAGAGAGATCCCTTCTCTTATTTAAACTTTATTTTTAAAAAGCTTTAACCTTAATGCTGTTGTGAAAAAGCAAGGATTAAGGAGTGAATATCTTTATGAAAAAAGGGAAATGCATCAAACCCTACTTTAAATTTTTTTTTTCTTTTTTTCAGATGGTTCACTTTCTTACACACTATGCTGACAAGATTGAATCCGTTCATTTTTCAGACCAGTTCTCTGGTCCAAAAATTATGCAAGAGTACGTATGAGATAAAAATATTGAAGTTAATTGTCCCTACTAGCTTTCTTTGTTGAAACACCTGCAAGGTGCTTCTCCAATTTTTCTTACCAAATGAGTGAGGGAAGTTGATGACAGGCATTCTAAGTTTTCCTTTGCTTGGACTGCATGTGTCATGAAAGTAATTGAAAACCTATGGGAGACAAACAGACAAAGCCTCCCAGATTGCAGTATGTCATCACATTATTTACCAGCCACTCAGTGGGATGGATGAAACTTTTACAGAATGGCAAATACTAAGAAATACTAAGAAAATGTAATTGCTAATTTCTTTGTCCATTGTAGTAGTTTACTTTTCCTTTTTAAAATTATGATACGAATCTGTGATTTTGACTTATGTTTGATTAGAGATATCTGCATTTTTTTTCATGACCTTTTCTGGTTTCATTTGTTATATTCTTTCCTAGTATATTATCAGATGCTCTCAATGTGCATAGGGTTCCTGGCTTTAGAGTAACATTGTTTGAATGTTCATATTCAGAGCTTAAATTTGTTACTTGTAATCAGATCCTTTCTCAGGAGTGGATACTTATTTAAGTTTACCCTTGATGTAGAATTGGCTCTGACCTAAATTTTTGGTTAAGGGCTTTCCTTTCATAAGCTGTGGAGTTAAGAACAGTTAAAAGCCAATCTGGATTTTAGTTCTGTGTCAGAATTATTCGGGTCTTTATGCATGTGGATAGATAGTGTTGCATCATCCTTGCCTTGCTCAACTCAGTAACAACATTGTGGGCATGTGACATTCATGGAGCCTTTTTTGTATGAGGGGAGGAGAGGAGGGTTGATAGAGATTACAAAAGGATCTTTGGTGAGTCAGAACTAAATTATATATGCTATAGTAAATCATTTCTAAATATATTCTGAGCCTAACTCAAAAATAAGATGCTTCATTATAGAAAGATAGGAGTTGGAAGTAAAACATAAAAATCCATCAAAATAAGCAAAAATATTATTTAAAATGTGGGCCTCATACTTAAACATAGGCTCATTTCTGGCTCCCCAGGTGATAGGACTATATCCTGATGCCTGGGAAGCTTCACTGGAGGTGTTCAAGTATAGGATAAAGATCACTTGGGAATGCATCCATCAGATAAGACAAGTGGACCAAGGGACCTGTAAATCTCCTTCAGGTTCTGAGATTATATTTAACTTGGGGATGCCAAGCCAAATACTGTACTGATTATCTGCACATATCTATTCATCTAAGTGAGTTGGGTGATTTATGTGAATGGAAAGTATCTTTCTTGTGTTCTTTCTAAATAGCCTTTCTTTTATAACAGGGAAGGTCAGCCTTTAAAGCTGCCTGACACTAAGAGGACACTATTGTTTACATTTAATGGTAAGTGCTCTGTGGTCTTGCCTGGGTTCATTTTCTGTGAGATGATTATCTTGAGAATATTGTTCCCTCCTAAATGATAGCCATAAAAAACTGCATTAAGCTTGGCTGCTTATTGGTTTTGGGATTTCTTCAATAAGAGATCCTTTTATTTATTTTAATTTGTATTTTCTGCTGCATTTTAGCTGTCTATGACACTTGGAGAAAGAAATTTATTAATACAAAAAAAGTGGGGGGGGGTGGGAAGAAAAATTAAAAAAAAAAGTTGGGTGGGCCCAGAAGTATTAATGTTGCCATTAACTCAATAGGAAAATGGCTTTATTTTCCAGTGCCTGGCTCAGGTAACACTTATCCAAAGGATATGGAGGCTTTGCTACCCCTGATGAACATGGTGATTTATTCTATTGATAAAGCCAAAAAGTTCCGACTCAACAGAGAAGTAAGACCCACAGCTTTTATTATAAGTTGGCATCTTTTATTTTGTTTTCCCCCCAGAGGAGTCAGAGAGCAATGATTTTAGCGATTGTATCTTTGCTAGTTTGCAGGGTGACCTAAAGTGCTAAATGGGAATAGTCTTATAAAAGTATTCCTATAAAAGAATACTAAATGGGACATGGTTCCGTTGGATTGAAATGGACTTCTTATGAAACGCTTTGTTTCTTGGGGAGAAGGGCAAACAGAAAGCAGATAAAAACCGAGCTCGGGTAGAAGAAAACTTCTTGAAGCTGACACACGTGCAAAGACAGGAAGCCGCACAGTCACGTCGTGAGGAGAAGAAAAGAGCAGAGAAGGAGCGAATCATGAATGAGGAAGATCCTGAGAAACAGCGCAGGCTGGAGGTAAGACAGACTTTTCTTATGCTTGGTAAAACTAGGATTTAGAAGGATGCCTATTATGCCATTTGACCGTGAAGGTAAATTCTGTGCAGGAGTGTACACAGGCGTAAAAGTTGAGCATTTCTCTGCACTTGGGACATTATTAGTTGTGATAGCACTATTAAGAAAAATAATCTGTCCCTTTCGAACCAGGTTAGATTGAGTCTGTGATCTTAGAGAATGATATAAATTAGCCCTTCCCCAGCACAATCCCATTTTGAAAGTTCCACTATCATCTTTCAAGCCAAGTACTTAACTGAAGTAGAAAGAAATTAGGAATTTTATTTATTTATTTATTTATTTATTTATTTATTTATTTATTTATTTATTTATGTTTTTGAAATTAGGAATTTTAATAGAAGACAGAACATATGCCCTATGGTCCAAATGTATCTCATTTTATAAAATGTTTAATTTGCTTATAGAATTAGAGAATCTGAATATTTTTTGTTTGTATTTTTGTTTTCTATTTTGTACATAACTGGGATCTCAAACTCGAGCTTTTTAGGCTGTAGTATGTTATGTTTGAAACATCAGCATGTTCTCACATTTTTGTGAAGTAAGATGCAATAGTCTAGCTCTACAGTTTTAAACCTTGTAAATGCTAGTCAAAAAAAGAAGAGAACAAAGTTCTGGGAGATGTGAGTTCTAAAGAGAATAATCTTGAGAATGGAAGAAAATCAGGAGACCTGCTGGCAAGAAACAGTGAGGTGGCTGTGTAGCGCCATGGGTACAGGAGTGTCACTAATGCTGTTGAGGAAAGTTGCCCGGGATAGTCAGGCCTCCTCACCATTTGTCATTCGATTTTGTTAATTTTCCCATAAAAGTGGTGTTAACAATAATGGTTCAGTTCTTCAGGGTACTTAAGAGCACAGCTATGGATGGATAAACTTTCAGGCTTCCATGCTGTAGAGGTAGTTTTTTCTGAGCTAGTGTTGAAACCTAACACAATCAATACTTCCCAAACCAATTTACAAATGACCCTTTGAGACATAATTTGTAATACTATCAATAACTGTATATGCTACATGCTTCTGTTTTTCCTGTTCTGTATCTTCTCAGTCCTCTAGTGGAGGAGTATGTTTCTCAGGATATTTCTACCCCAAACTTCTAAAAAAAATGAAGTTTGAGATTGCCGCTGAAATAATCTTTAATCAGATGTGATGACTAGTAACCAACCAGTGAGGTCATATTTTGACTTGATCTCTAAGGCTTCCCTTAGTACAGATAACAATAACCAGTGACTTTTGCCACTAAAATAATGTGTTTGGAGCTCATTTTTCTCTTTTAATATAACCTAATTCATAAATAAAAATATGATAAAAACTCCCAGTTTAACATTATGCATTAAAGTATTGTGCTCAGGTTTAACATCTATGCTTATTAAGAAGAGATGCCCAATTAACAGACTGAAAAAGGAGATCTTAAGTTTTTCTGAATTGAAGTACAAATCCTTGGCAGATACACATAGATGTTATGATGAAAGCTGGATTAGTGTTTCTTGAGTATAGTAAAAATCAGAATAACAAGGCTGCTTAAATATAGCGTTTAACTTCTTTCTAATTTGAGATTAGTTACTGCTACTTCATTTTTTTTCTGCTACTTCATTTTAAGCTGATTTTCATTAACCAACATAGGGATTAGCAATTTTTATAACTGTCTTTTAGAAAGTTATTTATGGTACAAGCCTAGGTTTTTGAATAATAATATAGGCAGTATTCTAGTTTTGATTTTTTTATGTGTACTTAGAGCTTAGTTTGGATTTCCTTTCTCTAGGAAGCTGCCTTGAGGCGTGAGCAAAAGAAATTAGAGAAGAAGCAAATGAAAATGAAACAAATCAAAGTGAAAGCCATGTAAAGTCATCCCAGAGATCGGAGTCCTGATGCCACCTGTAAGCTCTGAATTCACAGGAAACAAAAAATACCAATTTCTCATCTTAAAATTCACTCTCAAGTGACTAAGAAATCCTTATTTCATCATCTGTTCTGTTTTTGATATGGAGTTTTACAGAGGTTATAGATGCAATGGAAGGACTCTGTTTCAGTATTTCTCTTCCAGATAACCAAATTATTTTGATTACTTTATAAAGGGAATGATATATGTGTAGTTTTAAAATATTTTTAAAATTATAACATGAATCATCAGTGCTTTTAGTGCTTTGATGTTTGAAGAAATATCATGAAATTTATAGATACATAATTAGATTGTTGCTTTTTGTTTAAACTGGGTAGTTGCAAAGGCTATGAAGACTGACTCTAAGCCAAGATTCCACAAATAACTATTGGAATTGCACAATAAACATTGCTTGATGTTTTCTTCTGTGTGTACATTAACCTTGTAAAAAAAATTAAATTTAGAACACTATATGTGGTATTGAAATTTCAGGGACTCAAAACATAATGTAGTTCAGTGTATGTTTTGTAGGTGGGAGGTGCTGATGGCAGTGTTATATCTCTAGGACTTAGGATACTCACATGTACATGGAAAATTCTAAGGATAGGTAGCACAGGAGCACAGTTTTTTCCTTACCTGATACCACAAGCTAATGACAATGTGAATGCTGTATTTAAGTGGTTGTGCGTTTTCCTTGAGTAACAAATGCATGAAAAATTCACTGCTTCACCTAGATCAGATCAGTGGTCTATGTGAAGTTACATGTTTTTCCTTCTTGGTTGTTGCAAACTATTGGATGTTCATGGAGAAGCTCTATTCTCTGTGTTATGGCTGTGTCCCTTTGCTTTTCCTTCTGCTTTTATTTCTTCCACAATTGAGGCTGGGTATATTCTTTTAAAGAAATAGCCATGAATATGCATAAATATACTTTTAAAAATGAGCTTTCCTAAACCATTGAGAGTTCTTTCTGCCTCTTGGGGAAGGAACTCTTGGGGGAGAGGCCCATCTATCTGCACGAGCATTTAGCTTGTTCAGATTTCTGCATTTTATAAATGCTTCCTACTAAGAAAGCATTTTTTAAGTCACTGCTTGTACCAGGTAATTTTTGCTGGGGATGGGAAAAGGTTGGGTTTTTTTTGGTGGGAGAGGGGTGGGTGGATATTTTTTTGTTGATGCTTTATGTGCAGGTGTGTTCTGAGGCAATAACAAGTTGCTGTGAAAGCAGTATGTGCTGCTGCCTTTGTAACTGCATGAAAACTTTTCACATGGATTTTTCTCTAAATTAATGCAGAAATGTGTAAACTGGGGGATGCAAATGTAATATTTTTTTTAACAGTTCATGAAATTAAGTTATTAAAATAACAAAATAACATAAGATTTAATTACTTTAATGCTATATAATTCTAGAATTAGCCTTGTTTTACAAAGTTTAAAATACATTTTAGAAATCAAAGTTGATATGCTTAGCTATCTTTTGATTAATAAGAGCTTTCTTAAAGTCCCACACATTTGGACCATGGCAGCTAATTTTGTAATTTAAGCATTCATATGAACTACCTATGGACATATATTAAACTAATTGACAAAAATCTCAGAGTGCCGCCTTTACTTTTCTGGGGTTGCCCTACAAGAGTATAAACCCATAGGAATGTTCTTTTTGTTCAACAGATGTCAGCACTGAAATGCTTTACCTTCAAAAGAGTTGGCCTTGATAATAATCCTTTAGTTTGTTACCAGTTATTTTTAGAATGTTTTATATTTTTAGAGCTCTATATATTATTAATGGGCTCCTCCCCAAAGTCCACCTCTTCAGTTAAGACACCATTATCTGGGGATCCCTGGGTGGCGCAGCAGTTTGGCGCCTGCCTTTGGCCTAGGGCACGATCCTGGAGACCCGGGATCGAATCCCACATCGGGCTCCCGGTGCATGGAGCCCACTTCTACCTCTGCCTGTGTCTCTGCCCCCCCCCCCCCCCGTGACTATCATTAAAAAAAAAAAAAAAAAGACACCATTATCTCTCCTATGAATGAGAGGAGAATATTGTTGACTGCCACACGTTTGAACACCACTAAGCCCTCCTTTTCTGCATTGCCTGGCCACTTGCAAAACAGGCACTGGACTGGAAGATAAAGACCTGACTGTAGTGCCAGCAAAATCAATACTAAGCCCTTCACTTTGGGCAAGTCATTAACCTCTTTGAGTCTCTGTTCTGTTTTTCTTCGTACAAAGTAAGGATAGTAACTGTTTTCTTCCCTATCCCACAAGTAGGTCAACACCAAAAGATAATATGTGTAAAGTTCTCACATAAAGCACTTTAAAAATGTGAGGTATCACCTAGGACTTTTCTCTAAGTGGTGCATTTTTGCTTTACTCCCTCCCTTTTACTTTCCTTCCTCCCAATGGAAACCAAGCAGACCCTTTCAGAGTTCTCTAACTTTATCTGTAAAATATGACAGGGTATTTTGTAATGGAGGTTGGGGAATAATACCTTTCTGTTTCCTTAGTAATAGATATTATTTTTATTTAATAATTATATTTAATAATTAATAATAATAATTAATAATTAATAATTATAATAATAATTAATAATTATTTAATAATTATTTAATTATTCCTTAATAATACCTTTCTGTTTTCCTTAGTAATTTCTTTTCCTATCATGGATTAAAAGTTGAAACTCTTTAAATGAGACTTAGACCAAAGAAAATCACTGATTGGTATTCTCATTCCACCCATCCAATAGGAATAGACACATGAAAGTTATATAGAGCAGTGTTATACAAAGAATCTATTGGTTTTGGTGGGATGGGTAAAATACTGTATTTTATCATCCCAGATTCTCTTTTCTATGTTCCTGTTCCTACTCATTTTAAATGATTTGAAAGGATGTAAAAGGGAGGAAGCAGTTATACCCAAAAGAGTGGCTTCTACTACAGACTGCTAAAACAATTAGTGGAAAGTATTAGTTTCTGGATGTTGGTGATTAGCGAAAGATTTATTTCCATTTGGAAGGAAGTGTAGTGTTTTAATCCGTTGACAACAAGTTGAATGCCATCTTGGCTCCATTAACTGAGAATAACCAATTTCAGAAGAAAACGGGCTTTTTCCCCCTGAAAAGCAGAAACTTGCATCTACTATGCCACTTTTAATGGATTTTGTTTTTATTTTCATCTTTTAAAATTAACTGTCAAATAAAATTAACTGCCTTTTAAAATTTCAACCCCCCCCCTTTTTTTTTATGATAGTCACAGAGAGAGAGAGAGAGAGAGAGAGGCAGAGACACAGGCAGAGGGAGAAACAAGCTCCATGCACCGGGAGCCTGATGTGGGATTTGATCCCCGGTCTCCAGGATCGCGCCCTGGGCCAAAGGCAGGCGCCAAACCGCTGCGCCACCCAGGGATCCCCACACCCATTTGGTTTTATCCAAATAGTGTGACTTTTATTTATTTAAGACACCTAGGCCTTTTTAAGTGATTAGTTCTTATTACATTTTGAGCTTAAATGCTTAAATTTCTTCTGCATCTTTTTCTTCTATGTAACTATCAGAACGTTTGTGGCAAAGCTAGAAGCCAGCTTTCTGCTTCAGAAAAGAGCCCTGGGTTTGTAACAGGGACGCTGGTGCCGTCCTAGTGCTTGAACAAGTCTGTTTCCTCCTCCATGAGTAGGCATTCTCCACTCTTCCCCCTTCTGAAATGGCTGTTCAGAGGATATAAGACAGCATGTGTAATGTGCTTTTGAGATAAAAAATGTTCTATAAATTAAATAATCCTGTTGATTTCACTAAACCAAAAGTCATAAGCATTTCTCTCACTTGAGTATCTTAGGCAATTAGTGTTACCTTATCTTTCTGACAATTTATATGATATCTTGAAGAGGCCAGTGCACTTAAACTGGATGACTAGAGTTCAAAGCAAAACTTGCTCATCACAAGTCAAAAACAAAGCAAGGAGTCTTTGTAAACTCTGAAAGTTGACCTTTCATTTCACTGATTTTCTAAATTATCCGGATTTAGGAGGCCCTTTTGCAAGGAAAACTAAAGTGAATGGAAATTTGCTCCTTGGAACAATCACAACTGAAGCTTCGCCTAAAGTTTCTCTTATTAGCTTTTGTGGGCAGTCGTGAAGATGGTGAGCCCTTTTGGCCTCCTTGGCAGATTAACATCCAGTTAGAAAATGACATAGCTGCTGGGATAGGTGTGCTGGGAAGAGCCTTTATGTTCTAATTCCCCAGAGCAGTGGCTGCATCATCTGGCATCTTTTCAGGCACTGAAAAGATGTGGTCCAAAGACCACATGTGAAGAAGGTGTCCTTTTCTAAAGAACACCAAGAATTTTACTTCAATTTTTAGCAGCTTCCTTCGTCAGTTTACCATTTGCTGCAGAGAGAGGCCTCTTATTTGGAAAATGAAAGAACAGCGTGGATCTTGCTGTAGAAAGTTAAAGTACTAGATAAGATCAAAGTGATGTATGTAAAACTGAATGAGGTCCTGGAGTCACATTCACCTATTTTCGTTCAGTTTGGATGTAGCTGAATTCTCTCATCTTGGAAGTTGGGCCAGGATAAATCTGGGTCATGGGACAGAGCTGCAAAGAGCCTGTGACCCATAAACTTGCTGGGATCCATCCAACTTTGGACACAGGTGCCATCCCGAGTAGGTCCCTGGAAAGACGAAGCCCCACAGGAGTCTCACTCTGCTCAGGCTTGCTTCCCGCTCAAGGCAAACCTGACGGGGGTCTGCAGAACATGCCCCTCAGGCTTGTGCACAAGGAAGGATCCAGGGACAAAAAATCCAGAAGTGTCCGTTAGCTGAGCTGTTCTCCTCCTTTTACAAATAAGGAACCTGAGGCACAAGGAGCGGGTTTCCCCTTTGCAGTTTGCCAGTCTGGGGCTGGAGGGGCGTTTGGGAGGTCTTCAAAGAAAAGTGCGAGACGGTTTTTCCATTCAGGTACTACCACACAAAATGAAAAAAAAAAAAATTTTTTTTTTTCTTAAGTAGCCAAATCCTCAGCCAAGTGTTTGTTTGCCTTACTCTAGTTACCGCCCCGCCCGACTCTTCATTATTGAGGTCATCCTACTTCCTTCCTGCTGCAGGGGCGGGGAGGCTCCGCGGAGCCCCCTGTCGACCAGCTTCGCCTTCGGCTTCCACACACTAGGGGAAAGGGACCCCTCCCTCGGGGCGCGCCGCGCGGACCGAGCTAACCTAGAACCTAAGACGCGCTCGCCGCGCGGCGAGTGCCGAGAACCTGCCGCCGGAGCCCCGCGCCGCTGGCGAGACGCCGGACGCGCTGAGGCGCAGCCCCCCGCGCGCAGAGCCGGGGGTGCGGGGGCGGGACGGGGGCGGGGCTTCCTTACCCGCTCGGGGGTGGAGCCGGGGCGGGGCGGGGCGGAGCTCTCCAGCCCTCCCCGGGTCCCGCTACTGCGCATGGCACGTTGCGTACCTCCCCCCACCCCCAGCAACCGGCCTGGCGGCGCGGCCCTAAACTAAGGAGGCGGAGCTGAGACGGGGTCGGGACTGCTTGCTAACTCCAGGACCAGGTACCGGGCTGGCGGGGCCGCCTGGTGCGCTCCAGGGACCAGTCCCTTCTCGCCCTGACGCCGATTCCATCTCCTCCGGGGCGGGCCTTCGTCAGATCGGCCATCCCGGCCCCCCCTCGCCCTCCACGGGCCCCTTTGCACCCAGTCCTCCTCGATTCCCGCAACGAGGGGCTGCAGCCTGAGAGCAGAGTAGGCTTGGGCCTGCCTGGGAGACCCTGGAGCGGAGATGCCGGGCGAGAGGGGCGAGCGCCTGTTTTCCGTACCCATCTTCCCCCTGACTCCTAGGTGGGGAGCTTGGGGCCCAGGTGTCAGTTTGTCCTGTCCAAAGAGGCGGCCGATCCTGTGCTGACCTCCTGTCCCATCCCACCACCCCAATTCCCATCTCTCCCAGGCTGGGCCGGCAGCGAATCAAGCCCCCTTAGGAGAGAGATTTAGGGGACTCCCTGAATCAGCAAAAACAAAGAGCTTCCAGTTGTTGTCTTGTTTTCCAAGAATGTTTGGGTGCCCACAGTAGATTAGGGGTGGAGATGGGCGGTGGGGGTAGGGAAGTGAGCGCGAGGAAAGGAGAGTGGTTAAATAAAATTGTTCCAGTTTCCAGGAAATGGGGGACTAATTTTTCTGCCCAGCCTTCTTTTAAGATAACCTAGCATATTCTAACTTGACTTTCCCCAAAAAGGAAAAGCCGTTCGAATTGGTCCTTTTTCTTACTGTATAATACCTGTTGAAGTAGAACCATATTCCAGTATGTATTTGAGGCATTAGGACAGTTCTTTGACTGATTCATGCTGTTGAAAGACACCCAAGATTGTTTCTTATTCCTGAGAATTGAAGAAACTGGGTCTCATTTGGTTACCTGCCTTAGGCCAGGAGCATACTCAGCCATTCGTTACAGTGCTGAACTTAAGTCTATTCCCTCACCCTTCAAACAGGTTTCTTAGGGTATTGTGACTCAGATGTTAGTGTTTGTAGTTGTAACCGAACCTGGATGAAATTTAGAAAAACAGTGACAAAAATAGGGGAAAAGGGAAAAAATAATAAATCAAGGTGAATTAATTCTTTTCTGTACTATTTGGCATCTGGTCAGCAGCACTGTCAAATCAGGTGATGTCTTCTCAGTCAGTCATCATTGTATCTTTGTAGACACTTTCCCCTGGACTACTCTATAATCACTGTGGTTGCTGGAGCACAGGCTTTGGAGCAGATCTAACTGGTCCTCTGCCACTTGCCCGTGTAATTTTGGGCATTTAACCTCTCTGAGCTTTTAAGTTCCTGATCTGTAAAATCAGGAAGATAGTACTTATTGTGAGCTGATCTGTGTGAAGCGTTTAGCACAGATCCTTGCACCTCGTAAGTTCACCATAAATGCTTGCTGCTTTTATTATTTTTGCAATTAACAGTTTAACAGATACGGGAGTGCCCATCTCATATGTTGGGCACAATAGCCCCTGGTAATGCAATAGTGAACAAGATGCATTGGCAATTAGCATTGTGGTAAGTGTGAGGGTTGAATATGGAGGCTGACACCTAACAGGTAGGGGAAGGGGAGGGGGGGGGGCGGCAGTTAGGACTTCTGTAGCACAAGACACCTGAGATGAGTAGTAAGGAACGACAGGTTAAAGGTAACAAGGCCAAGAGAGCAAAGGTGGTCCAAGAGGGGAAGAAAAAATCTTTAATTTTTTCTTTGGACTCCATTTCCTACCTGCCCTCAGGTATGACGTCCTCAATATAGACCTATCCCAAGGCTTGCTTCCCAGCCTTCTGCTTTTCTCTCCGCATTTTTTTTCAGTGCATTTGTCACTTGTATAGCTTTGGCTGCTATCTCCCAGGCCCACATAGTCATCTCTAATGTGTCTCTTAAGCATCAGTCTTACTTTTCTAACCAACTGCTATATCTTCTCACTTGAGATACATAACTATTTTCTCAACCTCAACATGATTTAAAAACTCGAACTCATCTTTCCACTAGAACCGCTTCTACCTCTGAGTTTCCTGTTTTGTCGCTGACACACTGTTCTTTCCCAGTTACTTGGGGAAAAAAAAAATCGGAGTCATCAGAGTTGTCTACAGTAGAATAGGTTCCCGATAAGGTAGTAAGTCTGGCTGGGGAAGTTTTCAAGCAGAGGCTAAATAATCTTACATCCAGGAGTTTGTGAAAGCTGTTCCTCTGAAGGGTGGAGGATGGGCTAGATGACTTATGATGTCCTTACTAATTAAATATAATTTCTTTATTTTCCCTTCATTTCCTATCCATCTGTTTCTTAACGTTCCCTCTGCTACAACTCTTATCACACCAAATATGGCCCATATAATTGTGTTCTAACTGGAATTCCTTTCTCTGAGGATTTTTCACCTCCCCTTCTCCCATCCCTTTGCAGATTAATATTCCTTAGAATATTTCTAGAACAAGGCTTCTCAAACATTAGTACGATCGTCCACAGATCAGCGACATAATCATCATCTGGGAGTTTATTAGAAGTACCAGGCCCCGCTCCAGACCTTCTAAATCAAAACCTGCACTTTTAATAAGATCCTCAATTTATTTGAATGCACAATAAAGTTTGAGAGACACTATCTTAGACCACTGTTTTGTGTTTGTCACCATTCTGTTCAAAACCTACAGTGGCTTCCTAGTGCCTGAAGAAAATCGATGCATATAAGGCCTCTTCATTGTTCTCATTTATCTGGAGTTAGTTGTGCTTCTATAACTGGCCTCACATTAAGTGGAGAAAATATGCAAAGTGCTAACATACTTCTCGGTACTTTGGGTCAATCAACATTACTGAGTGCCTACTCTATGACAGGTAGGCACTATTCTAGAAACTGGGAGATACATGTGTGGACAAAACAAAGTAAGCACTAAAAATCAGTAGCTACTACTATTTCATGCTTGGAATTCCTCCTATTTGACATTGAAGCCCCACCCCTTCAATAAAACTATCCAGGTCTATCTCAGCTTATAGTAACCATCTTCCCTTTTCCTGAACACTGTAAGGGCTTGCCCATTTCTGCTTGTGCATTCCCCAGACCTTGCCGAATTAAAAATTTTTGAAGGTGGGAGTTTGAACATCCTGGGTTGAAACACATCCTGGGTTGAGAACTAATTTGAAATTTGAAACACATCCTGGGTTGAGAACTAATGTTCAGATAATTAATGAAGCTGTTGATGTGGTAGTCTAGGACCAGTTCTTAGGTTTGTTATATTAATTTATATGGTGTTTAGGGATTGACTTTATTTTCTATTTCCAGTATTTTCCAGAGCTGGACAGTTCTGCAGATAACAATCATCTTTTTATCTACGTTAATATTCTATTTTCTTTCTGTTATAGACTACAAATGGATATGGATCCTGTTTCCTCTTGTTTCTTTTGTACAATGCTTTGTGTTTAATGTTATTAATTTGCACTCTAATAATCTTTTTATTTTTCAAATTTAGTCAATATTTTTACTATTTCATGCCAGGATAAATGATTCTCAACATGGTGATGATCTTCTATGAGAAGATTAGGATAGGGGTGAGGATAAATGCAATTTGATAAAAATCTATAGGTGATTTCGAAAGGTCTCTCTCCCCTCAATTAAAAACCATTGCTTTGATTTCTATAAGCAGTTCAAAGGATTCCAAGAACTCTATGTACCTGATTAAGTGTGTATTCCCATTGCTATACTATATACTACCACAATCCCTCAAAACTCCAACCCACCTAAAAAAAAAGAAGAGAAATGTGGCAGGAATTTTTTCTAGATTCTTCAAAGGTATTTCTGATTATTTATTTTAGTCATTTTACTTTTAAAATAATTTTTGTTGAGAGATAATATACCTACAATAAAACACACCTACATTAAATGTATGGTTTGTTGAGTTTCAACAGATACATTTCTGTAACTACTATGCAATCAAGGTACAGAAATTTCCATCACCCAGAAAGTTCTTATGTGTCTCTTTGAATTTAGTCCCTCATCTCACCCTTGGTCCCAGGCAACCAATGACCTGCTTTGTGTCATATTTTTACTTTTTCTGGAATTTCATGTATATGGAAACAATATGTAGATTTATATCTGACTTTCACTTAACATGATATGATTGTATCAGTAGTTTGTTCCTTTTTATTGCCGAGTAGTATTCCACATTTTGTTTTTTTTTTTTTTTACTTATGAGTTGATGGACATTTGGATTGTTTCCAGGTTCACCATTGTGAACATTGCTGTTATGAATATTCATGTACCAGTCTATGTGAACATATGTTTTTATTTCTCTTGAATAGACTACCTAAAGCAGACTTAATTGGGTCATGGGAAACTAAACTGTTTTCCAAAGCGGTTGTTAGACTAGTTTGCATCTCCATCAGCAATGTTTGAGTTTCTGTTGGTAGGTATCCTTGTCAACACTTGGTATTGTCGGTCTTTATTTTTAGCCATTTTTAGCCATTTTGGTAGGTGTGTGTAGTGGTATCTCATTGTGGCTTTATATACATTTCCCTGATGACAAATGATACTGAGCATCATTTCATGTGCTTAGTGACCATTCCTATATCTTCTGTTCATATCTGTTGCCCATTTTTTAAATTGAGTTGTCTTACTGAGTTGTAGAAGTTCTTTAAATATTCTGTATATAGATTGTTTTGTAGACACATGTGCATGCTCGCATGACACACACACACACACACACAGAGTTTCCTCCCAACTTGTTTATTTTCTTAGTGGTGTCTTTTGAAGCCAGAAGTTTTTAATTCTCAAAAAGTTTAATTTACCATATTTTTCTTTTTTTTTTTACTTCATGTTCTTAATGTTCTTTTTTTAAAAAAATTTTATTTATCCCAACATCATGAAGATTTTCTCCTTTGTTTTATTTGGTAGTTTTAACTTTTTCTTTAGTTCTGTGATCCATTTCAAGTTAATTTTTATGTATCATATAAGGTAGAGGTGAAAGCTCACTTTTTCTTTTTTTTTCTTTTTTTTTTTAATTTTATTTATTTATGATAGTTACACAGAGATAGAGAGAGAGAGGCAGAGACATAGGCAGAGGGAGAAGCAGGCTCCATGCAGGGAGCCTGACGTGGGATTCGATCCTGGGTCTCCAGGATCGCGCCCTGGGCCAAAGGCAGGCGCTAAACCACTGCGCCACCCAGGGATCCCAAGCTCACTTTTTCTAATTAGATATTAAGTTGTATCTAAATTATTTTTCCCCCATGGAATTGCTCTGGTCCCTCTCTTGAAAATTAATTGACCATACATGCATGGATCTATTTCTGGATTCTCTATTCTGTTTCATTTATCCATTTGTCTATCCTTAGACCAAAGTACACTGTCTTGATTACTATAACATTAAAGTAAGTCTGGAAATCAGAAAATGTAAGTCTTCTTTGTTCTTTTTCAAAATCATTTTGGTTACTTTAAGTTTCTTGTATTTCCATATGAATTTTAAAATCAGCTTATGAATCTCTTTTAAGAAGTCTTCTGGGATTTTGATGGGATTGCACTGAATCTATAGATCAATTTGGAGGGAGTTGACCTCTTCACAATATTGAGTCTTCCAGTCTATGAACATAGCATGTCTTACTTATCTTATGTTTAATACCTCTTAGCACTGTTTTGTAATCTTAAACATACAGGTTCTTATTCATAATTTTTTAAAAATATTCCTAATTTATGTTTTTGTTGGAATTGTAGGTACTTTCATTTTTCTAAATTTCATTTTCTAATTGTTCATTGCTAGTACATAGAAACATAATTGGTTTTTTTTTAATAAATTTATTTTTTTAAATTTTTTTAAATTTATGATAGAGAGAGAGAGAGAGAGAGAGAGAGAGAGAGGCAGAGACGCAGACAGGGAGAAGCAGGCTCCATGCACCAGGAGCCCGACGTGGGATTCGATCCCGGGTCTCCAGGATCGCGCCCTGGGCCAAAGGCAGGCGCCAAACCGCTGCGCCACCCAGGGATCCCAATAAATTTATTTTTTATTGGTGTTCAATTTGCCAACATATAGAATAACACCCAGTGCTCATCCTGTCAAGTGCCCACCTCAGTGCCCGTCACCCAGTCACCCCCAGCCCCCGCCCACCATAATTGGATTTTGTAACTGACCTTTCTAAATTCATTTTTTTAGGTCTAATATTTTTTTGTAGAATACTTAGACTTTTCTACATACACAATAATGTTGTCTATGAATGAAAAGTTTTACACCTTCCTTTCCAATCTGTATGCTGTTTGTTTCTTTTTTTTCTTTTTTGCATTGGTCAAAACACTAGTACAGTGATGAACAGAATTGATAAGAGCAGACATTCTTGTTTTGCTTCTGTTCTTAGAGGAAAGTCACTAATTATTTTTACTATTAGGTATGATGTTAACTATACATTTTTCATACATATCTCTATTATTTTTAAAGATTTTATTTATTTAAGAGAGAGTGCAAGTGGGAGGAACAGCAGAGGGAGAGGGAGAACCAGACTCTGCACTCAGTGTGGAGCCCAATGCAGGGCTTGATTTGACCCTGAAATCATGACCCGAGCCGCAATCAAGAGTCTGACACCCAGCTGACTGAGCCACCCAGGTGTACTATTCATACATATCTTATACCAAGTTGAGTTGGTAAATTCTATTCCTGTTCTATTCCTATTTGACTATTCCTAGTTGGTTTTTTTTTTAATCATGAATTGGTATTGAATTTTTTTCAGTTGCTTTTTCTCCATCTGTTGAGATGATTATATATTTTTTTATTGTTTACTCAGTTACTCTGGTAAAATTACATTGATTCTTTTTTTTTTTTTTTTAAGTAAGCTCTGTGTCCAACATGGGGCTTAAACTCATGACCCTGAGATCAAGAGTTCATTTTTTTTCTCCCCACCCCACCATTTTTTTAATTCCTTAAAATTGGTTGTTTTTTTATTTGCAAACAACTTCAGACAAAGTTTGGTATACACTGATTCCCTTTTTTTTTTTTTTTCTGATTCACTTTTTAATGTTAAAACAGTCTTTAGTTCCTGAGATAAACCCTACTTGGTCATGATACATTATGCTTTTAGCCATTCTAGATAGAATTTTCAATAGGCAAACATAAAACAAGATCAGGATGATATTAAAAAAGATATATTTCAGAAATGGCAAAAGCTCTTGTAAGTGTGTAACCAAAATTTAAAAATTAGTAGAAGGGTTAGAAAATAAAATTGAAGAAATCTCTTGGAAAGTAAAATTGTAAAATGGGAGTAAAACAAGTATAAATTAATTCTAGATAATTCAAGAAGTATGTTTCTTTTTTTTTAATTAATTAATTTATTTATTCATGGGCAATAAAGAGAGAGGGAGAGAGACAGACAGAGTGAGAAGCAGGTTCCAGGCAGGGAGCCCCACGTAGGACTCAGTCCCGGGTCTCCAGGATCACACCCCAGGCTGCAGGTGGCGCTAAACCGCTGCGCCTCTGGAGCTGCCCTAGAAGTATGTTTCTTTTAGGAATTCTATACTATAACATGAAAAACAGAGAAAGCGGAGGAGACAAAATTATCAAATAAATAATGCAAGAGGGATCCCTGGGTGGCTCAGTGGTTTAGCGCCTGCCTTCCGCCCTGGGTGTGATCCTGGAGTCCCAGGATGGAGTCCCACATCGGGCTCCTTGCATGGGGCCTGCTTCTCCCTCTGCCTGTGTCTCTGCCTCTCTCTCTCTCTCTCTCTCTGTGTGTCTCTCATGAATACATAAATAAAATCTTAAAAAAAAGAAAGAAATAATACAAGAATATTTCCCAGAATTGGAAGGTCCAAATTTCCACACTAATAAGGCTAAGATAGGGGAGCCTGACTGGCTCAGTTGGTAGAGCATGCAACTCTTTATCTCGGGGTCATGAGTTTGATCCCCACATTGGGTGTAGAGGTTATTTAAAAAGTAAAAAAAAAAAAAAAAAAAAAAAAAAAAGTAAGATTTTATTTATTTATTTGACAGGGGAGCAATAGGCAGAGAAAGGAAGGAGCAGGTTCCCTGCTGAGCAGGGAGCTGGACACCAGGCTCACTTACCAGACCCTGGGGTCATGACCCGAGCTGAAGGCAAATGCCTAACCAACTGAGCCACCCAGAGGCCCCCCAAAATAAAATCTTAAAAAAAAAAATGGCTAAGTGCAACTGGCCTAGAATTAGTCTGGATTGCAGCAGGAGGATGGAGGGCCATAGAAAGGCAGTCTCTAGGGAAAAATTGGAATGGATGAGTTTGAATGTATGGTAAAATATATTGATTAGATAAATAGCAGAGATGTAGTTCTTGCAAAAAGTTAGTAATAGCTATATGGGAAACCAAACAAGGGGAAAAATGAGTTATTAACTCTAGGAAAACAAATGGTGTACAAGAAAACAGACATGGTTGTCTTTGCCTCAGCTCTGAACCATGTTTCCATAGTCATAAAAATGTAAATGTGGACTGTTGACTTAATTGAACATTATGCCAGAATTATGTTGGGAGAATGAAGGCAGAAAAGTAGGGTCCACGAAGGTGATGTAGGAGAGCTTAGTCTTTATCTACGGCAGTCGAAAGATAGTAGATAAATGTCTGAAATGGGTAAGTCATGGCCATACAAACATTAAGAATAATAATAAAAAGCAGGGTAAACAGCCAAAGAATTGAAGGTAATTGCTTCTGGGAAAGGATCAGAGGGGAGTTGGGTCAAGATAAATTTAAAAATTAAAGAAGAAAACCATCTAATAACAAACCTGTCTTTTCTAATAGAGATTGCAGTATTTCTGAATGTACTTGGCGAGAGTACATCCAGTTTTATTGCCACTGAAAGGTTCTCTAAACCAATCTTACAATCTAGAAATTTATAGGTCTAGTACAGTGCTTTGAATGATAGACTCATAGTAAGTTTTGTTAATCAAAAGATATTTTTATAAAGGGAGATATGACTAATTCAACCTGTTTCTATTTTTCTTTTAGGTTTAAATTTTTGAAATTTTTGACATTGAAGTAGGTCTACACATTAGGAACTCATGTCTTTTCTTGTAAGTAAACCAGAGCGAATTAGGGTGAGTGTTTCTATTCTTCTGGCTTTACTATTTTTATTTTCTATAAAGCAATGTATTTTGGCAGATATTGTAGGTGGGTTTTTTTTTTTTTTTTTATGTGATGCTCAGAATCCTATGGAAGTGAGGCATGTAGAAAGTAAAGAGATATTGCAGCCTCTACTCCTGAGAAAAAAGCTTGCAGGCAGAGGCTGACCAGAGACACTAAATATACCCATCAGCTTGTCTGATAGAGAAGAAATGGTGGCTTATTTTATGAATATTACTCATACAATATTAAATAAATTGATGGCCCTTTTCACTATTGATATGTAATGACTAATAAGCTGCCTATTTCCTATGTATTTTCAATGAGTTTGTGTGTTTTAAAAATCAGTATCAAATTGTAATTATTGGAACACTTCCTAAGTATTAATAAAAGGTTTTAATTGAAGACTCTTTGAATGTAAAAAATGTTATTACACTTGAAAACTTCACCAGCTAAAATGATCTCAAGAACAAATACTAGATTTAGGTTCTTTATAAGCTTCCATGACTTCATAAAACAGCATTGTATTTTATTTATTATCAGGTATTTAATTTCTAAATGCAGTAGTGATTATTTTAAAATTTTGTAACAAGGCAGAAGTGGTATAGGACACATGAACATACCACTCTCTTTAAATATTAAAGTACATTCTATTTTGTGATACAGTGCATATTTTTTATACCAACTTTTTTGAACATACCACTCTCTTTAAATATTAAAGTACATTCTATTTTGTGATACAGTGCATATTTTTTATACCAACTTTTTTATTTTGGTTGTTCTTTTTTTTAATTTAGAAAACAATTGATATAGAGAAGGATAGAATGATGTTATAGTTCTAGTTCTTAACCTGTATTACACAACTTAATTCTGAATGTTACTTAATATTTTTTCTTATGTTTGTGTATATAAGAATAATTTATACTGGAAAGAGCAAACTTCACTGTTAATTAAGAGGAAAAACAGAATCTCTCCTTAGCCTGAACCCTGCCTGGTAGAAAGAATGCCCCAAGCCAAACTTGAACACTAGTCCTTAAGTGAAATTCAATCTTGATTCCATTACTTTTACATACGAGCTTCTTTTCTGTTTCATCCTAGCCTGATTCATGTGAAACCAGACAACTGATCAGTATTAATGAAATCCAATACTCATTTGAAATAGGATAGTAAAGTGAACCATGACTGGTAAAGTTAGAGTGTCCTTGTAAACCTGGTAGAAAATGTAAGTGGTGATTGATGTCTTTAGAAATCCTAGTGGATGAAAGAATTGCAGCTTACTGTTTTCTTTTATAAATTAACAGTGGCTTGTGAAAAACTGTTTCATCCCTATTTTCCATATTATGAATTCCAGTAGCATTTTTCATATTGGCATTCACAACCCAAAGCATCTGTAATAGATAGCCATTGAATGAGTAAGACAGAACCAGAAGATAGTTTTATGTATAGGAAGGACAAAAAACTTTATTATTATAGTGCCAGTACTATATTTTTCTCATCTCTCTGTCAGATTTAAGGATTATTTATCAGATTAGACAAAAAAAGAATAGAGAAAGGAATTAACCTATTGTTTTCAGTTTATTTTAAATCAGGATTCTTTTTAAAACTTTTCCATAGAAATGCATCTTAACTCTACCATATGATTTTGTTTTTGTAGTTTGTTTGTTTAATGGCTGATAGCTAATTTTTTGTGGCTTGGAAGAAATACTAATTCTCTTTGGGGTTTTCCTCTTTAGCGGTGGGTCTCGGAGAAGTTCATTGTTGAGGGCTTAAGAGATTTGGAGCTATTTGGAGGTAAGTACTTGGCATTTAGCCATCACTTCAGGATAAATGTCAGTACTCTTGTTGACTAAACTAATTTCCAGAAATTAGCAATTTTAAGGGCAAGTGTAAACTATAGTTGTTCTATTTGTTTGGCTCCATTTTGAATCCATGGTTTCCAAAGATTTGAGGACTCATCTGGCAGTTGACCTTGGCCTGTTTTGATTGTTAGAAAGTCAGTATTTACGTAAAGGCATTTTTATTTCTAAGTATTCATCCAGTTGAAAGACATATTTTTAAAGGAAAAAACTAGGTGTTTAAAAGCTTCTACCCCTGAAGATTTTAAAAATAAAATTATAGTAAGGATAAAAGTAGTAGCAATGATAAAGAAGTTCTGGTTTTACTGATCAATCTAGTTGACTCATCTTTTCATGGTAGAAATTATGACACTTAAGAAAACTAAGGAAAAACTCTATCAGGAAGAAAAATATTAACTAACTTCCTGTTATAAAATCCACATGCTGATTTTGGAAGTCATAGCCTTGCAATTTTGAAGTTTAATAGGGCTGGACACTTGCCTTTGATTCTTTTAGAATTCAGCCTTTTTGAGAACTGCGATCTTAAAGGCAAAGAAAATTCTTTTCTATAAAAATAGTAGTAGAACCCCATTCTTTGTGTCTGAATACCAAGACGTGCTCTTCAGCAACTATAGTTAAAGAAACAGATTCTCAGATTGAGTGCATTGGTTGACTGATCCAAGCAAAATGCCCTCAGTTTAGACTTAAGATTGAGAGCGGAGACTTCTTAGTTACTAGGTGACACCTGTTCATTTATTTGCCCTAATACCACTCAGAAACTTTCCAGAGGAGGATTATTTGTTAACTTTGTAGCATTATATTTTAGACAAATGAGAGTTTAGAAAAATGATGAGTTATTTTTGTCTTAATTCCGAAGAATAAAAATTAGCTGCACAGTAAAGGAAAAGCTAGTGGAAAAAAATACTATGTTCTGGTCCTGTTTTCACTATGTTTATGTTTGTGTATATATGAATAATTTATACTGGAAAGAGCAAACTTCACTGTTAATTAAGAGGAAAGGTAGAATCTCTCCTTTTCTTCTCCTCATTAACGGGAATACCATGGTTTAAAAGTAAGCATTGGCATTTATAAAAATTGAGTTGGAAGTCCAGTTTACAATTAATTAGTTAAAAATATTCCAGTATGTGTGAATTGAATTAAGGATTTTGGTTTCAGCGTCTTGAGTGTAGGATCTTTGGCAGTCTTTTGACAATTTCCTAGTCTCTGACCTAAGGAGAGTGAAGGGGTTATTCTGTATTGTTTACAGTGTGATGAAGCCTATACTATCAAGTTTTATACAACTTGGAATTTGCCTCCTCCTCTGCAAGAATGCACTTGATTTCCTTTAATCCATTCACTTGGCTTCTTACCTTTAACAGATTATTTTAAGTAACTGCACCTGCCATTTGTATACCAGAAAACTGATGTCCAAAGCCAAAAAATAATAATAATAATCTTATTTTGACAAATTGAAGCTAATTTACTCTGTAGCTGGTTTCCTCTAACAATACTGTTGGATGCTCTGAATTCTAATTAAGATATTTGGAAATGTGTGATCATTCTAATACTTTCCAGTTAAAAATCGACTTTGATGATTTTCCTCACTTTCCTAGAATGATGACAATAAAAAGGACAGATACAGAATTTGTCTGATTTAAGGGCAGAAAGTTATCTCCGTTGTCCTTTGTTTTATTTGTTTTCACATAGAGTTGCAGAGTGCTAAAAAGCCCTTGCTTTATTTATATTCAGAATAGAATGTGTGTGACTGGAGAATCTAACCAAGTAATGGTCCTACATATACATGTTGCTGTATTAAAACCTTTTTGCCCTTTTCTTTTAAAGTCTGTTTTCTAGTCCCTGCACTCTCTGGGAAATAGCCAACCATCTCTATAACTTTATAATGAATGTTCTGTTCACAGTATAAGACTGAAACCAGCCTATTGAACGTAACACTGTGTGCTGATGGAAAGTAAATGTAAGACTAGAATTATAGTAGCTGAGTTATACTCGCCAAAAAATACCCATAGAATAGTAGCCTTGCCATGTTTTGAAGAGCCATAGACCCATGTTTAAAACCCCATCCATGTGTAGAGTTTTTACTGTAGGCCTCTCCTTCTGTGTGTACATGTGTGTGTTCATATGTAGCACTGTGGGCACTTTTTATTATAATGACTCTTAAGTGGTTTCTATAAATAAATGTAGTTCTAAGTGCTGTAACTGCTGTTCTGAATGTGGATGTGTCTTCTGCTACAAAACAAAATGCCAAAAATCAATTTTTCTACTCCAGAGCAGCCTCCGGGTGACGCTCGGAGAAAAGTAAGTGACTTTCTAGGCTCTAGCACTCTGGCTGTTGCATGTGGATGATTTCTTGTGGAAATCTGTGTTTTTTGTTGGCTTATCATTTGATGTTTCAGCTTATCTCATTGAATTTTATTTGTAGTATAATTCTTTTGCTTGTAGAAATTCAGGTTTCACCCTGGAAAGATTTCGATGTGTACTTTGGGAGCTAAAAAAGTCTCAAGGCACTTGTCTCTCTTGAGGATGAAGGTCTCCTCCCCTTCCCCACCCTACCAGTCACCCACCACCCCATCCAAAAAAAACCAAAGTTTCAACAGTCTAAGATGTGGTTATCTTTTTAGTGGCTAGTGGTGCTAAATTTTCCATCTTTGGTCTATTACTAATCGATTTCAGTCCACAGAGATAATACAGAGCTCTACCAAGATGATAGGCAATACCTGAAATCTCCTACCTTAAAAACAAAACCTCACACTAAAAAGCACAAAACAGAAGGTGTATTTTTTTTTATTGGCAAAAGTTGAAAGACTCTCACCCTGCTTCCTACTCTTGTAGTTTATTTTACCAGAGTAACACCAGATGTACACAGTGTACCATGCTGTTTTTGATACTGTGAATCAGTGTCTTATAAAGAGAGAGGATAAAGAGCCCTTTTCTAAATAGACTTCTTATTCTTTCCAGATGACAGACATCTGTACCTATTGCAGGCAGTCCCACAGTTGAAGGATGGTGACATTGACTAGGAATTACTCTTTGAGGCTTTGGCTTTGCTTATCTATCTAGTCTGCTAATAAGGAGCACCTCTCCATCAGATCTAAATATTTTCCAGTCAGCAGACCAAAAACCATTCCCTGTACCATCAGTTAACTATTTTCCCAGAACAGAATGCCCATTATATAAAATTTTTATATTTTCACAGCTGCCGGTATTATGCCAAGAATTATCCTGTGTGAAACCTGTGTGGGGGGGTGGATTTAGCATTGTCTTTGTGTGTTCTGTTATACTTGGTTTTAAACTCTTTAAACAAAGTTATTTCATGGTTATTTCTATCAGTACCTTATGTATTTTTCAAATGCTTCAAAAGGAATAAAATGCTTTTCATGGCAGGGGAAACTAAGAAGCTATGCTAGAATTAGTTTCTCTAGACAATTTGAGATGATACATCACACTAATACAACTATGCCATGCTGTGTTTAAAGAGAATGGACTGAACATTTCATCCTTTTCCATCTGAATTTTGGCCTTTTGTAACTCAGAAGCAGTATACTGATCTAACCCCCTCTTTTGTGGCACTATCAGACCAGACCTCTTCCTTTCAAAATATTGTCCTTGTTAAATTGTTTGTTTTCCTAAATAACGGTTGGTTTCTCTCTGAGTTCAGACCTATAGAACATCCACAAAGTAGTTAATTGGCAGTGTTAGGATCATTGCCAGTGAGATGGGGACGGCAACCACTAGACTAGTTCATCTCATGCAATTCCCCATTGCCAAGAACTCACATTCCCAATTACCTAAAGAATGTATTTCCTAAAACTAACACTTTTGAGTAGTTTTCCGTAGTCAACAAAGATAGTAGAAATATTTGCCAGGTTACTGCTTAATCATACCAGTAGTCTATTGCATCATTTCCTACCTATGGTCAACAAGTGTGTCTTTAGTTTGTAGCCTACTAGACAGTATGTCTTCTGTGTACTCATAGCAAGGAAGAGGGACATAGGTCATAAAAAAAGTTATCTCAGTAGTTTTTCCCAAGAGAGTTATTTAAAATGCACTTAATAAGCATTTAATCTCACAACTCCACCTGTCCTTCATAGTCTTTTTTCAAATTAGAGAAATATTCAGGAGTTTGCCTGGAAATCAGAGAATACCTTAAAATATTTAGTAGTTTTGGATTTGTTCTCATTGGGACTATATTGCTAAAAAATGCAATACTTTCTCAAAGGCAGGTACCAGATTATGATCTATAAAGAGCCCGTAGTAACAAGTGATCTACCATGAGGTACTATGAGGACTGGTGTTTCCAGTGTAGGTCATTAAGTTGAACTCTGTCTCTGGTGGAACTAGCTGGTATATGTACTCTGCTTTCCTCTTCAGCTCATGGAAATGACAAGGTCATGGGCAGGAAACCTTCTCAGTTCAAACTTTGCTTAAATGATCTTTGTAAGTGCCAGCATCATTGTAGGCATTGGGCAACACCTCGGCGACCAGACAGACAAGGTCCATGCCCTCAGGGAGCTTGCATTCTAGTAGAGGAGACAGGCAACAGACCAAGGAACTGCAATGATAACTTTCTGTGAGGAAAGTAAAGCAAGATGATAGAATCAAGTGACTAGAAGCTGCTTTACTTTGTTCAGTCTTCAGATGTTTAAGTTGAGACCTCAGTGATAAGGAAAAAGCAGCTATTAGAAAATGGGCAGGGGCAGGAGGCAGGAAAAGAGTAGGGCAGGAATGTTCCAAACAAAGGGACTGCTGGCATGAGCTTCCTAAGACTGAAGTATGCCTGTTCATAGGGGTCAAGTATAGCAAGTCATGGATGTGGTAAGGGATGAAGTCTTTAGAAGTAGGCAGGGGCCGAATCATGTGGCTACTCACAGGCCAGAGTAGGGACTTAGGATCCAGAAGTCAGCCCCTGGGTTTTGTGTTAACTGATGACACTGATTTTATTGAGGAGTAGATTGATACTTGAGAAAATAGGATCTGCAAGAGAACAAGAATACGTGTAGGCGATGAGAGGTATAAAGTTAAGGAGATGGGACTCAAGACTAACTTAGCCTGCAGCTTGTCAGCTCTAAACAAATGGTTAGTTGCAATTTCAGGGCTCCTGGTTTGTACTTTTTGCTCAAGTTTTGTCCCTTAGTATCTCTCACCTGTCTGAGGCACTTGGGATGTAGTACCCAGTATCTTAGGATTATTCTGAAGATCAGACTGTGTCAAGTTACACTGGCTATAAATGATCCTAGAATTTGTTTTCAGAGCATTTGAAAACACAGATAACTATAAGAACCAAAATCAAACCAAGCTTAACTATTGATCGAGCTCTTCTGTTTTCTCTGTTCCATCTCATTTTTGAACAGGAGAGTGACCAAACAATAGGCAGCAAAAGAGGGAGAAGAGTAGAATTCACAGGTAGTGCTAAACTCGTTACATATTTCATCTCATTTAATTGTCACAACAACCCTATAAACTGGAAATTATTCCACTAATGAGATAATGGAGATCCAAGAGTTGAGAGTGACTTGCCCAGGGTCACAGAGCAAGTGATAGACCTGAGTTCAAGTTCTGCCTCTCTCTGGCCCCTGAGCCTATAGTCTTTGCATTAAACTATATATTTTACTTAAGATAGCCTTTCCCACGTTACCTTTTCCAAAATTGAACAGGTGCAAGGTATAAAAGGTTCTCTGGATCAGTAGATTTGGAAAATGCTTGGGTTAAACAGTTAAGTTTCCTTACTACAAAACTTAAAGGAACTTAAAGCCTTTTATGCGAGCATGCCTTATAATTCTCCAATGAGAGAGAGGATGCTGCATTTTCTCATTTAATTTGATGTGTAAGCTGTTCCTGTGCATTAGCTGCCAAGATCAGTGTTCCAGGGGGCCTACTTTGGGGGAAATCCTGCATTAAAACAACCCAGTAGAAAAATGGACAAGAGGCAGAAAGAGGCAATTTCACCTGGGAGAAACCCACATGGCCAATAAATATGTGAAAAAAGATGTTCAACTTTATTAGTAATCAAGGAAATGTAAATCAAATCCACAATGACATTGGCAAAA
The DNA here is from genome assembly GCF_905146905.1 of Nyctereutes procyonoides. Classification (NCBI taxonomy): domain Eukaryota; kingdom Metazoa; phylum Chordata; class Mammalia; order Carnivora; family Canidae; genus Nyctereutes; species Nyctereutes procyonoides. The sequence continues at coordinate 46,121,079 of NW_026575020.1, read as the reverse complement.
ATTAATCTGATTTAGTAATAGAGGAAAATGGGTCAATGAGAACATACATATAATGCTGGAGGGAGTATTGATTAGTATAACCACTTTGGAAAATTTTACATTATCTTGTAAAGTTGATTGTTCATTTACTTGGTAACCTAACAATTCAATTTCTGGTTATAAGCTTTCGAATAGCTCTATGTATACATCAGGAGACACATTCAGATGGGTTTCTAATAGCACAGTTCATGATAGCAGAACTGAAAACTACCCAAAAAGCCCATCAACACTAAAATGGATAAACAAGATGACTATTACACAACATGTGTGTATAGCATGGCTAAATACAACAATATAGATGAGTCTTAGAAATATGTAAAAGTTAAATTAGAAATGTGCTGACAGGGCTTTCTTTTGCTTGACTAGATTCCTCTTACTGTTCTAGTAAGTGGTGCAAAAGGAAGAACCACACTTGGTTTCTTTCCCCATTGGCAGCGTGCACTCTTCTGAAACCAGATGTGCTTAAAATGTCAGGGACACCCAGCAAGGTGGTACCACCATGTCAGAACATTCTCAATTCACTCTCTTCGGGCTTGCACTGAGTCTGGGGCCTTTCGTGTGTTCACAAAGACTTTTTCATAACTTGAGCTCAGGTTTAGGTATATAGCTTATGACATTTGAGCTGGCCTAAGGTTCTCCATTTCAATAGGACACACATCTGAAGAAAGAGAATCCAAAAGAAAGAAAAACATGGCCCCTAAATCATGCAAATAAATGTAGGTCTGGGAGAAAGAAACAGCCTTTTGAGCTAAAGGAAGAGCTATTGGTCTGCCATCAATTTTGCTGGGCCCCCTTTTGCTGGACCTCAGAAGCCAGAGTTATGATGCCCACATCCTAATTGGCTGGAGTCCAGCTTCATTTGCAGCAGGAATGAGGAAGCAGGTTACTTCCGCTGCCTGGGATCATGGCTGAGACCTGACAGCTCTGATCCTTGCCCTGCAGCCTTGTGTGTTGGCTGTTCTTTGTTTTTTTGTTATTTTTTGCTTCAGTTGGAAATGTCAGAGAATAATTGGTCTGGGCTTTTGGTTTGCTAAAGAGAGGACTTCTTATGGCCACATTTTCCCTGTAGCAAGATTCAACATGTGACCTTTGGAATCTTGTGGTCAGGACCTTCACATAGGACCCCAGTGGAGCAGGAAACTCAAGAGAACCCTCCCCACCTCTACATCTCCATCCCCCTTCTGTTTTCTAAATATGCCTTTCTCCAGACATCTTTCCCCAGTTAAGAATTTCATAGTTTTTAACAAGTGAGCCAGTTGTTGGAAAGGACAAGCAAATCAACAGTTGACTGGAACTGGCCCTGTCCCCCACCCCCATTCATCGACAGTGCTCATACTTACGGGCTCTGATGTTAGTGCTGGTGACTACACTGAACATCTGATGTTTTACATTTCTCATCAGATAGTGCTGGAAAAATTTCTTTGACCCAGAGTCAGAATTTGCATGTTTAGATGCCAGTCTCCTGAGGGGTCTGAGTTACCACCTGCCTACTCCCATCCCACACCCAGTTTTCTCTTATTAACCTATTTTTCTTTTTCTTTAGACCAATGAGGCGAGCTCAGAGTCGATAGCATCCCTCTCTAAACAGGAGATCATGAGTAGCTTCCTGCCAGAGGGAGGGCGCTATGAGCTACTCACCGTCATAGGTAAAGTCCAGGAACTGCCATTTTCAGGCTCCAGGGCACTGCCACGGTCTTCTCTGCATCCCCAGATGAGTGTGTGCCAAAGGCTGTCAGCTAGTTAGCAGGATTCAGGGTGACCAAGCAGCCATTTGTGGGTATCCTTTGCTTTGCTTTGCTTTGCTTCCAGGTATGGGAAAAGAGATTATGTTATCAGGAGAGAAGCTCTTTTTCAATTTTTTCTTTTTGGCTGTATGCTTCTGATGTCCTGGGCCATAGTCAGTTCAAATGGTTGGCTGAGAAGGAATGGAGAGGAGACAAATCAAGAAATGTCAGCCACGAGGGTAACAGTAGTGACAGCTTTTTTTTTTTTTTAAGAATTTATTTGAGAGCAACGAGAGAGAGAGAGAGAGAGAGAGAGAGAGAGAGAGAGAGCCTGAGTAGGGGCAGAGAGAGAGGGAGAAGCAGGCTCTCCACTGAGCAGGGAGACTAAATCGGGACTTGATCCCAGGAACCTGAGCCAAAGGCAGACGCTTAACTGACTGAACCACACAGGTGCCCAGTAGTGACAGTTTTAACTTGAATTTTCTTTTTAAATCAAATCTCTTTAAGGCAACCTTTGATGCTGTTGTCCTTGTTCATGGCATTCCCCTTTTCTTTTAGGCAAAGGATTTGAGGACCTGATGACAGTGAATCTAGCAAGGTACAAACCAACAGGGGAGTATGTGACAGTACGGAGGATTAACCTGGAAGCTTGTTCCAATGAGATGGTGACGTTCTTGCAGGTAATAAAGCATGAATGGGACGCTTGAAGGGTGGGCTCTTTGTTTCAGTAGTAATCACAAGGCATCTATTACATCTGTCTTCTGAAAGTAACTGGCAGAAAATGAAGGTGGACCTAACCAAGAGGTTGCAGAAGTTCTTAAGAATTGTGGGCATTTGGCACTAAGGATTCTATAATGCTTCTCAGGCCAATTTAGAGTCCCCTCCTCTTCTCCAAAGACTCTTTTGTGGCTCACTGATTCATTTATTTATTATTCAGAGAGGCTAAGTAACTTGCCCATAGTCACACACTCTCTATCACTTGTAGAGAGATTCAAGTGGCAGACAAGTGCAGTCTTGTTCCAGGTTGAGGGCAGCCTGCTCTCCCATGACAGCCATCTTCTAGCTCTTGTCCTGTTTGTCCGAGTTTCCTTTCTGCTGGAGAAGCACATTGCTGCCTTCTTGTTAAACACGGAGAGCCCACAGATCCAGTAGCTGACCGGGGACTAGACTCTCCTTCCATGTCACAGGCTTGCACTGTGAACTCCTAAGATTCAGGGCTCGGGTCAGTGTATTCTCAGCGGTGGCTTGCAGCCTCTCCTCCTACTTCATTCATAACGTGTCTCTGAATTCATGCTCATCTGATGGTGCTCTACTACCCACTCTTATGGTCAGAGTAGTTTTGTGGGTCTGAGGAGGGAACAAGAAGTCAGCTCCAGCTTAGTGATTTGGGAAGATAGATATCTGAGTTTATTCTAGAGCATGTTGGACTTGAGGGTTCTTGTTTTAATTCTTTGGAGTAGTGGATAAGTAGTAGCTATTGCCTTTTTGGCCTTAGCCCCTGTCCCAGAGGCGAGACCCCCAGAGTTTCTGTAGTTCTTTTGTGTAAATTCATTTTAAAATCCCTTAGGTCTGACACTTTCTGTAGCTGCTCTCTCAATCCCAGGTTGCTGGAGAAGTACCTTCGAATATCTAGTAGTTATTGTTTGCTCTCTGATGCTTTGTTTCTTTGTTCTATCGATTACAACATTTTCCTTTATAAGAGGAAAACATTTTTTGTTTTCTTACCTTAAAAAGGAGTTCTATGACTTAGTCCTTGAAGTCGAGCTAGGCTTACTACTTCCTGTCTTCAGTCAACAGTTGGTTCTCATTGTTTCCGAGGTGATGAGCTGGGACCTTCTGTGATGTTGTTAGCAGTTTCTCTGTTGGTGGAGAATCTTTCTCAAGGCTCTTTAAGATTGGCTGGTGGAGCCAAACTGGGGCAGAAGCTGGCAGAGCAGTGCTGGCTTCCCTGCGGAGACAGCGGAGCCTGACGTGTCTCCTACAGGTGACCACCCGCCTAGGCTGCTCCCAGGATGCTCAGCAGTGCTCCAGGGAGAACAAAGTCCCCATATTATTCCTGCTGCCACTTCCATATTGAGCGTCCTTCTTCAGCGCCCCTTGATTCTGACTTCCACTTACCATTGCTTTCAGGGGGAGCTTCATGTCTCTAAACTCTTCAGCCATCCCAATATCCTGCCATATCGAGCCACCTTTATTGCAGACAATGAGCTGTGGGTTGTCACATCATTCATGGCATATGGTGAGTGGGACGGGGTCCTGGCAGAGAGGTGTTCTGAGAGCACCATCATCAGCTGGCTCATGTGTGGTTTCCTTCTCTGTTACCCTTCCCCTCTGTCCCCACAATTGTGTTCTTCAGGTTCTGCAAAGGATCTCATCTGCACGCACTTCATGGATGGCATGAATGAACTGGCGATTGCTTACATCCTGCAGGGGGTGCTCAAGGCCCTGGACTATATCCACCACATGGGATACGTACACAGGTGCATTCTTCGACATAACTATAACTGTCCATCACCAGAGCAGGGGTCTGTGCCTGGAAGCCCTCAGATAAACGGTGGAAGGTTGATTGAAGCTGGCAAAGTCAGAGTTTAAACCAAGGCTTGGGCCCTGGTCCTTGCCTCTGACTTGGTAGAGCATTTTGTCTGTCAGTGCTGCCTTTATCTGTCCTGAGCGGCTTGGTCCTAAGTACCGTGTGAGAAGAACATCTGACATGGACCCCTGCACCCCACTCCCCCTCCCTTCCTTGGAGCACCCAAACTGGCGTATGTGCCCCCAAGTCAGCCCTATGCTGCGAGGCTGAGGGGAAGGCAGGGTGCTCAGAAAAGCAGCTCACGGTAGGGAAGATAAGGAAACTGGGCCCCTCCCTAACTCCACATACAAAGGGGCACTTCAGATTGAGTATGTCTAATAATCCATGTCTAATGTCAAAATGTCTAATATAAAACTACAGACTTAGAAGGAAATAGTTTTATGACCCGAGGCTTCTAGGTATTTTAGAAGCACAAAACATAAGACAAAAAAAAAAAATGATGGATTTGATTACATCAAGATTAAAGGTCTCTCTCTAATAAAGGACACCATGAACAAAATTAAGAAATGGGTAACAGCATGTAAGAGTAAGCTTTGTCTAAAACACACAGGAGATCTGTAACAAGGAAATCCTGTGAATGAGTAAGAAAGAAATAGGAAAGAATAGAAAAAAGAGCAAAGGGTTTGAAGTTTATAAAGAAGAAACCCAAGGGAGACAGACTAGGGAAGAGGCTTATCCAGGCCTTATCAAGTCCAGGAAGCAGACTTGGGACATTTGGGCAAGGATTACCTGAGTCCTAAGTGTCATATGAACAGACACTCAAAGCTAACAATAATTAGAAGAGCAAATAAAAACAGGAGGACGTCACTCTATACCTGAGACTGCTGTAATTTGGAGGCTGAATGAGGCCCAGTGTGGTAAGGAGGTGAGTTCTCTTATCAGCGTAGTGGAAGATGGCCTGACATGATCAGGGTCACTCGGGACTAGGACCATCGATGCTGCTCTGGGTGTACGCTCCCAAGAAACCCTCACACAGACCCCTTCAGGGGACATATGTGGATGTCATCATTCACGTTCATGGTGGTTAGAAGCAGTGTCAGTGCTCCTTCCTGGGACAATGGATGAGTAAAAGTGTTAGATCCCACCCCAGGGTACAGGTGGCAGTTGGGAGCAAAGGTTGATTGTAGACAGGTGGCAGCACAGCTGGATCTTCCAAACAGCACTGAGAGGTGAAGGAAGAATGAGATAGTAAATTGAAAATATATACATATAGAACCCTGCTACAGTTTACAAGAACACCTGCAAACAAAAAGTACAGATTCAAAGCAGTAGATGGTAGGGAAAGCATTGGTCTGTGAGCATAAAAGAGAACTTTAACAAAATATAAGTAAGTTTTAAAGTCAGGTGATTCGTAAATTGGGTCATGCTATTTTCTCTTTTATCATGCATGTGTTATATACAAATACATGTTTATGTATATAGCATGTACATATACACATGCAAAACACACACCCAAACACTGCCAGGGAGAGAGCTGCCTGGAGCTAGTATGTGAAGATCAAAGGTCTGTGGCGTAAGGGGCTCCTGCTGCCCCGTGACACCCTCTCTCCAACCCCATCCTCCCAGGAGTGTCAAAGCCAGCCACATTCTGATCTCCTCCGATGGGAAGGTCTACCTGTCTGGTTTACGCAGCAACCTCAGCATGATCAGCCATGGGCAACGGCAGCGTGTGGTCCACGACTTTCCCAAGTACAGTGTCAAGGTTCTGCCGTGGCTCAGCCCGGAGGTCCTCCAGCAGGTCTGTGGACTGAGTCCCAAGGAGCCCCCATCCCTCACCAACCTGAGTTTCCTGAGGGAACCTTCTGAAATTTCCTGGGATCGGGCGGTGCTTTGCTTCTGAGTGGAGTGCAGGGTTCCAGAGGGAAGGGTTCCTGCTCAGTGTGGGCATTACGTGCCCATTGCAGATGGTGTTTTTTTCCCCTCTGTGGGGCCCCAAACTGGACCTAATGCTATTTCAACTCCCTTCAGAGACCTTCCCATCTTCCAAGAAGAGTGAACATTCTGGAAATACTTGGTGCTCGCCACATCCCTCCACTAAGCAGGAGCATGGGGTCCCACATTTCTTCCTGCTTGCTATACAACATCAGACATTCATTCCTTTAAAATATCAGCTATTCTTCAGTAGTTCAGGCAAGGAGAATGGGCCATACTTGAGACAGGCATTCTTTTCCTCTCCTGGGATGTCACTCCATGCCCTTCTCTTCTAAGAACAACCAAGGCTACAAATGGAGTGATCTGTGGCTTTTTTTCTCCTGACTTAGAATCTTCAGGGTTACGATGCCAAGTCTGACATCTACAGTGTGGGAATCACAGCCTGTGAGCTGGCCAATGGCCATGTCCCCTTTAAGGATATGCCCGCCACCCAGGTGAGCCTGCAGCCTAGTTTCCTTCTTGCCCTCACACCTCCCTCCGCATGCCTTACCCCTCTGTGGGAGGGAACCCCGGGGGGACAGCCCCTGTTGTAGGGCCTGGGGCAGGAATACAAGGGAAAGCCCACATGGCATGTGTCTATTTTTTTTTTAAGATTTTATTTATTTATTCATGAGAGACAGCGAGAGAGAGAGAGAGAGAGAGAGAGAGAGGCAGAGACACAGGCAGAGGGAGAAGCAGGCTCCATGCAGGGAGTCCGACACAGGACTTGATCCCAGGACTCCAGAATCACGCCCTGGGCCAAAGACAGGCGCTAAACCGCTGAGCCACCCAGGGATCCCCTGCACGTGTCTATTTAGATGTATAAATCAAGCAAACACATTTTTATAAATTTATAAAATATATTGTGTCCTCCTACCTTGCTAAATACTTGGAAGGCCAGTTTCTAACTTGTAGTTCTCAAACTTCTCAGGTTCTGGGTTCTCACATTCTGGTCAATACCTTGGGGACCTCTCACCGACAAGTTCAATTTCTTTTCATGCCCCTTATAATAACTACTCTTTGGCCACTGCTTGGCACACACAGTCAGTGATACTGTGTACCTTTGGGTGACAGACTAGGGGAGAGGCTTATCCAAGCCTTATCAAGTCCAGGAAGCAGACTTGGGACATTTGGGCAAGGATTATCTGAGTCCTAAGTACCTGGAGCATGATCTAGAACTGGGAGGGTGTGGGGGTAGGCTCTGAGCAAGCCTCTTCCTTGAATCCACAGATGGCCCTATGGGAAGAGGGGCAGCTAGAGAATGGCCAGAGGGGGAGACTGCAGAGCAGGGGGCCCACGGAGACTTCTGGGAGGATGTGACATTTGACCCTTGAAGGCAAATAGGAATTAACTGTGTGAAGAATAGAAACTAGGAAGGAAACTTGTAGACAGAGGGAACACCATGTGCAAAGACTCAGAGTCAAGAAAGGATAGGATCTGGGGAATGGCAGTAGTTACCAATAGCTGAAGTGCAAGTGCTTCGAGGGGGCTTCTCAGTGATGTGGCTGGAAAAGGAAGCCAAGGGCTTTGTGTGCCATGCTAGGGCATTTGGTTCCCATCCCAAAGCATTTGGAAAACTGCTGGTGGCTTTTAAGCCCAAAAGTGATAGCTTCAGATACATAATTTTAGAAAGATCATTACAGCAGGTAGATTAGACTAGCAGACTAGTTAGGAGGGTATAGAAACCTAGGTAAGGAATATAGAAAAATCTAAGACAGTCACAGAAAGGTGCTCAGGAAAGGTAAAGGGCTATGCGAAGTGAACAAGAGATACGGGTCCAGAAATAGCACGGTCCAGTAGCACTTTCTGAGCTCATAGGAGTCCCTTATCTGTGCTGCCCAGTACGGTGGCCACTAGCCACCTGTGGCTATTGAGCACTTACAGTGTGGCCTGAATTGAGCAACTGAATTGTAAGCTAAATTTAAATTAAGTATAAACAGCTATATGTGACTGGTGGCTACCATATTAGGCAGCACAGCTCTAGAGAAACTTCCAGGTTTCTGGCTTGGAAGTTCACAAGGACAACCCTAAGGACAGCAGTCCTTAAAGCGGGGCTAGTTTTGCACATGTGGACCGAGGACTTCGGCACGGCCACCCCAGCTGAGCCTGCTCCTGAGTGCACTGCTCCCATGCAGCCCGCCACCGTGATAGCCCAGGGCGGGGCAGGGCGGGTGCCACATACGCACCCCTTCAGACCCTGGGTACAACAAATGGGCTGAGTGCCAAAGAAAATGACCTGATGGCCGCCTTCACTCTGGGTTGAAGGCCGTACAGTTCAAAGGATGTGATAATGTCTTAGAAACAGGAGAGGAGACTGGGACCCCCTTCCTTGCAGCCACGGTCGGGAGGTTGCATCTTTGTAGGCCTTCTCCCCTTCCCTTTGGCCTAGCTAGGGTATGGCTGCTCAGCCAGTGGCCAGCATTCCTTTGGGAAAATTAGACTTATCCCGCTTCTCTTTTTTCTACTCCCCCAAGCCACTTTTGTATATTGGGAAAAGTATATTTGTGAAGAAACTATTCTATAGACTTCCCAGGGGCCCCCCTCCAGCCTGGATCCTGGCTCTGTCCTCCCCAGATGCTGCTGGAGAAGCTGAATGGCACAGTGCCCTGCCTGCTGGACACTAGCACCATCCCCGCTGAGGAGCTGACCATGAGCACTTCACGCTCAGCAGCCAACTCTGGCCTGAGTGACAGCCTGGCCACAAGCACCCCCAGGACCTCCAATGGCGACTCGCCATCCCACCCCTATCACCGCACCTTTTCCCCTCACTTCCACCACTTTGTGGAGCAGTGCCTTCAACGCAACCCTGACGTAAGGTATTTCCTCTGGGCTAGGAGTGGGCTTTCAGGGGAGCATGGGAGGGTGGGTGGGGGGGTGGAGCTGGGGCATTGAAGGTAGAGTTTGGGAGGATGCATCTGTCCTATAAAGGGCTGGGTTCCCGGAGGAGTCCTGAGCCCCTGTGGCCAGAGACTTAGAAGCCAGCTTGGCTGTCGTTTCTTAGAGGGCTGAGGGAAGAAGTAGAGGATGCTTGAGGATGAGATGTAAGCAGCAGGATTTTGGAAGTCTGGGGCACAGGAGTGACCCTAGTCTCTCTTCCCCTTTCTCTACAGACCAAGTGCCAGCACCCTCCTGAACCATTCTTTCTTCAAGCAGGTACAATAGCACTTTTCCAGGGTTCCCTGGGTTTTTTTTCTTGCCTGTGCTTCTAACTACCTTGTACTCCCTTAGCTTCGGGGTCCCTAGATATATTCTCTCCTCCTCCCTTTGAATCAGAGAAATGGCCATGTTTCTGAAACGCTTTAAAGGTGCTGCTCTTTCCTCTCATAGAGATTTTTGGCTCTAACAGACCAGCTGTCATAGGGCCACTTGCCCCACGGTGTCCTGGGAGTCAGAGCAACAGGATCCACCCCCACCTGTCTCTCCTCCCTCAGATCAAGCGACGCGCCTCAGAGGCTTTGCCTGAGTTACTACGCCCTGTCACCCCCATCACCAATTTTGAGGGCAGCCAGCCTCAGGACCACAGCGGAATCTTTGGCCTGGTAACGAACCTGGAAGAGCTAGAGGTGGACGACTGGGAGTTCTGAGCCTCTGAAGAATGCGCACGTTCTCCATCCCAGGACACGTGAGCCCCGGCGGGGGCCCTTCTCGAGGGCTGGCCACATTCCCACTCTCCTGAGTGCAGACTGGGTAGAAAAGACATTTCTGCCAGGTTGGTTGGCCACTTACTCACTGGGAAAGAAATTCCTGGAGAGAAACCTTCATTACTGCTCCAGGACTTCTGAGACAAGGGAATCCTGGCAGCCAGTGATCAGAGGCCGGGAAGCTGACATTCCATCCTGGGAGCTCAGGCGACCTCTTCAGAAGGAAGAGATGCTGTTCTGGCCCTGGAGGGCTGAAGGCCAAGCCCAGGGTTTGACTCCTTGACCCAGAAGACTGTGTGACTTCCTCTTCTCACTCTTGTCCTACTAGCCTGTTCCATCCTCTTCCTCTGCTCTCAGATCCTGTAGGTCCATGGAGGGGCAAGCAATAAGCAACCTGCCCCCCACCCTAGCCCCCAGACTTCTCCCTAATAATTGAAGGGAAGAGCATTTTTTTCTTGTTAAGCACCAGGTTAAGCCTGGGGCAGTCCCTCCTCACCTGCTCATTGCTTGGGCGGAAACACCTTCCCATAGTTCATCTGTGTGGCTCATCTCTTTCCCACCAAGAGCCCGTCTTACTGCCTCCTGTCCGCACCTGGAGGCTTCCTCCAAGGCCACAAGGTCTTGCCTAGCCTGAGGACTTAAGTCCTTGTGCAGCTTTAGTTTCATCGCCAGAACAAATTAAAATTTTTGAAGAATCCATTGGAGAGTGGTATTGCTGTGTGCTGGCCACGCAGGCTGGGACAGGAGTCCCTCAGCCCCACATTCTGGCATCCCAGGGTGGCCCCACGAGCGCATGTGCAAGCACAGCCATAACTATCATCAGATAGCCCCACAACACACGTAATAGATTTGTCTCCTCACTATCCAAAGATGTGACACCGTCCGTTTTAGCCCACGGCCAGCAAACCACTTTGGGACCGAAAGGTCCAGGTGCTAAAGACTAGCCTTTCCGCAGGAGCCCTTCTGGGCCACTAGGAGTCCAGGCAGAAGAGGCTCGTGTTTGGCAGGAAAGGAGGTAGATGGTCTTGTTCTGTAACATGACTTGCAGTGTCTCCTTACCCCTGGAACTAATAACCCAAGGAGGTAACCCAAGAACCAAACCTGTTCCCTCTCATCCTGGCTGGCCGCCAGCAAGGCTGGGCTGGGGAGTGATTCTGACCTGGGTCTCCAGGGTGCCTCCCGGCCTGCATGGGCACCAGCCTGGCACCTTCCCTGCCTGCCAGTCTCTCTGGGGTGAGGTGCCCTCCTCTCGCTCAGGCCCTAAAAATGTCAGATTAAGGAAGTGCCCCTCCCTCTGAATGCCTCTGACCTGAAGCTGCTCTGAGCCATCAAATGCTCTCAGTTTCCCTTCCCTCAGAAATTATAACACCAGTTGAAAAACAAAAAATATCTCCTTTGGGCAGTTACAGGGCTTGAGGTGAAAGGAATGACACCCACTAGGGGGCTGAGTGGGGAGGCCAGGTCACATTTGTTTCCAGGCCTCCTCCTTACCCCTGCCCAGCTCATCTTTAAACCTCAAGTTCCCTTTTCTCAACACCATCATCAGCCTGTTTACTTTCCTTCTGAACTGCTTTCTTCACCTTGCGGTCGGGTCCGTTCATCCTCCGCGCCCAAGCTGCTGTTCCTGTGGTGGCTGCTGGCAGATCCCCCCCCCCCCCCTGCAGACCCGTCCTGGGCAGGGGAGGTGGCTCCACAGTGCCTGCAGCAGGCGCAGCTTGCTCCTGGTGCTCCTCCAGGGGGTGAGGGCCACGCTTTCCTGCATCACTGCAGCTGCCTTTTGAGAATCTGGTCACTGCTGTGCAAGCTGCCAGGAAAGATGCACACAAACACAGTTTTAGAAGTGTCTCTCTCTCTCTCTCTCTCTCTCACACACACACACACACACACCCCATCCAGGGAGTCTGGGCCTGCAGCTCCCCCCAAACATAAATCTTCCTCTAGGGCGGGGCAGGAGGCTGGGGAGAAAAAGCAAAGCAGGCCATGGGAGCCAGGAGGGAGCCAAGGGAACAGCTGGGGCCTGGGGAAGCGAGCTCGCTCCCTCCCTCCAGCCCCTGGGGCTCAGAGGCGCTGAGCTGTTCTGTTCCCTGACACGTGTGTGTGGGCTGTGCTCTGGAGCCACTAGTTCTATTCCTGCCACAGTGTGGGAACAAGCTATGTTTAGGGCTGTGTTTGGTGAAACTGCTTCCAGCCAGACCTCAGGCAGAGCCCGGCAGTCCCCGCAGCCAGGTAGCCGGCATCTCCCACAGAGGCCCCTCCAGGAAGCCACGGCCGCGTGCACGGCACAACTGAGGCCCTACCCCCCCCCCCCGTGGGCGACAGTCACCTGCCTCCTGTGCCCCCCGACCGTCCAGCGGTGTGCTGGAGCCCCGGCGGCCGCTGGGCCAGCGGGCAGGCAGTACGGAGCCGGCGCCAAGCGCCAAGCGCCAAGCGCCAAGCGCCAAGCCGCCGCCCTAGCTCCGGCACTTGGAGCGACGCGTTCGATCTTCAGGCCTCGCTCCCTCGCTCCCTCGCTCCCTCGCTCCCTCGCTCCCTCGCTCCCTCGCGGTACGGGAGGTTGGGGCGCGCGCGCCGAGATGGCTGGTCTGAAGGATGGAACTCTCCGAAGGGGGTGCCCTCGGTTTCTCTCAGGCGACGGAGCCGGTGGCGTGAGGCGCGGGTGACTCACGCCACACACGCGGCACCACGGGAACGCCGTAGGGGGCGGGCCTTGCAGCCTCCGGGGGCCCCTGTCTGTGGGGTCGCGGCAGAAGGGACTGGGGCAGCCAGGTGGCCACCACGGGGCGCCGCGCCTCGCAGCCTCGCGTGGCGGGACCGCGTGCCGGCCTCGGGGCGGCCTCTGGCGGCGGGAGGACTCCGCGGCCGGAGGGGGCGTGGGATCCCGGGCCCGGCCGCCCCCGCGGGGCTGTCACCCCGCAGGGCCCGCGGACAGCCGGGCGGGCACGAGGCCCCCCTGGGGAAACTGAGGCCGCGGGAGGGCGTCGCTGGGAGCGCCACTTGTCCCGGGCCCCGGGCCTGTCGACCTGACCTCGCCCTCGCCCTCGCCCTCGCCCTCGCCCTCGCCCTCGCCCTCGCCCTCCCCCCGAGGCGTGCGCTCCGCTGCGGCTCCCGACCCCGCCCGCCTCGGTCTGGAGCGGGCCGACGGGGCGGCCGGCGGGGGCGGCGCGGGTGCCCGAGCGCGGGGTCGGGGCGGCGGGGCAGACAAAGGAGGGGACGGCGAGCGAGGGGAAGACAAAGCGCAGAGGGGGTCGGCGGCGGCGCCGGGGCCCCGGAGGCGGCTCCGGGCGCGGCGGAGCCAATGGGCGGGCGCGGGGCGGGGGCCGGCGGGGGCGGCGCCGCGATAAGGCGGTGGCGGCGGCGGCCGCTCGGGGACCACTGGCAGCGGCGGGAGCTCGCGCCCGCGCCCTCCACGCACCCGAGGCGTCCCCCGGAGACCGACCCCCGCCCCGCGGCCCAGGCCGGGGCCCCGGTGAGACCCGCGGGCGGGCCGGGGAGGGGGCCTGCATCCGCCTCGCAAGCCCGGGCGCCGAGGAGGGGGTGCGGGCGCGAGGGCCGCCTCCCGCGGGGTCCCGACGCCCCGCGCCTCCGCCCGCCGCTCTTGCCCGGGGCCCCGCGCCCCGCGCCCCGAGGCCGGCGACCGCCCTCCCGGGCGCGCCTCCGAGCAGGGACGGGGCCGAATCCCCCTGGCCGGGCCCGCGGGGGTCCCGGGTCTGGGGCCCGGTCCTCGTCGGCCCTGGGCCGAGAAGCGGGGCGCGGGCGGCGGCTTGGCGGGGCGGGGCGGGCGGCGCAGCCCGGAGCGCTGTCCGGGGGCCGCGCCGGCCGGGAGCGGGGCGCCCGCGGCCTCGGCTGCGTCGGGCCGGGGTCAGGCCGGGCCAGCGGATTCTCACCGAGGCCCCGCCCGGTCCGCCCGCCCCTCGACCTGCCCTCGGCCAGGCGGGGTCCGGGCAGCGGGCGCTCCCGGCGGCTGCGCGGCGCCCCCTCGCTGGCCGCTGCCGGCTAACTCTGTGCTTCCCCCGCGACACACGGTTCCACTCAGGGACCCCCGGGCCCCGGGGAGCGGCGTGGGGGGCGGGCGGGCGGAGGGGGTGGGTGAGGGGCGGAAGTGGCAAGACCCAGAGCAACAGGAAATGACTTAGGGAAAGTCCCAACCGCAGCCCCCCAGCCCCCTGCCTGGAAGCGCTCCCACCCCCCGCTGCAGGCTGGGGAAGGGCGTGTGGGGCCCTGCCGACCGACTTCCCCTTGCAGAACCCAGCGGGTGCCGCGTCTCCACCTGGGGCCTCCATCGCCCTCACCGAGCCATGTTCCAGGCTGCAGAAGCCGCCCAGGCCACCCCCTCTCATGTAGGTGATCAGCGGGCCGGGAGGGCCCCTCTCCCGCCGGCATCTGGCCTGGGGTGAAGGGGCGAGGGGCGCGGGCTTGCCTGCCACCCTTTGCCCCGCCCCCCGGGGCCCTGGGACCCGGCGGGCGCCCCGCAGCAGTGGTCTGGGCATCCCTCAGCTGACCTGGCCGATTGGCCCTCTCCCTTAGGAAGCCAAAGGCAGCGGTGGCAGCAGCACTGTCCAGCGCTCCAAGGTAGGGCCCGGAGAGGAGCGTCGCGGGGAAGAAGGGGGGGGGCATGGGTCGGGCCCCCGCTTACTCTCTCCTGCGGTCAGTCCTTCAGCCTTCGGGCCCAGGTGAAGGAGAGCTGTGCGGCCTGCCAGAAGACCGTGTACCCCATGGAGCGGCTAGTGGCCGACAAGCTCATTTTCCACAACTCTTGCTTCTGTTGCAAGCACTGTCACGCCAAGCTGAGGTGCGCCCTTGCCCTGCCCCTGCCCTCACCTGCCAGCCCTGACCTGACCTGACCACAGTTGCTCTGCTTCTGCAGCCTGGGCAGCTACGCGGCACTGCACGGGGAATTTTACTGCAAACCCCACTTTCAGCAGCTGTTTAAGAGCAAAGGCAACTACGACGAGGGCTTTGGCCGGAAGCAGCACAAGGAGCTCTGGGCCCACAAGGAGGTGGATCCTGGCACCAAGACGGCCTGAGGCCCCTCTGCCGGCCACTGTCTCTGCAGAAGAGGGCCTGGAGCAGGGCAGTGGGGAGGGTGGGAAAGAGTGGACCTGCTCTTGGGGTGGGGGGGTGGATCCTGGGGTGCATCCCAGGGTGGGATGGGGACAAAGCCATCTTGCTCAGGCAGATGGTTGAGGGGGCAGGGCTCTGCTCCAGGATTCCTTCATCCTCCCTGGGTGGGGGTGGCTCGGGAATCAGGATTGGGGTTTTGCTCACCACCCTGCTTCCTACTTCTTTCAGCCTCCCCCCATGGCCCCTAGGGAGGCCCCCAAGCCCAGCTTCCCTATCTAGGTGCCTTTTCTCCAGTAAGGAGTCAGCATGCCCCCTCAGGGTCCCAAGCTCCCTCACTGCCACCTGGGGCTCTCTGCGGCCCTCACGTCTCCCCATCTACCTCTGCCCTTAGCCTGGTCCTGAGCCATGGAGACCGGAGGAAGGAGAGCCAGTGTGTCCTTGCTGGGCCTCCGGAATGCCCACCAAGGCCCTGGCGGGGGGAGGGGAAGGAAGTGGATTAGCCCTGCCCTCCCCCGAAAGGCGAAGCACGACTTGCCCAGTGGGGCTTGGGACCCATCTTGCACCACCGGAGTCACGAAGCGGAAGCTAAAGCACCACCGCCAGGCTGAGAGCCACAGAGACTGGCTGGGGGCTGGCGTCCGCCATGCTCACCTCCTCTTTCTCCCCTGTTGCTGCCGGTTCTGACTGTTGTGATCAACCCTATTTTAAATATGTTTTAACAGATTCTGACTCTGTATCATGTGGCCTGATTGGGGGTTGGGAGCTATGTGGCAGGAAGGATGCAGAGGTGACAGGGAGCATGGTCAGTCCAAAGCACTCCTGGCCTTGATTGGGGTGGGAGTGGGGCTGGTGATGGGTATCAAGGAAATGCCAACCAGCCTGAGAGAAAAAGGGGGGTGCCCCTTTTGCAATAGCCAGATCTCCTCCACACTGTCCTATCCAGAGTGGTTTCGTAACTGGAACTCTACTTTGCTGGTCAGCCTGTGTTGATTAAGAGAGGGTCAGGCTGGGGAGCCTGGCTGGCTCAGTTGGTAGAACATGCAACTCTTGAACTCAAGGTTGTGAGTTCAAACCCCATGTTGAGTGTAGACCCTACCTCAGGCTATCCATAGGTGATGGACCCTGGCCTCACTGCACTTCAGTATTTTGCAAGGCAAAACCCTTCTTCTGAGTCCCTGTCTGGAACCTCCCTCCCCTGCCCGCCTTTGCCTTGGAAATCAGCAAAGGATGGTAGAAACCAGCAGATTCAGCAAGTGCTGTTGAAGGTTCTCTAGTTTGCTGTGTCCTTCCCCATCTGTCATCTTCCCCTTGCTTTTTCAATCTCTGGGGAGTGGGGCAGCTGCGGGCACCATCCCAGGTAGTCGAAGGAGAAACAGCTTCTCTGTTCCTTGGAGGGACAAGTTTACCGTAGGGCAAATGCAGCCAACGTGGAGGACCTGAGACCCCACCCCCAGAGGATTATAGGTAGCAAGTCTGGGTTGTCCTGTTTGGACCCAACTGTCCTGATTTCTCCAAACTGCCCATGGGCTACATGAACTGGTGGAGCAAAAGGGCCAACTCCTTGGGGATTTGCTGCCACTGCACCCCATACAATTCTTGAGTCCTAAGTGACCCCATGCCCATAGGACAGGGTAGGAAGCTGGGACTCAGATTTGTGGCAGATGGGCCACTGTGTTGTGTTGAGGTAGATGCTGCCCTTTGAAGCAGCAGCTAACGCTCCGCGCAGATGGCACTGGGTCCTCAGCATGAGAGTGGAAAGCCCCATTCAAAGCAGGCCCAAATTCTGTGCTGGAGGCCTGATGGCCTGACAAGCATGGTCTCTCCCTGCTCCAAGCTGAACACCAACAGCAGGTAGACCAGGGGGAGAGAACAGAGAGGTGGCGGCTCCTGCAGGTGCCTGAGCCCTGCCCTGCAGAACACCGCTCAGGGGGAGTACTCCCCTGCACTTCCAGATGCCATGAAGTTTTGGACTCCAGCCACTGGTGACACTTGGGTCAGGGGGGCTGACAGTGCCACCCTGATAATCAGGAGGCACCCTCAGCAGAGCTCTTAGAAGTGGAGAGAAAAAGGGAGCCACCTCTGAGCTAGCAGTGGTATCAGCCACATCATCCCATCCTAGGACCCCTCTGGGAGTAATTTCAAGTTCTCTGCTGAGGGACCCAAGCTGCTTACCAGGCACCATACCTGGCTCCCCTCAGGCAAACACCTACTCTCCACTCCCCAACCAAAAGCATGCCACAGGACCCCTTGGGTATAAATGATCCCTTTTATTGTAAGTAATGTGCGACACTGGCCTGGCTTTGCACTGCAAGCCCTCGGTCGAGATATAGTCAAATAACTATGGCTGCAGGTTCTTCTGCACGATCCACAATTCAGACACAGACACAGAGCTGAGGTGGACAGGAGGGGCAGGAGGGTGGTGGAGTGTGGACTGTCCCCAGCCCTGGCCTCTCCATGTAGGTTTGGCCAAGGCCGACATAGCCCATGGAATGATGAGCAAACGGCAGCATGGCCCTTCCCACAGCAAGCCTGGTGCTGCTAGGGGGATGCCTTTAAGAATCTTTGGGCCCAGGCTGTCCTAGGCCCACAACTTGTCATCTGGGTTATTTAATATAAAGACAATAAATTAAAATTAAGCAACAGCTTGGTCCTGAGGATGCTGAGCCAGCATGTCCACAGTTTTTGGCACAAAAAAAAAAAAAAAAAAAAAAAATCAGGTCTTTTTTTTTTTTTTTTTGGAGTGCAGCGTTTCTTGGCCTGTATGCAAATTCACTTTTAAAACCCATTCCCTGTGAGGTAAGACCCCAGGAGGTGGGGCTCTGTGAGAGCCTGAAGCTGGGACACAGAGTCGTCTTGTTGGCACCGGCACCGTGCTCTGTTTCCTCTTGGGGAACAGGGGCTGGGGGTGGGGGTGTGGCCCCAAGAAGAGTGCTACAGCCATCAGGATGGGGTCGTGGAGAGGCCGAGCTGCCACATGGCAACTTTGGTCAAGTTGAGGGGCCAGTCCCCAACCTGGGCAAGGGCCGAGGTGGAGACAGGAGCACATGCTCACTGTCTTCAGAAGGCTGAGCTGGGGGTGCCTGACAGAGGCCCCTGGGAGAAAAGGATAGAAAGAGGGGCCCAGACCCAACTGGCACCGTGCAACACACATTCCTGCAAAACCAGCTGCTTTCATTTTCTCTTCTCTCTTGAGGCGTCCATCACCTGTAACAATCTAGAATTGATATATATAAAAACCATCAAATATGATCTGAGATATAAATTAACAAGTACAAGGCCTCACATTACATGATGTGAAAAGGCTAAAAACAGCGATAGAAACTACATTCATAAAAGTGCATCGTCAACATACAACGAAGGCTTTGGCTTGTTCTGGTGCCCGTGGGGAAGTGGGCATGGCTGGCAATGAGCTGCCTGGCGCTAATCCCCAGCTCCCCGGAGAGGCCCATCCCTGGGCACTGGCTTTGTTGTTGTTGTTGTTGTTCCTTTAATGACAACTCCCAAGGAAACTGGGTGTTCAGAGGGAGGAGCTCTAGCAATAGGCACATTTTGGAAGGGAGGGGCCGGAAGAAAGGACCAGCGCCCAGGCTGAGGTAAATAAGGCCAACTCTAAGCTGCTTGGAGACACTGGCTCCCCGACCCCTGCTACCATTCTTCCTCTAAGAAGGGAAGGAGGTGAAACCTCATGGGGATGGGCAAGGCTGGCCAAGGAGGAACAGAGATGGAGTTTGGGACACAGTTGGTGACATCATATGGGCTCTCCCTTCTACCAGGTGGAAAGGGCTCTGGCCTAGCAGGGTCATGACTCACAGACAGCCTGATATAACTTCCCTAGCTATCCAGAAGAGCCTGCCCAGGGTTTAGGGCAGCCAGCTGGGTCAGATGCTCTCACCACACTGCCCATCTTTCTTTCTGCTCCAGTGGGGAAACGGGTGCCAGCTCAGGAACTCAAAGGCCATTACCTTCAGCTCTTTCCAATCCAGCCCAAGGCCCAAGCCCACAACAGGGATACTCAGAGCCCAAGGGCACAGTCTCCAGTTTAGAAACTGGGTACAGCATAAGAGTGACTTCAACTTGTAAAACAGAGACAATTGCATTGACAAAACTGGGTCTCTCCCCCACTAAGTGGGGACAGTTCCACATCTCAGGCCCCTGCTTGGGGTATAGGGGGGGAGCAGGGCCATGGGGGCAGGCAGGATGGGCTCCTCCCCCCCTGAATAAGGCAGCATAACATTTGCTTCATTCATCTTTGGTAAAGGACAGGGACTGGCAAAGCTGACCTGGGGGGCTCCTGGGAGAGTGTAGCCCCAGCCTCTGCCTTCCATTGGCTATGGGATGCTGGGCTTTACCTCAGGCTTGGGTGGGCTCATCCAGCCCAGAGATGCCCTGGTGGTCTCCAGACATGGGAGGAGAAACAAAATAACACTTTGAATGAAAGTAACACTATTCAGACCCTCGTGTCTGTCCTGTGCCCCCAGACCCTTGGGGCTTTGGTGCTGATTGCAGTGTCAGGACACAGCCCCTGAGGGTAAGGCCCTCAGCACTTTGCACACTGTTCCTAGATCCTTCCCCTCCACGCTGAGCTTAGGATGCAGGAGCTCTTGGGTCTGGCAGGCTGGGGGCTCCCAGTCCTTGAGGCTGCAGCCACCCCGCCCTGGCTCTGAGC
This sequence comes from Nyctereutes procyonoides, assembly GCF_905146905.1. Lineage (NCBI taxonomy): Eukaryota > Metazoa > Chordata > Mammalia > Carnivora > Canidae > Nyctereutes > Nyctereutes procyonoides. The sequence continues at coordinate 46,101,447 of NW_026575020.1, read as the reverse complement.
CCCAGTGGTGGAAGGGGCACAGACGAACACTGGTTGGACTGGAGCTCCATAGTCCACAGCGTTGCCTGGGAGAAGCAGCAACTTTGCTGAGCCCCACAGCAGCCCCTTGCCTGTGCAGCAGGGGCAGCTGGCAGCAGTGTGCCTCGAGAGCTCAGTACACGAGCTGTGCAAAGTGGTGTGTGAGCAGCTCCTCGGCCGAAGGTCTCTGGCGGGCCTCCACAAAAATGCGCCTCAGGAAGTCCCGGCCATGCTCAGAGATGTGGGAGGGCAGCTGAGGATTGGTGGGCTGGGTGGCAATCTTGAAAATGGCAGCCATGGCTTCATACTCTGCCCAAGGTGGTTTCTCTGTCAGCATCTCTACCACGGTGCAGCCCAGGCTCCTGGAGAGAGAGAATCCCATGTCACGCTGGGCTCCCTGACCTGCGCACCATCGTGAAAGGAGGTGCCTTTCTCAGAACAACCAGAGGCAGCATGGGACAAGCTGAGGGGTGATACTTCTGTAGAGGGTACCCAAGGCTTCATCAACCTACATCCACCTGGGTGAGTCTTGATATAAGGGAAGAGACCCTGTAGTGTGGACAGAAAGAGCTCTGAGATAGCTGTGTTTGTTTCCTATTGTTGCTGTAACAAATTACCATGAGCATAAGACATAAGAAAAATTTATTCTGGAGGTCAGAAGTCTAGAACTAGTCTCAATGAGCTCAAGTCAATGGGTCAGCAGGGATGGTTCCCTCTAGAGGCTCTGCTTCTAGAGGCTGTCAGCACTCCTTGGTTCACGGCCCCTCCTTAGACCACTCCAACCTCCACATCTCTTGCTACCCACTCTCATCTGCTGCCTCCCTTTGCAAGGACCCTTGCAATTATACTGAGCCCACCTGGATAATCCAGGAGAATCTCCCCATCTCAAAAATCCTTAAATTAGGCTATTTGCAAAGGCCTGTCTGCCACGAAAGGAAACATTTACAGGGCATGGGGTTAGTACATGGGCATCTTTGGGGAACCATTACTCAGCCCACTTCAATACTGTTCTGAGGGGGAAGAGACGCTCTCACAACTTCTGGGCTCTTTTAGAGGACGCACAAGAAGTGAGGCAGAGCAAACGCAAGCCATGTGAACGCTACGAGATGCCATGTGAACGCTACGAGATGCCATGTGAACGCTACGAGAAGAAGCCTGCTACAGTTTAGAGATTGACCCAGGCCTTCAGACTGAGTGCTACTTCTCTTAGGGATTTAGCAAACACTAGGGAGGTTTTCCATGGCCTAGGCTCTCAGCAGTAGCAGATAGGTGCCATTTGAGATTAAAACACAATGCATAATTATTTTGAGATTCTTTCATGGTCATAATTATCAAGACTTTGTTTCCTTATGTTGTTGTGTAGAACCCATCCTGTGCCTATAAAACAATTGGTCTATTCACCTGTTGATGACTATATGGATTCGTGCTAGTCATTAGGACTGTTACAAATAAAGCTGCTGTGAATATTTGTGTAAAAAAAAAAAAAAACACAATGCATTTGCCATAGTTGCTGCAGCAGGCACCAATGTCCCCACACTCGTGGAGGCTGCCTCCTGACCTGGCTGCCAAGAGGTGAATCTCCTCTTGATCCCACAGCATGAAGCCCCCATAGCTCATTTCTAAGTTAGGGTTGGGCTAGCCCACACATGGAGATGTCATCCCAGCATGTCCCCAGTGCTCACCACACATCTGCCTTCCTTCCGTAGCCCTCACCGCTGATCACCTCGGGGCTCATCCAGTAGGGTGTGCCAGTGACCGAGCGCATGCCCGTGCCTGACATGCAGATAGTCTGCAGGCGCTTGCTGGCCCCGAAGTCCCCTAGCTTCACGTTCCCAGCAGAGTCTCGGAGGATGTTGGCTCCTAAGGCATGAAAGAGCAGAGGCTGCAACCCTGGACCCTCTGGGCATTTTGTACCCTCCACCCTCTTCCCCTCCCTCCCAGGTCATAGGGTTGCTGGGGACAATGGAGGCTACCAGGAATCAGACACGACGAGCACCTAGCACTACTGGCTTAGCCCTACAGCATGACATGATCATCTCCACAGCCAACATCTGCACAGCACCCTATAAGTAGTTTCCCACATTGCTCAACCCATCCATATCAATCCCCCAAGGAAACAATCAGGGTCTCACTTTTCAGAAAATTAAGAATGGTTAAGTGACCAGGTCTTAGGGACCCCATAGCCTGTGCCTGCTCACCCTTGATGTCTCGGTGAACAATCATGTTGCTATGCAGGTAGGACATGCCCTCCAGGATCTGCCGAGTGTACTTGCGGGTCACACTCTCTGTCAGAGCTCCGTAGGCCTTCAACTGGTCTTTCACCGAGCCCTACAGCCATAGGAGTCAGAGGGAGTCAGCTCAGAAAAGGGTGGGATGGTGGTGGTGGTGGAGGACTATTTCTAGCACCTAGCATTGCAGCAAAGGAGTGATTCAGCCAACCCCTGTGAGCAACATACCAGGCTTTGTTGGGGGCTATGGGGCAGCTTGAACAGTACGAGCCCTTCCCTTAAGCAATGTATGACCTAAATCCCGAAGGGAGACCCCTCTGCTCCAGGTACAGGCTGTACTTACTGGACAGTCAGTGCAACCACCCTCTAAGCCTCAGGTCCGGGTGGCCTGGGATCCCTCACATCCCACACCATCACTACGGCCAGATGAGGGCCCTCCTGACTTTGAGCATCACTTCACCTTCTCCCCTGAGCCTCTGGCATATCAAATGATCAGAAGCATGTCCAAGGGACGCCTCCTCTAGAGCCCACAGCCAGGTCTGGCCCTTTTGTGTGTGTCCCACATGCACTGAGAAACACATACCCCCGGCATGTACTCCATGAAGATGGTCAGAGTCTTCTCCGCACGGTCCCGCAGACAACCATAGTACTGCACGATGCGCTCATGCTGCAAGTTCTTCAGCAACTGGATCTCACATTCCAGAGCACTCACCTCCTAGGGAAGGGGCCCAGTAGTCAGCCTGGCTCACAGGGCCCTGGTTCTGTCCACCTGGGATCAGCTTGGCTTGTCCTAATTAGTGACCCGGGGGAGTCTGTCTATCTTGGCAACTTCCGCTGGAGCAAAGGGGGAATCTGTTAACAGTCTGGCCCTTGGACACAATGCTGGGCAACCCACAGGAAAGTGGCACTTCCATGCTGGAAGAAGGCAGACATTGGGGTGACAGAATGGGGGGCAGGTGCTTAGTTAAGGTAACTGCTGCATCTGTCCACTCAGACTGGAGTGTAGGCTACACCCGAAGTTGAACTCTGAAGATAAGCTCCTTCTTGGACCGAGGGCTGAGAGAGGCATCTGTGTGAAGGGTGGGGGAAGTACTGTTCCTTGCGGCACTGGCCACTGCCCCTCAGTCTGGGCTGTTTGGTACTTCAGTATCAACTCATTTCCTCATACCTAATCCCTCCCCCGGGGGGTCTGATGCTCTTTGGACCACAGTCCTTTTGCCTCAGGCCATGGCCAAGGTGGAGAGCAAGGGAACTTGGGAGGAAGAATGATGGGGGAAGCAACCTGCAGCTTCTCGAGCAGTTAATCTACGCAGTGAGATGGGAATTTCTGTCAAGGGGTGGGGGTGGGGGACACTGGAAGCCAGACCATGGGGAAGGCAGTACCTTGCTTGTCTCAGGGCTGTCTGGGTCAAACTGGACTTGCTTGGAAGCAAGCTCACGTCCTGTGTCCACGTCATAGCACAGATAGACCCTGCCGAAGGCACCCTGGCCCAGGAGCTTCCCACGGCGCCAATTGATGGGGGCACTGGGAGCTACAGGAGAATGGAAGGAAAGAGTATTAGCTCGATAAATTAGTTACTGAGATCTTGCCCTGGTGTCTAGAGGCTCTGTGATGGGATCTCTGGCTCAAGAACCTCTCACCCAGAACTGTCCTATCTTTCAGTCCATTATCATTACCCCCATCTGGAGCAGGCTCAGTACCCTGATCAGTTGGACCATTAGGCTCAAGTCTTGAGAGGCAGATGACCGGCTACCGTCATGGTTAAATCCTCTTCTGCACTCATCAAATACCTTTATTTCCTATGCCCCTAAACATCTGAATATGACAAGGACTGAGAAGATTGGTCTTCTGTTTAAACACAGAGAAACTAAAGCCTAGAAAGGGGAAGTGGCTTGCCACACAACAGTGCAGCAAGGCCTAAGGTCCAAGGGATCTGCTGCTGACCCACAGGTTCTTCCAGTGTGGGGAGGATGGGTGGGAGCAGCCTACTGCTGAGCTAAACAGCCCAGGGGATCTCTGGCCTCCTGCCCTGCCTCCTATGTGAGCACCCGCTAGGCAATCTCCTTATGGCCAGGGCCCACTCCTCACACTTGGTTGGCACATTCCTCTCCTGCACAGAGAGGGCATTCTCGCTGTCTGCACTCCGCAGGCGCCCTCTGGGGTCCAGGTATTGCACCGCCAGACCCATGTTTTCGCCATTTGTGCTCAGGGAGCGGCTGGACGGCACGAGGGTAAAGAGGTTGCCTTGATGACGCCGTATTCGTGGAAATGTTCTTCTGCCTGAAGGGGTGCAGGAGCCATAGTAGAGCAAGTCAGACCCCTGGCCACAAGACTAAAAACGCAAACCACATCATCCCATCTGCCCTCTTCCTAACTCATGCCAGAATGGCTAATGTCTCAAGCACCCTGAGAATCAGGACAAAAACAGGAATTAGGAAGCAGCCACAGATGGTTCAGGAAGCCCTTGCCAAAGGGAAGGCACAGGGCTAGCTCTCAGGTACCACATCACTCGCAAGGCCAATTCACTGCTGAAGTCTGTCTTCTCTGGCATCCTAATCCTAAACCTGTGTGAAGTTCCATTCTGTCTGCTGCCATGGGGCAGAAGAGGGCGCTGGAGAGCTGAATCCAAGAAACAGGCTATGGATTCAGATCAAGGACGCTATGCTCCCAATGGCAGCATCTTGGCTTCCAAATACCGCCCTTCCCCCCATCTCCCCTTAGCCTCTAATACCTCAAGTCTGGGCACAGCTCCTCAGAAATAAAGGAAACATGGGGTGTAGGGTGCCTGGGCCCAGCCCCTAGCAGTGGCTTTTATGTGGCAAAGCTCTACCCATGTCCATTCTGAGGCAGCCAGCAGGGGGCAGGGTAGAGGCGTACTCACCCTCGTTGTAGTCCTTGTGGTGCACAGAAACGTGGTAGCGCCGGGGGTAAGTTCCACCTTTAACCCCTTTGTCATACAGCTGAGTTTCCCGATCTGAGTAAGATAGAGGAATCATTGGTTTCTGGGTAGGTCAATGTAAGTGAGCCATCTAAGCCCCCATGTCACCTGAGACCTCCGAGCAGCAGCACCAAGGAGAATTAAGACAGCCCTGGCTTCCCAACTCAGCTAACAAAAGCAGAATGCCCACAGTCCCATCCAGACATCCCTGCAGTGCTCTCCATGCTCTGGGGAACTCACCCGAGAACTCTTGTCTGTTATCTGGGAAGCTCTGGGCTCGGGACATTCTCGATTTCCGGAAGGATGGGCTAGAAAAAAACCAAAACAAAATCACAATGTAGATATCAGCCTACTTCAAGAAGCTGTCCACCAGGGCAGAAGGCAGGATATCCACATGGACTGTCTTCTTACTCCTTCCCACATCATTACATGGGATAGAAAAAAACAGAAAAAATATCCAGACTGCCTAGCTTATCACAATACCTGCTTGGTATGTAATCTTGTTCTCACAGTTTGAGAGGGAAGCAGAATTTGGGAAAAACAGCCATCTTCTGAGTTCGGCTTGCTACTTTCTCTTTAAGTAGTCTGAGGCCCAAGTCTGACAGGACCTGCAAGAATCAACCCCTCCAGCCCTCCCAAATTCCACCTTGGAGTTTGGCACCACATACCCTTCTTGTCCTTTCCTCTCACCTTGGTAACAGGGGAAGAGTTGCAAAACACCCCTTGCCCAGGGTGCTAATAAAAATAGCAACACCAAGCATCTTCCTTTCAGACTAATTACCACCATCCCATTTCAGAGATAGGGAAACTGAAGAATGGAGAGGTTAAGGGAAGCTACTTGACTTATATTTTGATGGAGCTGGGGTCTATGTGGCTCCACATCCCATAAAGAAGAGAGGAAAGCCCTATGCTCAAGTTAGGCTGGGCCTCAAGGTAATAAGTCCAGGTCACTGGGTTTTACTCCCAAGGAAATGAAAACAAAGCATTAGAGGAATGGAGGCAAAATCTAAGAATCAAGTATGTTCAGCTAGCTTTCCTAGAATTCACCTAAATGTCCTCTATCTTACATGTGAGAGTGCCTTCTGAGAGGGCCACAGGCCGGAAACGGTTAAGAACACGAGGGTGCCCCCTACTTCACAACTACTAGACCTTCTGTGGTCTTGTCCTACTGCCCACCCCACTCCCACCCCTGCTTGGCCACAAAGTTTGGGAGATATTTCAAAGCCAGAGTCAGCCCCTGTCTTGGCAGAGCCTTCAGTTTGTGGCAGTAACTCCTGGCACTTTTATCTGGGCTGCTCGCTCCCCTGGTTGAAGAGCAAGCCCCAAGCAATGCTATGAAATGGATACCAACAAGTAACTATGACTATTTTATGACGTTTAGAAGGAAGACAGTTCTCCCTCTGCCTATGTCTCTGCCTCTCTCTCTCTCTCTCTCTCTCTCTCTGTGACTATCATAAATAAATAAATTTAAAAAAAAATTTTAAAAAAAATATTAAAAAAAAAAAAAGGGATCCCTGGGTGGCGCAGCGGTTTGGCGCCTGCCTTTGGCCCGGGGCGCGATCCTGGAGACCCGGGATCGAATCCCATATCGGGCTCCTGGTGCATGGAGCCTGCTTCTCCCTCTGCCTATGTCTCTGCCTCTCTCTCTCTCTCTATCATAAATAAATAAATTAAAAAAAATTAAAAAAATATTAGAAGGAAGACAGTGCTCATCAGTTTTCAGATCTGTTAGGAGAGACAGTACAAATTTGGCCAGTACCCATGTGAACAATTGGTCAGTTACACAAACAGAAAAAAAATAATCCCTGAACCTGCTCCATAGTCTCTGACCACAGCCCTTAGTCCAGTCAGACATGATCAAATGTGCTATTGGGCATAACAAGGTCAAGGTGAGAGACTGGCTAGATCACTGCCAAAGCCAACTCTAAACATACACCTCCTGTTGGGCGAACCAGCTCCACAGAGCCATTTGGTATGTAAAAGACAGCACTTACTCTGACAGAACAAGATTACATACCAAGCAGATAGTGTGGTAAGCTAGGCAGTCCGGATATTTTGTTTTCTGGTTTTTCTATTCCAGTTTCTTACTCTATCAGAAACACTTGGAGGAAAAAAAAAAAAAAAAAAAGCAAACCCACAGGTGATAATTCAATCATTTTCCCCCAAACATGGAAGGTTCACTACTTCTCAGGCCAGATCATAGCAATGAGGCCAAGAGCACAAGAGCAGTGTATATTATATGTAAACTTCAAACATGTACAGCACTTGGGATAACAGAGCAAGCATTTAACACATATGACTTGCTATTATGAGCTACTATTACGAGCTACAATTACACTCACCTAATTATACAAACATAAGACTCTCATGGTACTTGAAAAATTAAGGAGAGGGCTAGAAATCCCAGGAAGAGGTTTCTTTCCCAGAAGCATGGTGTTGTAACCATGGGTCTGCAGAACAGTGTCTAGATCAGAGACATACTGGCTAACTCTGTTTCCTCAGCCCATCTGTCCCAAACACGCCCAGGCACTAACACCCAAAGCAGCCATAATCCCATACCTGTCTGCCGACCTGTCCAAGGATTGGCAACTTCCTGACAAGGAATTTTCAGCACTGCTCAGAGGATCCAACATCTGTAAGGCAAGACATACAATAAAACCCCAGCCCCTGCCTCAATCCCAGCCAGGTGACTCAGGGCTTTATGGCCCAGCCAAGGCCAGCAAATAGTCCTTTCTGTCAAAATATGAAAGTGCCCTTTCTGTGCCTGTGCAGTGGGAAGAATGGCTAAGAAGGTACTATTCTCCCCCGTAGTTTGAAAGGCAAGTTTCCAGAAGGGAGAAAAATGCCTGGACAGCATCCCAAGGAACTCTGCCAGGAGAGCAAAGCAGAGACGCTACTTCTCTTGTTGGCATTTTGTTGGCTCAAGAACACTGGGAGCCTGGCACTGAAGCTGGTACTACCCCACAGAGGCTTCCATGGCATAAGGGTGGGACTGTAATGCTTCTGTTTACACTCCATAATTTAAAATTTGCCGAAACAAGAATTGCCCTCGTTCCACAGACAAGCCACTGCAGGTCCAGGAAGGTTAGGAGAATTGTTTAAAGTAATGAAACTAGGGATCCCTGGGTGGCGCAGCGGTTTGGCGCCTGCCTTTGGCCCAGGGCGCGATCCTGGGGACCCGGGATCGAGTCCCACGTCGGGCTCCCGGTGCATGGAGCCTGCTTCTCCCTCTGCCTGTGTCTCTGCCCCCCTCTCTCTCTGTGTGTGACTATCATAAATAAATAAAAATTAAAAAAAAAAAAAGTAATGAAACTAGTATTATACAGCTGATACAGATGAAAAATTTCCTAGTTCCTGGTTCTCCTAGGGAGGCAATAAGAATCTATGAAATGTTTCTCCAGCCTTTGGTCAAATGCAGTAACAAGAAGCCTTCAGATTAGCTTTTTCTTCAACTAATCTCCCTTCATTTTGCCTATGGGGGTATTCCCTATCAGAGTATTCATTATCTGAGATCCAAAGTTAAGCATTACATAGGGAAGCAGAAATCAGAATAATGAAAATTCACTAACAACTTTCATAAAATTAGTTTCCAACTCAAATTATCCCTTCCTATTTAATAGTAGGGTCCATCTTGCCCATAATTTCAAAGTGAGACCAGTTAACAGACGAAGAATAGGCAAGTACAATAACATGACAGACATGATGCAGAAGAATACCAAAGGTTCAAGAGAGGCCTTTTGAAAATCCACTGAAACCTATGAAGCCCTCTGGGAAAAAAAAAAAAAAAAAAAAAAAAAAAAAAAAAAAAAAAAGAGGGCCCTCTTTATAACAGTGTCACAGAAGTCAAAAGGGAAGGAAAGAGGTAACATTGTGTCAGCAAAATTTTTGTCAGAAAAATTAAGCCAAAAAAATTAACATGAATCATGCTTTTGTTTGTTCTAAAAATTAGCAAACAGATACAACTACTACCTTAATCTGATGAAAGAAAAAACAAAATAAACCTATCTTAGTTTCACTTTTCAAGAAAGTCCCAAATGAATATTCCTTCACTATATACTACACTGTTTTGGTTTCTGTTACGTGGATTTATCTTGAATGGCTGGTTACCAGGAACAATTCACTTGAGCTAAGGGGAAGGGCCTAGGCATTCCTTCTTTGGCCCCCTCCTAAGTCTGTCCTCACTAGGAGTCCAATACTCCCACACTTTCCAGGGCTAGGCAAGTACAGCAGAGATGTAAAAGGACCAGGATATAGGGCCATGGGGAGGGACAGAGACTAAAGGCAATGAACTCATTTGCAACCTCTGAGATTTTATACCCAAGTCACCTCTAACACAGCTGATGTCCAGAAGTGCTCTAGCTACAGAAAACAGAAAGGATGGTCAGTAAAATACCCAAGTAGGGAATCCTTACTCCCTCCAGGAGTAAGTAAAAGCACTCCAGGTCACTATTCTAAACACAAACTTATCTGGAAAGCAGGAGTTACAGAAAAGAGAAGAAGCAGTGTAAAGGGTTTCCTCACAGCCTATATAGTTTGGATAATGCTTTATAGAGATCAGTTATCACCAGGAAAGAAAAGTTGTAAGAATCAGTTTTAGGGGAAAGAAAAATTACAAGGATCAGTTTTTTATAAAATCTCTCATGTGATGCCGCTGCCCCTCTACTGGATGCTTTGTTTTTAAGAAATTTCTTCTTCCCAGGGGTGCCTGGGTGGCTCAGTCAGTTAAGCATATACCTTTGCAGCTGCCTTCGGCTCAGGTCATGATCCCAGGGTCCTGGGACCAAGTCCTGTGTTGGGCTCCCTGCTCAGAGGGGAATCTGTTTCTCCCTCTCCTCATGTTTCCTCTCTCTTCTCAAATAAATAAAATCTTTACAAAAAAAAAAAAGAAAGAAAAAGAAATTTCCCCCTCCCGGACCAAATCCTAAAAACTTGTAAGAGTGGATCTTTCTCTTATGTAATCAAAGCAAGCTCATTCAAAAGACTTCAGAATGAAGCCAGAGATCTCACTCTTGCTGATTTTACCAAGCCAAAATGTCATTTTCATCAAGTGAGCCATTAGTTAAAAAGTTAGCCATTAAAATGAGTGAGCCATTGTGGTAGGCATACCCCACAATGTGGCCACCCCTCTTCTTAAGTATGGGTAGAATTTGTGACTTGCTTCTAGTTAACAGACTATGGGAAAGAGGGTGATATATTCATTCTCATGATTATGTTATATTTTATGACTCTTATCTTTACAGACTAGAGCAAGAGATTCTCGTCTTGGCCTTGAAGAAGCTGCCATATTGTGAAAAAGCCATGTGACAAGGAACTGAAAGTGGCTTCTAGGAGCTCAGGATGGCCTCTGGCCAACAAACAGCAAGAAGACAGGGACCATAGTGCTACAACCACTGCCAACAGCCACGTAAGCTCAGAAGGGAGCCCCAAGCTCCAGCAAGGAATGCAGCCTGGCTGACACTTGACTACAGTCTTGTGTAACCCTGAGTGGAGGACCCCTGTTAAATCATGCCTAGTTCCTTACCCAGGAAAATTGTAAAATAATAAATGTATGCTGTTTTTAAGCTGCTAAGTTTGTGGTAATTTGTTATATAGCAACAGATAACTAATATAGCTGTCTACCACCATAAAAGCTCACCCAAAGTAAACATTTCTACAGTGTAATTTGGATATGGTATACTCCCTACCTTTCATCAAGAAATAACAGAACTAAAATATGGTTGATGAAAAACAAAAACTGTCAGTTTAGGATTGGTCATATGTTATACTCTGCTGATATCACAGGCAGTTTTAAGGAAGTATTCAAATAGCAGAGCGGTCTTCTGCAGGGAGACCAGTGAGAGGAGCACAGCAAGGTAAAATGTGTCGAATGCTCATCCAACACCAAGAAGGCTAGGTAGTTTACACGGTGTCGACGGCAGGAATTAATACTTGGTCCCAAAAAAGGAATAGTCCATATTTGGGCAGGTCTGGTTTACAAAGGAGCTAAGAGATGGGGTTCAAATCCCTCAGCTCTGCACCAGGCCCACTGAGTAGCCACATTATAACCTTGGTCTGACACACTCCAAGGCACACCCCAAGCCCTGTACTCACACACTGCTCACTCGTCTCTGGGATGAACTCCCCTTCACTGTTGATGCTGGTGTAGGATCCCTGACGGGCAATGCGTTGCTGCCGCTCAGGCACGTAGCCAGGAGGAGGTGAGCTTCGGCCAGGGTTCTGGGAGCCTAGAGCACAGAAACAAGACCTTTTACAACACAGCCCAGGATATGTGGCTGAGAGCAGCAGACAGGGGACCAGGTCAGACCAAACATCTGTCACAGAGGTTGGTACCAGGTAGGAATTCAGCAGAATTCCATTTGTTTCCTTCACTCTATGTGGCAGATACAATGGGTTAGACTCAAGATCTATTCCACACTTCTAGTATGCCTTCCTGTACTTCAGAAATTAGTCAGTTAAAAGCTATTACTTCTACAACCCCCAAAGGTCCAGTCAATCAGATGTACTTGTGTGAGATTTAGATGACCTCCTGCTGCTCCTACTGCTCCTGGCCACTAGTCATGGAAGCCCTGGTTCTTCTTTCTGCTGCAGCATTAGCGGAGACCTCACACCTGGCCTCCAGTTTTCCAGACGTCAAGGACAGATGCAGGCATCCCTATGGATGTGGTAGGGACAACAGCAGAAGGGTGCTGTGCTTCTGAATCTGGTAGCTTCCTGAGTCCAGAAGAGGGAGGAGCTCTGTGGTATCTTAACCTAGAATTTATTTCTTTCTCTCCAATCACTTTATAAGACGGGATATGCACTACATCTCTTCTTCCTGAAACTAGTTAGAGTGGATTCTACTCTACTCTGTGCACCTGAACCCTGACCAATATACTCTGGAGTGAAAAGGTATTACACGTTTTAACTAGAATGAAGCAAAAATGTGTCTTGTAAGGGATTGATTAGAATGAAAGAAAAACTTACTTATTGATGAAGTCCCAGACAGTGGTCTAACTATCTCCAGACAGCATGAACCGCCATTAGTCTGTTACATGGAGTGTCTAAGTGAATCCTCCCCGGGATAAAATATCCAAGGCCCTGGACACCAGTTTCCACTGAACTCTCCCCTGTTTTACAGGTAGGATGGGACTGGCTCACATGATGAGGCCAGCACTACAGACCCAGGAGGGGCTGGGGGAAAATAGAAAAGGTTTTCTGAGCTTTTATTTCCAGCCAGAGACTTTCACTTTTTCCAATACACATTGCTGCCTGCAGAGAGCCAGCCTTGTTATCTGATGGGCAATGGGCCAGGGGCTATTGTGCACAGGCCCACAGCTTGGGGCAGGAAAGGGAAGTCTCCCCAAACCAATGGCTATCAGAGGAAGCAAATGGAAAAACCAAGAGTTGGCAGAACTGCTACAGAGCATTTTCAGTTTTGTTTTTATCTTCAATTCAGAAATTGGGGGCCAGTGAGACACATAACAGCAGTCAAGAACAAATGAGACAGAGACCTTAACAGGACAGGATCCTGGACTGCAAGACCGAAGATGCTCCCACTGTGTACCAACAGGGACAGCAGCAAGCTAGATAGCACAAACCACAGTATGCGAGACAACCCATTCTAGGTAGGCCTTGGAAGGCAGGCATGCGGGGATGGAAGGTCTCTGGGATGCCCTTCACTGGCATCCAGCTGGATCTTGCTCTATTCTGATGAGATCATTTGTGCCAAGGGGCCCCATCAGCAGTAGCTGAAGCAACAAAGCAGAGTAGTAGCCCCATGTTCAGGGTGGCCCACAGCTCTGCACAAAGGTGTTCTACACATGAGGAGAAAGCCAGGGCTTTAAGCTGCTGATGAGCTGTAGTCCTCCCAGAGTGTGCCAGCTGTCTGTGAGCTTCTTAACCCACGGCACAAAGTCTGAGCAAAACTCACCCAAAGTTGAAAGACTGGCTTTCAGATTCTAGCCCTTCTCATAGGAGACTCTGGTCAGGAAGCTGATGCAGTCAGGAAGTTCCCTCTGCAGGGAGTTCTAGGGTTTGGGGTCAGTGTTAATGTGCAGGTCATTGCAAGTACAAAGAGATAGCTGTTTTGGCCATCAACTATTTTCTCTAAACCCTGCTGTCTCTTGCTGGGCAGATGAGATTGGGGGAGGAATCGACTTCTTTTTTCTTCCTCAAATGGGAAATCTTAACCAGTATTCCTCAGTGTGCTCACACTGGACCAGGCTGTGCAGAACAGAGCTTCTCAACATTTTGTCCCACGAGACCCTGAGAACATCCCAGATGTTTCAACTTTCAAAATTCCCATTTTATTTTGAAGTTGCCACCACTACTAAATAGTTTCTGGTCTCATCTAGCATCACAAAAGAATTTACAGCAAGGAGAAAAACCCTGTGGAAGTGAAGGAAGCTGACGTGGGTGACCACCGGTTCTGCCCTTCCAACTGCACCAGGACAGGAGGCCTGGAGTGTGCACTGCTCTCTAACCAGCTACTGCTGGGGGCCCCCTGCAAGTCACATCTCTGTTCAACTCTCCTCTGCCTGAACTTTCCCTCCTCTCCTCTCAGAGGCCTAGGGCTCTCCTCCCCCTTGCCAAGGCATTAAGCACTCTCTACCTGCACTTCCCACTTCACCTGCAGCAGGTGCCTCTGGCACCACCCTCAATGCTCATTTCAGCTGACCTGGCACCTTCCTTCTTCAAGAGCATGCTCAGATTTCTAGCTTACAAACAGTCTTGACTTTACTTTTGGCCTCTCCTGTAAGCCACTAACCCACCTCTGTTTTTCTTTTACAGCCAAACTCCTCGAAAGAACAGACTGCCTCTGCTCCCCTGCTCCCCATTCCTTAGGGGTTGCAATCTGACTTGCTGTCACTGTGGGACTGCAGTGGCAAGAAAGGAGATGGAGTAGGAAGAAAGGCAAAAGCACTTAGCGAGATGCCCTAGATCCAATGGGAGTCAGAATATGGCAGGGACAAGTCCCTGAGGCTTGGCTATGTGGCTTAAGACCACCACCCAATGTATTGTGGAAACATGGCGCTTGAGCTCAACTTCAAAGGTGGGTAGAATTTCTATAGGCAAAGATATAAAGAAGAGCATCATCATATAGGGAAACTCCATCTGCCTTTCTGAAGACCCACATGGGCCTTTGGGTTAACTCATTACCTAGTTGTTGTTCTTGTTTGTTTGTTGCCTGTTTTTGTTTTTTAGGATGAACTAGCTTAACAGACTAACTGGCTTGAAAAAAATTAAAATTCAAGCTATGTATATTATAATGGGGAAAACAAAAAGCAAATGTGACAGCTGGTTTCAAACAGTTGAAAACCTGTCATATGAAAGATGTTACCTATGGGTCTGTGTTGTTCGAGAGTCACTGGGTAAAGTGAGGGAAGATACATTTTCAATTCAATATAAGGAAGAAGTTCAAAGAAACAGCACAGATTGGGCTTTCTTGTACTTCCCCATTAATGAAAATGGGGCCGTGGCGGCTGAATGACCCACAGGTTGCCATCTCTTGCTGTACACTCACAGGTTTCTTCCCATTGTAGGGGAGGAGAGCAAAGCCCACTTGTTCCTGCTCGTTGGAAGCTGAACTGCTAAGGCTTTTCCTTTGACCCCATTTCTACTGCAAGAGCTTTTCTTCGTGCCTGATACTTAGACCCTGACTCTCTCCTCTCTTTCTATTTCCTTCTACGTACACTGTTACCAGCACAGTAAACACTCAGACAATTGTGGATGAGAACTACAGTTTGTGCCTCTTACCCTTTCCAACCTAGCTGGTACCATGTAAGTCCTCCTCCCACCCTCTCCTGCTTCTCTAGTGACTCCTCTCCTGTGTCCTTTGCAGGTTCATCCTCCTCTAATTGGCCACTAAGTATCTGGGTCTCTGAGGCTCAGCCCTCAGGGACCCAGATATTTCTTACTCTGCAGTCTCTGCCTAAAGGCCTCTCATCTGGAATTCTGGCTTCAACTAGACAATTTCTAATTTTTTTTCCTAGTCCTGATTTTCTCCCCTTTGAGCTAGAGACCTGTATATCTATCTGTCCATTTGATAGCTCCTCTTAGTTACCTCGATGGCACCCCCAATTCAACCTGTTTAAAATATCAGGTCTACCCCTTCTCAGCACAGGAAACAGGCTCTCATCTATTGTTCCTGTCTTAGTGAAAGGCAATGTCATTTATCCAGATCCATACACCAGGAACTTATCTCTTACTCTTTCAACACTCATAAAGTGCATCCAATACCACAGTGGTTCTTGAACCTCTTAGAACCCTTTTACATTTTGAAAATCAAGAGTACTGAAAATCTTTTATTAAGTGGATTATATTAATTTTTTAAAAGATTTTATTTATTCATGAGAATACACAGAGAGGAGAGAGAAAGGCAGAGACACAGGCAGAGGGAGAAGCAGGCTCCATGCAGGGAGCCTGACATGGGACTCAATCCTGGGACTCCAGAATCACGCCCTGGGCTGAAGGCGGCGCTAAACCGCTGAGCCACCCAGACTGCCCAGATTACATTAATTGATATTCACTGTATTAGCAATTAAAGCTCAAAAGTTTTGAAAACACAATAATACACAAGCACACATTCCATTAGTATCAGAGCAATGACATCACCTCAGGCAGGTAACCTCTGAAAAACTCCTCATACTCATGAAAGAATGGGGTAAAAAGGCAAATCATAGACCTCCTCTATGGAAAGGATCCTTAGAGACCCCTTGCCCCAAGTTCCCAGACCATACTTTAAGAACCACAGCAACGCCATGTCCTGTTGGATTTACCTTCTAAATGTCTTAAATCCACCTGTGCTTCCTCTCTCCACTACTGTCACTAGCCTAATCCAAACTTCTGTCTTCCCCTGAACCAAACTACATTAGCCTAACAAGGTTCCCCTTCTTGCTCCCCTGCAATCTGTTCTCCACACTGTAGCTAGAGTTTTTCAAAATAGAAACCTGAATATGTCATACCACCTATTCCTATTCAGTTTAAAAACAAGAAAGTGGATTTTCACTGCTTTCAACATTAAGGATCAAAAATCTTCATCATGAACCACAAGGCTCTGCATCCCTCCCTGGCTTCAGCCCATTCCTTTGCATCACTGTTCTCAGCTCTCCAGCCTCAAGGCTTCTTTCCATTTCCAATCACACCATACGCCCTCAGCCATCAGGCCTCCCCACGTGTAGCTCTCCCTGCCTGGCACTCTCTTCCTTGTTTTCCCTTTGGATCACTCAGGCTCTAGATCATAGGCTAAGGCTTTCCTGCCCCTAAATTAGGATGCAATCTCTCTGTTATACATGCTCACAGCACCACACACCTTTCAGTCACAGCCTATAAATTTTACATTACTCTTATCATGACAAATGTTTGTCTTCCCATGTATCTCTAAAAGCCAAGGGGCAGGACCCAGGTCTTTTTTGCTTCCCATGTTTCTGGCACATAGCTGATACTTGGCCAATTAAATCTTAAGTGAATAAATGAATGAACAAAAATGTAGCTTGATAGGGAGGAAAAGAAAAGATAATAAGATAATATGCTGAACACTGTAATAGAGACGGGGATAAGGGACCAACATTTTCAGTGGCTTCCCACTGCCTACCAAACACACCCAAGGGCAGTCAAGACTCCTTAGGAGTGGCCCAGGCATCCTTTCTCAGCTTTTTTTATTTTCCTCCAGATATACCAGCCAGTCTGAAGGACAAGTGAGAGCTCTACAGGCCCTCTCCTCTCATCCTTATCAATGGAAATCCCCCCACAATCTCTAAAGATCCAGTTCAAACAGCTCCTCCACAGAATACATATCCAAGTTATCCTAGTTAGAAATAACCTCTGCCATTTCTTGGCTTTACGGAAAGGCTAGCAGGCTCCACCCACTTCTTCTGTCATGTCCACCACACTCTGTGCCACTTGGGGTTCCCCAAACCCACTACCTTCTTTTGTGATGGTGTCTGGCAGGTGCCCCTTCCTGTGCCTGGAATATCTCTATGCTCAGTAAATGTTTCCTTCGTGTGGAAGCTCTGAGGTTTCCTCTTCTGTAGAAGCCCTTCTCCAAAGTCCTAGGTCGAGTTGGGTATTGCCTCCTCCCACCCTACCCTGCCCTCCACTGTAGCTCCCACTGTACACACCTCCATTGTAGCCCTCATCCCAGCCCAATGGCTGGTACACACTGCTTGCTGAATGAAGAAACCCAAGATCTACATGTACTGGGAAGCTGTGTTGGCCATTTTCTAGATACACAGCAACTACTTCATAGAAATCCTATTCCTCAGCATTCTCAGACAAGGAAACTCCATATATGGCTCCTCAAAACAATGGCCCAGCATTTAGCCCCTGCCTCTACACACAAATCTTGGTTAGGAGCAGGAGGCCCAATCACTGCCCCATGTTGATCCTCATTGCTTCCTGTACAAATGAACAATGCTGCCTTCCTCCAGCCCCTCAATCTCTCTGAGGGCTCTGGAACAGAGGTCATGCTGGCAGAGTTTCCTAGGCTTCAGGGCACCTGGATTCCAGGGCCAGAGATGTTTCAAATAGGGCCTCCTTGCTAGGGTGCTGGCTCTCTGCCCCCCACCCCCACCAGCTTATTGAAAACATCATCACCAATTAATTATCCACGATGCTAGAGAAATATGAAACTCTTATACAGGTCTCCAGCTTGGCAACACTTACTACCAGTGTTTGCTCAAGTTCCAGAAATTACTCAATAAGGCAAAGTCAGTGCCTCAGTAACACATTCTTCTGCTACCCTCTCAGGAGGCTTATCATTCACAGACAGGCTTAGCAGCAGGATTGATGTTCAGAACTCCCCAAACTGAGCTCAAGATCTTCAGAGAGTTCAGTTTAATGCAACTCTACCTGTGTGGATAGAACTTGTCTTCCTAGCAGTAGGAGGGGTCTGAGCAACATTAGGGCAGTAGGTTCAACACAAATGTTTGGTAAGGTCAGGTTTCCCTCTTGATACAAATTTCACAATTCAAGACATGGGCTTTCTCTTCAGATTCTGAGGAAATGGGATTCAGAGCCATACTGGACTATCTGGTATAATGCACAGACTTGACTTGGATTTCTTTCCTGGGAGGTCTGGGGGCAGCTACATAGTTTTCTTCCTAGTTAGCCAATCACATATATTATGGCAACAGTCTCCTGCTCTTTCCAGACAACTTGGTTTGATTCTCTAAAAGTTTCATTGATCAACATCTTCCTCAAAGTGTAAGGACTCCTCAGGAATCATAAGCAAGAGATCTGAAGTTAAAATTTAAACTTGGACCTTACTCCTAACCTTGTAAGACCCTAGTTTTTTAGCAAAACAATGGTCAAAAATGAGAGTGAACTGTTTATTGTTGGAGGTCTCCAAGTAGATGTTTGAGGAGATCACTTCTTCAGACATGTTTAAAAAGGAACTTGGTCACACCATCACATTGTTATATTGTAAGCTCCCTGAGAGTCAAGGACACCATCCCGGTCATTTCTCTACCCATTCCCCCAAATAAAGGCATAGAGGACTATTTTCCACAGAGTTAACAGTCAATAAATCTTTGATGATGGTTTTTAATTAATATTTAATTTTTGAAAAGCATGGGCAGATAAATTAGATGAGAGGGGAAAAAAGAGGTGAAATACTCACTGACAGAGACGTGCCTGCTTCTGGGTTCAGGGGGCTGATAGATGGTATTGATATCTCCTGCAGACTGGGAAGCTTTGATCCGCACCTGCCTGGACACCCCAGAATGGGGAGAGGGACTGGTCTGTAAGATAAGAGGAAAAAGGATGAACTATCTTTAGCAGGCAGGCCAAGAGAGGCCCACATGTCCCTTCTGTAGAACTCCTCGTGCTCTTAGCTGTCTTCATGCTTTCAATACATGAGCTACCCAGTCTTCCCCCCCAAATCTTACTCCTCAACCTGGGCAAATCACGATTTCCTCATGGTAGTTTTACAGCTTCAGTGATATCTGAGCACTAAGACCCAATGCCCCAGTTTAAGAGGTGATGACCCAGGCATGGAGGAATAATAGGTTTTCCTATAATAATATGCTAAACAGAAAAGTGAGTTGTAAATACCCTCTCATAAAATTCTCCAGAGAGCTTGGGAAAAATAGCAGGAAATTATTTCAGCAGCAAGATCACCTGCCGAGTGGGGGGTCAGAATAGAGAATGACAGTAACCTCTCCGCCCAGCAGAATTCTGGTTGGTAAACATGTATTCCTAAAAGTAGCTTGATATGCTGCTTCTCCCCCAACCACAATCACTCCCCACAAATTATGGCAAAATCTCAGTTGCTTAGTATCACCAGGGGTTTATGTGCAAAACCACCTCAGGGTTGTGTTCATCTGGGAAAGGCTATCATAGCTACCATTCTGTCAGAGGTCAAGGATCTCAGAACAGAGTCAGAAAGCTTACCACACACACACATTCACTTTTCCACTGTTCCAGTTAAGCCACCCAACGAGCCCTAGAAAAAAATCAAAGCAACAAAGAGGGACCTTGCACTGAGAAAGCTGAAAAGTGAAGGTAGATGGTGAGCAAGTGACATAGGGATGCGATTATAAATACGTGGAGCACTACAGAGAGTGGGAATGGGAGGTCAGGAGCGCTAAATAATTTGGATCAAAGTTTCAACTTGCTTCTCCAGCTCTTCTACCTCACATAAGAAAAAAAAAAGTTTGACCTAAACAAACTATATCCTGTCCTCCAGGAAAAAGGCTTCCCGCTCTCAGGGCTGAATTCAGCTGCCAAGCAGCCTCCTCTGGTCTTTCCACGCCAGACTTTATCACATGCAGGGCTGTCTCTACAAACTGTCTTGCTCTAACGGAAAGTCAGAACCAAGGGGAAGTGGAATGTTCTTTCTGAAGCCTCCGATGTGCAATAGCTCTCTGCTGAGAGTCAGAAAGGAAAAAACAGTCAAAGCCACATACTGGGGAAACAGGCCAGTGAAGGGCAAGGAAAGGCCACAGCCCTATAGTCAGAAAGCGAAGAGCCACATGATGAGCCCCCTGAGGACACCTGCTTGCACACAGTGCTTTTTTTTTTTTTTTTTAGATTTATTTATTCATGAGACACACACACACAGAGAGAGAGAGAGAGAGAGAGAGAGAGAGAGGCAGAGACACAGGCAGAGGGAGAAGCAGGCTCCATGCAAGGAGCCCGATGTGGGACTCGATCTCGGGTCCCCAGGATCACACCCTGGGCCACAGGTGGCACCGGGGCTGCCCACACACAGTGCCTTATACACAGTGAGAATTCCATAAATCTTGGCAATGTGAATTTGAAATGTACAAAAGAACGTACACTCTAGACTCAATTTTAAACTCTAAGAACTGAGACAGTAAAGTAGGTTCCACAGCCAGCATGAGCATTGGCTTGTAGAAGGAACGGCTGAAATTATGGCAACAGATTGGAAAACAGATGAAGAGGATCAATGGAGGTTTCAAAGGAAGGCTTCATATACCCTAATGTGCACAAATCACCTGAGATCTTGTTAAAACACAGATTCTGACTCAGTATGTCTGGGATGGAGTCGAGAATCTGCATTTTTTTTTATTTTTTTAAGATTTTATTTATTTATTCATGAGACACAGAGAGAGGGGCAGAGACACAGGCAGAGGGAGAAGCAGGCTCCATGCAGGGAGCCCAACATGGGACTCAATCCCGGGAACTCGGAGTCACACCCCGGGCCTAAGGCAGGAGCTAAACCACTGAGCCACCCAGGGATCCCCTGCATTTTTTTTTTTTAAGATTTTATTTTTAAGTAATCTCTATACCCAATGTAGGGCTTGAACTTACAACCCCAAGACCAAGAGTCACACACTCTCCCAACTAAGCCAGCCAGGTACCCTGAGGATCTCATTTCTAACAAGCTTCTAGGTGTGCTGATGCTCCTGGTCCATAGACTACACTTTGAGCAGCAAGGTCGTAGGAGAGTTATATTTCAATTTAAGTTCACAGTTCTCAATTCTAGACACCCATTAGAGCTGCCTGTGGGGCTTTAGACACCTCACATCAACTACAACAGAATCTCTGGAGATGGGGCCCAAGGACTGGTATTTTTTTTTAAAGATTTTATTTATTTATTCATGAGAGAGAGAGAGAGGCAGAGACACAGGCAGAGGGAGAAGCAGGCTCCATGCAGGGAGCCCAATGTGGGACTCGATCCCAGGACCCCAGGATCACATCCCGGGATGAAGGCAGGTGCTAAACTGCTTAGGCACCCAGGCGTCCCTAAGGACTGGTATTTTTTAAATCTCCCCAAGTGTTTGTAATATTCAGTCAAGTTTGAAAACCTTAGTAGAGCGATAAAGGAGAATGGCACAGTAAACAAAAATGAGGTTCATGCAAGGATTCAGGAAACTTTGAACACAAACTAGAAGTGGGAAAGAGAGGGAGGTGGGGCTAGGAAAAACAAGAGGGGACTGTGGTGGAGTGAAAGGAAAGCCCACAGGTAAAGTGTGGCCAGCAGAATGTTCTAAAGATAGAAAACAGAAGGTGGCATTTGACTATTCAGTGTAAATCTCACTGAAGGACTCTGTAGGTAGCAGTGTGTGTGGCTAACACAACACGAAAAATTACCAGGGAACCACATCAATAAAGATTACGGTGACTAGAAGCTACGGGATCAGCAGAAAAAGTGGTTACAAGAGTTGACCCTCAGACTATCTTGATAAAAGATTTGATGGAATGAGACAAAACGAACAAGTGGTTTCAACTATGTAGAGGGTAAAAGTGTGTGTGTGTTTGCTCCAGTTTGGTTCATGAAAATGTAAGGTGAGAAATGGTACCCTGGACCTCATTAGTCCTCTGCTTCAAGGGTGGCATCAAGAGACTTTGCACAGAAGACTACAATACTTATGATAGTTATATTTTCTTCTCCTAAGGTAACCCAATATTTAAAGAGTTCATCCAAATTGAGATAAGGTGACTAAATCTGTGTTTTCATTATCTGTACTCTCCAGGGCTTCCTAGACTTTGACTGCATATTTACAGCTTAGGGTGCCTTTCTAGACTAAAGAGTCCCAGGCTTTTTTGGCTATTCACATACAAAAGTGACTCCAACCCCTTGAAAATGTCATCTTCCCTGGACCTTTTCTAGCTCAGTTACCCTCTGAGCTGTGGGAAAGAGAATGACACAACACCTCACAACTTCTTCCCATGGGCAACATTATACTTTCTGTCCTGCTTATAATGAACTGTGGAAGAGCCCGGAGGAGGTCTTCCAAGGACACTATAATAGTTATCAGACCCCTCTCCCAGAGGGTAAGTGATAGGTACTGAACTACAAGTCAGAACGTCTGGATTCTAGACCAACTCTGTCATCACTGATTGTTCACGGTGGGCAAGCGACCCTAAGTCTAGGTTTCCCTAGGTGTAGACTGGCCAGAACAGCTGCCTGCCCTTGACCTCTCAAAGTTGCAAGAATCAGTGCTCGCTTCGGCAGCACATATACTAAAATCAAAGTTGCAAGAATCAGAGAGACAAAAGCACTTATACATGTAAGGTGTTATATTTAACCAGAGGCCAGACTGAAGCTATTATACTCAACAAATTTGGTCCTATCTTCCTGCACTTGCCCCATTACTTTAGATTATCCTTGATATTTTGAACTTAAATAGTAGACAAGATAGCATGGAACTCACTGATGGGATATTTGGGAAGTGGGCAACATTTAGGTGAGAAGATTAGAAGTTTACCCTTGTCAGGGTGAATCTGAGGTAACAAAACAAAATGCCATACTCCATTTAAGGTGACTAGGTACTTGATTTTTATCATATTCAGATATAAGTGACAGAAGAATGTTAAACTTGAGATTATTTTAAGATAGTGGAAAATTTGGGTCTAGGAAGTTAAAAGAAGGTCAAGAGTAGAAAGATAAACTCACAGTTGAATGCACACATGCTTAGAGAAAAAGTCTGTAATAGGAATAAACAGGCACAGGCCTATGGCAGCAAGAACTACTGAAGGAGATGATGAAGTATCCTAAAATGGCAGGAGAAAGCAAGGCTAGAGAGAGGCTCTTCAGACTAATAGGAGGCTCTGTGATGACCAAACTCCAGGAGTTCCCAGGTAAGAACAACATGAAGCCTAAGACATGGCCTTGGCCAGGTGAGCTGGGAGGGGTTTGACATACATCTCGGTGGGGGGTAAAGAAAGAGGAAAGATTAGAAGCTGTAATAGAAGGATCAGTAGAAAAGGAATTCAGAGAGAAGAAGGAGACTGCACATTTGAAAACAGATATAAGGGAAGTGAAGCAGTAACAAGAGGTGGATGAGGCAATAGATTGCTAAGAAACTCTATAGAGAAATGAAGTGGCTGCCAGTTATCTGCTGGAGACACAGCAGGGTGCTATGGTATCCTGGAGTAGCACACTCAAGTATGATCTGTGGGGCTGGTACCATGCAACAGCTGATGGTGTAACAGTCCTCAACAAGGTAGTACAAAAACAGAATAACTCTCTACAGACTTACAGCAATTTGGCAGAGTGACTTTCTGTCTACTGAAATTAACGATAAATACTATAGTCTTATATTATGTATATCTCTCATTTATTTTACCATTTCATTTTTCAGTTTTTGTGTTTTAAAAAGAATTGGTCTGAGGGATCCCTGGGTGGCTCAGTGGTTTAGTGCCTGCCTTTGGCACAGGGCATGATCCTGGAGTCCCGGGATCTAGTCCCATGTTGGACTCCCTGCATGGCGCCTGCTTCTTCCTCTGCCTGTGTCTCTGCCTCTCTCTCTCTCTGTGTCTCTCATGAATAAATAAATAAAATCTTTAAAAAAATTGGTCTGTAACAGACTGGAAATTAGAAGAATAAAACTGATTTTTCATCACAGATGGTTAGAGAAGCACTGTTCTAGAGGTGAGATTCCTGAGCTTATTAAGAAGGCTGCAGTGGGGCTCCTGGATGGCTCAGTCAGTTAAGTGTCTGCCTCAACGCAGGTCATGATCTCAGAGTCCTGGGATTGAGCTCTATGCTGGGCTCCCTGCTCAGCAGGGAGTCTGCTTCTCCCTTTCCCTCTGTCATCCCTATGCGGCCTCATGCTTTTTCCCCTCCTCTCTCAAATAAATAAAAATCTTAAAAAAAAAAAAAAAAAGAAGAAGAAGAAGAAGAAGTGTGAAGTCTAGGTGAGGAAGTTCCCAAGGAAAGGTTTCATCACCACCATTACCATTGCCACTACTAGTCCTTTTTTTTAAGATTTTATTCATTCATTCATTCATTCATTCATTCATTCATTCATGAAAGACAGAGGCAGAGACATAGGCAGAGGGAGAAGCAGGCTCCTTACAGGGAGCCTGATGCAGGACTTGATCCCCAACCTGGAATCATACCCTGAAGTAAAGGCAGATGCTCAATCACTGAGCTACCCAGGCGTCCCCACAACTGCTAGTCTTTTTTTTTTTTAAGCATTTTATTTTATTTTATTTTTAAAGATTTTATTTATTTACGCATGAGAGACACACAGAGAGAGAGGCAGAGACACAGGCAGAGGGAGAAACAGGCTTCATGTAAGGAGCCCGATGTGGGACTCGATCCCGGATCTCTAGGATCACACCCTGGACTGAAGGCAGGCACTAAACCGCTGAGCCACCTGGGCTACCCACAACTGCTAGTCTTAAATGTAAATCTCTATAAATGCAAAAAGTTGGGGCAGCTTAAGTGACCTGATAATAACAAAAATGGTTATTTAATTAAATTATGGTATATCTACTCAAGGGAATTATGCATCTTGATAAATTTTAATTACAAAGATCACACATTAACATGGGAAAATGTGCATCACAACGTTAAGTGAAAAAATAAATTAGAAAACTGGAGGACTACCATGACAATACTTAAAGTATGTACCTCAAAACTATAGGGGTACATGTAAATAGCAATTGATGAGTGTGTTATAGTGATAGGATTGCATAGGGTAATTCTCTCTTTAATTTCTTTTTATTTTTATTTTTATTTTTTTTTTAATTTCTTTTTTTAATTGAGAGAGAAAAATAGGCAGCAGGGAGAGAGTCCCAAACAGATTCCCCACTGAGTGTGGAGACCAAAACAGGGCTCAATCTCACAACCCTGGCATCACACATGAGATGAAACCAAGAGGTCGATTGCGTCACCCAGACGCCCTAATAATTCTTTCTTTTTAAAATTTTATAAAGGGACGCCTGGGTGGCTCAATAGTTGAGTGTCTGCCTTCGGTTCAGGGCGTGATCCCAGTGTCCTGGGATCGAGTCCCACTTTGAGCTCCCTGCATGGAGCCTGCTTCTCCCTCTGCCTATGTCTCTACCTCTCTCATCTCTCATGAATAAATAAATAAAATATTTAAAAATAAATAAAGCTTTATAAAAAGTTATATTGACAGGGGAGGGGGGGAATTTATACTGACTTTATAGTAATTTTTAAAAACATTAATCCTAAAAAATTTATATATATATGTATATACATATATATACACACACAAAAGTCCTTAGAGAGGCATCAATGTGGCATTTATTTTATGCAACATCTAATGCAATGCCATAGGCATCAGAGTTCAGATGGTCATTTTTCAAACAGCTTGGGTGTTGCAGCAGTATCTGCAGCCATGCATACCCCTTAAAGGATGGGAAAGTGGATGTAAAGAACCATTAACTATACATTCTCATCAAGGGAATGAAGAGCTCATAATCAAGGGTGCTAGCTTCTAGTCAAGCAATTACACCATTAAACCGAAGCCTAATCCTAGCTTCTTCTGTATAGAAGGGGTTTGCTGAATATGATCTCCACTTTTACTAATAATTAAGAAGCATTCATTGTGGTTTCTTTAGAGGATGAGTGGGGAAGGGGTCCCAAAACAATAAATCACAGCTCCTACTCTTGAGGAGCTTAATAATCTTTTGGGGTAAAACTTACAAATATGTATCAACTAGAGGGCAATTACTAAGCAACCTATAAACTAGTGTGCACATTATATCCAATGACTAAAGGAACAGGGAATAACCAAGATAAGATGGCTGCAGTCACAAACACTGACCACTCTGTAGCAGGTAAATCAAGTAAGATCCTAAAAACAAGGTCATAGCCACGGTCTAGCAAAGAGCAATAAGGAAGAACTGCAGAATGGGTGGGAGTATGCTGAGTATGTTGAGGGATATGGAAAGACTGCAGAATTGGAAAGAAGGATATCTGGTGATAAAACCTGGATGCCAGACTATATTTAGACCTTCTATGAGAGGCAATAAAGAAAGACTATAAGGAGCAGGTAAGTAACTTGAACAGAGAAATAAAATAATAAAGTATATATTTTACTTCAGAATACTTCCCAAAACATATCTAGAAAAAAGATACATCTGGGACAGAGAAGACCAATCCTCAATCACATGGACATGTCTATAATATTAGAAAATGTCTTCTTTATTCTAAGGCCTCCTTACTGCATTCTCTTGTGCCTCCCCCTAATGAGTAGGACAGCCCGATCCCAAAACATCTTTTTAAAAATACATGGTAAGGGGGCTCCTGGGTGGCTCAGTCAGTTAAGCATCTACTTTTGGCTCAGGTCGTGATCTTGGGATCCTGGGATGGAGCGCCACATCGGTTCTCGCTGCTCAGCAGGGAGTCTGCTTCTCCCTCTCCCTCTGCCCCCACTCATGCTCAATCTCTCTCTCTCAAATAAACAAAATCTTAAAAAGAAGAAGAAGAAAAAGATGATGACAGACCCAAATTGCAATCATTCTTGCGAAATATAGGCATCAAAGACCTTTTAAAAGAAGCAGTTATTTAAGGGATAATTCCTCACTTCTGATGGCCTCTATAGATTGCCTGCCATTTGGTAAGGAAGCAGCTAGTAAGTTACAAGAAGCCCACTCCATGGCCTTTTTTCCATTGAACAGAAGGAAAAGTCTGTTTCCTACATGTTTCTCAAGAGACAGGCATGACTGCTGAGGAGTTGTGAGAGGTTTACATGATAGTCTCAAATCCTTGGCAACCTTTGCTACACCCCACCCTCATCAAATCTCTCTTGTTGGGATCCAAATTGAATTGAAATAACAAAAATATAGAAAAATTTTTCTCTCTCTTTTTTTCTTTAGATTGGATTGATTGATTCATTCATTCATTCATGCATTCATTCATTCATGAGAGAGGCAGAGACACAGGCTGAGGGAGAAGTAGGCTTCCCGCTGGGAGCCCGATGTGAGAATCTCGGGATTCCAGGATCACGCACTGAGCTGAAGGCAGACGTTCAACTGTTGAGCCACCCAGGCATCCCAAGAATTTTCTCTTTTATCATATGTTTTCCTTCCTCCCATGTCACAAGCCAAGTAACCTTTAGCTGCAACTTTAACATGGATGACTTGACTTTGCAGTGAAATCACATCCAAAATGCTACCTGGCCACTCAAGCTGGGCTGCACTTCTATGCCTGCTTCATTTTTAACTCTTAAATTTGTTTTAGGGAGAGAAAAAGGTGGTGGGGAGAGACAAAAGGAGAGGGAATCTTAAGCAGGCTCCACAGCCAACATGGAGCCCAATGCAGGGTTTGATCTCATGACCCTGAGATCATGACCTGAGCTGAAATCAAGAGTAGGACACCCAACCGACTGATCCACCCAAACACCCCCCATTATGTGCTCACTTTAACAGCAGTTGAGGAACACAAAATTCTGTCAAGGAAGCCAGGTAAACTCCTGAAGCACAGCAAGTTTTGTCTTTAGCTACCAGGCCATCATAGGGGCTACTTACATGGTTTCTGTCCTGGGACAGCAGCAATATCCTAAGGCTTTTCATGCTTGAGCTTCTATCTAATATGTCAATCGCTTTATCAAGATCATCTTGGTTCTTCAGCAGGATGGAAAGCTGTGACACAGGACACAGAAAAAGAGAAGTATATAAGATAAAAATCTTTAGTTTCTAAATATAAGCAAAATAAACAACAACAAAAAATAAATCTGAAGGAAAACAATCTCATTGGATACTATGGGATGTTAAAACTAATTGAAACCATATAGATATTTTCTTTTTCTTTTCCTTAAGTGTACAACTATTCAATAATTTTTAAATAAACTTACAATTGTGCAACCATCGCCATAATTCAATTTTTAACATTTACATTTTTCCAGAAAGATCCTGCACTCACTTGTAGTCACTCCCTCTTCTCACCTGCAGCCTCTAGCAACTACTATTCTACTTTTTGTCTCTATATTTGCCTCATTTGGACATTTGCTACACATGGAATCATACTTCATACATATTCAATTCAGGTCATAGCCTTTTGCATCTAGTTTCTTTTGTTTAGCTTTATGTTTCTGAGTTCATCTACTGCTATTGCACACCCCATTGCTTGAAGATATTTTCTGAGAAGCACTTCCTCTTTATTTTATTTTTTAAATTTTATTTATCTATTTATTCATGAGAGAGAGAGAGAGAGAGAGAGAGGCGGAGACATAGGCAGAGGGAGAAGCAGGCTTCATGCAGGGAGCCTGACGTGGGACTCGATCCAGGGTCTCCAGGATCACGCCCCGGTCCAAAGGCAGGCGCCAAACAGCTGAGCCACCCAGGCTGCCCTTGCTTCCTCTTTAAAAACATCCTTTAGGGCAGCCCCGGTGGCGCAGCGGTTGGCGCCGCCTTCAGCCCGGGGTGTGATCCTGGAGACCTGGGATTGAGTCCCGCGTCGGGCTCCCTGCATGGAGCCTGCTTCTCTCTCTGCCTGTGTCTCTAACTCTCTTTCGCTCTCTCTGAATGAATAAATAAATAAATATTTAAAAAATAATAATAAAAAAAATAAAAACATCCTTTACTCCAAAGCACCAAATCCTAAACAGTTAAAGCTCAATATTTCTTCCCAAACTAAGCAGAAAAATCATATCCTACCCTATCCTATGCTGCCATTGACAGAACAAGCAGAAAAGGCATAGGAGGAGGGGGGCAGGCAGAGGATGAAAACTCACTCAAGAACAGAAATTTAGGGCAGCCTGGGTGTCTCAGCAGTTTAATGCTGCCTGCAGCCCAGGGCCTGATCCTGGAGACCTGGGATCAAATCCCACGTCAGGCTCCCTGCAGGGAGCCTGCTTCTCCCTCTGCCTGTGCCTCTGGCTTTCTCTCTCTCTCTCTCATGAATAAATAAATAAAATCTAAAAAAAAGAAAAAAAAACCCAGAAATTTAGGCTGCATAGCAGCATGTGGTACCTTAATGTTTAAAGGTATTTGTTAAGTGTCCAACTCTTAGTTTCAGCTCAGTTGTGATCTCCGGGCTGTGACATCAAGTCTGCTTAAGTTTCTCTCTCCCTCTGCCCCTCTTCCTGCTCTCTCTTCTCTCTCTCTCTCTCACTCTCTCAAATAAATAAATAAATCTTTAAACCTAGAGGACACCATGAGTATTTGATACTAAAAGAAAAGTATGCTTTGCCTGGGACCCAGCAAATGTCAGATCTTATACATTTGTGGCAAACACAAAATTAAGAAAAAGTCCAATTAATTTCATCAGTTCTCAGAGATGACAACTCTAAACCATAGCCAGGAAAACACAAATAGCAAGGACAGTGTTTAAAAGAACATTTCAAGGGGTGCCTAGCTGGCTCGGTCAAAAGAGCATGCAACTCTTGATCTTGGGGTTGTGAGTTCGAACCCCATGTTAGGTGTAGAGATTACTTAAAATAAATTAAAAAGGATAAAATAAAATAAAAAAACAAAATAAAATCTCAAGAGAATTCATAGAATGGGAGAAAATTTTACAAATCATATCATTATATTAAAATAATTTCTTCCTGTAACACTCAAAGTAGGAATAAAGATTGTTGTGGGAGGTGGGAGAGAGATAAAGAAGTAATTGGGGTAGGCTTTAAAGTAAACAAATAAACTACAACTTTGTAAATGTACAGTATGGGTCTAGATATCCAGGTTATATAAAGAACTCCTATAACGCAACAGTAAGAGACTAAATAACCCAATTCTTTTTAATGGTCAGACATTATCCAGAGAAGACAAAGGCTAACAAGCACTGAAAAGATGCACCATATCATAGGCATTAGGGAAATGCAAATCAAAACCGCAATGAGATACCATTTCACATCTACTAGCATGACTATAATTAAAAATAAATAAATAAACAAAAACCCAAAAAATAACAAATATTGGTGAGGATACAGAAATTACAACTTTCATATGTTGCTGGTAGGAATGTGAAATGGGGGGGTAGCCCTGGTGGCGCAGCGGTTTAGCGCTGCCTGCAGCCCAGGGCGTGATCCTGGAGACCCTGGATCGAGTCCCATGTCAGGTTCTGTGCATGGAGCCTGCTTCTCCCTCTGCCTGTGTCTCTGCCTCTCTCTCTCTGTCTCTATGAATAAATAAATATTTAAAAAAAAAAAAAAAAAGGAATGTGAAATGGTACAGGGGATATGGGAAGGATGGGCAGTTTATCAAAAAGCTAAACATACAGTTACCATAAGAGTTCCACTCCTAAGTGTGTACTCTAGAGAACTGAAAACATACTTGCATGAGAATATGCACACAAATGTTTATAGCAGCATTATTCATAATAGACAAAAGGTGAAAACAACTCAAGTATTCACCAACAGATAGATGGATGCACAAGGTGTGGTTTATCCATATAATGAAGTATTCTTACCTTGAAAACATTATGCTAAGTGAAAGAAGCCAAACACAAAGCCATATATTGTATGATTCCATGTATATGATATGTTCAGAATAGGCAAATCCAGAGAGACAGAAGGTAGATTTGTGTTTGCCTGCCAGGGGCTGGGGAGAGAAGGGAAGAGGAAGTGACTGCTAATGGGTACAGGCCTTTGCTTTGGGGTATCTGAAATTAGATAGTAGTGTTGGTCATACAACTCTGTAAATATAAAAAAAAAAAAAAACCTCTGAATTGTACAGTTTATTTTTTTATTTTTTAAAGATTTTATTTATTCATGAGCAACACAGACTGAGAGAGAGAGGCAGAGACACAGGCAGAGGGAGAAGCAGGCTCCACGCAGGGAGTCTGATGTGGGACTTGATCTTGGACTCCAGGATCATGCCCTGGGCCGAAGGCAGGTGCTAAACCACTGAGCCACCCAGGGATACCCTGAATTGTACAGTTTAAAAGGATAAATTTTATGGTAGGTGAATAACACCTCAATAAAGCTATTATAACTAACAATAAACATAAAATGAAGTCTCAAGAGATTTCTCATTTGTGGTTCTCAAATCCTGACAGGGCAAGGTTTAGAGGGCAAAGAAAAGAAAAAGAGGTTGATTCTTTTGCCTTCATGGATGTATCTTGCAAGAAGTTACTGTGGCCGAGTTCAAAAAGGGTGTTGCCTGTGTTCTCCTCTAGGATTTTGATGGAATCTTGTCTCACATTTAGATCTTTCATCCATTTTGAGTTTATCTTTGTGTATGGTGCAAGAGAGTGGTCTAGTTTCATTCTTCTGCATGTGGATGTCCAATTTTCCCAGTACCATTTATTGAAGAGACTGTCTTTCTTCCAATGGATAGTCTTTCCTCCTTTATCGAATATTAGTTGACCATAAAGTTGAGGGTCCACTTCTGGGTTCTCTATTCTGTTCCATTGATCTATGTGTCTGTTTTTGTGCCAGTACCACACTGTCTTGATGACCACACCTTTGTAGTACAACCTGAAATCTGGCATTGTGATGCCCCCAGATATGGTTTTCTTTCTTAAAATTCCCCTGGCTATTCGGGGTCTTTTCTGATTCCACACAAATCTTAAAATAATTTGTTCTAACTCTCTGAGGAAAGTCCATGGTATTTTGATAGGGATTGCATTAAAAGTGTAAATTGCCCTGGGTAACATTGACATTTTCACAATATTAATTCTGCCAATCCATGAGCATGGAATATTTTTCCATCTCTTTGTGTCTTCCTCAATTTCTTTCAGAAGTGTTCTCTAGTTTTTAGGGTATAGATCCTTTACCTCTTTGGTTAGGTTTATTCCTAGGTATCTTATGCTTTTGGGTGCAATTGTAAATGGGATTGACTCCTTAATTTCTCTTTCTTTAGTCTCATTGTTAGTGTATAGAAATGCCACTGATTTCTGGGCACTGATTTTGTATCCTACCACGCTACCAAACTGCTGTATGACTAAAAATGAACTACTGGGACTTCATCAAGATAAGAAGCTTTTGCACAGCAAAGGATACAGTCAACAAAACTAAAAGACAACCTACAGAATGGGAGAAGATATTTGCAAATGATGTATCAGATAAAGGGCTAGTTTCCAAGATCTATAAAGAACTTACTAAACTCAACACCAAAGAAACAAACAATCCAATCATGAAATGAGCAAAAGACATGAACAGAAATCTCACAGAGGAAGACATAGACATGGCCAACATGCACATGAGAAAATGCTCTGCATCACTTGCCATCAGGGAAATACAAATCAAAACCACAATGAGATACCACCTCACACCAGTGAGAATGAGGAAAATTAACAAGGCAGGAAACCACAAATGTTGGAGAGGATGCAGAGAAAAGGGAACCCTCTTACACTGTTAGTGGGAATGTGAACTGGTGCAGCCACTCTGGAAAACTGTGTGGAGGTTCCTCAAAGAGTTAAAAATTGACCTGCCCTACGACCCAGCAATTGCACTGTTGGGGATTTACCCCAAAGATACAGATGCAATGAAACGCCGGGACACCTGCACCCCGATGTTTATAACAGCAATGGCCACAATAGCCAAACTGTGGAAGGAGCCTCGGTGTCCATCGAAAGATGAATGGATAAAGAAGATGTGGTTTATGTATACAATGGAATATTACTCAGCCATTAAAAATGACAAATACCCACCATTTGTTTCAACGTGGATGGAACTGGAGGGTATTATGCTGAGTGAAGTAAGTCAATCGGAGAAGGACAAACATTATATGTTCTCATTCATTTGGGGAATATAAATAACAGTGAAAGGGAATAGAAGGGAAGGGAGAAGAAATGTGTGGGAAATATCAGAAAGGGAGACAGAACATAAAAACTCCTAACTCTGGGAAACGAACTAGGGGTGGTGGAAGGGGAGGAGGGCGGGGGGTGGGGGTGAATGGGTGACGGGCACTGGGGGGGGGCACTTGACAGGATGAGCACTGGGTGTTATTCTGTATGTTGGTAAATTGAACACCAATAAAAAATAAATTTATTAAAAAATTTAAAAAAAGAAAAAGAGGTTGAGGGATTTTAAATTAATAAAATGTAAATTAGTCAACTCTTGGTCACTGACATCAGCAGAGTATGGAAAGACATCTGTGATCTAAAATAATGACAGGGCAGCCCAGGTGGTTCAGCAGTTTAGTGCCGCCTTTGGCCCGGGGCATGATCCTGGAGACCCGGGATCGTTCCCACGTCGGGCTTCCTGCATGGAGCCTGCTTCTCCATCTGCCTGTGTCTCTGCCTCTCTTTCTCTCTGTCTCTCATGAATAAATAAATAATAAACAAAATCTTAAAAAAAATAATTAATGACAATTATTTATGTTTGACTTTAGACTTAATATCTGCATAAATATTTGA
The DNA here is from genome assembly GCF_905146905.1 of Nyctereutes procyonoides. NCBI lineage: Eukaryota > Metazoa > Chordata > Mammalia > Carnivora > Canidae > Nyctereutes > Nyctereutes procyonoides. The sequence continues at coordinate 46,067,818 of NW_026575020.1, read as the reverse complement.
ATAAATGAATGACTAACATTTTGGGCAGTCACTTTATTGGCAAAAGAGGTTGAGAATGGATTTTGGGACATGTGGAATTCTTTTTTTAAGATATTATTTATGTATTTGAGAGAGTGAGATAGCACAGCAGGGGGAGAGAGAAAGGGTGAGGGAGAAGCAGACTCCCCACTGAGCAGGGAGTCTGATGCAGGGCTCAATTCCAAAACCCTGGGATGATGACCTGAGCCAAAGGCAGATGCTTATTACCCAAATGAACCACCCAGGCCCCCTACATGCGGAATTCTTAATGGAAACAGAAACAAGTACTAAGTCATTCAGAAAAATCTTTACTACCTGAGGAATACCTTCTTTAATGCTGATTACCCAGCTGACTCCAGCCTCACTTTCTTATTCAGTAACTGAAGCTTGAGCTGCAATTGGAAAAAGTTCTATGGATTTGACATTTATATGGTTTGGGTCCTCATAACATTCATTCATTCATTCATTCATTCATTTATTTATTTATTTATTTATTTATTTATTATTTATTTATTTATTTATTTAGAGAGAGGGAGGGAAAGAAAGTATGTGCAAGGTGAGGGATTGGGCGAGTGAGAGAGACAGAATCTTAAGCAGGCTCCACATCCAGTGTGAAGATTGATGCAGGGCTCAATCTCCCAACCCTGAGATCATGACCTGAGCCAAAATCAAGATTCCAACACTTAACTGATTGAGCCACCCAGGCACCCCTCATATCCTATATTTCAAATGTTTTTATTTACATACTTTACTTATATCTGCATTACTTATTAACTACGGAGTTAGTGGTTTATTTTCCAAATTTGTTGCATTTCTAAAATTTGTCCAAAAAACAAAAGATCAGATGGTCTTATTTTTATTAGCTATTTAGCAATACATCCAATCATAGTTGTACATTTTGTGTTCAGGGGACCAGGCAGTTTTTAGCTAACAAATCTAAGCCCCTATAGATTTTTGCCCCAAACTATATAAGAAGTGCCTTTTTAATCCCCCTTGAGCTGATGGATTTTTTTTTAATGACTTTATTTATTCATTTGACAGAAAGAGAGAGAGCATGGCAGGCAGAGGGAGAGAGAAAAGCAGGCTCCTCGCTAAGCAAGGAGCCTGATGGGGGGCTCAATCCCAGGACTCTGAGATCATGATCTGAGCCGAAGGCAGACGCTTAATCAACTGAGCCACCCAGACACCTCTGTTTTTTTTTTTTTTTTAAATATAGTTGACACATAATGTTACATTAGTTTCAGGTATACAACACAGTGATTTAACAAGTCTATACTTTATGCTGTGCTCACCACAAATATAACTACCATCTATTGCCATACAGTACTATTGACTATATTCCCTATGCTATACTTTTTATCCCCATGATTTATTCATTTCATAACTGGAAGCTTGTATCTCCCACTCCCCTTCAACCATTTTGCCCTTCTCCTATCCACTCCCCTCTGATAACCATCAGTTTGTTCTCTGTATTTATGGGTCTTTTCCTGCTTTTTATTTATTCATTTATGTTATAGATTCTACATATAAGTGAAATCCTTGGTATTTGTCTTTCTCTGACTTATTTCACTTAGCATACTACCGTCTAGGTCTATCTATGCTGTTGCACATGGCAAGATCTCATCTTCTTATGGCTGAGTAATATTCCATTGTGTGTGTGTGTGTGTGTATATATATATATACATATATATATATATATATACACATCTTCTTGATCCACTCATCTATTGATGGACACTTGGGTTGCTTTATTTTTTTTATTTTTTTAAGTTTTTTAAAAATTTTTATTTATTTACGATAGTCACATACACACACAGAGAAAAAGAGAGAGAGAGAGAGAGAGAGGCAGAGACATAGGCAGAGGGAGGAGCAGGCTCCATGCACCGGGAGCCCGACATGGGATTCGATCCCGGGTCTCCAGGATTGCGCCCTGAGCCAAAGGCAGGCGCTAAACCGCTGCGCCACCCAGGGATCCCTTGGGTTGCTTTATGGAGGAGATTCTTAACTCTTCAACCAAGAATTAAGGACTTGTTTCTCAAAGGGCCAGGAAGTTGCCCGGCTTTCTTGTCTTGTCCCCCAACTCAATTCCCTCCAGATGCACACTCTTTACTAGGCACCAACACACTGCCTCTCACACTAATGTGCAGCACCAGACCAAGCAGACTGTAGCCTCTAGTACCTTTCTTAGAGCTGGAAAAGCAGCCAAGTAATTGACACTTAAAATAATCCCTTACTGGGTAATATTCTAAGAATGAAAAAATAAGGACTACAGAAGCGGAAGGCAAGAGAAGGAAGAGTTAAAGAAATCACCTACATAGGTGATAACTTTGGAAACAAGCTACAGTTGGCAGTTAAACTCTGAGAAGAATCTAGCATTTATGACTGTCAATAAAGGAACTACCCATCGGTTTTCCACACCTCCCCAGCCCATTCTAAACCTCTGCTTCTTGTTAAGGCTGTGCTGGAAAGAAAAAGATAAGTTACAAAACGTAAAGGAGACAATATAAGCCCTGGCACGATACCTGATTCCACCATGGAACTACTAGCACTGAATGAGCACGGAAATGGAAATAGCTATGTAATCTCCCATAGTAGTAGTAGTAAACCCCACAAACCCCAGAATGATTGGAATTAAGAAAAGAGGTTCCAGAAAATGGAAACCTCCACATGATATTAGAGGAACAAACTACAAAATCCTCAGTTAAACAGGGAGAAAAGGTAGTTAGCTTTCACCCCTCCTTAACCCCACACCATCCATCTAGTTTCTTACCTCATTGTTCATGTAATGTAGATCAAGAGGCTGCCCAAACACTGTTGTCACCTTGTGTTCCACGTCTTCATATCTCACAGGCCGGCTGAATGCTATAATTCTGAAAAGAGTAGGAAGTGGGGTTAATTGTGTATTTTAAAAGTCAGATTCAGAAAGCTAGGATGTCTGAATGATATCTTCCTGCTCTTGTAGGCATAGGATTCTTTTTTCTCCCTTTGTACAAACTGTCTTCTGTTTCTTATCTACTTCATTTTTTTCACCCTTCTGAGCATCACAAGCATTGCTCAAACCTAACAATTGTTCTACCATGACAGTTCAGTATCAAAGCAGAACACCTGGATTTAAAACTAGGTTCCAAAGACTCCTGATAGGAAGAAAACCTGAAGACAAGAGAAGTGGTCCTGAAAACATGGTCTTAACTCCTAAGTGACTCAACTCCAGGACTAAGGAGGTCTTGTCCATTGCTGATGCCAGAGGAATCTCAATGCTAATTATCCTCAGAATTGAGATTTCCTACTTCAGAGTCAAAGGAATTCCCCTTAAGTTGGTTATATGACTACGTTTTCTTAATTAGTGACACGTGATTATATAAGTAGCATTGATATTAACACTTTTCTAGAGAGACTCATTAGATCAGTTCAAAGAACAACTTCTGTAAGTCAGAACCTGTTCAAATAGGTGTTGAAATTATTTGTCAATTAAATAACACAGCAAAATTTTAAAGTGGGGATAGATGAAATATACAAGAGGAATGAAACAGAAGAATGAGATATACAAAAAATTGGCAAAATGTTGATAATGTTGAAGCTGTGTTACAGGTTCAGAAGAATTCAGTATGACAGTCTCTCTACTTTTGTGTGTATTTGAAATTTTCATAATAAAAAGTTTTAATAGATATATTAGTTTGAACTATATGATATTGCTGGTATTTAACAATTTTTGATGCACAAAAGTGGCAATTTCATCTAAGTCCAACCCAATACTCTAAAAACTCAAATCTTTAAGACAAAAATAAGCAGAGATAAATGAAACAAGAATGTATCAGAAAAAAACAAACATATACATTCTACATATATATATTTAGAAGAAGTACAGGATTAAAAATATTGAGGTGGGGAAGGTCTTCTAAAGAATTACATTAAATATAGATGACAAGAAAAAGAAAGATTTAACAACAAAAATTTATTTGAGAGAGAGAGTGCGCATGCACATTTGAGCAGGGGGAAGGGCAAAAGGAGAGGGAGAAAATCCTTAAGCAGATTCCCTGCTGAGTGTGGAGCCCAACACAGGGCTCAATCTCAAGACCCTGAGATCATGACCTGAGCCAAAATCAAGAGAGGGACACTCAACCAACTAAGCCACCCAGGTACCCCTGACAACAAAAATTCTGATAGCAAAATGAGCCATCGACAAAGTTGAAAAACAAGTATCAGGCTTGGAAAAAAAAAATCCTTGCAAAATCAGTAAGAAAAAGACAACCCAACAGAAACATAGGCAAAGGATATGATGACACAATTCAAGGAATTCTGAATGGCTAATAAACATATGAAGTTATGTTTAATGTGATGGTGGAAAATGCATATCAAAACCACCTTCATCTCTTGGTAGCTTAAACTGGACAAAATCTGACAAGTGCTTAGTAGTCAGCACTAGTGCAGCACTCAGACCTAGAGCCTCTATAATTCTTGCCCTCCTTGATGCTAAGAAGTATGTGGTTCTTTTACATCTTCTCTGCTCCCCTAGAGTGGGAAGTGCTATAACTAGAGGAAGAAGCAACAAGCCACAGGAGAGAGGGATCTAAGCTGCTGGATTTTAATGGCATCTGACCAGATAATTTCTTTAATACTCTTCTGTGCCAGGCTGGCATAAATAAGTGGGCAGCAGAAAAGCTTCCATAATCTAGAACTGTGCTCTTCAATATGGCAGCCACTAGCTACATATGGCTAATCTCAAATTAATTAAAATTACATTTTAAATTGGTTCCTCAGTCTTACTAGGCACAATGCAAGTGTTCACTAGCCACAAGTGACCAGTGGCTACCACACTGAACAACACAGGTATATAACATTTACATTATAGCAGAAAGTTCTTTTGGATAACACTGATAGCATACTTCTATCAACCATAGTCTATCCTATCTTTCACACAAAGCCTAACATCTCAAGAAGACATTTTCTCCATAACTTTTCCTTCATTCATCACCACCTTTCATTTTTTGAAATTATATTGCTGAATATATTAGTTTATATTCCATCTAGAAATCCATCCATACTGTAATCCTTGTATTTTTTCCCCTCAAATCAACTGTTCCAAGGAGTGATACTATTAGATGCTATGTAGATATACGCGTTTTCTGGAGTCTTTTGAGAGAATGCCTTCCCATTAATTCCTAATAGCAAATCATACCCCATTTATCAGGACCTTAGCAAGTCTCTCTGAATAAAATACCAGGAGACGTTTTGGATGTCCCTAGCACACTGTTAGAAAAGGATCAGGCTCAGATAAATTCTCCGCCATTTGGTCTGGCAATGAGCCATTCAAAACCTCCAGAAGCAGCCCCAAAGTCAAGATCAGAAACCAGGACTTTCAGGTTTGGTAAGATCTAAGCTGCTGCCATTAAACTGAATAAAAGGCATTTTTAGTCCGTGCATCAAAGAGGAGCCTAACACCTGTGACAACCACCCCCACCACTGTCCAGACAGGAAGGGTTTCAAAGGGAAGGAGTTTGAATCTATAGTCCGCCTCTTCCGCCCTCCTGGGGCTAAAAGGGAAAAGCATTAGGAACCTGGTCCCTACACCCTTCCAAAGTAAAGGGAAACAGAATGGATACCTGGCATAGATAAATGGAAAAAGTCACTATTTCTTTCCTCTTTTCTGTATGTTCTAACTCTATAATGGTCTACAACATTTAGATAGATACTATCTACACTCCGGCAAAAAAAGTAAAGAAAACCCACAATAATATTCTCTACAAAAATCCTAAGACTTGAAACACATGAAACCAGAGCTGTCTGGCACAGAGCAGCTTAAACTTGGCTTCCCTGCACCAACTTTATAAAGTCCTCAATTCCACACATAGTACACAAACAGTGAAATGTCATGGCTCCTGAAAACAGCGCCATAAAAAGAGAATGCACAGTTTTCAAAATCTTGATACCAAGATTTTGCTCAGGGCTTCGAAAGGCCATTCCTGCCTGACCACCTTAAATATTTGTGGTTTCGATCTGGCAGCTTCTCTGAAACTAAACACATACACTTTCTCAGTGTAAGTCTGCTCACTGTAACTACATACCACTTTGGGAACAGGAATTCAGGAGAGCGTAACTGCGTAATTAGGCTCCAACACAATTGAGCTTTTGATTTCGTATCTACTTCTGAAAACTCTCTGCTACTCCAAGTTTGGCAACCCCTTTAAAACCCAGTCATGTCAGAAGTGTGAAAAGCAGCAACAATGAAGTGACAATTTGACTTCCCTGCTACTGGCAGGAACAGGATGAGAGGACAGAGCTCAGAAGACTTTCCTCCTTCTAGGCCTAGAACCCACATGGCAGCAGCAGGAATAAGGCTCTGCAAATCAGTGTTTCCACTAGGCAACCTCTGACAACCTTGCAGGCTTGTGAATGTATCTTTTTAAGGGAGAACAGCAGCCTTATATCTGGACCTGAGCTACCAATGTTTAGAGGCACTAAGGTCCTCTGGTGGGACTTACACAGTAAGAAGAGCTTATTCTTATCAGTATGCTCTTCACATTCCCAAATGTTCAAAGCAAAAGAAAAAGAAGGATATCAATGGGAGAGAATGGCATAGCAGGAAGCAGATACTGAAAAGCACACTTAGGCACATATATGCCACATGCATGCACATATAGGGTCCCAATTATCATGACCAGAGTTTGGTATGCTTTTTAAAAGTTCTTCCTCGGGGCACCTGGCTGGCGCAGTCAGTTAAACGTCTGACTCTTGGTTTTGGTTCAGGTCATAATCTCAGGGTCCTGGGATCAAGCCCCGTGTCAGGATCTGTGCTTAGCATAGAGTCTGCTTGGGATTCTCTCTTGCCCTCTCCTTCTGCCCTTCCCACTTATGCTGTCCCTCTCTCTAAAATAAATAAATAAAATCTTAAACATATTTCCTTAAGGGGTACCCCACTGGCTCAGGTGGTGGAGCATGCATCTCTTGATCTCGGGGTTGTCAGTTCAAGCCCCATGTTGGGTGTAGACATTACTTAAAAATGGAATCTTTAAAAAAATAAGTTTTTCCTTAAATAATTTGAGAAATTAAGTGGAGTCCTATTTTTCTCAACTGAGAACTTCTACCTTGACTTCCTACAAAAAATTAAATACTAACAATGGAGAAAAGGACAGAAGGATTTTGTAACATCACTTTCACTTCCTTATCAAGGAAAGATACTGAATATAGACTGAAAAACTCCCTCTTTCTAAATCCTCAAATGATCTGAAATCTTTCACAATTGATGGACTTGATGCAGCTTCCCAACCCAGACACATTATAAAGAAATTTCCAACTCACTAACCTGGCCCTGATGTGGACAGAGCCAGGGCCACTCTACTGGGCTAGGAATGCACCACATCACAGGAGAATCTAAATCTCCTTCTGATGCTCACAGGTGGCACAGTGTCAGTGTGTTTGGAAGTCATAACTCTGAGTAGACCTGGAGTCCTGACTTCCTCCCCTAGCAAAATGGTGGACCCACAGGAGTAGAATAAAAGCAAAAAAGTAAAACATCAGCAGTTGAAATGGTTTCCATTTCTAACACCAGAAATAAAATTCAATTGTTAAGCCAAGCCAAAGATAAAAATCACCTTTTTATGCCCAATCAACCCCATCACCCAGCCAGTGACCCCACAGGGATCGCTCCAGGGAAAAGAGCTTCCAGAAGTTAAATGCTTTCTGAGAACTGCAGCTCACATCAACACAATCACTGAACAGAAGGCAGACTTACCGCCTCTCCCCGTTGTGCTCAAACTTGATTCTGACATCACTCTGTGAAAGGAATGATAGACAGGTTAGTGGGTTCTCTGGCATGTGTTATCCTGCCATTCCCAGGTAAGCTTCAGGTAGTCCTTTAGCAAGGTTAGGCAAACATCCCTGATGGCTCCTGTTCCAGCTTCTCTACCTCATACACATTCCTTTCCAATGAGTTCGGAGCCTTCTGAGTTCTAACCTCAGGAGCAACAAAGCTCTTGGTACAAGATCTCTAAGTGGCTACCCCAGTTCAGCTGCTATGCTCTGACATGTCATTTCTATGTTCATACACTCTATTTCCACACTGGCTCTGGAGTTTCTCCCACCACATTGCCTCCTGGCCAGGATATGTTTCCTTCTTGGCTGCTGTGACTAAACAGAAAGAGAAACCTTGGAATGGATACTTCCTAGGTATGGGTCCACATGTAAGTTACTTATCCTCCATGAATCTTAGTTTTTCCATGTGTACAGTGGGGCTAAACATACCTAATCTGCACAGTTGCTATGAGAACTAAGCAAATAATGTAGGTAAAACACCTGATACATAGTAGACATGCGATAAATGGTTGCTGCTGCTACTACAGATTTTCATGTTCCTTCTAAGACACCTACCCCCTCACTCCAGGTAGGGTAAAGTGAGATCCTGGACAAGTTACCTTAGAACTGTCCCCAGTTTTGTCCTAAATGACCATCATGGGTAGCCCATAAGCTGCAGGAATACATGAACTGTGTCTATCTTATTTCTATACCACAGTGACAATCAAGGAAAATGGTATATAATATTTGTGGTATATAATATTAATCGATGGATTAACTGGGTAAAGAACAGAATTGAGTGTAAATATCAGAAATAGGAGGAAACAGAATCATCAGAATGTTAAGAAACAAATCAATGAGGAAGAGATATTGTAAAGGACAAGCAAATGACTCAAGGGATGAGTCATGGCAGGATAAGGGAAGAGATATTATAGAAGAAAAGAACAGGTATAGAGAAAAAAGAAAAGTAAAACTGTCAGGAAATCAACAAATAGAGATGGAGCAGAGAAAGAGTGCACAGTCAGTGAATGAAAAGTATACTGAGAAAGAGAAATTAATAAACTGTGCCTTGGAACAAAGAAGGAGGTTCTAGAGTATCTTTAGATGAGAAACACAGAGCAGACAGAGAAGATGACAGAAACAGGACAGAATGTCAAAGGTAAGGTGGCTACATAAAGGACTTTCTCTACTCAAGAGATTAGAAGGCTAGAATTCTCTTCCAGTCCACTGAACTGGACAGGTGATTCTAATTTACACTCTAAAAATGACTGAGGATCTCAAAGAACTTTTGTTTATGTAGATTACATCTACTGATATTTCCTATTAGAAATTAAAACAGAAAAAAAAAGAAATTAAAACAGAAAACTTAAATATATCTCATTCACCTTAAAACAATTTAAAAATATTACTTAACATAAACATATTGTTACAAAAAATAATTATATACTTTTTAGAGTTTAGTGACAGAATACAAATCTCTTTAATGCATGTTAATAGGAGACAGTTGGATTCTCATGTCAGCTTCTGGTTTTAATCTATTGTGGTAAAAGATATCATGTAGCCTCTGGAAAACTCTACTGTACATTCTTAAGAGAATGAGGGTGAAAAGGGCAAGTAACATTTTAGTATTTATACGAAAATAGTTTTGACCTCATAGACTCCCTGAAAAGTTCTTGGGAACTTTCTAGGGTCCCCAGAACACAGCTTGAGAATCACTGAATCAAAATATAGAATGCCGTCCTCTATCTTGTTATTTTAAAGACAAGATGGAGTTGGGGCTCAAAGAGCTTCATGTCCTTGAAAAATTCACATACTAAACAGTAGACAGCAAAGCTCCTCTGACCTGCAATGTGAAAACTTCAAAACATACCCCTGATCTTACCCACTTATCCTTTAAAATATAACACATGGACCACTTTATCCATTAAGACTATATGAAAATAGTTAATATTTATTGAACATTTACTATGTACTAAGCTTTGTTCTAAGCATGTTACGTGTATCAATTAAACAAATCCTCACAACAAATATTATTATTGTCCCCATTTTACAGAAGAAATGGAGTTGCACTGAAGTTAAATAAACTTCCTCAAGGTCATCATGCTTTAAAGAAACAGACAGGATTCAAACCTTGGAAACCCAGGTCTTTTTTTTTTATTATTGGGAGTTCAATTTGCCAACATATAGCATACCACCCAGGGCTCATCCAGTCAAGTGCCCCTCTCAATCCTCATCACCCAGTCACCCCAACCCCCCGCCCACCTTCCTTTCCACTACCCCAAGCCCGGGTCTTAATCACCATGCTATGCTACAACTTAAGTGTCACACAGGCAAAGAAGATTTATTTTACTCACAGATGCAGTGCTTCAATGGGAGAAACTATCAAAGGATCTTTTGTGACCTTACTTTTTTGGAGCTCCTGGAGGAGTTGGAGTAATAATGGAGTCAGAACCAGAAGGCTGGAGTACCAATCATGTAGCAAGCTATGGGACCTGGGGAACCAGCAGTGGAGGCTTTGGCTGAGGTTTTGAGTACATAGGGATGGAGAAGGTAGAATGGGAAGGCAGTGTGCTCCATCTAGTCTGCACTCGCATGTGTGCTAGTGTATGTGTATGGCTATATTTGTGTGTGTGTGCATGCACAAGCAGAAAGGTGGGGCAGTGCTGCAGAGAAAGTTATCATGTGGATTTAAGGTTTATGCAAGTGACAGCAGTTTTCTCACTGTCTTCTTTTTCTCCTTTCCCTGAAATGCTGAGCAGTTAGCATGGCAAGGGCCCTCCATGGCAAGTGCTTACGACATGCTGTTGCATACTGACATGCCACCTCCAGCTTCCTACACTCTCTAGTTCCACAGCCAGCTCTAGAGTTACATGAGCACTCAACAGTCTGCAGCCCTGTCTGTCCCTGCAAGTGGGTTACCACAGCCTTTCACCTCCTGCTGCTCACAGGCTACACTTTGGTGTAGCTCTCATTATTACTGTTTTTTTTCATTAATAGATCCTATTTTTAGAACAGTTTTAGATTTTCAGAAAAATTGAGCAGAGCCTACATACCCTTCTTCCCAAAAGTCTCTCCGTTATTAACATCATACATTACACAGTGCATTTCTTTTTTTAATATTTTTTTGATTGAAGTTCGATTTGCCAACATATAGTATAACACCCAGTGCTCATCCCATCAAGGGCTCTCCTCAGTCCCCGTCACCCAGTTACCCCATCCCCTCACCCGCCTCCTCTTCCACTACCCTTTGTGGTACATTTGTTTTTGTTACAATTAATTACCCAATATTGATGTATTAACTAAAGTCCATAGTTTATTCAGATTCCCTTACAGTTTATTTCTGTTGATTTAAATTAAGAAATTTGGGGGTGCCTGGTGGCTCAGTGGTTGAGCATCTGCCTCTGCCTCAGGTTGTGATTCCAGGGTCTTGGGATCAAGTCCCTCTGCCTGTATCTCTGCTTCTCTCTGTCTCTCATGAATAGATAAATAAAATATTTTTTAAATAATAATAATAAAAAAAATAAGAAATTTATAGGGGTGCCTAGGTATCTCAGTTCATTGAGCTTCCGATTCTTGATTTTGGCTCAGGTCATGATCTCAGGGTTGTGAAATCAAGGCCTGGGTAGGGCACTACTTGAGATTCTCTCCCTCTGCCTCTGCCCCTCCCCTTGCTTGCACATTCCCTCTTTCTCTCTCTCTCCTTCAAAATAAATACATCTTTTTTGAAAATTAATTTATAAAGTAAATTTATATTCCTGTTCATTTTTATCTTTTTGTAGCAATAAAAAAACATATTACAATAGCTCTTAAACTGGGATATTATGCTTTGATGCACTTATGAGGGAATCCCCTCTGTCCCTCTGTGGGACTGAAGAAAATGAATTTATTTCATGATGCAGTGCCTAATTCAAGTGCATAGTGCAATAGTGCATAATTCAAGCACTATTCTATGTGAATTCAGTTAGAAAGGGAATTAAACTTTTGCCTTAAACCATAAATCACTCCTACTCAAGACTAACCAAGCCTGTGATTAGTAAGGAGTGTAAACAAAGATGCCTAGTGCTCTGAATCCCTTCTCTCATGTGGTGACAGCCTTTCCAGAGCAGGACGCCTGCATGTACCACATGGCATGCCCACATCTGCCAAGTTCCTAAATCTGAGTTCCCCCTGTCAGGCTGACCAGAATAAGCCATGGATAAGGAAAGTTCAGATAAAGATAACTTTATTCAATTCCTCTTGCCAACCATTCTCCTTGCCTGAGACATTTCACACTGGTGGTCAAATCCTCTTTCATGAGGTTCTCTTTTCCCTTGCCTTCTGCGACTCTATCCCAGCCCAGAGAACCTGCCACCACTGTAACCACTTCTGCATCTTTGCTGGTTCCTCTTCTTCATGCCCTCTCTCACCCCTCCCCCAACATGTGACTGTTCCTTGAAGTTTGGACTTCTGGCCTCTGGATTTCTCCCCCTTTCCTCACATCTTCTCTTCAGTAGGAATAAAAAATAGGCAACTTATAAACAATCCCCAAATCTCTGACTAGCCCCAATCTTTCAAGCAAAACTTCCTCTGTCTGCCACGTAGCTGTGGCAGGTAAGTCGTTAAGAATGTAGCACTGAAGTCAAACTGTCTGGCTTCAAATGCTGGCTTAACATCTCCTAGATATATTGAATTTGACTAACTGATCTGTGACTCAGTTTCCTCATGTATAAAGTACAAACAGTATTTACCTCATGAAATTATCAAAAGAATTAAATGAAACAAATAGGTAGAGATAAGAGGACAGCACCTGGCACTTGGGGCTGAAAGTGTTTCAGAGTATACTTTTTAGATCTGGAGAGGCAGTCTGATACATGTTCCATATATTGTGTGATGCTTCCCTCCAGGGGAAGGTATCTGGCAGCACTTCCATGACAGAGGCAGAATATGAACAGGTATTTCTCATGCACTTCTGCATTGCTTAGCCTCTCCTGAAGTTAGTCTGGGGCTTTATGACTAGTTCTGACCAAGAGCTGAGAACATCACTGAGCTCTACACTCTCTTTCTTGGCAGCCATATGTTCCAGGTCATTGGAGCCACCCTCAGGGTCAGGGTCCTGACTATGGTGAACACTGTCTTCCCCTTCCCCATACTGGGAATATTGTGTTAAGTCACCTAAGATTTAGGGTTTTTAATTTTTTTTAATTTTTATTTATTTATGATAGTCAGAGAGAGAGAGAGAGGCAGAGACACAGGCAGAGGGAGAAGCAGGCTCCATGCACCGGGAGCCCGACGTGGGACTCAATCCCGGGTCTCCAGGATCGCGCCCTGGGCCAAAGGCAGGCGCCAAACTGCTGCGCCACCCAGGGATCCCAGATTTAGGGTTTTTATATTAACATAGCACAAGCTAGTTTTTGCAGTGAATAGTATGAATGCTCACAATAAGTGGAATAAATAAAGACTATAAATAACCCTGTGTTCACTCAAGGCAGGTTTTGCTGCCAAATGAGTTTACCACAAATTACCAAAAAAAAAAAAAAAAAAAGGCTTTCAGTTTCCAGCATTCTTTGGATTTCAGAATTGCAGCTAAGGATTGTGGACCTGCAAAAATCACACACACACACACACACAGACACACACACATTCTGAGTTTTTTTCACTATGATCTCAAACTCAACCTAGCTCCATGTATGTCTGTACCAACCATCTTCCTAAACTAGTCTTCCTTCTCAGCACTGCCATTTCTCACATTGGTACCATGTTCCCTCCGCTGCAGACTCAAACCTCTGAGTTCTGCTTGATTCTTTCCTTCTTCTCCCCTCCAATTCTCTCTTCAAAGGTCTCTGATATAGCACCCCACTCCCCATTCTCTCTGTCCTCTCTCTCACTGACCCCTTTCCCCCTCACTCCTGGATCCCTAAAGGAGCCTCTCTACTTCTCAGCTTCCTTTTCCAACACATTCTAAATTCCTCTATAGTTTCAACCATCTTAACCACTGCTTTCAGCATGTGGTTGCTCAAAAAGTATTCAGCGAAACCCCTGACCTATAGAATAAAGTCGAAATTCTCGGCTGTCATTGAAACCCCTCTAGAACTCCTAACTCTGGGAAATGAACAAGGGGGTGGTGGAAAGGGAGGTGGGGGTGGGGGTGACTGGGTGACAGGCACTGAGGGGGGCACTCGATGGGATGAGCACTGGGTGTTAACTATATGTTGGCAAATTGAACTACAAAAGAAAAAAGAAAGAAAGAAAGAAATCCCTCTAGAATTTACACTCAGTTTACTGTGCCACCTCACACTGTTCTCAGCAGGAAGGCTCTCTCCAGCCCAATCATCCTGAAATAGGCCACATTCATTCTTTTCCCTAGGTCTTTAACCATTCATTTTCCCGATTTGGAGTGCCACCCTTCCTCCTTGCCACCTAACTAAATGTTCACACATCCTTCACAGACTAGTTCAAGTGCTACCTCCTCCAGAAATGAGTCTGTAACTACTATGGCTCAAATTCACCTTTCACTTTCCTGGCCTCCTATAGCACTCACTATCTGTACCATATTTTTAGGCACAGTGGCATCCTACCTCAGTTTCTTTTTTCTTTTTAATATTTATTTATTTATTTTAGAGAGAGAGAGAAAGCAAGCAAGTGAGCACATGATGGGGGAGCAGAGGGAGAGAATCCCAAGCAGACTCTCCACTGAGCACAGAACCCAACGTGGGGCTTGATCTCATGACTCTGAGACCAGAACCCCAGCTAAAACAAAGAATCAGATGCTTAACTGGCTGTGCCACCCAGGAGCCACACCTCAGTTTCTCTCTCTTTTTTTTTTTCATGTATTTCTCATTTCCCAATAAGACTGTATGATTCTCAGGGTACAGGCTTGTACGTCTAAAAGGCTTGACTACATGCATATGTTAAACTGAAGGACAGGTGCCATCCCTGCTAAGAAAAAAAGTTCCAGGACAAAAATTCAGGTCTAGGCAAGTTCAAGTCCCCTGCCTACCACAGCCAATCCAGTAATAGTGAAGGCCATGTGCAGGGGGATAGTGCAGGTTAAACTACAGATCTGGGAACTTAGCAGAGATGACAGGAGTAACCGACAATGATGCTAAACTTAAATAGAAATAACCTTCTAAACTCAACAACTGAACATGCAACCCAAAGAGCTCCCCCAAGAATTCCTACAAAAACCAGAGGTCATTAGGGACACCTGGGTGGCTCAGTTGTTTAGCGCCTGCCTTCAGCCCAGGGCATGATCCTGGAGTCCCGGAATTGAGTACTACATTGGGCTCCCTGCATGGAGCCTGCTTCTCCTTCTGCCTATGTCTTTGCCTCTCTCTCTCTCTCTCTCTCTCTCTCTGTGTGTGTGTGTCTCATGAATAAATAAATAAAATCTTTCAAAAAAAACCAGAGTTTATTAAACAAAGGTTTTTCAACTAATTTGACTTGGTAAAGGCCTCAGCTAGCCATTGCTCTGAGTGCCTTCTCTCTGATTCTGTAGCCCTCTTTTCCCCTGTATTTGCTAGGTACCTTTGATGGCTCCCCCAGCTTTGGCACTGGAATCCTTATTTTGCCAAAGATTGTAAGTAAATAAGAAGAGGAAAAAAAGGACAACGAAAATAATTTTGTCTGACTCTGGAAAGTCCTAAGAGATCAATGGAAGAGATTATTATAAAGCAACCTTCTTTGCCCTAGTTCTTTCTATATCCTCAGTCCTTGCATTCATTTGACATGCAGGAATAGTTCAATGAGTGTCTGAATGAATCAATGATTAAATGGTGTATTGTTTACCTACTGCTGCCTAACAAACCACCACTGTGCACGCACGTGCACACACACACATATACACAAATGTAAATATATATATGTATATTTTATACAACCTTCTTACAAAACAAAATGCCAGGCATGCATATTGTTTTAGGTTGTATTTTCAAACTACCCAGACTATCTTATCAACAACCCTTGAAAGAGAAAGGAAGTCCTGAAGAGCCAGGTCTATCACAGTAAAAGCAAAAGACAGTCTGCTCAATCAGTGACCTTACTGGAGGAAAAGCCCCTAGAATTCTCCTCCTTTAGAACTGATAGCCAAGATCTCTGCTCTGCTAGTGCCTGCAATGAGGAAAGCAACTTTTCCATTCTGACACACCCACTAGTGACCATCTGCAAGGTCAGACCCAGGAGAGCCTGACTTCTGTTCAAGCCTGTACTTACCAGTCTGATAAGATTTGAGAAAAACAGGAATTAAAGATTCTATTTCTTCCCCCACTGGGATTTTTAGAAATTAGGCTAGCTTCAGAAGTTTGCAAAGGACTATCTGATAGACAGGAATAACAATCCAATAAAGGTAGAAAACTTAACCCTTTCAGTTCCATGACAGTATGCAGAGTTCTGATTAGAAGCTTTCTTTAGAGCTCATGCACCCAATGCCAGAGCATAACAGAAGTGATGTAATCACTGCCGCTTTACTCTATACATTTGTTTCACAATGTACAAAATGCATTACATTCTGTCTATGATCTTACAACAACTTTAAGAGATAAAGTGGGTATTATTATGTCTATATTTCAGGTGGAAAAACTGAGATTTAAAAAGATTATTAGACTTACACACAACAAAATTACTGAGACTGAGAGTCGAAGATCTGAGTTTACTTCCTGGCTCTATTCAATACCTCTGTGTAAGCACTTTGCAAACTTTAAAGTATTGTACACATACTTACAGTTGTTGTTATTATTGTTAACTGTTGTTGAAAGCACTCTGTACACTGTAAAATCCTAAATTAATGGATTAGTAATAATGACTTGCAAGCCAGTGCTCTTCTCACCACACTAAGAGCTCAACTTTATAGAGAAATTGCACCTATTGAAAAGGCACTGTGAGTTGATGACCAGTAAAGAGATACTGCTCATCGTGGCCCACAAAACTGTCCACAGACCCCAGCCACACGCAGGATGGGCCACACATCTAAAATGTTCAGCCAGCTCTAACCAGGCTGTAGGCTTCCAAGGATCTAATGTACAGGAGGAAGAAGAAACGAACACAGAGCCTACCTCCTAACAAACAGATCATAGCTAAGCACCTCATTGCCCATGTACTCCCATAGTTGCTCAGAATGCTTAGTTGTTGCCAAATGCATTCTCTTTTTCAGTTGGTTACCTAGCTTGTTCACTTAGGGAAGAGGAAGTCTGAGGTCCTACCAAACTGAGATATCAAATTAGGTCTTTCCAGTTCTTCCAGGCCTCAGCACCCCTAAGATTTCTGTCAATGAACTCACATCTCTTCTGGCTTTCCTTTGCTGTGTCCAGCTTGAGCCCCATGAGGCTATGCCAGTCTCAGCTCTGCCTTATAGCCAGTACTCCCCTTCTCACACTGAAGTAAGTGCTCTTTGCCTCTGCCAGTGCCATCTCCTCCCTGAATAATCAACCTTTCCTGCTGGCCACAATACTAGGTTACGTTCAGCTGAACTCTGCAATTTGAATCTTTAGCCCTATTTGACATTTCCTAGCTAATCTGGCATCTCTAAGCCATTTAAATTAGGTTTTAATCTTTCATTCCTCTCTCCCAAACAAATATGGACCTTCTGGTAGAAGAACTGGTAAGGGAAAAAACAGTTTAATCATATCCCAAGTCCAAGCAAACAAAAACAATAAAAATAATAAATATGGATTCACTCTGTAAACTATAAAGTCCTATGTTAACAGATTATTAATGTCACCAGACTCTTAGGCCAGGTTCTTTTCATTACACTAAGCTGTAAACACATCTCCCTCCAAGGTTCCCCCCACCCCCATTTCACCCCATCCTTCCTAGAAGGGATTCACTGAGACTTTCTCCCCTTTCTGCTTTTGGGTTTTGCTGAAGAACATCCCTTCTGGTCAGAAGCTGAACATCTGTTACAATTCCCAGGACAGACTTCTACTATCTTGACTTTATTAAGTGGAAAAAGTGATCTTGACATTTCCATTGCCCTTTTACCTAATATTAGCATAAAACTCTGAGCTTCCATTTCTAAACAGCCATGCTAGTTCCATAGCTTCACATTCCCCCCAGATCCCCATGCCTCCTGGAATAGAACCTCAAATAAGATTCCCACTGATGACCTTATCACAATGTGTAGAAACACATGATCTATGTAGAGCAATGAACATCCCAATGAATCGGTGAATACCTCTAAGCAGGCACTTAATTTCTTGCCCCACAAAACAACAGTCCCTTATTTAATATATAAAGTCCTATATAGTCCTTTATATAATATATAAAGTTGTGCTGTCCAAGATAGTAGCCACTACCCACATAGTGCTATTTCAATTAAAATTAAATAAAATCCAAAATTCATTTGCTCAGTTGCTCAATAGCTACATGTGGCTAATGGCTACTACAGTGGGCAGCACAGATACAGAACACTTCTATCATCACACAAAGTATACTGGACAGTACTGACATAGGCTGCTTCGGAACAATATTGTTCTGTGAAATGACTAAAAGCACAGAACACAGGTAATGAGAAACCAGTACTCCCTACAAATTCACTAAGATGACTTGTCTAAGAAATGAACTCCACACTTGTCTAGCACTTGGATCAGATCTGAAAGCACATTTTAGTTTTAATGGGTAATTTGGTTCCCTACCAAAAATTTTTTTTTAATTTATTTATTTGTTACAGGGAAAGAAGTAGAGCAAGAGCACATAAGCATGGGGATGGGTAGACAGAGAAGAAGAAGCAGGCTTCTCGTTGAGCAGAGAGCCTGATGCGGGGCTCGATCCCAGAACCCTATTAGCATGACCTGAGCTGAAGGCAGATGTTCAACCGACTAAGCCACCCAAGCGCCCCCTTGCCAAAAATTTTTTTCTCACTGGCCCCTGCACATTAGCTTGTTGTTACTGTGGGGCTGTTCAGAAGGGCTGAGACGCTACTGTTCTGTTTCTCCTTTAAAAACAAAAAAACTGGGGATCCCTGGGTGGCTCGGCAGTTTTGCACCTGCCTTTGGCCCAGGGCGCGATCCTGGAGTCCCGGGATCGAGTCCCACGCCGGGCTCCTGGCGTGGAGCCTGCTTCTCCCTCTGCCTGTCTCTCTCTCTCTCTTTCTCTCTCTCTCTCTAACATAAATAAAAATAAATCTTTAAAAAACAAAAACAAAAAAACTGAGGTTAGTAATTTGTATCCTTCATGCAACAGAAAAAATTTGATGATATTCAGGTAAATGGTGGGTCCTCAGAGCCACTACTTCTTGTTAAGATTACTTCCTAACCAGAGTCAATCCTTTTTTATAGGCTTCTCCCTTCATAACTATGGACTTCACCTCAATAACACAACAGCTGGCAGAGCAAAAGATCAGGAACTTTCTTATAATAACTTTTAGGCTCTAAGCAGAAGGATTTCACAAAGGTAATCTCCCTTCAACGAAGATCAGGGACCACCACACCGCCGTCCTCTTCTTAGCCTGGTCCTTTCAACTCAAGAAAACTTCCCCTTTTCACCTAACTGATGTCCATGCTCCCCATTTGGAGAAAGATCAGCTGACTGGAGCAGCACACTCCACATAGGAAGACAGGAAGGAAAGTGAGGTCATTAGGCTCAAGCCTGGGGGAGGGGACTCACTTCTGGTAAAATGCTCCTTCCAAAAGCAGCTTTGAATAGAAAAGAGTTACCACAAGGCAGAACCCACACAATTAGAATAATGTATGAAAACAGTACAAGAATGGGCCCTATTCTGTTGTTCCCCAGTTCTGTAAGGTAGCCATAAAAATAAAAGCAGCTTTCTAAACTAATCCTTCTGCTGTATCATAGAATAAAAGGACTCAGGGTCCCTAGTTTTCCTAAAGGCAGGAAATACTCTGAGAGGCTTTATCTAGCAGACCTTAGGCAGTAAAAGTTCTAGGCCTTACTCTTTCTTTAGGAACCAAGGATTCTTCTGAAGAAATGGTAAACAAGGTGCAAATGAGGAAAGAGAAGGTTAGCTGATAACAAAGAGAACCACAAGGGAGAAAGGCATGGATAAATTTTCATCAGACACACCAAACACAGCCATACAATATGGCACTAGATAGCCACTAGAAGGAATCATTCACTCCTCTCTGCAGGCCAAAATACCCAGGAATCAGGGAGTTTGTAAATGCACTGGAGGTGAGAAGAAGGTTCTTAACAGCACAGGAGTTTAAATGTTAACAAAAATAGGAGTTGTTTTCCTAAAGAAGCACACGACTCTCAATAAAATAGACACTCTCAACTACCTGAGTTAACATAAGGGGAAACAACTGTAAACAACAATAATAAAATCCCTCATTGTTACCTTTAGAGTATATTATATGAAATTTCATTAAATAAATTTCCATTCTTAATTATATTATATTATATTATTAGTATATAAACTAATACTAAAATTAATTAATTTTTCCTAAGTATACACTGTAAGGTAGCTAAAAACATTCTGAGTTAGCGATTATGAATCTGGATTTAAACGTTTACCAAACAACCAGTAAAGGAACAGTTATATGAATACTGTCCCTAAAAGTGAAGGAATCATTCTTCTTTTTAAAAAAAAAAATTTTTTTTAATTTTTTATTTATTTATGATAGTCACAGAGAGAGAGAGAGAGAGAGAGAGGCGCAGAGACATAGGCAGAGGGAGAAGCAGGCTCCATGCACCGGGAGCCCGATGTGGGATTCGATCCTGGGTCTCCAGGATCGCGCCCTGGGCCAAAGGCAGGCGCCAAACTGCTGCGCCACCCAGGGATCCCTGAAGGAATCATTCTTATTCTCTACAGATGAAACACTAGACACAAGACTTTGGGCATTCAGATCATGACCCACATCTGACTGGTATATATCACTTACCATTTAACGGACTGTGAAAGAGAAGGGCCAATAGCATTCAAGCCAAGTAGTTGAATAGCCTTGGCTTCTCAAATATTTCCCCATTTGAAAATCCCTCCCTAGCAATTTTAGTTGGGTCTGCCATGGCCACACACACCTGCCTATTTGGGTGACCTGAGTCTTTGTTCTTCATGGTCTCATATCCAGGCACCCGGGGACGTCGGCTCATCTGGAGGGCCACCAGATCCTTCATGATTGAGTTCAATGCCTCCTGTTCGTCTGCAATGAAAGAGAGTACATGGGCTAAGATACTTTAATATGGACCATAGGTAAGTGTTGAATCATGAAATTGTACACCTGAAACTAATGTTACACTGTATGTTAACTGGAATTTAAGTAAAAACTTAAAAAGAAATACAGAACAGCAAATTACTATCACAAATTATATAACTAATACTCACGGAGTTCTGCCCAGGTAAAATGACAGACCCTGTAACTATAATTACATGTACCTGATGTCTGAAAAGTAGATAACTGAGGTCATAATATGGCCATCTTAAATTTTAATGGATTCTTAACAAATCTCATCAGATTTCTGGCAGCAGTATTTACCAATTCACAGTGGCAAGGGAGGTGCTCAAACAGGGCAATTTCTTCCAGTGCCAGAGAAACTCAACCAGGAAAAACAGATGAAAAGTTGGAATGAACAACAACACAGTTCTGTGTAGTAGGGTACTGAGTGAAAAGATGAATTCATGGAGAGCTGATAATGGGTCAGAGTCACACACAGACTTATTCTTAAAGCATCCCATGTAGAAGAGCACATTTAAAAAGGTACCAAGCAAGGACCTCAGGTAGCTGCTTTGAATACAAGTTGTTTTATTTTTTATTTTCTTAATAATAAATTTATTTTTTATTGGTGTTCAATTTGCCAACATACAGAATAACACCCAGTGCTCATCCCGTCAAGTGCCCCCCTCAGTGCCCACCACCCAGTCACCCCCACCCCCTGCCCTCCTCCCCTTCCACCACCCCTAGTTCGTTTCCCAGAGTTAGGAGTCTTCCATGTTCTGTCTCCCTATCTGATATTTCCTACCCATTTCTTCTCCCTTCCCCTCTATTCCCTTTCACTATTATTTATATTCCCCAAATGAATGAGACCATATAATGTTTGTCCTTCTCCGATTGACTAATTTCACTCAGCATAATACCCTCCAGTTCCATCCACGTCGAAGCAAATGATGGGTATTTGTCATTTCTAATGGCTGAGTAATATTCCATTGTATACATAAACCACATCTTCTTTATCCATTCATCTGTCGATGGACACAGAGGCTCCTTCCACGGTTTGGCTATTGTGGACATTGCTGCTAGAAAAATTGGGTGTAGGTATCTCGGCATTTAATTGCATCTGTATCTTTGGGGTAAATCCCCAGCAGTGCAATTGCTGGGTCGTAGGTTTTACAAGCCTAGTCTTTGAAAGCCCCCCTCCCAACTCTTTACAAGTTTATAGGCCTTTTGCTTCTTACGGGGAAGCCAAAAGGCAGTTCTATTGTTTTTCTTCCCTAACTGACCAAGCAATGAATTATCTCTCCCTTATTGGCATTACTTTTAATCCCCTTTTCCTGAAATAGCATAGAGTACTAGAATTCTCATGCACTGAAGACAACTGGACAAAACCCAGAATCCAAACCAGCCCAATTCTGTGTTTTGCAGAATTATCCCAGGTCCTTCAAGAGATCCTGGTCTACTCAAATAGCATTTGGGAGTTGAAAATAAACCTGTTGATCTGGAAAGGAATATGAAAGATGAGTTGTTACACATGTTCTGGTGACAGCTAAGTCACTTGGGGACCCAGGGCACACCTTAAAAGAAGTACAAGAGACTCCACCCAGAAAGCACTTATCTTTTGTCTTTTGTCACTGTGCCTTGGAAATGTTCTAACACCTTGTGGAATAAATCGGGGCTATCTGTCTCTTCTCTCTTTTTAGATCAAATGTGCTCAGGCGCCCTACATGCCCCGTCTGAGGAAGTGCAGGAAAGGAAGACGGTGCCCATGTGGAGGTTTCTGTCTACTCATAAAAGTAAAATTAGACTTAACATGTGCAGGAAAGCACTAGTAGAGTAGCTTCCCATCTAATTCCATTTCAAAATATATACCAAAGTGTGTATGAGAGTAGATGTAGAACCAAAAGGATAAATCAATGGGAGAGTGAATTGAATGAAAAGGAAGTGGGTATCTACAAAAAGACATGTCAAAATTAAAACATGTACATCCCAAGATAAACAGTCATAGTGAAAAACAAACAAAAACATATGTCCCATCAATTATTTTATATTTTCTAGTGATTTCTCTATAGGGCCCTTAAAGAGAACTTGTATGATATTTTGTTTTGTTTGTTTTTGTTTTGTTTTGTTTTTTAACCTCCCAACCAAGGTTTAAAAATTAGAGCATAACATCTAAGCTAGGAAGACTGGCTTATATACATAATACACGTAGGCTTATATATTAAGTTGGCTTATATACTATTTAATATATATGTGTATACAATTTTGAGGCCAACTGTAACAGTACACTGGGATCACATAAAGAGGATTATGACTAGATAACTGTTTTCTGAGGCACATTCAGGGCTATTCCTAACCGGAGAATACATAGGAGTTTTCAGTATCAAGGTAACCACCCTGTAATTTCTGTTGCCTCAATTCAGATACTGAACCAAGATGGATGTGAATACATACACAGAGACACAAAACACACATGCTTTTCAAGTCAAATCCATGACAAGCAGGACTACAGAATCATTTCTAATTTTGTATAAGATGATGCTATTATAAGAGCTGGTTTATCAGGTTGACAAATTCGGTTTCCAGGAAGCTAACCAATTCCTGGCATTACTTCATGGATAAACTTGTTTGGTAGTTCCAGTGCTGAGAACACCCTAGAGGAATAGTTTGGTACTATCTCCCAAAACCCAGAATAACTGACACAAGTGACACAGGGTTATAGAATCTGATTTTGTGTCAAAGTTGAAAACACTGCTAGAGGCAGGCAAGTTCTTAAACTGATACTTCAAACTGAGGATATGGATAAAGACAGGAAGTAAATCAAGTGGCTCTTTTAGGCATTTCTTCCTGGATTGAGATTTTAACTGAATTATCAGAACTCCAATATGGTATTCCTTAAAAATAAAAACAAACAAAACTTAAAAAAACCAATAGAAGCTCTCTTAGAGTGCAGCAGTCATTTATATGCACTTTGAAGTCAGAAAGACCTGGATTTAAGAGGCTTTGAACAAATCACTTATTCACCCTAAACCTCAGTTTCCTCATCTGTAAAATGGAAATAATAAAAGTATCTCACAGATCTGTTGTGAGAGCTAAGGGAAAAAGAACTTACAAATTATTCCTCATGGTACCAAAGTAACACTTAGTAATGCTTAAAAAATGCTGGCTATTATTATCAATGGAAAAAGGTTGGTGGAAAAGACTAGACACTATTTAATCTACCCTAATACTTAATTTTATTCCTGGATTTTTATTAGTCATTAAAAATACCCATTCACTGAGTACCAGTATGTAATATACATTAGATAGTTCTGAAAGATACTTTAAGATGTTCAAATTTTAGGGGTAAAAGGATGAATGACACCCAAATACAAGGTGACACAAATAAAGCGATTGACTTAGACAATATATAAACTAGAGTACATAATCTGGCATGTGTAAAAAAATTTTTTTCAGTGAGTAGGAAGCAGTTTTATAGATTATTTTACATAATTATTAACAGAATAAGAATTCTTTCAGAAAATCAAGTTGTTCCAGCTATGTGAGAGCTTAAAAAATGAACTGAAGATGAGAAAGGACCTGAAAGCAAGTGAGGGGACTGAGGGGAAAAAAAGTAGGTCAGGGGCTGATCCTCAATGAATAATAATCCTTATCAAGTAGAGTAGGAAGAAGGTATGCTGGCAAAGGAGGCTTTAAGAGGTTTGGAAGAAAAAAAACCAAGAGTGGCACCACAGAAGTCAGGACCAAAGAAGGACAGTGGCAGGCACAGGCCAGGCAGTGGCAGGCACAGGCCAGGCACAGGCCATTCAATTCCAATAGAATGGCAGAGGTAGAAACACAATTTTAAAGGGAATCAAGAAGCTAAAGATTAAAAGGAAATTGGAAGTAGTAGAAATCAACAATTCATTTGTGAACTTTACACATGAACAACTTGAGGCTGGGGTAATAGTTAGTGTGCTATAACCTTGAAAATATTTCCTGAGGATGGGGGTGGTTTGACACACTTAAAAGCTACCAGGAAGAAGCACAGAGGAAGAAGTTAATTCTAGAGATTAAGGGGTTATGACTATAGAGGGAAGGAGTATTCACAGAAAATAGAAAAGAAAGGATCTATGAAATAAGGATTTGAGTTTAGGCTTGAAAAGTGGAAGCTCTTAAGCAGTCTTAAGCAGATAGCTATCCATAATTATTCAGCAGTGTGCACTTTTTTCTTCTCCAGATACCCTGACCTACGGTCTGGGGGCTGCCAGGAAATATACTCTCCTTAGCTTCAGCATGAAGTCAATCTTCCAGACTGAACTATTAGTCTATCTAAAAGTAGGGTCTTAAGGCATGCCCATTTATGAATTCCCTTGGCTAAAAACCCAGAAAAGTTTCTAGTAGCACCAAGTCCTTCAATAAACATTGTTGTCCTATATAACATCTGTTTACCATGTCAGACACTCTCCCTTTTCCATATATACAAATCCCCAAAGTAATGTTCTAATTGTTTTCACTTAACTAACAATGTTATTTCTTTATGTGGCCAGCACTTTACCCAGCACTGCCAGATGGTCTGATCACACTGCTCACCCAAGAGATGCTGTTTTCAAAGTGTCCCTGGGTCACATTTTACTATCTTAATCTCATGATATTTCATATTCTCCCACTGATCACCTTGTCACCTTGTCAATACCTGGGGAAACATCATTTTATAGTAGTACAAGGAAAAAGGCCCGAGCCTTATTCACAAGAAACTTTTTATCCTTCATGGACAATGGTAGAACCTTTGCTAGATCTCAAAGTCAAATTCTGATTTTTTTCTGTTTCTGGGATATAACAGCCCTTCCAAAGTAACTGATGGTTCAAAATGTATTTATTTTTTTATTTTTAAAGATTTTATTTATTTTTTTGAAAGAGAGTGAGCAAGAGCAAGAGAGAGATTGAGCACAAGCTGGGAGAGAGGCAGAGGGAGAGGGAGAAGCAGACTCCCCACTGAGCAGGGAGCTCAACATAGGGCTCAATCCCAGGACCCTGGGATCAAGACTTGAGCTGAAGACAGATGCTAAACTGACTGACCCACTCAGGTGCCCCCCAAATTTAAAAATACATATTACAAAGTAATATGAGTATCTTCCTCAGAAGAATCAACATATCACCACTATATTTTATTTTTACACTTAATGAAATTAATCTAAAGGTCTAGAGACTACAGGATTATGTATGTCAACCCCAAAACTACAGAATTGATCTCTCACTCCTGTGTACCCGTACATAGTTTTAACAAAATACCTACACCACCTCCTTGCACTCACTTGTTTACATGTTTCTGGTTCACCTTACCTTTTTAAGATAACTTCTTAAGGACAGGAAAAATGCAGATACAGGGCCTAATACTGTTCCTGACATGTAAGAGACAATAAATGGGCAAAGACTAGCTTACGTAGACAGAACCAAGAAAATTGCTCCTTATCCTTTGTTTAGTCCCCTAATACTCACTTAGCTATTTACTTTTTATAAATGCCTAAAATTCAGTTTTAAAATCCAATGGTCAAGGGCACTAGGTGGCTCAGTTAAGCAATTGCCTTCAGCTCAGATCATGATCCTGGGATCCTGGAATTGAGCCAGGCTCCCTGCTCAACGAGGAGTCTGCTTCTCCACCCCACTCTGCCCTACCCTGTGCCCCCTTCCCCACTCCTGCTCGCTGGCACAAGCTCTCTCTCTCAAATAAATAAATAAAGGATTTTATTTGAGAGCGAGAGAGCGCAAATGAGTACACAAGCCAGGCGAGAGGCAGAAGGAGAAATAGACTCTTTGCTGAGCAGGAAGCCCAATGTGGGGCTTGATCCCATGACCCCAGGATCATGACCTGAGCCAAAGGCAGACGCTTAACTGACTGAGCCACCCAGGCACCCCTAAATAAAGTCTTTAAAAAAAAAGAAATCCAACTGTCATTTAAAAAAATACCAGAAATCTAGACAACACATGGCCATGCTGAGTCATTAAATTGTGACCCCAATTTCAATTAAAACAGTTGTTGGCCAGTCTACACAGGAGGTCAGGTTCTAGACAAGCCAAGTTGACACTGGTCTGACTGGGAGCTCACAACAGCCCTGGAACCTTAGAGACCCAAGGTGCCTATAAATCACAATGATTCTGACTTCTAACCAAGCTATCAAAGCAGAATCAACTCATCCTTAATCCTATACCCAGTTCACTGTAGTTTCCTGTAACATTTCCAAGTTGTTACACGTTTTTCAGTAACACTTCCCACTAAGTTTCAGACTGCATTTATAAAAAATCCAAATGTACGCTACTGAATTAGTCTCAAGCATTAATAGCATTTGCCACTATAATTACTAAAACTGGGAGAGAATTCTAGTGTGACCAAGAAAAATGACCAGTCAATCCCAATTTTTTTAATAACCACATAGTATCAAAGCCAAAAAAAGAAGCATATCTTCATATTCCCTATTATTTACAAGGATAAGTGTACTACAGAGGGATAAGTATAGTTCCCACTAAATATTTACCGGGGCTAACAGCCAATATAAAATCTAACCCGTTTTTATTACCAACCCAAGTTGTCAAACAAGCTTGAATCTGGGGCTTTGAACAGCTCAGGAAAGTATGACTGTTAATCAAAAAACCTGAAGGGCAGGGACTCAAATTAGTTTTGGTCCTTTCCTCACTGGGCTGAAGTTTAACAAATATAATGAAAATATTAATAAGTCTGTATGTCTTTCTTATCAACCTCTTGCTGTATCATAGTTTACTCAGAACCACAACAACTAAAGCAAACTAACCTGGGAATTTTATTCATCATACACATCACCAAAATGGAAACCAATATTTAAAAGAGTGACTGTGTATATATGTGTGTACACACATATCCTTGCTGAAACTTTTATAAGGTAAATTAAAGATCCAGGCTCTGGAAGCATTCAGTATTAGCTCTAATTGCATATCAAGGTCATCTACAAAAAAGAGAGAGTAGGTACAAAGGGAACCTGCTAAAGAAAGTAAGTCAATTTCTTTATGTAAAACAGGCATGGGGACAAATAAGAAAGCAGAGTTCCTGGTCCTTTTTCCTTTGGGGTTCCGGCCCCTATGTATATAGTCCCTTTCTCCCCATCACTGTCTCTCCAAAAACTCATACACTTAAAATAGTTTTTAAGAATGTCTTGAAATGTGAAAACAGGCTGACAACTATTTTCATGTTGGACATTAAAATGAAGTAAAAATCTGGACACTCTGACTGATTCAGCAGTCAAGGAAGTGGGGAGTGGGAGTCTGCCCATCCTCAAGTATTACACATTCCCTTTTGGGCCTTAACACTGCCCTCACAAGACAAAGGAGGAAAGACCATCACAAACAGAGGTTCACAAGCCAATTCAAGGACTGAGTACAATCATCAAATTCCAAAACACAAGATAAATGTTTGAAGCCTGGGGAGGACATGAAGAATCATGTGCCCCATTTATAGTAAATGTTTGGTATTTGTTGAATTATTTTTTAAAATACCAAGCCTTACTGGGTTCCTTTTCTGCTTACAGTCACAGGAGACTTACCCCAGAAAAGCAAGCACTTTTAAAGCAAAGAACGGGAAGGAAACCGTACACCCAGCAAATGAACAAACCCATCCTTTACTGTACGAGGGGAGCGTGAAATAGAACAAGGCAATTCATTCAAAGGCATAGTGTAGATACAGGCAGTAAAACAATATCTGCCCAATGTGACACAGCATACACTTAACCTTTTACAAAAATGACCTGACCTTGCTATAGGGCAAAGCAAATATTAACGTTCCCTCTTCTCATGCATGGCACTTCAGATACAGCAAATGCCTTTGCAAAGGATCCTTTCACTGACTCCTTGGTTATTTAGGACAGTACCAAATGCTTTGCAAAACTCGTGATTGTGGACGACAGTATCACAGTAACTCATCCAAACAAGAGAAGCAAAGTACATCTAAAATGTTATCTGTTTCTTAACCTAGTCCAATAATCATTTGCTAAATTACCAAGAAGGACAACAAAATGTAATTCAGTGTAAATGCCGCGTGTGGAAGACAGCAGAAGCATTTCTTAGATTACATCTTTACAACAGAAATTGCAAGTATTGATAAAAAGGAAATGATTTCATAGATTCTTTAGCGCAGTGAATGCTTCTTTTAAAAGTTACATAATTTCAGGGATACCGTTAAATAAAAATAATGGCTGTAAAACACTGCAACCGGATTTTTCAAAAAGTAGGATGTGAATTACAGCTGGCAGTCCCCTACCAATTCCTACCCTCCAGCAATCTGCGTGCGGCTCTCGTTTCTCAGCCGCGCTGTTGATAACAGTGATTGCCGTTTTAATCATCTCCCAGCCTATCTCCCCGCACGCCCTCCCCCCTGCGCTGGGGCGCGCACAGGGCTCGAGAGCAAGCCCCGGGAACTCTCGCTGGCCGGCCTGTGTGAGCAAAGGGAAGGAAATGACACAGGCAGGAAAAAAAAGCAAATCAAGGAAAAGACACAACAGCAGAGCAGCTGGGCCTGCACCAGCCTCCAGCCCGGGCCCCACACTGAGCCCCCGCTCCCCCGCCCTCGGGCTCGCGGGCCGGCTCGCTCTGGCCGGAGCGGGCTGCCCCGCCGAGCACGGGCCCTCGATCCCGCCGCCGCCTCCTCGGGATGCGCCCGCCGCGCGGCCCGGAAGGAGGCTGTCCAGCGGGCTCCGCCGGCCCGGACCGCCCCGGCAGGCCGGGGAAAGCCGAACCCCGCCTGGGCCGCCGAGCGGCGAGCGGGGCGGGCGGGCGCCGGCAGTCCGCAGCCCGGGCCGGGTGGGCTGTCCATGCCTGTCAGGCGGCGGCCCAGGGTCCTCCTCCCCTCAGCCCGGGGCGGGGCGACGCGGAGCAGCGCGGGCACAGGCCGGGGCGGTGGCGACACTCACCCATGGTGGCGATGGCGGCAGCGGCGGCTCGGGCCCGAGTGTCACCTCCGCAGCCGGAGCTGCATGCCGGGGGCCCGGGCGGCGGGGACGGCAGCGGGCCTGCCTCCGCGCGGGGGGCGCGGGCTGCGCTCGGGGCCCCCGCCGCCTCCCCAGGCTCCGGCTCCGGCTCCGCCCGCGGCCGGGCGCTGTGGCATGGGCAGGGCGGCCCGCTACATCCCCGGCGCTCCTCGGCTCGGCCCAGCCCGGCCTCGGCGGCGCCGCTCGGCCCGCCCGCCCGCCAGTCTCCCAGTCCCGCAGTCGCTCCGTCCGGCCACCGTTCTCCACCTCAGGAACGCTCCGAAAAACAAACCGCTGGTCGCGCAGCTCGCCCCCTCGTCTGTCACTCACCGCAGCGTCCGCCAATCCCAGACAGCCGCTGGGCCTTCGTGCCACCCCCACCCACTCCACCAGCCAATAACAGGGAGGAAGTCGCGGCCCCAGTCGCCCCCCCGACCCCGCTCTCTCCCCAGCACCCTCTTGGTCGCCAGCTAATCATCAGCACCACACGATGAACCAATCCCGCCTACTCTAGCAGGATGCCAATGGGCGAAGCCAAGGCCGTTACCCAGGGCCGTCTACCGCCTGCCAATCATCGGAGCAGCACCCGGTTCACTCTCGGCCGGCCAATCACGCAGAGGGCGCTGAGCACCCGCCTCTGCGCATCCCTCGCCGTCTCGCCCTCCCTCGCCCCGGGAGGTGCTGGTTGCTCCAATCACGGCTCGTGCGTGAGGCTCCGCCCACATTCCCACCTCCCGTCCGTCACTAGGGCTCCGCGGGCGCGCGGGCTGGCGCTGTTCCCCTCCGGCTACTCTGGGGCTGGAGTTTGGGAAAGCGGCTGGGGGGGGCCGCCGGCCTCTCGCCGTCCCAGCTCTCGGCGGTTCGGACGGCCCGTGAGGCCGGCGCCCTGCCCTTCCTTGTGCCCACGGCGGGCGCGCAGTAAGCGGGGAGGGTTCTGGCTCCGAGCGCTTCCCGGCGCGTGGCCACCTCCGCCGCCCGATCCCCCGACAAGTCCTCCGGTCCGGACGCTGCGCTAGCCGGGAGGCAGGGGCGGCCTCCGCACTGCCCGCCCTTTCTGGGTCTCCTACCTCCGGGGCCACACCCTCCGAGGGGCTCGGGTAGTAAGGGAATGTGGGTCCTCGGAAGTCTGGGAGTTCCGCGGCTGGCCAGGGCCCAAACCAGCCAGCGGCAAAGTCCGAGAGGGTCTTTCGGATAAAAGCTGTTTTCTTTAGTTATGAAAGCAATACGAGCTCTTCGAATTAAAACTGAAAAAAAAACAAAAAAAGTCCACCCCAGAGATAATTTTATCTATTTCCTACCAAGATATACAACGTTTGACAAAAATGGCTTCATACTGTTTGGTAGTATGCCTAGAGTTTATTATAAGTGTTTTCCCGTGCTACCGAAATATTGTTCCAAAACAATCGTACTGGCTGCATATTTCAAAATAGAGAATGACCATAATTAATTTCCCCAACCCCCATTGTTCATTTTATACACCCAGGTCTTCCGATGCCAAGTCCATCACAATTAATATGGGCTCCCTTCCTCTAGTCCCTATGCCAGTGTAATATAAATCAGACGCCAAAATAATCTTCCTCTGATGCCATTTTCAACCATCAACTAAGAACCTTTAGCGGTGGCTTTACCCTGGCTGTCAAATCTCTCATGAATTACCTTGAACTCCCACCCCTCTTTCTCTACACTCCTTTCTTCCCCCTCCCCCTTATTTAATCAGAGCCCTTGTCCTGTTAGGTTTATTTGTTGTTGTTTTTTTCCTCCAACAAGCTTTTAAGTGTGTCATTCTCCCACTTGACTAGATCCCTACCCAGTTTATTGTAGTTCCTAACTATAATAATCTCTCTTCTGGGAAGGAGAGAAAGAGTAAAGGGGAAAGAAAATTAGTAATTATCAGTAATTTATACAATGCCAGGCACATCATCTCATTTAATCTTTCCAGTAATTCTGAATTAATACTATTTGCATTTTAATGATAAAAATGAAGCTCAGAGAAGTTAAGGACCAAGTCCAAGGGGTAGAGCCAGGATTCACACCAGGTCTGCAACCCAAAGGTCACGTTCTTGTACCAGGCCAGTGTTTCTCAACTGCTTTTTCATTATCACTCCTCTTCTCCCCCAGGAGAAAATTCTGAATTACTTAATTAAATGTGAATTCTAATGAGAGAAATTAAATACTAAGGAATAAGATTTCATCAAATAGGGTTGAGCTCTGAAGGCTATATACCATTGTATTATCTAAGGTTTTTTTTTCACCCCTTAGGAATCATTTTTCACCCCACTGGGGTATCACCCTGGCGAGAATGTGTGTAGTAAGCCAGTGCTAGAGGTCCTCATCTCCCAATCTGGGGCTCATATCTGACCTGTTAGATAAATATTTTAAAAAGACAACAAGTGGGGACACTTGGGTGGCTCAGAGGTTGAACGTCTGCTTTCAGCTCAGGGCGTGATCCCAGAGTCCTGGGATCAAGTCCCACATGGGGGGAGCCTGCTTCTCCCCCTGCCTAGGTCTCTGCCTCTCTCTCTGTGTCTCTCATGAATAAACAAAATATTTTTAAAAAATTTTAAAATAAATAGGGATCCCTGGGTGGCGCAGCGGTTTGGTGCCTGCCTTTGGCCCAGGGCACGATCCTGGAGACCAGTGATCAAATCCCACGTCGGGCTCCTGGTGCATGGAGCCTGCTTCTCTCTCTGCCTGTGTCTCTGCCTCTCTCTCTCTCTGTGTGACTATCATAAATAAATAAAAATTTTAAAAAAAATTAAAAATAAATAAAAACAAAAAGACAATAAGTGGAAATCTAGTACTTACTCCATTGCCTATATGGTTTATTCAGCAGCTTCTCTTGGAATGTCTAAAACACAGATCCAATTTCACAAGTTTCACACTGAACTCCTTATACTTTCCTGCTCCCCCTAAAATACCCTGCTCTTCTATTTTCCCAATTGTTGAAATACAAACCTAGGAGGAATCTTCCTTGGTTTTGCTCTTTCCCTAACATCCCTATATCTAAGTCTTCTCACCTCTGGTTTCTTTTCCTTCTTTTTTTTTTTTTTCCACCTCTGGTTTCAAAACGTATCTTAATCTAACACTTCTCACCACTACCATCCTTTTTAATTGTTTTTTTTGTTTTGTTTTTTGTTTTTTTAATTTTTTTATTTATTTACGATAGTCATACAGAGAGAGAGAGAGAGAGGCAGAGACACAGGCAGAGGGAGAAGCAGGCTCCATGCACCGGGAGCCTGACGTGGGATTCGATCCCGGGTCTCCAGGATCGCGCCCCGGGCCAAAGGCAGGCGCCAAACCGCTGCGCCACCCAGGGATCCCTGTTTTGTTTTGTTTTTAAGATTTTATTTATCTATTCATAGAGACACAGCTAGAGAGAGAGAGGCAGAGACACAGGCAGAGGGAGAAGCAGGCACCATGCAGGGAGCCTGATGTGGGACTCGATCCCGGGTCTCCAGGATCACGTCCTGGGCTGCAGGCGGCGCTAAACCGCTGCGCCACTGGGGCTGCCCCTCACCACTACCATCCTGGTCCAAGTTGCCACCCTCTCCTGGATGACTGCCCTTGTCTCCTAACCCAGTCTCCTCTGTGGCCACCTGAAAAATGATTCTCTACACAGCAGCCAGAGTGATCCTTATAAAATGTAATTCAGATCATGCTATCACCCTTCTGTTAACCCTCTAATGGCTACCCATTACACTAAGAATAAAACCCAAACTCTTTGTCATGGTTTTTCAGGCTCAATAGGAGCTGGCCCTGCCATCTGCACCTCCTTTCTACCTCTCTCCCACAATTACTCTTCTGGCCACACTGCCTTCTTAACATATTTTGAACCTACCAAGTCCAGGACCTTTGCACTTGCCATTTGTTCTACCTAGAATGCTCTTCCTGAAGATGTCCCCATGGCCAATTCCTGCATTTTATTCGAGTCTTTGCTCAAATGTCAACTCTTCCGAGTTTCTAAGCACCCCATCCAAAATAGCCTCTCTCTCCATCATTCTTTAGCCCCATATTCAGCCTTATTTTTCTTCATAGTGACTAAAATTGTAGCTGTGTCTTTCCTCTATAATGAACATAAGCTATGCAGCAGCAGGGATTTTGTCCTGTTCACTGCCTTATCCTATCACCAGCACTTAGAATGCTTGCACATAGTAAAGAACTACAGTACAACCATGTAAGTCTTTAATCAAAAAACAGCCTTCTGATTTTCCCTCCTTCTAGCAACTGCTTTCTTTGAGGGCTTCATTTCCATTGTCTGTCCCTTAACTGGCCATCTCAAACATTCGCATGCTGAAGTTACCACACTAGACTTTCTTCTGAGCTCCCAAGATATTATCCTCTAGCCTCCAATAGGCACCTCAAATTCTACAAGTCCCAAATGAATTCATCATTTTCTTCCATAGTTCTGTATTTCCTCTGCCATCAACACTTTCCCAACTTGGGCCTGTGAATTCTCTCCCTTAGAGAACTTCCTCTCCATTTCCCCTGTGCCCATGGCTAATCTTAACCATGTCACCAATCTGTCCATTTCTCTCCCATCCTCAGGTCCACCATCCTACTTCAAACCCCATGTAACAGTGTCTGCTTACATCATAGGGTCATCTTTCTAAAACGCACAACTGAGGGCAGCCCAGGTGGCTCAGTGGTTTAGCGCCACCTTCGGCTCAGGGCTATGATCCTGGGGATCCAGGATCGAGTGAGTCCCACATCGGTCTCCCTGCATGGAGCCTGCTTCTCCCTCGGCTTGTGTCTCTGCCTCTGTTTCTCTCTGTATCTCTCATGAATAAATAAATAAAATCTTTAAAAAAAAAAAAACGCACACCTGATTCTGTCATGCTCTGCTTAAAACCTTTATAGTTTCCTATTGCCCTTAGGATAAGTGGAAAACATGGATGTAGTTAAGAAGGCCTTTCAGGACCCAGGCTATACCTCTCCAGCCACAAGTTTTTCCACTTCCCATCTCTGCCAACCCCATCATTCAGATCTATGTTCTGGCCAAAGGGAACTACTAGAGTCCATCTTACCTCTCTATCTCTGCATCTGCTATTTTGTTTTAAACACTCTTCTCCTCCACTCTTCCCCACTCCTCTCATTCTTTCAGGAAAGAACTAAGCCTGAACATCACTCCCTCCAGGAAGCCCTTCCAGACAAATACAATTCTGGGTATCAGGGCACCTAGTACTTTCTTCATCAAATCACCTGTCCCACTGTCGTTATTGCCTTTAAGGAAGTAAGCATAGAGACAGAAGCTGTCATTGAAATTGGTATGCCTAGCATCTTTCACAGTACATTCAAAAAAGAAGTATTTTTTTGAATAAGTAAGTGAACCCGAACTGGGGATGTTAGTAGTTGAATGTGATCTCCACAAGTGTGCCCTTGTAGTTGTGTATTTTTTCTCTTTCTATACTGTTTCTCTCTTCACCCTTCATTTTCCCTATGTGAAGCCTCCCATCTGGGCCATGCCTTCTCAAGTCTGTTCCCCTGGTTTTATAGAGTAGATGCCCCTGGTTAAATACTAAAGCCATACCTGACCCCAAGGATACAACCTGCCCCTAATGCTTAGGGCCTCAAGCATCCTATGATATACCAGCTGAATACTTTCTTTTTTTCTTTCCAGGGCATAAGAACACTTGGACATAGGGAACCCTGGGTGGCACAGCGGTTTAGCGCCTGCCTTTGGCCCAGGGCGCGATCCTGGAGACCCGGGATCGAGTCCCACATCGGGCTCCCGGTGCATGGAGCCTGCTTCTCCCTCTGCCTGTGTCTCTGCCTCTCTTTCTCTCTCTCTGTGACTATCATAAATAAATAAAAATTTAAAAAAAAATTAAAAAAAAGAACACTTGGACACTAGATAGGGAACAATAAACATGAATGAATTTTCAGGAATAGCTCAATGAATTTGGTATAAAAAAGGAAAAACAAGGGGTACCTGGGTGACTCAGTCAGTTACGGGTCAGATTCTTTTCTCTCTCTCTCTCTCTCTCTCTCTCTTTAAGATTTTATTTATTCATGAGAGGGACGCAGAGACAGAGACATAGGCAGAGGGAGGAGTAGGCTCAGGACCCCAGGATCACAACCTGAGCCAAAGGCAGATGCCCAACCGCTGAGCCACCCAGGCACCCCAAGGGTTAGACTCTTTTCGGCTTAGGTCATGATGTCAGGATTGAGATTGATTCCTGTGTCAGGATCCAGGCTGGGTGTGAAGCCTGTTTAAGATTCCCTTTCTCCCTCTGCCCCCCTAGCCCTGCTTATGTATATGTTCTCTTTAAAAAAAAAAAAAAAAAAAAAAGTTATCATCTGACTTGATTAAAATTTTTTTTAATCTTTTTTTTAAGATTTTATTTATTTATTCATGAGAGACAGAGAGAGAGGCAGAGACACAGACAGAGGGAGAAGCAGGCTCCATGCAGGGAACCCGACATGGGACTTGATCCCAGGTCTCCAGGATCATGCCCTGGGCTGAAGGCAGCGCTAAACCACTGAGCCACCTGGGCTGCCAAAAAAAAATTCTTAAAAAAAAAAAAGATTTTATTTATTTACTTGAGAGAAGAGAGACAACGAGAAAGAGAGCATGGCAGGCAGAGGTGGGGGGCGGGAGGGGGAGGAACAGAGGGAGAGGGAGAAGCAGACTCAGGGAGCCCAAAGTGGGATTTGATCCCAGGACCCTGAGATCATGACCATAGCTGAACGCAAACACTTAACTAATTGAGCCACCCAAGCACCCCTGATGACAATTGCTTTAATTCAGAGGTAAAGAATATATTCAATCACCAGTTCAACCAGTTATTTTATCTGCATTGTTAATGAATGATATGTATACCACTGAAGATTTTTACAACCATGATATTTTATATATTACTGACATTAACTAATTGAGAAAAAAATTGCTTTTCATTTATAAATTCTACTTCTTTAAATTTATCCTAAGGAACACTTTGCAAGTGAGCAAAGATAAGTAATGTTCATTGCAGCATCCAGGATACATTGTGAAGTGAAAAAAACCAAAACTCATAAAGCAGAAACGTACAGGGTGATCACATTTCAGTTTTTAAAAAATGTTCAAACTTAGTGGAGGGAAAAAGGCCAACATTTATTGAGCACTTACTATTGCCAGGCACTCTTTTAAGAGATTAACATAGGTTAACGTACTTAATTCTCAAAACAGCCCTATGAGATAGGTACTATTATCCTAATTTTATAGACAAAGAGGTGCAAGGAGGTTAAGTTCTTGTCCAAGGTTTCTGGCAATTAAGAGTTGAAATCTGTTCCCCAGTAGATTGGTTCCAATGAATAGAATACAGAGTAGATTGTTAATGGTGGTTATATCTTAGGAGGAAGGGAATCCCTCCAGTTGAGGTTCACTTACTCATTCAAAAACCACAGTTGTTACCTCTTTCACACGGACAAAAGAAAGACAAGAGGAAAAGTAAAAACTACTATCCTCCTCAGTGTCTGGGGAGGGCATAAGGAAGAAAGCGGTTTGGGTCAAAACTAGTGTGGTATCTATCCTAACACTTGCCCTGGCCAGACCTACTGGGTCATTTATTTCCTCTTCAGAAGGGTTCCAGAGGTGTCCCCAGCAACTCAAATAAAAGTCTACAAGTTGGGGTCTCTTCGAGTGTGAAGTTTTATTGACTCTTGTGCTCTAAGTATCAGAGAGTAAAGCAAAAGAAACAAAACAGAAAAAAACCCCAAAAGAGTAACTCAGCCTATGGCTGAATTTCCACTGTTGGCTGAGGCCTCTGGCAGAAGGAAGGCAGCTAGGTACCACGTGAACGCTTCCTTTAAGAGTCAAGGCTATGGATGGAACCTATCACAAATACTTCCATCCCATGGAAAGGTCACTTGAAAGTGAGCCGAAGCCAGCTGCAAGGCATTGAATGATTCTGTCTGCTAAGACAATGACCAAAGATAAGGCAAAGGCAAGCCAAGACCAGATCTCATTCTTTTGACTTTAAGCTATGCCTGACTCCTGGCCTCTCACATGCTGTCTCCCTAGCTGGACAATAATGTGACTTGTTTTCTTTTTTAAAAATGTTTCCCCTGATTAAATATATGATTGTAGAAAAGTGACAACATCACCACCCAGAGATAACCAGTTTTGAGATTCTGATACACTTCCTTCTAGTCTTTTTAAGTTCATAAAGTATGACTATATTTTAAAATTTGAATCATACTATACAGAGTTTTACATCTTTGTTTTCCATTTAACATTACACTGTAAACATTTTCTGACATAAAATATTTTTTAGAAAATAATTTTTAGTGGCAGAATAACTCATATTCTCTCTGCGTAACTATTCAGTTAAATAGTTATTTAACCTATGTAGCTAAGGGTCTCGTTAGCAGAGTTAGAGGCAGTACAGGTCCAAATAAGGTTTCATTTCTGCCTTTGCCATGCTAGCTGCAGGAAAGACTGCAGGGCACCACCAGGGGTCAGTGCAGAGCCATCCAAAGCCCTGCTGTAAGAAAACTAGTTACAAAAATCCTTAAATCCTATCTATTAGAGGACTATTCACGAGTACATGAGTAGCCAAGTTCCCTTCCACAGTAGGCTCTCCTGGTGCAGATTTCTCAGACCAGAAATTAGGAGATTCTTCCTAATTATATCATAATTATAATCAACATTTACAAAACAGCTATTTTTATAAACCAAGATCAATGTAAGATGTAGTATTAGGCCTATTCTCACCTGCTTGCTATGTGACCATTTGTGCATAAAATAATTGGCCTGATTATTTTAGTTGTGCTGTGAAAATCAAATAACATAAGAAAGTATTCTATAAATTACAAAGCAGCACTTAAACTTTAAATTGCACTATTTTAAGAATGTGCTCATCAGATATTTTGACGAGTTATCTCCTATAAAAACTAAAGAATGTGAGGCACCTGAGTGGCTCAGTTAAAGTGTCTGGCTCTTGATTTTGGCTCAGGTCATGTTCTCCAGGTTGAGACTAAGCCCGGTTATCAGGCTGTGTACTGAGTATGGAGCCTGCCTGGGATTCTCCCTCTCCCTCCCTCCCTCACACACACACACACACACACACACACACACACACACACACAATAAATTTTAAAAAACAAAACAAACTAAAGAATGCCAGGTAGTATCATGATTATGAAATGAGGTGTAAGAGGATATGCTTTGGCATTTTCATGGATTATTTCATTGTTTTTTTTCTTTCCTTAGCCTTTGCTCTCCAACTGTTAAAGTCATCATGGAATTAGTAACCGGTTTTTCCTAGAAGCTGAAGTTATTATTTATAGCCAGCCAATTTGGATTTTGTTCTTTTCCTCATTTACCTGAAGCTCCTTCAGGAAAATTATTCTGATCTCAGAAATGGTTTAAACAACTTATGAGTAGGTAAATAACAGGGATCAAAAAGCCATTCCAGGCCTGACATATTTAATGGGCTCCTGCATAGCTGATTGGCACTCCTGGTCTTTCTAAACTCAAAAGTGACACTTAAGGGGAAAAGGTATGAAGCGCCCTATTTCCCAGCTTGCCAGGATCTGAGTCAGTCCTTCACCCTTCCTTCTATTCTCATTTCCTCTCCAGTTGCCAGTGCCCCATCATTTGCCAGCAGGGATGAAAAGGAGCTCAAGTGGCATTCTGGTAACCAAGTAGCTTTGAGAACCAGCTTGTCATCGCCTCTCCTGAGAGTAGTCCAATATGCTGAAAGGTCTGCTCTGATCAATCTCAGAACACAAGGGGGTCTGGATGAAGCAGGGCCTGGGAGTCCCTTACCATTGGCACTGGATTTCCTACTGAGTTAGAGCCTTAAGCTCTTTGGCAGAAGGAGGGCACAGAGACCACACGAAAATAACAAGGATGCATGTATAGCTCCTGCTGCCCTAGGATAGCTCCAGCAGACAGCAGTCCTGTGTCTGACCTCAGAGGTCCTATGTCTTAGAGCAGGATCTAACACAG
The DNA here is from genome assembly GCF_905146905.1 of Nyctereutes procyonoides. Taxonomy (NCBI): domain Eukaryota; kingdom Metazoa; phylum Chordata; class Mammalia; order Carnivora; family Canidae; genus Nyctereutes; species Nyctereutes procyonoides. Next base: position 46,028,036 of record NW_026575020.1, on the reverse strand, counting down.
AGTACCAACTGAACAGTTTGTGCTCCTGTTAAATACAGTTCCTGGTATATAGGTGTTTGACAAATACTATTTGCATGACAAATGACAGATTTGGGCCACCAGACCAGCACAGAGTGGTGCCTGTAGAGATCTACATTTCTCTGGTCAATTAAAAAAAAAAAAAAAAAAAAAGTCCTGGGACTGGAGTAGTGGAACTAAACCTATAGACTTCAAAGGAAGTCAAGAGGGTCTCAATAGCTGGACAAAAACCCAGGAAAATGCAAGAGCTATACACTATGAGTTCAGCAACCCAGATCAGTTATATTATATAAGAACAGTTTCTAGTACAAGGGCCTTCAGGGCACCTGCCATTCCCACAAGGGCCAACTTCCTAAGATCAGAATCTGATTAGCTGGTTGGCTCCACTTCGCATCCAACAGGGCTGCAAGACACCAGCAGAGCTGACAAAGAGGCCCCATGGAGATGCAGTGACTCCCTTGGCCACAAAGCTCCAGGTCTTTATTTTATGCCTCCTAACCTGCTAGGCCTCCAATCTGCTTCAATCTCAGAGTTGCTGCAGAAGCCTGTGCTCCAGAATGAGCTGCAGGTTGCCTAGGAAGGACCCCAGGGGCACAGAGAGCCTGGTTACTCAATGTTGTCATAGACCTGGATCACATCTTCATGGTTGCCAAGAGCCTGGATGAGAAGGGCGGCCTGCTCCAGGTCAGCGTCAGCCAGCTGCACCTTTGTGTTGGGGATGAATTCTAGTGAACAGGACACAGAACACAAGCCCAGGGAGTCCAACTTCTTCCTCACTTGATGCAGTGAAGAGGCATCACATATAAACTAGGGACAAAAGAAAGTCAAGAGGTGAGGAGCCAAGAGATAAAAAGGATAAAGCCAGTCAGAACTTTGCAAAACCTGAATGGAACGACTATAATGAATAATTCTACTAGCAGAGATACAGTTTTCAGACTTCTGAATCCTTCTCATAGTCCTCAATAAAGTAAGCCCTATCCAGTATTCGTGTAATAAATGTTTGTGCAATATGTGTACTCTTTATGTCACTTGTACCCCAGGGCACAAGAAAGAAGAAACAGAGAAGCAAGCCTTAACACATCTATTAGGGCTCTCTCAAAAGTTCACCAAACACTAAGGCTTCATACTCACTTTAAAAACGTTATTTTCCTCTTCATCTTCAGTTTCCTTGACATCTTCAGCTCCTGCTTCAATTGCCAGCTCCAGGGCACGCTCTAGGTTCACAGCTTTTTTCTCTCTGTCCTCCACTCCAACCACGATAACCCCCTTTTTGTCAAAAGAGTGGCGAGCTCCATCAGCCATCATTCCCCTCAAAGGAAAGGAAACATACTAGATTGAATGCCTGGAGACACTTCAGTCCCCACATAGCACTGCATTCTAATACTCTATTTCTCACCCAGCCTTTGGAGTTTATACATACTTCTGAAGGAGAATATGCAGCTACCCCTGGGCAAGAGAAAAACCCAAACATACCCCTATCCCCTTCTTTCTGCCCTGAGTGGAGTTTAGTAGATACAAAGATGTCATCATTTAAGATTCCAGTCTTGGTGGTACATTTTAAGACCTGGACATCATATTGCTACAGATAGGGAAAATGGAACAGAGGGCCCCTCCTACACTTGATGAAAAAGTCTTTTGGATCCTGCCTCATACAGAATGAAATAAGGGAGAAGAAATGATCATTTCTTTGGATTCTAAGGATGAAGTATGCTTAAAACTTGAAACACCACCAGGAACAACAGTTCTTTCCTTGCAAAGATTTGGAATTTCAAGGCTTCATACCCTTCTACTCTCCCCAGACCTATACCTACCCATTCTTGTTCAGGATATGTCTGATGTCTGAATAACATTTGGAGCCACTGTTAGATAATGCCTCAATGAGCAGAGAAGAGCCACCAGGGCCTCGGCCCTCATACAGCAAATAAACATCCTTGGCTTTCTGCAATAAACAACATGAGCACATTTTCCTGTTTCTCAATTCCTTCTTGCATCCCAGCCCAGAACACAGATACTGACTCCATAGGATGGGCACTCTGGGGTACAGCTTCGGGTCTCAAGTCTTTCTTGTTGTCCCCTGCCTCTGAGAGGTGGCCCTTTGGGACCAACTTTTGAGGTAATTGCAAGTATGACCCCTTACTGGGAAGGGAGTCTGTTTCTCTGGTCCCTGAACAATCAATTAGCCATCACCTCGTTTCATTTCCTTCCTGTCCCAGCTGAATCTCACATCTAACATACATACCAGCCCCCACAATTCCACCAAGACTCATCCTTCTACACTCATCCTGCATGAAACCCACTTGCGAAGTCTCCTACCCCTGGGGTGCTAAGTATTGCTTTAGGAAATAGCACACCCAGGGCCTATCATAACAACCACTGAAAATAGCATGGTCACAAAATTCAAACAATAGATCAACAGATTAGCAACTAATCTAATAGGACCTCCCATGCCACCTCCACTTATCCCTTGCCCACAGATCTGACCTTCACCACTCTCTCCAAGCACCCTGCCCTGCTGCCTTTCCAGGAACCCTCAAATGACAATTTCTTCCTTCTTCTTTCACAAAGGAAATAAAGGACCACCAGGTATGTGAAAATCCTCTACTTACACTTAACTGCATCATAGCCTACATGAAGGCAGTGTGTATAATGGTTAGACTAGGTTCTATGGTCTATCTGGTTTTAAATCTGTAATTTTCTTGACATTATCTTGACTTGGTCACCTAATCTTTATGTGTCTCAGTTTCCACCTAAAGTTGTTTTGAGGATTCAGCGAGATAATGTATACAAAATTCTTATCAAAGTGCTTGACCTAGAGTTAGCACTGAATAATTATTAGCTATTAAGATGATTATTACTTCCTCAGATGACCTGGGCGGCTAGGTCAGTTGGGCATCTGCCTTCAGCTTGGGTGATGATCTCAGGGTCCTGGGATCAAGCCCCATGTCTGGCTCCTTGCTCAGGCAGGCCCTTCTTCTTCCCCTCCCCCTTCCCATTCTCTCTCTCTGTCAAATAAATTAAATCTAAAAAAAAAAAAAAAATTTACTTCCTCAAATCCTTCCTACTTGTCCCAGAAGAAGAGATGTCCTCTCACCTGGGCTCAAAGACAATTCCCATAACTGGTCTCTATATCCTTGCCCCTCTCACCATCACTGTTGCTCTGCTTCCCTTTCTACTGGCTCTTCTCCTTTAGGGCATAAATATCTGAAAAACAAACCCTTCTTCAATCTAATATTCCCCACACTGTGCCTGTTTTTCCTACCCTCACTTCACACTCTGGCTGAATAGTACTAGGCCATCTGGTTCTGTACATTATCTACTCATCCTATCCTTGATTGGGCTCCCAAAACCAATGTCCAAAGTCAGAGAGACACCAGAAGGCTCTGCATTGAGAGTGTCAACCACAATGCTACCCTTCTTTTTGATAATCTAAGGCCTGTTTGGTGGCCTTTCAGACATGGGCCCTGGAGGGGCTGTGATCAATAACAAGAAGTGAAACTGAGGACATACCCTCATTTTAAGCGATGCTTCAATCGTTGACTTGGGCATGTGCTTGCTGCGACACACCTCTAAGATGTTGGCCAGACTGCTATTGAGCTCAGGGTTGGGGCCTCCTTCTGAGAAAGAGAGAAAACACTGGGTGAAGACATCTCATTACGGCCAGGAGAAAGAAGGGCTCTCTGCCTCTCTACCCTCCCCCAGCAAAAAAGGTAGAAAGTCACCACTTGTCTCTCAGTTAATTTAGGACATTTAATCAGTGTTTGAATGGAATATGGAGAAGTATTTTGGAAAAGAAGTTTCTAATTCACTCTGTAAGGATGAATATCTTTTTGTTAGGTTTCAGAGACCACTTTGCAGCAGATGAAGAGGTAAGGGATGAAAATGGTACCAAAACTTCCTGGACTTATTAATACCCCTTGTTCTGACTCTATTATTTTGTGTGTAATTACTGAAATGCTCATATGACAGCATGTAATCATGCTGTCTCTCGGGGTGGGGGTTTTCCTCATTATTCTGTGTCACCAGTGCACATAACAAATACTCAACAGTGTTGATCTCACTCAATATCAAGAATTAGAAGAAAGCAAAGAGAAATATCAGGCGTGAGTTCTAGGGGTAGATTAGTATTTACTGAGTGCCTATTATGTGCCAGAAACCTCCATAAGGTGGGTACTATCCCTGTTTTATAGAAGGAAACTGAAACTGAGCAAGGTTAAGCAATTTGCTCAAGGTCCTACAGTCAGTAAGTGACAGGAACCAAGTCTTCTTAAGCCCAAAATCCATGATTTTTACAGGACTCTTTCTCCACTCCTACAGGTATCGAACACTAAATACAAAAACAAAACCAAGAAAGAAAAGAAAAAAAAAAAAAGCCTTCTTGTAGTGGCTACACAATGGGAAAAGACATGGTTGCAAACTTACCTTCTGAGAAAATGTGTCTTGGGAAACTGAAGCTGGGCAAGTAACAGCTTTCCTCAATGCCCCTGCCACAACTTATGTGCTACCAGAGGGGGCTAGAGGGTTCGATTGGTCTCTTCAGGCAAGATACCCAAGTGACCTTACTCTTAGGGTCTGTTTCTATGAAGTACCCAGCTACACACTAGAATGAAGTCACTTTTACCATTATCATCCTAATAGCAACTCCCCGCCAAGCAGGCAGGCCTCAGCATCTGGAAAGGCGAGTGGAGTCCTACAACGTCGGCAGGTCTTTTGAGCGTTTATGAAGCGGGCAACGGTGTTCACGAAGGACCAAGGCTCACGGTGGTCACTGATTTGGCTGTGGGCGCAGAGAGGGCAGCAGCGGGTGACTTACCTTTAACTGCCAGGCGGATGCTCAAACAGAGCTTGGAGAAGATGCGACTCCTTTCGGCATCCTTGGGACCCTTGATATGCCGGACTTTGGACCACTTGTTGTGCCCGGCGGGGACCGCCGCGGTCAGGTGCAGCGTCCTGCCCGGAACGGGGGTGCGGCCCGTGGGCTCAGGCTGGGAGGCCGCGAGGGTGGGAGGAAGAGCCGCCCGGACCCCGGGGCCTCGCGCCCCCCGCAGGCACCCGGCAGCGACCCTGCTCAGGCTCGAGGCGGCCCAAGCTGCCATCGACCCCGACCTTGGACCAAGGTCAGCAAGAGCAGCCAATGAGCGGCGGCCAAGGTCAGCCCGTGGCGTCCGTGGCGGGAGCAAGCAGGTCCTGAGCCTGAAGCCGCCTCCACCCGCGTCCACCCGTCACCAGAGACCTCGGGGCTCAGGCCGGCCCGGGGCGGAACGCGAACCACCCGCTCCCATCCCCGGAAGCCGGGGTTGGGTGCCCTGGACAATGTAGCACACTTCCTTTTCCCCGGTCCGTTCCAAAAACGCGCCCCCGCCGACCGCAAATTCCGTTCCGCCTAACGGTACCTGCTCCTTCCTCGCACCTGGTGCCGAGCTGGGGTCAAGGTGGGAGCGACTTTGAGAGTCCAACTCACATTTTTTTTAGCTGTAACGAAGAGTTCACTTAGGAATTTATTATTATTGTTGTTGCTTATTATCCAAGCTACTTTGTGATGGACTCGGCGTTCTCCTCTTTGTACCTTGCCATTTTAAAAACATCACATTGCGCCTAGAACTTTCCCCAGTTCCTGAATTCAGCACAAACCTGGGTCTTTGCTGATCCTTGTTCCACTTCACTTCACCTTGCTAAGTTTTTTCTTTTTCTTCAAAATTCAGTTCGGACGTCATTTTCCACCTAAGAAAACATCCCCTAATTCTCCAGTTGGGCTCAGATGCCCTACTTTGTGCTCACATGACCCTTCTTCATACACGCCTATACCCTAGTACCTAACTTTTTAATATAAAAATGTTTATGTCTCTGCCACAATATTAAAATTCTTAGAGAATTCTTAGAGAGGAGGACAGAACCCCTGTGTCCAGCACAGTTCTTGTTTTTTAAAAAATAAGTTTTATTGACATAATTCATGTCATACAGGTCATCAACTTAAAGTGTATAATGGTTTTTAGTATATGCGTTCATAGATTTGTGTTGCCATCACAATTTTACATTTTAGCCACCCCAAAAAAGAAACCCTGTACCCATTAGCAGTCATTCCTTAGGTTTTTTTTTTTTTCTTTAAGATTTTATTTATTTTTTTCACGAGAGAGACAGAGACACAGGCAGAGGGAGAAGCAGGCTCCATGCCGGGAGCCTGATGTGGGACTTGATCCTGGGATCCCAGGATCACGACCTGAGCTGAAGGCCGATGTTCAACCACTGAGCCACCCAGGTACCCTCATCCCCATTTCTTCACAATTCCCTCAGTCCTAGGATGCCACCAATTTACTTCTTCCTCTATGGGTTTGCCTATTCTGGATATTTCACATGAATAGAAGAATCATGATACATAGTTCTTTGCGACTGGCTTCTTTCACTTAGCATGATGTTCTCAGGGTTCATTGATGTACCATGTATCAGTACTTCATTCCTTTATTATTGTCAAATAATATTCCACTGATGAACACACATTTTATTTATCCATTCATCAGTTGGATATTTGGGTTGTTTCCACCTTTTGACTATTATAACATTGTCATGTCTTTTACATAGACATGTTTTTGTTTGATGGGTTGTGTAATAACTCTGTTTAACCTTTTGAGGAACTGCTAGATTGTTTTCCAAAAACAGTTGCATTATTTTATGTTCCCACCAGCATCATGAGGTTTCCACTTTTCTCCACATCCTTGCCAACATTCATCATCTCTTTTTGACTATAGCTGTTGCCACCCTAGTGGGTATAAAGTGATATCTCATTGTGGCTTTGATTTGTATTTCCCTCATAACTAATGATGTCAAAGATCTTTTCGTGTGCTTACTAGCTATTTATATGTGGCATTACTTTTTTGTCATTTAAAATATACTTTAATATGTTACTTTGAATAGCAAAAAGCAAATTAAGGGAATTTATAATCACAAAGAAGCATAAAGGCCAAAGTAAAGTCTGAGAATGCCCTAGTCCTATCAGCCTAAGTCTACCAGGGCAAACCTGTAGTTCAACAAAGTCAGGCTATGGACTCAGTACAGCAAGGAAAACTGCACACCAGAGGGATGGGGTTGGGGTGTCCCACCAAAGGAAAAAATAATTATTATAGGATTATGGGGATAGGTGGAGGTTAGGTGAAATGTCAATGAAATAGAGTTTGATAGGCTCAAAGGAACACAGAGCTATATGAAAAGTGGATCAACATCAGCTCTGAACTGCAAAACAGACCGAGTTCAGTTTCCGTGGAAACTACAAAGCTAAGTTGGGGAACGTTGCATTCAGAAACCACTGCACTAAAATTCTGGGTTGGAAATTAAGGCTGCTTCTCCAAGCAAGACCATTTTCACTGATATAATTTCAAATAGCAAACTTTCTGACAGTCTGTGATTTTAGGGAACAAAATTTCTCAGTGAATTAAAAAAAAAAGTCACTCAGAGGGATCCCTGGGTGGCGCAGCGGTTTGGCGCCTGCCTTTGGCCCGGGGCGCGATCCTGGAGACCCGGGATCGAATCCCACGTCAGGCTCCTGATGCATGGAGCCTGCTTCTCCCTCTGCCTGTGTCTCTGCCTCTCTCTCTCTCACTGTGTGCCTATCATAAATAAATAAAAATAAAATTTAAAAAAAAAAGTCACTCAGAGACGGAAATTGTAATGACACTTTAAGCTGCAGGTGTGCTTGGGAGAAATATTGTTTCCTGTTATCTTTGCAGCTGGTTCTGTGTCTGTTCATCTGTGATGAACAGCAGGGCAGAATTTTACTTTCTCAGTCTGAGCTAATACTGTCTGAAGATAAATCCACATTTATCTCTAAAGCCTGGTTTTCAGGACCATTGAAATCATTAACATCAAGCCTTGGTTGCTGATTTGATGGTATGGCAGAGGTATAACTAGTTATCCACCACTTTATTTCTTCTTAAGCAGACAGGCAGATTATCTTTCCTGACCTTCCTTGGAGTTAGGTTGAAATCCTGTGACTAAATTTGGCAGATATGGACAGAACTATCCTAAAATATTTTCCCCTCCCCAAGCAACCTTGGAAGCCACATGTTCTGGATGATGTAGCTAACAAACCTCCAAAGGATTTCATGTAAGCAGAAAGTAAAAATTTGTTGTGTTCAGTCTCTGAGATTTGGGGGTTTGTTATTGCAGCTTAGCACAGGCTATAGGGTTGCATAATGCCAGTGTGACTCTCCCAGTGATCCCCTAAAAACCCAAAGAGCAGGAATCTCATATTTCTCATAAAATACATATTGTCAGACCGTAGAGCACAGGTCTAACAGAGCCAGCAGGTGCTCATTTTGCCACATAGTCTAAACTCTTGGAAGTGGTTGTTTGTTTTTTAAGTAGGCTGATCATGGGGCTTGAACTCATAGACCGGAGATTAAGGGTCATGTGCTCTACTCACTGAGCCAGCCAGGTGCCCCATAAACTCTTAGAGTACATACTTCTTTTCCCAGACCCACTGCTGATGCCCCCAGCTCAATGCTTCTGACACAAAGGTGGTTCCTAGGGGATCCCTGGGTGGTTCAACGGTTTGGTGCCTGCCTTTGGCCCAGGACACGATCCTGGGGTCCCGGGATTGAGTCCCATATCGAATCCCAGCATGGAGCCTGCTTCTCCCTCCTCCTGTGTCTCTGCCTCTATCTCTCTCTCTCTATGGCTATCATAAGTAAGTAAGTAAGTAAATAAATAAATAAATAAATCTATCTATCTTTAAAAAAAAAAAAAAAAAACAAAGGTAGTTACTTGCCAAATACCGGCTCATCGAATCAATCACAATTTGCCCCTCTTCTCTTCCCTTGAAATGATTAAACATGAGCGCAGAATGAAAAAAATAAATAAATAAAAGGAGGGAGTATCCAACCAGGACTTAGAGCTTCTGAATAGCAGTGGGGATTGGTACTCCTCCGTCTTACCATGTTGGGGCGTAGGCTGAGTAAATTGGCTTGGACTTGGAAGCCTAGCCAGCCTTCAGAACCTGGTGTCCAAACCCACAGGGTGTGGGAGTTATCACTTGCCATCTTTCAAACCAGTAGTTTACTGAATCCTGATTACCCCATCTCTTAAATCTCTTCAGTTATGCCCTGTCCTCCCATCCCCCACTGCTCCTGCTTTAGTTCAGGCTTTTAGTTTTCCTCGTCCTATTATAATAGGTGAACTGACTCACTGTTTCACCCACTACTCGGGCATTTTCTTCACTGCCTCCTAAAGTGCAATTCTGAGCATGAGTTCCCTCTACCTAAGTTTTCCAAAGTCTCATACAGGAGTAAGATCTAAACTTTCTGCAACCCACAAAAGACTCTGCCTGTTCTGGCTCCTGCTTACCTCTCTGGCCACATTTCCCACCCTTCCCCATTAAAACCCCACATCAACTTATAATTCTCTGAATGTGGTCCTATTCTTTCTTGCCTCTACAGAGTTCTACATGGATGTTCCCTCTACTTTAGGTATCTTTCCCTATTTCTAGAGAACTCTTAATCAGCCTTCAAAACTCAGTTCAAACATCCCTTGTCTTGTGAAGTTTTCTCTGACCTCCCCTGGCTCCTACCCAGGCATAGGGGATCACCACCTCCTCAGGGCAACCAGTAAGATTAAACACACCCGTATTGTACAACATGGCCAGGAATTGTTTACGTGGGAGACTGCAAGCAAGTTGAGGGTCATGGCCCCTGGCATAAAGTAGGTGCTCTGTGTTTAACTGATAGAGGTGACTCAGGCTATCAGTATAGTGTGATGGGCTAGGGCAGACTCTAATTCCCCAGCCAGTGTCTCCGGAACAAAAGCACAGTGGCAGAATGGGGAGAACTGAATTCATCACAAGAAGAAATTCAGTCAATCTATACATGTTCAAGTTTTATTACAAAGTATGATGGGCAGAAAATACGGTACTTCTTATACAGGAGGCTGAAACAGAATGAAAGGGTGAAAATTAGGTTTAATATACTCAGGAAGCAAGAAATAAAGTCATAGATGTAACACTCCACTTTCAGGTGCCTTTTGAAGTAGCCTTCAATGGAGATTTACCATTGTGGTTTCACAGCACAGTGTTAACATTTTATTACAAGCCCTGTGTACAATCAGTCCTGTGATAATAATTTTTAAAAAGAAAAATGGTGATAGTACAGTTCTGCAAGGGGGCAGCTTCCTCTCCACCTGACCATGGGAGGTCACAAAACCTAGAGTGTAGAGGAAAAGCTTAAATATATAACAAGAAATTAAGTTCAGATGTACTAGGCTAAAGAGGACAGAATTGATTGGCTAGAGCTTAACATCTCAGAGAACAAGAAATCTCCGTTTTCTACACAGAGGTTTGTACAATCATGCTACAAGTTCACACTCGGGAGGAGGTGGGGGGAAAGTCACCAACAGGGTCATAAAATACACAGGAACCAAAGCAAATGATTCATACTCAACTCAAGCAAGTCAAAACCTTAGCTCAACAAGTTTTGTTGCACACTGGATTACCACAACCAACCCCAGGTGAGAGCATTTCTCTTAATAGCAGACACCTCAAGTCCATCTCCACTGAGTTGTCCACAAGGTGGGTCCTTGTTAGGTGTCTAACTGTTACAAAGACTGCCAACACCTTTCTTCTTGAGTTCTTACTTTCACTAGCTTATTTGTTTCTGGTTTGACGCACCAGCCCAAGCCTCTTTGAGAAGGCACCTGCATGTTTCCATACTTAAAAAATAATATCCACAAAGTAGCCTGAAAGGACCGGGCCTGTACTGTGTAGTCACATCTTTGACTTTGAGAGCCAGCAGCAATGACAACAGTGGGAGAAGAGGAGGGTGCAAGTGGGAGAGGCAGACAACTCTCTGCAATAGGAGACACTGGGCAGATGGCCCAGGCAGTACGGAGAACCTCGTCCAGGGTTCACAGTGACGCTCAGCTCAGCTCTCCTCCCTGGGAAATCACAACCTAAGTGCCAGGTACGACCTTCCTTCCTCATCCTGAAGTGCAGAGAATAGAAGGAAGCATCTGCTCTGAGAGGTATCTACTCAAATGGTCTCCCTTACTCCAAGCCAGCCAGGCAAAGAAGCTGCCATATTCTCAAACTGGGGAAGGTGGCAGGATTGTACGTGTGTGGTATACCCTGCAGCTCCCACCTGTCCATACCACCTCAGACTTGAGGCCCAAACTGCAGCAGGGAGAACATTCTATGGTAGCAAGGCCAGAGAAAGAGAAAAGAAAAGGGAGGGGAGGAAAGTTGGCAGGACTGTTTATAAACCTTTGCTTCCTCTGCTCTGTACAAACCTACAACCAAGAAGAGCCATGATCTGGAATGGTCACAGGGCTTCCAATACCTGCGGACTGTTGCCACCAAACATCACCTACGGTTGCACTGCTGCAGGAAGGGACTCCTCTGCCCAAGCTGGCATTGTGTCTTCATGGTTACCCACTGTCACAGATATCTGATGAATGGTCCAACAAGGCTGATACAGGCTGAGGGCACAGACTCATTCCAGGGCCACCCCAAACCTTTCATGCCTTCTAATATTTTCTCCCTTGATCTAAAGAAACCATTGACTTTCTCCTATATTCTAAATCTCTGAAAATTTCAGCCAAAACTTTCATCAAAACCTTGCAGGAGTCTAATTTTTTTTCTTTCTTTTCTACCAGATCTTAACCAGTTCTCTTTAAGAGCTGATCCCAGTTCTGATAAATTCTCACCCATTTATCAAGTATCTCCCCTCTTCAAGTCCAGGGGCAGCTTCATTCCTTCCTAGGAGAGGGTTCCAACTCTTAGCTGTAAATACTCAAGCCCCTGAAGGACTTGTACCCATTCACCAGCTCTCTGATGTGGAACCTGAAGCCGAATTTCTTCAGTACCTCTCTCTCCCCTCAAAGCAGACAAGGAAAACAAAGACAGCTTTGGCCCAGGGGGCAGGAAGGGCCACCTCTACTGGGAGAGCCAGAGCCCAGACATGCTGCCACGTGGCCTTTCTAGGGGAGTCCTGGCCACTGCTCTTCTCACAGTCAGGGAGAGCAGATCCAGAGCCTCCCACCAATTCTTTCTGGGTGTCAAATTGAAAACCTAAACAAATTAAACAGATACTTGCTTTTGAAACTACAACAGATTTCTGCTTCTCGGAGCATGTCTGGCTAAGAGGCTTTCTCAGTATTGAGAATATAGAAATCTCCTCCTCCACCGTGAGGCCACCTGGCCTATGGTATAAACAGAGGCTAAGAGAGCCAGGACTTCAAAATACCAGCATCTCAGCAGCTGTAAGTGTGTTTGCTCGAGGAGACTGGGGAGTCTCAACCGGACCCCAGGCAGATGCCCAGAAGGAGGACCACCTCATCCTAGGGAGGGGTGGAGAGGTCTGGGAGCCCATAGGGCAAAGAAAAAAACACCAAAAGTTGTTGGTTCCATAGTAAATAGCAACTTTATGCAAATATATTCTAATTACTACTATTTTTTCCCCCTGATTATTTTCCAGTTCCAGTTGACAAATCTTCTCACCATTCAGACCATGTTTAAGTGTAGCTCAGGAAAGGAATCTTAACTAAGAACTCAGTGCAGTTGAATCCTGCCCTAGCAGGACCAGCCCCTCGTACCACTCTGACCTCCATTTCAGACTGCTTTCCAAGGGAAGAACCTAATGGCCTCCTAGAGCGACCAACCATCAATTTAGACTTGCCACCCTTAAGAGAAGGACCCTCAAACCACCAATACAATTACAAGCAGAGGAGGGTTCTAACCAAGAACTGCTCACTTTACACTGCTGAATGACACAGTGCAAATGTGGTAGTAAATGCAGGAAAGTCAACCTCAAGTGGATGACCAGCTAAAGAACCTCAAAATCAGAATAAGAAAGTGAAAAAGTAGAAGGGAGAATACACTAAGAGAGCCTTTTTCTTTGGACAGGTGCCTGTGTAGTAAAGCAAAGAGCTGTAACTTTGCAGATAAAAATACATTTGCTCTGGAAAGGAGACTCAGCCAAGAGTTTAAGGGCCCAGGAGAACAAAACTGTTATGTTTCTCAAGAGCAGATGAGAACCCAAGTGGACAAAACCACCAGCCTCAAGGTCTGCTACTCTCCTACCTAACAGCTGCGCAGTCCAGAGGGGCTCAAAACCCTATGGCAGAATGCGACAGACCAAAGTCCCCCAAGACTCTAAGCATGTCCCAAACCCTGCCAGCCCACAGATTCATCTACCACTGGAATCACACACAAGCCCCCTGTGTGAAACTCATTCATGTAACGGAAACAGACACTGCAGCCTGCAAGTCCAATACTGCTCAGAGCCTAATGGGGGCTGGGGGGAGGTGGTTGACAGGTGTGCAATGACTGGCTAGCCCTATAGGTATCTATGTACTTGATGGCCTGGGATTATCACAGCCCATCAGGCCACTCCTTCCAGGAGCTGACACTCTCAAAGAGATCTTGTTCAGAATCAGACAAACAGACTACATGTCTCTCAAGCAGGACTCTCTCAAAGAGCGGTCAACCATCAGTCATAGTAAACTAAACAGAGATACTAAGATTCAGCGTACAGATTGTGCTTGCCTATCATTCAAGACATGAAAGTAAATGGCCTGGGGATTACACCCAGAGGGAAAAACAGACTCGGAAATGATGTACTGGAAATACACTCTGAGCTCAGCTTTTCTGAAGCTATTCCCTCTAAGTCAGGCACGCTGTCTCTCTCAACTCTAACACATGCCCTGTAGGTCCTGGTGGGGTTGAACAAAGGTGCTTCAGGAAGGAACCGGAGGCTTCACATGTCTGTTTTGGAGCCCAGAATGCCCTTGAGAAGAGCCAGGCTGAGAAAAAGTGAGAAGACTGGCCCACTTCAGAGCACCAAGGCGGTCTGGGACTCCTGGTCAGGTATGTTGCACTCAGGCAGTGATTCAAGAAGGCAAACTGCTCATGGGGTCGAGGGCCCAGTGCTAGATCCAGGCACTGAGGGCAGAGAGGAAGTGCTGATGGGGTGGAGTAGGAGACAAACAAAGAAACCAGGAAGAGTAAAATTCTTTTCATAAAAAAATTAGCCTGATAGGTAAAAAATATACAAAGTTGAAATTTGTTAAAGACATTGATAATAGGAAGAAAGACAACTCCAGATTGGTATTTGTTCCCACTTAAGTACTGACATGACATGGACACAAGATTGCTGCCTTGGGCAGCAGACAGGTAAGAGACATCTGGGGCAGATGAATACAAACATAGCCGGTGCCTGCAATGCTTATTAACACAACAGCTGACAAACAAATATACATAAAATTTTAATGGAGGAACCAAAGGAGAAGAGAAAAGGAGAGAAAATCTTAAAACTCAGCCCTGGGCTGAGGAGGTGCCACACAGCACTGAGCCTGGCACAGACAGTGATGGGATGACTGACCAGGAACTCCTAGAGCAGCTTCTGGTAACAGTGGTGCAAAGCAATGAGAGACATACTGGCCACCAGAAACACGTTTCTTCTTACTTTGGGGATGGGGCAGAGGCAGGAAACACACAAGCCCCCGCCTCGTGGGCAAGGCGCTGCCAACGCTACACTCTGAGTATCTCCAGGCAGTTGTTATAGCAGATGGCAATCCAGTCGGGCTGAGTCGATGCCCATTGCACGTTGTTGATCTCTCCTTCAGCTGTGTAGGCCAGGATAGGGTCCTCGATGGCCCGGGGCATTTGCTGGATGTCCCAGATGAGAGCCTGGTGATCATCCGCTAATGACAGAGAAAGCCAGCAGCAAGGTCACAACTCAGACAAGGAGGGGAATGATCCCTGCATTCAGGGTGGGTGGGGCGATTGTAGCTTACAAAACATTTGCTCACCAAGATCCCACTGAGGGAGGTTTTATTTCAAGTCCCCATTTTATAGATGAAGAAATTGAGACTCAGAAATGTTAAGGCACTTTCCCCAAGCCACAGGGCTATCTATGCATGCAGCCAGTGAATGGCAGAGCCAGGACATAGAGCAAGGCCTCTGAGGTGTCCCAAAGCTCCAGTCACTGCCACAGAGCAAGGCCCGCGGAGGGACCTAGATGGGTGCCTCTCACCTGGGGCAGGTATCAGGAAAGGACAATGGGATAAAAGTGATTCCCAAACATGTCATTTGCAGCCACTCAAACTACTTGAGCAATTAAAGATCCCTCTCTGATGATCCAACTTAATGGGATTTTACCCCATTTTATGGAGTTTTATACTTCAGTGAGGTGTTACACAGATGATATGAAGTGCTGAGTGGACATGTGCTATTAAAAACAATTTTCCCCAGAAAAGCTACCTTCTTTGCCTGGGAAATACTGGAAAGAAGATAATCGCCTTAAAAAAAAATACATAAACACACGAAAAAGGACTAGAAGAAAATACACCAAAATGAGCACAGTGGTACTATGAGAATGGCAAAGTTATATTTACTTTCTTCTAGTTGGTAAGTTCTGTAAGGTTGTCATTTACTTTTATAATCAGAACAATAAGTTCTTAATTTAAGGGAAGAAGAATAAAAAGGCAGTGACCTTCAATACCACAGTATGCCCTGATCTCATCAGCTCATCCTGATGTGAAAACCCATCTCTGATACAAAGGAGAGCTGAGGAGCATAAGAGGCCAGGCTCATGTGGGCAACACTAGCCTCCTGCCATGGCCATGTAACCCAGGCGAGATACACGATGCCCTTCTGAGGGACCACTTCTGTCAGGAGCTATGTGGAGCTATTTGAAACATTCAGTGCCTCTAGAGCACTGAAGTCCTTCTCAGTAACACACTCAACCATGCCCACTCCTCAGCCACGGCTCCTTCATCTGCAGGGACTCGACCCAGGCAAAGGCAGTCGCCAGGAGCAGAAGATGGGCTTCTGGTGAGGGCACTGGTACTGTTCTCCACGGACAGGGGTTAATACCATCCTTTCTTCCTCCTCCCACCCTCCCCTACCCACACCCCTGGTGGGAAAAGAGGCAATAATGAAGGGGTCAGACCACAACCTGAAGTGCAGAGGAAGGCAGAAGGCCCTAAGTGACATACAGGAGTGAGCAGAGGGTCCAAAACAGAAAAGTTTCATGCCTTTCAAATTAATATGAAATAGCAGAAAACCAACAAACTACTCTGCTCCTTTGGCTCCATCATGAACAAGGAAATGAGGATGCTACTGATTAGTGAGGAGGGGAAAAAGTATGTTAGAAAGAAACCTGAGGCAGCGAAAATGAAAACATGAGGAGAATATTCTGGGGTGAGAGCGGAATCCCGTCTGTGTGAAATAAAGGGGCAGACATTTGTACTGGGAGCATATGTGGGCATGGGCCCACAAAGAAAGTTCTTGAAGGAGACATACCTATGGAGAGTGAGACAGGGGTGGAAATAGGACAGGAAGGAGAGAAGAGGACCTTCACCTTCCTATTTTATTTTAATGTTTAATCACAGATTTGTATTATTCCTAGAATACAAGCACATTGACAGCCAGCATATTTTTGAGGGGTATTCTTTTTGGTATTCAAATGGTGAGGTGGGGATGACAAGTCACACAGCACTGATCAAGCCACACAGGGCCTTCAACAAACTCAGAGCCTACTGCACCATGTCCAGTCTCCCCAGGGGGCTGTCAACTTTGACTATTCCCAAAGATTCTGTTCCATCTAAGAGTGACTGCCCCCTCCTCCACAGTCCTGGAGCTGGGTCCTCTGTGCCAACTAGATTTCAGGGAGGCATGGCCTTTAACTGATACATGATGCCAACAGTATATGGCAAAAGCCCTGAAATCACTGAGGTATGAGATCATCTGGAAATTTGGACTACTTCAATTTCACAGGTGAAGGGAGGCTCTCAATTGAGCTACTTCGTTAAATCTCTCAAACCACTCTTAGTAAATAGTAACGATTATAGCTCTAAAGAGACAAGAGGAAGATCTCCTCCCCCTGTCCTCCCCCTGGCTCCTTCCCACCCCACCCTACCCCTGCCACCATGATTACCTGCAGTACAGATGTGGCAGGACGAGTGCGGGGCCCAAGCAATGCCATTGACACACGCTCGGTGGTTGTTCAACCTGGCAACAGGTGTGCAGGGAACTCGGACATCCAGAATCACTACCTGCAGAAATAACAAGTAAAAGGCCCAGGAACCTCAGGGTATAACAGGAAAACAAATGAGACACTACACAAGAAAAAAAGATCCTAAAGTATAACATATTCATTTGTGGATTTAAAGACCATTAGAGGCAGAGGGTCTTGGTCCCAAAAGCAGTCTTAGGATTGAGGAAAAAGAAAACAAAAATAGGCAGTTTATAGTCTATATGTGGGATCCCTGGGTGGCGCAGAGGTTTAGCGCCTGCCTTTGGCCCAGGGCGTGATCCTGGAGACCTGGGATCGAATCCCACGTCGGGCTCCCGGTGCATGGAGCCTGCTTCTCCCTCTGCCTATGTCTCTGCCTCTCTCTCTCTCTCTCTCTCTCTCTGTGACTATCATAAATAAATAAAAATTAAAAAAATATATATATATATAGTCTATATGTTAAGCAACATAAGGCCTTCAGACTGATAAGGAAGGAGTGAAGCAGGAGTAGATAACATGAATTTGGATAATCCACCAAGTCCTATTGGGTGCGTGTACTATGGATTCCATGCGTGCTTGGCTGGACAGAGTGAGAGGACTCTCCCCACAACCCCCAAAGTAGAAATTGAAATGTAAGAAGTCTGAGGTACCAGCTTCACCAAAAGTTAATCACTGCATCATCTCCACCCACACTTCACTGCTTGTATTAAGTTAACAGGCAATGAAGAGTCGTCATTTCTATGTCTGTTTGCTAAAGTTGGAACAATCTGTCCAGACTAGAGAAGGGGAAAACTGCCTATTTCTTTACTCAGCACCGTAAGCACATAATGATTTGGTTTACTTTTTAGACACTGATTTTCATGGCTCCACCTCCAATGCTCCAAGTATTAAAAGTTCTTAACACACAGTCCTTGTTTTAGATCAGGCTTTCTCAATCTTAGCACTATTGACATTTTGGGTCTGATAATTCTTTTCTAAAGGTTTTATTAATTTATTTGATATAGAGAGAGATAGAGAGAGAGCACACAAGCAGGGGGAAGGAGAAGCAGACTCCCAACTGAACAGCGAGCCCCATGTGGGGCTGGGATCATGACTTGAGCCAAAGGCAGACGCTTAACAGACTGAGCCACCTAGGCACCCCAGGTCTGATAATTCTTTGTGGGGGGTGGGGGGTGGGTGGGGAAGGGATGATTCTTGTATGTACTGCAGGATGTTTAGCAGTACCCCTGGCATCTGCCCACAAGACACCGGTAGCACCGCGCCCTGCCCACAAATTAGGGCAATGTCCCCAGACATTTCCAAAAATCCAGAGAGAAAACTGCCACCAGTGGAGAACCACTCTATACTAAGCTATACTAAGTAATGCCACAATTAGGTGGCCAGGCCTATGTCAGCCTGAAGCAGGGTACTCACCTCCATTCCATCCATGGCCATAGTGGCCAGGTAGTTAGGGTCCTGCTTGTTCCAGCAGAGGCGAAGCAGTGGGTGATGCTGTGGGTCTTCATAAATGATGGTGCTGTGTTCTAGATGGCGGAGGTCAAACATCCGCACCGAGCCATCAGCGCCCACAGAGGCAAACATGTCCCTGCCACCCCCAGCCCGACTAAATGCAATATCATAGACCTGTTGGTGAATAAGAAGCTTCTGTCAGTTCAGATCCGTGACCTTCCTTTCCTGGAGCAGGGAACTCTACTATCCCTAGTCCACCTAAACCCCCTCACAGTATCTGTGAGTCCTGGCGCCTAAGAGCTCTAACATCAGTGACTTTCCAAAGAACGAAGATCATTTTGCTATATAAACGAGATGGCTTCTTCCTGCATTCCTGCTTTATGAGCCTTTTGCCTCCAACCCTTGTGATAAGACAAAGAGCATATACCCTGCTGAGTAGCAGGGCACAAGTCAGAGCAAGTATTCTGCATGCTGTCAGCCAGTGGGTATCTTCTGCAACACTATAGAATTGAGACATTCATTTCCTGGGCCTTTGTGGCTTTCATTTGTGAGTGATCAGAGACAGATCCATGACCAAGTTAAGGCCATTAATTTGAGAGGCGGGAGCAGCCCCCCTGTGGCCACTTAATAGCAGTCAAGCTGGTTCTGCTGTGAAACCCAGACCTGAGACTCGTTTTCAAGAAAGAAGCAATAGCAGTTTTGAATCATGGGAGACTCAGATGTTCCTGTCTTCACAAGGAGGTTTAGTATCACTCTCTTGTCCCTAGGACATGCTATTTCTTCACCTAGTTGGTCTGTATCCATAAGTGAATCAATTTAGGTTTTGAATCATTGTTTTTTTTGCATTTATTACTTGCTGCAAACATTCCACACCACTAATCTAAGAGACAACACAGGCAGAGAGCTTCAGAGAAAGAAAGGGATGAAGAGAGACAGACAAAGCCAGAAAAGAGTGGAGAGAGAGAAAAACGGAAAAACCAAAGCCAAGGATCTCCCGGGGTCAAGGATAGTAACAGCTGCTTTCTGGTGAGATAGGAGTGGCTTCACTCACTTCACTCAATACCATAATTCTAGCCTTCTTGAAGTTCTGCCTGCTAAGGGACATTGTCAAGGAGCACTAATTTCTATTCAACCTCATAAATTCCTTTTTCTCTGGCTGACTATGAAATTATGTTTCTCTTCCTATGGTAGGGATTAGGAGTGGTTCAAAAGCATTTCCTTCTAAACCAAGGGAAGGTGACAACTCCTGGATATACACTACCCTCCTCCACGCCAAGCCCTGTACAGGCAGCAAGAGCCCCCAAACAAGTCTCCACTTTGGCAGAGAGAGGTGGACTGAGGAAGAGCAAAGGTCTAAGAGGTGTCTCTATTTCTCTAAGAGCCACCCTCCCAGGTTTGTTTCTTCAATTCGAGGTGCTGGCCCAGGGCCCATTTGCTGTTAAGATCCATCCCTGGCCCTTGTCCTAAGGAGAAGCTAAAGGGATTTCTCATCTCCTCTCTCTGTTCCCTCAAGTGTCTCTGGCAATGGCTGTGTTCCCTCCCTGGTTTTAGCTTTGGCCAGGGAGATCCAGCGCTGGGCTCCAGGAGCCCTGTTTCCTTCCTTTGCCCCCCTGGCCTACAGGCAGTAGCAGTTTCCTGATGCTCCTATTCTCCACATTACCTCACCGTTGCCAGTGTGGCTTCCCAGCTTCACCATCATCTGTGTAAGAAATGCCCTAGGTTAAATCCCAAGTTTAAATATTCAGAGTAGCTCTAGTCTTCTGGGTTGGCCCCTGACAGAGATGAGGAGACTAAGTTATCACATAACCAAAATGTAGCAACCTGTTCCATTTGATGTCCAGAGGATTTCCAGAAGTTCCTTACTGGTCCTCTCTATAGGACAAACTCTTCCTTTGCTCCTTGGCCTAGTAGCAGCCAAGTCCAACAGTCTTTTTTTTTTTTTTTTCAAGTCCAACAGTCTTGTAACAGAGCTTACCCTTAGGATCGCAGAAAGCCAAAGACCAACCAACCCCACGCTAAGAGCAATAACCTGGTCACCATCTTCCCATTCTGAGGACAACCTCAAGTGTCTGACCTAAGGTCAAGGCATTCTTTTTATCTGCACTAATATTCCTCGCTGTGCAGGGAAAGGGAGAAAAGAAAAGGAAACACTACCCACAGGAAATCAGAGTACAAGGAGCATGCCGCAGCTCTGGGAGGAAAAAATTTATGACCAGTTTCCAAAATCTCTCCTCTGAAGAATGCTTTGATGAAAACACAATCACAAATAGTTCTCCTCAGCTTTTCCAATAAACACAGGAGAAACATTACCATGAAAATAAACCATATTCCATTCCAGACTGTAAAAAAAATATTAAGAAACATACTAGAATTTCATAAAACAAGTTAGGAGAAAAAATGGTGATTCTTTTTTACTGCCAAGAAATTTTCCCTCTTTCTGGTTTCCCTCCACTCTCCCCTCCCCCCCAAAAAGTAAATATATTTCAAGACGTGATTTTTCAATCACATCAGATCCAATTAGAGAGTTCATTATTATAAAACAGCAATCTCTGACATGAAAACTATAGATATAAATTAAGTTGTTTATGTCAGCCAAAAAAACAAAACTAAAAATAGGTTTGTTTTTTGCTATTTGGACACATTACTACTTTCAATTTCAGCAACCAGACATCGGCATTATATTATGATTTTCCACGTACTTTGCAAAATAGTGAGACTGGTCTGACCTTGACCTGAAGGTGGTCTGACCTTGACCTGAAGGCAAAGAAAACAGCTAAGGAAACCAGGAAAGGAACAGCATCATTACCTCCTTGTCATGCGCGATCAGTTGGGTCTTCACATGACCAGACACAAGATTCACTCGCCCCAACACCTGCCCTGTCTCCAGCCCCCAGATGGTACAAGTCGTATCAATGCTGGAGGTACCTGGAAACAACCAGTGCAAGTCAGTGGCTGACAGGTGTGAGGTTTCCCTCCATGTGTCTACTGCTCTGTGTAGCCCAGGAGACGACATGCCACAGACACTTGCCAGCCAACAAGGGTCAAGTATTCAATTCCTATCCCAGGACCTTTAGACTCTGCTTACTGGAGAGACCAAATACACACACGTGGGAAGCTCAGCTCCCTATGAGGAATTAATGACCACATTCTATATTTAGCCACTTTCCCTCTGGCCCATTCTGGGCTGATGCGTGTACCTCCGGCCCAGTGTTCTATCTGAGGAAATGTATCTTTGCTTCTTCAAGCTGGAATACGCATCCCTTACCTAACAGATAAGGATCCACCTCATTCCAATCAAAGGAGGTTAGAGGAGCACAGAAATCTGAGTTCTTGTTGTTGTTTAGCAAACATTCCAGCCGGGTTTCTGTCTCACCAACCTGAAGAACAATAATTTTTAAAAATCAGCCAGTCTTATCTTCACAGAAAACCTTTAAAAGTTCTGTTTACCCAATGTTACTAAAGAAAAGACACGGGTGAAAAACATTTTTATCATAGAGCAATAAAATCCAGAGGAACTCCTTGAATGCTACTTCTATCCATGCTTTCTCCTCTGTCCAGTTTTGTTTTCTAAATTTTCACCGCCAGATTTTCCTAGAGGAGAGGTCTTCTTACCTTGTCCAACACAGAGTCTCTGCTGGGCACTATACCTCCAGGCTAGAAGAGATACTCTGACGAGCTCAACACAGAGCCTCTGCTGGGCACTATACCTCCAGGCTAGAAGAGATACTCTGACGAGCTCAACTAAGAGAGGAGATGAGGCTCCACAATCCACTCACATACTTTACTAGAATCAGTGGCCCAGTATTTTGTTTTTTAAATTTACTCAAAATATCTTGGCTAAGGACAGAGTAAGAAGCCCCAAACATCCTCCCCTCCCACCCCACACCCAGAAGATTCTCTTCATTTTATCAGGTTAATTGAGCCTCAAGTTTCCATAGCCTGACCGTGAGTAGCAGGGCTTCAAGGAATCTTGGCTAGATTTACTAGGAAATCTGCTGAGCCAAATGACGTCATTCTAGATCCGCTACCATTTGTCTCTCCTGGGGCTACAATGACACTCACAGCTTCCAACCCCAGTCTGTTCTCTGTTGACTCCACACTGCTTAAAAACAACTGCAAGGGAGAAAGCCCAGTGCTAACCGAGCACCTGCTTACCCTCCACACACGGAGATAGTCACCACTTGTTGCCAGTAGGTCTGGATAGACGCCTTTTGTATCAGGGATCCACATGAGCTTTGTAGTGGGGTACGGATGGTCAAAGGTGTTTCGGCAAATAAACTCCGAACTCTCTTCATCTAAACCAACAAGCTGAACCTTTAACGCAATCAAATTGAGCCACGTAAACATTTGTTTTTCTGGAGCAGCATCAAATACATCATATCCTTCCCTCTACCTCCCAACACTAGTAACGTGCTTACACATAAACATGCATCAAATGGGGCAGCCCAGGTGGCTCAGCGATTTAGTGCCGCCTCCAGCCCAGGGCCTGATCCTGGAGACCCAGGATTGAGTCCCGCGTCGGGCTCCCTGCATGGAGCCTGCTTCTCCCTCTGCCTGTGTGTCTGCCTCTCTCTCTCCCTCATTAATAAATAGATAAAATCTTTAAAAAAAAATAACATGCATCAAATGAAGATTCAAGAAACCAAACCACTGGATTGTCTAGGTGGCTCAGTTGGTTAAGTGTCTGACTCTAGATTTCGGCTCATGATCTTAGGGTTGTGAGATTGAGCCCTGTGCTGGGCTCTGTGCTGGGCGTGGAGCATGCTTAAGATTCTCTCTTCCTCTCCTTCCACCCCTTCCTCTACCCCCACCCCCTCCAAAAAACAACCCAAAGCACTGCAACTGGCACAAAAAAGCAGTTGCTACTGATGGCAAAGTTCCCTGGTTTCCAGCCTCTTTTTCTTAGCCAGTTTAGACCAATATTAACTTCCATTCTTTTCTGTCAAAGTCAATCTGGCTCAATGAGAAATGCCACTCAGTATACAGTTGTTTATGAACCCACCAACTGGAAGATGGAATGGAGAATCTTTGGTAAAGATCCATAACAAGTGGTTAAGGACAAACCACACAGCAGAAAGCAGAATTCCTTCTACTGTTAGTTGACTTCAATCTCAGATACCATTATCTTCTTGCCTCCCTTTTTTTTTAAACAGTTTTATTTAGGTACAGTTGCATGCAATAAAACTCACTTTAAATGTACAGTTTAATGATTTAGAATGTATACATTCATAGAGGCATATAGTTGGGAAACCCCTCATGATAATTAAGATATAGAACATTTCTATTACCCTAAAAAGTTCTCTTGGGCTCCTGTGCAGTTAATCCCTTACCTCTAGCCCCAAGCAACCACTAATCTACAGTTTGGCCCTTTCTGTAATACCATACAGATGGAATCATATAGCAATGAGTCTTGTGACTGGTTATTTTTCATACAATGCTCCTAGGAATCATCTTGTTACTGGGTTTATCAGTAGTGTTTTCTTTTTCATCGTTGAAAACATTGCATTATGTGGAAATACTATAATTTGGGTACCCATTTATTTACCAGCTGATGAACTTTTAGATTATTTCTAGTTTGGGATCATTATAAATATTGCTATGAATATTTTTGCATACATTTTTCTTGGATAAGCTTTTATTTCTCTTGGGTAGACAACTAAGAGTAGAATTGCTGGGTCATCTCATAAATGTACATTTAACTTGATTAAAAAACAAACAGCCAACCTGTTTTCTAAAGTGGCTATGTCCTTCTGCCTTCCCACTAGCAATATAGGATAGGTCCACACACTCCACATCCTTGTCAGCACTTGGTATTGCCAGTTTTTTTTTTTAATCATTCTAACAGGTATATAACAATATTTTCATTTGCATTTCCCTAGTAACTAGTGATACTATGTATCTTTTCATTTGCTTATTTGCCATCCCTATTTATTCTCCACTGGAGCCTATTCAGGTATTTTGTCCTTTTTAAAAAAAAAAAAAAAAAAAAAAAAAGACTTGCTTTTTTAGACTCAGAAAAACTGGGCAGAAAGTACAGTGTTCTACCTCCTGCCCTCAACACGTGTACACCACCTCTACTATCAAAGTACGTGTACCAAAGTGGTACATTTTCAACTGAAGAACCTACTTTGACACATAATCACCCAAAGTCTACAGTGTATATTAAAGTTTACTCTTTGGGGATCCCTGGATGGCTCAGCGGCTTAGCACCACCTTTGGCCCAGGGCATGGTCCTGGAGACCCGGGATCGGATCCCACATCGGGCTCCCTGCATGGAGCCTGCTTCTCCCTCTGCCTGTGTCTCTGCCTCTCTCTCTCTCTCTGTGTGTGTCTCTCATGAATAAATAAATAAAATCTTAAAAAAATAAAGTTTACTCTTTGTGTTGTACAATCTATAGATTATGACATGTGTCCACCATTACAATATCCTACAGAATAGTTTCATTTCATTCTTTACCAGGCTGTTTTCTTATTTCTTAAGTTTTTAGAGTTCTTTACATATTCTGGATATAAGCTCCCCCTGGTTATGTGTTTTACAAGTATCTTTTAATGGTCTATGGCTATTCCATCATTTTTTTTCAGCGTTCTTTGAAGAACAGAAATTTTATTTTTCGAAGTTTTATTTACGTAACTTCTACACCCTGTGGGACTCCAATTCATAACCTCGAGATTGAGTCACATGCTCTACAGACCAAGTTAGCCAGGCACCCTGAAGAACAGAAATTATAAATTCTGATCATGTCAGTTTATTGTTTCTTTTCTAACTCATGGTTTTGTGTCCTAGCTAGGAAATCTTTGATCCACTGCAGGCCACACATTTTTTTATGTTTTCTTCTAAAAGTTTTAAATAAATAAATAAATAAATAAATAAATAAATAAATAAATAAATAAATAAAAGTTTTAGAGTTTTAGGCTTTATATTTAGGCCTATGATCCATTTCAAGTTAATTGCTTTATATGATGCCAAGTATGAATCAAAGTTCGCTTTTTTTTCCATACGAATATCTGACTGTCCCAGCATCATGTGATGAAAACTATCCTTTCTCCTTTTAATTACTTTGGCCACTTTGCTGAAAATCAATTGACTGTCTATTTGCACATCTATTTCTAGACTCTATTCTGTCCGACTGATCTACATGCCTATCCATTTACCAGCACCACATTGTCTTGATTATAGCGGCTTTCCAGTGAAGTCCTGAAATCAGATGATGTGAGTTCTTCAATTTTGTTGTTTTCAGAATGGTTTAGCTATTCCATATATTTGCTTTTCTGTGTAAGTTTTAGAAGCCACTTATTAAATTCTACAAAAAGCCTGCTAAGCTTTGGCTTGGAATTGTGTTGCATCTATAAATCAGTCTGGAAAAACTGCTCTCTTAACAATAATGAGTCATCCAGCCTATAAATAGCATTTTTCTCCACTTATGTAGGCTTTCTTTAATTTCTCTCAGCAGTGTTTTGAAGTTTTCAATGTACCGGCCTTGCATTTTTTTTTCAATAACTTTATTCCTAAGTGTTTTTTATCCTATTAGAAATGAAATTATTTTAAAAATCCCATTTCCAATTGTTTATTGCCACTATATAGAACTGACTTTTGCACATTACTCTTAAATCCTGTAACTCTGCTAAATTAGTTATTAGTTTTAGTAGCTTTTTTGGTAGATTCCTAAGGATTTTTCTACGTGTATTTATAGATCTATCCATGCCTTTTAAAAACCTGATGATGACTAAATCTAAATATTCATTTTTATGGAACATCTACAGGCTTTCAAAAATCAAAAAATATGTGTTAAAGGAGATGATGTATGAAGACATAAAAGGAGAAAAAACCCATGGCTCTAAAAGTCAGTAACACTACCCTAAGACAGCAATGAAAGTGGTATCACAGATAATACATGATAGGCTGCTTATTTATAACACAGTTAATTGGTAAAAGTTTAGAAGAAAGAGCAATAATTCGAAGGGGGCAAGTGAGAAGTAGAGATAGGATCTGAGCAGTCTCCAAAGGTATGTGTAAAGGCTCTGGGGATGCAAAGAAGAAAGAGAAGCCACCTCAAGAGATGAGAGAGAAAGAACAAATCAATGTACTAAGGCAGCAAACTAAATGACCCAGCTAGGAGCAGCAAGAAAACCTATTTGAGAGGAACCATCTGAGACAGCAGTGCAGATGGTGCTGGGAAGGTGTGCCTGGGCAGGCTGCAGACCCCTGAAAGCAAACTGAGGACCTAGGTGGGCTTTCCCCTATGAATGTGTCTGAGAAGGTGGTCGTAGGACTATGAGGCCTTGGAGGTAAGATATGAGTCCTGGTAATGCTGGGCAGGACTGTCTGCCAGGCAAGGGGCTCAACCCAGAGACCCACAGGAAAACTGGAAAAGGTTAAGGGCCTATGGTGACAGGTAGTAAGAATGGCAGGGGACAACCAGGGATGGCCATTAGAGGGATTTTGGCTGAATGAACAGTTCTTTGAGAATTTAAAATTCGGACCTTTACAGAAAATAATAAAGAAGGAAGATTCTAGATGGAACAGGGAAAATTCGCATCAACTGTGGTGGGGAAGGGAGGAGAAAACATGAGAGGTTAAATTTTGGGGCTCATTGGGTAGAATAAAGAACAAGCCTCGCATACAGATTTTGAACCAGATACTTCATTTATGTACCTATTCAATGAATTTTAATGAGTGGCTACTAGGTGCCAGGCACTAAGTTCTGAGGATAGGGCAGCAAGCTCAAGAGACAAAAATCTCCCTAATCATGCAGGTAACGCTGTGGGGTTAAACTAGAGAAAACACTACATACCCTTCTAAAAGCTACCTTTCAAGTCATCAGATTCCCCCAACCTTGAAATATCAGATCCTGTGAGCATTTGCCCCTAATATCCTTTTTTTTTTTTTTTTCCCCTAATATCCTCTTAATGAGACATACAAGGCTCTTTTATTACCTGGCCCTAGCCTATCTTACTTCCACTCTTATTTATCTAGTCACTGCTGCTTATATTTTCAGGTTCCTTTCCTTACACTGCCCTCTCTGCTTGTAAAACCCTACCTCCTTTTGTCAACCTAAATCCCACCCAATTTCAGGAATCCAGAGCTCCTTACTTACTATATGCTAGTTGTAGAACCTTGGACATGTTACTTAACTTTGCTAAACTGGTTTTCCAATCTGTAAAGTGAAGACATTCACAGTACCTACCTCAGAGTTCTTTGTGACACTCTTTGTATGTAAACACCCTTTGTGGGCAGCCTGGGTGGCTCAGCGGTTTGGCGCTGCCTTCAGCCCGGGGTGTGATCCTGGAGACCCGGGATCAAGTCCCACATCGGGCTCCCTGCATGGAGCCTGCTTCTCTCTCTGCCTGTGTCTCTGCCTCTCTGTGTCTCTCATGAATAAATAAATAAAATCTTTAAAAAATAAATAAATAAATAAACAAACACCCTTTGTATGTATACTGCTTAGGCTAGTGTCATACTCAGTGTATGAGCTTTTAATATTACTACTATGTCTCACCTCCTTCATAAACCATCTATAGTCTCCCTGGTACAATGTGATCTTTCAGTACTGATCTATACCATTTCGTGACTAACCCCATACTGCCAAATGGAAGTACCTATATTATTGTCTTCTGCTATTTCACCCAGTAAATGCCTTTAAAACAGGGCTGGTCTTACTTCTGCTTGTACTGCAAACAGCAGTGGTCTCCAAATCTGGCCCCTTAGACTTACCTGGAGTGCTCTACACATTCCTGGGGTCCCTAGCTCTAGCTCAAGATTCTGACTCAACAAGTGTCTTGTAGGGCCCAGGAATCTATCTATATTCTTAACCTCCCTGGATGACTGATTTAGCAAGGTCTGACCACCTCTGCACAACAGTACCTAACCCAGGAAAGTAGGTAATGGCTGGGATTTCATCTTTCCTGATCTTCCCAAAGACTTCACAAGTTTGCACAGACCTGTTTTATCCTTAACCGGACTTCAGCTCTTTTCTCTAACTATTGAGAGGAATAACAACTGGCTCTCACTGTTACTGTTTTTTGTTCAAATATAGGTTTAAGGGACGTCTGGGTCCTCAGCAGTTGAGTGCCTGCCTTTGGCTCAGGGCGTGATGACTACATTCTGGAGTCCCAGGATCGAGTCCCAGAGTCCCTGCATGGAGCCTACTTCTCCCTCTGCCTGTGTCTCTGCCTCTCCATCTCTCATGAATAAATAAAATCTTAAAAAAATAAAATAAAATCAACAAATACATGTTTAAAATGAGATGATGAAAGAAATAGAAGTTTTCTGTGAATATTCACATAACAGAGAGTGAAGTGGTAGTCTCCCATTAACTCCACCCCCCCAGTTCAACTTACTCTCAAACCAGTTTGCTGTGTAGCTTTCCCAATGGTCTTCAGTGCATTTGTATGTATACGTACAAATCGCTTCTCGGCCTTTTGGCTAAGATCAAGTGTATGTATACGTACATGGTAGGGTGTTTTAAAAAACATAAAGAAGCCTGGACCATATAATGTATTCTGCAACTTGCTCTTAACTTATCTTGGAAGGTCTTCTCATGTTTACCTCATTCTTCTGTAGCAGGCCATGTTAAGCACATCATAACTTATTAACCATTCAGTCATTGTGATTATAGCCCATTGTTTTGCTATTATACTTCGTGCACATGTGCAAATGCTTTATTGAATAGATTGCTAGAGGTATAATTATTGCATTACATTTTAAATGTTAGTACCATAGAAACTATGAGATGAGTGTTAAGCTTTAAAAAGTTTATAGATTTGATCCAAGAGATTTGAAGTTGCTTCCATGTATACTTCCTAAACAGTATACAAGAGTGCCAATTTCTCCATAACTTTTAAAACACTGAAAATAATCTTTTACATTTTTGCTAATCTGATGGATAAAAAAAGTATTTCACCATTTTACTCTTGATGCTGAGCATATTTGTTTACTATTTCTACTTCTGATTAATAGTAACAATTGTTAATCATCTATGTGCTTATGGTGGGCCAAGTACAAGCACAGTGTTTACTGCAAGCACTACCTCATTTAATCTTCTCACCATCTTCACAACGTAGGTACTATTCTTCTTTCCACTTTCCTAAGATACTAAGTAAAAGAGACGGTAAGTATCCTGCCAACAATCATGAAGCTGTCCTTTAAAGATTTTTAATATATAAATATTTATTTGTTTATTTATTTATTTATTTATTTATTTATTTATTTATTTATTTATTTAAGAGAGAGAGAGAGAGAGAGAGAGAGAGAGAGAGAGTGCATGTGCATGCCAGGGGAGGGGCAGAGGGAAACAGAGACTCTCAGGCTCAGGGCTCAATTTCATGACCTTGAGACCACAACCTGAGCCAAAATCAAGTCAGACATCAAACTGACTGAGCCACCCAGGTGCCCCTGAAGCTGTCTTTTAAATCTTTTTTTTTTTAAAAGATTTTATTTATGAGAGAGAGAGAGAGAGAGAGACAGGCAGAGGGAGAAGCAGGCTCCATGCAGGGAGCCTGACGTGAGACTCTATCCCCGGTCTCCAGGATCACGCCCTGGGCTAAAGGTGGCACTAAACCACTAAGCCACTGGGGCTGCCCTGAAGCTGCCTTTTAAATATAGGTAATCCTGTCTCACAGCCCAAGCTCTTCACTATTATGCTATAAAAACACCGACCTAAAACATTTGCCCAGTTTACTGAGTTGTATCTATCTTTTTCTTGTTGATTTATAGGAACTCTTATAGATGATTACTATGCCTTTGATAAATTTGTCCATAAAACTCTGAGAGTGGTGCTTTTTTGAGAATAGATTTTTGACTACATTTTCAATTCTCCAAAAAAAAAAAATCCTTAGGAATTTAATTATTCAGATATTCTCCTGAATTTTGGCACTTTGTTTTGCCTTAAAACTATGCTTCACCTAGGCTTTTGACTATGGCCTTAAAAAACCATTAGTAGCACTCTCAATCCTTGCACCCTCCCTCCTACTCCATATGTCCACCTATGTCCACAGGAAAGGGAGTTTCTGTCCCTGTCCCCCATGGGAAAAAATACTGAGGGTGAGGAGTTCTGCTCTTGCATCCCCACCCCTAATGAGCTCCAACTGTTAAACTGACCAAAGCATGAGCCAGGCATGTGTACATGTCCTACTAGGGGGCCTGACTGCTGTTAGGCAGGCACAACTGCACCTACTCTTGCCCAGCCTGCTCCTAGATGGAGAGGCAAACCAGCTACTCATCATGGGTCTGGTCATCCTTTGCTCCAGTTTCTCTCCACGTTCACCTGAGGAGGTGAGGCCAGGTTGCATCTGCCCATAAATCAGACGTGGAAAAGCAGAAAGTCTCACTTAAGTTAAGGCTAATCTGCATTTCTCCAACTTAGTTTACCAGGGAGTAGCATCATACTGGAGGTGCCTGTTCAGCCATTAGCAGAGTGGGGCTAGACTTCTCCTTTGGCTATTATTACTACTGGTATATAAGTTCCTTGATAAGAAGCTCCCAAGGGGAAAGGTGGTGACTGGTAGAATTTAGACACCAAAATTCTACCCTTAACACCTTACACCTTCTATATTTTCTTGCTCAGACTTACAAGTTCCAACTAAATGACCTTTTTTAATTAATTTTTCATGATCTTTTAATTGGGTTTATCTTATTCTTTAAATTAACTTCTGTAGGGCAGCCTGAGTGGCTCAGCGGTTTAGCGCTGCCTTCAGCCCAGAGCGTGATCCTGAGGTCCCGGGATCAAGTCCCACATAGGGCTCCCTGCATGGAGCCTGTTTCTTCCTCTGCCTGTGTCTGTGCCTCTCTCTCTGTGTGTGTCTCTCATGAATAAATAACATATTTTTTTAAAAATAAAAAATAAATTAATTAACTTTTGTAGATTGTTGAAGAATTATAAAATGTATGACCATTGTATAAGACCAAAGTGTAGGTACACAAAAAAGTGAATAACTTCCCCTCATCCCATACCCAATATATCACTGTGGAGGCCGAGAAAAATTAAGGCCATTCCACCTCAAGTTTAGCATTAGCACAAGTACAGCCATCTTAGGCCCCTGTGAATAAGAGCTGAACTTTACAGGAAAAACTGCAGAATGTCCTCGGTAGGGAATCCCATATCAGAATGAGAACAGAGCCCAAGCCAGTGGCAGAAAGTCCCATGTTAGAATGAGAACAGAGCTCAATGCCCTTGAAAGCCCCATATCAGAATGTAAACAGAACTTGAGAAATTCCTCCAATTCCTCCACCCCTTCTGAAAATCCCCTAGACCAGCCCATAAAAAAACCACCTGTAACCCACTTCGGGGTCCAAGTCCCTGCTCCGCTGTGTCGCGTATACGAGCTTACTAATAAACCCTCGTGCGCTTGCATCTGTGTCGGCTCCGTGGTGGTTTCTCGGATTTGCAATCTTGGGCACAACGTCACAATTATTTACTGTATATTGCTTCTTTATGCTCAAACATATATACACACAAGTATAGGGTTTTCTCTCAACTTTTAGAAAAATGGAATACTCTGGGGATCCCTGGGTGGCTCAGCGGTTTAGCTCCTGCCTTCGGCTCAGGGCGTGATCCTGGAGTCCCGGGATCGAGTCCCACATCGGGCTCCCTGCATGGAGCCTCCTTCTCCCTCTGCCTGTGTCTCTGCCTCTGTGTGTGTGTGTGTATGTGTTTTTCATGAATGAATAAATAAATAAAATCTTAAAAAAAAAAAAGACTTACAAGTTCCAGTGCTATAATCTTTTCATTAATACTATACTATATCCAATGCTATAATCTTTTCATTAATTTAACAAAATGAGGACATCCCTCAGGTAAATACAGAGATCCAACTCATTCTTTAACTGATGCCTACATATTCCGTGGAATAATGTACCATACTATGTTGGTCAACAACTCTCCTAATGATGCATGTTGTTTCCCTTTTTTGCCACTACTTAACATGCCCCATACGTGTGTGCTTATATACTATCTTTATTTCTGAAGGCCAATCCCAAGAATGAGACTGCTGTATTAGAAGGTATAAATATTGCATTTATTTATTCATTTTAATGCAGCAATACTTGTTTTAATCAATTCTTTTTTTAAATTTTTATTATTTTTTTAATCAATTAATTCTTAAATTTATTTTTTAAGTAGGCTCTATCCCCAAGCCCAATGTGGAACTTGAACTCATGACCCTAAGATCAAGAGTTACACGCTTTACCAACTGAGCCAGCCAGACACCCCAAGATATGTGCATTTTTAGTTTTATGGGATGCTGAATTACTTTCCAAATAGGCTATAGCAATTCACACTCCTACCAGCATGTGTTCATTTCCTCATACCATCAACAACACTAGAAGCAGTTAACTTTATTTTTATCAATTTAAAAGGAAAAAAAATTACTTGGTCAATTCTCATTTCCCTTAACTACCTGTGAGGTTGAGCATCTTCTCCTATTTATTCAACATTCACACTTGCTCCTATGAACTAGCTATTTATACTTGGTCCATTTTTCTATCACATTAACCTGTCATGTTTTGAAAGTATTTCCCCTGGCCTACCATTTGTCTTTTGACTTTATCCACAGCATTATCTTCTCACACAGAAATGTTTTATTTGTATGTAATATGATCTGCCAATCTTTTCCTTATTTGACTCTGGATTTAACGATTGGTTTTAAGATTGTCTTCTCTTCTGCTCACCCCTACTGCCTCAGTACAAATTTCCTAATCAGTTTTCTTCTATTATTGTGACTTTTCTTAACATTTAAATATTAGATCTAGAATTGATTTTAATATACAACATTAATTAGCAGGCTCTATTTTTTTCTGGCAGACAGCCAATTATGCCAATATAATTTATTAATTTTTTTCCTAGTGAATTAAGGTTTTATCTTACCACATACTACATTTCTATATATACTTAGATCCATTTTGGAACATTCTATGTGGTTCCAATAATCTCTCTGGCTATAACTATACCAATCCAGTGTATTTATTCTATTTTATTCTGATAGGGCAATTGTTTCCCTTTGTTTTTCAACACGTTCTTTTTTTTTTTTTTTCCACATTTGTATATATTTATTTTTAAGGCTCTGGTGACAAACAATATTCCAGTTCTGGCTCTGCTTTTACCATCTATGTCACTTTGGGTAAGTCATTTATCATATCTGGGCCTCAGTTCTCTCATCCTCCCTTAAGTTTTGATATGTAGTAATTTTTCCTAATCAACTGACTTCCCTTAACTTAAAAAATTTATTTTCTTAGTACATGGCCCATTTTTGTAAATTGAGTTATCTTTTCTAAAAGTGCATTATTTTGGGGTGCCTGGGTGGCTCAGTTGGTTAAGCATCTCCCTTTGGCTCAGGTCATGATTCCAGGTTCCTGGGATCTAGATCTGTATTGGGCTTCCTGCTCAGCAGGGAGCCTGCTTCTCTCTGTCCATCTGCCACTCCTTCTGTGGCTCCTGCTACTTGTTCTCTCTCTCTCAAATAAATGAATAAAATCTTTTTTTAAGTGAATTATTTTTACAACATAAATCTATATTCTTACGCATATTCTCAGGTATTTATAGTGGCGCAATCTATAATAATTGCACATTTGTAGACATTGCTCAATTACCTTCTGTCATCAAATGTGGTACTCCTAATTTCTCCTCTTCAAGAGGACTCAACTGTTTTTGCCTGGCTGCCCAATTCTTTCTTCATCCTTAAAACTGAGCAACTTTCCTAAGAAAGTTTTCAGTGTCAATGTTTTGTGTTCATTTTTCTTGAGAGAAAGAGTTTAAACTCATTACTTTAAACTTTTATTTCCATAAAGTCTTTTTTTAAAAAAGATTTTATTTATTTATTCATGAGAGACACACACAGAAAGAGAGGCAGAGATACAGGCAGAGGGAGAAGCAGGCTCCATGCAGGGAGCCTGATGTGGGACTTCATCCCGGGACCCCAGGATCATGCCGTGGGTCAAAGGCAGGCTCTATACCACTGAGCCACCAGGGCTGCCCTAAACTGTGGATATTACTATGTCAAAATGGATATTATTATGTCAAATGTCTCCTAAGACACATATATGCAGGGTGCATGGGTGGTGCAGTCAATTGAGCAGCCAATTCTTGGTTGGCTCAGGTCATGGTCTAAGGGTCATGGGATAGAGCCCCATGTCAGGCTCCATGCTCGGTGTGGAGCCTATTTGAGGTTCTCTTTCCCTATGCCCCTGCCCCCACACCTCCACCCCCAATCTCTCTATAAAATAAGTAAATAAATCTCTAAATAAGCCTATATGCAACATAAAATATTTACTGCAAAGAGACATGACCACATCTTCACTTTCAAATGCTTTCATGAGTAACAACATAAGTTACTATTCACATAGTAAAATTCACATCTTACATTTTAAAAAAATTTAAAAGATGTCATGCCTATCTTGTTATTTCATGCTCCCTGGGAGAGGAAACTGTATTTCACTTTATTACACACAGTGCTAGTATCAACATGAAGATGAGTGTGTATATACATGTAATTCTTTTTTTTTTTTTTTTTTTTTTTTTTAAGTAGGCTCCAGTAGGCACCCAGCATGAAGCCCAAAGTGGGGCTGGATCTCACAACCCTCAGATCAAGACCTGAACCATTATCAAGAGTCACTCAACCAACTGAGCCACTCAGGCACCTCCGTATATATGTAATTGTGTTAAAGCCCCAAGTTATGCAAATCAATAGGCCACTCCAGTCAGTGGAACATTTTCTATGATTGTTAATACAACCAAAATCAGCTAAGCAAAATCCTGTGAGAATAAACCAGCTTTTCTTAATCTTTTCCATTTGTCCTCCCTTCAAGCCTGTTCTTGACTGAGTATTGTTGATCAGTGTCTGCAGAGGAGCCTTGCCTTGTCAAACTCTCTGATGAATTCTGTCATAGTACCCTGTCAGCTCAGAGACTAAGCCAACAGCTCTAGCATCCTGGCCTCAGGCAAGCCAGACTATCTACAGAACACAGATTCATTCCTTGCTCAAATCACAGCTTCTCCAGTAAGTCTGTATGAACCAGGTTAGGACAAAAAGTAATAAAGCAGCAGCACTTTTATCCAGTGGTCCCATGGAGGAATTAGTCCTCTCACTGTCTAGAAAAAAGAAAGGAGGAAGTTAAAATCAGAAGAGATTTATATTTTAAATTCCCCTGGCTGACAGTCTTGACAGGGACTGATGGAGCACTGCAAAATTCTATCTATCATAAATACTTAGGTGTACTAAAACACTTTGTCTTTTTTGTTGCCAATTTTCTATCTGGTAGCAAAGGCCACAGAAGGTTACTAAGTATCATAATTGTGCCTAAAACACTTACGTATGTGTTCAATACATGTCTGTTGAATTAAATGAAGAGATTCCTGAAGGGCTGCCACAAATACTAAGGAACGAAAATTTATATGCCAGAGTCAAAATCATTATGTGCCAAATAGATAAAATAACTACTTTAAAATCTCAGAGGTATCAACACAGGCCGAAAAGGCAAGCAGTCATCCCATGTGTATTTCAAGTACAAGATAGTCTTATCCAGATTCACTACCAGTATTTTTCAAAAAGCATCAGGTATACCTATTTCTCTCTTCAGAACCTCAAAATGTTTTCTAGATGCTAAATCTTAAAGCATGATGGTCAGCTAGATAAATATTAGGAAAAAATAAACCCCTATCAATCTGCCAATTCTATTCAAAACCAACCCTAAAACATGCAAATAAGTGAAAAGAAGCCCAGGAACTGGTACCATCTTTTGCCCTAAAACAGCAAATACCGCCTGTCTAAAGATCATAGATATGGTCAAAACTCAGGAGATGTACCAGCATTCTAATACCAGCTATTGTGTCTAAGCCAGGTAGAATAAGAGAAAATGGGCTTAAACTGGTATATTACAGTACCTGAGTCTGACTACAAGAAGCTTCTAGACCACAAAAATGGATTTAGTTGAAAGGAATCAAGGGAATTTTTTCCTCCAGGTCTTTAAAAAGCAAAAAGTAATGAACATGATATTTTAAGGTAGCTTTCTGGCCTGGGGTCTTGATTCCTCTCTGGAAAATATAAGTAACATTTATATAACACCTATATAATTCTCCTTGATTATATTTCAATGATACAGATACAGTAATGATGATTAAATAACAACAGCCAACATTTCTAAATTGCTTACCATGTATGTCCCAGGCAGAGTTCCTAAACGCATTACATATATATTAACTCATTTAGTATTACTTATTACCTTCATCTTACAGATGAGCAAACAGGCACAAACATTAATTTGCCCAAAGCCACACAAAACTGGGAAGAGGTAGGACTGAAACCTCAACACCAAATACCTCAAAGGGACTATCTGGTAATAGAGCTTTTTGCATGGGACAGAAGAGCAGAATCAAAGTTCAGGTACATGTTAGATACAGAAAGATAGGATTCCTGCCTCTGGTCAGCAGATGCCAAAGTAATCCTCGGGTAATGTTCTTAGAGTGCCATCTGGACCACCTATTTCTGATTCAGTTGAGCGTCTGTTAACTTCAGAGGTGGAGCCCAGGAATGTGCAAATCCCTCAGAGGAATCTCAAACACACTAAAATTTAGAAAACCATCACTCCAACACCAATGCTGCTATATCCCCCAGTAGAGACCACAAAAAGATGAAACACAAATACTGATAATGAGACTTCTTATTCCAAATGTAGTTGATAGAATCTGGCTCTTTAAAACAATTCCCAAATTTATTCAGATGATGGAACACTTGAAAGTCAAGTTGTTGAAATACTAATAAAATTTATTTCTACTGAACTACAAATACAAATAATTTTACTATAGGAAAAATGATTACATTACTACAAACCTTTTAGAAATTATAATCATGTATTCTGATGTCAGTGTCTCCACATTAAAATGACCATTTCTGGATCATCTTTTTTTTTCATCATTTCTTTTTCATCAATGTTAAAAGCTGTGTCCATTTATTTTGCCCTCTACTGGTAATCACTATCGACAGCAAGCAGGTAACAAAGATCTGAAAATTCCAACCAATAACTCTTAAATTTCTCTAAATTGTGAAGTCCAGCACCTCCTTAGTAAAAGTTTTGTCCAAAACTGAGCCTAAGAGGCATTGTGTTAGAGTGGTATTTACTACTCACCAGCCCCTAGGCACAGATCCTTTACATCAGGGTTTAACTTGAGGTCCATGAACTTGAACTGGAAAATCACATTTCACATTTTCACTAACCTCTGGCTGAAATTTAGCATTTCCTTCCATTATGAAAGGAGACAACTACTGACAACCAAGTCAATATCTGACTTTGTCACTAACAGAAATCATATTTTTATCATATCACATTACTATAATTAACCATCTTGAAATGCTATTTATCCTCACACTACTTTAAAATTATAGTCATATTTACACTGGATGGTGTAATCTAATGAATTAATTAAAAAGTACAGGGGCACCTGCGTGGTTCAGTCAGTTACGTGTTCAACTCTTGGTTTTGGCTCAGGTCATGATCTCAGGATTATGCTCAAGCCCCATCCAGGGGCTCTGCACTCAGCAGGGAGTCTGCTTGAGATATTCTCTCTCTCTCTGGACCTCCCCCACTCCCTAAAAAAAAAGTACCTGTTACTATAACTCCACTTTTTAAAAAATGTTTTTGATAACCGTAGTTCAATAAAATCAATTTCCTTCGTAATCCTATGTATTTTATGCATTTGAAAATGTAATTATGAAAAGAGGTCTACTGGCTTCAGATTCCCAAGGTGTCCATAGCATGCATACATCCGCATATATACATACACACTTTAAGAACCCTGACTTCGAGAAGTTGGGGCTCAAAAATAGCTTTAAGGTACTGGCTTGCCTACATCATGCCCACGAGTTAAGATAGAAATAACTGCTTATCTCATGATTACTGGGATTATCTGTTTACATTTCACTACTGAGACCCATAGTCCCTGTGTGCCTGGCACAAAGGAGTTCCACTAGGCTGCTAAATGAAAGGACAAACTTTGGGGTAGAGTTCCTATAAGTGAAGTTAACCCCAGTTACTTCACTGATTGTACCAGGAGCCTAACTGTGGCTTAGCTCCTCCTTTCTTAGAAATGAGGCAGCTTCATCTTACCCAAATTGACTCTGGAAGACCTTATGAGAAAAAAGGGGCCACCAATTTGAGTAAAAAAAACTCAAGTCCTGGGCAGCCCCGGTGGCGCAACGGTTTAGCGCCGCCTGCAGCCCGGGGTGTGATCCTGGAGACCTGGGGTCGAGTCCCACGTCGGGTTCCCTGCATGGAGCCTGCTTCTCCCTCTGCCTGTGTCTCTGCCTCTCTCTCGCTCTCTCTGAATGAATAAATAAATAAACAAATCTTTAAAAAAAAAAAAAACTCAAGCCCTATGAAAGATATATTTTACTGTTTTTTTTTAAAACACATATTCTTAAATAATAGTTCTAGTGGTCTCAATTTTACTAACATAGTTTCCACATCAGGACTTTGAATTCCATTCCATTCTGCTATCCACTATGGGGCATAAGGAAGTGGGAGCCAATACAGAAAATAAAACTATGTCTTGCTCAGGACTCTCTGCTTTCTGTAGACAATAGGGAGACTTCAGTATCAGTGTGTAGTCCCTGGGATTTGTATGTAAATTGTGTATATTATATCTGGGCAATGAGAGTCCTTCGTTTTCATCAGTTTCTCAAAGGGGATTCTAGAAGGACACCTGGGTGGCTCAAATAGTTCAACATCTGCCTTCGGCTCAGGTAATGATCTCAGAGTGCTGGGATAAAGTCCTACAATGGGCTCCCTGCTCAGCGGGGAGAGTTTGCTTGTCCCTCTCCCTCTCGCACCCCCAGCTCATGCATGCAAAGTTGAGACCTAGACTCTAGAGAAATGCTTCCGGAAAACTGTAAACAAACTTACAATGCACAAATGTTTTTTAATAAGACCTTTATGTGTAAAAAAGAACTCTTCCTACAACAAACTGTAGGTCAGAAATAATAAGATTAACCTGTGCAACACCCCACAGCTAGTTAGTGGACTAGACAGAACCAAATTCCACTTGGCTTTTTCCCCTGCACCATGCCTATCACTGTACACACAGTTTTATTCTTAAGTCCTGATGTTCATGGTGTCAAGCAGGAGTTGAAGAAGGCTTTAAACACCACTAGCCAAGGCTCTCAGTTGCTCTGTTCTCACTCTCACAGTGTTTAATACAGTAAGTAGAAAGATTCAGGGATAAAGGAAATAAAATTCTTCTTCCCACGGACATATTCAACAACTTTCAAAAATATATTGATGCTGCAATGTCAGCTAAAAAGATTCTTCCTATTGTCTGTGCATCTATGAAAGATCCTCAAATTGTCAATGTCCAGAAAGACTTACTACTCAAGTTACACTTTTGCATCAGCATGAAAGAAGCCAAGAAAAGGTAAGGAACGTGTCCTCCTTCTCTATTCTGAAATAGAATTATCTGAAAACGTGGCAGGATCACGGTCACAGAACAAAACTTCCAAAAAGAGATCGCTTTTAAGAGGACAGATACGAGGCAGCAACAGCAGTTAACACTCCCGGCAGAAGAGCCGGGGAGGGGGAATCCATGAATAGCACCTGAGGATGGGAGTAGGAGGCGGGGAAGCCTGCACACTGACCAGCCCCAACAGAAATCTAGCGTGGCCAAGAGTGTACGACCACCGACTGAGGCGCCAGCACCTTCCTTCACAGCCATCCCTCTCTCTTCCCCTGTCCGCCCCCCAAGTTGAAGCAAAGCGGCGGGAAGAGAGAGGACTAGAGTGATAAATGACGTAGCCCTTGGGGGGATAAAGTCGAGTTTGCCACTTCCCCCGCGAAATAGCTGTCTGACTCGGGCAAGTCACAACACGGTGCCTCAGTTTCCCCATAAGTAAAACGGGGGGGGGGGTGTAACTACACTCCTGACTACGTAGGAATGCTGTCAGGATTAAACGAGACAATGAGTGCGAAAGCTTCTGCACAGGGCCAGACTCTGAGGAACCACTCCGGGAGCGCTAAAGCAAGTCCGCAGCAGGGTCCCGGGGTCTGGGGTCTGGGCTCCGGCCCGGAAAGGGTGCTCCCGGGGCCCGCTCCCCGCCAGCTGGGTTCCGAGCCCCTGCCCGGCCCACCTTGTTGTTGTACTCCTCCACGAAGCTGCCCAGCGCCAGACGAAAGCGCTTGTCGGGCCGCACGCTCCAGTTCATGGCGTAGACGGTCCAAGGCGCTTCATACTTGTAGATCTCCTTCCGTTTGCCGTGCAGGGACATGGTGGCGGCGGCGGCGGGGCCGCAGTGCGGGCCGGGACGACAGCGAGCTGCTGCGGGCCGGGCGCGAGTCAGGCGGGGAGCCGGGCCTGAGACTGAGGGGTCCGCAGGGAGGCGGGGCGGGGGCGGGCAGGGACGGCCTAGCCCGGAAGCGGGGCCGCCGCGACAGACAACGACTGCCGGGCCCGACCCCCAGTTTCCAACCTGCTTCGGCTCGGACAACAGCCACCTTCCGTTTGAAGCCCCGCCCCGCCCTCCTGAAACGGAAGCCACGCGACCCCCGCGGCGGCGCCGGCCGTTGGCTGCCTGACTTGTTCTTTCGAAAGGTTCCTTCTCCTCATTGGCTAGGGCAGCCGTAGCTTCTGAAACTCTTTCCTATTGGCGTAAATGTCTGTCATTCCAATGACTTGCCCCGCCCGATTTCGGGGGGCAGGCGCTTTCTCAGCCCCAAAGGTGATTGGCTGACAGGGATGTCAGTCAGAGAGATAACGGCGCAGCGCGGGTGAATGGGGGCGTGGGTGGCCTGGGGGCGAGCTGGCTGCGGCGGGGGCAGGCCTGCAAATTCTAGGCCAAGTCTCTGAGAGTGAAACCTCCTGTGTGACCTGCTCTGACTTTCTCGCTGCAGCTGACATTCCGAGCGGCTTCTCCACGCTGTCCAGTAGAAATTTCCAGTCTCCCTTACCCGGGGGCCTGCGGCCTGACGGCCTGGCCAGAGCCAACGGGAATCACCCTAATCTCCTCCGGTAAACGGGGGAGCTGCTCTCCCAGGATCCTCAAAGGGCAGGCGGCGGCGGACACGCCTTTGCAGACCGACCTGCATGTGTAGTCAGGCTTTCCTATGCTTTCCTGGCCATTCTAGAAATGCTCCGAATTTCAGCGTTGGTGAAAGTTAAGTCAGCGACCCAACTTGCCCTAAGTTTTTGTCGCTTCCCCTTCATTCCATGCCTTTCCCCGCAGCGGAGCCCAAGGAAAAAGCTGATCAAGCCCTTGCACAGATCTGTGTCCTCAGTTTGAAATGGAGAAGGGCGGGACGCCTGGGTGGCTCCGCGGCGGTTGGGCATCTGCCTTCGGCTCAGGGCGTGATCCTGGGATCTGGGATCTGGGATCTGGGATCGAGACTTGCATCGGGTTCCCTGCATGAGGCCTGCTTCTCCCTCTGCCTATGTCTCTGCCTCTCTCTCTCTCTCTCTGTCTCTCATGAATAAATAAATAAATCTTTAAAAAAAAAATGTAATGGAGAAGGGCCCGATCTAGGTAACATCTCTTTATAGTTTAAATGGTTTCCAATGCTTTGCTTTCAACACAATGAAAGGAGAATCGTAGGACTAGATGATATCATTAAATATGGATTTAAATATAGTGGACTGTTGAACAACTCAGAAAGAATTGAGTGGCTGCTATATATAACAAACCCTGTAGTGGTCCATCTACTTTCTTGTTTGAGCACGTTTTCTCTGCTTAAGTTTGTGTGTGTGTGTGTGTGTGTTATTTTAAAGATTTTATTTATTTATTCATGAGAGACACGCACAGGCAGAGGGAGGGAGGGGCAGGCTCCCTGTGGGGAGCTTGATGTGGGACTTGATCCCTGGACCCCGGGATCTTGATCTGAGCCAAAGGTAGACATGCTCAACCAATAAGCCACCCAGGTGCCCCTCTGCGTAAGTTTTTTTAAAAAAAGGAAAGAAAATGGGTATAAAAGTGTTGCTAAACCTTGTCTCGTTCTAATAAAAAAGTGATGTTCATCCACACACGAGCTAATGAAAGGAAAAATACCCCACCTTAAACATGCATTTCCAATAAAATTTTAATTTCTATAAAACATTTTAATATATTTGGAGCTCCTGGCTGGCTCAGGTGGTAGGGCATCTGACTCTTGATGTCCAGGTCCTGAGTTCAAGCCACCCATTGGGTATAGAGATTACTTAAACAAACAAACAAAAAACTTTAAAAAGTAATTTTAAAAATTTTGAAATATATTTCTATTGAGCAACTCTGCACTAATAAGCATAATCCTTAAAGCCTTGTTATGTTTACAAAAAAATTTTTAAAATTTTATTTATTTATTCATGAGAGACACGGAGAGAAGGCAGAGACATAGGCAGAGGGAGAAGCAGGCTCCCTGCAGGGAGCCAGATGTGGGACTTGATCCAGGAACTCAGGGATGACACCCTGAGTGGAAGGCAAAAGCAGAAGCTCAGCTGTTGAGCA
Organism: Nyctereutes procyonoides; assembly: GCF_905146905.1. NCBI lineage: Eukaryota > Metazoa > Chordata > Mammalia > Carnivora > Canidae > Nyctereutes > Nyctereutes procyonoides. The sequence continues at coordinate 45,985,131 of NW_026575020.1, read as the reverse complement.
ATCCTGGCATCTCCAAAAATTTAATTTTAAGATGTATGTATATATATGTATATTTGTTGCAAACAGTTATGATCAAGTTATCAATAATAGACCTTAACATGAAAATAAATTACATGTAGCATAAACTGTGGTAGGAATAGAATGGAATTATGAGAAGAGGAAAAGGAATAATGTTTTAAAAAGTTTATTCTCATATTTTTTAAATGAATGATGTTAGGGGCCCCTGGCTGTCTCAGTTGGTAGACACGTGACTCTTAATCGTAGGGTTGTGAGTTCAAGCTCCACATTGGGCATGGAGCCTACGTAACAAAAAAAAAAAAAAGAATGGTGTTAGCTCTCAAATCACTATGCTACGTGGGCCTAATTGGATCAATTTAAATGAAGCAATTTCTAAAGTATCAATATTCACAATACCCTGGAAATTACATGCTTGCAACTGGTTAAGCTTATCAATAAAATACTTCAAGTGTTAATTTAAAAAATGTGTATGTGATAGGAGGGATTCATTTTCAAAATTCTTTCAAAGAACACCAAAAAAGGACTGAGGATCGGTGACCAGGTATTTTTTGGCCAGCTTATTTCACTGGAGTGATTAACTGCACGTGCTTTCAAGCCAGACCATCTGGGTTGAAAGTGTGTCCTTCTTTTCCCATGTTAGGCAAGATTCCTTTTTTTTTTAATTTTTATTTATTTCTGATAGTCACAGAGAGAGAGAGAGAGAGAGAGAGGCAGAGACATAGGCAGAGGGAGAAGCAGGCTCCATGCACCGGGAGCCCGATGTGGGATTCAATCCTGGGTCTCCAGGATCGCGCCCTGGGCCAAAGGCAGGCGCTAAACCGCTGCGCCACTCAGGGATCCTAAGATTACTTTTTTTTAATTGAAGTATAATTTGCACATAGAAGTACATGTATTGGGCAGCCCCGGTGGCCTAGCGGTTTAGCGCCGCCTGCAGCCTGGGGTGTGATCCTGGAGACCTGGGATCGAGTCCCACATCAGGTTTCCTGTATGGAGCCTGCTTCTCCCTCTGTCTGTGTCTCTGCCCCTCTGTCTGTGTGTCTCTATGAATAAATAAACAAAATCTTTAAAAAAAAAAAAAAAAGAAGTGCATGTATTTTCACAATCTGAAACACACTTATGTAACCAGAGACTGGATCGGTAAGCAGAACAGTACTAGAAGGGTGGCTCAGCAGTTGAGTGTCTGCTTTCAGCTCAGGGTGTGATCCCTGGTTCAGGGATGGAGTCCCACATTGGGCTCCCTGCAAGGAGCCTGCTTCTCCCTCTGTTTATGTCTCTGTCTCTCTCTGTGTCTCTCATGAATAAATAAATAAAATCTTAAAAAAAAAAGAACAGTACTAGCACCCCAGAAGTTCCCCTTATGCTTTCTTACCCTCTCTCCTCCTGATCCCTCATCTCTAAGATGGAACTAACAATATGAACCCCATAGGATTCTGGTGAGGCTTAGTGAACTCATATCTGCAGAGCTGTCAGCAGGGTCCTGGCACAGGGTGAGCACTATGGAAGCTGGCTCTTGTCATGATTCTTGATGGTGACTAAGAGCCTCTCCATTTCCCTTTACCCCAGCCCGGTTATTAGTCCCATGCTCCTGGGGCTCCTGGGCCCAGCAGAGTACCTTCAGGTCCGCAACACACAAATCCTGTGAGAGGGGCTTGAAGAAGACCACAGCTGTTGGAGTCACAGCACAGTCAAGGACTTGATTACCCTCAGGTAAATAACACACCCAGCCCAACGTGAAATGTGCAGACTTTATTAGCTGTGAGATATTCCACTGCTTGGTAGAGTCCCAAAGGTTATTATAGAACCATGAGGGGCGGAGTGGCTGGGGGCTGGAGCTCTGTGCCCTGATGTGTTCACCACAGAGGACATTTTCATCCCCAGCCAGTTCAAAGTCTCTTGACAGGAGATCTCACTAACCTTGGGTGCTGGGCCATGAAGAGGTGGCTAGTTCTGAGCCACATGGTGATAGCACCCAGCCGAGAGCAAGGTTCTCACACAGATCGGAAACTTCTTTCTTTGCAGAGTCCTCTGGCCTGTAAGCTACCTCAACCCCCAAGCCTCACCCACCCTCCACCAGGCCTACTGTCTAAACAGAGCCTTAGAGGAGTCTAGGAAAGTCCCGAGCCTCTTCACCAGTGCCATTGTGGGTCACTTGGGTTGGCAGTTTGTAGCTAGAGTAGGGGAATGCTTTTCAGAGGCCAATTTGGCAGCTGTCTGCCTCCCCCAAATCCTTAACTGTCACCCACCTTCAGTCCCCTCATGGTATCTTTTCTCTTGGGGTTTCAATAGTTCTAACTCCCTGTCAATCCAGGATCTGAGCTATGTCTCTGGAACTCCAGCTGCTTGGGGACGGGGCCCAGGTGTTCAGGAAGGGAGGGAAAGCGGGAAGCACAGATGAGTCCCTGTACCTCAAGGGGATGAAGAGGTGAGGCTCGGGGTGACAGGATCCCTTCAGGCTGCTCCCGTTCTGAGGATAGTGTGAGAATTTTGTCTGTGGTCGTGACCAGGGTAGGCACCCTGGAGGAGGAGTTCCTTTGCTTCAGCCTAAACTTGTCCAAGTCACCACAGCTTGGGACCTGGGGATGGGGGTGGGGGGCAAGAAAGGAAGAGGCCGCCAACTTCAGAGATGGGAACTGGCAGGAGCTGTGTCCTTTTGGCCCTGCCCCAGCTGTGGGGTCTGTGGTCACAGTCCAGGCTTTGCCACCACCTGTCAGGGCTGCTTGTCATGACATAAAGGAGGACAACAGAAGCCACAGCTGCTCTCAGACCCCAGGGGCCCTGGGCTTGATGCCACATTGAAACCAAGTTCAGGGTGGGGGCGGACACACAGCTACCTCCAGGTAAGCCCCCAGGGATCCCTTCATCTGCTCACCTGGGCAGGAGTCAGACCGCCCTGGGGCAGCCTTGTTCCTGGTCTCTGAGTGGCTGAGGCTGTAGGAAACAAGGCCAGGTCATCGGAGGTAGGGGCTCCCAGGATGTAGCCAGTGTGACCCGGGGGCGGGGGCTGCTGAAGGAGCTGTAGGATGCGGCTGAGGTCTGAGGACATGCGGGACTCCAACCTGCCAGACAGAGCCCCACAGTCAAGGTCAGAGTCAGAGTCAGCATCAGGTTAAGGGAGGACAGTTCAGGTCCTGAGGGCAGCTCTCAATTTTGTAGCCTGCATGCCATTCCTGCTGGATTGAATGATAGCCTGGGAGCTACTAGAAGTTATTTCCCTGCTGTGATCCACAGCCCCTGCCTAAATTTCCCTTAGCATATCCCAGACTTCAATAATAACAGTGACCAGACACTGTGCACACTCATTTAGCTCTCATAAGGAAGCTTTGGTATGGGTATTCTGATTATCCCCAATTCATGAAAGGGCAAATGGAGGCTCAGAGTAGTTAAGTAACTTGTCCACACTCTTGCTGGTCAGTTGCAGAGGTAGATTTGGAGCCTAGGACTATCCTGCCCCAAGCCCTCACTCTACCACCACAGCCCTGCCATCCACGGGCCACACCCCCTTTCCAAGAGCCCCTGGAATTTGTTTCTGCACCACATTATGCCCCTCTTCCAAAAAGGCTTCCTTGGCCCATTCCAGGGTTTGTTAGGACAAGCCATCCAAAGAATTAGTCTTAGTGACATAGAGAAGGGCTTGCCATTCTAAAACCCACAGGGTACCCAGTGATGTCCCTGAGTCACCAAGAGGGGGCACCCGTGGCTAGCCCACTGCTGGGTCTGCTCTTTGCAGCCGCTGAGACCCCTGGCCCACAGGACACTCACCTGTTCATCTGGGCCTGGAGCTGCTCTAGCCTGGAGCCTAGCTCCCGAGGCCAGCAGTCTGGGTCTCCCTGAGGGTTTGGGGGGCTGTGCCTTGGCCTTGGGGGCACTTGCTGCAGCAACTCAGGCCAGAGGCCAGATGTATCTGAGATGCTCAGGGAAGGGGCTGCAGCTGTAGGAGGAAAAAGAAAGCTTGAGCTTTGGTCCGGCTGGATCCACAGGCATGGCCTGGACAGAGCCCATCCCCTTCCCCTACTGGCCATGGGAACACAGGATGGGAAAAGTGGATCTCTTTACCTGGGCCCCCTGGAGTATAAGGTCCTATCCCCATAAAGGTCTGCCTTCCAGGTCCCAGAAAGTCCCAGTAGCCCTGGGAAGGGAGCTAGGGCTCCAGCTTGGGGATGCTAGATGGATGGAGACAGTCCAGCCCTGGCTTCACTGTCCAGGAGCCTGCAGCCCAGCCAATCCCCTGGTGCTCTGATGTGGAACCCCAGTGGGCTGGCCCGTATCCATCCCTGGGGAGAGCCCTCACTCAGGCTCTGAGTGCACAGGGGCAGGAAGGAGACAAGGGTGTCTATTACTGAGCCTAGGAGAGAAAGCACCTCGCCTCTCATCAAGGGGCTAAGGAGGCCTCTCCCAAGATGAGGCAGATCGGGGAAGGACCTGAAAGAGGTAGAGGCTGGGCAGGGGCTTCGGGCTGGGGTAGGGCAGGCACTGGTGGGGGCTGGCTTTGCCTACCTGACTGGTTGTCACTGAGGAAGAAGCCTTGGTGGTCTTGGTTGCCTGGAGCTGGCCGGGGTGATGACTGGAAACCCCCGCCTGCCTTGTGGGGAACAAGAACATCAAGTAATAGGTACCAAAGCTGGGACGAGGCATCTTTTTTTTCTCCCCTGTCCCTCACCCCCACCCCCAAGGCCCTTGAGACAACTAGGTGAGAAAGTGGTAACAGGTGGCCGGGCTCCCCCTGAAGCTCCCGGCAGCTTCCTGTAGGTTGTCTCCTGTGTGGGTGGGCAAGAGATTAACAGGGGCTTGGAGATGTGCAGATCTCCCCCTGCCCTGCCCCCGCCCCAACATGGGTCTTGGAAAAGGCAGCCTTGAGTAGCAAGATTTGGTAGGGGTGGGGGGGTGGGGAGAAGCCTTCCTTGCAGTCCTCCCTTTCTTGCCCCCTCCTTCACACAAACTGTTTCCAGACACCCTCCCCCACCCTGCCTCATCCATACAGTCCCTTCTGAGCACTTCCAGTTTGTACTGGCTGTCCCACTGCTTGGTAACTCCAGTTTCCATAGAAATTTGGTCTCCCCACACCTCCTCATGACTTCCTTGGTTATTTAACTAGGCTCTTTATTTTCCCTGAGTTGTTATAAACTCCTCCACTGAGTGATAAGCTTGAGAGGAGAGGTCGCTTTATCACTTATTTGCACCCCTGGGACCTGGCTCTGTGAGCCCCTGGATGGTAGACACTGCTCCCCTTCCAGCTTGGTGCCATGGGGTGGAAAAAGCCTCAGCTATGGAGTCGCACAAACTTGGGTCCAACCTTTGGACTGTCTGGCTTACTATATGGAGGTATGGCTTTGGTTAATTTACTCATCCTCTCTGACACTCAGTTTCTCCATCTGGAAAGTGGGAAAAATAAGACCGTGTGCCAGGAGAAGACTAAATGAGATCATGTAAAAGAAGCCCAGTGCTCAGTGTGGAGTTGGTACTTGATAATCATCATCCTTAGCATTATGTTGGCCATAATGGTGTAGACACAGAAGAAATTATGGTGTGGGATGCAGGATGGGTTTGAGAGCAAGGAAGGTGGTCAAATGGGTTCCCTCAGGCCAGGCAGGCCAAGTGCTCAGCAGCCTCCATTGCCCGTTACCAGCTGGCCAAGACCATTCCCCTCCCTGGCCCACCCAGCCCTGACTCACGTCCCGCAGGTTGAAGGTGACTTCCAGCTTACTCCAGAAGCTGTCTGCAAACGCAGGGTACATATCCAGCACTTCCAGCAGGTCTGCTCGCTGGATCTTGTGCAGGTCACAGTAGGTCAGGGCCCGCACATCTGCGCTGGACTTGCCCGGCCGGGCATGAAGGCTAATGGGCTCCCCAAAAATGTCATTCTTTCCTGCCAGAGGAGCAGGAAGTCTCTCCAGGGTCTGGCTCCAAGGTCTCCTTGGAAGAACCTCCCTGAGGGCCCCTTGATCCTGTACCACCAATTCCCCCACTTCAGGGATCCCATCAGGTTGGGGCTTGGTGCTCGGGATCATGCTCTGGGGTCAAGGTGGGCTGTGCTGGCTGGGGATTTAGAGCGGTTTGATGTGAAAACTGCCTTTCCTTTGTTCTCTGAGCTCTGCAGGGAGCACATACCTGTCCCAGTATGTGGGTCCCCCCACACACTCCAGTCTGTTGGCCTCTCAGGACCACCCTCTGTCAAAATCTGCCCCCCTCTTATTTTCCATGTTCTTTGGCACTGTTCCTGTCCAGCCCCTACCCCCCATTCCAGGGGACAATGGGCAGGAAGGGACACCAAAGGCTCCCAGCTCAACCTCTTCCTCGATCCTCAGCCTGGTGGTGCTGTGAGAGCACCCCACTGCTCCCCAGGCAAGACCTGAGGCTTCTGTCTCTTTGTGTTCCCACACCCTGCTATGGGGCCAGGTAACCAGCATGGGCTTAGCAGAGGAAGCCAAGGGAAGTGACTTCTCCTCTGTGGACCACAGTGTTCTCATCTCTAAAATGGGTATAACCGTATAACCATATCTGCCTTGCCTGCCACACTGGACTGTCCAGAGGAACAGATGTGATGCTGGAGAAACAGCCTCAAAGAGTAAGAGGCACCAGACAGGCTGATGCAAGGCAATGGGGGGGATGGATATCCCAGGGTGGACATACGCTGGTGATACTTGGGGCATGTGGCAAGGATAGCGGGCCCCCCTGGGGTCAGGCCCACTGTGCTGGCCACAGGATGTTAACATAGAATAAGATGCTGAAAAAAAAAAAGAATAAGATGCTGTCCCACCCACAAAGAGCCCCCAAAGCTCCATAAGACAGGCACCTAAACAACCAGCTGGTTTGCAGATGATCTACAGAGCCGTAGGACAGGGGAGAACCAAGAGCTAAGGAGCTAAGGAACAGGGAGGGCTAAATCTACCAGGGATGGTGGAGGAAGGGAGGAGGGACTTACAGAGGACATGAAGTGGGGGCTGGGTTATGACAATGAGGGATCAGCCCCCAGGAGAAAGGCAATCGGAGCAGAAGAAATAGCTGTGTGCTGCACAGTGTGCGCAGACAGAGAGCCCAGGGCTGGGGTGCCAGGGACCATGATTGCCTGACGTCCACTCCCCACAGGAAAGTGCAGCCCCTCAGTCCAGGAGTGCTAATGGTTTGCATGGACAATGATGGATGAAAGCCAAGACCTGTTGCCCAAGAGAACAGGATCAAAGGTTGCTCTGGAGGAGGGGAATGAGGCCCGGAGAGGGAAGGGACTTACCAGAGTCACATAGGAAACCCATAAGCTCGAAATCTGGGCAGCATTGTAAAATGATGATGATTCAGTAGGTGAAGGATTATGATCTAATGTCCATTTCCACTTAGAAATGCCATGCACGTGGGAAGGATGATGAATATTTAATAATTAAGAAGCTAGTCCAATTTAAGTTTCAGAGAACTGAAATCCTCTCATTTTGTCCTAAGGTAGGCTGAGAGTGAGGGAAGGTCTCACAGAGGAGGGCATGGCTTGAGCTCAGTCTTAAAGGATGCCCAGGATCTGCCAGGCAAGTGCTCCAAGCAGAATGGCAGCATGTGTCCTTCTCCTTTCCTCCCCCAGTCCCACCATCCAGGCAGCCACAGACTCCTGTCTGTTCCCCTCGTTAATACCCCTCTGTCCCACATGCATCCCCTTGTTCCTGCCTGGCTCCAGCCCTCTGTGGGGCTTTACTGGAGAGGTGTCAAGAGTTCCTTCCTGTGTCCCTGCATCTGGTCTACCCCCCTCCCCAATCTTCCAGCTTCTGCCAGTGACCTAAAATTCACATCTGTGCATATTCCTTTTCCGTTCAAAATCTTCCCATGTCTCCCCATGAAGGGTTGGTTGACTCCCAGATCTCTGGCCCTGGAAACAGTTCACAGTGATGGAGATTCTGAAGGAACAGCTTTTGAGGAAAGATGCTGATTTCAGACTGGGACATGTTGTTTGGTCTGTGTATGGGATATATGGTGGCCATACCCAAGAAGGATTGGCATATTCTGGTCTAAGGAGAGATTGGGGCCAGGACAACACTCTGGGGCTCCTTGAGGCATAGATTAGGCTAAGATTGCAGGAGCAACGAGGCAGCTCAGGTGAGGGTATAGGGTGAGGAAAAGAAAGCTGAGCCCATGTTTGGTGAACAGCAGCCAAGGCCAGGCCAAAGGGAGAGTACTGAACAGAGGAACTGGAGGGGTTCTGTACACTGGGGTTGGAGGAGAGCCCAGCCATGGAGACCAAAGGAAGGAGAGGCTGACATCCTGATCAGGGTCTTGGGGTGGGCTAAAGACAGGGAGAAGGTAAGGAAGATGAGAATCATCTCAGAGAGGTGATGTGACCTGCCCAAGGTCACATGGTTGGTGAGTAGCTGAGGCTGAGTGTGCCCCCAAATCTCTCCCCTGTCCAGTGCTCATATCCTTCCTTCAAAGTGTTCAGCTGTCCTTGTAGCAGCAGTGAATGAGACTGGGGTCCTCCCTCCACCCAAGATAAACCTTCGCCCTCTCACTCTTGAGCTCCCCAAGAGTGGAAGAAGGTAGTACCCTTCCCAGACTCAGAGTCTGACACGTAGCCTTGGAATCCGTGTTTGGCCACTTGTCAGCATGACCTCTCTGAGCCTCTACTTCCCTATCAGGAAAATGGAACATATGGTTGGGTTTAAGGATTCCGTCAGCTGGGTATAAAGCTCTCCACCGCGCACGCTCACATGGCAGACCCGTAAAAGGTGCCACCATCATCCGGACGCAGGACGTCTCTACTTCCATCACACTCACCCATACCGCTCTGGCCTCCCTGCCAGACCCACCTAGGATGGCCACGACCACATCGTCGCGCAAGATCTCGATGGAGCCACGGGAGATGAAGTAGAGCGTGGAGAGCACGTCGCCGAGGTGCACCAGCGTGTCCCCGGGCGGTGCGTGCGTGGTCTTGAACTTGACGGCCAGGGCGCGCAGGCAGCCCTTGCTGGCTCCGCGGAAGGCAGGGCAGTGCTGCAGCAGCGCGCGGTGCAGGTGCAGGCAGATGTCGGCCTGCAGGCACTCGGGGAAGCCCTTCAGCACCTGCGAGGGGGCGGCCGCGTCCAGCGGGAGGCTGGAGGAACGGGTGGGGAGGGGTCTGGGGGTGCCCTGTGCCCGCCGGACCTCGGCCTCCCCCGGGGCATTCGGCCGGAGCTGGGACTTGAGCTGGACCGGCCTCCCCACCCGAGGTAGGGCGGCAGGGGCTCACCGCGTTCATGTCAATGCCGTTGGTGTAGGACCAGGCATGCTGGAAGTACTCTTCCAGGCGCTGCCGCAGGGGGTTTGGAATCTGATGGAAGCGGATGAACTCCTTGACACGCAGCATCTGCGTGTGGTAGCGGGCCGTGCCGGAGTACAGGCGCTGGATGATGGCGGACACGTTGCCAAAGATGCTGGCGTACATGAGGGCTGGGGTGAGGAAGCCGGGGGGCCACACATGGGGTGCTGGTAGTGAGCTCCTCCACAGCCCCACCAGGCCATAGCACCCCAGGGCCTGCTCCAGACATCCTTCTCCCTAGGAGCCCTCTCTGATCAGGGGCCCCGCTGTCCAGGGCCAAGTCAGAGTGCCCAGAACAGCGCCAGGGCACACGAGGGACAAAAGCCTCTGGGCTTACTGCCCTCCTCCCTCTGTCCTGTGTCTCTTGGCACCTTCCTGGGCCCAGAGGCCAGACTCCTGAGAACTAGGGCAATGATTTTTTTTTAGTACAGATTTGTTTTGTCCTTCAAGTTGTAAAAAAAAAAAAAAAGTATAATAAAGGGAAAACTCTGGGTCTCTGTTTTCACCCATTCTTTTTTTCTTGTTTTTGTTTCTCTGGGCTTTCACATCTCTAAATACCCTGAACATGACAACTTAATCTATGTGTAAAATTCCACACTGACTCTTGTGTTGCTAGACGAGGTGTCTTGGGAAGTAGGCAGCACAGTGCAGGGCCTGGCAGCACACATAGCCAGGGGAGCTGGTCCCCTGCGATAAAATTGGGTCTCTATGTAATCCCTGGCAAGTTAGGATCTTCAGTCTCTTGGTCTGTAAACTGGGCTTGTAATATGGCACCCATGGGATAGTGATGAAAATGAAGTGTGCACATTGGACAAGCACTCACAAAAGTGCCTGGCAGGGGCCAGCTTCCTGGGTGCTAAGAAGGGTCCCATGCTTGATTCCTGGCTCTGAAGTCACCATTCTTGAAATCTTTAAGACTTTAAAAATAATGGTCTCATATTTTCATTTTGTACTGGGCCCTGCAAATAATGTAGCTGGCCCTGGTGCCTGGCACATAGCAAGGGTTGTAAGTATGGTAAATTTTGTGTATAGTAGGTGTACATATGCAAAATTTCATTGTGCTGCCTGCTTGGTATTTCCCCATCACACACAATGTTACTGTGTTATGTCTCATTATGAAACTAAAAATTGAATGCCATAGGTAAGGTCTGGGCACTTACAGCCGATGAGCATGACACAGATAGAGAAGACCTTCTCAGAGTTGGTGTTGGGGGAGACGTTGCCAAAACCCACGCTGGTAAGGCTGCTGAAGGTGAAGTAGAGGGCCGTGACATACTTGTCCTGCACCGAGGGGCCAGAGGCTGGGTCGCTGCCATTGTAGCGCTTGCCAAGCTGTGCGCCCAGGCTGTCCAGCCAGCCGATCTTGGGCTCCAGGTAGGGCCGCTCCACATTGCCGATGGCATACCAGATGCAGGCCAGCCAGTGTGCAATGAGTGCAAAGGTGCACATGAGCAGGAAAAGTACAGCCGCCCCGTACTCAGAGTAGCGGTCCAGCTTTCTTGCCACACGCACCAGCCTCAGCAGCCTTGCCGTTTTCAGCAGCCCGATCAGGGTTGTGGTCTGAAAGGGCAGGGAGGGGACCATGGGGCCAAGAGTCAGCCCTGGAAAGGCTGCCCTTAGGACCACATTTGTTCACTTGTGCATATGGTCACACAGTCATTCAACAAACACTTATAGAGCAGCTGCTCTGGGCTCTTGGCACAGCACAGTGCAGCCCAGGGCAGGACGTTAAGGAATTCTCAGCCTAAATCTCAAAACAGTGTTATGGTTGTGAGGACAGAAGTCCAGGGGAGTGCAGAGAAAAGGGAGGTCAATTCTGTAGTGCAGGGCAGGGGAGGCTTCATAGAGAGGGTGACACATGAGCTGAATCTTGAGAGATGAGGCTGAGTCTGCAGGCCTCAGGAGGGAGAGGGAAAGGCATTCTAGACACAGGAGTAGAGTGAGCCAAGCCAGGTGTGGAGGTGTGAAACAGCACAGCCCATGTGGGAAACCAAGTGTGGTGCTGCTGCCTGGAGCGCAGAGTGGAAGATGGTGGTGAGAAATGAGCCTGGAAGGTGGGTGGGCAGGGGCTGCTCCTATGGACCTTGAGGCCCAAAAAGAGCTTGGCTTTTATTTCAATCCACTGGGGAGCCACTGAAGTTCTACAGTGTCAGATAGATTACCTGAAGCTGGTCTTGGCTTCTGTGTGGAGGGGTGAGGCTGGCAGGTGCAGGGGTGGGGCAGAGGTGGTTAAGAAGGCTCCTCAGTGCTCAGCCAGGGGCAGCAGAAGTGGAGAGAATGGGGATAGATTGGCTGGAAGTGGGCGGGCATGGGAGTCAGATGGACACTGCCCGCTGGATAGGCTATTGAGGGGGTGGCTGGAGCACAGAAGGCAGAGCTGATTTGAAAGCTGATCCCAAGGACATGGGCAAAAGGACTCAGTGGGATTAGAAGCTATGAGAAGAGCCTGAAAATGCCTTCATGTCAGCTGTGGGGAGTGAGTGGGCATAATGGAGGGTCTGGGCGTGGCAGGGGGTGGCAGGCTGCCTTGCAGAAGCAGTCTATGGATTCCCTTCGCAACTCCAGGGTAAGTGGGCTTTAGAAGCCAGCACAAGGAGCTGGGACTATAGGCGTGCCCATCCCAGAGGGGTCAGAATTCTGGATCATAGGGTCTAGGGCACAGCCTTGGCTGGTCCTTCTCCAGGGCTGGGAGATGGCACATGTTTGAGGCCCCCCACCTGCTTTGGCAAAGATATCCAATGCCAGGTGCTCTCTGCACGCAGGACTGTGGAGCTGGGAGGCCCCAGGCTGGTGCACAGGGGATGGCCACAGCAGCTGGCCTGAGGGTTTGCTCACCTCATCAGAGCCAGTGCGGAAGATGAGCAGGTCAAAGGGGATGGCAGCCACCATGTCAATGAGGAACCAGCCCTTGAAGTAGTGGACGGCAATGCGGCGAGGGTGGCTGACCACCTCATCATTGGTGTTGACGTAGGTGGTGCGGAAGTTGATGACAATGTCCACAATGAACATGATGTCCACGATGAGGTCCACCACGGTGAGTGGACTACAGGTGTAGCCGCAGTCCACGCGTTGAGACTCGTCCTGGTCACTGAGTAGGAAGGCAGCCGAGTAAGGTGTGAAGATGGCCGTGTAGATGACCAGCAGCAGGATGAGCCAGTCCCACACGGCCTTGAAGGGGCTATAGTGCAGGAGGGTCCCCCGGTGGATGCGTGGTGCCTGCAGCTTGTACTCCGGCAGCACATCGGCGCCCAGGGACAGAACCTGGGGGTGGGGGCCACAGGGCAGTCAGCAGGGTGTCTGTCACTAGTGAAACCGATTGGGAGGGATGAGGCTTTGGGGTGAGGCCTGGGAAGGGGGCTGTGGGGACAGAGGGAATGAAGCAGAGATGGGGTTGAGCGTGTATGGGGCAAATTCATAAGGGGATAGGTGTGTTGGGAGGAAGTGCAGAGAGGAGGTGGGCTATAGGATGAAGGGTGATCCCAGGCTGGAAGCTCCCCAACTCCCTCACAAACAGGCCAACCTGGAGTTAAGACAGGGCTGGGGGAGGAGGGTGGGGAGGCCAGGGGAGGACTAGGCTCAGGGTCATTTGAAGAGCCTAGACGACGGGGTAGCTGGTGGTTTGGTCCTTTCCGGTGGGCTTGGCTCCCCATGGTCAGGATTTCTGATGGGAACAAGTCATTCCCAGAATAACCTCTTCATTTCTGAAGGCCCTGTGGAGTCTAGACCAGTGAGGGGCCTCCTTGGGGCTGATTCACAGAGCCTTCCATGGAAAGAGTCAAACTTGGAGGCATGTAGCTAATCTGAGCCCTTGATACATCCTGGGCACAACAGAGCCCCGACTATTTTGCACATGTACAAGGGTGCTTTGCTCATTACTTTCAGCTGAGCCCGCTTTGCTCTGCCCCTCCCACCCTTGCCTCCGAGACTATGGCCAACATAGGGTCCCCAGGCTCAGCCCAATACTCCCAGGCTCTGGCCAGCTACCCAACACAAGAAACAGCCGGGGCATCAAGAAGGGCATGTGTTTTAAGCCAGCCAGACCTTCCAGGTTGATCCCAGTTCTGATGTTGCAATATGTCTGTCTTGGGGCTAATTTTACAACCTCTCTAAGCCTCATGCAGAATGAATAACAAAGGACAACCAACTCCATAAAAAGATGATTAAATGACATGGTGCATCTCAATGGCATGTGTTACTCTACGGTAAATCCTCCTCTTGACTCATCCTATGTCAAGCACTGCCCCAACAAAGATGGAGCCTGAGGGGTGGCCCACTGACCCTAACACCACCACTGGATTGGCCTGGGCAGATGGCCCTGGTTCAAGAAAATCTGCAATATAAGGTTCTGACCTTGCAAACCAAATCCATTAACAGACAAGATCCATTAAAGGGCTGGTTTCACCTTGTGGGTCCCTAATCAGCCATCTAAACACCTAGAAGGGGTCACAGTGTCCCCACCATACAGTGAGTCCCTACTCGGCCTTCAGGCCTCAGCTTCTATTCTGCCTCTCAGGAAGCCTCTTCTGACCCTCTTTCTTGATTTTTCTCCCTGTCCCCTGTAAACACCCCTGAACACAGTTATTTTCCACTGAACAACAGGCCATCTTATATGCCCAGCACTTAGTCCACATTGGGGCTCAACTCAAGGCATTGACCTCAGCCAACTGAGCTGAATGAGTCATGAGAGCTTGAGTTGTCATAGCTACTCCTCTCCTTCCCTGGTTGCTCAAGAGACACCAAGATGGGGGCTCCTGGGTTGCTCAGTCGGTTAAGCATCCACCTTTGGCTCAGGTCATGATCCTAGGCTCCTGGGATCCAGCCCCGAATTGGGCTCCCTGCTCAGCGGGGAGTCTGCTTCTCTCTCTCCCTCTATTGCTCCTCCCAGCTCATTCTCTCTCTCTCTCCTAAATAAATACAATCTTTAAAAAAAAACCACACACACCAAGTTGTAATAGCAAATCATAGGGCTTGAGAGGGGAGGAGGTAGGAATTCAGAAGGTTGGGGGTAGATAAGAAGAGGATGTCCACCTCCCCAGAACCCCCCAGACAAGGGTGCCATCTCCCCCACCACACAGACCTCCACGGTTTCCCATTGCCTCTGAAGCCAGCATGAGGACCCTTCCCAGTGTTGCCCAGAGCTGCAGAGTTCTCAGGATGTAGGAACTCAAATTTGAGGTTCCAGCCCTTGGAGCCCTGGTTGAAGTGAGGGTGACTGCCCTACTCTGGGCTCATACAGCTTTCTGCTCTAAGCTCTATCAGGCACCTCTCCTACCTTAGGGCCCATTTCAGGTGAGCTAGCAAAGCCAAGACTGGCCAGGGCAGGGAGTAGGATAGGACCAGGTGGGTTGTGTAGAGCAGGGACCATAGGCCCCAGCCAGGCCTCTCAGTCTTCATGGGCCACTTGCCAGTCTAACAGTCCCCATCACCCCTGTGTCAACCTGAGGGCCCTGGGATGAGTGGTCCTGGTGGAGTTCCTGTAGTCAGGCTACTGGGCCACCCTGCTGACCTCTGAGGGCCCAGCCCTGCAGCCCGGGGTGCTTGCTTTCCAGGGTTCTCATGTTTGGGGAGGGGCTGGGTCACTGGGAGTTTCCATCCCACCTGCTCCATCACAAGTGAAAGGAGGCAGGGAGGAAGAAGAATGGCCCCCATCCCCCATGAAGGCAAAGCTTCAGAGAAAGCTGGGTGGAGGCCCTCGTACCCTCCCCATGACCTGTACTTCCTTGCTCAGCCCTGGCCTAGCCCCCCCTTAATGCCTAATGTGAGAGCCCTGGGGCCCAGAGAGGGGATAAGATCACTTGTCCAAGGTCATAAAGCAAGTCACTGGCAGGACTCTGGTCATTTGAACCTCAGACAGGGGTCTTGCATTTCCCTCTAGAATGGTTGGGGGGACTGGGGCATCAGGCCCCATGTGAGGGGACACTGGGGTCAGCTGAAACAGAAAACCCAAGGAGGTTTGCCTTGGGCTGTCCAAGGAGGGGCTTAAGGGGAGGGAGGCATTCAGGGGATGATCCCCAGGAAGTTGCTCAAAGAGAGCTGAAGATGCCAGGACCAGCTCCCCTCTGCCCGGATTGCAGGAGGATCCTGTGGTGTGGTGGGGGGTGGGAGGTGGGGAGAAGAGTCAGGAGCAGGGCTGGGGGCCTCCCTCCATCCTTCCTCCTCATCTCCCCTCAGTGTGGTCCTGCCACCTCCTCTCTCTGCTTCTCCTTCTCTGTGACTGGCAGAGGCTTGAACAGGCCCTCGTGGTAGCCTGTGTGTTCCCCCATCCCAGACGCCTCCAGACCTAGGATGTGGCACTATTCCCAGGCTCTGTTGACACCAACCTCCCCTGGCTCTACCATCAGGGTGGAGACCCCAGGGTAAGCCTTTAGGTCTAGAGAATCAGACTTCAGCAGGACAGGAAGCCTGGGGCTCAGACCAGACACCGGGGGCCGGACAAGCTGACTGCCTTTGCCACCTCCAGCCCCAGGCCTGAGAAGGGACCCTCCAGGCCCAGCACAGCCCCGCCCACCCTGCCCTGCAGTCCGTACCTGGGTGACCTTCTCGGTGACATTCTGGGTCCGCTCCACCACCTTGTGTGGTGCAATGATCTCTATCTCTGTGGTTGAGCCCGAGCGATGCTTCTCCAGGTTGAACTCCACGAAGTTGAGTGTGAACTGTGGAATCTGGCCAATGGTCCTGTACTTGACCCTGCCTGTGCCAGGCCCCTGTGCACTCGACCTGCCATGAGAGCCCTCTGAAACCAGTCCCAGGGTCAGAACAGCCAGGGCCAGGGGACCAGCTGCCTCATCTGGTCCCCCCACTCACCCCCACCACCACCTGCACCCCACCTCACCAGAGCCCAGGAATCTCTGGGACAGCAGGCACTGGGACAGGCTGCGGCGCTCACTCTTGGCCAGGAGCTGGGCCAGGTCTTCAAAGTTGAGGATGAACATGATAACAGCCCCATCTTCATTCTTCACAGGCACCACATCCACTAGGCAGCGGAAGCTGGAGGCTGCAAACACCATTGGGAGTGGTCACAGAAGGGATCCTCTCCTGTAGAAACATGGCCAAGGGAAGCCAGGGAGGGGGCTGGGTTGAGGTCAAGTGAAAGACAGCCATGGGATGAGGAGGCCTGGACTACTGGGCAGGGGGTTGGTGATGCTGCTCAGCAGGTGTCCCACCCACAGAGCAGAGGTAAGGAGGGCAGCTTAGCTGCTCATTAGGAGATAATGTAGCATCGGGCCCAAGTCCACACTCAGCCCTCAGCTCAGGGTTTAACCTTGAGGTTTGCTTCTTCTGTGATTAAAGCTGAGCAGATGGAATGGATTAAGTGGGGAGGTGAGGCCGGGCATTCTACTCCCATGTAGCTCTGGCTAGCCCTGGGTTCAGTTCCCATATTCCTTTCCCACAAAAATACCCCGCTCCCCCAATGCTGGAAGAAACTCATTGAGAACACACTAAGTGCTGTGCATGGAACCAGTTGACTCTTGAGGCCTCAAAGATCCATGATTGGTGTCCAGTGGATCCTCGGGGAGGGAGGCAAACATAGACCCCCATTCTCTAGAGCCTGGGGTTCTGAGAAACTGCCTGGTTGGGGCTGGAAGGGGACACAGAGTGGGGCTCCCTGGGCACTCAGCACATAACAGCTGGGTGAGAAGGGAATGGTCCAGGATGAGGAGGACACCAGCGTGAAGGCCAGGCTGCTGCCCCAGGCCTCGAAGGTCAGAAGTGTTGGGACTGGAAGGCAGGCAGGGCAATAGCCTGGGGTCTGGAGAGGGAATGAGACAGCAGGGTGATGACAGGGCAGCCCCCTCCTGCCACTCTCACACCCTCTTGGACAGGTTAGACCGAGATGTTGGCCTTATGTTCTTCCTTCTTGGCTTCAGGGTCTCCCCCACATTGGCAAGTGGGACATATCAAAGCTAAGACAGCCACATGCCCCCCAGAGCCCAGCCCTATGGACTGAGTGGGTGGGTGGATGTCCCATGAGCCCTCTCTCCAAGGTACCCAGTGGTCCCTTGTCTCTGCTCAAGCTGTTGGTGTGTTATGGGGCCCAAAGGGCAGGATGCTAAGGGGGAGGGGCCTCAAGTAAATATGCAAATCAGAAGGCAGAGCTGCCCCTTCCTGAGGGTAGGTTTGTGTCTGTCTCATTTGTGAGGGGCCAGCACCTATCCCAGGTGGCTTTTGTTGATTGAGTACATGAAAGAATGTGTAAATGTGAGTGGGGGTGAGGCTGTTTGGCAGGAGCCTTGCTACTTTGGGGTCCATCAGGATCCTGCTTTCCCCAAAGTGCCTCCTCACACCTTCAGTGCTAGGGTGCAACTGAGCTGCCCCCATCCTCCCTCCTACCTTCTTCCCCAGGAACAGGAATCTCCTGGATCAGATTCCCGGACTCCCAGGCACCAGGCAGCCATCTGCCAGCTGCTGCACTGGGTCCCGGGGGAGACATCCACACTGAGGAGAGGCCACCCGCCTGCTTCTGTGACCAGTCCTGGACTCACGGTGCTATAGGCTCAGCCTCCCAGACCACAGCCTGGCATTCTTGTCAGCCCAGGATGTGGGGAGGCTTGGACCCTGGGACCTAGCCAGGAAGTCTAGCCAGTGGTCCAAGACGTTCCCTCCAAAGCCAGCCTATCTCTTCACTCTAAGGCACTAAGAGATCTGGCCTGGTGGAGGGGACAGTGAGGGGAGAGCTGGGCAGAGCGGCAGGGCCTTCAGGCTCTCTGTACTGTTGGGAACAGTCAAGGCCCAGTGTTCAACTGGCTGGACCCATCCACTGTTGCTATCTTTGGAAAACTGAGGCTGGGAACAAAGATCCATCATAGCAGTGAGGGCTGGAGGGGAGCTATGCATGGCACCCTGTGCCCAAACTTCATTCTTGCTGTCTGTAGGGTGGGCAGACAGGAGGCTATGAGGATTTGGATGAGTTCAGAGCATTCTTTTTCCATATCCCTCGGCTGTCCTTGCTCACAAGTGACTGTGTCTGGGCAACCAGAAGTAGGTGAATGTGTCACCCCAGGTTGTGTCCAGGAGTGGCCGTGTCCCTGTACTCTTGCCCCATTGCTGGAGGGTGGGGGGTCCACAGTCTCTGCCTTTTCTCCCTTCCAGGGGCTCCTCCCAGTGCTTACCTCTTCTCTGACCGAGGGCAGCAGATTTGTCTGCTCCCTGAGATGCAGCCCTTCTCTCCGCTCTTCTCTGCCTCTTGGATGTGCTCCTTTCTTCAGTGTCCCATTGTTCTTACCTCCTGCCCCGGCCCTTGCTCTCCTCTGCAAAGCCTCCTTGTTATCTATCATCCCCATCTCTCTATGCCCACCCCATCCAGGGTTGCAGTGAGCCCTCAGGGAGAAGCTGATGCTTCAGAAGAAAGCTGCCACTAAAAGGGTAGCAGGGGAGGGTGGCCTCCAGCTTGGTGCTTCTGCATTCATGTGGGAGTATGCGGGGAAACACTGGAGCCTCTGACCTCGGTCCTTACCCTGTCCTCCTCCTCCAGAGCTGAGGACTGGAGGAGCCCAGGCATCCTCTAGTATGGCTTGGAGATTAGGAGACTCTCTGGTTTTGGAGTCATTAGACAAGAGGGCCCAACAAAGGCAGGCAGGCGTAGGCTTCTCTGGCAGGTGCTCAGCGGGGGCAGGCATGGAGGTAGGGGAGATGTGAGTGCTCTCATCCCTCCCTCCAGGCTCTCATTAGTTCTAGTCTTATGAACATCCCCATTCCGCCTTATCTGCTAGATTCTTACTTTCCTTAGTAAAGGCAGATGGAGGAAAAGCCAGGTTCTCAGGGGTCTCTGAGCCCTATCTCATGGGGTAATTTTTGCCGAGTGCCCTGGCTTCTTTGAATCCAACTTTGTGCTGCTATATAATGTGGAAATACATGAACGCAGACCTTTCATTTTGACTTGGAGAACTGTCAGTGGATTACCCTTTTAGAGGAAAAGAGGATTATAAACAAACCAGCTAGAGTTCTGTTTAGGACACTTTTCTACCTCCCGGGAATCAGGGGGAGGGGGTGAGAGGGGGCATTGACTGAAGAAGGGAAGAAATCACCATTAGGATGCCTGCCAGGAAGATTAAAAGATGTGGATATGATTAAAAAAAAAAAAGAATCATGTGGTTGGAGTGGACCATAAGGTGAACATAAGCTATCTGAGCACCACATCCTTTCCTTAGAGCAATGTAGGGCAAGAAGCTCTCTTTTCTAGGTTTCAGGCCAATCTCCGGTAGGTCTCAGGTAGGTAGGTAGGTAACAGGACAGAGAAGGGCTTAGGTTTGGGTGGCATAGACTGGGATTTGGGGGCATCAGATATGTGATAATTTTCCTTTTTTACCCAGAGCCAGCATCCAAGATTAGGTCCTGGAGTCTCTTCTGATAGTCAGAGGACCCCAGCAAGATTCTGAAGATCTGAATCCTCATCTCAGAGGGCCAAGGCCTGGTCTTTTTTTTTTTTTTTTTTTTTTAAGGCCTGGTCTTGATCTCTGGCCCCAGCCCAGGGCACATGCAAAGTGCTGAGGAGACCCTAAAAGACCTGATCTGACATCTTTAGGAGCCTGGTATCAGTCCAGACCCTTCTGAGGCCCAGGTAGAGCTCTGGGGTCAAGGAAAAGGATCTGTTATTCCTGCCCGCCCGCCATTTCCTGCTGTCCCGTCCTATTCCTAGGGAACCCTTCTCACTCTTCTGACTGCCACCTCCTCCCTGCAATGATGTGAGGAGGTGAGGTCACAGCTTTTAAAAATATTCTGACTTCATTAACCCTGTGAGTGCTGCCAAACTAAGCCTAATTCTTCCTAGTCCCCTAATCACTAGCCCTGCATCTGCTTGGTTGGCAGCAGCAGGAGACAGCCAGGGGACAGCCAGGACCCACCCATGAAGCACCCTAGAAGCCCTGAAACACAAACAGGCACACACATACCCATCCATGTCCCACACATGCCCCAGCCCCCTAGGCCCCAGGTTCTCGGTACCCCTCAGTCCCAATCCAAAGGAGCCTACCTTTCATCTGTCACTTACTCAGATGACTCTCATCCCTGCCTTTTCCAGAAAGGCTGCCTCTGAACAGAGGCAGTTGGGGTCATCTCCCCTCTTGGGATTACTCCAAACAAATATCTTGAAAGAATCCTGAGACTTGGGTTCTGGCCCCAAGCTGGACCCCAGCAGTAGGATCTTAGACAAGTCTCTCCCTTTTCTTGGGCCTTGGTTTCTTCATCCATGAAATGAAGGGATTTATCTAAGCCAGTGGTTCCTAAACTTGGCACAACATCAGAACCGCCAGGGAGATTTCTCCAAATGCACCTGCTTTGGTTTCAACTCACACCTCTGAGTCAGCCTCTCTCTAGGGAAGGTGTGTTTTGGAAAATACGCCCCAGGTAATTCTGATGCAGAACCAGATTGGGGGGCCATTAAGTGATTTCAAAGGGAATTTCAGAATCCTGGTTCCCACTCATCTCTCCCCTCCCTCCCACCCACTGTGGAGACTCTGAGGTCCTAGGGGGAGGGTCTTAAAGGGCCAAAGAGCTCTGTCCTTAGCCCCTGCCCTATGCTTCTGTTCTGCTTGCCATAAACGTGGGCTGGCAGTGACATACCAAACTGCATGGACCTCTGGGTAAGGGCAAACTCCAGAGTCTATCTCCCCAAGGATCTGAGGCTTGGGTGAGCCAGGTCCACTCCTATTTCCTAGCCAGCAGCCACTGAGCTTGGCCTGCCCACAGAGGCATTGAGGGGGTGACGCCTCCCCTAATCCCCAGAGCAGACGGAGATGAGGAAAGGTTAATTTTCATTCCAGCTGCCTGACAGCTGGGGCTGACAGTGACAGAGTGGGTAGCCAGGAGACTGGGAACATGGGGGAGGGATGGTGGAGGCCCTGCCTAGGGTAAGGATCAGTTGGTGAGTCAGCCTGGTCCCCAGCTTCAGGAAAGGACCTCAATGACTTCAATGCACACTGCTCCCCCCACCTCCCCCATTGCAGATGAGGAAACTGAGGAGCAGAGAGGAACAGGATTTGTCAGGGCCTCTGGCCCTTGGGTCAGCGCCCTCCTGAGGGCTACTCTGGCTGTACAAGACAGGGACTGAGTAGGTCCTGCAGAACCAGTAGTCTGAGGGAGCCTCACCATCCTTGCGGTAGTAGAGGATGTCCACCTTGCACTCCTCTGTCCCCAGCAGGGCCTGCGCTAGGCGGGACATGGCACTGCGCGGGGTATTGGGGCCTGTGAGGAAGTCGCAGGTGCAGGGTCGCTGCATCACCTCCACTCGGGAGTAGCCGAAGAGTTCACAGAAGCCGTCGTTGCAGTAAATGATGGCGCAGTTCTCCATCTGCGCATTGGCAATCAGGAACTTCCGACCTGGGATGGGATGTGGGAAGCCCATGGCAACCAAGACTGGGCAATGAGGGGTGGAAAGATCATAGGGATTCTTGGCAGCAGTGAGGGGTGTCTAGATGGGGGAGCAGAGCAATAACCAGAATGAGGGAGAGAAGTGAGGTCTGATGTGGGGGGAGGGGGCCTAGAAGGCCAGGGTGATGGGGGAAGGTTATGGGACTCCTGAAAGTAATGAGAGTAATGGTTAGAATGGGAGATCAGAACAATGACCAGAAATGTGTAGGAGGAGGAGTCAGGCCTGAGTGTCCTGGGAAGACCAGGGCAGCAATGGGGTCAGTGAATTGGGAAGGAGGCCCAAGGCTTCCTGGAGTCAGTGCAGGGAGTCAGGAAGAGGGAGCCAGGATGTGATCAGATGGGGCCCAGGCCTGGTGAGAGCTCCTAGAAAAATTAGAGTGGCTAGGGTCAGGCAGTGAAAAGAAGGGATCAAGGAAATCTCTGGAGGAAATGGGGGGCGGGTGTTCAGGAGGAGGAAGCAAGACAGTGATAGAAGGGGGGTAAGCCCTTGGGGTACCAAGAAATCAACTCAGGGGAGGAGGGGAGTACACTCTGCTTCTGCTGCTCCAGCAGAGAGCGTGGCATTTGAGGTAAGTGGGGCTTGCTGGAACAGAAGGTGTCCGGAGATGTTAAAGCGAAGGATTTTGCATTCATCAGTACCCCCGACCCCGACCCACCCTGATCCATTCGAAGTAAGTAAAAGGGTCTCCTCCACTCCTGCCACCGGACCAGGAATTCAGATCGGCCCCCACCTCAACGCACACACTCACTCTGGCCTTCGAACTTGCGGATGATGGTGTCCAGGTACGTGTTTTGGGGCGCGACGTGGCCCCTGCGGACAGGCATCTTTCGGCGGCAGCCTCCTCCCGGAGCCACCAGGGCCCCGGCTCCCTGCTTCTGCGCTTGCCCTCGGGCTCAGCGGCGTCCGGTCCCGGGTGGGCGCCGCCCCGGGGGAGGGCTCGGGGCCCCGCGCCCCTGCTGCCCGCCTGCGCCGACCCCCCGCGGCCCTGCACCGCCTTCCCAGGCCGGCCGCTCGGCGAGCGCCTCACTCCCCAGGCGCCCGCCCCGGAGCTGTCCGCGCCGCGGTGCTGAAAGAAGCCGCGCGGCGGCGGGGCGGGGTTCGCGGGGCGGGGGCAACTTCTCACCGACCCGACGGGGCAGGGGCGGGCCCTGACTCCGAGGGGGCGGAGCCGGGCAGAAGTGCAGCACCAGGAACAGATCAGGGCTCCTCTCCGGAGCTTCTTTCTGCCCCTGTGCCGCTGGCCAGTGGCCTCAGCCCCTCTCCGACCCTCTCCGGCTACCGAAGGGCAGCCCAGACGTTGCCTGGCCGGGTCTTTTTAGGCGGGGGGTGGGGAGAGGAGGAGCAAGAGTTGTTAGAGCCCTCAGGTGGACTTTTGCTGTTTCATTCAGGGTTAAACAACCCTTAACCCGCCCTTAACCGCGTGCCCTCCAGCTGAATCCCAGTGCCCGTGCAGAGCTCCTAAATGGCAAGCTCAACGCGGCCCTGGCCCTGGGAAAATGGGGTAGGAGTACATACGAAGGTGTACCAAAAAATATACACAATAAGGTACTTTCTTCAGGGGCCTGAGAGGTTTTTTTGTTTTGTTTTGTTTTGTTTTGTTTGTTTTTGGTTTTGTTTTAGCATATAGGCACTGATTAGGGGGAGAACAGATTGGAAACCACCTATTTAGTGAGTGACCACTGAGAAAAGTGTCTGAGTACTGACTGAAAATGAATACACTAAAAGAGCAGATGGGAATGGGGTGAGGTTTATTGAAAGAGGCTTCTTAAAGAGGTGGATTATTATTCACTGAGCATCTCGGTGGTCTTGGAGCTTTGCAGAAGGTCCAATGAACAGTTTTGAGTCAGGCCTTGTAAGTCAAACATTCAAATGGGGCATACACCTTAGGCAAAGGCCAGTGGTGGAATCAGGGCAAGTGGGCTAAGCTGGGGCCTGGGAGAGGTGAGGTTTGGACAAAAGGGAAATTGATAAAGACCCTCAGATGCCATTTGAACATCTAGATTTAATTGATGGACAACGAAGTTCTTAAGCAGTTAGACACGAAGGAAATATTCCAGTGAAAGAAACTTTACAATGGCGGGTGGGGGAGAGAGGATGGACAAGGAAGCTCAGTGAGGTTTTTGCTGGAGTCCAGATGAGAGGCTTGGAGTCCCGGGCTGGGTGTGCCTTTGCCACGCAGAGCCACAATGCCTGATGGAGGCCTGGTTGGCCACTGTGGCTGGGGAATGGGAGGGCTGCAAGTGTGGCCTCCCAGGGGGGGCAGAGTTGTCCTGGCTGCCCCTTGTTGGGGGGTGCAGGCTGGCTGTGGATGAAAGGTGGGGCTGTTTCTTGTGGGCTCTGAGGAAGGACTTGGGCAGTAGGATACTCATTCATTCACTTTCTCATTCAAACATTTTCCAAGTCTCCACCACATTATCTGGAACTGTGCTACCTGAAGACAGTAATACAGGGGACACAAGACCCTCTGGGTGTCTTGCCCTTACAGAGCTAACAGCTAGTAATGCAGATAAATGAGGACATTATAGCACAGTAAAGCAAGAGAAGTGACAGAGACACCAGACAAGACTGCTGTGGAGCCTGTAGCTGGCTTGGCCTCAGTCAGAACTCAAGATGAAGACTTCTTGAAACCTGGGGCAGAAGTAGGGTCCATGGAGATCTCAGCCCGGTCCCTCTTATCCCCTGAACTCTTGACTGTTGGGTTCAGATCCTTAATCTAGAGAGAGCCAGTCCTACCTTTTGACCACCCTCCCACCAACTCAACTATAGCCTAGTGCCCTGTCTCTGTGATTACTGGCTATGGTGCTTGTTGCCTCAAGACTCCCCTAATCTCTCACAGGCACTGATTTTCAGCCTCCCCAAGAGCTCCTTGGGGCCTGACTCCCAAACTCAAGGAGCCCACATATATTGGATGTGGCATCCCCATGGTGATAAGACCCAGGCTAGAAAGAAAGGGCTAGAAGGGGAAAGAGAAGAGGCCTTCTCTCTCTCTCTCTCTCTTCTCAAGTTTGTCCCTTCCCAAATGTCCTGGTACAGCTCTCTCCATCCTGTTTCCCCCTCCTCCACTGAGCCTGGAAAGGTGCTGTTTGCCATGTGCTTGATTCCCAGGGCAACAGTCCAGGCAGCAGGTGTGTGTGTTGAACAAGGCCATCTCTGGAGCAGAGTGGCTGGAGATGAGCTTTGTTTAAATATTAAATAAGTCAATCATTAATCAAGCCTGGCTTGGTGCCCAGCTACCCACTGTCTCTATTTGGGAGGGCCTGGAGTGGGGCAGGGAGGGCCGTGGGATAGTTTGTGAGGATACTTGCATCTCATGAAGCTGACAAGCAGCTTTTGGGATTGGATTATGCAGCTCAACACAGAATAGGCCAGAGAATCAGCAGAAAGATGTGCTGGATAGCATATAGAGCATAGTACTTGTGAACTGGGCACCAGTGATGTGTACAGAATGTCCAGTTCTACATTTTATACAGGCACTGAAGCAGTGTCCTGTTTCTAGCCAGAAACCTTGGGCACTGCAGTCCTGGCCCAGCCCCACAGCTGGGCTCCTGAAGAAAACAAGACTGTGTGAAG
This sequence comes from Nyctereutes procyonoides, assembly GCF_905146905.1. NCBI lineage: Eukaryota > Metazoa > Chordata > Mammalia > Carnivora > Canidae > Nyctereutes > Nyctereutes procyonoides. Next base: position 45,959,911 of record NW_026575020.1, on the reverse strand, counting down.
AAGTCTGGGACATGAATTGGGGTAGGGGATGGACTGGAGGGAGACAATCACTGGGTCACTAAAACCATGGTTCCTGAGCCCTCCCTAGGGGAAGGAGGTTGGTCTGGCATCCAAGGTACACATGGAATCACACAGAGTCAGTAGCTGGTGCACATGGCTTCACATACATCAGTTCCATACACACAATTACAAACCCCCATGTACCCAGATCTGCCACAGTTGCACCCACTGCAGTTAGACACTATGCATGCAAGTTGTCCCTTCTCCAGCGCTCTAGTCCTCTCTGCCTTGGTCACCCTCCTCTTGCCCTCCAGCCTCACCAGTCATATGGGTGTCTAGTCCCAGCTCCACCATTCAGCTCTCATCCACGGAGGCTTCCTGTAGTGCTGCATGAAAACCCGAATGGTCAGGCCGATTGAGCACAGCATCAGGATGAGGCAGAGGCTTAGCAGGATCCACTGTCTTTTGGCAACTAGGCGGGGGTCCATGGCTATGCCCAGGAAGTAGGCCTTGGGCTGTGTCTCAGGTGCGCTGGTATCCCGGGAACCTCTGGCCTGGGCGTCCGTGGCCGGAGCATTGGTTCCCTGGGGCAGTGACTTTTTTTCCAGGAAGTATAGCCTGTAGGCCAGCAGTAGGGCTGCCAGGAACATGATAAAGCTGAGAGCCAGCAGCACCCACTGCCCATATTTGGCCTGGTCAGGGTCCAGCTCTAGATTCAGAAATGCCACCTTCTCTGTGTCTTTTTCTGTAGAAGACACGGGAGTCTTACAGAACAGATAAAATGAGGAAGGGAGCCCTGGGGTGCCCCATGGAAATCAGAGTACCTGACTGCCACTGGCCTCCCCCCTCAGCCTCAGGCACCTACCTTCCAAGGCATAGGTGAGGGCATTGCCCTGGAAGGATGGTGAGAAAGAGGAGTAGAAGGGAGAGGAGGGGGAGATGGGCATAGCTAGCGCTCCATCCCCATGGTGCCCAGTGGTGGCTCCATGCAAGGTTCAGGAGAAAAGAAGCCCACCCTGTGCTCAGATGCCAACCTGGCACTCTAACTGAATGCTGTGCAAGGAAGCAACTGAGCCAGTGGCTAGGCCATGGGCCGTGGTCTTGCCAAGGCTGCATCAGGTGCAGATTGGGTCACGTAGGAACAATGCTGTTGTTTGTTGGAGCCAGGTCATAGACAGGCTAAGGGTTAAGGCTGGATTGGGGTGGGGACTGGCCCAGGGAAGGCTAGAGTAGGGCTTGCGGCTATACCAGAGCTGGCGTCAGGGTCAGATTATCAAACCTTCAAAGGTACAGCTGAAGTCTGGCCAGCCCAAGATCTCCCCCTGCCGCACATTCTCGGTGACCAGCCAATTCAGCAGGGGCTTGAAGTAGGTCATGAGGGCCTTTGTAGACATTTGGGTCTGCCCAGTTATCTTCTGCAGGACTTCTGGCCAGGGCTTGCTTGAACCCAGCTTTAGGACATCCCTGGGAGAGTGGATACAGCTGTGAGGCTGTGTGGGAGCATCAGCTGGTGTTGCTGAGATTACCTCAGTGTGCCCAACCCTGCCCTATGGCTCAAGGCATGATCCTGGAGTTCCAGAATCGAGTCCCACATCGGGCTCCCTGCATGGAGTCTGCCTCTCCCTCTACCTGTATCTCTGCCTCTCTGAGTCTCTCATGAATAAATAAATAAAAAATCTTTAAAAAAAAAAGATTCTAGAGAAGTTCAGGAGAAAAGACATCTTCCCATAGAGCTCAGTGCAGTGGATAAAATCACAAGCTCTGAAATGAGACTGACCTGGGTTTGAATCCTGTGGGGCCTCAGGCAAGTGACTTAACCTATCTGAGTCTCAGTTTTCATATTCGTAAAATAGAGATAACAGCACTACTTCCTCGGACTGGCATGATGATTAAATAGACACAATGCTGGGATCATAGTAGGCAGGCAATAAATGTTAGTTGCTTGTTATTGTTATTGCCACTGTGATGATTATTATTCTCCTGGACTCAGATAGGCATAAAGTCTTGAGGCGCTGTTTCCCATAAGGTGCTCTGTGTCAGTAGGGGAGGAGCCACTCCTTTCTGGTCTCACAGGGAGCGTTTGAGAGGATTAGGGAGATCGAGAGCGTGGGATGTGTTCTGTGTACTGCCTGGAGCACTGCACAAATGTCAGCTGTATCTCAAAGTACGCCAGTGTTTGGTGGCAAGGGGACCAGCCTGAGGCTTGGTGGGGGTACAGAATGTGCTGAAGCCAGGGCTCTGGGCTGCTCCCCACCAGAGCCCCCTATGGAGGCAGTGGGGAGGCATTCGTTGATCCTTCTTAATCTGTATCCCCATTTAACCAGGAGAGAGATGGGCTCTAGAGACCCACAAGTCAGACCATGGAGTCTAGACAAACAGGAACAGCTTCAAGATTCAGCAGTGCTACTTATGGGCCTATAACCTCAAGCCATCAACTCATCCCCTCTTAACCTCAGTTTCTCTATCAGTAAAATGGGCCCTATTAATATCCGCCTTTCACTGTGGTGCAGATCAAGCCACATGTTGGTGGTGAAAGAGGGCTTTGTAGCACGCACATATTTGCATGTGTCGCTTCATAACCAGAGGAGAAAGATCGACGGGGAAACTAAAGTTTAGCGGACCCTTGACAGAAACCATGAGGGAAATACATAGTTAAGATCCTAGAGAGGGACACCTGGGTGGCTCAGTGGTTGAGCGTCTGCCTTCAGCTCAGGGCGTGATCCTGGAGTTCCGGGACCAAGTCCCACGTCGGGCTCCCTGCATGGAGCCTGCCTCTCCCTCTGCCTGTATCTCTGCCTGTCTCTCTGGGTCTCTCATGAATAAATAAATAAATAAATAAATAAATAAATAAATAAATAAATCTTTAAAAAAAGATCCTAGAGAAGTTCAGGAGAAAAGTTATCAAGACTAAAAGAAAAACAAAACAAAATCTCACAACTAACTGCTGGTAAGAGGATTTTATCAGATACTGGGTCCTGGGGGCAAGGAAGGATCTGATGGGGGATGAAATTTTCGACCATTGGAAATCATCTACCTATTTGAAACAGTCCTTCAGGCTCGGTGGGACAAGAGGTTTGACTAAAGCCCAGCTCACAGCCAATGTGGCCAGCATGCAAGACTGGCAAAGGTGGCAACTGGTCACTTCCTGGAACCCTCAGCTCCAAGATGCCAGCAACGGGCCCCATGGACAAGGTCAGGCCTACCATGGCTGGCCAGATGAGCCAAGGGCTTTGGGAACTTGGACCAAGTCCACCTCAACTCTCCATTCCCAGCAGAACCAATCCAGAGCAATCACATATAGGAAGATGAGTCAAATTCTAAGATATATTAGGTAAAAGAGCAGCCAAGAATCTTGCCCTCCCTCTTCTCCTCCACAAGTACTCGTCCCCCCACACACACACAACCTATATTCCACTCTGCTGCTGTCTCACTTCCCCAAATCTCACGACATCCCCCTTTCTCAGAGCCCTCTCCTCTGCCCTCTGCTCAGAAGATATCGAGATAGCATTCAAAGTCCTAAACGTGGAACTTGGGGTCTTCCCTGGAATCCAGGGGTTTGATGTCAATGTGTGAGGATGGATGAGCAATGACCAGTGATGACTGGCAGGGCCTCTACATGCCTTGGTGCCAAGTCAGATCCTGTGAGCCTTGTGTGGCCTGGTTTGGTGGGGTGGTGGTAGGAGAGGGGAAAGTGAGGATGACCGAGGTCAAATGTCCCACCAATCAAGTGGTGAAGGCTCAGCATTAAAAGTGAGTCGATGTGTAGAAAACATGTCTGCTATTTCTTGCACGCCTGCTTTTGGGGACAGAGATCCCTCCTTGGTCGCCTGACATGACCTCTTCACCCTCTGCATGTTCACCAAAGCCCTTTCCTACTGCACCTGCTCCTTTCTTGTATTATGGTATTGATTTACCCTGTGGCCCATTGCCCCCTGCTGGACACAGGGTAGGCTGATTGGCATGTGCACAAGTGAATGTTTGCTGAATGAATAAATGATGGGCAGCTAGAGACACGAATGCAGAGAGCAGAGAGGCCCCTCATGTTCCACACATTCAGGAAAGCTCAAACATGGACAGTTGGCTACAATAAACCCCCGTAGTGTGAAAAGATGGAAAAGCAAACAGACTAGGTTGATAATCAGCATGCAAGGTGCAGCCCTCCCTGGGAGCAAAGCCAGGGAGGGGATCAGTCCTGCAACGCCATCTGGCCTAGTGGTTACTGACAAACTGCGTGGTGGAATCACAAATATGCTCATTAAATTCACAAAGGATACCAAATGATGTGGCTATATTAATCCTCTGGGATAGAGGAGTAAAACTCAAGATGATCTTGACCAATTAGGGCAATGGATCTACTGAAATGGGTTGAAAATTAGTGAGGAAAAGACCATGTCAGTGGGTGGGCTCTGCATCTCAGTGGTTGGAGCACTGATTTTAGAGCCAGCAGACCTAGACCTGCTAGGTCTAGCTGCTAGCTGCTCTAGACCGAGATCTAGAGACCTAGATCTAACCTCGGACCAGACCTCTATCCCTTGATTAGTGGAGGCAACAGCATGGATGAGAATGTGTTCTACAGTCCATTTGAGACTCAAAGTCTGATTTTGCATTTGCTAGATGAGTGATGTGCAATCACATTATTTCTCTTAGCTTTAGCTTCATTATTTATGAAATGTGGTTAATCATACCCACTTTGCACGTTATAAGCTGCTAACGTGAGACCTTGTAAGAGCGCTCCTGAGAGAGCCTAGCCTCTACTAGCAAATGCTTCCCACCATCGGGTCAGCCTCCCACCCTTCCATGTTTGCTTCAGGACCAAAACCAACACCACAGAGGCAGGAATGGAAAGGATGGCTGGAGGCAAAGTGCAGGAAAAAAGATTGGGGGTAGGGAGTCAAAGTGGACTACATGCTGACCAGAGCACCCTGAAGGTTGGTGTGAAAGCAACCAGATCAGCCTGGGAGCTGGATGCAGGCATCTCCAAGAAGAGGTGGGAAAAGCAGTATGCACCCAAGGGTGCATCAGATGCTGCTAAGGGTAGGCAAGCTCCTTGAGAGGAAAGGATGAAGGGATTCAGATGAAAGTCTGAAGGCTGAGGCAGGACTCCGGCAGTGGCTTCCCACCTGGGATAGTCTGATTTATTGGTTATGTGCGAGTGTGTCTGTGCATGTGGGTGCACATGTACATATGTGTGTGTATGTGTGGTGGTGACTGTGTGAAGTTTGCATGTGAGTGTGTGCATGTATGTGGGTGTGAGAATGACTTTGTGTATGTGTGTGTGTGTGAGAGAGAGACAGAGAGAGAGAGACAGAGACAGAGAGAGAGAGAGAGAGAGAGAGAGAGTGAGAGAGGGCAGGAGGGGCTAAGCCATTTCTCTTGACCATAAAGGGGCTACACACAAGGAAATGGGCTCCAATTACTGTAGGAGAGACTACAGTATGACACAAAGACAAACTTCCACCAAACTATAAGGTCAATGAGGCTTGCTCAGGGTGCCTAGGGTGGCTTAGGGAGGAGAGGGGTCCAGGGACAGGCTTCCAGCCAGCAGCAGAAGAGTTGAGAACAAGTGAGGAAGGAAAGCACTCACTCCAGGAGCTTCCCAGCCTTCTTGGAGTTATAGATGTCACACCGGTGCAGTGGCCCTATATGGCCTGAGGCCTTGCACAAAGACTCGTGGAACTGGAACTGGAGCACGAGGCTGAGGAAGTACCTGGGTAGAGAAATGTGAGGGCAGGCTGGGGAGCCGGTGTCAGGGGTGGGAAGCCCAGAGCCATTTGGAGCCTGGCAACTCCCACATGCAGTGGTCCGAGGGCTCCTCTAGGGCCCAGTCTTGCTGGGCAGAGGCTCCTCTGGCAAGGTCCCACCTTAGCCTGGCCTGAGAATACTGCAGGGGCTCTCCTTCTTAGCCTTCTGAAGCAGCCCTTGCCTCCTTCTCTCCTGCCCTCCTCTTGGGGACAGCAGGGGTGCTTTAGAATATTCCCAACATTTCAGCCCTCCATGTGGGACCTGATCTAAAAGCCCAAATTATCCCAGGGTGTGGCCCTCAGGAGGCTCTTCAACCCAATGGAAGAGATGGGGGAGGGGGGACAGGGAGACCTTTGGATCTAGGGCCTTCCTGGAAATCCTCAGCCTGATTCCTAGGCCTCCAACCCCCAACTCCCAGAGCTGGTTCTGCTGGCAGGGCCCAGACTGTTACCGTAGGTAGGGCACACTGGCAGAGATGTGGAACTTGGCACCAGGATCAAAGTCCTCCTCTGTCCGAGGGATGGGGGGGCACAGGCCCTGGTACTTCAACCTGCCAGGGAGAATAGGATGCTAGTACCACCCAGCTGGGTTCTCAGAGCCTTACCCATCGACGTATTTGCACAGCCATCTAACTGGACTCGGTGGGCACAGGACACTTAATGCATTTTTAGAGATTAAATGAGTTAAAAACACATGGGATTGGGAATCAGAATCAAATAATAACAGTAGTTAACACTGACTTCCTCTGTGGAGGAACCATGTTAAGACACTGACAGCCTTGGTTCTCAGGACATCGGAGGGAAGGGGCTGGGCAAGGTCTTGCTTCTAATGCTAACAATGGAGATGGTTACAGACCAATCAACAAGGCATCTGACAAGAAGGGCCAAGGAGAAACAGAATAGCATCTCTGTGGCATAGCACTGTTATTATTCCCATTTTACGGATGAGGAGACCAATGTTTAGAGGTCAAGGAACTGGTGGGAGGTCGTAGAACTAGTCACTGGCAGATCGCATTAACTTTCAAGTTCAGGTCTGGCTTTGTACTTCTGTGCTGTGTGACTGTGCAAAAGTTAATGATTGTCACTGATCCCTGTTGAGAAATGTTGTCTATAAATGGGATAAAATGGTCCATTTTGGGGGAGGAGACAAAACCTATGAAAGGGTCTCATCGTTTGATTGTTGGTGCACTGGTTGCCTCCAAGCCATCCTCTGGGGCTGCCAGACAGTCAGAAGGTGGCTCCCAGTTGACAGAGCCTTTCTTGTTCAGGTCCAGGAAGTTGCCACCTCTGTCCCTTAGGCCCTGGCTTCCATCATTGATAGTGGTGGGTGCCATTGACCCTGGAGAAAAGGGGCCCCCGCAGGTACCCCAGATGGCTGGTAGGGTTGCCCTTAGAAGGGTACAAAGTCAAGACTCGGCCAACTTCACTAGTGAGGACTGGACTTGAATTTGGGGTGGGCGTAGGAGGATAAGTAGATAGAGAAAGGAGCACCCAGCTTTGCTACCCTGGGTCGCTGTGTGACCATGGGCTGGTCACACATTCTTCTGTGAATGACCACGGGATGTTGCACAGGTTCAAAGAAATGTAAAGTCCTCGTGCAGAGCTCGCAGCCCCTTCACAGCCACTCCAGACCATGCTGAGACTGGAACAGGTCAGTCTGAGTGAGGCCTGGTGGAGGTGGAACGCCCTGGCCATGGGCACTCATTATCCCATCAGACAGCCAGTGGTTGGTGAGGAAATGCAACACAGATGCCCCTCACTCAAGAGTGGTGCTCCCTGACTGCTGGTGGGCTCTTTTGGCAGCCAGTTCTCACCTTGGACATGCCTGAGGTTGCTAAACCAGAGGCAGTTGTGCATGTGTGTTGGGGCAGCAGGAAAAGGGACGGTGGGCCTGCCTCTCTCCCATGGGGACTCCCTATGGAAGGGAAAGAGCTCAGCCGCCATGCTCCTGCTAGCCCCACTAGGAAGGGAATAGGAAGGGAGAGGAGGAGCAGGTGGGCCTCCCCGGTGGTCAATGTTTTGTTCTTGGAAGAGCCCAGGTGCACCCTCATGTGAGCTTCCCAGCCACCCAGGAGCAGACAGGGCCACTTCTAGGGACCCTAGAGAGGTGAAGAGGTCTGCTCAGTGCTGGTGCCAGATGCAGCACGAGGCCTCATAATTGCCCATGCTGGCCCTATCCACTGTAGGGCGCTTTTATCTGGTGACAGCAAACAGCCAACACTACCCCCAATGGTCCCCAAGTCACCAGTGTGACACACCTAACACTGCCCTCCAAGGAGAGGCAACAGCATCCTACAGCAAATGGGCAGTGTCCTTAAAGCTGCCCGGAAAGCCTCACCCACCAGGGATAGGAGGGGGCGGAGAGGGCCAGGCAGCCGTCCTCCCCACCTGAGGTTCCACCACTCCTGGTTGTAGACATCCTTCTGGATGGTGCCATCAAAGACCTTCCAGCGGAACAGGTCCATCAGGTAGGAGAAAGGGATGAAGGGGATCTTCTCCAGGGCAACGCTCATCAGGAAATTGACCTCCTCCTCTGGGGAAGGTGGGGCAGTCAGGGGGTGGCTCCTGGCTCTCCCTCCCTTTAGGCTTGCCCAGAGGGCCGGAGCTGCAGCCTCAGGCTTGGTTGCCCTGCTACGGTCCTCTTGGTTCCCGTCACCTGAGTCTTGGTGCTGGTGACTGAGAAGACCTCTGTTGAGCAGGTGCTTGTGGGAGGAGGCTGAGAGGGTGATCACTGACCCCACAGCCTCTTCAAAGGCTGGGTTGGCGCCTGCGCGGAAAATCACCGAGAGGTTCCTGTACTGCAGGAAGTACTGGATATGGCCCATCTGGTGGAAGATGGAGAGCAGGTCTTCTACGGTCACCTCGGTGCACTTCTTTATCCTAGGGTTAAAGGGTAGGGGTCAAGGAGCATGGGGAGGCCCTGAGAGAAGGGGAGGTCTCTCCATTTGGACTCCATTAAGGGACTGGTGTAGTTGGGCTGGAGACCACCGAGGCCTTGGGTGCTGTCCCTTCTCACTCCAGGTCCCCTTCACCCATGTGCCAGCTTGCATCCCCCTACGCTGCCTGGCTCCAGTCCTGCTCACACCCCTCCTTACACACCTCCCAAGACAGGCAGACAGAGGGAGAGCAGATGGAGTAGAAGAAGAGTGAGAGTGGGGCAGGAGAGTGGTGCTGGTGCAGGGTGAGACCTGAAGTCCCTGCCGTTGTAAAAGTCCCAGGCAGAGGCATGGCATTCCACCTCCCGCCCGTCGGCTGGCCTTTCCATCATCGAGTTTTTCCAGAAGCTGGGAGGGGTGGAAAGCATCCCCAGGGAGGTGAAGAACTTTTCAGCCTCTTCGAACATTTTTGAGGGCTTCCAGTGCTGTGGGGAAGAGTGGGTACATGGGGCCCTGCCCGGGAGTGCAGAGCAGGCAGGGGCAGACGGAGGCAGTGTACTAACCTGGCTTTTCATGATCTTCGTGATATCCTCAGGGGGTTTCTTCGGGAAGGGCAGGACCAGGTCTAAGATGTTGACCCAGGACTGAGCCCACATGTTCCCTGGAAGGAGAGTGGAGGGGCTCAGGGGAGGCAGGAGACGGTCTCTCCCTTTACCAACTGCCAGCTGGGAGGCAGACTCCGCCCAGCCCACCCTGCCACCAGCTGGGGCTTTACCCAGAAGGTGGGCAGGGATGGGCCCCCTTGGGTCGATGAGCTCGGGCCCGTAGTGGCGATGTAAGGCCCGGCGCACGTAGGCGTGGAGGTTCAGGTAGAGTGGCTGCAGCTCCTGGTAAAGCTGCTCCAGATCGTCTTCTAGCGTTTCAGACTCATACTTGGACCGCCACAAGGCCCCCATGTCTTTGTAACCTAGGGCAGGAGAGAGGCACTCACCACCCACCCTCCCTTCAGCCCTGGTCTGGCAGGCAGGAGACGCAGGCACTTTCTGGGGGAAGGCACTTGACCTCCCTCCTCCTCAGGGTCTTCATCTGCCAAATGGGCAGTGTGCCTCCCAAGGTCACCGTTCAGATTGGATGAGATCAGGGGTGGAAAAGCACTTAGCAAAGTACACCCTCGGTGCTCCTCACTGTGCCTGGTTGTATAGGACCCAGGTAAGGCCTGGGTCCTCATACACACCTTGAGCCCCACCCGTCCAAGCCCTAAGACCACTGGACTCCTTTCCAATCCTCCCAAAGACTGGCTCCTCCCATCGTGGGGCCTAGGAGGCTCTTTCACTTCTTGTCTGCCTTCTTTCAAGCCTTGGGGAAGTGTCTAGAGGCCTCCCCTTCTCCTCTCTCAGCATTTGTCCAGAGATGTGCATTTGCACAAATCTTGTCTGTCAGACGATAAGCCCTACCTAGGAGGGCAAGGTATCTTTTCTGTCTTTTCACTTATGTTTCCTTAGAACCTCTCCAGGACCTGGGACACAGCAGGTGCTCAAGCAATGTTTGCAGACCAATGGTGAATGAGCCACCTTTGCTTCTCCCAGCTGCAGGGCTCAGGGTCCCCATCTCCAGGTCCTACTACTGCCTTGACCCCCTGCAGACTCTGCTTTGCCCATCCACCAAGGCCTGTGCTGTGTGCCATCTGTACAGGCTGGGCTGGATGGGTTGGTGGCAGGGGTTTGGGGAGTTTGGGGGGATGGTGGTAGTGTAAGGGCCTCACCGTTGAGGTTAGCAGCCTTGTTGCTGAGCTGCACATAGCGCTCAAAGGTGATACGGAGCTGACGACCCACAGCATCCCGCCAGCCCTGCCAGGCCCACAGCAACTCCTTCTGGTCACGGGAGGTAGCCATGACTTCTTGGAGGTCTGTGCCCAGAAAAGCCAAGGTAGGACCCACCCACTTCTGCTTGTCTTCCGCCCTTACCTGCCTAAAGCAGCCCGCCCACCCCCACTCTCCAACAAGTGAGTGCGATTGGGGCAGGGAGGCAATGGGAGTCGGGGTAGGCTCGAGGACGGGGCTGCTGCCAGAGACTTTGCAGTTGGACAGGGGACTGGGCTTGGGTGCTCACCAGGCTCCAGGGGCATGCAGGGTCCCTCATTCAGGCACACCTGGGCCATGCTGTATGTCGTCTCCATGTAGGCCAGAAGCTGATTGTACTGCGGGAGCAGGTGTCACCTAGGGCAGGCCTGTGCCCTGGGGCCCACCCCCAGTGCTAGCCCCACCAGCTGGGAGGGGCAGGCCTGAGGCAGCTTCCCACCAGCCTCTGTTCCTCTCCTCCCCCAGAGGAAGCTCTGGCCCTGCCTGCCAACCTCCCTCTGCCCAGACACCCTGGCTTCTCTCCCAGCCAGCCCACCCACCCCTGGGGTGGGGAGCATGTGCCTGGAGACCTGGGGGCTCCGTCCATCACCTCCCGGAGCTCGTCCTGGGGCAGGGCCGCCTTGCCTATGTTCAGCAGCTTACTCAGCAGGCGCTTCACTTCCGGGTCCTGGAACCTGGAGGTCTTAAACAGGCGGGCCCGAGTGCCAAAGTACAGCATGTGCTTGGATCTCTCTGAGTCCTTGTGCAGCTGGAATGAGGGTCGCTGTACTTACCATGTGAAGGTGGTGGAGGGAGAAAGGGCCCACATCGAGCTCCAGGGTCACGCCCCGCCCCCCCCAAGCCTCCTTTGAGGGTTCAGAATCACTGAAGATTTGCTACAAGAAGGGAAGGAGTCTGCGTCCTTAAAAGCAAGGAGATGATATTTATGAGGGGAAAGAAACATGAGATTCTTGCTCAGAGAGCTTTGGGGGCCACCAAGAGGCCCAGAGCTTGCAGCCTGCTTTGACATGTACTTTAGGGATTCCCTCTTTCCTCTAGGTCTGGACAGGGGCAGAAGATGTGGACCCCCCCCCCCCAAGATCCTCGAGAAGAGCAAGGAAGAAGGGGCTGGAATTGAAGTGGTACCACACCATCTCCTCCCGATTTTTCTTGGTGATGTTGGTGACATAGTTCCAGGTGGCCTCCATGAACTGGCTCCACACAATTTGGGCAGTTTGGTCATAAAACTGCAGGAAGGACTTTGCCACGGTCTCATTGTAGAACCTGCCTGTGGAGAAGGAGGTGGACATGATGTCCTGGGAGGAGCCTGCCCCCGACTGGTCCCCTTGTCTGCTCCCATATTTCTTCAGGTCTCAGCCCCACCTAAGCTCTGATGACCTTGGTACTGAGCCATGGCAAGAGCTGCCCATAACAGAAGAGAACAAGTAGGAAAGGTCCATGGCAAGTCCATCTTGTGCCCATGACCAAGAGAACAGCAGAGCTGAGTGAGGCTATGGGCCAATCAAGGTCCAGCTCCATATTGTGACATCAGGGCCTGAAGGCTTAGCCATGGAATGTCAGAACTGGAAAACCCCCACCCACCTTCTGGTCCAGCTGTTCCCATTTTACAGGTGAGGAGACTGAGGTCAAGTCATGTGACCGGGTTCACACAGCTAGTCACAGAACCAAGGAGAGAACCATGGCTCTTAACTTTTAAGCCAAAGCTTCTTCTAGTCTATTTGGTCACCTTTCCTTGGTGACCACCCTTGGACCTTAGCCAGGGATTGAGGAGACCCTCCACAGGCTGGTCTCTGAGAAGGTAATGATGATAGGATGATAGATGAATGGATGAGTGGATGGATAGATGTATGGAAGTGACATCTCTGGGTCTCTGGAATCCAGCAGCACAGCTGTCTCTCCCTGTTCTTCTGACTTGACCTCCTATGTTTTCATTTTTGGCCTCCTTCTCTCTTACGGTATGTGTAATCTCTCCTGGGGCAACGCAGGACCCTTCCTCCCTTCCCCTGGTCCTTATATCTGTTTCCCCAGGGATAGCGCGATGCTATGAGTTTGTAGTCCAGCGGAAGCACAGAAGGCAGAGGGCTGTGAGGGCTGTGGGAGAATGTGTGACTGGTACCTTCCATTTGGGATGCATGTCCCAAAGTACCTGAGCCTGGTTTGAGCACCAGCTGGCAGGACCCCGGCTCTCTGCTAGCCTTTGGTGACTCACCACTAGCCTGACACACTTAGTTTGGGGGAGATGAGCCCATCTATCTCACTTTGGGATTTCTTCCTCATATTCACTTTCTTCCACACTCACATGCCCTCCACTCTCTAGTCTTATTACTCCCCCTGCTTGACCCAGGTGCACCCACAACCCCCCAGATGCTTCACCTCTGCACATGAGCTGACATCATTACCAGAGAAACTGATCAACTAAGTCTCCAAATATGATGCTATGATCAAAATTATTTAAGATACAAAGAAAGAAAAAAATCAGTGACACTTCCAGTTAAGGTGGGCAACTGAGGTCTGCTTCAAGCATATAGAAATGCTTGATAAAATATAGTATTTTGTTGTTGTTAACTATAGTCATCATGCTGTACGTTACATTCCCCAGGACTTATTTAGATCATAACCAGAAGTTTACGCCTCAGTTTTTTGTGTATACGTATACCACCTTTACATTATCATTTACCCGTCATTACACAAAGGTTGTTTCCATGTCTTGGTTATTGTAAATTATGTTGAATGAATGAATATGGGGTGCAGAAATCTTTTCAAGACAGTGATTTCATTTTCTTTGTATAAATACCCAGATGTTGAAATTGCTGTGATCCAATAGTGGTTCTATTTTTGACTCTTTGAGGAATCTCCATGCCATTTCCTATAGTGGCTGCCAATTTACATTCCCACTAACAGTGCACTAGAGTACCCTTTCTCTATGTCCTTGCCAGAACTTGTTATTTCTTATCCTTTTGATAATGGCCATTCTACCAGGCATGAGGTGCTATCTAATTGTGGCTTTGATTTGCATTTCCCTGATGATTCGTGATATCGGGCACCATTTCGTGTACTTGTTGGCCATCTGTGTGTTCTTTGGAAAAATGTCTACCCAGTCCCTCTGCTCATTTTTTAATTGGATTGTTTGCTTGTTTTGAGTTGTATGAGTTCTTTATATATTTTAGACATTAATCCCTTATTAGATACATGATTTGCAAATTTTACTCCCACCCTGTAGGTTGCCTTTTTTCATTTTGTTGATGGTTGACTTTGTTGTGTTAAAGCCTTTTACTTTGATGTCATTCCACCTGTTGATTTTTACTTTTGTTGTCTCTGTTTCTAGTGGCAAATCCAAAAAATCGTTGCCAAGACCAATGTCTAGGAGCTTACAACCTATGTTATCTCCTAGGAGTTCTATGCTTTCTGGCCTTATGTTCATGTCTTAAATCCATTTTCAGTTGATTTTTTTGGTATGGTATAAAATAGGGATCCAGTTTCATTCTTTTGCATGTGGCTATACAGCTTCCCCAACACCATTTATTGAAAAAACTATCCTTTCCCCATCATATGTTCTTGACGTCCTAAATAGATTGACCATATATGGGTGGGTTTATTTCTGGGCTCTCTATTCTGGTTTCATTGATCTATGTGTCTGTTTTTATGCTGATATCACACTGTTGTGATTACTATGACTTTGGAGGGTAGTTTGAAAACAGGAAGGGTGACACCTCCAACTTTATTCTTCTTTCTCAAGATTGCTTTGGCTATTTGAGGTTAAAAAGTAGTGCTTTTTTAAAAAAATTATATCTTATTTAAATCACTTATTTGAGAGAGAGGAAGAGAGAGAAAACACAGAGGAAGAATGAGAGCCAAAATAAGAGCCGAACTAAGTGTGTCAGGCTAGTGGTGAGTCACCAAAGGCTAGCAGAGAGCCGGGGTCCTGCCAGCTGGTGCTCAAACCAGGCTCAGGTACTTTGGGACATGCATCCCGAATGGAAGAAATGACTCCCTGCTGAGAAACAGACTCCCTGCTGAGCAGAGAGCCCCACACGAGGCTTGATCCTAGGACCCTGAGATCACAACCCAAGCTGAAGGCAGACACCTAACTGACTGAGCCACTCAGGTGCCCCAAAATGTGCTTTTTAAAATGCAAAATACGGGTTGAGATGCAAAGCAAGAAAGAGAACTCTTCAGATGCTGAGGAGACAGAGAGGGTTCAGGTAGCAGTGAGTGGGGGCCCTGCAAGAAGCAATCATAAAACTGACCCTGGAGGGGAACCCTGGGTGGCTCAGTGGTCTAGTGCCTGCCTTCCGCCCGGGGCCTGATCCTGGAGGCCTAGGATCGAGTCCCACGTCGGGCTCCCTGCATGGAGCCTGCTTCTCCCTCTGCCTGTGTCTCTGCCTCTCTCGCTCTCTCTGTGTGTCTCTCATGAATAAGTAAATAAAATCTTTAGGAAAAAAAAAAACTGACCCTGGGGACATGTTCACAACACATGCCACATGCTGTGTGCATGAGACCTTGCAGAAGAATATTGCCACTGGAGATGGCTCATAGGTCAGAACTACAAAGTACAAGTGAGGCTCAATAGTGACCGACCACCAGTACCCTCTGATCACTTTCCCAGGTGCTAGGGACCCTTTAAGAGCTTTTAGTATATGGATTCTCATGAAAAATAGATGAGGTAAGTACCGTGATCAACTTTACAGTTGAGGAAACTGAGGCACAGAGAGTTTGAGAAACTTTCTCACCATCACACAGCTTGCAAATAGTGGAGGTGGGACTCAAGTCCACATGCTCTGTCTCCAGAGCCTGTGCTAGATGACAGACACATCTCAGGAAGGACGAGTCTTAGAGCAATCTGAAAGAGACTTGAAATATAGATCTTTATACCATATGGAAAGATGAAATGAAACTGGATTAAAGACCTAAACAGAAGAGCTAAGATCATGAAACTCTTTGAAGAAATCATATGGGAAAATATTCCTAGCATTAGATTTGGCAGTGCCATCTTGGATAGGACACCAGAAGCACAGACAAAAATGACAACCAAAATTGGACTGGACTTCATCAATTTTAAAAACCTTTGCACATCAAAGGATGCTAACAACGGAGCACAAAGGCAACTCACAGAATGGGAGAAGACATTCGTAAATCACATATCTGGTAAGTGATTACTATCTGGAAAATATAAAGAACTCCCAAATGCAACAATGAAAAAAAATGAACAACTCAATTCAATGGTGGGAGAAGGACTTGAATAGACATCTCTCTAAAGATGAGACATAAATGGATAATAAGCACTTGGAAAGATGCTCAGTATCATTAATTATTAGGGAGATGCAAATCAAAACCATGAGATATCACTAGGATGATTATTACCAAACCACCCAGAAAACCTCACCTGTTGGCAAATATGTGAAAAAACTGGGAGCCCTTGCACATTGCTGCTGGGAATGTATAATAGTGCAGCCACCATGAAAAGAAGTACAGTGGTTCCTCACAAAATTATAGAATTACCATATGATCTGGCAACTCCAATTTGGGGCACATATTCAAAAGAATTGAAAGCAAGGACCTGAACAGATAGGTAGAGATGGTTGCAGGACAATATGAATGTACTCAATGCCACTGAACTGCACGCTTAAAAATGGTTAAAATGGGGACACCTAGGTGGCTCAGAGGTTGAGCATCTGTCTTTGGCTCAGGGCATCATCCCAGGGCATGACTCCAGGATGGAGTCCCACATCAGGCTCCCTGCAGAGAACCCGCTTCTCCCTCTGCCTGTGTCTCTGCCTCTCTTTGTGTGTCTCTCATGAATAAATAAAATCTTTTTAAAAAATGGTTAAAATGGTATATTGTATGGTATGTACATTTTACCACACCTTAAAAAAAATACAGATCTTAAAGTGATAAAAAGGAATAAAACCCATGAAGCAAGAATAGGCTTTTGTGAACACACAGGAGATTTGAAAGAGAAATGTGAAAATGAAAAATAGAGTTATTAAATTGGAACAGTGAAAATCCCTATGGACAGGTAGAGCAGCAGACTGAAATGCAGAACTGGGGCCTGTGAAGACATGACTGGGGAATCTCCTGGAACTCAGGACAGAGAAGGAGATGAGAACCATGAGCAAGGGGGTGCCTGGACGGCTCAGTCAGTTAAGTGTCTGCCTGGGGCTCAGGTCATGATCTCAGAGTCCTGGGATTGAGTCCCATCATGCTCCCTGCTCAGCCAGTAAGTCGGCTTCTCCCTCTTCCTCTGCCCCTCCCCTGCTTGTGCTCTCTCTCTCTCTTTCTCTCCCTCTGTTAAATAAATAAATAAATAAATAAATAAATAAATAAATAAATAAATAAATAAAGTCTTTTTAAAAAATCATGAGAGGGTTTGTAAGAACTGTTTTATAGGCTCAGAAAATGGAGTTCTCTGGGTCACATAAGCAGTAAGTACAGAGATAAGATTTGACTCAGGCCTAATCCAAAGCCACCAGATATACTAATGTTAGAGCCAGGGTGGAACAAAAGGGGGTTTGAGAGATCAGAGGCACCGTCCAGCCACCAGACCTACCTTTCGTCCTCATAGGTAAGAGCTGGTCACTAAGGAGAGATCGACTGTCAGACATCAGTAGAGGCACCACAGGGAAGGCCTCAGATTTTAGGGTCACTGGAAGAAGATGCCAGAATGGTCTCTCTTTCTACTGCCACTCCCTCCCCTTCCTCTGCCTTCTTCCAGGTAGACCCAGTCTTATCCTCCTCACTTGAGGAGGCAGCAACAGGAATCTAAGCAATTTTAATATTTCAAAAGACTGAGGGGATAAGGCTGATCAGGATGTCCCAATGTTAAATTTCTTTGCCCTCCTCAGTCTGTGGCTCAGACCTTTGGGTGTTGAATGCTGGTGCCCTCATGCTATTCTAACAGCTGTGACAGGCAGTATAAACCCCTATGTTCACAAGGATAGGAAACCGGGTGTTGTGACAATGACCTTTGTCTAGCAGACAAGGAGCTTTTGAAACATCAGGCTGGGAAGGAGAGTAATTAAAAAGTCATTGGTAGTAGAAGGCTTGGAACTATTTAGAGGAGATGTTTATAAATTCCATTGTCCTAAGTATTCATAAACTTCTCCCCGACTGCATATCCAAAATACCGCAGCTCCACATCCTGCTCCATGGACTAGGCCTGTACAACCTAGTCTATGTGCAACACACACACAGGCGCGCGTGCACATGTACACAAAGACACATAAATACACCCAGAGACGAACACACAGGGCAGCTGGAGATGATTGCGGGGTTAAAAAACCCTGAGGACTAAAGGATATTAGGGGACAGTTATTGAGGCTTGGCCTGGCTGGGGTCAAGGCATCAGCAAAGCTAGGCACAGGCTCTCAGCCCAGGGTCCTAACAGAGGGGGCCAGGCTTACAGTGGAAGCCCCTGGCCCTGGCAAACTGCCAAACGCCATTTGGTCAGGTTCTAGACTTGGCATTTATTTATTTTTAAAGAGACTTTGAGAGAGAGTGAGAGCATGAGCAGGGGGAGGGACAGAGGGAGAAGCAGACTCCCGACTGAGCAGGGAGCCCAATGTGGGGCTCGATCCCAGGACCCCTGGGATCATGACCTGAGCCAAAGGCAGATGCCTAACCCCCTGAGC
Organism: Nyctereutes procyonoides; assembly: GCF_905146905.1. Taxonomy (NCBI): domain Eukaryota; kingdom Metazoa; phylum Chordata; class Mammalia; order Carnivora; family Canidae; genus Nyctereutes; species Nyctereutes procyonoides. The sequence continues at coordinate 45,941,807 of NW_026575020.1, read as the reverse complement.
TACCCAAGGTGTCCCAAGACTCAGCATTTAAATATCGGGAAATAGATTGTATGTTAACTAGAAAAAGGATAAATAACTGTGAATATACTATAATCTCATTTAAAACATGTGCTGAGAAAAAACAGTGGGAAGATAGACACCAAAACTGTCAATGGTGAATATCTCTTGGGGTTTATATAAAGGGCTTTTATTTTCTTCATAGTTTGTTTTCTCATTTTTCTATAATAAAGATGTAGATTGAAGTTATGAAAGTGTCCCTCGAAATTCTACTTCCTCCAGCCCACGTTGGTTTCTCGAGGGAAGGCTCAGGGCGAGTGTGTGAGTTCGGGGGAAGGGCAGGGGCAGCCTCTGGCAGTGACTCCCTGCGTGAGCACTAGCCCTGCCAGCTTTGGGGCCCTCTCCAGCTGAGGTGAAGGGATCTGGCCCTGGAGCCCACGGGCAATACTCAGGGAACGCTGTCTCGTGACACAAGGAGACACGGCGCTGGTGCAGGCAGGAGCCTGAGGTGTGTAAGGGAACCGTTCCACACCCTCCGTGAGTCGGACACATGCAAGGCTTCTCCCCCAGGCAACCAGAGGACAGCCGGGAGCCTTCCATATTCAGGACCTGCCATTTTATGGGAACAGCTGGGGCAGGGCTCCTGAAGCTCGTGGAAATGGAAGGCCGGAAACCCAGAATGTCTGCTCCCCCTTTGCTTCCCAGAGTCCTCCTGGGCGGGTGCCGAGGCTGGCAGGGGCCGCCTGCCATGGCAGGACATTGGCCGGCTGCCTGGGCTAGAGGTGGGCGCTGGGGCCAGCGCTCCGGGGCATTTTCCCAGGCTCTTCTTGGAGGATGATGAAGACGCCCAGTGAAGTGACCCACTTGACTGCCCGGAGGCGGAGAGCATCCCTGTCCCTGTCCCTGGCTTCCCCACGAGGGACACAGACTCAGATGGGGGAGGCAGGTCCTTTAATTGTATTCGCAGAGAGACTGGGAGGGGGCTCCATGTTAGGTGGCCTGCTGCCCGGGGACTCGGGGGCAGGGGCCACGGGGGTTTGTGGTCCGGAGGGCGGATCGTCAGCACAGGATTCGAGGCGTGGTGAGGAGGGACGGGGTGACAGGAGGCGGGCGCGCTGGGGTGAGCCGTGAGAGGAGTGGTGGGTCCTCAGCCCACGGCCCCGAGCCCCCGGTCGGGTCTCTCGGTGGCGGACGCTCCCCGGCAGGCCCGGCCCGGTCATCGGTCATCTCAGGAGTGTCTCAGCTCCACCTCGGAGCCAAACTGGGGCCCTCGGTGGGGCCGGCGGAGGCTGTGGTGGCGGATGCTGAAGAGCCGCTGGGTGAGGCCCAAGGTGGCCACCAGCAGGGCGACGCCCAGGAAGAGCAGCACCCACTGGCCCACGCGGGCCTGCTGCTCCTCCAGATCGAGGCCCAGGAAGTTGACGCGGCCGGTGCCCGGTAAGGGGCCTTCCGAGCGAGCTGGGCAGGAGAAGCAAGGGGGGCAGACGGTGGGCCGGCGGCAGGCGGCCGAGGCGGCCAGGGCTCCCTAGGCTGGCTTCCCTGTCCTCGCTCTGGGACTGCAGCCCGCCTCAACGGGGGAGGGCCCGGCCCGGGGGGGGGGGGAGTACCAGAGTTTGGCGTCCAGTTGTACTGAGGCCAGCCCAGCTTCTCCCCGTGCCGCCCGTTCTCAGTGAGCAGCCAGTCCAGCAGCGGCTTGAAGTAGTTCATCATGGCTGATGCAGACATGTTGGACTGGCCCGTGATCAGCTTCATGGCTTCCGGCCACGGCTTACTGAAGCCCAGTTTCATGGCATCCCTGGGGGGAGCACCAAAGAAGGAAACCGAGTCAGAAGGACAGGTGGAGAGGCTCACTGCTCCTGGCCCAGCCTAATTCCCACCCGCCATCCCCCCCTTCATAGCCTAAACCTCCTTTGGGATTGGGAGGGCAGGGGTGGGTCTGGGGGTGGGAGCGGGGGTAGGGGAGGGATGACTGGGGCCCAAAGGCTCTAGTTTCCTACTGGGATGCCACATGCAGGCCTGGCACAGGCTCCACCTGGGATCCCCAGTCCAGGCACCAAACTGGTGGGTGTTTCCAGAAGAGCCCCACCGGGTTCCTCAAAGCTGAGGAGTTAGAGGGTGGGGAATGGTCAGAAGAAAGGCAGAGAAGACTCACTCCAGGCGCTTCCCTGCCTCCTTAGATTGGTAGATGTCACATGTGTGCAAGGGGCCCTTATGGCCAGCTGCCTGACACAGAGCCTCATGGAATTGGAACTGAATGACAAAGCCAACAAAGTACCTGGAGCAGAGGGAAGCATGGGGTGAGGTGGGGGTGGTTGAGGACCCGAGCCCCTGACCCCTGGCCGCCCCTCATCTTCCACTGCAGCCAGCATGTCAGGGTGAGTTCACCCTCGGGTCTTCAGGATCATCAAGGCTCCCCATCTCCATGCCTCCCACCCGAGAGGCTCCCTTTACATCCCAGGAGGACCTGTTCTGAGGGCCTCTGGGATCACTCATAGGTGAGGAGGGTCAGGGCAGAGCCCTTCAATGATTTGGCAGATTGCTTCCAAGGCAGTGAGGTCTTGATTCCTGGGGTCGATGTAAGTAGAGGCCAGGTGTTGCCTCAAGGGTCACCTGCATTCATCCCAAACAGCAGGGATTCCCTGGTAGAAATCTGCCAGTCAAGTCCAGAGCAACCTCTCTACCCTGGGTTCAGAATGTCCCAAACCACCAGGGCAGGCCTCCCACTTTGAATGCTGGGCACAAGCCATGTGCCACTGACTTTCCTGGCATTTCTTAAAAGTGCTTTGCCAAGGTTGCTGGTCAGAATTTGGAATGTGTCTCCTTTGCCCACGCTGCCTAGAGAATCATCTTCAACTGGCTTCCATGTGAAAGCTAATGCTGGCTTGGGAGCTGGGAAGCCAGCAGAAAAGGCAGGTGCTCCTTACAGGTCATACTCGTCCACTGCCCAGGTTGGGCCTGTTCTGAGATGCCCTTGGGGCCCCTTGGTCCTAATGTTCTCTGGAACATCTCAGCAGGCTTTCTCTCCCTTCCTGGACTCTGGGAGCACAATTCACCCACCCTACAGTTGTTTCTTGACTATATGCTGACATCATGTCAGATGCTAAGGTGGAAAGGTGGGCACAGTGATCACAAGCCCTCCCTCACTGGGCTTCCATGGAATAGAGGTGGCAAGGGCTAGAGGTGGCTACAGCCCTCCTGGGGCAGCCCTCACCACCCTCTGCTTTGCCTCACAGGTGGCCTCAGCCTACCTGCAGCTCAGAGACACCTGGCCCCTCCCCTTGAGGTCTCTCCAGACTCTTCCCTCCCAGGGAGGGCCCCAGATCCAACTGGGTCTCTAACCCTTGCTTTACTATATAGACATTCTTCCAGGTACAACTCAAATGATATCATGGGCAATATGTTGAATATATAGTAAAGGAATAACAATCTTGTTTAAAAACAAAGCAGTGCTTAGGTCATGATCTAGCCAAAGTTATGGGTCACAGTTAATAATGTTAACTATCCAACCAAGGTCTTGTAACCATTAGCCAATTATAATAGTTTCTGTGTTCAACTCCTGGAGGGGGAGGCTCTCATCACATCAAAAGTGTGAAACAAGAGTGAACGGAACCTTAGTTGCAGGTGAGTGGCCTCAGCACAGCGTGCCACTCAGCCAGGTCCCCCAGGTCACTGGACAGAGAGCCCCCGACAGGGCAGTGATGGCACTTTGAATACAGAATGACCTCTTCCCTTCCCCTTTACCTGATATAAGGCACACTTGAAGGAACATGGAACTTGGCCCCTGGGTCAAAGTCCCCTTGAGAACGGGCCACTGGGGGGCAGAGGCCCTGGTACTTCAGCCTGCCAAGGGGAAAGGAACATTGAAGGGAGGGTTTGGGGAGAATCAAGTCAGGGAGAGTTGGTGTTTTTTAAGTAAAGGGTAGTCCTTGCCCCTGGAGCTACACAGAACACCCCAGACTCTGGTATGTTGTGCCTCTCTGCACAATCACCCCCTGTGCACCTCATCACTTACATACATACACACACACACACACACACACAGACATGCACTACCTGTACAGACACAGTGACCTGAACACTCACACATGCAGACACCCATGGAGACACCCTCCACCCCAGGCCCCCACACGAGCATTCTAGCACCTGAGGTTCCACCACTCCTGGTTGTAGTTCTCCTTGGCGATGCTTCCATCAAATACCCTCCAGCGCCACTGGTCAACCAGGTAGCTGAAGGGCACAAAGGCTATCTTGTCAAGCGCCATCTTCATTAGAAAATTGATGTCTTGCTCTGCAGAGGGAAGGGACGCTGGTCATCAGATCTCCAGCCATCTCACAGCGGCTCAGCCAGGACAGGTATGCAGCGGGTGGAGAGTGCAGGAGCGGGCTATATCCCCCTGGGTCTAGCAACCTGCCTCTTGGGCTGGTATGTGGGTTCCATCCTCCCGGCTCACCCTGCTGGTGGCATCCTTGTTCTCCGTTGTTCTGTCTCAGCCTCTGTCTATGAGCCATCGAGTGTCCTCTCCCTGCTTCCCAAGCGCACTGCCCCCTCTCAGCCCCTCTGCCCACCAGGACCTCCCGTTCCTGTCTCACCGTAGCCACCGCTCTCGCTACTCAGCAGGTTGATGCTGTGGAGGTGCTTGGGGGTAGACACGGAAAGTGCCAACACATCTCCAATGGCCTCATGAAAGCCAGGGTTGGCGCCCTCCCGGAAGGTCACAGGCAAGTCCTTGTACTGCATGAAATACTGTATGTGGCCCATCTCGTGATGGGCCACCACCAGGTCCTCCATGTTCACAGTGGTGCACTGCTTGATCCTGGAACACGGGGGCGGGGCAAAGGCATCTGCTGTCCTTACTGCACACAGAGCAGATGCCCATCAATGCTCTGTGCAGGAAACAGCATTATGGGAGGGAAAACCAAAGGAGGCATGGAGTAAGCCTGAGAAAGAGGGAATCTGAGGGTTGGAAGCCCCTAAAGCATGGTCATTCAGGCCACTCTCTGCCTTCAACTTCCCTCAATAACTCCAGCCCTCACTGCTGCCATGTTTTCTAACTGTGCAAAGTACATGCTCTAGAGGCATTGGGACACTCAGTTATTAGTGTAGGAGTTTCTAGAATGTGGGTTCCATTGTTTTTCATGCACACATTTTGTCTCTTCTAAGACTTAGGCTTCCTGGAGCAAACAACAGTTATTCTGAGCTATTCTATTCTGCATCCCATGTGCCCAACACCAGCAAACATATTCACCCTAGGACGTCTATGGCTAGGGCTGAAATGTCATCTGCAGAGCTGTCCACGCTGGAGATCCCACCTTCCTATCTATCCTCATTTTTTCTCTCTTTTTAAAAGATTTTATTTATTTATTTATTCATAAGAGACACACAGAAAGAGGCAGAGACATAGGCAGAAGGAGAAGCAGGCTCCATGCAAGGAGCCCGATGTGGGACTCGATCTCAGGACTCCGGGATCACACCCTGAGCCGAAGACAGACATTCAACCGCTGAGCCACCCAGGTGTCCCTTTCCTCATTCTCTTTTGTGAGCCAGTGAAATCCTCGATGAGGATTTCAGAGCCCTTCAGTTCAGTTGACCCTGTTTTTCTGTCAGTGTATTGGGAGGGGAAGAGCTTCCCAGCATCCCCATTACACCAAGGTTGGGGTCTGTCCATCTTCTCCTATGACTCCTCATACAAGGGAAGACCCCCAGATTCTGTCTACATCTAGCCCTACAGTTGAAGTCCTCATACCTTTGGAGGAAGGGCCCAAGGGCAGGCAATCCAGTGAACCCTGGCTGGTTTGTTCTAGTCTCTCTGTGTCCACTCTTATAAGAAGACACTTCGTCAATTGTGGCAGATCATCTTTGCCACTTCTCCCAAGATATGGGGTCTTCTTTCCCTCCTTTGAATCTGGGTTGGCCTTGTGACTTGCATTAGCCAATAAAATGTGGCAGAAGTGACTGCCAGTTTTGGATTTAGCCTTTAGCAGGACTGGCTATTTTTGCCTTCTTTCTGGGGGATGCCAAGTGCCCAGTAGGAAATCTACCTGACTCTCATACTGGGAGGAAGCCCAGGCTAGCCTGGAGACAGAGATGTCCCACCAACCCCCAGCTGCTCCAATCATCCCAGTCCAAGGACCCAGCATCTGAATAAAGAAGCCAACTTGACTTGATCCCTTCTGTCCCAGCGCATGCCACATGGAGAAAAGACGAGGAACCCAACCAAGGGCCAGAACCGAGTCCCCAGACAGATGGCCCCACTGAGCTACCCCGCCATCTCCAGCCATCAGAGCCACCCCGGCTGAGGTCTCCATCATTGTACAGCAGGAGCAAGCCATGTCCACTTCATGTTGCCTGCTCTCCTGACTGATAAAATCATGAACATGAACAATTTTTTTTATATCACTAAGTTTGGGGTGGTTGTTCTGCAGCAATAAATAACTATTCTCTGATGAAGACAACTTCTGAGCCTCTGACGATGGTGGATCTGTGTGAAGTCCTCAGTGCCCTCAGGTTCTTCTCTGTATCAAGGCACACACACCCACACAGATGGCCTGCGATATGCAGGGGACGCCCCAGAATGAGGGAAAGCTAGGCAGCTCACACAGCGCTCTCACCCAGGACTGGTCAGGGCCCGAGAAGACCCTCACCTGGTAGACAAGATGCCCCTGCCAGAAGCGAATGGCCAAGCCAGGGTCAGGCCCAATGCTCTTGACCCCTCATCCTAAGCTCTGGTCCCTATACTTGCTTCTGCTTGCTCTGGCCGAGGGGACAATAGTAGAACCTTTACTTGGCTCATCTCCTGGCCCACTGGGCTCAGGATATGGTCCCCTGGCTGCCACCTGGACACACCTGAAGTCCTTGCCATTGTAGAAGTCCCAGGCGGAGGCATGGCACACTACTTCCCGCCCATCAGTCGGCTTCTCCAGCATTGACTTATTCCAGAACTCAAAGGGCACAGGCAACAGCCCCAGGGAGGTGAAGAAATTGTTCGCTTCTTCAAACATCCTTTTGGGAGTCCAGCCCTGCAAGCAGAGGGAGCTCTGCCAAAACTGGGGGCGGGACGAAGGGAGCAGACTGTGTGCTGCAGTCAGGGTGGGGGTTGGAAGAGGGCCAAGCCAGGGGGAATTCCTGTCCCACTGAGGCAGAGGTCTCCCCTCCCCTGTGCCCTGGGGCTGCCCTGGAGGAGCAGAAATGTGACCAGGGGCCCAGTGTGCACCTGCTTTATCATGGCCTCTGTGGCATCTATCTTGGGGGCTGAAGGGAAGGGTACCACCAAGTCATAGATGTTGGACCACGTCTGACCCCACATGTTCCCTGGAGGCAGATGGGGGAAGAGAAGAGAGAGGGGAGAGACAGATGTTATTTCCTACACTCAGCACCATCACCCATGGAGAAGGAACCAGATCCCAGTCTTAGGATCTTAACAGCGTCTCTTGAGCACCTACTGTTTGCCAACTGTGTTAGGCATTTGATATGCATTGTCTCCAGCCTGCACATCCTGCCCACCAGGTCATTACTGGCTCTGAGTGCCAAGGTCTGAGCTCTATGCCCCAGCTCTGCCCCCATTCCCAGGGCCATTGGGCACAGGGCCTCCCCTTCGGGCTCTGTGTTCCTCAGTCATCAAGCTGATGTCCATTCTGATATTCTTGGTCTCACCTGAGTGGGATCCAGGATGGCTGGTCTCTTAGGCTACAAGGTCCCCAAACCTGGATGAATTTCTGGGGTCTCCCTCATGATTGGCGAATGGTCTGTGGCCCTGTCTGGCCTCTGCTTACAGTAACAAGCCCTCCAAGGATGTGTTCTCAGTGGCCCGACGGGGACAAGAACCCGATAGCCTCTGGCTTTGCTGCTCTCTCCACCACCCCTCTCTGTCTTCCACTACCTACTTCCTGTGTTCAGGGCATCTCAGTTTACAACCCCTGAAAAAAACGAGGGTCCAAAAGCTGGGATGGATCTACACTCTCCATACTCTCCTCTGTTCTCCTAACTCCCCTTAGCCTGAGCCTTTTGTGTCTGCTCTTCTCCTTCCTCCCACTACATCTCCCATTCCGTCTGTCCGAGCCTGTCATCTTTCAAGGCTCTGGTCACATGCCACCTATGGGGAGGCCCCAGGTCTAACTCACAGCCTTTCCTCACCCCCCGCCTCCCCGCTGTTATGCCATCTTGAGCTGCCATCTTGGGTGGTATGGTCTCCTGCATCATTATTGTAAATTCCTCCACTGATCCATCCGGGTGACCTGCCCCATGTGGCTCTGTAGCAATTGTGGTGCTCAAAGCAAGCAGGGGGCTCATCTCCTTGCACCCATCTGCCACCCCACCCCAGCTCCGGCCTCACATCTTCATTCCAGCCACCTGACATGCTGTCCAAAGATCCCCCCCAGCCTGCCCTCTGCCCTCTGGACAGCACTGGCCCTCCCCCCAGGACTTGTCCTCACCCAGCAGGTGAGCCGGAATGGGGCCCTCCAGGTTGATGTGCTGGGGCCCGTAGTGGCGGTGCAGGGCCCGGCGCACGTAGGCATGGAGGTTCAGGTAGAGTGGCTGCAGCTCCTGGTAAAGCTGCTCCAGGTCTTGCTCCAGGGATGGCATCTCATACATGGCTCTCCAGGAGTCACCTGCATCTTCGTAGCCTGCAGAGGGGATGTGGCCAGGCTCTCTGGACACCCGACCAGTCCTGGAGTGCCCTCAGCCCCACCTCCTCTAGGGACCTCCCTCTCATCAAGTTTTGGGGCTCAGAGGATGCTTCAGAGGCCCCTAGTAGGGCTGGAACCAGAGAGCTAGTGATACTGGCAGGAGGGACTTACCGTTGAGCCGGGCAGCCTTGTTGGCAAGTTCCACGTACTTGGGGAAAAAAGGGAGGATTGCTCTCCCCACTTTTTCTCGCCAGCTCTTCCAGGCCCACAGCAGATCTTCATATTTCCGGGATGTGGCCATCAGATTCGTCAGATCTGCAGGGATGGGTTGAATGGCTCGAGCCTCTAGCCCTTGACTCCCCTCCCACCTCCTTATAAGGCGAAGTCAGTCACAGGGGTTTGGAGCTGGGGTAAGCATGGTGAGACTCGAGAAAAGGCCTGTACAGGCAACAAGTCTAGTGAAATGGGAGAAAGGGTGGTGTACTTTCTAGAAAGGCCTCCACAGGGCAGCCGCCTCAGGCTTAGGGGGCACACCACCATGTTGGGGTTGCAACACTCCTGTGAGGGGTGCGCTGGTTTTCACATGAGTGTTTTGGTGACATGGCAGGTCCCCCCAGCCAGGAAGTGGCCCAGCCAGGCACAAAGCAAAGGTCCAGACCCTGGAGCTCCTACTGGTGCCCACTGATTCCCTGCTCATCCCTCCGTGGGAAGGACAAATGGTTTGGAGGTCACAAGACCCAAGCTCCTGTCTAGTGTCCCAGAATAACCTCACAGGTCACAAGACCCCCCTTGCCCTATCTGTAAAATGGGGGTAAACCAACATTCATGGGGGTGAAAAAATCTAATGGGAGCATGAGGCCCCTGAGCAGGGTGTGTGCCTCATTGGTCTCTGCGTCCTTACAGGACCCAGGACATCTTTCACGAACTGCTCATGAACTGGACGGAATACAAGGACAGCCATGGAGACAAAGTACAGAGAGCCATCCCAGCACCGTCAGGGAGCCAGAAGTCCCGGCTCTGTGTCCTGTCAAAGCCATGCCGCGTGTGTAGCCTCCTCCATATGGATTGCATGGAGCTGACATGCACGGGGCGGAGCCGGAACGAGAATGGCCTGAGCTCACATGTCATTTCCGAAGCCCCACGCAGACCAGTGGTGGCTCCCCTTCCTGGCCACCAGCCTGCGCCGAAAGGCTACAACCATTCAGGGCCATGCACACCTCATTATCTGACTTGTGCTCTCTCCCTGTTTTGGAATATGCTTCGTGATACCTCCTTCTCACAGAGAAAGTACATTCCAATGAATTGTTTGAAAAAAAAAACATATTTGGAGAATTTCACCTCTGCCCTCTGCTGATGTGAGTATTCTGTTTTGTGGGTGCTTCTTCATCTTACTAATGGCAGTGATCTGATGGCCCAGGTCTGGATTAAGAGGCTAATTGGTGGGGGGTGGGGGGTGGGGAGAGGCTGAGGGCTACACTCCCTTTAACGCTCTTCTCCATAACCGTGCGCACACACATGCACACAGCACACATACGCCCCCGCAACACTGTGCGTGCATCCCCATGTATACAAACCGTAGGCCAAACCCTGTCTCAGGAAAACTGTCTCTCTCTCCTGTTTATTTTCCATTTCCCCTCTATTTGTCATTGTTCTAATGTGGAAGTTGGGCAGAGGGCCAGGAAGAGATGGTTTCTGGGTAGCGATTCCTCAGGAAGAATGTTTATGCCTCTGGCTCCCCATCCCTTGGGAGAATGGGTCAGGAGGGAGAAGGGAACATATCTGTGTGCAGGTACTTGGGTGTCCAGGGTGAGCTCTTTCAAAGAGAAGAAGGTTAAAAGGACCAGCCAATGTGGAGAGAGAAAGGGGATAAGCAAGAGCTGGTCTATTCCTTCAAGACGGGAATGGGTTCTATGAGCTGTGGCTTCAATTTGGGAGATGGGGGAGCAAGGAGGAGGCCAGAGAATGTGGGAAAGACACAGGGTGAAGGAAGGAAGGTACCTAGAGTTACTATCCTTAGTTGGGGATCTAAGCCCTCAACAGACAAATCTGAGGTACCTCCTACTTTGAAAGGCAGAGGGCAGAGAGGAATAGAGAGGAATCCAGGGAGGGCCCAGAGGGGGCAGAAGGGTGGATACAAGGCTACGATCAGCTTGGAGATGAAGTACGTGCCCAATCTAAGTGGTGGCAGAGAAGCCCCACTGGTAGAAAACAGCGAGTGAGTCCCCCACGAGGTAGGAGCACCTGACCCTCTCCAAGGGCCAGCACCCCTAACACTGCCAACGCCAGCCTCCCCCATCTCCCTCGTTCCCCACGTGCACTCACCAGGCTCCAGCTGCAGACAAGTGCCGTTGGTGTGGCACACAGAGGCCACGCTGTAAGTGGTTTCCATGTCCAGCAGGATCTTGTTGTACTGCAGGAGGAAGAAGACAGGCGGCAAGCTGCAACCTTTGCTACCCGTTCTGCCCCAGGCACCACCCGGGGGGTGGGGGGGTGCCGTGGAGCTGGGGGAGTGTGTTCCCAAAGGTGCTCCCTTCTCAGTAATTCTGTGGGTGATGTCACCACGGCAGATGTCACAACAGATAGAGGAAGAGGAAGCAGCACGAAGGCCAGACCTTGTACTAGGCTCACTCCCCTGAGCCAGGACCTGGTCCTAGTCCTGGATCTTCCATTCCCTGCTCCCCACAAGCCACAGCCACATACCTCTTCCAGCTCCTTGGCAGGGAGCGCTGCCCGTTCTAGGTCCTGAATTTTCTTTATCATTCGCTTGATGCTCGCATTTTGGAAGTTAGTCACGTCAAACTGCCTGGCCCAGGTGCCAAACTTGAAGGTGTGGTTTGCCATCTGTATGTTCTTCTGCAGCTGAAGGTACAGGGGGAGGCATGTCGTGAGGCCCAGGAGCTGTGTCAAAGGGGGACTTCTGGAGGGGACTGGGGGCTGCCATGGCGGGGGGCTGTTTTATCAGATTGTTGCCTTTGCTCTTCAACCTGGACTGTCTGTAATGTCTTGCATGCGGTACATGTCCCTCAGAGGATACCCATAGTCACACAAGACATATCCTGGCTGGGGTAGAGAAGGGGAAGCCCAGCCTGTAACTTGTTAGGATGGAGAAGGTTGGTATTAGCTCTGTGGCCTCTCTGAGCTTCGGGGTCCCTTCTGTAAAATGTGAATAAGATCACTACTTTTGGAAGGCTGTTGAGGAACAAAGGAGGCAGGAGACGTAAAGCATCAAGGAATCGTGGCCAACAAACAATAGTCTTCAAAAAACATTAGCTCTCTGTGGCTCACCTAGGTGTAACCTGCGCTTACCACACAGGCGGGAAGGGGGTGAGGGGAAGCTAGCCCTCACTGTGGTGGCAAAAAGGGGTTGTCAATCTAAAAATCCACCCTTAGCATCACCTGTTTATGTGCAAACCATTCTAGTACTAACAGCAGATTACTTGCTAGTGAAAGACAACTTTGTTAGGCACTGAGTAGATGCCCACCCAAACCTGAAGCCGAGTATTATTTGAGATATTCCATCTAGATTTTTCACAAATTCTGACAGCTCTGCTCCCCTCGCCCCACCCCTCTGCAGCCACACTGAGGGAAGGAGGGGGCATTTGGCTCTGCCTTGGGTTTGGAGGATCAGTCCCCTGAGGGGAGGAGCACATATGTGCTGTACGTGTGCGTGAGTGTGGGTGCCCGTGGGAGTCCAGGGCATGGAGGGGGCCCCCTACCAGGATCTTGCTGGTCTCTGTGGTGATGTTGGTGTTATAGTTCCAGTTAGCCTCAGCATATTCATTCCATATCACGAGCGATCTCCGGTCATATTCCTCCACAAACCTTCTGGCCTCAACTTCATCGGTCACCAGGCCTGTGGAACAGAGAGGGAAACAGACAGGCCTCCCCTTGCCCTCTGTTGCAGGTTGGCCTGCTTCTGCCCCCAGAACTGCCCCCACCTCCTGCTCCTTTCCTTTCAGGCCCCGTCCTGCCCCCCAGCTGCTACCACTTGGGCTCTGGGTTGTCTGGCTGCTGCTTGTTGCCTGGTGAGTTGTCTGGCGAGTTGTTGTCTGGCTTCTGGTTTTTGCCTGGCTGGTTGTTCCCTGGGTGGTTGTCACCTGGTAGGTGGCCTCCTGGCTGGGGACCAGCATAGGGTGCCCACAGCAGAGCAGGAGGAGAAAGAGGCTAGGCAGTCCTGGAGCAGCCCAACCTTGGCCCATGGCCGCAGGACAGCAGAGCCCTGTAGCCACAGCCCTCTGGCCAATAAGAGTGGAGCCTGTAATGTGACCTCATAGAGCAGTGTGCCTACCAGCCTGCCCCCCCCCGGGGGGGGCACTTAGATCTAGGCACACCCTCCCTAGAATGCTGGGGAAAAAGACATGCCCATTCTCCCCCCAGGTCCCTGTGATGAGCTAAGGGCGCTGCACAGTCCTTTGGGGTAGGGTGCCAGGGCCCAGCTGTTTGCTGCTGACCAGGAACCAGGAACCAGGAAACAAGGGGCCTGGGTCCGGAGCCCGGAATTGAGAACTCACTTTAGCACCCGCCCCACCCTCACTCAGGGCTTTACCAATGTCCTGTGGGTAATTGTTGGGCATCGGTGGCCGCCACTGGTATTCTGGCCATCCCAGCACCTCGCCGTTGCGCTTGTTCTGCTCCTGCAGCCATCGGCTGACGGGCTGGAAGTAGTCGAGCAGTGGTTGAGCGTCCAGGGTGTCTGAGCCAATCGCCTCCCTGAGCACGTCCTGCCAGGGCCTTGAGGAGCCTGCCCGCAGTGCCTCCCTGTCGGGCAGAGTGGGCACGGTGGGTACGAGGCTCAGGCCCGCATCCCAGCCAGGCCTCTGGCCCACCTCCCAGAACAGCAACAGCAGAACTCTGGAGAATAGGAGCTTGGCAGGGGGGCAGGGACTCCGTAAATACTTGATGAGAGGCAGACGGGTGTGGAAAGGAAGAAAGGCACCCTCCACCAGGAGCCCCGTGGCTCTCCTATGAGCAGCCTGTCGCTTTCCAGACACATCTCCCTCCTGCCTCTCCCCTCGCCTCCCACTGGCCCTCCCCATGCCCCTACACACCGGAGCTTGGCCCCCGCCTGGGTAGACTGGTAGATGTCACACGTGTGCAGCGGGCCCTGGTGGCCTGCCTCCTTGCACAGGGCTTGATGGAACTGGAACTGCAGGACAAAACTGACGAAGTACCTGCCAGTACAGGAGGGGCATTAGGGGGACGGGGAGGGGGGGTGCCTCGCCCAGGCCCCATGCAGCTCCTCCCGGGGCAGGAAGGGGCTGCCTTAGGGGAGAAGAGAGAAGCCAGCGGGCACAAGAGAGAGGCCTACTTAAATTCAGGCTCTGGGGGCGAGGGAGCAGAGGATCATGGGGACAAATGGTGGGACAGAACTGGGTAGGAGGGGGCCGCTAGTACCTGATGTATGGTGTCACATTTGGGACGTGAAACTTAGCTCCGGCGTCAAAGTGGGTTTCATTTCGGGCAACTGGAGGACAGATCCCCTGATACTTGGTTCTAGAAGAGAGTGGTTCAATTGTCTTAGGACAGAAGTGTTGTGCACTTCTGCTGCTTTGGCCTTTGCAGGTGTTCCCACCAGGCTGTCCCTTCCCCCTTCTGGTGAATGGTGGAAGACTTCCTAGAGGAGGGAGTTTTAGGTAGGAAAGAATAGGTAGGGAAAAGAGTGGAGATAACATCAGCCACGTTGGGGTTAGGCCCTTTCCTGCTCCCTCTTTACTCACCGAAGATACCACCAGTCAAAGTTGTAGCGGGAAGGGGGGGTACGCCCACTAAAGACCCCCCAACGCCACTGGTCTACCAAGTAGCCGAAGGGCAGGAAGGCAATTTTTTCCAGTGCCATCTTTAACAAGAAATTGATGTCACTTTCTGTTGGAAGACAAGATGAGAAGAGTGAGGTCAGAAGGAGATGGGAGTCCAGCTGGATAGGGTGGGCCTGGGCAGGAGCCAGCAGGAGGCAGAGTCGGCAGACAGAGAGAAGGGAAGGCCAGTCTTCACGACCATAGAGCCCTGCTTGGGAGAGGGTCCTTGAGCAGTGTCCAGTTGGGACTTGGGGTGAGCTGTGAGGCTCCAGGTGGATCCCCAGAGCCTCCTGACCTGGGGCAGAAAGGAAGAACCAGGAAGCGCAGGTGGGAGCATGGGCAAGCTGTCCTGCTGTGGGCTGGAATAGGGTCCAGGTGGGGCTGGGCTGGGTCCTCTCCACCTCCCATACCTATGTCATTGCTGACATTGTCCAGCAGGCCAATTTTGTAAAGATGTGCAGGAGTGGAGACAGAGAGCGCCAACACATCCCCAATGGCCTCATGGAAGCCGGGGTTGGCCCCTTGGCGCAGGGAGACAGGCTGCTCCTTGTACTGCAGATAGTATTGCACATGGCCCATCTCGTGGTGCACCGTGGACAGCTGGTCCATTGTAACCCGCGTGCACTGCTTGATCCTGGGGCAGAGAGATGGTGAGCGTGAAGGTGAGGGATAGGGCAGGGCAAGGGCGAGAGCACAGGGAGGCTGGCACCTAAGGGAAAGGAGCCAAGCGGACACTGCCCTGCGCCTCCAAGGAGCTGGTGGAAACATATAAATGCTTTGCCTTGCCCAGCCCACACTCAGGTCTTTCTCCTCCACTCCAGTGTACAGAGCCGCCACCTGCCAAAGCTGCCAAGGGAGGGCAGCCCAAAGGGTCTCATACACCCAATGGCCTTGGAAGAGACCCAGCGGCCCCCAAACAGTATTGGTGCTGGGGTGAAGGTAGACCTGGAAACTGGCTTTTCCGTGCCCAGCGAGCCCACCCTTCCTGGAGCTCCAGACCACCCCCCCCTTCCCTCCCATGTCTAGACCTGAAGTCTCTCCTGTTGTAGAAGTCCCAGGCAGAGGCATGGCACACCACCTCACGCCCGTCGGTTGGTTTCTCCAGCATGGACCCTGCCCAAAACTCAGGAGGCATGGGCGAGAGCCCTAGGGAGGTGAAGAACTCCTCTGCCACCCGGAACATGTGCGTAGTGTTCCAACCCTGGTGGGGGGTGTGCAGGTACAAGTCAGGGACCAGCTATGGGAGCTCACTGTGGTTGTCCTGGGGTGGGTGGGGGGCAGGCCTAGGGTTGGCTCCTTTCCCATGACGGGAGTCTCTGCTCTGCGGCCTCCCTTCCCAGAAGCAGAGCCCCTATTAACCACAGTGGGAAAACAAAAGTAGATGGTTAACCCACATTCCACTCACCTGAGGGGTCCTGGGCGGGGGGTTGGCACTTCAGCCAGGACACAGGCCTCAACTCACGGATTGTACATACACTCCAGGCCGTAGAAAGGGACGCAGCGAGGTCCCTCCCCTCCCCATCTCCTTCATGTGACTTCTTTCTCCCCTTCTCCCCATGTCTGACTCCTGTGTGCTACCCCCACCCAGCCTGACTCCGAGCTTACCTTGCGCACCATAGTGCTGGTAACATCGAGACTGGGCTTGTCGGGGAAAGGCACCATCATGTCATAGAGGTTGTCCCAGCTCTGGGCCCACATGTCCCCTAGACAGAGGAGGGAGGCCAGACAGTTTAGCTCCCTGCCTGGCCAGTGTCCTCCCTGCCCGCTTCCCCAGGTGTGTCACTGAGCAGGACTCTGGGTCCCTGGCACCTGGAGCCTGGGCACTCAAGTGTAGCAGCCTGCTCAGCATCTCAGGCCCACTCACACTCCCAAATGCTCTGGGTTCCCCAGGGTTGACAGTGGGAGCCTAAATTCCTTCCCGATACTACTAGGGTCCCCGACTCCTGATGCTGAGGCAGGCCCTCCAAAGGGCTTGCTTCCTGGAACATAGTCTAAGATCATCATTCCTCCCGCATTGGACCTGGAGTCAAAGTCTTCACTGTGACTCCTAGCTCCACCTTTTACTAGTTCTATGCCCTCTGCTAAGTCAATGTGCCTCCAGCCCTGGGCACCCTGTCTGAAAAGTAGGAAGAGTACTGACGATTGAGAAGGGCCACCTGCCTTAAGGGGTTGTTGAGTGAGCCACATGGGCTCATGTGCAGGAGTGCTCTAGAATGTGACACAGGTGGAGGACAATCTGTGGGACACGCGTGGAGGGAGGCAAGGTGACATTCTTACCCAGCAGGTGAGCCGGGATGGGCCCCCTGAGGTTGATGTATCTGTCTCCATATCGGCGGTGCAGTGCGCGGCGGACGTAGGCATGGAGGTTCAGGTAGAGGGGCTCTACTTGATGGTAGAGGTGCTCCAGATCCTCCACGAAGGTGGGCGACTCATACCAGGAGCGCCAGTAGGCCCCTGTGTCTGAGAAGCCTGGGGGGAGGGTGGGGAGTGTTGGGGGTGCAGCTCAGGCCCCAGGCTGGGGCACCCAGCTACTGCTTCACCATTCTCCTGGCTGCAGGCCCATGTATCTGCCAGCTAGTTAGGAAAGACGGCTTGGGGGCTGCTGCTCTAAGACTTTCCAACTAGGGGTTGTTCCAACTCCAGCTAGATAGATCCTGGAGAGGTGAAGATGAGCACTAGGGCTTCAAAGTGTGCCAGGAGGCGCAGTGTGAGGGCCGCACAGCCGCCTGGATGAAGGCAGGTGGGGCTTGAGCCGGTTCCACCGTCCACTACCTGTGCCTTCTTGAGTCAGTATATGGAGTCATTGTAATGGCTGCTCTGTGTGACTCGGGGGTTGGGCTCCATGGGGCCAGGAGATGGGGGAGCACCCAGCAAGGTGGGAAGGGCAGCACTCACTCCCACCATGGATGGGGTAGGCGAACTCACCATCCTTCTGGTAGGCCTCATTGCTGAGGACAGTGAAGTTCTGGTACAGGGGCTTCAGCGGGGTGCCCACAGCATTGTGCCAGCCCTCCCAGGCATAGAGCAGCAGGGCATAGTTTCTTGAGATGGCCATGATGTGGGTGAGCTCTGAGACACAGGGGAGCAGGGTCAGTTGCTTCCACCAAGGCAGCAATGGTCTACAGTAGAACTCGCATGCTAGTCCTCACCATCTCTATCTGCTTCCTCAACATCACAGTGTCCCCAAAGGCAAGGGCTGCCCACAGGCTGGGTGGGATGGGGCTGGGAGCTATGCAAAGCAAGCACTCAAGAGAGACCCTTGTCCCCACGGAAGTGAGGCTCTAAGGGAGGGGATACAAAGAGGACATGTCCAGAGGCCAAAACCCAGACAGATCCTTCACGGCTCGTTGGTTGGAGTGCTAACCTTAGGCCACCTGGTAGATGAGGGGGGTGTGGGTGTGGGAGGAGAGAAGGAGGGTCACAAGGGGTCTAAGGCCTGTGGAGGGCTCTGGGGAGACTGAGAGGACCCATGAAAGGAAAAAAAAACAGGCGGCCAGGAATAAGGCTAGTGGGAATAGGAGAGGCCAAAGCACCCATGGAGGCAGGGATGGTGTGGGAGCTGGAAGCTAGAGTTTCAGAAATCAGTCTGCTGGGAGAAGCAGGGATGTGGGAGCATCTGACTGTTCAGCCCTAGTTGGAGGTCAATACCTTTGGGTTTACCCACTCCCTCCATGGGCCCTCCCTTTTTTTTTTTTTAAGATTTTATTTATTCATGAGAGACACACAGAGAGAGGCAGAGACACAGGCAGAGGGAGAAGCAGGCTCCTATGGCGGGGAGCCTGATGGAGGACTCCATCCTAGGACCCTGGGACCATGACCTGAGCCAAAGGTAGATGCCACCCAGGTGCCTCAGGGCCCTCCCATTAAACACACCCTCTTCCTGGGTGCAGCTGGGCCTTGGGGTAGGGCTGGGAAGCCCCAGCAGAGACAATAGAGACAGAGCCATACCTGGGTCCAGGGACCAGCAGATGGCAGTCTTGTTGGGGTAGAAGCAGACCCTGGCTGTGGAATAGATCCTGTTCATGTTGCTCAGCAGAGCGTTGTACTGGAGAGTTAGAGTTGAGAAAATGTTAGCAGTGAACACCCCCAGAGACAATCTGGTGGCGCCCCTCTCCTCTCTTTGCTAGGATGAAAAGGAGGCCTGGAGAGGGGACGTGGCTAGGACACTCAGGACACTTCTGATCACTAATCTACTGATCCCCCTCCCAGTGGGGGCAGCCTGTGGATGCGGAAACAAGTGTCCTTAGAATTTGGGATGGGGTTCAAGTCCAAGTTCAGTCACCGCCTTGCAATGGGGGCAAACCCCTCTCGGCTCTCTGGCCTCAATGCCTTCTCAGTCCTCTGTCTTTCAGAAACCCATACACCAAATCCCACGATGGAGACACTTTGAAAACCCCCTTTTCATCCGTTTACTTGAATTTCACTTTCTACACCCCATCTCTAAGAGAAATCAGTGTTTCAGGATGCCATCCTGGGCTCACGGAGGCTTCTCCTGCAGCCAGGGTGCCTCCCCCCCGGGGTCCCTGGAAGGCACCCGGGGTCCCTGGAAGGCAAGCCGGCCACTTCTGCCTCCGCCGCCCAGGTCCCGTGGGCCCACCTGCTGACGCTTTTCCACAGGCAGGTTGGCAGGGCCCAGGGTGCGCACACCACTGATGACTCTTCGCAGGACTGGGTCGCTGAAGTTCTGCCAGATTGGGTCATACAGCTCCTTGGCCTTCTGGCCCCAGACCTCAGCAAACTCCTGGTTGAGCAGGGCCGCTTCCTCCTGCGGGCACCGGTGCGGGGGGATACAGGGAGGCCACGGCTCCTTAAACGGGAGGAAGGCGGGGGGCTCCCGGACACTGGGGCCGCCTCTCGGGCCTGCGGGGTCAGGAACTGGGGGAATCGGCCTCAGGTGGACGGTGGAGCAGAAACGGGGGCCAGAAGAGAGGCGGGTGGAGAGGAGGGTAAGGAGGCGGCGATGAGCGGGGGCAGGAACCGTGAGGGGCAGGCTGAAGCCGCCGGGGCCGCGGCCGGAGCGGGCGGGCTCCCTGACCCAGCCCGAGTCGTCCCGGGGCGCCGCCCCCGGGGGGGCTCGAGGCCAGGGCAGCCGGCTCCATCGCCTCGGTGCTCGTACTGGGCACGGACCGTGCGCCCGGCACCGCGCGGGGACGCCACCGCGGGTCTGCCGGGCTCCGCGGGGTCGGGGGCTCCCCGCCCCCCAGCGCGGGGCCGCGGGCCTGTGATTGGGCGCCCGGGCCCCGCCCCGCCCCCGCCCCGGGCCCGCGCGCCCACCTGGCGCCGCGCGTTCTCCTCGGTGATGTTGGTGTCGTACGCCCAGCTGGCCACGGTGCTCTGGTACATCACCAGCTCGGCGCTCGAGTTGAAGCTCTGCACGAAGAGCTGCGCCCCGGCCTCGTCGGCGGCAAAGTTTCCGGGCTGCAGCTCGGGGTCGAGCGCCAGGGCGGCGGGCGGCGGCGGCGGCAGGAGCAGCGGCAGCAGCAGCAGCAGCAGCGGCAGCGGCAGCGGCAGCGGCCCCCGCCCGGGACGGCCCGGCGCGGCCCCCATGGCGCGGTGCGCGGTGCGCGGCGCTGCCCCTTCTCCCGCGCCGCGGCCGCCCTGCGGGTTATAAAACCCCGCCGCCGCCTTCCGACACACCCCCACCTCCCCGCCCCGCCGCGCTTCCTCCTCGACTCCAAAGTCCCCCGGCTGCGGGCCTAGCCGCGCGGGGCGGGGACCGACGCTTCCTGGCCCGCCTGGGCAGGGGCGCCCGCCCGGGGAGGGGCCAAGGCGGACCCCGCGAGCTGCAGCCCGGGAGAGGCGGGGGGGGGGGCTCAGGTCAGGCTCTCGCAGAGGAGGCAGGAGAGGGGGAGCTCCCCCGCGACACACGCACACACACGCACGCACACGCGCACCCCTCCGAGGCAGAGGGAGCCAGCAGTTTGCTGGAACACCCCAAGTCAGCACACGGTGCCCTCTCCTTGCCATCACCCAGCCTCGGCGCGGGGACCCGGGAGCCCGGCGGTGCCCGGGGCTCAGTCTCCGGCCGAACGGCCCCCGGCCTCTCTGGGCTCCGGAGCGGCAGCGTGGGGGAGCTGTCCGCGGCGCCGCTGGTGCAGCAGAGACGGGGGTGCTCATCTGCCGCCCGGTCCAGCTTCTCCACCAGGCCTGGGGGGGGGGGTGGCCTGCACCCGCGAGGGGAAGTTTCGGCTTTCGGCTTTGGCTTTCGAGAGAGGCTCGGAGCCCCGGGCTCACCTGTGGCCCGAGGTGGGGGTGAAGGGGAGGGGGGAGGGGGGGACTTACCAGAAAAGGAGCGGGGAACGGAGAGGCTGTTCCGGGAGGGTTTGTAAAGAGGCACGGGAGCGCTGGCACACATGCCCCCTTCCCACTGGGGACACAAGCCGTCAGTGGCTTCCGCAGAAACCACCCCACAGACTTGCAGCCTTTGAGAACTGCAAGATGAACTGTCGCGGGGGAGGTCCCCCTTTCCAGCCTCTCTGTCACCAGAGAGCTACCCCCTCATTGTGACAGATGAAGAAATTAAGACTCAGGTTTGAGTGGCTTGCTCCCAGTCACCTCAGGCCTCCACACTCCCCATCAATCTTTTCCTGTGTCATCCACGTGTCCCTCCAAGTGAGCAGCACAGGGAGGGAAGAGAGTGGCATCTTTCTGAGGTGGCTGTGGAAGCTGAGGCTCCTCTCCTAACTCCTCAGCACCAGGGCAGCGGTCCTCAGAGGTGGGAGAACTCTATACCCTGGCAGACCTGGACAAGGGTGTGGGAGGGGATGATGGAAGAAGCAGGAGGCGGGGCAGAGGAAGCAGGAAAGGAACAGCTTGGGTGGCTCCCCAACCCATTCAGCAGCTTGAGGCAGTTGGGAAGGAATCCCAATATCTGCGTGTGGACGATGCCTGAGGCTCCGAGGGACACATGGGCTCCCCTTGTCATATGGAGTATGTGCAGGAGGCTGTGACCCGAGAACCCCTGAGATGGCTTATCAGATGACAGGGGGCCAGGAACAGGTGTGTGAAGGGGGACGGGGTAGAGGTGGGGAGGAAGATGGTTGCTCCAGAGGGGGGAGGCTGATTGGTGCTGTCCTTAGACTGAGCAGAGGGAGGGGACAGAGAGCTGGGGGCCCTGTGGCTTTCCCTCATGCCAAGGGACACTGGGGCACCTTAGGGCTGGTTAAGTGGCCCCCTGTGACCAGAGCAGCCCTAGCAGGGGTGAGGGGCCAGGAGGAGGGTGAAGCAGTGGGCTGGGGCTCTCCTTCTCAGAGCCATGTGGCTCTCAGGTGGTCCTAACAGCCTGGTGTTCCACACTTCGAGCCCTGTTGCACACAAGTGAGCTGCTGTCTTCTGGGAGGGAGGAGTCTCCACTGCTGGTTTGCAGTGTGTGTGTGTGTGGGGGGGAGCTGTGTTGAGAATAACACCCCTCAGGCCTGAAGGAAGGATCAGGGTGGGGGGGTGGGGGTGCAGGATGGTTGGAGTGGAGGAAGAGCCTAAGGCTTATCTTGCAACCTGGGAGTCTTTCTCTGTCATCAGAAAAGGAACCCAAGGAAAGCAGGCTGAAGGGAGATTTCAGTCCCGACTTCCCTCTGAAGAGCTGCCCACTGAGAACCTACCTAGGAGGACAGGCAAGCAGGTCAGTCCGTTCTCAGGTCTGTGTGACATCATGATGTCTATAGAACATATGGGTTAGAGACTGAGTTCAGCATGGGACGGCTTCTGCCTCATTGAAAAATAATTGAAGCAAAGGTAAACGGGTTGGAAGATAATCTCCTCCCCATGGTTTACATGGAGCAAACCGATGCCAGGGCTGGTTGGCGTCACTCCATGCCTCCCTAACGGTCACATTTACTATAATAGTCTGCTTCCTCCCACACCATCGGTTTCAAGAGACAGGGACGGGGTCTGATTCCCTGGTTTTCCCAGAGCTTAGCACAGTGCCTGGCACAAAGCAGACCCTCATTTAAGGAAGGGATAAAAGGAATAAACGTCATTCATATTCACTTTCCAGGTGGCAGGCTCCCAGCCTCCTGCAAGAATAACAGGAAGAGCTGAAGCTCACTAATTTGGAATTTGCAATAATATTGACGCCACAACCTTGATCCCAATGAGTACAAGTTAAAAATAACTTCTTTCTCTCTCTTTAGGGTCTTATTCACAAGGGAGAGGTATAATAAGAATACATGTTACATTTAGATAGCACTTTAGACCTCCTCAATTCTTTTGTGGGAATTAACTAATTTGATATTGATAATATCCCTGAGAGTTAGGAAGGAGAGACTGTCCTTTGGTCATTTACTTTTTGTCTGCCATCAAAACAATGGAGGGGGTTCTGGTTCCTATAGGAGGAGTCATTATGATTAGGCCAGTGCAAAGAGTTGTGGATGCCTGACCCAACAAAGGAAATGCAGTCTGCTTGGGAGGACATTCACTGTCTCCACCTCTCTTCCAGGGAAGGAGAAATCACCAGCTATCACAGTTGGAGGAAAAAAAAACAAAAACCTTAGAAAATATGCCCCCAAATGGAATACAATTTGAGAGTCTATAAATAAACTCTTATATTTATTCAGTTGATTTTTTGATAAGGGTGTCTGGACAATTAAATGGGGTGGAGGGAAAGGGAAGAAATTCTTAACAAATGGCTCTGGGACAACTGGATTTCTACCTACCAGAGAATAGAGTTTCTACCTCCTACCTCATACCATTTACAAAAATTAACCCAAAATAGATCATAGACAATGTAAGAGCTAAAATCATAAAAATCTTAGAACATAGATATAAATTTTTGTGACCTTAGATTAGGCTGTAGTTTCTTAGATACGATACCAAAAGCACCAGTGACAAAAGAAAAATTACGTAAATTGGACTTTGTCAAAATTAAAACCTTTTGTGCTTCAAAGGACACCATCAAGAAAATGAAAAAGACAACTCACAAAATGGGAGAAAATATTTGCAAAGCATGCATATAAGGGACTTGTGTCCAGAATATTAAAGAACTCTTACAACTCAACAAAAAGACAAATAACTCAATTTAAAAATGGACAGAGGATTTGAATAGACATTCTCCAAAGAGATACACAATGACCAATAGGCACATAAAAAGATTCTCAACTTCATTAATCATCAGGAAAATGCAAATCCAACCACAAAATGAGCTATCACTTCTCACTAACCAAGATGCCTAAAATAAAAAAGATAGGGCACTTGGCTGGCTCATTCAGAAGTCTGTGACTCTTGATTTCTGGGTTGTGAGTTCATGCCTCACATTGGGTAGAGAGGTTGCTTTTAAAAAATAAATTTAGGGTAGCCTGGGTGGCTCAGCGGTTTAGTGCTACCTTAAGCCCAGTGCGTGATCCTGGAGACCCGGGATCGAGTCCCAGATCGGGCTCCCTGCGTGGGGCCTGCTTCTCCCTCTGCCTGTGTCTCTGCCTCCCTCCCTCTCTCTCTCTGTGTCTATCATGAATAAATAAAATCTTAAAAAAATTTTTTTTAATTTAAAAAGACAATAAATGTTGTTGAGGATGTGGGGACATTGGAACCCTTATACACATTGCTAGTGGGATTGTATAATGATGCGGCCACTTTGGGAAGCAGATTGACAGTTCCTCAAATTGTCGGTTGTAGAGTTACCACGTGACCCTGCAACTCCATCCTGAGGTATATACCCAAGAGAACTGAAGATGTGTCCACACAAGAACTTTTACACAAATGCTCAAAGCAGCATATTGTTATTCACAACAGTTCAAAAATGGGAAACAACCCAAATGTCCATCAACTGATGGATAGACAAAATGTAGTATATTCATACAATGGAATGTTATTCTTCCACAAAAAGAAATGAAATATTGATTATATGCTACAAGTATTGATGCTATTACATACTACAACATGGATGAACCTTGAAAACATGCTGAGTGAAAGCAGCTGGTCACAGAAGGCCACATATTTTAATAAACCATTTATATGAAATTTTTAGAATAAGCAAATCTGTAGAGACAGAAAGTAGACGAGTGGGTGCCAGGGACTGGGGGGAGGGGAATTGGGAGTGGCTGCCAATGGAAAGGAGTTTCTTTATGGGATGATGAAAATGTTCTGAAATTGGCAGTGATGGTGGCGTAACTACAAGTATACTGAAAACCACAGAATTGTACACTTCAAAAGGGGGAATTTTATAGTACACAAGTTATATCTCAATAAAATTGTTTATTAAAAAATATGCCCAAATGTTTACTTCTGTCATTCTACAGTCATCAAGAAATTTTCTGATGTTGACTGGCTTTCAGAGAAGCTGTGCTTCTCTTACTGAAAATACCCACCTACTGCATTTGCTTAGCCAAAACCTACCCATCTCTCAAAGCCCAGCCCATAAACAGTTCTAGTTTCTTTAATCCACGCTAATCTCTTTTCCATATTTATTCAGCATTAGCTCACACAGGCACCAAAAGCAAAGTGTAGGGTAAATAGCACTGGATTAGGAGCCAGAAAAATCTGGGCCACACAAGTCTTATGACCTGTGCAAAATAACCTCTCCGAGCGTGTGTAAATGGCTGTAAGCACTTTTACCCATCCTCCTTCCAAGGGTCATGAGAAAATGAAGACAGATCCCTTGTCTGTTGTCACACAAAAACAAGATGTTATTAACATAAAAATCATCAGCTCCCATTCGCTATATGCAAGGCACTAGGCTGAAGGAGAAATACAAATTTATTGCCTTTAATGTAAAAAATGGGGTGAAGAGAAGATTAGGTCCCTGAGGCCACTTGCTGAAGGCTCCCATCAGTAGTCGGTGCTAAGGAGTTGGGAGGAAGAAGGCTTCAGCAGGCAGGAGGGGAAGGAGGGCGGAATCTGAGAGAGGTAGGCCCCTCAGGCAGAGGGTGAGAACAAGGATGCTGAGAGGCCAAGATCAGTACGGTTTGTTTAAATCCAGCCAGCAGTGTCCAGTGGAACTTTCTTATGATGGCAGAAATGTCTGTCCAACAGAAATATAATGAGAGCTGCATATAGAATTTTATATGTTCTGGTAACCACACTTATTTTATTTTATTAAAAAAATTTTTTTGATCCCTGCTTGGGATCTATTCCATATATATATATATATATATATATATATATATATATATATATATATTATTATTCATGAGAGACAGAGAGAGAGAGAGAGGCGGGTAGAGATGCAGGCTCTATGCAGGGAGCCCGACGTGGACTCAATCCCGGGTCTCCAGGATCATGCCCCGGGCTGAAGGCAGGTGCTAAACCGCTGAGCTACCCGGGCTGCCCTGGTAACCACATTTAAAAAATAAAAAGTGGGGCATGGAGGGCTCAGATGGTTAAGCGTCTGCCTTCGGCGCAGGTCATAATCCCAGGGTCCTGAGATGGAGCCCCTCATTGTCCAGCTGCATCTGGCTCCCTGCTGAGCTTTTCCCTCTCCAACCTGTGCTCTCTCAAATAAACAAAACAAAACAAAAAGAGATAGGTAACATTCATTTTAATAACAGTCATGTAATAATTTAATATTTTATGTAAACCAATATATCCAAAATAGTCATTTCAACATGCAATAGTTATAAAAATAAGTCATGAGATATTTTACCTTTTTGTGTGTATGCTAAGTCTTTAAAATCCTGTGTGCATTTTTTTTAAAGATTTTATTTATTCATGAAAGACACAGAGAGAGAAAGGCAGAGACACAGGCAGAGGGAGAAGCAGGCTCCAGGCAGGGAGCCTGATGTGGGACTCGATCCGGAAACTGTGGATCATGCCCTGAGCCAGGGGCAGGTGCCCAACCGCTGAGCCACTCAGGGGTCCCTCCTGTGTGCATTTTACACATCACATTTTGGATGCTAAATTTTCAACAGAGAGTGAAATGTAATCCTACCAAAGCAAAAGAGTTGTATTCAATGGAAAAATATTTTGTACTGTTTCTTTTTTTTCTTCTTTCTTTCTTTCTTTCTTTCTTTCTTTCTTTCTTTCTTTCTTTCTTTCTTTTCTTTCTTTCCTTCCTTCCTTTCTTTCTTTCTTTCTTTCTTTCTTTCTTTCTTTCTTTCTTTTCTTTCTTCTTTAAGATTTTATTTATTTATTCATGAGACACACACACACACAGAGGCAGAGACACAGGCAGAGGGAGAAGCAGGCTTCCTGCAAGGGACCCAATGCAGGACTCTATCTCAGACCCCAGGTTCATGGCCTGAGCCAAAGGCAGACACTCAACTGCTGAGCCACCCAGGTGTCCCTGCTTCTGTTTTTAAATTATAATTAAAGAAAATTAAAATCCAGTTACACTGGCCACATTTCATTTAGGGCTATTAGTTTTCATGTTGGTCAGTGCAGCCCTAGAGTTAAAATTATGAGGGTAGATTGTGGGATTGAAGCTGGAGACAGCTTCTAAATCCACACCTCCAGCCCAGACCTCCTTGGGCTCTAGGCAAGTGCTCATTTGTCTTCCAGAGTTTCTGTTTGGGGTCTGGATTATGATCATGGTGACTGTACTATAAACTCCTTTCCCCCAGAGGCCACCCCACAAGGAAATGTGGAATCCTAGCTTTGCAGAGTACTTTAGGGCTCACCTAGCCGAGTTGCCTCCAAATGGGATCCTGGACCCTTTAGGATCCTTGAAGGTGCTCATGAAGGTCAGATACCCACTTCCAACTGAAATCATACATTTCCCCAAGGTGCAGGTGCTGCACAGGTTACTTACAGCATGCCATTTTGCACTTTCAGTGGACACAGAGCAGCTCGGTTGGGAACACTAGTAGTCTCCATCTGATCACAAGCCTGGCTGCTTTATTTCACTCTGTAAGTATTTACTGAGACCCTGTTACAGCCAGGCACCTCTGCATGCGGAGGTCTCAGCACAGAGCCAAACAGAGGCCAGCTGTGCATGTGTCTGTGGCCCGGGAAGGACGATGCTCTGTTGAGGCAGGGGCTGGAGTGGAGAGGAGGACCCACAGACGTGCTTCCCCACCAAGGGCTTCAGGGAAGAAAGGCCTTGAAGGGGGACAACCAGCAGCCCAGTGGACATCTGGGAAGGGGCTGTTGTGGACCTGCTCCCCATCTTTTTTTTTCTGCTCCCCATCTTTGAAGAAGAGCCAGATATTGGGCCAGTGTGGCTGGAGCACAAGGAGCCATAGACGGGCTAAGTGCAGACGGGAGGTCAGAGTGTGTTTAATCTTGCCTGCTGGAGTGGGGACCTGGTTATCCTGAGATGAGAACCCAATGGAATTACAGTATTGGAGATAGACTTTCATTTTTTAAAAATGTCTTTTTATATAATATATACATTATAAATAATATAAATATGTATACATGCTATCTAATGTAATGGGTGTTAAGAAATATAATTAAATGAACACCATAAACTCCCTTTGCCAATCTTATTGTCTATCTGAGACCCGTCCTTCTCTTTTCTGTCTTCTGCTCCCACATGCACCCCCATTTGGCATCTCTGAATGTTGTTTATTACTCTTCACTTTTGGAGATTTGTTTATTCGAGAGAGAGAGCAAGAGCGCACAAGCGGGAGGGGCAGAGAGAGAGGGAAGAGTCCCAAGCAGACTCTGCACTGAGCTCGGGAGCCTGACTCAGGGCTCCATTCCAGGACCCTGAGATCACGGCTTGAGCCGAGAAACCAAGAGTCTACCACTCAGCTGACTGCACCACCCAGGTGCCCCTGCTCTTTACTTTTATTTTTTTTTTAAGATTTTGTTTATTTATTCATGATAGACACACACAGAGAGAGGGAGTGAGGCAGAGACACAGGCAGAGGGAGAAGCAGGCTCCACGCAGGGAGCCCAACATGGGACTCGATCCCGGGACTCCCAGGATCATGCCCTGGGCGCTTAAACCGCTGAGCCACCCAGGCTGCCCCTCTCTTCACTCTTAAAGAATAGTTTCAGTACTTTGTATTTCTAAACATCACACTGTTTAGTTTTGCTTGTTTTAGAATTTTATAAAAACGTGTCACCTGGGAACATACCTAAGAGAAATGAAAATGCATGGCTGTGCAAAGACTTGCATGCAAAGCAGTATTATTCAAAGTAGCCGAAAAGTGAGAACAATCCAGATGTCCATCAACTTGTGAGTGGGTGAGCAACATGTGGTTATGTCCACATAATGGAATATTATTGGACCTTAAAAGGAATGAAGTTCTGATACATGCTACATCATGGACAGAGTCCCAAACATGATGCTAAGTGAAAGAAACTAGACACAAATGACTACATACTGCACAATTCTATTTATATATAATGTCCAGAGAGGTCAAATCTATAGAGATGGAACACAGATCAGGGGTTGCCTGGGGCTGGGGATGGGAATAGGGAGGGGTGACCAAAAATGGGCATGAAGGTTATTTTTGAGGTGATGGAAATGTACTGAAATTAGATACTGTGGTAGTTGCACAATTCTCTATATTAATCTAGTAACTGCACACTTAAAATGGCTGACTTATGCTACAACACGAAAGTGTAAGTTAAATTATATTTTTAGGGGTACCTGAGTGGCTCAGTCGGTTGAACGTCTGACTCTTGATTTTGGCCCAGGTCATGGTCTCAGAGTCATGAGATCAAGCCCCGAGCTGGGCTCCATACTCAGGAGGGAGTCTGCTGGAGATTCTCTCTCTCCCTCTCCCTCTGCCCCTCTACCCTACCTCTTGTGCTCTCTCCCTCTCTAAAACAAATAAGTAAATCTTTAAAAAAAATATTTTGATACAGCTTTTTTCAAAAAGACATATTAGTCTTCTGAGGCTTGTTTTTTTTCTCACAATTATGTTTCTGAGACTCTACTGGTGTTGTTGCAAAGAGTAGTAGTAGTTCATTTATTTTCACCCATCGTGATGACATTACAATTTATTTCCCCAGCTTCTAATCCTGTCACTGGATTTGTGAGTTACCTCTTGTTTTTTGCTATTACAAAACAATATGCCAGTAACATGTTTGTACACGTCTCCATGCTCCATGGTATGCATAACTATATGTATGTTGAATAATAAAATACCAGGGCTTGTATATACTGTATGTCTTTTCTTTCACTTCATTTTTCAGAAATTCTTCAGTATTATAATTTATAAAACTATTGTTTCCCCAGCATTGAAAAGTAAAACAAAAACAAAACTAGTCCTCATTGAGAAACACTGCTGTCAGGAATACCCTAGGAGTAAAATTGCTGAGTCAAGGGTATGCAGATGTTCAAAGATACGTAAAAGTTCAAGGGTGTTCAAATGTCAAACTGCTTTCTAAAATACTTATATTGGGGGCGCCTGGCTGGCTCAGTCAGTGGAACATGTGACTCCTGATCTTAGAGTTGTGGGTTCCCACCTTGGGTGTGGAGCTTACTTAAAATTAAAATAAGTAAATAAAAGACAAAACAAAATACTTGTACTAAGGTGCACTCCCACCAGCAGGATGAGAGCTCCTACACTGGTCCATCTTCACCAACACTTACTATTGTCCAATTTTTAAATTTGTGCCAATTCTGTGGGTAGGACAGGCCTTCCTTCCCCTGCTGCTGATGAGGTCAAACACTTTTTCATGGGGGCATTTGTGCTTCCTCTTCCAAGCTGTTCCTGTTTGTTTCCTTTGCTCATTTCTTTTCTTTTTCTTCTTGATTCATACAGTTCTTCAAATACCCTAGCTAGTAGTCCTTTGTCATTTAAATGTGCCGCAGATATAATTCCCAGTTTGTGACTTGTTTGCATTTTTTTTTTAAGATTTTATTTATTTATTCATGAGAGACACACACAGAGAGAGAGAGGCAGAGACACAGGCAGAGGGAGAAGCAGGTTCCATGCAGGGAGCCTGACGTGGGACTCGATTCCGGGTCTCCAGGATCAGGCCCTGGGCTGAAGGCGGCGCCAAACCACTGAGCCACCCGGGCTGCCCTTGTTTGCATTTTCTTGGTGTGTCTTAATCACAGAAGGTCTTACTTTTTTTTTTTTTTTTTTTTTAAGATTTATTTGAGAGAGACAGAGATAGATAGCGAGAGTGAACACAAGGGAGAGACAGGGACAGGGAGAAGCAGGCTCCCCACTGAGCAGGGAGCCCAACGTGGGGCTCGATCCCAGGCCCTGGGAATCGTGACCTGAGCCGAAAACAGATGCTTAACTGACTGAGCCACCCAGGCACCCTGAAGGTCTTACGTTTAAAGTAGTTGGGTTTTATCTGTTTGGTTAGCTCCTCTTCACTCCTCGTAGATCATGCCTCGGGGAGATCACGGTCAAAGCCCCAGCCTGGCCCCCACTGAACTGACAATTTCCGGAGCAGAGCATGGACAACCACTTTTAATATGGACCCTCCTGCCCCCAGCCTCCTGTCAGCCCCACTTTATACTCAGTGGTTTATTTTAAAGCTTTTTTATTTTTTCACCTGTCTTTCTCTGCTCCTTGGACCCCCCTGTTGGTTTGCAGAACCCCAAGTTAAATCCAAACTCTGGTACAAGCTCCTTTTTTAAAAAAACAGTCCAGAGGTCTTCTGTTTATTTATTTACTTACTTATTTTTACACCTGTTAAGCCATGAATTCTTAGGAACTGGTTCCAGGAGCTCAGGCTCCATTCCACCAGTTCTCCCCATGTGCGCCTCTGGGCGGAGCAAGTTGGTGTTTCTGGTGAACCCAGGTAACTTTCTCTTTGGCTTCTTTCTTTTTTCTCATCATTTTCCTTCCCACGTTTCAGGAAGCTATCTTGGCTCTTAGAGCGTTTAATATGCTCAGTACGTAGGTTAATTCTCTTGGCAAGAAACTCGCCCTTAACTTGTTTACAACAATGCCAATAGCATGCTGGGTAACACTGCAGGCTCTTCCAATTTTGCCATGGTAACATTTGTTGGGCATTCCTTTTTGAACACTGCCCATTCCCTTGATGTCTACAATTTCACCTTTCTTGAAGATTTGCATGTATGCAGCCAAAGGAGCAACTCTTGTGTTTTCTAAAAGGCCTAGAGAGCATACAGTGGTGCCTCTCTTCTTGCCCTTTGGGCTGGTTGTTCTGGCACCTTGGTGGAAGAGGGGGTTCTGGCTGAAAGGCACACCTCCTCCTAGAAGTGTTCCAGCCCCCCAAGGCTGAGTCACTTCTTCCTCTATTCAGGGGTTTAGTCTGCCTAAGCATCAGGTGATTGACAGGAGACAGGTTTTTGACTATTAAAATGGGAGATCTGTCGCTTTGAGTAAGCATGGTTTATTTATTTATTTTTTAATTTTTATTTATTTATGATAGTCACACACAGAGAGAGAGGCAGAGACATAGGCAGAGGGAGAAGCAGGCTCCATGCACCGGGAGCCGGACGTGGGACTCGATCCCGGGTCTCCAGGATTGCGCCCTGGGCCAAAGGCAGGCGCCAAACCGCTGCGCCACCCAGGGATCCCAAGCATGGTTTATTAAACACAGTATTTCAAAACATGGGATGCCTTAACGGTGGGATGTTTGGGAGGGGAAATATGGTTGGAAAGTCTTACCAGAGATGCCTATAGTAGTCCTGACATCCACCTGCCTCCACCTAAACATTTCCGGGGACAGGAAGCTCACTACCGTTGGGGGCTGGACTGCTCTAGTCATTAGAAACTGTGTCTTATGCTGTGTCTCCTGCCTTGTCATTTATACTTGCTGTTCTTCACTCTGCTCTCTAGAGAAACACCTAGTGAGTCTTTTCGCTCTTTGACATGACTACCCTCCAACACGAGAGGTAGCTTCCATGTCTATCTGTGTCTCCTTTTCTCCAGGAGAAATCTATCACCTTCAGTGATTCCTGGGAAGAGACAGTTTTCAGATTCCTCTGCACATGATCACCCTCTTGTGAACAGACTGCAGATTTTCTGCATCCTGTGTACACTGTATATCCTTGTTTGAGGAAAGCCTCGGGGCCGGTCTAACAGTGTAGAGGGGGGCCCTGAGCCAGTTAACGGGAGTCTCCTGGTGCAGCTGCAGAGGGCCGTGGCTGTGCTGGCGGGCTCGTCAGCCCTGGCGTTCCCACAGAACCCAGGAGCTGACGGAAACCACTTTGTTTATGCGCCTCTTTACCATCTACATGCAGAGCATCTACAGAATCCACCCTTCTGCTTGGGCTCAGCACTCCTCTCTTTTAAGGAAGTTTTCTTAATGTTTGTGTCTCCTTTTAGCTCTCTCCACAGCTTCATGTCAAGCACATCTTTAATAAGCAAGACAGTTTTTTTTTTAAATGTTGATATTCCAAAGAATGCATCCTTGGACTCTCTGTATTACATTCTGCATCAGGCCCCCTGCCTCCCTGGAAGCAGGGCCAAGGGGAAGGGGTGTTTCTTCACTCTGGGCCCACGGTAAAGCCCAGCTTTGCCATAGCCACGGACAGTGACAACCCATCTCCACCTCTCAGGCCAGGAACCTCTGAGTAATCTTTGACTCATAGCGGTCCTGTCTCCTATTGCCTAATTTTGCCTGGTCTTCATTAAAAACATTCCCTGCTTTTCTTTCTCACTTGTTCCTCTGCCCATTTCTCCTGAGACCACCATGCTTCTGTGAGAGATGGTCTCACTAACACAGACTACCTGGATGTTTAACAAGCAATTCCAAAGACCTGATGGGCCCTGAGCCCCAGCTAGGAGTATTGCTCCAGCTGAACCCTGACAGAAGGGATAGGAGTCGATCGGGCCAGTTGTTAGAAGGCACATTTCCAGCAGAGGAAACAGAAAGTTATGCTAGTCAGCATTCGGATGTGAGCAGAGGTTAGAAAAGCAGGCTGAGGCTGTCAGAGCCAAGGTGAGTGGTCAGCCTCCCTCCTAAGGAAGGCTTTAGGTTGGGCAGTGCCTGGCCACATTTGTATTTTAGAGCCAGCAGTGAAGATATGATTAGCAAACTTAGAGGGCTGGAGGTGGTGGGAGAAGACAATGGGCTAGGGCCCCCCAGACACCTAGGGCAGTGGTAGATTCAGGAGTGTGCCAAGGGACATGGGACAGGAACTGACTGGTTGGAGTGGAAGGGGGGAGGAGGAGACGAGGGAGGTGACAATGCTTTGAAAGACATGTTCCTCGGAAGGGAACATTCTAGAAGCAGGTTTGGGTGGTGGGAAGGAAAGGAAATGACTCAGTTTTGGAGGGTGCTGGTCCTTTGGTGTGAGGAGGTGGATGACTGGGGAGCCAGCTCCTCACTCCCACAGCAGCTGTGGATCCTCTGGTCCACTTCTATGGGTCCTCCACGGGATCCTTTGTGCCTTTTCTCTGCCTGCCTTCTGCCTATTGAGAGGCTGCTGATGCCAGAGAACATCCATCCCAGAGAACCTTCAGGAGGTGTTGAGTGCTTCCCCCTCCCAAGCCCACCATCTTTTCTCTCTCAATCCCTATTCAGTGAACGTGGAAAGGCAGGTAAAGTTTCCCTGCAGAGGACTGAGGAGCATTCAGAGTCCTGTCCCAGACCCTTGTCCTTTCACAAAACCAGGCCAGGCATTTTCCCTGATCATACCTCCTTACTCCATTTTCACCAACATGAATGGTTCCTCCTATGCTGTGGATGCCGTGTGGGTGCTGGAGATACAACAATGTACCATGATATCAGGCCATGTGCATTGAACCAGGCATCTAAGTGCTTTATATATCTTAATACATTTAAATCTCCTAGCAGCCTTATGGGTTAGCTACTATTCGATTTCCACTTTACAGAGGAAACTAAGGCACCAAAAGGTTGATAAGTTGACTAACGTCACACAAGTGGTGGAGCCCAAATGCAAAGTCAGATAAATGCCCGCACTGTGAGCCACTGCACTGTTCCCTCCTGCTGTCCCCTCCAGAATGCTGTCTCTGTCTACTTTCACAGGATAGGTCAAGTACCATACTCTTTAAAGAGTCAGGATGTTCTTATTCTGGATGCTGTATCTCAACCTCACTTCTCCTGGTATTGCTCCTGATGAGGTATCTCTGTTGCAGTCCCCACATGAATGTGGACAGACAGGACACCTTCCCCTTCCTGGCTTCTCACGGCTCTTCTTGCTCCACCTGTCCTCCTTCCAGTCCCACCACCGCCACTGTCTCTACTTACAGACCCTCATTACCTCTCACGGGCTCCTCTTCTGGGGCTGGGCTCACTAACACGGGGCTCAGGCCAGACAGGGCTCTCCCCCTGGGGGACATTCTCACATGCAGCCTGGAAATGGATGCCTGTCCTCAAGCACAAACCTGAAAACAGCATCTGTTGGCAAAACCCTTCTCCACGCCTCGTCACCTAAGGGATAAAATCTGCACTCCTCAGCATGAAGGCCAAAGTCCTTCCTTGTGTGGCCCCTACCTCTCCGGGTCCCTGTATCAGTGCCCCTGAGGTCCATCGCTGACAGCTCCGGCCTTGATAAAGTGTTTGGTAGTCAGCAATAAAGGGAGCAAAATAAGAAGAGTCAGATATAAAAAGTCCATCAGCATATATCAGTCACGTTGCCAGCTGTCCTTCCTTGGTCACAATATCTTTTATCCCAAGGATCCTTTCTATATATATATATATTATATTTTTTGCAGTTAAAATATTACTTCTTTCATAAAATGGTGGTTATTAAAGTGCTGTTATTTTTAAAAAAATATCTTTATATGGCAAAATGAAAAGTGTCTGCAACTCCACTCAGACTCCATCTTTTTCCTGGTGACTCAGTGGTCTAAGGAAGCTGTCCCAGGGTCTGTCCTGCCCAGCCCCCCACCGTGGCCTGGTCCTGCGCCATCGTCCCCCCAGGCCTGGCCTGCCCTCTTTTCCAAAGCGGGGCCTCGGCCTTCGGCGGGGACACGGGTCATCTGCATGCTCTCTTCCCCCCAACCCCGGGGCGCCGGGCCTGGGAGCCAGGCACGCTCCTGTGCTCACGTCTACGTTTGCCCAGCGAGCCTGGTACTGCGGTGGCCGGTACCCGGCAGCTTTCCTGATGTCCGGACCAGAACCAATGCGTTCCAGCCTCCCCCCGCAGCAGGCGCGGCCGAGGTCGGGGCGAGGGGCTCTGCACCTGCCCGGACCTCTGCACGCACCCAGCACCCACCACCAGTCCCGGTGGGCCCCTGGGGAGCGCATGGGCTGAGGGTCAGGCCCCCCTTGTTTGCGAGAGGCCAGGAACTGCCTGCTCTCTGGGGTGCCGGAGATGATCATCTGTCTCCCGGGCCTCCAGGGAAGCTCAGGCCAGACAGGGAAACGGAGGGAGGGCAGGGAGAGGGACCAGAGAGAGAAGCTGAGACAGAGAGGGGGAGAGGAGCACAACAAGGCCTAGGGTGGCAGCAGAGACAGAAACACAGGGCCCCACAGAGAAGGTGGGGGCAGCCGCCATCAGGGTGGCAGGGGGTGGGGGGCTGGAGCTGGGGATCTGGCCAGCCTCCCCCGGGGCTGGGGAAAGGACCTGCCAGTTGGCTCTAACACAGCCTCCATGGTGGGACCCAGAGCATAGGAGGCAAACTCCTTTCCGGGTTCAGCCCTCACCTGTCCATGTCCAGGGCCCTGGCAAAGTCCTCTGAACACCTAGGACCCCTGAAGGGCCTCCAGGACTGCTGTCAGGCTGGGCAGAACCCTGACCCTGCCTGGCCTCCCCACCGCTGAGGGCCCTTACGATAAACTCCCTGAAGGCATCAGAGATGGTCAGAGGGACTCCTGGAGAAGAATATGACATTTTGTTTTCCATTACTCTGTAGTCGTTTGTTTCAGGAAGTACCTCTTGAGAGGGCCTTTTAAGCAGATGGCAGAAAGGCATATGTTGACAAGATGGCAGTGCCCTGCTGTGGCTAGACAGGGGCCACCTCATGTCACCCCCCTTGAGGGTGACATAGTTGGCCAACATGCCTAGGAAGAAAGAATGTGAGCTGAGACCCTTCTATCTTAGCAAACCTCCTCTGATGTCAGCTGGCAAGACAGGCGCTAGGACTTCTGGGAGAAGCCTCTCCATGGAGAAACCTGCATAGGGCCAGTGGAGGTCCCTGCAGTGGTTCTGGAAGGGATGGCTGGTGGCCTGGCCACCTGGATACTGGGGATGCCACAGGGACAGTAAACAGCACTGGGCCACTCTAGAGCTCAGGAGCTGGGCTCACTAACATGGGACCATCACATTTGCTTGTGTCCAGCTGCCCAGGCAAGCAGGAGCTGGGTCTCGAATTCTCAGTGAAGTGAAGCCAAGACTGAGCCCTTGGCCAAAATAAGCCCTGGGGGCACTTTATCAAATGAGGAGAGGCCTTTGGGAGGGGAGAAAAGCTCACGATAGCTGAGAGTGCTCAAAGTCCTGTCAATGTCAGGATGTGACATTGCCGTTCAAGCTGTAAAGGGCACAGTGGACAACAGGATGTTGGGATGGATGACTTAGTAAAGTCTCCAAGTAGTAACTTTGCCTTTCAAAAATACAGTCTTAGGTTCTGGAACCTAAGAGCCAGCCCTTGGGCAACATTCTTTTTTTTTTTTTTTTCTAATATTTTATTTACTCTTGAGAGACACAGAGCAAGAGAGAGAGAGAGGCAGAGACACAGGCAGAGGGAGAAGCAGGCTCCATGCAGGGAGCCCGACATGGGACTCAGTCCCGGGTCTCCGGGATCACGACTTGGGCTGAAGGCAGATGCTCAACCGCTGAGCCACTCGGGCGTCCCCCTTGGGTAACATTCTTGAACCCTGGAGCTTTAGGGTGAGACTTTGAAGCAAGCTTACCCCAGAGACATAAGCTACCTGCTGCTGTCAGAGCAGAAGGCCCCAGTTCTAGCCCTACTCCAGAAGAAGCGCCTCAGATACCTTCTAGAGCAGGAGGCATGACTGGCTCACATCGGGCAATGAGGCAAGAGATAAGGATCAATCCGAACTGGGGGACCAGCTAAGAGGGGGTGATTCTCCCTGGTTGCAGCTCGCTTATTAGCGTCTCCCACTGACTGGCAGGAGGGATCAAGGGGCATGGCTTCCTGGGTAAGGGAGGTTCTAAGGTCAAGATGCCTTCAAATCTAATCTGCTCTCAAAAAGCACCAGATGGCCTGATAGGAAACTCAAGGTAGGAGGCGATGGCCAAGGTCAAGAGAAATGTAAAGGATGGAGGTGGGAGGGGTGAAGCCAGGTTAAGGGACACCTCTGACTCAGGACAGGTATGCTGCTAACTTGTTACGACCTTGGAAGTCATCAGCCTTACTTACTGGACTCATCAGAGATAGTGCCTTATATGAGCGTCCCCTTTTTTCTGCTCTTCTGGGTTCAGTTGAGGTCTGACCTAGAGAGGGATGCAATAAAGCCACCACTGGGGAATGCTGGATAAGTCTCTGCCCAGCTCCCACTTGGGGCACCCTCTGGGCCATGGCTTGATCCCCCCTCACATTCGGCTCAGCATGGCCATCACACCCTTGCTGCACTTCTGTCATGAGATGGTTGGCCAAGAACCAGAGGGTATGAAGCCAGAAGTGGCATTGCTTTCAGAGTCAAGTTGAGAACTCAGAGTTTTGAACAAAGTGCTTTGAACAAAGTGCAAGAGTCGTAGACCTGCAGTTTATGGCTGGTTTGTGGAGCTGATTAGGTGGCTATCATTATCAGCAGTATTTCCCCTCTCTCCATGCCCCTGCTGACACCACCAAGGCTCTGGCCACCCTTTACCCCAAGCCTCATGCCCTCGCTCTCCACAGTAAATGCCCCTAGCGCTCGCATCGTCTTCAGTGTTTCTTGATTGACTGACCAACTGATCTACCCAAGGAGAAAAGCAGGAAGGTGGGGACTGAGGACACCACTGGGATACAAACCTCTTCATGTTTTCTTCCCCGGGGGAGGGGGGTGGGTGGGCGGGGAGAGCTGGCCCAGGGGAGCTCGGTCCTGGAGTTGGGCTCCAAAGCCTCCTGCTCAGGCCAGGCTGGACAAGGGGAGCTCAGTGTGCCCTACCAATGTAGATGGCCCTACATCCAGTTTCCCCATTGTGTGAAGAACACGTTCAGGAATCACACAGCTACAACTATGGGCCTACAGACACTTGTTAGACGCCTCAGGGACCACTGCTGGTCCCTGCACACCACCTCACATCTTCAACCTCTTCCCTCCCTGAGGACCTGTCTGCAATCCTGTTTCCCCTTCTGTATACATCGTCTCCTCTGCTGGGAGAAGAGGAGCGTTAGAGGTGGGGCAGGATGGAGGTGACCATGCACATGCCTGCCTCAGGGCCTCTGCCCTTGCTCCCTCTTCCCTCTGGTCGACTTCCCTTCCCCCTAGATCTTCACAGGGCCTGCACCCCTCTCTCCTCGGGGGCCTTCCTCCTGTGACAGTCCAGCCCTTCTGCTTTATTTTCTTCATAATGCTTATTGCTACAGGCAATTAGGGTCTGTGTGTGGGTGTCCATACACACATATGTGTGTATATGTGTCATTTACTTGTTTACTTTTTAATTATGTCACCCCCACTTCATATAAGTTACATAAAAGCAGGACCTTCTGTTCATTGATTACTATCTCTCCAGGGCCCAGACAGTGGCTGACACAAATTGGTGCCCAATAAACCTCTGCTGGAAGAAAGGAAAAGAAGTGAGGAAGGAAGGAAAAAAGAAGGGAAGGAGGGAAGGAGGGAGGGAAGGCGGGCTAGAGGAAGGGAAGGAGGGAGGGTGAGCTGGAGGAGGGAAAACAGACTTCCTCCTGGTCCCTCCCTCCCCCAGGGGGCTGCACAGAAACACAATGGGAGGTTGGAAAATCCACCGCTTTCATTGCCTCTCACCTTGGGTACCCAGGGCCACCTCTTGCTCCAGGCGGTCCTCACTGTTTATCCAACCCACATCTGGTTCCCTTGGAGCCTGGCAGAGGGAAGAGGTGGCCTGACTATGCTGATTCTCACGGCTTCTCCACCTGCCCCGCGGTGTTCAGTTGGTTTGTGAGCAGGTTACTCTTTTGTCCGAGTCTTGTTTTCCTGGCCTGGACCAGCTCTGGGACCCAGAGACCCACTTGTTTTCCTCAGCGTGGGACCCACAGCCTGTGACATTGCTCAGCCCAATCCCCTTAAATTCTGGAGGCTCTAGGAGACTGACTGTCTTCATCAGTGGCCAGGTCCCTGCCCCCCAGGCACCCCTTCACCATTGCTGCTGCTCCACTGGACTGTTTGTGCTGGGGCTGCTGCCCCTGAAGTAGAAAGATAGATTTTTCTCCCCGAGTGATTCTATTTTCATCTTAAGCTCACCAAAGTAGCCACATACTCTCAGAATCAGACTATCTTTTCCAGGAAGTTGGAACAAGTTCATCAGGGAGTGGGCCTGATGGTGCCACCTGGAGCAGCAGGCTGCTCCCACCTCTGTAGACTGTCAGGGTATGTGTCTTTCAGTGATTTGCCCTCCTAAGGCAAGGCCCAGCTCCAGGGCAGGCACAGGCTTTGGTTCAGGCATGCGGATCTTGGCAATGGCCCAGGAGCCCCGAGGGTATACGGGTTAGGCATCCTGCACGATGCGCTAGCCACTCGAGCTGTTTCTCTGGCCAGAACACTCCTGCCATCTCCCTGCTGTTCCTTTGCCAGGTGAACCCCTGTAGCTCTCTGAGTCTATGTCACATGCCCCAGAAGCCTCCCCTGACCCTCCCATCTGAGTTGCCTTTTTATGATCTGAGTTGCCTTTTTATGAGCTGAGAAAACAGGGCCGTGCCTGTCGTGTTCATTGATACATTCCCAGGGTCGCCCAGCACCTGGTACACAGAAGGGACTTGATAAATCAACTGTTGTAAAGCGTGAATGAATTCTGTGTGCATGCATCTTACAGAGCCTTTGGCCTGTGGAACCCTGTCTCCTATGACTTTTGTATTCTCTGTTGCCCAAGATTAAGGCCCCTGCCTGCAGCCCAGGCTGAACAGGAACGTGCTTTGGATGCACCTTGGCCTGACTCTGAACAGGAGTTAACTGGCTGTTTCAGCCTGGCTGGGGGGGTAGGGTTCTTTGAAAGAAGCTTCTCTGGAAGGGGCCAGAATGGCTAGGAGGCCCCTCTTGTCCTTCCCACACAGGAGCAAGGTAGGCTTGCCAGGTAAATACAGGATATCCAGCTACATTTAAATTTCAAATAAATGACAAACACATTTTAGTATATTACATGTAATAAGTGGAACACACTTAGGCCAAAAAAAATACTGAATTTAAATTTAACTGGGAACCCATCTTTCTCAACCTAGGAACCCTAGTAAGGGCAGCCCTGATCAGCCTGGCTCCCCAGGGGGATCTGAGGTCCTTTTCATGCAGTACATTCTATTCACTCTCTGGGTTCTTCCTGTTGTTTAAACACTTTTGGGCAAAGAACAGGGTGAGCTCCAGGTGTGGTTTCCCAGAGCTGTCATGAGAACCCTTAATGCAAAGTCTCCCCCTACATCTCAACTTCAACTCCAGGTACTAGACTGGGGTGAGGGAAAGCCAGTCTCAGGAGTTGAGATATGAAGGAATGAGCCAAGTGATGATCAGGGCATTCCAAGAGAGAGGCAGGAGTGAACTTGGTAAGTCTAGTGTAGGTCTGTGAGTGCAGGAAGGGAGGGGATTGCATGGAAAATGCCCTGGACCACATCCTCAGTCCTCAAGAAGGCTCCTTGGTGCTGCTCTACTAGCCTGCTCTTACCCACCTCTGACCCCAGCTGTAGAGTGGAAGCTTCTCTAGCTTCTGTGGCAGGAGCCTCAGCAGCTGGTAGTGGGGAGAGAGTAGGAGTGTCTGTCATCCTGGTTTGGGGATTCTGGTGCTCAGTGGCAGTTTGGTGGATCACTCTTTAAAATGGTTGAGTGGAGCCATGAGCCCTTAAGAGCTAAGTCCCCGCATGGCTGGTCCCCATGGAGGTACCTTACCTCACTCAGAGGCCCACCTCCCTCCCTTCCCCACTTTAAGCTGGCATGGTAGTCTCTCCCTTCTAAGAGGAAAATGTGGCTGCCCAGGGCCATGGGATCATGGGGGCAGGGGGAAGAAGGACCCGAGGGGCCCCATTCTGCCTCAGCAGGCATCTCTTACAGCTTTGGAAGGGGCTGAAAGCCCTATACCGGGAAGCTCAGCACTCAAATCACAGAGTTCCCAGCAGGCTCTGCTCCTCTGTGCCACCCTGCCCACTCCAGTCCTCCTCTAAGCCCAGATATACAGGCCAAACAATGGGAAATGGCTCAGTTCCACATTTAACACACAGAGCATTTGTTGCCTGCTGTTTGCCTGTTGGCACGCCAAGGAAGCTGTTGCTTAATTTAAAATGTCCATTAGCTTCCTCCAACTGGACAGTTACTCCAACGAATTTATGCCGTGGCAGGTTTACGCTTGGCCCTGCTCTGTTTGTCCCTTAGAAGGTGTGCCTAGGGCAGTGGGCACCCTCGGGTGTCTTGCTTGAGAGTGTGTTCCCTCTGTGCGGGGGAATTAGATTCCCAAGGCCCCCCCTTGGCCAGAGTCCTTCAGGAGCCTTTGGCCACTGCCCATGGGAAGCCCACAGCCGGGGAGGTAGGGGGAGGGAGAGCGACCCCGTGGGGGAGGGGTGTCCTTTTACATCTCCAGGGGAGGAAACCCCATTTCCCTCCTACCCTCAGGCTCTTGGGGAGCCTTGCCAGGCATCTGACAGGAAAGGACCTTTTGTTCTGAGCTTGTAAGAAGTCTGAGCTGGACTTGTTATCTACCCACAGCATTTCCTGGACAGGGGCTGTAGTAGAGGCTGGCCCCCAGCTTTGGCCTTGGCATCCTCCTCTCCCGCTCTGGGGACAGGGGAGGCTGCCGCTGGCAAGGTCTAGGCCTTCATCAGCGGCGGGGCTGGCGACAACGGGTATCTATTCTTTGCTTGGGGGGTGGGCAGTCAGTCCCAGACAAAGCTCCCTGACAAAAGGGAGCAAAAATGTCACCTTTGTGTGTGTATGTGTGTGTGTGTGTGTGTGTTGGGGGTGCTGCTACTGGGGAAGGAGTGAGCCCAGCCACCCCGTCCAGTCACCTCTCGCTCGGCCGGGAGGGAGGCGGGCGCGTCCCCCAAGGGCTGCAGGAGCCGCGGCGTGCGCCCAGGCCCGGGCCGTGTCTGACACCTAGTGGCCACCTGAGCCCGGGGCGGGGCGCGGGGAAGGGGAGGAAGGAGGGAGGAGGGAGGGAGGAGGAGGGCGTGGAAGGAATCAGGAAGCGCGGAGCCCGGGCCGAGCCGGGGGCTCCCGGCGGCGGCTCCCGGCGGCGGCTCCCGGCGGCTCCCGGCGGCGGCTCTCCCGGCGGCAGCCCCTCCCCTCGGCGCCGGGCTCCGGCTCCGTCCCCGGCCCGGGTCCGGTTCCCGCCCCCCTCCCCCGCAGCGCCCGCGGCCTCCGCGTCAGGCCCGGGCAAGAGGTCCCCACACCTGGGCCGCAGACCCCCTGCACCCCTGAACGCGCGCCGGGTCGCGAGCCCCGGATCTCGAAGGTTACCCGAGCTCGGGTCCAGAAGGCCGGGGTCGCAGTGGGCGCGCTGCGGCCCCTCAGCCCCCGGGGCGCGGCGTCAAGGTTCGGGCCCGGGCAGCGCAGGGCCGCGTCCCGAGCGCCGCGCACTAGCGGGGGCCCGGCCGGCGCGCGCGGGGGCACTTCCGGCGCCCTGGGCGTGACCCGCGCCGCCCCGCCCCGCGCCGCCCCCGCGGCCGCCGCCCCGTCGTCATGGCGACGCCGTAGCTTCCGCGCGGGGGGCGGGGGCGGGGGCGGGCGACGGGCGGAACCGGCCGAGCGGCCCGGGCGCGGCGCCGGGAGCTCGCCGGCCGGGGCGCCGTGTGGTGCTGCGCGGCGGGGACCAGCTCCGGGCCCGGCGCCCGGCCAGGTAGGCGCCCGGCGGGTGGGTGCGAGCCGAGCCCCCGCGCGAGGCCGGGGCGGCGCCCAGGTGTGCGGCAGCGGGACGCCCCCCCCCCCCCCCGCCGGCTCCGGCCTCCGCGTCCCCCGCACCTCACCCGCTCCCCAGCCCCCCGGAGCCGGTCGGGACCGGCGAGAGCGGGCCGTGCGCCCCGCGGGAGCTGTCGGCCTCCGCGCCACTGCGGAAGTTAGGTCGAGCGCCAGGTGACCTCACCTGTTCTAGAAACTCGGGAGGGTAGACGTGGACCCGCCAACGTTTGCTACGACTGTTGTGTTGAAACCTGAAACCGAGACCCGCGGACTGCTTTGCTGGTTCTCTCCTCAGCCTCGCCTCTCTTCCTTTGGGGCTGAAAAAGATCTAGCTACGAGAACCTAGTTCTGGAACCTGCGCAGCTTCCTGTGTGAGGGTAGGAGTGTCTCGTTTGGGAAACCCTGGCTCGCCGGCTCGGCCCTGCGGGGCCCTGAGTACAGGGGTGCAGAACTGAGCGGAGGGAGGGGCCCGCTGCTGCCTTTGACACCCAGGTGATGGCAGGGCCACCCCCCCCCACGCCTGCTCTTTCCCCCAGGGCGTCACAGTGAGAGGGATCCCTGTGGACCCTACCCCCAGCCTTTCTCTTTGAGATTGTCCCTCTCCTCTCATTATCCCTAACTTGCCAGTCTTTCAGGGATTTCTAAGTCTCATTAAATGAAGCTCCATCTCAGGACATCTGGATTCTTTAACTCTGTTTTTATACCAAATGAAGAAATCCCACCTTCTCACAGGTACCTTGATTTCTCTTGTGAAATTGGATTTGAGGCAGAAAAATACAGAACGAAAACTTGTAAATGCCAAGGTGAGACCCACAGAGAGAAAGGGTGCGGCAACCTCCCCCCACCTCCGTGCGGGAGGAGGCAGCCGGAAGCCGGGAGGTGGAGCCACCCCTGTCTGCCACCTTGCCCTGGCCCTGGCCACCTTTTCTTGGCTGGCAGAGCTTGGCTTCTCTAATATGGAGTGGCACAGCAACACCAGAAGGCATGGGTGAAGGAATCCACCCCAGATCCAGGGTGGGGGACGGGAGCAGATAGAAGAGGAGTGTGGGTTTATGAGAGGTGGTAGGGCTGTCTGCTGCCATCTGGCTCTCTGTGGCCCCAAACTTCTTATGTTAACAACTTTGGATGTGCGACTCTTCCCAAGGTTTTGTTTTTATTAGATTGTTATCTGAATGCCAACCATGTGATGGGCACTTTGCTAGGCACCAGTACATATTTATCCCACTTAATTTTTGCTGGGCCAGTGAGTAAATCAGGTGAGACTCAATATCCCCTATGTTGTGGATGAGGAAGCAGGCTCAGGGAGGGGACTTGGCTTGTCCAGGAGCACAGAGTCATAAACAGTGGGACTGGTTTTAACATCACATCTGCTTGACCGGAGCTGCATTCATGGGTCCTAGGCACTTTTGCCTTGCTGGGACCCTTCTTCCATTAAAAATAGTAACAGTAAAACAAACAAACAAACACCCTATATTTTACAACTGTGTTGGTATAAAGACAAATGTAATCCAAGCTGGATTAAAAATTAGAACGTTTTCTTCAA
This sequence comes from Nyctereutes procyonoides, assembly GCF_905146905.1. Taxonomy (NCBI): domain Eukaryota; kingdom Metazoa; phylum Chordata; class Mammalia; order Carnivora; family Canidae; genus Nyctereutes; species Nyctereutes procyonoides. Next base: position 45,897,170 of record NW_026575020.1, on the reverse strand, counting down.
CGCTGAATTTGTTTTTCCTCCCGACTTTGGTAGAAATCATAACATTTTTTGTGGGTCCCTACAAGTTTTGGGAGCCCTGGCACCAAGCCCGCTGTACTTAATGGAGAACCAGGCCCAGTGTCTAACTTCAAGCTTTGCTTTCTTCCTGCAGGCTAATTGGAGCTCTGCCTGACAGCTCAACCTTCATTTTGCCTTCTCTTCCATCACATTCTAGGACATTCTAGGGCAATTGAGTTGTCCCCTCCTCCCCCACTCACTCATCAAGAAAAGCTCTAACCTCCGTCCCCAATATAATCTTCTCTAACCCAATTAGAACCCTGCTGTGGACAAGGAGGGCTGTGGCCAGGCCAGGCTGCCAGCTTCCAGGCTCTAGGACACAGTCAATGTCTGGTCCCCATAATGAGATTAGGCCTCGTGGCCTTTTAATGAAACTGTGGGCTGGGGGAGAAACAGTGATTCTCAGCACGTTCAAGCCCTGCGGGTAGCTCCTGTCCCTGTTTGATTGCATTAAGTGGAACCTGACTGCAAGTGTGTGGGAGGGGAGGGGGTGACTGTATCAGCCCAAAGTTCCAGAAGCTGCCAGAACTGTCACCCCCATCCTGTGCTCTGACAGCAAGGAGGGTGACTGAGTAAGGGACTATTAGAGCCTCCTCTGCTTCCAAGACTCGGGTCTGTGAGGCAGAGGAGGCCTTTGGGGTGGAGAGTGGCTGCTTCCAGGCCTGATGCTGCTGCCCATGCTTCTGCTTTGGGAACAAAGGAGGTATAAGGACTGCCAGCATTCTGGAGGGACAACCCAATTGGGAAGGAAGAGAGAGTCTTGTCACTGTCTGGATGAACCCAAGGAGCATGATTCCAAGACATCTGCTTAGTAGGGAGTGACTCTCAACTGACTTCAAGGTTTGCACATGTTCGATCTGTTTTGTGGGCAGGTCAGATTCCAGCCAGAGTCCCTGTAATGTGTTCTCTCTCCAGCATTGGAAGCAGCCCTTCCTTTGCACAAAGAGAGGTTGCCAATGATGTTGAATGGAATAAGGAATGGGGGAATGCCATTGTTGATGTTGAAAGAATCTTTCTGCTCATGTCCTGTAAACCACTGAACCACTCACTACTTCATCTTTTTTGTGAATCTGGATTTTTCCCCCTTGGAGCTTATTGACTATGAGGCCACCTGTAGGCAAGGCACAGGCCTGCCTGAGGCAGGATGGTCTTGCTTGGTGTGAGCTTTGAGCATCCCTCTTACTTGGACTTAAATCACCTTCACATTGGGAGGGGGAGTGGGGGAGACAGCTTGGGCCTCTGAAGTTCCACAGGTTAATCTTTATGGCTTTCTCCTGGATGCCTAGTTCCCCAGACAGATGGGGCAGGAGCGCTGCCTTTGGAGCCTCTGTGAAAAGCTCACTGATCAGTTGGTTCAGCCTCCTGTGTCCCCTTCTCTCTCTCTTTTTTAAAAGATTTTATTTAGGGATCCCGGGGTGTCGCAGCGGTTTAGTGCCTGCCTTTGGCCCAGGGCGCGATCCTGGAGACCCGGGATCGAATCCCATGTCGGGCTCCCGATGCATGGAGCCTGCTTCTCCCTCTGCCTGTGTCTCTGCCTCTCTCTCTCATTGTGTGCCTATCATAAATTAAAAAAAAATGTATTTAATTTTTCATGAGAGACACAGAAAGAGGCAGAGACACAGGCAGAGGGAGAAGCAGGCAGGCTCCATGCAGGGAGCCTGATGTGGGACTTGATCCTGGGAGTTCGGGATCACACCCTGAGCCGAGACAGACACTCAACCAGACACTCAACCACTGAGCCATCCAGTGTCCCATCTCCTTCTCTCTTAACTACCAGTTTCCGTCCTGCCTCTTTTTTCCCCCAGGAGAGCCCACAGGGGACACCAGTACTTGATGGGCTTAAACTGCCTTAGGAGTCTGGTTTCCTGAGGGGTGAGGGACATGGGAGGACTGGCATGTGACAGGGAGGGACCCATTGGAGCTCTGCTTCAAAGTGATCATCTTTGGCAAGTGCCCTTTCAGATACATCCTTGATTGACTTCAGTATTTGGAAAGCAAGACAGCCCACCCTGGATGCGGGGCAAAGCCACACCCCTGCCAGACAACTACTGCTCAGGTTGCGCCACTTCAATGTATAAAAGTAGGGGGACACTGTCTTCAGTGTGTATGGTGGAAAGGGCCATTGGAGCCTGAGTTGAACTCGTGGCTTGAATTCCTGCTACTTTTTTAAAAAAATCTTGTTTGCTCTGTAACTTGTCTGCAAGCTCCTTGAAGGCAGGGATCATGGCTTATCCAGTATCTGGCGTATTGCCAGCATGCAAAGGGTGCTTCATGAACAAATCATTGAGCAGCTATTTGCGGCTGATAATTTGGGGCATGTCATCTATCCTCTTTAAGCCCCCATTTCCTCACCCATTAAACTGAGCCAATACTCCTGTTATCATAGTGGTATCGCGAAGGTTACAGGAGAGAATGCCGAGTACGGAGTCGGGGCTTGGAAGCCCGCCGTGAGGCCCCTGTCCTCCCAACACACGCAGGCAGGCCTCTCCACTTCAGCAGGTGGGGTGCAAAGAGCATGAGGGGCCTGACTTCCTGGGGGCACTCAGGGTGTGAATTTACAGTGCAGAACTTTCAAGCCCCCCCATTTAGTCCTTTCACTACTCCAATGTGTGTTTTCTTTTCAGGACCACCAACCACTCCTCCAGTTCTCAGAGGACACCGACCAGGTGTCCTGCAAGTGAACTCAGTCCTGACACTGTTTACCTGGAGACAGCGTCAGATCCCACAGGTTATGGGCTCAGTCCCACAAGACTGCCCCCCACTAAAGATGCCAGTTACACATCCAGGTTGGCACCAGTGCTTCTGACCCACCTGCTGTAGATAGGAAGTTCTCATGGCCCTCTCCTCAGGTTCAACTAATTTGCTAGAGCAGCTCACAGAACTCAGTGAAGCATTTTACTTATTAGATTTATTATAAAAGGAAATGACTCAGGACCCGCCAGATGAAGAGGAGCGGAGGGGAGGGTGAGGTCCGGAAGGGTCCTGAGTGCAGGAGCTTCTATCCCTGGGGACTGGGGGAGCTGTCTTTCCCTAGAAGCTCCTTTTGGATTTTAATGGAGGCTTGGTTGCTTAGAGGTGGTTGATTAGATCACTGGCCATTGGTGATTGAACTCAAATCTCCAGCACCTCTCTCCTGGGGCGGGGGGAGGGGGGGGAGTTGATGGGTGGAACTAAGGATTCCAGGCTTCAGTCACGTGGTTGGTTCCCCTGGCAACCAGCCCCCATCCCCAGGTTATCTAAAGGCTCAGTAACTTAACAAAAGACTGCTTATGGCCTTCTTGGGAAATTCCAAGAGCCAATTCCAATTCAATTGGCTCTGAGATCCAAGAGCTCCCATTGCTGTCCTTGGTTATTCTGCATGGCAGGTGGACCCGCGGCAGAGCACGTTCCTTCTGCTCTTTCTAATTCGGAGCTAATCAGGTTCCGACCGCGCCCCGGGGCTATATGAATCTAATAAAGGGGAGGAGGGCGGAGAACAAGTGACCAGAGGACAGCATCTGTTCCTGTTAGAGTCTGTGCAAGGGAATAGATGCTGAGGAGGCCCTAGAGGAGCAGGACGCATCCCGGCCTGGCACCAGCTCACAGGGCCCGTGAGCAGAGAGGCACAGGTGAGCCTAACGGGGGGGCAGGACGCCACCGGGTAAGTCAGCTGCAGGCCAGTCTCGGAGGGGCAGAGGTGAGCGAAATGCCCATTCCAGGTTGTGGACAGATGGATGGAGGGGAGGGTGAGTGGAGGAGGTGGAGGAGGGGCGAGTGGTGGGGAGCCGGTAGGCGCGGGGAGGAGTGTGAGGCAGAGAGTGTTGTGAGGGCCAGGAAGTGGGAAGCGAGGGTATCCTCTGAGTGGGTTTGGTGAGAAAACCCAGGGCCACAGATGGAAGGGAGTCAGCATCATGTTACAAGATTGGCTTTTCACCAGCAGGTAGCGGCCCTTTCATGCAGGGTAGGGCGTCAGGATTGGGGAGCTGGCTCGTCCCTGGCAGGTCTGGCATGTTGAAGGGGGTACAGAGATTGGGGTAGAAGCTCCATGCCCTGGCTGGGGTGGTGGCGATGAAGAGGGCCAGGAGGGAAGTGATGGCGGGGGGGACTCGGGGAGGGGGGATCCCCTTGGACTCGGTGACCTGTCTCCACTGACATTTGCACAGTTGTCAGGGCCAGGCCCAGGAGGGAGCCACACTGGCCACCTGCCTGGTCAGGAGGGGACTTGGTAGCAATGGGCAGGTGCGTTGACTTTGTGCTGAGTTTGAAGTGTTTGTGGGATGTAGGTAGAGAACACAGTGGGTAGTTAGAAACAGGATTTGTATTTGGGGAAGAGATTGGAACCGGGCCTAGATTTACCTGTGAAAGGTGACAGATACAGAGACAAGAGTTTCAGAAATGAGGGTTCATAGTGTGCCAGGCCTTCTGGAAACAGATGTGCCTCCCTGCCATGGGAGTGTGTTCAGAAGATGATTTGATAAAATGTCAAAAAAGTAAAAGAGAACGTAGGCTTGCTGCAGGGTTCCGTTTCTCCGGTTAGGAATTAGACACACGTGCAGAGATGGCCACATAGTGTGGTTCATTTAGCGAAAAACTGGAAGCTAGCTAAATGTTGAACAACAGGGATCGGGCCTTGGTTACAGCATGGAACAGCTGCACAGAAGAATCCTGTGACGTCATGCAAACGATGGCGTAGGTGGATATTCGACATGAAAAGATATGCATGACCTACTGGGAAGTTAAACAGGTCATACCTATTCTGTTTCTATAAAATACTGTATGTGTTTCTAGAAAAAAGGGATGTGAGGACACATGTGAAAATGCTAATTACTTGGAATTTTTACCTTTTTTTGCTAATCTGCATTTTACTGTAGGGAGTGTGTATTAGTAACACTCCCCACTGCCCCCGCCTTTTTTTCATGGTGAAGTTGCCAACACTTGTCGGGTATGGCAGAGAGAACCTGGAGGTAAAAGGAGTCCCTCCCCGCCACCCACCAACCAGACACGAGTTCTTGTGCGGCAAGGGGTAGAGAGCGAGCTCCCGCTGGCTGTTAGCGGGGCCCAGAAGCCTGTTGGGCCACGGCTCTGCTCAGCTGTCTCCTCTGGGATGTTCCCAGTGCTTCTAGGAGAGGCCGGGAGGCTGGGGAGGGGAGAGCACCTTTCTGTGGGCACAGGATGCCCAGCACCAGGATGAGGGGGGTGGAAGTCATCTTCGTTCGTGCCCCAGTGCCTCTGCCTCCTGGGCGTAGGGGCCAGGGCTGGGCTCTGGGTCAGGAGAATCCACTGGCTCAGGGTGAAGAGCTGGCACAAGGGCCATCCTGACCCTGGGGAGGCTAACATGGGGGGGACTGCACAGAGGAGCCAGGAAACGGGCTCACCACACACACACAGCGCCCTGAGCAGGGCTTTCCCACCTCCCCGAACTGCCTTCGTCCTTCCCAGGGGATCAGACCCCCTGCTTCTTGCCCCGACAGCATTGCGGGAGTGAGTGGCCGGGTGCTGGCCCCTGTAGGTTTCTGGTGCCTTTAGGTTTGGAGAGCTCACCTGAGCCGTGCAGCCCTAAGGGGGGGCAGCAGGGGGAGCAGGCTGCTTGGCTGCTCCTGTTCCCCACTCCTGCAGGCCTGCAGGCAAGCAGGTCAGAGCACATCTCTCCTGCAAGCACCTGCTGTGGGGGCCTCGCCCAGGCCCACAGGGAGGGCAGGGCTCTTTATCTCAGGCTGCTGCAGGCATGCTGGCTGTGGGGGGCTGGGGTGGGGGGGTCGGCTTTCTCCTCCCTGGATGTACTCATGACCCCCCCCCCCCCGACAGACCCTGGTCCTTCAAGGGGTTTTCTCACTTCTCTGTACCTCATTTGTGAGGCCCCCCTGAGAAGACCCAGGGCCTCATCAAACAATATAAAGCCCAGGCGCAGGGCCCCCGCCGCCCCCGAATTTGGAGGGCCTTCACTTGCACCCTCATTGCATCTCACAGCCAGGCATCTGGCCTGTCTCTGGGGGAAGTGGGGCACCCCTGCCCAGCCACCCTTGAGACTGGGGATACAGGGCTTTAGCACGGGCGGCCCTGAGGGCAGATCGGCGGAGGGTGCGCCGGTTGGCCTCAGAGGCCAGGGGTGTGCCTGTGGGGTGCCAGCTGCTCTGAGCTCTCCTGTCTCTCCTGCAGCAGCTGCTCAGCATGGAGAGCCGGGCCGGTGTGGCGGCCACCCCCGGAGCGCTGCCTTACTACGTGGCGCTCTCCCAGCTGCTGGGCCTGACGGTGGTGGCCATGACCGGTGCGTGGCTCGGCCTGTACAGGGGCGGCATCGCCTGGGAGGGCACCCTGCAGTTTAATGTACATCCGCTCTGCATGGTTATAGGCCTGATCTTCCTGCAGGGAGATGGTGAGTCCCACTGCCTGCACTTCTGGAGCGCCCCTGGGGGAGGCTGTTTGCAGACCTCGCTTAGCCCTGAGGTCTCCTGTAATTGGGCACGTTTCAGATTCCAGAAAAGACATGAAGGAAGCTTGCTTGGAGCCTGGGGATCCCAGGCATCCAAATCCAGGGGCCTGGGGTTGGTGGGTAGCAACTCCTTTCCTACTTACCCTGGCTCTTTCGACAAGGAGTGTCTGAGGGTGTGCGCTCGCGCTGCTTAGAGCAGGCAGCCCAGGGGCTGGGCCTTGAGCTGAAATTGGGAGAAAGAGGGTGACTGTGTGTGTGTGTGCATGTCGGGGGGATACTAGCTGTGGCCAAACTAAAGCTCTCTGGGGTGGGAGTGAGGCCATGTTTAGCTCCCACCCTGCCTTCTGTGGCCTTCTTCTCTGGTAACAAGAAATCCAAATCTGGATCTATTTGACCCATTCTTCCTAGAGGAGGTCCTGGTGACAGCCCCTCCTTCAGCAGCGGAATCCTCAGAGGCATTCCCCATGCCGCCTGGCCCTGTCCCGCTCAGCCGAATGAGGGGGTTAGCTTGGGAACCAGGGGCCCCCGCAACTAGGGAGCCTGCTTGCTACAGGTAGTTAATGTCTGCTCAGGCTTCCATACTGGACTATTTGAGAATCATCATAGCTAAGAGGTGACCTCAGAAGCTTGGTGGGCCCTCATTGTGACCGCATGATGAACCTACAACACAGCCTGGAGTACACAGGACACTTGACCAGGAAGTGGAGGTGGCAGCTGGGGGAGTGCTGGGCCCCCGGGAGCCTTGTTTAATGTGGCTGAGGTACCTTGACAAGCCCTTAATTCAGATCACCCTTCCTAGCCAAGGCATGTCTCCTTGGTGCCAGCAGCACGCAGGCCTGACGTTCCTTTTCTCACTCCCCATAAGCCCTGCTGGTTTACCGTGTCTTCAGGAATGAGGCCAAACGCACAACCAAAGTCTTGCACGGGCTGCTGCATGTCCTCGCGCTCATCATCGCCCTCGTGGGTGAGTTCCGGGGCACGGCTTTTCCTTTCCTCTCCCTCTGCTTCTGACCTGGGGGAAGAGGCTGCGGGACAGGTCTGGTCTCTCCTCCAGGTCTGCTGTGGCCTCCTCCCCATGCCCCTTCCCCCTGCTGGCGTCCCCTGCCGGGACACTGGGTGCTGGCAGCCATCAAGCTGGGACCAGATCCCAGAAGTCCCAGCTAGTGGGGTTTCCCTTGGGTCACCTCACCCACTCCCCGCCCCACAGCCCTGTCCTCACATGGCCCTTTACTGTGCTCCAGGCTTGGTGGCGGTGTTCGACTACCACCGGCAGAAGGGCTACGCTGACCTGTACAGCCTGCACAGCTGGTGTGGCATCCTCGTGTTTGTCCTCTACTTCGTGCAGGTGAGTCCTTCAGCCCCACAACGATGTGGGGGGAGGCCGGGGCGGGGACGTGAGTGCCACCAGGGGGCCCATTTTCCAAGGCATGTGCCTGAAAGTGAAAAAGGTGCTTTAGCACAGTTGGATGCTGCTTTCAGATTCTGAGATGGGTGCCAAGCCAGGATCACGGGTGAGGGGGCCTCAGACCCAGGCGCCTTCCAGCTGACCCCGCGCACTGTTTGGCCTCTGGCCCAGGCTGCCGAGCAAGCATACAGGCCCGGTGAACTGAGAGCAGGCCTGGAGCGCCCTGCCGGGGCCAGGACCTTTCCTGTGGGTGCTTACTGCTTCCTCACCCTTGCTCCCGGGACTGAGGAAGCCAAGTGGGTGGATGGAGGACTTCCCAGACAGTGTCTGGACACGGCTTACCCGGGGTGGCCTTGGGGTGGCTGGGCCGGGGGCCAGCTCAGTCCCCAGCTCCACCGCCTTTCCTTGCAGTGGCTCCTGGGCTTCAGCTTCTTCCTGTTCCCCGGAGCTTCATTCTCGCTGCGGAGCCGCTACCGCCCCCAGCACGTCTTCTTTGGCGCCACCATCTTCGTCCTGTCTGTGGGCACAGCCCTGCTGGGCCTGAAGGAGGCGCTGCTTTTTAAACTTGGGTGAGTGTCCTGTGTCTCCGGGGCCAGCAGAGATGGAGCCTTGCCCTCTGCTTCCCCAGACCTCTGCCTTCTGGGCCAGCTCTTGGTGGACTTAGTGGAGTGGTGGTTCTCCTCTCTGGGGGGCCCGGGGAGGCCGGGTTGGAACACCCTCCATCTTTCTGGCCTGGGTGCAAATGGCATTGGGCCTGACAGTGACCCTTTGGGTGGCTTCTCCCTTCCGCCCTAACCCTGCAGGGCCAAGTACAGCACGTTTGAGGCTGAGGGTGTCCTGGCCAACGTGCTGGGCTTGCTGCTGGCCAGCTTTGGTGTGACTGTGCTCTACATTTTGACTCGCGCTGACTGGAAGCGGCCACCCCAGGCGGAAGAACAGGCTCTCTCCATGGACTTCAAGACGCTGACGGAAGGCGACAGCCCCAGCTCCCAGTGACGGCCTGCCCTTGCCCCACCACAGGGAGGGCCTGGCTGGGGCTGGCCTCCTCAGTTCTGGGGGTTTGGATAGGCGTCTTTCCCACGCCCCGTTGAGGCTGCCCATAGGACCAGCGGCTCCTGGGGAGGGCTCGGCAGGGTGGGTAGGGAGTGTGGGGGCTGCGTTCCCGGGAACTTTGAGGTCTGACTTCTGGGGTGAAGGACTTGGCTTCCTCTGCTTTCCCTCCTTGCTGCTGCTTTAGAGTCCTGTCAGTCATCCACCAACCCCTGCCCCTGGGTCACCATCACCCCCCCACCCTCAAATCGAGAAGCTCTGGGTAGGGTTTTGGGTGGTCAGTCCTGATTACAAAAGCACAGATCCCTAAAGACGTAGAGTGGCTCTCCTGTTGAAGCAGCGGATGCTGGGCCACGTCCAGGGGCTGCAAAGAGCACAAAGCTGTGGGAGAAACTGGACCTTAGTGACAGGCCTGGCGAGGCCAAGACTTGCTTTGTGTAACACTGAATGCAAAGCAGGAGTCTCGCTAGTCTGAGTAACACGTGGTGAGAATGGGTCCAGGCTTTGGCAGCGGAGCAAGTGATATTATGTATAAAATATGTTGGTGTTCAGGGCAGGGTTCCCCCGGAGAGGGGAGGGACGGGCCCCTGGGAAGCTGTGGAGATGTGGCTTTGGCCCTGTCTGCGCTTCGCCTTCCCTTTCTTCAGTCCTCAACCCCAGGACGGCTCTACTGGGAGGGGGACGGGCCACAGGACTGAGACAAACTGTACTTGGCGCTGAGGGCGACAGGGGAGGGCGGAGATGGCCCCCTGGGCGGTGGGTGAGCTGTCCTGCAGCTACTCCCGCAGGGTCCCCGCCCACACCAGCTGGCTTAGGCGCTGCTCTGGCTCTGCCCTGAGGCCAAGGGCACGGATCTTTTCTTTTTTTCTTTTTTTTTTTTTTTTAAAACAGAAGGCTGCTGCTCTAGTCTTATTCCCGCTCAGCGGGGAAGGCAGGGCTGCCTGCTTGTGTTCTGGAGGAAAGCCTCATCCCTTTACCTGGGCCCATTTTGCAGGAAGTTGGGACTGAGTTGGAATCGGGTTAATCCCCCAGCTGCATAAGCAGGCTGTGCTGCCTCCTGAGTCACTCTTTGGCTTCAGTCTCGAAGTAACGTGATTAGAGCATTGACCTTGTGCTTCTTGAACTTGGTGAATGCTCTCTTCTTGTTTTCTGGGCTTTGAGGAACATGACCCAGTTTGAGACAGACACAATTTACTGACATGAAGAAATGAATGAGATTTCCAAACCTGACTACTGTTCCTTTGACGGTTGCCTTTTTCTCACTCAGTGCTGCCTTAGAGAATGGGGCTGGCCTCCTCCAATCCTCCAATTCTCAGATTTCTAACTCTCGATTTTGGCCTTGGGCCCTGCCTCCGGCTGCTGCCACTTCTCTGAGCAGGTGGCTGGGGTCTGGAGCTGCCCCCCTCCCCCGCAGGGCTGCCCAGTCCCCTCTGAGCCTCTCCCCACCTCCCCCACCTCCGCTGCAGCTTGCCTGGACGGACTGGGTGTTCGCCTGGTTACACCATGCTCTCTGCCAGGGCCTGGCTCACGCTGTATAGCCAGATAGTTACACGTGGAGAAACGCCCCCTTGGACGAACTACCAAAGTACAATTGTGTGTCTCCCTTGCCAGATGACACATAGAGAAACGGAACCTTAGATTTGTAGTCAAAATCTGTAAACTGGCCCGCTTGCCAAAGTGTATGTTGGATGATTCAGGAAGCCCCCTGCAAGCTGATGCATGGTGGTTTATTTTACTTTGCCTGTGGCCAGTCTTCTGTGAAGTACAATGTAGCATTGGTGTAATAGATGATTCAATAAATGTCTACAGCAGATCTCTGACTTGTCTTCATTTGCTGTGACAAAAAAAGAGAAGCTTGTGCTTCTAGTGGAGTCAGATACATGAAGTTAGTCTTACTAGGCTCAACAGAAATTGAACGTCCCCCCACTGGGCACAGAAGGTAAAGTGATTAAAGATAATCTGTCATGGCACAGGCTCTGAAATGGCCCAGGGGCTGTTCAGTGTCTGACCCCAGTGTGGGAGGCGCTCCCTTAGGGTTAGAGAAACCCTTTCCTCAGCCCAGAGAGAGTGGCCTGGAGGGTGCAGCCCGATAAGGGCCTTGGCAAGAAGTTCTCCCCAGTATTCTGTTCACTTTTTACCTTTTGAAAATCTGTCTCTTAATTCCTTAAGAAGAGGAGCAAAGCTTTGAGAACAAGCTGAGATTCCACTTGAGAACAATCCCTAAGGCTCAGGCAGGAGGTGTGTTTATGGTGATCTCAAGGCGGGATGCTCTGTGTGCTCCAGAAAAGCATCATCGCTTAAAATACTATTTAAAGGAATCCTACAGCAAGCCCTCTGGTAAGTACTCCTTGGGTAACATGAATCCTTCCTGACATTTACTTTATTCTCTGTCCTTTAAAAAAAAAAAAAGATTTTGTTTATTCATGAGAGACACAGAGAGAGAGGCAGAGACATAGAGAAGCAGCCTCCCTGCGGGGAGCCCAATGTAGGACTCCATCCCAGGACCCTGGGATCATGACCTGAGCCAAGGCAGCAGCTCAATCATTGAGCCACCCAAGTGCCTCCTATTCTTCATATTTTTGAGAGGTCTTTGCTTTTTGCATCCATGTTCTTTCTCCTGAATGAAGCTTCTGCCTGAACCTTCATTGGCTTAAAAGCTTGCAAAGCACACGACTTCATATGTGTCACAAGCTGATGGCTCAGTCAAGGTCACAGCTGGCTCTCAGAATGAGGACAGAATCACCTTGACCCTGTTGGTGTCCCATCTCACTTCCAACTCTTATGCTTGCCTCTGCATCAAGGGTCTCCTAAGTTTGTAAATATTCAAAAGATCCCAGCCATGAAGGTGGTGCCTCTTCTCCCTGCAGATGGACCTCTTGCCTCCTTTACCTGTCAGGATGCCCCTCACCTTAACTGGGTTTGGAACCCCTTGAGGTCTCAAAGTTTTCAAACCAGTAGGTGGTTCATTCAAGAGTCTTCTCCTTTCTTTTCTGAAGGTAACTCTGGCATCCAGGCTGGGATGACTGCGTGCCTGGTTTTCCTGCTTTTCCAGCTTTGGGGGAAATGGATGTATTGACACAATAGGGATGTTTGTTCAGCACACACTGGTGTCTAGGGGAAGCTGTGTCCCTACAGCTCGTCCCTACAGTAGACAGGTACCTGCTAGGCAGGAAGGGCTGCAGGACTCCATGCTAGCCACTTTTTAGAAAAAGGTATCAAATCCCCAGCTGGTTTCAGGAACCCTGCAGCTTCTACAGTGCAGCGGCCTAGTTCTCTAGATGGTAAGGATGGGAAAGTCTATCCAGATTTATGAAGAAAAAGCAAAGCTCTGGAAGTAATGGCTTCCAGCTTTGACCACTTTCCTTCAGAACTCGAGCTAGGGGGCATCCCTTCGCCCCGGGCACGCAGCCTGTGGACGTGACAGCTTTCTCTGGCAGCAGGACAAGGGTGCAGCCTCAGCTACTAAAATGAAACAAGAAGAGCTCAGTGCGCCCTTGATTTGGCTGGAGAGAAACTCACTGAAGAAAAAGCCTCCCTCTCTCAGTGGATACTGCAAGCCTTTGCACAGAACTGTCTTCTCAGCCACAGCTCTCTTGAGTGCCCACCGTGCTGCCCCAACTCTGAGTAGGTGCTCAGTCACTTCACTGAATGAATGAATACAAGCCCGAAGGGGTGACTTTGCAGGTCCCAAGAGAGACCAACCAAATCACCCAGAATTTGGCCTTTGCTTATTTTTAACCTGCCGAATCCGTCCCCAGGGGGAGGCCTCCTCAGCACCCAGGCCTCAGTGAGGGCTCCAGTCAGCTCCCCGGGGAGGCACTGTAACGGAAGGAGAAAGCACCACCATACCAGGTTTTTCCAAGTGTTACCCTTTATAAATAAGTACATTTGCTTTCATACATACAGTTCATTGTACGGATGGCGATCTGTACACATGGGCAGGGAAATGCATTCATTGAACTTTTCACATCTATCTCACACAGCTCACATGTACAGACAATACAACTGCTCAAGCAAGTACAGCAAAGGAAAATGTCTTTCCTTATACACAGGGGGCTAAATGCCTCTGTTGGGTGTGGGACATCCCCACTGCACGAGTTCACAACTGCGTGGTGTTCAATATATCGGGAGAGAGAACAAACATGCATTGGATAATATACTGTACAGAGAAAGTCCTTTACATCTGAATCATAGAAAACCTAAAGGAAAACTAAGTGCATTAAAGCTTTTTCCAGCAAGTGTCTTGAAAGGACAGCAAAGAGGAGGAGGAATCAAAATCATATTAGTACAAATCACTCTGTAAGTGTAGACTGTACATGTCTGTACTAATTAAAATCATCTTGGATTTGGAGGAGACAGAACAGAGACGGAGATGCTGCGCTAAATGGAAAGGAGGCCATGCCTGAGGATGGCACCTGCCCTGAGCCTGATGAGGAACTGGCCCCACTCAGCAGGAATCAGCCAAAGGAAAAAAACAAAAACAAAAACAAAACCAAACCGGAACAGGAAGTGTAACTTACAGGATTCCCAAAATAACCTGTCAATGAAGGCGAGATCTGGAGCCAGCATTTCTTTTTTTTTTTTTTTTCCAGTAAGCTGGTACACAATAAGGCAGGTACATTCAAGTACTGAATTTCCAGAATTAACTGTCTGTCTGGTCCTGGGGACCAAAGGGACTGAGTTGAGTCCCCCTAACCATGTGTTCTGGTTAGCGATTAGGCAAAAGAAAACTCCAGCCAGTAAGTGCTACAAAAACAAAGCAGCTAGGCTCCTTCCTTTCCAGAGAGTAAGTCTGTCTGAAAAACGAGAGTGATACTGGCCTGCATCTATATGCGTTCAGCTAAAACCTGACAGGTCAGCTTAGTGGAGATTATCAGAGTCAGCAGGAAGAAGTGAGATGATATGGGTGAGGAAACATGAAAGTAACACTTGATTTTTGGTGTCCAATTACGCATTCATTTGGTACAGACTTGCAAAGCTCTGACTGGCCATCATGTGGCCACAAGCATCTCAGGGTGGTTCAGCAGCTGTGAGGCATTGGACACCGAAATGCAGGTTACCAACACTTCAGCCCTTGAGTGGTCTGTGTTATAAGAGTTGATGAAGACCCAGTGATTATTCAAGTAGCTCTGCACAGTGGCTCCACCATTCCCATTGTGCTTGTGTCCAGGCCCCCCGCCCCCCCGCCGCCACCTTTTCTTGGGAGCAGCCAGAGCTGAGTTCAAGGCATTGCATGGTGAAGGTTTCCATGACACATCTTTGTAGGTAGCTCTTACCCCTAAGCCCTTTGTTCATTGTTATTAGTCATGGTAGATGGTCAGTCTGGAATTCCTAGAGGAAAAGGAGAAAAAGCCACACCTCCCAATGTTCACTCAACGGGGCAGCACAGGCCTCGGTGTGGAAGCAGCAGCAGGCTGCCTTTGCAAGTTGGTTTCTTGAGAAGTGGGCAGCCCAAGGACAGACAGACAGGGTGGGAGAGGCTGGGAGAGGGAGGGGGAGCCTGTTCCGTTTTGTGGCAAAGATTCAGTGAGCAACTGGTTTTGTCCAAGGCATTTCTGCAGTAGAAAAATAACTATTTTTGAATCAAACCACCCAACTGTGACATCTCTGGAGTTATAAAAGTTGGAGGCCAAGAGGAACTGAGAAGGGGTGCTTGTGGGGAGTAAAGGAGTCTTACTCACACCCACCCATCCACCAGAGCAAGTGAGTTCTAGTCGGCATTCTCCCAGCCTCTGCCTGGCTCAAGGTCCAAAGCAGGTAGTGTTCAAAGAGCTTATCTTGCCACAACTGGCACAGATCCGTGAAGACACCTCTGCAGGCCTCTGTCCCTCCTTCCTGAACCCTCTGGGCCTGCGGGCTACCCTGGAGGCGGCTCCTCCAGGGGGACATGCTGCCCTCCTTTGCCACCAGACAAGCCTGGTGCAGAGCCACAGTGACACCTAGTGACTAGTGGTAGAATGTGGTTGGTTGAAGCAAGGTGATGTCCACATAACCCACTGTACAGGACTAAATATCTAAGGAAAATACTTATGGATATTAAATTAGATACTGGTTAATTTTTCTATTGGGTACATCTCTGGAATATAAAAATACCAATATTTCGAGAGGGGTTCATAAACTACTATACAATATGAGGACCGAGAATACCTTTCTCTAGGCTGATCTGTTTACAATAATTTAGGAAAAGTGTTTAATAATCCAGGCTTGACTAAATTAGCAAACTTGTATCTCTGGACAATGACCTGGGGTACTGTACATGATTCTAATTAGTAGGATTTTCCTGAGCCTTCGAGTTTCAGTTAAACACATCTAGAAAGAGGGGCACATGGGAGAGGAACAGAAGGGTTTGTGCTCTATTAACTTGGGGCTTTAATAGTGCACGTCTGCAACCCGGACAAGATACAACAGCAGATACAAAATGGTCTCCATTTTGTCCGTGCCAAATTCTCATGTTACACAGGTTTTCCCTTTACTTTGTAAATAAACATTAATTTTTAATTGTTAATTGTGTGCCTTACTGATCCAGTAAATAAAGTAACCATGTCTCAGGAGTCCCTAAGAAAATTGCTGGAAAAGCACTTTAAAATCACTGCAAATATTTTTTTGTATTTAAAAATCCTTAATCTTTTTGATGCTTATATACAAGTTATTTCTTGTGCTATAAATGTTGTGATCCACTGCTTGATTTCTTTCCTTTTTTTTTTCTTCCTTGGAAGATACACTAAAAGACAAGAGCGGTTTTGCTATTTTCTAATGAAGACATCACGCACACTTAAATATCCAGTATTTATCAGAGTTACAAATTCAAACAGTAAAGTGCACCCATTTATAGACATGTGATGGGAACCCATTAGTGCAAGAATTCTGGGTGAACGAAACGTACAATTTGGTGAGAAATCTAGAGGCTGAAGTCTGTTACTACTGTCTCCATTTCAGGGTGATGTGAACTGGGTGAGTGGAACCTACCAGGCTCATCTGAAAAACTTCCCCCACTGGAGGCCAGACATTGACTCAGCAAGTGCTGCTGGGGGAGAGGGCATCTCGGAGATTCAGTACTAAGATCAGCCCATGGCAGTGAAGTAGTGCAACAGAGCACAGGCAGTCTGCTTACAGGGAAAAACGGTCGCCTGTCCCCAGTATGGTCTAGTTGGCATATTCTAGTCAAACTCAACTGGAGCCCAGTAGTGATATTCACTGCCTCATACAATGGCTAACAAAGAATTGCATTTTGACTGTTTTAAGTGTTTTGCCCAGTAAGGCATAGACCCGCAATCTCCGGTTTGTCCAGGAAAATCGAAAGACCCTGGGGACAAGTGGCATCAGTGGCATGTTTGTAAAATGCAGAACCTGCTCACTTGCCTAGACAGCTGAGTACGGGTGGTATGTGTGGTGGTGTTTCAAATAAGCAGGGGCACTTTCCTGACAGATACAGAAATTTCTCAGAATGTAGCAGCAGCTCCTCAGTGAGAGGTGACGAAGGGAGGAGATGCAAAGGGCCCCATAGGGCTGAGACCTGGACAAAGCGGGAGCTGGGCTCCTGGCTGCAGGCTGGTGCTACAGCTGAACACTTCATCTTCTCAGAGAGAGAGAGAGAAAGAGAGAGAGAGAGAGAGAGAGAGAGAGAGAGAGAGAGGGAGGGAGGGAGGAAGGAAGGGGGAGGGAGGGAGGGAGGGAGGGAGGTGGAAGGAGAAGAGAAGGGATAAGACACTGGCACCTGCCCTCGGCTAGCTGAGTAGGAGACAGTCCCTAGGCATCAGAGAGAGTGGAAAGAGTCTGGGTCTTGAGCTGGCCCAGCTGTCTGCTTCTAGCACAGAGAGACAAGTCCTGGCCTGTTTCAGGCTTGGGGGCGGAGGGTCCATCTATTT
Source organism: Nyctereutes procyonoides (assembly GCF_905146905.1). NCBI lineage: Eukaryota > Metazoa > Chordata > Mammalia > Carnivora > Canidae > Nyctereutes > Nyctereutes procyonoides. The sequence goes on along the minus strand of NW_026575020.1, from coordinate 45,880,384 downwards.
GGCAGAATCTAAAATAGTAGCGAAATGTTTCTGATCTCAGCTTCATGCTCACTGTGTCTTAGTGATACTTTCAGAGGACACTTACTATTACAAACAGGTCTGGTCACATCTGGATTTTTATTCAGGAAACTGCCCTTCCAATAGCCCTTTACGAACAAGAGCAGAATGATTCCTAAGGACAGAGAACAAATTCTCTTTTGTCCAGTTTCTGAAGTTTTCAGAGCTGATGTGCAGTCAGTACCAGGCCTGTGCTAAGGCTTTGGTTTCAGTGTTCTTGCTGTCCATCTCATGCTGGCCTCAGTCACGCACAGGACAGGTCAGCAAATGACCACAAGACACAGAAGGGTGGAGGGTAGCTGGATCAGAAGACCTGCTGTCTGTCTCCTGTGCCCCCACCCAAGGCTGAAAGGGGTCTGTCTTCTCCCTGAAACACTTTGCTGTGTCTGGTTTTCAAAGATCGCTCCCCAAACACTCCTACCTCGAAAAAGAAAAGAAGAAACAATTCCTAGAGTAATAGATAATTAAACTAGATCTGGAAATGCAATCAGATGACATCTGGCACAGGGTGCAGTGGCCCTGGGTGCAAACTTCAGGAATAGAGTTCCAAGAGAATTGTTTGCTTCTCAGAGAACCAATCTTTTCACTATACCACGTGGGTTTTAAAGAGGAGGGCTGGTAAGAACACAATCGGGCCTCTGGGTGAAGACCCACTGACAGGATTATTGTACCAGTCACACTCCAGGAAGGGCTTGCTTTTGTGGAATATGATGCTCAATGATACATCAGGACCTAAAGAGCAGACTTCTCCAAGACAAAGATTTTTCTCTAGCCTTTCACTGAGAATCAAGAACAGTCTTCCTCTTGCTCTATTTATGTATTCCTGCCATCCCCAATGCTGCCCCCACCACCCCTGAAAAATCAGTAGATTTTAATAGTTAATTGTTGGCTAAAAACCTAAAGAATACCTCTTGGTGAATTATTTTAAAATATCCATGATCCTCATCCGATTTCCTTGGCTGAGTGAAATATTTAAAGGGCTGGTTGTTTTCTAAATACTCATAAACACTTCTTGGAAAATCAGTGTAGTGACATTTTAAATAATTATATTGGTTTTTTTCTTCCAATTTAATAGACCTGTTTCTTCTCTTTCTCCTTGATCCTTCTGCCCCCGTAGGAAGACCAGCAATAACCTAAATGAACATTCTAGACCTGATGACTGCAGGGAGCTGGCAGTCCTGGGGAGGAGACCATGGCACAAGAATGCACTGGGGTTGGCTATTTGGATAACACTGGATAAGAATGCAAAGGCAAAGGGGCATCATACTCTTTCTAAAGTTCCTAGAAGAAAACAAACAAGAACACCTTATTTTTGTAAAAAAGGAGAAAGACATTCACACAACAAGAACATCAGTGAAAGCGATTGTCTCCTGGAAAAAGCTGACCAGTGTGTCTGATCTCCCTGGGTTAAAGCACACGGCACAACAATCTCCTCGTTGGCATCGGAAGAGAGGGAGAGAGCATGTGGCTGGGGCACAGACGAGAGAAACCGAAGTCCTGGCTCCCTGGAGGCCAGCTTCCCGGTCGGCTGCATGCAAAGAACTCCGGCATGTGGGCTGCCACCTCTGAACACCACACAGAAACTACATGAGAAATTAAGCCAGAGAACTACCTCAAATGTGGAAACCAAGCCTGAAAATGTGCAGTGAAAACATATGGGTCTCACTCCAACAAACGTCTTTTAAACATTAGACTCCACAAATGGTCTCTTTGGTTTGATAGGGGATGTCTGCCCTTGTCGAGAGTCCCGGGACAACTGCCTGTACAGGTTGTCCTGGTATGCCTGAGCCACAGGGAGGGTCCGAGCCACCTTCACATCAGGATATGAGGAGGCCTGGCCGACTCTCTCCAAGAGGTCTCCACGGGACCCATTAGCCAGCATCCCATGGGGGCTGTAATAATCGTCCTCCAGCAAATGGCCATTCTGTGCATTGTTGGTTTTGTTATAAAAGGCAATGTTGCTGATGGATGATGGTGGACTGAAGGACTCGGGCTGAGGCAGGTTGCCTGGAGACGTGGGGCTGAGAACGGTATCCACTGATGACACGGCCCAGGTCCGATTCTGCTGGTGAAGGTGGGGGTACTGTTGAGTCCGGGCTGTTTTATCTATGATCCCCATGAATGGTGTGGTCCTGGATCGGGTGGGCTCACTGGGGTAACCTCCCTGAGTGGGAGACACTGGTGACAGCTCATCACATGACCTATCATACGCCGGTTTTAGTGGGATCTCCATTTGTTGAATCGAAGAAGATGGCCGGAAGGTAGGAGTGAGGTTGGAAGCTGATGAGATACTATTGCTGGATGGAGAGAAGCGGAGGCCTACACTCTGGGAGTGCAGCAGCGGCCTGGGAGTGGGTGGATGGGGCTTGATTTCATTAGGGTTGACACTAATAGGTCTTCTGATTAAATGTGACACATCAGGGGAACCTAGCTGGCTGGAGGAACGCTCCAGATCTAGTTTTGAGTGACAGACTGGGTAATAGGATGCAGACTGACTACGCCCAATCTGTGGCGTCTGGCTGTATCTCATACCACCCCGATATGCTGAGGAAGGTCGCTGTGGAAGGTCTTCTTTGGTCAACCCTCCATGTTGACAGATGGCACCTGCACTTAGGCTAGCCTGGACATGTTGCACAGGTCTCCCATCTCCTACGATCCCCCCAATTGACCCTTGATAAACCAATCGGCTCTGACTTACTCCCATGTCTCCTTGTGAAGACTGGTATTTACTAGCCATCGAGTGGGCTACTTGGCCATAGGCCCCTGTGGAGATGACAGTGCTTGAATGAACCGCTGAGCTGGGCTGGTTGCTTCTCACAATCTGGGCCTTGGCAGGCTGTAGCCTAAGCCCTTGCTGGGGAACTGCCACAGGAAGCTGAGGCATCTGGTAGGGCCGCTGGGCCATTTTGGATAATGGGGATTTCGGTCTGCCAGGAAGCTGACTAACACTTGTTTCTTGCTGATAGCGCACGGGTGAGCCAGACTGAGATCTATAGACACTCATGCTTTCAGCAGGAGGGCTGGCCCGATACTGGGGGCCTCTCCGGAGAGGGGAAGGAGGGGGGCTTGGGTATTCCTTGCCCTGTCCTCCCACGGGCGGGGGGCTAAAGCGGTAAGAGCCGCTCTGGTGGGCTGGGGAAGTATGCGGAGGACTAGGCCTGTAATGAGAGTTCTGGTGAGTCGGAGAAAGAGCGGGTGAGGTGGATTGATAGCCCTGTCTGGTGGGAGAACCTACAGAGCTACTGGAACGGAAGTCAAAAACCTGATGCGAGCCAAGTGGTGAGCTAGAGATGTAGGCTGAGTCCCGATGGGCCGGAGAGGAGGGCGGGCTCTGGATTATTGGGAGCCCCTGACTGGGCCGAGCCTCGGTCTGGAGGCCAATGGAAACATTTTCAACATCCTGCTCCAGGTACTCCTCCTCGAATATATCCTGTACAGAGTATATGTCTTCGTGCTGTGGTTCCGGTTCCGCTTCTTCTGGGAGAGGCGGCTGAGGCGGCTGCTGAGGTGGTGGCGGCGGCTGCATCTGGCGGCATTCCTCCTCCACTCGCAGCAGGAGTCTCTGGATCTCACGGTTGTTTGGACAGAGCTTGATGGCCTCGTTCAGATCCTCTAAGGCTGCTGCAAACTGTCTGCTTGACAAAATGTAAACACAGGAACTGGAGTTATTCTGAATCAACAGGAATTACCAAGAGCTGAGGAGGCAGTCACTATTCAGAGAACTGGGGATAGTATCTGTGGGAGTCTGGGCGGGCATTGGGGTTGCTTTCGTTTGATTTGTAAGGAAGGAAACAGGGAGGCTGTCATTCTGGAAGAGTCCAGAATGCGTCCTTAGCCTGTTTAGCCTCCATCTTCCTTCTGGCCTCTCTGGGATTAGCAGAGAAATGGTCCCATTTGTTAGTCCCGCCAGGCCCTTCCGGAAGATTCTGTAAGTGTGCAAATGCACACCAGGCAGTATGAGGGTTGGGTGGGGTTGTCATTTACAGGGTCACTGTCAATTAGCTTAGGAACAAAACAGTAACTACAATATTTAAAAATCTTGCTGATCCAGCATAATTTTTTCTTTGTATTCTCAATATTTTGGCTCCAAATTTCAGGCCTGTTCAGTCCTTGGCAAGAAGCCTGTCTTCTGCCCCTTTCTCCCCCTCGCCCCACAGCACTGCTATTCCTCCGTTCTGCTACATCAGAGCTGGGCAGGTATTAGGCTTGCTGACTAGGCAACTCAGATTCTAATTTACAGATGAAGACACAAACTCTCAGACATATTCCCATCCTATTAATATCGCCCAGGAAAGCGGCAACTGCCCTTGTGGGGAAGGAATTATCTGGGGAAAAAGAGAATTTGACAGTTAAGCTTCTATAAGGACTTTGTTACCCCAGCTAGTTAAGACTAATATTACTGCCACTGTTGTCACTAGACTTAACCTGGGTTTGGTTGTTAGGAGCATATCCTCCCCTGGCCACAACAGTGCACCTGAAGCAATTCTTTCCTGGGCAGAGTTGGGAAGAAGGGTAGGGCACTGGGCAGGAGGCATCAAGGACAGTGACAAGTTATCCAAAGATCAGTGATGGCAGGTTCTAGGTCTTTCTGGAGCCTTTCATGTCCACTGGCCAAGCCACAGCAGATGGACACGAGGGATGCAGTTTCTCTTGGGCCCCCTCAATCCTGGCAGCAGGGACCTCCTGTCTCCGTGAGGGTGTGGTGTGGTGGTGGTGACTTAGGTGAGGAGGAGGTCTGATGCTACCAGACTTGAGGAGAGACTCAGAAGGAAGATTAAATGACCCAGGGACTCCTCAAATGCCTACAGGAAAAGAGGAGCCTGCCATATAAGTGACCCATTCTACTTTTCCTTCTAAAAGGGCCAGAAGGATATTTTGCTTAAGTGACCTCTTCTTAAGGCACCAGTGTGTCTTCATGCTGTCTGCTCTAGGGGTTAAAAAGCGATTGAGAGATAGCAGAGGCTTCATGGAAGAAGGTACCATTCTCTAGCAACACAAAGGCATTTTTCTCCCAAAGTAAAATGTTCTAGATCTCCATAGCCCTGAAGATTTGCCAGTATCAAGCGGAGTTCTATGCTATGGGAGCCATCCCCAAAGCATGGCCCTCAAAGTCCTCAGGGAGAGACACATTTGGGTACATATGCCCCAGGATGGCCTACATTGCTTTGGCCAGACTTTTGGAAAAGAGACATCTTGCTCGTCACCCTCTCTCTCTCTCCTCACCTGCTGCTGCGTTTTGCCCTTGCTCTTGCATAGTAAGCTTCATAAGATTTCGGTTTCAGCTCCAGGGCCTTAGTAGCAAATTCCTCCGCCATTCCAAAATCCTGTCATTACAATAGGTGTGCAAATGAGTCATTGAAGAGATATGAAAAATAGACAGTTTGGGAATAAAACAGATTATATGTACATTTCTTTGACATTTATGGACGGAACACGTGGGGTTCCTGACATGCCTGGCATGGCTCTAGCCATGTGGCCTAGGCTAGAAGCTCCTTTTGCCTTTGCCCTGTGTGGCCTGCAACAACTCCCGGGAATTTACCTGCCCAGAAGCATTGAAATACTTTTCATTTGCCTTCTTCTGCTTTTCTAATGAAATTCCTTCTAGCCCAGAAGCCAAATGTTAACCCAATGAGGCTCCTGAAGTTAGAAACCTGAACTCTTGTCACACGTATGTGTGTGAGGCAAACATGGGGGCCTCATCCTATCCCCCAGCTTCCTGTCACGCCCTCTAGGGGGTGAGTGAGATCCAGCAGGATGAGGTTTGTGGAAGGGAGAACTGCACTGACCATGGAGACTAACTAGATGGGGTAGGGGTGCCACACAGACTTGGGTTCAGTCCTCTGGTCGGCCCCACAACCCCTCAGAGGGGGTGGCGTGTTTTTGCATCCATAGCTACTTCACAGACAGGATGAAATGCGAGAACACCTTTGAAAGACCCAACACCGTTGCTGGCACATAGCAGATGCTTAGTAAATGGTAGTTTCCCTTCTATTTCACAGGGGTTTCTCTGGTCTTTTCCTCATAACTGGTTCCTTACTTAGGAAGCATTTAAAACAACAAAAATAAAGTAAGAGAGGGCCCTGGCTGTGACTAGGGTTTGTGCTGTCACTTCATCCCTCGATCACTGAGGCTCCCTCAAGGAGCATGGTCTCATCTGTCCTCATCTGAGAACCCTGGGAACGGGGGTTCTGGGGAACAAAGCCAGAGTTGTAAAGGTACTCTTCCATACTAAGCTAAAAGGAGAGTTCTTTCTCTTCTTTCAATGTCAAAGCCTTAGGACAGCACAGTAACTTCTGGTGACATGCATGGCTCCTGAGGCAGAATGAAGGGCTGGGGCATAGGTAGAAGTTAACAAGGAAAAGTGACAAGCTATCTCAGACGGAAGAAGATGGACCTCAGGTGCTTCGTACAGTATTGGTCATGGGAGGTGACTGGTAACTGTTTCTGAGCAAGCGTGAAGCTAGCAAGGAAGTATTCCAACTTACGGAAGTCCTCTCCTATTGCTACTGTCTCCATTCTTATCTTTTTTCTTTGGACAATCATCATTTTTGGCAAGATTAGAATGCTTTTAAGAAGTAGATTATTTGTTTAGGCAAAAGAGAAGGCGGCAGGCTGGTAGCGGCTCCTGAGCACTGTCTCATTCTCACTGGCTAGTGCCTTGCGGGGGGCATGGGTACCGCTGGTCTGGTTCTGTTTCACAGAAGAGCCTCAGTGCCTTCCTTGGGGCATCCCCTTCCCAACAGGAACTGCTACCCTGTCCCCACTCTCCTTAGCACCCTGGGCAACTCTGCCTCTTTGGGCCATAACTCTGTTCTCTGAGACACGCATGTCGACACGAGGGCTTTTCTGATTGCCAGGGTTTAGTTGGAGGAGATGAAGGTTGTACACACAAACAACCTCTTTCTGGAACTGACAGCAGGCCTCTTGCCCCTGCAGCTGAAATCTCACTTCTGCACAGCTGAGCGCCCTATTCATTGGCATTCTTTTTCAGGGTGGATTGTTTTTAGCTCCTGAGGAACTGTGAGACCTCAGGCAGGGGGTTATCAGAGGTTTCTGACACAATCTCAGCTCTTGCCAATCTCTGAGAGAGGGTTCTCGGCCTGGGAGTATCTGTGTGTCACGGAAGCTGTGGCTGAGGGCATCAGAGACTGTTTCTGCATGGCAGGTGAAAAGGACCAAGGACTATTTGGGAGGTAATAGAGGAGCAGGAAGAGTCCTATGGTTCCCTCCGTGACAGAAGAGCCAGGGCATGCTGGAGTACAAAGATGAGGAAAGGAGTGAAAAGTTCAATTAGATTAGCCTTTGAAATAAACCTTGAAGTCCATGGTCCTGAGCTGTCTTTCCAGCCCTTCCTTAAGTGACGATGGGCCTACCAGAAAGGAAGGGAGTGACTACAATTCATATCCAATTGCAGCTGGAATTAGAGTGACCACTGCTCCCACATTTTCCCAAAGACTGGAAAACTGACTTGGGGATAGGAGACGATGATGATGGTATTTCAAATCACTTTTGGTGGGAACTAAAAATTCAGAAAGCTCCAAAAGTGCCCATAGCATTAACTTTTTTATAGTTTAAGATACGGAGCATACTCAGACTTGATTTCTTTCAAATTGCAAATGTCAGTGCTCTGTGAAGGACAACCAAGTTCCAAATGGGGCAGAGAACGATTTCAGGGGCCTGGTAAGAGCCAGTGAGTGATGTGGACTGTCAGCTTCCAGGGCTGTAGAAAGCAGCTGGGAGGAGAGGGACTTACGTTCATTTTCCTGCGACATCGAGAGAGGTTGAGGAGGAGAGACACCTTTAGTTCCCGGAAGGTTTTCAAGTCCTCACCAAATCCTTCTCGGGGGAATTTCTTCAGAGCATACTGGTAGCGCTGGGCAGCCTCCTTTACTTTACCTTTCTAATGGGAGTACAAGATGGCAAAACACACAGTTGGTCTGCTGAGCAACTGAGGAGGTCCGGCCCCCATTCCCTTCCTCCTCTCTGCAGTGATGATTAAGTTCACCCTCCCAAACACCAGCCTGGGGATGAGGTCTGGCCCCGGCAGTGAGAGCAGAGGGTCCAGTCTTTTCAATAGGAAACTCACCTGGCAGGAAGGGCAAGGTTGAAGGGGATACCCCAAGACACAAGCCAGAGAACCAACACCTGGAACCTCAGGCTTCCTGACTGGATTCCCAAGAGACCGATCTTGCTCATTTCAAAGGAGCTTTTTCTTGACTCTACATCCCTGGGACACATATCATTTCCTAGTCCCAACCACTACAGAGTTATTACTACTTCTTTACTTTTGGCTTGCCTGGAATACTTCCTGTCTGATGCTCCTCCTTGCCAGTCCTGTACAACAGGTCATTCTCTTCCTCACAAAGGAGGTGGGAGCTAAAACAGTCTAGCTGTTGCTTCCTGAATCTCAATGCATAAAATTGTATGTCAGTGTTCCCCTGCTTTTAGAAAAGGCTGGGGATAGGGTGGTAGTAGAGGAGTTTAGAATTTGTGATCTATGTAGGAGGGATTTTCCAAGATGCAGTAAATCTATGATCAACTTAGGGACCTGGTAACAGGGGCCTTGAATTTTCCTCACATTTTGTATCTGAAAATCTATCAGCTAATACATACATACACACACACACAAAATAAAACAAAGGAAAATCTAGAAGCTGAACTCAGAATAATGCAGGAGGCATCTCCCATTCATTCCACTGATCTTAATCTGCTCCATTTCTTCTGTATAGCTGTAACTCCACCAAGGATCCTGATCTTTTGATTATGTCTTCAGCATCTTTCATTAAGGAGGGATCTGGAGTACGCCAAGGTAGAATTCTGGGTGGGAACAGCAGTAGTTGGGCCTCTTCTCCTTAGGAAGTAGGACTCCTTTTCTTGGAATATCAGAGGTTATATTATGACCAGGGCTTAGATTCCTGAGAGCAATGCTATCCCCAAGTCCATAAATGTAACACCCAGAGTAACGACTTCTTGGAAGTCATGTGAAATACTGGTTGGGTCAGGACTCCAGTTTCCTTGGAGTCCAGGAGTCCTAGATTACCATGACTTTCATCCTCAGAAAACACAACTCTGCTCCCAGGAACTCTGTATGTTTCTTACATAATAATGCGTTTCTTGATCATTTCCCATCTTTGGGCCTGGGAAATATCTCATTGAGGTTGGATTTATATTTACCTTCAGGAGAAGATGCTGATAATCTTAACCAGACAACCGTGACATGTTCTTTTTTTTTTTTTTAAGTTTTATTTATTTAAGTAATCTCTACACCTACTGTGGGGCTCAAACTCACAACAAGAATCACATGTTCTTCTGACTGAGGCAGCCAGGTGCCCTGACATGTAATGTTCTTTTGGGACTTCCTATAGGCCATGGGAGAGAGTCTGTGTTAGGGTTATAGGCCTTCAGCTAAAATTGTGAGCACAAAAAGACTCCATGCTTTTTTGTTGTGATTCAGTGAGTGACTTAAGCAAATCTTATAACTGCTATTTGTCTTGCTTTCCTTATCTTACTCAGGGATGTTAACAAGCTATTATTACTACAGACTTTTAAATCTATGTATAAATTAAATATGAAAGCAAAGATCAATGCCTCTTTCCCATGGACTAGAAATATCTCTACTACATAGTTTTACTTCACTTGTCCCATGAGTTTCCAGGTCCCACTTAGCGGATTCCATGCATGATTTATATAACTGCCTACTAGTGACCAGTTAAAATTAGGTCTTCAAGTTGATCAGCTACAGGCTTATATATAGGCCCTTCTGCTCTCCTGTTGGGAAATTAAAAACTCAGTATCTTCGACTTATGAGCCCATCACTGAGGGATAGCAGTCTCCCTTTGCCTTAGAGCTGAAGATGAGACTGTCAAGACTTTAGTAAATTCTACATGTAGAAAAGAGTCACTGGCTGCTTTAAGGAAACTGTTTCTTCCTCTCCTCACCTTATAAAACATGTCCCCCTCTTCCATCAGCTTGCTCAACAGGATGATCATGATGTCTGGTTTGGAGGTGGCCATCGCCCATGTGGCTGGACCTGTAGTGTACAGGATGCATGATGGGTAAAAAACTCAGACAATGTAAGGGTGGCAGGAAGCTAGGTGAAAAAAACATCCTGGGGGATTTCTGCTGAGAGAACAACTTGCTCCACAACAATTTCCTCATCGTTTAGACCTGGGAGTATCTTAGGGACTCCCACTGCCAAGAAGCTGCGCTGGATTTCTATTCACCTTAAAATAAGAACGTCTGAACTGTCTGAGCTTGCACCACAAGAGGGCAGCAAAGCCTGCCAACGTGTTGTATTTGGGCAGGCCATGGCTTACTCTGGAGTTATTTTAAATGAGGTCATTAGGAGAAGGTTTACATTAAATGTTACCACAAGATCTAAAAAATCCAAAAAAGGCAACCTTGGGACTCATGATCCCTAGTTGTTTAGTCTCTTAATTTAAAAATATATACTTTGTAGAAGGGGAATCATTAAAGATTCTAAAGGCTCCCTTAATTGGGAGTAAGTATTGAATAGGCCTCCCTGGGATTTACTTTGAACCAGGAGCACAGTTCAAATGTCAAAAGATGTGAAACAAGCCAACAAGCCGACATTACTGAGGACTACTTTACCCACAAAGAGAAAGAAGAGGTTAAACTGATTAGTTCATAGACACCTGAATTATTTACCAACTAAGCTTTCCAGGGTTAGTTATCAAAAGTTCAAGTTATTCTCTACAACAGTCATTAAAAAAAATCTTCTTTTAAGGTGAAGTAAATTAAAAGATTAGAGGTGTAGGGAACTCATGCAGGCTAAATCAAAGAGGAGAAGGCAAAGCTGACCAAGCCATCAGACCACGCCTGATGCTGACAGCGGTGAAATATACCTCGTGGGCGACTCGGTAACGTCTGACAACCTTCAAAGAAAGGAGAAAACAAAAAGTTGTAGGAGAGGGAAAAAAAAATGGATGAAGGTGAAAAAAAAAAAAAAAAGAAGGAAAAAGCAGCAGTGAGAGGCAGGCAGCAAAAAAGCCAGCATATCAGCCAACCCTTGTCTACGGGTCTGAGGGATGGGGGAGCAGGTGGGGCGGCAGCAGCAGGGACTGGAGAGTCTGAAGCACATACAGAGCAAGGGAAAGCAGAGGCTCACGACAGTGCAGGGATCGAGGATGCTCACAGGGCGGGGCTGGCACACAGGCATTAGCACTAAGATGTGCTTGAGGTCAGAGCAGCCTCCTGGCTGAGGCCCCTAAGGGCATGGCAGAGAACCATGTGAGTCTGGACACAGAGTGGTGTAGACCGTGGCTCAGATGGTGCTTTCTCTGGGCCAAGAGCCTTTCTGTTCACTTGAAAACAACTGGGCCAGGGCAGAGGGGAAACTATACACACTCACACCAAACACCCAGGGCAGCCAGACCACTGGGCCACTCTGGCCCCCGGGCACAGATGGCCAGCACCTTTTTCCTTTCTCCTACCTATCTTGGCTCCTTTCTTCAGAAGAGTGACAACAACAGAAGTGTTCCGGCACCCCACTGCCCTATCCAAAGGGCGCATTCCGCTATAGTCAACATGTTCAATCATGGCCCCGTGATCCACCAAGAACTGGACCTAGAACATGGATCAAGCAGAACAGTTAACACAAGTGCAGTGGCTCAGCAGAGCTCCACTGAGGGCTTTGGCTGCTGCCTGGGCTTTTTATTCAACTGCTGCTCTGAACCAGGCTGAGCAGCCATGGTATTTCAGGCCATACATGTATTCTTGGTCTTCAGTGGTGTTTTGAATATTCCTGTCCTCTAGCAAGTACAGGTCCACGAACTTTCTATCAGAAATCATCAACATGCTACTCTACCCTTAATCCCAGATGACATTATGGATGGAGAACCTTCCCTACCTATGCTATGCAAAGGCTTCTGTAAAGGCACTCACCACCTCGGCATCACCATAGAAAGCTGCCAGATCCAGGGGGGTGCGGCCGTTCTTGTCAGCATGGTCTGTAGCAGCTCCATTATCCACCAGAGAACGGACTACTGACAGATGACCCTTCAAGCAAGCCCAGCTGAGGGCTGTCAATCCTTCTTTGTCCATTAGAGCAATGGAGGCACCTATAAGAGCAAGTGTAACAGAGGGCTGAGGAAACATAGAACCCAGAACCACTCAGAGCAGGAGGCAAAGCTGGTGCTTAAGCTGCACACTCTGGCCAAAGCACAGCTTTTGTTTCTGGTATGTGAGTTATCTTTCAATAAAACTGTTTTTATTTTTATTTTTTAAAAAATATTTTATTTATTTATTCATGAGAAACACACAGAGAGAGAGAGGCAGAGACAGAGGCAGAGGGAGAAGCAGGCACCATGCAGGGAGCCCAGTATGGGTGGGACTCAATCCCAGGACCCCAGGATCACGCCGAAGGCAGACAGACACCCAAACGCTGAGCCACCCAGGGACCCCAATAAAACTGTTTTTTAAAAAAATAATCCTATAAGCACTTGGTAGAAGAGAGCCTCATTGTTTTCACAATATTTAGACTAATATTGGATATTCTGGGCCCTCCACAATCTACCCCAAGCTTACTCTCCAGCTTAAGTTTCATTATGCCCCTCAGAGAATCCTCTACTTTGGCCGGCAGATATGCTCACTGCCTCTGGACTCTTCCACAATATTCCTGTATCTTCACTTTTGGTCATGTTGGCTTCCATGTGGGCAATCTTTTCATTCCCCACAAACTGCCTCATTTCTACTCATTCTCTAGGAACCATTTCCAAATCCCCTATTTCCAAGAAGCTTCTCCTGGTTCACTGTTCACTTCATCTAGAATGTGCTTAACATATGACCTTATTTGGTTATTAATCTTTTTTAATGTATCCTCCTTGCACAGAATTCATTCTCAGTAAATGTTTTCAGAACTCAGCAGAGTGACAACACTGTAAACTCCTGCAGAGATTCTCATAAAACAGGAGGAGCTCAGTACATGGTTATCATGGTTGTCACTGGCCACTTTCTTTCTCCCTACAACATGGGGGAGATGAACTCACAGGAAGAAACTGAATCCCAGTCACAAGGAAATTCAGAGTTTAATTAAACTCACCAGGCTTCAATGATCCCATCCCTGCTCTCTTAGCCTTTTTGGTATTCTATAACTGTTTTTCTTCAACATTTCTATTTTTATCTGTAAGGATCAAGCATACTTGATACACTGTTGTATAATTAGTCTAAAATTCAGTATACATTTGGTTCTTAGCCTAGACTGTAGCTCTTGGATGGCAAAGAGCCTATCACTTCCTTGCTAGTTTGAAGAGTACCTAAGACAATTCTTTTCACACAGTTGACATGTCATACTATCTAAAGTAGGATCAACTTACTGTGTACAGAACACTTTCCAGGCTGCCTCCCTAGCTAGACAGGATTCAGATGTCAGATCAAGCTTAGGATGTGCCATAGCTAGGCTCAGGATCCACTCAGCAGTTAGGTGGCCTATTATCTTTTTACTCCCAGAGGTCAGACAACCAGATTTTGTGGCTTCCCACAGCAAGATGAAGGGCTGGAAGGTACCATACCTCTAACTCTGATGACAGCTGTTTATGTACTGGGTTCTCTTTTCATAATGGTATAGTTTGCAATTAAAACATTGACTCTAACACAGAATGAATTTGAATGTGGTACAGAATCTAAGGAGTTTTCTTAGATGGAACATCTATAAATTTCCTGGACAGAGACTCCAAAGGTGGAAGAAGCAGGATAAGAAGGTTCTGGATGTATATTACAGATAAGCTGATTTTCCAAAGATAAGGAAAGCTGGAATCTAAGAAATAGGAGATACATATGAAATAAACCCATATATTCAATATGCGTCCAAAATTCAGTAAGTAATCTTCCCTTCTCTCTTTTCTTCCCCTTGCAGTTAATGGAATCACACTTCTTCCAAACATCCATTTTAAAACTTTGAAGTGATCTGGGGCCCCTGGGTGGCTCAGCTGGTTAAGTGTCTGCCTTTGGCTCAGGTCATAATCTCAGGATCCTGGGATCGAGCCCCAAATAGAGCCCATGTCAGGCTCTCCGCTTGCCAGGGAGTCTGCTTCTCCCTTTCCTTCTGCCCTTCCTCAACATGTGTTCTCTCTTTCTCTCTCAAATAGATCAATAAAATCTTTTAAAAAACTAAAACTCTGGAGTGATCTATAACTCAACGATTACTATTTCCTACATGTAATTACTCTTTATAATCAAAATAGTTTTTGTTCTTGGCCCTTCTGTTCTATTCTAACAGCTAGTGCACCTGGATTAGAGCATCATTACTTCTCATCTATTCTATTACAATGCTTCCTAATTGATCCCCTGGTCCACTATAATTCCTCCATCAAATCTACTATTTGCACTACTGCCAGAGAGATTTTTTTTAAAGCACATTTTTTATTCCCTTTTAAAAAATATTGAAAGGCTCCCCACTGCCTTCAGAATTAAATCCAAAACCTCATTTAATCTGTTCCTCTTCACTTTCTTCCTACCTACATTTCCAGTTTTACTTCCCAAAAGCCCTCATGTACTTTACCGGACAACTTGCTTATTTCCCCAAACCTGTTGTGTGCTGGTTCTCCTCCCTGACTTTTCATTTATGTTCGTTTCCCTAAATATGAAATTTTTTCTTTTTGAAACTTTTTTCCTATTCACCTTTCAAAGTCTGTCCTTTCCTAACTCTAATACCTTTATCAGAGCACTTAGGATTCTCTGCTTTTCAGGTATTTATCTTTGTTTCATCTCTTCCTTGCCAGATACAGCATCTCAGAGGGCACGGATTATAGTGTATTAATTAAAAGGAAATCACTCACTGACATAGCACTAGTATTGTGTTCTGCAAATAATGTAAGCTAAATAAATGCAGAATTTGTTGATTTAGTGGAAGTCTCTGATTTAAGTGTGAATAAAGGAAATACTGAACATCCCTGCCTTTAATGGTTTGACTTAGAATTTTTCAGCTTTATGATGGTGCAAAGGTGATAGGTATTTGGTAGAAAATGTACAGCAAATTTTGAGTTTGGACCCTTTCCCAGGCTAGTGATGTGTGGTACGATGCTCTCTCGTGATGCTGGCCAGCAATAGCAAGCTACAGCTCCCCATTAGCCACAAAACAACAAAGGTAAACAACAGATAAAGCCATTATGTGCTGTACAACCATTCTGTTTTTCACTTTCAGTACAGTGTTCGATAAACTACCTGAGATATTCAACACTAGTATAGAGTAAGCTTTGTGTTAGATGATTTTGTCCAACTGTAAGCTGATGTAAGTGTTGTAAACACATTTAAACACATTTAGGGTAAGCAAAGCTAAGCTATGGAAATACCACGTTCCATAGGCTAGATGTATTTTTTTTAAGATTTTATTTATTTATTCATGAGAGACAGAGAGAGAGAGAGAGAGGCAGAGACACAGGCAGATGGAGAAGCAGGCTCCATGCAGGGAGCCCAATGTGGGACTCGATCCCAGGACCCCAGGATCACGCCCTGAGCCGAAAGTAGAGCTTAACCACTGAGTCACCCAGGCATCCCCAGGCTAGGTGTATTAAATGTATTTCAACTTAAGATATTTTCAACTTATGATATTTTAAACTTGGGTTTATCAGGACATAAGCCCATCGTAAGCAATGGTAAGGGAGAACAAATTTCTGATATCTGTGTCTGATAAGCTTCCACTGGCATGTGGCAGACTCCGTGCAGTGATCTCAAGGTTATCAGTAGCTGAAGAGGTCCTACCTTTTCCAGTAGACTTAGGTTGTTCTGGGACATTTATTCCTGCCACATCTTAACCTGAGAATCAAGGTACACTCTCTATCCTCCTCCAACCCCCTCTTGGCAGAAGTAAGGATAGATATCATAAAACCAGATTTGTTTGTTGGTTGGAGTGGAGTCATTAGGCTGGTCACAATCATACCATCTCCTGCTTCCTATAAATGCTCAAAGTCCACTAGATGGTACTGCAGAGTCATCAGTGACATGAGTTTTCCTTCTCTAGAAGTCCTCCATCACTCACCCCTGTTTTGCATCAGTGAATGAAGTCAGAGCAATCAAAAGGAGCCTGAAATGCTTTTGAAGGTGGTGTGACCACAATCTCCTTTAATTCATTTCCCATTCACCCGGAGTATGTGAATGTTGGTTAAAGTCAAAAGCAATTTATTACAACAAGAAGATAATATAATATTCTGAATTCTCAAACAGGGTCCCACTGTTGGCAACTGTCTTAACCTCTGTCTCCTTTAGATACAAGAAAAATATTAGTTGTTCAGGCTTACAAAAGGATTGATAAAGAAAAAGCATAGTCCTTGGAAGATGAATGTCTATTGAGTATATATTAAAAATCAAAGTTTAGAGATTACAAATTTGAATTAGAAAATTCAGAAGATGTTAATTTGACTAGAATACCAAAAATCCCTCAAACCATAAGGAAACAAAAAGTATCAGAGTGAAGGGTCCCACTGTATATAAGAGGAGAGGAGATGGACTTTTCACATTTTAGCCAACTAGATTAATAATACATATTCTTTTTTCTAAAGATTTACTTATTTTGAGAGAGAGAACACGTGTGAGCGCATGCGTGAGCAGGGTGGAGGGCAGAGGGAGGAGACTCACATAGACAACTTGGTGAGTATGGAGCCAGATGCAGGGCTGGATCCTAGGATCCTGAGATCATGCCCTGAGCCAAAACCAAGAGTCTGGATGCTCAACTGTCTGAGCCACCCAGGTGCCCCAATAATATCTATTAACATCTCTTAGAATCCATCACTGGAAATCATGAATTCCTTAGGTTATTATAGGCACTGACCATGCAGCTCCAGCATCCCAGGACTGACCTTGTGCAAGTAGAAAGTCCACAGTTCCTAGATGGCCTTCAGAGGCAGCCATCATCAGGGGAGTACGACCCTGCTTGTCTGCCATATTGACATCAGCTCCATGGGTGAGTAAAAGATCAACAATCTGCAAGTGTAGAGAAACAGGGACAAATGAGCCAGGAAGAGCTGTTGAGTAGCCACGTGCATGTTGTTCCCTCCACTGAAGGATTTCCTCCTGCTGTACAGGCGAGTCATCTCTACATGTAAGTGTCTACTGCAAGAGTCCCTTAGTTCCTGCACAGTCCTAGTACCATGTTATTTGATCTCTGACTCTCCTAAGGATAGCCAAAATAAGAATTCAACTCTGAATGTTTGACTCAACCCCTAAATGAAAAAGAATTTAAGATATAAAAGGCCAAGATGTAGACTAAGCAATCCCATGATGGAAGCTCTAACACAAGTCACTACCTATGCCAGTGCCATTTTATTGACTTCTAGAGGTTGCAAGGCTGCCTGTTGTGAATACCTTTGACTGAAGTGAATACAATAAAGTGCCTCTGTAACTCTTCTATACTGTTTGGCTTCTGGAGCCTTTCTTCTACACAAATACTTCCAAAGATTATCACCAATATGTTTTCTTTTCCATCCTAAGTGTATAGATTAGTGGAATTTATCTGGAATTCAAACATCTGGAAAGACTGCATAGCTAGAATTTACATACACCACATTTTCTTTTGGCAAGTCTGAGACACCTGCAAGACACCTGTTAGCAGGGGTCTATTGGGATATGAATCTTTTAGAGAACATGTGGATACTGTGAAATGTGAGAAGCAGGTCACTCCATGAACAGGCAAAAGGGTAGCTGGTCCTTCTATACAATATAGATCGTGATGATGATCTTTTTTTAAATGATGATGATTTTGAATGTTAGGTTTCTGACATATTCTCAATGAACCAGAGTACTATTAACAAAGGCCCAAGTCCTCAAGCCCGGTGACTGCTGAGTAACCCGAACTTTGTGATTTTTTTTTCCTCTCTGCTTCTGAAGTCCCTTCCTAGAACTCAGCCCTATCCGAAGAACTGGAAGTAGCTACCCTGCTTACCTGCCAGTGGCCCTGGCGAACAGTGCTGAACAGGGGCACTGCCCCACGGCGGTTTGGCTGGGCCACTGCTGCCCCCTGTTCCAAGAGCAGACGGCATACCTCCAGTTTGCCCCTTCCAGCTGCAGCTGTCAGTGCTGAGGGCAGAGAACACAGAATGAGAACAGGTGGGTCTTTCCCTCTCCAGCCCTCTGTGTGAGCATGGCAGTATATCTGTGTTAGATTAATGGAACTGCTACTTTACCTCCAATGGTTATAAGCTACTTTTGTCACAAATGAAATTTTTAAAGAAAAATCATGAATAGAACCACATTTAAATGGGCTTAAAATATATGGAGACAATTGTAGATAATAAATTTATTGAAAATCACCTTTGATTAAACTTACTTGGTTTCATTTTTCCTACCTAGACTGTCTTCTCTTTTGACTTACCTCTTTTTTTGGCACCTCTTCTTAGCAACAAACTTCACATGGGTGTGTATGCATGGGTGAAATGTAGAGAGAAGGGCCTTTGCAGAGTAAGGTCTTTTTATTTTATTATTATTTTATTTATTTATTTGGCAGAGAGAGAGAGAGAGAGTGAGAGGGTACAAGCAGGAGGAGCTGCAGAGGAAGAGAGAGAAAGCAGGCTCTCCGCTGAGCAGGGAGCCCGACATGGGGTTCCATCCCAGGACTCTGGGATCCTGACCTGAGCTTATGTTTAACCGAATGGGACACCCACGTGCTCCAAGTAAGTAATTTTAAAAATTAGCTAGGAACCACTTCTGGCCAACCTCTACTCCTGGGCCCTTAAACCTAAAGAACCAAAGTCAAGAATAGCAGTCTCAGTTGGGCCAGTTTTCTTTTTTTCTTCATTAGTTGAGACAGAAGTTTCTAGTACATTTGTAGCCACTTTCATATGGAAGTCGGAGATGTTCAAGTTAATAGTCTTAAAGATGAGAAATGAGGTGTGACAAAGGTTCTGATTATAAAATAATGGAGTCACAAATAATAAAAATAGCAATAGTGACTATAAGGGACACAGCAGGAAGAAACTTAAACATTCTTTTTGTGCTATTGTCCACTCAGAGAGTAGATTCTCTGAGTGCCTATTTCATTCTCTGAGCCTGGTTCAATAGTAGCAAGAGGGATTTGGAGATAGATTTTCTATTAAGTTCATATTTGAACAAATATATATATTTCATTTGATCGTGGCATCTCAAATGCATAGGTTCTGTGTTTTAAAGAGTGGAGGAGGGTGGGGAGGATGGTAAACACGGTTACAAGGCAGCAGGAATTAATGCTTTTAAAGAAAGAGGATGGGGTCTGGGTAGCTCAGTTGGTTAAGTGTCTGCCTTTGGCTTAGGTCATGATCCCAGGGTCCTGGGATGGAGCCCCATGTAGGGCTCAGCAGGAAGTTGCCTCTCCTTCTACCTCTGTGCTCTCTCTCTCTCCCTCTCTTGCTCTCTCTCAAATAGATAAATCTTTTTTAAAAATTTAAAAAAATAAAAAAAGAGGATAGAGAACTTTTTTTACCATGCTGACTTGGACAGCTGATGTGGTAGCCAGCAAGTCCTTCCTTGATCATGGCCACCTACTCCAATGGCAAATCAGAAAAAGATAGTATTTGGTAAGTGCAGATCATATTTCAGTTTGCAAATGTTGGTATCTAATCAAGAAAGCAACTGAAATTCAAATCAAATGGTCACTTGAAAATTTTTTTCATTTAAGTACAACCAGTGGCATTTTGTCCTTGGGCTTAGTCAAATTCATCCACAACTAATTCATATGCAAAATCAAACTACCTGTAATTTCAACTAAGATAAACTTTTAAGTAACCTTTTCTTTCCTCAAGGATAAGAAGGGCTTATGAAAAAAATGTGACAGTTTTAGAAGATGTATTTACTCAAACTAGATGTATGTGTCTTGCCTTATGTGTATTTTCAATTTTGGAGCTCTTAACAGTGGCATTTCTGTCCTATTCCTAACAGGAGGGCAGAGGTTTATCTGAGGTGAGGGTCATTTCCAAGCCTTCAATGAGTAAGTATAGGTATCGATGGGTATGATTATTAAGTTGACAAAGAAGTTGTGTCTTGTTCCTTACATCAAAGTGATCTTCTCTCTTTGCCAACTTCATACTTCTAATAGTTTAGGAAAAAAAACCACTTTAATTCTTGGGTCAGAACACGAGAGTAGCTTAAGACATTGGTTAGAACTCATCATGTTGTACACCTTAACATTTACACGTTATATGTAAATTAGATCCTAGGAAAGCTGGGAAAAAAAGAATTTGACTGGGGTAGACACTCATTAGGAACCACAAGAATCATATTGTTGGCATATAAAACAAATAATTAGAAAAAATTCTAACTCTTACTCTCTGATTCCATTTAAAGTAGCTACGAGGTGATAGGGTTGCAGGGTTGCAGCAAACCTCCCTTTTAATGCCCTGTGTATGGTGGAGGGAGGGCAAATACATTCTTTTCACAAAAGAATTTGTAGCTTGTTGGAGAAAATACAAACAGTATTTCAGAATCAAGCCTTTCACACCAATGATGCCAGTTCACACAACACTGCTGAAAATTTACAACCAGTGCCCATCTTGAAAGCTAAAACTTATATTGTTCACTCTAATCTGGAGTTATACTGCTCTGGCTGGCCCATTTCAGCTCATTGGATAACACATTAATCTAAGAGGGAATGTTCCATTTGGCTTTTTTCTTTGTTGTATCATTTTTGTTGCTTAGGTTATGATGTAATTTGGTAGGAATCTCCAGCTGATGGCTGGACATGGTCATTAAAACAGCTGGCCAATTTCATCTCAGAACAACACAACTACATAAAATGGGATCTGTACTTTTCAAAATCCAAGAGCAAAAAACTGCTTTGGCTGGATTTTATGTAAGTCTTATCAAAAACTGTTACAACTTTTTAAAAGAAAGAAGATTAAGGTAAAGTCCGTTCCATAAAGCAACAAACTGATTCTTAGAGCAAACACAGCAGTTTGGAGCCAAATCTCTTCCTAAGAGACCAGTTACAGAATTTGTTCCCTAGCTTGTCAGCAGCTGATGAGATTATCTGACATAAATGGTCCTTCTTCAAAGTGGAAGGAACATCTAAGGAGTCTGAATAGGCAGACAGGATGCAGCTCAGAGATGGGGAAACAGCCAGTCTGCTTGGATGAGATGGTAACACTCAACAGAATGCGGCAAAGCTAGTGGTTCTTGTGTATATCTATTTTCAATTGTGAAAGAGTATAGCACAGACTAGGTCATGCAAGACCAATGAGAGAGAGGTGGTTGGGGAGACATAAACTGATCATTGCTATCCAAAACACTAACTAAACATTTATTGAACTATTTATCAGACACTGTCTCTGCTCTCAAGGAACACAAGGTTGAGTCAGGATGATAGACAAATAAAAAATACATTACTATCCAGTGTATAAGTGGGATGGAGATAATAGGAAGAAGCGTCTGAGAAGGTCTTCAGAAAGAGATGTTCATCTGAGCTAGATACTAAAAGAGAAACAGAAGTCTCAAAGGCATGCAAGGACAAGGGTAGGCAGGCCGGGCACAGGGAGAACACTTACAAGGCACTGAGGTGGGAGACAGTATGTTTGTTGTTACTGGAGTTACTAGAGAAGCGGGGCAAAAGAGAGGCCTAGAGATCACAACTGGTCTTCTTAGATTATACTAAATAACTTCATTAATGATACAGGTCATTAAAGGGTGGAAGCAGGAAAGTGATACCAACAGATTGTGGCTCACTAAGTTCACTCTGGTGGAAGTCACAAGGGAGATGAATCATGAAAGGGTGACAAGATCAGCGAGGAGGCAGTTGCAATAACGTAGGCAAAAAATGATAAGGGCATGAGTTATGGGTATCTTGTTTATTTTGTGAACTCTTGCTTCTTTTGGGTCATAGGATGGTTCAGGCCCTCTAGAGTTGCTAGAAGCTTTTAATGCTGGTCCTGGTTTAAGCTTGTTAGACAAGAGAAAGAGGGCATGGTGAACAATCTTATCACCTTAATTGTTTTTCTTCTGTACTGTTCCATGAGAAGTCTGTAAAAACCCTGTGGGATGGGAGGGGGCAAGCCAGATGGTGGAGGCTGGATGTAGGCAGATGCTATCAGGAAGGATAAAGAGGCTGAAAAAGAAGGACAAAGGCAACCAGTATATTCTAGTGACCTGCTTTTAGAAAATCTGCTCTGTAAAAACTCAATTATTATTTCACTATATGCTAAGATAAATTTCATTGATTCTAAGATGTACTTTTTTCCCTTCACATTTTAACATCTCTAAAACTGGGATGCATCTTGTGATTGCTGTGATAATAAAGAACTGTGTCAGTTTAATAGGCCGAGGCTTTCTTTTTTTGTAGTGGCACATAAAAAATAATGGCTATATAGTTTCCTATAGTTAATGGTGTTTTAGATTTGATACAGTAAATTATACAGATTGTTGGGGACATCACAACCATTGGATTTTGTTGTTTAGACCAGGGCTGTAGGTATAAGACCCAACCAATGGCTAGAGGTCACACACCTTCATTCTCTAATAAGGGGGACATGTGTAAGATTCTACCATTGGAGAAAACATCACAATTCAATGGGTTATTATACATTTTAAATCATATGTGCTATAAGGTAGAAAGGAACATGTATATTTAGTAAATCCATCATTATAGATAGAAAAGCAACTCATAGTCTGTTCTATATTAGTAGGGAGGTTTAGGGACATTCTTACATAGCACAGACATTATTTCCTAGAAATTTTCCCGAAGCCAAATAACTGTTTATAGATCTATAAACTGTATTACAGACGCATTTCATTCTAGCGCTATTCAAATAGCATTTTATGTTTATAATGCTGTAATTATTTCATATAAATATCAAGTTAAACACAATTCTGATTACAAGCCAACTGACATGAAGCTCTGATTTTTTTTTACAATCTTAAGATATGGTACATATTTATATAAATTAATGTAACAAACTTCATTGCGCATGTGAAAGTGAGATATTTAAAAAGTCCCGAGGCCACAGTTTTATTCTTTTTTTTAGAGGGAGGGTGGGAGGGAAAGAGAGAGAGAGGTATAAGAAGAGAGGGAGAGAGAGAATCCCAAGTAGGCTCCACACACAGTGCAGAGCCTAACACAGGGCTTGATCTCACAACCCTGAGATCATGACCTGAGCCAAAATCAAGAGTCAGATGCCTAACCGACTAAGCCACCCAGGTGCCCCCATAAAATTTTATTCTGATAAGAAATTCATATCAATAAAAATAAGTCTTCCATTTAGGTCACTCCCTTCTTAAATGTTTTTAAGAAATTCTTTTAAGTACAGTACTAGAATGTGTATGATATTCATCACTATGATTGCTAGCCTTATAATTCCTCTACATTGTCCTCATCAGGCCATAGTGCTTTTCATACTCCTGGGTTCCATGTGCATGGCCCAGCAATAGTGTGCTGGGACAGGCTGTGCTGATGGGAGCAGTAAAGCAACATGTCCCTCCCACAGTTCTTATTCAGAAGACATGGACTCCAGAGCTGCCGGCATCCTGGTCAGTTCCTTCCCCTCAGTCTGTCCTCTGGCTTCCCACAGGGTAGAGTCCCAGAGACGGCAGCTGTTTCCAGCTGCACATTTTCCTTTAATCTGTCTTGGGCTCGTAAGCTGCAGCTGCCTGGCATCTGTTCCCTTTAGTTTTACAGAGGGAGGGATTGTTTGAGAAGTAAATTCCTGAGCTTTGGACCATTCTACATGATGTTAAAGAAGCCATGAAACCTACCTATGACATTTGCCATGAATGGAAACATCAAATTTGATAGATCATTATAAATTTTAAATGAATTCAAGTGCCTCCTTTATTTTTAATAACACTTTGACTAACCAAAACACATACCCTCCTTGTTTAATAAAATATTCCCCCTAACTTGGCCATCTCAATATTGGTCTACTTTTCCTGGCTAATATGACACATATCTGTGGTGACTCTAAAGCTTTCATTGCCCTGATTTCATAAAAACATAGAAAAGGTTACTAATGTTTCTCCAGATGTTCTAGTTTAGACTTGGAGGAAAGACAGCAATCATTTCCTGCAAAGGCCACAAAGCAAGAAGCTTCTGTTTCTGTAGTAAGTACCAAGCAATATAGAAATCTCTTGGCTACAGATGAAAATGGATGCATGGGGCTGTGCCTTATAGGGTGGTACCTTCATTTTGCATCCAGATAGTAACTTTACTTATAACATATCAGTTTAACCACGTCAGATACCACTCTGCCATGATAACCTACTTGGTTAAGTCAGAGGTGTGGATAAAAACTTAACCTCCTGGTTTACAATGCAGGTGGAGTTATTTTGATGGGAGAAATATTTATACTTAACTGCTACAAGGATCATATAAAAGAAGAGAGAGGCCACAACCATTTTTTGCTCTGGTTTGGCACGCTGTAAGGAAACTTTCAGTCTTTTAAAAATATTTGGAAACAAGAGCAGGGTAAGATTTTGGTTGAAAGAAGACTCTGGTGCTAACGATGTGGAGAATCCAAAGGGAGAGAGGATTGGAAGAAGGATAGCGCTTGACTTTTTACTTTGGCTGAATCAATCTCCAGTAAAAAGCCATTAGATGGAGACTGCTAAAGGTATGTCAGAGGAAAAATCAGGGTGTGTGATGCAAAGTATCTCCATATGAACACACAACATTAATGAGAAAAGAGAGTAATGTTTACAGAAGTACCTGTCTCTCCCCAGAGACTGTCAAAACTGTTGATCTGTGCTCGCTCTACTTCTTCTTCATCTTTTTCTGGAAGATCAAGTAGGTAGGAGACAATCTGAAACAAGAAATTGTGTCAGTTCAAACTTCAGGTGGAAAACTATGCTACCAACTCTAGCCTGTGAAGTTTGAAAGATACCTGGATGACCCAAGTATGATGAAAACTCTTGCACAGAAACCAGAACTATCCCGACAAAGAAATGAAAGCTGCCATGATGAGCATTTGTTTTATTAGCTACAGTTTATACGTTTCTCTTGAACATGACTCACTTATATAGCATGTTATTTTTAAAAAATTATTTATTCCTCACATTTAAGTTAAAGAAGCAACCTCTCATTCTCCCAAAAAGAATACCAATAAATAAAGAGGCAAAAACCCAATCAATAAATAAAAACCAGAAAACAAATATGGGGAAAACAGAGGGCCTGTATTTCATCAGAGTCAGGCAATGATCTTTTTTCTGCTTGCAAGTACAAGGACTGCTCTGGGGATAATAAAGGCAGAACGAGGGGCACCTGGGTGATTCAGTGGTTGAGCGTCTGCCTTTGGCTCAGGGCATCATCCCAGGGTTCTGGGATCGAGTCCTGCATTAGGTTCCCTGTGGGGAACCTGCTTCTCCCTCTGCCTGTGTCTCTGCCTCTCTGTGTGTCTCCCACGAATAAATTAAAAAAAAAAAAAAGGCAGAACGACTACTAGCATTAAAGTGCCTGTAGAGAGAATTTAAAACCTAGAGATATTAGAAATCCCAGTTTTTTTTTAATTTTATTTTTATTTTTTTAATTTTTATTTATTTATGATAGAGAGAGAGAGAGAGGCAGAGACATAGGCAGAGGGAGAAGCAGGCTCCATTCACCGGGAGCCCGATGTGGGATTCGATCCTGGGTCTCCAGGATCGTGCCCTGGACCAAAGGCAGGCGCCAAACCACTGCGCCACCCAGGGATCCCAGAAATCCCAGTTTTACTTAATATTCCCTCGGTGACATATCAGGTCAGTTGGCAGGGTAGCTGTGTCATGGAAGTATCCCATGTAGTGGTGAGCCAACGTGTACTGACCCATGAAAGTTGAGCACTACGTTTTCAGGAATTTTGTAAGTCGGTTATAAAACGAAGCTGTTTATTAAAAATTAAATAACAAATAAATTATATTTTAAAAAAGGTTAAAAAATATAAACTCTTGTGATTTCTTAATTATTTAACTACTCTTTACATTGTCCATGCCCTTGAGGTTATTTAAATGTATTGTGTCTGTATGGTGGAAATATCACATCATGGTGTGTGCTACTATGCGTCTCTTCTCAACTCTGTGTTTAGCAATGCCACAATGGCAGCTCTATATCAGTTCTGGGGGTAGCTTGGAAATTGGCAAACATTACAAATCAAGATTTGATTTAGTGCTAAAGTCTCAAAGAGGTTCCAGTTTAATGAGTATGATTTGTAGGAGGGTGAGAAGTAGTTTAACACAGATCACATATCAAATATAATGACAATAAAGTTATTGTGAAAACAGCAAAAAAGATCATCTATAAATAATCTATGAGTTGCAACCATAGGTTGGCTGCCAATATAAATGTCACAAAAATCAAGCATTCCATTAAGAGTACTGCATATTTCATCATTTATAAACTGTGTGCTACATGTTCTTCGTATCATTAAAATTTGTACTAATTTTAAGTATGAATGCACACACACACACACACACACACACACTTCTGCTCTATTACACAATCGTCTTGGAACTGGATGTTCAATATTTCTTAGCATTTATTAATTCCATACATTTGCCACTATATTATTACTATCATTAGTAAAAATATCATTTGTATAGTGTTTAACAGTTCACTAAGACCCTTTCACACCAGCTCGTAAAAAAAGAATTTATTAGAGTCATTTTACTAATGGGAAATGAAGATTCTAAGAGATTAGGTAAACTGTCCAAGGTCCACAGCAAATGATGTAGCAAACTGGGACTCAAACCTGGTCCTTCTGAAATTTCAAATGTTGTGTTCTTCCCATTCTACACTGCCTACCCATATGAGTACAGGTCAATAAATAATCCCTAGGAGTCCAGTGTCACTGTCTGTTAAATAAGGGTGGCAAGATGGGGAGGAATTGGATTAGATGATTTCCAAACTTCTTTCCCACTCTGACATGCTATGTTCATAATTCTAGATATGCTGGTATTTGAGAATTCAAGTGCTTCATGGAGTTCAGTCTCCTATTCCCCAAAACAGTGACCAAAAAGCTAATTCACATTAATTAGTAAGATAATTTTATAATAACGCAACCATTTTCCTCCTGTTTCCTAGGTCTTTCAATACATAGCCTGAAAAAAACCTAAAAACCCTAAACCTTATCACCTGCTTTCTTACCTCCGTGTAACCCATGCTGGCTGCAGCAATGAGGGCTTGCTGGATGGCATGGCTCTTCTTAAATACTCCTTGCTGCTGGCCAGCCATTGTCCAGTCACACTGAATCAAAAATTTGACAACCTCCAGATGACCTCGGAGAGCAGCATGGACCAAAGCACACTGACCATTCTTGTCCAAATGATCCACCTAAGGGGAAGGACAGAGAAATGTATGTGAACAAAGATTTGTAGCCACACTCCTAATCCAGTCACATTGGTCCACTGCACATGACTAGACTACTAAGAGTCATCCCTTCCCATACCGTGAACCAATATCTGGGCAAATCTAGAAAGTTCTCTCCTACTCAGGCTAGATCATTGCTGAGCTAGAACTCTGGCAGATGTCCCTCAGGGGAGAACCTCTTTTCATAAGGTCAGCCTTTGTTTCCATAGAAAAAGGAACTAAAAAAACAAAATTCCCGGCTCCAGCTTTGTTTTCCTGAGGTACATTCTCTTTTGTCCTCAAATAGTTCTTTTCAGACCAAGCTTTCAAAGACTTGTAGCTCTGCTGGCACAAAAAACTGTCTTTGAAATCATAAAAGGAAAGAAAAACATTTTGAAGCTCAAATTTTTTGGTCTCCAAAGAAGCAAAATACTTCATATCATGAATCATACTTTTGACCACCAAACTTTGGTAGAGGCTGCTTTTTTCTTCCAATGGGAGAGCAGAATCTCCAAGTTCTGGTCAAAATGGCTAGAGGTACTTGGAGCTTAATGCTGGACTATGTTCCAACAGCAGCTTTTATGGTTGCAGTGCTGGTTGCAAGTTTAGGTTGAAAGGAGCCTGGTTAAGATTGATCTACCAGAAGGCAGCCAAAAGCTTCAACAGAAGAGTAGCTTTTTCTGGCAGGTGGGCTGAACACTTGACACCTAAGTTCTGCATCTGATTCTCCTCAGCTTTAGTTCCACCCAGCAATCTACTTAACAAATGTTTACTGAATGCCTACTTTGTGCAAGGTACCACATAGGATGAAAAGCGAGTAAGGCAGTAAAACATAGATCATTCTGTACTCAAGAACTTTCAAACAAGGTAGGGGAGATGCGACCAACAGGACAAAAACCTGTCCAACAAAGGATAACAAATGATGTAAGGAAAGTACAGGTGCAATAAAACTGGAGATTATTCCTACCTGGAATCAGTAACCGATTCTGAAGGAAAGGTGCTGTAGTCTAAACATTTTTGTCCCCTTGAAATCATATGTTGGAATTTCCACTCCTAATGTAATGATATTAAATGGAAAGGGGACCTTTGAGGAAGTGATAAGTATCCTACTAGAGAGGCCCCGGAGAGCTTGCTTTCTCTCTTCCACCATGGGAGGACATAACAAGAAGGTATGGTCTATAAGCCAGGAAGCTCTCAACAGATGCTCCATCTGGCACCGTGATCTTGAGACTTAGTCTCAGAACTGTGAGATATAAATGCTGCCGATTATTTATTCAATCTATGGTACTTTGTTACAGCAGCCCAAACAGACTAAGAAAAGGCCCAACTCAACTGGCTGAGATAGGAAATTATTAACTCTAGTTTTTGAAAGGGTGAGGTACATGGAGGGGGAGCTTAAACTACAAAGTTGAGAGGGTCTTTTGGGACCAGAGCATGGATATTTCTGAATGCTAGGCTAAATGGTCTGAATTTTAGTCAGAGGTAATGGAGAGTCATTCAGAATTTTCATGCTCATACTAAATTTTCAAAAACTAAGGGGATAAATAAAAAGGTGCTTTGGCTCCTTAGAGAAATGATTAATTCCTGGGCTGAGGCATTAATAGTAAACGATGAATGTGGAACATCTTGTGGTGCCAGAAAGTACAGAAATGCTGATAAAATAATTTAGTGGAAGTTGAAAGGACACAAGAGCCAACTTGAAGGAGCTCCCAAAGGCCAAATCTTAGGCAATTTGAGCAACAAAATAAATAATAATGGCAAGAGTTACAGGTCATAGTATAAAATAAATATAGAGATCCATAGTGCTATAAACAAATAATTAAACAAATACATCTATTGGGGAGAAGGGATAGCTCATCCCTGCATTAAAATTCTGACTAATAAATGTTGAAGGACTGAGGGAAATAGAAAATCGCAAAAACACCACAGCAATCATTGCCGAAAGAATCTCTGATGGATACTAAAATCAGTGGACAAAAGCATGAGAGACAAGATTTTTGTCCAGTCTCAAAGCATCTCCCTCAAAGATACTTCTTAGTTACAAAGGGAAAAAGAGGAACTTCAGGTCTGAGAAACCTAGAGGACACAATCTTACCCAAGCAATAGAGGTTAGCACCCCGTTAGCCACAGCAACATTACATACCTTCCTAAGTGCTGCAATTGTAAGGGCACAGCAACACTTCTATGATATTCTTGCTGAAAAGATATAAATTCAACCTAACAATGAGAAAATATCAAACTAAAACTGAAGAACATTCTACACCTAACTGGCTAGTATTCTTCAGTATTTTGGTGCTGACACCATGGGAGAGAGTCTGAGGATGGAGAAGGCCAGAGGACAAAATCTCAGTGAACAGTGACATTAGAAGAAGGAAAAGAGAAGAGCAACCAGACAGGCAGGAAAAGAATTCTGGGAAGTGTGTCAGTACCGCCAAGATTATTAGAGGGGTGAGAAATGAGAAAAAGTTACTTTATTTGGTGATCAGTTGTTTGTGACTTTTGAGATCAGAGTATCAGTTAAATGCCAAGAGGCTAGGTGTTTTCTTTCTTTTTTTAAAAAAGATTTTATTTTTAAGTAATCTCTACACTGAGCATGGGGCTTGAACTTATCACCCTAAGATCAAGAGTCACATGCTCTACCAACTAAGCCAGCGAGGTGCCCCCTGCCCTTATTTTTCTTAAAGAATACTATTTATTAGGCTCTGCAAGAGATGAAAAGAGACTTTATCTCTCTTTTTAAAAAGTTTATTTATTTGAGAGAGAGCACATATGTGCATGCATGTTCGCATGTGTGAGCAGGGGGAGGAGCAAAGGGAGAGGGAGAAGGAAGCAGACTGAGCACAACACAGGGCTCAATCTCATGACCCTGAGATCACAACCTGAGCCAAAATCAAGAGTCGGAGCTTAAATGACTGAGCCACCCAGGTGTCCCAAGACTTTACCTCTTTTTAAAAAGGTTTCCTCACTTTTAATTCTCATGGTGACCCCATTAATCCCTTTTATGGATGAAAACAGTGAGACTGAGAGGTTAAATGACTTGTCCAAGCCTCAGAGAAAGGAAGTGTAAATGGAGGTTTTGATCAAGTTGTGTCTGATCCCAAAGTTTATCATTTTAATGATTGTACTCTTCTTTCTCTCATGGAAGCAGGACTAAAAGTGGCTAAGGGATAGCAAGGAAGCAGAAGTGGCAAGTAGAGATGACTCTTAGGGCAGGATGGGTGGACATGGAAGGGAAGGGATGGGATGGTAGCTTCTGGTTAGCAGGAGACAGGGAAGTTGCCTTTTTGGGTTACAGGAGACATTCATAGGTTTGTTGAGAAATTAGAAAAAGAGTGAAACAAATTGTAAGAAAAGGGCAACATACAGAGATAAAAAGATATACATGGAGGCAAGGCCTTCGGAAAGAAGGGTAAAACATTTCCTTCTCTGAGGTAGAAGTGAAGTGAGTGTCGGTAGGATTAAGAGTTTTGAGACAGAGGCACATGGAGATGACCTCAATCTTTGTAACCCAGGAGGGCACGAGGTGTGACAGGGTCTTGAGAAGACTGCAAATGATTTCCCTATCTGCTCTGGGGGAAACGGGAGATGGCTAGAATGATAACTGGGCAGGAGGAAAGACCCAACTGCAGCTGGAATATGAACTGACAGCAGTAATAAGGCCCAGTTGTTCTGGTTTTACAGATGTTCATTCAAATGAATAGGACGTTATAGGTCCGTGTCACGGTGGACACCCAAGGCTCTAGGATCTCACTGAGAGTCTCATGTCCCACTTTCCAAAGGTCTCAGCAGTCCCCCATTCTTCTCTGGTAGGAACAATGGACGACACCTCAGCACGAGGTTGCACATATTACTTATATTTCACTGCAAAACCACCAAAATCCTCTGTTTTCAAGACTGAAACAAAATGCCACAAGGCTACAATTTTCCCCAGAGGCTTACAATTTTGAGACCAGTATTTTTCTCTTCACCGAAATTTTGAAATTGAGTTCTTTTATATCAGCAGCTCTTGAGATACTATAAAGCAAACACTTTCCCAGAATGGTCTTCAGAGAATTAAAGTATAGTAGCAGAAACACTGAGTGCCCCTGGCTGGTCTGAATATAAACAGGGAATCATGTTCTCTTCATACCTCTGCGATGTGGGTCTTCAAGGCTAAGGTGAGGGAGTCTGGCCTATGTTCTTACCTCCACGGCTAACTTCTCTTCTCTACACATGAAAGGCTTAGCGCCTATGGGCACGGTTCAGTTCAGACTTCCCACAGCCTCTTTGCATCTTCACTTCTTCCTCGCTCTGTGCTCAGCAGAGAATTCCTTGGTTTTTAGTGGGGACTTTCTGTGGCTGCTGCTAAAGTGCAGTTTCCTAAATGCTTCCCAAGGGTTTTACCAGAGGCGGTATGGAATGGGCAGTGGCAAGTGGGCAAACACTGAGATGTCTGCAGAAGCAGTACTCCCCACGGCCTGATCCCGCTGGGTCTGATGTGCTCAGCCCAGACTCGAGGTAACACAGGGGAAAAGGAAGACTCTATGGCAGGGAGAAAAAGTGGGGGCAGGACAAGTAGCCGGGTAGGGAAACATTACCTTGGCACGTTTCTTGCATAGCAGCACAACGATGCTCAGGTAGCCCGCTGCTGCTGCGTAGCCCAAGGGAGTCAGGCCACTTTCAGAAGAGGCATCCACGTTGGCCCCAAACTCCAACAGCAGGGCCACCATTTCTGTGTAGCCAAGATGAGACTGGACACACAGAATTGGAGCATTATTTAAAACCTCTGTCCGGTAATTAATGTTGGCACCTCCCAAAATCAGCAGCCGGCTGACCTAGAAATAAGTAAACAGAAATTACACTCAGGCAAGTATCAGTTGCATCCTTTCAGTCCTTTAATGAAGTCACCCGGGACCCCATACAACAGCACCTAGTAGCATTCAGTAACTGCTTTATTTTATACCTTTTTTGATACCTTGCCTTCAGAAAGGGATGTAAAAGGTCTCCTTTACACGAACTGCTCAGTCATAAGAGCAAATGCCACCACACTATAGTGCTGAATGAACACAGTCTCTACTAAGTGAACTGCTGGTCAGAAAAGCTCCTACCAAAACAAAGCCTACCTAAGATCGATTTACTGCCTAGAAGCAGGAGGACCTAATCCTATAAATCAGAGTTAGTTCATATAAGGCAGTAGCTCAACAGGTGTGGTCTTCAATTCACAGAATAAAATACAATTAAAATATATTAGATTATCAATAAAATGTTGATTGACAGTAAAGAGTCTAAGGTTAAGTCAAAGATCAGTTAAATAGCTACTTAAGGGCAGCCCCGGTGGCTTAGTGGTTTAGCGCTGCCTTCAATCCAGGGCATGATCCTGGCTACCCGGGATCCAGTCCCATATTGGGCTCCCCACACAGAGCCTGCTTCTCCCTCTGCCTGTGTCTCTGCCTCTCTGTCTAATAAATAAATAAAATCTTAAAAAAAAAGCTACTTAAATGTCCTAATTTTATTTTTGCGCAGCTAATTCTTTAATTTGTCTATAATTTACAAGCATTTACCTTTATATTTGGAGTGTAGAGATTCCGTAAAGATGCCAATGCCATGGAAAGACCTTCTGTGCTATAAGAGATCCAGAGACCTTGGAGGATGGAAGATGACACACCAACTTTTTTACTCAAACCCTGAAAAAGAAACAGACAATTAAATTATTAGCCCAGCTGAAGAGTACCATGAGTAGTTAGTGGCTTCTAGGTTTGTGGTACTAAGAAATGAGAGTAAAGTCTTGCCCTAACTACGTCCATGTCCAGCAAAACCAATCCACCTATGGGGACAAAGAACAGTCCTGTAGGAACAGGCTGATTTAAACTGTCCCTACCTTAGTAGTCTCTGGCAACAAATCTACTTAATACCCTTCTTTTTCTGTTGTGTCTGGATGTAATTCTTTCCCCATACCTTTTCTATTAGCCTTCTTGAATCACTCTCTTAAATTCAAGTTACTAAAGTACACACCATGACAAAGATAATGCAATGTGGTCACTGATCTCCATCTCATTTTATTCCTTGGCATTTGGGAAAATGATGTTTCCCAGTCTCTACAGTTAGTGGAGTGGGCCATGTGTCTGACTTCTGGCTAGTGAAGTATGGGCAGAAATAGTATGTTGTGTCCAGGGATGGCCCTAAAGCCCCACATTTTCTATTGCTCCTCTTGACTGAAGGATGAAGGATCCAGTGGAGGATTTGGAGGTTCTAGACTATTTCAGAATCACTGCAAGGAGGAAGCCTGCCTAATGATCTGCCCTGGACTGCAATATGAAAGAGAAATGAACAAAGCCACTGAGATCTTACAGGTTTGTTACAGAAGCTAGCACTCCTCACCCTGCCTAATACACTCTAAAGTGATCACATCTGTTTATGTTAGGAAAACAACAACATAGGTTTGATCACCATCAGCAATAAATTTTCTTTAGTATGACTGGCATAGGTTCCATTGCATGTACTAATGTTTGCTCCTTTCATTGCGGCTTCTTCCAAGGTCAGAATTTTTTTTTGTATTTTTTTTAATTGGATTTCGATTTGTCAACATACAGCCTAACACCCAGTGCTCTTCCCATCAAGTGCCCCCCTCAGTGCCTGTCACCCAGTCACCCCATCTCCCCGCCCACCTCCCCCTCCACTAATCCATTTGTTTCCCAGACTTTGGAGTCTCTCATGTTCTGTCACCCTCTCTGATATTTCCCACTCATTTTCTCTCCTCTCCCTTATAATCCCTTTCACCGTTTTTTTTATATTCCCCATATGAATGTAACCATATAATGTTCGTCCTTCTCCAATTGCAAAGGTCAGAAAATTTTTAAAAAATTTCTGGATAGTCAGATATTCTATCATTTTACTATTCTGTCTATATCTGATAAAGTGAGTAAAGCAGGAAATCCCAAGGGAAGGAAGGTACTAACAATGAATGGTACCTAATAAAGTGGCTCTGGGGAGGTATTCTCTTAAAAAACTTAAGCTACTTCTGCCTGCTTTGTTCCTTGAAATGCAGGTTGTTCTTACCTAGAATACCTACTTATGTCCAAAATAGCAATTCATGGCCAACATTGTTTTATTTATACTCCTAACTCTATTCTCCCCTTTTCCCATAACTGAATTATTTTGAAGCTATTTCAGTAAATGCCTCTAAAAAAATAAGGGGTCTTTTTAAAGCAAAGCCCAACATCATTATCATACCTAAAATTAACAAGGATTCTATAATATGAAATATCTAGTGTTCAAATTTCCTTGACTGTATCAAAAAGAGAAACTTTTTTTTTCTAAGTTGTGATCCATAGAAGGTCCACATACTGTAACTGGTTTTAAAACTTTAAAAATGTAAAGAAAGGGATCCCTGGGTGGCTCAGCGGTTTGGCGCCTGCCTTTGGCCCAGGGCGCAATCCTGGAGACCCGGGATCGAATCCCACGTCGGGCTCCCAGTGCATGGAGCCTGCTTCTCCCTCTGCCTGTGTCTCTGCCTCTCTCTCTGTCTATCATGAATAAATAATAAATAAAATCTTTAAAAAAAATAAAAATGTAAAGAAAAATGAGATATTCTTCTATTAATTTCTTAAATAAAATACTGTGCACATATTTCACACATGTACACATGGTTTTGCCTCATTTTATTTCAAGAGAGACATAGTAGTCCGTTATATGGATATATCATAATCAACATTTACTTATAGATGAGTTAGGTTCTAGAGCTTACCTCCACTGTAGATCCTGGAAAACCAGGAACTTAGCTCTGACTCCCTCTTTGGGCCTCAGTCTCCTAATCTAGACTATATGTGAGCCTCATCAGATCTTCTGAGAGAAAAGTAAACTATATTAACCAATTATACAGAAAAGTCATTAGAAATAAATATTTATAGTCCAATAGAGGAAGCTTTTAGTAATAGAAGACAAGCTCTATATATTATGGTTGAAGGAAAAAAAAAAGGAAGGGAATTCAGCATTTATTCAGTATCTACCAAGTATCAGGTTTTGTACTAGGGCCTCTGATACATTAGCTCCTTTAATCTAATCTCCATGACAGCCTATGAAGTTGAATTTATTACTATTTTTATATAGGAGGAAACAATGCAGAGAGGGCTAAGTAATTTGTCCAAAGTCATAGAACCATTGAAATGTAGAGCTGGAA
Organism: Nyctereutes procyonoides; assembly: GCF_905146905.1. NCBI lineage: Eukaryota > Metazoa > Chordata > Mammalia > Carnivora > Canidae > Nyctereutes > Nyctereutes procyonoides. The sequence goes on along the minus strand of NW_026575020.1, from coordinate 45,844,955 downwards.
TTTGAAGCCAAGTTCTTTTTTTTTTTTTTCTTTTTGAAGCCAAGTTCTTTTAACACGACCTTTAGTTCATGCTCCTTCCATTAGACCAAGTTAAACCTGAGTAAGGACTTCAATTCTGAATTCTTAGCTGGAAAGTAGCAACTAAAATAAATGAAGCAGCTGATTGTTGGCTTCTCCCTTTACCTTTAATTCTTAACCATTCTCCACCTCTGAGTGTCTTTTCCAAAACTGTCCTTTTTTTATCCTATAGGCTTTACTCTTGGCTGTGACCTTTACTCTTACGATTTCCTTCCTTCCTTCCTTCCTTCCTTCCTTCCTTCCTTCCTTCCTTCCTTCCTCCCTCCCTCCCTCCCTCCCTTCTTTCTCTTTCTTTTCTTTTTAAAGATTTATTTATTTATTTATTTATTTATTTATTTATTTATTTATTTATGAGAGAGAGAGAGAGAGAGAGGCAGAGACACAGGCAGAGGGAGAAGCAGGCTCCATGCTGGGAGCCTGATGTGGGACTCGGTCCCGGGACTCCAGGATCATGCCCTGGGCCAAAGGCAGGTGCTAAACCACTGAGCCACCCAGGGATCCCATCTCTTTTCTTTTCTTTTTTTTCTTTTCTTTCAAGATTTTATGTATTTATTCATGAGAGACACAGAGAGAGAGAGGCAGAGACACAGGTAGAGGGAGAAGCAGGCTCCATGAATGGAGCCTGATGCGGGACTCCATCCCAGGATTCCAGGATCATGCCTTGGGCCGAAGGTGGCGCTAAACTGCTGAGTCACCCAGGGATCCAACTCTTATGATTTCAACTAAGAATTCTTTCTTTTCTAACTATGATATTTAAAGCAAAACTATGACTATGACCTGTAATGGTCAACTTTCTCTTTAACACTGACTTATGTGAAATTCCTTAGATATGTTCACTTAATCCATAGAATATTATGAAGATTATCCTACAGAAGAATAACGCTGGACCAGTGTTTATTAAAGTTACATGGCAATTCTATTTTTGTTCAAGATCTCTGGCAACACAGGGAGTTCAGAAAATGCTGTATGTAGCTTCTTGGGAAGATAGAGCAACTCACTCCTCTGCTCAGGGCCTGTAAGTTTGGGCTTAATTTTCTTGAATGTAAATTGTTTCTTTTTTCTGTGTGATACCCAGGACAGTTTGGTCATTTAGGGATACCAAAGGAATTTTAAATGAAAAACCCTAAGATGTTTAGAGAAAAGCTGGATGTTCTCAGAATACCAAGTCATAATTTCTGCTTAAGGAGACTTGGGTGTATGTCTAATTCTGGTCATGGTGGATCTAAACTTGATCCTGCTAAGGACAACTAGAAAAGAACTGTACAAAATTTAAAAATTATCTTCATTAATGACATGGGAGGAATAATAAGTGGAAGAATTACTAGACCAAGGAAGGATAGGATGGAGCCCAGGAGAGCAGTTTAGAGCTATTTTTCTTGTTGATGTGTTTGCCATTTCTGCAGAGTTAGCAAGGAGTATTTTTGATAGCTTTGGGATTTTTAGGGCAGTGAAACACTTCTATATGATACTGTAATGGTCGATACATATTAGCCATTTGGCAAAATCGACAGAAGGATACAACCCATTTAAACCCTAACATAAACTATGGACTTCAGTTAATAATGATGCGTCAATATAGGTTCATCAATTATAGCAATACATTACACCAATGTAAGAAGATAATACTAGGGCAAACTGTGGTGGGAGAGTGAGTTATATGGAAATTCTCTGTATTTTCTTTAAACCTAAAACTGCTCTAAGAAATAGTCTATTAATAAAAAACAAACAACAACAAAAAACAAAACAAAAAAACAAACAAAAAAACCTGGATTCTATTCTAGAACAATGAATGATAATCTCTGGGAGTAAAGCTCAGGTGTGTGTGTGTGTGTGTACATATGTTTAAAGTTCTCCAGGAGAATCTAATGTATAGCCAAAGTTGAAAGCCAATGATAACCTATAGATAAATCTCGAATATACAAAGTTGAGTGAAAAAGTTATAGAATTATATGAAGAGTATGATTCTGTATATGTCAAGTTTAAAACATAATGAAATAATTCTGTATATTGTTTATAAAGACATTTCTATGTTGGAAAAGTATAAAATATGGGTAAGAACACATGTGAACTTCAGGGTAGAGATTATCTCTGAAAAGGGAGAGAAACAGGATTAAGAGAGAGCTTCTACTATATGTGTTACATTTTCATTTCTTCAAAATAAAGAAAATTATTTGAAGCAAATATGGAAAAATCTTAATATCCATTAAATCTGGTAGATAGTATTCAATTATTCAGTTTTCTGTGCTTTCTGGTATGTTTGAAATATAATAACATTTTAAAAGGAGGGGAATAGGGATATTTCTTCCTCTGAGGCAAGAGAAAGGGAGGTAAGAATTGATGATACTGTAGACTAATTTTTTGGTGAGAGGAAGGGAGTAGTTAAGGGAAGTCACACTCAATGGCTTTGATTTCTTCAGTGACTCATAAGTCAGGTTGTTTGTGGAGTTAGTTGAGAGCCAGATAAAAAAGAAATGGGAAAAGGAACTGAGTAAAAATAGACCTTGGTCAATGAACTTCAGTGAAATGGTCCAGTAAATAAGTGGCAAAGCAGCACTGAGGGTCCCCATGAGGCTGAAGTAGATAGATAGGAAAGAAGCCTGAAATAATAGAGCTAGACTCTAGGATTTGGAATATGAGCTTTACATGTGCCACGGACTTGCTCTACTGATTTCTTCTGCTTGGTGGGGTTGACTCTTTGTTTCTATGAGATATAAGAGGAAAGAGTTTCAGTTTAGTTAAATTTTACCCAACAGATGTGATAGGAAGGATCCCATTATTAGGAAGGATATAGCCAAAAATAACTTGTAATTAATTCTGAGCTGATGGATTCTTAAAGAGAACTTTTGGTTCAAATAACCAGAAAAAGTGTTTTTTTAATATCTGTAACTAATGCCCAAGCAACAAGGGATCTCTTTTTGTCAGAGATAGATGGTAATGGAGTCCCTTCCTTAAATATTTGTTAAAGTCTAAATTTACAACACTGTTTATTAGCTGGTAGAAAGCCTGCTCAGTAGTAGTGAATACAAACAGGAAAAGCATAAAGAAATGACAGCAATCTCATCTTAGGGATCTTAGCTATGGCTCAGGTATCTTAGGTAAAACTAACCTAGGTGGCTCATCCAAAGAGGTTTTTTAAGGCAAATTATTTAAAAGTATATCATTAGTGATCCACCTGTAGTTATTCAAGCATCTTAAATAAATCATTACTATTCTTATCTGACCATCCATGTGGCTATGTTGAGTTATAATAAAAAGATCCTAGTAAACAAAGGGGTTGGCAAACTATGGCCTGGGGCTAAATCCAGCTTTTCACTAGTTTTTATAAATAATATTTTACTGGAATATGACCCTATAAATTTATATCTGCACCACCTCTGGTTGTTTTTGAATTACAATGGCAGAGTTAAGCAGTTTCAACTCAGATTATATGGACTACAAAGCCACATTTGCTGATTACTGCCGTAGAGGGTGCTAGGTAACCTCTGAAAAGGTTATATTACCATCTGGAATTTATGCTCATTATTAATTCTTATTAGTAGGCAAGACATTATTGTTAATAATTTTTAAAAAAGATTTTATTGATTCATGAGAGACAGAGAGAGAGAGAGAAAGAGAGAGAGAGAGAGAGAGAGGCAGAGAGAGAGGCAGAGATATAGGCAGAGGGAGAAGCAGGCTCCCTGGGAGGAGTCCCATGCGGGACTAGATCCCAGGACTCCGGGATCATGCCCTAAGCCAAAGGCAGATGCTCAACCGCTGAGCCACCAGGCATCTAAGGCCTGTTAATAATTTTTTTTTCTGTTAATAATTTTGATCATAAAACCTTATATTAGATATATGTCTAAGTACTTTTCTTTTATATATATATCTATGATTCTTTTAACAATCCTGAGAGTTAGATATTGTTACCATTTTACAGATGAGAAAACAGACTGCTTAACTGAAATGGTAAAGTCTGTACTGGAATCCATGCCTTTTGACTGATGTCGAAGGATCTTTCTTCTACCCACCAGATGCCTACTTATAGCATCTTTCCTCCCGGTCAACAGTTCTGTTCTAGTAAGAAATGTTACAGAACTGAACAATCAAAGAAACATTTTAGAGGGCCGCATTTAGGGAGCTAATCACAAGAGCATTCCAAAACCCTTCTGGTGGCCAGACTCAATCCAATGAAACACCCTGCATTACAAACTAGATTGAAATATCTCTGGCCACAATTTACAAATAGCTTGCTTTCTTTTCATAGATTAAAAAAAAATCTAAATAGCAATTAGAGGATTACAAAATAACCATAAGTGTGCAATACCAGTGGTCATTAGGGAAGTGCAGATTGAAACTACAGTGAGATACCAGTTTGCACTAAAATGGCTACAATAAGACAGACAATATCTAACAAATGTTGGCAAGGGCTTGAAAAAACTGGAACCCTCATACACTGTTGGTATGCAGCTTGGAAAATATATTGGCAATTCCTCAAAATGTTAAAGAGTTACTATATGACTTAGTAATTCCATCTTGGTATATTTCCAAGAGACGTGAAGACATGTTCATATAAAAACCTAAACACTATTGTAAATGTATTAAATGTCACTGAGCTGTTCACTTTAAAATGGATAGTTTTATTTAAAAAATAAAATAAAAAAAGGGACGCCTGGGTGGCTCAGCGGTTTAGTGCCTGCCTTTGGCCCACGGTGTGATCCTGGAGTCCCAGGATCGAGTCCCACACCGGGCTCCCTGCATGGAGCCTGTTTCTTCCTCTGCCTATGTCTCTGCCTCTCTCTCTGTGTCTCTCGAATAAATAAATAAAATCTTTAAAAAAATCAAAAAAGGGAAAAATCTGTAAGCTAATGTTCACAGCAACATTATTCATAATAGCCAAAAAGTAGAAATAACCCAAATGTCCAACTAGTAAATGGATAAATAAAATATGGCATATCTACAAAACAGAATATTACTTGGTAATAAAAAGGAATTGAGTGGGGTGCCTGGGTTAGTTGGTTAAGCATCCAACTCTTGATTTTGGCTCAGGTCATGATCTCAGGGTCATAAGATCCAGCCCTGCATTGGGATCTGTGCTTAACGTGGAGTCTTGTCCTTCTCCCTCTGTACTTACCTTCTGCATGTGTGCGCTCTATCTCTAAAATAAATAAATTTTTAAGAATCTTAAAAAAAACAAGGTATCAAGTGCTGATACCTGTTATAACACAGATAAACCCTGAAAAAATCCTCAAAGAAGCCAGACACAGAAGGCCACACAGAAAAGTCAAATCTATAGAGATGGAAAGCAGGTTGGTGGTTGCCAGGGAAGTATGAGGAGTACCTTCAAGGAGGCATGAGATTTATTTTTAGGGTGATGGAAATGTACTATTAGTAGTGATAGTTACACAACTCTGTAAATATACTAAAAGTCACTGATTTGTATACTTAAAATGGGTTACTTTTATGGTATAAAAATTATACTTCAAAAAAATTATACTTCAATAAAGCTGTTAAAAACAGAAAGAATGAAAAGGGCTCCTTAGCCAGCTGAATATCCAGAATTTCAGGTCTATAATCTTGTGTTGGTTGTTAATGATACTGTATGCAACTTTTCATGAACAAAGATAAAGCAGAGAATTTAAAATTAATTGGAAATAAATATAAATTGGACTATGTGTCATTGCTGATTGGGAGTTCTAAATGTACTGGTTTAATCATAGAGTCTGTCTTTGCCTTTTCATGACCTTCAACTGTAGGGACTGAAAATTCTAGTACTCCGGGAGAAGCTAAAGTGTATCGACAGGGAGCACTGTGCATTTAAAAGACCCTGAAAAGTATACCATCAGGAAAGTCATAGTCCACGTCTACATTCTTCAGCCCATGGTCATGTCATCACCATATGCTGTGCACCCGAGTATTTATGGCCTGAATCACACATGGAGCCAGTCTTATCTCAGCAACCATGTTGTCTGCAGCAACATAAGATAAAACTGTGTCAACGATAGGAGTGTGTTGTTTAAATGTAGGTTTTCGTTATTGGATATAATCACACTAGGTCAAAGAAACTTCATATCATTTATCTGGTAATGTGTTATTTGTTTATTTTATAGTGCAGAAAAGACAGGAATCAACTTCTTTGCATCTGATCCAAGGCAGATGGTGAAGCTAAAAGCTTAAGTGTTTAAAGTGGTAATGCTTAATACTTAAGTTACTTTTCTATCTAACTGAAGGATAATGATCTCAGAGTTTGTAGAAGTAGCAGACACTTTTTGGTCCACTTGAAGTTGGAATGAGACACCTGGCCTGTTATTTTAGTCTCACTCTGTTCCCGCTAAGTAAGGTCACCGGGTAAAGTCATTTTTGGTACAGTGATTTGTTAGATAAGACAATTATGATTCAAATAAAGGACTTGTCACTGTGGGTTTCACTTCTGTACCTCTGCTGAACAGGTTTCTCTGGCTGTGAGCTTATATGCTGGGAAGAATTTGCTAGGCTCTTGGAGTTGCCCTTAATGCCATCCTTCTCTCTGAAGAGAACTGTTTTATCTTTAACAGTATCCCTCGGGGGAAATCCGACACAGAGAACTATTTGAGATACTTGTATTTCTCAATCCTGAGGCAGGAAAAGTACTCTGAAGAGATTGCAGGGTTGGAGGTAGCAGATGCAACAGCAAACTGTGGGCTAGAAAAACCAGGAGAACAAATTTCTTTCCTGACTTTTGTGCTTTATCCCACAACTATTATTTAGACTGTAAATTCCTTGAAATTAGGGACTTTATCTTTTTTGTTTTTGTATCCCTAGGACCTAGTACAGTGCCCATGTAAGTGCTAAATAAACAAATGAATGCATTCACAAAAAATAGGTGAATTATGTGCCATTGTCTGGATTACAAGGCTCTACTCCAGGCTTATGAATGCCAAGAGAGAGGGATGCTGATCCTATAGAGTTCTTAAAAGTTTTGAAATTATTGGGAGAAAAATTAGGATTATAATTTGAATGAAGAAATGGGAGAAGTAGCTCAAAGAAAGGTTATTGCTGGTTCCACATAAACAATTGGAAAACCATAACATCAGGAATATTAAAATCTTTATAAAACTCTAAGAAAATTGAGAGAGTAATTGCTCTCAGTGCCTTTTTTTTCAGACATTGTGAAAATCTGCAACTAATTGCTATAGCACGACTGTCTTCAGGAGACGGTAAGTCATATATGGAGTACACATATATATGTGTCTACTTCTTACCTAAATGATTATACTTGTACATCTCCTGAAAAGGCCTAGCAATCTGCTAAACTGGGAGATGACAAATGTGGTTCTCTTTCCAAAGGCCTGAAGAGGAACAGGCCACAAATTTTAGGGGATGGATCAATTCTACAACAAAAAGCAGGGACTACACTGAAATGAGAGTAACTTCATACATAGTGTTAAAGAAAACCTGCTGGAGCTAGAAAGGAAAACTTAACTTCTCTAATTACCTTAAAAATGTGTGCTTTGAGGATGTGATGTCCCAGTTCAATAGTCTGCTGTCGGTTTAGTTTTCCCTCTTGGCGGGAAAACCAGAAAGCAAGTAATGTGTGACCACTCCTGCAAAGAAAAAGAGACTCATTTTAGAATTTTAATGCTCCAATTCTGCATTGGGTGGGGTATTGTTCATACCTCCAGTGAAACATTGTTTCATTCAACCAGTTTCTAAGAGAGGGGACCTGCTGCTGGGCAAATAATGGGGATTGAAAGGTCCCTAGCTTTTACCAGTCCTTTACCCAGATTACATGTGTGAATATCACAAAATGTCATTTCTAGTTGGCTTACACCCATCCCACACACAGATGGCATTAAAAGATGCATTTTTATTTTCTGTCTCTGTGAACTCCTCTTATTTTACCCGTGCTTTAAATGTCAGTGCTCCTTAGGATCTCCTTTTTGGTTCTAGTCTGTCCCTTCTCCATCAGCTCATCCATCCTGAGAGCCTTCACCACCACTTGTATCTTTTTCTTAATCTAGACTTCTAAGATTTACAACAATATACACTCAACTGTTTGTTGTATTTCTCTACCTCGAGGTCCTACAGTACCTCAAGCTCAACATGTCCCCAGATGAATTAACAACCTCTTTCCCAAGTGAAGTCTTCTTTGATACCCTCTACCTTTCCCGTAGCCAAGAAACAGGGACTATTTTCTTTTTGGTACAAGCATTATAGATTGTGTATCTGTGTAGTAAAGTAAGTAGCACACTATTTCATGCTCTCTCCTCTACTCGACTGAAGGTTTCCTGACGGCATCCACTCCCCCATTTCTTTGATAATGGATCTCCAATCTCTGAAGAAAGAGAAAACTCTCTTTTCTGCCTCTGCATGTTGTCTTATCAGCTCATGATACTCAGAACTGCAATGTCTATCTTGCAATCATGTGGTCTTCTCGTCTGAAGATAAAGTTAACAGAAGGGTTAAACTAAGAGAACTATGGAAATACGAAGTATAAGCCCTGACTTTATGGTATCAGAAGCTGCCCGAAGGTTGGACTTGTTATATGAAGTAACACATTTATTTGTTTAAATCTGAGTTGGAAGTATTCTAGTTCTTCTAGCTCAAAGCATCTTAATGATAAATTCTTCCTTCAAAAAAGGATTTTAGGGATCCCTGGGTGGCGCAGCGGTTTAGCGCCTGCCTTTGGCCCAGGGCGCGATCCTGGAGACCTGGGATCGAATCCCACGTCGGGCTCCCTATATGGAGCCTGCTTCTCCCTCTGCCTATGTCTCTGCCTCTCTCTCTCTCTCTCTCTCTCTCTGTGACTATCATGAATAAATAAATAAAATCTTAAAAAAAGGATTTTATTTATTTATCTGAGGGATGGGGTGGAGTGGGAGGAGGTGTAGAGGTAGAGGGGAGTGAGAACCAAGCAGACTCCATGCTGAGTGTGGAGCCTAACACAGGGCTCAGTCTCAAGACCCCAAGATCAGACCTGAGACAAAAACAAGTCTGATGGCCCAACTGACTGAAACACCCAGGCATCTCTGATTTAATCCTTTAAATGTGAATGTATGTATATATGTGTATGTATATAAGATATGTGTTTATTTCTATTTACATTTATGACAGAAATTCTGAGTTATTTATATTCCCTGGAATGCCTAACACAGTGTATTGCATATAAACGTTCTCAATAACATTTTTTGGAAGCAAGAGAAAATTGGGTATTAAAGAAAGGACGCCAGATCACCTTTGGGATATGGCTTCTTACCACTTTAGCTCTAGCCTATAAGAACTGCAGACACTTAGAACTGTCTCTCCTGCCCACCAGGTTAGTGGTCACTAGAAACCACCAGGTTCTTTATGTTACTGGTAACAAAATTCTTCTATTCCTTTCACTTGGAGTGCCATAGAAGAGGGAAATGAAACCATTATATCAGTTTCAAGTCTAATGAATTAATCAAAAAGAAGGGGAAAAATTGCAAGTACATTTTTGTTGATGATGTTTCCCTGAGAAGAGGCCCAAATATCTTCTGGATGATTTTCTCTCCTATTGAACACTGGCTACTCTGCCAGGTTTAACATTTGGAGATACCTCACACCAAAGTCTGAAAAACATATACATTTTAAATTTCTTTTTTTTTTTTTCAAGCTTCAGTATAGTATCTGAAGTCTAGGGAATGGGACAGCTTACTCAAGAATATTTACAAAGAGATTTCATTCCAAAAAGACTTCAAAAAGAAATTCTACCATGTTTTAACCTTGAGCTTCAAGAGTTTCTGAGTTCTAGTGGATGCCATTCCAACTTATTTCACTGGATAAGATCAACCATAATGGAAAGGAAGTTATTAAATTGAAAAAAAGTCTCAGAGAAGTGTAGCCTGCATGGAGGCATCGGTATCATCTGAAGGTATGAGCCCAGATTGTTTCACATTCACAAAGTCTGGGAATTGCTATTGAACTTTTATTTATCATTTGAAAGCCCAATTTAGCTGGTAGGCTATTTTAAGAGTATATTAGAAAATGACATGCAATATTTATAAAGTGCCCTATCTCAAGTTCTCAAAATCCTATCCAGTTATTAACACTGATATTACTGTAGCCTCCCTGGTATAAGAATTATTACTTCAAGTGACTCATCCACAGATTCATCTACATAGTACTACAACCCCTGAATACAGGCCTCTGACCCACTACCTAAGCTTCAGGCCATGCCCAGCAGAGTTAAGATAAAAAACTCACATCTCACAAGGAAATGAATTAGACACAGAACTGATGTTGAACTGCTTTCATTTTACTACCATAAATAAGAATTTCTGGTAAGATGTTTGCATTTCTTTAGTATGCATTTTAGCTAGCTAGAGAGGACAGTGTTTGCTTTTGCTTTTGTTGATCTGGCACTGAGGAGAAACAGCAAGCAAAACAGATCAAGGAAAAGATTAAGTGAGAACTGTGGTTCATTTCTTTTTGGACATAAGCATATCTCATTATTCATGAAAGAATGGTTCTGATTGGACTCTGAGTTTAGAGTGTTCAGGACATGAAGGAAAACAGCAATTTATGTCATATACTAACATTTCCATTTGTCCCTTACTGTTCTGATAAGATATGGTGCCACTGGCTAACCTACCCTCTGAATGTGTTACACTACATTTGTCTGTGTTTATTTCTATTTTTTTTAAAAGATTTTATTTATTCATTCATGAGAGAGGCAGACAGAGAGGCAGAGACATTGGCAGAGGGTGAAGCAGGGTCCCTGTTGTAGGGAGTCTGATGGGAGACTCAATCCCAGGACCCTGGGATCATGACCTGAGCCAAAGGCAGATGCTCAACCACTGAGCTACCCAGGTGCCCCTATTTCTATTTTTCTGATTATTTGCTCACCCCCCCCCCCCAAGCCTTACTCCTTTTGACTCCTAGCCTCGCCATTACCAGCAGCCTTGTAATTGGTTGTATTTTAGCCTTTGAACTCTTTTTCTTTTTTTCCTCCAGCAGTAGGCCCTATTGACTACCTCCCCTGGAACTCTTTTCTCTTGACATCTGTGACACCACCCTGGTACTTTTTCTCCCATTTTCTTCAGTGATGTAATTTCTTTGCTTTATTTCCCATTTCTTCTTATTTCACAGGTCTCCTGGCTTCAGCTCTCACTGCACTGACATCTCTAGCACAGACATATTGTTTTGCTTCTCTAATTGCCTACTGGATCTATCTTCCTTCAAATGATCATTCAAATAACCTGTCATATGACACTATTTGAAGTTGAAGCTTTCTGAGAACCAAATCCATTTAGGATTTATTTTTTAATATATTGCCAGTCACTCAGGTTTAAAATCTATCAGTTGTTTTCCTCCTCTCTTTATACTTTCTCTCTTGGATAACTGCAAGAGCCTTATTCTCTCCACTGCCTGCTCCCTGGCCCATGCCAATAATCTACAGTGCAGAAACCTGATAAAACGTCTGCTCAAAATTCTTCATTGGCTTTATACCTCCTCCCATACATAATCTAAACTCCTTAGCATGGTATTCAAAGGCTCTCCATATGTGTCCCTTGTCTATTTGTCTGTCTTTACCTACTTACCTTCTGCTTCTAATTTCAGATGGAGTAAATTATTCTAGGGTTTTATTTTATTATTTTTTAAAAAGATTTTTAAAATTTATTTATTCATGAGAGACAGAGACAGAGAGAGAGAGAGAGACAGAGAGAGAGAGAGAGAGAGAGAGACAGAGAGAGAGAGGCAGAGACACAGGCAGAAGGAGAAGCAGGCTCCATGCAGGGAGCCCAATGTGGGATTCGATCCCGGGACTTCAGGATCATGCCCTGGGCCGAAGGCAGGCACTAAACCGCTGAGCCACCCAGGGATCCCCTATTCTAGGGTTTTAAACACGCTCTCCCTCTGCCTATAATTCTCTTTCCCATTTAGTTCATCAGGCAAACTATTTCTTATTCTTTAAGTCTCAGTTCACACCATCTCTTCTGTGAAGCCCTCCCTGGTCCCACCAGATAGACTCAGGGGCTCCTTCCTTCAGATTCTTGTACTTGGTACACACTTTCATTACACTGTCTGTATATCAGTCTTCCCATGAGACTATATGGAGGCTGGAAGCCTTTTCACATATGTACTCCTAGGCAATAGGAATACATATTTGTAGAATGACTGAGTTAGTAATACTGTAAAGTTGTAAACTACCTTATGGTTTTAAAAATCTTTAACAGTTTTTTAGATTCTCACAAACACCAATACTATAGGCATTGGTCTAAATATTACTCCTAATATTATGGTGGAAGACGGAAATTTGGCAAGACTGAAGGATAGCTCCCAGCTCATGTGGCTGGGATCTAAGAGCTGGGATGAGAACCCAGGGTTTTCTGAGACCCAGTTCCATTAACACACTGATGAGATTAGCAACTTGATTTTTATTTCTCTGAAAAATGGACATATCTGTGTGAAAAAATCAGCCAATATAAAGAGCAATGTATTCACTTGTAATGGTATAAACCCTGAATTCTTAACATAATTAAAATCAGCAATTAATTTTGACATTTTTTGATAGGCATTTTGGGAGAGACTAGTTAAGAAACAGAGGGAACCTTCATCAGTGTCACATGATATGGTATGACTGAACACAACTATGTCTTCCCTCTATAATTAAATATGATGGCAATCAAAGTCAACTTTAGTGTGGGTTCATATGTGGTGATAAAGTCCAAATGGGGGGGGCAGGGGTTCAGGCAGAATTATTTCCACATAGCTTATATATAATGAGATCATCTTGTGATTCAAAGTTACATAGCCAAGTTCCCTGTCTGCATTCACAATGCTGCTTCTTCATCTCTGAAACAAATAAAAATAGGTCCATGTTTCAAATCCTAGTTCTGTCACTTAGAAGCTTTGTAATCTTGGAAAAGCTACTTAACTTCTCTATAAGACAGGAATAGTAATAATGACCCCTCAGGACCGTGGTAAGAATTAAGAGCTATATTAAGTGAGCTGTATTTTATATTTCTTTTATATTCTCCATAAGAACTAGCAGAGTGCTATACTTAAGGAATGAATATTAACCACACAACTATACATATTGGAAGATGACTGCATGCTCAAACAGAACTTTACTCCTGAAATGCGATACCTTTCTCTTTAACCCCAATCCTTACCCCTCCATGCCTTGACCCCAATACCTACACAACCAAAGAGAAATCCACAGATCAGGGAACAATTATTGGATATGGGTGTCATTCAATGTTAGTCAATGCAGGAAAATTTGGTAGTGTAATTTCAGGCAGAGAGGGGAGATAAAGACAGAGCTAACTGGTCCCTTAGAAATACCATAAAAGTTAAGGAAACGGTTTAATTTATCATGTAGACCAGAGGTTTTTCAAGAGGATATTAAACCTTATATTCAAGATAGATTTGCTTTTAGATATTTTAGGAGAGAACCAACCACAGGTCAGAGTTGAAGACTTTTCTCCCAGCACTGTCCCCTCTCCCCTATCCTGGATGTATATATTATAACAAAAGAGAGCAGAGGGTAGATCCTACCTCCATTCTCCTTTGCAGGCATCAGTAGGCCCCTTGATATGTATTACTGGAGACAAGTGATGCTTACCCTTGGACAATGATAGATTATAAGGCAGTGAGAAGCTACTCTTACATGATAACCCTGTTTCCCTATACCTCAAGACTTCAGAGCTATGGAGCCTTTTGGAGGAAAAAAAAAAAAACCTTTATAAAGCAGGAATCACCTTCCCTTCCCTCCACCCATTTAACAGTTTGAAAACTGAAGAACAGTTGTTTTACACAAAATATATAATGGCACTGTGTTTTTCTAATAGATTTTCACTTAGTACCCCAGGGAGACAGCTAGACTTAAAGTTTCTAATTGTAGTAGGGAAACACTCTAACAAACGTTTCACTCAAATATTTCTGGCATGGATGTTTTTCCCATTGTTCTAGTCACAGTCACTGATGTGTAGTCACAAAGATTTCATTAGCTCTTATATTGAAAGTTGACATACAACACTTTAGTATTCAGAGAAACACCACCTAGGTGTTTTGGTATTCTGTGCAGTGCTCAGATGTGATAAAGTAGTACAGTTACAGACCATTGGCAAGGCATTGCTTACAATCTAAAGCCAGCTAATATATCTTATAATTTGGGCAGAAAAAAACATTTGCTGCTGCTGTGGGATGTCTTTACAGTATATAAGTAGATGTGGGGATTATTCAGGGAGACCTAGTGAAATTAGAATTATGGGGCAGGGAGGGATAGCTACCTACAAAAGACCTGTGCTCCCATTCACAGCCAATAGTTGTTGCTGGGAGGTGGCTACTTTGCCAGGAACCCTGCATTCACTTATTCAAGTGGGGGTCATAGATGGAGATCTGGCTAATGGGATATAGGCAGAAATTATATTAATCACTTCAGACCTGGCCAAGAAAAATTTTCTCTTTTGCCTTTCATGACCTTACTTTCTCTTGTTTCTTCTTCTAATATTGCCCTTGTAAATTATTTAGTTCATCATTTTCCCCTAGTGTTTAAATTTAACTATTCTGTTTCAATGCTTCTAAGTTTCCTGCTTTATATTCTTTGACCTTGTTTGGTCCTACAACTTATTTGCTAATGACTTCCAAATCCATAACCCTGTGCTTTGATTTTTTTCTTTCCCTATTTTTCAAAGCCACATTTCTCAACATACTTTTGCACTTTCCGTGGAGGTAATTCATTAACAACACCTCCAAAACAGAACTCACCTTCTCCCTCAGTAACCCTATTATTCTTCCTCCTGCCTTTGCTCATGCTAGAAGCCCTCCTCCATCAGAATGCTCTATGTTGGTCACTCCTCCAACATTCAAGATAAGTTTTAGAGTCATTTTTGAGTCCTCCACCCTCACTGACTAAACACAAAAAAAGACCAAGTGTCTATCCTGACATTGCAGGTCTTGGCATTTCTCACTTACAGTACCGCTAAGCCTCATAACTAGTATCCCTACCTGCACTCTCTCCTCTCCTTCAACCCACCTTCCATACATCATTTGTCAGAGCTACTTTTCACATCATCAGAGTCACTTGATCATTGTCTCCTCCTCCTTAAAAAGTTACAGAGACTCCCTATTACCTACAGAATACACTGTGAAGTCTTAAACATAGCAGTCAAGGCCTTTTTGTCTAGTGATACTTCCATTTATTCTTTCTGATCATGTGTCTTATCCTCTAATCACATCTTCTCACCACTTCCCAAAGGCAATCCCTATCTTCACACTTGCTTTTGTTCCTGCCATGACCTTTTCTTGCCTGCCTACAGTGGTCTCCCACTCCAGCGCTGTTTCATGGGATCAACTCATCCTTTAAGGCTCAACTTGAGTGTCATCTGTTCTGCAAAGTATCTCCCCTTGTCTAGGTTCCCAGGGTACTCTGTATTATGGCACTACTGTTGGTTGCTTGGGTCTAACTTCCCTTTAGAAGATGATGGCTTTAGTGTCAGGAGGTCTCTCTTTCATCTAAGTTTCTCTAGTGGATAGCTTGGTCATTGGTGTAAAGTAGAAGTTCAATAAACATTTCATCAATGAATACATGCTAAGCAGATGGGCTCAAGGAAAAGCAATACAAGCACTTGCAGATTCGCTTTCTAATTCACTAACTCACTTTTGTCTTGAATTTGCAGGCATCTCTATTGGTACTGTTTGTGAAATGAATTTAACTATTAACTCAAATATTGAGAAGAGATTGACAATCCTGATCTTTTTCACTTTTCATCTTAAAAATTCTGCCTGCAGCCACACTTTGGTTTTTGCTGCCTTACAGTCTGCTTCTTGTTATCAAATTTCAGCAAATGGCACCCACACATCTTTGCAAAAATTTCTTCCAATTTTAGCTTATTAGACAGTAACTGCTTTGGCATGTTCTTGTCATGGTTTTCTCATGGAACCTAAATACAAAACACACTTCTAGAAAGCTTGTCCTAATGTTTCATATTCAATGTGGAAGTGAAATGAAAGAGCCTGTTCAAAGTCAACCCTAAATAGACTGTAAAGGTAAAGTGTGCCAAAGATATACCTTTGTAGAAATGAGTGGAGCAGCATTATTTCTTTTTAAACATGGAAGCTGGATAGAAATTTCCTGCTTTCTTCCACTTAGCTCCACAATTTCCTATAGCCCTTCTGTACTGTTAATGCATCATTGGCCTGAAGAATATGGACACCCGTCCTCTGACAATAAAGTCTTTAGGCAGTTGGCAGGGATTCATGAAGCAAAAGAGCTATGACTCCATTGAATTGTCACAATTTAAAACAATAACAGCAGGCACTGAAGATTTATCACTTCTCTCTTCCTCCCCCTCATTGCTCAGCTTATTGTTTATACTTCTAACATAGCACTCTCCCTTGATTTATAGCTAGTTATAAATGTATCTGTTAAAACAACTAACCTGTTAAGTCCTGGTAGACAAATCTAACTTACATTTGTATCCTCTGCAGTCTTTAACACAGTCTTGAAAATAACTTAATAACTGTTCCTTGAATCCTTGCTGAAATGCATGACTTCACTTATTCCTGACACATAGTGACAGAGTGAATAAAAGACACTGTCTCTTGAACTGTCAGAAGAGTTTCTAAAATATTTTTAGTTGCAATCTTAAAAGTAGTACCACTTATCATTTCTTTATTTAATTCATTAAAAAAATATTTACTGAGTGCTTACTGTGTGCCAGGTACTGACTGTATTAATCTCTATGAAGATCAATGTGAGCATGATAGAAAAGGTTCCTGTCCTTATGAGCTCACTCACATTCTAGGGGGGAAAATGGACAATGTAAACAAGTGTTCACACATAACAAATTAATAATACTGTGACAACTGTTAGAAAGGAAGTATATAGGGTGTTATGATAAAGAAAACAAGGACGGACTTACTTATATAAGGTGCCAAGTGGAAGTCTCTCTGAGGAGATGGCATTTTAAGCTGAGATCTGAAGGAGGAGTGAGAGAGATCTTGCCATGTGATGAGCCAGGGAAAGTGAGTTCCAGATGGTGGGAATTGTTAAGTGTGAGGGCCCAGAGGTGGGAGAGAGCTTATCAAGTTCTGGGAATTAGCAGACGATCAGTTATGACCAGAATATCATGAATAAGAGAGAGAATGAATGAGCTCAATTTAAAAAGGTAGGCAGAAGATATCTTTGTTATAACAGGGCTTTGAAGTAGCCATTAAATGATTTTTCAGAAGGAGGTTGTGTGGATTTACGCTTTAAAAAAAATTACTTTGGATGCTGTTGGAGAATGGACAGAGGGGAGGCTCTCTCCCTGCTTAGGAGGCTAACACAGTTCATGTGAGAACCTAGGGTGTGGTCCGTAGGGGTGGAAGTAAGTAAGTGAATACTTACGAGTAAAATTTGAATGGGTCGAACCAACTGGATATGCTGATGCTGAAGTGAATACATGTCTCATAGCTGTGGGTTCTTATGGTTGAGAAGATAAAAGGCTATTAATGCTGACTTTACCAAATGTGGAGATCTAGCTGCTTTTGAGTCTCTAGAGACAGCTAAGTTGCTATACTCACAAAAAAGAACATGTCCTGTCATGTACCCCTAAGCTGGCAATAACTACTTCTGATTGCTATGCCATTAATCTTGGTTTGACAACCTTGGAAAGCCTCTGGGGTTCCCATCTTTTCATTCAGCTAGTATTGCTTCAGAGAGACTCATTAATAGGACAAATTGGCCTCTATTTCCTCTGCTACTTTCAGGACCAAAACTTTTCCTTAATCACTTGCTCTAGTTCTCTCCATTTCAGATTTTTTTAAAAAAGATTTTATTTATTTGTTCATGAGAGACAGAGAGAGAGAGAGAGAGGCAGAGACACAGGCAGAGGGAGAAGCAGGCTCCCAAGCAGGGAGCCTGACATGGGACTAGATCCCTGATCTCCAGGATCAGGCCCTGGGCTGAAGGTGGCACTAAACTGCTGAGCCACCAGGGCTGCCCCTCCATTTCAGATTTTCAGAATTTGCTATTCAGGGCACACCCACTTAAAGGAAATCTGTACCTATCTGTCTATCTCTCTCTCTATATATATATACACACACACACATACCCACACACACACATTTTAAACATATAAAGCAATTATCACTTTCTTGTAGCAAAACCAAAAGAGAGTACAAATCCTTTCTGTTTTCTTTAGTTGACTCTTCTGTATGCCTTCCAAATCATAAAACAATGCTCTCTCTAACCCATCATAATACTTCTCTGTATATTTATTAACTTAGCAAATTTCATAAGAGTTTTTATGACAGTAAGAATACTAACTTTTTCTAAACTTAATTTTGGATTTGGAAAAGGAAAAAGTGTTATGTTGCCCATCTTCAAAGGTATAAGAGTTTTAAAGATGGGAACAGTTTGCCTATTTGACTAATAGATGTGGGTCACCCGATTTATACTGCCATCTGATTTACAAACAAATTTGTAAAGTTGAAGGACATTCATGCAATTGGCAAACTGGACACAGTCCAAGATACACATTAGATATTATCTAATTTCTCTCTTGCATTAAATCACAAAACCATGACCTTAGGTCACTAGAGTAATACCTCAGATATGAGTCCTACATTTTTCTGATACCAATAGGGAGTTAGAAACTGAATTAGATAATAAGAAAAAAATTATTGGCGAATTAGACAAATCTCTAATAATATTATGCATCAATGAAATCTCTTCTTCAAAATTACACATCCAAATTTGACATCAGAAGACTAATTTCTCCTCAGTGATAGAAAGGAATTAAAAGTATAGCAGATGCAGATCCAGCACAGAGATTAGAAAGTTAATATTTCAAGGCAGGTAAGATTCTCTAGTAATAGTCAAGTGCTAGTAAAGGATGTTTGGTATACCATCTTTTTCCTTGCTGTGATTCTAACCTCCTAAGGGCTGATGTAGTTCCAGACCCTTTTTTCCTTCCCATGATCCATCACTTTGCTGACTTCTTTCCTAATGCTTTTAGAAAGCAGAACTTATTCCCAATTTAAGGGTCTGTTGTGGAAGTCTGCAAGGGCTATCAGCAGTAACCTAGAATTTGTGCTTCAGAGGTCAAAGTTAAACATCATCCTTCCTGGAGGCTCATGTTTAGATTAAAACAAACAAAAAGAATCACCTTAATCCTGCAATTTACCATTCTGTGGTTATTTCAGAGCCATGTGTTCTAGAAGAAGCCAATCTGTGCGGGTCCTCTGAATAGAGTTAGATTTCCTTTTTAAGGGAATGCCTTCTTTTTGCCTTAGGCAAATTGCTTCTTCTCTGACAGTCTGCTCTGTGGCATGCATTTTGGAGCATCAGGTCTCCAATGTGTAATTCATAGACAAACATGACCAAAATAATTAGGAAAGATCTCAACAGACCATGTATTTAAGATATCAACTCTAGTCACAGAGTCAAGTAAGTACTCAACTACCCCCACAGGATCTGTATAGCTCTTCCCCCTTTTCACCCGCCATAAAGTTTGCTTCTCTTAGTTTGAGGAAATCACATCAATCCAAATTAGGGTCCCAAATCATAACTTCATTAGGTCACATCAGCTCAGTACTCAAAAGTTCACAAGCCTCATGTGTTTTATTCAAACAGTTAAAAATATGGTAGCTGAGTCTTCTGATCTTTAGATAAAAATCTTACATATATATTCCCATATAAAAATGTTGATCTATGAGCTGTTCCTATGGAAGGAGAGGCTAGATACTGTGAAGACAAAGATAGTGAAGAAAGGAAACAAAAAAGAGTGGGGGTTCATGCAGGGCTAGCCTAACAACTCTGAAGAAATATTAAACAGTACAGGGCCTGCAGCCCCCAACTGTTTACTCTCCCAGCCTCAAATTTCAACTATCAAAGTCCTCAATAGGTTAGATAATAAAGACTGATGACTTCTTTTCTCAAATGCCTACTGAAATGCACAAGTTGCTTCAAATGGGTTTGCAATCTACCTCTTATTAGCATAACAGCAGAGATTAGTTTATAAGATTAGTGAGTTAATCTGATATCTCAATGCCCAAGGGAATAAAATATAAACTAGATTTATTTCAGAGTAGGACAGGATATGACAGTGATGAATAGTGGGAAATGGAAAGAATAAGGTGGTAAGATCTAAGGTTTCTCAGGGCTTCAAGAGGCATTTTTTCATCCAGAATGCAAATCCAAAAATTTAGAAATTCTGATGTCATAAAAATTTTTTCAGTGATGCTTTGCTTATAGCTTGATACACCCGCCACACACACACACACCCTCACAGTCCTTTTACCAAACTGAGAAAAGACATCTATAACTCATCTCTTTCTGTGACAGTTATATGTTTATGCAACATTAGGTCATTCTCTATGGGATGTCAGTTCTCTGACATCCTGGGAAACAAGCCATCTGATATTTAAAATAAGGAAAACTCTATCTCAGTTGTAGCACTGACCTCTGGCTCAGCTATTTCCTCTTTCCAGCACCATCTTCAGATTATTGACCCTCTTCAGTTTAACAGAAGTACCTCTGTGGGTGGCCTATTTCTGATGAAGATCAACTACTTTTTGGCTTCAGGATAGAATATTCTCTGTGTCTAATTCCCTAATAAGGTCAGCAAGTTCAGGGTGAACAAGAAAGTGTTGAAAGCCCAGGAAAATGGACTAGAAGAGGCAAAGATGTTCTGTTGACTCTAAGAGTTCTCCTTATACTGAGACAGGCCTGTCAGCACTGGGTCACATAGTGTGATTTCAGAGGCACTGAGTTGGTCTCTCTGGTCTAGTGAAATACACGTGATGCTCTAGAAAGAAAATGGGGAGAAACAGGAGAGCAGATGGGGAATGTACAGGAAGCAGGGGCTGAAGGCCACAAAGACAAACCCTGCTTTGAAAGAGTTCTGCTAATCAGACTTGCCTGAAATGGAAAGCAATTACAGCCAGTTTCTTTGAAAGGCCAGCTTGGGCTTTGCCAACAGCATTAAATTCTTAGTGAATTTCCATCTCATTGACCCAGGGGGCCTCGAACTCTGAGATCAATACTTTAGTAACAAAGCTGGTGCCAGACAGTGCTGGGTAGAAAGCTGAATTCCAACTGAAATGAAATGTAAGGAAGCTTTTGTGATAACTCCTGGTCCTACTATTTTACTCTCTGTGTCATTAAGTGATATATGATGATCCCTCAGCAGCTCCATGTGTTATTCAATCACCAGGGAACAGACTACATAGCATCTGAAGTTAGAAGTGTTTGCTTGTCCCAGTGTATCAGCTTGTTGCCAAAATGCTTCTAGTTAATAAATCATGTTGAGAAGGTAAGCCTGTAAAGTCATGATATGACTGCAAAATACCATATTTTCTCCTTTTAGAGTCCCTAAGGTTTCATCTGTTGTAAAGATACTGTTAATTCAGTGGTAGCCTGGCTGCCTTGGATCTCAGCATTCAATTCTCTGAGATGTTGCAGGAAGAAAGAGAGCAGATCAACCAGCAAAGTTTCTCTGGAAACTGATTTCAAAGTGTTCATGAGGCAATTCTAGATTGGTCTCTTTTTATTTAATATTTGGTTGCCAACTCTATGAATTAACTATTGTAGCAGTACTAGTGAGATTTATAGTAAAATACTCTTGGGAATGCCATATAATTCACAAAGAACTAAGACTCAAGTTTGTTGTTGTTTTGTTTTTTAAATCTTGCACCCTTACTTGACGAGATGTGCTCTGGATGTTATACTATATGTTGGCAAATGGAACTCCAATAAAAAAATCTGTGCCCCTGAATGTTAATAGCAGAAGACTACTACTGCTTATCCAATTAGCTACAAGATGTAGTTAAGGTGTATCTAAAGGGTCTATATCTATAAAAAAAAAAAGGGTCTATTACTCCAAAGGTGGGGAGAAGGAGGGACATTCCTTGAACACTTTCTTTGTATTCTGTACTATTTTAGGTATTATACTACATGAGCTCATTTAGTTCTGAACTTTAGGAATTATTATTTTTTTTTTTAATTTTTTTTTTTATTTTATTTATTTATGATAGGCACACAGTGAGAGAGAGAGAGGCAGAGACATAGGCAGAGGGAGAAGCAGGCTCCATGCACCAGGAGCCCGATGTGGGATTCGATCCCGGGTCTCCAGGATCGCGCCCTGGGCCAAAGGCAGGCGCTAAACCGCTGCGCCACCCAGGGATCCCCAGGAATTATTATTATCTCTTTTACATAGATAAGAAAATTGTCTCAGAAACATGAACTCTCCAAAGGTCACAGTTCCTAGAAGAAACAGGATTTATATACAGGTAATGACTCAAAAATCCATGTTCTTTCCACTACAGCTTGTTTCTTTAAAAGTTTCTACCTCAGGGAAAATACCACAAAATCTACTGCCTGGCTTAATATCTTTTTTTTTTTAAATTTTTTTTAATATATTTTTTTGAATTTTTATTTATTTACGATAGGCACACAGTGAGAGAGAGAGGCAGAGACACAGGCAGAGGGAGAAGCAGGCTCCACGCACCGGGAGCCCGACGTGGGATTCGATCCCGGGTCTCCAGGATCGTGCCCTGGGCCAAAGGCAGGCGCCAAACCGCTGCGCCACCCAGGGATCCCTGGCTTAATATCTTTATCAGAATCTGGAACTAATTTTCTAACGAACTCGCATGGAGTAGGCTAAGCAGCATGCCCATAAGCACAGTTGTGTCTAATAAGGCTGGGTGAAGAACACGTCAGGAGAGAAATAAAACCCCAGCATGATCAGAGAGGTTTTAGTCTCTCTGATAAGTCATGGACAGAGGCACAGTCACATCTGGTCTCTCTTCTTTACGAGCCAGAATAAGTTCTGCTCTGGCCAGCTATGCTGTTGGTGTCTTCTTCTAGTAAGTCAGAGGTATATCTGCTTTTGAAAACACCAACTTTGTTAAAGGAATAATTCTTTTAAAAAGATAGTATGGAGTAGAAAGCACACCCCTCTAGGATTCTAGAGATCTAGGTTCTACCCAAGAGAACAGGAAACAGTTTCACACTACTCTGATTTGTTGAGCTGAGAAAGATCATCAAATCAGAGTCAAGCTCATCAGGCAGGAATGCTGGGCATGCACGGTTGCAGGGCAGGGGAGTGATGGTACATACTACATATTTGCCATTTTTTTTTTTTTTTTAGATTTTGTTTATTTATGAGAGAGAGAGAGAGAGAGAGAGAGAGAGAGAGAGAGAGAGGAAGGCAGAGCCGTGGTAGAGGGAAAAGCAGGCTCCATGCAGGGAGCCCCATGTGGGACTCCACCCCGGGTCTCCAGGATCACACCTTGGGCTGAAGGTGGAACTAAACCACTGAGCCATGCAGGCTGCCCTGCCATTCTTTTTCTAGTCCCTCCTTCTTTCCCCCACCTTTTAACTTGATGACTTCCAGCACTGATTTAGCATCTTAAGGCCTTTGTAAAAGGGGATATTTGTAAAATGGGAACCATGGCACCTTATTCAACTATAGGGAGGGCAGCTAGGCCACCTGATCTCTTCAAGTCTGTTGTAGCTGTGAGGTTTAAGATTCTGTTTTCCAGCATAAACCTTATCACACTGGCTGGGCTTTAATGGGGTTACTCTAAGTCAGAGATTAACAATGTTATCAATTCTTCATATCTGAAGAACACTGAGAAAATCTGTGAAAGGGCAAAATTAATTATAGCTTGGGTTCACTAGCACAGAGAAAATTATTTAGGAATGTACAGGAATGTAGGAGAGTATTCTAAATATCCATACAGATTTTAAGTCTTACGGAAATAACAATGTGAAAAAATAAATTAACTTCATTAAAGCCCTGTCTTGAAAGAAACAGAGATGATGTTTCCTTCGTGTGAAATGTTCAATGAAGAACACTTCTCATGGCTTTCAATACCCATGCTCCATGCAATCAATACAAAATAGGCTCAGAATTGCTTATTATACAGGTCTGTGGCTTACCTGGGATCACAGAGAAATTTGGTTTTCTCTCCTTCTTCTCTCCAGATAAGCCATTCTCGAAAAGAAGGATGTACAAACATACGAGTCATGTCTCTGCGCTTGATTAGGAACATGGAGAGGTTCTCCATTCTCTGCTGAAAATCCTCCCATTCTAGGGTGCCTTCAATGCTACCAGCATTGATGGCCTGGAAGATATGTTCATCAGTCAGTGGGTGCAGAGAGGCTACTGCCACATTCAGGAGAGGCATCACCCGGTCAAAGGAAGACTGGGTTGGGAACTTCATATTGCACTGGAGTAAATAAACCTCAGAGAGCGAAACAGGAACTACTTTGTAGCTAGAGCTCTTTAACACTAGATAGCCTTTCTCTATGAGGTCAAATGTGAGTTTCAGGTATAGATAGGACCCCTGACTGAGGGTCTTGAGGTGAGAACTGAGTTTGCCAAATGTAGTATTGTCCATTTTGCCATTAAGTGAAATGTTATTCTGGATCTCTGAGCTGCTGTGTATCCGGTGCAGGATGTAAGCCTGCAGGTCCTGGTCTATGGCTTCATTCTCTTCTAGTCGATCCAAAAAAATCCTATGGAAAGGCAGCAGCTTGGTAATTTCCTAAAACAGATGGAGAGAGAGAGAGAGACAGAAAGACCTTCAGTTTCCCCTAACTCTTGTGATACACTATGAGGTCCACACATTTATTCTAAACTTCCAAGTGGCCAAAGAGGGAAATATGATCAAGTACTAGTATCCATAGGTTAAAACAAATTTGTTGCACAGATGGGACACAATTTTTTTCCTAATATTGAGACTTGGGATCATTTTTAGAGGTCTTCATAAAGGGTACTTTAGGAGTGATTTAATGGTCAATATTCTAAATAACACTCCTTACATAAATAGAAAATGGAATGCCATGTAATTTTGTAGTTGTTGTAATTTTTCTCAGTGTTAACAATGGCATAAAGTCAAAGCACAATTCAGTAAGAGAAATGCATAAGGACTCAAAAGAATGTCATATAAAAACGTACCTTTCTAACCTTCCTAATAAGATGACTACATTTTAATGCAGACTTTTTGGAGATGCCTTATCCTAGAGAAATACTTCTAATATGCTTGGTACCTTGGTGATCTGCTTGGAAATTATACTGGGGAAAGGTGTTAGGGCTTTATGGTTACTTATACTCTGGATTCTATCTTATCGGCATACAGACTTTGGTCCTGTAAGTATCCACCTTCTTCTGCATCAATTTCTTCTTCTCTTTTGGATCACATAGATGAATGACACCACAATTCCTCCCCTCAGCTACTATCCTAAAACTCTGTCCCCATTTTTAGGAAACTTCACAGAAGAGTTCTCCCTCCCTACTTCTTATCTCTTATTCCTCCTTCCCATCGTCCTCTATTTGTTGCAATCAGACTTCAAACACATCACTTCATTGAAATGGTTCTTGTCAAGGTTTTATGTAAACTTTACCTTGACAAAACCAATAATCATGTTTCAGGGCTCATCTTCCTCAGCCTCTCAGCAGTGTTTCACAAGGTGATCATGCCTTCTGAGTCATTTTCTGTAGTTTAGTTCCACAGTAATACTTTCATTTTACTCTTAGCACACTGGCCACTCCTACCAGTCTTTTTAGCTGGCTCTTCTTTCATTTCTCAGGGCATCCAGGGCTGGGGTCTCTACTCCTTTCTCTTCTTTAGCCATTCTTACTCCCTACAACAGCTTCTTTGGTCCATGGTTCTAAATATAATCTATCTGGGGATGAGGCCTAACCTGTGTTTCTGGCTTAGTCCTCTCCACTGAGCTCACATTGCATCCTTCTGTCTACTTGACATTGACACTGTGATGTTGCATAGACAAACTTAACATGACCAAATCAGAACTAATGAATTTTGCTCAGTGCCACAAAACCTTTCTGTGTCAATAAACCATATTACCACCAACCTACTACCAAATTACAGGTCTTTGTGATAGTTTTCTTTTCCTCATTCTGGCATTTACCCAGTTGCTCACCATGTTTCACTTGAATCTTCTATCTTACCCCACATTCAGCCAATCATTAAGTCCTTTTGATTCTCCTTCAAAGTATAGTTCAAGTATGACCATATCACAGGGTCTCTACCATTACCACTCTAGTGTAAGTCACCATCACCTTTCCGCTGTACTTCTGCTCCTCTTCTTGATCCCTTACATTTTATGATCTTTATGGCCAGCAGCCAAAGGAATCTCTTAAAATGTAAAGCAGATAGCATTACTTTGCCAGGCTCCTTGGAGAGGGCTTTCCCATTGCCTTATCAAAATAACTATCATCTCCATTTATCCTTTTATATCTATTTTATTTGTCTTCATAAGACTGATACTACCTAAAATTTTAATATATGTTTAATTTTTCACTTAGTTTTTATTTATGTTCCTCACTGGAATATAAGGTTTATGAGGGCAGGGATATAGTCTGCCTTGTTCACTGTTGTATCTTCAGCTCCTAGAAAGTGCTTGACACACTTGAAGTACTTAAGAAATGTTTGTGGAAATAATGAATGACCAAATAGGAGGGTTTTTTTTTTTTAAGACCTATGAATTATTTCACTGTCAGAACTGAATGAAAATAAGAAAATTCTTAGTTGAAGTGAATAAAGTATCTGGGAAGTTATTACAGGTCTTGATTTATGAGAATATTGAAATTTCGACTTTGTACATTAATATGTATAGCACTTTTCCTGTTCTTTGGCATAGCTGAAAAGTTAAAGTCATCTGCTCATCAAGTCATACTTAAAATGTCTTTTGAAATTGCAGATGGCATTACTTAAAAATAAAAATGAAGATAATATCTCCTAAGCAAACATTTAGTAAAACTAGTCAGAGAATGTGTTCCTGGAAGTTTTTTTAATTCATCCTTCATCTTTAACAATCAAGCTACTGACCAGTAATAGTATATTACGTAACTTTCAGTCATAAAGATGCATTTATGTTGATTCTTCCACATTCTTTAAGTTACTTTGAGATTAATAACAAACATTTGCAAGGTGGTATAGCCAGGATTATAAGTATAGTTTCTGATCAAAGAAGGCAGCACAGCTAATTGGTCAACATGTAGGAATACTACTAAGTCCCTGGGAGAGGGGAAAAGGAGGGAGAAACTGTAGACTGTAATTATTACAGATGGTTGTATTAAAATAGTGGGATAGATATATAATGTATAAGCCTTTGATGCTCATCAAACAAGGCTATGGTTAGGCAAAAAAACGTTGGGAAACTATTCCAAACCAAGTATGAATGGGGGATACTGACTCAGCTACAATGAGAATGGCAGAGAGGATGAAGTCATTTATCCTTAAGCCCATATATCTTTGCAGGCTCTGTTCCACATTTCTAGTCCTTCTTTCAGGCCATTAAATGACCAGTGAGTGAGGATGGAAATAAAAAAGATTAAAAAAAAAAAAACAAACAAAAAACTTCTCTCCCAGTTGTGTGCTCCAGGACACACACACAGTAGAGGTTTAGAAAAACTCATCACTAAGGGAACAAGGATCTAGAACTTTTTCTGTTTAAGCACTGCCCCAGGGAAATAATTTATGGTCCCAAAGCAAACAAACACATACCTGTAAACTGGTTCTAACTGTTACAATTAGTTTGAGCCAAGAAGGAAATTTTCCAATCATTTTACTCAGAAACGATACAATTGTATCCCCATAATCCGGTTTGTGAAATTCTGCTTCATTTAATCCATCAATTAAGATGATGAAATCTTCATCTGGGATTTTTCTCTCTAAGACAGAAAGAAACAGATTACTTAATAATTACCAAGTGGATAACTGAGTTCTTTTGGGTCTTTGATCACGTATCTGTTTGGGGAAAAAAAATTAGAGAAGATCTCTTCTGTTTTTTTACTAAATGCTCAGGTACATAATTTATTATAAAGACAAAGCATAATTCATTTAGTGAATTTATTTTGTTTTTACCAGGGGTGTAAGTTTTGTTACATATGTAATGTATGAAGTGTATATCTCCCCCATGTTATCAATTGTGAGACAGCCTGAACACCACATTTATGAAAATATGCACATGGAA
Source organism: Nyctereutes procyonoides (assembly GCF_905146905.1). Taxonomy (NCBI): domain Eukaryota; kingdom Metazoa; phylum Chordata; class Mammalia; order Carnivora; family Canidae; genus Nyctereutes; species Nyctereutes procyonoides. The sequence continues at coordinate 45,816,961 of NW_026575020.1, read as the reverse complement.
ATTCATTTTTTCTCCTATACTTAAAAAAGCTGAATATAATGCGTTGGTTTTTTTCTATCTGATAGCATTAACGAGAACAGAATCACATGTTCTTTTGGGAATTCCACTCCCCTCGAGAAAGGTTTAATGTGAAGTCCAAAGCAGTATATATGACTTCACATGAATGTGTAGTGGGAAGGAAGGATGGTGGAATGGAGAAAAGGAATCCCAGCCAATAAAGAGATCTCGAATTATGCAGATTGGATCCCAAGATCTTACAGAACTAGCAGCTTCCCAGACTATATCTATTGCAGCTTCAACGAGACCAGGCCCTTGTGTGATCTTCCTAGGATGAAGGAGTCACATGGGAAAGATACCCACCACTTTTGTGTTGCACTCCCTCCTGAACTCTGTACTCTCCTAACTTGACAAAATCAGTTTATCTTTAGGGCTAGGCTGTAGAAAAAGGCTTGGTAAATTTTTAGGCTTCAGCTTTCATTAAATGCTTAGTGATTCTTGAACCATAGTGAACAAATTAGAGATTTAAAAAATCCCAAGGCTGGAATGCACACTTTAGTACAAATGAATTGCAAGTAGTAAAGCAAAAATTACTACATTTGACCCTTGAACAACATGGCTTTGAATTGCATGGGTACACTTACATGTAGATTTTTTTTTTTAGATATAGTACTATAGTACTATATCTTGTACTGTATAGTACAAGTTCTGTAAATGTAAATATCTTTTATGACTTTCTGAATAACTTCTTTCTCTGGCTTACTTTCTTGTAAGAATATATTACATAATACATATACCAGACACAATATGCGTTAATTGACCATTTATGTTATTGGTAAGGCTTCGGGTCAATAGGAAGTTATTAATAGTTAAGTTTTTGGGGAGTCACGAGTTTTACTCAGATGTTCAACTCTGTAGAGGTCCATGCCCCTAGCCTTTGGGTTGTTTAAGGATTAACTGTGGTTAGTAGGACTTGACAGGTTCTGAAGGAAGGTAGGAGGGGAAAGAAAGTAGTTATTGGATAAGTGAAGTAGAAAATAGGTTATATCTGAGGAGGAAAAGAGGAAATTGGTGACAGAAGAAGAGGTCTGTGGACTTCTGTACAAGATTGGCTCTTTTAAAAGAGTCAAGACCATATGAAAATACATATTTTGGTTTTCTATTTGAAAATATGCAGATTTTTAAGATTAATAAAACTTTTTATTTTCTCCCCAAAACTACAAGCTTTATATTTATAGGAATTTAACTTCAATATCCTAAGGACTATAAGTCAGTTCTCAAATTATGAAGAGTTTTAACTATTACTTTCATCTGGTGACTTTGAAATAAACTATGGATTCCAGCTCTCTTAACAATGATTATTAATGAAATAACATCCTTGGTGACATAGTGCTAAGAAAAAACATACCTATAGGGAGTCCAAAGAATTGAGAGAAAAAAGTTGTTTGGAACTAACAGACTGACCTATAAATCTGGGGGCTCTTATGTTCTTTATTTTGAGGACCATGGCATCCATAAGCATAATTGTGTCTTTAATGTCCACAGAGGAATTTTCTAATTACATTTTCTTGGCAGCTGTAATAAATCTATCCATTGTTCCTGAGCACCATCACCTTGCCCCATCAAGTGGTGTGCTGAAGCCATCTCCTGGGTCCAGGAGAGCTCACTGCAGTATTTTTAAGAGACAAGTTGTTAAGCAGCTGGTAGCCTGAAATTGGCCAAGGTGGGAATATTTATTTACACAGTGGAAACCTGCAAATATTACAAGCCCTCCTTCCCCAGCTGGCTATTAAATTTTATCAGCGATGCCAATGCCTCCACAACTTCAATTATACCTCCCTTAACTTCACCCAGACTCCTTCATAAGAAAGCCATGATCTTCCAGTGGAGAAAGTCTGGTGATAATGTATCTGTGCTGGGATTTTCTTTCTTTTTTTTTTTTTTTGTGCTGGGATTTTCATTGGGAAAAACATTTCAAACACATTCTTAAGCATTAAAGATCAAGAACATGCTCTAAATTATGATCTGGACATTTTAATGAATGAGATAATTGCTAATAAAATCAAATTCTCATTTACATAAATTCCCAGTAGATGTTACCAGATGTTATTCATGCCATGAGTAAAGTAGACAATACATCATTTCTTCTTTAAAAAAAGGAAATATGTGCCCTACTTAAGATAATTATGTTGTTCCAAATCTTGCCTATTTTTTCTCTTTTTGATATTTGCTCCCTTGAAGAAGTTACTTAGAAGTCATCTATTAATACAGGTGATATGAGGTATCAAAAATTTTTCATCTTTTAATAAGGACATCATGTTTGTTTAAAATTACCTTTTTAGAATTCAGAAGAATAAATGCAAAGGATTTCCAAATGTTGCTAATACTGTAAAACAACGAAAAGTATTCATAAAAAATTTCCTTTTCCTTTGCTAAATGATAAGGTATCTCAGTTATAAATTTAAGAGATGAGGCCTTAATGATATTTAGATATCATCTCTCAAATGCAACTAGCTTTACAAGAATGCTTCTGCATGTTCATCTCCAAACTTATGCAGGTTATTTAAATACATACTCGATCATCAGCTTTAAAAGACTATACAGACAAATGAAAATTTTTTTAAAATTGGGGACTAACAAAGGATTGCTACTTCTTATTATTATTATTTCTTAAAGTAAGCCCTACACCCACTTGGGGTTTGAACTCAGACCCCAAGGATTAAGAGTTGCATGCTCTACTAACTGAGCTAGCCAGGTGCCCTGTCATGTAGGAAAATTTAAAGTGCAACTACCGGCACCTGGGTGGCTCAGTCAAGCAAGTCCTTTGGTTCAGGTCATGATTCCAAGGTCCTGGGATTGAATCCTGCATTGGGCTCCCTGCTCAGTGGGGAGTCTGCTTCTCCCTCTCACTCTTCCCTCTCCTCTGCTTGTGTGCTCTCTCTCAATAAAAATCTTTTTTTTTAAGTGCAACTACCATCTACTATCACCATTAGTTCATAGAATAAGAATATTTTAGTATTTAAAAAACAGGAAAGACCTAATCTATCTAACCTTTACATACATGTATATACCAAAGTATATTCACACACATTCTAGGCTGTTTCTGTTTTCTTATTTTGTAATGGACTGGTACTCGGAAGCCACTGTCCTAGCTGACAAGTCCCTGGAAGTTTTTAAGCTCTTTAACCTTTGTTTTTATTCTCTTGTAAAAATATATTCACCAGGGATTCCCTACTGCCCTTGCTTATATATACATTTAATGTATGCTGGAACTGACTTGCTTAGCAGCCCCATTCTGAGATTCTGTACCTAGGTATCTGAGACTACAAGAGAAGAGATGGTAGCTAGTACTAAAGTCAGAACTAAATCCTACTGCATGGGATTTTACTACTGGTATACTGTATAGGAATTATCAAAAGTTAAAAAAAAAGGGCTCATATCAGAGAACATTTCTGTTCAGAAAAGCTGCCCATTACATGTGATTTTCCTTTTAGTTGTGACAACCAATTAGTATCTCCTGTCATTGCATACTGGTGGCTGAAGCAAAAGCTCACCATAAAACTTCAAAACTTTTCCATTTGCTTTATATGTATGTTTCACTATTAACAATTTTTTTTGAGGGATCCCTGGGTGGCGCAGCGGTTTGGCGCCTGCCTTTGGCCCAGGGCGCAATCCTGGAGACCCAGGATCCAATCCCACATCGGGCTCCCGGTGCATGGAGCCTGCTTCTCCCTCTGCCTATGTCTCTGCGCCTCTCTCTCTCTCTCTCCCTCTGTGACTATCATAAATAAATAAAAATTTAAAAAAAATAAAAAAAAAAGAGAAACCAAAATTTTTTTTTGAGAGAGAGAGCATGAACATGTATGAGGTGGGTAGGGAGAGAGAATCTTAAGGTAGCCACACCCAGTGCTGAGGCTGATGTGGAGCTCAATCTCATGACCCTGAGATTGTAACCTGAGCTTCACCAACTGAGCTAGCCAGGTGCCCCCATTTGTGTTTTAGTCATCACACTTGTAGAACCTTAAAGTGTTGTGAAAATACTTTCATTTTTATTTTTTAAAAAATTTTATTTATTTATTCATGAGAGACACAGAGAGAAAGAGAGGCAGAGACACAGGCAGAGGGAGAAGCAGGCTCCATGCCAGGAGCCCGATGCGGTACTTGATTCCAGGTCTCCAGGATCACACCCTGGGCTGAAGGTGGCGCTAAACTGCTGAGCCACCGGGGCTGCCCTACTTTCATTTTTAAAAGAAAAAATGTACAATTTGAAATTTAGCTTCTGAATCTAAACTGAAAGTGTTTTCTACTGAACTTTCCTGGAAAGAAAGCTTCCCTACCTTTAAAATTTTTTTTTATCTTAAAACTTGTGATAAAATTTAGTATATTTAATTGTGAAGATCTTAACTATACACTTTGATCAGTTTTGACAAATATATATACTCATGTAACTAACATCCCAATCAAAATATAAAACACTTTCATCATTCCAAAAAGTTCTCTTAGATTCTCTCCTAATCAATCCTCAATAGGTAATCACTCTTCTATCACACTTGTTTCTTTTGCTTAACATGATTTTGAGATTGGTCTATTTTGTTGAGTATATTATTAGATTGTTTCTTTTTAATACTATGAAGTATTCTATTGAGTGAATATACTACAATCCATTCTTCTGTTAATGGACATTTAGTTTGAAACCAGTTTTTAACTACTACGAAAAATGCTGCTATAAACATTCTTGTACAAATTTTTTTTTTTTTACAATGTAGATAAATGTTTTCATTTCTTTTGGGTAAACACATAGGCATAGAATTTCTTGGTCATAAAGTAGCTTTATATTTAACTTTATAAGGAATGGCCAAATAGTTTCCAAAGTAGTTGTACCATTTTATACTCCCACCAGCAATGTGTGAGAGTCCCAGTTGCTTATCATTGTCACCAACATTTGATGTTTGACTTAAAAATTTTTAATTATTCTAGTGGGAGTAAAGTGATGTCTCACTGTGATTTTCATTTTCATTTTCCTGATGACTAATGATGTTAAACTCCTTTTCATGTGCTTGTAGGTACACCTGTGTTACCTTCTTTTGTGAAGTGTCTGAATTTTTTGTTCATTAGGATTATATTGAATCTACAGACCAGTTTGGAGAAAAATTCTTATCTACAAACATGGTATATTGTTTCCATTTACTAAGTTCTTTAATTTCACTCTGCAATGTTTTGTGACTTTCACTGTGGAAATCTTGTAAATCTTTTGTTAAATTTATTCTTAAGTATTTTGATTCTACATAGAATATGATTTGTTCCAGTTATCTACTGCTACATCAAACAGAGCGGGGTTACTCAAATAGCTCTGGGCTGAAATCATCTGGAACAAAAACTCACACTGCAGGGCTAGAATGAACAATTAGAACACTTACATAGTTTGTACTTTTTTACTTCTTATGTGACAATGCAATCCTCCAAAAGCAAGTGTTTCAGTGAACAAGATGGAAACTGCATGGACACTTATGACCTAGCCTCAAGATATCATATAGCATCACTTTGCAGTATTCTATTGGTTGAAGCAGTCATAAGCCTGCTAAGATTCAAGAGGAGGAGTTACAGACCCCCAACTCTGGATGGGAGGAATGTCAAAGAATTTGCAGCCATCTTTTAAAACTGACACACTGCTGAGGTGCCTGCCTGGTTAGACTGGAGAAGCAAGTGACTTTTGATCTTGGGATCATGAATTTGGGTCCCAAACTGGTGTGGAGATTACTTATATAAATAAAAAAGCTTAAAAAAACCCCACCCTGCTACATTCCTTATTTAGTTTCAGTTTTTGTTTTCTTCCAGTATAAAAATACAATAGATATATGCATATTGGCCTTATAGCCTGGAGTTCTGCTGTATTTATTATTAGTTCCTAGTAGGTTTATTTTTTCTTTTGTAGATTCCTGAGAGTGTTTTAGGTAAATAACCTACAAATAAACACAGTTTTATTTCCTCCTTTCCAATCTTAACTATTTGGTTGTTTGCTCTCCTATTGTGCTAAACTTGGGCTACTAGTGAAATGTTGAATGCTTAAGTGATGTGAGTGAGAACATTCTTGTCTTGTTCCTGATACTAGGGGAAAATATTTAACATTTCATTGTTAGCTGTATGTTTTCTGGAGTTTTCCTTTATTGGACTAAGTTTTCTTGTATTCCTAGTTTGCAGATAGTTTTTATCATTAATTGTAATATTTAGTATTTGAGAACATCATGTATGCATATATTTTACATAAATATGTATTTATATAAAGACAGATTTTCTCATTTATCTCATTAATATGATGAATTACACTGATAAACTCTCAAATGTTAAACTAACATTGCATTTCTCATTGAGTAGGACTAATTGATTTGCTATTAGTTTTTTTTTTAGGATTTTGCTATTATGGTCATGAGGAATATTGATCGTATGTCTTTTTTACAAATTCCTTACCATATTTTGGTTTCAGTGTAACATTTGTCTAACAAAACAAGTTGAGAAATGTTCCCATCTCCTCCAATTTTCTGAAAATGTGTGATAGATATTTTTTATCTTTCCAATTTTACTGTTTTTACAGAAATATTATTTCTTCATTAAATACTGAAAACAATTCATCAGTGAAACTATTTGAGCCTGGAGTTCTTTTGTTGAAGATTTTTTTTCCTTTCAAGTTATAAATTAAAATTAAATAGATAAGGGCTATTCAGATTTTCCGTTCCTCCTGAGTCACTTTTGGTAAGCTGTATTTTTTAGAGGATTTGTCCAGTTTATGTTGTTGAATTTATGTTATAAGGATGTTTATAATAATCTCTTATTTTTCTTTTAATGTCTATAGGAACTGTAGTGCTATCTCCCTTTTATTTAAAATTTTTAAAAATATTTTATTTATTTATTCATGAGAGACACAGAGAGAGAGGCAGAGACATAGGCAGAGGGAGAAGCAGGCTCCCTGCAGGGGAGGATGTGGGACTCCATCCTGGGACTCCAGGATCACACCCTGGGCTGAAGGCAGATGCTTAGGTGCTGAGCCACTCAGGTGTCCCACTATCTCCCTTTTATACCTGATTTTTTTTTTAAGATTTTATTTATTTATTCATGAGAGACAGAGCCAGAGACATAGGCAGAGAGAGAAGCAGGCTCCATGTAGGGAGCCAGAAGTGGGACTCGATCCCGGGTTGCCAGGATCACGCTCTGGGCTGAAGGTGGTGCTAAACGAGCCACCCAGGCTGCCCATATACCTGATGTTAATTTGAGTTTTTTCCCCTGATTTTCTTGATCAGTCTTGCTAGGGATTTATTCATTTTAAATATTAATTTTTATTTATTAATGTCTGCTCTTGTTTTTACTATTTCCTTCTTTCACTTACTCTGAGTTTATTTTCCTCATTTTTTCTGGTTTATTAAGCCAGAAACTTAGACATTGATTTTATACTACTCTTTTTGAGATACTTTATAAACTTCCTTTGTGATTTCTTCTTTGTTTAATGGGTTATTTAGAAGTATATTGTTAAACTTCTAAATATTTGGGGATTTTATTTGTATCGATTTCTCATTTAGTTCCATTATCTTAGATAATTTCTATTAAGATTTGAGTTTTTTGAAACCTTCAGACTTGGTTTTATGGCCCAGAATATGGTCCTTGTGCATTTGAGAAAAATAGATATTCTGCAGTTATTGGGTGGTATTCTACAAATGGCGAGTAGATCAAATTGGTTGACAGTGTTGTTGAAATCTACACATTTTTTTATCTGCTTGTTCTAATACTTAACTGAGAGGTGTTAAAATCTCCAGTTATGACAGGATGGAGTCTCACAAAGGGCTCCCTGCATGAAGCCTGCTTCTCCCTCTGCCTATGTCCCTGCCTCTCTCTGTGTTCTCTCATGAATAAATAAATAAAATCTTTAAAAAGGGGGGGGGGGATGCCTGGGTGGCTTCAGCTAAGGGCCTGATCCTGGAGTTCTGGGATCAAGTCCCACATCAAGCTCCCTGCATGGAGCCTGCTTCTCCCTCTGCCTGTGTCTCTGCCTCTCCCCATACCTCCCACCTCTCTCTCTCTCTCTCTCTCTCTCTGTGTGTGTCTCTCATGAATAAATAAATAAAATCTTTAAAAAAAATCCAGTTATGATTATTTGCCTATTTATCTCTAGTTCTATCAGTTTTTGACTCATGTGTTCTTTTTCACTTAAAAAACTTTTTATTTTGAAACAACTTTTAAATTCTTTTTAGAAAACATTTATTAGTGAAGTACATTTGATATACAGTGTTATATTCATTTCAAGTGTACAACATAGCGATTTGACAATGATTCATGTAATCTGAGCTTCCATTATTAGGCATTTACACATTTACGATTATTTTATCTTCCCAGAAATTGATCCTTTTATTTTCATCTCAAATGGCCCTCTGGCTAACATTTGTGTTAAATCTTGAAGCCTGCTCTGCCTCACATTAATATACCCACTCCAGCTTTCTTATGCTTCCTGGTTACAGGGTATATATTTTTCTATCCTTTCACATTCAATCTGTGTCTCCATATTCAGATAACCTCTCTTGTAGATATAGCATATTGTTGGATCTTGCTTTTTATTTAGTCTGGTAGTTTCTGCTTTTAGTAGAAATGCTCAGTCCATTTAAACTTAATATAACTATTGATATGATTGATTTTATGTATAGCATTTTGTTTTAAAAAAATTAATTTGATTTTGTGTTTTTGGTTCAGTTCTACAGCATAATGATTTGATATCTGTATACATTGTGAAATGATAACCACAAGTATAATTAACTTCTATCACCTTACACAATTATAAACTTTCTTTTCTTGTGATGAGAACTTTTAAGATTTACTCTCTTAGCAAGTTTCAAATATGCAATACAGTATTATTAACGATAGTCACCATGCTGTTTATCTCCATGACTTACAAATTTTATAATTGGAAGTTTTTTTCTTTTGACCCCTTTCTTCCATTTCTCCCATACCCTACCCTCCCTACCTCCAGCAACCACCATTTTGTTCTCTTTGTCTAGCAGATTGATTTTTTGGTTTTGGTTTTTTAAGATTCCACACATAAGTGAGATCATACAGTATTTTCCTTTCTTTGCTTGACTTTCTGCTTCTAACATTTACTGTAGCCTAACCCTATACTCATTTTTGTTTTCTTATATTTCATTTTTTTTTAAATTTAAAAAACTTAAAAAATTTTTGAGTATAGATGACACATAATGTTACATTAGTTTCAGGTTTATGAGATAGTGCAACTTCTCTAAGTTATGCTATGTTTACCACCAATGCAGCTACCATCTGTCACCATACAACACTTATGATATCACTGACTACATTCTCTTAGCTGTGCCTTTTATTCTCACTTGTTCCATCTTTTAAAACACTTTTTATTCTGTTCTTTCTTTCCTGCCTTCATTTTGGTTAATAAAATAATTTTTAGTATTTTATTTTTATAAATTATATTTCCAGCTATTGCTTATGATGGGGATTTGTTTTAAAAGTAAGAACCTGGGAATCAGGTGGAATAATTAAATTCACTTAGAACAATATTTATCAATAAGGATACCTAACGCTGCTTATGGAGATCTACATGAGCAGCAGATATATATGAGGCAAAACTGAAACACAAGTTGAGAATCTAGAGCTGAATCTACAAGAATTTGTATACTTTCTGTGAATTAGCTATAAGATGTAGATCCTCGTATCACTGTCCTTCCTTCAAGGCACTCAGTATATGAGCAATTTCTATGTTCACTCATTTGTTCAAACTATATTTCCTGAAACGTCTACTATGTTTAAGGTGAGGTAACCATTACAAAGGATAAAAGATGAATGAGAAAAGGCTTCTAACTTCAGTAGCATATAATCTAGTCAAAGGGATAGGATAGGTATAGAAATAGCTAATTCTTTTTTTTTTTTAAGAAGACTTTTTTTTTTAATTTTTTTTTTTTATTATTTATTTATGATAGTCATACAGAGAGAGAGAGAGAGAGAGAGGCAGAGACACAGGCAGAGGGAGAAGCAGGCTCCACGCACCGGGAGCCCGATGTGGGATTCGATCCCGGGTCTCCAGGATCGCGCCCTGGGCCAAAGGCAGGCGCCAAACCACTGCACCACCCAGGCATCCCGAAATAGCTAATTCTTAAGCACAAAGTATAGTATCTGACACATAGTTCAATAAATATTAGTAATAAAATTTTAAATTCTTATGCATATAACAATGTGTTAAGTAACAAATTAGAAATTTTTAAAACCCTAATATCAATTTGGAAGGATACTGTATCTTACTAGAGGGGTGGCAGGTAGATCAGCAGACCTTTTACAAATGAGGTGGCATTTAAGTTGGTTGTTGAAAGATGGGTAGAGTTCTGACAGAGATGTAAGCGAAAGGCATAACAAGAAAACAGAAACAATGAGCAAATATATAGAGGCAGGAAAATGTAGGTGAGTGTTTAAGAACTGCTTGAGCATTTTGCATGTAAACACAGGATTCGTACAGATAAAATTGAATGATGAAAGTGATACTTCATGAAGCTTTATTTGGAAGTAGTACATAAAGTCTGCAAGACTGCAGAGGCTGGGGCACAGCTTCCCTACCAGCTGTATCAAGAATGGTTGAGGTGTGCTTAAAAATGAATCTTGTTAGCCCTCAGGCACTGGGGGCTTGGCACAGCTGTAACCTCAAGGTCAGTCATGTCTAGCTATAAGGATTTCTGATTTTCTATTCCAGTATTCTATACAAATTTTTATAATTTTCTAAGTGTGTTATGATGTGAAAGAAGCACTAAACCAATAAGCCAGAAAGACCAGGAAGGGTAGTAATACAGATACGATGTCATGAGCAGCTGAATGGCTTGTGGGGTGACAGTGGCAGGAATGAATTTGAGATTGATAGATGTAAGAAACATCATGAAGGCAGAATTAGCAGGATGTAGACTGACTGTACAAAAACTATGTTTTAAAATATCTATAGAGAAATTCCAAGGTTGAAAAAAGTATAGTAGGGAGAAACTAATAGGTAATAGAGGGATAGAGAGGTCATCAGAGTTGAGAAGAGAAACTCTGATATCCAAGTAATTAGTATGGAGGTTGAAAGAAACTGAAGATGGTGGCCGGAAAAAAGAAAATTATAATCAGTTTTTCTTATTGAGTACCTCCAAAACCTTCAAGAAAGATATAAAAGTCTGTTGGGAATAAACACGATCGCTCAGGAACCTCATGCTCACTTGAGTCCTTTTCTTGGGCTTCCAGCACTGATAAAACACTGTTAAGGGGATGGGGCAGACACGGGTGAAGGAGGAGATGCTTGCACGTAGGCCACAGCTGATGCTAGAGTTGCAGAGGAAAGAGGGAGGAAAGGCATGAGCATGAGAGGAAGATGGATTCCATTTCATTCCCCCCACACATTCTTAAATATATCTTAAATACCTTTTAAACAGTTTTTAGTGGAAAGCTGATTTTTAGGACATACACAGATTTGTACAACCATGGATGCCATTTCATTTTATCTGACTGTGGAGTAAAAGGAACAGACATAATGATGAAGAAGTTTCTAACTGCACAAACTCCACAACACTGATTTAGAATCATGGCTTTACCGATTTTTTGAACTCTATAGAAAGGACTAGAGGCTCTACTATCTTTAGTACAAGAAAAGTGTATTCTCTTTGGAAGCGAGAATGAGAGGTTTTATAAAGCTAGGGTGAAGTGGAAGTTCCTGCAGGAATTCTCATGTTTTCAAGTAAAATCTTTTCTATGTTAACTGTATCCCATGGGACATCAGCTATGGCACATTTGGTTTTGGCCATGTGATAAAAAGAATCATTTCCATGGCATGTTCTAGGTGAACTTGGGGCTCTAAAGCTTCCACCTTTTGCCTTCTGTGCACCTCAGCTGTACCTTTGTGGAGATTTTCCAGGGGCTCAAGGACTCCTCTCCGGAAGGAGGCCATGGGGTCTTGAACACAGGATCGAAGGCTCAGCATGCTCTGTAAATGAGGCTCCCGAAGAAGCTGCTCCCGATAGGCTGCCAACTGAGGCGAGCGGCAGAGCAGGGCGGCAACATTGTGGACAAATTCTGGTACTAGGCAGGTGTAGGCATTATCTGCTTGGCAATAGTGATAGGCAACCACCTACAACGGAAAGATGAGAATGCAAACAGATTTATCAGGAGCAAGAACAACAGCCATGGTTACTATATGATCATTCTCTAACACTGTCTTCTGTCTCTCCATTCCTCAACTTTTTCAAGTAAAAACAAAAGCTGCTATTCAGAAACTGCCTGCTTTATCTAAGATCAGAAATTTGATATAATATTTCTATTGGGGCAGCCCTGGTGGCGCAGCAGTTTGGCGCCGCCTGCAGCCTGGGGTGTGATCCTGGACACCCGGGATACAGTCCCACATCGGGCTCCCTGCATGGAGCCTGCTTCTCCTTCTGCCTGTGTCTCTGCCTCTCTCTCTCTCTGTGTTTATGAATAACTAAATAAAATCTTTAAAAAAATATTTCTATTGTATACAATATCATAATTCATAATTAAAATTTTTAAGGCAAACAGTTTCGGATTGTAAGATTCCTTTGTAGAATTCAGGTTTTGGATTATAATAAATAAAAACAAACCTGAGAATAAAGATTTACATTTATCTCTTTAATATTTATTCAGCATGGAACAGGACAAGAAAAAGTCCAATCTTGTAATAAAGCATTAGGAATAAAATGATCACAGAAAAGCCATGTTAATCTCAATAAACACATTCACTTATTAAATCCTTACTTTTTAATATTAATGTTGTTACAATAGCTTTATAAAAATCATTTGGATTTAAGAATTAGCATTAAATATTTTCTAGCACCAGAGACAATCAGAATTAGATGACAGGAAAGGACTGAGATTTTTGTTAGCTTCAGATCTTAAATTCAAAGAAGTTAGAAAATACGTGAGTCTTAGTATCATTCAGCATCTGGGCTATCTGGCAAGAACCTGATTTTAACCTTTGGGTTGGTTGGTTTGAATTTTTACAGAACTCATTCCATACCTTCTGTTGTTCTCTTTGCCTCAAGGGCAAGGGTGATTTTAATCTATAGCTCTCTGTTGGCTCAGTACTCACAGAAGTCATGGGACTGATGAGATAACGTGAAATTGGCAGGGGAGATTCAGCTTGAATGTATTGAAGACACCTGGCATGGTGCTCCGCACAAGGAAAGTGCACAGTGATGCCAGCTGTTGCCTTCCCCCTTCCCCTCCTCTTCCTCTCCATCATCATCATCATCAATCATCATCATCATCATCGTCATCATCAACATCAAATCAAGGTTCTGTATACTCTCTTTTTTGGCTACTGGTTTTGTGCCTTTAGGCAGGTGAAAACTGCCCTAAGAGCATTCATAGATATACTAGTCCAGCTTTTCTATCATCTCTCAGAGAACAGTCATCCACTAAAGTGTTCTGTTTTGAAAAGACTCCTGATCTATAGGTGTGGTCATCGTTGCTCTTTAACAAACACTATAAATATAACTTTTTTTTTAAACACCTGAAATCCTTCTCATTAAGCACACACAGAAAAATTTAATACAGGAAATGTTACTAACCATAGAAAGCTGAGGATAGGAATTGCTTGTGAGTGAAGCAATGATATCTGAACACAATATGGAGTTGGAAATGAGGAGTTATATATAAAAAAATCTCCACTCTTTTCTTTAGAGAGATTGCTCATTGCTTTATTACTACCTACTTAAGCACAACATAAGGACCCAAAAAGAAAACCTGGCAGCAACTGATCTGTCCTCTTAATGAACAGTGAATGTCAGTGGTTATGTCCACATGGATACAAATATCCACTTCATAAAAAGCAAACAGCCAATCTCTGAATCAATATGAACTTTCATCATATTTTACCTTGATTGATTCCACATGTCAAGGTGAAGCACGGCTGAGAAATCAGCTGTAATTTATACTTTATCTAAAGTAATGGGATGTAAGTTTGAAGATTAAAAATTCTGAAATTTAGGAAGAGATTTCTCTTACTGATTTTATTAAAAATCATCTGTGCTCTTGGCTGACTGAGGTTTTATCTAACAAAGGTCATTGCTAAAGTTACCCCTTCTGTGGCTACCTTTCTTTCTTTTAAAATATTTCCTCAGCATTCCAAATATAAAGTCTCAATTGCTTTGCAGACTTCAGGCAGAAAGACCATTCAACATCTTCACAAAATTTGCACTGTGGCTCAAAATAGGTTATTTACTACACATTTCAAAGTAGTTATGCAGCATATGTACATAGAATATGCACACACAGTTAACTGACAAACACACATTCATTCATCAAACCTATCTGATACTTCCTCCAAATCGTCTATTGACACCATCTACAACTTTTCCTACATATACAAATAGAAACACGTCTGGTAATGTAGTCTTCTTCTTCAGTCTCTCACAGTGTTCAGTGGTATTAGATTTTTCCCTACAGCTTTGAGAAAGTTATCAAGGCCACCTATATTCAGTCACTATCATTCCAATTTCTCGGAAATGATTTGGAAGTAGTCTATGTCCAATAAATCAGCAGGTAGAAACTTTCTCCTTGAATTCTTGTCTCTGATGATGATTTGTTGGAATTTCATTTTGAGCTATGCCTCTCATATTATAAATTTATCTCCATTTCAAAGTTTTCTTAAGTTAAATCCCTCTACTTTTTATTAAAATAATTCTATCCAAAATATGTTTGATATGACCAGAATTATATTAATTCTTTGGGGAAGACAGTGAGTAAATTTTATTTATTTATTTACTTATTTTTAGAGAGGGCGAGGAAGAATCTTAAACAGGTTCCACACTTAGTGCAGAGTGTGCTGAGATCATGACCTAACCTGAAATCAAGAGTCAGACCCTTAACTGACTGAGTCACCCAGGTGCCTCAATAGAAAGTTAAATTTTAGATTACTCCTATGAGGGAAGAAAGCAAAAGGCAGGTTTGTAGGTTATATAGGCAAAAGACAAGACTGGAGGTCAGTATAGCTCTGGGTATAAAAAAACTGATCTGGGGCTGGCTCAGTCTGAAGCATGCAACTCTTTAGCTTGAGGTTGTGGGTTTAAAGCCCCATGTTGGGTGCAGATATTACCTAAAAAAATAAAATCTTAAAAAAATAAAAAGCTTTGATTTAATGCTGTGTATAAGAAATCATAAAATGAAGTATAATCCTTATCAAAGAGCCTAATCAAATGATTGAGTGGCAGCAAATCTGTCAGGCTCCTCTTCAAAATCCCAGACCCTCACTATCCAAGACCATTTTCTACTTCAAATGAATAATCTGTGACAGGATTAAGCTAATCTCACCTAAAGAAAAGGCAGCTCTGATTTGGAATTCATTTGGAAATAAAATTTGATTTACATAATGGCTGGCATTTGTACCATTTAAATTCTAATGTTGCAAATGCCCTCCCTTCAGGTCTGCTCCCATAATCTTGCTCCATGTCTCCTTTCATCACTCCTTGAGTTTCCTCATCTCCATTGACTGATTTCTTGCTCAATACATCATCCCCTTCCAACACTTAATGTGACTTCTAATATTTCCAGGGACCTGGAGGTTTACTTAGTTTGAATTATGACCTTCTCTTGCCTTTCTGTCCCTCAACTCTGACTCTAATCCTTACCCTTAGGCTGGAAGCTAAGAATAGCTCCAGACTTGGGTTTTGCCTCAGTAATTTTCCAGCGTGGAGGTCTACTTTTTTTTTTTTTTTTTTGGCAGTAGAACTTTTATTTACTTTTTAACTTTTTATTTTGAACTAATTTTAGACTTACAGAAATGTTGCAAAAGTAGTACACAGAGTTTCTGTATATTCCTCACCCAGCTTCTCTTTTTATTAATATCTTACATAACCATAGCCTAATTATCAAAACTAGGAAATAACACTGGCACAATATTATTAACTAAAGGCATTATTCAAATTTTACCAGTTTTCCACTAATGTCCTTTTTCTGTTCAAAGATTCTATCCAGGACCCCATAATGTATTTAGTTGTTATTTCTCCTCAGGCTCCTGTAGTCTGTAAGAGCTCCTCCATCTCTGTCTTTCATGACCTTGACACTTTTAAAGAATACTGATCAGTTACTCTGGTGACTGTCAATTTGAGCTTGTCTGATATTTTCCTCATAATCCAACTGAGATTTCTGGGCAAAAATACCACAAAAACAATGTTGTGTCCTTCTTAGTGTATCATATCATGGGGCCCACGATGTTGACATGTCTTGGTACTGGCGATGCTGACCTTGATCACTTTGGTTAAAGTAAAGGTTTCTGCCAGATTTCTCTACTATAAAGTTGCTTATAAAGTTCCCTTTGTAGTTAATAAAATATCTTTGGGGGATTTATTTACACTTTGCTTAAGATAGACATGACTGTGGAATTTAAAATGAGATCACTTCTTAAGTGTAATCATAATTTCCTACTAACAATATGTAACATTTTCCAAATATTGAACATAAACATCTTGAGACTTTCTCTTGATGAGAGAGAGAGACTAAAAAGTGACAATATGGAGAGATGTAATTCCTGGAGCTCTTTTCAGCACTCATCACGATCTGACATATTACATGTTCGTTTATTGGCTTTCTCCCACCATGAGAACATGGGCTACGTAACAGCAGAGACTGTGTCTGTTTTGTTCATTGCCTTAACTTCAGTCTTCTTTAGAGGCATTCTAAACATCCATTCTAAATGAGTAAATGGATGATGATGATGATGGCATTCAATGTATTTCCAAGGTGGTATTTATTCTGATTCTTCCAAAGAAGAGGCTAGAGATAGTTTATACAAAATATATAGAAAAAAACAGATGTCTTTTAAAGTTGCACTGAGTTAGCGATGAATATGAAGGAAATCTGAGACTGTTTTCAGAAGCCCGCTGATAAGTGGGGAACAGTTAAAAATGTAGTTCGGGGAAATATGCTGCTTTGAGCTCTAGGCTGGAACTGTATGTCTATGAAGAAATTAGAACGCTATGATATTACAGATGACTCCCCATTCCTCATTACTAATTAACCATGACAAGAGATTTCTCTGAATACTGGAAAAAGACATTTTAAAACTCTTGTTCTTCTCTTGGAAATCCCCAAAAATAAGGAGAACAAGAAAGAGAAGTGCAAACTCCATGTATGGTTATCTATCTATAATCTCAGATTATAATATACAAGGATGGGAAGTGGATGTAGGATTTATAAATGACTTAACAGATAGAAGAAGGTGAAACAGATGCCTGCTGGGAGTAATGACAACAGGACTAAGCCAAATCATTTGTTAAACCTCAGAAAAGCACAGGAATTAGAAGCACCAGGTACTATGGAAGATGAGAGTGAGGAACGGAATTGAAAATACAGAAATTATTTGAAGTTTATAAAAAAGGAGCAGTTAGATCTCCAGATAGCCACACCTACCCTGCCCAGCCAGGTGACTACCTTCCCCAATACCCATAGGAAAGAGAATTATATTCATTAGAGAAACAAAACCAAGGAGAGTAGGCCTAGGGATATCAGACACAGAATAGGTAAGGGACAAGTGCAGGACTGTAAACAAGAGATTTAAGTGAAAGTCTACATACTGAATGGTGAAATTCTAGCTCTTCTCTTGCCTAGCTCTAAATATATTTCCAGGATATATATCCTCCAGGAAAAAGATTGGAGGGTGTTTGCTACAAAAGAACAGCACAAGGAAAAAATTTATGAACACTGACTTTTGAGTATTTCCAATAAAGACTGGCAGGTCATCTTACTGCTGAATAGTTAAGCTTTCTACTATACATATAAGCTTCCAATCGGTTTTCCAGTGCCTAACTACTAAGGAAGAGATAAGAGAAAATACTGCACCTATAAGACCAGAACAGAATGCTACAAAAAAAAAGAAGGGAACAGGGCAGCCCCGGTGGCGCAGCGGTTTAGCGCCGCCTGCAGCCCAGGGCATGATCCTGGGGACATGGGATTGAGTCCCACATGGGGCTCCTTGCATGGAGCCTGCTTCTCCCTCTGCCTGTGTCTCTGCCTCTCTCTCTCTGTGTCTCTCATGAATAAATAATAAAATAAATAAATAAAAGAAAGAAAGAAAGAAGCTAAGTTGTGCTCTAAAAAAAAAAAGAAGGGAACAACTAGGGCAAAAGAAAGAGCTATTAGAAATTAATGATACTGGCTATAATGAATGATAGCCAATCCTTGTGAAAAGACTGGAAGGTAATGTTGAGAAATATCTCTTTAAAGTAAATAAAAAATAGAATAATAAAAGTAGAATACAAGAAAGAAAGCTTCAGAAAAGTAGAATAAGAAATCTAATTTTTTATTAAAAAGAGTTGCAAGGGGATCCTTGGGTGGCGCAGCGGTTTGGCGCCTGCCTTTGGCCCAGGGCGCGATCCTGGAGACCCAGGATCGAATCCCACGTCGGGCTCCCGGTGCATGGAGCCTGCTTCTCCCTCTGCCTATGTCTCTGCGCCTCTCTCTCTCTCTGACTATCATAAATAAATAAAAATTAAAAAAAAAAATAAAAAAAAATAAAAAGAGTTGTAGGGGCAGCCCCAGTGGCTTAGCAGTTTAGCGCTGCCTTTGGTCAGGGGCATGATCCTGGAGACCCGGGACTGAGTCCCACGTTGGGCTCCCTGCATGGAGCCTGCTTCTCCCTCTGCCTGTGTCTCTGCCTCTCTCTCTCTCTCTCTCTGTCTCTCATGAATAAATAAATAAATAAATAAATAAATAAATAAATAAATAAATAAATAAAATCTTAAAAATAAAAAAAATAAAAAGAATTGTAGAAGGAGAGAACTGAGGAGATGGTGGTGAGAAAATTATCAAAAAGTAGTACAAAAGCATTTCCTAGAATCAGAGAATATCTCTAAGGGCTTGCTAGGTACCAAGAGAATAAATGGAAAAAAGGACCAAGAAAAATGGTGATAAAAAAGAAAATCCTAAATGTTTCTGGAGAGAAAAAAATAGTATAAAGAACTAGGTATATAATTTAATAACACAATTATTAGCTCTAGACAGTGGAGCAATGCCTTAGAAATTGAGGGGAAATAATTTTTAACATAGTATTACATTTTTTCAAATCAATAGTAATGTATGAAAATAGAATAAAGATGCTTTTAGAAACATTAAGTTTTAAAAACTTACTTCCTAGGCTTTAGGAAGTTTAAAAACTTACTTCCTATGCTTTAGGAAGCCACCGGCAGATGTGCTCCACCAAAATTAGAAATAAAATCAAGAAAGAAGATGATGACATGGAATCAAACACAGAAGAGAAGTAATGGGAATTTCCAGGATAACAACTAGGTGGTAAGCCTCAAGAGTATCCTATGTCCAGACTGAGCTTGATGGAAGGCTCTAGATGGATGTCTCAGGAGAAATGCAACAGACGTGGAAAATTGTAGTGAGAGGCATTTTATATATTAAGGATTATGGATTATAGCTGTAGATTTGAAAAATAATAAGCACATTTTACTTTATTTAAAAAAATTTTTAAGTAGGCTACACATCCAATGTGGGGCTTGAACTCACAACTCTGAGATCAAGAGTCACATGCTCTTCCAACTGAGCCAGCCAGGTGCCCTCTGCCAAGAATAAGAAAAACTAAAAATGAGGCATTTCATAACCCTAGGAAAAACAAAATTGCTCAAGGAGGAAATGTTATCCTTGGTTCTACAATAAACCATATGTGCACAGTACTAATACTGAAAATACTATAATGCAGATTCACAAAAATGATGATATAATTGTACTGAGATGATGGAGGGAGGAAGGAAAGTACCAAAAATTCTCATCATCCTTAAGAAGCAGCAAGAGATAACATATAAAACTGATGAAAAAGTTATACAGTATATGAATATTATTTAGAAACAGTGGAGGTAAAGATCAGGACAACCTCAGAGGTTGAAAGTGGCTGCCTTTGGGGAGAGGATGGGGTGAGATGGGGAAAAGAATTGCTGGTTTTTATTATACGTCTTTGAACATTATTTCATTTGAAAATCATGCATATGATATAAATAGATATGCATATCTAAATCATGCATATGTTTAAATAGAAACTTAAAACTCAGACGTAAAAAATAATATGGACAGTATAGCAGGAAGAGTTTTAAACTAGGAATGAAAATAAAAAACTACTGAGTGCTTACACTGTGACTTGGGTAAATCATATAACTTCTTTGAGTCTCGACTTCCTTATCTATTCATTATGGGACTCTGGTTATTTCTGAAGACCTTTCAAATGATAAGGCTTTGATTCTGTAATGACAAAGTATTTTTCTAGGAGCAGCAAAGAAAGAGAAACTTTTCTCCATGGTCTCATGGTATTATAGCTGTACACATTTCTGTCCACTTTGCCAAGGGGCCCTCTACCTTTGCCCCTTGATGTTAAAATGGAACTGGCATGACCACACCCTGGAAACCCTATCGTACCTGTGAGGCTAGTCTCCGCATAGCCTCCTCCTGCCGCCTGCGCATTTCTGGGGTTCCTGGGCAGCTTCCACTGGGGATGGATGAGTGGGCTGAAGGTGGCTGGGTGAGTGGCAGTTCTCTGTTGGCATCCACATCTGGATTAAAAAGATGAGATGTTTGCATAAGATAATCATAAAACCCTGAATTAAAGGAGTACTGGTTAAATTCCACTTGTTCTATGATCCAACAATTCTATTCCAAGAGACGTAAAAACTTAGATCTGCAGAAAAACCTGTACACAAATGTTCAAAAATCAAGATTCATATCAGCACAAAAGTGAAAACAACTCAAATATCTGCCAACTAATGAAGATTTAAAATATGGAATATCCAGGGGCGCCTGGGTGACTCAATGGTTGAGTGTCTTTGGTTTAAGTCATGATCCCGGGGTCCAGGGATCTGGTCTCGCATTGGTCTCCCCATGGGGAGCCTGCTTCTCCCTCTGCCTGTGTCTCTGCCCCTCTGTTTCTCTCATGAATAAATTTTAAAAATCTTTAAAAAAAATATGGAATATCCATACAATGGAATATTACACTCACTCAAAGAAGCCAGTTACAAAAGACCATCTACTGTAGGATTCTCTTAAATGAAATTTCCAGAGTAGAGAAATTCATAGAAACAAAAAGTAAATTGGTAGTTATATAGGGGTGGAGGTAGGGAGTTAGGAGGAGAATGGAGATTGACCATTAGTAGGCATTTCTTTTGGGAGAGAACAAAAATGTTCTAATATTAGATTATGGTGATTGCTGTACAACTTTGTGAATATACTAAAAAGCACAGAGTTGAACAATTTAAGCAGGTGCATTGAATGGTATGTGAATTGTAGCTTAATAAAGCTGTTTTTAAAAAATTCCATTTGGGATGCCAGGGTGGCTCAGTCAGTTAAGCATCTGCCTCAGCTCAGGTCATGATCCAGGAGTCCTGGGATTGAGCCCTGTATTGGTATCGGGCTCCCTGCTCAGTGGGGAGCCTGCTTCTCCTCCCTGCTCTGCTTCTCCTGCTTGTGCTCTTTCTCTCTGTCAAATAAATACATAAAATCTTTTTTTAAAATTGTATTTGTTCATGTTATTTAGAAAGTGTCTTATCTCCTACTAGAAATTATAGACTATATATATATGGATGCAGATCATAGTATAAAAATGGGAACTAAAATAAGGAGATTGCTGATGGTTACTAGCCATTGAAAAGCAGGAGGAATAGGGGAAGTCCTCATTCAACTCTGCACCAGTAGGACTGAATTAAGACTTCTTCCATCCAGCTGGGAGAGTCAATTCTCCAGTCACTGGAGCCAGTTTAGAATAACTTGGAAGACAGAGGTTGGGAGACAGCAATGGAAAAAGACTGAAAATGTGTGACCTGAGGTAAAGCTCAGTGACTGTCACTGTATCATTTCTGTTATGCACTTTCTCCCTGCCCTATTCCCCTTTATTTCTGTCTGATTTTGTGGGCCATTATTGACTGAATACTGTCTTCTAGCTACTGCCATTTGGAGAAGCATTCCTTTTTGTCAGAGTATCCTCATTCTCTGCTCAGTACTCAGAGAACAGGAATTTAAATAAGTTTATAGGTAGGCAGCAGTCAATATGCGCAGCAAACTAGCCAAACAGACTCCTGAAACGAGCAGACTAGGGAGTGGAGAGGTGGCTTACTTAACAGCTGTCTGGAGGCTTGGCAGCTGTTGGCAAATGTCAAGTCCAAATAATACCTACACTGAGACTTTTAGGGACAGGAAAAAAAGAGTCTCATATTAAGCAGAGCTTCCCTAACTACTGTACTGAGTATACCTGTAGTTAACGTAATAATGCCTAAATTACACAACAGGTCTATTTTTACAAAATGCTTTTGTTCTCTGGGTGTCTGCATTGGGGGGTTGGTGATGACGGTGGTGGTGGAGACTGACGGGGGAGTTAGGTTTGGGAAGGGGTGTAGGTGGAAGGCAGGATGACAGGCTAGTGCCGGTCTTGACAGCTTCCCAGGGACATGACAAGGTGGGGGTGAGCCGGGGGCTGAGCATCTGTGGAGGAAGGACAGAGCCAGGCAATGAAGTCCTGCAGGCGGAGCTGCTCACATCTTTCACAGCAGCACTGCACAGTGTGGAGGAGGCAGGGGCGGAAGAAAGAAGGCAGATGATACAGAGATGGAAGATGGGAGCTCCAATGATTTTCCACCTTGTTTTCATTATTTCTACAACTGTATCCTTGGTATCACTGACTCAGGGTTAGGAAAACCATTGGGAATTCAAATAAACCTATCCAAGCTTGATGTAAATTAAACTCTGAAAAATTAAGCCATCTCTCTATACAGACATCATTCTTATTCATTAATGAAAGAAATTCTGCTATTGCCAGCAAAACTCCCAGTGCTGGCTTACATAATAACAGATTAATGCCAAAAAACAGCTCACATGCTTTATCAGTCATTTATTCTTGACCCTTCTTAAGGGCTAGTGGCTCTGGGAAGGTGGCAGAGGTAGAATGTAGTTTGGACTTCGGCAGATTACAACAAAAATTATTTTGTACAAAGCAACTACTGGTTCGGTGTAATTCTGATAAATACATAACCACATATTCTATCTCCTTTCACACTGGCTTCAAGTTTTCACAGTTAACTATCAGGCCAAATCTACAGTAACAACATATGGACATTTATCTCAAGAATGGGAGCGTCCTGATATTTTTAGAGTATCTCTGGAGATAAAAGGCAGTGGATGGATGTCAGAGAATAACTTAATGAACTACCTCTAAGGAACCCCTGCTTTGGGGAGCACATGGGCTGTGTTCTATTAACTCTTGCTCTCCCAGCTACCTTTGCTTTCTGAGAAAGCAGCTCTTCTTGCACTTGGGATTTAGTCTGTCCTGCAGGACTCACCATTCTGTTATCTGCAACAGTGATACACAGAGGACTCAGAGAGGCTATTAGCCATCTGGTTTCCTTTTTGACACACTCAAAGAGTCAACCTCTTGGATTACTCCTATAAGATATAGTTTGGTGTGACATTTAAGTACTCACAGAAAAACACTGGAATAGACTGGAAAGCTAATTTCAATGACTTTTCAACTTCAAGACGAAATGTTTTTAGAACCACAGAATCCTAACACAGGAACAAATCTTAAAGATCACTTCCTCATTTTACAGATGAGAAAATAGGTCTAAAAATTCCAATTAAAAGCCTTAAGTTACAAAGTATTTAGTCAATGGAGTGCTGGGGCTCCAACTCCATGACCCAATGCCAATCTACCTCAGAAGAGCTTCATGTAGAAACTAACAATGCTACTGCTTGTAAGGAAGGAGCTCTTCCATACCCATTTTCACCACACCCTGGTAAACAGGGACTCTCGATTCCACCAGCCTTCTCCATAGACACTAGATCTCCATGTGAGGTGTCCAGAAGGTGACCAAAGGTAATTTGCCTGCACAGTGACAGGAGGCTGCTAATTTCATCAGGAAGCAGGATGTCTGCAGGATGCTCAGTAGAGTTCCTGTTGAGTGTCTAGCATATGGTAGACTCTGTATCTACTATGATCTCAAGCCATCTCTAGTGGTTGCTGTCTGAAAATGTGCCGTGAGCTACATTATTGATTTGGACTAACAGAGCAATACTTTTTGGTTTTGTTCCCTTATAACTAACAGAAGCCAGATAGACTGTTCTATACATATAGGGCATATAAGGAAGAACAACTATACATTTCCTTTCTTCAGGTCAGTTTCTCCAACACGGAGAGGCCAGACAGCAAAATGAGTAAGAGACTGACCTCTGAAACCGACTGCTTAGGCTCAAATTCTTGTTTCACCATTTACTGGCTTTGAAACCTGGGAGATCTACTTAACCTCTTTGAGCCTCAGACCATTTATCTGTGACATGAAGATAAGAGGAACTACCTTACTGAGTTGATAAGAGGACTGGGTGAATTAAGATTTGTTAAGGTCTTAGAGAGTGCCTGGTACTAAGGACCATGTGAGTATTTTAAAAATAAACAAATAAGATCCTGATGGTGATCAGTAAGCTGTGCTTTGCCTGTGATGAAAGAAGTATGAATACATATGATATCTCAGCATCTTTTTACAAGGAATTAGAAGGAACCCTTCAAGGACACAATGAAGTTCAAGCCCAAACAGTGCAGTACTGACATCAAGAGCAAGGAAATGAAGGCTGTGAACAGACTGTGCTGGCTAGTCGCAAGAAGACATGGGCCCTGGCAGAGCAAGAGCTGACAGCGATAGATGCAATGGCTCTTACAGGCGATTGCTATAGTCATTGTCCAAAGGATAGATTAGCCAGACTGCCAGAAGGGAAGTCATAAATTTATTTCTAGAGAAAGGTTTTCTCAGTCACACTTAGATGACTGCTAGATATGTGGGCTAAATGTAAACAGGGTATTACATTCTTTGTCTCAACTCTGAATTAATGGTCCTCACATGCAAGTCAGGTTTTGCAGATCATAAAATAAAATAAAAAGGATATTAGATTTAATATGTCAGAGAAACATCCAGAACAATGAAGTAGTACAAAAAAGGAATACGTACGTTTGGGGGAGGCATGTGGGCTGTCTGAGGCAATCTGCCTCATCCGTGTTCCATGGCAGCTGAGGGCCACCAGTCTGGAGATGATGGCAGTTTTGCCGAACCCAATATTTCCCACAATCACTACTCCTTGGTTCACACTGGCATTCGAACTCTGAAGCTGAGCATCTATTTCGTGGAAAACCCAATCCCGACCAACAAACACGGACTCTGTAGTGATGCTGGGCACTTCAAAAAGCAGAGGCTTCAGGGAGATATCTGGAGGCCTATAAGGTGCAAAGTGAACTGGAAGGAATAAGAGAACACAGAATTTAGGCCAAACTTTCATCACTGAAAGAAATACAGAAGAAAAGCAGCATGGTTTAGGAGACTATTAGTTACAGTACAATAGTATTCTGTAACTTGTTACAGTTACTCAGCAAATAATTGCTGAGTAGCTCTAATTGTTACTCAGCAAATAATACAACTCAAAATGGGTTCTACACAGATAGCAGGTGAGGTAGGGTCATTTGATACCCTAGTTGGCACAAAACAAACATGGTTAAAATGTCAATGATTTATGGAATAGTCAGAAAGACACAGTGATATTCAAAATTATTAAATAGTGGGGAATGCCTGACACGAGCAATCAGAATGGATGTGAAAGTAGTACAGAAGCAGGGTCCTTACGGCTTCCTTCTATGACTGGAGATAACCTTCTAGCTGCAGGATTGTGGGAAGAAACAGGGTTGGAGTTCCTGGGAGAGAGTCCAAGCTGTGGCAGAGCATCCAGATGGCTTACAGCATCAGCTCTTTACCAACCAGCGAGGACATATTTCAATATTTAACAACTAATGTGGCTAAAACCCCCAAACTTTACTAATCAGTGCATATCAGTCTTGCAAAAGACAATGCAAAGAGGACATGTCTGTTTCTTTAAAAATATCAGTGAATAGTAATTCCTTTTAAGTTGGTATTTTTCTTTTTAATTTAGTAGGTATATTAAGATAAGCAAAGCCTTTCAAAGCTCTGATAGTTTAAAAAGTCTTCAACATGTTAAGCAGTCAAGGAAGCAGAAACCAAACTTTGACCTCAGGTCTTGCTTCTCTACTGTTTGTATTCATGCCAATTAAAAAAGAAAAAAAAAAAACCAACAAGGATTTTTGGCTTATATACACATGTCTTGGAGACAGATCCTACTGCTTTTCTCAAGATTTTTTCCTGTGCTTCTGTAGTTGTGGGATGTGCTAAGAGCCAAGTATGAGCTCTACTTTCAATAGTTTTCTAAAAATGTATAATAGATGTAACTTAGTTTCAAAGATCAGCCTTCTAATTTTATTGATGGTAAAAAGAAGTCCTGTCTATGACCTCCCTTATATGGGTTAATGTCTTTCTAACTGTTCAGAGAGTAGCTCTAAGATGTGTCACTTCATCTGTCTGGAACCAGGTATCTTTTTTTTTTTTTTTTTTTTTTTAAGTAAGCTCTATGCCCAATTGGGGACTTGAACTCATGACCCTGAGGTTAAGAGTCACATGCTCTGACTGACTGAGCCAGCCAGGTGCCCCAGGAACCAGGTATCTTATTTTTGTTATCTTTAACCTTAGACAGTGCTTTGACATATAGCAGGTACTCAATAAATGCTTACTGAAAGAATTAATTAAAAATAAGGTATTCCACTAACCACATTTTATATTCTGAAGAATAAAGCCCAGGGGAAGGGAACAAAGATAGGAGAAAGGGAAATTATAAAAGGGGGAGATGAGATCTATTTATGCTGCTCATATTATTCTAGAACATACTTTAAAAAACCACTTATACATCATTAAACGGGATCTAGAGATGGCAGCTTACTTGAGAAAATCTACTCACAAAAAGCATACATGTACACGCTCTCATTAAAAAAAGGATAACAATTCTAAAAAATAGTGCAAATAATTAAAAATATAAAGCCAAACTCTAAAAAGAGGAGAAAATAGTTTCCTCTATTAGTTTTAAAATGTCCCAAATTTTCACTAAAAAAACAAAACAAAACAAAACAACCTAAAAAATCCTGGAGATTTAGCTACATAATCCCTTATAATTTCCTGATTCTCATCTCTTTAGCAAAACTTATGTTTAAAATCCATAACTAAAAAAATAAATAAATCCATGAATATAAGCTAATGTAATACTATATGTTAACAACTGGACTTAAGATAAAGTTTTTAAAAATTCATAACTATAATTACATAATTCAGTGAAAAATTTGATTTAACTTGCTAAGTATATTTTTTATAATTCTAATGTCTTATAACTAGCTCATAGTCTATTTTAACTTTCTTAATAATTACTTTATTGGCCTATACTTTACAGATCATAAAATTCACACTTTTAAAGTATATGGTTCAGTGGTTTTTAGTACAGTTGACCCTTGAACAACCTGGGGGTTATGGGACATGATGCCCCTGGAGCTAAAGATCCATGTGTAACTTTTGACTCCCCCAAAACTTTACTAATAGCCTATCTGACTGAAAGCCTTACTGGTAGCATAAACAGTCAACTAACACATATTTTGTATATTTTACACACTATGCCCTATATTCTTACAATAAAGGAAGCTAGAGAAAAGAAAATGTTAGTAAGAAAAATATAATAAAGAGAAAATGCATGTATAGTACTGTCTGTAAAAAATCCACATATAAGTCAACCAGCACAGTTCAAATCTGGTGTTCAAGTGTCAACTATATACTCACAAAGTTGTGCAACCATCACTATCTAATTCCTGAAATGTTATCATCCTCCAGAGAAAACTGTATACCCATTAGCTGTTATTCCTTAGACCTACTTCCTCCCAGACCCTGGCAACCAGAGGCGTCCTGTCCTTACAGATTTGCCTATTCTGGACATACACAGGAAATGTTATTTTGTTATATGTGCTCTTTTGTGTCTGGTTCATTCAGCATAATGTTTTTGAGGTT
Organism: Nyctereutes procyonoides; assembly: GCF_905146905.1. Lineage (NCBI taxonomy): Eukaryota > Metazoa > Chordata > Mammalia > Carnivora > Canidae > Nyctereutes > Nyctereutes procyonoides. The sequence goes on along the minus strand of NW_026575020.1, from coordinate 45,789,032 downwards.
CATTCATATCAAAACATGTATCAGTATTTCATTCTTTTTATTGTTGAGTAATATTCCATTATATGGATATATCACATTTTGTTAATCAATTTATCGGACATCTAATTTATTTGCACTTTTTGACTATTATGCTTATGCTGGTATAAACATTCATGTACAAGTTTTTGTGTACATATGTTTTCAGTTATCTTGGGTATATATCTAGGAGTGGTATTGCTGAGTCATATGGAAACTCTATGTTTAACTTTTTGAGAAAGTGCTAAACTGTCCTATTTTGCTTTTTGCTATTTTTTTTTTTTACAGAAGTAATACATATCCACTATAGAAAATTTAGGAATAGCAGACAAACAAGATAATAATTGTATTTCCAGTACCCAAAGAGAAACACTATTCACATATATTCTGAATTTTTTTCTGTACCATAAATACTTATTTTAAAAACTCCAAATAGGATCATACTGTAGATCCTGTTTTTTTTAATATATATATTTTTTGTATATTTTTTATTGGAGTTTGATTTGCCAACATATAGTATAACACTCAGTATTCATCCCGTCAAGTGCCCCCCTCAGTGCCCATCACTCAGTCACCTCATCTTCCCGCCAACCTCCCCTTTCCACTACCCCTTGTTCGTTTCCCAGAGTTAGGAGTCTCTCATGTTCTGTCACCCTCTCTGATATTTCCCACTCATTTTCTCTCCTTTCCCCTTTAATCCCTCTTACTATTTTTTATATTCCCCAAATGAATGAAACCATAGGACTATTTGTCCTTCTCCGGTTGACTAGAAGTATCACTCACCATAATACCCTCCAGTTCTATCTATGTTGAAGCAAATGGTGGGTATTCGTCATTTCTATAATTTTTTTTAAAGATTTTATTCATTTATTCATGAGAGACACAGAAAGAGAGAGAGGCAGAGACACAGGTAGAGGGAGAAGCAGGCTCCATGCAGGGAGCCTGACGCAGGACTCGATCCTGGGTATCCAGGATTAGGCCCTGGGCTGAAGGTGGCGCTAAATCGCCGAGCCACCCAGGCTGCCCTTTCTAATGGCTGAGTAATATTCCATTGTATATATAGATCACATCTTCTTTATCCATTCATTTTTCGATGGACACCGAGGCTCCTTCCACAGTTTGGCTATTGTGGACATTGCTGCTATAAACATTGGGGTGGAGGTGTCTCGGTTTTTCACTGCATCTGTATCTTTGGGGTAAATCCCCAGTAGTGCAGTTGCTGGGTCGTAGGGTAGCTCTATTTTTAACTCTAGATCCTGTTCTCCTTTTTTCATTTTTCACTTAGCAATTCCAGAATTCTGATAAAGTTAATTCTGGGAGACTTGCCAGCTTAATGGCTGTGTCAGTGGTGGGATTGACTCTTGGAGCTCCTTACTCCACCATTTTTTCTTGTCACTTGATGGGAGGTGGCTGCTACCCACTTAGTGCTTCCTGGGTACCTGAGTGCACTCGGTAGGCACCCAGAAACACCCTATGAGATCAGGATGAGCAGTGATAGGACTCCCCGGGAAGAAGGAGAAAATGGATCAGTTGGCTTAAGATGAGTCTAATTAGGCCTAGCAAGACCTGAAGTCATACAGTTGGTGTCAGAAATAGAAACAAAACCTAATTCTGATGAAAAAAAAAATCCAGGTTTTTTTCTTTATATTATGTTGCAGCTGCTCTAAAGGATGTCACTTTCAAATCTGAATGTGACATGAATGATCCTACTGATGACCAGGACTGATTAGGCTTTAGCTGACAGGCTAAGCTGTCTTCTTTCTCCTTCACTTCTCCTGTGCTTCCCTTTAGGAACCGTGTGCTTGGCCAGAAATAACCTTTCCAGAGAGAGAAGAGCTATAAAAACTCTTATTTGATTTCTAAACTAACAGACTTATCTCTTCAGGTCCAAGAGTACTTTATATTTTCTATCAAAGAGGCTTTTAGGAATATGACCGATGCTAATTTGTAATATGGAATTAAGTATAGACTCCATTTAAATGCTTAAGTTTTTGAGAAAAATTCTCTTAAGATAACTTGTTCTCATGTTGACGTCATCTCCCATCATGTTTTATTCTACTGAGAAAGCTTTGACATTTTAAAAAGTTATTTAAAAAATTTTCTAAAAATGTAATCAATTCACAAAAGCCTCAAGGGAAGAACAGACAAAATTAGCCCAGTACCATATGGTAAAACAACTGTAGACGCCAAGAACAGCTAGAAACAATTTCTGTACCTCAGAACCTAAGGCTTTTGTCAGCTCAATATGATGAAAGAGAGCCCTACTTCCTATGTACCAATAATAAATTTAGGACATACGAACAAGAAAGCATTTTGGCCTGCATTGTGGGACATGGAGGTAATGGATGTTCTCTGTGGGGCTCATATTCCTAAGTAAAATGTTTGTTGGGGATATCAGCTGGCTTCCAAGAGATTTTCTAAGGCAGAAACACCGAAATAATCCATGAGAAATTACCACTGCAACTACTGCTGAGCTAAGGAAAAAAAGATGAGCTAATCCATACCATTTAGTAACAGATGTAGCTTTCTTACCTCTGGCACTCAAGAGTTGGTAATCCCAGTAAAGCAAGACCATCCCACTCCTTTCAAAGCATTCTAACAAAGTATCCTGGGGCACCTGGGTGGCTCAGTCAGTTGAGCATCTGACTCTTTGGTTTTAGCTCAGGTCATAATCTCACGGGTTGTAAGACTGAGCCTTGAGTCAGGCTCTGCACTCAGCATGGAGTCTGCTTGAAGATTCTCTCCCTTTGCCCCACCCCAACTCATGGGCATGCCCTCACTCTTTAAAATAATAAATCTTATTTTTTTAAAAAAAAATACTGATATCTGTAATTTACTTAAAAATTCATAAAAAATGATGGGTGGGTAAAGAGATGGGCAGGTGGATAGAAGGGTGATAAAATAAGATAGCAAATGTTGATATAATCAAGGTGGTGGGTATATAAGTATTAATTGTAATATTCTTTCCTTTCTGATATATCTGAAAATTTTCCTAATAAAATGTTAAAAGGGAGAAAAAACCATAGAAAGGAAACACATTTCAATAGGGTACACAAATAAGACAAGCTTTGGAAAGTAATTTAAAAAAGGATTTAATAACCACTTCAGACTCAGATCAGTGTGGGCATTTCTTCAGTGTGTGCATCTCTTCAATGCAAATTAGACTTGTGGCAGATGAATGAGTTCTCTCTAGGAAACAGTCTCTGTGAGACCATCAATAAGTGTAATTATATACCTAGGCTTATGGAGAAAATAGACCTTTCTTTAACCAAGGCAAAGTGTAAACATTAAAAAACAACAACACAAAAGTCCATTAAGGGTAAGAGATCAGCTTGCCCAAATACAAATATAAACAGCTGCAGTAAGGGGGGAAAGGGAAGTGGAGGCAAAGGAGCTCTAACTGGATTTAGACTAAAGCATATTTACTCATGGAAAACAATCATGAATCATCTTAAAAGAAGTCAGTCACAGGACTGGCAGAAGAAAGGCTGTGTGTAATACAGCCAAGGTCTGGTGCAAACTGGAGCAGAGATGTGTTTCCTCACATTCTTCTACAATGACTGTAAAGTCTAGCCTGGAAGCACCTCTGTTCCTCAGAACAAAAGATAATTTCAGGCTCTTTGAGGCTCATTCTTAGGGTTCACGACATGAATGCCATTCTCAACACAAAGCAGAGAAGAAAACCACATGTGCTTCAGACAAAACGTGATGTCACATCCACACCAAATTTAAGTAAAAAAAAAACACCCTTATTTTTTCCTTAAGAAATGTTTGAGCCAGGGCAGGGGGGGATTTGTCTACTGAGTTTCTAGAAGGTTCACTCTCCCATTTACAAGAGTCAAATCTCTTTAGGGTCTGTTGTTTATTCTTACTGCTCTGGATAGGACTAGAGTAGGCAGCTATTTCTACACCAGGAAATGAGTTTCTAAAGAATGTAAAGCAATTTGAAGCAGGTCTTAAAGACAATCTAAAGATAACAGTCTGAGAAATGTTCATGCCAGATAACTTCTGTTTAAAAAAAAAAAAGGTTAAATAAAGCAGAATCACTTTTGGAGTCAATAAGGAAAAATAGAGTAGGAAAAACTGTGGACTCAGAGCCAGGATCCCTTAGCTGGTATCCTGTTACTTACTGGTTGTGTGACCTTAAGATAATTACTTGGCTCTGGATATCTCAGTCTCCCTCATTTTAAAAATAGGGATAACAATGGCACTATGAGGATTAAATGAGTTAATAGATGTGATATGCCTAGGATAGTGTCTGCTGGTTAACTGTGTTAGCTGCTAGCACTTCCAACATCATTAAGCCAAAAAGACATCCAGAATAACCAAAATCACCCATCTCCCATACATACTTCTTTAAAACAAAACTTAGCAAAAAAGGACATTGAGAACATACTAAAACTTTCTTGAAGCCCTCTTCCCTTTAAGGCTTCTGACTTATCTCCCTTTTTCCTTTCACTACCCAACATTTGAAAGAACCCTGCTTCTTCTCTTCACTTCCACAGCAATCAAGCATTCTACCCTGGCCTCTTCCTGTATTATTCAGCCACATATCTGCTGAAATTGTTTTGGTTAAAGTCACTAAACACTTTCTAATTGTTAATTATGATGATTTCTTTTTCTGGTCTTTATGCTTCAGTATTTAACACTTTTAACTAACATCCACTTTTTGAAATACATTCTTTTCTTGGGCTTCACATGGCAGCATTTCCTTCTAGTTCCTTTTTTTTTTAAAATTAGAATGTGTGTTTATTTTTTTTAGTTTAAATTCAATTAACTAGCATATATGATTAGTTTCAGAGGTAGAGGTCAGTGATTCATCAGTCTTATATAATACCCAGTGCTCATTACATCATGTACCCTCCTTAATGTCCATCACCTAGTCACCCCATCCCCTCTAGCAATCCTGTTTCCTATGATTAAGAGTTTCTTATGGTTTGTCTCCCTCTCTGATTTCATCTTGCTTTATTTTTTCCCTCTCTTCCCCTATGATCCTGTTTTGTTTCTTAAATTCCACAAGTGAGATCATATAATTGTCTCTCTGATTGACTTCTACCACTTAGCATAACACCTTCTAGTTCCATCCACATCGTTGCAAATGGCAAAATTTCCCTTTTTTGATGACTGAGTAGTATTCCATTGTGTATACACACCACATCTTCTTTATCCATTCATCTATCGATAGACATCTGGGCTCTTTCCATAGTTTGGCTATTGTGGACATCGCTATCAACAATTTTTATCTTTGGGGTAAATACCCAGTAATGCAATTGCCAGGTTATAGGGTAGCTCTATTTTCAACTTTTTGAGGAACCTCCATACTGTTTTCCGGAGTGGCTGCATTAGCTTGCATTCCCACCAACCATATAAGAGGGCTCCCCTTTCTTCACATCCTTGCCAACATCTGTCATTTCCTGATTTGTTAACCTTCTAGTTTTCTTTTTGTCTTCTCCTCCTGATGTGTCTTTAATGATTTTTTCTCTTCTGTCCATCCCTAAGATACTGCCAATTCTAGGTTCAATTGTTTATTTTTTTCTTCTTCATGATCTCCCTGCATAATTTCAAAGAAATACACTAATAGCTTTCACAACTATCTAAGTGGTGATGGTTTGTACTTCTGTTCCTCATTACCTCATTACCAAATTCCTATACAGTATCTCCAACAACTTACAAGAGTTATATATTTGGATTTCCAATAGAAACCTCAAACGTCAAATGTTTCCTTTCTCACTCACCTTAATCTATTCTTTCTCTTCCATTTACTATCTCAGTTAATGAAATATCACCAATCTGCCTGGTCTTTCCAGATAGAAACTTGACACTCATCAAGATTTCTTCTTCCTTAATCTTTATATCTACTTTGTCACAAATCTTATTAATAATTTTTGAGGAATGGGGTGCCTGAGTGCCTTAGTCAGCTGAGTGTCTGACTCTTGGTTTCAGCTCAGGTCATGATCTTAGGGTCTTGAGATCTAGTCCCATGTTGGGCTCCATATTCAGCAGGCAATCTGCTTGAGATTATCTTCCTCTCCATCTGTCCCTCTCCCTGCTCATGCTCTCTCTCTCTAATAAATTAGTAAATCTTTAAAAAAATAATTATTGAGGAAGATCTCTCAGATATAATTCCCTTTTTCTTTCCTATTCTACTGCTATTAGAGAGGTATAACCTTGGGGGAGGTGCTGATCATTCTAAGTCTCAATATTATCATGTGTAAATGAGGATAGTAAGAGTATCCTGTTAGGCTAAATGAGAACATATATGTTAAGTTCTTAGCTCAGAACCTTAATCCTCAGTGAATGGCAGCGATGTAGTTTAGGTTCTCAACATCTCTTGCTTTTACTATGTACTTAAATAGCCTATTATTCCTTCTGTATACAGCTACCAAATCAATCAATCTATCTATCATGATCATGTCAACCTCTACACTCTACCCTCACGTTATCAACTTGCCCTACCATAGTCACCTAACTCATTAAGTTATTAACTTATTGACTAGTATAGTTTTTGTCATAGGGTAGGTATATTCAATAACAATAAATGAATTCATAAATGAAAATAGTCAATATGGATTTTTCCTCTCCAACTACATGGAGATATAGTATATATACTTCACTTTGATAGAGCAGGAGGGCTCAAGGAAGACAGTTATAAGATGCAAATTCAGGTCTTTGAAAATCACTGCTCTGTATGATAATAGTAAAAAGAAATGAGTCATTTGTTTGGCACCTTTCAGGGATACCTTCCTGTTAAAAGGCAAATGTCACAAACAAGTGGGCCATTAAATAACAAGATAGAGAAGAAAAATGTTATTTTCCAAGCTCTGCACATATCACAGGCAAGGCTTGGGTGTTGACCAACAATCAAAGAATATTCTTCCTACAGGAAGCTGGGGGAAGGGAGAAAATTGTGTAGAGCTAGTGTCCAGAGAGGACAGGACAGATATTTCTAAAGACAATTCTTGTTTTCTTTTATAAAAGTTACTGAAAAGGCTGGATCTACACAAATCCATTTAGTGACTGAGGTCTTGCTAACACTACGTGTAGTAAGATTTATTCTTGTACAACAAATGACCATATTTAATTTTTCATCATTATAGGTACAATACGTAGTTTAGTTCACAGAGGACCCAATTATAACCACCAAGCCATCTTTAAAATTTTATTTATTTATTTATTTATTTATTTATTTATTTATTTATTTGAGAGAGAGCGAGAGAGAGAATAGGAAGGGAAGGGCAGAGGGAGAGGGAGAATCTTTTTTCTTTTAAAGACTTTTTTTTATTCATTCATTTGAGGGAGAGAGAGAGAAAGAAAGAAAGAGAGAAACACACAAGGAAGGGGAGCAGCTGGCAGGCCCCCCACAGAGCAGGGAGTCCGATGTGGGGCTTGATTCCAAGACCCAAGATCATGACATGAGCCAAAGGTATATACTTAACTGACTGAGCTACTAGACGCCTCTAAACCAGTCATTTTCTGAGATGGGTTTATGCTCAGGCCCACTTCATTTATAATTTTTTAAAAATACATGACGTGAATTTCTACTTCTGTCCAAGATGGGAGTAAAAAGGACTATATTTATCCTCCTACCTAAAATAATTCCCAAACAAACTTCTAGATAAAGTATTTACAATGATTTTCAAGACATTAGACATAAGCAATGAAAAATAATGATCCCTGAGAGATGGAAGACAAATAAGCATATCCCATGCCCACTTACTGCCTTAAGAGAATTTCCAGGTCATTAATATAGGGTGGGGAAAACCCAGTCAGATTCTGGTAGATTCCCTGAGTTGAGGAGATGAAACCAAGAATCCAGGTAGACTAACACAGCAACTCTCAAAGGACAGAGTTCTAAGAAGGTGAGTACTGAACAGAGATAATTCTGAAGATCTGTGGAAAGGAGAGTACTGACTGGCACATGTATGTGAGAAAACTGTCAAGGCCAGGAGATGATCTATCCAAGAGGATTAGAGGGAAGAGGGCCTGAATAGTGCCTATTACTAGCATCCAGAATAGAAAACCTCACAATTTCCCGGACATTGGGTAGGATATTCAGAAAGGTCTTTTCTCAGTAGTATAGAATAGAAAGACCTATAATAAATATTGTTCTGTTCCTACTCAACAAATCTTAAAGGCAACACCCAAAATTATACTGTTTCCAAATAACTTCAATATTCTTGAAAAAAGTTGAAAAATATTTGTAAGAATACAAAAATATCCAACATCCAGTGAGGTAAAATCCACTATGTCTGGCATCCAAACACAGATTATTAGGCATGCAAAGAAGCATGAAAAAATGAACCATAATTAGGAGAAAAATCAACTAATTGAAATTGACCCAGAACTGACACATATGTTAGAATTATCAGAGAGAGAGATATTAAAACAGTAATTATAACAATATTCTATGTGTTCGAAAGGTAGGGAAATGGAAGATATAAAAGATCCAACTGAACTATTAGGAAAAAAAAAACTACAACAACAAAAATGAAAGGATGAGTGCCCTTGAAGACACAGGAATAAGAACTATTCAAAATTAAACATACAGAGAAAAAAAAGAATCCTCTAAAATAAGAAAAGCATCAGTGAATTGTGATACATTCCAAGTGGCCAAATATAGGTATGTAGAGTTCTTGAAGGTGGGTGACAGAAAGCATATTTAAAGAAATAGCTGTAAAATTTCTAAATTTCATGAAAACTATAAACTCACAGATCTAAGACCTCAATGAGCCCCAAGTACAAAAAATATAAAGAAAATGATGCCAAAGTACATCACAATCAAATTGCTCAAAACCAGAGATAAACAGAAAATCTTAAAAGCAGCCACAGAATAAAAAGACTTTACAAAGTACAGAAGAACAAAGATAAAGACAACAGATTTTTTGTCAGAAACGATGCAAATGAGAAGACAGTGGACCTACAGCTCTAAATTATGTAAAGAATAAAACCTGTGAATCTAAAATTATAAACCCAGTGAAAATTTATCTTTCGAAAGTAATGTTGAAATGCTTTTTCAGACATATAAAAATTGAAAAAATTAATCACCAGCAGATCCACAATACAAGGAATGTTAAAAACAAGACAAAACACCAATGTGGGGCTTGAATTCATGATCCTGAGATCAAGACGTGAGCTGAGATTTTATACTTTGTTTTTGAATGAATGAATAAAATTCATTAAGCATTGTCTAGGCAACTTCTCATACATTATCTAGTATATTTGCTCCTTTAGTTCTTGTCTACCACATGTTCTGTTTCATGGTCCATCTGGCAGTGTCCATTTTAAAGAATATCATTTAGCTTTTCATAAGCAAAAACAAAGTTAATTTTTATTTATTTACTTTTTTTAAAAGATTTTATTTATTTATTTATTCATGAGAATACACAGAGAGGAGAGAGAGAGAGAGAGAGAGAGAGAGAGAGAGGCAGAGACACAGGCAGAGGGAGAAGCAAGCAGGCTCCACGCAGGGAGCCCGATGTGGGACTTGATCTCGGGACTCCAGGATCACGCCCCGGGCTGTAGGCGGCGCTAAACTGCTGAGCCACCCAGGCTACCCTATTTATTTACTTTTTAAGATTTTATTTATTTATTTGACAGAGAGAGAGAGAGAGAGAGAGAGAGAGAGACCGTGCACACAAGTAGAGGGAGCAGCAGAGGAAGAGGAAGAAGCAGGCTTTCCACTGAGCAGGGAGCCTGATGCTCAAGCAGGGACCCTGAGATCATGACCTGAGCCAAAGGCAGATGTTTAACTGACCAAGCCACCCAGGCACCTCAACAAAGCTAATTTTTAAAGGTACTAACAAAGCATAACCTGTCTTCTCCAGAGTTATTTTTTTATTTTTCTAATATCTGTACTAGAGAAGGATGATAGCAATGGTAACTATAAGGCAGAGAAATGACATTATGTGAGCTGCATTTTATAAGGACTAATCAGGCAAGCCAGGGGTTAGCTTGATTTGAACTTGGAAAGGGCAGAGGAGGGAGACAAGTTAATTAGCTGTACGGAGAATGGAGAACATGGGAAGAATGTGAGAAACTGGGAGAGCAGAATCCTCAGGGCTTCCTAAGTTGACTGGGTGTAGGAAATAATGAAGACAGTGATTCAAAGCTGACTTCAAGAGTTAAATAAAGCCTAGGTGAGAGCAAAATTGGGGCACTATTAATAGAAAAAGGGAAATAAGAGCTAGTTTGGGCTAATGAATCACAGTGGTGCCTTAGCTGATTGGAGCCACCGCCAAAAGGACAGTCACTGGCAGTTAGTGTTGATATGCATGCAGCTCTCTTTACCATACCTAACACCCCAGAGCCTGGAGTATCTACAATTAACCATTGTATTGGTACATAATTACATTACTTACTGCTTTTTATATTATACTGTCTATGACATTGTATATTATGGTGGTTAAGAGCACAGGCTCTGGAGTCGGCCAGGTATGAAATGAATCCTGGCACTGCCAATGACTAGACATGTAACCTTAAGCAAGTTTTTAACCTCTCTAAATCCCAGTTTCCTTATTACCACTACTTAGATCAAAGGGTTGTGAGGATTAAATAAGAACATGTTTATAGCTCTTAGCACTGTGTCTACAAAGAATAAGAACTCCAATAAATGCATGCTATCACTTTTTATAAGTCTAAAAGTGTAGCACTCTCAACATCTGTCTTAGTGTTTTCCATTTTATTCTATTAATATGGGGGTAAAAAAGGGAACACACTTATTTTACTCTGGAAAATTATACTTTGAGTCTTTGAATAACTGTATATTAAATTTCAGCTTTCTGACATTGGTCTTATAGGAAAACACTTGTTGAGAAAAACCTGGAGTCGCTGCTGAGTGGAATTTTCAGGAAGGGATTTTCCCCTTGGAAAACAGTAAAAGAAACAGGGAAAGCGGGATCCCTGGGTGGCGCAGCGGTTTGGCGCCTGTCTTTGGCCCGGGGCGCGATCCTGGAGACCCGGGATCAAATCCCACATCGGGCTCCCGGTGTATGGAGCCTGCTTCTCCCTCTGCCTGTGTCTCTGCCTCTCTCTCTCTCTCTCTGTGACTATCATAAGTAAATAATAATAATAAAGAAACAGGGAAAGCATAACTCAAATGTCTGTTTTTACATTTCCTCATGTTGAATACTCCAAAATTTAGGGAAAATATAAAAACAGCAAAGTTTCTAAAATGTGAAACATTTGGTAAAATAATTATATAACTATGCCAACACATTTTTACACTATTAAATTGTTGGCCTTGAATGTGAGATATGAGATCTATTTTGATTGGAGCATCAAAACTGGTTAATGACTTGAAATTTAAGATTAAACTTTTTTTTTTTTTAAAGTAAGCTCCATGAGCCCCAACTTTGGGCTTGAACTCATGACCCTGAGATCAAGACCTGAGGCAAGATGAAGAGTTAGACACTCCACCAACTCAGCCCCTAAGATTAGACGCTCAATCCAGATGCCCCTAAAAGTAAACATTTTTAAGTAAACTCTCAGTGATGAAATAGCTATGGTCCTACAAAGGAAATTCTCTAGTTCTCTATTTTATTATATCTTGGGAGGTTATTTCATTAAAAAAACTTTCATATACAAGATTGGAAAGTTTAAGTCATTTTACATAGTCAGAAATGTTTTGCAAAGGGTTACCTAAGTAAATTTATTTGGAATATGGTTACTTAATAATATTTAGTTACTTTTGGAGAAAATAATGACAGGTTAACTGGGAAACTGATTCTTTAAATCTCATTTAGATCAAAACATCAAAATGTCATAATGTTACTTATTTTTCCTTTATTGTACCTAAGGCACTTAAAAATATTTTCAGTGATTTGTTCCTGCAGAATTAGAAATCGTATTTAGAATCTCTTTCATGTTACTCCACAGACTTTAGTAGTTGTGTTATTTAATGCAAAGGAGTCAATATGTGCCTGTTAGAAGACCATATGTTTTATATAGTCTTTTCTCTTTCTCAAAGGTTATTTCTCCTTTGTGGGTTGTGCAGGAGAACTTTGTTGTATACTAGCTACTGTTTGGATTCCCAAACTTTAAGGTGAAATTTACTAAATAAGGCTGGCTTAAATGAAAACCAGGTCTGTGCAGCTATCTGAAGCTACTTTAACAAGTAGTGATCTGCTTAAAAAAAAAAAAAAATCACAGCCAGACTACTACAAAAAGCATAAACTAGTTTCTAGCAGACATTCAAAGACATACAGCTTGAATACCACATTTTCAAATTTTAAAGTACTTTCCAAAACAGTGGCTGGGGTTTTGAGGGTCAATTTCATACAATTAAAGATTGCTATCTACCCATCTAATATTTATCTATAGGCAGAATGTGCATGTAACCTTACTTCAAGATTTTAAAAGAAATCTAATTTTGTAAAAATAAAACAGTGATCAGTGAGACAGAAGACAATAATGGAAATATTCTCTTGTAAATGTAAGAGCCAGCCAGGTCATGATCAAGATGACTAAGAACCTCGGGGGTGTGTGACTCAGTGGGCTAATGTAAGAGTATTAAGCTTCATGACACGCATCTTAGTCATCTTCATAAAGGATTCATTGTTTTAGAAAAGTTAAGGGACTCACAAATATTGTGATGCACTGATTTTTTTTTTTTGAAAACTCAGTATTTTGCTTTGATGAAGCCACGTGGCAGGGTCAATTTCATATAAATTCTGCCAATGAGTCAGATTATCATTTGCACATATGCCCTCCTACCTACTATCTACTAAAGGAGCTATTAACTAAAGCCAATGCCTGTGAATGGCCATTTAGTATTGGGATTTAGTATAAAAATCCTAGGGAAACTAACGTGTATCGGGAAATAAGTTTTAATTGGGAATGTGTAATCTCTTCAGGCAGAACAATGTTAGAATATTATCATTAATAATTCATAGTTAATTTGCCCCGGTAGCTACTATTAGAAGTCAGATTTGTTTTGTGTATTCTAATTCCCCCTTGTTCCCTTTACATATTCCATCATAAGATTTATTACATTTATCCATAAAAATCACAACCTCTTCTTTCCTTTCACTAGGCAGCAAAGTTAGTTTCTTTCTCTGTGGAAGAAGAGAGTCCATTAAGATGATCAGAAAGAGACCATCCATTAAGATGGTCAGAAAGAGAGTTTTCAGGTTGGTTATTTCTAGTATAACTCTACATTAACACAATGTTGATTAAACTTTTAAAAATGGACCCTGAGGGACACCTGGGTGGCTCAGTGGTTGAGCGTCTGCCTTCAGCTCAGGGAGTGATCCTGGGATCTGGGGACTGAGTCCTGCATCAGGCTCCCTGCCAGGAGTCTGCTTCTCCCCTGCCTGTGTCTCTGCCTCTCTGTGTATTTCATGAATAAATAAATAAAAATCTTTTTTTTTTTAAAAAAAAAGGACCTCAAAATAGTTTTTAAACCTTGACTTAACTTTAATAAGGTTTCAAATTAATATCTATCAAGGACATTAGGCTTTGAGACTAGAAAAGGCACTTCTGGTTGGTTATCAGCTATATACTCTGCACTACTGGTACACAATCTTCTTTAACTGTTTTACCATTAGAGCTCAGGCTCTTGGATGGTTGACAGCTAGGAATCTACCAACTTGCTGCAATGAGATCCTGGACAGTGCACTTATGTGACCTTCTCCCCATTGTTGGGCTAGGTCTCTGGAAACATCAATTTTGGTAGAACAGTTGTTCAAAACAGCTGCCTTGAGAAGTAAAAAAACAAAAACAAAAACAAAACCAAAAAACTACTAATGAAGCAAATGTGAATGTTTTTTACAAAATTCTTTCTATTGCTTTTTCATTCTGTATTTTATCTTTGCTCTAGTCTATTTGGTCTGTTTTTTTGTTTTTCTCCTCCAAATATTAGAGTTAATGCCCCACTTAAGATCCAAATTCTAGCTCAGATGTTATCTGGTAACTTCTGCTTCAGTAGTCAAAACACTACCATTATGATCAAACAACCGTAGTTATTACTGAGGTAACTATTAAATGAACTATGCCTGTAGTCTTTTTTTTTAAAAATTCAAATAAACATTTATTACACAGGTAACTCTGTTTGACATTTGTTTTAAGTGTCGGATTTCATGCAGAATGGTCATTACTCAATGACAGAGCTGTTCTGCATCAACTATGGGAATAACCTCTAAGGTTTTAGTCATTGCATTTACGTAACACAACTAAAGAATATCAGTGAAAACTGGCTGGCCCTTCTAACACAAAGTTAGCATAATTAAATGCTAGTGATAAGATGATGAAAGAATTATACATGGATAGCTTAGAATTCCAGAATGAAGGTATCTCTTGAAACTTAAGTGAATTCCGGACAAATATTCAAAAACTGCTTCCATGCAAAGTTGAAAGAATAGAGCCTGTCAGCTACAAGAGCTCCTGCCGGCTTGGAAATATAAAAAGATGTGAAAAGTTTAGGTAGACAGAGAAAGACAAATATATGATTTCACTTATATATAGAATCAAAAAACAATGAATATACTCTTAAATACAGAAAACAAAACAAAAAACAAAACAAAAATAAATACAGAAAACAAATTACTGGCTTCCAGAGGGGAGTGGGTAGGGAGAAGAGAGAAATAGAGGGGATTTAAGAGGTATAAACTTCCAGTCATAAAATAAATAAATCAGAGATGAAAAGTACAGCTCTATGCCTATACTCTTAAACAATGTTTGTAGATGATTTTTAATCAATTCTAAAACTAAACTTTTTTTGCATTTCTCTAAATAGACTGTATGGTCCTTAAAGGTGTAAAAGCACTTATCTTCAATTGCAATGGAAACCAGTGGTTCTTAAAGTGTGATCTGGGGACTCATGGGGGCTACTTTCAGGGAATCCAAAAAATCAACATTGTTTAATACAAAGAGGTTACTTGTCTTTTTCCATGCTCATTCTCTCACAAATATACAACAGAATTTTCAAGAGCTTATATGATGTTAATAAATAATGGGTCTATTGTTGTTTTTGAAAATGAACAGATATTTTAATACTTTCTCAGCTTTAACTACTAATATAAATATCAATAAGTATAACTCAAACACAAGCTTCTAAGGTTCTCAGTATTTTTTTTTTTTTTAAGTATAAAAGGGTGCTGAGGGATGCCTGGGTGGCTCAGCGGCTTAGTGCCTGCCTTCGGCCCAGGGCGTGATCCTGGAGTCCCAGGATCGAGTCCCACATTGGGCTTCCTGCATGGAGCCTGCTTCTCCCTCTGCTTGTGTCTCTCCCCTTCTCTGTCTCTCATGAATAAATAAATAAATTAAAAAGTAAAAATAAAAAAATTAAAAAGATTTATCTTTAAAAAAAAATAAAAGTGTGCTGATACCAAAAAGTTTCAGAGCTACTACTCTAAATAGAATAATGCAAGAATGCCTATATGAAGTGCCCAATAAATGCTTGCTACCTCTTTAGACATATCCTCAAAAGACAACATTTCAGATAATCTCTAATTTGGAAAAAGTCAGTATATTTAGTAGCTAGAGGACACATTACAGTGTACATGACCATTAACTACCTTCTCTGAAGATTCAGGGTCATTTAAAACCCATCACTTGTGATTTAAAACCCATTTATTTGTGATTGAAAAACTATTTCATAGGACTTGTTTGGTATTTTATTTTATTTTTTTTTTATTTTTTTAATTTATTTATTTATGATAGAGAGAGAGAGAGAGAGAGAGGCAGAGACACAGGCAGAGGGAGAAGCAGGCTCCATGCACCGGGAGCCCGATATGGGATTCGATCCCGGGTCTCTAGGATCGCGCCCTGGGCCAAAGGCAGGCGCCAAACCGCTGCGCCACCCAGGGATCCCTTGTTTGGTATTTTAAAATGTAAAAAGATCTCTCTCTCATGTAGAAAGATTTGTCTTAATGTATACTACAAAAGGTTTCAATCATTTTATTACTTTTTAGGGTAAGTCTTACTTCAACCACAGCCAGAAGAAAAATATATAAAATCCAAATATGATTAAAATTTGTAAGTTTCTTTAAATTAAATAGAAAGCACAATGTGACATGTTTTCTAAAATTATGCCAGGAAAAAAAATTATGCCAGGAAAACAATATGATTGTTTCCACAATAAAGTGCAATGTTTTGGATATAACAAGCACAAATGATAGAGGCTTGCCAAGCAGGTCTATAGAAATACAAGGAAAGCCAATCCAAGTTTGCGTTCCTTTCTTATTAACATGTTTTAAGTCATATCAGAAGACACAGAGTTCATTTATAAAGAGTAATTAAAGTAACATGTTATTTTTTGAGGGAAGATTAGTATGCTAATTTTAGAAGGTAAAATACTGCTTAGTAAACACCCAGTCCCTTATGGATTAAAGTACTCAAATGAATGGCATGTTCTAACCATTTAGACTACTACAAGAAAAGCTCTTGAAAGAAAAGACAACTTTAAGAAACTAAAACATTCATATCATAGCACCTTTATCAATGGAAAAACTGCATCTTAAGTAGTAGTGTAGACAGTAAGTTGAGACATTATCTGCAAGAGCTATAAAATTAGTTTTGTTAGGAATCCATTATTCAGGCAAAGAGTTCTCTAAAGATTTAGGCATGCTATGAAAAATGTTAGGATGTACTTTGGTTTCACTGAATGTTTAGGTTGAAAGCTCAATTCAATAGAAAAGTATTTGCTGTTTTCTAGATACAAGTGATATCTGTATCTAAATATCAAGCCCATTAGAATGCATCTGTCAAAGATCTTACTAATAAATCTTTAGATACCAGGGCAGAGAGAGGTACACCATCAAGTGTCAATAGAACCCAACACACAAAGAGTTCTCAAAAAGATATAGCTGCAATTTGTCAATGGATTTTGTTTTCTACTTTCAGGCATACCTTGTTTTGTTTCGCTTTACATGCAGATAATTGCTTTTTTTTAAAATTTTTTTTAATTTAATTTTTATTTATTTTTGATAGTCATACAGAGGGAGAGAGAGAGAGAGGTAGAGACACAGGCAGAGGGAGAAGCAGGCTCCATGCACTGGGAGCCCGATGTGGGATTCGATCCCGGGTCTCCAGGATCGCGCCCTGGGCCAAAGGCAGGTGCTAAACCGCTGCGCCACCCAGGGATCCCCTCTTTTTTTTTTTTTTTTAACAAATAAGGTCTTTCGCAACCCTGGATTAAGCAAGTCTATTGATGCCATTTTCCAACAGCATTTCCTCACTTTGTGTCTGTCACATTTTGCAAATCTGTGCAATATTTCAAACTTTTCATTATTATATTTGTTATGCTGATCTGTGATCAGTGATTATGACTCACTGAGAGCTCAGATGATGGTTACCATTTTTTAACCAATAGGGTATTTAAAGATTTTTATTTATTTATTATTTGAGAAGGAGAGAGGGAGAGAGAGAGAATATGATCAGTAGGAGGGGCAGAGGGAGAGGGAGAAGGAGACTCCCTGTTGAACATGGAGTCCGACATGGGGTTTGATCCCAGGACTTTGGGATCATGACCTAAGCTGAAGGCATATGCTTAACCAACCGAGCCATCCAGGCACCCCTAAGCAATAAAGTATTTTAAAATTAAGGTATATACATTTTTTTTTAGATAACTGTTAGACACTCACTAAATTACAGTAGAGTGTAAACATAACTTTTATAGGTGCTGGGAAACCAAAAAATCCATTTGACTTGCTTTATTGTGGTACTTGCTTTATTACAGTGGTCTGAAACTGAACCCACAAGATCTCTAAAGTATGCCAGTACTATAAAATCCATTATTCAATGGCGAGCAAATCAGAAAATAAAATAAATTGTGTCAGTATGTTTTCCAGAAATGAAATGCAAGGTGATGTCAATGCAGATTTTCAGCCAAATCTGAAGGTCTATATAGATCAATAGCTGTATCCAATCTTTTTTTAAAATTTAAATTCCAGCTAGTTAAGGTACAGTGTAATATTAGTTTCAGGTGTACAATTTAGTGATTCAACACTTCTACATAACACCCAGTGCTCATCAAGGCAAGTGCACTCCTTAATCCCCATCACCTATTTAACCCATCTCCCCTACCACCCTTCTGGTAACCATCAGTTTGTTCTCTATAGCTAAGAGTCTGTTTCTTGGTTTGCCTCTCTCTTTTTTCCCCCATGATCATTTGTTTAGTTTCTTAAATTCCACATATGAGTGAGTCATGTGTTCAATCTTCTTTACTATGGCTATGCATTTTGGTTTTGGCACAAATCATTTATTTAGTCTTTTGACTAGATTTTTCAGACTTTGGATATAATCAATCTATCAGCACTCAGTAGTGCTAAATATACTAAAGTATATATACTAAAGTACTGCTATACTAAAGTAATGCTTAATATAATTCTACTTCCTAAGCTGGAAATACACACCTGTATATACTAAGCAACTAGCAGGTGGCTTACCTAAAGAAATGGTGAACAGGATGAATAGGACTGGGAACTAAAACTATGATTGCGGTGGTCAACTCACTATAGTCCATGGGAGGTATGGTAACTGTAGCAATACAATCAATTATTTTATGCTCCTCATTGCCTAGTCATCATTGAAAATAGCCCTTCCTGTGTGAATCATGCATGTGATATAACACAGATTAGCACTGGGCAAGGGTGAGGAGGAGAGCAAAGGGAAGATGAATAAAATTTAGGAGACAAAATTTAAAAATGCACTTGGGATAGCAGAGTTATGGATTACAAGATACTAGAGAAAGTAGACCACTTAGCTGTTAAGGTTATCAGAGATAGTTTGGTTCATTCTGAACAAACCAGAAGCACAAGCAGTGATACCACTAACAGGTCCTCAACTAGACTGCCTTTGAAATGATCAACAAAATGAAAAGTCTTTGAAAAAGATTAGGTTCCTGATTGTAGAAATAAGTAGTATGCATAAAAAGTATAAAGAAACTGGTGCCTGAGTGGGAAAAGGATAAGTTGTTTAGATGTTGTCAGAGAGGAGTAGAAGCACTGTCTCAAACTCCAAGTAAATAAAAGTGTATGTCTCCAGAAATGGCAACTAAGATGAAGATGAAATAAATTCTCTATGAAACATGTGACTACTAGCACCAAGCTCACCTGGAGGACTAGGGCTGAAGTGAATCAACACTTCTGAAATCCAGGACCTTAAAACGGTTGTTTCCTCCATCACCAACTTTACCCTATGTCTTTGAGAATTTCATGGAATCAATGCTTTCAACTGTTCAAAATTACAAAGTCTATGATGAGTATAATGTATTTGTGTTTATCTTTCTCTTCTATGGTGACACGTTCATTTCTTAAGGGACGCTTCAATAAGAGTGGAAACAGAAAACAAACTTTTTGCCTACTGCCCATTTCCACTTGTGCCTGGGCATCACTAGGCAAAGCCCCTCTAGGGTTCTAACCTCTTAAATCCTGTTGCGTGCGAGCACCACCCATGCTCTGTCTCGGCATTCGAAGAGAAGTTCTCAAAGGTGTGTGTCTCTGCTCATCCAGGTAAGCAAGGTCTTCCAAGTGGGCAGAGCTTGTGGCTGACAAGACAGAAAAGGTTAGTCAGAATATGTAAGTTTAGAAACCTATCATTAGTCTATATCTCCCAAACTTGGGAATCGGAGCTTACTCTGACATATACATTTACTAAGAGTTTGCTGAACTCACAGTCCTCAATCAGCATCCAGAACATGTGCTGGGGGAAAGTGTTAAGAGTTGTCTTCAGCTCCTTCATCACTATCAACTGCCTGAACTTATGAAGAGTATAACAACAAGTTGGCAAACACATTAGTACCTGACAGCAACAATTATTAGTTTTACCTTCTTTGGGGTCACAAATACCTTTACACGACAAGGCATAAACATCATCAGTGGAGAAACATGTTCCAAATTATATTTAGCTATAAGAAAAACAGGAGGCTCTGTCTTCAACATCTTCCCTTCATGCTAAAGAATGAAATATGAAAACATTCTAATTTTTTTTAATTAATTAATTAATTAATTTATTTATTTATTTATTTATGATAGTCACACACACAGAGAGAGAGAGAGAGAGGCAGAGACACAGGCAGAGGGAGAAGCAGGCTCCATGCACCGGGAGCCTGATGTGGGATTCGATCCCGGGTCTCCAGGATCGGGCCCTGGGCCAAAGGCAGGCGCCAAACCGCTGCGCCACCCAGGGATCCCTGAAAACATTCTAAAAACAAGTTTCACATGTGTATGTATATCTGTTGGAGAGACGGGCACCAGGACAACAGATAGAGAATTGCTAAAGAGTGTTTAGGGAACTGCCAATGTCCACGAATTTCAAAAAACATTTAGTTGCCCTCTGAACATAGGTAATAATGGCCCCCGTTACATGTATAAACCCTTCAATCTTGTGACAACAGAAAGAGGAAAAATGGCATGGGTATTTGCACTGCTATATATCGAGAGCTGTTAGGTCTATTCACAATGAACCAAAAAGTGAAGAAATTAAGAAGGAAGCGTTGAAGACAAAACAGTTTTTAATAACAAGAACTATAACAACAACAACAAAACCCTCAAACTTCTGTCAGAATATAATAATTTAGAGCTTATAAATTATTAATTAAATGGTTCAATTTGTTGCCAGTTATGTACAATATCATGCCAGGCGTTATTCAGTTCTTCAATGGCAATTATTTACCAAGAGCTTACAGTGTGCCAGTCCCTGTTCCTGATGCCCTTCTTGGCTTAGCTGCCAGTTTACCTTTGGTGACTGTTTTGAGTGGGTGAGAGGAAGCAAAATGAGATCACTCTTGGCCACAGAGCTCTAATGAAGTACTTACTGTCCATATCCCCAGTTGAGACAAGACACAAACAACAATCTAAGGTGGAGTATGACTAAGTGGCACAAAGAAAGTCACAAAGTGCTCTCTGAGCTGAAAAAGGAGGAGAAAAAACAGAAAAAACAGAACAGAGGTAGAGAAAGAAAGGAATAAGAGAATATGTGCAAGAGATGTATTCTCTTCATTCTTTACTGCAATTACTTCAGTTACTTGGGTCTACTAGAAATCTAGACAAAAGGAATTTATCCAAATTTATAGATATAGATATAGTTTCTATTAGGAAATAAAAGTCTCTGAAAGCTAGTCTAGGGAATTAACCAAGAGAAGGAAGTCAAATGCCACATTACACATCAGCGGGAGAAAGTCTCAGAGGAATAAGAGATAATCGTGACTTCCCCATTCTGAAATTAAAACTATCCAGTATAGATTACTATTTAATCTTTTATTTAAAAACACTGGAGACAATGACTCTTACAGCATTCCCACTGGGAATGTAACAGAGGAATAAGAGATATTCTTGATCTCTGCATTCAGAAACTAAAAAACTATCCAAAAAAGATTACATAATCTTTCATTTAAAACCACTGAAGACAATGACTCTTACACCATTCCCACTGGTACTCTAATGTGGTTCTGTGAATTGGTTCTTTCTTATGTTTATTAGTCCCTCCCGCTTTAATCATAATTTGTGGAAGGAAGGAAGGAAGGAAGGAAGGAAGGAAGGAAGGAAGGAAGGACGGACCCTCAGAATTACTATCCCCGTAGAGCCCTCCTTGGAGATGGGAAATATCAGCATCAGCTGAGCAGAGCCCCTTGCACAGAGATACGAGTTTCAGCTTTGTAGGGTTTTTCCTCCAACCTTCTATGGTTTAATAATTCCAACCTCTTCTTGTTCTATGGGCTCAGAGGTGGTAGCTGCTTCTTGCAGTCCATGATACCTCGGTGTTTTCTTTTTACTTTTTCAGTTCATTTAAACATAGTCAACCATTCTTTCCATATCAGATTTTCTGGTAAAATAACTGTGGTTTTTGTCTCCTGGCTAGCCCCTGACTGATACACCACAGAAAATAACAAGGAGCAATCCTTACATATATGTGATGTTGATAATAAATAAAGTAATAACACAGCAAGAAGATGTGAAAGTTATCTTAATGCTCATCTAGTTCAGAGGTCAGCACTCTAAGGCCTGTAGATGAAATCTGGCCTGATGCCTATTTTTGTAAATGAAGTTTTACTGGAACACAGCCTTCTTGCCTGTTTGTTAAGTATTCATTTACAACAGAGTTGAGTAGTTGTGAGAGAGGCCATATTGGCCTGCAAAGCCTAAAATACTTACCAACTGGCCTTTTAATAAAAAGTTTGTTTATCCCAAACTAGTCAAATCCCTTCATTTTATAGATAAGTACTGTAGAGTGACTTGTCTACAGTGAAACACTCATTTATGGTAGATCCAGGCCTTGAAACCAGCTATCTGGTCTGTTAATCCAGTGAGTGCTATGTATTTGTACTGCACCTCTTACCATTCTTTAAAGCTAACTGGATTTAATTCTTCCTTAAAAGTCTTATTTTTCAGCCCTTCCACATCTTTGTCACTTTCCCTGTTTTTTTATGGCTTCAAAGAGCAGTAATCAAAGCTGGGCAATAAAGACTTTGTAATGCAAACTGAAGGTGCTTGTGTAGTGCAGACTAATAAATCTCTACACTTCAAATATTTCCCACAGTAAGAAACAACAAATTAAAGCTCCAAAATTTATTTTTTAATAAGAAAAATACATATAAGGTACTTTCTAAAGCTGATAAACTGAAGAGTAATATGCAAAGAATTATCAATGACAAGTAGAATCTTCTACTCACATTAAAACAAAATTCAAATGAAACGTTTAATAGTTGAAAGTGTGGTAAGTTTTGGGTTACTGCTACGGCAATATTAACAGTACATTATATAATTTTAAAGCAAGGTTCTCTTATTAAAACTGTTCTATATGCCAATGCACTAAAATAGTTTGATACGTTGTAATAAAAAGAAAATGTATATTTCATTAATAGAGGGTGGAATGATACGGTGGAGGAAAAAAGCTGTGGTTAAGGGGAAAAAGCTCTTTTATCTATATTATATTCATCTATGAATCTTTTAAAGATTAAACTCAGGGAGATCTATACTCTGAGTACAGATCTGAGTAACAGATAATTCATTTAATTTCTCTTTACTGAAAAGACCCGCTGGCAGGTACTACTAGCCGCAGCCTCGGATAGGTTCATCTTCCAATTCAAAGAGCTTCTGGCAGCATTTGTTAATATAAATGTTTAGTGTAAAGTTAACAAACTTTGCTAAATGAATCTTCACCATAGTAATTCCTAGGAAAACAGACATCAACTGTTCTATTGCTTTATTTCACAAAACCAAGAAATGTAGTTGTGTATGTGTGTGTGTGTGTGTGTGTGTGTGTACATGGCAGATCTACAGGGACACACATATTACTACTTCACAGTGGTACTCTTACTGGGAAACTGTCCTGGTAAATTTTTTTGACATAGTTCCATCAAGTTAAATTAATACTAAAATATTTAGTGGGGATCCCTGGGTGGCGCAGCGGTTTAGCGCCTGCCTTTGGCCCGGGCGCGATCCTGGAGACCCGGGATCGAATCCCACGTTGGGCTCCCAGTGCATGGAGCCTGCTTCTCCCTCTGCCTGTGTCTCTGCCTCTCTCTCTCTCTGTGTGTGTGTGACTATCATAAATAAAAAAAAATTAAAATAATAAAAAAATAAAATATTTAGTGAACACTTTCCAGATACAAGCATAGAAGATAATTAGGTAAGTCAAAGTGAACTGAAGAAAGAGGAAAAACAAATCTACAATAAAAAATTTTATGTGAAAAAAATGCTTTAAAAAGTAAACATCTATGTAAAATCTATCTCTAAGTAAAATTTATTTCATTAAAAATTCTTGATTTCAGAGAAGAATGAGGGAAGTGGAAAAAGAGAGCATATATATATATATATTTTTTTTTTGAGATCCAATCAAAAGATTGAAACAGTTGATTCATTTATATATAACATTTAACTGACATACTTTTTTGAAGTCAAAATAACAAATAAGCAGGCAGAAAAAAATCCAGCAGACAACCTTTGGTACAAAACATTCCAGAGGCAACTCTATATTGAGTATGAAACCAGTTTGAATTGTTTCTTCTTATATCATTTGTCACTAGTGCAAAGAGATTTTGGTAGCACAACTGTCGTTCTAGCTGAGCTGAGAAGGGAGTTTGGAATGATGTTATGTTGCTATAGCCTGGGCAAGAAGCCACTCTGCTGTCCTTACACCCTTGATTCATAAAGCCAACATTCTGACTGCTGAAAAGCCCATATTTTATTCTTTATAAAATCCTGATTATAGCTTCTGATTGGATTCATCTAAATCCCTCATGATTCCAATTTTCCATTTACCTGATTCTTAAGATCCTTTTCTTAGGAAAATGAGCAGCTCCAAACTTTAACAAATAGATGGTAAGAGTTTATATTTTAACTGACTACCACTGCTTTTATGTTTTCTTGATAGACTCTTCACATTTTCACACAAAGCATTGAGGACAGCTGCTGCAAGTGAGTATTTCCTGCTTCCACATCCTTCCAATTCCCAGCCAATGTCATTTTATTTTTAAATTTTTTTTTAAAAAAATTTATTTATTCATTCATGAGAGAGAGAGAGAGAGAGACAGAGACACAGGCAGAGACACCAGCTCCATGCAGGGAGCTTGACGTGGGACTCGATCCCGGGTCTCCAGGGATCGCCCTGGGCTGAAGGCGGCACTAAACCACTAAGCCACCAGGGCTGCCCAGCCAATCTCATTTTAAGACATCAAGGATGACCATAGACATCCTACTCTACAATAATTTCTGCTATGCAACTGCAAGTCCACAATGTTCTCTCATTTCTTCCAACACAACAGGCTTAAAAAAAACACGCAAAAAACCCCAAAACCCACACAGTAGTGATTTACATTTTGAAAACAATAAAAGACAGTAGTATTTTTTCATATCTTAGAATTTTAATTTAAAAGTATATATACATCTAACTTTAGACTCAGAAAACTGAGCTACTCCAGGAAAAACTCAAGCCCTGATGGTAGAGACTGCCCAAAATCAGTGTTAATCACTTTATCATTTGAGTTAAAAGTTTTTACTTTCAGTAAATAGCACTACCTTCATATGTGACATAGGTGGAGCTTTTATTTTATTTTTTTTAAAGATTTTATTTATTTATTCATGAGAGACATAGAGAGAGAGAGAGGCAGAGACACAGGTAGAGGGAGAAGCAGGCTCCACACAGGAAGCCTGATGTGGGACTCAATCCCAGGTCTCCAGGATCACACCCTGGGCTGAAAGCAGGCGCCAAACCGCTGAGCCACCCAGGCTGCCCTAGGAGGAGCTTTTAAATGGTACATCTAAGTATAGAGACTTCACTTGTTTGAATCTTTGTTTCTAAAAGTATACAGCTTTTGGATCAATCTAATGGATCAACATATTTATACTTATAATATTCAATCTTCTATTTTAACAGGTAATAAAGAGTATATGGTTGTTTTAAAATTTTCATTAGATATATTTTTTCCATTTATGTTGCAGGTGAATTCACAACTCAGAAAAAAGTTTTAATAAAATCATCATAAACATATGCATATGTACTGACCCCACTTCTTCTAAGTAAAGTGTTATAAAAGTGATTTTTTTAAATCACGGGTCTTATGGAATAACATAAGCAGTTTTATTCTTTAGAGTTCAATGCAGCAAATTAATTTAAATAATTTCTTGACAATTTCCTGGTCCTGTAGCCCTGTAAAGATACTGAGCTCAAGCCAAAACGGGTGATTCTCTTCCACAAGTGGGGAAAAGTCTGTAACATGGCAAGACCATTTAAACAATTATTCCCCCAGAATTTTTGAAGTGATGCAAATGGTATTTTCACCTCATTATTCAACATTATTTCATCTCTAAAATAACTATATTATTCATACTGAGATAAAGTTTATTTTTTTTAAAGATTTTTTTATTTTATTTATTTATAGAGACAGAGAGAGAGAGAGAGGCAGAGACACAGGCAGAGGAAGAAGCAGGCACCACACAGAGAGCCTGACATGGGACTCGATCCTGGGTCTCCAGGATCACACCCCGGGCTGCGGGTGGCGCTAAACAGCTGCGCCACCGGGGCTACCCTGAGATAAAGTTTTAAAAAGAGAAATTTAAGAGCCGGATTTGAACAAGGCCTTTTATAACTGGCATTCACATTATTTCTTCCCTCAGCTATTTATATGCTTAGAATAATTTAATAAGAATAAATAAATACACTGGTTTTTCTCCCCCCTCTATTTTAAGCTATCTTGTGTTTGAAATCCTCAGTTCCTCCTGTTCACCAAGGAGATTCAAGTATTTGATCTTCCCACACTTCCCATACCACTTATATGTGCCCATTAGAAAGCAAAGGAAAATATAAGTACATCTAGAGCTCTATCTAGAGTGGTCTATCTAGAGATCTCTATCTAGAATCTACTAGAAAGGATCCTCCAGAGCTAAGAAAATTTGTTTTAAAAAACAATGTAGATACTTAATCATTTAAACTACCAGAGGTTGTGGTCTTACCAAATATTTACACATTATATAGTTAGCAGGATAATACCCTGCAAAAGTAATTTTATTTCTCTACATTCTGGAAACATTTTCAACCTATAATCTATTAAATTTTGAAGATAACTGAGTCCTCTGGTTTATAGTTCACTTTCCTGCGTCTTTGTGAGGATACTGAAACCATGGTTTCCAGATACAGAAAACAATCCAGTACAAACTATTCCCTGACCTATGACTTACCCTGTAGGCAACACTAGATCTGTTTATATTACATCCAACAAGGAGAAGAAATAATTCTCTGATGAAGTATATGCATACTTTTAAAAAATATATATTTTATTTATTTATTGATGAGAGACACAGAGAGACAGAGAGGCAGAGACACAAGCAGAGGGAGAAGCAGGCTCCATGCAGGGAGCCCGATGGAGGACTCGATCCCGGGACTCCAGGATCACGTCCTGGGCCAAAGGCAGGTGCTAAACCACTGAGCCACCCAGGGATCCTCTATGTTCATACTTTAATACAATTTGTACTACTCCGACAGTCTAAAATCCTATACTCTAGGACAGATCAGGCTTCTTCTTCTTCTTTTTTTTTTTTTAAGATTTATTTGAGCAAAAAGAGAGAGAGAGAGAACACGAGCTGGGGAAGGCGCAGAGGGAGAAGGAGAAGCAAACTACCTGCTGAGCAGGGAGTCAGACAATAGGGTCCATCCCAAGACCCTGGGATCATAACTGGAGCCAGACATTTAACTGACTGAGCCACCCCAGAATCCTGTGATCTATCTGGCTTCTGATGGTACATTTACTTTTTACCTTTTTTTGGAACAAGCATGATCAGTACTACTTAAGAATCTGAAAATCTATGCTAGCCAGAAAAGGCCTATTGTGGTATGACCACTGTGATAAGTGGAAAAATAATCAACAGCATAACAACATAGGCTGTTATCCCTTTTACTTTTTTTAACATGAGGGAGGGGCTGAAGAGGGAAAAGAAGAAGACCGTAGAAAGCATTTAAGTGAGGACAGAAAATATTTTCTAATACTTGAATTTAAAACAAATAAACTCCAATAACAAAGAAAAATAGTTGTTTTGTAATATTTTATATAAAGTGTACTTTCTATTAAAAAGATAGAGAAAAAAATGACACCAAAGCATGATCCAAGAAAAGAAAAATTTGATAAATTGATGTGATCAAAATACATCAATAAGAAAATGAAAAGATAAGCATCAGACTGGAAGAAAATATTTTGCAAACCCATCGTTTGATAAAGCATTGTATCCAGAATACACAACAAATGCTTACAACTCACTAAGACAAACAATCCAACAAAAAAAATGTGCAAAAGGTTTGAAAAGATATTTTACCAAAGAAGATACATGAATAGGCAATACACACACAAAATAAACTCAACACCATCAGTCATTAAGAAAATGCAAATTAGGGAATCCCTGGGTGGCGCAGCGGTTTGGCGCCTGCCTTTGGCCCAGGGCGCGATCCTGGAGACCCGGGATCGAATCCCACGTCGGGCTCCCGGTGCATGGAGCCTGCTTCTCCCTCCGCCTATGTCTCTGCCTCTCTCTCTCTCTCTCTCTCTCTCTCTCTCTCTCTCTCTGTGTGTGGCTATCATAAATAAATAAAAAAATTAAAAAAAAAAAGAAAATGCAAATTAAAACTATAACAAAATAGTATTTCACACCCGCCTGAGGAAGTATAATAAGAGAAAAGACCATAACAAATGGCTGGAAGAATGTGGATAAACAGGAATCCACACATACGTTATGGGTGGGAATGTAAAATCGTGCAGCTACTTTAGAAAACAGGTTGGCAATTTCTTAAAAAATTAAACATAAATTTACCCTATGATGCAGCATTTCTACTCTTAGGTATCTATTCAAGAGAAATGAAGCCATATAACCACTCAAAGACTTGCACATGAATATAGTAGCACTATTCAAAACAGCCAAAAATTGGGAAAAAAATCTAAATGTCCATCAACTGGTGAATGGATAAAATGTGGTATAGGCATACAAAGGAATACTATTTGCAATAAAAAAGAACAAACTGGGACACCTGGGTGGCTCAGTGTTTGAGTGTCAGCCAATGGCACAGGGCACGATCCCAGGGTCCTGAGACTCAGTCTTACATTGGGCTCCCCAGGGGAGCCTGCTTCTCCTACTCCCTCTGCCTCCGTGTGTCTCTTATGAATAAATAAATAAAATCCTTAAAAAAAAAAGGAACAAATTTCTGATACATACTATGTCATAAATGAATCTCAGAAACATTATGCTAAGTGAAAGAAGCCAGACACAAGACACCACGGATTGTATGACTCCATTTATATGAAATGTCCAGAAAAAGTCTACAGAGATAGAAAATAGACCAGTGGTTGCCTGGGGCTGGGAGTGGGAATGGAATTAGTATTAAATAGACATGAGGACCATGTCATCATGACATGATCTTATTGGGATGATGAAATGTTCCAAAAGTGATTTATGGCAAAGACTGCATAACTTAGTAAATATGCTATAAATTACTAAATTGGGTGGATTATATAAAAAGGGGTGAATTTTATGATATGTAAAATATAATTCAAAATAATTGTTTTTTTAAAAAAGGATAAAGTCACACAGAGACTGCTGCTTCAGGACTTTACCTAGGCTAACACTGAACTAATTAGAATCATTTCTGGCCAGTTTGGGTATTAATCCTAGGTTTATGTTCTCAATAAATGGAACACTTTAATTGTCCATTTGCTGACATACTGGCTTTCTCCTCTCCTCTCCTCTCCTCTCCTCTCCTCTCCTCTCCTCTCCTCTCCTCTCCTCTCCTCTCCTCTTTTCTCTTTTCTCTTTTCTCTTTTCTCTCTCTTGAGGGAGGAGGGGAGGAGAAAGAATCCTAAGTAGGCTCCACATCCAGTGCAGAGCCCAATGTAGGGTTTGATTTCACAACCCTGAGATCATTACCTGAGCCGAAGTCAAGAGTCTGACACTTAATAGACTAAGCCACCCAGGTGCCTCCTAGGTTATTTTTAATCAACACTAAAAATAGGTATTTCTTCAAAGATCTAGTTATCACCAAGAACCACTATTTCTAAACTAAAGGGGAAATTCTTCTAGAAAGACAGAAGCCTAAATACTTTATACATTTTTTAAATTGAGGTATGATTTATATACCTTATGTATATAAATCTTAAGTGTATAGCTCAATAAATGTTTATAAATATACACACCCATGCAACCACTGTTCAATCAAGATACAGAAGGCTTCCTTGATATTCCCACCAAAGGTAACATTACTTTTAGTACTATCACCTTAGAAATTACATAGTTTTTGTATGATTTTTTATACTTTATAGAAATATACATATTCCATATAGTATGCCCTCCCCATGATGTTGTCTATAGCAGTAGTACATTCTTTTTCACTGTTGGATACAATTTATTAAGCCAGTCTACTGTTGATGGACAATTTGGATGATTTTCAGCTTTTGGGTTATTATAAATAAAATGGATATGAACACTCCTATATTTATTTATATTTATTTTATTAGTTTTTGGTGAATATAAGGACTTCTTTTTTTCAGTAGACTCCATGCTCAACACAGGGCCTGAACTCATGACCTGAGGCCAAGAGTCATATGCTCTACCAACTGAGCCAGGCAGGCACCCCAGAATGATGTATTTTTGATGGCCATTCTATGCAGGAGTGGAATTGACAGGTTTTAGGTAACATGCATATATAGTTTTATACACCTTTAATAGATCTTGCCAAGCACCTTTACAAAGTGCTAGTACCAGTTTATTATTATACTCCCATTAACAAAGTCTAACAACTTTAATTGCATCACATCCTCACTAACACTTGTCATTCCGTTTAATTTTGTGGGTATGGGTATAGTGGTATCTCACTGCCACAAAATGGGAAGGTCCAATATTTTATTCTACTTCTAACACACCTGGATGGTGGAAGAAGACATGAAACATCTAAGATGAATGAGATTTCATTACTCAGAAGAATAGCAAAAGCCACAGTATCAACACTGGTGGCACTCTTCTGAGGCCCAGTTCCCACAGGGCAATACAAGAAGTGGGTGATAGTGGCATATGCAGATAGATGCACTGTGCCTATAAACTAGTTTGTGTTTTCTAGGAATTTATATACATGGGATCATATACTATATACTCCTTTTAATCTGACTTCTTTCACTCAATGGAACCGTTCTGAGATTTGTATGTGTTGCTGCAGTATCAATAGTTCATTTCTTTTTACTGCTAGGTAGTACCCATTGTAAGGATATGCTCTAATTTGTTTATCCACTCAGCAGCTAATTATCATTTGGGATGTTCACAGTTTTGAGCTATTAACAAATAAAGCTATACATCTTTGTAAGAATATATACTTTCCTTTCTATAAATCCTGATTTTTTGACCTCACATGTCTCTTACATATATTATAACTATATAGGTATATATTATGTATTACATATGTAATATGGATATTATATGTATGATACATATTTTAAAGATTCTTAAGTAATAACCTTTGGAGAGGGAAACTAGGCAGAGAAGGGAGTGGTTTTTCCTTTTTCTTCTGTATTTTTGTTTGAATTTGGATATTTTACTTATATACATACTATGTAACATATATGAATCTTTAATTCCTAGAATATGTCAGCATGAACCACTAGGCAAGGAAACTATGGCTCTTTCTTTTTTTTAAGATTTTATTTATTTATTCATGAGAGACACAGAGAGAGGGGCGGGGGGCATAGACACAGGCAGAGGAAGAAGCAGGCTTCATGCAGGGAGTCTGATACGGGACTCGATCCCGGTACTCTGGGATCATGCCCTGGGCCTAAGGCAGGTGCTCAACCACTGAGCCACCTGGGCATCCCTGTGGCTCATTCTTGTTTTGTTTCCTTCTTGTATTTCTAACTTAAAAAAACTCTAATATATGTTATTTTTTAAGGCAAAAAAGAAGAAAATCTCCCAAGCCATTTTCTCAACTCTACAAAATACCTGGCAATTCACTCCCTATAATTCTGCACATTACCACAAGCTGTTGACAAACTATTATCTCTAACTCCAGGCTCTCCTCTTTCTCCTAAATGGATGGGTATATAATAGCCATTTTTCTAAACTGCAAATTTGATAATACAGCACCTGCTTATACTGACTAGCAACAAAAAACCCTCAATACTTAACATCAGAGCACTTAAGCTCCTTGGTATCACCTTTGGCATCACTTTTCACTATTCCTTCACTATACCCAGGTTCTGGTCATGCTGAAATGCCAATAATGTGCCAAGTTCTTTAACTTCTTTGTGCCTTCCTCTTTTTTCTGTCTTTCTTGTGACTTCTCACTCATCCTTTTCTGTGATATCTTCTATTCCTCTCTACCCTCTCCCCCACCTTTTTATGAGATTATTTATTTAACTTATTTACTTAAGAAAGAAAGAGAGTGTGAGCTCTGGGGAGAGGCAAAGGGAGAGGGAGAAGCAGACTCCCCACTGAGCAGGAGCCTGATGTGGGGTTTGATCATGACCTGTGGGGAATGCAGACACTTAACTGAGCCACCCAGGTGCCCTGTCCTCTCCCCTTTGCACTCAGATGCTTCCATCCTCTGTGTTCCTATGGTACTTTGTAAATTACTGTGTTATAGCAGTTATCACATTGTAGCTGACTAATCTACAAAAACAACAATGGATGTCAATTAGAATTCCATCCTGTAATTCTCCATAAAATTCCTATCTTACTACTTGCTGGAATTAGTGTCCCAAAGAATACCCAAAAAGTTACTGAAGTCTAAGTGTAGCCACAAATATACTGATGCCTATGAGTGGTAGAGTTGTTAAATGGCAGTTAGCAAAAATACACCACAAAGATAGTTTAGAAGCCCCCCCAAATTCACAGATTGGATTACAATTCCCTGAAAACTGACCATGATTTAAAATATTTTATTAAGTAACTAGAATATCAGCTCTTACAAAATAAGATTCTAAATAAACAAAAATCTTACAATCCACACAAAAGAAAGGAGGTACTCTTTACCTGCTAAAATGTTACGTCCTTTGTAAAGTTTTTTAAAAAAAACATTTCAAATGGTATTTTTTACCTGGTGATTAAAATATCTGGTATAGAAAGGTGGGTTCTAGTCTCTGCAATAGAGCTATGAAGTCAATTTCTTTTAAATGTATTAGAAAAATAATTGGTAACTCAGTGATACTTCTGACAGTTGCCTTGTGCTAATTTCTAGAAGGCAATAGTGTTAGAAAACTTCAGAGAAAGTAAGGGAAGGATAATATTTGGCTAATTAGTCCTGGACAAGCCTTTGTACACAATAAGTTTAGTATCTGCAGAGGGTAGAATAATGAATCTACAGATATTTATGCTCAAGGAGAGCAAAGTATTTTATAATCTCTCTATTTTATAATCTCTCCAGTAAACTAAAAAA
Organism: Nyctereutes procyonoides; assembly: GCF_905146905.1. Taxonomy (NCBI): domain Eukaryota; kingdom Metazoa; phylum Chordata; class Mammalia; order Carnivora; family Canidae; genus Nyctereutes; species Nyctereutes procyonoides. Next base: position 45,756,188 of record NW_026575020.1, on the reverse strand, counting down.
AGAGGACAAGAGAAGCTTATACTTCTGACTCCTACTAGGTGTTCAGTGCCATTCTCAAATAACAGAGTCAAAAATTCTCTTAGAAATCACTGCAGCTTAGTTAAGAAGTACACTGGGATGTACCATTAAGGCTGGTGGCTGTATTTCCCAAATTTTATGCAGGCAAGGATTTAAATGCTTCTCTTCTGGAAAGACTGTATTTGTTTAGTACTTTTCTAAGTTATAGCATTCTAGGATTCTAATATGACATCAGTGGGGATCAATATATTCCAAAGAATCTAAGAAAGAAAAGTTCCTGGCACTATATAAAAGTGAATAATCTTGAAAACTTAGTATTAAAATTGCCTATGGTTATCCATCTTCCAGATGAGCCATAATTATATTACTCCATGTGATGACTGATGCTGATGGCCTCCCAGAGGATGGAACAAAGAGTAATGTTTTAGAAAAGGTACAAAAAGGCAAGAAGCATCACACTATCATCTACATAACATAAATCATTACACTTAGGAAATAAGAGCTTCTAACTACAAAAAGTATTTTATTACCTGGTGTAGGACAAACTTTATAGGCATTCATCAGACAAGTAAGAAAGACAAACATAACTATGATTTTGTAGTAGAGACAAAGTCTAGATGGTATGGCATTCTGAAAATGCCAGAATGCCAAACTATTCTGCAAAAGTTCCTGGTCTGAATTATTAAGTAGCAACTTAGCTGTATAAAAAAATATCCTTTGACATCAGTTCTGAATAGCTGCTAAAGAATATTGACTCCATACTCCTTTATGATTTTATGACTGAAACTGCTAGGAGTGTCTGAGTTATTCTTTAGTAATAACTGGTACCTGGTGATTCTTCAATGATAAGATGACCAGGGTATTGTGAAAATATTGAGCTCTTGGATTGGAAGTTGAATTCTTGCCTGCCTGTCACTTCCTCAAACTATGGATGATGATTTCTGATAATACAACTTCTACTGAAATATACTTCAATTTAATAATTTTTTTAAACTGATGTTTTTAAAAACCTCAAATTGAAATCTTTTCAAAGGTTTCAGATGTGAAAAATACTTTTAGAAATTCAACAATATACTTTATAGGTTTTACTTCTGATTTCATGCATGCTGTTACACATTTTGGGAACAGAACTAAACAACCACTTGAACATGAGCCATCCCCCAGGTTCAGAAAGATATACACATACATATTACCGAAACACAAAAGAATAGCTTAGTCAAAGAACACAAATGGAAAATTCTATTAAAGCAGAATTTACTTTCATTTAAGTATATATGCCAGTAAAATGGTCAATTTTTTCAAAAATCTTACCTGCTACTGAATTTGGTCGTGGCATAAGATACAGAGGAATAGACTGTACTGATTGTGATAAAACTGATTCCAAATTCCTCTCTGGGATCTTATTCAGACTATAGGTGGAAGCCGTCATGTTTTCATCTACTCGATACAAACAGGAATCCATGCTGGATTTTTGAGATTGCCAAGGTTTTAGGTTTCCTCCAGATCCTAATTCTTTACTGCTTTCCCCAACATATTTTGTGCGTTCTACGTTTTCAGAATAGCTTGTCAAGGTAGCTGAAAGACAGAGTAAAACAAGTTAAAAAAAAACCTAAATACCTACAGATTAAGCTGTTTACTACTATCCAAAATCATAAATATCTAGTAAGAGTAGTAGCAATATTATTTTTAAAAAATTATTCATGATCATTTTATCTCTATCATGAAGTTTAAATAACTGAAAGCAAAATTTAACTATCTCTTACATATTTTCTCTCATATCTCTCCTATTTTTACTTTAATAACTCTATTTAAATGAAACTAAATACATTCAGACATCAGTGCTAAAAGATCTACAGCTAGGGCCTATCAATGCTAAAAATTTCAGAATTTCATCAAAAAGGGATTGTTGGAGAGCTCCCAAAGTCTCAAAAAGATCTTTATACTCTTTTAACCCATATTTTCCCTCATTTAAATTTATTTCCAGGCCCCTTATATGTAATTAAGAATTAGAAAAAACAAATGGTCCCTAAGTAGATGTTAATATAGGAGAAATAATCTGTCCAAATAAGGAGACAGTACAGGGCCTTCTTGAACAGGAAGCCTCTGCAGTTCTAGCTCTATGTTCCTTAATGAAATCAAACAAAAATTGAAAGGGCTTCTAGAATTTTATCTAGTCTTACCACTAATTATAAACAGGACTTCTAAACAAAAATTTTCATCAGCCATAGAAATGCAAGGATTAAAAACATTAAAATCAAGATTATAAAAATCTTAGCAATAATTCTAAGAATAAAAGAGGTCATCTCAGGAAAGCTTTTAATATGTTAGTGCATATTCTCTTCTTACATTTTCAATGTACCTGTTGTGAAAAGAAGAAACCTAAGTTTATTGGGTACTTTCCATGATTCCTTTTAGTGAGGTTTTCTCTTTGGAAATTTAAATGGAGTTCTGGACTTGGTAGTAATAAGGAGAAAATATGAGTTATAAAGGAAGAAACCCTGGTTGCCTTCAAGCTTTGTTGCTCTTTACGGTAATAAGTTTTCCTTGCATCTGAGAATTAACTGCTACAAACTAGTCTCTGTATCCTGATAGTAAGGGAGTCTGGTTTTATGGCAACACCTCCCTGTCAATTCTGTCAGAGGGGGCAGTCACTGTTACACTTCTCAAAGATGACAGTGCTCCCCACTCATACCAACTTGTGACACATCCTTTTTTTTTTTTTTTAAGATTTATTAATTTATTTGAGAGAGGGGAGGGGAAGGAGGAGAGGGGGCAGAGAGGAGGGGAGGAAGAAAGGGAGAGGGAGAATCCTCAAGTAGACTCCTGCTAAGCATGGGGCCCAATGCAGGGCTTGACCCCAGGACCCTGAGATCATGACCTGAGCTGAAATCAAGAGTTGACACTCAATCAACGAGCCACCCCGGAGCCTCAACACATCCTTTTTATATATTGTCCCTGTTATCTTTTTTATACATTGCTGGATTCAATGTTAGAATTTTGTTAGGACTTTTATGTCTATGTTCATGAGAGACACTGGTCTGTGGCTTGCTTTTTTATATAATTTCTTTGTCTGATTTGGTCTTAAGGTAATATTGGCCTCCCTCATTAATTGTTCTTTTAACTTCAACCTCCTGGAGCAGTTTGTGGGAAAATGGTATTATTTCTTCCTTAAATTGTGATAGAATTTACCTGTGAAGGCATTTGGACTAAGTTTACCTTGTGGGAAAGTTTTAAACAACAAATTCAATTCATTTTTAACAGCTAGAAAGCTCTTTAGGTTCTTCTCAAATGATCCTTGGTCATTTGTTATTTCCAGGATTTGTCCACTTCATCTAAACAGTTAAATTTATTGGCATAAAGTTGTTCGTGACATTGCATTACCCTTTGTTTGTGGGGTCTGTAGTGACGTCCCCTATTTCATTCCTGATATTGATAATTTATATCTCTTTTTTTTCCTGGTTAATATGACTAGAGGTTTATCAATGTTTTTTTTTTCAAAGAACCAGCTTTTAGTTTCATTGATATCTGTTCATTATTTCCTATTTTGTTTACTTTGATTTGAAGTTCTTTTTCTTCTTTAAGTAGAACTAGTTTGCTAATTAAATAACTTCCTTCTTTTCTAAAATAAGCATCTAATGCTATAAATTTCCTCCTGAGCACTTCTTTATTGCATTCTAAAATTTCTGATGTTTTGTTTTCATTATCATTCAATTAAAAATATTTTAAAATTTCACAAAATATTGTGATTTTTTTGACCTGTGTTATTTAAAAATGTGTTTAATTTCTAAGCATTATTGAAAATTCCCAATATTTTTCTATTATTGGTTTCTAGTTTAAACACAGTGTAGTCAGAGAACACAGTTTGTAATGGTTTAGGTCCATTTATCTTTACTGAGACTTGTTTAATGAACTAGAATATGGTCTCTTGGTGAATCTTCTTTCTGTGTATAGCTAAAAAGAATCTGAACAATGCTATTGTTAGGTGGACTGTCCTATAAAAAATAATTATGTCAAATTGGTTGATAGAATTGTTTAGGTCTTATACGTGCAAACTGATTTCCTACTTGTTCTTTCAACCACTGAGAGATAAGAGTTAAATATCTCTGTTTCTGCCATTTTGAAGCTAGATTTCTGCCACTTTGAAGCTTCGTTATTCAGCACATAAACATTTAGGATCATTATTTCCTCTTGATGAAATGATCCATTTAGCACTATGAAATGATTTTCCTTGATAGGTCATCACTGTTTGCTCTGAAATCTATTTTGATATTCTTTGTTCTGAAATGGGTGAAGGAAGGAGATGACGAACATACATGATGGCCTTAGAACCAGCAGGAGCAGCAGGGAGTTAATTTTCACTTACTAACCCTTTCTAAGTCTTTTTGGGAGACTGCAACTAGTCATCCTCTTGAAGAACTGGATTTGGATCTCTCCTCTCAGAAAAGAATTGAGAGTATCACAATATTATGTTCCCAAGTGAGACTAGATGCCAAAAGAGAATACTAATGATCGATATATGTAGTGCAAGGGATAAACTGGATTTGCCACTCTAAATTACTCACCTGCCTGTTGTCTGGCTACATTGACTCTAGCAAGGTGAGGACTATTCCCATGGGTTGGAGCTGAGCTCCTGTTATTAACATCCTGCTCCAGACTGAAGGGTTGCCTATAATGGCTATTCCTGGCCCTTTGGGATAATCATGGGCACAAGCCAACATCTGTCTTGTATATTGCCCTATAGCCTCTCTCCTCTGACCCTAGACTTCCTGGTTGCCACTGAGACATATGAGATACAGCAGAGCTATTGGATCCATGCACTTGTAAGAGTGGGGGAAATAGTATCGTATTAGGGCTAACATACCAATGTAAGAAGGGAACTAGCAGTAATATCACTTTCTAATTCCCCCTTCCACAGTTCAGAAATGTATGATCTCTCTGAAGACTTTCAGTAGAATCAGGCAATCACCTTTGCCAGCTCTGTAATTCCTTTCCTTATATTTGCTTCTCCTCCTTTTCTGCCTTACTCCTCTTTCATTCATATAGTGTTAGCACATAACTTTTAGTCTCAGGCTCTATTTTCTAAGAAATCTACACTAGGGAAGACTTATTGATTAAAATGTTGGAACTATAGGATATTCTTTTTTTTTTATAAATTTTTATTTATTTATGATAGAGAGAGAGAGAGAGAGAGAGAGAGAGGCAGAGACACAGGCAGAGGGAGAAGCAGGCTCCATGCACCGGGAGCCCGATGTGGGATTTGATCCCGGGTCTCCAGGATTGCGCCCTGGGTCAAAGGCAAGCGCCAAACCGCTGCGCCACCCAGGGATCCCACTATAGGATATTCTTAAAGCTCATCCAAGTGTTCAAGTCTGTTAAGATACTACGTTATTTCAATATACAGCCAAAACTACTCACTTTAAAAATTCATTTTACATATACAGACTTTCAGTCATGAGTAGCCCAATAGTTACTAACTTTTTTTTGCCACCAAACATAATGTTGTACCTTCTCCAATGAGATTATTATGGATTCTACAGTAATATTTTATAATTTCTAAATGTGTTCAGTGATAATGTATTTGTATTATGTATGCATGTACCTGTGTGTGTTCTTTAAAAATAGATGTATGCTACGTATGTATCCTAATTTCTGAAAATTGTCTCATTAATTTATAAAATATAAACTTTTTTTCAGTAAAATTTGACTGAAATAATATTTCATTTGGTGTAATAAAGATGTGGTGATTCAGCTGGCTTTATAATTCTTGCAAGAAGCTTAGAGTTCACACAACTGCTATGGTCAGTATGCTGAATCAATCCAGAGAATGAAAACTGTTTCCCAGAGGACTTGTCTACGTGTAAAATGTCTGTTATTTAACCCCTTACCTTTTATATTTTTTGTGTGTTGTGTTCAACAGAAGTTTTCATTATTAAGTCCCTAATCAGATTTGGCTAAGATGTACCTGTATCTATGTGGTCTTAGCCTGATATATATCCCAGAAATATACCCTTTTACTCCAGATAAACCGTGAGCATATTCAGTACACCTTTACAGGTCTGAGAAAGTAGCAATGGGATTCACTATTTTAAGTATCTCAAGTAATTTATAAATAATATGTAGCTAGTTAAAACTGGTAGCTAGTTAAAACATCAAACTCCTGTAAACATAGCTAAATTATAACAAGGATGACAATAATAGTTATCTCATTTAAACAGAAGCTTTGGCAGAGATGCATGTTTGATAAATTAAACATGAGAAACTGATAATTAAAAAAGTGATGCTGAAAAATTTTTCAAAACTATAGAATCTATCAACAAAAATTATGAAAGTCCTAATCAGTGGTAGAAAGATTAGAGAAACTATGAGTTAATATGTGGTACATAAAGATGGAATTATTCAGTGGCCTAAGGATCCTACTTTAGTTTTTTCTGGTGCACAATGGTCTACAATCATGGGGGCACAAAAAGTAAAAATAGACAACTCACACAAAATACCAGAAATAAAATTCTCTAGGTAACTATTCCCACTTACAAATTTTGTACACTTTTGCTTCATTGATGCTTTTCACTGAACTTGGTGGCTTTTGGCTAATTCCATTCAATAAATTTTTACTGAGCAACTAATATGTATCAGGCTATAGGAACAAGATAGGTCCTAAATCCTTAATCCTAGAAGAAGGACAATTTTGTGGCAAAAGAGATCATACACAGAAAAATGAATCGCAAAATGAAATGTTATTTTTAATAACAACAGGCTAATGTCTGTATATTTTTCAACTTTATAAATGCATCCTATTTTATTCAACCATTCCTCTATAGTGAGACCCTATATAATTTAAGGTCATCAAGGTAACTGAAGCATCAGAGAAAGCAGTAATATTTTCATGCATGTGGTTACTTAAAGTTTCAAAAGCCCAAAGCCCATGCATGCAGTCTATGTGCCAGATAAGCTGGCCTAGATTAATTAAGCACTCATATGTGTGAAGTTTCTATAAATGAAGTTGGACACAGTTCCTCACTGAAATATATACATATTTGTTTCCCTAATCTATCATTATTTCTAATAATTACCAAGTGGAACAGGGAGAAAATATTGAGTCTCAAGTACCTGAAGAGATTTTTCTGAGACCTTCTCCATTTTGCTTCTTTGATATAGAAAAAAAAACATTGCTGCCTTAGTATAAAGAACTGTTTATGTGACATGTCTGTTCATACTGCCACACAGGCCAGGAGGAGATAATGTGAGGAAGAAGGAATCACAGGTGTATACACAGGCTTATTGTGAATAAAATTAACTTTATATCTTTCTAAACCAATTTTAGCAAGGTGTAATTTACATACTATAAAATGGACCCACTGTAAATGCACAATTCAATAATTTTTAGTAAATTTATAGATCAGTGCAATCATTACTACAATTCAGTTTTAGAATGTTTCCATAACCCCTAGAAGATTCTTCATGCTGTTTGCAGTTAATTTCTGTTCTCATCCCAGTACCAGGCTGGAATTTCATAGAAACAGAATCACAGAGTATGTAGTCCTTATGTTTGAGTCCAATGCATTCTGTAGCATTTATTAATAATTTCTTCCTCTTTATTGCCTAAATAGTATTCCACTGTACAGACAGTCCACATTTTGTACTTCCATTTGTCAAGTGACAGACGTTTGGACTGTTCCCAGTTTTGGGCTATTATGAATAATGCTTCTTTCTGAGACATATTTTCATTTCTCTTGGATCTATTCCAAAGAGTGGGATCTGCTAGGTCATATTGTAATTTTCTGTTTACTTCATAAACATAAAAGTAACACATGAGGGTAATACATGAAAGTTCTAGTTTTTCCACACCTTTGCCAATACTTGGTACTTTTTTAAAAAACAGCCATTCTAGTAGGTGAGTGGTATTGTCTCATTATGGTTTTAATTTGCACTTTACTAATGACTGATGATATTGAGGATCTTTTTCTCTGCTTATTAGTTATACAATGTATCCTGTTTGGTGAAATGTCTATCCACTGTCTTTTGTACATTCTAAAATAGGATTATTTGCAAACAGAAAGTGGAATCAGACCTATAAATACAGAGAACAAACTGATGGTTGCCAGAGGAAGGGAAGGGGGATGAGAAAAGGGGAGAGAGAGATACAGGTTTCCAGTTATGGACTGAATAAGTCCTGGGGATGAAACGTACTGCACAGAGAATAACTGTCAATGATAATTGTGTATGTGTATGGTGTAGCAGTGTACAGTGACAGTGTATGTTAACAGATGACTGCTACACTTGCAGTGAGCACAGTATAAGGTATACAGGTATTGAATCACCACACCGTTTACTTAAAACTAATGTAACATTGTGTGTCAGCTATACTAAAATTTCTTTTCAAATATATAAAAATAAAATTGGTCTGTCTTCTATATTTTAAAATTAATAGGAATAATTTTTATCTTGACTTATTACTGTACTTTTGTTGACAGAGACTAAATTTTTAATACCATATAATAGTTCTAGGTCATCTGTCCTGAGACAGAATTATTTTAGAACTATGCATTGTTCTGTAATAATTAGGGCCAGGGGTTTTGAAGTCATACAGACCTGAACTTTAATCTCAGCTTTGCCTCCTACTGTCTATATGACTTGAGACTAATTATTTTTGAATCTCAGTTTTTTTAATTCAAAGAAAGATTATTACATTATTATATAAGACAGAGTTATTTTACAACTGGACTGGTCCAGCCCTATGCTTATCTCTGGGGTTGCCAGTCTAGTACTGATTCTTTTTACTTACTAATGTGAAACATTAGGAAAACATCATCACAAACAACAAGCATAGTCACAGATACTCCATCTTTGTAGGTGTTAAGTGATATAAGACTATAGGATATAAGACCAAATTTGGCAATAAATTCAGGACTTAAAAACATTCTGAGATATGATTAAAAGAAATAATAATTTGATTAAAAGAAACTAAAAGAATTATACCATTCTAGAAAGAACTGTGACCTCCAGATAAACAAAAGGAGAAACAAAATGGACCCATGCTTAAGTTCATTTTGCTATATAAACCATACCAAAAAGGAATTGTTAAAATTTAACATGAAAAAGGAATAGTATAGAAAAATAATATATATCTCACGAAGGTTAAATTATTAAGATTTTTGCTTGAAGCTATATCTATATATATGTGGTATTATCAACTAGGCACATACATAAGACCATTATACTACTAGAGTTATACCAATAAAATAAAAAGGGAGAGTCACAGATATAGAATTACCATACAAATACCTGACAACTGTGTTGGTGACATTTCACCACATATTTAAGAAGGGATGTAAATTTGGAGAGGGAAGCTATGATTGGAACAGAGAATGCTTTCTGTGGTAGAAATTAACTCATCTCTGGAGTGAATCCAGACTACATAGAATAACATAAGTTACAGTTATTTAAAATCTTAGAACCCTAGAGAGGAACTTTTTACATTTATAAACTTAAAAATTCAGGAAGTGTGCATTTCTAGTATTCTGATTCTTATAACTATGATTCTACATATTTTGGTATGCTGTATGAGTGATATAGTCAGGCACATGAATTGCTAAAATTCTGATAACTATAAGTGGAAAATGCAGTGCATCATAAAGGATCACACTCAACTGACCTATAAAGGACTTTTAAATGCATAAATTAAAACATTTAATAACTTTTGTGGATGTTGTTAACAGGGCAGGATTTAAAAACAGAGCACTGATAAGAGACCATCTTGGAAGTTTTTCTTTGAAATAATGAAAGCAATACGTAATTTGGAAAAGCAGATGTTTGTATAATAAGAGGGGAAAATACTTAAAGAAAGCACATTTAATAATTAAGGCAGGTCAATTGTGAGATTTCCAATAACAGTATCTTCAACTATTATTACTTATGTCATATTCAATTTTCTTCCAACTCAAATTGCATTAAAAAAAAAGAGAAATCATTTCTCAAGATAAACTGTTCATATATAATTTGTTAACTATTCTACAGTTGAAGTAATTTTATGACCAGATATTATTCTCATTCTTCTAATTTTGCAAGCAAATGTTTCAGTATTTATACACATTAAAAAATGGAAGTTCATCATTCTTTTAAATTAGATCTGCTATCCACAAAGGCACTTATGGTACAAGGAACACAATTTTGGAAATTTACCAGAAAAAATAAATAGAGAAACACTGCCAGCTAGAAGTCAAAGCAGTATTCCCTTTTTAATTTTCAGAACATACGAACATTTATTCTGAACATTACATGTGTTACGTTTCCCTCTGAAAGGTAACTATTTGTAAACAGATTTTGTCTGATATGTCAGCACCATCTCTTTTGCTTGGATAAAAACATTTCTAAAGCTATGTTTTATATATGCCAACACAGAGGATAGGCAATGATAGATACTCTAACAAAATCAACAGAAGAACCCAAGAAGAAGTGTGGCTGGGATTATATAAGTCATTTTGCTAAAATTAATCATAAGAAAATTTAAGAGAACAAAATTAGTCAATGGAGAATTCTAATCTCTACTATTTATTCAAAATCTAAAAAATCTAATACCGATCTTGTACTTAAAGGTCACTCTAAGTACTGCCAAAAAAATAATGCAAATTGCCAGGTCAGTCCTTGGTGCCCTCCCCTTCTCCCTTCAGCTCTTCTTTCATTTGTAAACATTTACTTAAGCACCTATTATGCTACCACATGCCGGTTACTGGATCAGGTGCTACAGATACAAATAAGTAAGGCAAAGTTTCTGCTAACAAGAAATAACATATTAACGGCAGGAAGCAGGTCCAAAACGAAATTATTACACCACACATTAAATGCCATGACATCTATATGCTCAGGTGTTATTGGGAACATGGAGTAATAATATATATTGGATAGGAGTTGGGAGTGGAAAACTGAAGAAAGATGGTGGTAGTAGTAGTGACAGAATACGTAACTGAATCTTAAAAAATCCATCGGAGTCTTTCATATGTAAGAGAGAGGAGATTACAGGCAGAATAGTCAATATGAGCAAAAGCAGAGAGGTGAAACAACTGGAATGCATCAGGTAATGATAAAGTCTAATGTTGCTAGAACAATATATACAAGGCTACAAGTAGTGGGAAAGAAAGCTGGAGAAATTGGCCATGGTCAGATCAGGAGGGTCTGGACTTTGTTTTATAGGTAAATGGAGTCAAAGGAGTGATATGATCAGATTTGATTTTTCAGGTAGTTCATGTCCACCTTATAGGTAACAGAATCAAAGTAAGTGATTTTCAGTTAATTTACTTTGGTGGTTGTGTGAAAAACAGACTTGGAAAGGACAAGATAAAAAGCAGAAACAAGACTTACATTTGCATTAATCTAAGTCAAAGATAATGAGGACTGCCAAGGCAATACTAAAAAAGATGAAAATCAAATCCGGGGATGAGAAATTTAGGGTGGGGGAAGGGAAATGGGAAGGATTCCTCTCAGCTTTCTAGCTTAGGTTCCTGTGCATGTAGTGAATATTCTGGACAACTTTATACCAATAAATTTGAAAAAGATAAAAGCCATAACTAAGGAAAACAGATTAAAGAAGAAAGAGAAAGCTTAAAAAGTCCTATAGTATTAAATACAATGAAGTAGTAGTTAGGGGTGCCTACATCACACAGTGAGTTGAGTGACCAACCGTTGGTTTCAGCTCAGGTTTGCGGTATCAAGCCCTGCATTGGGCTCCATGCTCAGTGAGGAGTCAACTTGGGATTCTCTCTCTCTTTCTCTCTGCCCCTTCCCATTGTTCTCTCTCTCTTTCTCAAAAATAAAATACGTAAATCTTAAAAAAAAAAAAACACATAATGAAATAGTAGTTGCAAAAATCTACATGAGTATCAGGTCTGGATTCTTTTAATGGCAAGTCCTACTACATATTCAAGGAACAGATAATTCTAATCTTCCATAAACTATTTCAGAAGTTAGAAAAAGAGGCTACTCTTCCACATTTTATTTCTCTATTTTATTTTGCTAAAATATTTAGTCACTTAATGACTGTATCTTTGTAAAGACTTCTCCTATAAATAAATCACAAATTAGAAATTATCATGCTAAGTCCTGAGGATATATAAAAACTGTAAGACATGAATCCTGCCTTTAAGAAGCTTTGTAATAAGTTTTGAAATCAAGATATGTGAGTCCTCCAACTTTGTTCTCTTTTTTCAAGATTGTTTTGGCTACTCAGTGTCCTCTGAGATTCCACATGAATTATAGGATGAGTGTTTCTATTTCTGCAAAGAATTTTGGATTATGATAGTAATTTCACTGAATCTGTAGATTGCTTTGGAAATATTATCACTTTACCAATATTAAGTTTTCCAATCCATAAACACAGAATATATCTTCATTTATTTAAATTTTCTAAAATTTCTCAAGCAATATTTTATGTTTAATGTACTGGTCTAAGTTTAGTGTACTGTTTAGTGTTCAAGTCTTTTATCTCCCTGGTTAAATTTATTTCTAAGTATTTTATTCATTTTGATGATATTACAATAGGATTATTTTCTTAATTTTCTTTTTGAATTGTTCTTGATTAGCATGTAGAAATGCAACTGGTTCTTGGCTGTTCATTTTATATCCTGCAACTTTGCTGTAAAATATATTCTTTTCATTGGGGCACCTGGCTGGCTCAGGTCATCATCTCAAGATCTTGGGACTGAGCTCCACATCAGGCTCCCTCCTCAGCGGGGAGTCTGCTTATCCCCTTTCCTCTGCCCCCACTACACTACTTATGCTAGTGAGCACTCTCTTGCTCTCTCTCTCAGATAAATAAAATCTTTAAAAAATATTCTTTTCATCTACTTATTTTAAATAAAAAATTCACATGTTGATATATATGCATTTAAGTAGTAGAGATATATTTATTTGCCATGGTATTAATATCTGCTATACCATCTAAATAAATATTTTGCTTTGATAACTTTTAGAAGGAAGCCAAATGAGGAAGAAATATTTTCTTTATGTCTGGCCTTTTCAGCTTTTGTCATTTTTTGACCAACCTCTCCTTCATCCCTTCCCCTGAACCTTTTATCTTCTTTGACTTGCCAACATTACACTGACCAAATTCTTTTATTTGTCTAAGTACTCCTGTCCACTGGCTCATTCTCCCACCTCTCATTTCCTGGTCAATTTGAATGTGCCCTAAGATTCTGTGCTCACTCCTGTTTTCTTCTCTGTGCATCTCTTTTCTTCAGATTCCTCATTTCTCAAAACTTAACTCATTTCCATTTGACTGACTCCCCTTAGTAAGTATACAATAAGCAATACATATATAAAGAACTGAGAGCCTCCATGAAGCTCTACTAGTTCAGTGAGGAATGAACATTTTCCAAACCACTTCTGTTAGCAGATAGATGAATTTACAGGAAGAGGTAGACAAAACTTCTTCTACCCACTCCTTCTTTTATCAAGTAATATCTTTAAAGAAGTGGTTAAGCAGGGAGGGATGCCTTTCATTTTGTTTACCTTTATTTCTCTTTCCAACATCATTAAAAATAAAAGGATACATCATATATATATATCAACAACTCAAAAGCAGAATTTTTGAAAACCTTAAGCTTGTGTAATTATTTTAAAAAGAAAAAAAAATCCAAAATGATTAACATAAAAATGAACTCACCAATAATGCCACTATCTCTGCTTTCAAGGGTAGAGGTTGGACTAGTAACAGCCCCATAGCTGCAATCCTTGGCAGTTGCATTTGTACTGACTGGCGGGAGGGTGGAACAGGGGCTGCTGGCTGGTGGAGACGCAGTGCTACTTGTCAGGGTGGAACAGGGACTTATCCGTTGGGTGATTGCTGAGGTCTGAAAAATTGGAATGAAAAACAAACAAGATAAACTGATCAGCTGTTAAAGTAAAATGTATCTTATGGCAAAACATACGCTTTGATGAGAAAAAGAAGAAAAATCTTACATACATAGCTTTTACATCTATGAGGTACTAGTTATTTTTTGCCTTCTAGGATAAGATATTCTGCATTGTATAATTAAAGTGCAACTAGATACATTTAACACAAGCAGAGACTATGGCCAGTTTTTCTGCCTAAGAAATTTCTAGTGACAGGTATTCTTTATCACTGCCATGAATTCATAGAGGGATTTTTAAATTAAGCACAAATTGTCCTTGCTTTTTCCTATCAATAAAGCTATTCTGAAGGCACAGAACTTAGTCTTGTTAATACTTTTCTTCGGATGGAAAAAAAATATAAGTGCAGTCAAGAAAAAATAAAAGTAAGGTTTTTAATAAAAAAAAAAAAGCTTTTTTTTTTTTTTATATAGGTGGCTGCCCTGAGTTAGTAAGGGAACGCAGAGAAAAGCCTTATTCTAAAAGTCTATCAAACAACATTCATTTCAAATAGAACTAAATTTCTCTGTAGAAACTGATTAGACTGAGAGTGCTTTGTATCTTAAATGATTCTTATATCTGAGGCCATTTCAATGTTTTTGATGGGAAGGAACGAATAATCACCAAAAAGACTGGTGACAATATATTCTGGCTTACCTAATTTATTGACAAGCCACTTTTCTTTAGCTCTTGTCTACCTAAATAAACTGCTGAAGTAATAAACAAAAGCATGCATTTTTTCAAATACTAAAAAATTTTATCCTTTTCAAAATGTTAAGTGATCAGTGGCAAAACTACTTGAAGGAACACTGATGATAAATTTGACATCTTTTTTTTTTTAATTTTTATTTATTTATGATAGTCACACACACAGAGAGAGAGGCAGAGACACAGGCAGAGGGAGAGGCAGGCTCCATGCACCGGGAGCCCGATGTGGGATTTGATCCCGGGTCTCCAGGATCGCGCCCTGGGCCAAAGGCAGGCGCCAAACCACTGCGCCACCCAGGGATCCCCAATTTGACATCTTTAAATGCTAAATTTAAAAGAAATTTTTCAACTTCTTCACTTATGGAGTCAGTATTTACATTCCTTCCACTAAAATTGAAGATTTACAATTAACTTGACTGGAAAATGTGTTAATCACTAGATATGATAATATTAAGGCTCTTTTACTTATCCTAAAATGAGTTTCAAATACAATCCCTTGTATTTAATCACATGTGTTGAATTCAGGTTCTGATTTTAATTTAAATGCTATAACTAGGTCATAAAAGATCCATTCAATTTAAAGTACAAGTGACACTTTCAGAACCTTGCAACCAAGCAAATCTTTTCAACAATATTAATAATATCAGGAACTGATTTTTGTTAGTCATACCATAAGCCCTCAGATCTATGTCATTTCTCTTCTACTATGTAATTTTTCTCCAGAGGGGGAAAGAGTTTCAATTTCTTTGTAATGTCCTCTATTTTTATAAAATGGTGTTGGCTTACCAGAGCAATGAGTTTTAACTGGGCATGCAGCAGAATCACCTGTAGAATGTAAAAAGTAAGCTCCCCAATGAAATTGACAGTTACAGAGCCCCACACCCCAGACTTACTGAATTAGAATTCTCCCTAGTTAGAATCTAACATGGCAATTTTTAACCTCCTCACTCTCAGTTTAAAAAATATGTGGGTAGATGAAACGAACTATACTAGGGTTTGTTGGTTTTTTTTTTTACGTTGAATATATCTATAGTCATTCTATATTGAAAAAGTTCCATTTTGGTATGAATCTATTACTTCCACAGCAACTTATTTCCATTTTTAGACAAGATTCTCAGTCTGTTCTTTGAGAAAGGAAACTGTATTATATACATAATACAGCCACTGTTGAGGTTAAGCCTAAACAACACTTAACTACTTTTACTACAAGTTGTTTTCTATAAAATAAAGCTTGTATCACAGAATGTATGCTTTAAAAGCTTTAACTGTTAAAAAAAAAAAGCTTTAACTGTGAAAGCAAAGCTTAAAGATTAAACCATTTAGAAAGTAGATATTTGTTCATGAGTTATGAATTAAAAAGTAGGTTTCATATTTATTTAAAGAGGCTAGTTAATGATATAGAAATCTTTTCTAGGCACAGAAAGACAACCTTAACTGTTCTCCATGCTTTAAGCTAAAATGGACATCTAAGTAAACTCCACTCATAAAACCTTTCAGTGGTTTTTTCATTGTGTTC
Organism: Nyctereutes procyonoides; assembly: GCF_905146905.1. Lineage (NCBI taxonomy): Eukaryota > Metazoa > Chordata > Mammalia > Carnivora > Canidae > Nyctereutes > Nyctereutes procyonoides. The sequence continues at coordinate 45,740,065 of NW_026575020.1, read as the reverse complement.
TCTGGAAGGATCACAAACTCCCAGTCTGGTTTCTTAAAGGTTCTACAAATGTACAAGGTAAAAACTTGATGCAAGAAATTCCTAAACTACATCCTACTACTCCAGAAACTACTAAGTGAAGGAAATACAGTGGTTGACTATCACTTTCAGTACTTTGTCTTTTGCAAAAAATGATACACACTGACTTGCCTGTGCTGGATTCTGTCCTTTCTAGTATAATTCTGAGGATGCCATTACTATTCAGGCCTTCCTAAACAAAGCAATCTATCTTTGTTAGCATGCTGTTTAGCTCGGAGGAAAGTCACCAAATGAACATGACCTCCTAATTTTTAATAACCTTCCTATGACCAGAAATTCCAATGATCAATTTAGTCACTTCCTCCTGTGGCTCCAAGATAGTTTCATGGTATATTATATTCCAAGAAGGCTATCATGTTAATATTTTAATCTGTTCAATGCTTTACAGTTTAAAAGATTTAATATACTATTTCATTTATTCCTTATCAACGAAGTATAAGGCAAAATGAGTATTATTTCCCTTGTTAAGAAATGTGAATATGAAAACTGCCCTAAAGAATGAAACTTATAATTTCCTCAATCATAGTTCCTGCCTATATTCATACACTAATTATACTGCATAGTATTTTATATCTTTTGTTTATATAGCATTTTATAGCTTACAAAGTAATTTCATATTCATCCTTTAATTTGATCCACACAACAATCCTGTCAGGTATTATTACTTCATATTACACTGGAACAGTATGGTGTAGTTGTAAAGAATAGAGGTTGTAAAAAGCAGACTGTATTTGAATATTATTCCATCATTTTGTGGCAGTGTGTTTCCACATTTTTATCTGAAATGTGGAATATCAGTGGACCTTACCACATTGAGTTGTAAGGAAGCTTACACAAAATAGTGAAAATAAAGCAACTAGTACAATGATTAGCATGTTAGTAAATGCATTTAAATGTCAGCTGTTATTACCTATGAAAAACCTAAAGTTCAAAAAGGTTAAGTGACATGTCTGAATTTAAAAAATCATAGATGGTAGAGTTGGAATCAGGACACAGATTTCCTATTTCCAGGTTCAGGGGCTTTTCTTTTTTCTTTCTTTCTTTTTTTAATTGAAGTATAGTTGACACACAATGTCATATAGCTTCAGATGTATAACAGTGATTCCAACAAGTTTATGTTATGCTATGCTCACCACAAATGTGAGTTTTCTATTATTAGAAACAAGAGGATCCTTGGTAAATACTCATACTGTAGCATCACATTCCTTGGTCATTATTAGAACAGTCACATTTTAACTTTACATATATACCAAGAAAGAAGTAATAAATAAAATAAAAATGGATATTTTACTTATAACAATATCAAAAAAGCCCTTAATATATATCATTCCCATTTTTTATTCACAGGGCATAGCATACCAACACTATTACAATATAAACTGTATAGAGGGCCTGGGTGTCTCAGTTGGCTAAGTGTCTGCCTTCAGCTCAGGTCATGATCCTAGGATCCTGGGATCGAGCCCACCATCAGGCTCCCTGCTCAGCAAGGAGACTGCTTTTCTCTCTACCTCTCCCTGTGCTCCTAGCCCCCACTTGTGCTCTCTCAGACTCTCGCTCTCTGTCTCAAATAAATAAAGTCTTAAAAAAGAGTTATAATATAAACTGATTAACAAAACCATCAATCCCTACCATCATGAACCTTACACTCTTGTATGATACAGACAATAAAACAAAATAAAACAAAACAAAAACCCACAACTAAATATGGAAGATAATATAGTCATGATTAAGAACTCAAAAGAAAATAAAGTAGTAGGATAAGGGGGTATTGTGATGGGCAGGTGCTACCAAAAAATAGTTAAGGAAGGCTTGCCTGAAGAGGTAACATCTGAGCAGAGCACTGAATGAAATGAGCAAGTGAGTTATGGGGGAAACACTTTCCAGTATTAAGGGAATGCTCTGTGTCAGAGGAATGACAGGAAGGCCAGTGTTGTTGCCTGAAAGGGAGAAGGGATAGGCAGTGTAGGAAAGGTAAAAGCAAGGGGTCAGATCAGGTTGTGCCCTTCTGACCATGCTGAAGATTTTAGATTTAATTCTAAACGTGATGGGAAAACAGGGGAAGATTGAGAGCCCAGAAGGAAAAGGATCAGATTCATATTTTACAAGGATCACTGTGGCTCTTATGTGAACAGACTATAGGGGAGCAAGAGTGGAAGCAGAGACATATTAGGAGGCTGTTTATTCATTTTCATTCAGTAAATATTTACTGAGCAGACAAAGCCTACATGATTTGCTGAAAGAAGTGAGTGTGTAATATGACAGAAAACACTCAAGAATGGTTCCAATGCTTTTGTCCTAAGCGTATAGGTAATAGAACCTACTCAGATAGAAAACACTGCAGAAGGAGCAGGTTCTGGGAAAAACTCTAAGAGTTCAGTTTTTGACATTTTAAGTTTGAGCTGTATCTTGGACACACAGGTAGAAAAGGGAGTACAGGTGGCTAGAAATACACAGGAGTTAAGGGGAAAGGCAGGGTTAGAGTAATTCAGGAGTTAAGAGAGAATTAAAAAAAAGAATGGAGGAATTTCAGTATGATTAGACTCTCCAGGCATCTGAATTTTATAAAAACTGCCCAGGTGATTATAATGTGCAGCCAGCAAAACCAATGACTGAGGGAATGAGGACATAAACAGAGAAGTGAGGAGAGAGCTCCGGAACACCTGAATATATGATCTATAAATATATCTGAATAATCCTTGATGACTATGATTTTATGACAAAACATATGACATAGACTCTTCACAAATATTTGTTAAGAATATATAAGATGAAATCAATTTGTCATCTTGTAGAATAAAACGATTCACTACAGGACATACATTTTAAAAATTAAGACCACACAAATGAATCTGAGTCTACTTCCTTTGGTACATTTAAACTAAATAATAGTCAAAAGAAAAAAAAATCTATGAAATAATTTTTTTTTTCAAATTGCTGATACTTTTTAACTTTCTGACATGAATATTTGGATTCTTAATTTTTCAGATTTTCACTTTCTAATATATATAATTCAAAACTAAAATTTTTGAGCACATCTTTAACAAGTTTTATATACTACAAATATGTAGTTATATTTTGTTATTATTTTGTTATATTTTGTTATTATTTCAGTTTAAAATATTTTCTAATTTCTTGTGATTTCTTCTTTGACTGAAGTGCTATTTCAAAGTGTATTAATAGTCAAACGTTTAGGGGATTTTCTAAATTATCTTTTAGCTACCATCTTCAAGGTTATTATTTTGTAATTGATTAATTCTACTATTATCACAGCAACTGTAATCCAAAATTTGCTGAGACCTGCTCAGCATATTGTCAGTTTGGTAAATAATCCATTTGTACCTGAAAATGAAGTGTATTCTACATAATTTCTGGATGTAGTGTTCATATTAAAATGTCAATTGTTTCTTGGCTTTACACTTATTTATTTCCTCATTCACTCCATAAATGAATCAAACCTTTAAAGTGGCTTTTTGAATCTAAGACTGAAACTAAAAAATGTTTCATAAACTAAAGAAATACAGAGATTATGGAAAATTAAGCTATATCTTTAGGGCTCAAAGTCATTCAACAATTGGGAAACACACCTACACACAACCTGCAACATTTTTCCTGGTGTAATAGGCTGATTTATTCCATGTTTCACAGGTACCAGCATGCAGTTTACCTGATTTTCATCCTGTACTTCCATGTTGTATTGGTCACCTGGCTGAACTTCCGTGACTTTCTCTCCAAGGAGGAAACCCAGACGAGTCATGAGTGTGTTTGCTGCCTCATCTACAGATGGAGGGGGACCAAGTTCCTGTTCAGCATCACCTATAACAGGCAGACATTGAAACACATGAATCTTTCAAAACAAAATGGCTTCATTCTGCAACTATTCTTACATTCAATTTGGTCATTCCCTTTGTTTTCATTTTAAATCCAAAATTACAAGGTCCCTGCCTAGACACTGATTTTCCCACTTTGGCATAGTGTAACTGATATATTTTCTCGGATTATCCTTAATGTATCTACTTAAAACCTGGTTTGATAGACTGTTTGTAATTTACTGAATAGAAGTTTCCAATTTTTTGGCAGTTAGGCTTCCAATTCAGTCCTAGTCTTGGGATCTAGTTCCTGCCACAATCCCCACCTTTATTCAGGTTCTTTTCTTTTCTTTTTCTTTCCTCTTACAGTTTATGTAATCTTTTTTTTCAAAAGATTTTGAAATCAGTTCAAGCTTATAAGAAAGTTTCAATAATACAAAAAATATTTTTTTCTTAACCATTTGAAGGTATAGACATGTCCTGTTATCCCTAGTTAGTATGTATGTCCTGCAAGTGCCATATTTATATATTATATTTATAATGCTGTGTTAACTTTGCTCACTTGGTTAAGGTAGTGTTTGCTAGATGTTGCCACTCCAAAATTATATTTTTCTCTTTGTAATGAATAAGTATTTTGGGGGGGACATTTTGCATCCATGCAAATACATCTCACTTCTCAATAAATTTTTAAATTAAAAAATATTTTTGCAGTAAAATATACTTACCAAGATTTTCCATTTTAACTAATCTTACATGTACAGTTCAGTGGCATTAAGTTCATTCACAGTGTTGTACAGCCACTGCCACCGTCCATTTCTAGAATTTTTCATCCTCCCTCAAAGAAACAGCACCATTAAATAAAAACTCCCCATTCCATCCTTACTAGTCCCCCAGCTAACCTCTATCCCACTTCCTGTCTCTATGAATTTGCCTATTCTCAGTACCACATAAGTGGAACCACACAATATTTGTCCTTTTATGTCTTGCTTATCTGAATTTGCATGTTTTCAAGGATCATCCATGTTGTAGCATGTATCAGAACTTCACTCCTTTTTATTAATAAATAATATTCCACTGTATGTATACTACCATAGGTTATTCAACTGATGTTGGACATCTGGGGTTGTTTCCATCTGTTAGGTATTATTAATAATGATAGTATGAACACTGGTGTAAAAGTATCAGTCTGAATCTTTCAATGAACTTTTTGCCCACTATTTTTTAGCATTCACTAATGTTTCTTGGTTAAATTAATTACTACCATGCTTGTCATGTAGTGATTTTTCTAAACCCATTATTCTTTCTACAGTTTAGTTTCTTTTCCTTACCTATTTATCTGAACCAAACAATTCCTATCTACTAATAAGCTATAATCTGTTACTCTCATTATTTGTTTTGTTGCTCCAATTAATTGTCCCAGATTTGGACAGGGGAAGCCCTTTGAATTTGGCTCTTGTAACCTTTAACAAATCCGTGTCATTTTCTGAGCATTATTTTTCTTTCTGGTACAAGATGTTCCAAGCTCATTTTTTACCTTCCCTGTCCTAGCTCTAGAATCAGATGCTTTTCCAAGAAGCCCTGGTTCTTTTTGGTGGAGAAAGGCATATAGAATATCAGGTATACTCATGGCAATTAGGATGCCACCATCCTCCAGATCCACTTGGACAGATATAGGCAGTATAATCATGCACATACATACATACATGTATATATATGTATATTCACACATCTTTATATTCATTTTCACTTATAAATCTGTACATAAATACACTCCCCAAAAGTTCCTGGTGATGCTCAAATTCCAATTCAATTCATAAGGTAAATTCTAGGGGTTTTTTTTCCTCTGAAGTTTTTTTTCCGAAGTTGTAAATTTGCACTCCAATAGTGAGAAATCTGGCTCTCAATGTCCTTGCTTAATCTGTTCCCCCTTCACATACAAATGTCACTGCTGTTCATTGCTGCCCTGCTCTACTCTCCCTCATTGGAATCCTATCTCATGCCACAGGAACTGGACTAGCACTTTCCCCACAGTCAGGGTTATTTTATTTTATTTTTAAGAGAGGGAGAGAGAGTGCACGGGTGTGAGTTGGGGGAGAGGCAGAAGGAGAGAATCTCAAGCAGTATCCCTGCTGAGCTTGGAGCCTGATGCAGGGCTAGATCCCAGGACCCATGAGATCATGACCTGAGCTGAAATGATGAGTCAGACACTTAAACCTGAGCCATCCAGGCCCCCCATGGTCATTTTTTTTATTTGCTATATAATTCATATACCATAAACTCTATCCTCTTAAAAATGTATAATTCCATGGCTTTTAGTATATTCATAAGGTTATACAACCACCCTCACTTTTTTTTTTTAAGATTTTATTTATTTATTTGACAGAGAGAGTGCCAGAGAATACAAGCAGGGGGAATGGCAGAGGGAAAGAGAGAGAAGCAGGCTCTTCGCCAAGCAGGGAGCCGGAAGCAGGGCTTGATCCCAGGACTCCAGGATCAGGACCTGAGCCAAAGGCAGACACTTAACCGAATGAGCCACCCAGGTGTACTCCACCATCACTTTCTAATACTAGAATATTTTAAAAACCCCAAAAAGAAACCCCATTAAGGTTCATTTTTGCTGAAATTTAGACCCCTCTCCCCCAAATGCCTGATCACTGGTATTCATTTTAATACTCTGCTTCCAGACTGCTACATTCTTTCCATATAATTTGCTTTTGAGGTTCTCTATTTAGGCTATTTTTCAATGGTTACCAACTATAGGAATTACTCTTTTAAAACCTTTTGACTGAGGGATGCTAAACAAAGTCAGTATGAGGTTTTTACTTGGACTCACCCTCAAGAGAAACTTATTTCCAAGTAGAGAATTTATAATCATTTTTTGGCCCTTTGGCTAAGATAAATACAAATAGAGAATTTACAGAAATCATACAAAAAGGAGCCAGGGAATGCAAGATGATCTACTCTAAATGTGATGTATAAATAATTTATTTAAACTATCTGCTTAAACTAACTTGATTCATGGTCAACATTTTTTCAGATTTTGTTAGTCTGACTTTATAACAATCTAGGTAGCACAGATCCCATAGGACATTACAAAAATCTTTTTTTTTTTTCTCAGTGAGACATATCCTTTCAATGCAGCAAACATTAGCTATAATGTCATCTGGTTCAATGCCAAAATATAACAGTTTCTTAATTTTTTAGAATATTCAGTCTTATACATTAAACCACTCCATATGGCAAGAAAGTATGATTTACATGGTTATTATCCAGTTTATATTTATCTTAGCTTCTCTACTAAAGTTATAAGCTGGGGTCAGAGGAATGGATTATATGTGTATTTTTATATATTATTATTGAACTCAAGTGTTCTATCTGTGGAAAATCTATATAGAACTTTCACTGAATTTATGTTGGAGTTGAAAAATAGGCTCTATTTTCTCTTCCCTACTTCCTTTCTAAGTCAACAAAAATAGATTTCTTGCCATAGAACAGATATAATAGAATCGGTGTTATTTTTATTTACAAATATTTAAGTTTATATAGTTCGTGCTGCCCTCCTGCCCTCCCCAAGAATGAAAGCTTCTTATTCCTTGATAAAATAAAAAGGTAACTGCTACATTCAAACTGATGAATTACCCTTTCCCTTTCTAAAGATTAAACTAGCTAAGCTTTTCCAAATTCTTCCTGACCTCTATATATTCTGGGGCTCCATTTTGTTTTTTTCTAAGAAGGTATTCTGATAATTATCAAATATTTTCTATGTACACATTAACACGAGGTACCATGAGGATTTATATAATATGAAGGATGTATAGTCATTGACTTATAAAGTTTATAATCTATATGGAAAATAAGACAGATTATATGATTAATTTAACATGGTATTTATTGTATACAAATCACTGAACACTTTTACAAATATTAACTTATTCAGTCTCTATAACAACTTTATGAAATAGGTATTGCTATCCTCATTTTACAGATGAGAAAATTTAGGCACAGAGAAATTAAGTCACCTCATATCCCACAAGCAATAGCAGAGCCATGTTTACAACCCAGGCTCCCTGACTCCAGAATCAATGCTCCCAACTAGTATGTTATATGGCTCCCTCACTGGAAAGTAATATTATAAATAGGTCTAAATAAAAGACAACTTCTTATAAGCCATTGTTTATATATAATATTGTGATATAACAAATACATATTTGTTCCTTGTTCCCAGTTGTTGGAACTAAGCTCCTAAACTATTCGAATTGGCTGAGTGACAGTAGTCAGAGAAGCATCTTTTCTTTTCCATATGTCCTTCTGTGGTGACTTGTAGTGGGTCATTAAACAGCTGCAGGATGGAGGCTAGTTGCCAGAGGAACCAACCATGTGGTTATAGGGTTAGAACTTTCAACGCCCACTCTCCCAACCTACAGGGAGGGGAAAGGGGCTGAAGACTGAGTAAATCGATCATGGTCAATGATTAATCAATCATGTCTACATAATGGACATGTTTAATATTTTCATGGATATGAGGTTTGGAGAGCTTCTAGGTTGATGAACATATCCACATACTGGGAGGATGGTGCATCTAAATTCCACAAGTACCCAAATCTCTGTGCTCAAGACTTTTCTGGACCTCCCCTTACATACCTCTTTATCTAAATGTTCATTTATATCATTAAAGATATCCCTTATAAGGGTTCCCTGGGTGACTCAGTTGGTTTAGCGTCTGACTCTTGACCTCAGCTCAAGTCTTGATCTCAAGGTCATGAGTTCAAGCCCCATGTTGGGCTCCATGCTAGGCATGGAGCTTACTTAAAAAAAAAGAAAGAAAAGAAAAGAAAAGAAAAGAAAAGAAAAGAAAAGAAAAGAAAAGAAATCTCTTTGATAAACTGGTAATACTGAAGTGCTTTCCTGAGTCCTGTAAGCCATTTTGTGATTTTTGAGAATATCATACATAAAAAATTATATAGTATGCAATCTTTTGAGATTGGCTTTTAAATAATTCAGCATAATGCTTTTAAGATCCATTCAAATTGTTGCCTGTTTCAAAATTTGTTCCTTTTTATTTCTGGGAAGTAGTAATATGTTGCATAGATGTACCACATTTTGTTTAACCATTCACCTGCTGAAGGACATTTGGGTTGTTTCCAGTTTCTGGGTATTTTGAATAAAACTACTACAAACATTGACGTACAATGTTTTATGTGAACATAAGCTCTAGTAGACACAGACCAGGAATTCTGCTAAACATACTACATTATACAAAAGAGCTCCCCCTAACGAATAATTAGTTAGCCTCAAGAGTCAACAGTACTGAAGCTGAGAAACCCTGAAAAGCTAAAATCATTTTACTCTTAAAATCTGTCAAACTGTATATATTCTTATTTGTTGTTGTTGTTGTTGTTGTTCTTCTTCTTCTTCTTCTTTTTTTTTTTGAGAGAGAGAGAACTAGAAAGAGAGAGAGCAGGGGGAGGGGCAGAGGCAGAGGGAGAACTAGATTCCCCGATTAGCAGGGAGCCCAACATGGGGCTCAATTCAAGGACCTCAGATCACGACCTACTAAGGCTAAGGCTGAGGCTAAGGCAGGCGCTCAACTGATGGAGCCACCCAGGTACCCTCAATCTGTTATTTCTGAGGATTCCTAGAATTACTTCAATTTCTGGCTCATATTGAATTTTTAGTCTTTAGATTGTTTCCTTCCTGAGTGTGGGGTTTGTTTTCTGCACTACTCAATTCTGTTCCCCCTCTCCCACCTAGAGTACCTGCTCTTGTAACTCTCAAAATTCCTCTTAAATCCTCATATCAAATATTTGCTGTCAAAATGCCTCTTGGAGCACCTGGATAGCTCAGTTGGGTAAGTCTAACTTCGGCTCAGGTCATGCTCTTGGGGTCCTGGTATCAAACCCTGGGTGGGCTACACGCTCAGTGGGATGTCTACTTCTCCCTCTCCGTTTCCCTCTATCCCTCCCCTGTGGTCATGCTCTCTCACTCTCAAATAGATAAATAAAATCTTTAAAAAAAATTCCTCTTCAATCTTCGTACCAAATGTTTTACCCATTTTTTGTCTCATCCATGATCATTCAGGCAACATGAAAAGGATGTCATTTTTATAACCAAACACACCAATTAAGGTATATCCCTAAACAAAGATAGTACTTTCCTTGAGTGGAATTCTACTGTGACTTCTTTAATAATGATGGATTTGGAGTATGATAAACAAAACGAGATGATCACTGTAAGACTATTTTACACAAAATAAATCATACAACCTTCATATATTCTCTGCAGATTAAAACTATTTAAATTTACAGCTCTTATTTTACCTTGGCTATTTGAGAGGAGTGTATTTATGTATTAGGCTTTGCTCCCAGAACACTGAAAGAAGAATACAGCACCATAAGAACTAAAATTTACATGGTAATGGAAAGGTCTAGGAATAGTAAAGAAAACTTATAGAAGAATGACTTCTCTTACTTAATATCAAGATTTAATATAATGCTAAAGCACTTAAGACAGTATGACTGACACAAGCATAAATAAAAAGACCAATGAAACAGAATAAAGAACTGAGAAGCATATCTATACACATATAATTCATCTGATTTTGGCCATCGGTGAGCCACTGCCATATTTGAGTCATAGGATGGTATTTTCAAAAATTGATGATGGATCAATATATGAATAAAAATAAAACCTGCTTCTACCTCATACCATATACAAAAATCAATTCCATATGGATTACAGAACCAAATATGAAAGGTTAAACAATAAATTTCTTGGAAGATAAACTAATAGAATATCTGCATGACTTAGGCCTAGGCAAAGATTTCTTAAACAGGACACAAAAGGCACTTAGCCACAAAAGAAGATTGGTTTTTAGTGGTTTATTAATAAGAAAAACTTCTGTTCACTAAAGACAGCATTAAGATGGTAAAAAGGTAAGCCATAAGGTAGGAAAAGATATCTTTTTTTTTTTTTTTAAGATTTTATTTAGGGCAGTCTGGGTGGCTCAGCGGTTTGGCGCTGCCTTCGGCCCGGGGCCTGATCCCAGAGATCCGGGATCAGGTCCCGCGTTGGGCTCCCTGCATGGAGCCTGCTTCTCCCTCTGCCTGTGTCTCTGCCTCTCTGTCTGTGCACAGGAAGCCCAATGCGGGACTCGATCCCCAGACTCCAGGATCACGCCCTGGGCTAAAGGTAGAGAGAGGCTCAACTGCTGAGCTATCCAGGCGTCCCAGGAAAAGATATCTTTAATTCATATACTCAACAAAGGATTTCTTTATAGAATATATAGAGAACCCATACAAACAACAAGAAAAATAAAGACAATTTCATCAAAAGATGAACAAAAAAAATCTATATAAGAATTTACAAAAGAGGATGTCCAAATGTCCAATAAGCATATGAAAAGCTGGTTCAACATTACTAGAAGATGAAGATAAAAATCACAGTGAGATACTACTACATATGTATAGCGCAGAATAGCACACAAAATAAACAAACCCTGAATAATACAGTGTAAAAAAAATACTTAGATACTGCTATACTGGTAGGAATGTAAATTGGTAGCACTGAATTTGGGAAAAATTTTAAGCCGAACATACTGAAACTCTAGCATATCCACTGCTAGGTATATAAAAGGAAAATATACAAAGGTGTAGCAAATACTCCTAGTAGAATTGTTCATTAATAGGGAAAATTGAAAATGTCTAGCAATAGTAGATATACAATAAAATATGACAGCAATAAAAGACAATCTCATAAATATGCTATTGAATAAAAGAAGAGAGATTCAAAAGAATACATACTAAGTGATTTCATTTGTACTAAGTGTGAAAATTGAGAAAGGAAATAACAGAATGGTACTCATAACAGTGGTTATACTTATATAGAGTGGATAATGATGCAGGGGAAGCATGAGGAAAACTTCTAAAGTGCTGGTAATGTTCTATATCTTGATTTGGGTAATGGGTGTGTTATGGGTGTGTTCCATATGGGGTGCTATATGGGTGTGTTCGTGTCATAGAATTTCATCAAGACTATGCAATTATGACTTGTGCACCGTTCTGTACTTATAGTTTAATTTTAAAAATTACATAAAATGTATTAAGGACACTGGGTTTGAGAATGAAACAATATTCACAATAATCTGGTTTTTCCCTACAAGAAAGAAGTCTAAAATTATGAAAAAAGAAACAATGCTGTATTTTAAAATTTAGTATAAAATTAAGAATTACTTGGCCACTCCTCTTATACCACTCATCAACTTAAAGCAGATCAATGACATACAGGTAGAGAGAAGCCAATGAAAACAAGAAATATTTTATAAATAAAGGAAGTGCTGGAGGCCACAGAGAAAGAAAACAATTAAACTTGTCTTAGAAGGGTGGAGGCAGGAAAAGGAGAGAAGATACCTCTTGGAGGAGGCTATACTCAAAATTCTTATAATAGATGAGGCTGGTTTTGTAACAGAAGAGTTAAGGAAAAAGAGCAGAGGGAGCAATTTTCAAATTCAAATTCTATAAAACTTACCAGTTCAAATACAGAGCTCTAAGTTCAAAACAGATTAAATGCAGTATATTTAATGTTATTCTAAAAGGGTGTTTTAAATTTATTTCTAGAATAATAATACTGATAGTAGTACTAGTAGTAATAACAACAATAACTAACACTTATTGGGATGTTAGTGTCTAGTACTTTTTTCTAAGTGCTTTACATGTATTAAATCACTTAGTCTTCACAATGTTCCCTACCCTACAGTTAGTAAAAGAGAGGCCCATGGAGATTAAGTTCTTGCTTGCCCATGGTTACAGTTAGGTCAGTGACAGAGTTAATAGTGAAATCCAGGCTGTCTGGCTCCCGAGTTTGTATTCTCAATCACCTCATTATTTTGTCAGGAAATATATGATTGCTGAATACAAACTGTTTATATGGTTATTTTATTTACTTTTATCTTTAATAGTGTCCTGATGATAGACAATATAAGAAAACATTCATTAACTCAATAAATATTTACTGAGTATTTTCTGTGTGTCCGGCACTGTGTCAGGTGTTACACGTACATTTATGAACAAGGGGCACAGCCCCTATTCTTAAGGAGGTTATAATCTCATGGAGGAGAACAGAAAATTAATCAATCAATTAAATCATAGTAAATTAAACTATGTGAGAAATACAATGCAGGCAAGAAATAGGATGCTGTAAAAAAAGCAAGTGCTGAACATTTTGGTTCGTATTTTCCTTGATGACACCAATTTTCCTTTCAGAGATGGTTTACACTTTAAATTTGCAAAAAAAGTGTCTTTTATTTAAAGTAGGCAAACCACAGAGGGGTTAGACAATGACTAAAGCTGTGTCAAAAAATGAGTGTCTAATAGCCAATGAATCCAAACCCCTAATCTACATCCCTAACATGGCAGGCTACACAGTCTCAGTGTATAGACTCTCTTAATTCCCTGCATTCTCTTAGCATTTTCACATCAAGTTGTTTACATTTTCCTTTATGATCTGCTAATTATAAACTGCTTGCTCTCATCTATTTCAAAACTCAGAAATTTGTACCACATTTAATCAAATAAAGAAACCCATTCTTTCTTTCCAACAGCGTTCTAAAACCTATGATTAGCTTGGCCCAATTGCCAAAGCAAACCTGGTTATATTTTCAATTCTTAGTTCTTAAATGATTACCTAAACTTTTTCCTTTTCTAATGAATATTGGAAAATGCATGGCTGTTAAAATCAGGGCTGTTATTTGTCACAGTAAGTGCTGAAGTCGGCATGGAGGCTCTGCCACATTCTCCCAAAACGGAGCTCCAGTTTTATTATATAGCTCCAGTTCTTCAAGCTTGTGAACCCCTCTGTAGTAAATTAGAAAGTGAAAAGATAGATTCTTAGTAGACAGAAATCAATGTCATTTACATATATTTATAATGTACTCAATTGTTTCATTTTGCCTGATGTTTTGGGTTCATCTCATTCATTCAACACACACTGAATAAACATCTACTATGTACTTACTAGTCACCACACTAAGCACTGTGGATTTAGTTTAAGCATAAGGAAGGAAATATATTAAATCGTTCAGATGGATTTTTTTTTAAGATTTTATTTATTTATTCATGGCGGGGGGTGGGGGCAGAGACACAGGCAGAGGGAGAAGCAGGCTCCATGCAAGGAACCTGACTTGGGACTCGATTCCGGGTCTCCAAGATCACGTCCCAGGCTGAAGGCAGGCGCTAAACTGCTGAGCCACCCAGGGATCCCCCCAGATGGGTGTTTTTGATAATTTTAGTGCTTATTTTTTCTTGGTTGGATACCTGAGAAAAAATGATGTAGGATTAATCATTTAAAAGCTTTCATTTGGGCAGCCCCAGTGGCCTGGTGGTTTAGTGCCACCTTTGGCCCGGGGTGTGATCCTGGGGACCTGGGATCGAATCCCACATCAGGCTTCCTGCATGAAGCCTGCTTCTCCCTCTGCCTGTGTCTCTGCCCCTATCTCTCTCTGTGTCTCTCATGAATAAATAAATAAAATATTAATAAGTAAATAATTAAAAGCTTTCACTGGAAAAATGCCATGATGATTCACTTACAGCTTAACTCTCTTCTCTAGGGCAAACAGCATATCTTCTCTGTCATAATAAAAAATGTCACTTGGTTAGGGAAAGCTAAGGCATCTGATGTATGAGAGAACTCATTGGATAGAATTTTAACTAAGAAAAATATCATTGTTCTGTTAAGTTACCAGGAAAAAAAAAATCCGTATTTTGTGCCCTTGACTATAATGGAAGTTTTACGTGTACACAAATGAATTCTAACCAATGTTCTTTAAGACTTATAAATAGAAAAATTACTTGTATAAAACAAAATAATACCTTTAGATTTTTAGGATAACCTTCTGTTCTATAGTAGCCAAAGATGATTTACGTGGATTAACAGAAGATTAACTCTTTAATAAATACACTAGTCATTTTGTGGTAAAACACAAAAATGTCTTGTGTGGCTTTTGAAATTCAATGTTTTAATCAAACATTAACCATCAGGTAAGAACATTCCTTCTAAATTGGTTTGCAACAGAGCCAAGAAATAGAAAGCCAGACAGTAGTAAGCTTATGTCTCATGATCCTCTTTAAACATGAAAAGAAATTCTCTGATCATTTTGCATGATGACTCCTATTTCCTATTTAATTTTTTTTTTCTGGCAACAACAGAAACATCAGTTTCATCTACTCACATTTATAATTGAACTTTTATGGCTACTATAGAAGTTAAGATAAAAGCAGAAAACAGGGATCCCTGGGTGGTGCAGTGGTTTGGCACCTGCCTTTGGCCCCAGGGCGCGATCCTCGAGACCCGGGATCAAATCCCACATCGGGCTCCCGGTGCATGGAGCCTGCTTCTCCCTCTGCCTGTGTCTCTGCCTCTCTCTCTCTCTCTGTATGACTATCATAAATAAATAAAAATTTTAAAAAAAGCAGAAAACATAGTAATGCTGAACTTATCTCAATGATCTATGAAATATATTTGAGATTTGTGGCTCAATAAAGTAGACATTTTCCTTTCCAAACTAATGATAAGAGGTCAAATGAGGCCTGCTGGAGATCAGCAGCAGAAAGGCAAGTTTTTCAACAATTTAGTATCAAGGGTCATAAAACCACAATAGGCAAAACTTACAAAATTTTGATGCAAAATACAAATCTTTAGTTCCCAAGTCCAAAGAGGAGACAACATGCTCAAAGAGATGGACCATGAATCAGCTCTAAAGTCTGTTTGAAAAGGGAACTTCTTTATATTTCAAGTAATCACCTGGCTAATACTACTATATCAATTTATTATATTGCTCCCAGAACTTAAGGAGACTGGTTTATTCAAAGAGGTTAAGTTCTAAGACTGTTTTAGTATATAGTCTGCTTCCATTTAGCTTCATGGAGAGCACAGAATGAAAAATAAAGATTTTTTATACACTTTAGAATATGTATGCAATCTAAAAATATAAATGCTCAAATTCCATCCTCCCACCCCAAAGGAAATGGTGGTGTCAAAGACCTTTCAGTAACTGGAGACCCTCTAGCTTATGACAACTAATAAAAACTGAACAAAATATACCTTAAAAATCTTTTTAAAAACATTAAAGACCAAACAAGGTGGTGACAAATCAAAAGATAAGAACAGAAAGAAGATGAAAATCCAGAATGGAGATCTCGTCCAGCACCAACGGTCACTTTAACCAGGGGAAGCAGTGATTGCGCAGCTGAGCTGTGCTTCTGTCTGTCTCATGAGGTCAGGGAACCAAAACTGCAGTCTAGGATCTGCCAAGAGTGGGAAATCTAGTAAAGCAACCTACACTTTGGGCTGAAATCTTAACTGTACCCTGGGGGTAAAGATAAACCGGAAGTAAACTAGGCCTTGAAATTTTGCCTTATGTCATCTGAAAGCACAAACTCTGAACTTGGATCAAACTGGTCCCACATGGCAGAAGCCAATACAAATCTTCTCTAGAGGAAAAAAAAAAATCATCACCCTATCTTCACGTTATTTCTACACATATTTTCAAATATTAAATCCAGTACATAAAAATAATTAGGAGTATGAGAACACAAAAGAATCTGAAGAAATAATGGACAAAAGTAATAGTGGTGCAGGTGATGGGTACAGTACTATAGTTGATCTCTTAATTCTTTTTTTTTAAGATTTTATTTATTTATGACAGAGAGAGAGAGAGAGAGAGAGGCAGAGGGAGAAGCAGACTCCGTGCAGGGAGCCTGACGTGGGACTCGATCCCGGGTCTCCAGGATCACACCCTGGGCTGAAGGTGGCCGTAAACCATTGGGCCACTGGGGCTGCCCAAGATAATTTTTTTAAAAAAAATTTTATTTATTATTTATGATAGTCACACAGAGAGAGAGACAGAGACATAGGCAGAGGGAGAAGCAGGCTCCATGCACCGGGAGCCCGACGTGGGATTCGATCCCGGGTCTCCAGGATCGCGCCCTGGGCCAAAGGCAGGCGCCAAACTGCTGCGCCACCCAGGGATCCCCGATAATTCTTAACATATCTCATAAAGTTGTGGTAGAAAAGAGCTAGTGTCTGTGGGACGATGATTGGTGGAGATGGAGGAAGGAGAGAGTAATGGAAGAGCTGCAAGAATGATGATCACAGCATTGGAGATGGCAAATATTTCCCTAACACCACTAGAAGCTACTGGGTTGTTTTTTTTGTTTTGTTTTGTTTTGTTTTGTTTTTTAAGATCGGTTGATTGATTGATGATAGAGAGAGAGAGGCAGAGACACAGGAGGAGGGAGAAGCAGGCTCCATGCCGGGAGCCCGACGTGGGACTCAATCCTGGGACTCGAGGATCGTGCCCTGGGCCAAAGGCAGGTGCTAAACCACTGAGCCACCTAGGGATCCCCTAGAAGCTACTGGTTGAGGAAAGTCTCCTCAGTTCTTTTCTTTACAAAGTAACTTCACATTTTAACTGTTTAATCATGCATGTTTTCTCCTGGTATAGCTAACTACAGTAGCTAATAACAAATGATATTCTAAATGGTAGTATATGGAAGCTAATAAAGGACCTAAATCAGGAACTCTTGATCCGAGATCCTCTGCTACCTGCTCTATTGAAAGTCTGTGAATCCCCTGAAATCGTACGTTGAATTTTTTTTAATTTTTTAAAAGATTTTATTTATTTATTCATGAGAGACTGGGGGGGGGGGGTTGAGACACAGGCAGAGGGAGAAGCAGGCTCCATGCAGGGAGCCTACCATGGAACTCGATTCTGGGTCTCCAGGATCAGGCCCTGGGCCGAAGGTGGCACTAAACCGCTGAGCCACCCGGGCTGCCTGAAATCATATGTTTTCAAGGGAGAGAGTAAAAGAAAATTTCATTCTTTTATCCTCCAGTGCTTCTCTGCACCTCCTAAAAAAAAATAACAACTCCCAGTAACCCATAGCAGAGACTGCAAACTCAAATACCCTCAGGATACAAGCAGTTTTAATATGCCTGTCATGACTGGGTTAATGGTAGCAGGAAGTGATAAAATATATATTGAACTGCCACCAAGAGAGCATTCTAATACTAATTTTTTAAAAAGTGCTTGCCAAACAGGTTTTTGATTAACTAGAAAAACTGTTCTACTGCTTTAGGGTTAAACATAAGTTTGGAGGTTAAGATGGTGGTCTAAGATGCTTTCCATAGTTCTAAGAACTACCTTTCAATATGGCTCAGAAGACAGTAAAATAGAAAAATGGGAGATTGATGGGAACACTAGATCCATGTTAGTCTATCAATGACATAGATCACTGTCAATCCTCAACTGAGAGCAAAAATTGCCTAAGTTGGGGCAGGTACACAAAAATCTAAGGAATTTTAATTATAGGACCCCACTTCTTGAAAATGGAAGGGTCTAAATCTCTCCTACTTATCCCTCCTTCTCTTCCAAATTACTGCCTTCTTTAAATTAACTCACCTAGGGCCTAAGTTAAAGAATCAAGAATCAACTTTTAGGGAATCTCTCCAATTACAGAGAGGAGTATTTAGATGCCTTGCTTTAGGGTATGGAATGGGAGTTAGAAAAAATGCAAATCCATTAGAATACTCTAGTCTTTCTTATTAACTTTGGTTTATTCAACTAGTTTACAGATAAAACTATTTACATAAAGCAACAAACCTGTTTTATTAATTTTTTTGAAACCCAGACAATATGCAAAATTTTTTATGTAGGTGTAATTTTCTGGAGACATTGTCCATAAATTTCATCAGGAATCATTTTGCAATATATACGTATATGAAATCATGCATATTGTAGACCTTAAGCTTACACAATGTTATATATCAATTATATCTCAAAAAAGCTGGAAAAAAAAAAGCTGGAAAATTTTTTTTTACAAGTAGGTTCCCTAAAAAACAGTAAGTAAACTTAAATCCCATCTTTAATTCTGCAGTCTTATTACTGATAACTTAGACATAAGTGGGCAAAAAAGTCACCCACACATGTACACACATAGTTGCTCTGCCTTTTGCTTTTCAGAAATTAAATTTCTAAAAGATCAGGGAATATATATATATATATATTTTTTTTGAATTAGTAGAACCCAACCTGGGGCCTGAACTCACAACCCTAAGATCAAGACCTGAGCTGAGATCAGGAGTCAGACACCCAACTGACTGAGTCACCCAGGTATCCCAGGATTCTGCATATTTTTAAACTCACTAGTTTGGCACTTAGCTAAGAAAATGGGCTTTTAAAAGCTAATAATCTCCTATCACAATGCCCTACTTCTGATTCTCTCCCACTGAAGTAGGAATCATTACAGAGACAGGATATATAGAGAAGACAGGATATATAGAGATAGAAAGCACTCACTGCTGGCAACACTTACAGTGTTTCATTGCTTAATAATTGCTTCCAATGTACAAGAAGTAGTATGTGCACACTGATGTAAGATGATGACTATTTGGCTGGGATAAAAAGCACTATTTGACAAGCTCAAAAGCCTTATATACTTCACTGAAATCTCCAAGACTGATGTTTCCCACTGAGTGTTCCTTTGGGTTTTAAACTGAGGTTTCTAATGTCTGCTTGGAATAGACATATATTTGAGATACAAGTTATGGTAAAGAAGCATTACTGTAATGAATGTATGTAATGTAAAGAAGCTGTAATGCAGTATTCTCCCTATTATTCCCTTATTGGCCTGGACTTCCTCATCCATAGCACAACTTATTCTAATGTAGAAAGCTAGGTATGTATATACTGGTCACAGTAAGAAAAAGGATTATCCTCAAAACTCATGTTTGTCTAAATAACAAATTTACTCTCTGTTGGCTTTCTTTTTTTTTAATTTTTATTTATTTATGATAGTCACACACAGAGAGGGGGGGCAGAGACATAGGCAGAGGGAGAAGCAGGCTCCATGCACCAGGAGCCCGACGTGGGATTCGATCCCGGTCTCCAGGATCGCGCCCTGGGCCAAAGGCAGGCGCTAAACCGCTGCGCCACCCAGGGATCCCTCTGTTGGCTTTCAAATCTGGGATTTATTCTAGAAATTGCACACTAAAATAACACGATGTAATCATGCAAGCTTAAAGAGAAAAGCATCATTCTAGAAAGAATTCTTTCACTTTTACTGTACTGTTAATAGTACAGACTGGGAAAGACCTACAGATAGTTATATGAAAAGTAGCAGGTGAGCAGCCAAAAGTAGCTGGCTCATTGAGTGAGCAATTCTTGATATTGTGAGTTCAAGCCCCACATTAGGGGTAGAATTTACTTATTTTTTTTTTAAGTGGAAGGAGAGCTTTGAAAATAAAATTGGTAGGACAACAGGAATTCTGGTGAACCAGTAGCTAAAACCCTTAAAGAACATGTGGTATGACCTCAGAGTCTAGAGAAACTTCAACAAAGGAAGAGATTGGTACAGTCTGACAATGTGAAATGGAAAGGTAAGAAAGTAGGGGAATGGTCTAGAATGGACTCTCCTGGGTCAGCTCTTATTTAAAAACTTGTTGGTGTACATAAGAATTTAATTCTTCCTTCAGTTGTTTATTTTTTAAGATTTATTTTTTTTGAGAGAGAGAGAGAACATGAGCATGGGAGGGGGACAAAGGGAGAGGGAGAAAGAGTCCTAAGCAGACTCCACACTGAGCACAGAGCCCAACATGGGGCTCGATCTCATGACCCCGAGGATTACCACCTGAGCCAAAACTAAGAGTTGGATGCTTAACCAACTGTGCCACCTAGGTGTCCGTCAGATGTTTAAATGTGGCATTTTCTTTTACTCCCCCTGAGTAAGTTGAAGGATGAGGAGTGGAGAATCCAGCTGAAGGTATGTATTTGCAGTAGCTGCCCCTTTTCAAGGATTGGCTTATCTAATGCCAAAAGATATGCTTGTAGCATAAGCTGTTCCTCAAATAATTCTACTATTTTCCAAATAATCTGAATGTTCTGGTTGGTGTGTACATGGTAACTGACACAGCAGCTCTTATTAGATTTTCAGTATGTTTCATACACTCCTGATTGCCTATCGTTAGCATCTACTATTACTTATCTCTAGTATTTACCTCTACCATTTATTCTGGTATTTTTCCTTGTTTGCAAGATGTTCCCATTTTTAGTAGTTGTTATTGTTTTATAGTTGACTACTTATTCATCTCATATTTGTTGAGTATTATACAGCAGTCACTAGTCTGAGCAGTAGGGATACAGTAATGAAAAAACTGGACAAGTCCTACATTCACAGATCTTATAGTTTAGCATAGTTCATATAGCAATAGACTAACCTCTCCATTCCCTGGGTCACAATTTGGGAAATCCTGTTCTAAGTAAGGTATCTGTTCTAATATAGTAAATACAATCTAAGATCATAACCAGATACAGTAATCTTCCATAATGTATATGGTTTATGCATTTTCTTTTTAAGCACAGATAGGTTTAAATACTGGCCACATCTTGGTAAGGAATAATGTTATACTTTGAAAAAAAATTTCTGAATAGTGAGAATAGGAGAGAAATGTATACTACAAAAGGGTGGTAAGTTGTCTTTGTTCCCTATTCTTCTTTTCTATGTTGATCAAGAAAAACAAAAAAGCAAATGTTAGCTGCAGCATCAGAATCTTAATATGACACCATAAGACAGATTTTTCCAAGGCCAAATTGCATGAAAGTGGCATAAATTATATTAGCTATTTTTGTTGAATATATTTTTCTATAAAGTCAAAACACATTACAGTAAACTTAAAGGTATAATAGCACTGATTATAAATTGCTTAATAGTACAGATTACTCTAATAATTTGTAATCTGTAAATAATCTATACTGGTAAAGTAAGGGGAAAGACATGGATAGTTATAAGAAGGACAACAGGAAATTTCTGAATATAAAAAGGGTGGATACTAGGGATATATGGAATTTTTCTGTTAGAATGCAAGGATGAGAAAGATTTATGCTTCCAGGCCATGGAATGGTGCATATCAAATATGTAGAAAAAAAAAACAAGAAAAAGTTGTTGCTTCACTTAAATAACTTTCCTCAAAATTCCAATTTACTCCCTTGAGTGTAGATTGGACACAGTGACTTGCTTCTAACAAAGAGAATATGGCAAAAACTGATAGTGTGTCACCTTTTTAAAATGTTTTATTTATTTAAGTAATCTCTATACCCTACGTGGGACTTGTACTAACGACCTCAAAATCAAGAGTCACACCATCTTCAGACTGGACCAGCCAGTGCCCTGTCACTTTTGAGATTATACTATAAGACTGTCACTTTCATTTTGCTTGCACTCATTCTGCCTCTTGCTTGCTTGCTCTCGTGAAGCAAGCTGCCATGTTGTAAGGTGCCCTATGGAAAAAACCACATGGAAAGGAACTGAAGGCAGCCTTTGGTAAAAAGCCAGTAAGGAACTAAGACTGTCACAACAGCCCATAGGGAACCAAATCCTTCCAACAATCATATAAGTATGATTGTTGATCATATGTGAATCATATATGTATGATCCTTGAAAGAGGATCCTTCCCAGTTAAGCCTTGAGATTATTATAGCCCATGCTATCAACTTGGCTGCAGCTTGTGAGCAACATTGATCCACAGAAAGGAGCTAAGCTGCATCCAGATTCCTGACCCACAGAAACTATGAGATAGTAAGTGATATTGTTTTAAGCTACTAAATTTTATGGTAATTTGTTATACAGGAACAGATCACTAATACAGAATCTATTCTCAAGGATACTCAGTGAAAATAAACAGAATTTAACCAATACTTCCTGCAAGTCTTATAAGCATAAGTTTAATAATGTATAACTTCTAGATAAGCAAAACACAAAAAGACAAAGAAGATTTTAAGTGACTTAGAAATAAAGGATGGCACTGGTGATATCATAAAGAATTCATAATTCTTGAGTTTGCTGGGTGTCAAAACACAAGTCAGGAATACCTTTCCATCCCTTCCTTCCTCCCATAGAACTTTTCATGGACATTGGGCTACAGGAATATACAGCTTAGGAAAAGAGAAACATAAAACAACATTTATTTTCAGAAATAAATTTATAATAATACAATAATATATACATGTGAGAGACAAGTTATTAGTCATAATAACTGATGTTCCAGATGCTGAGCTAAGTAAACTATGCATATTATCTTTTTTAATCATCACACTCTGTGGAGTAGGTGATATTACTATCTTCATTTTACAAATGAGGAAACAGAGGATTAGAAAGATTAAGTAATAAAAGTTATGCGGCTAATATGTGACACAGCTAGAGATGAATCCAAGCTGTCTCATCCTGGGCCCAAGCTATTTACCACTGTGAAAAACTGCCTCTATTAAAAAAAAAAAAACGAAAACCAAATCCCACACACCTTAGCATCTATGAATATACATAGACTGTTTGTAAAAACAACCAATAACTACAGGTTACAGGTGTACTTTTATCCTCTGCAAAGTACTCTAAAAAGGATGATAGCCTTATCCACAGCATTCTTAGATAAAAGGCATTAAAGGTTCTACAACATTATGATAATTGTAGCTAAGATTTATATAGCACTATCGACCACAAATATGGTTGTTTTGATTATTTTACATATTTTAATACATCTTTACAGTATTCTTATGGTGTAGGTAATATTATAGTATCCATTTTACAGATAAGGAAATTAATTTCTTTTGGTAATTATTTGCTCAAGTTCACACAAGTAGTGACAGAACTAATATTTGAACACAGGCACTCTGGCTCCAAGGTCTGCAGTCTACACTAGTGCATTTTACTCTAAACCAGTGCATTTTACTTCCTCAAAAACTACATTAATGTTTTTCAGTTAATGGGAAAATTGTTCTTTTGCGTATCTAAATTTATGGATCTAAGTACCACATTTATAGGCCAAGTCTTTTGAATTTATGAAGCAAAACACTTTGAGAAAAGTTAATCTAAAAGTTTATGGGATGACACTATTCATCTTTTAAACAATGATAAAATGTAAATCAGGAAAACAACTAAAAATGATCAAAATGAAACATTTTATTTGATAAAGAATTTGTACACTGAAATAACTTCCTAACATGTTAAGAACTTACTAGTGGATAAGGAAGTCTGGGCAAGAAAAGCTATCCATATTCATATTCTAGTTCTTTAGCATGCTTATTTTTGTAACCAGTAATCAGGCAGTGTCTCTCATACTTAAAATACACTGAAATATGTTCAGTTTATCTCTCTGCTTCTGAGCTCTACTTTCTATACCGACTTTCACACTGTATGATTAGAGCAGCACTGTCAATTATCCCCTTCATTCCATTTACAAGTCTGTCCACTGTCCATATATACATATGTGTGTGTGTGTATATACACATATATTCTTTGATGTTGCTCTAGTAGCTACACCACATAGCTACAAGAGCTATACCACATAGCTTCAAGACCACAACAGTATTTCTTTTCTCCTTTACTTGGGGTGGGTAAAGTATGTGTCACAGACTGCTTTGGGAACCTGTTACAGAAAGAAGCACACAGGTACCTTATAGAATCATATTTGTGTATAATACGGAGTTTAGATCACCCCTAAAGTTCATCAATTTAAGTCAGGTTAAAAACCCTGCTTTACACTTATTGTGTTTACAACATAGACATAGGGAATACGAACATAACATAACAGAAGATGTGAAGGACAAGAAAAGGCTCCTGGTATCTACATGTCAATCAAAATCATACAGAGGGTTTTAAACTATAATTTTAAGTATAAAATTTGAGCAAAACAAATGAAACATGCCTAACTAACAAAGATAACATTTGATAATGTTTTCAGGGAAAAAAAAATGGGAAGAAAAAGATGAGAAAACAAATCATCCTTTTCTTTTAAACAGAATGACCACAACTATAGAGAAGTTGGGGAAAGAGGTTCAAGGAATTAGTCACTTTTTATAAAACATTAATCTACAGTGGCTTGTACTTGTGCAACAGAATGTACAATGCTGATAGGAAATCCAGAGGAAAAATCATTACGAATTCAAGAAATATATAAATGAGTATGTCCCAAATAACTATTATAAAACTCTCCCCCATTCTTGAGTTTCAAATACATCCTAATCTTGTTGTCACCTTAAATAACACTGTCCTTTGAAGGACAGTGCCATTTTTAAAGAGATTTAAAAGATCTATTATAAAAAGATTAATCTCAAATTTCTCTGAAAATATTCAGTGTGGATAAAAGCCTATCTATTTTCAGAACACTGGTCTGGACTTTGGCCCTTAACCTTGCACATGTAGTCAAAAGTCCTATAAAACTGTTGAGTTGGCCTGCCATCTGGGTTAAGATTCATTTCTACAGTTGAAATGATGTATTACTATAATATCCAATACAAAAAGTTAAGAAACAAAGGCATAAATAAAGAGTATCACCATCCTTTAGTGGCATATGATTGCTAAAAATTTTGGATACAAATTCAATGCAGAAACTTTAGAAAATGAACAAAGTGTAATGATGATGATGAATTAACAACAGGAAAGGTGTTCTTATTATTTTGCCTGAAGTAATAAGCATTTGGCATATGTGTTATTCTACTTGATCTTAACAACCCTAAGAAATAAACCTATCATTAAAGACTTGTTTTTATCAGTTTACAAGGAATTTAAGGTTATGAAAGTTAACACACAGATATAGCTAGTGGATGTCAAAAATTAAATCCAGATCTAACTCCAGAATTTGAGCTCTCATTTACTGATATATGCGGCCCAAGAAAGAAAATTAAAACCACCTGTAATCCCACCAACCAGCTACAACCACTGGTAACATGACCATTCTCTCACCAATCCCATTCTCTCCTGACTTCCCAACCAATCCCAATTATCTCTCTCTTTAGGAAACCAATGTTTTCCCTATGAATATATATATATGTTCATATATATATACAAATACATATTTAGTATGTTAAATTATAGAAATAACATCATAGTATATGTCATGTTGCTGTGACAGGAAACTGAGGCACAGAGATATTATATCACATGTTTAGGATCATAGGGGGGAAATCAGAACTGAAACGTAATTAAGATACATTTAACTAAAAATGATCCTAGGGCACTTGTGTGGCTCAGTCGGTTAAACACCTGAATCTTGATTTTGACTCAGCTCATGATCTCAGTGTTGTGAGATTGAGCCAAGAGTTGGGCTCATGGCTGGGCGTGGAGCCTGCTTAAGATTCTCCCTCTCTCCATCTACCCCTCCCCTATCCCCTTCCTGTCTAAAATAAATAAATAATAATTAAAAATAATTGAAAATGACCCTAAACCTTTACATCTCTCCTCCTGCCCCATTATTTAGAAAACACTTTAAAACCCTGCAGTATACTTCAGGATTATCACTATAATAACAAAATAAGCTAACATTTATTTATAAGCATTTACTATGAATCAAGCTTCTTGTAAGAGCTTTACATTTATTAGTCGGATTTAAGATTATTATTACCATTTTTATAGATGAGAAAACTGAAAGGTTAAATGACTTGCCTAAAGCCACACAGCTAATAAATAATGCCATAAGCAGGAAAGTTAAGAGTATAGGATGAATCTATTCTCTTACCTTGGGAACTGCTTTTATTGAAATCACGGGTTATCAGTTGGTTACCCTAAAAATGGATTATAGTCCAGTCTCATACTTAAAAACTGAATTTTCTGCTTTTTAATTTAAGGATAGTTTAAGGGGGTGTTTATAGAATTTAAACAGTACCAGAATTATAGGCAATCTATCTCTGGACTACATTGTGTCCACTTCAAGAGTTCAATAATAAATTGTTTGTGATCCTATACATATCACTTAAATTTTCTGTCTTAATTTCTCCACCATAAGACAATTATCAAACACAATTCACTTAACAATTGCTCTGGTAGGTCAGTTATGTAACATGATCAATCATGTCCCATGATTTTAAGTACAGAACCAAAACATACTGTTTACTTGTGTTTTTCTCACATTTTCTGCATACAACAAATTTGATTCGAGGAATAGTAAAATGTAAGTTAGGTATTTTGAATCTAAGGCTAGGGGTGCCTAGATGGCTCAGTGGGTTAAGCATCTGCCTTCTGCTCACTGGGCTCCCTGCTCAGTGAAGAGGCTACTTCTCCTTTACCTTCTGCCCTTCCCCTCTGCTCTTGTTCTCTATCTCAAATAAATACATAAAATCTTAAAAGAAAAAAAAATAATCCAAAGCTCTGAAGACTGAATCCCTTAATTTATTAGACAAATTCTGATCCACAGCTATACCTCAGTGTACCTTTCACTAGACTTTGCAGACCAAATATCAATGATCTGGTCTGGTTTGATCCACAATTTCCTTTTATATGTAGGATAATCTTGAAAACTAGACACAGGTAACAGATACCAGGTACAAAAGGACAAACCAAAAAAAAGACATGGCCATTTCTTAGAACAAAAGTTTTACTCTTCCAACCTAAAATATAGATATCAAAAGGTTAAAGTTTAGATAATACAGAAACAACACTCTCAGAAGTCAATAGCAGAATGAACCCTACTAATTCAGCATTGTTCACTGGACTGCCCGTAAGCAGCCTGCAGCAGTCCTGTAACCCAGCTGTCCCTCAAAGTGTGGAACATCAACCAGCAACTTCAGAATCACCTGAAAAGCAAATTCTCAACCCAACCCAGGTTTACTGAACCAGAAATTCTGAGGGTGGGCCCAGCAATCTGCATTTAAATAGGTCTTCCTAGTAATTCTGAAGCATGTGAAAATCTGAAAGTCACTGTTTGAACCTTTGGTTTATGACTGTTGTCTCTGTGAAATATACTATTTTCCTAAATTAGTATGTGATAATGAATACAGCAAGTGGACAAGAAGAGAAAACAGCTTTAACTGAATTACTATATATAAGTATACAATAAAATATAATCACTATTCTGTTAGCATATCCTACGTAAGAGAAATTCAAAAGAAATGGATTATTTGTTTGCTTTGTGAGTACACTGAATTTATCTGTTTGTCGTTAAGTTTTGGTACTATGTAGAAGATAACAGCTTCAACCTTCAGGTCACTAATCTTATTTCAATAGAAACTTATTTTCGGAGAGTTTAATAACTTTATTATAAAAGAGTAAAACACTAAGAAGTTTCCGTGCATTAAAACTGTTCAGATAAGAAAAGGAGAGACTGAGGAGTATGGCAATTAACATTCTGGCAACATGTTTTAGTTTCTTCCTGGCTTTCTGAAAATTTCAACTGAGGTTTAGTTTGGTTCAATTCCAATTCAGCAAAGATTCATATTGGTGGAAAATACATGGATAATTTTTAAAAGGACAGGGATTCAGCACTGGCATTCCAACAAACAGCAGCTACCTTGCTTCTTTGACAATAACAGCTAGATTACATTAAAGATGTCAGATGGACAATCAGGAAGTGAAAGATTAGTCTCCCTGACAATCATTCTGACTTGCAAATCTGAAAAAGAAAAGGCCTCTGACAGAGCTTCTCTTCCAAAACTCTACACAGGAATAGGGAATTAGTGCATTTATTTGTTTTACGTTATTATATTAAAATTTGCATGAAGAAATGCAAAGCACATTATTCCCTTTACCAAGAAGTGTGACAGTACCTCAAAACATGAAAAGGATTCTTCTAACCATGTGCTATCATGCCATTTAAAGAGCTATTTTCTTCCTTTCAGAAACAGAAAAGCTGGCTCCTAATACATAACTGTGATTGATTTTAAAAAAGTCATCTCCAACAGTGGATGAAAACTAGGATTCTGCATCCTGAAAGTAAAATCCCCAAGATATTTCAATATTTAAAACTGATCCATACAATGGCTCTGATTAGGTTTGGTTCAGATTTTCGCCTATTATCTTTTTTTTAATATATATATAAACATGTCTTATTTGCCTTCAGAACTATATTACCCTGACATTTCAGATTGGAGTTATTGATACTTTCCCTAGAACTAAAAATCATTTTTTTCTGCTGATCCCTAATGTGGTAAATATGTAGTGGTTTCACTCTGTGGTTTACCATCAATTTTAATGAGCAGGAATAAACAAAAGACCTAAAACCAAGTCTTCTAAGGCCCTCTACTAAAGCTCTGATCTGTATACTCAACTAGATCTTTGAACATTTCTGACACAGCTCTATAGACTCACTGTAGAGTGAGTGTAAAGGATGTTGCCAGGCAACTCATCTCAGTTTGCAAGAATCTAAGCATTGATAATGACTCTGTCTCAGCTTGGCTCCCACAAGAGAAGAGTTTTCGTGAACTCCCACATGTGCTCATAGGCCATTCATGAGAAGAGGTATTTCTAAAACTGAATGTCCAGGAGTCCAAATTGGGAACCTATAAGGTTTCTTTTCTAATTTAAGTTTAATGTTTCCAACATCACAACTATTTTCTGTAACTGTCCAGAAATCCAATAGGCATTCAAAAAAGTAGGTCGTGTATAAGGGACGAGTGTTGAATGAACATTTTTATTCATATTTTTAATATTTTTGTTTGTACACGGCCAAAGCAATATTTCTTCAAGGATCTCAAATCACAAAAATCATTCTGGAAACTATTTATCTACCAAAATTATTTTAGTTCTTTTGAGAATTATCCTTGAAATGGTTTTCAATACTTACTCTTGATTGTATCAGTAGTAAAAAGGATGTTTAATAAAAACTATCTTCTAATAAGGAAAATATGCAATCAGTTGCAAAAGGAGTTACAGTATGTTTTTATGAATAGTATACATGCAAAACACTGCTCTGCCGGATGGGCCTGATCCAAACCTCCCTCTGTCAAAGCAGACACTTTGCATGCATGCTTACCAGGGCAGTATGCATCCACATCCAGTTTCTGAGCTGAAGCGAGGGTTGGTGAGCCAAGCTCGGATTCTGGAATTCGTGGGCTCTCAACAAACTTTGCCTTCCTCAGAGGGGCTAAGAACAAAAGAAGAGACAGAGAGAGGGAGAGGGAAAAAGGAGAGAGAGAAAGAGAGAAAGAGAGAGAGAGAGAGAGAGAAGAAAACAAAAAGGAAGGAAGAAAGAAAAAGGGAAACAGGGAAAGAGAAGGGAAAGAGAGAAACACAGAGGGGTCATGAGTAAGGGGAACAGCAGGCAACAGATGGAAGCACTTAAATGAACGACACACTCTGTCAGACTCAGATCAGGTTACCCTATTTTTTTTTTGTGCCAGAAAAAAAATTAACTGCATTCTTCATAGAGAAGATGGGTCTTGTTAAAAAGTCACTGCAAACTGGAACAGCTAAAATCTAATATTCAAAACTATGAGCCTAAGTTGCAATTGTTTATTACCTTTAGCTACTTTCTCTCTTTAGAAAGCAAAGAGCTATTTTTTCTTTGCCATTAAATAAAGGTGCTGAGGAAAGTATAGAGCTAGGTTTTAAAATTCTGTTTATAACAATTGTAATCAAAACTTTTTTTTTTAAATCCAGAAATAACTGTTATGACACTCAATTGTGATAAATACCATAACTAGGATTAATCTACCTAGCTTAAAAGTAAATCAATCACCTGACTGTTCAGCTTATAAAGTAAAAAGTCAAACTGCTTTTGGACTAAGATGTTATCTAGGCCATGTCACTGTGACATTGGATGCTAAAGGTAGAGAGACGTGATTTAATTACACATATAATCAGGAGGTCTATGGATTAGTAATATTCCATGTCATGAAATCCATTCATTCTTGTTAAAAAATACAGAAGTACTTTTGAAATGTGCTGATACTCAAAACCTACAAGCAACTAAATCACATTATAAATCTTAAAATATGCATATATATTTTAAGTGGTATGTTAAAAAACAAAATAAATCCTGTTACTTTCACCATAGCAACAAGAGCTAAGGGTGTTAACAGTATGGTTCTCTGCCAAAAGTAAGCTTTAGAATAGCAGAACTCTCACCTCTGCTAAAACTGTAATAATTGAGCCTATTTTTAAAAGTCACTGTCACAAAGATCTCGAGTGATTTATATGCAGATCTGCAGGTTACTAATAACCAATATTAGTGTCTCTTTCATTATAATCTCACCAACCAATTCAAAAATAATGAAACATTTTATTTATCCAGTATTGCTTTGTATAGAAGAAATGATTATAATTTAATTCTTAAAGCTATTAAGCCCTTTACTAGAATTTTATTATTTTATTTTATCATGGCAGCAGAGTAACTATTCACCTGCTGAGTTCTGACAAAGACAGCACTGGTCCCTGTTAAAGGGATTCCATATATCTAAAAATCTTAACAATTTTTATAATGAAAATAGTAGGCTAGTAGACAGAAATCAGCAACTCAGGGTAGAGATATAAGGAAGAAACTGAAGGATGGCAGGAGAAACTGAGGGGGTGGTATGAGGAAAGTATAAGAATTATGAGATGGGAGTCAAGGGGATAAATCAGGATCCCAGGGATTCTGTAAACTCAATGCCATGCAGACTTGTGTTTCCCTTCTCAGGAATTCCAAGAGGTTATCTTTACAGCCCATAGTGGACATTTGATTCTTTTTTCCTACCTCATCTCTACCCTCATTTATGAGATACTGTAAATGTCTAATAATTACTTTAAGTTATTTTTAAAGGTAGATTATAATGTTGCTCTTACCCAAATCATAGAAAACTAGTGCTGTCTATAAGTCCAAACACAGAGGGTGCAATCACAGGTATGACAGGTTGTCCTATAGTGTTAATACTGCTTGGTGAAGAACATAAAAGGTCACTTTGGAATATAGGACACAATATTTTGCTCTCAAGACTAGAATTTTAATTTGCTTCATTGTCAAAAAAAAATGTTACATAAGATGATTCAGCTAGGTAAAAGAATTCTGTGTCAAAAGGGTTTATCAGTTTTTTAAAAAGTGGTTGAAATGAGATGGGTAGGAGGATCATAAAACCAAACTAGATATTTTACTGTGATATAATATGGTAGTAGGGTAGCAAGGGGCTGGATAACACAAGAATTAAGAGAAAGCTTAAGTGAGATTCCATCTCTTCCACTTCTTCTTAGCTGAGAACATTTCTCTTGTGTTTTCTATCAGTTATTTGAACTTAATTTTTTTATTATTTTATTTATTTATTCATGAGAGAGACAGAGAAGATGCAGAGACACAGGCAGAGGGTGAAGCAGGCTCCATGCAGGGAGCCCAATGCAGGCCTCAATTCCAGGACTTCAGGACCACGCCCTGGGCTGAAGGCAGCTGCTAAACCGCTGAGCTACCCAGGGATCCCTAAAATAAGGATTTTAAATAACTACTAAGGTATTTGTCTTTGATAAACTTATCCAGCAAATGGGAATTTTTAGGATGGAGCTGGCACAGGACTCAGATATTTATGGGAGATAGGTACAGAGGCAGACCAAACCAAAGCAAAGATAAGGAAAATGGGAATTGAAGGATATATTTAGGATGAGAACATCATAAAGTACTAAGAAATTCTTTTCATAAAGTCGGTTTTGTAATAAAAAACATATTCAGCAAGATTAATCTAACACAAATTAATTGCCAAATGTGAAAGCAGAGCAAACAGATTTTAGCTATAGGTGAGAATGAGGAATATAAGGCATCCAAGTCAGAATGGAGTAAATAAAATCATCTCTGTTCACGGATGACATTCCTTAAATGGAGAAAACCTTAAATGAAGTAAAGATTCTGCAATAAAACTGTTAGAACAAACTGAGCAAAATTGCAAGATATAAAATCTATACACAAAATACACTAATGATGAGCAATCCCAGATGAAATTAAGAAAACAATTCAATTTAAAGTAGCAATAAAAAAAGAGTACTTAGGAATAAACTTAATCAAGGAGGTTAAAGACTTAAACACTGAAAAACTATAAACTGTTGCTGAAATTAAAGACACAAATAAATGGAAAGACATCCCTTGTTCATGGATTTGAAGACTATTTAATATTGCCAAAACGGCAATACTTGCCAGAGCGATCTATAGATTCAATGCAATCCTAATAAAAATCCCAATGACATTTTTTGCAGAAATAGAAAAATCGATCCTAAAATTCATAAAGAATCTCAAGAAACCCTGAATAACCAAACCAATCTTAAAAAGAACAAAGTTGGAGGTCTTATACTTCATGATTTCAAAACTTACTATAAAGCTTCTTATAAAGTAATCAAAACAGTATATATAGTACACTGTCATAAAGACAGACATATAGACCAACTGAACAGAGATTTCAGAAATAAATCCAATACGCGAATGATTTTACAAAGATACCAAGACCATTTTATGGGCAAAGGACAATCTTTTCAATAAATGGTCTTGGGGAAACTGGATATTCACAGGCAAATGGATGAAGCTGGATCCACATCTTACACCATATATAGAAATTAACACAAGATCAAAGACCTAAATGTAAGAACTAAAATTCTAAAACTCTTAAGAGGAAAATATAGGAGAAAAAGATATGAACTGGAGAACTATTAAACAAGTGTCCATCGAAAGATGAATGGATAAAGAAGATGTGGTCTATGTATACAATGGAATATTACTCAGCCATTAGAAACAACAAATACCTACCATTTGCTTCGACGTGGATGGAACTGGAGGGTATTATGCTGAGTGAAATAAGTCAATTGGAGAAGGACAAACATTATATGTTCTCATTCACTTGGGGAATATAAAAAATAGTGAAAGGGAATAAAGGGGAAAGGAGAAAAAAATGAGTGGGAAATATCAGAAAGGGAGACAGAACACGAGAGACTCCTAACTCTGGGAAACGAACTAGGGGTGGTGGAAAGGGAGGTGGGTGGGGGGTGGGGGTAACTGGGTGACGAACACTGAGGGGGGCACTTGATGGGATGAGCACTGGGTGTTATGCTATATGTTGGCAAATTGAACTCCAATTTAAAAAAATGTAAAAAAAATATTAAAAATAAAAGTTGGAGAAAAATGGAAATTTTATGTGGAAAGAGAAAACTATATTTTAAAAAGTTTTTGACAGAGTTTTCATAGGGAGAATCTTTTATGAATATTCATAATATTTTAGCTCCTAAACATTTATTAGAAAATAAACAGCCATCAGGATACATTTTAAGGATTATCATAACCATTTGGCAGTATTAAGATACATCATTTACTCAAAATGCAAATTCAATGCTTAATGAAATTTTCACATATTAAGAGTGATACTTTTAAAATGAGAATTGTTGGGCAACTGGGTGGCTCAGTAGATTAAGCATCTGCTTTCAGCTCAGGTCATGCCAGGGTCCTGGGATCGAGCCCTGCATTGGGCTTTCTACTGAGTGGGGAGCCTGCTTCTCTCTTTTCCTCTGCCCCACACCCCTCCAGCTCATGCTCACTCTTTCTTGTACTTTCTCAAATAAATAAAAATCTTCAACAAAAAAATAAAATGAGAATTGTTTTGTTGGAAAACTGAATACAACTATTTGTAAACCAACCATAAAATGTACCAGAGAGCTCTTCCATTCAATCCAGTAAAATGTTACTGTGTTTTACCTACCATGTGCAGAGGCTAAATGCTTCAGGGGATTCAAACATCATTAGAACAGTCTCTGGCCAGAAGGAACTCAATTATGGAGAAAAGGCAGAGTAAGAATAGCTATGATAGGGATCCCTGGGTGGCGCAGCGGTTTAGCGCCTGCCTTTGGCCCAGGGTGTGATCCTGGCGACCCGGGATCGAATCCCATGTCGGGCTCCCTATATGGAGCCTGCTTCTCCCTCTGCCTATGTCTCTGCCTCTCTCTCTCTGTGTGTATGACTATCATGAATAAATAAATAAAATCTAAAAAAAAAAAAAGAATAGCTATGATATACAGTAGAGAAAGCTAAGTGCCAAAAGAGGTATAAAACAGGGGCTACTGGGTTTAAAGAAGAGAAAAATATATTTCAGAATGCCTTCCAACTCAGCACAAAGTTTAATAAATGTTCATTAATTTTATATTAAAATCAAAATTACAAAGTTATTTCAAAAAGCTAGTTTGGAAAGGGATGCCTGGGTGGCTCAGTGGTTGGACACTTGCTTTCAGCTCAGGTTGTGATCCTGGTATCCGGGATCGAGTCCCATATCGGGCTCCCTCAGGGGAGCCTGCTTCTCCCTCTGCCTGTGTCACTGACTCTCTCTCTCTCTCTCTCAGTCTGTGTCTCTCATGAATAAATAAATAAATATTTTTTTAAAAAGCTAGTTCGGAGAGAATTACTAGGTCTTTTTAAATTTACCTTTTAAAAAAAAAGTTTCAAAGAAGAGTTTTATGTTTATAACAGTTAAAAAGGTACTAGAGAGGGATCCCTGGGTGGGTCAGCTGTTTGGCGCCTTTCTTCGACCCAGGGCATGATCCTGGAGACCCGATATCGAGTCCCACATCAGGCTCCCTGCATACAGCCTGCTTCTCCCTCTGCTCTCTCTCTCTCTCTCTGTGTCTCTCAAGAATAAATAAAATCTTTTAAAAAAATAAAGCTACTAGAGAAATAGCTCGTGTTTTTAAAAAGTTGAAAAAGAGCAAACTAAAATTAAAATCAAGGAGAAAAAGGAAATAATAAAGATTAGAGCAGAAAGCAATAAAACAGAAAATAATAAATTCCTGGAAAGACACAAATGATCAAAACTGACTCATTAAAAAAACATTAAAAAATAGAAAATCTGAATAGATATATAACACGTAAGGAAACTGAATTAACATCTTCCAATAAAGAAAAGTCATGTCCCAAGTGGCATCACTACTGAACTATACCAATTATTTAAAGAAGAAATAGAATTCCTTTATAAACTCTATCAGAAAATTAGGGAAGAAGGTAGGACAGGAGAAAGTGACCTAGAAAAACATTACTTTGGGTACATGACTAGATTTTATACAGTATATAAGAAATATATAATATTCATTTGATTTATGAATTTATTCTTAGTTTTATCATTTAAGTATTACTGTTTTAAAAATTAGTAAATACATTGTTTTAAATTTTATCAAAGCAAAAAGTTTAAAAACTGAGTTTTCTAACGTTAACATTTATTGATGATTGTTTTCTTTTTTTAAAGATTTTATTTATTTATTGATGAGAGACAGAGAGAGAGAGAGAGAGAGAGAGAGAGTCAAAGACATAGGCAGAGGGAGAAGCAGGCTCAATGCAGGGAGCCCAATGCGGAACTCGACCAGGGAACTCCAGGATCACACCCTGGGCCGAAAGCAGGCCCTAAACTGCTGAGCCACCCAGGGATCCCTATGATTGTTTTCTTAAAGAGCTTTATAAGAAACTGTAAGTTGGGGATCCCTGGGTGGCGCAGCGGTTTGGCGCCTGCCTTTGGCCCAGGGCGCGATCCTGGAGACCCAGGATCGAGTCCCACGTCGGGCTCCCGGTGCATGGAGCCTGCTTCTCCCTCTGCCTGTGTCTCTGCCTCTCTCTCTCTGTGACTATCATAAATAAAATTAAAAAAAAAAAAGAAAGAAACTAAGTTTGCTCTGCTCTTATTTGGTAATTCAAAACAAAACGAAGTATAAGAGAATTTTTATGAAAGAGGATTTCAATTGTAGAAAAATACACTTAAGCTTTGTTTTAGAAAAATCAATGGGAACAGGTAATTCTGTTTGGGACTTGCATAGTCTCTTTTGTTAGTGAAACTAACTTCTTGCTAGAGCCAAATTCTAATGCTAGGTACATAGCTCTAAAAACAGGTATCTTACTTTCAAAAAAGCTATGCTACAACCAATAAAATAACAGCTAACATTTTTTTTTTTTGAGAGAGAGAAAGAGAATGGACATGAACGGCGGGGGGTGGGGGGCAAACGGAGAGGGAGAATCTCAAACTGACTCTGCTCTGAGTGTAGAGCCAACACGGCTTGATCTCACCACCATGAGATCATGACCTGAGCCAAAATCAAGAAACGCTTAACCAACTGGGCCACAACCAGGTGTCCCGTTAACGTTTGTGTAAGTTTATTTTATGCTTTTAATTATATTTCATAATTTTTCTATGAGAAATACAAGACATTAACTTTGTTGCAGATGGGAAAACAGAATCACAAGATCTCTTACCCAAGATCACAGCATTTAAGTGGTACATTATAAAACCATACCCAGGTCTTTTGATTTAGAATATTATATTGTTTCATCAACAATATTGTTCTTCAAGGTATGGAACTCATTATAGCAAGAAATGATTTTAAATGATCTATAAAATTGGCAGTAAATAGCACTGAATTATACAGCATGGTGGGCTGTACTAGTGCCTACCAACATCACAGTCTCCTTTCCTTTCTGTGCACAAGGATGACTACAATTGCCAGCTCCTGTGAAGTTTAGGAAGGACTATGTGACTGGTTCTGGCTTATGAAATGAGAACGGTGACATCAGCCCTGCATGGTTTTATAGTCTGTCTCGTCCTATGACACAAGTCAGTAAAGTCTCATGTTGAGATGATACAGATATAAGATTGAAGCAACCTGAATTGCTGTGTTACTCTATCAAGAACAGCTGTCCTGAAGAATTGCCCAGGGTAAACTAGAAATAGACCTTGGTTATGTTAAACCACTGAGATTTATAAGGCCATTGTTATGACAGCATCGTCTAGATTATTCTAATGAAATGGCTACAATGTTATTCCTTTTTCAATTATGTTTCCATCCTTTTGAATAGGTCCAGAAGAAAATTTTAATGTGCTAATATTAGTTAATTCTCCTTTTTAACAAAGAAGGGGAAAAAAATAAAAAAAAAAGGGAAAAATTTTAATATCAGTGCCATTTGAAAGTAAAGTATTTAGCAAGAACCAAAGTTCTGGATAACCATACAGTTACAGTGTCTGATAGTGACTCTCCAGTTTAACTAGAATATACAATTTCTTTTTTAAAAAAATATTTTATTTATTCATGAGAGACACACAGAGAGAGAAGGAGAGACAGAGAGAGACAGAGGGAGAAGCAAGCTCCCTGCAAGGAGTCCAATGTGGGACTTGATCCTGGACCAGGGATCAATGCTCTGAGCCAAAGGCAGACGCTCAACCACTGAGCCACCCAGGTGTCCCTATACAACCTTTTAAAGTAAACTTATTTAAATAAAAACATGAAGTTCAAAGACAATATTAGGTTTTAAAAGTATGGTTATAAGTAGGTATGGCAAAAATCATGAAGGAACTATGCCAATCAAGGAAATCTGAGAAACATGCACTGTACTAAACTGTTTCTCAATTTGAGTAACTTAATTTTCTATTTTCTGTCCATTCTGTGTTCAGATGGTAGCAAAATATTTAGGCAACTGCATTTATTTTATTTTTTTCCTAAAGATTTTATTTATTTATTCATGAGAGACACAAGGAGAGAGGCAGAGACATAGGCAGAGGGAGAAGGAGAAGCAGGCTCCCTTTAGGGAGCCTGATGCAGGACTCGATCCCAGGACCCCGAGATCATGCCCTGAGCCAAAGGCAGATGCCCAATCCCTAAGCCACTACTGAGCCTTTAGGCAATTGCATTTAAACTGGTATCCATGTGAAGGGATAGAGCTGATGAAATACTCAGATAATAACCATCTAGTCTAGTCATAACTGAGATATTGGTGAGGCAATAAAGATAGTAAAAGACTCAGGAAATAACAGGTTAAGTAGTGAAAATAAATTAAGCTAAGAAACGACTTCTCATATAAATAGACTTAAGGACATTTGGGCAATCTAGTCTTTTGATTAAACAGGGCAGTCTCCTCTTAACATTTTTTTTTTTTTTTGCCATCTCTTCAGGAGAGCCAATCCATTTTTTATATATTTATAAGAGTCACTGATGGCACAGTCAGAGGTCAAAAGAGGGGGAAAAAGGCTCTCCTTAGCTGCCACTAAGGTGCTCCCTCCTTCTGAAGAAGCTGGGATGAGCTGGGGTGAGGCCCTCACTTCACTGGGCAACTCGCACTGTGTCCAGCAGCACCCACCCATCATCTGCCCACACCATGGCCTCCACCTTGGAGTTCACTTGCATCTATGTGGCCCTCATCTTGCAAGACAAAAGTTGTCAGTCAGCGATGACAATTAAGTTCAATGCCTTCATTAAAGCAGCCAGTGTAAATGTCAAACCTTTCTGGCCAGGTTAATTTACAAAGTCCCTCGCCAATATCAACACTGGGAGCCCCACCTGCACCAAGAGGAGGTCCTGTCCCCTCCACCACTGCTGCCCCAGCTGAGGAGATGAAAAGTAGAAGCAAAGAAAGAAGAATCTGAGGAGTATGATGATGACATGAGCTTTGGTCTTTTTGACTAAACCTTTTCTGTAACATATTCAATAAAAACCCGAACTCAAAAAAAAAAAAAAAAAGTGGAGAAAGAGGAAACACAGAGTAAACCAGTTATATATATAATACATAACTTTGAAGAAATCACATGTAGGGTACCGTGG
Organism: Nyctereutes procyonoides; assembly: GCF_905146905.1. Lineage (NCBI taxonomy): Eukaryota > Metazoa > Chordata > Mammalia > Carnivora > Canidae > Nyctereutes > Nyctereutes procyonoides. Next base: position 45,700,875 of record NW_026575020.1, on the reverse strand, counting down.
CATCCTTAAACAAGTCTGATACAGAAAAGCTTTAGTTACTCCATTAAATCGCAAGTAAATCATGAGGTCGTTCTTAGATGTGATGGGTGATTAGTGTGTTCTAACACTCAGTTTCTAAATTGTGCTACCATACTTAAAAATATGTAAAGGGTGTCTCATCATGGTCACTCAGTAAACGTGGCACTGAAAGAAAAACCTTTAAACAAATTTGCCGCTGATTTCTAAGAAAGAGAAAAGGAAAGGTAGATAAGAAAGAGAAGAGAAGGAAGTATTTGATTTTAGGGAAATGAAAGAAAGGACACAGATTGACAGGGAGATCAAGAGATGATATGGGAGTAGATTAAAGCAGCCCTTCCAAAGGCTCAAGGAGAACAAGAGCCAGTACCAGAACCAAAAAGAAGTCAGCAGTGTTTTCATCTTAGCAAACTGGTGTACACAACAGACTGGGTGAGAAAGGCCAGTCTCTCAACTCACTGATGTATGTCCCCTCCCATAGACACACCACCACAGTTACATTACAATCATGTTTCCTCCCTGTACTAGGGTAGGCTGAGAAATGAAACAACCCTAAAATCTCAGTGGCTTAACACAACAGAATAGAGTTCTCAAGTCAATCCGGGGGTTCAGTAATTAGCTCCTTATCCTAAGCCTTAGAGTTCTCTTGCGGGTTCCCCACATCAAGTTAAAGATCGGGGGGAGAAGGGGAAAAACTGCATATGTGAAGTTTTTATAGCTTAGTTGAAATTTGTATACATTATTTCTATTCATTTGTTAAAAATTCAGTCACATGACACACTTATCTGCATGAAAGGCTGGGATATATGGTTTACTTATGTCCCAAGGAGGAAAGGGAATAAAACTTGGTGAACACATAGTATTCTTTGTTATATTCTACATAATAGCTTGATAATTCACAAAAGAAAGACACAGAACTAAAAAACAAAGCAGCAAATTCTATATAAATTTAGCCCTCTTTCTTTTAAATGGGCTGAACTTAATCATCAAAAATTAGCCTAAATGTATACATTGTTTTCATTCAAATATAATGCTTTAGATTATAGTGCCTAGAATACTGTATGGCATATGGTAGCTAGGTAATAATTATTTGCTAAATGAACAGTATGAAGTAGAAAAAGCAAAGAAAAGACAAGCATTACATATAAGAGCTCCAATAAGCAAATTATTTTAAAAGTGAATTTTAAAAAGCATTCATTGGATATTATAAATGTTAATCATAATATAAATTATCTGAGAGACTCAGACTTTCATAAAACAAATGCTATATAAATCATCATTATAATCAGACTATAATCATTTAATTTCTAACTTTAATGACTGGATTGTTTTCCATAAAAAATATCCAACAGGGATGCCCGGCTGGCTCAGTGGATGAGCAATTGTCTTCAGCCCAGGGTGTGATCCTGGAGTACGGTGGGGGCCTGCTGCTGCTGCTTCTCCCTCTGCCTAAGTCCCTGCCTCTCTGTGTCTTTTATGAATAATAATTTAAAAAATCCAACAAAATATGCGGAGAATATAGTTGAGTTAGGAAAAAATTAGAAGACACTTTGGCTGTGTCCACTCAGGGATATCTGAAGGATGCACTAACAAAGGAAGTCAATAGCCTTTTTAGTCTTAACTTTCAACAGGAAGGCTAATAAGCAGCTGCTTTCTGACCCAAGGCATATAAATCACTGGTGGATCAGTCTGATCCTTTAGAGCCTTTTTCTTACAGCTTTGTTTGGGCAGGTCTGGAGTAACTTTTTGCTCTAAGGCTAGGTTAGCCTTGTAACCAAAGTGTGTCCTTTCTTGGCTCTCTACTGAATGCTCCAGGTTTTTAACAAGATCTCTACATTCTAGCTGCTCAGAATGAAAAAAAATCTCCTATTCCTATGGGAACTCTAGGAACTGATTCATTTACAGCTCCCTGGTATTTATTTGTTCTCCAGTGCCATGGGGTCTTACCTCATCTATATGCAACTTATATTAAGTTAAAGATTCAAAAGGACCCCTCTGCAGAATTCTGTAGTTCTGTTCCTGCTAGCTTCCTATTCTTCAGTACTCTGTAAATTTCAGCTGCTTTGGCTGCCCCAACTTCTGATCTGTTTCCTCAGTTTAGTAAGACTATTCCTTCTTTGAGTTCTCCATCATCAGGGAAAACCTTTGGGCAAAAAGCCAGAGTTCACCTAGTTTTCTCCACTATCCTCTCTCTCAGGGATCACATTACCATGCTGTTAACTGTCTAATGTCTGAAAACAGTTTTTTTCTAGTGGGAGGGCAAGTCCAGTACTGGTTACTCCATCATATTGGGAAGAAGTATCTCACTGCTATTTTAAAATTTGTATTTTCCAGATGTTTACCATTCACAATGTGGCTAACAAAAGGCAGAACCTTCGCCTGTCTTATATAATGTTGTAGCAATATTTGTAATAGTGTGGGGTATAGAGCAAATACTATTATTTGTTCAATGATCTATTTCTGTTTATCCATGTATTTTTGGAGGCATAAGTGATGTATTTGTCCTTCATTTAGTGCTTAAGGCCTAGGAAAATAGGTGATTCTAAGCTGTATTCAAGGTAAGTCAAGAGTAAGTCTGACCCTCCTACCTAATCTGTTTTCATGCAAATATGATGTGCTGTTACAAAAGGATATACTAGACACATTGATATATAGATAGATCACACAGCATATGGAAACAACATGGTGCTCCAAAGAAACAGTTACTCCAAAAATGACTGCAACAACTTTTAGGACATTCCTACAAAACGTTACTTAATATAATTTTGAATAAACTAAATAGAAATTCTCAATACAAGAAGAAATTGGGATTTAAATCTTTGTTTACCCATACATGTTATTACAAAGAAAAAGGCAAATTATTATAGCTTATAACTCATTGTTGTAAATGTTACCTCTTTATTAGTGTATGGCAAAAGTTAGGGTATAGGAGATAAAATAAGGCAGTGTAAATTTCAGTTACCTATTTTAATATCTTTGCAGATACAAAGGCCTTTTAAATATGCCAACACAATACTCAAAAGTCAACTGGATTTCATTTCCATACATCTGAAGAAGCACCAGGTTTTTGATAATATAAAAGAGAGTTCCAAATTTCAAATTTTTGGATATTTTATTTTATATAAAATATTAATGCCAACCCAAAGCAGATAAAAATAACTAATGACTTTTCCTTTTGATTTTTTAAAAAAAACTTATTTATTTACTTTAGAGAGAGAGAGCATGAGAAAGCATGTGAGTGGGTGGAGGGGTATTGGGAGGGGGAAAGAGCATCTCAAGCAGATTCCCCACTGAGCAGGGAGCCTGATACAGGGCTCCATCGTAGGATCCTGAGATCATGACCCGAGCCAAAATCAAGAGCTGGATGCTCAACCAACTAAAAACCCCACTTCAGTGCCCAGACTTCTTTATTTAATACTCAGACCCTAAAAGTGGCAAGTGAAATCACTGAGTAACATTTGACATAAAGGGAGATCATGTGATGCCTGAAAACAGTGCACTATTAATATGAACCTGAATATTAGCCAGTTTTTTCCTTATTAAATGACTCTCATCTCCTCAAAATGAAAAATGCAACTAAAAATGTAACATATTCATAGATGTAATTTATGTCATAAGATAGAGCAGACATGTGGATATGAGGTTAGATGTACTTGTAAATGTTCTAAAAATTCATGAATGTGCTACCATTTCTCCCCAAATTAGAGGAAAAAAATATGTATCTTTAGCACCTTTAAGACAGAAATATTACATCTATAATACCTATCTTCTAATCTACACCTATGAGAAAGCAGGGGGAAAGAAACTGTAGGATAAAGAACACACTGATTAAAAGAAAGGGCTTTCAAGTGAGACTTGCATCACATTGCCTGTGTTACGTGGTCTTCAACAAATTATACAACTTTTCCAAGCTTGGATTCTGCATCTTTAAAATGTGGGCCACAATCTCTCAGAATTGTAATGAGGGCCGCATTTAAAAAATAATGTAGAGGGATCCCTGGGTGGCGCAGCGGTTTAGCGCCTGCCTTTGGCCCAGAGCGCGATCCTGGAGACCCGGGATCGATCCCACGTCGGGCTCCTGGTGCATGGAGCCTGCTTCTCCCTCTGCCTGTGTCTCTGCCTCTCTCTCTCTCTCTCTCTGTGTGACTATCATAAATAAAGAAAAATTAAAAAAAATTAAAAAAAAATAATGTAGATAAGACTAAAAAAGATATTAAAATTTGTTATCCTTTAGAAATAGGAAGCTGAAGTATAATGTGCTCCTCAAGGCCACAGGCTGAGCTATCCCAGAACAGGAACTAAAATGTGGATCTTAGACTCATGGATCAACCATAGTGCACACAACAGATGCTTTGTATATCTCTAAACTAAGCGGCCTATGTTATCATAATAATATGCCACTTACCTCTCAAGGATATTGTAAAGATTTTGTAAAGCAATTGCATAATGCCTAGCACACTGAATGTGCTCACTACTAGATGTTGTGGTTATTAGTATATGATGATGGTGGTGATGATAATGTGATAGGTAATGGAGGGACATGGAGATGTACAAAGTAAATTTCAAGGTGCTGATCAGAGTGTTTGGCATCTGGAGGGGATGATTTATGACATCAGACTGCAAGAAGCAATTTACTCACACTTCTTGCCTGAATTCTGTCTCCTATCTCCCTGTACCCAAAAGGATAGCTGTTATTTAATAGATGAAGTTACTCTCTTTAGTGGAACATGTATTCTGCCAAGAGTACTAGTACAGTTCCTCTTGTATGTATGACAGGGAAAGGTACAGTAAGTTGGAGAAGAGGTGTTTATCATATGAATAAGCCGGTGGTTAGTTTCTTTCTGAATGCTTTAAAACCATTATTTAAATGTATGTTATAGGGGGGAACCAGGGTAGTTCAGGCAGTTAAGTATCTGACTCTGATTTCAGCTCAAGTCTTGATTTCAGCTTAGGTCTTGATCTTAGGGTCATGAGTTCAAGCCCTGCATTGGGTTCCATGCTATGTGTGGAGCTTATATTAAATCAATCAATCAATCAATCAATGTATGTATATATGTTTTAGGACATTGGATATAGGATTCTGGCATTGTAAATTTGAAGTATAAACTCCATTATCCCCTACTATTTTATGTGAATTATCAAAGCCTACCAGATTATAAGCTCTTTGGAGGCAAGGACTAGAATAATCATCTCAGAACAGTGTTTGAAAATGATATATAATGCTATTTTCCATTTTGCACCAGCTCTTAATAATGGCTGAAAATATGCTAAGTACAATAACAATAACATTCCTTAGAAAAAAATAATTTTACATATACTTAATAATTGAGAGGAAAAATAAACTTGGATAGTAAGCATGTAAATAATGGTTCACCATCATTTACTGACAACTCCAAATGGATTTCTCTAAGGCAGATCCAAAAGGTCTAGGGCTAACAAAGAAAGAGAAAAGTTAAAATTAGGGAATGAAATTAAAACCTTCTTCTTTTTCAAAACTTCAGGACAGTAAACTGGAAAATATCCTAGGCAGTCAATATAGGCGGCATGAAAACTGCTAAGATCTGCATAAACATAAACACTGTGCCAGACTGTAATGAAATTCTACAAGGGTAGATTAAAAACAAATTAAGTCTTTGTCCCATGAACAAAAATGACTATTGAGACATTTTCAGAGATTAACTGTGAGGGACCAGTAACTTTTTGGCTTGTTTTTGGAATGTGCAGTTGCTACTCTTATAATAAAGAACTCACAACAGAGAACACTTCAACCCACTAACCACGGGAAAAGAATCAGCATTCCTCTAACCTTAGAATATCTCCAAGCAATTCCCAGTTTTTGTAACAGGATAAGTTCTTTTCATCTCTCAGAAACCTTGGGATATCTGACTGAGAAGGAATAGAGAAGGATATAAGAAGATGACTAACTCCTGACAAGAACATATTCTGGAAAGTTGAGTTGCTTACTCAGATGGAAAGTTAATCATGGCAAGAGAGGGTTAACTGAAGGAACAGAACTACTGTTCTACCAGGCAACGATCTGAGTTAGAGATAAAAGCAGGAATTTTTATTTGGACTTTCCTTAAGTATACAAAAGAAACAGAAACAAACTGCTTGTTTTACTCTTCTTGGTTGTACATTAGTAAGAGGGTGGTCTATGAATATGCAAAAGTAGACACTGACTTAGCTTAGAGGTCTTTCTTTTCTTAGAGTTTTTATAGGTCTCCTCCCACTCATGGTTTTTAAACTAATAAAACATGTTGTTCTATTCACCACATTACTTTAAGATTTGAAGAAAAAAAATTCTGGCAGCTGGATGGAGGCAGAAGCAGTGGTGCTTAATAATACAGTAAAGAGGAATAGAAGACAAAAAATAAATCTCAAATTTAAGAGTTTATATATTTTCCATATGATTTCTGTCATTTTAATAAGGTACCTCACTGGATGTATGGAAAACAATTACATTTAAGTATGAAACAACAAGTGGTAAGGAAAAGAACTCTAAGGTCATTTTTTATAAATTTGAGTCCTAAACCTACATGTCAGTTCCCCAGTGCATAAATATTTCTACAATTAGAAAAAACTTGAAAGGGACACCTGAGTAGCTCAGTGGTTAAACGTCTGCCTTCAGCTCAGGGCTTGATCCTGGAGTCTGGGATCGAGTCCCACATCGGGCTTGCTGCAGGGAGCCTGCTTCTCCCTCTGCCTAGGTCTCTGCTTCTCTGTGTCTCTCATGAATAAATAAATAAAATCTTTAAAAAAAATTTTTTTGAGAAATTTTCAATATTATGAAAGATGAAAATCTCAAAATCCTATCAGGGTGGTTCTGTTACTCTACAGCCAAATAAGCTTCTACTAGATGGACCCTTTCACAAATTAACTTTAAACTCTGAACAAAATAAAAAATAAATAAATTAATTAAATTAAATTTAAAAAAAACTCTGAACAAAATATGAAAAGCAACTACCTCAAGGCCGTGGAGATTAAACATAATAGATTCTGGAAGAGAGCTAATAATTACAAAAAAATGAACAGGCTGATATGAGTTAATCTATTTTTTATTTTTTAATTTTAATTTTTTTGGCTTCTGGGCTAAAAACAGACCACAGCATGCATGGAGTCATTAAAACTCCAAGACAAAACCTACAATTCTTTTCCTCTGAAGCTTGCAGCAGTAAGTCACTGAAAAGTTATGGGGAAGAGGTTTTCAAGAGAGAGCGAGTGAGAGAGAGCGCTATAGGAGGTAGCAAAAATTGTGTATAAACTCTGCTTAAACCTCTGGCTAATTGCTGAACCATGCATTGCATGGGGCAGACAGGTTAAGTCTAAAACAACTGAACTGAACTGATGCCCAAAAGACAGTTTTCCATTAAATCAAACCAAGTTAATTGCTTGCTAAAAGAAAAAACTGGTAATGCTCTTTGAGGAAATATGAAAAAATCCAGAATATCTACAAAATGAAATATTTAGGATACAAAATTACTCATCACATGAAGAACCAGGAAAATAGGATCCACCATCAAGAGAAAAGTTGGAGATAACTCTGTAACACTATAGCCATTTAAAGCAGCCATTTTAACTATCTTCAGAGAGGTAAAGGAATACATATTCTCAAAAAAAAAAAAAAGGCAAAGAAATCTCAGCAGAGAAACAGAAACTGTAAAAAAGAATCAAATGCAAATTCTAGAACTGAAAACCATAATACCTAAGATAAAAAGTCACTGGATGAGTTTAACAGCATACTTAAATATTTAAATATGATAATTTAAATGACAGTATATAGTGTGTATATATATGTATATACACACATAAATAGTATATAGTATATAGTAAATTGAAAAATATAAAATGACAGGTGAATCAATGAACTTGAAGACAAAAGAATGAAATTTACCCGATCTGAAGACCACAGAGAACAAGGACTAAAAACAAAAAAACAAAACAAACAAAAACAAAAAAGAGTTCAGGATCTGTGAGATGATATCCAAAGGTCTAACATAGATGTAATTAGAGTCTCAGAAGAGAATATGAGGCAGATAAAATATTTCAAGAAATACTGGTTAAATGTCTCAAATTTGTAGAAGACATAAATTTTCATTACCAAGGAATCCAGGATAAATATTAACAGAAACACACTAGGCTCATTGTAGTCAAACTGCTAAAAAAAAAAATAAAGAGAAAATTTTGAAAGCAGCCAGAGAAAAACAATATATTATATTAAAGGGCCAACAATCTGAATGATATCTAACCTCTTATCAGAAACTATGGAGGCCAAAAGATGATAAAGTAACATCCCTACCCGAAGGGGCTGAGAGAGAGAAGGGGGAAAAAAAAACTCAACACAGAAGTCTATAGCCAGTGAAAAATATATATCAAGAATGGAGGCTAGGGACATCTGGGTGGCTCAGGGGTTGAACATTTGCCTTCGGCTCGGGGTGTGGTCCTGAGATCCCGAGATCGAGTCCCACATCAGGCTTCCTGCATGGAGCCTGCTTCTCTCTCTGCCTGTGTCTCTGCCTCTCTCTCTGTGTGTGTCTCTCATGAATAAATAAATAAAATCTTTAAAAAAAAAAGAATGAAAGCTAAATAAGACATTTTTAGATAACAGAAAACTTAGAGAATGTGTCAATAGCAGATGCATACTACAAAATGTTAAGGGTATTAGGGGAAGAAAAGTGATACCACATGGAATCATAAGTGTTCAGAAAACAATGAGAAGCATTAAAAATGATAAAAATCTGAGTAAATGTAAAAGACTGTTCTTTTACTCGTAATTTCATTCCAATATATGTGACTGTTTTACACACCCCTGTGAAATTTAAAATGTACACAGATGTGAGACATGACAGCTATAGCATGAAGGGTGACAGAAGGTGCAAATAGATCCATATAGTTCCAAAGGTTCTACATTTTGCATCAAGTGTGACAGCAAAATTAAAACATTTTCAAGGGCGCCTGGGTGGTCATTTAAGCGTTTGCCTTCTGCTCAGGTGGTGATTCCCAGGGTCCTGGGATTGAGCCCTGCATCAGGTTCTCCACTCTGTGGGAAACCTGCTTCTCCCTCTCCCTCTGCCTGCTGCTCCCCTTGCTTGTGCGCTCTCTCTCTGTCAAATAGATAAATAAAATCTTTAAAAAACAAAACAAAACATTTTCAGATGTATAAGAACTCAAAAAATTGAATTCCTACACGTCATTTCTTGAGAAGTTGCTTGAAGGAGTGGTACAGGAAAAGAGTGAATAAACCAAGAAAGAGAAATATCTGGGATCCAGAAAATGGGATACTCAACCAAGAAAACAAAAAAGCTAAGACAGAGGAGGATAGGAGAACTTTAAGTCTAGACAGTCCAGTTGGGTATAAGAGTTTGGAAGACATTAGGAAGGTTTCTGGTGAAAAGAAAAAAAGGATCTGATACTTTATATGATGAAGAGTTTGAAAAACATTGGCAGTACAAAAAAGAAACATGATTAGAAACCACAGGAAAAACAAATAATAATATAGCAAAGAAGATGTAGTCATTCTACATTACTTGTCCCCGCAGGTAACAACATTTACATAATCAGAATAACACTTATATTGATTTTCAAGTTCTAAAGTTAATCTAGAGATAAAACACAAATGACTTAATTATGATTATGGAGCAGAATGTAAACAGGGTCAGTCTTTGAACCATAAATTACAGATGACAGAATTTTGGAAGTGGAAAGAGGGAGGGGTAAGGCAAGGGTACTAACATCTTCTTACAAAGTGGAAATCAAGAAATAGTGTCTTATACCTATGGAACAAGAAATATAGAAATAAAAAACAAATCATTTATGGCTATAACCAATAAAACAAAAAAGTTACATAATTATGTTGGGAGGAAATGTGGTGTAAATAAGCTTACTGTTTCGTTAGATGTTTTAAAACTGATCAATCAAGAAACATCAGCAGAAGCATGTTAACTAAAGATGTGGGCATAACTACCAAAAGAAATAGCCAGAGGTGCCTGAGTGGCTCAGCTGATTAACTATCCGCCTTTGATCAGGTCATGATCCCAGGGTACTGGGATCAGAACCAAGTCAGGCTTCCGAAGCCCAGTTGTGAGTCTGCTTCTTCCTCTGATCCTACCCCTGCTTGCTCTCTTTCTCTTGCACATGCACACACTCTCTCAAATAAATAATCTTTTTTTAAACCACACACAAAATTATTAGGGAATAAATGCTTCTTCCATTTAAACAGAACATTTAAAACATTAAGTATTTATTGGGTAACTTTAACATGCAAGACATTATGATAGGCATCAAAATTTGCTTTTTCTCTTCCTCAATACCTTGTCTTTTACAGTATCTGTACAGAACTGTCAAAAAAAGACAGCTAAGTTTACTGGTAATAATTGGGAGCTCATAAGAGAGTTCTGAGCTCTTGACATCAGCATATAGATATTTTCAAGTCATGGGAATGTAGTAGATCACCCAGAAAGAGGAATGATACTCAGGTCTTCTAATAGCACATTCTTCTCAAGTAACTACAATTCCTTTCATGACTTATGGTCAGATCTAGCCCCAGTGTCCTACTGATACATATTTTGTCCCTATTGTATCTGGCTGAGGAAAATGGTTCATGCTGGGTTATTTTTCCAAAATACTACAAAAAACAGTCTCTCAAATCTCTCTCTTCCTATGCATTTAGATATTGTAACCTGGCTGTGAAATTCTGAATACTCCGTGATTCCAAACATCTGATTTTTTTTGCATATTCGTAAAACACTAGTTTCTCTTCAAATTATCATGTATTTTTTTTCTCTAAAAATTTCTTAAGAGTTTCTTATTTATGAGTTGACATAAACTTACATATATTTCTATAATACTTTCACAGTATTCAAAAGTTATCTTCTTGAAGGGTCTCCAAGAACCCACTTCCCTGATTTCTAGTAATGTAAAATATCATGAAATTAAATCTATAATCTGGAATGCTTGGTAATTTGTTTGAAGAGGGACATTTATATTCTTAAAATATTCTGGAGAAGTAGTATTTATTGATCGAATTTATTGTGTAACCATACTGTGAAATTACATAATTAATATATGACATAATCACCGAAGTCTGCCACTTCAAAGTTTGAAGGGTAAATAGCTAAGGACCCTCTCTATATCATAAGTTATATGGCTTGTGGGCCAAATGTGGCCATCTACCTTTTAATGACCCATGATCTTAAATTTTTAAGCAGTTACATTTTAATGGTTATATAAACACCTACATAATATTCTTGACTTAATCTTTTATCCGACAAAGCCTAAATTATGTTTCTTTAAGAAAAAGTTTGCTCAATCCAATCATGAAATGGGCAAAAGACATGAAGAGAAATCTCACAGAGGAAGACATAGACATGGCCAACATGCACATGAGAAAATGCTCTGCATCACTTGCCATCAGGGAAATACAAATCAAAACCACAATGAGATACCACCTCACACCAGTGAGAATGAGGAAAATTAATAGGGCAGGAAACAACAAATGTTGGAGAGGATGTGGAGAAAAGGGAACCCTCTTACACTGTTGGTGGGAATGTGAACTGGTGCAGCCACTCTGGAAAACTGTGTGGAGGTTCCTCAAAGAATTAAAAATAGACCTGCCCTACGACCCAGCAATTGCACTGTTAGGGATTTACCCCGAAGATTCAGATGCAATGAAACGCCGGGGCACCTGCACCCCGATGTTTCTAGCAGCCATGTCCACAATAGCCAAACTCTGGAAGGAGCCTCAGTGCCCATCGAAAGATGAATGGATAAAGAAGATGTGGTTTATGTATACAATGGAATATTACTCAGCCATTAGAAACAACAAATACCCACCATTTGCTTCAACGTGGATGGAACTGGAGGGTATTATGCTGAGTGAAGTAAGTCAATCGGAGAAGGACAGTGTATGTTCTCACTCATTTGGGGAATATGAATAATAGTGAAGGGGAATATAAGGGAAGGGAGAAGAAATGTGTGGGAGATATCAGAAAGGGACACAGAACATAAAGACTTCTAACTCTGGGAAATGAACTAGGGGTGGTGGAAGGGGAGGAGGGCGGGGGGTGGGGGTGAATGGGTGACGGGCACGGAGGGGGACACTTGACGGGATGAGCACTGGGTGTTATTCTGTATGTTGGTAAATTGAACACCAATAAAAATTAATTTATAAAAAAAAAAAATAAATAAATAAATAAAAACTTGAAAACAGTAAAAAAAAAAAAAGAAAAAGTTTGCTGATCTCTGTCATAAATGGTCAGTGCAGTAACTGTGAATAAACATTACAAGTAAGTCACTTTTATCTTATTCTCAAATAAATAACAGAACTTATATATATGTATATATACACACATATATATTTTTTAAGATTTTATTTATTTATTCATGAGAGACAAAGAGAGGCTCTCGAGACACAGGCAGAGGGAGAAGCAGGCTCCCCATGGGAAGCCTCATGTGGGACTTGAACCCAGAACCCCAAGATCACAACCTGAGCCCAAGGCAGACACTCACCCATGGAGCAAACCCAGGCACCCCATAACAGAACTTTCAAAGACCAAGTTATAGTAACATTTTCATAGCACAATCTGTATTACGAGGTGTACTAAAATGGAATAAGTATCCACTTAAAAATTATATTAATCTCTAGATAATTGAAAAAAAAAACACAGGGTAGAGAGAATGAAAAAGACAGAAAAATAAATGTATCACTTTTCCCAACAGTCCTGCCTTTTTTAAGCTTCTAATGTTTGGTTCTTTTCCTTTCTTTGACACAAGAAAGAATAAAATCAGCTACGTGAAAATAGGCCATCCTGAGGAACTCATTAAGAAAGAACTGCCAAAACTTCAGCTTTAAGAGGCTTACTGGAGCCTAACAAATGGCAATGGTAATGTCACCTCAGTCTCTATTACTCCTATGGAAATACTGATATATGTTTCTTTTCTATGGAAAATCTGGCCAATCCACTTAATCCTTACCAATCCTAATGTAAAGCAGGCTCAAGTAATTAAGAGCTTTGAAGTTCTTCCCTACAAGGAAAGTCAATCGTACCGCCAACTTGATGTGTAACCCTGGCAAAGAGTAGTTTTGTTGTCCCCAAAACCATATCCAGGCTGTTCAACTACAGAGAAAATAGCCAAGCAGCCTAACACACATAGGATAGCATTTTGTTCTAGATACAATACAAAGGTACCTACTGCCTGCAAAAAAAAGAGTTCCTCTTCCAATTGATCTCAAAAGCAAGTGGTGTGTAATTCTATTTGGAACAGTCTGGTGAAAGAAGCTAGGGTGTCTAGCTAAGTAAATGTCAACTTCAGCATGCATCAGAATCACTTAGAGGGCTTGTTAAAACACAGATTGGTGGACTCCAACCTCAGAGTTTGTGATATAGTAGTTTGGTGTGGGGCCTTAGAATCTGCACTTCTAAAAAGTTTCCAGGTAATGCTCGTGGTGCCAGTCTGTAGACCATACTCTAAGCTCACTAATCCAGATGATCTCCAATTCCTTCAGAATGTAAGAGCTATGAAATAACATCATATAAAAAGTCTTAAAAGTAAGTTGTTTACACTGGATTTGAACATCCATTAATCCTGGATATTTTATCAGTCCTGTGATGAAGCCAATTCACACACAAATCCACACAACTGATGCAAAGAGAAAAAACAAAGAAATTTGGTTTGAAAAAGTAATGAGGATGTGATATTTAGTAAGAGATATAAGTTTTATCCCCCCTTCCTTTTTATCATGAGGTGAAGCAACTGTTCAAAAAGAAAAACCAGGGCAGCTCTGGTGGCTCAGCGGTTTAGCGCCTCCTTCAACCCAGGGCATGGTCCTGGAGACCCAGGATCAAGTCCCACATCAGGCTCCCTGCATGGAGCCTGCTTCTTCCTCTGCCTGTGTCTCTCTCTGCCTCTCTTTCTGTGTCTCTCATGAATAAATAAATAAAATCTTTAAAAAAAAACACAACAAAAACATACAACCAGTCTACAAAGGAACCTGAAATTTTCCTTTTCCCCTTTCTTTTTCCCTGACAGCTTTTTCTAAAATATATGTTTTATTTAAATTCAATTAATTAACATATAGTGTATTATTAGTTTCAGAGGTAGAGTTCAATGATTCATCAGTCTTATATAATATCCAGTGCTCATTACATCATGTCCCCTCCTTAATGTCTATCACCCAGTTACCTCATACCCTCAGCTTTTATTTTATGTACCCTCGACCATTATAGCCACAGACTTTCTTCTTTTTTTTTTAAAGATTTTTATTATTATTATTATTTTTAAATTATTTATTTATTTATGATAGTCATACAGAGAGAGAGAGAGAGGCAGAGACATAGGCAGAGGGAGAAGCAGGCTCCATGCACCGGGAGCCCGACGTGGGATTCGATCCCGGGTCTTCAGGATCGTGCCCTGGGCCAAAGGCAGGCGCTAAACCGCTGCGCCACCCAGGGTTCCCTACAGATTTTCTTCTTAATCTAGATCTCTATTATGACCAATTTTTAATCTGCATATTATATAGCACTAATTACATTCTTCGTGGTTTTAAACATTTTACTTTATCAAACTATGCTGTGAGATAAAAAAAGCACTGTGGAGAATTGGTCTTCTATTCCTACTGCTATAACACAACATATTCCAAAGCATTTTGGTTAGAGCTATTTTCTTTTAAGTAAATTCTTTTTCATCACAATTCTTGAAAAACCTTTCCTGGATTTTTAATTTCTAGTCAGTATTTTGTGTCTTCTTATCTGCTCTATGTTTCTCAGTTTTAATCACCTGAAGCTTATTCTTCATTGATGTTGTCTGAATCTTATAAACTTTGCTACATTCATTTTCCCACTAATGTGAAGGTATAAAGTTAATGTTCTGTTTTCAGATTTCTGAAAAATAAACTGATTATTAATTATTTATAGATTTTAGTGGTGTTTGTGCATATCAATGTAAGCTGCACTGAGGTGTGTATATATATATATATATATATATATATATATTACAAGTGGTTCTGAATTTAGTGTTTTAATATAATTTCAAGTGTACTACATCAGCAATTTAAATTCTCAAGGAAGCCTCATGGCAGAAAAACGAATTTTGCTCTTAACAAAGATATGTAGAATTGCTTGGTAATAATACCCATAAGAAAACATTTTATTATTATATAGATTCAATTATAAGTTAGATTAGGCCATGCCCCCTGAATTGTAAGCAGTAAATTAACAGATTTATAAAGTACTTGTCAAGTACGGACTTCTTTTAAGAAAAGAATTAACAGGGCAGCCTGGGTGGCTCAGCAGTTTAGTGCCACCTTTGGCCCAGGGCGTGAACCTGGGGACCTGGGATCGAGTCCCACATCGGGCTCCCCGTGAGGAGCCTGCTTCTCCCTCTGCCTGTGTCTCTGTCTCTCATGAATAAATAAATAAAACCTTTAAAAAAAAAAAGAATAACAAAACAGCTAACAAAAGATAATAAATCTTTTACAGCACTAATTAATGAGAAAAATATTTGGCTAAGATGAAAAAATAATTCTCTTTAATACTGAAGGAGAAATATAAATAGCTTTCTAGATTTTATTTCCTATTTTGTAATTGTGTAGACATCAATTACTATAAGGGAAATAGAAGATGGTAACTATAATTTATTTTTTCAATTTAATTGGACTTAAAACAAGTAGATACAACACTAACTCTCTTGTTGCTAGCTGCTGCTATGTGTGTCTGTACCTAGGTCTACTTCAGATTTAGTAGTTTTATCACTTATTTTCCTATGAGCTTTCAAAATTAATTACACTATTAATAATAAAGATCATTGAAAAGTATGTATGTGAGCATATACTAATGGTCTCAGCATAGGTATTACATGGTGCTCACTATATACGATGTCAGGCATTTGACATACATTGTTTGCTTATCTTCATAACATTCTTATGAGGCAGTTACTCTTATTACATACATTTCATAAACAATGAAATTGAAACTAGAAGAGTATGAATAACTTGTAAAAAGTCCACAGCTGATGAGTGGTAATGCTGGAAACGGAACTTTGTATGTTTGACTACAAAGTTCAGGAACTTAACTACTTCTGTAAACTACCTTAAAGTATGCACTTCTACCGAAAGGAACAGAATATTCTTTTTAGCTCTCTATTTTGACTTATGGCATTTAGGCTCAAAGGATAGGGGTGACATTTTGCTAAGCACAAATCCCCACTCACAGTTAAATGTGGGCCTAAGTCCTATACAGATAAGACCAGAATTCACAGGTCTGTTCCACACTAATTTTTGGCTCTTCTCATGATTCTCCCAAATGTGGTCAGAGCTACTGAAATATATAATGGTAATATATACTAGAAGTCCTCTGATCCTACAGTGATAGGAACTAGTAGCTGATCAGTTTAAAAAAATTTTTTGAACAAAATATTTGCAAACAATATATATATATGAAACTTTAACTTAAAATATAAATGTACATTTATTCACCAAACTTCTGATGTAAAGCCAAGGCCTTTCTGTTTGAACATGAATTATAGTTTTTCTTTCTGGCATAAACTATGCTAAAATGTTTAATATATTCATTTTCTTTAAAATAAAATAAATTTAGGGGCGCCTGGGTGGTTTAGTGGTTGAGCGTATGCCTTTGGCTCAGGTTGTGATCCCAGAGTCCTGGGACTGAGCCCCACATCAGGCTCCCTACAGGGAGCCTACTTCTCTCCCTGTGTCTATGTCTCCATCACTCTGTGTCTCTCATGAGCAAGTAAGTAAAATCTTTAAAAAAAATTAAAAAACAAAATAAAACAAATTTAGACAACCTAAGTACAGATGAATTTTTAAAGTATTTTTAATTGAATAAATTTGACATGTAACACTGTATAAATTTAAAGTTTGTAGTGTGTTACTGATACATTTATATATTCTGATTGTTGATGTAGCAGTATTTGTCACATAATTATCTATTATTGTTGATATTCGTTATACTATGCATTAGATATCTATGGCATATTTACCACTCTTTACACGTTTGTACCCTTAAACACCATCAATCTTATCCCCCTCAGCATTTTTACCCAAATTCATTAAGGCACTTTTTAAAGCAAATTACCTTTGCTGACATTTTAATTGATTTTTTCCAAGTCTTTTAATATAGTTTTCCAGAAATAGTACCCTTATAAATGTCCTCTTTGTTGCATTTATTGTTTTTAATTTTATCTATTTATTCATGAGAGACACAGAGAGAGAAAGAGAGAGAGAGAGAGGCAGGGACACAGGCAGAGGGAGAAGCAAGCTCCATGCAGGGAGCCGGACATAGGACTGGATCCCAGGTCTCCAGGATCACGCCCTGGACTGAAGTTGGCGCTAAACCGCTAAGCCACCAGGGCTGCCCCTCTTTGTTGCATTTATATCTCATTAGTTAATATATATAAGATTTAGTTATATGATCATAATAAGAAGTACAAAGGCATTAATTTAACTGCCTCTCAATAAGTACATGTCACCATAGGATAACAAAAGTACATGGGTAAATCAGAATGTAGCCAACTGGCCTGTAATATCCACCTTATCCCAACAGTCAAGAGGTGTCAAAAAAGGAATGGAGAATATTAATTAATCATGCAAGTGGTTAAGTGAAGGCTATTAAGAAAGCTTCTCCTGTTACTAGCAGAGCTAACACATCTTGCTTAGAGCACAGTTAAATGTAGAATGCAGATGAGAATGTAAGACTGGACTCAGAATCCTAACTGAACATCCTCAGATAACAAAATGCCTGCAAGGCAACAATTTATCAAGATTTAGATTTGGAAATAAAACACAGAGTATAAAATCCTGTCAATCTACTATGGTGACTGATGAGAGCCAGTGTCCATATTTAAAAGGACAGAGATGACCTCAACAGTGATGGAATAGGAAATGAATACATGAAAAGATTTCCATAAAAGGGAGTTACTGACATTCTACAGACTATATTCTTTTTTTTTTTACATTTTTGCTTAAATTCCAATTAGTTAACATACAGTACAATATTAGTTTCACATGTACTATTTAGTGGTTCAACACTTCCAAACAATACCTGGTGCTCTACTAACTATATTCATAACAATAAACTATTTGAGAAGCAAAGGGTCAAAAGGAATACTAGAAATATAAATATAAAACAAAACTACTTCAGATAACATTAACCAAAAAAAAAAAAAAAACAACTCTTTTTAAAATCCAAGGCATAATTTAGGAAAAATTATATAGTTAAAATCAAAATAAAATTAAGTTAGAAGAAGTAGCTCATAGTTTATGATCTAAGATAAACAGATTAGATACTAACATAGCTCTAAAGACTGTTCATTAAGGCAAGGATTTATCCCCAGAAAGAGGAAGTGCAGAAAATATCAGACATTTGGTATAATAAGGAGAATTACACAACAAAAGAGAAGACCTAGTGGTGAGGGGGAAAAAAAAAGTAATTTTTAACCTCAGCTTTGCCAAACTAAACGTGACCTTTTCTGGTACTTAAAAATGAGAGATTTAGAACTGTAGTATGCCCCCTGCCTTGAACTTAAGTAAGCTGACCTCATACATCAGAGCAACTTTTCAATAGGAAGTTCTTAAACCAGGCCAAAATTGGCATAAAGAATGCTATTTCTTTTCTAGGCACTATAAGAACTTCAGAGAATCCTGAGAATCAGGGTGAGGAGGAAGAACCTGAGTTGTCATACTTATTCTAACCTCAGTTTATAAGTGTTTACCATCATCCATCTGCTGAATAAACAAAATGGTAGGTCAGGCACTTTCAAGACTTCACTTAAAACCTTAGTGAGCAAAAGCATATTACATTATACAGGGTTATCTGCTTTGGCCTGCTTTGCTGAAAGTATTCAAGCTAAGAATGTCATTGAAGCGCTATGTAAGGTCAGAATGTTTTGTGATTTATTCAACAAATGTGTATTGAACGTCTACTATGAATATCTGCTGTATTCTAGGCATTGTGCTAAAGACTGGGAATATAATAATAAAGAAGATACCATTTCTGCCTTGTAAGGACACAAGCCCTAAATTACACACATACTAAATCATAATAAAAGTTAACAATGATTGGGCAATTTTGATCTGAAATTGTACAAAGTATTTTACTAATTTAGTCCTCACAACAACTGTATGAAATAGATATTATTATTACCTATTTTTTTTATAGATGAGGAAACTGAGGCACAGGGAGGTTCAATTACTTGCCCAAGTACACAAAACTAATGAATGTCAGTCAGGATTCAAACCCAAGCAGTCTGGTAACAGAGTCCACAAACTATGTTTTATAGCCTTTAATGCTAATCTATACAACTAAATAATTAAAACTTCTATCTCTCATAAATGCTAACACCAAAAGCCAACTCTGTACTGAATGTACAATTTTACCATGATTCTAATCTTCTCATTATATATTAAAATGACAATATATTTGTTTGTTCAGACTTTTGGGATAGGAGGTTCTTTCAAAGAGAAGGAAAACATTTATCAATTGTTTTAGTTTGAACATGAAACTAATTTCTACTGGAAGTAACATAAATTCACACTGAAATATTCTGAACATTAGTGATTACTCTAACAGTGTTCCAGAGAAAAAGTCCATACTAGTATCCACCACTACGGACAGCAAGATGTTTTCTAAATCCAAGCATGCTTTAAACCTTCTGATCAGAGCTTTAACTACTCTCCAATCACTTTAATGACCTAATTACAAACAGTAAAAAGTTTCCCTTATTACCAAAGGAAAAACTGGAAAAGTAAAGAAAGGTACAGGGAGAAATAAATGGGGTGTTGGAATCACCAATAAAGTAATATCATCATCAATTATTTCTACTGAGTAACTTACTACGTACTAAAGGCTGTTTAAAGCATTTGCCTGTAAAAACACATCTAATCCTTACAAACCCTATGGGGACTGTTGTACTTACTTCACAGATGAGGGAAATGAAACAGAGAGGTTATAGAACATATCCAGTATCACAAAGCTAGTAAGTGGCAGAATGTGAACTACTACACCATACTGCAGTATTAACATAAAATAGTCATCTTGCTTTAACTATGTTAAAATAAAAATGGGAAATTCACTGGGGTGATGTTAAATGAAGAGAAACTTATTTTATCTTCAAGAGTCTTGAAAAGTCCTTTTTGCAACTATATATTATAGACACCAGAATAACAACTAGAACTCCAAGAAGCATATTTGGCTGTGCATTTTTCATTAGATGCTTTCTTCTCCCATCTCCACCCCCACCTGTTTTAGGGTAGCTTCTATCCCTTTCTCCTCTTCAAAGAAAGATAATACAATTATTTGTCTAATGCAGATCACTACAGCTAAGAGTCTGGACCACAGTTTCGGAAAACAAAAAGCTGAATCACTTAACTACAATAGATTGATGGTCCCATATGAATTTGTATTCTTGACCTCTAAGTGAATTTGAAAATGGTGATTAAATGTTCTCTAGAAACCCCCTCAAACTTCAGCTTCCATAATACCTCCGTGGTTTTTTTTTTTAATTTTTATTTATTTTATGATAGTCACACACACACACAGAGAGAGAGAGGCAGAGACATAGGCAGAGGGAGAAGCAGGCTCCATGCACCGGGAGCCTGACGTGGGATTCGATCCGGAGTCTCCAGATCGCGCCCTGGGCCAAAGGCAGGCGCCAAACCGCTGCGCCACCCAGGGATCCCTACCTCCGTGGTTCTCCCAGGATCTTTCAGACTGCTCCTTATTCATCTCATCTTTTTTTTTTTAAGATTTTATTTATTTATTTATTTATTTATTTATTTATTTATTTATTTATTTATTTATGAGAGGAGGGAGAGAGAGGAGAGAGAGGCAGAGACAGACACAGGCAGAGGGAGAAGCAGGCTCCATGTCGGGAGCCTGACGCGGGACTCAATCCGGGGACTCCAAGATCGCGCCCTGGACCAAAGGCAGGCGCCAAACCGCCAAGCCACCCAGGGATCCCCTTATCTGTCTTTTAAGATGGATTTTCCCATAAGTGGATATTCCTTAAGATTTACTTCTTGGGATCCCTGGGTGGCGCAGCGGTTTAGCGCCTGCCTTTGGCCCAGGGTGCGATACTGGAGACCCGGGATCGAATCCCACGTCAGGCTCCCGGTGCATGGAGCCTGCTTCTGTCTCTGCCTCTCTCTCTCTCTCTCTCTCTCTCTCTCTCTCTGACTATCATAAATAAATAAAAATTAAAAAAAAAAACATAAAAAAATCATTAAAAAAAAAAAAAGATTTACTTCTTGACCCCTGAGAGTAGGTACTGAAGTTAGAGAAAGACCTCAGTTGGAATCCTGATCTCTTATGCTTAAATTACTTAATGGTTAACCTGCTTAGGTTTTTTTCCCCCCCTTTATCTATAAAATCAGGGCCATAATAATTTAAACTGCTACAGAAAAAATAATCAAATAAATTACGGTGAAATGTCTAGTAAATGCTCATGAAATACTAATTTCCCACGTTTTCTGTTTATATGTTCTACTTTCATTTTCAAGAGTGTTTTTTTACCTACTCTAACAGTTTTAACTACTCTCTATAACTTACAAATTTATATCTTAAAACCTTTTTTAAGTGTTGGAATCACAATTTCTACTCATATCCTGCAGTCACCTTGAACTCACTCAAAGTGCCTCATTCTTCCAGAATCAGTTGTCTTAGTCATCAAGTCCCATTCTTAAAGACTTGGCATCACCTTTAACAAATCTCCCACATTCCTGGATCTTAGAACTGGTCAGTCACCAATTATCTTTATTTCTTAAAGCCTTTCTCTCCTTGTTCCTTTCCCACTGCTACCATCTTAGCTTACCATCACCCCAAAGGCCTCTTCAATGTGGTCCTAATATCCTCTTCCATAGCATCCTTCATGAAATCCTCGTTCCAGACAAACTTACTTGTCTAACAGTTGAATGTGTCCTATACACTCTTGTTTCAAGTATTTATTCAAGTCACTTTCTCATTCCATTTGCTAATCCACATGATCATCTTTCCTCCCGTTAAAAAACAACAACAACAACAACAACAACAACAACAAAAACTAATCTCTAACATATTAAAGCACAATTTTGGGGAGGAATAGGAGTAAAATGTCACTCTTCCATAATCTTCTGCAGTGCCGAAATGATTCCTGCCAAACTTTGTTCTGTACAGTTACCAAATCTTCTTTCCTTCTAAATAACATAACTTCCTTCAGTCATTTATTTCCCTAAGTATGCTCCTTGGAACACTTACTTGTCATGATTTTGCTGGACTTGTATAAGAAAAAAAAGGATCTGTTGTCAAAATAAGCTTGAGAGGTGCTAGATTAAAATAGGTAAATAGGTCCCTTTATTGCAGGACTTCTCACAGCTTTAAAAATGCTAAACTATTAGTTTCTCCATTATCATTTTTCTTTATCTCTGGCTTGAAGGTTCCTTTCTCATCTCACTACCGCTTGACCCAGCTCCATACCACCACTCATTCTTTTGAACTGAGTAAGTTTTCAGCTTTAACCAGATTTATTTTTCATCCCTGTCTGTTGATTCTCAATCTATTTCTTCAGAAATACATGCTTATTTTATTTCACGATCATTATTTCCTAAAAATGATACCCAGACCAAGAGATCTAAGTAGTTATGTTTTACATTTAGAAATCCATAGAGACAGGAAGTAGTATGTTGGGACATGCACATTAATAGGAAGAAACGTAGCATGTTTTCCTGAAAAGTGAGTTTAAGACATTTTTGGAAAATATTTTCTATGATAAAAAAATGTAGAATGTACACCATTTTAAAAGGGAAAAAAAGGAGTTTCAGGAAATTTCCACATTTGCTTTTGCTTGTTTTTAAAGATTTATCTATTTATTTTTAGAGATAGAGAATAAGCAGGACAGGTAGAGGGAGAGGGAGAGAAAATCCCCTGAGCATGTGGCCGAATGGTCCAATCTCAAATCCAATCTCACCACCCTGAGACTACAACCTGAGCTGAAACCAAGATGCTCAAACAACTATGCCACCCAGGCACCCCTCCACATTTGCTTTTGGATGCCCTTCAAGCTACATCCCGCACCCCCCTGATAAGCATTCAAATTCCTCTGTCTTAAAGCCACTCCCAAGGAAAAGCCCAAGAACCACTGAAGTAGGTCAATGGAGAGGAAAGTAGAAAAGAGAATCACTTAGAAAATGTTTTCTTTGTGCTAAGTCCTATACTGAATCCTTTACATATATTATCTTTCTCAATGTCTGCAATGACACTGCAAAAAGGCATTATTTCTTTCATTGTATAGAAGGGAGACTTCAGAGAAGTTAATATGTCCTAAGGTGCAACACTGACAAGTGGTTAAAAGGTTTTACTAGATAATGTGAAGTGATAATGAAGACATGTTTATCACAGAAATACTATGACTTTTGATTCCCATAAGAATAAAATAACTAGGAATCATTCTTTTAAAATAACCGCCAATGTGAGATGTTAAGTTTTAATGTAGATCTGGACATAAATGAAGCACCTATTTCCTTGTAAAGCCTTATTAGTGGTACTAACGAATATTCACAAGTGTTATTTGAATGACATGTTTAAGTTTCAGTCAGTAGAAATTAGGGAAGAAACTTAAGCCTTTTATATTTATAAATTTTATATATTAGTTATTTACTAGCACATTTCTTCCCAAATAAAAGCAATGCCTACTATCAATTAGGATTTTAGGCAGCTGTTATATGAATAATACTGAAAAGATGTTGGGACGCCTGGGTGGCTCAGTGGTTGAGTCCTTTGGCTCAGGGCATGATCCTGGGTCCAGGGATTGAGTCCCATATTGGGCTCCCTGTGAGGAGCCTGCTTCTCCTTCTGCCTATGTCTCTACCTTTCTCTGTGTCTCTCATGAATAAATAAATAAAATCTTTAAAAAAATACTGAAAAGATATCAAAGGATTTCAGAAACTAAACCTGAAGATTTTGAAACTGAGGGGTTAAACTATAAATCCAAAGCATGAGGTTTAATTTTTTTCATAGCATGCTGCCAGTTAAATCTGTAATTTTAATCTTTAAATACTGAAAAAAACCAGATGGCTCTTACAGATGATATATAGATTCACCAAATTAACTTATTGCAGAATCCCTCAAAGTAGGGAGCTTCAAGGGTGTATTTTAATTTAGACAATATACAAACGAACAAATATGTTTATATATAACCTCTCTGGAATATACCCATTGGGCAAGGCCCCAAATACAAAAACATCACAGGATATGCCAAGAAAGATTACTTTAAAATAAATAAATATGTTATTAAAAATACTATCTTTGTTTTAAAAAAAAGTGGTCAAGTTAATCTTTGTTATTATTAATAGGAATTATGGTTTCAGAGATAATACAATACAAAATCTTTTGTATTTATATGTTTGTAAGGAGTCAAAAGAGTATCAACTTACAATGTACAAGTTACTAAATATACATACAATTTAAAATTCTTATTTTCTTACAAGGCAATGGCTAAGGTGTGAATATTCAATTTACTTTATTCATTACAGGCTTTCAAATAAATGTAAAATCCTTTCATTAAAGACAGATATAACAGTAAGTATAAGTGATTAGTACTT
This sequence comes from Nyctereutes procyonoides, assembly GCF_905146905.1. Lineage (NCBI taxonomy): Eukaryota > Metazoa > Chordata > Mammalia > Carnivora > Canidae > Nyctereutes > Nyctereutes procyonoides. The sequence goes on along the minus strand of NW_026575020.1, from coordinate 45,676,277 downwards.
TTATTATTCTTTAATATATCAATTCTCCCTATTTAAAGGTTTCTTAAACATTGGGCAAAGTCATATGTATAGGCCAATAGGCAAAAATTTCAAAAATGGAAGAAGGAATATAAATCAAAATGAAGTAACAACAAAGAACCAAAAATCTTTTTTCCCCCTTAATTGTGCGAATTAAAGGAACACAGTTATTTCCCTATAGTATATCTTGTCTGAACAACGTGCATTTAAGAAGAGTAATTCAGGAAGATAACTAACTGAAAGTATAAGCCCAGATGAAATGCCTTTTTCTTTTGTGAGGTAGCTGAACATTAGTTTAAATATTCTAATTTTGAAAAACCAAAGTTCCTACTTTTAGTACATTTCTAAGTTACCATGGTTAGCTGAAGAACTAAAAAGAGAAAATAATTAAGAGCCAGAAAAGAGATCCGAGTCTTATGAGAAGATTCAATCTATAAATCCAATAATTACTAAATGGTCTAAAAACACAGGAATGTTAAATAATTTACTTTTCTCAATTGGGAAAATAGACAATATAAATCAACATAACTAGCAAATAATGTCAAGTCTAAAAAAAAATTCCTTAAACTGTGCAAGAACATCCATTTGTAAGCACCCCATTAATGAAATAAGGAAGATTTGATGTATTAAGGAAGCAGGCTTAAACAATTCTAGGTTCTCATACTGTTACTTTTTTTTTTTTAATGTATTTCACTTATAAGGATATTGCAGTAAGAAGCAGAAATCTATTCTGGAATCACAATCTAACAAAAAAAGCAACCTGTCACATTTACACTAAAAAATTAGTATCTTTCTTCACAACGAAATATTTTTTAAAATATGAAGCTATTTTAAAAGATTCATATATACACAGAGTAAAATAACACACAATTAAAAATTAAATAAATGTGCCTAATGATATTTCTTAATGGCTTCCCTAAAAACTAAGTGTCAAATTCTCTTAGGTTGCGTTTCTTTTTTTTACAAATCTCAAAGTAGGCCTTAGAGTTCAGAAATCCATGTAACACACAAATACTCTACTCATCATACTCACAGGCTTTAGTTTTTCTTCCTCATTAGTCAATACTATATAGGCTTTTCTCCTGGAAACCTGAAAGGCTTCTTCTTACTCAATGGTCATGATGTTATCAGATCTGACGTCAGTAATGATCCACACTTTAATCTTCTCCAGCCAGCTCTTCACACTGCCCAGAACTTACTGTGCGTTACAGGTGATACTTCTTACAGCAGATGTTGATTACAGTCCCAAAGCACAAGTGATGCTCCCAAAGGAGCTTAGAACCCCTAACAACATCACCTGCTTCTTTTTATATCCAGAGATGCAACATGATATTTGTTTTGAACAGCTAATGATTTCAAGAAAGATTACACAGACGAGCTCTTTTCATGAGATTGCCTGACAGAAGCTTGTCCTTTCAGAATACTGCAGCAAATATAGATTGTATGATTCCCTTAGGAAAAAAAAAAGAAATATTTTTATATAATTTTTCTCTATGGCGCAGTTTAGTTTACCCTTCTGTTAGAGCAAACTGCTGGAAAAACTGGTTCTTAGGTTTCTAATGGCGCAGCATTAACATAGTGAATGATTCACGGATGTTCTTAACATTCAGGAGTATCACGGAAGGCTAGCAATGCAGCCCAGGTCCAGAGCTGATGAATGGTGCAGTGCTGCTGTTGTCATAGCAACCGAGAGGAAAAAAGCAGCGCCATATAAGGAACAGTGACATGGATTCTGGGAACAATTTATATTAAAAAGCTGTAAGCTCTTCATGCCTTAAAGCTATAAATTCCTCTCTTACTAATTCCTCCTCAGATTTTTCTGTTCTGAATTCCTAAACCAGAAGTGTGTAAATAAATATTGCAAAATACAGTAACTAAGTAAATTAACAACAACAACAAAACCACACACACACACATACCGAGGTAACTAAAAAGATTAATAACACTTTAGTAAGCTAAGACATACTTGTGGTAGCTTCATAATTTATTGGGTTAAATGGTAAAATTAGACAGTGACAAGTAAAGAACTGTCTAGAATGTGATAGCAGAAAATTTATTTTTAAACGCTTAGAGATATTAAAAACCAGACTACATGTCTTTTATTCAGATGGTAGCTTCAGATACACCAAACCTAGAAAACCATCAATTGACTGATATAGTAAAAATGATATTAATTTCAAAGATAGGCCAACTACCTGCTGTATTCCTTCTAGAAGCAGAAAGATTCAAAAGACATTAACTTCCCTGAAAATGCCCATAGCCTTTACTTATGATCAAGGAAATTCCTTGTGTCAATCACTGGTGAGACAGGGTTACTGTCCCACCCCATGCTTCTGAAGGCCTTTCTTTCCCTACTGGCCCTAGAGAACCTTTCTCATGTCAGTTTCTCCTGTGAGAATCCAGGAATCCAGAAGAAGCCCTACCCTTCTTGTAGACAGCAAGACAGTGTCAAAAAAGAATCATGGGAGAAGAGAAAACTAGGAAAAGTGTCAATGCATGAATTGAGCAGTGGTTATGGTACTCTCCTTGTGGTACTCTAGATGTAGCTCTGAGCCAAGTTTCATTAGGCTTGCTGGAAGCATGATCCACTGGTGCTATCTATTTAGATAAGGCAATTCTACATGAAATTGTTCTGTGTCATATTGATGTATGCTTCCTTCCTAGCACAGCGTATTTAATGAAATGTTAAGATATGAATAAAGCAAAAACAATTAGGTAAATCATTTATTGCAATATTCTCTTATGTGGGACTTTTAGAGTAATTCTGGTATAATTATGTATTTGTTAGGTATGGATTTATGATACTTTAATCTTCATAAATGATGACAACCTCAGTACAATGTGAATGAAAAGGACTGCAATTTAATAGAAAGGACACACCCTTGACTTGTCTTCGGACTGTAGTTGTAATAATGGCTTAGTTCATTATGAGACATAACCCTGGTAAGTCACTTAATTCCAATCCTCAAACTCATCAGCAGTAAAGTCTGAGTAATAACATATCTTCTACTTCTTCCTAAAGCAACTGTAGAAATAAAATAATGTAAAGTCTTGAAATTCTAAAAATCTGTTATCTTATTTAAAAATACCTAATTAAGCAAAACAGTGAAGACAAAAAGGGAAAATAGATTTCCATAGAAGTCAACGGACAGAAAATGGCCCCTAAGAAAAAATATATTTCAGGCTAGTTTTTTATGTTTGATTGAATGTATGGTCTCATTGCAATGCACGTATTTGTTGCAAGGAGCCATTTCAAGATTACTGTAAACAGAGATGCTGTGGACTAATGTTAACAGATTACTTAAGATAATTATGTTAAAGTAATTAATATTCTACTACCCCAATATGATTTATTCATATCTTTAGAAAATTATAACTTGGAAATAAAGAAGAATAAGCAATTTTAATAGAATAATACTAAACAACGTGCAAAGAAATTCTTTCAAATTACTTTCAACTAGTTTTTATCTCACATAACAGAAAACTGTAGGACAAACTTAAAAATAAGCATTTATCTTAGATTTTAAAATTCCACAGACAGTATATCTCAAATTCTGTTTCCTTGATAACCTCTTCTCTCTAGTAGTTTTAAAATCAAATATTGTCTTGCCCAATGGTTATTTTTGAGGCAAATTCTCTTTAGTTGTTACTTTTAGACTACCAAGAACTCGATACCTTTAGAAAAAAGAGGGCAAGTCCATGTCTGTCCCAAATCAAGCTGAGCTGATACGCATTAAAAGGATTCCAAAATAATTTTGCAAAAAAAAAAAAAAAAGTGAAATTTGAGAAATAATCATTTTTCCACCAACATTCATTTTATCATTGATTATGCCTCTAAAGGAGCTGATTGGGAAGTGGACATGGTTGAGATACTTTAAGAAACAAAATACATAGGTTTCATTTTGCTTTTATAAAAGAGGGTTTCATTTAAAGGGAGAGAGAGATTTAAGGTGCTACTTGGCTATTAATCTTTAATTTCCCTTATACTTAATTTAGGTAAACCATTCTAAAACTTATAAAGAGTTTTATATTACTTGTATTCTTTTTTAAATCTTCCCTCTTTATAAGCTTCCTCTAAGGAGTAAATATCAGCGCTAAATTCTGCAGCATTTAAAGGTAGGGTAATACTTATGAAGAGGTGAGTATATGAAATCCTCTTTCTCACAGAAGTAAGAAATAGCCATCCTACTTGTTATAGCAATTCACGCTTTGGTCAGATTTCTTTCTTTTTTTCAGGTAGGTTCCATGCCCTTCATGGAGCTTAACACAAGGGCTTGAACTCATGACCCTGAAGTCAAGACCTGAGTTGAGATCAAGAGTTGGATTGCTTAACCAACTGGGTCACTTAGGCACCCTTTCCAATCACTGGCCAGATTTCTAATTTCCTTTCCTAGGAACGACTACCACTTCAGATTAGAACTACAATTTGCAACAGCAGAGTGGTGACTAAGCAAAGAGAAAGAAATATATTCCTAAACACCATATAATGTGGCCTCTACACATAAGATAACTATTCATCTGGTGGGTAATAAAAGATTAAGATAAACTGGCAGGTTGGACATATCAAGAAGCAGCATTTGTTTAATGGATGCCATGAATGGTATTTAAAAGATATCTGAGAATTACTTTCATTATATACAGTTTTTACTTGATATGTTGACTCTATTACCTAACCCCTGAGTAAAATTTCCCAAATGTGTGATGCTATTTCTAAATTATAATCTCAACATTTGAAAAAGATCATTTCATGGCAGGTGGCTCTTTCAGAATTTTTTTATTGATTAGTAGAACATAAAAGAGCATACTGAGCTATAAGACATACATATCAAACCTCTGTCCTCTCACTTTACTTAATTCAGTAAGTGAACTTGCGAAATTCACTAAATGATATAGATATATTTATATGTTTTAATTTTTAAATTTAATCATTTTAGAAGCCAGAAATATTGACATTAAGCAGAAAGGAAGGAAAACACAGATGTTGAATCAACTCTGATATATATCAGAACACTGTTCATTATGTCATCTAAACAAAACAAAATCATTCATACACAGAGACAATTTCAAAATGGTCATATTTATTTTTAATGTAGCCAGTGACATGAAAGAAAAAATGACAATAAGATGATATATTTATAATAAAAAAAATGCCCTTTGGAACATTCTGCCCTCTGCTGTTTAAAATGTTCATCAGAGAGGGAGTACTTTGTCAAGCCATATGTTTATTACTTTTGTGGGCTAAATCCAACAATTTGGGCACATAATTTTCTATAATGAGAAAAAAACATGGTTGAGTATTATAAGTTCTGTTATTATAATGGCAACATATATTCTGGGCTGAGCCTTCTATTATCCCATACTATAATTTATTTCCTGTTTGGAGAGTCACTAAGAGCACTGAGTCACTAAGAGCATGGATATTTACCTTTTGCCTTTTACAGTGCTTTGTGACTGAGAAGTATGACTGATACCAATACTATTCAGCATTTACATTCAACATTTGACAGTTTTTGAACTGCTTACATTCCACAGCAGGTAGGCAGATAAGCAAGTAAGAAGAAAGGGTCAATTAAGCATAAACTTAAGACTTTCTAGGAACTGTGGCATAAAACTCTGGTGAGTTTTCTGGGGAAGATAACAGAAGGTATGGACAATAATTTTTTTTCCTGTAACGTCTATGGTATTTGCTACATTTAAAAGTGATATCTGGGACACCTGGCTGGCTCAGCTAGAGGGTGCAACTCTTGATCTCAGGATTGTGAGTTTGAGCCCCACGTTGGGTGTAGAGTATAGAGAATACTTAAAAATAAAATCTTAAAAAAAAATGAAAGTGATACACAACTTTTAGAACCACCACATACCAGCTAAAAAGGATATCAGAGATTATTAAACCAAGTGATTGCCAACCTTTCCACCCTATTAGGATTCCTTTTATTATTTTCTCCATTTATACAGACTTAACATTTTGAAAGATTTTATGTATCAAAAATTTTATTTATTAAACAAAGAGACAATAACCATTAACTGAAGTTTCAAATAAATACGAACTGATCACAATAACGTGCTATCATTTCATCCAAAGCGAAGTAAGCTAGCCCATGTAATTTTATGATAAGTAAACATGTATTTTCTTTGAGGCTTTTTTAAATATTGAGGATTATATGCAGAATATGATACTGAATGTTACAGAGCTCAATGGTGGTAAGGATAATGATATTTAAAAAGTAAGTAACTGGGGTGCCTTGGTGGTTCAGTCAGTCATATATCCAACTCTTGATTTCAGCTCAGGTCATGATCTCAGGGTCCTGGGATGAGGCCCCACCTTGGGCTCCACACTGAGTGGGGACTCTGCTTGGGATTCTCTCTCTCTCTCTCTCCCTCCCCCTCTTCTTCTGCCCCTCCCCATACTGTGCTAAATAAAAAAATAAAATCTTTCAAAATAAATAAAAAGTAACTGCCAATGCATACTGACATCTTATAACAGTAAGGGCTAGGCACACAGAGAAACTCTACAAACATTTCTGTATTCCTCTCAGCCCTACGGCATTATTATAATTACTGTACATATGAGGAAATAAAAGTTCAAAAAGTGTTCATCTATTCAGGTATACAATTTACAAATGAATGAGCATGGAATTTTAACCTGACTCTTTGTCCAAGAGAACCTGGCTCTTGACCAGTATGGCACTATCAGTTCTTTAGGGCCTAGAGTTCTGAGTGTTAATTCTGCCATTTTATAAATACATCTATACCTCTATTCCATAAAGATCTGTCGAAAATATTACTTTACGGTGTGTTGTCCTTGTTAAACATCTTTCCTGATGTTGGCCACCTGCCCTCCTAGAACTCTGCCTGTCATCTGCTCCTAGATTCCCTTCCCTTGGATTAACAGGCTCCATCCCCTTCCTGTGACACACAATTATTTATTGCTCATCACCCTAGTATTTAGGGTCTGATAAGTCTTCACTTAGTGATTGCTACCAGACTGCATCTTACTGAATTGCTTCCTCCACCCCAGATCTTAGGCGTCCCTGGTGTGACCCTCCTGTGGGCCACCACTCTAACAGGAATGCTGGATAAAGTCAAATTTTCACTTCATATTTTAGGCAACAGATTTCTTTTAAAAAAATGCAGAGAAAAGAAGCTATGAGCCAATGATTGGTAATTTCATTCTAAGAGGAAATATAGCTTAAGGGTACAGATTAAAAATTAATAAGTAATTTATATAATCACAAATGTATGGAAAAATATAAATAAATAAATATGGACATACCAGGAATTTTCTGATAAAGACAGATTTGTATCCAAAAAAGAAACATACAAAGACACAAGGACATAATCAAAGATGAAGAGTGGAAAACCCTCTAATTATATTGTCAAGGAAGAACAGAGCCCAAGCTGAGAAGAGCTATGTTGCTAAAACAGCATAAAGGATTGTTTGGATATTGTTAGAATAAAAAGATGGACAAGGAAAGGCCAGATCCAGTTCATGAGAAAGAAAACAAAAGAAATGATTCTGTTATAAGCTTCCACTTATGAATCAGCTGCTATGAGCTAAACTGTATGTTCTTGACATACATATTATTCAATCCATACAATACCCTGTGAGGCAGAATTAAAAAAAATAGTAATAATACAGATAAGCAAACTTACTAAGAGTAAATAAGTGACTTGACCAAGTCATACAGCTAATGGGTGGCAGAGTCAGGGCTTGAATTCAAGTATAACTGACTCCAAAGTTTGCCATGTTTAACAACATCCTACCTCCACCCATAGAACAATTAATTACTCAACCCTCAATTTCCTTTAATCTTCCCCATCAAGGAAAATATATCTAAACCAGAAAGGGTAGAATAAATATTGTTAAGAATTACTGAAGTTGTAAGTTATGACTTATGAAGATAAGTTATAAAAAAACATATACTCAAAATCCAGGCCCACACAATTGACATTTGAGTTCTAAAAGAACATGAGAATAGGAATAGTCTAAAAGAACATGAGAATAGGGGGATCCCTGGGTGGCGCAGCGGTTTGGCGCCTGCCTTTGGCCCAGGGCGCGATCCTGGAGACCCGGGATCGAGTCCCACGTCGGGCTCCCTGAATGGAGCCTGCTTCTCCCTCTGCCTGTGTCTCTGCCTCTCTCTCTCTCTCTCTCTCTCTCTCTCTCTCTCTGTGACTATCATGAATAAATAAATAAAATCTTAAAAAAAAGAACATGAGAATAGGAACATAAAAATACTAATAGCAGTCTTTGCAAAACCATACGGAAAACTAGGAGGGCTATAGGACTAGACAGTGGCAAAATTTGGATAGGAGACAGTTTCTATAAAATCTTTACAAAGGGAGAAACACTAAGAGACAGTAAGGGATCAAAAGGAAAAGTAATTTCAAAATAACCTCATGTCCATTTTGATACAGAACATGAGGGAAAAACACAGATGTAGTGCCATCTTGATATTGGACAGGTCTTAAATAAAGTTCTGTAAGCTAAAGAAAAGCCAATCTGATAGTAGCTTTCCAGGACATAAAGGACTGCCCTGGGAAAGAGGAGGTTCATTTATGTCACACAGCTTAACAGGCAGTACCAGGACTAACGGATGGGAGCAACTGAGGAGATTTCCATCCATGTAAATTAGAATACTGATAGTTAAAACTATTCAACAAAGGAATAGGCTATGCTACAAAGTCGAAAGTTTATCCTCATTGAAAGTTTTCACCCAGAAGCTGTTGACTATCCACTTACATTGCTCTGAAAACTAAACATACTCCTATTACGCATAGGGAACACAGTAAATGGTACTATAGTAAAAATTATGGTGACAGATGGTAGCTACAGTTGTGATGAGCACAGTATAATGTAGACTTGTCAAACCGCTATGTTATATACCTGAAACTAATATAACATTGTGTGTCAACTATATTTTAATTTAAAAAATCGACTATAATAATTAGAACATTCTGATAATTAAACACATCAAAAATAATATGAATTGACAAAATTTTATAATAGAAAAATATTATTAAATATTTATTAAAAAATAACATTCTGTATCTGCAATTTACAAATGAAGGCAAATATAGAAGTAGAAATATGTTACTATTACCTTTGGATGATTTCAAAAGGGCTACTCTTTTTTCTTTTCTTTAAGATTTTATTTATTTATTCATGATAGACATAGAGAGAGAGAGAGACATAGAGACATAGGCAGAGGGAGAAGCAGGCTCCATGCCGGGAGCCCGACGTAGGACTCGATCTCAGGACTACAGGATCGCGCCCTGGGCCAAAGGCAGGCGCCAAACCGCTGAGCCACCCAGGGATCCCCCTCAAAAGGGCTACTCTTAAAGAAATTCATTTCAGCATTACATTACCACTATCCTAATAATAAATCATTATAAAGTAATTGCTAAAAATAACCTGTACTGTGATAGTTTAAAAATTACTTGAATTATAAAGTAAAATCATCTACAAAACTATATTTGTGCTAATTAGATTGATAAAAATTACATCAACTTTTAAATTATGAAATACTTCAAATCACCAATAGAAACCAATTATTAATCCCTAAGTACCAGAGCAGCTGTAAGTACATTAAGAATAAAAAAGATTATCACTTATTAGTTAACACCACTCACAGCACTGAGAAATCTACAAGAAATATGAAAAGACTTTAAATTTAAATAGACTAAGTCACCACTGATATATTCATAACAGCCCATAAAGACTCACTGATTGGGTTTTTTTCCTGAATACCATTCTGATTAGATGTGTTATTTTTTGGGGCGGGGGGGGGGGTGATGGTGTCATTCATTCATTAACAGAGTAGAAAGAATGAAACTATTAAGTTCAAGAGCAAAGTGAAGCAGACACTATAAGCTGGTTTACTCAGCCTCTTCCAATTTGTGTTCCTATACTACCATGGCTAGAAAGCCAAAAATCTAGATTTCTCAGATTCCCTTGAGTTAAGGTACAGATATATAGCCTAGGATTTTACAGTAGGATAGACCTAACCTCTCATGCCTTCTTTTCTTTTCTTTTTCTTTTTTTTAAAGATTTTATTTATTTATTCATGAGAGACACAGAGAGAGAGGCAGAGACACAGGCAGAGAGGGAGAAGCAGGCTCCATGCAGGAAGCCCGATGTAGGACTTGATCCCAGGATGCCGGGATCATGACCTGAGCCAAAGGCAGATGTTCAACCGCTGAGCCACCCAGGTATCCCACCTCCCATGCCTTCAATGACAAAAAAAGAGAATGCTGTACGTGGAGAGATTACCTCTCTGGAAATCCCTAAGGTCAAGGCACCTGATTCCTTGGAGGCAACAGAGATAAAGAAGGCAGTGGTGTTCCTTCAGGTATGCAGGGTGGTAGGAGTTTCTGGTTGCATTGTTCAGGCCCTCTTGGAGATTCTGAAAGCTATCATAACCCTTCACTACATGTCTTTCTGTTTAGATAACTGTTTTCTATGATTGAGATCCTAACAAAAACAACTACTAAGAAAAAGAAACTAGAGGGTCAGCTCATTAGCTTACAAGTTAAATTGTACATCAAAGAACACATAATAGGAATTTTTTATACAGATGAGGCCTACTAATAACCATTTCACAGGAAAATTATAGAAAAACCTTCCTGAGAATTATCCACATTTGTAGCATATGCTATAATTTTCCTAGGAAGATTCTATTTTCCCCTAGAAAATATTAGTCCTCAAATGAAAAAGAAATGCATTGTAGGAGGTAACAATCATTTCAAGAGCTACAAGGAAATGGGAAACAAAGGAGAGGAAAAAGCTCTATTGAAAAGTACCATCACTATTTCTTATAACCTTGCACAGACATGGCTAAGTCAATTCGGCCTCTGAAATGTGAGTATCTGGGTCTAGGTATTCCCTTACTCTGCTGAGAGATACCAAAGTAGCATATAAAAAGAACATCCTGGTAAATTACACAACCAGGTCAACAGATGTGATTTTTTTTCTTTCTTTTTTTTTTTAACAGATGTGATTTCTAAGTCCATGTCATTAAGTTCAAACTAGAAGGAGATGAAGAACTGTAATGGTAAAAACAGAGTTGTGAAAACTGACAAATGAGTCTGTGATTAAAGGAGAGAACAGAAAAACTATAATGGTTTGGGTACACGGTGTAGGAGCAAACTGCTACATCTCCAGTAGGTCACCTAAGATATATTAGAGTCTAGTTCAGCTTTTCATGTTCATAGTAACAACTCTTAATCATCAAGAAAAGGTTAAATTCAGCATTTAACTAAACACATTTTTAAAAGAAACTCTTCGAAAATATGTTTTGTTTTGTTCTGGTTTTTTGGGATTTTTTAGTGAAAAAGACTGAAAAGACAACTCTTAATATAAGAATAAAACATCTGAAGTAACTCCTCAGGGCAGTGTTTCTCAAACTTTAGTGAGCAAAACAGACTGTGAAAAACAGAGATCCTTGAGCTCCAGATTTAATAACACAGAATCTGTGAAAGTGTGGCTGATTAGGTAAATTTGGATACTCAGGAATTTATATTTTTCAAAGAAGTCCTCCTGGTATTTCTAATGCAAGGGGTCTAGGGAACCACACAGTGAGAAACACTGTCCATAAGCATTTTACATAGGTAAAGGTTTTACTATATATAGTATTATAGTCACAAATTTGATCTTCCTCTTTGTGTGTGTGTATGCGTGCATATTGGAGAAGGTATATAAAATTAGAAGAGAAGTATCAATTATTCAATGTCTATATGCCAGGCTGTGTGTATAGGTATCTTACTTAATTTTAACAGCAACTGTGTGAAGGTAAGTTACCATGTTTTTGTATCAGAAGAAAGCAAAGAAAGCATAAATTAACTAACATACTTTGTACAACACAACCAGAAAGAGGCAATGCTGGGATTCAGCTTAGTTTAGGAGCAAAGCCGATTTATTTCCATTATACTTGTGGTTCTTATATGTGAGGAATGGATGAAGAGTTTCTAAAGGTAGACCTCTGGGCTCTTCGCACTTGTTTCAATTCTACAAAACCACCACTGCGTGTGCATTCCAACATGCCACTCTTCCAAGTGTCAAATTCATTTTCTTTTCTTTTCTTTTTTTTTTAAGATTTCATTTATTCACTCTAGAGATGGATAGAGAGAGAGAGAACAGGAGCAGGGGGAGGAGCAGAAGAAGAGGGACAAGCAGGTTCTGTGCTCAGCACCGAGTCCGATGTAGGGGCTCTACTCCATGACCCTGAGATCACAATCCATGCTGAAACCAAGAGTCAAATGCTTAATCCACTAAGCCCTCTAGGCACTCCTCATTTGCTTTTTCTATAATAAGGTGTAAGTTTTGTGCGTGAGAAAGTCTCCATAAATAAATCATCTAACCTGATAGAAACAACACCATTTCACAAGAAAAATGTAAATAATTTGTTATTTTGGCCCCTTCTCCATTAAGGAACACTGTGGTATTTGCAAACTTTCCATACTAGTGGTTGAAAAAAGGGTAGGAAGACAGGACTACTATATTTCAATAAAATATATACAACAATACTACAGCTGCTATAAATAATCTTACTATAAATACAATACTATAAATAATAGTTCCACTCTATATGAGTGACTTCCATTCAATTATGAAAATAATTAGTAGAATAAAATTATTTTCTTACATACAAATTCTTAGGTTATGTTCTTACAAAATCTAAAAAGAGACTTAATTATATTGCAAATCTAGCATGTGTAAATATCACAAAGGATTCTTTATTTGATAATACATGTTGACTTTTAGTTGTTCAAAATATGCATACTGACAAGGACTCTCTCCTTGACTAAACTTTACTTTATCAAGGCTCTTCTGAGCTCCTTTCTACTGACTAGATCAGCATCAGCAAGGATCCCGGTAAGTCCATTTAGTAAGAATCCTTCCATCCACCTCTGATCACCCTGGCCTATCTAGCAAGAGTCCTGTTAAACTGGTTTTAGCAAAAATCCCCCTATCCTTGATGTCTTCCTCTTAGGAATTTTCCATCCACCTTGCTGCCCACCTCACCTTGATCCTTGGCTTATAAGTCTTTAGCTTTCTTTACTATATTTAGCATTAAGCCCAGGTCTGCACTAAGGTCTCTTTTCTCCATTGCAATAGTTTCTGAATATTAACTACTGGGCAGCTCTGATTTTTACAATACTGACTAAGGAAAACTGAAATTATCTAAATTGAATTAAGTAACAACCCCTTAACATTCTCTACTTTTGGTCTGGAAGACTATGGGGACAGTAACAGAAGTAAGGGTCCTCTTTTCTCTACTCCTGCCACTGAGTAAACCTTGGAATTTTATTTATTTTTTTTTATTTATTTATGATAGTCAGAGAGAGAGAGAGAGAGAGAGAGAGAGAGAGAGAGAGAGAGAGAGAAGCAGGCTCCATGCACTGGGAGCCCGATGTGGGATTCGATCCCGGGTCTCCAGGATCGCGCCCTGGGCCAAAGGCAGGCGCTAAACCGCTGCGCCACCCAGGGATCCCAACCTTGGAATTTTAAACAGCATAATCTTTAACCGATAAAACTAGAGAATTTGAATTAGAAACAGTAATGAGGTCCAGACCTAGTTTAATTAGTACTATCATTCCAAAGAGCTTAAAAGTCTTAATATACATTTTCTCATTTAACCTTAAAAAAAAAAAACAGATTCTGGGGCTCCAGACTTAATGAGACAGAATCTCCTACGTGAAGTTGATTAGGTAAACCTGGATACTTAGGGATATGCATTTTTGAAAGAACTTCTAGTATTTCTAATGTGAGTGGTCTAGGGACCACACAGTAATATATTTGGTAAGATACTATATCCATATGGAAATTAAAATACAAATATTTAACATTAGCAATGATGGAGCTTAGACTATCATATATATCTACTATATTTTTTAATCTAATAAAATTCACTAATAGATCTTGAATTCCAATATTTTTCCTAAAATTGCAGTATTTACTCATGCTACAGAATCATGAGTACACTGCAATAAATTAGCTACAAAGACTAACATAATCTCTGTGGTCTTATATTTTTAAATTGGCTTTTCAATAATTTTATCAAGACTGTGTTTCTATTTAATCCAAGACAATAAATGAGAAGAAAAGTAACATTTATTCAATGTATTATATTGTAAGCTTAAGAAATCTTATTCAATCTTCACAGGAACCTTGAATTTTTTTCTAACGATAAAATTCACTAAAGTATATCTTGAATTCGAGTGCTTCCAAAAACTGCAAGTAAATTATCATGTGAAAAATGTATCATAAGTACACTAAAATATATCAGAATATGTAGGCTAATATTACATAAGGCTGTTTTTTTTTTAAGATTTTTTTTATTTATTCATGAGAGACCCAGAGAGAAAGAGAGGCAGAGACACAGGCAGAGGGAGAAGCAGGCTCCATGCAGGGAGCCCGATGCGGGACTCAATCCCGGGTCTCCAGGATCAGGCCCTGGGCCGGAGGCAGCGCCAAACCGCCGAGTCACCCGGGCTGCCCCATAAGGCTGTTTTTAATGTCAAAATAGCTTTAAATCTTTTCCCCAGTATGTCTCATAAACAAGTCAATGATTCCCTTTTAGCAGGGAAGAAAGGGAAAATCTCCCTTTTTATCCATGATGAAAATAATATTTTGGCCACAGTTAGCATTTAAAGTAACTAGGCTGCAGTATGATCAGATGAGATATTATGACTTATTTACCATCTAAATTGTACTACCACATAGTCATTCCAATCTATGTAGCAAATACTTTTTAAATCAGGTCAAAAAAAATTTCCCAAACTAGATAATAATCCATTGAATATCAGTACTTGGGGGTTACTCTTCTGAAAAGAAAAAGGGCTTACCTACAGTAATTAAACAAATTTCTTGAAGATCACCTTCCAAAAGCTCAGAACTCATATTTAACATAGCTGATAGAAAGTCATTCAAATTTCTTTTAGAATTATAATAAATGTGGCTAACATTTATTGACTACTTATTCTTTGTCAGACACTGTCTTATGAGCTTTATATGTGCCAATCATCCAATGCTTGTAATAGTCCTATTAACCTTATTTTAGAAGACTTCCAACAAATTTGCCTAAGTTTACACAGTTAAGAAATAGCAGTCCAGGCCCATTTTGTTCTACTGCCTCGTGAGATTTTAGATTTTATGTGTGGTAAAAAAATATAAACATCATAAAAAAGTACACAACAAAATTTATGTCATCCTTCTCCCAAGCTATTGAGTTAGAGTTATTCTATCTTCACATCACCATCATATATATGCATCTGTGTATGTTTGTGTGTCATACAAATGGATTACTATTAGTGATAGATTTTAGTTTTTTAGTATACATATATATACATATACACATACATACATGTTTCAAACTTGTTCAAATTAATTTTTAAAATAAACTGTGCAATAAAATTTCTGTCAAGGAGTATGTGTGCTACAATTTTTAAAAAAGATTTTATTTGAGAGAGAGAGTGTGTGTGTGTGCACCCAACCTGAGCTAAAATTAAGAGAGGCTTAACCAACTGAGCCACCTACGCACCCCTGTGTATTACAATTTTGATACATACTATCAAACTGCCCTCCAAAAAGGCTGCAATGATTTAATAACTCTACCAAAATTGCAAATACTCATGATCTATCTTTTACTAACTTTATAGTGTATATAATAGGCAAACAGTATAAACTCAATAAGGTTGAATGAACTATTGGCACTCTCAATTATCTATACTTTAAGAAGGATGCTTAAGGGGCTTTAGGATATTACGAACAAGAACATCTTGGAAAGCACTAAACAAGAATCTAGAGAACTGGGGCGATATGATCACCACTGTAACAGGAGCCAATAGTGTCTCTGCGTACTCTCCTCCACACCTCCCCAGTGCACAGCAACATCCAAATAAGTCAAAGAACAATGAGGCTTGCCCAACCTTAGGTTTTCCAGTTTCCCTTTATTGCTTAAATCATTTGTAATCTATCTTCTGTAACTTGAAATAAAAAAGTCTTAATTGAAAAAAAAAGTCTTAATTGATACACCAAATGAGTCATTATCTATACCTGTGTGAAGGACTAGGAAAAGTATGTTAGGGATACGAAGGTTCTATAATGATGATAGGAAAAAGATAGTTATCCCTTCACTATATCTCGAAAAGATTTAAAAAAAAAAAAGATTTTTTTCTTACCACTCTATTAACTTATTAGAAGTTTAAAAGATTTAAAGATGAAGAACACAGATACAAGGTCAACAAACATAACATACTCCAGTCCCTCATATGCCATTCTTTACATGTTTGCCAACAAGATCTAATTAAAAGGTAAATCAAATCATATTACTTCCCAATCCGGCTCTGCTTAAAATCCTACAGAGTTAGGTTCATTACCATGACCTAAAAATTCTGGTTTCTGTCTGCCTCAACTATTTTCTACTGCTCTTCCCTATGACTTGTTCTGCTGAAACCAACCTGCCTTCTTTCCATTCCTTGAACATGCCAATGCCACTTTCTGCTTTAGAACTTTTGTTCTGGCTGTTCCCTCTGCTCAGAAGGCTCTGATCCCAGATCTTCCCACGACTGGCTTCTTTTTGTTATTCACACCTCTGTTCAAATACCTCCTGTTCTTACTCTCCCTGATGACTCAACAAAAAGAAATCCTACCTCCACTCCACTCTCTCTCCTTCCCATTTACTATTTTATTACCCTCATATTACTTGTCACTATCTAAAATTTTTCAACACCCTGTTAAGTACGTCTAGAGCAGTGTTTGGCATATTACGGGTCCTAAACAAATATTTGCTGAACGATTAAGTGAAAAGCACAGAAAAATAATAACTACTTTGACTATAGAAAAGACAGGGTATAAATGTTAGAAAGTCAGAAATAAAATAGAATAAGATGACTAATCTGGCCCTATTTACTCAGTTTGGTGGGTAATATGAATACAAGGTATATAAGGTAACTGGAAGTTTAAATGCATGGAAATGGGTAAATCAGTAAGTGCAGTACTAATGGCTGGATTAAATTAATGCATTTTGCTAAAAAAACATTCTCTGGAGGACATTTACTTATGGTCAGCAAATCTTTCTCTATTCAACTTTCTTTTTAGTTCATAACAAAATATAATTGAAAATGGAAAGATAACTCATAAATCTACTAAGTAAGGTTAAATTTAAATTTCAAAGTAATTTCATTCTAGGTTAAACCAAAAAATTCCTATCATCTGCTTCACTCGGCAGAAAAATGCCCACAGGAAAATGTTCATGGCATCCTTTTTTCAGGAGACAGATTTCTCTCATTCAGAAATTTTACAGTGTATCCTCAATCTTCAAATTCTTAGGCCTTTGACAATCCTTTGACAAATAAAACTATTTGACAGCATGCAAATACTTCAAATATTAAAAAATTAAAACTGAATAGTTCACACATGTAATTAACCAAGTATGCCTCTTACTACCACTTCCCTGTCTCACCTCTGTGATATCAGGCATGTAATTGACTTTGTTATTAAATGTACTTATCTTTTAATAAAGTTCCCTATTTAAGTTGAAGCTTAAACTGGGATAGGCCAATGGGATAAAAAAAGTGTTATCTTCAAAACTTCGGTGATCCAGTTTATTTCTGCAAGGAAATTGAATTTTTCTTCCTACCTCTTCCGAAGTGTGCTAAATGAAACACATCACTTGATAGCCATCTCATATTTGGTTATTTGTATTTTCACTAATCAATAATATCTTAAGCTGTAAGAAAAGGGAGATATTTCTATGCAAAGAAATTTTATTAAAGTCCAACCACATAAAATTTATCCTATTTTTAGATATCAGAGGGAATAAATATTTCAGTAAAATGTTACTAGGCTATTTTACTGATTTTTATCAAATGACCCAAGAATCAAAGTAGACTTTGACTCATTATTTGAAGAAGCCTAAAAACAATAAATATAAGAGGAATGACTTATGCCTTGTAAAACTAAAGAATAAAGAAATACTATTATTTTCATGAGAATTATGAACATTGTAAAATTTTCATTCAAAATTGATACAAAAGTCTAAAAATTCCATTTTCCCTTCTCTCCTGTTTTCTTTTGAATTGTCATACAATAATCAATCCTCCCCCCTGTTCAGCTCAGTGCTAGACATATAGGAAGCAGTTAATGTATCCTTTGAGAATGACTTAGTTTCTCACCTCTAATCACTCATAATCCACCAATATTCAGTCAACTTAATGACACCAGATATATACTGATAATGTTAAAAGAAACTTAAGAAAGCGACCCAGGCTTATATATTTTCACATGTAAGTATCATTCAACACATTAAAATTTCTTCTCTGAAAAAGCTTTAAAGGACAAAAGTTCATTTAATAATTAAGACACAGTTTCACACCTAATCACTTGATCTGAATGGGTAACATATATCGTGAGATCATACTAAAGTCAATGCAATCCACAAACTTATGAATTATATTAAGTATCCTAAGAAGTTGGAGGAATGTACAATGGGAGAGGAAAGTATCTAAATCAACTTTTAGAAATAGATATGAAATAGATTAGGATTAAAAAGAATACATGACTGATGAACTCTGAAGCTCTTATTCCCTTAAAATTACAATATCTTCATCTGTTAATCTGACATGAACAAGCTGATAAATGAAATCAGAACAACAGTGTATTCTGGCAAAACTAGAAGTTTCCTGAAAGCCTAGAAAAATATGTCCACAACAGATGGATCACTTAGGAAATAAATACATCAATCTGTCAAACGGAGTACTATTTTAATTCCCTGAATTAAAATCAGTAGGAGTTCCACTTTCCAAGAGTCTGTGACATTAGGAAGGCCAAAGCAGAAAAACCTAAAGATGCATATAAACATATCTGATATGACCTAAAGTGGCATGTTAGGTTTCCTGTTAAACATACTAAATTTAGGTAAAGTCCTTACCAGTTAACTTCTTCACAGGTTGGAGCCGAACACTGATAGACTGATGTGTGAGTAAGGGGGAGGATGGAAGAGAGCGAGACATGCCCTCCATAATCCGAATGTGCTGCATACCTTCACTCACGGGAAGTGGTGGAACGGCGTAGTCTGGCTCAAAAGCACAGTCGCTTTCTGTGGAGATGCCACCTGTTAAAATAGAAAGGGACAGAACAAAAAAGCTGGTCAGAAAAGATTCTTCCTACTCTGTTAAAATTTACCTTTTAACATGGTTCAGAACAGCATATATCCATGTTAAATTTCACTGTAAAAAGTCAAATAAGGTATTTTTCAACACCTACATTCATTTCTGTACTTATTGGACACTCAATACCAGGTTTAGCACTAGGAAATTAAATCTGGGTAAAACAAGGTTCTTCCTGGTCAGGGGCCGACTGCCTCATGAACGACAGTCCAATAAAGAAAAAATTATGGGGGTGCCTGGGTAGCTCACTCAGTTAAGTGTCTGTCCTCAGCTCGACTCATGTTATCAGGGGTCCTGGGATAGAGCCCTACATCATCAGGCACCCTGCTCAGCAGGGAGCCTGCTTCTCCCTCTACCCCTCCCCCCGCTCATGTGCACGTGCGCGCCTGGGCTCTGTCAAATAAATAAATAAAATATTTTTAAAAAAATTATGGTACAATGCAGTAAGTGTTACAATTAGAGCACTGGTTTTCAGTTTTTTCCTTGATAAGAAACATGAAAGAAGATATTCACTTGCTTGATAATCTAATATGTGCAATTGCTAGTAGTATCAATGTAACTCTATTTCTTACCCCTTCTCAAGAAAGTATGTGAAAATACAAGTAGGTAACACTGACATTATTATATGGTGATTTTTAAATCTGCTTTAAGACCTTAAAAAGATTAAGTTATATGCTGTTCATTTCTACTTATACACTGCTGACTTCTACTTCCAATAATGGCAGGTTACACACTTCAAACCAACTTTTCCCTAAGAAAAACTAGAACAATGTATATGTTTTAAAATCTTTCTGAAGGCACTAAAAAGTTAATAGCATGATGAAGGATTATAAAGTTAAAAAAGGGCAGCCTGGGTGGCTCAGCGGTTTGGCGCCATCTGCAGCCCAGAACGTGATCCTGGAGACCCATGTTGGGCTCCCTGCATGGAGCCTGCTTCTCCCTCTGCCTGTGTCTCTGCCTCTCTCTCTCTCTCTCTGTCT
Source organism: Nyctereutes procyonoides (assembly GCF_905146905.1). Classification (NCBI taxonomy): domain Eukaryota; kingdom Metazoa; phylum Chordata; class Mammalia; order Carnivora; family Canidae; genus Nyctereutes; species Nyctereutes procyonoides. Next base: position 45,656,109 of record NW_026575020.1, on the reverse strand, counting down.
CTGTCTCTCATGAATACATAAAATCTTAAAAAAAGAAGAAGAATTAAAAAAATAAAGTTAAAAGAAAAGGCTGAAGCCTAGCATTTGGGGTTACTTTTTACTTAGTGGCATGAGAGGCTAAGAAGGTATTGACAGTTTTAAAGAACTGCAAGGATAAATAATGAAATGCAGAAAAAAACAAGATGCAGAAGGGAAGCTGGTAAAACTCCCAACACTTTTGTTTAGAAGCCCGAAGGGCTATACTCTAGGAGTATGAACCAAAGCTAGTCTGGTCTTTTACAGGAATAAAGCTCAGTTCCAAATGTCTACCACAAAATTAAATTAAGGCAATCCTGGATTGCTAATGCCAGCCAAAAACTAACACAAATCTTCTTAAAGGGACACAATATCATCATAGTCTCAAATTACTTTCACAATTTTTCATACACAATATCTAGCCCTTAATTAACAAAAACAAAGAGGTAAAATGATATGAATAAAGTAAATCAGAGAGACCACTTAAAAGAAATAGTCTCACAAGGGATAGAGATTACAGAGCAATCTATGCCTCATGGCATAGAATTTAGAATAGTATACTTAACATCAGAAAGATTAAAATAATTTGAAATAAATTTAACCAAGCACGTGAAAGATCGGCACAGTGAAAACTGTAAGACTGAAAACTAAGAAAAAGAAACTGAAGAATAAGTGGAAAGATATCTCAAGTTCATGGACTAGAAGAATTAATATTGTTAAAATGTCCATACAACCCAAAGTCATCTATACGTTCAATGGAACCCCATCAAGATTCCAAGAGCATTTTTTATAGAAGTAGAAAAAAGCAATTCTAAAATGTATATGAAATCACAAAAGACCCTAATACAAAAAAAAAGACCCTAATACACCATAGCAATTCTGAGGAAAAAAAAAAAAAGGAAGGCATCAAACTTCCTAATTTCAAAGTATATTACAAAGCTATAGTAATCAAAAGAGTTTGATGGTAGCATAAAAACAGACACACAGAACAAGAGAACAGAATAGAAAGCTTAGAAATAAACCCACACATATATAGTCAACTAGTCTTTGACAAGGACACCAAGGATACATAATAGGGAAATGACAGTCTCTTCAATAAATAGTGCCAGGAAAACTGAATAGTCACATGCAAAAGAATGAAATTGGATCTCTACCTTACATTATCCACAAAAATCAACTGAAAAATGGGTTAAAGACTTAAAACATAAGACCTGATACCATAAAACTCCTAGATGAAAACACAGGAGAAAAACTCCCTGAAACCAGACTTGGCAATGATTTTTTTAATTTGATACCAAAAGCAGGGATAACAAAAGCAAAAATAAGCAGGTGAGGGGCAGCCCGGGTGGCTCAGCGGTTTAGCGCCACCTTCAGCCCAGGGTGTGATCCTGGAGACCAGGGATTGAGTCCCATGTCGGGCTCCCAGCATGGAGCCTGCTTCTCCCTCTGCCTGTGTCTCTGCCTCTCTCTCTCTCTCTCTCCTCTCTGTGTCTCTCATGAATAAATAAAATATTAAAAAAAAAAATAAGCAGGTGAGACTACAACAAACCAAAAGGTTCTGTACAGCAAAGTAAACTACCAGCAAAATGAAAAAGCAACCTCTGGAATCGGAGAAAATATTTGCAAACCATACATCCTTAGGGATTAATATAAGGAACTCATCCTCAGTAGCAACCCCCCCCAACAATAATCTAATTATAAAAAAGGCAAAAACCCTGAATGAGTATTTTCTAAGGAAGAGATATAAATAGCCAACAGGAACATAAAAAGGTGTTCAACATCACTAACCATCAGGGAACTGCAAATCAAAACCACTATGAGATATCAACCTAACACCTTTGAGAGGACAGCTATTATCAAAAAGTCAAAAGATAACAAGTGTGGGCAATGACGTGGAGAAAAGGGATCCCTTGTACACTGTTAGTAGCAACGTAAACCTGTACACGCCATTATGTGAAAGAGCATAGAGAATCCTCAAAAAATTAAAAATAGAACTACCATATGATAAGCAATCCTACTTCAGAGTACATATCAAAAGGAAATAAAACTATCATCCCAAAAAGATATTTGCACTCCCATGCTCACTGATGCATTATTCACAGTAGCCATGATTTGGAAACAACCTCAGTGTCTGTCAACAGGTAGAGAAGAATATGTGATTTTACACACAAACACATACACACAAATAAATGTTATTTGGCCATAAAAGAGAAGGAAATCCTGCTACTTATAACAACATGGATGAATCTGGAAAACATTATGCTAAGTCAACTAAGCCAGACACAGAAAGACAAATATTGTATAATCTCAGTTATATGTAGAACCTAAAAAACAAAGTCAAATTCATTGTAAAGAGAGGTGATGGTTACCTGGGCTAGGGGGAGAGGGAAAAAAAGAGATGCTCTTCAGTAATTAGATAAATAAGTTCTAGAGATCTAATGTACAGCATGATGACTACAGCTAACAATAATAATACACTATATACTTGAAATTTCCTAAGTGAGTAGATCTCAAGTGTTCTCTCACACACGTACAAAATGGGTAATTGTGTGAATAGATGGATAATTAGTGTGATGGTGGTAATCAGTTCACAATATATACATTTATCAAAATGACATGTTATATACCTTAAATACATACAATTTGTTTTTGTTAATCATACTTCAACAAACCTGGGGGAAAAGAGCAGAAAATTTTAAAAAGCAAGCATATGGTCTTCCCTGAAATGATGATAATGTGGTCTACACTGAGGAGTAAAATTAAAGCAGTGTCTCACTTCAGGTTCCCAATTGTATTACAGTTGTAATTTCATCATATGCAATTTCAACTCATTTTAAAAACTACTGTGGTATATCATGCATTATAACATAACTAGTATCTTATTAATGGCAATTTATGCAGCTCTTTCTATAGTATTTCTATAGATGATACATATAGAATTATTGGGCCAAAGTGCTGAGAGTTTCTCCTGAGAAATACTGACTAAATGCTGTATTAAGTCTGTGTAGGGGCACCTGGGTGGCTCTGTTGGTTGAGTGGCCAACTCTTAGTTTCAGCTCATTTCATGATCTCACGGCTCATGAGACAGAGCCCCAATGCGGGGCTCCATGCTCAATGGGGAGTCTACATGAAGGCTCTGCCCTCCCACCACTCATTTGATCTCTCTCACTCTCCCTTTCAAATAAATAAATAAATCTTAAAAAAAAAAAGTCTGTTCATGTTGCATATTAAAAAAAGCAGGGGAATAGTATGCTTAGTACTTGGAGAAAATAAAAGTTTAGAATTCTAGCAAAGAATTAAAACTATGGAAATAAAAACTCAACAGATTAATTGAAAAGCAGATTAGACAGAAATCGGGGCACCTGTGTGGCTCAGTGATTGAGTGTCTGCCTTTGGCTCAGTGTGTTTTCCCGGGGTCCTGAGATTGACGCCCACATCAGGTTCCTCGAGGGGAGCCTGCTTCTCTCTCTGCCTATGTCTCTGCCTTTCTCTGTGTGTCTCTCATAAATAAATAAAATCTTTTAAAAAAAGAAAAAGAAAAACAGATTAGACAGATATGAAGAGATAATTAGTAAACTGGAAGGTAAAAAGTTTGTGCATCAAAAGACATTGTATCAAGAGTGTGAATGGGGGCCTGGGTGGCTCATTCAGTTAAGGGTCTGCCTTTAGCTCAGGTCATGATCTCAGGGTTCTGAAATCAAGCCCCACACCAACAGGCTCCCTGCTCAGCAGGGGAGTCTGCTTCTCCCTCTGCCCCTTCCCCCAGCTTGTGCATGCATGCATGTACACATGCTCTCTCTCTCTCTCTCAAAAAAAAAAAAAAAACGTGTGAAAAGACAACACCTAGAATGGCAGAAAATATGTGCAAATCACATATCTGAAAAGAGTCTAGAATCCAGACTATATAAAGAACTCCTACAACTCAAGAACAAAATGACAATGCAATTTAAAAATAGGCAAAAGATATGAATAGACATTTCTCCAAAGAAGATATAAAAATGAACAACAAGCACATGAAAAGGTACTCAGCATCATTAATCATTATGGAAATGTAAATCAAAGTCACTATGCGCTATCACTTTACACCCAGTACGTTAGTTGTTTTAAAAAAGAAAACAGACAACAAAAAAGTGTGAGGATGTAAAGAAGTTAGAATCCTAATACATTGCTGGTGGGAATATAAGATGGTACAACTGCTGTGTAAAACAGTGTGCTGTTCCTCAAAAAGTTAAACACAGAATAACCAGCCATCCCACTTATTGTGTGTACCCAGGAGCAATGAAAACAAGTTTTCAAGCAAAACTCTGAGCATGAATACTCATAGCAGCATTATTCACAATATCTAAAATGTCATGAACAGGTGAATGGATAAACAAAATGTAGCATATTTATATGATCGAATATTGTTTAGCAATAAAAAGCAAGGCCTGATTCATGCTACCATATTGATAAACCTTGAAAACACTACGTTTAAGTGAAAAGAAAAAAAAATAGCCACAAAAGGTCACATGTAAGATTCCATCTATATGAAATGTTCAGAACAGGCAAATATAGAGAAAAAGTAGACTAACAATTGCCAGGGACTACAAGAAGAAGGAACGAAAAGTGACTGCTTACAATGTATAGGATTTACTTTTGGTGCGATGAATGCAGTAATGGTTGTACAACATTATAAATGTATTAAAAGCCACTGAATTATACATTTTTTAATGATGAATCTTACTCAATAAAATTTATGCAGATATTTACCATCTACTCACATATTTATTAAAACCAGAAGCCTAAAAAAAAAAAAAAACCGGAAGCCTAGTAAATCATTGTTAATTTCTTCCTGACACATCCCTTTCCCAACTAATGCATTAGAAGTTCTGCAGATTATCAATATAAATAGATTTCAAATCAGCTATGCTTTTTCCATTTCTCCTACCATTACCAGAGTTTAAATCACTATTATTTTTCCCTAAACTTCTCTTGGTAGAAATACAGAATTTATTCCTTATCCTTGGAACTTAGAAATTTTACCAAGATTTTCCTTTTTTCTTCTCATTAGTCTCTGGGTCCTTTCTTTTACTATGTTGACTAATTCTTCTGTCAACTGTCCTTTTTTTCTTTCTCTGGAACTATGATCAGATGGATATTGCATCTCCTAGACATATTTTTCAAGTCTCTTTCATAATTTCTAATCTTTGGTCATTCTTGAATAGACTCAAGACTGATTTATATGGAACTACGGTATTTTATAGGTTTACAAACAAAGAGCCATTAATATAATTTCCTACCTGAGGAATCCTTTTGTTGAGAAAAATCAGCATTAGATTTTTTAAAAGCAATATATCTAGAAGAATGCATTTGATTTAGTGAAGCTTCCTTCTTCACTTGTTCCAATATTAAAACTTGGCTGATAATTTTAGAATCTAATAATACTCCTTAAGGAATAATACTGCAATTAGCCCAGTCTGGATGTCCTAGTTTACTTTTCTGCTTAAAAATATTTTCTTCCATCTTCTCTGTCCTATAAATTGTGCTTGAACTCATTGTAGCTAGAGAAAAAACTAAAAATATATATTTCAAGTAAAGAAAAGTATTGGTAAGCATTTACAGAATTTGGCTATATGAGCCAGTTTTTCTTGAGTAACTAGCAACCTCAAAACTCTCAGGAGTTTACATTTACTTTTCTCATGAGTCTGCAGATTCACCATAGGTCAGCTGATCTAAGCTGGGCTATCAGGTTCAGAACTACTCTGATGAGTCTTCAATATTGGGCCTAGTCACTAAAAAGGCAGTGAGTATGTGGGGCTGCTCTTATGGTAGATCACAAGAGTGTAAGTGGCCAAGTCAAACCAGAGGAGCAGATTTAAGACCTCTGTTCACTGATATTCCAATTGGCCCCCTTCAGTGGGAACTACTGAAAAGTTGCACAGCAAAAGGAATGGATATCTAATTTTGTAACAGGAATAAAGTGAAATTGTGAGTCCAATTTACCAAGCATGTAGGATGATATTTACTGGTATTCCAAATTATTCACCTTCATCCTCTACTTTTTTTTTTCCTACCACTTTTCCTGCTTCATTCAACCAAATAAAAGTTACTGAAATAATGTGATTAAAATATGGCAGAATAAAATAAACTGCTAAAAAAATTCAGTTATGTTGGATACCTGGTGATTAAATGTTCAAAAGCTGAACTAAGAAAGCAGAAGGATATCAAGTAGGTGGACACTAAAGAAGTGTTAGGAGTAATTATAATTCAATAAAAATTTCAGTCGCTATTAAGTCTTATATTTAATACAGATGATTAATAGATATTAAAGTTCAAGTTAATAATAAATTCTTTAGCCAAATGCAGTATTTATACTACAGAACAGCCTTCTAATTTTTCAAGTTACATGAATAACCACAAATAAAACTTACAAATCAAAACCTCTAGCATGATACTTCATTGAACTATACACATGATTTGTGAATTTTTCAGTTTACATATTATACTTTTATAAATGTTTATCTTTAAAAAGCATAGTGAGGGATCTCTGGGTGGCGCAGCGGTTTGGCGCCTGCCTTTGGCTCGGCGCAATCCTGGAGACCCAGGATCGAATCCCATATCGGGCTCCCGGTGCATGGAGCCTGCTTCTCCCTCTGCCTATGTCTCTGCCTCTCTCTCTCTCTCTCTCTCTCTCTCTCTCTCTCTCTCTCTCTGTGACTATCATAAACAATTTTTAAAAAAATTAAAAATAAATAAATAAAAAGCATAGTGAAAAAATAGCCCCTATTTACATATTTTAGAAACAAAGGGTGTTTGCCTAAGTTACTTCAAACATCCTTTTAACTCAAAGCTTATAATCACTCTGCAACTTGGCAATATTCTCACAACAGATCCATACATTAGGCAGAAAAGTAGCATAAAGAAATACAATAACTAGAACAGGATCATGTAGTCAGTACCATGATCGCCTCAGTAGAGAATTCTAAAGAATCTACACACACACACACACACACACACACACACACACAAAACCTGCTAGAATAAAATAAGTGTGTTAGGCAAATTCAAAGGCTAAAGAGTCAAAGTACAAAAAGCAAGTGTATTTGTACATTCTAGCAGTAAGCACTTGGAAAATAAAAAATTTAAAAACCATAGCATCAAAATAGCATCATTAGAAACAATGAAATTAATCAGGAATGAATCTGACAAAATAAATACACAGACAATATTTATATGATAAAAGCTGTAAAACACTGATGAAAAATCAAAGACTTAGATGGAGAGATATAATGTGTTCATGGATCTCAAGATTCCCATCCATCATTATGATGGCATTCTCCTCAAAGTGATCTATAGGTTTGAAGCAACTCCAATGATAATCCAGCAGGCAGTATTTTGGTGAAAATCAACAAGCCAATTTTACTTTTTTGAATTATTTATTTATTTATTTTAAAGATTTTAAGTAATCTCTACACCCAACATGGGGCTTGAACTCACAACCCCAAGATTAAGAGTCACATGCTCTACCAACTGAGCTAGCTATGCACCTGATTTTAAACTTTGTGTGTAAAAATTTTTAAAAACTAAGATAGACAAAACAATTTTGAACAAGGAAAAGCAAACTCTGAAGTCTCACAGTACCTAATTTCAAGATTAACTGTAAAACTATAGTAATCCAGAGGATGTAGTACTGACAAAAGAATGGACACAAAATCAATGGAACAGACTACAGAGTCCAGAAAAAGACTCATGCAAATATAGTCAATTTTTTTTTTTTAAGAGAGGGAGAGGTAAAGACAGAGTCCCAAGCAGGCTCTCCATGCCCAGTGTAGAGCCCAAAACAGAGCTTAATCTAATATCCTGAGATCACAACCTGAGCTAAAATCAAGAGCCAGACAACCGACTGAGCCACCCAGGCACCCCAGTCAACTAAATTTTGAGAAAAGTGTATGGGCAATCCAATGTTTAAAGGATACTCCTTTTAACAGAAAGCTTTGGAAAAACTGGCTATCCATATGCAAAAAACAAACTTAGACCTAAACCTTTACTATATACAAAAATCAGGTTGAAATGGATCATAGACCTTATTGTAAAACCGGAAACTATAAAACTTCTAGAAGAAATGATAAGAGAAAATCTGGGTGAACTTGTGTCAAGGAAAGATTTACATAAAAAGAACTGGTAAATTGGAATTTATACATATTTAAAATTTCTACTCTTCAAAAAGACACTGTTACAAAATGAATAAAAATAGTACCAACTGAGAGAGAATACATTTGCAAAACACATATATGATAAAGGACTGGTATTTAGAACGTAAGTAAAACTTTTTTTTTTTTAAGATTTTATTTATTCATGAGAAATACACAGAGAGAGGCAGAGACATAGGCAGAGGAGGAAGCAGGCTCCTTGCAGGGAGCCTGATGCAGGACTTGATCCTGCACTCCAGGATCACGGCCTGAGACAAAGTCAGACGCTCAACTGCTGAGCCATCCAGGCATCCCTAAGTAGAACTCTTTTAACTCACAACCAGAAACTACTCCAATTTAAAAAGTTGGAAAAGATTTGAACAGACATTTCATCAAGTAAGAGATATGGATATCTAATAAACACATGAAAAGATACTCAACATCACTAATCATTAGGGAAATGCAAATTAGAGATGTCACCTAGTGGAATGGCTAAAATTAAAAACAAAATGCTGACAAATCAAGTGCTGGGAAGAATGAACTAGAACACTTATATACTGGTGGTGAAAAGATAAAATGGTATATAATGCTGGGAAACATTCTGGTAGCTTAAATATAAACTTACCATACAACCCAGGAATCCAATACCTAGAAATCTACCCAAAAGAAAAGAAGACACATTGACCCTACCCACACACGATCACCACACAAGCACACAAATAGCAGACTTATTCATAATCTCCAAAAACTGGAAACTACCCATATGTCCATCAACTAGTGAATGGATAAACAAATTATAGGATATACCTACAAATGAACATTATTCAGCAATAAAATACATATGTAAAATGAAAAAACAAACCCAAAAAATAGATGAATCTCAAAAGCATTAAAAGAAGTCAGAGTCAAAAGGATACATACTGTATGGTTTCATTTATAGAATATTTTGAAAATACTACAGTAACAGGAAGCAGATCAATAGCTGACAGGGATTGGGGTAGAGGAAAGGGATTGGCTACAAAAGGGTATGACAGAACTTTTACATGATGGTGGAAATGAGCTATATTTGATTTTAGTGATAGTTACATGACCATATGTTTGCAAAAATTCATGGTATTTGTTGGGGCCAGGCGGGAAGAGAAACTCCTCAAGATGGCGGATACCCCAAATGGCTGAGGTTCCTGTCACCACCTCCACCTGGGACGCCGATGGACCAATGACCTGCTGACAGCTTGACGCAGACCCTTAGACCTCTCCTTTGGACTTACCCAACCGGACCCAATGCCCTTCAAACCCCAGAGGAGGAAGTCACCTTTGACTGGCTGAATTGCAATCCTTCCTTTGCATATGAGCCGACCAATAGGAAACCGTTCTGCCTTACAACGTTATGTAAACCCCCTGCCACCTTGTCTTGGCGCGACTTCCCCGACTCACTCTTCCCCTCTGTGAGTCGTGGAACCTCGCCCGAGGGTGCCTGCAATAAAATCTGTTCTTGGACCCTCGCTTGCCTTGGCGGTCTCATTTCCATTTAGTTACCAAAAAACCTAACAGTATTGTAAATTTAAGAGGAGTAAATTTTATTACATATAAATTAAACTTCAATAAGCTGACTTAAAAAAAAACCCTATAGTACTTTGTGATAATATACTGACTGTATATAGTTATGTTATAAACTTTTCTGATTGCATGCTTTATTTCACTAAAGACTATTTTTCAAAAGTATACAGAAAAAATAACATAGGTGATAAACTAGCCCCTACAACACTTATAGACATATAAAAGATTATATACATAATAACAATGCATAATTTGTCAAAGGGCTTTCATATACTTTCTACAACAAAGGGATTTGGCCTAAACTACTCCTAAGGACCTTTCAAGGCAAGATTTATATCACTGTGAGTCTCAATATTCTCACATGTTCGTGTATTAATCAGAAAGGAGATACAGGAAATCTAATAACTAATACAGAATCATGTAGTCATTTAGCAAACAATTAGAACTCAAAATCCTTACCAGAGTTATAAGCCCCACCCCCAAACCTGGCACCACCTACTTAATTTTCTGATGCCATCACTTTCCACTTCTCCCCCCAGTTCACAAGGCTTCAGTCAACTGGCCTTCCAATTCCTTGCTCTGGCCAAATTTATTCTCAACTTCAGGCCTCTGCCTGTTTCTTTTGCCCAAATTGCTGAGTCCCAGTACCTCTGCAAAGCTGGCTTTCCTTTGTCTGAAAGATCCTAGCTTAAATATTCCCTCCTCAGAGAGGTCTATCAGGACTAACCCTAAAGTTACCATTCACTTTTTCTCCCACTTCTCATTCTATATCACACAATCCTATTTTATTTTCTTGATAGCACTTATCATGACCTGAAATTATCTGGCTATTTGTCTCACTCCTCTAGAATGAAAGCATCGTAACAGTAGAAATGTTCTTTGCCTTATTTATTGTTCCTGCCCTTTGGCCTGGTTGAGACCTGTGTACTAGGATCACCATTGGGTGGCATACCTGACTCAGGCTCCCAGTTTTCTGTGGGGGCCCAGTCTGGCCCTTCCATCTGCCTGGGGTACTCTGCCCTAAGGTTTCTTGTCAATTTTTTCTTCTTACTGTTCTGATCTTAGTACAGAAAGAACATCTCTCCATACAGAGGCTTTACTGCACTGACTAGAATCCACAGACACAGTTGAAGAAAAGCAGTGATAGCAGACATCAGAAGGAATGCTTTCAGCTTTTCACTACACTGCATAAATGAGATGCAAATAGAAGGGAATCTTAATGAGATAAACTCTCTGAATGTAGTCTATGTGGAAAAGCCTTCAGAAGGAGCACTAATCTTATTGTGCAGGAGAAATCATAAAGGAAAAACAAATCATGAATGTAAGAATTCTAAGAAAGCCTCCAGTAATCATTATTTTCTTCAGAGACATGGGAGAATTAAAATGAAGAGAAAACTCTTCAAATAATTTCAGAGTAGAAAAGCATCTGGTCTATAGTCATCTCCAAAATATACATAAGACTTCACATTGGAGACAAACTTTATTAATGTAAACAGTGTGGAAAATTCTTCAGAAACATCTCTAGTCTAGTGGTGCACAAGAGAATACATACTGGGCGGAAACTCTATGAACAGAAAGACTAGGAGAGAGTTTTCAGCAGGATCACTCATTTTACTTCTTACCAGAGCATCCACACTGGGGAGAAACTCTACAAACACAAATGACAGAGAAAAAGCCTTCAGTAGGAACGGTAAGCTCAGAAGGCCTATGCGAATAGACACAGAAGAGAAACATCATGACTATGATGAATTCAGAAAAGCATTCTATAGAAACTTTAAACTTACTGAACACATGTAAGTACATCCTGGGAAGAAAGTCTATGAATGCAATGGATTGTAAAAAGTTTTTAGAAGTCACTTATGCCATGGGAAAAATGTGAGCACACATATATTAGAGAAGCCTTATATACTCAATGATCCCTTTTGCCTTTACAGACATAAGAATTCACCCTGGAGAGAAATCCATGAATATATACTCTGTGGGAAAGCCTTCAATCCCAATTTTCCTCTGTTCTATGTAAGAGAATTAATACAAGGAAACAAATCATATGAGTGTTTTACAAGTATCAGTAAGGTTCCAGTTCCAGGAAAGATGGAATAAGCACATTCCACCTTTATTCTTCTACTGAATGTAACTTTAAATCCTTGAAAGAATGCAGAGAGCTCACTTCCAGCTTCCTTAATAGAACTACAGAGCACTTCTCCTCCATACCTTACCATTACCCTACTATTTACTACAGCTCATTTTACCAAGAGTGTCGTATCTACCTTTCAGCATAAACTTAAAAGGCATGCTAAAAGGCAAAAAATATACAATTTGAAGAGACAGAAAATGCATCAAACTAGACCCAGATATGGCAGGGTGCTAGAATTATCAAACTGTGAATTTAAAAAAAGAAATACTTAGATGTAATTCTACAAAAATATACAAGAACTATATGAGGAAAACTACAAGAAATCTGATGAAAGGAATTTTAAAAGATCTAAATAGATGGAAAAATATTCCATGTTCATGGATAGAAAGAATCAATACTGTCAAAATGTCAGTTTTTCCCAAATTGAGCTGATAGAGTCAAAGCAATCCCAATCAAATCCCAGGAAGTTATTTTTGTTGATATTAGCAAACTGATTCTGAAGTTTAAATGGGAAGGCAAAAGACCCAAAAAGCCAACTCAATATTTGAAGAAGAACAAAGCTAGGGAACAGACATTATTGAACTTCAAAACTTACTACAAAGCTACAGTAATCAGAATGCCTGGGTGGTTCAGTGGTTGAGTGCCTTTGGCTCAGGTCATAATCCTGGGGTCTGGGATCAAGTCAGCATCAGACTCCCCACAGGGAACCTGCTTCTTCCTCTGCCTATGTCTCTGCCTGTGTGTCTCTCATGAATAAATAAAATCTTAAGAAAAAAGAGGGAGAGCTACAGTAATCAAGGCAGTGTCATAGTGGTAAAAGAACAAGTCCACGTAAGAAAATGGGGAGCCCAGAAAGAGACCCACAAAACTACAGTCAACTGATCTTTGACAAAGGAACAAAGCCAATACACTGGAGAAAAGATAGTCTTTTCAACAAATGATACTAGGAGATCTAGACATCCACAATTAAAAAAATAACTCTAGACAAAGACCATACACTCATCACAAAAAATTAACCCAAAATGGATTATACACCTAAATGTAGTATGTAAAAATATAAAACTCCTGGAGGATAACATAGAAGAAAAATTAGATGACCTTGGGTATGGCACTGACTTTTTAAGATATAACCCCAAAAACATGATCCATGAAAGACTTAATAAGCTAGACTTCATTAACATTTTAAACTGCAGCTCTACAAAAGACATGTGTAATAAAGGGCCATTATCCAAAATAAATAAATTCAACAAGAAGATGAAAAACATAGTTAAAACAAGGACAAAGGATCTGAATAGACACCTCACTAAAGAAGATATCTAGATGGAAAATAAGCACATGAAAAGATGTTCAACATTATATGTTACTACAAATTAAAACAGTAAGGTGTCTCTACACATCTACTAAAATAGTCAAAATCCAAAACACTGACACCACCAAATGCTGACATGGATATGGAGAAATAGGAACTCTTATTCAGAGCTGATGGGAATACAAAACGATGCAGCCACTTTGGAAGACAGTGTGGCAGTTTCTTATAAAACTAAACATACTCTTAAGTCCTCCTTCATATATACCCAAATGAGTTAAAAATATATTCACACAAAAACCTGCACATGGATGTTTATAGCAGCTTTATTCATAATTGTCAAAAGCTGATAGCAACCAAAATGTCCTTCAGTAGGTGAATGTTAAATAAACTGTGGTAGATCCAGGAAAGAGAATATTATTCAGCACTAAAAAGAAATGAGCGGGCAGCTGGGGTGGCTCAGCGGTTTAGTGCCGCCTTCGGCCTAGGACCTGATCCTGGAGACCTGGGATCAAGTCCCATGTCGGGCTCCCTGCATGGAGCCTGCTTCTCCCTCTGCCTGTCTCTCTGTCTCTCTCTGTGTCTCTCATGAAAACATCAATAAAATCTTTTTTAAAAAATTAAAAAATAATAAAAAGAAATGAGCTATCAAGTCATGAAAAGACAGTGAGGAACCTTACATGCACACTACTAAGTGAAAGTAGTTAACTGGAAAAGGATATATACTATATGATTCCAATAGTCTGACATTCTGGAAAAAGCCAAACTATGGAAACAGTGAAAAGATTAGAGGTTTGCAGGGATTAGGGGGAGGGAGGGATAAATAGAGCACAAAAGATTCTTAGGGCAGTGAAACTAAGATATTATAATGGTAGACACATGTCATTATACATTTGTCAAAACCCATAATATGTATAACATCAAGAATAAACCCTATTGTAAACTATGGACTTCGGATGATAATGATATGCCAAGGTAGGGTCATCTACTATAAACAAAGGTACCAGTCTGGTGAGGGATGCTGATAATGAGGGAGACTATGTACATGTGGGTCCAAGAGGCATCTGAAAACTCTGTACTTTCCATTAAGTTTTGCTGTGAACCTAAAACTACTCTAAAATATTAAATCTATTTTTAAAAAAATTTAAATGCACAAACAAAAAAAAAATAAAAAGAATGCCTCGAGTAGCTATCTGAGGACTGAAATAAATAGTAGCAGAGGATTGGGAAAAGAGTGCAGAGTATTAAGTTCCACTGAAGTGGTGATGAGTTTACCGTGTTATTTCCTCAGATACCTCCTGACCTGGACACCTAAAACTCAGAAGTGTATTCCAGGTAAGAAAAAGCTCCAAGAAAATCTCTACATAGTTGGTAAGGAGTAGGAAAGGGGGCCCTTATTGGTTTGAGAGACTAGGGAAATTCCTCTCCCCGCCCCCCTCATCTTCTATCACAGTGTCCAGGCAATTCTATTCAGCAGCAACACAGAGATGGTGACTGGGCAGATACCTAACAACCTGGGAGAAGGAACCCTGTTCTCTGACCCCAAAAATTGTGATCCCACAAGTCTGAGGTGAATCCTTACTGCTTTCTTCCCTTTCTATGTCCTTTTATCTCTTGATCTAGATACAAACAGTTAAATAGGAATTGAACAGCAGAATGGGAAAACTAGAGTCTGTGTTTTAGCAAGAGTGCTGAGGAGAAAGGGAGCTGGAAATTGTTCATGAGATTGAGGTGAGAAGGGGTATCAAGAAAAAAATCCCATCAGGTTGTATAAGAACTTCTGGGCTCATCTGAGCTCTGAACAAGATGTACCACTACTTTGATCCCAGAAGGGACACTGGATCACATTTATGAGACCCATCTAAATAGTACTGCAGATGCTTAGAAAACAGAATTGACAATGGAACTACAGCCCCCAGAGGGCAGGCAGGAACCTGTGTCCTGAACAAATTCTGGTTGACTGCCACTGACCACACCAAAAAAAAATATCAACATTCTCCTTAAGCCTTAAATAAAACCCACAGTCATATTCAAAATGTTCAGAATATAATCCAAAATCATATGGCATATGAAGAAACACGAAAAGCTCAACTGAGAAAAAAAAGTCCTTAAACAGCATTCCTGAGATTACACAGATGTCAGAATCAAAATCAAAGACCTTAAAGCAACTATTATAACAATGCTTCAGTAAGTAAAGGCAAATATTCTTGAAATGTACAGAAAAAAGAAAGTCTCAAATCTGGTGTATATTTTACATATACAACACATCTCCCTTCTGACCAGCCATCTCCCTTCTGACCAGCTACACTTCAGGTATTCAATAGCCACATGTGGCCAGTGACTACTGTACTATACAGTGAAGTTCTAGAACTATATCAGAACTAAGTTCAGTCTCTAGAGATAAGGTAAAAAGTGTGATCCAATCAGTAAACATTGGAAAGATCCAAAGGTAATAACTCTTACCACATCCCCATTCAACTTATCTATATGGCCTATACAGAAGATAGACAAATCTTGAAGAATGACAGTGTGTTTTTGTAACTTATTCAGGTTGTGACTCCCACTGCTACCACAATTTTAGATGTGGTTTTCTTGCTAAAGCAAATTAGCATATCCCTGACACCCGGTTTGCAGTTATTGACCAAAGAATGAGATAATCATATGCAGTACGCATTCAGTTGTCAGGATCAGCTATATATTTTCACTGTCTTACCTTAACTGTCCCTCAATTTCATAGGACACCTTTACTGTTCTATTATACGGATAAATTCATGATGATTAAACTTGAACAGGAAGCAGCAACTGATCTAGATATTGTGGTAAAACATGCATGCCAGAGAGTGGGAAATAAACCCCACAAAAAATCTTCCACACTGTGAAATTTCTTTAAGCCCTATGGTCTTGAGCGATTCAAAATACCCCTTCCAAGGAATGCTGCATCTACTCTCCCTTACTACTGAGAAAGAGGTACAATGCCTAGTAGACCTCCTTGATTTTTTTTAAGCAACCTGTACCTCATTTGGTCATGCTACTGTGTGAACCATTTACCAACACTGCTGGATGTGAGAGAGGCCCAGAACAGGGGCTTTGCAACAAATATGGGCTACTTTGCCTCTTGGGTTATTTATTTTTTTTAAAGATTTTATTTATTTATTCATGAGAGACACACACAGAGAGCGAGAGGCAGAGAACAGGCAGAGGGAGAAGCAGACTCCATTCAGACAGCCAGACGTGGGACTGGATCCCAGGTCTCCAGGATGTCACCCTGGGCTGCAGGCGGCGCCCTGCCTCTTGGGTTATATAACCCACCAGATCCAATGTTACTTGAGGTTTCTGTGGTAGAAAGGGCTCTTGCATCATTATTGTAGAACTTTAGTTAAATCTCAGGGAAGACCTCTACTATTTTATAAAAGAAACAAAACAAAACTTATGCTATCTTATGTAAGAACTACTATCTTTCTTGAAAATTAGCTTTTGGCTTACCATAGGACCTTAGAATAAATGCATGTGACCCTTGGCAGGCCATCATGAACTAAGTATTGTTGAACCAACAAATCAATATGCTTGGGTGTATACTGCAGCACTTCATCAGCAAAAGCAAAAAGTGTACATGAGATTAGGCTTGAACAGGTCCTAAAGGCACAAATAATTCCCATGAGCAAGTGACCTAAGATGCCCAAAGTTTCTACTCCTGCTATAGTTTCTTTTCACTTAAAAGATCTTAATCTGGTAAATTCTCTAGTACCCTCTCACTGAAAAGAAAGAAAGACAAGACAAGAAAGAAGTCAAGCTTATTTACTGATAGCTCTGTAAGATAACAACACACTATAGATGACAACACTACAGCCCCACTTTGTGGTAGTCTTGAAGGCATTAGGGAAGGGAAACCTTTCTAGTGGCAGAAATTTGAACAGGGTACCTTGTTGTTCACTTTGCCTAGGAAAAGAGATGACAGAGGAACTCACTCATGGAGAGTATTTAATGGATATTCAGAGATTTGAAAGGAATAATTAGGAAACTAGCGACAAGGAAATCTGGGGATGAGGTATGTGAATAGACCACTTGGAAGGGCACAGAATATGGAGCAATTTATGTCCCATGTGAATGCTTACCAAAGAACAAACTGCAGAGAAGGTGCTTAACAACACAGCAGGTTAGATGATCTATTTGGGGGACACAGTCCATCTTTCTACCCAGCCACTCTAACCTTGCTCAAAGGGCTCATTAACAAAGCTGCCATGGTAGCAGGGATGGAATTTATACATGGGTTCAGTAATATGGACTTCCACTCACCAAGGCCAATATGACCAGAGCCACAGTTGAGTATCCAACATGTCAAGAGTCCATGCTTGCACTGGGGATGAGGTGGGTGGATGCCCTCAATATATGGTTCTGTTCACAGGATGGTCATTTCTAGCCCTAGTAATTTTCTCTTCCTTCTTTAATAAATCAACTACAAATTTAAAATAAATATTCTTTATAATATCAAGGTTTTCAGGTAGTCTTACTCTGCCCCCTTGTGGGAACCAGGTCTTTAATCTCTCACTAGGAATAAGACTTACTACATCCAACATGACTAAACAAAAAAAAATGTATTTACTCAATAATAACTTTATCCGAGACTTTACTAGCACGTTTCTTCTTCACTCTTTGTTATTTAACTTTTATGGCCTTTCATGAAAGATCACAAAGTTTTTCAAAGAGATTTTATGATTTTTAATCTCTTGACAGAAAAACTTAGTGAAGAATATTTTAATCAAAATCTTTCTAGATGTTTGGGAAGATAACCTTTTCCAACCCTTTTCACTGTCCTGCTTTTATTCCTTTTCTTTCATAAATATGGATAAGCAAGGAGAAGCTTCTACAATGTTTCTAGTGTTAACTAGGCCAATTATCATAATGCTAAGTAGGATACTTAGTATGTTCTGACACAAAATGTGCTTGGGGTTGCAAATTCCAAGATTTTAAGATGTTACTAGATAAATGATTATGAATCATTTTGAAAATCTGAACACTCATATATGAGGAAATGGTGAAATAAATTATGGGTTGCTTATGCTGTGAAACATTGTACAGATTTTTTAAAATTAGAATTTAAGTATGCTCCTGGAGGGATGGCCATGCTATACTGTTAACAGGGGATAATAGAACTAAAAATTGCATTTTAGTTTTATTTTTATTTATTTTTTTATTTTTTAAGATTTTATTTATTTATTCATGAGACACACACACACAGAGAGAGAGAGAGGCAAAGACACAGGCAGAGGGAGAAGTAGGTTCCATGCAGGGAGCCTGACGTGGGACTCGATCCCAGGTCTCCAGGATCAGGTCCCAGGCTGAAGGCGGCGCTAAATCACTGGGCTACCGGGGCTGCCCGCATTTTATTTTTAAGTCTTTCGGTACACACACACATACACCTTCACACATACTCCTGCATATGCCAATATGAGCTCAGGGGAAAAACATGAAAGGATATAGACTTGGTTACATTAGGATAGTGGAAGGGAAAGAAGCCTTACTTAACATTTCTTTTTAAATGTGTACGTTGTTGGTAAAAAGTAATCTTTTAATCAGTAAAATTATTATAACTCACATTTAAAAAAATGACTGAAGTATATGTAAACACATTCTGATACATCCCTAGAAGTTCAAGATAATAAAAAGTTGTTGGCTAAAGGTTCAATTTCAAGTTTAATTCTATGAAAAATGAGTGTTATACAAAGAATAATCAACATGAAGTTAAATCTCAGAAGAAATATAGGACTAGAATAAAGGCACTTCAGAGGGATTTATCATTTAAGGTCAGATCTTTTCTTCCAGGCCTTATCCAACCATTAAAAAATTTATATTTTAAACATCAGAACAGAAAGGTTCTAAGTACATGATACCAACAAAGCTGATTTGAAACTTTTGGTATAGATTAGTATAAAGCCTGAAATATTTTCCTACTGAAAATAATACCTACTTCATAGCATTATTCTGAGAATTAAATGAGGATTTAATTGGGTGAAAGCACCTCACCCAAAGCCTGGCACATATGTATTATTTGTTTGTTTGTTTGTTTTTTTAATTTTCAAAGCAATATATGTTGAAAACTAAGTAAATTTTTTATCACAATGATAAACTACTAACACAATACAAAATTTTGTTCATTAGTGATGCCACCTAACCAGATATACTCTTACAATGATACACAAATGACACACTAAATACTGAAATAATTTTCCTTACTTTTTTATATAATAAAACACTGTTGGTTTAATAAAGGTACCTTTGTAACTTATCAAACAAAAATAATTTGTATATGTTTTAAGAGCATGAACATCTCATTTCTACTAAATATTTTACTTATTAGCAAGGAAAGAAAAATAATCAGAAGACATCACATTTGACAATTTAGTGTATTATTTACTATAAATGCACCAGCATGTACTAATCAAATAAAACTGGCTACAGATAATGGGAATCATGCAAAGTCAAACACTATACAGTTTCTCAGTCCTCCAGCACAAGCTGGTCATTACCCTGGAACTGGTCATTACTACTGGAACATTACTAAACCAATACACATTTTGTATATCAAAGCCTAATGTCTGCATAATGCTATCCTTGCAAAAGTAAATAAAAATTGGGTTTCAATCATATCACATTGGCTCATGCATTTACTTAATATCTAGAACCAAGTAAGTTCTGTTTATATATGGAGGAACTCTAATGAAAAATCATTTGCTGCATAATATGGAGCTAGTACATCAAAACCAATTCTGATGAAGCAACACATTAAATACAGAACCAGCATTCCCAGAATTGATAAGCTTCCTTGGTCAATTTGATAGCCTAATTGTAAGACAGTAGCACTGTGCTAGGTGCAAAAATCCTACTGTTAACAAACTCCTAAATTACCAGGAAAAATAGAGATTCAACAGACAAGACTAAATGCAATAAATAATACATCTCAGTTATATACAATATGCTATACTGGAAAGCAGAAAATAATCACTCAACCTCAGAAGACCTTAACTTAGAAGAAGCTTAACTAGCACAATCAGTCTTAACAATCATATGCCAAGAAAAAAAAATCATATGCCAAGAGCCTCATTTCACAAATCAATAGATAGTTGATATTCTGGTAAGCTTTCTACATTCAACAAAATTCCTTACACTGCTTTACTTTTTTAAGTTACATTAAGTAACAGAAGTGAATACTGAATCAGTATGCGGCCTGGGCATATCCACATTCCTTCCCAAACACCCTAAGTGCCTCTTGCTCATTCTTTCATTCAACAAATACTGACAAATTCATATATGTAAGTGTTCTAGGGCAAGAGTGGTAAACAAGACAAAGTCTGCTCAAATGAAACCTATTTTCTAGTAACTGAGACTAAAAAAGAAAAAACACATATATAAGTAAATGCATAAATAATTATTTTCAAGTAGTGATAAATACTATGAAGGTTAGGGTTGGGTATTTGGTCACAGAAGGCTTCCTTGACCTAAGCAGAAATCTATGGCCCTTTATTCAAGAAAGAGCAAGGTTACAGGCCTTAAAAAGAAAACACTCTTAACATGTTTAAACAAAAAGGCCAGCAGAAAGGAAACAAAGTAGACAATGGAGGGAGTGGGAGGGCACAGAGTCAGAGTACTAGGAAAAGGGCAATTCAGGTAGCATCCTATAGGGAATGATAAAGGCAATGTGATAGGAGGCTACTGAGGAATTTTATTTCAAGTCTGGGGAAATATGTGATTTAATTTATTTTAATAGCGCACTCGAGCTATCACATGCATAATAGACTATAAGTTGGCAAGGCAACTAAGACACTATTACAGTAGTAAAGGAAAGAAATAACGATAGTTCAGACTAAAATGGCAACAACACAGGTGGTGCAGAATGACACAAAAGTATTTTAAAAAGAGTAAATTCTTAAAGCATTATAAAATAAAACAAAAAGCCAATAATAGAGGAGAAATGTTAAGAAATCCATGGAAGACAGAAACTAGATGCAATTGGAGTGAGGAAATTATAGCCCAGAGCATGTGTAGGAGGATAACTGTGAAAGATGAGCGTGTTTCCAGGTCTGTTTTAGGCACAGAAGCAAGAGATGCAAGGAGCAGGAAGTGCCCAGGGATGGCAATCTGAATGAGTACAGTAGGACCAGACTCACTGCAAACAGGCATCTCCCATCTCCATTTTATAAGCAAAAAACATCATAAGTCTCTGACCCAAGCTAGAGCAGGAAGTGTGGTTATGTTTGAGTCAGAATCCACTGTACCTGAGAAACAGATCAGAGGCCAAGCTAGCTAGTATAACACACAGGAGAGAGCCCTCCATGCCTAAAGTTAACACACAGGAGAGAGCTATCACACAAAGAAAAGACATCTCACCAGACACCTTTCCTTATGTCTCCTATTATTATTGGAGAAGATACTAAATAGAAACTGAATCCACAATCAGGCAGGGCAGATTATCAAGTATTATGTACCTAGAGAGGCATAACAGTTGTTTAAAGTTAGTGTTTGTTCTGAACAGACTGCCATCTCTTCTGGCTCATTGATATCTATGGTATATTAACTGTTAAATAATTTGAGTACCATCCCTCCTGACAGGCAAACACAAAATGTAATAAAATGGAAGAGTGCTAGTTCTGGGTTAGGATGGAATAAGCACACTCCACCTTAATTGAATGTAACTAAAACCCCTGAATGTAAATAAAAACCTTGGAAAGTAGAACAGCAATCTGAAGACTGTGAAAAATAAATAGTAGCAGGCAAACTGTGGAAGAAACCAGAATCTGAAGGGTAACTAATCTGTAGGACAACCAATTCAGTGGCACATTTCCTAATGTTTTTTTATGTCCCCAAACTCCCAGCTCAAATTCAAAGGAAATCCAAATCCTGGAACAGCAGAGCAGGGATGGAAAGAAAGATGCAAGACAAGTCTCTACCTGGTTAGGCAGGATG
This sequence comes from Nyctereutes procyonoides, assembly GCF_905146905.1. NCBI lineage: Eukaryota > Metazoa > Chordata > Mammalia > Carnivora > Canidae > Nyctereutes > Nyctereutes procyonoides. The sequence goes on along the minus strand of NW_026575020.1, from coordinate 45,633,971 downwards.
AATGGAGTGAGGGCGGCTCCATATGGGACTGACGGAAAATTCCTTGGCTTTTTTTTTTTTTTTAACCTTTTGCTTCCAGCTCTTCCGCACCACCCCCAACCCCCAAAACCTATTTCACTATTGGCTGCTTTCTCTCTGAGGGATGGGACCAGAACAGTGCTATAAGGAGTATGACAGAACTGAAAGGAGAAATAGATAAAATAGATAAATCCACACTTAGAGTTTGAGATTTCAATATTCCTTTCCTAATATGTGAAAGAATGAGCAGACAGAAAATCATCAAAAGTAGAGAAGACTTGAACAACACTATTAATCAACTTGACCAGACTGATATTTATAGAACCTTCCACCCCAAAAGAATATAATACACCCTTTTTAAGTGCATACTGAACATAAGATAGATCATTTCCAGGAGCATAAAACAAGTTTCAATAAAAAGTAATTCAATTCAAAGAGTGTGTTCTTTGACAACAATGAAATTAAATTAGAAATCAATATAAGTGGGCAGCGTGGGTGGCTCAGTGGTTGGGAGTCTGCCTTCAGCCCAGGGCGTGATCCTGGAGTCCCAGGATCGAGTTCCACACTGGGCTCCCTGCATGGAGCCTGCTTCTCTCTCTGCCTGTATCTCTGCCTCTCCCTCTCTCTCTGTCTCTCACGAATAAATAAAATCTTTAAAAAAGAAAAATGGAATGAAAGAGGAGACATCACTGAAGATTCTACCCATTTTTAAAAGTTACTCAAGGATAATTGAAAAAAAAAAGGATAATTTAAATAGTCATATTCTATTCAAGAAATTTAATTTGTATCCTAAAACTTTCCCATAAAGACAATTCCAGGCCCAGATGGCTTCCCTGAGAAATTCTATCAAACATTTAAGGATGAGATAACACCAGTTCTACACAAAATATTCTAGGAAAATTGAAGAAATACTTCTCGGGGCAGCCCGGTGGCTCAGCGGTTTGGCGCCACCTTCAGCCCAGGGCCTGATCCTGGAGACCTGGGATCGAGTCCCGTGTCGGGCTCCCTGTATGGAGGGAGCCTGCTTCTCCCTCTGCTTCTCCCTCTGCCTGTGTCTCTGCTTCTCTCTCTCTCTCTCTCTCTCTCTCTCTCTCTCTCTCTCTCTCTGTGTGTGTGTGTCTCTCATGAATAAATAAAATCTTTAAAAAAAAATACTTCTCAACTTTCAGCTGGTTCTAGGAGGCCAGCATTACTCAAATACCAAAATCAGATAAAGGCATTGTGCGGCAAGAAAACTAAAGGTCAATATCCCACTTGACCATAGATACAAAAATAATAAAAATTGCTTAAGCAAATCAAATCCATCAACTGCACAAAAAGAGGCCACATACACCTGATTTGCTCACTGGGCTCTAGAGTACTGTTTCCCAACTATAATGGCCCAAATCAAATACTGGAAATATTTATACCACACTGGAGTAAAGTGATAAGACGGGCATGGACATCAGCTACCCCAGACCCTGCCCCAAGGACTGAGCACTTATTCTAAAGAATATCTCCTTTCCTACACATTATTTGTTTTCCCCTGAATTTAGAACTGTTTTTTACTTATTATTTCATGTATTTGTCACCAACCCTAAACTTTTTGCCAATTGTTTAAATTTTTTCTGAAGATAATTAAACGCATCAGGTTTCTATCAATCTCATTTTCATTGAGACAACTCTTCCGGAGGTTTCTAACCTAAATCCAATCTGGTTTGATTGCCTCCCCCACCCCCACCTCTCATAGTTATCCTAAAGATTTCTTTACTTTTCTCCTTTGTTGAATTTCCTATTTCCTACAACTCATTTCTCATTTTTGATGGATCATAGCCTACATATTCCTAAGAAAGGGTACAAGGCAGCAAAACAAAACAAACAAGCAAAACCTTATATGTCTTAAAAGACTGTATTAGTTTCTTTTATTTAAGGATGTTAATAATGGTTCCATTATTTTTCTCTGCAAAATTTCTATTCTCTCCAAGTTGCTTTATTCTATTTATTTTAATCTCTATCTTTATACAATAGAGGGTTTCCTCAAATATCTAAAGTAACCCTTGGTTAGTTGCTAATATTTAGAAGAAGAGAACTAGAGACTGAGAGCTTTGATACATAGAGTTATCTAGCTGGGCTGTTTTTTTTAAGGAATCTCTGATGGTTACATTTTGTGTCTTTCTTTTCAGTCAGATTTTTCAGAAAAGACTCTGCCAACCTCCTGCCTGAAATATGAAGGCCTAACTGCCAATATTCTAGTGTCAGTAGGATAAAGACAACTGGAATCCAATTGTCTTATTTTCAGTATAGGACTGCCCTCAACTATGCCTGGTAGATGTCTCCCAGTCTAGAATCTCTATTTTATTCCAAAGAATAAGTTGCTGGGTTTTGCCAAGGTTTAGAGTGGCGAGTTGGGCACTTGCCCACCTGACTAATTTTGAGGAAGAGGTCTCAGGAATCAAGTGCTTCTTCAACTGACTTTCAGCCAATCTTCCTTTCATCTCCATTTCCATATGCTACCATTCTTGAGGTTTTTTTTGTGGCTTCTGGAGGGTAAATCAGGTTGTTTTCTTGATTTCCTCTGCTATTGAGCTTAGGGTTCAGTTTTTAATTATTTATATACTCTCCAGTTTCTAAAATTGTGTTGATGTTGGCTTTTCACCAATCCCCTTTTACTGATCTTTTAGCAGGTTTCTGGAAGGAGCAAAAGCACAAGTCTGTGTTTATCCCATCTCTTTACTCCTTTAGTACAGATGCTCATTCAGCTCAATATAGATGGCTTTCTATTTATTTCTGTCTTTTGAGTAAAGAGATACTACAAACAAAATCTCCGAGAAGGTAAGAAACACGTTTTAACTATTAGTTAACTCTGATGATGATTCAATTCCCAGTAATTTCTAATTGAGATCAGGTAGCTGTGTTCAAGGTCATGGAGATCACTGATTTTGATGTTATTAAGTTCAGCTTTTGTTATTAAAACTCAACTACACTTATTGATTTGAAAAATATTTTAACTGACACAGCCCAGGGGCCATATGATAAAAGAATAATTGCCCACATCTCTATGACACTTAATATAAATGATGATATTTAATAAAAATTAGTATAATTTTTCTATTAATTTCTACTAATATTATTTTTAAGGTCTCTCATACGTGAGCTTATTTTCTTTCTTTCCCCGCCCCCAGGTTTATTGAGATATAACTGACACAACATTATGAAAGTTTAAGCTTGACTTGATATATACTAGAATTCATTTTAAGTTCTTTTTTCATATAAAAAAAATGCTTAAGGAGAAAAATCAGACAAATTCCTGAATATAATACCATGCACATTATTTAAAAATGAGTAAGTACTAGTAAAAGTTAAAATTTCCAACCTGCATATATTATTACTCTTTTCATTCTCCAACAACTTTATAAATATAGCACAACTCTAAAACTTGGGAAGAGCAAACTTGGAGAAAAAAGGTAATAGGATTATGGGATAAATGAACCAGGAACTTTTACAGGATTAAAATCAAAACTTTCTTTTATTTATAAGTAAAGATTCTCTAAAAATCATAAATCAGTTAAAATGACTGCCTGAAATTTTGTAATATATTCATCACTTTGGGTTCTCAATTCACTTTCTCTCAGAGATCATTTCATTCATTCAGCAATATTTATTTAGTAACTCCTATATGCCTGGTACTTATTCTTGGCAGTGGAAATATAATAATGAACAAAACAGACAAAAATCTCTACAATTATGAAACATGATTGTAAATAAAATAAATACAAAGATGATAAGTACTACGAAGAAAAAGGAATGTGGGGGAACTAGTCATACAATTTTAAATAAGATAATTAGGGAAGGCCTATTTCACTAATACAGGATGTTTTTACCTAGTTTGAAAGTTATTTCAAAAAAACAGTTGCAAGCACATATTAAATTTCAAACAGAAGGAAAAAATAAGATCCTAACTGAAGATACCAATATAAACAAAAATAATTTCTTCTGAGAGAGCTAAGACAACAAACATTGTATTGATGAAATTTTTAAAAGCCAGTGTGCTGATATGAATGTTACTGTTAAAAATTTACTTTTGGGGGATCCCTGGGTGGCGCAGCGGTTTGGCGCCTGCCTTTGGCCCAGGGCGCGATCCTGGAGACCCGGGATCGAATCCCACATCGGGCTCCCGGTGCATGGAGCCTGCTTCTCCCTCTGCCTGTGTCTCTGCCTCTCTCTCTCTCTCTCTCTGTGACTATCATAAATAAATAAAAATTAAAAAAAATTTACTTTTGGTTATATTCCAAAAGTGATATCCAAATATATATCACAATGCTCCAAAATTACTTTAAACCTTATTAAGGTATTACCATTTAAAAAATGACATGAGAAAAATTTTCATTTTATCTTAAATAAATGATATCCTATAACTTTTAGAACGCTACACTTAAAGCCCTAAAGGAGAAACTAGAATATCTAAACTAGACCCAGGGAAAATCTCAAACTTCAGATTAAGTACTAGAAAGGAATAGCTGATATCTTTTCTTTTTAATCTAATAATAAATTTAACGAGGGATCCCTGGGTGGCGCAGCAGTTTAGCGCCTGCCTTTGGCCCAGGGCGCGATCCTGGAGACCCGGGATCGAATCCCACGTCGGGCTCCCGGTGCATGGAGCCTGCTTCTCCCTCTGCCTGTGTCTCTGCCTCTCTGTGTGTGTGTGTGTGACTATCATAAATAAATAAAAATTAAAAAAAAAGAAAAAATAATAATAATAATAAATTTAACGAAAACTTACCTTGCCCAGAGCGGCTTTGGCGAGAGTCTACACTTGACTGTCTTCGATCTGGTGGTTCCTCGCTCCCTCCATCTGTATAAAAGTAGAAAGGGCATAAGCAAATAGATCATGGAATTGATGTAGTATCTCCTATGGTACTATCTGTATCTTAAAACTACAATACCTAGGGGTGCCTGGGTGGCTCAGTCGGTTATGCGTCCAACTCTTGATTTTGGCTGAGGTCATGATCTCAGGGTTCTGAGATCAAACCTTGCACCAGGTTCTGCACTCAGTGAGGAGTCCTGCTTGGATTTTTCTCCCTTTTCTGCCCTCCCCCACCTGGCACAAGCTCTGCCCTCCTCTCTAAAATAAATTTTAAAAATTTTAAGATTTTTATTTATTTATTTATTTATTTATTTATTTATTTATTCATTCATTCATTCATTCATTCATTTATTTATTTATTTATTTATGATAGACACACAGAAAGAGAAAGGCAGAGACACAGGCAGAGAGAAAAGCAGGCTCCATGCAGGGAGCCTGATGTGGGACTTGATTCTGGAACTCCAAGATCACACCTTGGGCTGAAGGCAGGTGCTTAACCACTGAGCCACCCAGGCATCCCTAAAATAAATACATTTTTTTTAAAAAAACTATATTTATCATTTGTTTTCATTTCTTATGATCTTAATCATTAAAATATTTGAGGATTTTTTCCTATATAAATCAGAAGTTCTTATCCATATTATTGTGAGGACAGTTTACACTCTTCTCTGGAAGCGTAGAGAAAGTCAAGGTGTTCTTTTTCCCTACCCCCAAACATATACACTCTACTTCACATGTAATGAATAATGTTTTCAACTCTGAAGTTCACTCATGGATTCCAGTATAGAAGCCTTGATTTAAAGATTTACAGCAATGTCTAAATTAATTACAGCTGTTTATTTGTTTAAAGTAGGTCAAGTAATCCCCCAGGCTGTATGTTTTACTAATAAAAACTACATTTATATGTCTCATGAGAGATAATAAGAAAATTATATAATACATGAAAGAGCAATATAAATCAGAATCAGAAAAACTCAGAAATGAGGAGACAGAAACCAAGAAAAAACTAGAAATAAAACAATCATTTCAGTTCTGAAGACAGCTTAGAAAACAAGTGTAAATAAACATAACAAGAGATCTTAAAAGAAACAGAAAATTGGGGCATCCAGCTGGCCCAGTTGGTTGAGTGCTGACTCTTGATTTCAGCTCAGGTCATGATATCACAATTTTGAGACTGAGCCCCAGGTCGGGCTCTGCCCTTCGCACAGTCTGCTTAAGATGCTCTCTCTCCCTTTCCTTCTGCCCACTCCACTGCCCCACTCATGATCTCTAAATAAATGAATAGATAAAATCTTTAAAAAAAAAAAGAAAGGAAAAAAATCTTTAACAAATTTTAAAGAGAGAAATTAAAAAGGATTTTCAAGAAGGTGACAAATATCAAAGACAGGTGAAGAAGATTTGGCATATGAAAGAAAATAAGGGGATAAAAAGAAGTTCCTGAAGGAGAAAACCAAAATGACAGAACAAAACAAATATTAAAAACTGTAATACAAGGAGTGCCTGGGTGGCTCAGTTGGTTAAGAGCCTGCTTTCAGCTCAGCTCATGATCCCAAGGTCCTGGGTTCAAGCCTAACATCGGGCTCTCTGCACAGTGGAGAGTTGGCTTCAACCTCTCCCTCTGCCTGCTGCTCCCCCTGCTTGTGTGCTCACTCTTGCTCTCTCTCTCTCTCTCTCCCTGTCAAATAAATAACTTAAAAAATCTATAATACAAGAAAGCTTTCCAGAAAAAAAATGTGTATACGTATGTATGATATAGTTATATATGTGTGTAAATACATATATACATTCTCACACATACATGTATCTACAGTATATTTGAAACTACATATTGCAAGAGTATCTTGTGTACTTGAGATAATCAACTTAGAGCAATGCACCAAGACGTTTTTTACTAAAATTATTGGACTTTAAAGAAAAAACAAATCCTTTGGCCATTTAGGTAAAAGCATCACATGATTTATAAGAGAAAATAACAGAAAAAAATGAAATAGTATATTTAAAATACACAAAGAAAACTTGAGCCAAAGATTTTATATCCAGTAAAATTTACCTTTCAGTATAAAGAGCAAAGACAAACTGCTATCAACATGCAAAAACTCAGAAGATACTGTTCCTGTGAGCTCCTCCTAGCTCTACTAGACAACTAGCTACAGGGCAATCAAAGTGACAGGAGAGACATCAAAATAAGGGCAGGTAGTGAGCATTAAACATACAGTTGATCATAGAATTAAGACTAAAAGAATAAACAGTTTGTAAAGAGAGAGATTACAGAATATAAAGGCTATAAAGTCTGACAATGTAGACGCAGGACAATCATTTAAAAAAATGGGAGGAGACTGAAGAAGCATTAAAAAAAACAACAAAAAATTAACTGATTTCAGTAAACAAAATTGGTGGCAATGATGTTCTGAAGCCATTGTCTTTATAAAGAGGGATAAAGCAAATGATTAATTATGGGATACTCTAATGTTCGGGTTTTTTAAATGTTAAAAAAAAAAAAAAAAGCTGGTTTAGCAAAGGAAATGTATTAGGTGAACCTGGACTATCCTGACAAATTTAGTTGCAAGGAAGCTATGAAAGACAATAGACAAATAGGGTCATACCAAAAAGACTCAGTGAAGAAGCACTCACTGGTCATGAGATCACAATGATATTTAAAAACAACACTACACTAACCGGTCACTTTCTAAGGATAACAGGAACCCAGTTTGTTATTTTGAAATCTGGGAAAAAGGAAAGAATTAAGCAATTTGTCCTACATTTCCACCATAAACTATACTGGTAGCCAAAGAGTATATAACAGAGATCTTCTATAAAATCATTCCAGACAATAAATGGGAAATAAAAGAAAAAAATCAGAATATCACCATTTCACAATGAATTAATAGCTCCAGAGGCACGGGGTACCAATGACTAATAACCAAAAAAAAAAAAAAGAGTAAATAAAACCCAGACATTACATACCTCTTGATGATAGGAGCATAACAACTACAGTTTTCAATCAAACTTAAGTCTAGTCAAACCTCTGAATGTAGCTGTCACTACTTTTCAAGAAAAATGAAGGACAGAGGAAAATGTTGAATTGTTTCTGAGCGCACAATCAATAAAAATTAGACTGTGGAAATTTTTACAGGTCAAATAACCTAGGTCTTTCAACAGAGTAAAAAAAAAGTATTATGTAGTCCTAAATTATTGTGTAATAAACATTCATTTTATCAAAATACAAAACTGTACCAGAAATCTGTGGCATCTTAAATCAGGATGTATGAATACACTACTAGTCACTTTTCCTTCCTAGTAATTATTTAATTTTTAAATGCAAGTATCTTTCTTTTCCTTTACTTGGAAATCAATTACAATGAGCAACATTCATATTTAGGCAGGTCTTAAATTTTCATTATTTTGATTTTTTCTATGTGGGTAAAATTTTATACATATAATTTGTTTTAACATCAAAACATGCTCAAAGTATGAGAGAAAGTAATATGAATAAAACACAGACATTTCCTCTTATCAGCACTGTCTTCCTTTTTTTTTGTTGTTGTTGTTGTATTTATCTATTCATGAGAGACAGAGAGAGAGAGGTAGAGACATATGCAGAGGGAGAAGAAGGCTCTCTTTAGGGAGCCTGATGCAGGACTCTGATCCTGATCACTGGACTCCAGGATCAAGACCTGAGCCAAAGGCAGATGCTCAACCATTGAGCCACCCAGGTGCCCCAGCACTGTCTTCCTAAACAATTAGAGGCAAAAAATAAATAAAACTTAGGCTTCAAATAGTATTAAATCTGCATGATCTGTGGAATGTCAGGGTATCAATAAAACAATTCACAGGAGAAATATAGCAAGAAATGGTTTAAGACATAGTTTTGAGTGAGCACGCCAGTGGAAAACAAGACCAAAAAAAATCACCAATTTGATGCCATCATAATCTAAAATGTTTTAACTGCCTAAATTTTCAAAATTAAGTGATTTGAGCAATTCACTCCCCTAAGACTGAAACCCTATAACCAACAGTGTCTTACTCCAGTGGAAACTAAGCATAAGAGTTGAGATTAACTCTCAGGTGAAAGTAAACAAAGATTGTTTAAGAAGAAACTCATCTCTTCCCCAACATGATGTAGGAAAATAATTTCAACGTCTTTTAAAAAAAGTGCCTGTGGTATGCTTATGGAACCAAGAATCCATTATCAATATAGCAAGACTACAATGACACAGTACTTTAAATGTTTTTGCTTTGCTTAACACACAATTCCTTCAATACAGAGAAGACCTCCCACACAAGACACTTGTATCTACATTTATGGACAAAACAGAAGACCTTCAGTTGTCAAGCAAATCAAGTTATTTGCATAAGACTGATTACCTCACACCTGAGTGTAGAAGGTAGGACTAGGCTGTGTCTATGAAGTAAGAATTTACTCATCAAATTTGAGTTAAAGACTTACTTCAGATATGAATTTTGCAGAGGAAAACACCCTGATGTAACAGGTACAGAAATAAAAAGACCTGACTCCAACTCAAGTGCTAGCCTTTAAAATCAGAGCTTAATTTTCCTGGTTCTGAGATAGTCAGCAAAGAACATTTGTGTTTTTTTTTTTATCTGCATACTGAGTTAAATCCAGCAAATAATATGCAACAATAAACTTTTAATACTAAGAAACAATAATGGATTTGCTATGCCCATTATTTCAAAGAGGAAAATGCCACTGGAGAATTTATCTCATAGGGTAGATGTCTTTCAAATGAGGTGTATTAAAGCAGCAAAATAGTCCTCCTAAAGAAATACTAACCATATAGGGATATTCAATATGTAGTGATTTCTATGAAGGAACTTTAAAGTTAGAAAAAGTCTAGTAGCAATGCGCCTAAATAATTCCAAGAAAAACTTTTTCTTTCCTGTAAGAAGGGGATACTTTAAATGATTCTTCTTCTCAACCCAGGATCAAAATATTAGAGTTGAAAAATTAGCAATTTAAGTAACCCTGAATCTGGTAAGCCAAGCCCATCTTGAGTGTTCTCAGCTAAATACTGTGCTAGAATAAATAACAGATTAGATTTTATGAATTAAGATTTTGAAGTTGGTTGCCTTCAATCCTCATTTGGTAACTTAAATATACAACCCTAATAGAAGGCATGGGAGGGGTATTAAAGCTGTAAGGAATACAGTTCAAATAGATTAAAGTTTTACTATTCAGGTGTAAACTCTGGTGCCTTTTACTAGTCAGGCATGAATCTGTAAGAACTGTATACACTTAGTGCCAACAAAGGCAGATGTAACTGGAAGGTATGAGTGGGATCTTTTTAAAATGCAAAAGAAGGGGATCCCTGGGTGGCGCAGCGGTTTAGCGCCTGCCTTTGGCCCAGGGCGCGATCCTGGAGACCCGGGATCGAATCCCACATCAGGCTCCCAGTGCATGGAGCCTGCTTCTCCCTCTGCCTATGTCTCTGCCTCTCTCTCTCTCTCTCTCTCTCTCTCTCTCTCTCTCTCTCTCTCTGTGACTATCATAAATAAAAATTTAAAATAAATAAACAAACAAACAAATAAATAAATAAAATGCAAAAGAAGGACCAGGAACATAAGCTAGATTTATTTATTAGCCAAAAGTCACTTATGAATAGGTACATAGATAAGATGCTTCCTGGCTACATAAGCACATTAAGAACGACAAAAGATGAAAAGCAGCTCATCTGTCTGGGGTAGAAAAGGGAAAAGGAACCACAATTTATTTGTCCCAATATCTATTCTCTGATATCTACAGCATCAGAAAGATATTTACAACATTATCTCATTCAATACTAATAACAATTCTATGAAACAAGTATGACGACCATTTTAAATGTAAGACTGAGATTCAGGGAAGTAAAGGGACTCCCTCCAAATCACACTGCAGTCCTATAATTCAAATTGTCTAGTTTCAAAAATCTCTGCTGCTCTCTACTGTAAGAAAAAAGTCATTAAGATGGTGGTAGGGCATCCTGAGGGGGAAAGGGAGCAAAAGTGGACAGAATTCAATTCAGAGGCCACTATAAAAATCCAGAAGAATGAACACTTGGAGCAAGGGAGCAGTGGAGGTGGAGAGAAGAGGTCAGATTCTGGATATATTTTGAAGGTACAGCAGAGAGAATCTGCTGTCAGAAGAGAAAAATAAAGAAATAATCAAGGGTAATTCCAATATTTTGGGTCCAAACAATGGATGTGCAATTTATTGAGATAGGAAAAATTGTGAAAGGTTTGGCGATGAGGAGTATCTGGAAGTCAGGTCTGGACATACTAAGCTTGCAATGCCCATTTCGTATAAAAGCAGACATGAACATACATATGCCACCAGTACATAAACCCCTTTATTTTATTTTATTTTTTTTTCATAAACCACTTTTAAACTGTATGACATCTCCATGGAAGGGAGTATAGATAAGGGGAGAGAGAAAGAGAGAAGTCAAAAGACTAAACCTTGGGCCTGAATCCAACATGCAGAAGCTGGTGGTATGAGAAAAAAACTGCAGACAATAAGAAGTAGCAACCAGAGAACAGGGACAAGACTAGAAGAATACAGAAGTCAAGTAAAGAAAGAGATTCATGAGGGTTCCTGGGTGGTTCAGTCAGTTAAGTACCCAACTCTTGATCTCAGTTCAAGTCTTGATCTCAGGGTTGCGAGTTCAAGCCCCATGTTGAACTTCATGCTAAGCGTGGAGCCTACTTTAAAAAAGAAAAAGAAGCAGCACCAGCATTTCATCGAAGGGAAAAGATCAAATGTTGATAGGTCAAGTAACATGAAGATTGAGAATTGACCAGTAAATGTAGTCAATGTAGATGATTTAACATGGTTCCTGTGGAGTGGTAGATATGAAATTTGATGGGATTAAGCTCAAGAGAGATTAGAAAGAGTTTCCTGAAAAAATCTTATCTCTCTCTAGACATAGAAGACAACCCATGGAGACCTTGGATATTCTGGGTGGCATCTTGAAAAACAAGGGGAATAAACAGTAGGATAAATTAAGACACTATGAAAATTAAGACAGAGGGAGACACTAAGGTCCTTATTAACACTGGATTACTGAAGAAAACTATCCTATTTCTGGTTTACAGTTATATAAACCAATAAATCCTTATTATCATATAAACCAGAGGTCAAATCTGGCCTGCCACTTACTTTTGGATAGCCAATGAGCTAAAAGTAAGAATAGTTTTTACATTTTTAAATGACTGAAAGTTAAAAGATTAATATTTTGTGACATAAAAAGTATATGAAATTTAAATTTGAATGTCCATAAAGTTTTATTAGCACAGAGTCATGATCACTCATTTATATGCAGTTGATGGTGTCTTTTACACTATAATGACAGGGTTCAGTAGCTGCAACTATTATGGCCTGTATCACCTAAGATATTTGTTATCTAGCCCTTTAGAGAAAAAGTCTGCTAACCCCTGATATAAGCAATTCTAAGACAAATATTCTATTACCTGCAACCATTCTCCTATACTCTGGCAGCACCAAACTACTTGATGATATTCAAAGGGGAAATGGATTAATCAGGCCTCCTCATTAATTTATTAACACTACCAATTTATTCACACTAACTCCTCTACCTAAAATGCAGTTACCTCTACTTAACAATATAAGGAAATCGTATCCAATACATATTAATGGGGCTTGGTGTCTAGCACAACTAAGCTGGACTCAATTTAAGACCTTAGGAAATTTAATTAACTTCCCTGAACCTCAATTTCTTTATCTATAAAGCTGATATTAGTAATCTCTATGGAGTTGCAGTGAAAAACAAATGTGGTAATGTATATAAAACACAGAATACCATCTGGCACTAAGTAAACACTTATTAAATGATAATTGGAATCTTCATCTATCATCATCATGATCAGTAACAACATCCGTTCACCAAAAGATGGCTTAAATATCATTTTCTTGGGACCTTGGTGGCAAGGATCTGGATCAGGGTATGATCCCAGAGTCTCGGGATCGAGTCCCATGTCAGGCTCCCTGCATGAAGCCTGTTTCTCCCTCAGCCTATGTCTGTGCCTCTCTTGCTCTGTGTCTCTCATGAATAAATAAATAAAATCTTTAAAAAATATATATCATTTTCTTGTCTATAAGATTTTTGGGATGACTCCCATTAAGAATTAATTGTTCCCACTTCTGAGCTTCTATAGTACATTTGTGGAGGCCGAGAAAAATTAAGGCCATCCCACCTAAAGTTCAGCATTAGCACAAGTACAGTCATCTTAGGTCCCTGTGAATAAGAGCTGAACTTTAAGGGGAAAAACTGCAGAATATCCTCAATGTCCTTGGCAGGTAATCCCATATCATAAAGACAACAGAGCTCAGAATTGCCCTTGGCAGAGAATCCCATATCAGAAAGACAACAGAGGTAGAAAGTCCCATCTTAGAATTCTTCCATCCCTTCTGGAAATCCCCTAGACCAGCCTATAAAAAACCCAGCTGTAACCCACTTCGGGATCCAAGTCCCTGCTCCGTTGTGTCGGGTATACTTGGACCCAAGCTGGAGCTTGCTAATAAACCCTCGTGCGCTTGCATCAGTGTCCGCTCCTTGGTGGTTTCTTGGATTCGCAATCTTGGGCACAACACATTATGCATATCTGTTTTTATAGTACTAAAGATTACATACTACATAAAGATTAATTATTTACATGACTATCTTTGGGCTAAGGTTCAAAGTGGTATGGGTATTCTCAAAAACAAAACAAACCACACTGTTGAATTAATTTTGCCAAGAGCCAGCTCTAAAATTAATGCATTCATAAAACCAAACCAAGTTCAAGGGAAAAACAAGTGGTACTGATGTGGCTTGAGACACAGTTTAAGAAGTTCAATGTTTTTACTTTTCTTATCTAAACTATTACTATAATAAGAAAAGTGGCATTATTTTAAAGCACAAAGACCTTAACCTCCACAACAATCTCAATGATCTTAATTATCAATAAGAATTTTCATAGGTAAGTCCAGACCCACCTAAAAGTTATTTTGTTCTTAAGAAAACATCTATAGTGTCTCTTCCTCTAAAGAAAAAAGGAAGCATGCTATCCCAAATAAAAAGGATTTAACAATGCCACCAATACTGTAGCTAATACTTTTCAGATTCTCATAGATCTAGCTCATATACTCTAAGTACAAAAATCAACTTCCCTATGATGAGTTATCAATTTATATTTGCCTAAGGTATCCAAAATTGCCTAAAGTATCCCAGAAAGTCTGATCTGTAGCTTGAGAAAAGTTCTAAACACAGAACGCTTTGATTCTCATGATGGAGCTATGCATCAACGATGATGAGTAATAAAAGGAAAACAAATAGACTTGCTAATTGTAAATGGAGCAATCACCAGTAATAATGTCAGTATTTTTAAGCTTGATGACTGTGCTTTCAAGGTGCACAATGAATATATAAAATGTCAACCCAAACACAGAATTAAATAGAGCAACTGTTAAAAATCAAGGTATCTTCAATTACATATTTTTTATTTTTATTTTTTATTTATTTTTTTTAAGATTTTTTTTTTAAGATTTTATTTATTCACGAGAGACACAGAGAAAGAGGCAGAGGAAGAAGCAGGCTCAATGCAGGAGCCCGATGTGGGAGTCGATCCCAGGACCACGGGATCATGACCTGAGCCAAAGGCAGATACCCAATCACTGAGCCACGCAGGCATCTCTTCTTTTTTTTTTATTAATAAACTTTTATTTTAGAATAGTCTTAGATTTACAGAAAAGTTGCTGAGATAGTACAGGGAGATTCCATAAACCCTACACCTAGTTTCCCCCTTAGATTAGTCATTTGCCAAAACTAATGAATCAATATTGATACATTATTAACTAAAGTCCACACTTTAGATTTCCTTATTTTTATTTAATGTCTATTTTCCATCCCATGATACCGCATTACATTTAGTCATGATGTATTCTTGGACTCCTTAGACTAGTTCCTCAGGAATTTTTGTTTTAACTTTGACAGTTTTGAGGAGTACTGGTCAGGAATTTTGTAGAATGCACTCAGTGGGGTTTGTCTAATGTTTTTCTCAGATTAGACTTGGGTTATAGATTTAGAGGAGGAAGACCAAGAGGCAAATTGCCATCTTCATTATTTAATTTCAAGAATGCATAGTATCAATATATTGAAACTAAATAAATAGGTATATATGTTTACATATTCTATATAACTAAAAAAGAAAACTGAAGTTATTCTTCAGCTGTGCCAACATTAATGAAAACAGACATTACCTATTTGGTTCTTACTATGTGTCAGGCACAGTCACTGTGCTAAATGTCTTACAAATTTATGTCATTCAATCCTCAATAAAACCTTATAAATATCATTTTTATTTTTGATACATCAGGAAACAGGAATTGAGATTCAAGCAAACATGGCCACAGTTGTAGGTCATAACTGCAGGATCCAGGATCTAAAATTAGGCCTAATTCTAAAGCCCTTCTCTTCTCCACCATTTTCTATCTATACAAAAACCTATCATGACATGTTAGAAAACTCAACAGTACAGCTGGTAGGAGACCAAAAACAAAAGAAAAAAAAAAGAAGAAAGAAAGAAAGAAAAAAAAAGAAGAAGAAAGAAAGAAAGAAAGAAAGAAAGAAAGAAAGAAAGAAAGAAAGAGAGAAAGAAAGAAAGAAAGAGAAAGAGAAAGAGAAAGAGAAAAGAGAAAGAGAAAGAGAAAGAGAAGGAAAGGAAAGGAAAGGAAAGGAAAGGAAAGGAAAGGAAAGGAAAGGAAAGGAAAGGAAAGGAAAGGAAAGGAAAGGAAGATGAAAAAAGAAAAAATTCCAAGGTAAATTTGAAATAATCTCTGATTTCAAACTTTTTCCCCTCAAATTGGGTACTCAGTATAGCTCACTCGAATTCTTGAGTTTAACAGTTTGCTTGGAGTTGTTAGTAAGCACAGATATCTCTACAAATAAGCACTTCTTAGATTCACAGAATGATAGAGCTAAGAAAGAATTTTGAGTTTATTTTTGTCAATTTATACTTTTTAAACATTTTGTGAGGTTGAAGCTTTGAAAAAAAAAAAAAAAGCCCAACAAAGGAACTTAACAACAGTTAAAAATATAACAATGTGAATGCCTGGGTGGCTTGGCAGTTGAGTGTCTGCCTTTGGCTCAGGGCATAATCCTGGAGTTCCAGTATCGAGTCCCACATCGAGCTCCCTACATGGAGCCTGCTTCTCCCTCTGCCTCTGTCTCTGTTTCTCTGTTTCTCTCTCTCTCTCTCTCTCTCTCTCTCTCTCTCTGTGTCTCATGAATAAATAAATAAAATCTTTAAAATATATATATATATATATATATATAAAACAATGTCAACAATAGGTGTATTATATATGCACATATACACACTTTATTTTTGATGTTCTTATCTGTTGAAACTGGATGCTGAGGAGGATACATAGGAGTCTCAATCTTGGCCACATACCAGACTCATCTAGAAATCCAGGTATTTTTTTTAAAAACGGCTTATGCTCAAACTACCCCTCTTCCCCAGATCAATGAAATGAGAATACTGAGAGTGAGACCCAAGCATGACTAGTTCTTTGAAACTCCCTGGATGATTCAGCCTACAGCCAAAGCTGAGAAACATTCACAGAGATTATGTGCTGCTTTGATACAGAAATGAACTGGATCCATCTGTAAGTTCCCAGTGCTAACAGAGATAGATACTATAGGTAAGGAGTACTAATAGTACAGAAAGATATGATCTCTAAACTGAAGACGAAGGTTACACTCACTTCTTGTTTACTGCTGATTTTGGTGACTTGGGGGATTTATGGACCAAATTGGGATAATATTGTATAAAGCAAAGAAGGTTTTAACCTATCGTTAACTAGACTAAATATTACTCTTTTGAGCTGGGCTTGAGAAGTTATGCTACTAAGACGATGATGTCACCTAGATGTAAAGCTTCCTAAGATCCTTTTTTTTTTTTTTTGAGATTTTATTTATTTATTCATGAGAGACACAGAGAGAGAGAGGCAGAGACACAGGCAGAGGGAGAAATAGGCTCCATGCAGGGAGCCTGATGTGGGACTCAATCCCAGGTCTCCATGATCATGCCCTGGGCTGAAGGGTGAGCCACTGGGGCTGCCCGCTTCCTAAGATTCTTAAAACTAGAATAGCCTCTGCCTCTTCACATTAACCTGGTCTAAGGAAAGCCACTTCCCTAAAGTATAAGAAGGGATGTTCAGGAACAGTAGCAGATTTTATTTATAAAAACAGACAGGAATAAAAGACCATGGTGTACTTAGGAAAATCCAAAGAGTTTGATACACTAGAGCACAGAAAGTATGGAGAAGACACAAGATTACGAAAGTAGAAAAGTTGGCAGAAACATAATCACAACAAAAGGCATAATCATTATTCATGATTAGACTTCATCTTCTAAATGTGGGGAAGAAAATGAGGGACACTGAGAAGAGTAGCATGATCTGAACAGTATTTGCAAAGACAAATCTGGCAAGCATCTACAGTTGGCACCATGGGGTCACAGAGATAAAGAGATCACTGCAATAAGCCCAGATGAAAGGAAAGCCTGACTAAATACACTAACGCTGAGAACACAGAAGGAAGCACAGGTTCGTGGCATATTTGGGACTGAGAACTCCAAAGACTCTCTATCCTTTTGAAAGAGGTGCTCTAATGATGATCATTTCTCCTTTCTTCCTTGAATCCACTCCCATCAGGCTTTCAACCACACCACTCCAGCAAATTCACACTTACCAAGATCTCCTATAAAGTCCACTAACTTCAGTGGTCAGTTCTGTTCTCTTATTTTTTGCCTTATTATAACAACATTTGATGCAATTCATCATTCTCTTTTCCTTGAAACTTTATTTTCACTTAACTTCCAAAACCCTACCCCTTCTTACCTCTGTGGCTCCCCCTGGCTTGTTCTGTCTCTTCTCCGCAGTCCCTATATGGCCCAGTGCCCCAGGGCTCATTTCTCTAATCTGTACTCTTTGCTATGTACATTCCTTTGTTTATCTCAAACAGACTCTTGGTTTTATGTTTCATCTAGATGCTGACGATTCCCAAATTTGTATGTCCAGCCTGAACCTTGTGAACAAAAGCTCAGTACTTCCAGAATTGACCACCCTACATCTCAACTTTGAACATCAAGCAGGCATCTCAAAATCTGACACAGCCTAACATTTCCCCTCTCACAGTCTTCCTCATAACTGTGAACAGCATCTCCATTCTTTTAGTTACTCGAGTCAAAAACCTGGGAGTTACCCTTAACTCCTCTCTTTAGCTCACACTGCACATTCATTCCAACAGTAAACTGTCAGCTGTACCTATCCAAACTATTTCTCACTCTTTGCTCCTGCCACCCTGGTCCCAAACACCTTTATCTATCACCTGGTTTCTCTGCTCTGTCTTGGCCAGACTTGAGTTTAATCTCAACCCATCAATCAGAATGGTTCTGTTAAAACACAAATCACATCATGACACTTCTCTCCTCAAAGATTCCCCATCTTAATAAAAGTCAAAGTACTTAGATCAAAGCGCAACTTGATCTGGCCCCCATTACCTCTCTGACATCATCTCCTACTACTCTTGCGCCTCTGACTTCACTGAAGCATACTGGTTCCTGTCATGTTCTAAACATGCCAAAGAGGGGCACCCGGGTGGCTCAGTGGTTGAGCGTCTGTCTCTGGCTCAGGTCGTGATCCTGGGGTCCTGGGATCAAGTTCCACCTCAGTCTCTCTGCAGGAAGTCTGCTTCTCCCTCTGCTTATGTCTCTGTCTCTGTGTGTATGTGTCTCTCATGAATAAATAAATAAAATCTTAAATAAATAGATAAATAAATACACACACACACACACACACACACACACACATATTTAAGAGGGGTGCTTGAGTGGCTCAGCTGCTTAAGTGTCTGCCTTCGGCTAAGGTCATCATTCTAGAGTCCTGAGATCCAGCCCCATGTTGCGGTTACGTTTTGGGTTCCTTTACTCGGCAGAGGAGTCTGCTTCTTCCTCTTCCTTTGCCCTTCCCACTGCCTGTGCTCTTTCTCTCTCGCTTTCTCTCAAATAAATAAAATCTTTTAAAATAAAATAAATAAGTAAATAAACACACCAAAAATATACCTGTATCAAGGCATCTGCCTGGAATATTTCTCTCACAGATTATCAGTAAGGCCTATTCTTTCATTTCCTTCAGATAGGTACCTAAGTGTGCCCTCAAGGACATCTTCCCTCAGCACCCTATCTAAAACCATACTCCCCCTAGATACCAGATTTACATAGACATACTTTCTTCTCCCTTCCATGCTTGTTTCCCCTTAGTAGTTATCATAGTCTATAGTCTATATTTTACTTATTTAACTTTGGCCATCTTCTCTATTAGAATGTAAGTTCCATAAGGGCAAATAATTTTGTATTCACTGTTCCATTCGCAATGTCTAGGGCAACAGCTGATAGGTAGTAGTTGCTCAAAAGATAGCTGTTGAATTAATTAATTTGCATGAGTGAAATGAGTGAAAGAAGGGAATTCTGGATGCCTTAGAATTCTTAACTTGGGAATTTCATTGGATTTATTATAATTCCATTAACCAAGATAAAGAATAGAATTTCATTGGACTTCTTATAATTCCATTAACCAAGATAAAGAAACAGAAGCTGTGAGACTGGGATGGAGAAATAGGAAGTTATTTTAAATTAAGGATTTAATTTACAATCTGATTTAATCTTAACCTCTATTTAGTGCCTCATCAATTCCAGATCTAGGACTAGAAGGAAGGAAACACAGACAGCCAGAAATGAAATTATTTAATCCCTTAATTTTTTTCTAAACCAAACAGGTAATTCTCAATCAGGAACTCTGTAATGATTCTCAATTCTCAACACAAATGCTTGTGTTTTACTTTTAAATACATGATTCTAATGTATTCTAATGTAAAAGGAGCTCCTTTTATTCATCTTTGTGTAAAAACTGGAGAGGTCCATCTATTAATTATTAACTGTCTTTTTGAAATCTCTACTTGAATGTCTCCTATATAGCTCAAACTCAAAATATCTGAACAGGAAATTTTACTTTCCCCTGACTCTTTCAAACCTGATACTCTATCAGAGCTTCTCATCTCAATGAATTCATCACCAAATATTGTTGATTCTTCTTCTTAAATGTCCCTGAATCCATACCTAACCTGTCTCCAATTCCTATACCCATTCTCTTCTAAATGTTTATCCACAAAATGAGTAATCATTTAGAAATGCAGATGTATTAGTTTTCTCATTTAATGTTTAAAATGTTAAAGCAATCCCCATCAGAACGTATCAAAATTCTTTTTTTTTTTTCAAGATTTTATTTATTTATTTGAGAGTGAGCAAGTGAGAACTAGATCCCTGGGACTACAGGATCATGACCTGAGCTGAAGGCAGACACTTAACTGACTGAGCCACCCAGGTGCCCAAGAAGAGATAAAAATTCTTAACATGGTCTATAAAATTCTACTTTTCCAGCTTCATTTCTTGTTAGATCTCCCTTTGTTTTCCTAATATTGGCTTTTGTTCACTTTTTAATCTCTACCCTCAGGATATCTAGAGTGGAAACCTGCGAAACAACCACTATATACCTAAGGAGTCAGGATAAAGTATGATCTTGACCCCAAATTCCTACCTTCATATATGAGGATAAGTTCAAAAGCACAAGTAAGAGAAAATTTGTATTTTATGTCATATGTTCATAATAAAATAAACCCTTATATTTATTCTTCTTATGCCTTAAAAAGATAGAATGATAGCTACTGACAGATTAAAAATCTCCCCCCCTCACCTCACCCCACAAAAAAGGCGCATCTTTCTGTTTTGAGAAATATATTTAAATGTATTGACACTCACTGAAAAAATAAAATAATAAAAAGCCTATATATATATATAATCTAACTATGCTTCACTTTTTTTCACAAATTTTACTTTATCCCATACACCTATATTATTTGATTACAATGATAGCAATGAAAATAAAAATTTAAGATAAAAATGTTTTAAGGAAAATAGTTTTTCAATTGAAAAACCTTGGTATATATAATATATAAAATTCAAGAAAAATACTGCTTTCTCTACACTTGTCATTAGTAAGGTCCTTACTAGAGTATTAACTGTTTTATATTTTTCTCCTAAGTTACTAGGAAACATAAATACAATAATGATTAACTGGTTGAATAACAGGAGTCATTAGGATCTAGTAGAATATAGAAATATTTAATCAGGGCACCTGGGTGGCTTGATCTCTTGAGCATTGGACTCTTGACTTTGGCTCAGGTCTCGATCTCAGCAGGGAGTCTGCTTGGGATTCTCTTTCTCCCTCTCCCCATCCCTACCCCTACCCATGCATGCTCTCTCTCTAAAATAAATATATTTTTTAAAAAAACAGAAATATTTAATCAAAAAATAAGGAAGTAACTGAATAAAGAATCAAGAAAATAGACTCACATGTAAATAAAGGAATTTCATATATGAGAAAATAGCAATATACAGCACTGGAGAAAGGAAAGGCTAAATTCAACAACAAAAAGGGTACAGAAATTAACTTTTCCCATGAGAAAAAAATAACTAGATCCCCTTGTCATACTATATAATCTCACTACCAAAAAATTAAGAGGGAAAAAAATAAAAATGTAGTAAAAAATCCGGAAGTAAAAATCAAAACTCTAACCATTAAAGAAAATTTTCTGAAACAATATAGGAGGAATAAAGAATGATTAATATGAATACATTAAAATTTTAAACTTACATTCAATTGAGGTTTAGAGTTTTAGTCTTATAACCAAAAGCAAAGTCTTAAGACAGAATAGAGACTGAGAAAAGATATTTGCAATAAATGTCACAGACTGAGGATTGATCTACAACAGGGATCTATGAACTTCTGTAAAGAGAATAAATATTTTAGGCTTTGCAGACCATATGTTCTCTGTTACAACTACTTAACTCCACCATTGTAGCACAAAAACAGCCACAGACAATATGTAAATAAACAAGTATGGCTGTATTCCAATAAAACTTTCTTCTTTATAGAACTGAAATTTGGATTTCATATAATTTTTACATGTTGTAACATTCTATTCTGTTTTTTCTGAATCATAAAATAATTGTAAAAATTATCCTCAGCTCACAGGTTGCATAGGAACAGGTGGTGGACTAGATTTGATCCATGGGCTATAGTGCTGAACCCTGTCTAGAATATATAAATATCCATAAACCAATAAGACAAAGATAAATAATCCAAGAAAAAAATGTATAAAGAATATAAGGAAGCTATTAAGAAAAGAAGTCATCTGAAAGGCCAAAACACATCAAAGGATATCTGGCTTTACTAGAAATTAAGGAAATAAAAATTAAATCAGTAGGATATTACCTTTTATATACCAGTTTAGGAAAATGAAGAAGTCTGACCATATGAATGTTGGCAAGGATACTGCGAAACAGGAACTCTCAAACATTTTTGAGAAGATTATAAACTGATACAGTGACTAAGCACAGGAATTATCTAGCAAAAGTGAAATGCAAATAATCTACATCCGCTTTCAGGTATAGCCCCTAGAAAAATTCAGATAATGTGTATAAGGATATTCACTGCAGCATTTTTTGTAATAACACAGAACAAACACTGAAATAAATTCAGATTTCTATTAGGAAAGAAATGAGTAAAAGAAATGTGCTCATAAAATTGAATACTATACAACACATACAAGAAATAAACCAAATCCATACATACCAAACAAAAGCAAAATAAGCAAGATACAGAATTCTACAGAGACAATAATACCACTTAGTAAATTTTATTTTATTTATTTTTTTAAAGATTTTATTTATTCATGAGAGACACACAGAGAGAGAGAGAGAGAGAGAGAGAGAGAGAGAGAGAGAGGCAGAGACACAGGCAGAGGGAGAAGCAGGCTCCATGCAGGGAGCCTGACATGGAACTCAGTCCTGGATCTCCAAGATCACGCCCTGGGCCGAATGCAGCGCTAAACCGCTGAGCCACTCGGGCTGCCCACACTTAGTAAATTTTAGAACACATACAATACTGAAAATTGTTCATGGATATATTTATATTAGGAATTTTTCATTTCTGATAAAGGAGATTCAAACATCAACTTCTTCTTCTTCTTCTTCTTTTTTTTTTTTTTTAACCAAATTCTGTATTTGTATGTAGGAGTCTGTATATTATCTACATCTGTGTGTATCTGTTAGGATATGGTTATAACAATGAGAACTAGTGAGAAGACATACTATATTTTGTTTTGAAAGTTATAGGAATTTACATTTATGAAAATTCATTATTATAGCAAAATAGAGAATGGACCTAAGGGTACTGAGCCTGGAGACATCATAATTTAAGTAGGAAAAAAGGAAATTCTAAATTAGGAAGTGAGAATGGAAGAGGACAAGAGAAAACAAAGTTGAAGATAATTCAGAAGTTCTAATCAACTGGACATGAAAACGGGTTAGATGCTGGCGGCCATTTTGGGAGTGCAGAAAGCTTCATGTATTTTCCAACTGCTTCCTGAATACACCAGCTTTGTGCTTTTAAGCAGCTTTTAGAAATGACATCTCCATTAGCAGTGATGATAATGGGCCATCAACTATAGCTATAGGAAAGGACTTTAGAAAACAAAGTATCAGCTAAAAGCAATTTTGAAAGAGATGTAGGGAAGGTTTTCTCTCCTTGCAGTTTCTGCCAGATTATATGCACAATGCATCCTCCTGAGGGTAAAGGATCCTGTTGAATACTAACATCTCAATCTTCAGTTACCGGAGGAAGAGACAATAAAAGGCTTTGGGTCCATACAAGTACAAATCCTGGCTCCCACACTTACTGTAAAACTTTGGCCAGGTCTCTTCTTTTTTTTCTCTGCCTGTTTCTTTATCTGCTAAATGAGTAAAATAAAGTACAGCTGATCCTTAACAACATGGATTTGTATTGTGTAGGCCCATGTATAGATGAGTTTTTAAAATTAATATAGTACTATATATATTCTCTTATGACTTTCTTTTTTTTTTTCTCTTATGACTTTGGTAGCATTTTCTTTCCACTAGCTTCATATATAAGAATACAATATATAACATATAAACCATGTGTTAATCAACTGTGTTACCTGTAAGGCTTCTGGTCAACAGTTGGCTATTGATAATTAAGTTTTGGGGCAGTCAAATGTTATTTGTAGATTTTCAACTGTGCAGGAGTCAGTACCCCATCCCCTAAATTGTTCAAAGGCCAACTGTAATAGAATTTATTTCATAAGGTTCTAAAACTTGAGTATAATTACATATGTATTTACATGTATCTGTGTCTCTATATGCACACACAAAGTGCTCTTACGCTTCTTCATCAGTTACTAGGCACCCAGTAAGTGCTGGGGCATTGCATTACGCCCTGAAGAAGCAGCAGAGATGACAAATTTATATTGTCTGCCCTCTCACAGTACATAGCCATGACACTGTGAGAGACAGACGTGTGAGAGCTAATGTATGGTCTTTGACCTAAGTAACTAGGAATTCCTGAAGCTATTTCTCAATCTTTTGAAGCCTATTAACCATTTCAGTGTCATTTAATCTTTCGACAATTGCTAAATATCAAGAGAAAAGGCTTAGAGTTACACAGAGAAAAACCCTTACTAATACACAAACCTATGGATGAAGTCATTTTCTAACTCTTATTTTCATTGTTTCTAAAGTTTCCTGTTATTCTCTTTCATCCTTCTAAAAGATTCATAAAAAAATAAATCTAATGTTAATCTAAAAGACTCATTAATTTATAAAACTCCCAGAAACTTAACTCTAAATTCCCCCCCACTTTAAGAATGTATTCACTTATTTCTTTTACCCATAAACATACTGTGAATCTGAAAGATTCATAAATAATACACCCAGAAACTACCTGGATCTTAGAATTACAAAGACAATGATGGTTAAATGAATATTAATAAGAGTTTTTTATTGCTTAGTTTAAAACGAATTACTCTCTATTTACAGCATAAAATCTTTTGTTTTTATGCTGTAATAGACAATTTTTACATTTTCTTTAATAAAAAGATGTTTCTTTATTATCCGAAATAGCTACTGCAAGTCATTCCCTCATCAACTTACTTTGTAACAATCTCCTTCAACAAAAGATAGCTTAATTGCATCCAGCTCTCTATTACAAATTTACAGTACTAATCCTTGCCAGCCATTTTGTTTTCAGCTTGTAACACGAGCAGCCAGCTGCCTTTAGCCTGACTTTATTAGCATATCGGATAATTTAGAAAATGAGCACAGAAATGGAACCTAAAAGATATAGTCGGTTTTTATCAGAATATATCTATATATTAGATACTACTCTTTATGCTTTATGATGCTTCTCTAATTCCTTTCAATATAATTAATTTTCTTAATTTAAATGCTTACTTCCTGTTCACACTAATTTTTCCCTCCCCAGATCCTCTGAGGTTGACCTACTACTATTTAAATATAAGAATTTCAAATTTTAATAAAATAAACCACACATATATTTTGAATATTTTCTGTAATAGGATAAAAGGATTGGATATTTGGTACTATAATTTACAACTATATTCCAGCAGACCATCTAGCCAAGAATAATAAGAACATAAAAGCTAACATATATTGTTCTCACATCTCAAGGGTGTTTCTAATAGCCAGCAGACAGCAAACAATTCTCCACCTGTTTTGACTTGCAATAGGCTGCTGTTTGAATGTCAATAACAATATGCCCTCACCAAGCATCACTGAAGTCTTAGATGACAAATCATCTAATACAAATTTAATAGAATGGGGAAGGGTAGGGAGAAAGAGTTCCTGTTCTTCAGAACTCTTTTCTATCATCTCCTTCCCAACAAGTCCCACTCATCTATATTTAATAAATGTTCTGAAATTATATTACTCATTAACCAACCCTATCATTTAATGTGAAATTTTTTAGACAGGCTCTTCTAGTTGATTAAATAATACTATTTAGAAAGTTTGTTAACCTAATAGAATATAACACCCTTGAAGTAACAATAAGCAAAGCGAGAAAAAAAAAAAAAAAAGGTGGGGGGTGCCCTGCAAGGAAATAAAATGCTCAGAAGACAGGAATTACTGAAGTGCTTTAATAACTTCAGTTCTCCTCCAAACCCTTCCTTGTCACCACAGCATTTTTTTTATATTTTCACTGTGATACTAACTAGCCATCCAGTCTGCTGTAAAAGCCTCTGGTTAGAACAGATTTCAAGGCTGCTGTGTCTTGTAAGGAACCAATCAGATTTCTTTGTTTCATCTGCAACATTCCATCAGGGTTATATAACATTTTAGATACATGAAACACTCTAATAATATAGTATATTTCAATTTACATTTAGCTATTTATTGTAAATCTAGCATATAAAAATCCTGTATTGTTCTTCTATGTTACTCAATAAAATCAAAGGAATATAGTACAGACAAGAGGGTTATTTTTCTTTTTGGGAAAAAGAGTGAATTTGCTTTGTCTAAAAGAAAGAGTTTGTGAAAATACAGAATATGGGCACTCCACAGACTACTAAAATGAATGTTGATCCTTTTTATTTCTGTTTATAGTAAAGTGGGTGAGGTAATCCAACAGTGGCAAACAGCCATACAGTTGTTAATTCTTATCAGATACAACATGTCATTGGTATAGAATAAAATATTCTAAGTAGATTTTATAAACTCAGGCTTAATCTTTGGTAATTTTTTTAAGGCACAGAAAAATTAAGTGAAATATTTAAAACACTTGGCCAAATATTTTCTCAAAGAAGAAAATCTGAACTCTAAATGTCAACCCTCAATTTAACACCTACAATATTAACTAAAAAATAGTATGCCAGCAGCACTGTTCCCTATATGATCAGAATACTTGCAGTGCACTTGTACCAGCACCATACAAATATTTCCTCTCTCAATCTCTCTCTCAGATAGAGATAATGCTACATAACTTAAATACTGCTCCTTCTGTGCTATTAATATAACAACTCAGATATTCAAGAACACATTAAGCTGGAACCTGTGAATCTAGTATTTTCTTCTTTTTTTTTTTTTTTCACAACTCAAAGGCATCCCACATATGACGGTTACAAATCAGCACAGGATTAAAATAGTGCCCAAGCATAAAAAAGCTCAATCTGTTGGGTGTGGCTTAAGTAAATATATCTTGTCTCAACTGGACAGCTCCCCAGTAACATGCAGCCACTGAAACCCAAAATATATGAGTACATAAGTAAAGCGCTTCCGGGAGGAGGTGGGAAACTAAACCTCCATTTTTTTTTTATGCTTGATGTTCAATTGTTTCTATACTGTACTTCTAAAAAGACAGTGTCTTGAGTCAATGCTAAACATTGCTCATGAAACCAAGGACAGAAATTTTACTTGTCCTACTTCCTCTCCTTATTTTATACTCACTGTCCTCAACATGGCCGTTCTTACAAACATTTTGCTTTCATAAAAGAGGTAATCATTTAAATCATGACTATGTGCAATGTGAACTCACCCTGCATTACAGTCATCAATAAAATATGAAGTGCCAACTCCAGTGATCATTCTACTTATTTTCCATCTGACCAGAGAATGCTCTACTAATGCTCTCTATTATAAAATGAACAATATAAGGAAAAAGACATTGGTAGGAGCTGCGACAAATAAGCAACAGAGAAAATATTAAACCTTTAAGTTCTTACTTTTTTAACAACCTAGTATTAATAGTAAAAAAACCCTTCATGCATTCATGTCTATATATATATAGACACACACACATTCCACATATTTGGTACAAATATAAATCTGTTTATAATCTACTATGCATATATTTATTAATGTCACACATGCAATATATCTGAAACCTCTATATATAGGTGGCATGCAGATTTCAGAACTATACATTTTCATTCTTAAATGGTCACAAACATTAAAACAGCTAAGGATTTCTGACATACTGAACTATATCCAAGCTTTTAATCTTGTTAAACAATTTTCTCTACATTCAATGCAGGAAACCCACCTTTGAATCATATTGACGGTTATTTTTTTCCCATGCCCTCTACATGCTGCACCATTTTGTTTGTCTTCTGGACAGTGGAGAAATCGGCAGACAGCAGTGAAGGAGTGTACTGGAGTCAGCAGAGGCAGTGCCAGCCTCCTACTGCAGTCTGTATATTGAACGCACTCAAACCCACAGGTGCCTACGTAAAATCCTCCAGCTGCAGCCTGCAACTTAATGTTTCCTTCAGCAGCAGATCTGTATGCTATTTTCACTTTGCTTTAACCCAATAAATGGACAGGATGCACAACAGTGTGCACCTTTTAAAAACGAATTTTACATAAAATATTTAAATAGACACTGTCTCCATCAAGTGGCTAAAAATGAATGACTTTAAATCAGAAGGATAATCACCAAATTATGAAGATTCAGAAGGATAATCACCAAAAGAGAAATGCATTTCTAACACTGCATAAATTCTAAACTGGTAATTTAATTATTCAAAAAATAATAACATTAAAAACTAGCATACAACGTACCTTACATCTTCCTATATAATTAGCTTATAAAAGTAATTTTTCATACTCCTTAAGTATATCATGTATAAATGCAAAAAAAGGCCTGCCTCTGACCATACCTTTTCATCACCAAATAATCCACTGATAAGAAGAAAATACAGAACTTATCTGTTAAGAGGCTAAGTGAATCAAGGTTAAACCTATGTTCAAACACTAAAAGACGAAACACGAAACAGAGGCTCACAATCCTTTCACATAAACTTCAAACATACACACTCTTATCCTACCCTAATTACAGAATTTAAAAACTTTGTGAAACTTTAAAGAAATCGAAAAAATCTTTTTAATTTTTCGGATGAATGAATTAAGGACCAGAGAGGTTAACACTAAGATACCTCTCCCAAGGTCACAAAGCCAGTTAGCAGCAAAACTTTGTCTTCTAAATACATCTTTTAATAAATAGTAACTACTAAAACTCACCCAAAATTAAATAGTAACCTGAATATTTCTGTAACTATTAAATAAATCTTGTGGTTAAAAAAACTTCTACAAAAAAGAAATCTCTAGGCCCAGATAGTTTCACAGGTGAATTTTACCAAGCATTTAAATAAAGAACACACCAGTTCTACGCTATCTCTTCCCAAAGGAAAAAAAAAAGGAAAGACAACTCATTTTATGAGAACAAAATTACTCTGATATCAAAGCAGATCAAAACTATAGATCAGTATCCCTCTTGAACACAGAAACAAAAATCCTCAACAAATATTAGCAGATCAACTACAGTAGTGTAGAAACAAACATACACAATAACCAAGAGGGGCTTATATTGGGCATGCTCAACAGTTTAATATTTGGAACGCACTCAATGTAATCTATCACATTAATGATTCAAAGAAGAAAAACCACATGGATCATATCATTTGATGCAAGAAAGTAACAAAATCCAATATTCATTCATGAAAAAAATAGAGAATTAGGAATACAGGGGAATTTCCTCAACTTGATAAAGAACACCTACAAAAAAAACCTCTATAGCCAACATCATACTTAGTGGCAGAGACTAAATGCTTCGCACTTAAGATCAGGAACAAGGCAAGAACACACACTCTCACCACTCTTAGCTACCATCATACTGGAGGTATTAGTCATTGCAATACAGACTGGAAAAGAAGAAATAAAACTATATTCTCAGAAGACATCACTGTCCACTTAAAAATTCAAAGTACTCTACCAAAAACAAACAAACCCCCCCACAACACCTCTTAGAACTAAGAGCTGGGTTTAGCAAGGTCACAGTACAATCTCTAAAAACAAAAATCAAGGGACGCCTGAGTAGTTCAGTGGTTGAGCATCATCTGTCTTTGGCTCAGGGTGTGATCCCGGGGTCCTGGGATCGAGTCCCTTATTGGGCTCCCCTCAGAAAGCCTGCTTCTCCCTCTGCGTATGTCTCTGTCTCTCTCAAGAATAAATACATAAAAATATTTTTTAAAAAATCAGCATTTTAGGGGATCCCTGGGTGGCGCAGCGGTTTAGTGCCTGCCTTTGGCCCAGGGCGCGATCCTGGAGACCCGGGATCGAGTCCCACGTCAGGCTCCCGGTGCATGGAGCCTGCTTCTCCCTCTGCCTATGTCTCTGCCTCTTTCTCTCTCTCTCTCTGTGACTATCATAAATAAATAAAAAATAAATTTAAAAAAAAAATCAGCATTTTACATCTCAAGGTTTTAAAGGAATACTACTAACAGCAGCTAAAAAAAGGAAAAAAGAAAGAAAGAAAGAAAGAAAGAAAGAAAGAAAGAAAGAAAGAAAGAAAGAAAGAAAATACCTAAGTATTAATCTGACAAAACAAATGTAGGATCTATATGCTAGAAACTACAAAATGCTAATGAAAGACATCAGTTAAGACCTAAATAAATGGAAAAAGTATCATGTTTTTGGACTGGAAGACCCCACATGGTAAAGATTTTAATTCTACTCCAAATTATCTGTAGATGTAATGAAATTCCAACCAATATCCCAGAAGCTTTTTTTTTTTTTTTTTTTTTTTTACCTACAGATTCTAATAGGCATATGGAAAGGCAAAGGATCTAAACTATCTAAAACAAGTCTGCAAAAGAAAAACAAAGTTACAGGAACCACATTACCCTGGTTTTAAGACTTCCTATAAAGCTACAGTAATCAAGACAGTGTGGTATTATACATAAAGAGATCAGTGGAAAAGAATATGTGGTGGAGAAAAAGGACCCAAACAGGGGCACCAGAGTGGTTCAGTCAGTTAAGTATCTGCCTTCAACTCGTGTAATGAACTCAGGGTCTTGGGACGGAACCCCACATTAGGGAAAGAGACCCAAATAAATATAGTCAATTGATTTTTTTTTTTAATTTTTATTTATTTATGATAGTCACAGAGAGAGAAAGAGAGAGAGGCAGAGACACAGGCAGAGGGAGAAGCAGGCTCCATGCACCGGGAGCCCGACGTGGGATTTGATCCCGGGTCTCCAGGATTGCGCCCCGGGCCAAAGGCAGGCGCCAAACCGCTGCGCCACCCAGGGATCCCAGTCAATTGATTTTTTGACAATGATGCAAAAGCAATTCAAAGGAGAAAGGATGGTCTTTTCAACAACAGTGCTGGAACAAATGCATATCCATATACAAAAACCAGACACATCAATCCTAACCTCATATGTCATATGTTATATGGAAAGTATCTCAAAATAGACAATAAATCTAAACTATAAAACTTTTAGGAAAAAAATCTTTATGACCTAGATTAGACACAGTTTTAAGATATGATACCAAAAGTATGATCCATTTTTTTAAAAAAGATAAATTGAACTTCATCAAAATTTAAAGCTTCTGCTCTGAAAAAAATCATTTATGAGAACAACAACAGAATAAGCAAATCACATATCCAACAAAGGATTTGTATCTAGAATATATAACAAATCTCAAAACTCAATGGTAAGAAAACCACAAAATGAAGCTCTGTACAAAAAATTATTTTTCATTTTTTTAACTGTACAAAAAATCTAAACAGACACTTGACCATATAAGATATATGAATATGTCCAGTATCACTAGCCATTAGAGAAATGCATATTACTCTACAAGATACCACAACTCATTTAAAAGTATAACTAAAATTAAAAGATATAGTTTATTGATACTACCAAGTGCTAGCAGAGATATGGAACAATCAAAACTCTCAATTTTGCTGGTTGGAATGAAAATGGTACAGCCACTCTGAAAAGTAGTTTGGCGGTTTCTTATAGCTAAATATATACCTCCCATATAATCCAATAATCTCTCTCCTAGCCACTGACCCCGGAAAAATGAAAGCTCACAATCACACAAAAATCTATACAAGAGTGTTTTTAAGTGGCTTTATTCCTAACTGCCCCACACTGGAAACAACTCAAACGTTTTTCAGTGGGTGAATGAATAAAGAAACTATGGCACATCCATACAATGGTATACCACTCAGCAATAAAAAGCAACAAACTATTGCTGGATACAACTTGAATGAATCTCAAAGATATTATGCTAAGTAAAAAGAAGCCAGTCTTAAGAGCTGTATTATTCCATTTTCCATTTATATCACATTCTTAAAAACTATAGAGATAGAGAAAAACAGTTCCCTGCTTTTCAGGATGAGGGGTGGGATTAGGGTGTAACTAGAAAAGGGTATCATAATACAACTTGTACCATCATGTATACTAATTGTGGTGGCAGCAACATACAACCATATGCATGTTAAAATTCACTGAATTATATAGGGACGCCTGGGTGGCTCAATCGGTTGGGCATTCAGCTCTTGGTTTCAGCTTGGGTCATAATCTCAGGGTCATGGGATCAAGTCTTCTGTCAGGCTTGTGCTCAGCACCAAAACTACTTGAGATTTTCTCTCTCTCTCTCTCTCTCTCTCTCTCTCTCCTCCCTCCCTTCCTCAGCTCCTCCCCCTACCCATGCTTTCTCTTTCTCAATTTTTTTAAAAATTCACTAACTTACACATACACACATACAAAGCAAATTTTATCTTACGTAAGTTTTTAAAACTTCTGCCACCACCATGTGGTTGTGACTTCCAATTCTAGACCTCTTGTTCCACCCTCTCCTAAGCCCCTCGCCCATATATCTAACTTCTCCTCAATATACCATTATCATCTCAAACTTAAAATCTCCAAAAATGAATTCATTACATTCCCCTTCAAACTTAAAGTGAATGGAACCTGCCATTCACCCAATCATCTAAGCCAGAAACATAAGTATCATCTTTGAATAAATTTTGTAAGTTACTACATAACTAGGACCATAACTTGATATATAACACTGCTATATTTCCAGTACCTCTAACTGTAGCTAGTATAGAGGAAGCACTCAGCAAATATTTTTGTTGAATGAATAAACTAAACTACAGCACCTCCTTCATTTAAGCCGAAACTCAATCAATCAAGTCTAGTTGATTCTTTCTTGGTATCTCCCCATCTCCACTGCCATCCTCTTATTTCAGGCCCTCATAATGTCTCACCTGAACACTGCTGCCACTGCTCCTAACAAGGACATGTGTTGTTTTGCCCTACCCACCTTCATACATAACCATTTTGGGGAACTGCCCTTTACTAACCTTCATTACATCTACTGATTTACTCACTCCTTCTGCCATGGTTGTTTTCCACTAGGGTAAATTATCTAACCCAAGCTGACATGATGACAAACATTACCCAAACCCTGCTTCAGAGTATAAATGATTTGTTCAGGTGTGGATACCAGACCTAAATTAGGACAGCCTGAACTACAAGATATATAACTCCAATGTTGTTATTAGGTATATTCCATTATTTGTACTGAATAATAGAGGAAACTAATGTTTTGGGTCTGAAAAGAATAAAAGAGACATGCAGAAAACAGCAGATATAAAATGGAAGCCAACCAAAGTACCAAACTACCTCTATGTAATTCCCTAAATGTATCAAAATCCCTCACAACTTTAAGCTTTATAATTTCTGTATCCCTTGCCTGGAACAATGATAGTCACTACCTCCTCCAAGAACTGTTCCATCTTCCTCAAGTTTGAGATATTCTCCCTCTATACTCCAATTGTATCCTGGTGGAACTTCAGCATAATACTGCTCACACAATATTTTAATATTAATGGTTTACTTATACCATCGAGTATAATCTGGTAGGGATTATGTCTTATATCTCTAAGTAAACTATATTCCTCAGTATTTTACCTGACCCATAGTAGGTGCTCACAATATAATCAAGGATGAAAAGAGAACACAGACAGGAGGTAAAGAAAGAAATATCTAAACAGTATCTAACAGTACTTCAGCCTCAGAGTATAAAGTGATTAGAAGGTTAACAGGAGACTTATTACTAGTCTGGCCATCAGTTCAGTCTTTAAGATGATATCAAAGAATAATCACAAGTCAACACAATATTCTGAGTAACGATTGCACTAACTCATACATGAATATCAGTGGTAACAGAAAGAGGCACGAAGTAAATTTTTAGAGCAAAAAAGTACAACTAGGCATTATTTTGAAAAAATTAATTTTTTTCTTCAATATTATCTTTCTCCTGTCAACATTCAAGCAAAATCTTGTGGTTAGGATGGGAAGTGACAGAAAAAAGCAAATATGTTTCAAATATTTGAGTTTGGAAAATCTGGACCCTTAACAAAGACACACAAAGGATTCATACCATTAAAAACACATATTCAGGTATCCCTGGGTGGCGCAGCGCTTTGGCGCCTGCCTTTGGCCCAGGGCGCGATCCTGGAGACCCGGGATCGAATCCCACGTCGGGCTCCCGGTGCATGGAGCCTGCTTCTCCCTCTGCCTATGTCTCTGCCTCTCTCTCTCATTCTGTGTGACTATCATAAATAAATAAAAAAAATTTTTAAAAATCTTTATTTAAAAAAATAAATAAATAAATAATAAAAACACATATTCAGGGATGCCTGGGTGGCTCAGCGGTTGGGTGCCTGTCTGCCTTTGGCTCAGGCATGATCCTGGAGTTCTCGGATCAAGTCCCACATCGGGCTCCCTGTGTGGAGCCTGCTTCTCCCTCTGCCTGTGTCTCTGCCTCTTTCTCTCTGTGCCTCTCATGAATAAATAAGTAAAGTCTTTAAAAAAAAAACATATTCAGGGACACCTGGGTGGCTCAGTGGTTGAGTGTCTGCCTTTGGCTCAGGGCGTGATCCTGGAGTTCCAGGATCAAGTCCCACATCAGACTCCCTGCAGGGAGCCTGCTTCTCCCTGTGCCTATGTCTCTGCCTTCTCTCTGTGTCTCTCATGAATAAATAAATAAAATCTTTTTAAAAAATTTTTAATTAAAAAATACATATGCAGGAGAAAAAAGTAAGAGAAAATCACCCACGTACTCCTACTCTACACTAGAAAAGAATTACCCTAGTCAATAACAATAAAGAAATCTATCTTCTAGGATGATCAGCTGTTTTGTTTCCCCCCAAGGCCTCTCATACAGAAAAATCCTATGACTCAGGGCCCAATCTTCAGCTCTGCAGGTCAGAAACCAAGTCTTTATTTTTTTTTAATTTTTATTTATTTATGATAGTCACACAGAGAGAGACAGAGAGGCAGAGACATAGGCAGAGGGAGAAGCAGGCTCCATGCACCAGGAGCCCGACGTGGGATTCGATTCCGGGTCTCCAGGATCGCGCACTGGGCCAAAGGCAGGCGCCAAACCGCTGCGCCACCCCGGGATCCCAGAAACCAAGTCTTTAAAGAAGATACATCTTCAAAGTGAA
The DNA here is from genome assembly GCF_905146905.1 of Nyctereutes procyonoides. Taxonomy (NCBI): domain Eukaryota; kingdom Metazoa; phylum Chordata; class Mammalia; order Carnivora; family Canidae; genus Nyctereutes; species Nyctereutes procyonoides. The sequence goes on along the minus strand of NW_026575020.1, from coordinate 45,598,812 downwards.
TTAAGACGCAAGGAGATTGACTTTTGCCACTATAGCTCTATGTCACCTGCAAACTTCATAGCAAAGTATATACATTATTGACAAACATAAGGAGGTCTTGTCTTTCCTATTTAGGGGCAAATATGGGCTGTCCTTCTAACTCCTGGTATGGAAAAGATTACTAATTTTAAAAACGAACAGAAAAACCCATAGCTAGATTAGTAAACCAAAGTGGGAGGCTCTACTGATGCCCATTCAATCCCTTCTTTCACAGTAATAGAACCCTAATTTTACTTTAGATATTTTAGACTGGTTCTCTCCCAAGCCTTAGGATGTGAACCTTAACTACTAAATGAATCTTAACAGTTGCAATTCCATTAATTGGTTAAAGAAAGGTTATGTTCTTTGGCCAATGAGATGTGAATAGGAGTGGGAGAGAGAGGGATTTCAGAAAAGTTTTCCTCAATCTTAAAAATGGACCCAAGAAAGTCAGTTATTCCACCCGTCTCTGAACAACGATGTATGCAGATATACAAGTGGAAGGTATGGTAGTTCTCTTGCAGTTATGTATGGACAAGTTGGAAAACCACCACCAATATGCTGAAAATGGCAAAACAGAAAAATGGAAAGAAATTGAGTCCTTAGTGATGCTGTTGAGCCTCAGAATTAACTTACCTATAATCATCATACCTCCAGAATTCTTTATTATGTGAAATTATAAATTCCCTTCATATCTCAGTCATTCTAAATTGGATCTTTGGTAATTCTAACCATTCTAACTACTACAACAGCAAATAAAACTGACCAGGGAAAAGATTACATGAGATCTAATCAAATCCAAATTTTAACAGAAAATTCTCATTTTCTCCAGAAATTTTAAATTTAATAACTCTGGGACAGGGATACTGAATTTAGATGCTAAAATCTTTTTTTAGCACAGGATTCCCCTTGTGGCTTTATTTTTTTTAAGATTTTTACATTTTATTTATTTGAGGGGGGGTAGAGGGAGAGAGCAAACAAGCATGAGAGAGGGGGAGAGAGAGCACGAGCAGGGGAGAGGTGTAGAAGGAGAAGCAGACTTCCTGCTGAGCAAGGAGCCCAATGTGGGACTCAATCCCAGGACCGTGAGATCATGATCTAAGCCTAAGGCAGACACAACTGACAGAGCACCCACGTGCCCCACTCTGTGGCTTTAAAGATATAACCCAAACTCATTAGCAGGGCACACAAAATACTTCATTAGCTGATGAGTGATTAACTGTCCTTTTTTTTTAAGCAACTTTCTAAATCACCATAGGTTCTAAGAATAAAGAATTCGTACAGTTGCTAGAATGCATCATATAGTCTCCTATCTTCATCTACTGACAAATGCTACTTTCTCCATGTGGACCCCTAACACACACTTATCCTTCAGTGTCCAACTTGAATTCTCCTCTCCTTCCTGCCTATCCTTCAACTGTATTATCACGCTAGGTTAGGAATTTTTATCCTGTATTAAACTGAGCTCCCTGAGAATAGGAAGATCCCCAACATGTATCACAATGCTTGATACAAAGTAAGCACTAAAAAAAAAAAAAAAAGAATCTTTATGATTTAATTAACCGCACTGGGGGGGGGCAGTCCTAAGTTCTTTCCGTTACAATATTGGATACAAACTTATGAAAACATATCCATCATCACAGAAAGTTCTATTGAACAGCATAGCATTACTCTAAAGGGTCGCTAAGTTTCAATGTAAGACAAAATGATATTATGGCTTTTTCAGAAAAATTCATGCTACATGACAAATGTTTACTAAACAACCTGGACCAAGGATACAAAGCTCTGTCCCCGTAACATTCTTGGTGTGAGCACAGACTACTACCTAAATGCTTTACAACAACCCACAATAATATTTACACAAGTTCTTTCCTAATTAAAATGATAAGCTTCCTAAAATAAGCAAAAGGAAAAGCCAAAGGATAAGGAAATCATCCCACAATTTTCAAATTTATACACATATTTCAAGTTAATGTAGACTAATACATGAGTATAATTTTAGTTTAAGTATTTAATATAGTATAAGGCACATAATATTCAATAAATGTATGCTGAATCTGAATCTATTGTATGCAGATGAACAAAGTATTATTCCAAGTTTTATATCTTCATATATTGTAAGAGCCAAGGGCAGGCTGACCCAAGACGGACCACTTTAGCATAAAGATCATTTTGATTTAAAAAGCAATCAAAACCCAGTAAAGTCAGGAAAATTCCTTTTCTCCCCCCGCCCCCCCGACACATACACTACCTAAAAAAATATATATATACTTATTTTTATTTATTTACTTTATTTATTTAAGAAAGAGAGAATGAGAGAGAGAGAGAGAGAGAGAGAGAGAGAGAGAGAGAGAGAGAGAAATTGAGTATGCACAAGCAAGGAGAGGAACAGAGGGCGAGGGAGAAGCAGATTTCCCACTAAGTAGGGAGCCCTACCTGAAACTCAATCGCCCAGGGACCAGGATCATGACCTGAGCTGAAGGCAAATGCTTAACTGACTGAGCCACCCAGATGCCCCTAAAAAGAATTTAGACAGAGAATTTACTACAGGAAGAAAGCTATCCCCATAGATAACTACATTATTTAAGCTAAGTATGATATACAGGAGGAACCTAGCAAGACCTGTTTGATGAAAGTTCTCTATGTCCCACTGTGCCTGAGCGGCCCAGCAAACATTTGTTTACTAAACATTTACTCTTTTTCATCTTCCTGTGAAGTGCATTCCTTCCCTTTGAAGCCCCAAACCCCTTTCTCTACTCTTTAGTTCAGAATGTCATATATACCTTATGATGCCTGTCTTTGGAATATCCATATCTATATGGATTTTCCATACTTAGTTTATTAAATTTTTTAGAAGATTGTTTATTTATTCATGAGAGAGACACAGAGAGAGAGAAAGAGAGAGAGAGAGAGAGAGGGCGGGAGGGGCAGAGACATAGGCAGAAGGGAGAAGCAGGCTCCATGCAGGGAGCCCACTTAGTTTATTAAATTTGATCTTCTCCTGTTAATTTGTCTCCTGTCAATTTGACTCTTAATCTGGGAAAAAGGATTTTGATGGGGACAGGAAGTTTTGCTCCCTGACAATACCACCACATTTCAATACCACAGACTTATCTGAGGATAGTAAAACCATTTTGTTATAGAAATAGAATTAGTGTTATAGCTATATCTTTATCATATATAGTTTTATTTATATATATTTATATATCCTATATATCCTATCAGGTATAGTCTAATATATCTGAAGTAACCTATTAATTACCGATAAATCCTCTTAATTATATGAAGTAATTCTACAAAAGACATTTCATTTGAAAACTGTTGAACCATGAAGCTACCACACAAGAATTTCCGTCATTCTAATAGTAAAGATGACATTTTCAATGTTACTTGCTCCTTCAAATTATTAAAAAAAAACTTATGGTGATTTAGGAAGAAACAAAACAAAACAAAACCCAGCCTGTTCATCTTTAGCTTAAAAACATGACCAGTTTACTTTATATCTTGGTAAGACATGAAAGATCCTTATGAAGCTTCTTTAAAGCACCAGGATATTTAATGGAAGATACGTAGGGATGAATGAAAGAGAATTATGACTTTTGGGGCATCTGGGTAACTCAGTCGGTTAAGTGCACCTGCTTTAGGCTCAGATTGTGATCTCAAGGTCATGGATCCAGCCCTGAGTCCCAGTCCGGCTCTCTGCTCAGTGGGAAGTCTGCTTATTCCCCCTTCTCAGCCCCTCCCCCTACTCATGCTCTCTAATAAATAAGTAAAAATTTTTTTAAAAAATCATGACTCTTAGAATACTCTGATTCTGGAGAAAATTAAGTTAACCTATTTTCTCCAGGAAGTCAAATAAAACTTGAATATAATGATATAATGTAATGTTAAATTTTTGGTTTTTGAGGTTTCTTATTTATTTATTTGAGAGCACACATGCACCCATGCACAAGTGGAGGGGCAGAGGGAGAGAGAGGGAGAGAATCTCAAGCAGACTGTGCTGAGCATGGAGCCTGACACTGGGCTTGATACCACAACCCCAAAATAATGACCTGAGCCAAAAGCAAGAGTCGGACATTTAATTGAGTCACTCAGGCACCCCAATTACTGAGTTTCTTTAAAGACATACAATTTACACTAAAAATGATCCTTTTCAGAAGTGTATTTCAGAGACAAGACAAGAGTCAGGACAAGAGTCTATGAAAGTATTCTCAAAGCGATTTAAGATATTTTCTCCTTTCAGCATCTCACTAATCTCATGGCTCTATCATTAACCTTCTACTATCATGAGTAGGTGGTATGTATTTTTATTAAACTTGCCATATAGGGGCACCTGGGTGGCTCAGTCAGTTAAGCACTGGACTCTTGGTTTCAGCTCAGGTCATGATCTGAGGGCCATTGGGATCAAGCCTTGTGGCTGGCTCCATGCTGGGTTTGGAGACTGCTTAACATGCCCTCTCTCTCTGGCTCCACCTGCCCCCCCCGCTGCCCACAAAAACCCTACCATATACCACAAATAAGAATGATTATATTATATATGAGGAAACCATGAGTTAATATTGAATATCACAAATTTGTAAAAGCACAAATCTATAACCTAGAGGTTTTTATATGAAATATTCAAAGTTTTCTAAGAAAACAAAAAATTAGATATATTTAGATGAAAAATTTGAGTGTTAAAATAATTTATTACTTAACTTGCTTGAAAGCATTACTGTATATCGAGATATGCTATATGAAAAAAAGCATTCAAAAGAAAATTATGTATTTTAACACTATTTAAATCCTTTTTTAAATCAGAAATTACAATCTATTTCTTAAATATTTTTCATTGCACATTCTGATTAATGAATGTAGGATTATAAGTGGCATATTTGAAATATACCTGGCTTTTTAAAGTAACTGATCTACAGGAAAAACATCCAAATTAAAACCAGTTTAAATGATTTAATCTTTTAAAAAATTGTTGCTTAAAATATATGATTGGGTTAATAACTGAAGATAGTGTCATCAGAGGAACTTCAATCAGTATTTTAAATTTCAAGCACCTTGTGCAACAAGCAGAAAATGAATACCTGGAGGATAGGCACAAACTAATTAGAAGAATGAAAACTTACTTCCTTTAAAGAATTAGTCACAAAATGACTTCTGCTGACAGCAAAAACCCTACATAGCTTTCTCTAGTTTCCTTCCTCAGCAACAAGGATGGAAACAGTAAACTGTGAAAGTAGACAAGCTTGGAAACAAATTTTGGGGCTGATGTATTGCAGTGCAGTGCTAAAAGGGCTTATAACATTAATTTTTCCTAAAGTCCAGGGGAAGCATAATCCCAAAGCTCAAATGAGGGTAAACTACAAAGAGACCCAGAAGAATAGAAATAAGTCATGGAGTTAAATAAATTACATTTAAAAGCAAAATTCTGTGCAAAAGGTAAAAGCTTTTCTCTTGACAGTTATTCATTTAATGTATGATCACTGTGTGCATAATATGAGCCTGAAATGATGCAATGTCACTAGTTAGCTGGTCTCCCTAGCCAGGAATTTCAGAACAAATTATTTCTGCTCATTCTTTTCCTTTCCCAGATACTTTAATAACCAAGTCCTTTTTATTTTACCTCAAAAATGTCTTCCTTGTGTAACCTCATTAGTCCTACTGTCACTTCTTTACTCTTGCTATCATCTCCCAACTAATATCTCCTCACTGTAGTCCATTTTATGCACTAACCCCAGAGTTATCTTCCTGAAAGTGTTATTCATGCATAAAACAAGTACACTGAGTGCTTACTAGGTACCAGGGCTATACTAAGGATACAGCAGTGGAAAAGAGAATGAACTTGTAATGAAACTTGTTTTCCATTAGGAAAGACAGATAATAAAACAGAGAAACAAGATATACAATAAAGTAAAAGAGGGACATAAAAAAGGGGTACAGGGCGCCTCCATGCTATAATTCCTCACTACAGCCTTCACTATTTATCATTTCATTCTGCCTTCCAATTCTCTCCCCCATTTGCCCATTCCCAGATACTCTACCTTAAGCCAGTAAGAATGGAGAAGAAAACATCCACAATTGGAAGGAAAGCATAATCTAACCTAACTCATCCAATTCTAATCTTCATATTTGCCACCCTAGTTGAAAATTCCTTATACTTTCAGTAAATATTACAGGAATGTATGGGCAGAAAAATGAGACCAATATTCTGCTGCATGAAAAAAAAATTTTAATTAACATTAACTGTATTACTGTACATTTAATAATCAGGAAAGCCAGAGTACCCAAGTGGCTCAGTCAGTTAAGCATCTGACTCTTGATTTCGGCTCAAGTCATGGTTTCAGGGTTGTGAGGAGTCCCGCATTGGGCTCTACATTGGGCATGGAGTCAGCTTAAGATTCTCTCACTCCCTCTCCCAATGCCGCTCTCTCCTGCTCACACTCTTTCTCTCTAACAAATAAAATAAAACAATCAGGAAAGACATGGAGCGATGCTAATATTAGTTTACATATAAGGCGATTTTTCAAACAATAAACATACATGAAACTGACAAGTCAACTCACAGCATAACTGGTATGCATTTGTAACGTTTCCACAAAAAAGGGGAAAACATCAAAGAGCAAAAATGCACATAACTTTAAAAATCTCTCTCAACTACCACAAGAAACCACTAAACCCTTGCCTACTTGTTACTTTGATATAATCCTTAGTAGTTTAAGATCTCATAACATCCAATTTGCTACTTCAAAGAAAAGACATAGTTTTCAGATCTCAGTTATACTTAATTCCATTACTAACAGTCTTGTTTATTCAGTGACAGCAATATATGAAGAGTTAAAATTCAACAATTTCTACTACAGCTATCTACTAGCTGTAGACACATGAGAAAGCCTTTTTATCTTGGGTAAGTCTTTTTTCTCTCACCTGTAAAATGACATGGCATTTGCTATACAGAATGTGTTAAAGTTAAATATGTTAAAGTCACCTGCCTTTGTGAAACAGAACATATGCAAATATAAGGTAACTGTCAGTCAATACATGCTTCATCAAGGACAATAACTTTACATGACCCCTTAAATTCACTTTCAATGAAATACGGATATGTAAATGTAAATACAGTGACAGTCTGAACTGATGTGAGGACAGAAACTATCTTACACTTAAGATAGTTAAACTATATTAGGAAAATACTTCTAGAAAGTTCATAAACAATAAAAGTTTCATATTAGGAATACAGGCAATAAGTATATATAGTACATGAGGCAGAAGACTGACAACTGTGAACCAAAATGAGACATGAGCTGGACTTTAATGATTAATTAGATAGGATTAAAGAGGTAACTGGAAGATAAGTGGCAGGTTTATTCCAGACAGGGTGAATGTCATGATCAAAGGGGTCCAGCATTAATAATATATAGCATTAAGAAGTCTGATTTAGATAAAGTAGAAAGTTTCTCAATAAGAATTACAGGGAATGAGGCTTGAGAAATTAGGTAAGGTCAGGTCCGGCCAAGCTAAGAATTTTTTTAGGTAAAATTAGCACCCTAAGAAAATTAATATGGTAGCAGGATGAGAGTGAGGGCAGATGATGGTGAGTCAGAGAAAATAGTATATTTGTTCATTCATTCAACAAATATTTGTAGATCTACTAATTTCTAGGCATATTCTAGATGCTAGAAATAAGACAGTAAATCTGTAGGGCTTACATTTATTAAGGAAGACAGACAATAATCTAAACCAAACAAAGTGGGATCCCTGGGTGGCTCAGTGGTTTAGCGCCGCCTTCAGCCCAGGGTGTGATCCTGGAGTCCCTGGATCGAGTCCCACATCGGGCTCCGTGAATGGAGCCTGCTTCTCCCTCTGCCTCTCTCTCTCTCTCTCTCTCTCTCACTGTCTTTCATGAATAAATAAATAAAATCTTTAATAAAATAAAATAAACCAAATAAAGTAAAATATCTCAAAAAAAGGTATCTACTCTCAGGACAGAAATGGTAATTGGATGGAGTCTGAACATGGTAGGGCCTAAAAAGGAAGACCTGTGAGATGCTGAGAGGAAAGGCTGGTGAGTATTATACACATGTGTGGTGGCAGAGGTTTATGGCAAATCTCTGTATTTTCCCTTCATCGTGACATGAACCTAAAAGTGCTCTAAACTAAAAAATAAAGTCAATTCTTTAAAAGATTTCTTTCTTCATTTTAGAGAAACAGAGAGAGAGAGCGTGAACAGGAGGGGCAGCAGGAGAGAGACTCTCAAGCAGATTCTGCACTGAGCATGGGGCCTGATATGTAGGGCTCAATCTCACAACCCTGAGATCACTACCTGAGCTGGAACCAAGAGGTGAAGGTTTAATGAACTATACCTCCCACGTACCCCTAAAGTCTAGTTTTTAAAAGTTTTTTTTTAAAATTTATTTAGCACACATGTGCAAGCAGGGTAAGGGGATGAGGGAGGAAAAGAATCCCAAGCAGATTCCATGCTGAATTGAGCACAGAACCCCACACCAGGCTCAATCTCACAACTCGGAGATCATGACCTGAGCCAAAATCAACTGACTGAACTACCCAGGTGCCCCATCAGTCTATTTTAAAAAAAGAATGTTGGGGGTTAGGCACAGTTTATATTACAAATGGCTCTATAAGCTTAAGTGAAAGACTTTTAACTTTATTCTAAAATCTACTGATACCTACTATAGGATTCTAAGATTAGGGGTGATATGATATGATGTATTTTATTTAAGATCACTATGGTCATTTATAAAATCAAAGCATGAATAGTAGAAGGAAGGCTGGTCTGCTACAGACAGATACTCCAGTGAGATAAAAAGCAATTAGCAAAATTTTTATCTACTGTATGAACTGGCTTAATGGTATAGAACAGGGGTTAGCAAAATTTTCTGTAATGAGCTAGATATTAAACATTTTAGTTTCTGTTCTTATAACATGAAAGCAGACATAGACAATACATAAGCAAGTGAGTATGGCTATGTCCCGATAAAATTTTATTTACAAAAATAGGTGGTAGGCCAGATTTAGCCTGCAGGCCACAGTTCACCAACTCCTGATATAGAAGGTGAAGGAATCCTTTATTCAAAGCTAGGTCTCCATACCCACTGATTCTCCACACAGGATTTCTACCATGTTCATGGTAGCAACAATATGGAGGACTAGAACCCTGACAATAGAGTTGATCACAATTTCATAATCAGATGGAAATAGTCAGCATCCTGCTAAAAGGTAAGGTAACTGACATACACACAGAGGAGATCTCACCCTGGACATATGGAATACATATGAACTGAAACAAACTAATCTATAACTTAACCCTTATCCACTTCACTAGTCCATCAAATCCAAAGGATCAGACTCTCATCACAGATGCCTTACATAGGAAAAGTCTTTCCTTCTCTAGGGAAAAATATGATTTACTCCAGACACTACAGTTCTTTTTAAACATAATATCTGGCAAACAAAAGAAAAATGCTGAAATGTATAAAGAAGTGGGAAAGCATTATCCATAAGCAAGTGGCAAAATAATTAATAGAAGTAGATACATATATGACCTACATGTCTTAGAAGAGACTTCAGCTATTAAACTATTACTTTTAGCTATTATGTATAAGTTAAGAAAAAAGAGGTTAAAAACAGAAAAAATTGATTAAAAATTTTAATAAAGAAATAATTATCTTTTTTTTTAAAGATTTTATTTATCTATCCATGAGAGACACAAAGAGAGAGAGGAAGAGACACTGGCAGGGGGAGAAGCAGGCTCCATACAAGGAGCCCAATGTGGGACTCGATCCCAGGATGCCAGGATCACGACCTGAGCCAAAGGCAGATGCTCAATGGCTGAGCCACCTGGGTGTCCTGTAATTATATTTAGAAGAACTAAGTGAACATTCTATAACTGAAAACTGCTATGTAAATCACAACTGATTAACTGGGCTTACAGGCTGACTGAACGCAGAAGAAAAGTACCAATAAACGTGAAGACAGGCCAATATAAGTTAACCAAAAAGGGAAAAAAGTCAAAAAGAAAACAAACAAACAAAACACAGTGTGATGTACATTAGAGATAGTATCAAAGAATCTAATGTATACAAACTAAAGCTCCAAAACACAGATGGAAAAAAAAAAAGAAGAAATACTTAGAGAAATAATGGCTAAGGTTTTCCACAGTTGATGAGACATCAACACATAAACTAAACCTCTCTGAAATCCAAAAAAAAGGTAACAGGAAGAAAATTATATACCTAGGCAATATCATAGCTCAATGCTAAAAGCCAAAATGAAGAAAAACATTTAAAACAACCCAACCAAATTAAATAATAGGTCATTAAATTCCAAGTCTGGAGTGGGGGAAAACAATGCAAATGATGGCTGACTTTCCATCAGAAACAGTAAGAATCAAAAGATAATAGAATAACATCTTTAAACTGTTGAAAGAAAAAATTACCAATCTGAAATTTCATTCCCAGGGAAAATATCCTTCAAACATGAAGGCAAAATAAAAACATCATGGGAATACAAGAACTGAGATAATTCACTGCTGGCAGATCTACACTTTAAGAAATGCACAGGGAATTCTGCAGGGTGAAGAATCCCAGATAAAACATCATTTTGTAAGAAGGAATGAAGTATACTAGAAGAGGTAAATATGAGTAAATATACAACACATTTTAAAAAACATCTTAAAGACTAAAGACTACTTAAAGCAAAAGTAATACAACGTATTGTAACATATACCATATATAAATAAAATATAAGACAACGAAGAGTGGGGACACCTGGGTGGCTCAGTAATTGTCTGCCTTTGGCTCAGATCCTGGGGTCCTGGGATCCAGTCCCACATCAGGCTCTCTGCAGGAGGCCTGCTTCTCCCTCTGCCTATGTCTCTGCCTCTCTCTCTGTATCTCTCATGAATAAATAAATTTTTTAAAATCATAAAAAAAAAAAACAAGAAGAGTTGGATATAAATAGAATAAAATACCGTTAAGGTCATTACACTAACAAAGTAGTAAAATGAAAATTCAAGTTAAACCATAATAAGTTAAAGATGCATGTTGTAATCCCTTATATAATCTCTTTTAAAAAGTCCCAAGAAAGGGATCCCTGGGTGGCGCAGCGGTTTAGCGCCTGCCTTTGGCCCAGGGCACGATCCTGGAGACCCGGGATCGAATCCCACGTCAGGCTCCCAGTGCATGGAGCCTGCTTCTCCCTCTGCCTGGGTCTCTGCCTCTCTCTCTCTCTCTCTCTGTGTGACTATCATAAATAAATAAAAATTTTAAAAAATCTTTAAAAAAAAAAGTCCCAAGAAGGTATACATAAAAGGCCAAGAAAATGGATAAAATATAAAAATTTTTTTGATAAATCTTAAAGACAGGAAGTAGGGGGAAAATAAGGAACATATGGAATGCAAAACAAACAGCAAGGTGAGATACTAAAACCAAATCATATCAAGTTATACAATCAATGTAAATGGACTAATTATACTGTTTAGAAATGGGAAAGCAAATTGGATTTAAGACAAAAAAAATACATGATATTTACAAGAGATACACCTTAAATACAAGATCCAGATAGACTTAAGGCAAAGAAGTACTGGACACTCAACTAAGAAAAAGAAAACCACATAAGGAGTTATGAAATTACTAGTTTAAGAATTAGCAGTTAAGAAATTAGTTTATAATAAATATAATTAACTTTGTCCTGTTAACACAAAACACATTTTGTTTTCCAGAACCCACAAGTTATAAAATCTGATCAAGACTCAGACAAGAAAAATAAATTCCAATATTTCAAAGCAAAGCAGGCTTGTTCTTATTGGGTCAGGCTACAAATATTTCCAGACTGTGGACTGTACAGTATCTATCACAAATGTGTTGCTATGTTCCAACAAAACTTTATTTATAAATACGGATGGTTTGTTTGCAGGAGGCAGTTCACCAATCACTACTTTAAAGAGAAGCAAATGATCAGGCCACATTTTCTAACCACTGTGCATTGAGAAAATTGTAACAGAGAGTTAACAAACCAAAAATCAATCACTTGGGAAATACTAAGTTGATTAAATTACGGGGTCAAAAAGAAAATCAACAATTACAGACTATGTAAAAAGTTAGTAACGAGAATATTACATATCAAAGTTAATGGGATATGTTAAAAGCTATATCAGGAAAATTCATAATGTACACAAGAAAAAATAAAATTAGTAAATCAAAGAGCTGCATCTTTTGAAAAACCAAATAAAGATATGCCTCGAAGCAAAGAGATAAGAAATATGAAAATATTCAATATAAGGAGAAACTGAATTAATTTCAAATGGCCATAATATACATAACTTTACTCAAATAAATTTTAAAACCTCAATGAAATGGAAAAAATTTTTTTTAAGATTTTATTTATCTATTCATGAGAGACACAGAGAGAGAGAGGCAGAGACACAGGCAGAGGGAGAAGCAGGCTCCATGCAGGGAGCCCAATGTAGGACTCAATTCCAGCATTCTAGGATCATACCCTGAGCTGAAAGCAGATGCTCAACTGCCGAGCCACCCAGGCGTCCCTGAAATGAAGACTTTTTTTAAAAAAAGATTTATTTATTTATGATAGACACAGAGAGAGAGAGAGGCAGAGACACAGGCAGAGGGAGAAGCAAGCTCCATGCCAGGAGCCCAATGCAGGACTCGATCCCGGGACCCCAGTATTGTGCCCTGGGCCAAAGGCAGGCGCGAAACTGCTGAGCCACCCAGGGATCCCCTGAAATGAAGATTTTTTAGAAAAATAACAAACTATCCAAACTGCCTAAAGAAAAACTAATTCTATGAATGACAATAAAATACAAAATACTGTCAAGGGACTACTGGGTGGCTCAGCGGTTGAGAGTCTGCCTTTGGCAGCCCAGGGCATGCATGATCCTGGATACATAAAGCACAGTGAAAGACTGAAACCGTGACAATTCATCTTATGAAGTTAGCATAACTCTAAAACAACTCTGAAAAAAAGAGGATGAAAATTAAACTAGGAATAAATGTGAAAACATGAGTGTGAGTATATGTGTTTATCTGGTGAGAAATGTCATTAACTACTGAACTGCTACCAGAAGCAGAAATATAAACAAAACCACTCAAATCAGACTTGTTTCAAGATGCAATTTCAAGGTTCTCACCACTTTTTTCATTCTCCAGCTAAATTTACTTTTATAGCTCACTGTCCTCTAATCACCAAACAAGAATCCTCATTCTCCTTTGTATGACCACATTCTGTCACTTCCTCTAATGACTTTTCACCTCAAGTTCCATGCCAATCTATCTTAATTGGCAAGGACAAATGAATTTCATAAGAAGTATCTCAACAGCCAACCATAAATTGGACAAATTGATGAGCAGAGAAGCAGAAAGCAGAGAACAAAAAAAATGACAGGTTTAGGTTGTATTACAAAAGATTTTACAGCTCTAAATTTAAAAAGCAAAATCCTTTCCTTATATTAAATGGCAGTATGTTTTTTAACCAAATTTTGTTAGAACGATAACAGAAGAGGTAAGAACCCTTGAAAAACTTATGTTGTAATTTCATGGCTTATCAGTGAAATAAAACATAATGTCCCAGGAAGGGAAAAGATATTTTTACAGTATAAATATATATGCATTAAATACTATTGTATATATTTATTTATAGTTTATTATGAGTATTCATTATTCAAAGAGCAGTGAAGATTTTAATTAACTTCAATGGCTTGTGGACAAAAAAAAAGAAAAGAAAAAGGAAAGGAAAAAAACGGTAATTAGTAAATGCTTTTAATACAGTGATGACACTGTCTTTTCCAATATTCATACTAATAATTTTAGTTTCATGTCTTTATATATACAAGAACTTTCCAAATAACTGTCAAAAAGAGTGGTAACAGGATAAATCACTATCATGTTTCTGTTCTAATTAAAAATGCTGTATTTCTTTGTTCAGATGCTGGATTTGGAGACTAGTCTATTAAAGTAACTTTTTTTCCTATTTGATGATGTTTTTAATGGCTGCTCAATTTTATAAAATGCTATTTTAGAATATAATGATAAAACAATGTGGTTTCTTAAATGTTTTCCAAGTTAAAAACTTCTGTTGACTTTCTGATATACAAACATCTTTGCATTCCTGGCATAAATTCTACTTATTGTAGTACATTATCAGTGATTATTTATTTATTTGAGAGAGAGAGTGCACGAACAGGGGCGAGGTGGGGAGAAGAGGGGCAGATGGAGGTGGCGAAGCAAAGCAGAATCTCTGCTGAGCTGGGAGCCTGACGCAGGGCTCGAGCCCAGGAACCCAGAGATCATGACCTAAGCTGAAGGCAGATGCTTACCTGACTGAGCCACACACGTGCCCCTGGTGATTATTTACATTTACTTTTTTTTAAAGATTTTTTTATTTATTTATTCATAGAGACACACACACAGAGAGAGAGAGGCAGAGACACAGGCAGAGGGAGAAGCAGGCTCCATGCAGAGAGCCCGACGTGGTACTCGATCCAGGGTGTCCAGGATCACGCCCTGGGCCGCAGGCGGTGCCAAACCGCTGTGCCACCGGGGCTGCCTGATTATTTACATTTAACTATAAGTTTTATTTACTTACTTTGGCTGACTTTTCTTTCTATACCTCCTGCCTTCTTCACCTTTACTTTTTACTTTGCTAGGAGACAGCCTCAAGTTTTTTTCTCCCAACAGCTTTGTTACACTTAGAGTGTTATACTTACTGAGTCCTTGAATATCTGAAATTAGCAATTTTCCCTGTGCATGCTTGAATGATAGTTTACCATTACAATGATATCAAGTAATAGCATTAACACACACTAATGAAGCATACTTGCATGATTTTAAGTAATAAGGTTAAGAAAAGATATAAACAGAAAAGATATAAACATATAATTTTTAAATAGCATAGAAACACATATATTTCCTTTGTAACTCATAATTCAAAACAGTCACACAATTGTTTTTTGTAAAACTTAGGAGTACCTAGTCCTACACTCATCAAGAACAATTTTTTTTTAATTTTTATTTATTTATGATAGTCACACACACACACACACAGAGAGAGAGAGAGAGAGAGAGAGAGAGAGAGAGAGAGAGAGAGGCAGAGACATAGGCAGAGGGAGAAGCAGGCTCCATGCACCGAGAGCCTGATGTGGGATTCGATCCCGTGTCTCCAGGATCGCGCCCTGGGCCAAAGGCAGGCGCTAAACCGCTGCGCCACCCAGGGATCCCAAGAACAATTTTTATACAGAAAATAGAGTTAAGTTATAAAATTGAAACCTGATATTCACATGTCCTTAGGGAAAAAACATTGCCTGGGAAAATTCATTTGTTATTATATAATATAAAATCGCTATCTGTGAAATATTTATCTAATGGCCACATAAAAGTTCAGATCAGCTATTTAAAAGACAAATTATGGGATCCCTGGGTGGCTCGGTGGTTTGGCACCTGCTTTGGCCCAGGGCGCGATCCTGGAGACCCGGGATCGAATCCCACGTCGGGCTCCCGGTGCATGGAGCCTGCTTCTCCCTCTGCCTGTGTCTCTGCCTCTATCTCTCTCTCTCTGTGTGACTATCATAAATAAATAAAAAATTAAAAAAAAAATAAAAAAAGACAAATTATAACAATGTCCCTTTATTACAAATTCTTTTTAAACTAATACTAAGTTGGTTTCCTAATACAAAAAAAAATAATTATGCCTATATGAAAACTCATCTTTTTAATCTTAAAAATAAACTATGAACAAAAGTTAATATAAAGAATCAAGTCCACCCAATTATTCTTTAATAAAAGAAAGAAAAGTAATGATGAAAACACTAATGATATCATTCCATAAGTACACTTTAAAAAAAAATATATAAGATGCATCCTTGCTCTAGAATTTCCTGCCTTGGAAAACGTTTGAAAAAAAGTACTGCTTCTCTACAAATAGGGTTCTTTTCATACAGAATACAAACCACTGTTTTTATAACTACTCTAACTTATAACTACTCTAAATTATAAACATTTTACATGAAAAACCATGGAGAATAAATACTAAAATAAGACCCCCCAAAATCATTACTGACATAAATACCTAGTAAATCAAAGGAATTAGCTTTAATACTACAGTAGAAACTTCACATGTATTAATTTAATAATATTTCTACTAGAGCAGTACTTAGAAGCCTAGCATGTAATAATTTGTAATTTTGCTAAAGCACAAATAGGAAGCCTACCATTAGTAAGGATAGTATGACACATATTACTTATCTGGTACCCAGGTCAAAAAGACTATCCACAACTGCATCCTATTATGGCCTTATTGATTTCTACTAGTCATCTAGTAGTATATGAAATGATAGTTATGAAGTGAGAGAAAATGCTAGTGCTGTTGTCAAAAGTGAACAACTAAAGGTGTCTAAGAAAATCATGGCTCTAGGCCAGAAAACAAATTTTGGACAAATCATTTCTTTAAATGTCAAATTTGGAGGCAGCTTAAATCTCCAACATATATGAGGAGGGTGTGTGTGTGTGTGTGTGTGTGTGTGTGTGTGTGTGTGTGTGTGTATAATCAAAAAGTGACCAGTGGAATGATGCCAATTATTGTTTCTGCCAAATTCAATCAAACTGTCTGGGGAAACAAAACAACTAAACGCAATGTAGTTCTCTGGATTGGATTCTGAAGCAGAATAAGGACATGAATGGAAAAACTAATGAGATCCAAGTAAATCTGGTAGAGTAGTGTACCAATGCTGGTATCTTACTTTAGACAATGGACCATAATAATCTAAGATGTAACAACGGGTAAAAGTGGGTAAGGGGTACATGAGAATTGTCTGTACTATCTTTATAACTTTTCTATAAGTCTAAATTTAATCCAAAATAAAATGCTTACTCCAAAAAATTAACTAGACACATGAGGAAATGAAATAACAGTAGTAAAAAACAAAAGAGACAACAAAAACAGACACATTTAGTTATCAGACACAGATTTCTTTTTTTTTTTTAAGATTTATTTATTTATTCATAAGAAACACGGAGAGAGAGAGGCAGAGACACAGGCAGAGGGAGACACAGGCAGAGGCTCCTCACAGGGAGCCCGATGCAGTACTTGATCCCGGATCCTGGGATCATGACCTGAGCCGAAGGCAGGTGCCCAACCGCTGACCACCCAGGCGTCCCAAGACATAGATTTTAAGACAGATATAAATATAAATATAAATATACATTTACTACACTTGGGGAGATAAGAGACAAAATTGAGAATACTGACCAAGAATTGGAAAACATAAGAAGAATAAAATGGTGTCCATCTCTCGATTGTTTTTAAATTGAAAGAGGAAAATCAGTATCCATATAGCAGAAAAACCTGGAGAATATCTTGATTTGGTCATCAAAATCACTAATGAATGCCAGACATTGTGTGCTTCCAGCTGTGATGCCCCAAAAAGAAAACACATACATTTAAGTAACATTCAGACCAAATCCTGACTCTTGATTATTTAAAAAAACAAAAACAAACACAAAATTAGGGGCATTCTGCTTATTTTTAAAGGGAGATAGAGTCTTTATTCTTTAAAAATGTCCAGAAAGGCAGAAAAACTATTTCAAATTGAGTAGGAGTAAAAAGACATGACAAGTAATGCAATGCCTTATTCTAATTAGATTTTAAAAACAAGGGGTAAAATTCTACAAAGGAAATTACTGGGTAAATTGACAAAATCTGGAAAATAAATGGTAGATTAAAGTACTGTATCAATGCTAAACTGTTTGAGACTGATAAGTATACTGTGGTTATATAAAAGAATCTCGTCTTTAAGAGATACTGAAATGAGCGCCTGGGTGACTCAGTTAAGCATCTGCCTTCCGCTCAGATCATTATCCCAGTGTCCCGGATCGAGCCTCGAATCTGGCTCTGTGCTCCCCAGAGCACCTGTTTCTCCCTCCACTGCAACTACCACCTGCTTATGCTCTCTGTCAAATAAATAAACAAAACCTTAAAAAAAAAAAAAGATGGAAGAGGGTATTATGCTAAGCTTAATGAGTCAGAGAAAGAGAGAAAAACAAGTACCATTTGTTTTCAATTATATGTGGAGTCTAAAAACCAAAACAAAACCAACCAACCAACCAACAGAAACAAATTCATAAATACAGAAAATCAATTGGTGGCTGCCAAAAGGGGGGGGTGGTGGAAATGGGCAAAATAGGTAAAGGAGACTAAGAAGTACATACTATCAGTTATAAAATAAATAAGTCACAGAAATAAAAGGTACAGTATAGGGAATATAGTCAATAATACTGTAATAATGTATGGCAACAGATGGTGACTACACTTACCATAGTGAGCAATGAGTATGTTGCATATCTGAAACTAATACGAAATTGTATGTCAACTATAATAATAAAAAAAGAAGAAAAGAGAAAATCACTCCTAGGCACATCAGTGTAAATCTAGAAAACTAAAAACAAGGAGAAAAAAGATCACCTTTAAAGAGGCAGCAATTAGACTAACAATGGATTTCTCACCAGAAATAATTCAAGGAGCCAGAAGACAATGAACTATATTTGAAAGTCATGAAAGAAGATAACTGCTAACCTAGAATTCTACTCCCAGCAAAAATATCCTACAAAAAATAAAGGCAAAATAAGGACATTTTCACATAAAGAAAAGCAAAGTAAATTTGCCAAAGGAAGGAAATGATAGTCTTCTCCAGACAAAAAGAAAAATGATCTCATCTAGAAAAAAGTGAGGGATGAAGGAAGGAATGAAAATCAATGTAAGGGGATCCCTGGGTGGCTCGGTGGTTTGGCACCTGCTTTGGCCCGGGCGATCCTGGAGTCCCGGGATCGAGTTCCGCGTCCGGCTCTCGGCATGGAGCCTGCTTCTCCCTCCTGTGTCTCTGCCTCTCTCTCTCTTTCTCTATGTCTATCATAAATAAATCTTTAAAAAAAAAAAGAAGATCAATGTAACAATCAAGAATGTAGGTAAACCTAAATAATGGTGACTAGATAAGACAACAATAATGTCTTGTGGAGTTTAAGATACATACAGGTGAAAAGAATCTAAGGCTCTTGCATTGTCCAAGAAGAAAGTAAAAGTTGTTTGAATCAACATCAAACTTTGATATTTTAATCTTTAAGATAACAACAGAAAGAATTACAAGAATATGTACTTTCCAAGTCAAAAGGAAGAGATATGGAATAATAAAAAATGTTTTTGATCCATCTAAAATAAAGCAAGAAAGGAGAAAGAACAAAGAACAGGTAGGACAAGGAGAAAGCACATTGTAATAAGTTATATTTACACTCAAATGTATCATTGGTTGAATTAATGTGGCTTAACCAACATCTTTTGTAAGAAAAAAAAACCTGTCTGAATGAATAAAAGAAGAAAATCCAACTGTATTCTATTAACAGTATAACCGTATAGAAATGCTGAAAGTAAAAAGAATAGAACAAATCATACTATGCAAACACGAATCAAGAAAAGGCTAGGACAGCTATAGTAATATTAGACAAAGTCAGCTTTCAAACAAAAGACATTATTAGAAATAAAGACGATATTTCATTATGGTGAAACCACCAAATTCACCAGGAATATAGCAGAACTCTAAATTTCAATGTATCTAATAAAATAGCTTCCAAATATATAAAGCAAAAGCTGTCAGACACAAGAAGTAGAAAAACAGACAATTCAACAACCATAATGTGAGATTTAATCATAGCTTTCTCAGTAAATAATTTCTTTAAAATGAGTAAGAATCTAAAATATTTGAGTAGCACCATTAACTACACTGCACCCAATAACTGCAGAATCCACATTATTTTCAGGTGTATCCAAAACATTCACCAAAATTGATCATATGCTGAGCTATAAGGCAAACCTTAAAAACTATAAAAAAAAATTAAAGTTAACTTGTAAAATGTAGAAAAATTAGGAAATTAAAATGATTAAAAGGATATAATATCTACAACTCATTAGCAGAAAACAAATATTTAGTACATCTCTCAACATTTCTCCAAAAAAGGAAATATACAGTTTCAGCTTGTTTTTACGTTAAAAGCTTGGAATTATCTCCTATTCTTAAACCAACCTTTATAAACTTTATTTTAATGACTATAAAAATCTAAAATTTATATTTCACTTTCCATAAAACTCTCTGAGGGTGGTTTCTATTTTTACAGTCTCATTCTCCAAAGAGTGCCTAGGACTGAAATAATTTCACATGTTAATTCAAAAAGTAAATTTAGGTCTAGGGGCACCTGTGTGGCTCAGTTGGTTGAGGGTCTGCCTTTGGCTCGGGTCATGATCTCAGGTTCCCGGCATTGAGCCCCTTATTGGGCTCCCTACTCAGCAGAGAGCCTGCTTTCTCTCTCCCTCTGCCCCTGCTTCTGCTCTATCTTGCTCATGTGCTCTCCCTCTCTCAAATAAGTAAAAGTATTTTTCAAAAAGGGGGTGGGGTGGGGAGGGAAGGGGCACCTGGGTGCCTCAGTGGTTGAGCATCTTCCTTTGGGTCAGGTCATGAGCCCAGGGTCCTGGGATCGAGTCCTACATCAGGCTCCCCAACAGGCAGCCTGCCTCTCCCTCTGTCTATGTCTCTGCCTCCCTCTCTGTGTCTCTCATGAATAAATAAATAAAATCTTAAAAAAAAAAAGTATGGCAGCCTAATGGAATGTAAACTTTTTTTCTAAATTAAATAAACCATTCAATAAATAAATATATGAAGTTGTAGCATCAATTCAGACCCCTAAAAGAACTTCTCTTTCTAAAGTATCACACAGAATAAATGTAACATAGTCACTTACCACTTGATCTGTTTTTACGACTTGATTTCCCTCCAGTAAGAAGCATCTTCAGACTATTCCGAAACATGGTTGTGCTATTCTAGTACTCACAAAACTGTAAAAGAAAATATGGGAAGATACATTAGAAAACTTGATTTTCTATTCAAAACACTATTAATAATTAATTTTAAATGCACTATAAGGAGTTAACTATGTTTAAGTATATACTACAGAAATATTAACAATATGACAAAAACATTTAATTAATCTAACATAAACAATTTAGTATTTCCTTAAAAATATACTCTAATACTTTGAGTATCCTAAGAGATAAAAGTAGATATCACTAAGGGTACACAGAAATAGATGAAAGAATTAAGTAGCCATAAATACAGTCTTCCCTTCCGCTTCCACCTGACTCTTCTTTTCTTAGACAATTTTCCCATATGCCCAATACACACATCCCAAAGTTTAAGAGTCTAGAAACTTACGGCAGGTGCATATTTTCCATTGGTCAAGCCAGAATCCCACCTCAAAGACCACTATATACATGAATGAGTGCCTAACCTCCTTATATCCCAGTTCTATCAAAGGAAAATTCTTCCAGTTGTGCTTTAGATTATGTCCTCTCAAAAAAAAAAAAAAAAAAGATTATGTCCTCTCTCACCTCCTCAAGGATTTTTAGCCAAAAAACATCTGCCTTTTCTTTCCCACACAGCTTTAATTTTGTCTCTCTACTGAATCATTCCCATTATAACATAAACATGTCAGTATGTCCTAACCAAAAACCAGTAAGTAAGCCCTTCTCTTTATTCCCACATGGTCCAATTATTGCTCCTATCCCTAGACTTCATGGCAAAATTTCCAGAAAGTGTTGTATTTGGTGCCAACAGCAGATTGAACAAAATACACATGAACTAAAACGGAGGTTAACAAAAAATATCCAAACCAAAACACTGAAAAATAAAGGTTGAAAAATGTAAGAGAGAATAAGAGGCCTTTGGAACCCAATGAAAGGTTCTACCACACATATCATTGAAATCTCAGAAGAAAGGAGAGAGAAAATAACAAGTAATATCTGAAGTAATAACAACAAAGAATTTCTTAACATTAATGATAGACATAAAGTCAAATCTTTAAAGAGCTGGAGGAAAAAAATAATTTAAATAAGCAACAGTCAACACACAGAAATAACTTTCAACAGAAATTAAGAATGGCAGAAGAAATGGAATGACTTCCTAAAAATTCTGAAAGAAAATAGGCGCCAATCAAGAAATCTATTCACAACTTAAAATATGTTTGAAAAATGAAAATGAAATAAAGGTGATTTCAGAAAAACAAACAAGAATTTGTTAGTAAAAGAAATACTAAAAGAGGGTTCTAGCAACAGACAGAAAATGATACTAGAAAAAAAAGCATAGAAATGCAAAAAGGAAGAGTCATAAAAAAGGCAAATGTTGGGAAACATGGATGAACAATGACTATAGGGACGCCTGGGTGGTTCAGTGGTTGAGAGTCTGCCTTTGGCTCAGAGAGTGATCCTGGGGTTCCAGGATCGAGTTCTGTATCAGGTTCCCCAGAGGGAGCCTGCTCCTCCCCATCTGTCTCTGCCTCTCTCTCTCTCTCTCTCTCATGAATAAATAAATAAAACCTTAAAAAAAAAAAAAAAGAACCAGCACTGGGTGTTATGCTATATGCTGGCAAACTGAACTCCAATAAAAAATGCACACAAAAAAACCATAAAAATAATTATATTACCAGCTTGTTAAGTCTACATTTTATGTAGATTTAAAATGCATAACAATAACAAAAAAAGGTTAGAACTGGGATAGAGTTAGTTTCTAAGATATCTGCATTATGCAGGAAGTGATAAAACTAATAATCTGCATCAGACTGCAATAACTCAAAATTAATGTAGTAATTTCTAGGATAACCATTAACGTTAACTGAAGTGAGAAAAAGAATAATTAAAATATTTCATTGAACCAAAGAAGGTATAAAGTGAGAGAAAAAGCATAGTGCACACCAATAAAATATAAAAATATAGATGGTAGCTTTAAATTCAAATTACAGTTATTATGTTAAATATTCACTCCACTGTAAGACTACTTATTGTCATAGAAAGATTAAATATAAGATAATGGGGAAAAGCATTTCATCCAAAAAACAATTAAAAGGAAGCTGTTATAGCTATGCTAATATCAAGCAAAGTCAGCTTAAGGTAATAAATACAACTAAAAATAAAGAGAGACATTTCTTAATAATTAAAAAGTCAAACCAACAAAAAGATATCATATTTCTAAGTATGAATGAACCCAATAACAAAGCTTAAAAATATATAAAGCAAAAATATTCAAGACTAACAGAGGTTATGGACAAATCTATAATCACATGGGAAACTAACACGTCTTTGTCAATAGCTACAAGAGGAAGAAGAAAAAAATTACTAAGATACAGGTTTGATACATGATTAACCAACTAGACTTCATATAAATAGTATATCCTTCCAAATAAAAACAGAATATACAAATTATACACAAAATACGTAACAAAATGGATCACAGACTGAATCATAAAACAAGTCTCAACAAATTTCAAAGATCTTAAGTCTTCAAGAATATATTTTCTAGCTACAATGCAATTAAGCTAAAAATGAGTAATTTTTAATTGTGAAACTCCCCTACTACTTGAGGATTAAGTGACATACTTCTAAATAACATATGAGTCAAAATAAAGTATATAAATAACAATGGAAATTTTAAAATATTTGCAATAAATTATAATGAAAATATAAATTATAGAAACAGAGAATGAAACTAAAACAATGCTTATAAATAATTGTAGAGAAGAATACACATAATCAGAAAAGGATGAAATCAATATCTAAGCTTCTATTTTAAAAAGTTCAAAAACAAACAGCAAATCAAAGAAAACAGAAGAGTAAAGAGTAGAAATGAATGATATAGAAAACAAATCCAAAACAGATAAAATCAATGAAGCAAAACATTGGATTTCTGAAAAGTAGTAAAATTAATAAATCCCTAGCAAAGCTAATCAAAGAGAGAAAGAGAGAGAGAGAGAGAGAGAGAGAGAGAGAGAGAGAGAAATTGCCAATATGAGAAAGGAAATAGGGGACTTCATTTCAGATACTAAAGACTTTTTAAAATAAGAAGATACTATACCAACTTTACACCAAACAATGTTTTATACAAAACAGGTTTTTTGAAAAATACAAATTACCAAAGCTGACACAAAACTGAGCAAAAAATCTGAAGCACCGTATCTCTATTAAAGAAATTGAACTTATCAAAACTCCTCCCAGAAAGAAAACTACAGGGCCAGATTATTTCATTAGTGAAGTCTCCTGAACATTTAAGGTATAACAGTATCAATTTTTATACAGTTTCCTTAAGGAAATAGAAGGAATACTTCCAAATATATTTTATGAGGCAGTATAATCATAATCCCAAAACCTAACAGAAATTACGAAAAATTATAGACCATATACCACATGAACATAGACTAAAATATTCTTAATAAAAGACACTGAAGGGGATCCCTGGGTGGCTCAGTGGTTTAGCGCCTGCCTTTGGCCCAGGGCGTGATCCTGGAGTCCCGGGATCGAGTCCCGCATCAGGCTCCCTGCATGGAGCCTGCTTCTCCCTCTGCCTGTGTCTCTGCCCCCCCCTCTATGTATATATATCATAAGTAAATAAATAAATTTAAAAATAATAATAAAAATAAAAACAAAAATAAAAAAATAAAAGACACTGAAACTATAAAAGGTTGCTTTAAAAAAATAAAGAATAGGGATCCCTGGGTGGCACAGCAGTTTGGCGCCTGCCTTTGGCCCAGGGCGCAATCCTGGAGACCCGGGATCGAATCCCACGTCAGGCTCCCGGTGCATGGAGCCTGCTTCTCCCTCTGCCTGTGTCTCTGTCTCTCCCTCTCTCTCTCTGTGACTATCATAAATAAATAAAAAAAAATTAAAAATAGTAAAAAATAAAATAAAGAAAGAAAGAATAAAACAAGATATACCATGTTCATGGATTGGAAAGTTCAATATTGTCAAAAATGTTGATTCTCTCCATAATGTCCTAAAGAGGTAACAAAACTTCAAGTTCCAGTAGGCATTTTTTTTTTCATAGAAAATTGAGAAACTCATTCTAAAACATAGTCGGTAATACAAGGAGTCTACAACACCCAAAGCAATCATGGAAACTAACAAAAAAGCTGGAGTATTTATAGGATCAGAATTCAATACTTACTCCATAGCTCCAGAAATCATGACAGTATAGTACTCTCCTAAGTATCATCAGAAGATAAACAACACTGAATATGTAGTCCAGAAAAAGACCTACACTGATATGCTTTTTTTTTTTTGACCAAGTCATTATTGAGTAAAGAGAAGTCTTTTCAACAAGTGGTAGTGGAACAGATATCCATTCTTTAAAAAATTAACATTGATCTGTGCTTCACACTATACATGAAAATTAAGTCAAAATATATCAAGCATCAAACATCACACAACACTAAAATCATAAAGCTTTTAAAGAAAACTCAGGAGAACATCCTTATTATTTAGAAATAGGCAAAAGATTCTTAAGAGCACAGAAAGTAATAACCATAAAAGAGAAAAAGATACATTTGGGATTCATTAAAAATTTTAAAAACATCTGCACATAAAAAATATCACCAAATGAAGAGGCAAGTTACAAACTGGGAGAAATTATTCACAAAACATGTTTCTAACACAGACTGGTATCCAAGATATACAAAGAACACCTACAATCCAATAAAGAGACAAAGTTTCCAATGGGTGAACGATTTGAACACTTTTAAAAAGAAGATATATGAATGGCCAATACATATATTGAAGGAGATTAACACAATTTGTCATTGGGAAAACACATAGCTACCACTATGCTCTGCCAGAAGACCAAACTTTTGAAAGACTGATAATATCAAATAGTGACCAGGATAAAGAGCAACTGAAACTCTTAATACATTGTTTCAGGAGTAAATAGTACAATTGCTTTAGACAGAAGTCTAGAAGTTCATTAAGTTTATTAAAACTAAGCATATTCCTAACATATGACTCCACACATTACATATTTACCCAGGAGGAATTAAAACATATGTGCATAAAAAAACTAGTATAACAATTTTCATAGCAGCTTTATTCATAACAGCCCAAAAATAGCCTAGGTGTCCATAGGAAAATGGATAAACTGTGGGATTTTCATATAGTATTATACTACTCAGCAATAAGAAGATATGAACTATTTGCATATTTAACAATATAAATCTAAAAATATAATATGCTGAAAAAGAACCCTATATAAGGCAGCCTGGGTGGCATAGCAGTTTAGCGCCGCCTTTGGCCCAGGGCATGATCCTGGAGACCCGAGACCGAGTCCTGTGTCGGGCTCTCGGCATGGAGCCTGCTTCTCCCTCTACCTGTGTCTTTGCCTCTCTCTCTCTCTCTCTCTCTCTCTGTGTCTCTCAAGAATAAATAAATAAAATCTTTAAAAAAAAGAAGTTTGGAATACACAGATGTATGCATTTATCAAAATTCAGCAAATGTTCACATAAGATTTGTGAATGAAACTGCATATGTACTTTACCTCACAAAAAAGAGTAAAAACTGAACTCTAGTAATGACATTCATGCTTAAATATTTAGAAGAAGCATACTGACATCTCCAATTCCTTGAAATGCATCAAAAAATAAGATGAGGGCAGCCCTGGTGGACCCGCAGTTTAGCGCCGCCTTCAGCCCTGGGTATGATCCTGGAGACCCGGGAGTCAGTCTCTCTCTCTCTCTCTCATGAATAAATAAATAAAATCTTAAAAAAAAATAAGATGAAATGATGGATAGAGAGATGATGATAAGGCAGATATGTAATAAAGCAATTACAGCAAAATGTTAACAGTAGATTCTAAGTAGTGGGTATACACATGTTAACTGTAAAATTATGTTAAATTTTCTATATATCTGAAATTTGTTATTTACAGTAAAAAACACACCCACAAAAAAACTCTAAGTCCAGATCATTTCAACAATGAATCCTATCAGCATTTAAGAGAGAATACCAATCTTACACAAACTGTTCCAGAGAGTAAAAACAAAAACACTTCCAAACTTGTTTTCCAAAGACAGCATAAGCTTAATAACATACATCAATATGGTTATTACAAGAAATAAGTTACAAAAAAGAAATTACAGGGCAGCCCCGGTGGCGCAGCGGTTTAGCGCCGCCTGCAGCCCAGGGCATGATCCTGGAGACCCTGGAGTCTCACATCAGGCTCTCTGCATGTTGCCTGCTTCTCCTTCTACCTGTGTCTCTGCCTCTCTCTCTTTCTCTCTCTCTCTCTCTCTCTCTGTCTCTATGAATAAATAAAATCTTTTTTTTAAAAAAAGAAAGAAATTACAGACCTCTCTTTTCCTCTTTTGACATAAATGCAAAAACTCTAACAAAATATTGGCAAAATGAAATCTATCAATACACTGATCAGGACCAAGTGTGAGTTTAATCCAGAAATACAAAAGTGATTGAACATATGAAAATCAATATAACTTACCACATTAACAAAAGAAATAAATCATACTATCAATAGATAAAGCAAAAGTAATTGATGAAATACTCATTCATGATCTAAAAAAAACTTGTACAAAACTAGAAATGAGAAATTTTTATATTATAAAAGTATGCCTTTTTAAAAACCTGTAGTAGGGGATCCCTGGGTGGCGCAGTGGTTTGGCGCCTGCCTTTGGCCCAGGGCGTGATCCTGGAGACCCGGGATTGAATCCCACATCGGGCTCCCGGTGCATGGAGCCTGCTTCTCCCTCTGCCTGTGTCTCTGCCTCTCTCTCTCTCTCTCTGTGACTGTCATAAATAAATAAAAACAAAAAAAAAAACAAAAAAAAAACTTGTAGTAAACATTATTTAATGGCGAATGAATAAAAATATTCTGCCTGAGATAAACGATATGACCACTTCTTATCACCAGTTACACTCAATATCATTCTGAATATGAAATACAAAGAATGGAAAAGTAGAAATAAAAATGCTACTATCTTTTTAAGAGTGTATTTATTTATTTGAGAGCGAGAGTGGAGAGAGAGAGAGAGCGGAGAGAGAGAGAGCATAAGCAAGGGTGTGGGTAGAGAGAAAGGGGAAAACAGACTCCCTACTGAGCAGGGAGCCTGATGTAGGGCTCAATTCCAGGACTCTGGGATCATGACCTGAGTAGAAGAGAAGGCAGACTTCTTAACCAAATGACCACCCAGGTGCCCTAAAAATGCTACTTTCAG
The DNA here is from genome assembly GCF_905146905.1 of Nyctereutes procyonoides. Taxonomy (NCBI): domain Eukaryota; kingdom Metazoa; phylum Chordata; class Mammalia; order Carnivora; family Canidae; genus Nyctereutes; species Nyctereutes procyonoides. The sequence continues at coordinate 45,570,700 of NW_026575020.1, read as the reverse complement.
GGATCCCTGGGTGGCTCAGTGGTTTAGTGCCTCCCTTCAGCCCAGGGCGTGATCCTGGAGTCCCAGGATTGAGTCCCACATCGGACTCCCTGCATGGAGTCTGCTTCTTCTCCCTCTGCCTGTATCTCTGCCTCTCTCTGTGTGTCTCTCATGAATAAATAAATAAAGTCTTTTAAGAAAAATGCTACTTTCACAGACAATATGATCATATACTTAGAAAATCTAAGAGAACTTATAAACTATTAGAATAAGTGAGCTTAGTAAGGTTGCCAATACAGTGTAAAACATAAAGAGGTGAAAAAGAAAAAAAAAAACATAAACAGGTGAACACCAATAAATGACTTACACTTTTAATCACTGAAGATAAATAAGGTGATGAATTCTAAAAAAAAAAAAAATGTTTCAAGCATTTAAGAAATATATTCATCTTAAGAGCTATGCTTGGTTACTTTTGCCCCCTATTTAAGAGACTACATGATGGACACCTGGGTGGCTCAGCGGTTGCACATTTGGCTCAGGGAATCATCCTGGGGTCAGGGACAGAGCCCCATCAGGCTCCCTGCCAAGGAGCCTGCTTCTCCCTCTGCCTGTGTCTCTGCCTCTAGTCACAGAGAGAGAGAGAGGCAGAGACACAGGCAGAGGGAGAAGCAGGCTCCATGCACCGGGAGCCCGACGTGGGATTCGATCCCGGGTCTCCAAGATCGCGCCCTGGGCCAAAGGCAGGCGCCAAACCGCTGCGCCACCCAAGGATCCCTAAATAAATAAAATATTTTTAAAAAATAAATAAGAGACTGGGATGTAGAAATTCTAAGTTTGATATTTATATTTCACTAAAAACTGAAAAACCTGAAAAAATTATATTTTATAATTTTATATATACTTCATGTTTTAAAATATAACATTTAAACAGCAAGTCTTTTAACTCTTCAATTTGTATTTTCTTGAAAGAGAATGAAGAATTATTTTTTTATATACAAGATTTTCTGTGTATCCAAGTATAAACAAAATATGTAAAATACTCTACATATATGACCTCATTTAACCCTCATCAAAACCCCCTTAAGATGGGTGGTATTTGCTTTATTTTAAAGAAAAATTTGAGGTAAAGAAAAGTGAAATAGCATGCTCACAGTTATACAGCTAATATTTGAACCCATGCTTTTTGTCTTCTTTCTCAATGCCTATGCTTATATAAGGAATACAATAAATCTATTTAAAACATTAACTTAAACTATAAATATCTAAATCTAGTGATCCAAATTAAGTCTCAGAAGTATTACCCCATTTGAGTCCCATTTTTGAAATAATGCTTTTTATTTTGTGTAGCACCAGCACATACTTTAACTTATTTTACCTTAATCTAATAAATTAAAAAAAGTAGTAGTAGTAGCAGTGTTATAGGCTGGCATTAGTCTTCACAAATCCAAGAAAAATTATGACAAAACACACTGAGGAGGAAAAGAAAAGATATCCTGCATTAGTGGACTCTATGATGTCCTATCCAGATCCCCACTATAGGATCAGAGCACTCATTCCTCAGGTGTTAATGGCTCAGAGCTGCTCCCAGCCTCAGAGAACTGATCTAAGCTCAATATAGCCAACTAATGACTTACTAATACAGGGGTACAAAAGAACAGCTCCTTTAACTCAAGGGGGAATTTTTTGTGGCATGAATTATTCCCCAAAGCTCTCACCCATCTCTTCCTATGCTTTACTTTTCTTCAAATTCTAATCTGTAAATAATATATACCTGTTTATTGCCATGAAGACATGGAAACTGCTTGCTTAATTAATTGCTGCAAACTGAAGAATAACTCCTGGTAAACTGAGGTGTCATATAAACATTGATTAAATTAATCAATTATATTTCTAAATCAAATTCCCTGAGGGAAACCTGGTCTTACTCTTTTTATCCTCAATGCCTAGTTCATGGGAGGCTCTCAACACTTCTTGCATGAATAAATAAATGAATGAAAAATTGAGCAAAGACTTGATTCATCAGAGTACTAACCTGTTAAAGAGGTAAGCGGGCACAATGTAAATTTCAAAAGACAAGAACAGGTTATGAATTAGCTGTAACAATGGGCACTACCTGGGGTCATATTATACCAGGAACTGTCAGGGAAACACACAGAAATTCTAGGCAAGTTTAAATTTTTACATGAGAAAAAAACCCACAAGAAATTCTAATCATGTTTCAAACTTCTGCCTCAAACCTACCTATATATGTTCAGTTCTTCAAAGTTTCAAAAGAAAAAAGTAACAGCACAGATTATTAGAACCATTATTTAAAACTTACTAAGACTAGGAGCCAAAAATAAATTTAAAATCTCATGTCTAAAAATAAACCAAGACAATAAAGTTAACCTAAGTAAAAAACGGATGATGGGTGCAATAAAATAATTACAATAATCACTTTTTGAAGTATATAAGTTTTTTTCTTTGCTAGTCCTAAAATATTTTCTAAAAATTGACTGAAGTGAATAAAGAATGAAATGAAACATAAAATACTTATTTAAAACTAATTATCCATCTCAGTTACACTTTGATAAAATGACTTTCTTATTCAAGTTAACACATCACCAGAAAATTTATTGTAATAAAATATTAATATAGAAACTCCACAAAATTGAAGCTAAGTGGGAAATGGCAGTTTCATCTAATTGGATTTATGATAGTAATATATGGCTAAATTTCATCTGACTTTTCCAAATTATATAACCAAATTTTAAAATGGTAAACTCTCTCAAGAGAAATCAACAAATAAACTCCTGGCAAGTGAAAAATTTCTGGCAGAAGGTAACAAAGAAGCCATTCACAGGCCCCCAATCATTTCTAATTGTCTTATACTTAACTGATTCAAACCTTATGTTATCTACATGGCCCCTAAGCTTTTATGATTACAACACCTGAACTAAACCATTGAAGGAAAGTATTGACCATTCTCCTCTAATTGGTCCACCAAGGCTGGATATTCAAAACATTACTCAATATATTCTTGCACTATTTTTATTAGTGGATGATCAATTTTCATTTTCAGTGTTCATCCCTCCTTCATAAAGACCTTTTCTTACCCTTTTATTCAAAAAAAGGAGAACAATATCCCCCTTCATAAAAATGCTTATGTAATAATAATGAAATAAAAGTATAAAGCACTTCTGTACTATTCAGGCTAAATAATCATGGTATTCCCCTTAGCTTTTCCACGCAGGGCCTTTTTTACTCTATAAGCTTTTTACAAATACATATTTTTTTCTATATCCTTCTCTATTCTGAATGGATGGTATTTTTTTTTCTCATTTTTGGCTTTGTGATGGATGGGTTTATTCTTATTTTTTGTTTTCCAATTCTAGAAACAAGTTTCTCGACATTAGAACTATGCCTAATGGATAAAACTATACCACTGAAGTGCTTTTAAAGTTCTATAAGATCTGAAGAAAATATTGCATAATGCATATAGTAAGAAAAGAAAAAATAAGGAAAAGTAAGAAGGAAGATATTGTCTGTAGAACACTAATTACAAAAACAAGAATGCATACTGATTCAAATGACGGATTAAGTATTGTCTTTCCTTACTCAGGCAACCAACAAAAATCTCCTTTTATGGTTTTCTCTACAATATTAATTTGGATATTGCCTTTAGAATCCCCTTGAAAACAACCTGTTAAAACTACAAAAAATAGGGCAGCCAGGGTGGCTCAGTGGTTTAGCGCCACCTTCGGTCCAGGGTGTGATCCTGAGACCCAGGATCGAGTCCCATGTCAGGTTTCCTGCATGGAGCCTGCTTCTCCCTCTGCCTGTGTCTCTGCCTCTCTGTTTCTCATGAATGAATAAATTTTTAAAATCTTAAAAAAAAAAAAACCTACAAAAAATAAACTAAGTATCTTTAAAGTAAATGCTACCCATTTTCAAGCATATTTCAATTTAGAGCTTCCTTCAGAGAAATTTTGTAATGCAACAAAATACACACATTTACAAAATTTCAAGAAAACTTTTAAACATTATGTGAAGGATGCTGTAGTTAATGATGAAGACATGATGGAAATGGAACAAATGGGTAATATTTTATAATACACAGTTTTAATGAAAGAGATACCAAACAATACATATCCTTGAATTTAAAAACACGTGTTTTTAAATATCTAAAAGATAGTATAATTCTGTACACACACACACACACACACACACACACACATATATGTATGTATGTATGTGTATCAACACCCTCCCCAGATTTCTCCCCATTAGGCTAAGCTGCCTAACTTCTAAATTTCAACTCAATTAAATATTTTATCAAGTAGTCTGTCCAGAAGATTTACAAATGAGTGAGCTCTCAATTCATCCCAGATTCTGGATCTTTATATCATGGGCCAAAGATCAGTAAGTCCCCAGTTTGCCACTCCTACCCAAACACAGCTACCAGCATCATCTGAGCCCCTGCAGGCTGCACTGCCTAAAAAACAATGTGACATAGGCAGATAAGATAGTAGTATTTAGAGTGGTGTTGAGGGAAAAAAAATTGCTTTATTATTATATAATGTCTGTTCACTGTTAAAGATAGGAAAAACAATGGAGTACTTGGTGGCTCAGTCAGTTAAGCATCAGACTCTTGATTTCAGCTCAGGTCATGATCTCAGGGTCATGAGACTAAGCCCCACAACAGGCTCCACACTCAGCACAGAGTCCGCTTGAGATTCTCTCTCCCTCTGCTCCTTCTGCTGCTTGTGCTCTAAATAAATATATTAATTAATTAAATATTTAAAAAAATAAAAGACGAGGGATGAAAGAAGAAAACAGAAACATGCTGGAGGTGCTTGGGTAGCTCAATTGGTTGAGCATCCGAATCTTGATTTCAGCTCAGGTCTTGATCTCAGGATGGTGGGATCAAGCTCCATGTCAGGCTCTAAGCTCAATGGGGAGTTGGCTCATCCCTTCCTTCTGCTCCTTCCTTTCTCTCACACTCTCTCAAATAGCTAAATAAAATCTTTAAAAAATCATAAAATTTCTTTAAAAAAAAAGTACGCTAGAAAAGAATGTTGAACCATTCTTTTCAAAACAATGATTCAACAATGAAATAAATTATCACTATTAATCCTCCTTTGGTCTCATCACTTTGCTGAAAAGTGCTGCATCAACTTTCAATAAAAGCTTGGAGACACCAGCTACAAAGTCTACAAAGACTTTTTTTTTTTTTAAGTTTTCACAGAATATATTTGAGAATACAGGAATTTTCATTTTCTGCCAAAAATATCAAAGAAAAAAGAATACTGTCAAAGCAAGATGTTTTACAATTATTAAATGAGAGAGGGATCCCTGGGTCGCGCAGCGGTTTGGCGCCTGCCTTTGGCCCAGGGCGCGATCCTGGAGACCCGGGATCGAATCCCACGTCGGGCTCCCGGTGCATGGAGCCTGCTTCTCCCTCTGCCTGTGTCTCTGCCTCTCTCTCTCTCTCTCTCTCTCTATCATAAATTTTTAAGAAAAATTATTAAATGAGAGGATGAATGCAAAAAAAAAAAAAAAAAAAACAGATGACAGTGCCCAAACTCTGATGAAGATGAAATTGATCATGTAGTGGAAATTTCAGACTGTGAGTCTTGAGATCACCATATAACAGATGAATTTTCTCACATTCAATAATCAATGAGTAAATCCTAGAAATGTAAGGTCATTGATAGAAATAAATCATCAATATACTGAAAAATCAATCAATGTAATACACCATACTAATGAAGGACAAAACCCTAATAATCACCTCAACAGAAAAAGAAAAATCATTTGACAGAAGACTATATTCTTCCATGACAAAAACACCCAACACACTTGGAATAGATGGAAACTTCCTCAATCTGATAAAGAGCACCTATGAGAAACCTACAGCTAACATCATCCTTAACGCTAAAAGACAGACACTATTTTCCCAAGATTAAGACAAGGGTAACTGCTCTTATCACTCCCATTCAACATCATTATAAAAGTTCTAGCCAGGACAATTAGACGAGAAAAAAAGAAAGAAAGAAAAGTATCCAAAGAGGAAAGGAAGAGGTAAATTTGTCTAAATTCACAGATAACATGACCTTATATAAGTCTAAAGAATCCACCAAAACATTAGTAGAGCTAATAAAAGAATTCAACAAACTTGCAACAAAAATCATTTGTATTCTATACACTAGCAATGAATAATACAAAAATGAAATCAAGAAAATAATTCCATTTGCAATAGCATCAAAAACATTATTTTAAAAATTGGGAATTTAGGGATCCCTGGGTGGCACAGCGGTTTGGCGCCTGCCTTTGGCCCAGGACGCGATCCTGGAGACCCCGGATCGAATCCCACATCGGGCTCCCGCTGCATGGAGCCTGCTTCTCTCTCTGCCTGTGTCTCTGCCTCTCTCTCTCTCTCTGCGACTATCATAAATAAATAAATAAATAAATAAATAAATAAATAAATGAATTTAAAAAAAAATTGGGAATTTATAACACAAAAAAGCATAAGACTTGTACATTGAAAAAAAAAACTTTAAAAAAGACTTAAACAGAAGACACCCCATGTTCATGGATTAGAAAGCCTAATATTGTTAAGACAGCCATAATCCTCAAATTGATCTACAGGTTCAATGCAATAACCTAACAAATTCAAGGTACCTTCTTTGCAGAAATTGATGTCAATCCTAGAATTCATATGGAAATACAAGGAACCCAAAAGAGCCAAAACACTCTTTAAAAAGAACAAAGTCAGTGAAGTGCACCCACCCCAAAGGTATCCAAATTCTAATCTCTAGGATTTATTACCTTACACAGCAAAAGGGACTCTGTAGATGTGATTAAGTTAAGGAATTTAATAAAGGGAGATTATCCTAGGCTTTATCTAGATGAGCCCAATATAATCACAAGAGTCCTTAAAACAGGAAAAGACTGCAGGAGAATCTCAGAAGGTGTAATGACAGAAGACAGGTCAAAGTGGTGTGGCCATAAGCCAAAAAATGTAGGTGGCTACCAGGCACTGGAAAAGACAAGGAAGAGATTCTCTGGTAGTACCTCCAGAAGGAGCGCAACTATGCTAAAACCTTGGTTTTAGCCCGTATCTGACCCATTTCAACCTTCTGATCTCCAGAACTGTAAGAAATAAGCCACTAAATTTATGTTGTTACAAGAGCAATAGGAAATGAATACAATCATAATGGCAACCAACATGTATAACATAGTTACTGTTACAACAACCTCTCAAACACCTATGAAAGCATGCAGGGTCACTACACTATTAATGTGGCTGTCCAAATGCTGTGTTATTTAAAAACTGTTTACTGTACTACTCTACAGGTCTATCTTTTTATATGCAAGAGCAAAGTTTTCAGTTCTCAGTAAAAACACTGGATTTTTTTTGGAGGGGAGGTGTCACCAGTTTAAAATGATTTTATACTTCTTATAGCGAGTTATTCCACATCATTTATAACTCAGATTAACAGTCAAACTGAAAGACAATGAACTAGTACTACACAATTGTGACAAAAATAAACCTCACACACTGATTAAAAATTTACACCATATCTGGGGCACTGGGTAGCTCAGTCTGACTTCAGCTCAAGTCATGATCTCAGGGCCCTGGGATCAAGCCCCAGGATAAGCTCCCTGGTCAGCAGGGAGTCTGCTTGTCCCTCTGCCCCTTCCCCTGCTCCTCCCCGCCTCTAATAAATAAATAAAATCTTTTAAAAAAATTTTACACTGTACTTAAAGAGTTCACAGACACCAGAGTCTCATACCACATTACAAGAGCACTGGTGTATGACATGGACATGTAAGGTGTACAGAAACCTAAATCTTAGCCTCAAATCTTGCTATAAACTTATAAAATGTTAAAGTTTTCTAGTTAGACTACCAAAGAAAAAGAGGAGCACATGAATGAAAATGTGGCATGCAATAACACAAGAAAATATACATAGAACTTTTCCTCCCCAGATTTTAGGAAGTGGTTTCAACAAATATGGAGATATAAATGAAGGCTTTTGAGTCCTAGGAATCAGTCTCCTCTGGTCTTTAGTTCTCAATCTCCAAATGAGAATACTGGATCTACCATTTCAATCACTCTTCTACCAAAATCCCAAAACTCCCTAGCACCTTTGTTCTCTGGTTCCACACACCAGACAAAAATCAAAATTCAAGTTGATTCGTTCTACCAAGGCCACTAACCACTACTGCAGAAAGTTACATAATTAGCCAGACTGGACTGATACACTAGAAATTCATGGTTGCAAATTTCACGGACCCTTTTCAGTCGTTCAGTAATCTATTTTTCTCTAGTCAATTCCTTCTGAACATTGACTCTCCATTTCTATCACACTCAGCCAATGTTTGGCTCCTATAACAGTAAGAAAATTACATGTCTTCAAAATTATCAGAAAGAACTTCAACTACCTACCAATAAACATACAAATTTAAGCCCATCATAACATAGCTTCTCCTCCTATTAAAATAAGTGTATTACTTAGATGAAAAGGATTAAGAGTACACTTGTCTTGATAAGCACTGAATAATGTATAGAATTTCTGACTCACTATACCATACACCTGAAACTAATACAACACTGTATGTTAACTATACTGGAATTAAATTTTTTTAAAAAGAAAAGCATATAAATTCATTCCAGAAGGAAATGTGTTATCAATCTAAATAGGATAAAAATAAATGTATCACTCTCACTAACACTAAAAACAGACAGATAAATGTATTACTGTCAAATTCTCTACCTTTGCCCTGCATCCCACTCCCTTCCATTCTTCCTAGGATCTTTTATATTTGACTTCTAGATTTTGAACTTCTTCCTTTAATGGCTCCTTCCATCAGCATTTCCCTACACTCAAGATCCTCCCATCTTAAAAAAATAAAAACATCCTTTCTCAAAGCCCTCCCTCCTCTCTGGTTCATTCACTGCCATGACTCTGTCATCTATTATCTCAATAACCAAATCTCACGCTCCTCTGATTTTAGTTAGTACTTTCTAGCCCAGTTCATTAGCATCATCATTAATTTGTTCAATCATCCTTTATTCTTTCTCACTCATCTAATTTTTCTAACCAGTCAGCATACATCTTCACTCATATCCCAGACTAGATTACCTCTGGCAATCATAACTCCCAAAACTTAAACACCTTGTTCTTGATCTTTTATAACACTAATAACTTAGTGTTTGACTTCCACACTAAACATATGTATGTCCCATGAAGCAACAGACCATGCTTGTCATGTTCACTGCCACCTCTGTACTTACACACTGACTGGTATATACTAGAGGCTCAATAAATGATGAAGAAATGAATGGCAAAATCAAGGCTAAGCCATACCCTACATCTGGTGATATACATATTTAAATATCATAAATCAATGAGGTATATTTTCTAAAACACTGCAGAATAAAGGGGGTATGTATCCATTCATTTACTTAGCAAACATTCATTTTCATGCTACCAAGCTCCAGCACTGTCCTAGGTGCTAATGATACAACAATGAACAAAACAGTAGTCTGTTTCCTCAAGGAGTTTATGATCTAGCTAACCAAAGGAAAGGGATGTTCTTTAAAAGAATTCAAAACCAAAAGATAGTACAGTAAGATATAGTTTTCATAAAACAGGGACTGAAAACAACCATTAAAAAAAAGAATGAGGGACACCTAGGTAGCTCAGCTAGTTAAACATCTGCCTTCAGCTCAAGTCATGATCCCAGGGTCCTGGGATTGAGCCCCAAGTCAGGCTCCCTACTTAACGAAGAACCTGCTTTTTTCCTCTCCCTCTGCCCCTCTCTCCCACTTGTGCTCTCTTGCTCTCTTTCTCTCAGATAAATAAAATCTTTGGGGAAAAAGAAAGAATGAAATTAAAAGACAAAAAGGGAGATAACTGACATAAGGAAGGTAAACCTAAAAGGGAACACAAACACACAAGTACACAACACACAGTTTATATATATGAGGAAGAGCTAATACTATGAAAAATCAATCAATTTAGCAGTGCAGGGGCACAGTTTGATATACTTGATACTTATATACTTAACATACCAGAATTCAGAAGCCAGCCACTGGTAAACACTAAACTGCTTTCTGTTTCTATGGATTCACCTATTCCAGATACTTCATACAGATTTCCACTTGTTTTTAAATATAATTTATCTTTTTCTTGGAAAAATCATTTCTTATAATTTTTTTTCAATTTGTTAACCAAAACTTACATGCAATATTCTCTTATTCTTAATCTCTGTTAGATCTCTTTTTCACTCCTACCTTCAACTAAGAATTCTCATTTTCTGCTATTTATCAGGCAATCTTCTAGGTATTGGAAATATAAAGCTTGAGAAAAAAAAAAAGCCAGACAAGATTTCTGCTCTCCAACCTAGAAGTGAAAAGAGACAGTAAGTAAACAAATGAATACATGATCTAATTTCAAGTAGTGAAAAATGCTATGAAGACAAATAAAGAATGGCAATGTTTAGAGAGTGAAATAGGGTACTATTTTACACAAATAAGATTAGGGAAAGTTTGTCTGAGAGGATGACATTTGCAGAGATCTGAATGAAATGAGGATGTAATCCTTCAGAATGTATATGAAGATCTAGGCCAGAGAAAAAGCAATTACAAAAATATTGAGGCAGGAACGAGCTTGGAATGTTCAAGGAACAACAATGAAGGCCAGTGTGGCTGGAGAAGAGTAAGAAGGAATGGTAAATGAGGTCACAGAGGTAGTTAGGGTTCAGATTATAAAGTATACTGTAGATTTTGGTAAAGACTGAATTTTATTCTCAATATGATGGGAAATCACTAGAGAATTTTCATGAAAAGCTACTCCATAATGAAAAGATTACAGGCAAGATCAATCAGGAAGCTTCTGGAGTAGCTCAAGTAAGAGATTATGAGGATTACCATCATGACATCTAACTCTTGGTTTCGGCTCAGGTCATGATTTCAGGGTCATGGGACTGAGCCCTGCGTCAGGCTCCACACTCTGTGGGGAGTCTGCTTAGGAGTCTCTCTCCCCCGCTCTCTCTAAAATAAATAAATAAATCTTTTTTTAAAAAGGGAGTGTTCAATAAATATCTGCAGAATGAACAGTAATAACTAGACTACAGAAAGAATAAGTTGCAATGACATCTCTCCCTAGTCCATTCCTTCCCAGGACAATGAGCAAAACACACACACACACACACACACACTGTATCACACCAGGACCCTGATCCATACAGAACCAGCATATAGAGATTATCAATATAATAATAATTCACCAGAGTTTTGCTCTAAGAGACAATATTAGTAAGATAAAGATTTACCTTGTCAATATATCATTCTGAGACCGAACTAGCTATTTGCAGGATTTTAACCACCTCTACGCCTCTCTTGACAAAAACACCCTTTTTAGTGAAAAAGAAAGACATGATTTCAGAGAAACACATTACTGTGCTAACAGCCATAATAAACACAGTGAAAAATTACTCTAGGCCTTATCTTCAGGAAGGTGGGAAGTACTCAGAGGCCTCCTTGGTAAGACCTAGTTTCTGTTAACCTTCTGTCTAATACAATGTGTTCTAATAAATTAAGTCCACCACAAGAACTCCTCCCATTTGTTGGAAAAAGAGATCAGGATGTAATCTCTGAACTCCAAACTAAAACTACTCTGACTCCACACTGCCTAAGACTCAACCCCACAGCATTGCTTCCAATATCTCCTATCCTCCCTAAGGCTGATGGGACAAGTGAAGACTGCAATAAGAAGAAAAGCTATAACAAACTCATTATGATGAACAAGCCACAACCACTTTTCAGTTGGTCTATCTGCTGTACCTGGCTCACATACACATACCCACAAGATCTGAATGGGGTGGTGTTGGTGAGGTATACTATGGAATACCTGGAATTTCTAAAAGATTTCTGGGGTTAAGAAAGTAGAAGTTACTACACTTCAGCAGCATGCAGACCCTCCAAGTCTGACCATACCAATGCATTGTATCAATTGCGACACTTTGATTTTATAAAAAGAAATATATACACTTAGTCTTTGACCATTATCCTAGACACATGGCTCCTAAAACCCTACTAATTTGCTAAAAGAGTGGTAATGTTCCTTTGTTACGTTAGTAAGATGACTTTTGGAAAGCCTCTAGGTAACCTCAGGATAGGGGCTGTTTGCCAAGAGAACCAAACCTGTGATTATAAGGTTGCAACTTTTAGTCTCACCCACAGACTTCTGGGGAAGAAGGGAAAGGCTAGAGTTTGAATCAATCACCAATATCCAAAGATTTAATCAACTGTGCCTACATAATGAAGTCTCCATAAAAACCCAGAAGGATGGGGTTCAGAGAGCTTCCACATGGAGATTAAGGGAGAGTGGTGCACCTAAAGAACAGGGAAGATCCATGCCCCTTCCCACATACCTTGCCCTATGCATCTCTTCTATCTGGCTGCTCCTGAGTTAGAATCTTTTATAATAAACTAGTAATCTCGAAAGTAAAAAGTTTCTCTGAATTTTGTGAGCCACTCTTGCACATTAACTGAACACAAGGAAGGGGTCTTGGGAACCTCCGATCTATAGCCAATAGGGTCACAAGCATAGGTAACAACCTAGACTTGCAATTGGCATCTGAAGTGGGCTCTGGGAGGGATAGGGCAAACTTGTAGTACTGAGCCGTTAACCTGTGAGATCTGACCCTATCTATAGGTAGGGTCAGAATTAAGATAACTGCTTTTTTGCAACGGGTTTGCCGCCAGAACACAGGTGTCATGAAAACCACGGCTAAACCTAAACCAAAATGGGAAAGGAAAAGACTCACATCAACATCGTCGTCATTGGACACGTAGATTCAGGCAAGTCTACCACTACTGGCCATCTGATCTACAAATGTGGTGGGATTGACAAAAGAACTATTGAAAAATTTGGGAAGGAGACTGCTGAGATGGGAAAAGGCTCCTTCAAGTATGCCTGGGTCTTGGATAAACTGAAAACTGAACATGAACGTGGTATCACCAATGATATCTCCCTGTTGAAATCTGAGACCAGCAAGTATTATGTGACCATCATTGATGCCCCAGGACACACAGACTTTATCAAAAACATGATTACAGGCATATCTCAGGCTGACTGTGCTGTCCTGATTGTTGCTGCTGGTGTTGGTGAATTTGAAGCAGGTATCTCCAATGGGCAGACCCGTGAGCATGCCCTTCTGGCTTACACACTGGGTATAAAACAACTAATTGTTGGTGTTAACAAAATGGATTCCACTGAACCACCCTACAGCCAGAAGAGATATGAGGAAATCGTTAAGGAAGTCAGCACCTACATTAAGAAAATTGGCTACAACCCCGACACAGTAGCATTTGTGCCAATTTCTGGTTGGAATGGTGACAACATGCTGGAGCCAAGTGCTAACATGCCTTGGTTCAAGGGATGGAAAGTCACCCGTAAAGGGAATGCTAGCAGAACCACACTGCTTGAAGCCCTGGATTGCATTCTGCCACCAACTCGTCCAAATGATAAGCCCTTGTGTCTGCCTCTCCAAGACGTCTACAAAATTGGTGGTATTGGTACTGTCCCGGGTCGAGTGGAGACTGGTGTTCTTAAGCCTGGCATGGTGGTCACCTTTGCTCCAGTCAATGTTACAACTGAAGTAGTCCGTTGAAATGTACCATGAAGCTTTGAGTGAGGCTCTTCCTGGGGACAATGTGGGCTTCAATGTCAAGAACGTACCTGTCAAAGATGTTCGTCGTGGCAATGTGGCTGGTGACAGCAAAAATGACCCAGCAATGGAAGCAGCTGGCTTCACAGCTCAGGTGATTATCCTGAACCATCCAGGCCAAATCAGTGCTGGATATGCACCTGTGCTGGATTGTCACACAGCTCACATTGCTTGCAAGTTTGCTGAGCTGAAGGAAAAGATAGATCGCCGTTCTGGAGAAAAGGGAACCCTCTTGCACTGTTGGTGGGAATGTGAAATGGTGCAGCCACTCTGGAAAACTGTGTGGAGGTTCCTCAAAGAGTTAAAAATAGATCTGCCCTACGACCCAGCAATTGCACTGCTGGGGATTTACCCCAAAGATAAGATGCAATGAAACGCCAGGACACCTGCACCCCGATGTTTCTAGCAGCAATGTCCACAATAGCCAAACTGTGGAAGGAGACTCGGTGTCCATCAAAAGATGAATGGATAAAGAAGATGTGGTTTATGTATACAATGGAGTATTACTCAGCCATTAGAAATGACAAATACCCACCATTTGCTTCGGATGGAACTGGAGGGTATTATGCTGAGTGAAATAAGTCAATTGGAGAAGGACAAACATTATATGGTCTCATTCATTTGGGGAATAAAAATAATAGTGAAAGGGAATAGAGGGGGAGGGAGAAGAAATGGTTAGGAAATATCAGAAAGGGAGACAGAACATGGAAAACTCCTAACTCTGGGAAATGAACTAGGGGTGGTGGAAGGGGAGGAGGGCGGGGGGTGGGGGTGACTGGGTGGCGGGCATTGAGGGGGGCACTTGGGATGAGCACTGGGTGTTATTCTGTATGTTGGCAAATTGAACACCAATAAAAAATAAATTTATTATTACAAAAAAAAGAATTAAGATAACTGCTCAGTGGTGCTGAAAAAAAACACATCAGATTGACCAACTGATGTGTAAGATAATAACATCAATGTTGTTGGTTACTAAATGGGGTGCAATATCTAACCAAGCTCTATAATATGCTCTGTATTCTAATTATATACAATCAGAAGCTCTGAGGGCCCAGGGGACCACCACCTACATATCTTAGCCAGCACCTTCCAAAGGGTGATGATAAACAGTTTTGATCTCAGCAATTTACCAAAACAAAAATGGGATGAAAGAAACAGCTGTAATGGGATCCCTGGGTGGCGCAGCGGTTTGGTGCCTGTCTTTGGCCCGGGGCGCGATCCTGGAGACCCAGGATCGAATCCCACATCGGGCTCCCGGTGTATGGAGCCTGCTTCTCCCTCTGTCTGTGTCTCTGCCTCTCTCTCTCTCTCTCTCTGTGACTATCATAAGTAAATAAAAAAAAAATATATTTAAAAAAAAAAAAAAGAAAGAAACAGCTGTAAGGCAGAAGTAATGTATTCCCACTCCCATTAGTGGGAATATAATTTTTGTAAAAAAGAGAACAGAGTTAGAAAAATCTCAGGAATTCTAGAGGACATTTTCAAAAGACTGCTCTGTCACAAGTCAATTATTTAAGGGACCATATTAAGTTTGTTTTAAAAATTGGCATGACATCCAAGTCTGAGTCTATACAAATATTCCAACATCCAGTTGAGACATAACTTTCTGGAATGACTTACAAATAATAGGAGAAGCAATTCTTTAAGGTACTCTCTCAGCAGTTAAGACTCTATAACGAGGAAATAAACTCAATCCTCACTGGCTTAACCAAAATAGAGAATCCGCCATTTATTTTAGAGAATAAGAAAAAGCAACGTTGACCTCTGTTGCAACCAAGGCTTGAAGATGACAAGGATGCAACTCTTGACTCTGTTTCACCTATACTGGATCTATTCTCAGTCTCCACATTTGTGGTCCCCAACAACTTCAAACTCACTCATTAGCACATCCAGGCCAGCAGAAGAGTAAGGTCTTGGTTCTGAGATTTTTCTCTGATTTGAAGGTGTGTACTACTGAAACAAAGCAATGTGATACACTGGTTGGCTAAGGCCTATGTCATGTCCTCCACCTCTAGCCCATCCCACTCAGGCCAGGTGAATAGAATATTGAGAAACACATCTCACACTAAAATTAAAGCTACCAAACCAAAGGGAAAACAGAATGTAAGTTAAGGAGACAAGCAACAATGTGTCCCCCCACAGTGCTATACTGCCTACAGGAGATAGTTAAAATCATCACTTGGGGCACCTGGGTGGCTCAGTTGGTTAAGTGTCTGCCTTCAGCCCAGGTCATGATCTCAGGATCCTGGGATCCAGCCCCGTGTCCAACTCCCTGCTTAGCAGGGAGTCTGCTTGTTCCTCTCCCTCTGCCCCTTTCCTCACTTATGCTTTCTCTATCTCTCTCTCTCTCTCTCATAAATAAAATCTTTAAAAATAAAAAACCCATCACTTGGATGAGTATCATTTCTACCATAGCTCAGTTTAAGAAACTATGAGGCAAAGCAATAATTTCTCAACAAAGGGACAAAGAGAACATTTTGCTCAAAGGCCTAATAAGTGCACCATCTTTCGAGAAATGATATTTGAGACTAACCAGATAAAACAGACTACATGTATCTCACTAACCCCCTTGCCAAGCTGACTAGAGACAATCTGCTGGGCCTCAGCATCTTATATCAGCAAGAAAACAGCAGGGGCAACTATGTATACTTACAAGGCAGGTACTCAATCTATGGCCTAGTTTTGGAGAGAGATGGGGAAGGCCTGTAAGCAGCAATTTTTAACAATGGTGGAAAAATCAATGCCCCTGTAACGACTTTTTTTACAACCCCCATAAGCCTCTGCACAATAACCCTTTATACACCCACCTCAGATGACCAAGGGGGCAATACTGTATCAAGGTGATTCAGGAAAAAATAAATATATGCCATTCTCTATTCAGAAACCATGCAAGAGAAAGACTAATATACCATTAGGAAGTTTAAGTTTATCACTGAGGTAAATAATTAACCCAAAACATAAGGAGTATGTATAGAAATACCTTCATAAACACAGATTGATAAAAACCTCATACATGTCCTTACTAGCTTTAAATTGAATATCACAGGGCAACAAGAATGACCCTTAAACTACAATCACAGAAAAAAAAAAAACTGCAATCACAGTATTAATTATTAGCAGTGCATAATAAACTGCATCCACCTCTAAACCACTGAGACAATATCTAGGAGTGGAGGTCATCTGAGTTCTGTATATGTATCTGGAGCAGACTTTATTTACATATCCTTAAAACTTGAGCAACTGTTCCCAAATGAGAATGGAATATTGGTATAAAGTGGGAAGATCTGTACATCCTATAGCTGTAAAGAGGAGAAAGTAAACAGTGAATACTTCTCATAGGGGAGACTAAATGTAATAATGTTTTCTGTTCCAGTAATGTCAGAAATTATCACTAATGGGCCAAAGGCAGGCGCTAAACAGCTGCGCCGCCCGGGGATCCCATGGGACATTGTATAAGGAACTATAGTGCTCCAGTAAAATGGGTTTTGGAAACAGCTGTATACTATCTCAGAAGTATCTAATAATTCAGAGAGATACTTGCCAGCATAAAATAGTACAACCAAACTAGGGCCAGAACTGGCAGGGAGAAGAAGGAAGAGGTGAGGCATCCCTGCCTACCAACTGACACTAATAAACAAAGATTAGCCAGTAGTGCTGAAGGGGGAGCAAGAGCTTCATTCAATGACCAGATTAACAACACATATCACCAACCCACAAATGAGGTAGGACACAGTAACCATAAGGAGGGGGAGGGAATACTTAATGCCTCAGGGAGGAGTCCTTAGTTACTTCTTAAAGAAAAGGAAGACACCTCTTATTACCATACATTGTAGCAATGAGTTCCCTTTCACTGATTCTAATGCATAAGACTCAAGACAGTAGATTGTGCCTGTGATAGATCAAGAATAGGAGAATGGTAACAGTACAACAGAAGGACAGGGAAAGGTAGGGAAGATTGAGAGTGGAAAGGGCTGGGGAGAAATTGCAGTTCAGTAATAAGTGGCAACACTTTTCTCTGGATCAGAGAATCCAACCAAAATTCTAATCTATGAATTGAGGATGCCCAGCAAGTATACATTCTATGTGGCCTGACAATGACACATAGTGTCAGTGGAGTATACACTCTACTAAAGGAAGAGGGAGAAGTATTCCCTTACAAGGAGTCACAGGATTCAACTGAGAGAGTAACAGGACTGAGTCTTCTCACCTATGCCTATCTATCCATCTCTACTGACACAAGTCATTTAATGGTTATTGGTATATTCAGGCTTTCTGTTTCTTGAGTAGCCAATTTGTGAAAAGCATTTTTTAAGCCATCTATTTCATCTAAGTATCAAAGTAGGCTTAAGGGAAGATGAGCAGGAACCTATAGTGTTTACTACAGAATGGAAAGGCCTTTTCTCTCTTAACCACTCTTTCATATTTTCCATTTCTTTATCTGCACTGCACTCTGGCAACTTCTTCAAATCTATCTGCAAATCACTAATTCTCCCTTCAGCCATTTCTACTTTGTAATTCAGTGAAAAATTCAGTGAATAAAGAGTGAACCCTAATGCAAACTACAGATTTTGGGTGATAATGATGGGTTGATGTAGGTTCATCGATTTTAACAAATCCATACAACTGTGGTGTGGGATGCTGACAGTAGAGAGGGTTGCACAGGTTTGAGGACAGGGGAGACATGAGAACTTTGTGATTTCTCTTCAATTTTGCTGTGAATCCAAAACCGCTCCAAAAAATAATTGTTTTTTAAAAACTGAAAGAAGGAAGAGAATGAGGGAAGGATGGAAAAAGGGAGGATCAATTAATAGGGAAATGATCAAATTTTTGGCATATGAAATACATGAACCATGGAATATCATGATGTACAGTTTAAATAGTATATGATGCATCTGTTGTAAGATGAAAAATTCTCCAAGTTTTATACTTAAGTGAAAATAAGCAAGTTGGGAGCCTACTGGGAAGAAGCCAAGGCCAGGTCACCTTTATCAGCCTAAAAGGAAGGGTTTGGCCCAGGCAACCACAGTACGATGTGGTTCAAGATTCTGCCTGGGATTGGTGTCATGGCCAGGTGGCTTGGTCATCCCTGGCACACCCATGGCACACATCCACAGGTTCAGGAACGGGGGCAAGGAAAAAAAGAGTTGCCTATTGACCATATCCGTGGAGTTTGATGCAAAGAGACAGGCGCATCTCTGGAGTTAATCATTACTATATGTCAAAGGGTTTGGAGAATATCCATTAAGGAAGTGTTTTCCTGATTGATTTAAAATAACGCAGTTATGTTCATCTACCCTTCTAGAAGGTGATGCAGTGCATTAATGTAGTGCATAATAAAAAAAATTTTGAATAAGCAAGTCACAGAGCAATATGTAAAATATGGCCTTATTATAATTTTTAGAACTATGTGTTTATGGACCTGTGTGTGTGTGTGTGTATTTAGAACTGTGAGAAAATACACATAAACTTTATAAACATTCCCACAGAAAAGAAGTACAGTATGAAAAGGGAGATAAAGGTGAAATTTTTATAAATATACATCTTAATTTAAAAAATAATAAATGAGGGTGGCTCAGTGGTTGAGCATCTGCCTTCAGTTAAGGGCAGGATCCCGGGGTCCAGGGATCAAGCCCCGTATTAGGCTCCCTGCAAGGAGCCCGCTTCTCCCTCTGCCTCTGTCTCTGTGTCTCTCATGAATAAACAAATAAAATCTTAAAAAAAAATAAAAATAATAAATGAAATTCAGTGTGGCATGTACTACATTCACCATCTTTGTCTAGTTCCAAAACATTTTCATTACTCCAAAAGTATTTATTCATTATTAATGTCAGCATAAAATTTCTATGAATCCGGGATCCCTGGGTGGCACAGCGGTTTGGCGCCTGCCTTTGGCCCAGGGCGCGATCCTGGAGACCCCGGATCAAGTCCCACGTCGGACTCCCGGTGCATGGGGCCTGCTTCTCCCTCTGCCTGTGTCTCTGCCTCTCTCTCTCTGTGTGTGACTATCATAAATAAATAAAAATTTAAAAAAGAATTTCTGTGAATCCCCACAAAAGCAGGTAAGATCTCAGAGGGTGAAGGATGAGAGAGCACTCTAGAAAATCTTTGCCTTTCAAGTTGACTAGCTTCTCAAAGAGTTATCCCATCAACCTACAATGTCTCAATGCATATCCAATGACACATACACCCAAAAAAGGAAAACAAAACAAAAAAATCCAAAATCACAAAAACAAAGTTTAAAAATTTAGATCTTTTTTAATATACACATTTTCTAATAAAACATTTTAAAGTTACACGATACAACTGTTTTGTCACCAGTTCAGTAAAAGGTTCAGTAAAAGGTCAAATCAAAAGAGTATTTACAGAACTACCACTACCACTTCCTGCATCATTTGCTTTCCCTTGGTTTCTCCAAACCATATAATGAACCAGTCCAGCAGGACCATGAAGTTAAAATTAACCTGCTATTTTAGAAGACTAAGTCCAGGCATTAAGCATTCTTACAAATAACATCAAGAAACAACCAAAACACATCTACACAGTAAAAACTTTATTTTAGTAACATATGTTAACCTAAAATTCTTTACAAATTATATTCTTGGGCTTAGGAATGCTTCTCTACTTCTAAAACATGTGAAATACAGATGGGCAAGGCTGCCTCAAATCTTTTTCTAGTATTAACCTATAAATAAATTTTAAAATAAAACGTCTTCTAATCTTCTAGTTATTCAATGTTCATTATGAACCAACTAAGTATAAGGCCTTTAGAAGGTACTAAAGAAAAAAAATTTTAAGTTAATAATAGTTCCTGCTTAAAAGGACCATCCAGTCTGTTAATGAGAGTTAAGAAAAACTGAAGCAATTCAAAATAGAAGGTGCTAGGTTCTACAAGAGAAATACAAAGTGTGATGGGAATTTGTAAGAGGGTTTAAGTAAATAGTTCCTAAGTGTCTACTAAGGGGCCCAGTGTCATTCTGAGTACTAATGATAGCAACAGTGAACTGCCTTCAAGAAATTTTACAGCCTGGGATGCCTGGGTTGCTCAACGGTTTCAGTGTCTGCCTTGGCTCAGGGCGTGATCCCAGAGTCCCGGGATCGAGTTCTGCACTGGGCTCCCTGCAAGGAGCCTGCTCCTCCCTCTGCCTGTGTCTCTGCCTCTCTCTGTGTCTCTCATGAATAAATAAACAAAATTTGAAAAGAAAGAAAAGAAAAGAAAAGAAAAGAGAAGAAAATGAAAAGAAAGAAAAGAAAAGAAAAGAAAAGAAAAGAAAAGAAAAGAAAAGAAAAGAAAGAAAAGAAAAGAAAAGAAAAAAGAAATTAATTTTACAGCCTCGGGACACCTGGGTGGCTCAGTGGTTGAGTGTCTATCTTTGGCTCAGGTCGTGATCCCAGGGTCCTGGGACTGAGTCACGCATCAGGCTCCCTGCTGTGAGCCTGCTTCTCCCTCTGCCTATGTCTCTGCCTCGCTGTGTCCCTCATGAATAAATAAAATCAAGAAAAAGAAAGAAAGGAAAAGAAAAGGGGAAAGGGAAAGGGAAAGGAAAGGGAAAGGGAAAGGGAAAGGGAAAGGGAAAGGGAAAGGGAAAGGGAAAGGAAAGGAAAGGAAAGGAAAGGAAAGGAAAGGAAAGGAAAGGAAAGGAAAGGAAAGGAAAGGAAAGGAAAGGAAAGGAAAGGAAAGGAAAAGAGAAAGAGAAAGGGAATTTTATAGCCCAGGCTCCTGGCTGGCTTAGTGGAGCATGTGGCTCCTGATACTGGGGTTGGGCACAGTTTTCTGCATTTACCTAGTATTTCTCACAGAGGAAATTGTGCATAAGCATGTGAACTTCCCATTATGCTAAAATCATTCCCTGATATATCAATCATATTAAAATAAATTCACATTCTCAAAATAAAGTGATATAGCAGAACTGAGTATATTAGTACTTATGTCCACCAAAATACTCAAATCTCAATTCTTAGAGTGTTGAGGATGGGAAATAATTTGCTGTTTTCTCATGAACATTCTTAGAAAGCAATGACTGGATAATCTTAGACATTGCAATAAAGATTGCAAACCAAACAAAGATGGTCAATAAACTCATATTTTATAAGCAGTTAGCAGTATAACTACATTGCCATTAAGGAGATCAAAGTAAGTTACCCACAAGAACACTTTAACTTTTGTTGACCAAAAGAGTTAATATCAGGGATAACTATAATGATTAGTTATAGTAAGAAATCAACTACTCTTATCAGAATATATGTCCTCTAAAAGCAATTTTATATGATTTCATCATGAAATATGGACAAAGGTAAATCCATTAATCCTCCATATATGAACCATCTCCAAATTTTCTCTCTTTTTTTAAAGATTTTATTTATTTATTTGACAGAGAGAAAGAGAGAACAAGCAGGAGGGAGGGGCAGAGAGAAAAGCAGACTCCCAGTTGAGCAGGGAGCCCAACAAGGGACTTGATCCCAGGACACTGGGGATCATGACCTGAGCAGAAGGCAGACATTTAACCAACTGAACCACCCAGGCACCTCATCTTCTAATTTTTGAAAATGCTACTTACAACCTTTACTTAGCTTCTATGCTACTCCCAGCTATCTACTTTGGACATTTAAAGATAATGCCAGGATCAGCCTCCAATTTCTGAAGTTGACAGACATAGGAAGCAAAAGATATCTGAAGACAAGCCAGGCTTGATAAGAAGATGGCTCAGGGCAAATTATTTAACTACCCCAGAATTTTTACCAAATCAGAAGCAACATGAGAAATCAAGTTTCCCGGGAACCCTGGGTGGCGCAGCGGTTTGGCGCCTGCCTTTGGCCCAGGGCGCGATCCTGGAGATCCGGGATCGAATCCCACATCGGGCTCCCAGTGCATGGAGCCTGCTTCTCCCTCTGCCTATGTCTCTGCCTCTCTCTCTCTCTGTATGACTATCGTAAATAAAAAATAATAAAATAATAAAAATAATAAAAAAAAATCAAGTTTCCCAAATCTATCTTTAATTATCACTGTCATACTTGATTCTCTCTTCGTACCAAACAAAACAGTTGATTGTGTTAGTGTAATGGCAAGAAATGGGGTTCTGGGGGATATTCTCCATTGCCACTTACTAGTTTCCTGATTGTGAGCATACTAAATAGCCTTTAAAAGGCTCAGTTTCCTCAGCCATAAATTGAAGCTAATAATATTAAAGTGACTTTCCATTCATATGTTTTAAAAACTAAGGGAATTAAAGCAAATAAAGGACTTTAGCACAGTCTGGGACCTGCTAAGCAATTGATAAACATTAAAGTATTAACATGAAAATCTGTATTCACTGGGGATACAAAACATCATCACTTTTCTATATTCCTTAGTAGCTCATTTATAACATGTCTCTTACACTGGCTGCCTACTTGTTTTTTAAAATGTCACCTTACAGGATGCCTGGGTGGCTAAGTGGTTTCGGCATCTGCCTTGGCTCAGGGTGTGATCCCAGAATCCCAGAATCCCAGAATCCAGAATCCAGGATCGAGTCCTCCACTGGGCTCCCTGCATGGAGCCTGCTTCTCCCTCAGACTGTGTCTCTGCCTCTCTCTGTGTCTCTCATGAATAAATAAAATCTTTTAAAAAATTAAAAATAAAAAAAAGTCACCTTCCTAGAAGTACACTTTTGTTTGCATAAGTAAAATAACTTCTCCTAGCTTCCCTGAAATAAAGTTCAAGGGAAAGTTTACATATAAACCATGGCTCCTTTTCTCCATCTTGCTTCTTTCTGTTCTAAGTTCCAGGGCATGCTGAAGAACTAGAGCTGGTGCTGATTTGGTCTTCTGACAAACTTCACAGCTGTGCCTGAGTACTGGATTTGTAGTAAATCTGGGATATCTAAATCACACTCAGTGAGAATAGCTTTTATTATTTTTGCCCTAGTTATGTAGCCCTGATTGTATACCACTGAAAATTTTTTTTTCCTTATCTACTTTCCTCTAAATTCCTGATTTGCTTATTTTGGGCTGCAACCCAAAGCAATTATATACCTTAATACATGATCTCACTTATACATCAACTGCATTTAAACTTCAAAAATCATTCTTACAGGGATCTCTGGGTGGCGCAGCGGTTTGGCGCCTGCCTTTGGCCCAGGGCGCGATCCTGGAGACCCGGGATCGAATCCCGCGTCGGGCTCCCGGTGCATGGAGCCTGCTTCTCCCTCTGCCTGTGTCTCTGCCTCTCTCTCTCTCTCTCTCTGTGACTATCATAAATAAATAAAAAAAAAATTTTAAAAAATCATTCTTACACATAAACACCATTACTATTCTCAACATGAAAAGAGAAAATCTCATTATAGTATGAGCAAAGCTTAAGTGCTGAAGAAAATCTACAAAAAAGTAATTAAAACAAGAAAGCAGGTCCAGTCTAAGACCTCCTAAAATTGAAATAACCTGATTTCCTATAGATCTGTCTCTTATCTTGTATGAAAATTATTACTCTCACCAAACAAAAATACTACAGGTGAATTAAAAAGACTACGTTTAGTGGAGACTTACTATACTCACTATCACAACTATGGAAGATACTATCTAACATATTTTTTAAATTATGTGACATGTGACTTCTCTTATTAATACATTTTAGTCTCTTGCCTCCAGCCCCCTAAGAAAACCCCACTTTCTCTCCACTGGATTGCATATTTACTCCTTACTGTATCTTCATATCATCATAGTAGTAGTTAATAGTTTTTGAGGTGCTTACTATATGCCAAAAACTCTGCTAATAAGCACTTCAGGTGCAGTCATTTGTTTAACCCAAAAACACCATGACATAAGTCTTTTACAGATGAGAAACCTGAGGCTTCAAGGGGTCAAAAAACTTGTCATAAATCACATACCTGGCAAATAAAATCAGAATGTGAATTCAGACATGTCAAGACTCTGAAACTTGAGCTTGTAATCACTTATATACTAGGAGATAATATTTTTCCCTAAATTCATCTTTGTATC
This sequence comes from Nyctereutes procyonoides, assembly GCF_905146905.1. Classification (NCBI taxonomy): domain Eukaryota; kingdom Metazoa; phylum Chordata; class Mammalia; order Carnivora; family Canidae; genus Nyctereutes; species Nyctereutes procyonoides. Next base: position 45,546,025 of record NW_026575020.1, on the reverse strand, counting down.
TTCAGCAAGTCGCTCATTGTCTGCTTTGTAACATTCAATAAATATATTCTGAAAGAGAAGTAAGTTTAGTTTAATTATTCTGATATTCAAAGTCCCCATTGGGAGAAATGAAATTCCCACTCTTTCTTAATGCAAACCACCAGTTTTCCCAACCAAACTATGATCACTGGGATCCACAGAATTTAAAACCTGGCAGTGGGGGAAGAAGGCAGAAGAGAAGAGAGCTTAGGTTTTTTTCCCAATGTAAATAGTAATTTCTACTTGTTTTGATATCTCTATCTATACATATTATAAGCTCTTTGGCACGTTTATAAGTAAACAACACAAATACACTTTAATGAGTAGTTATCAATAAAATGACAAAGAAGAAAAATGTGGTTCAAACAAGTATATAAAGTACCAGAATTTGCCAATTAAAAATTAAAACTATGTAAAGCAAAATGGGGACCATTTTGCCAATGTGAGAATAAGTTTATTCTTAATAAAGGCATTTATCAAAATATCAAATTGGTGACACTTTACGATTTGCTACATTAGATTTTCTAGTCAGACATGCTAAGGAATATTAGTATTTAACCAGGTGGTGATTATAAATTACAGAATACTAACGAACTCAGAAACCTGAAATGATCTACTTTATGACAATTCCCAAATTATTGCATTATTATCATTGTATCTAGTTTAATTTGAAAAGATAGCTACAGTCCTTTTAAGATGCTGTGATAATCCTCTGAGGAGACCTCAATAAAGTTACAGCATTCACAGTTTATCTTGATTCTGATACAATAATTTCATTATTTCTATATGTCCAAAAGATCAAGCAGCAGGAACCCTCTTATACGCACTATATATTTTTAAAAACCAATAAGCGGTTCTAAAAGAGCATCCCATTCTAAAAAAAAAAATCTTAAATATGATTTAGACAAAATCTTTACCTAAATCAGACTGCTAAATAGACAATATAAAGAGATCATGCAATATAATGGAAAGAGTATGATCTTTGGACAGAGATTACTTACATTCATATCCTGGCTTTATCAATTACTTTATCTGTACAAATTATTTAGCTTCTCTGACCCCCCAGTTCTCCTCTACGATGAAAAGAACACCATTTAATTTGCAAGGCTGTTCTAAAGAATAAAGATGTATGATCTGATACCACCTACCAACTGCTAAAGTTACCTACCCCAAATTCTCATTCTCTTCCCTGTTATCAGAATACTGATTTTGGAGTAGCAATGTAATGTGCCTCAAGTATCAGCTTCCCAGTCTCCCACACATCCTATGGTGGTCATGTGACTCTTTTGTAACCAATGGGATGAAAGCATAAGGCTTATGAGCAGGGATTAAAGGAAATCCACTGTTTTGCTAATAAAAAAAACTAAAATGGGGAGAAAACAGCCATCTTGCCACTTCAAAGATAAAAAAGAAACAAAGAAGGAGCCTGATGGCATTGTGTAACTGCCACGAACCCTGGACTGCATATATCCAGATTTCTGTTACTAAAGAAAAAGTCCAATTAAGCCACCGCACTTGAGTTTCTGTTACGTGCAGCTGAACACAATCCTAACAGAGTATATAAAAGCGCCTAGGAAAAGAATCCAACACCCAGAAGACCAGTAAAGGTAATTATTTCACAAAACTTCTCATTTAACAGAATGCATTAAATTATTCATCAGTAAAATAGTGTTAAATTATTCATCAGTAAAGTAACGAAACAGTAGGATGTCAACTAACACACATGCACGTGCACACACACAGCCCAGTTATTAAAAACCAGGTTATTATAATGCATTCACTAAGATAAAAATTCTAATAGCAGAGAATCAAAGAATGAATAGGTTTTTTTCTGAGTATACTTTGAAGATTTTATTTACTTATTTGAGAGAGAGAGAGTGAGCAAGGAAGTCAGTAAGACAGCACAAGCTAAGGGAAGAGGCAGAGAGGAAGAAGCAGATTCCCTGCTGAGCAGGGAGCTTGATGTGGGGCTCGATCCCAGGACCCTGGGATCATGACCTGAGCTGACCAACTGAGCCACCCAGGTGCCCCAAATATAAATTTGGATGCCTGGGTGGCTCAACGGTTGAGCATCTACCTTTGGCCCAGGACATGATCCCAGAGTTCCAGGATCAAGTCCTGCATCGGGCTCCCTGCATGGAGCCTGCTTCTCCCTCTGCCTGTGTACTCTGCCTCTCTCTTTCTGTGTGTCTCTTATGAATAAATAAAATATTTAAAATATATATATATTTATACAAATAAATAAGTAAAGCATGGTATGTCAGAAAATTATAAACCCTAGAAGGGGAAAAAAAGTAGAAAAGGTGGACAGGAATATTGGGGGATGAAAGAAGGAAAGATTGGAGCATTGCAACTGTAAACTGGATAAGCAAAATCTAAAGACAATGAAATTAACTGTGCAGATACCCAGGGAAATAAAACACCAGGCAGAAGAGTAAAAGCAAAAGTCATAAACCAGAACCATGCTTAGTTTATTCAAGGAGCAGCAAGAAGGACTGAATAACTAAAGCCCAGAGCTTCAGGAGCAGGAGGGAGGAGTTAGAAGCAGTAGGTAAGATCAGAGAACTTACGCCAAAATGTGTAGTAGGGCCTTATTGGCTCTTGTAAGAACTTTAGCTTTTATTCTGAGTAAGACGAACATTCACAGGACAGATATTAATAAGAGTAAAGACATGATCTGACATATTTTCAAAAGATCAGTCTGGCTGCTCTTTTGAAGAGAAATTACAGAAGCAAACTAGTTAGTAAGGGGCTACAGTAATTCAGGTAAGTGATACCAACAGCTCAGACCTGGGTGGAAGTGGTAGGTAGCAGTCAGATTCTAAGTATGTTTTGAAGGTAGCCAATAGTTCTCCAGATAGACTGGATATGGTAAGCAAACAAGAAATCAAGGGTGACTCCAACATTCTGAAAATATAGAAGGAAGGAGCTTCTACAAGATGGAAAAGACTACAGGGAGAATAGTTGGGAGGGAAGAGGGGAATAGTGAGAAGTTTAATTTGGGGCAAATGTGCTTGAAATGTCTATTTGACATACAAGTAAAAACGTCAAGTAAGCAGCTAGATATAGGAGTTTGGAATTTGGGAAAGAAATCTGGATTACATACATATACCTAGGAGTTACCAGCATATAAACAGTAAATATAGACATAAGATTGAGATTATCAAAGGAATGAGTACAAACTGAGATCATATGAAATCTTCATCTTAGGTAGGACTATTGTATTGAGCAACATAGAGATCACTGAAGTCCTTGATAAGAAGTTTCCCTGGAATAACAAGGGCAAAATTCTGTTTAAAGGGGGCTGGAAACAGGATGTTTTCCAACAATATAAAAATACATACACAAAAGATTATTATTACAATTTTTACTGCAACATACTGGAAACTATGTAAATGTCCATACATAGAAGGTCCATATACACTATGAAGTACTATACAGAACTGTAAAAACAAAAGAAATAAACAGCTCTATAAAATATAAAATGATTTTTGAGGTATATTGTTAAGCAAAAAAAGCAAAATGCAAAAGAGTATTATATTATGCTACCTTGCTTATAAGAAAGAAGAAATAAAAAATATGAATGTATATGCTAATTTTTTAGAAGAATACAGGAAAGATAAGCCAAAAACATTTGGCAGCCAGAAAGAACATAAAACAGTGAGAAATCTGCATTCAGAAGCTGGGGGCTAAGCTGTAAAGCACAGAGATCTCTGAAAACTTGTCAATATTCAGATATTAAGCCCTCCTACCAAAAAAAATGTCCTGACATCATCCTCAATATATTTGAAGCCAATGGTGAAATAAAATTAACTAAACAATAACAAAGCCCAGTCATAGGTCAAAGATAAATCAGATTGACTGAGAGTCCTGCTCTAGTTATGGGACAGAAATAGCAGCATGCCCCTCTCTGGAGGTGAATATTTATCTAGGTCTCTACTTTACTTTTATACAAAATGCCTAGCATACAACCAAAAATCAGGAGATTCCAAAGAAAATGTGACCTGCACTAAAAACTTCTCTCAGCTCCAAATTCATCCTTTTTGCCTGCTCTGTGAAAAAGGATCTGAGACCTTTAAGTATTTCTTCGTTTGCCAGCTGACACAATGTTAATTAAGCTTTATTAGGAGTCACTGGAGAGACTTTGCAGAAGCAAAGTTTTGTTCCTATGTTTCACTGTGCTTGCTCAGCAGACTCCTACAGTACACAGGATTTCTCCAGCACATGGTTCCTGCAGCAAAAGTAGCTTCTCCAACATCAAGTTACTACAGCATGTGCAGCTTATCCAATGCCCTGCCCCTGGGCTACAGGGTAGACAAGAGTACCCAGCAACCAGCACCTTCCCCAAACACTCTCCCTCGGGTGGTTTTATAGTAGAGTACCTTTAGTGAGACACATTCCTTTCCTCAGCAGGGCAGATTTCCAGCAATTTTGGAAGGTAGATTTCCAGAAAGTTCTTTCAGTGTGGCATCACAGCAATTTCTCTGCCATTCAAGTGAGTCATGACCATGCCCTTTCCAACAAAGTGTAGATGTCATTTGGGGGTTGGGGAGAGCACTCTTCCTTTGATACTCTATTTCACTCAGTCTAGTAGTGTCTTCTCTATATTTCTGCTATTCTTAATTTCTCTTCTGACTAGCCACATTACTCCATTTTCTTGTTACAGTTAGAAATTCTTTATATTAAATGTTCTCTATTCAAATTACTATGTAGTTTCTCTCTCATGACTAGACTCTGACTGATACAGAAGCCAAATAAAAAAAATAAAAATAAATTTTAAAAAAAAACCTTAATGTAGAAAAGTAAAACTAATCCATGGTAGCAGAAGTTAAAAAAAAAAAAGCTGCCTCTTGTTTGGGGGAACAGAGGAAGACTCAATAGAAAGAAGCATGCATAAACTTTCGTAGATGATACAAATGTTCTATACCATGTTTGTGGTAATGGTTACACAGATATGTATAACTGCTAGAACTTATTAAACTAAACATTAATATCTTTGCATTTGATTCTTTATAAATCATACCTCAATTAAAAGGAAAATAAAAAGGAATCCAAGGTTTCATGCCTGATCAGGAAATGTATGATTCTACTGCTGGGAATATCATGTTGTTCCAAAATCCTAGAAAGTGCTCAAAATAATGACCAGTGCATGTAGCAAGGAACTACTCTGAAGCTGCTCCCACTAGGCAAACCAGGAACAATTTGAGCAACAAATAAATGATAGAAATAGATCATAACCCACTAAATAAAGAAGGAACCCATGAGTTCATATTATTAATTAAGGAATGGAAGACGAAGGCTTGGCTGGCTCCTCCATATTAGAATACAGTGAAATAATAGAAGATATATATATTGGTCTCTGCTCCCAGTTTCTAGCACAGAGCTTCTAAAACCAGTATAATTTCCTAAGTGATACAACACTAGGAACATCTCTTATTCTAATATATGTCTTGGACCTATCACTGACACAGGGCTCCTAACCCTTGTAAATTCCTAAATAATAACAGTACTAGGTATGCATCTTCTGTTGTAATGAGACAACTTTGGGTGGGCTCCTGGATGGGCTCCTGGATGACTCTAAGATGGGAGCTGGTCACCAGAAAGACCAAACCAGGCTGAGAAGCCTATAATTTTCACCTTTACCCCACATCCTCCAGAGAGAGCACAAGGTATAAAAAAGTAAATAATTGATCATGCCTACATGAAGAAGCCTCTATAAAATCCCAATAGCACGGGGTTCAGGGAATTTCCTGGCTGGCAAATACACCATACAGGGAGGTAGCAAACACACCACACCAGGCCAGAAGCTCCTGCACTTGGGACCCTTCTAGACCTCACCCTATGTATTTCTTCATCCGGCTCTTCATCTGTATCCTTTATCATGACCTTTAATAAGCTGGTAAATGTGTCTCCCTGAGTTCTATGAACCACTCTAGCAAATTAACTGAATCAAAGGCGGGGGGGGGGGGGCGAGTATTGGAATCTCTAATTTACAGCCCATTGATCAGAAGCACAAGTGATAACCTGAACTTGAGACTGGCATCTGAAGTTGGGGTAAGGTGGAGCAGTCTGGTAAAACTGAGCACTTACCTGTGAGATTTGACATTATGTTTGGGTAAATAATGTCAGAATTAAATTGTAGGACACTCAGCTGGTGTCAGAGAATTACTATGTAAGTAAAATGGGTTTTTCCCTACTCAAAAAGAAAAAAAAAAAACCTGAGTTTTTCCAATTTAAATATCAGCTAATACACAGACAAAATAGTTAAGCTAGGGATGCCTGGGTAGCTCAGCGGTTGAGCACCTGCCCCTGGCTCAGGGCATGATCCGCAGTCTCAGGATTGAGTCCCACATCAGGCTCCCTGCCTGGAGCCTGCTTGTCCCTCTGCCTATTTCTCTGCCTTTCTCTCTGTGTGTCTTTCATGAATAAATAAATAAAATATTAAAAAAAAAGCTAAGCTAGAGAATCATCATTCTTCAGTCATCCTAGTAATAATTCCAATGAATATTATTTTTTAAGATTCTATTTATTTATTTTTAGAGGAGAGACAGAGGGAGTCATGCATGCACTTTCTCACACAAGGGGAGGGGAAGAGAGAAAGAAGAGAATCCCAAGCAGACTCCTTGCTGAGTAGAGATCATGACCTCAGCCAAAACCAAGAGTCAGACACTCAACAACTAAGCCACCCAGGAGCCTCTAATTCCAGTGAGAATTATTAACAATACTAAAATGAGTAGGTAAAAGTGTGATTTACATATAGTTCACACTTGAACCACATAGGTCTGAATTGCATGGGTCCACTTACATGGAATTTTTTTTATGCAGTCCAGTACTATGTATATAGTTTCTCTTATGATTTTCCTTTTTTAAAATTATTTTTAATTTTTATAACATTTTTATTTGAGTATGGTTGACACAATGTTACATTCATTTCAGGTGTACAACACAGTGACTCAAGTTCTCTATACGTTATGGAATGCTCACCACAATGTAACTACCATCTGTCACCCACCATACAACACTATTATAATATCACTGATTATATTCCCTATACTATACCCTTTATTCCCATGACATATTCATTGCCTTACGATTTTCTTAATATCATATTCTCTTCTCTAGCTTACCTTACTGTAAGGATACAGTACATAATAATACAGCATACAAAATATGTTTTAATTGACTTCATGTTATTGGTAAGCCTTCTAGTCACAGGCTGTTACTAGTCAAGATTTTGGAGAGTCAAAAAGTTATACTCGGATTTTCCCCAAAACAAATTATACCTGGATTTTCTACTGTATGAAGGGGTCAGCACCTCCAACCCCTGCACCATCCAAGGGTCATATACAAATTCAAAATATCTTCCAACAAATTATTATATACCACAAAAAGAAAATAGTAACTTTGCAGTGGAGAAAACTCGTGACACCACTTTAACCAAGTGATCAGAGTTAACATGACCAATAATGGATCAAATCAGAATTATGTGCATGCACCAAAACATACATCATTTATATAGTATTCTTGCCCCCAAAATAAAAAACTCAAGGAAATAGGGATGCCTGAGTGGCTCAGCAGTTGAGCGGCTGCCTTCAGCTCAGGTTATGAGCCCAGGATCCCAGATCCTGCGAAGAGCCTGCTTCTCCCTCTGCCTGTGTCTCTGCCTCTCTCTATCTCTCATGAATAAACAAATAAATCTTTAAAAAAAAAAAAAAACTCAAGGAAACAGACAAACCAAGCCAAGACATGTGTACTAGTGTACAAAATAACTAGCTGTACTCTTTCGAAGTATCAATGCCAAGAAACAAGAGAGGTTGAGCAATTGCTCTAGATTAAATTCACAACAATGCTGGAATGAATATTAGAATGAATCCTAGACTTGGGGAGTGCAAAATATTATGTGGACATATTAGAAAAGAGATAAAAGTTAAACACAGACTGTGGGTGAAATAATATGCCAATATTAAACATTTATAAATATTTATAAATATGTATATTAAATAAAAATTTTCAGATTTTGATAATTCCAAGAGATGTAGGAGAATGTCCTTAGAAAACAAACACCACAGGGGATCCCTCAGCGGCTCAGTGGTTTAGCGCCTGCCTTTGGCCCAGGGAATGATCCTGGAGTCCTAAGATCGAGTCCCATGTCAGGCTCCCTGCAACGGGGCCTGCTTCTCCCTCTGTCTGTGTCTCTGCCTCTCTGTGTGTGTGTCTCTCATGAATGAATAAATAAAATCTTATTTTTTAAAAAAAGAAAACAAACATCATAGTATGTATATATGTATGTATGTATTTATTTATTTATTTATTTTTGAGACAGGGGGCAAAGCCCAACACAGGGCTCAATCTCCCAACCCTGAGATCACTACCTGAGCCAAAACCCGGGGTCAGATGCTTAACCCAGTGCACTACCCAGGTGCCCTAACACCATAGAATTTAGATGCAAACACATGAACACTGCAACCTACTCTCAAATTATTCAGAAAATACATAAATAGAGGGGCCCCTGGGTGGCTCAGGTGGTTAAGCCAGTATCGGTCTTCAGCTCAGGTCATGATCCCAGGGTCCTGGGATTGAGCCCCTCTCCTCCTACCCCTATCCCTTGCGCATGCACTCTCTCTCTCTTTCTCTCTCTCAAATAAATAAATAAATAAATAAACCTTTAAAAAAAGAAAATACATAATAGAATAGTAATGCACATGTTAGCAACATGAATCTGCATGATGGAAATTCTTTTTCCTCCCAACTTTCACTGTATGTTTTAATTTCAAAATAAAAAATTGAAAAAAAAGAAAAATTGAAAAAAAAAAAAGAACGGGAGGAGAAAAATGGAACAGTATTATAGACAACTCTTGAAGGGTTTGCTACAAGATGGAACAGAGAAATTAGGTGGTAGCTGGAGGGAAAACTAAGGTCAAGAAAACTTTTTTTTAATAAAGATTTTATTTATTTAATCATGAGACACAAAGAGAGGGGCAGAGACATAGGCAAAGGGAGAAGCAGGCTCCCTGCAGAGAGCCTGATGCAGGACTCAATCCCAGGACCCCAGGATGGCAACCTGAGCCAAAGGCAGATCAACCACTGAGCCACCAAGGTGTCCCAACAAAACTTTTTTTTTAACATGAGAGAAATATTATGTTTGAATGCTGATGGGAATGAATCAGAGAAGAAAAAGTGAAGGAGGAGAAAATAATCGAAGCAATGTTCTTGAGTAGGCAAAATTGGATATGATCTAGTACACGAATAGAGAAACTGCCTTCAGACAGAAGTAGGCACAGTTCTACAGTAACTAAGAATATGTGAATACTTATGCTGATAAATGAGTAAATATGACTGGAATTCTTGAGAAGTTCTCAACTTTTTCAATTACAGTAGGAAGAAAAGTCATTAGCTGAGAAAAAGAATGGAAGTATTAGAAATGAGATGTGAAGGGGAAAAAAAGAGGGAAAAAATATAAAATAATCATCCATGCATTCTCCCTCCTACTAGACTAAGGATATATAACATGATTTCCTAGAAGCATTAGGGTTCTATTTGAGGTTTATGGTCATGAATTTCAAATGAAACCAATCAGCAAAATTGTATGTTTTTCACTAACCATATTCAGCTTCATGGGTGCAGGCATGGAACAGGCAGAAATGGATTTAACTAGGAATGTGGTTCTGGCACAGCAAGGACAACTAATCAATAAAGTAGAAATGATGTCAAAGGTATGTACAAGGGAAAACTAAGATTATGAGTGATTTGAATAAGGAAAGGAAATAGGTTATCAAGCCCTTGAGACAATGAAATAGTGATAGAATCAATAGATTAGAGTTCCTAACGGGGTTAATGAATTATTGGGAGTCGGGGTACTAAGGGGAAAAAGATTTGGAAAGAGCAAGTGGTGATCAGAGAGTGGGACTGAAAATTAAAATTATGGGGAGGTTGTAATTATGTCAAGCTCTAGGGTATAGCTTTGGTAATGAAAGATTTAGGTTAGGTGGCAGACAAGATCAATGAAGGTGATTCAAAGAACTGAAATTCAAAGAACTGAAAGATCTGAATGTTGAAAAAATATCTACATGGTTGAAATCACCAAGAACTGAGATCAGACATAGTATTGGTGAGAGAAAAGAGAAGTATAAACAAAAAAAGTAAAAAGAAGGAAGGAATCCTGTGAAATAAAGAATTTGGCTGGCTTTTGTTCCTGGTTCCAGGGAGTCTCTAAATCCTAGGAATTTCCTGAATGACAGGAGTGTCATTGGAGATGACTCATGGTGGGCCCCTAAACACTTTATGCTAATAAAATGACTCAGGATGGGGGTTGCCTACACCAAAGAGACCAACCATGTAATCAGAGGGTTAAGGCTTTGAGCCACAATATCACAGCCTTCCTTCCAGTGAGGAGAAGGGGGCTGGAGACTGAGTTTAATCAGTGGCCAATGAATCAATCAATCATGCCTATATACCAAAACCCCAATAAAAACCCTAGACACCAAAGTCTGGGTGACTTCAGGGTTAGCAATACTCTGTGTACCGCAAATACACTGATGTGCCAGGAGGAGGATGACATATCCCGATTCCTAAGGGGGAAGACACCAAAAGCTGCACATTTGACAGACCTTACCCTATGTGTCCCTTCTTTTGGCTGGTTCTGTTTTGTATCTTTTTTGCCACAGTAAAACTGTGTAAGTGTAGCACTTTCCCAAGTTGTATAGCTATTCTAGATTATAGAACCTGACAGAGGTAGCACGAACTCCCACATCTGCAGCCAGTTGGTTACAAGTGAGAGTGATTCTGGGAACCCCCTAGCCTGCAGCTGCTGTCTAAAGTGAAAATTGTCCTGTGGAGGAGGACTGTGCCCTTAATATGTGAAGTTTGGTCTAATCTTAGGTAGTAACCATCAGAAGTCATTGTAGGGGATGAACCAGGAAATAAAGTCAACAGCAATAGAGGTTGTAGTAAAAAGAATGTGATGACATGAATTTCAAAACCAGAAAATTTTAGGAAGAGAGGAGAATGATTTCAATACAGAAAGGGGAAAATGAAAAGAGTATCTATCTCCACCTCCAGTGGTATGAGGGTTATGAGAAAAAAAAAGGGAAGAGCATCACTTGAGACGGCAAAAAGAGTAATAATGTCCTCAGAAAAGATAAAATTCCCAACACACTACAAATTTTATAGGCTATGAGAATAAGAAGGACTAAGTGAAAGAAATTCACAAAAATGGGAGTATCCAGTGACTGAGAACAACCAAGTGACAGTATTATCCTGAAAGTCAAAGACTTCAAGGAAGAGAGTGTAATCAATTGTATCAAACAATACTGATAGATCAAGCAAGAGAAACTAAGAAACTACCAACAGATTGAGCAATATGAAAGTCACTGATGACCATAACAAGAAGTTTCAGTGAAAAAGTGGGAGAGGAAGCCTGGTTGGAATGGGTTCAAATAGAGTAGAGCTCTGACTTTCCAACACTCTGGAAATCAACTAAAGGCATACAATAAACTAAGAAATGGTTATTTAAGCAAACTAGGCCACACTGGGTAAGAAAGGTGTAAACCTGTGGCATTTTTGCCTGGGGCTACTCTCATTCTCCTAATCCTGCCCTCTACAAATAGCAGCATGGTAGAGTAGGCCATGAAAAACCAGGAGCTTTGCTGCTGGTGCCAAACAGGACTCAATTTTTTGCACTGTGAATTAAAGTAGCCATCTCAGTGGCAGGTGAACAGAGGCAGCTGTCAGATCTCCTAGCCTGAGGCTGTAGCACTGTTTGGAGCAAGAAATAAACTAATGGACTACCTAGGGATTTAACAGGAAGTTCCAAGTAGTGATAACAGCCATAAGAAGATGATCATCTATTCTCATGCCCCAAGTAATCATTTTTTTAATTGTATCAAGACAATTCATTGGGGAAAAAGGATAGTCTTTTCAAGAAATGGTATTGGGGCAACTGGATATGCATATGTAGAAAAAACAAACTTAGACCATTACCTTATACCATATCCAAAAATTAACTCAAAATGGATCACAAATCCAGAAATTCCACTCCTAGTGATCTATCCAGAAGAAATTAAAATATATATCCACACCAAGGCTTGCACATGAATGATTATAGCAGTATTATTCATTAAAACCTAAAAATAAAAATAAAACTAGAAATAATCCAAATGTGTGGATTTGTATGCCCATACAATGAAATAATATTCACCAATAAAAAGGAATGAAATACTGACATACTCAACATGGATTAACCTCAAAAACATTATGTTAAGTGAAAGAAGACAGAAGCAAAAGACTGCATATTATAAAACAATACTACATACTTATGATTTCTTTTATATGAATGTCCAAAGCCAATTTATAGAAAGAAAAGCAGATGAATGGTTGCCTAAGGCTAGCATTAGGAATGGAGAATGAATGCAAATGTGCTCAAAGGAATTTGGGGGAGTGATGAAAATATTGTGAAACTGGACTGTGGTGATGACTGCACAATTCCCTATCATCCATCATTCAATTGCACTGTTACCATAGGTAAATTCTGAAATTTGTACATTATACCTCAATAAAGCTATAAAAAAAAAAGTGAGTTGGATACAGTAAACACAGATAACTGTTTTACAGAGTCTAGTATAAATGATAAAAGAAATGGGGTAGTAGACAAAAGTTAGTAAGGTTAAGAGAGTGTTTCTTTCAAATGAAAAAAATTACAATATGCTCTTATGCTATTGACAGTGATCCAGAAAAGGAAAAACAGGTTAGAATTACAGGAAGAATGTCCTTGAGAAGGTAAGAAGGGATGGGCTCAAAGGAACAATTGGTGCCAATGACCTTCAAGAGAAGTTAATTTACAATACCAGTTACTTTACAATAACTGGTAAAGATGCAGGCGTTAGGAAGACTGTTTCTATTTTCTTAATGAAATAGAAAAGAAGGTCACCAGCTGAAAGAGAGGATGCAAAGGGAAATGTTGAAGATTTGCATGCAAGGAAAAGATATAATCATCTAAGCAAATGGAAGTGTGGAAAAACTAGAATCATCAAGTAGGATAGCTTGGCAGCACTAAGCAATGAATTTTAAAGTCCCTGGGTACTGGGATCCCTGGGTGGCGCAGCGGTTTAGCGCCTGCCTTTGACCCAGGGCGCAATCCTGGAGACCTGGGATCGAGTCCCACATCGGGGCTCCCGGTGCATGGGGCCTGCTTCTCCCTCTCCCTGTGTCTCTGTCTCTCTCTCTCTGTGTGTGACTATCATAAAAAATAAAAAATAAAGTCCCTGGGTACTAACTAAGAATTTAAAGTCAACATAGTTGTTCTGCTCCAGCCATATACAGCTAAAAGTGCATAGGTATAAAAAAGTAGAGCTGGTTTTAACCAGGATTAGGTTTTGCTAGGCAAGAACAACAAAGGGAGAGGGGTTAAGGGGGTTGAGTATAGATGCCGAAGAGCAACTACAATGAGAATTCACCAAGTCAGAAAAGAAACTGAGTACATGTATGCACTGAGGGACAGTGAAAAGGGAATTCACCAAGTCAGAAAAAGAACTGAGGACATATATGTATCAAGGAAAAGTGAAAAGATGGTAAATTAAAAGGCCCCAGTGAAGTCAAAGATTTAAGGTTGTTGGGTACTTAAAAGTGAACCAGAAAAATTGGAGGTGGTAGTTGGAGAGTAAAATGCCAGAAATTACATTATAGAAAGCTGTAGCTATTGGTAATAACAATTTGTGAAACAGTAACACTCAATCCTGGCCACACATGAAAGTCACCTTGGAAAACTGTTAAAAATAACATACCAAGCTACAGCTCAGATTAACCAAATCAGAATCTCTGAGAGTGAATCCTAGGTCCCTGTAGTTTCTCAAAGCTCCCCCAGTTAATGCAGATATACTGAGGGTTTAAAAACATCTGCACAGGGCAGCCCACGGTGGCTCAGTAGTTTAGTACCACCTTCAGCCTGGGGTGGGATCCTGGAGTCCCACATCGGGCTCCCTGCATGGAGCCTGCTTCTCCTTCTGCCTGTGTCTCTGCCTCTCTATATACATGTTTCTCATGCATAAATAAATAAAATCTTTTTTAAAAATTAAAAAATAAAACCATCTACATAGGATATGCCATAGAAATGAATGGCTGACAGGATGCCTGTGTGGCTCAGTGGTTGAGTGTCTGCCTTTGGCTCAGATTGTGATCCCAGGGTCCTGGGATCAAGTCCCACATTGGGCTTCCCACAGGGAGCCTGCTTCTCTCTCTAATGTCTCTGGCTCTCTCTCTGTGTCTCTCAGGAATAAATAAATAAAATCTAGAAAAAAAGAAAGAAAGGCATGAATGGCTGAGGTAAAGTAAAGGACAAGATCAGCAGAGGAGGGCAGCCCTAGTGGCCCAGCGGTTTAGCGCTGCCTTCAGCCCGGGGTGTGATCCTAGAGACCCGGGATCGGATGAGTCCCAAGTCAGGCTCCCCGCATGGAGCCTGCTTCTCCCTCTACCTGTGTCTCTGCCTCTCTCTCTCTCTCTCTCTCTCTCTCTCTCTCTCTCTCATGAATAAGTAAAATCTTAAAAAAAAAAAAGATCAGCAGAGGAGAGGAAGTAAAGAGGCCACAACCACAATACCAGAAGGATCATCTGTGTGGATGCTATAATCACCAACAATCATAACTGGAGTAGTTGGAGAGTACCAAAGCTGCAGCTAGAGAAAGCAAAGAGAACACTTAACCCATGTCAATAGGAGGAGCCACCACTTAAGAACTCCACAGGGAAGCAACACCCTCAGGGGAGAGGTAAATTTACTCAGAGTAAGAAGGTAGTCATGTTTAGAGAACAGGTTAAAGATAAAGGGAATTTTGCCGAAGGACAAGATCAGAATTTTGCAGACTAACCAAGAACTCCAGAAGGCACAGAAAAGGGTTCAATGATCATAAGGGGTGAAAACTGGGATCACACAAGAGAGACAAAGGAAAGAAAAGGTCCAGACAAAACTACTGGAGGATAATAAGGCCAGGAAATCTCAGAACACAAGCACCATATTTTTGAACACTACACAAAAACAACCACAGGAAAAGCTCTATGAAGTTAGAAAGGGCTTTCCTGAATCTAGCCACTTTGTAAAAGATTTTTTTAAATTAATTTCAAATAAAAATGAGTCACAGAAAGTATTAAGGTCAATTCCATATACTCATTACAAGAGAGAATAACGGGCACAATAACATCCCTACAGACAAGGAAAGCATGCCAGAAAGACATGCCCACATAACAGATCAGAACTGTAACATGCTATTTCAAAATGAACTAAAGACCTTAAGAGAATGATACAAGATATGAAAGAACAACAGATGTAAGAACTATAAAAATTCTAAATAATTAAAAACAAAAGGAAAGAATCATTCCAGAAATAAAGACAAGAGTGAATAAAAACAGATAACCACTTATCAAAAATACAAAGTAAAAACAGGAGAAAGTTTTAAAACCCAAAGAGATCAAAAAGGTTTGAGAAAAATTGACAACTATTGAAAACAGGCAAAGATTGAACATAGTCATAGGAACCCATGAAGAAAAATCGAAGCAAAGACCAGAATAATAATAATAGTAATTCAAAAAAACTTTACTGAAATAAATATTTGAAACTACATTTTGAAAGAGCACAGTATGTACCTGGAAAAATCAACTCAGAATGACCTAAATTATTTTACTATACTCTTATTAAACATTAAAGAATAAGAAAAAAGTGAGGAAGGGAAACTGGAGTCAGAAAGGGGGAAATACAGAACTATAGACAGGAGTCTGGGATGTGATATGAACCGGCAGTACTGGGTTTCCCAGGATATAAAAGGGTTAAAGTGCGCAATAAGATTAGATCTGATAATCTCAGTGTACATAAGGGTGGCAAGACTATTTGTATAGGAGATGAAGAACACGTTTATTATAAAGAAAGGAGAATCAGACTGGCATCAGACTTATCTACTGCACAAGCTTGAAAATGATGGTGTATAGGTTACATAGTAGGAAAAAAAGGGTGGGAGGATGATGATCCAACAACACTACTCAGCCTAGATAAAAGACAGACATTTTCACTCAAGAAAGGATTTAGTAATTGTGCCACATCCACTGAGGAAATTACTCCAAATGCTTTTCTGGCATCTATTAAGATAGTCATGTGTTTCTTTTTTTCCAGTCTCTACCACTCCCAAAGTTGTGGCGGGCAGTACAGAAATGGCCAAATCCAAGAACATCATATACAACCAGTCCCAGAAAGCTTCAAGAAACTTAGATCCCAAGGAATGCATACTTTGCCAACAAGCACAAAAAAGGCCTCAAAAAGATTTAGGGCAATATTTCCAAACAATGAGTGCCAATACAGAGGCCACAAGTGTTCATTAAGCTCAAAGTAATCAAATACAAGATCTTAAAAGATGCCAGCCCTAAAGTTGGACAGGCTCACCTTTTATCATCCAACCCAGTCTCAGGAAGTTTACATATTTCCGTAGTGTCAAAGGTACCAGGCTTTAGCAATCAAAATCCAGTAGTCAGGCCTAAGTCAAAGCTGAGGCCCAGACCCCACAAAGTACCCCTAAAGACTCTAGAAAAAAGGTTTCTCTCAACTTTGAGGGTCAAAGAACTGTATAAAATGTGGACTACTGTCCACGTGGGAAGGCATCTCTCTATGCTATTTTGTATAAATACAATACAGAGTCTCCTAACTCATCCCAAAAGAGAGAGGTAATCATATGGTTTTGATCTGGTAACGTTTTAATATTGTAAATTATGTTAATATTTAACTGTCCTTGCCTTCCTGGAATGAGTCCTGATGTATTATCTTTTAAATACACTACTAGTTTTATCTTGCTAATATTTTATTTAGAATGTTTGCTTCTCTGGAGTGCCTGGGTGGTTCAGTCAGTTAAGCATCCAACTCTTGATTTCGACTCATGTTGAGATCTCAGGGTCATGGTATTGAGTCCTGCATCGGGCTCCATGCTCAGCGGGGAGTCTGCTGGAGATTCTCTCTCTTCCTCTATCCCTCCTCCCATTTGCACATGCTCTCTCTCTCTAAAATAAACAAATAAATCTTAAAAAAAAAAAAAAAAAAGAACGTTTGCTTCTCTGGTCGTAAGAGTGGACTGTTCATAGTGGCTCCAAAAAAAGAAAGAAAAAAGGCAAACAATCTTAATGTCCATCCGTTGTGGAACAACAGAATAAATTATGGTGTAGTATGCTTTGGAATGTTATCCAGCTTTTTAAAATTAGAGTTCCATTTACTAAACTAGAGACATGCCATGATACATTCTTAAAAGAATAAAGCAAATTACAAAAAGCCTGTATATGTGTGTGTGTATATATACTTACATGTTTTTGAGCAACAAAAAGATGCTGAAAAACATTCAGTGTTGGTTAACACTGGCTACTCCAGGAAGAAAACTGGAGAAGGGAAAGACCTGAGAGGAGAGAAAAATACTAACTTTTCCTTTATTCACCTCTAGTTTGTTCATTTTCATGGTTGCAAACAGAGTATTACTTTTATAACTTTTTATAAAGGTAGAACAGGGGAGGAGAATAGTTATTTATTAAAAGTAATGACAATAAACAGTAGTTGATTAACTAATAAATGACTACCTTTAATACATCCAAAGACAAAATTAGAATTAAATTATGTAAAGCAAGGAGAGGAATTATTACAAAGTTCATTTATTTAAAAATAGAAAATAATCCAATCTGGAACTAAAGTTGCATATAAGTAGTCTTTCTCAAGTGTGTTAAGCAAGATGTCTTCAGGTTGAACTAGTTTTTATTTTATAGCTAGCGCAAACTTATCAGGTCATGGATATTTTGACAACTAAGGATAAAACTAAGAGAAAGGGAGCCAAAGAAAAATATTCAATGAAAACTGTATGCATGATACACCAATTAGCAAAAATGGGCAAAATGTTACAGAAGTAATTGAAACTCAGGGGAAAAAATGAGATTTTGAATAGTTAACTAGTCATCTATGCTAAAGTAAAAGGAGTAAACTTTTTCTAATGTATTATTTTACACTATAAATAGACAAACCCTTTTTATTAAAGAAAGCAAACTGCCTTAACTGATTGTCACATACAAATCTTTCAAAAAGAAAAATTACTAAAAGCTATCAACATGTAGCATGGGTGATAGGGAGATAAAGTTATCATGGAAAATTCAAAAAAAAAAAAAAAAAAAAAAGAAAGGAACAGATAAAAGAAAATTCCAGTTACAAGGCAGCCCGGATGGCTCAGCGGTTTAGCACTGCCTTCATCCCAGGGCCTGATCCTGAAGACCCAGGATCAAGTCCCATGTCAGGCTCCCTGCATGGAGCCTGCTTCTCCCTCTGCCTGTGTCTCTGCCTCTCTCTCTCTCTCTCTCTCTCTCTCTCTCTCTCTCTCTCTCTCTCCCTCATGAATAAATAAAATCTTTTAAAAAAAAGAGAAAATTCCAGTTATAGACAAAAGTAAGAAAGGCTTATAAAAATTGACGTTTCTGCAATCAAACTGAGAAAAGAACTGTCAAAGGGCTCCCGGTCTCAAGAAATGCCGTGGTTTGCTATTTTGGGGGGAGACCAAAAACTGATTTTTTGCCAAGTTTGTAGTACTTAAAGGGAAATAGCCCAAAAAGGTATGCACACCAAGAGTCTGCCCAACAGTATCTCACTTCTAGGTGTCTTTATTTTTAAGTTTACAGTTATTTAAGAACTCTTTCTCTCAGCTCTCCTCAAATCTTTCATTAAGAGAAAATTTCAGGATATAAAATAAATCAGTAGCTGAATTACCATGGGTCTTTTAAATGCCTTGCCAGGCTGAATAAGAGAGCAAGACAAGATAACAAAGAAAAGCTGGACTAACAATGCTAGTAAAGAACTGAAGGGAGGAGTTGGATGAAGCATGCATCAAAAAAGAGCAATCCAGGATGATTTCCATGGCTTAATAAAAATTACCATTCCAGGCAGCCTGGGTGGCTCAGCGGTTTAGCGCTGCCTTTGGCCCAGGGTGTGATCCTAGAGACCCGGGATCGAGTCCCACATTGGACTCTCTGCATGGAGCCTGCTTCTCCCTCTGCCTGTGTCTCTGCCTCTCTCTCTCTCTCTCTCTGTCTCTCATGAATCAATTAAAAAATAATAATAACCATTCCTTAAATACTGGACATTGTCCTAAGGATTTTCAATGACATTATTTTACTCTCTCATCATCAAAACCCTGCAAGATAGATTTCAGACCTTCACATATCTAATGAGTGAGTGACAGAGTGATTAATTTGAATCTGTTTTCATGATTCAAACTCACAAATTCATGTTCTACTATAAAATTGGTCTCATGATTGTAGAATTTCAAAAGCTTCTTACAACTAAACAACTGTATTATCATTCTATCATAAAGGAATGTGTGAGGTGCCTAGGTGGCTCAGTTGGTTAAGCATGTGACTCCTGATTTTGGCTCAGGTCATGATCGTAGAGTCATGAGACCAAGCCCCACCTCAACGTCTGCATTGAGCATGGAACCTGCTTAAGACTCTCTCTCTCTCCCTCTGCCCCTCCCCCCTAAAAATAAAATAAAGGAATATCTGATAACTTCCAAAGAAGTCTTTCTCCCTCTTCAGAGCTCTAAAAAGAAAGAGCTAAGATTCTCTGACGCTAAACCAGGATTTTTTATGTAGCAAATCTTTACCCACGTGTCTAATGAAACCAGCTACCTCCATTCACCCTAATTCCCAATCCAAGGGAGCCCAAAAGAATTCCTTGGAATTGGAACAAAAACAGACTTGTAGAGTAATAATACCCATCAAGCTTCCATAACGTGACTAGCTTTGTCCTATCAAATTTCAGCAATTAAAGCTAAACATTGTGGAACCCCCACAACCCAAGTTTGCAAAGGGCTTAAGAAAAGACTTCCTTCATTGAGACAGAAGGAATTTACCAAGATCTGAGGCATCCTCCATGACTAAAATGATTAAATCACAATGTCTACACATCCAGTACCATTTCCAAGGTTGTTTTTTCGGTTTTAAGATTTTATTTATTTATTCATGAGAGACACAGAGAGGCAGAGACATAGGCATAGGGAGAAGCAGGTTCCCTGTAGGGAGCCTGATGCAGAACTTGATCCCAGGACCCTAGGATCACGACCTGAGCTAAAGGCAGATGCTCAACTGCTGAGCCACCCAGATGCCCACCCATAGTTAGTTTAGTAACTAACTAGTCTACTTAAAATCCACAGGTGGGGTATCCATGCAATAAAAAAAGTGGTGCCATATTTCTTCATGTTGTCAATCTCTATAATCGGATGTCATCTGATATAATCAGATATGATAGTGCAAGTATGATATTACAGACAAGGAAATAAGCATGGCTATCTAATCCAAAGAGATCTGTTTGGAGTAAATAAGTTTTCCATTATTATCGTGTGTGTATATGTATTGCTTTATGAATTTTAGGTCTGCAATACTTTTGATATTTATAAAAAGGAATGTTTAAATCACTGTCTTTTCATAATACCTTTGCCACCTAATGAAAACAGTAAAACTAAACTTTAATACGCTGGAGTTTTTTTTTAAACTATATTTTGCCCAGGTTAGAATGAATATTAGGACACAGAATTCTGAATTATACTATTAGCTTTTACTTAAGGAAGAATATGAAATGTCCACTTTCAACTGAAAGACTACAGTAGTCAAACTCCTTATACATAGTAGTCAACAAATATTTAAGTGAATAATTTAATGTGCAAAAATCCCCCAATTTTTCCAATGTACCTAATCTAACTCAGCTCATATGCCTTAAACACAAGGTATCTGTATAACAAATTAATATAAAAAATCAAGTTTTTCATAGAACAACCTTTATTAATACAAAATATGCATATAAGAGAGACTGGGGCAAAGAAAGAAAAATATTCTTCTATGCTGTGCTCCAAAACTCTTTACTTGGGTTCCTCTTCTCAGGAATAGGATCAATTAATATGCTTTGTTAGAAACTTCTTCAGAGTTAGACATTATACAGTTGTAACACGAAGACGCAATAGGAGACTGTCAGATAAATCCTTACTAAGGCAAAGTAGCCAATCTTTTCTCAGTCGATAGAAGCAATTATGCCCTGCAAGAGACTTCAACAGACATAGTTGGTCTATCTCCAACTTATGACATTCAATGACCATTTATAAAATACCTAAGGACTGGTAACTTTATCTGTAAAGGGCTAGCCAGTCAATATCTAGGTTTTGTTGTGCTAACTACCCAACTCTGGCTGTACACATGAAACAGCCATAACCAATGTAAATGAATAAGCATGGCCATATGCCAATAAAACTTCCTTCATGGCCAGTGAATTTGAATTTCCTATAATTTTCACATATCACAAAGCATTATTTTTCCTCTGATATCTTTTCAATCACTTAAAAATATAAAAACCAATCTTAGCTTGCAGATCATACCAAAACAGACGTTGGGCTACGTTTGGCCCATGCACCGTAGTGTGCCAACCCCTGTAATATATAATGAAAAATCAGCTAAAGTTCATACACTGAACCTTCTAATCTTCCTCCCCCAACCCAGGAAATAAAAAGGAATAAAAATTGGTTTATCTTTAGAGTTAGTTTTTTGTGGTTGTTGTTTATTTAAACTTAATTAACATATAATGTATTATTGGTTTCAGAGACAGAGGTTAGTGATTCATCAGTCTTCTACAATACTCAGGGCTCATGACATCCCATGCCCTCCTTAATGTCCATCACTCAGATACCTCATCCATCCACCCATCGACCCCTTCCTTCCCTCCCCTCCAGCGATCCTCAGTTTGTTTCCTATGATTAAGAGTCTTTAGAGTTAGTTTTAACTATAATCCAGGAGTTACTCTGAATAATATTCTAGATGGTGTACATATGTGTATTTCTCCACATGTATCTCCTGATGCCTAGAACTTTGAAGAAGAATATGGCAGGCAATGAGTCTAAAGAGAAGGCAAAGATCAGACCATCATGAAGGACCTTACTTGGTTTGCTAAGGAGTTTCCATTTTATCCATTAAGTGATGAGGTGATAAGATTCTGAAGAAAAGAATGACATAATCAGATGACCATGTTAGAAAGATCCCTCTGGCAGCAAAGTATCTAAGAAAGAAAGGTACATAAATGTGAAATAAAAAAGTAAAGATGTCTAAAGGACAACTGGATTTAAAACAAAAAAAAACACAGTAACAAGATTGCTCACTATAATGCAACTACATTTAAATGGCATCAGAATCTCAGGTTCTGATAAAAAGGAGTTTGAGAGATAGGATATACCTACTATTCACTGAATAAAGACAGAAATTAATATTATGGGCAAGAAAAGGGTAAAGCAAAAGCATGATTAAAACTAATACAAACTTAATTCTTTCGCCTCTTAAACCTAGTCATGTTTACCTCCAACTATTCAAAGACAAACAGAAGCTGAACATAACAAGATATTTTTGTAACATATGGGCCCATAAAAAAGCAACTTATCTGATACTTAAAACATCCACAAACACACTTTTCAAATGACTTATAAAGATTTTTGTTAAACAAAATAAACTGACCTAATAAATTTGTTTCCAGAAATAATCATGGTATTGTAATTAGACAGAGCTTTCCAAAATAAGAATAATCCCTACCAGAAAATTTTTTCATGTATTTCATCCTCACCCTGCTTTAAACCTTCTAAAACTCAGGCCCAAATTTATTGTTCTCCATCTAACATTACCTTGAATCTTAAATACTCAAGGTAAAATACATCTAAAAGAAAGGAAAAGGGCCAATGGTTGAGAAAATGTTGCTGTAAGTCTTTAAACTCTTCTTTTAACCCATTTCTTTCCATGGATTTTTTAAAGAGACTCATCAGGAATATGTACCCTCCATCATCATATGGAGCTCAACTCATTTTTTTATTGTAAACAATCTTCATGTAATACAAATTACTACAAAAGATGTTATTTAAACAAACCAGGTGATATTTTTCATATTATAACAAAGACTATTTACTTATACAGTATATTTATATGGTGCTTTCTCTCCAAATAATAACAATATTTGTTAACTACAAGTACTCAGCAGATAGGACAATGCTGAGTTTCAATTCACTCACAAAGGAAAAAATAGTCCAAATAATTAAACTAACT
Source organism: Nyctereutes procyonoides (assembly GCF_905146905.1). Classification (NCBI taxonomy): domain Eukaryota; kingdom Metazoa; phylum Chordata; class Mammalia; order Carnivora; family Canidae; genus Nyctereutes; species Nyctereutes procyonoides. The sequence goes on along the minus strand of NW_026575020.1, from coordinate 45,522,898 downwards.
TCCAAACTATTTTATATTTGTTACCTTGATCAGACTAGTACTAGAAAAGTAAACAGCCATCTGCAACAGCTTGTTCTAGCTCCTTGAAATAAAATCTGGGAACCATGAGTAAATATTCCAGCTAACATTGGTGATTCTTGTAAGTACATTCAACTACTATGCCCAATCACTAGATTTCAGAAATTCAGTTTTAATTCTATCGTAAAAGGAAGAAATATGACAAGGAGAGAACTTTGATGCATTTCTTTTATGTATACTTGTTTTCCAAGATCAACTACGCTAATATTCCCCTTCTGTAACTGTACTGGTTTAGTATATGGTGGTCCCCCGCTAAACTGCCCATAGTCCGAAGCAGATGATCCTCCTTCCTATGTATAGTCAGAAATAACCCAAGGCTACACCACATCGCCTATGTCATTCACCTCATTTCATCTCATCACATAAGTATTTTATCATCTCAGTCATCACAAGAAGAATAAATTCAACAAAGTAAGATATTTTGAGAGTAGAGACCACATTCTCATAACTATTATAATGCACTGTTTTAATTGTTCTATTTTGTTATTATTGTTAATCTCTTACCATGCCTAAATTATAAATTAAACTTTAATTGATTAATTAATTAATAAACTTTATCGTAGGAATGTACTCATAGAAAAAAAAAAACAGTATATATGGGTTCAGTACTATCTACGGTTTCAGGCATCCACTGGGGTGTCTTAGAATGTATCCCTTGCAGATAAGGGGGGATTACTGTTCTCCTTTCTAGGCTTACTTTCTTCTCCATTCAAAATAATGCACACAAAGTCATTCAAAAAATATGAAAAAAGCAAAAGTACTTATGGGGAAGTATGGGGGAAAACTAGAGAGCCAGCATGGGACAGTCCAAGAATCAAACATGGAAGAGGGAAATAATGGAATGTTTAACAATGTTATTAGTAAAACTTTATGATAAAGATGTAAACATCAAATTAGGTTTCATAAGTGAAGTATGCTAAAAGGAACTATCAACCAATCTAAAATACAGAGAATGATCTAACTCTATGACAATTTATTAAGTACACTAAAGTATATAAACATAAATCCTAAATAAATCTTAGCCATAATCAATTGATTATCTTGAATCCCCTTACCAATAAATGTATATAAAAATGAAAGAAGTGTTTGATTACATGAGATATGTGATTTACAGAATGGCAGAAAGTTTGGCTTACAGAAGAAAATAGTTGTTACAAGAATAAGAGATGATTGGTTTGGTTTGGTTTTTGTTTTTGTTTTTGTTTTTTTTTTGTAAAGATTTTATTTATTTATTCAAGAAAGACACCGAAAGAAGAAAGCAGAGGGAGAAGCAGGCTCCCATGGGGAGCCTGATGCAGGACTCAATCTCAGGATCCGGGATCACGACCTGAGCCAAAGGCAGACGCTCAACCACTGAGCCACCCAGGTACCTTGATTGTTATTCTTTTTTCTTTTTTCTTTTTTTAGGAGAAGAGAAACAGAGAGAATCCTAAGCAGGCTCCACACCCAGCACATAAGCCCAACTCAGGGATCGATCTCACAACCCTGAGATCATGAACTGAGCTGAAATCAAGTGTTGGATGCTTAACTGAGCCACCCAACTGCCCCTACTGTTCTTTATAATTTACACATTTTTAATAAATATTAATTCATATGTAATATATATGAAACAATATGTATTTCTGAAAATCTGAGCCAAGATTATTGATGGAAGTGGTAAAATGTACACCAGCATCCAACCCATTTTTGCTACTTTTCAAAATAAAATAGAGATAAAAGTATGAAGATGTAGGAGAAATAGATCATTTCTCCTTAATTTTCCTCGAGAAAGTAAAGATTTACTGGTGCTTTTAAAGAGATAGTATGTAGATCCCTGTGTATGTGCTGCATTATCTCTTTAAAATCACCAGTAAACCTTTATTGCACACTATGTACACACATACACACACACCAAACTACTTGAAAGTAACTTTGTATCTCTAAAGTTCCCCCCAAACCAACCTCCATTGCAAATATTTCCTTAATCACATAAAAAGTACTAATATTCCTCTACTCACAATCCCAGAGATAAATTACAAAAGTAAATCCTGTAAGAGAAATGTTCATACTATAAGTAACTATTTTTGGTATATTCGTAGGCTTAACATTTATATGTCTTACTACATACCTACTGAATTGCAACAACTCTTCCACTTGCCAGCTAAATCTGATTCTTGACTGGCCAATGCAAGTTACTGAACATCTCTGTGTTTCGGTTTCTCATCAGTAAAACGTAAATAAACAGGACATACTTCACAGGGTGTTGAAATTGATTAAAACATGAATAACAGGACTAGTACAGAGTAAGTGCTATATCAGGGTGAGCTATTACACCTAGCTATTCTACTAGTAATAGTACTCCATCTTTCCAAACATATTAAAAACATTCTGAACAATTTGAATTACTGACTAAAACTAGATATTATTAAAAGGAGACATTAAATCTGAAGCCTGATTAACAGTAAGTTTAAACCCCTGCAACTCTGAAAAGAATAGATGACTAATAGAGCCACATAACCACTCTCAAGAACAATCTGGGGAAAGTGGTTTTCCCAAGTGCAACTATCAATTTCTTCCCTTACACAAGGGGGCAGTGATAACAAGAAAAGAATGGGGCTCTGCAACACCTCTTCCTACAGACAGTAGGGGGTGGCAGTACATATGGCTTACAGTCAGAACAAAACAGGAAGACCCAACAGTACTGCTCTTTATTCTCCTCTGGCCCTCTCCTCTCTGCTTTAGCCCCAACATAGCCTCAAGGTGAGGGCCGTATCTATAGAAAACACTAAAACCCAAAATTAACCACGAAGGAAAATCCAGTTTTGTCTTTGAAGCAAATGATCCCTTAGTGGCTGAATGTGGATGCAAGAGGAAGCCAATCAGTATGAATTTTCAGATTATCTAGCAAATTACTTACTGCTATTATAAGAACAACATTCTTCAGGCAAGTAATTCAATTTCTCTACAGTAATCACAACATAAAACACCAAAATTTCAATCATTAACTATACCCTAATGAACACATTCGGATATTCCTGTTTGTTTCACAGCATGTAGACACTCATTGAACGTACATATGTAAGTTATATCACATAGCTCATTGAACTATCTTTTGTTACTTCTGAAATTCCAGCTATTTACTGACAATCCTCTCAAAACACAGATATTCTTCTTAAGTGGAAGTCACAATGTTTCACAGATGTGGATAATTTCATACGTAGAGAAAGAAACAATATTTAACGTAGAGAAAGAAACAGAGAAAGAATATTTAATATTTTATTCTTGTGCTCACATTCCTAGGATGATATACCTGGGAAACGCTGCAAGAAGTGCTCCACTGACAGTATCCATGTTGCTGCTTTTTATGCTACATTTACTGTATTCATTTTTTTTCCCTATTTTGCCACCTCAACACCAAAAACATGCAAGAATATAGCACTACTGTCATTCACTGTAATTAACCACTGCAATAGCTTTTGGCTCCAACCCCTCAAAATGCCTGAAAATTTATCCCTTTTGTTCACCATATTGTTTTGTTTTCCTCATTCCAGATATTTTCACCTGTGTGAAAATGAAGACAGGGGCACATAGGAAAAAATAAATCCCTTTGCCTAATGATCTTGAACTCAGAATTACAATCAGGATGTGGTGTGGGTTTTTTTTGTTTATTGTTTTTCTTTTCCTGGAGAGGAACAGAGAACAGAGTAGAAAGACACCCAAAATACCCAATCTTCCTAATGTTAATTATCACTGTTTATATTTTGTAAAACCCATTTTAAACATTCCACAACTGAAATAAAAGACAGGACACGATTATATCGGTGCTCTACAAGCTGACGGCAAAACCTGGAATTATTTTAGCCCTATTTTTTCTTTCCCATCTCACAACCAGACACGATATGCTTTTTTTTTTTTCTTTCACGTGGGTACCTACTATCTCCATCTCAAAAAATAGCATATCCTAGCTCCTCTCGATTTCCTGAGATAAAATATCTAGCAATGAGCCTTATTAATCTTTTTCTTACACCACATCTCCTTTCCCAGGGGGACTGTTAATATCGCTCACAACACTTCTACCATGAATTTCAATGCCACACAGGTCAACCCACCCTGCGCCTTACCTGGCACATTTCACAACTACTTTTTATGCTGCATTCTGGGGGCACATTTTGCAACTCGCTCTGCACCACATTGCCTGCCACGTTTAGCAATCTGCCTCGCATCTCACCCTGGGTCCCCGGCATCTAGAGCCTCTCTCGGTACCGAATTCCATGACACCTTCGGTGACATCGAAGTGACCGTCCCCCGCCCCATCGGAAGCCACCCTGGGTGCCACATTTGGAGCCAACCTTCCCCACACCTTGGACACCGGAGGCACTTCGCTGCCCGTTTCGCTGTTTCCCAGCTCGCCCCCGCCCCTCTCCCAGGAGCCGAGGCAGTGGAGGCGAACGCCCCTGTCACTAAGGCGACCCCTCCTTCCGCCGCTCCCTCGGTCTCTTACCTGCGGCTCTGAGGGGCTCGCTGCACCTCGGGGCCAAGCCCCAGTCCCCGGGATCCCGAGTGAGGACCGCGCCGCCCGCCGGCGCCGCCCGCGATTCCCAGAGCACCTCGCTGCGCTCCGACGCCCGCGGTGGGTCTGCGCCCCGGAAAGGCGCGGCGGGGCCTCGCGGCGGGCAAGCGCAGCCCGCGGCGGTCCTCCTGTCAGCGGCGGCGCGGGTGCAAGCTCTCGCCCCTCAGCGCGGCGGCGGCGGCGGCGGCGGCGGCGGCGGCGGCGGCGGCGGCGGCGGCGGCGGCGGCGGCGGCGGCGGCGGCTGCTGCGGCGGGCGCCTCGCTCCGCCTCGCGCGCGGCACAGCCGGGAGGTGAGCGCGAGGGGGATGGGAACGGGGGCGGGGCCGCCCAGAGGAGGCGCGGAGGGCGGCGGCGGGAGGGCAGCGCCGGCAGCCCCGAGCCCCCGCGCTCAGAGTGCTCGCACCTTCCCCCGCCCGGCGGGCGGCTAGCGCGAGGCGGCTGTGCCAGCGGGCCCCGCCGGAGCAGCGCACCCAGCAACCCGCGCCCGGCCGGCAGCTCGCTAGCGCCGCCGCCGCGCCGGGGGCGTCGCACCCTCCCAGGCCGCCCGCAGCCCCGCCCCCTCCGGGCCGGGGTGGGGAGGAGCGCGAGCGCGGAGGGAGAGCGCGTGCGTGGGGGCGCGTGCGTGGTGGAGCGCGCGCGCCCCCGCCCCCTCCACAGTCTGGGGGTGGGGAGCGGCTGGAAGAGAGAGTGAAGACCGAACCCTTCCCTGCGCCGAGAGGTCGGGCCCTGACTCTGCAGCTCTGTGAGGTCTGGGCATTTCTCGTTTCCTCAGGGGGCTCTGCCTGGTGGGGTCGAGGGCATTTGGTGGGAAAGGGGTGGAAGCTCAATAGCAGACAAGGCCCTAAATAGTTCGGCTCCGCCCCCCCGGAGGGGTGATGTCACTCTCGAGGTGCTGCTGCTGTCACGTGCGCCCACTTCTGGGCCTGTCCTCCTGCTGTTCATGGGCAAAACGTTCCCCTAGGCTTCCCCCACTTCAGTCACCTTAGGAACACATCACTCCTGGAGTCATCAAACCTTACATATGTCGATTGTTCCCTGCCTGATGCTCAATTATATTCTATAAACTGCTTCCAAAGCCACAGTTGGCTGTGGTGGGCATCAGAATGAGGCGCGCAACCATTATGGGTGGGAAGGTGGGTGGGGAGGGACGAGAGAGAAGGGAGACTAGTTCTGCAGAATAATTGCTGAAAATTCACCAACCACAGCTTGAGAGCCTGATGCCAGGTTGGACGAGAAGTAATGTGGTTTTCGGAGCCAGTGGGCAAGGCACGGAAAGCCACCACATTAAAGCCTCCTCGGAGGTCTTACTTCCCCCCATTACCCCTCCACCTAGATCTTCTTCCCGTTTTTCTTTCTCTTGTGTCATAAGTCAACTGTGGAAGATATCTGGACGTCAGTGTTTTCGTGTGCTGTAAGATGATGCAGAGCAATCACTATTACATACTCCGCCTGGCTACTCTTCCCTTCCCTAAAGTCAAACCACCTTTCATGGTGATCTGTTTCCTAATGAGATGCCATGACTGGAAATAGATGCCCCAAATTACCTCAGTCAAGGAATCTGTGTCTATGGTGTTTCTAAGATAGTTTGCTTTGTTTGCTCACAGTTCTTTGAATCTACTTCATCCAGGACTTTCTTTGGTTTAAAAAAAAATAGTATTAACTTCAGAATAATAGAAGAAATGGACTATGAAGGCATTTCAACAGCTAGTCTATAATGAATGCTTGAAAAGTTAGAGCTAGAGCAGCTTTGAACACTACAGCTAAAACAGCAAGGTAAAGGATTGATATATGGAATCTTTTGGAGATAACTCCAAAACCTTAGATTAGTCCTGCTGTAACCTCTCTATGGTGATAGTAGCATGGTAGTGATTACTTATGGGGGACTTGACAGGGCTAGTGGCATGGTAGTGATTATTTACTGCGGATTTGACAGGGAAGGAGGGAGCCTTCAGGTTGGTGGAGATGTTCACTATCTTGACCTACCTAATGATTACGAGGGCTAATATATACGCAAAAAGATTTATTCATACACACAAAGAAGCACTACAACGTCATGATTGGAGTCTGGAAACGGATTTAAATCTCAGTGTCACCCACCACTTACCAGCTATGTGACCTTAAGCAAGTCTCTGAGCCTTTTTTTCTTCATCTCTCTAATATGGTTAATGATACCTCACAGGATGGTTGTAAAAATTAAATGAGATTATCTTTGAAAAATAGCATGGAGCCTGGTATGTAGTAAGTGCTTAGGAAGCAGTAGCTATTGTTACCTTATTCTTCTGGCACTCAGATTTACCCTATTCAATTCTCCTTTGAGGTTTTTTGTTTGTTTGCTTATTTCAAAGATTACTTTGTGTCTCAACCTTTGTGAGTTTCACTGAAGCTAGTAACATTTCTTCCCACAAGAAATAAGGAAAGGCAGTCCAGGGTGTAATGTGTTAGTTTTCAAACTAGTTTAGGTGGCAGTACTTAGTACAAATAGTACAAATTATTGTGTGCATTGTAGAACACCATGAAATATTGATAGATTTGGGGCAGCCGGGGTGGCTCAGCAGTTTAGGGCTGCCTTCAGCCCAGAGCCTGAACCTGAAGACCCAGGATCTAGTCCTACATCAAGCTCCCTGCATGGAGCCTGCTTCTCCCTCTGCCTGTGTCTCTGCCTCTCTCTCTCTGTGTGTGTCTCCCATGAATAAATAAAATCTTTAGGGATCCCTGGGTGGCGCAGCGGTTTGGCGCCTGCCTTTGGCCCAGGGCACGATCCTGGAGACCCGGGATCGAATCCCACATCAGGCTCCCGGTGCATGGAGCCTGCTTCTCCCTCTGCCTATGTCTCTGCCCCCCTCTCTCTCTCTCTCTGTGACTATCATAAATAAATAAAAAAAATTAAAAAAAAAAATAAAATCTTTAAAAAATATATATTGATAGATTTAATTCTGCCATATGGACATGACAATTTTACCAGCACTAAATCTGGCTATATAATGTTTATGCAAATCTCACATATTTCAAAAACTGTATTTTTGAGAATAGGCCCGTGTTTTTCCTTTAAAATTTGTTTCCAACTTTCACAAAGTAGAAAGCACCAAAAGTTTAATAACAATTCACAAAATGAAAACCTTGAAGTCCATGTTTCCTGGAAATTAAAAAAACACTGTAATTGTTCAGTTTAGCAGCAGAGCTCGCTTTATTAGATTTTCCCACAGTAAGCTCTAATAGCTGTGACCCACAGGGTCTCTTGCTCGGATGAAGTGAGTAACTCTGACTCACTGTCCTCATCTCACTCCCAAAGATCAGTCTCCATTTCTTTTGGCTGACCTTTCCCAGATCCCATGTTCACACTGAGCAGTGCTAGTACCCACTGAATGAACTCACTGCCTTGCTGTTTTGATCATCCGGCATAATTCTATTCAGCCCATTCTCTTCCACATAATACTCCTGTTAAGTCTTGTAATTTGCTGTTATACTTAAACTTTGTGGAGGAAACCCTCTGTCCCTGACAGAGGGGTATAGTTGGGGTGGTGAACAACATTGTAGAGAGAAGTCACCCCTGTTTTCAGCTCTTCTCCCTGGTTTTCTTTTCCATCAATGATACCTAAAATCCTGAGAATGCTCATTTTTACACCTACTGAAAATCCATTCTAGTCAAAATGATCATTTAGTCTATGACTTAAATTTGGAAACATGATGTACGCCATGTAAGAGGAACATGCAAATATACATAAATTAGCCCAACCTTCCTTATACCTCCCAGCTTGTCAGTGCCATCTATACTATTCAAAATGCCCGTTTTGATGTATCAATTATGCCCACTAATACTCACCTCTGCATATGTCTTCCCTTGGCACCTCCAAGTCTCTTAAGCAAACCATTAGGCTCACATTGCCTACCCTTTTTCCTCAATTCTCCCCCTATTGAATAAAGAATAATGACATCACCATTGACTGATTGCCTACTGATTGTAAATGCTTTCCAAATGCCTTATATATACTATATTATGTTATGTTATGTTATGTTATGTTATGTTATGTTATGTTATTATGCAACATCCCACCAATATCTCAGTTTTCTAGATGGGGGGCTTTGAGTGGTTAAATGATCAGGTCAAGATCACACTGAATGGTGGGCAGAGCCACAATCTAAACCCAAACAAACTTTATCCTCTTATCAGCTACCCTCAAGATAAAGGCCTGTAAAATATAAATGAGAACAGAGAATACATCATTTGAAAAATGTGAACCATATTACACAATGAAAGTATCTCTGGAAGGTTGATGTAAAAGATGTTTCTCATTGATTGTTTTTTATAATCTCATTTCTTTTTATCTGCAATTGATAATTCCAAACTCAATAGCTTCAACATTTCCCCACTAACTCCCACCTCGGTCTTTTGATAAATATTTAATAATTTCAAGACTAACACTTTAAAGCATTTCCACATAGAGGAACTACTACTTAAAAGAAGTTTCCAGTAAATCTCTTTTTGGGAAAGTGAAAAATTCATGTACAGTATGAAGAAGCAAAACTCCATATATATTTATATTGACATTTATAAATGCTTAACAAGTATTTGTGCCTACTGATGCTTATAACTGTGGTAAGTACCACAGAGCACATTTAACTAATTTGAGAGATGTCTTGCCTACTAGAACCTTATAATGTATTTAGGAAACAAAATTCTTCAAACATTTAAATATTAATATAGAATTAAGTGTTGAGGGATCCCTGGGTGGCGCAGCGGTTTGGCGCCTGCCTTTGGCCCAGGGCGCGATCCTGGAGACCCGGGATCGAATCCCACGTCGGGCTCCCGGTGCATGGAGCCTGCTTCTCCATCTGCCTGTGTCTCTGCCTCTCTCTCCTTCTCTCTCTGTGACTGTCATAAATAAAAAAAAAAAAAAGTGTTGAAACATGAGTAAAACAGTAGGCTTTGTGATAATTCATAGAAGGGAGAGAGAGATAAGTTTGCCTGGAATGGTATGGGACTGCTACTTGAGGAAAGTAGAACAGGAAAAAATATAGATGGAAAAAAGGAAGGACTATTCCAGGGAGGGCCCTAGAGAATCAACAGAAATTTAAAGCAGGGAACAAGCTAACAATTCTCACATCAAAGAATAAATCCCTTTTGGAAGTGAGTTGCTTTGGTGTGAACTACAAATAGACTTGGTACAAATCTAAAAAACAGACCAGTGAGCAACAAGTGTAGATGAGTAGAATTTACTACTCAAGAGATAAAGCATCTGGTAACATCTTACCAATATCTGGTTGATAAGAGGTTGGAAAAGTGGTTCAGGACCAAACTGAAGAGGGTGCTGTCCAGAAAAGGAGGACACCATGATGTCTTTGAGCAGAATGATAAGACAGTGTTCAAAACTTTATCTAATAGGATGGATTTCAGCATAGAAGGACAACGGATAAGGACTTGGTTAAGAAGATATTACTATTTTATGAGCTAAAGAAGGTGACAGCTGATAGTTAAGAATTGTGGCAGTGGGAATATAAAGGAAAAGTTCCAATGGCTATTGCATGGAAGAATTAAAACTTACTGAATAACTGAATGCAAAGGATAAAGAAGAGTGAGAAATAAAAATACAGCAAGGTAACAGGACTCTAGAAGACCATGTTAACCTATGACAGAAGCAGGGGAGTCAGCAGGATTGCTTTGAAAGGGAAGACAGAAAGAGATGGTGTCAGCATATTTTGTGTTAATAGTAGTTTTTTATTGTTTTTGAATTACAAATCACTTCTTGAGAATCTGATGGAACCAATGGATCCTCCCTTTTAGGAAAAAAATTATTCATGCTTATACATGCTATGCATTTGTAATGGATACCCTTGGAGTTAACTGCTAGGAACTCCTGACCCAAGCTGGGCCCATCAGAGCTCTCTCTGGAATTTTTGTACATTATATCTAGAGGTTCAAATCAGTCTCTCCATAGTAGCTGAAGCTATGGATACTATTAGCTAGCTGATCTGTTTCCTAACACATGAGCCTGAGAAAGAGAACGTGCTTAAAAGCAGAATGAGAGCAGAGAGAGTCTCAGAAGTAAGAGAGGGAACATACCTTAACCTTAATGGCCGTTGAGTTCATAGATCCACCACATTTTTATCCTTGGATCCCAGGAGATAACCTAGTCCTTCATTGAAATTCCACTATGGTTAAGCTTGTTTGAGCTGCATTTCTGCAATTTATATATGAGAGTCCTGATTAATTCAAGGGTTAAAAATACAAATTGAAACCCACCCATGGGCTCCAGGTAAGAATCCTTGATTTAAGATAATGGAAAGTCACCCAAGTAGAAATAGACCAGTAAACAGGTTGAAGTTAGGTGAGAAAAGGAAGAAAATGAATACTCATGCAGAGGGACTATTGATAGCACAGGTCTTTAAGAGCAAGGACCCTGGACCCAGACTGACTGCACTCAAATCCTAAGCTAACTATTTACTAAATGTATGATCTCAAGAAAGTTATTCTACATTTCTAGATCTCAGGTTACTTATCTGTGAATTGGAAATTAAAAACTATGTATTATAGGGTTGATGTGAAGATTTTAAGTTGGTACATGTAGAAATGCCTGGCCTATGCATAGCAAGTCTCTATGGACTATTACCATTCAGTATAATAGACCTATGCGTAGGCATTTTGCATGTTTGTTTTTTTTTTTAAGATTTATTTATTTATTATTTTAGAGGGTAGGGGAGAGGGAGAGAGAGAATACCAAGCAGATTCCCTGCTGAGTGGGGAACCCCATGCTGGGCCCAATCTCACAACGCTCAGATCATGACCTGAGCCAAAACCAAGAGTCAGACACTTAACCCACTGAGCTACCCAGGCACCCACATATGTTACATTATTTAATTTAATTTAATAGTCATAAAAACATTATCATCATCAAGGGTATTTATGTACCCAAATACAAAGATGAAGCCACTGACCCACCATTAATAAGACATGATGTTTTAGTTGATTCTCCAGTATTGCATGAGTTTTATTGAACCTGCCATATTCCCTCACTCAAAGCACCTAAGTAGTTATAAGGTAGTTAATAAATATTAGGCGGGCAATTAGAAGCAAAGGAAGAATGATTGGCCTTTATAGAGAATGACCACACAATCTTGGTTTAGTATCACAGCCCTTATCAATTAGCCATGAGTAAAAGTAAATATAAGAATGTAGTAGAGTGGGATGCCCAGGTGGCTCAGCGGTTGAGCCTCTGCCTTCAGTTCAGGGTGTGATCCTGGAGTTCTTTTTTTTTTTTTTTTTTAATTTATTTATTTATGACAGTCACAGAGAGAGAAGGAGAGAGAGGCAGAAACACAGGCAGATGGAGAAGCAGGCTCCATGCACCAGGAGCCCGACGTGGGATTCGATCCCGGGTCTCCAGGATCGCGCCCTGGGCCAAAGGCAGGCGCCAAACCGCTGCGCCACCCAGGGATCCCTGATCCTGGAGTTCTGGGATCGAATCCCACATCAGGCTCCCTTCTCCCTCTGCCTATGTCTCTGCCTTCTCTCTGTATCTCTCATGAATAAATAAATAAAATATTTTTTTAAAAAAAGAACATAGTAGAGTTGTGTAAGTTGTCTTTGCTTTCTTTCATATAATGAAATACACTTCTTAATCAAAAGACTCTTTAGATAAGAAATGAATTTTTTAATCTAAGGGAATTGTAGTTTTGTTGATGTGAAATATAGAGAAGTTTTAATTAATAAAAAAGTGCAAGGAAGAAAACATAGGGAAAGTGAAGGTTTCGATTGGACCTTATCTCACACATCTGAAGCCCAATTAACATTTTCTCTAGATTTAGTCAACCAGCCTGACACATAATGTGAAAGAACAAAAGAAAGAATCAGCTCAGTAGAGGAAAAGAAGAGGCATCTTAATGTTACCAACATAATAATTGAATGGAACTTCATTTATGTGGAACTTGGTTATTTAACAATCCCATCTATCTGGAGCACAGCAAAGACCCAGAGAAATAAAGGAGATGAAAAAAGACCTCTCCAAAAACAAAACAGAAATCACAAAAGTCCATGCCCTAAAGATCATGCCCATTACTGCTAGAGATTCGATTCATCGATGCCCTTTCTCAGAGGCTATTAATTTTTACTTGGATTCGATTTTAAAAGACCTGGCAATCTGGTTTCCAAACTCATAAAAAATTAAAAGCAGTAAAGTAGAAGAGAGAGGAGAAACTATCGCATGCAGGCATGCAGATAGCAGTGAGAAGAGAAAGCTGGAAGTCTTAAACAGGGCAGAGATGAAGAAAGACATAAAAATTGACTTCATGATCAAAAAACACAGCCATTTAGTGCCTTTAGCATAGGAGAAAACAGTCCTCCATACCTCCACAGGCCTTGGGAAAGAAATTTTAAAAATTGATTCTATATTAACCCTGAGGAATCAAGAAAATTAAATTACATTCAGTATAAAGACATTCCCTGAGTTATGCAGCACTCAGCTTTATGTAAATAGCTCCATAAGGCACATAATAAAATTTTGAAGATGTGAGAGATTTTATATCACATTGAGAAATGCAAAGAAGTCAAGTGTGCAAATGAACGTTGCAAAGAAAGAATGTAAGAGCAGAAGTTGCAGGTACAAGGAGATAATGACCTTCCATGATCAGTCTTGCATGCTTTTATTCCCACATAGCTTTTCATGCATCAGCTTGGGTTATGGCACTGCTATTTGTTTATGCCACATTTGTTACTTCCTAGTCATGTCCAAAAAGTGACTAAGAGTTAGAAAAAATGCAGGTCCAGTTTTTAAGAATAAGCAATTGAATAAGAGCAAAATATTAAAACTTTTATTTTTTTTTAAATATTAAAACTTTTAAAAAGTATGAATATAATTTCAACTAACCCTTTTTGTGTTATGCAAGACTTTTCAGGGAATATCTATGTTATATATAAGATAGATATTACTTATAGGAATACATTTTAGGGAATAATCCAAAACAGAGCAAAGATTTATGCACAAAGATGTTCATCACAGTAGTATTTAGCATTTTAAAAATCAGAAGCAATCTAATTTACCAACCCTAAAGAGTGGTTAAATAAATTATGGCACATAAATATTTGTTGAATAATTATACAACCATAAAAACTATACTTTTATTAGGAAATTTGTATGGCAAAATATTAAGTTAAAAAACAGGATATAGAATTGGATATGAAGCATCTCAACAACATACAAAATATCTGGAAAGAAAATGAAAAGATTCTCTGCACCTCCACACCCACACAATTGTTTCAAACCTAGGAACAAACTATATGTTCAATACTCACACAAAGAAAGCTATAAATATTCACTGAAGGGAACTGAAAAAATGCATAAATGAAGAAGCATACCATGTTCCCTGATGGGAAGACTCAGTATTGTAAACATGCTCTTTTACCCAAATAATTTATGAATTCAATGTAATTCCAACCAAAATTACGATAGGAATTTTAATTATCTGGAGTAGTAAATACTTAAGAATAGCTAGACTTTAAGTATCATGAGGGTCTTCTTACCCAATATCAAAATACATTATCCAATCGCAGTAATTAAAGTAGCATATTGGCTCATAAATAGAATAAATTAATCGAAGATCCTCAGCTACTGACACAAACATGTGAAAGAATTTCAAATAATTGAGAATACTGGTAATTCATTTAAAGAAAAAAAAAAGGATATCTTACAACACTTCATTCAAAAGTAATTAAATTCCCCTACCTGGCAATTGGCATGGTCAGGGCCAAGGCCTGGAAAGGCAGCAGCCAGCATGGTAGAAACTGGCATGGCTAGAATTGGCATAGCTGGAGCCAAGCAAGCAGCAGGCTGTACTGGTAGGGCAGAGGAGACAACTGGCATGGCAGGGAAATCTGTCATATTCAGAGGTATTGGACAAATGAGGAAGTACATGAAGAATGGTGAAAGCAGTTCTCTGTAGGAGAAGGGAGTTATAAATGTGGAAAATGAGAAGCCTAAAAAGAACTCTGTGATGTTGGATTGGAGAAATTGGTGTGAACTCAAAGTTATAATTCTGTGTCCTGATGCAGATTCCTGTGCTCAAGTTACATAAGAGCATGATGCCCTTGTGTTTAAGAAGTACACACTGAAGTATTTAGAAGTAAGGGTTTTGCCCACAATGGACCAGATGTCTCAGATGGATCAGAACAAATATTGTATGTATATGATAACAATTGGGGGATTGAGCTGAAGAGGATATGGCATTTTATTATGCTACTCTTGCAACTTTTCTGTAGATTTGAAATTATTTCAAAATATAAACTTTTAAAAAATAATTTCCAGATGTATCAAAAATGTAAATAATCATACTTCTTCAAATACATTCCCCCAAAATACCTTGTATGTACACAGTATACACACACAAAGATGTTGTGTAAGAGTTCTGATTTCATCATTACTGATCATAAAGAAAAATTAGAAATAAAGGAAATATGCATCATTAGAGGGAGTGACTAAATATAGTATATCCATACCATAGAAGGATATACAGGCCTAAGAAAGAATGAGGTACATTTATATGTACTGTCATGGAAAGATCTCCCATATATGTTGTTAAGTAGAAAAGCAAGTGATAGACTAGGAGATAGAGTATGATCCTATTTATGTTAAAAAAAAAAAAAAGCTTTAAAAAAAAAAAAAAAAAAAAACCCTGCTACCGGTAAAAGTGTGTGTGCATGTGTGTGTGTATCTTATGCTTATAAAAAGATTTTTTTAAATGTCTGTAAGAATACACACCAAACTATGGTTAACTCTAGGGAAAGAAAATGGCACTATATTTTCCAAGTTTTCCGTAGCAGCCACATAATACTTTCATTATCAATTGAAAAAGCCTAAGTACAAAAAGGCAGGAGTAAAAACAATGCATTCCGAAAGATTTCCTCTCAAGATGATTATAATTTTAAATACTGGGAATTACCTTTGGTTATCTGGAAAATTCCTGGTCCAAACCCCACATATAGGGAATTGGCCTTTCAGTGGATTGTGACCGGGTACACTTTATCATTAATTTAATAGAGGATTAGGCAGCCTGCTGAGCCACTCCCTGCTTGCCGGGCCACCATCCAGAAGTGAATTCCCTTGCAGCACTCCAAAAGGAGGTCAAACAAGTCCCCAGGGACTCTCAACAGAAAGAAGTTGCCAAAGGCTAAATTTGGCATGGAAGTCAGGTCTTGGGCTGGGATAAACTGTGCCAGCACTTTTCAGTTATGCTTTCAAGATCTTGATCAGAATAAGCAGGACTAGATATCTGTTTCCAAGAGTGGCTTAGCAGCCCAAATTGGAAACAATTGTTCAAACCAGAGTTTTGGGGTGAACCTGAAAATGTACAATTCCTTCTCTACCACCCTCAATCCCTATGGTCTCTTATAGTGATAATTCCTGCCAACCTGATCAGATACTCAGTTTAGCCCTAGGAAAGGCTAGGAAAGGACAGGAAAGGCAGGCTAACCATCTTTTTCTTTTTGCTTTTTTCCTTTTCAGGTATAAATGGCCAGTTTTATATTTATACATTGCGCTTTTTTTGCCTGTTTTCTTTTATAATATTTTAAATTGTAATTCATATACCATCAAATTCATCATTTTAATTATATAATTCAGGGACACCTGGGTGGCTCAGTGGTTGAGTGTCTGCCTTTGGTTCAGGGTGTGATCCTGGAGTCCCGGGATCGAGTCCCACATCAGCTCCTTGCATGGAGCCTGCATCTTCCTCTGCCTGTGTCTCTGCCTCTCTATCTCTCTGTGTCTCTCATGAATAAATAAATAAAATCTTTAAAATAAATAAAGTATATAATTCAGTGGTTTTTAGTATATGCATAGAGTAGTGCAACCTTTACCACAATAGATTTTAGAACATTTCATCACCCCAAAAAGAAACCCTTTACCCATTAGCAGTCATTCCCATTTCTTCTCAACCCTTCTAGCCCTAGGCAACCACTAATCTACTTTCTGTCTCTATAGATTTGTATATTCTGGACACTTTATAAATGAAATTATTCAGTGTGTGGTATTTTGTATGTGGTTCCTTTCACTTCGCATAATGTTTTTGAGGTTTATCCATAATGTACCGTGTGTCAGTACCCTATTCTTTTCTAAAGCTGAATAATATTCCATTGTATGGCTATATCACATTTTATTTATCCATTCATCAGTTTATGAGTATTTGAGTTGTTCCCACTTTGGGACTATTATGAATATTGATGCTATGAACATTGGTGTACATATTTTTATGTGGGTATACATTTTCAATTTTCTTATTATATATACTGGGTGTAGAATTGCTGCGTTGTGTGGTAACTCTATATTTAACTCAAATTATTTTCCAGAGCAGCTGTATGTACCATTTTACATTCCCACCAGCAATGTATGCAGGTTCCAATTTCTCCACATCCTTGCCAACACTTCATGTTGTATGTCCTTTTGATTATACCTAT
Source organism: Nyctereutes procyonoides (assembly GCF_905146905.1). Classification (NCBI taxonomy): domain Eukaryota; kingdom Metazoa; phylum Chordata; class Mammalia; order Carnivora; family Canidae; genus Nyctereutes; species Nyctereutes procyonoides. Next base: position 45,505,832 of record NW_026575020.1, on the reverse strand, counting down.
CCTACTGGGTGTAAAGTAGTATTTCATTGTGGTTTTGATTTGCATTTCCCTAATGACTAATGATGTTGAACATATTTTCCTGTGCTTATTGGCCATTTGTATATTTCTTTTAGAAAAATAGGTATCAAAATCATTTGCCCATTATTTAATTGGGTTGTCTTTTTATTACTGAGTTGTAATAGTTCTTTATATATTCTAGACAATAGTCCCCTATCAGATATATGGTTTGCAAATATTTTCTCCCATTCTGTGGATTACCTTTCCACTTTCTTGATGGTGAAGAGGAAGGAAGAGGGTATAAGAGAGAATAGCTATTAGTAGGTAAGCAGTTTCTTTTTCAGGTGACAAAAAGTATTTTGGAATCAGACAGTGGTGATGTTTATACAACTATGAATATACAAAAAAAAACACTGAATATACTAAAATGCTAGATTTAATCTCAATTTTTTAAAGAATAAAGACCATGTTTAAAAAGTGTGACCTCAAAAAAAAAAGTGTGACCTCATCCACCTGACTTCAAACCTGATGTCACCATTTCATTTGAATTTAACAATTTTTTATTGACACAGCCAGATGCTGAGATACAGAGATTGAAAAGACTTTGCCTCTACCTTTAAGGAGCCCAGAGTCCAAAAGGGGAGACAATCATATACACACCCATTTTAAATCCCCTTGGTTGGGATTAAGACAGAGGTGTGCTTTGGGATCATGAGGGCCATAATAAGAAACCTGGACTTCATTCTAGAGGAAGTAGGGAACCATTGAGTTTTTAAGATGGGAGTTGACATGATTAGTGTGTTTTAGCATATCATCTTGAGAAGTGGTGGGAAGCTTGAATAAAAGCAGTGGTGCTAAGTATGGAGGAGAGGAGGTCAGACTCAAAAAATACTTAATAGTTAAAACTCAATAACTCGATAGTTATTAATGATGAGTGTGGGAGAGGGAGAAGTCTGAGATGATTCACAGATTTCTGGATTGGGTCGCTGGGTACGTGGCTGCACCATTAACTGAGAAATGGAATATAAGAAGAGGAAGTTTGTGGGCCAAAATAATGAGTTCAGTTTTGGACAATATTTAGGTATAAATCACCTGGAAAATGATCAAACAGATTTATTCAGCAAGCACTGTAACTTTAATCTCTTTCTAATGCAGTTTTCTGATCTATAAAATATGTGTATTTTATGTGTATTTACATATTATAATAATTCATAATGTTTATATCTTATATATTATATTTTATATTTCAATTTTACACAATAAAATATAAATATATTTTATTATTTATTGTATATTAGAATATGCAATATACTAATAAAATATAAATATATTTTTATATGTAAAATCAGAAGAGAATTTGAGTATTAGAGGTATTCATCAAATCTGCTTTGTGGAAATTACAAATTCTATTAACCATTTATTAAACATATGCCTAGCTTTCTAAAAGAAAGATTACTCTATGGCATCATAGGGACACTTATATTTACAGGTGCAACTTGATTTAAGCCAACTCAATGAAAATACAGAAGCACCAAAAAAGGTCAGTCAGAGCATAATAATTTGCTGCCCCCAAAGATTCAGCATAAGATTCTTTTAATTAGGCATTCCTCCTAGTGAGTATAAACCAGTTTGCCATAGAGAAATTAGACTAACATAAATTTCAAAAAAAAAAAGTAACATTTATTTTGTGCTTGCTTCATGTTAGGCAAAGTGCTATGCTCTTTGCCAGTACTATCTTTTTATCTTCACAATAATCCCATTGAGGGAGATACTATTAGCATTCACATTTTATAAATAAAGAAACAAGGACTTAGGTTAAGTAGAGGAATCAAAATCATTAATCTGGTGTGCAGTAAAGCCCGGATTCAAACCCAGGTCTCTCTGACTCCAAAGTATAGGCTCGTGGTCAGGAGCTATTATTTTATATGTTAAACCATGGTTAGGTGCATGCTTTGTTCAATGATCAAAATAATTTGGAAACTATGGACCCTTCACAATTCCATTTATATCCTTATTCCTCTTTAGCATTCCCAGTTAATTTCCAGATTCATGCTCTACTCTTTGTGATAGTCCCACTTTCTCCCTGTCCATCTTCCTATCCTCTCATCACGTGGCTCTATTCAGCACACAAATTTGATTCATTCAGTAAACAAGGAAGGCTTTGCCTTGAAATAGCATTTATGGTATCTCTCAGAAGGCCCTTTGTCCAGCTCACTCCTTATCTGTGCTTCTGGATTTAGGGCTGCTGAACTGACTGTGGCTCAGCCCAGAAACCCATCAACACAAAAACTTATTGGAGGAGGAGGAAGGGCTAAAGCAAATGTATATTCATGATGAGATGGGCCAGTGGTGCCAGAGGAATTTTCTGAGTGGGAATGGAGAAGTGAAGACTTGTTTGTTTTTCATAAGAGAGTATGGCTATGCTTTTTCCAGAAAATGAAAAGGAAAGTAGCTGAGCAGGGTCACATTTGATGGGGTACATAGAGAATGGGCACAACAGAATTCTTCACAAGATGGGGCTAGGCTGGCAGTTACTGCCAGGCGCTGGCGTAAAATGTGTTTAAATGAGGGCATCTGGACACCTCAGACCAGATTGTTTAAGCAAGGAATAATCGCTGCCCACGGTTATTCATCTGAATAGTAACCAAAGTTTAGAGAAGAACCTTGCAGAAGAACCTTGCCAAAGAACAGAACTTTAAGTTAATCTAACATGCAGATTTTCTTTTGTTTAATTGTTCAACTGGGTTTATCTTTTCATGATGGGAAGGTACCTCAAATAATCAGGATGCATTTTGTTCAGGATCTAATTTCCCAAATGTCAACATGCAATACATTTCAAAAATAATTCACTGGCAGTGTGTTTTCCCCATTACATTCATATGGCTAAAATTATTGCAAATAGTAGCCTAGAAAGCTGGGATCATCATTATATCAGCTAAGGGTTCTGACTGGGCTGTTGACAGAAGATTATTCCTGTTGAAAAGAAAACTAAAATCCAGCAATATTTCAAAAATAAACACATCTGATGTCTTCTATCCTCTGCCCCTCTGCCTTTCTCTAGCTTCACGTATTCCCTCCATTCCTCAAGCTTCTCTGTATATAGTTTCCTGAACATGACTTACTATTTTGCCTTTGTGCTTTGCATGTTCTTCTCCTTGCTTAGAAAAAAATCTGTGCATCTTCTCTTCTATGTATTTCCATCTAACCTTCAAAACCAGAACATTACCTCTTTTCACCGCCTTCCCTAGTAATCACATCTTGAGTGTGATCACTTACTATTTTTAGCTTTCTTATCTTTTGTAGCTTTAGTCTACACGACACCTTATTTTCTTGCAGTTACTAAAATATTTCTTTAGATTTCATCTCAACTTGTTTTGTATATATGTATATATGTTTTAGCCTCCAATTAGATTTTATATCCTCTGGGGAACTCAAGAGTAGTGACTTTTATATCTTTAGCATTCAGGAATAGTTCGAATGACTCACATTAAGGGGTGCCTGGGTGGTTCAGTCAGTTAAGCCTCCAACTCTTGATTTCAGCTCGGGTCATGATCTCAGTGTTGTGAGATTGAGCCCAGTATCGGGTTCCGTGTCAATAAGGAGTCCGCTTGAGATTCTCTCTCTCCCTCTCCCCACCATGCTTTCCAGCTATGTGCATGTGCCCCCCCTAAAATAAATAAATAAAATTTTAAAGTAAACAAATGAAATGAAATAAATGCCATACCTGTGAAATACTGCAACTGGCCTTATACATTGGACAATGATACCAAGAAGGATTTTATTAAACAGGCATAAAATTGGAGGGGAGAGGAGAAAAAGAAAAAAAGAAAAAGAAAAACAGTCATAAAATCAATTTCAAAAAATTACATACATAGTGTGAACAGCCAATCCATCCCTCATGGATCTTCCATCCAAGAAGTTACTAAAACGTTTCTTGGAGATGTTTATAGTAGATGCCTCTATCAAATCTCAGAATAATAACTACTAGATGGAAGATTCTATCTTAGAAAACAACAAGATTAACCCACTCATTACCATTTTTTTCTTCAACAGACATCTATTCAGCCGTACTATATAGATAACATAGAGTAGGCACTTTGAAAGGACATTAAATTTACATTCTATGTGAGAAACCAAAAACACAAAGTGAAATAAAAAATAGAGCAAAAAGTTGTCTCCATTTTCAGTCTGGATAAGGGACACACACAACATGGTACTGAGTTAGAGGGGTGGGGAGGAGATATAAATGAAGGAGTAGCCAATGAACTCTTCCTGAAGATGTGATGATGTACATCTGGCTTCAAGGGAGGAGCAAGAAGAGACCAGAGGCACAGAGGCAAGAATATACATGCTGTGCTTGAGTGACAGTGGGTGTTTGGTTCATCTGTATGAAAGGTACGTGAAAAGTTTTTAAACACCACAAAACATTGTTATTGTTGTTTCAAATGACCAATACTAAATTAGTTGTCCTCTTTCTGATGCTGTTTGTCCCTCCCTGAATTTCTGGACTCCTTGTTCATTCTTTTGACTTTTATTGAAGAGTTCCTTTTATTATTTCTCTTAGTACACATCTGCTGACATTGATTCTTATTTTTATGAAAATGTCTATTTTACCTTAATTTTTGAAGAATATTTTTGCTAGATGTAGAATTCTAAGTTTTCCATAATTTTTCCCCACTCCATTGTCTTCTGGTCATTCTGTTGTCTGGAGGTAACTCCATTGGCTTTGGTCCATCAGTTATGTTGGAAAGGTTAGCCGTCAGTTTTATTGTTGTTCATTTGAAAATAATGTACCTTTTTTTCCCTCTGGCTGATTTGAACATTTTAATAGTAGCATTTAGCTTTCAGTGATTTGACCAGGTGTAGTTTTCCTTGTATTTATCTTGCTTCAGATTTATAGAGCTTCTTGATTCTGTGACTTAATATTTTCTGACTGGGGAAATTCTTGGCTAGTGTCTCTTCAAATATGTCTCCTGACACATTTCTTGTCTCTACTCCTTCTGGGACTCCAATGACAATCATAATAACAAAATCTTTCATAATGTCCCATATGTTTCTTACATTCTTTTCTCTATATTCCATAGTTTTTTTCTCTATACTTCAATCTGGATATTTTCTATCAACCTGTCTTCTAGTTGACTAATCTGCAGGTTTTTTTAAAAAAAGATTTTATTTATTTATTCATGAGAGACACACAGAGAAAGAGAGGCAGAGACACAGGCAGAGGGAGAAGCAGGCTCCATGCAGGGAGCCTGATGCGGGACTCGATCTCAGGACTCCAGGATCACGCCCTGGGCCAAAGGCAGGTGCTAAACCATTGAGCCACCCAGGGATCCCCTGCAGGTTTTTTTTAATTGAAGTATAGTTGACACACAGTGTTATATTAGTTTTAGGTATAAAACATAATGATTTGACAAATCTATACATTGTACTGTTCTCTCTACAAGTGTAGCTACCATCTGTCACCATACAACACTGTTACAGGGATCCCTGGGTGGCGCAGCGGTTTGGTGCCTGCCTTTGGCCTAGGGCGCGATCCTGGAGACGCGGGATCGAATCCCACGTCGGGCTCCCAGTGCATGAAGCCTGCTTCTCCCTCTGCCTGTGTCTCTGCCTCCCTCTCTCATTCTGTGTGACTATCATAAATAAATAAAAAATTAAAAAAAAAAACAACACTGTTACAATACCATTGACTATATTCCCTATGCTGTACCTTTTATCCGTATGACTTATTTATTCCTTAACTGGAGGCCTGTATCTCCCACTCCCATTTACCCATTTTGCTCATCTCCCTGACTCTTCTCACCTGTGACAACCATTTGTTTATTTTCTATGGATCTGATTCTGCTTTTTGTTTGTTTGGATTCTAAATTTAGTGAAACCATATGGTATTTGTCTTTGACTTATTTCACTTAGCATAATAACTCTAGGTCCATCCATGTTATAACAAATGGCAAAATCTCATTCTTTTATATAGCTAAGTAATATTCCTGTGTGTGTGTGTCTGTGTGTGTGTACCACATTCTTTATCCATCCATCTATCAATGGACACTTGAATTGCTTCTGTATCTTGGTTATTATAAATAATGCTGCAGTAAACATAAGTGTGTATATATCTTTTTGAATTTGTGTTTTAGGGTTTTTTTGTGGAAGGAATTTTTCTTTATATGATGCTTACATATTTGGACAAATATGGACCAATTCACCACCCAAATGAGTTGTGTGGCTTAGCCAGACATTTAAGAATGTCCAAATCATCTGATAATTCCAGGAAGAATGTGTGATATAAACTTGTGCACACCAAACACTTGAAATGCTTATGATTTCATAAATACTTATGAATTTAACAATTTTTCACTCAAAACTCTAAAATAATCATTAAACTATGCTTACTTAGGGCACAGAAGTCTTTCACATAATCTGATCTTTCCAAAGACACTATATGGAACTATACAGCTAAACCCGATCTCAGACTTCTGTAATTACATTTTGTAATAATAAATATATTAAAGTATACTTATCTAATAATAGAATTTAAAATATTAAAAGAAAATGGCGTATAATAGTACCCACTGCTTAGAGTAGGCAACTCAATAAATATGTTATATGATAAAAGATACTAATGAAAAGATAGTGTCTAATCGTAATTAATTTTCTTTGGGTAAATACCCGATAGTGGAATTACTGGACCACATAGTATTTCTATTAATTTTTTGAGGAACCTCCATGCATTCCACAGTGATTGCACCAATTTACATTCCTACCAAGAGTGCACAAGTGTCCATCTATTGGATTCTGAATTTCAATCATTATACTTTCACATCTAAGATTTATAATTATTTATCTTTTACTAATACTAATTCTCTGGTGAGATTCTTCATTTCATCTAGTTCCTTAAACATCCTAATCATATTTTTTATTGTATTATAATAATGTAATAATATAATAAATTCTTATAATATAATAAATAAGCATGATTGTTCCCTGTAGGTTTATTGCCATGGTCTGTTTTGTCTCTTGATTTTCAGTCATTTAGTCCTGTTTCCCAGCATTATTGATTTTTTTAATTGAATGCTAGAATTTGTATATGAAAAATTGTAAGACTCTCCACAGAAGAGTTCATTTTCTTCTGGCAGTGAGACAGACTTCAGGCACATCACCTTTATCCAGGTAAGACTAACTTACCTGATCCTAGGGCATAGCCTTTTCAGGACACTTAAAGCCCTTGTTTGTTTATTAGAGTTCTTTCTCCTTGATGGATCCTGTGATGGTTAATTTATGTGCAAATTTGAGTGGGCTAAGGGATGTTCAGATAGTTGGTAAAATATTATTTCTGGGAGTGTTTGTGAGAATGTTTCCAAATGAGATTAGCATGTGAATCAGTAGACTGAGTAAGGAAGAGTGCCCTCACCAATGTGAGCAGGCATCATTCAATCTGTTGAGGGCCTGAATAGAACAAAATGGTGGAGGAAGGGTGACTTCTCTCTCTCTCTCTCTCTCTCTGCCCACCCCCCTTGAGCTAGGATGTTCATCCTCTCCTGCCCTTGGACATCAGCAGTTCAGGTTCTCAGGCCTTCTGACTCTGAGACTTACACAAGCAGGCCTCCTTTCTTAGGCCTTTGGCCTCAGACTGGGAGTTATACCATCAGTTCTTCTGGTAGTCAGCCTTAAGTCTTGAACTAAATTATTTTGCCAGCTTTCCTGGCTCTCCAGCCTGCAGATGGCAGATCATGGTATTTCCTGGCCTCTATAACTGCTTGAGCCAATTCCTATAATAAATCCCCTCTCATATATATCTCTATATATATCCCGGTGTTGTTTTTGTTTCTCTGGAGAATCCTAATAGAGACCTGAAGCCTGACTTTTGTCTCCCCAGTGCAATCTAAGGGTAATAATACCACCACCAATTTTTTATATGCTCTGCTTCTATATTTTATTATTTTTTATAAGTATTTTTTTAATTTATTTATTCAGAGAGAGAGAGAGACTGAGAGGCAAAGACACAGGCAGAGGGAGAAGCGGGCTCCATGCAGGGAGCCCGACACGGGACTCGATCCTGGGTCTCCAGGATCAGACCCCGGGCTGCAGGCGGCGCTAAACTGCTGCACCACCAGGGGTGCCCTGCTTCTATATTTTATAGTTGGGCTATATCTACATTATCAGAGTATACAGCCATTATATATAATAATCTCTTTTTGGCACCACGTAGTCTTAGTTATACTGGTAATTCTTCATGCTCACCACCAGCTCTTTTTTTTTTTTTAAGATTTAGTTATTTATTCATGAGAGACACAGACTGAGAGAGAGAGAGAGAGAGAGAGAGAGAGAGAGAGAGAGGCAGAGGGAGAAGCAGGCTCCCTGAAGAGAGCCCGATGTGGGACTCGATACTGAATCCTGGGATCACGACCTGAGCCAAGGGCAGGTGCCCAACCACTGAACCACCCAGGCATCCCCTCACCACTAGTTCAGTTTTCCTGAAGTTTTGTTAAAAGGTAGCATTCAAGAAAGCTTTCCTCACTTCACAGAGCTTCCTCTGTTGATTTTGGAAAGTATTAAAAAATAAGGCAGCTTACTATATGATATTGCACCACTTTGGTCTGGGGCTTTTCTTTTCTCTCATCTCTGTTCATGTCCTGTTAAATTTTTTTAAGATTTTATTTATTTTTTCATGAGAGACACAGAGGGAGAAGCAGACTCCATGCAGAGAGTCCGATGTGGGACTCGATCCCAGGACTCCAAGACCACATCCTGGGCCAAAGGCACTAAACCACTGAGCCACCTAGGGATCTCCTAAACTTTTATTTCACCCTAAGTACTTTCTCTTTGGTGTGAGTCTCTGTCCTACAAAGGGATTGATTTTGAGAGTTCATAGGGGCCCCATCAAACCTTTGCCCATGGGCTCAATACTGATATGGTCAAAACCCCTCCCAGTTTCAGCTGCTGTTCTCAAATTGACCTGCCCTCTTACCAGCCAATGCCCATTGGCTATTTGGGGGTTTTCGTGTTCTCAGATCCATCATATATATTTTCCTTATCCTTTCTCCCACACAGATACTGATACATGCAGGTTTTATGGCTCATGGTGGTTTCCACTTATATTCTGGAGTTTGTGGGGGTACCTTGTTACCTAGGTCTTTTGTAAATATTGTTCACAGGTTTGGGGTTTTGCTCTTCAGGTTTTCTCTCTGTCTTTATGTAAGGATTCAGAGAGAATGAAAAATTACTGATGCTGTCATCTTCCCAGAATTCTCTCCAGAGTTAATTCAATTATAAGTGTATTTTGTATTACAGTCCCTTTGGGAGCCTGCTCATAACTTATGGGTGTTGACATCTTGCTTCTGCTGGGCCTGGGAAGGTTAAGGGCTTTAAATCTTAGCTGTTTATGATACCACAATTAATGACCAAACATAAGAAAGCTAAAAATACGAACATAGTAAATTGCCAACCCACATGAATTTTTTAAAAAGCATTTAAATTTAATTATAGCAGAAATATTTCTGAGGATTTGGGGATTGTTCTTAACAATAAATAACAGATTATTCATGTATACATTCTCAGAATTAACACAATGAAGTTTTCATTTATGGGGTACATATACATAAATTTCTTGTGTACAAGCTCCATAGATATATTTGCATTTACTGTTGTAAATTTTAATTTTACTACTTTTGTAGTTGGGAAATTGCAACAACTGGCAAAAAAAGAAAATTGTCAGTAGGCAGGCAGGCATATTGACAATTGATACTATCATTAGCTCTAATAGAGTCCAGCATGGGCCTTTAGAACTAGAAACAGTCTCAAGTGGTCTTGTCCAGACACAGGCTCAAGAATCTTTATAACTCAATGTGTTTAAGTACTGACAATTTTTAACAATTAACATTATCTATAAGAGATGGGTTTTTGGTTTTGCTACCAGCTGAACTAAAGTGTAATGACAAGCAGCACAGCAGACAGAAACAATACTTTAAAAAAATGTAACAGAGCTATGGTAGCTAGGAAACAACAGCACAGATAGTACATTGAAGAGGAATAGTTGAGGAGCCGGGGTAACTCTAGGGCCATGTTATGATGCTACACAAGTGACATTGAACATGGTTGCCATAGCTACAGAACTGCACAAGCTCTAGACACACAGACCCTATGTACCCACCCACCACTGCTTTCCACATCTGCCCCTCTGAGTTTTCTACAGCTCCAGCGTAAGGAGAAAAAGGCCATATGGCTTAAATCAAAATATTTTTTTCACTTCTAAAAATCAGAATAAGAAATTTAGAGCAGAAGGCAAGGAAGCATTGGAAAATGTTTATTTCCCAAGGGTCAGAACATCCACTCTAGGAGGAAAGTTGGGTGATGCTTAATGTAAGCATCACCCACCTCCATGTCTACTTTCATGTTCCTTCTTACCCTCTCTGTTCCTCTCCTGGCTACACAGATTCTGTCTCTCTCTGACTTCTCTGCCCCCAATTCCCTGTCTTGACAGCAGCACCAGAGAGACTTATCACATCATTCAAAAGAATACATGTTGATTGAAGTGGTAGAGCAGGGATTAGATATTCTGGTACTCTGTTTCCTTCCAATGGGATTAAAGAAATGCTTTTAGATGTCACTGCCAGATTTAAAGCAAAACCCGAGTAAGCTGAAGGAAAAAACAGTAGTTGTTGAAGTTAGGGAGTGAAGACAAGAAAGAAGAGAAAAGGATCTTAAAATATATATATATTTTTTATTCATTTATTCATGAGAGACAGAGAGACAGAAAGAGGCAGAGAGAGAAGCACACTCCATGCAGGGAGCCCTACGTGGGACTAGATCCTGGGTCTCCAGGATCAGGCCCTGGACTGAAGGCGGCGCTAAACTGCTGAGCCACCGGGGCTGCCCAGAAAAGTATCTTGGATGTAATTAGGGAAAGTCCCCAGGTGTCATCCTGAATTTGGGCCTGAGGAGGTGGGTAATGACAAACACATGTTGGGAAGGATGCCCAGGGGGGACATCTAATATGTCCTGGCATCCTCTTCCTGGTGAACTAACTTTTCTTTTTAAGATTTATTTATTTATTCATGAGAGACACAGAGAGAGAGAGGGGGGCAGAGACATAGGCAGAGGGAGAAGCAGACTCCTTGCAGGGAGCCCATTGTGGGACTCTATCCTGGATCCCGGGATCACGCCCTGAGCTGAAGGCAGATGCTCAACCGCTGAGCCACCCAGGCGTCCCTTCTGGTGAACTAACTTGTACTTGGTCAACTGGAGGACCTGCTTCTTCACATTCATGGATATCATAATGTGAATAAAATGGTTTAGGTACTTTCTGATTCTGTTTTTGGGATTTCAGCTGAAATGAAGTCTCTAGATTCTTTAAGCATACATTCATTCTCTGCTCATTCCTTATAGGTCAATCTTGCCCTAAATATCTAAAATGGTATGGCACAGAGGAAAGATGGCTTTGCTATCTGAATCAGTTTCCTAGTTGGTTAGTTGCTATAGCAAAGAACCACAAATTGGGTGGCTTAGAACAAGAGAAAGTTATTGTCTCACAGTTATGGAGGCCAGAAGTCTGAAATCACACTTCCTCTGAAACCTGTTGGTGAATCCTTCCTTGCCTGGTCTTAGCTTCTGGTCCCTCGCCTACAATCTTTGGTTTTCCTTGGCTTATAGACACATCACTCTAATCCTGCATGATCACATGGAGTTCTCCCTCTGTCTCTTCATATGGCATTCTTTTTATAAGGACATCCATCATATAGGCACTAAGGGGGCAGCATTTCAACATACCTTTTCTGGAAAAGACACACTTCAACCCATAACACCATCCATCTTGTCTGAGTTTAAATCCAAGCTCAGGCACTTATTAGCTTTGGGTCTTGGATAAGCCCCTCTAAGCTGAGAGTTCCTTATTTATGAAATGGAATGGTAGGGGATGTCATAATCCCTAACTCACAGGGTTGTTGCCACATGGAAGAGTAGAAAAGGACAAAAGAAAGGAGCACATATGGGGAAGAGTGAGATGCTCAGCAGACTTGCTCTTTTGTAGGAATAAGCACTTCTGACTTAATGAGTGAATATTCAGGCACAAGGGGTAAGGTGTCAGGCTGTGTGGTCAAGGGCAGGTGAGTAAACCTCTTCACATGATCCTGTGTAGGTCAATTTAAAGTAAAAAGCATTTGATATTCTTTAAATTCAAAGGCAGGGATGTAGTTAATACCTTGCACTTGCCTCTAGGCTGCCTGATACCCCATCCTGATGTATGACAAACTGTGCTCCCTACCATGTTCCCATCGCATTTCATGTTATTCTTATGAGGGTCAGTACAGCTAAGTATAGACATTCTGTAGTTCATTTGTTCATTCCACAAATATTTATTGAGCAACCTGTATGTGCCAGGCACTGTTCTAGGCACTAAGAAAGTAGAACAAAGTAAAGAACCCACTCTCAGGGCACCTGAGTGGCTCAGTCAGTTAAGCGTCTGCATTCAGCTCAGGCCATGGTCCTGGGGTCCTTGGCTCTGCAGGGAGTCTGCTTCTCCCTCTCCCCCGCTCCCCACTCATGCTCTCTCTCTCTCAAATAAATAAAAATCTTTAAAAAATATAAAGAACCCACCCTTAAAGAGCTTTCATTAGAGATGGAGAGACAGACAATAAACAAGTTGATTTCTTTTTTTCTTTTTTTTTTTTAAGTAGGCTCCACAGCCAGCATGAAGCCCAATGCAAGGCTTGAACTCATGACCCTGAAATCAAGACCTGAGTTGAGATCAAGAGTCAGATGCGTAACCAACTGAACCACCCAGGCACTGCTAGACTAGTTGATTTCTAATGCTGGATAACTATACATACTACAAAGAAAATAAAACAGAGTAAGGGGATAGAACATTAGGGAGGAGTGTGGCCAGGGAAGGCCTCTAACTATAAAATTTGAACTGAAACCTGAGTATCATCATGCTGCCTGAGGAAAGAGCATTCCGGGCAGAGGGAACTGTCCATGTAAAGACCCCCCAAGGTTGCAACATACATGGTGTATTCATGGAGCAGGAGGAAGGCCACTGTGGTTGGAGAGAGAATGCGTAAAAATTTGTTTTTTTAATAAGAGAGAGAGCATGAGCAGGGGGAAGGGTAGAAGGAGAAGCAGACCCCCCCACTGAGCGGGTAGCCAGATGAGGGACTCAGTTCTAGGACCCTGAGATCATGACCTGAGCCAAAGGCAGGTGCTTAACCAACTGAGCCACCAGGCATCTATAAACATTTAATAGTCAAAATAGGTAAGCCAAATTTCACAGAAAGTATGGGAGGCAGTATGATATAGGAAAAGGAGTCTAGGCTTTAAAGCCAACAAGACTTGAGATGAAACCTGAGCTTGCCATTCACCAGTTTTCTGTGCTCGAACATATCATCTAGCATTATGAGCCTTGGTTCTCTTATCTTAAAGTGGTAAAAATAAGAATGTTGTAAAGTGAAAGTGAGATTTCAAATGAAATTTGAAAAAGAGTGAGTTTTAGAAGATGGATTTGTTTTTCAAGTCCATTTCTGTAGCTTACTTACCTTGTAGCCATTGACTAAGGCTTGGCTTCTTCACATATAAAATAGTTATAATGATATTATAATATGGGATTGCTATGAGGACTTAACTAGATGAAGAATGCTTTTTAGGTTCTTCAGTTTTATTAGTATGTGTGTGATTGTGGATTTGTTTTTGTCTTTCTCAGAACTCAATATTCTCATTTAATCTGAAAACTTTTATTTTTTCAATTCTAGAAAATTCTCATTCATTAGTACTTTAAAGTGATGTCTTTTGCCTCCGCTTGCCATTTTCTTTATATCACTCAGGATGAGTTATGTGATGCTGCAGAACAAAGTTTGAGAAACATAGCTTATTGTATTTTAAGCATTTCTATGTGCTTAGGCTTAGGGGTGGAGTTCTTTTAAGTGACCTCAGTTCTCCATATTGACCAGAATTTCCTGTCCCTTTTAAGGTGAATAGCCTTAAAATAAATGAGGTCAGGGATGCCTGGGTGGTTCAGTGGTTGAGCATCTGCCTTTAGCTCAGAGCGAAATCCTGGGGTCCTAGGATCAAGTCCTACATTAGGCTCCCTGTGAGGAGCGTGCTTCTCCCTCTGCCTAGGTCTATGCCTCTCTCTCTCTCTCTCTCTGTCTCTCTCTGTGTGTGTCTCTCGTGAATAAATAAATAAAATCATTTTTTTAAAAACGAGTTCAGTAAGATGATAGCTACCAAGTTATGAAGTGTCAGGAAACAGCTTTAAAAAGGGGACACAGGGCAGCCCCAGTGGCGCAGTGGTTTGGCGCCGCCTTCGGCCCGGGGTGTAATCCTGAAGACCTGGGATCGAGTCCCACGTCAGGCTCCCGGCATGGAGCCTGCTTCTCCCTCTGCCTGTGTCTCTGCCTCTGTGTGTGTGTGTGTGTGTGTGTGTGTGTCTATGAATAAATAAATAAAATCTTTTTAAAAAATAAATAAAAAGGGGACACATGAACATTTATATATGCTTAAGGAAAGAAACCATAGAGAAATGGCAAGGAAGAAAAAAGCCAAGGGAGAAATGACAGATATGGAAATAAGAAGGAATGATCAATCACACAGGAACAAGGCTATAGAATCAAGAATGGAAGATCCTGGAATTTGGAACCTAGGTAAAGGATTAGCTTTAACAGGAGAGTTTCAACTCTTCCTTAGGAACAGGAAAGCAAGAAAGAAAAGATGATAATTTATAAAAGTCATTGGGGAGAGTCTAGAAATTGAGGCCAGATAGCTCTGTTTTCTCTGACAATGGGATACAGGTGAGCAATGGAGATGGAAGCCCAGGAAGAGTTGAAGGTTTGTGTTATCAGCTGCAAAGAATAGGAGAGTGAGTCATACATGGACACATAAAGGAACTTCGAGATAGTCGAGCTGAGGTTGGAAACCATGCATTTATAACCCCACCAACACAGTGGCTAGGTACTATATTTAGGGCTGGGTAAGCCCTAACTGCCCACATGGAAGAGTAGAAAAGTATGTGGTTGAGTTGGTAGAGAGAGTTTGCAAGGCAGTTGCAGATAAAGGACAACCAGGCAAGGGAGCAGAGGATGGGAAAAAAGTGGGTGTAGTGACAAAATCAAGAATCTGAGTTGACTGTGAACTAAACCCATCCTCTAACAGTAACACAAAAATTGTACGAGCTGGACCATACCAGTGGCACAGTCA
This sequence comes from Nyctereutes procyonoides, assembly GCF_905146905.1. Taxonomy (NCBI): domain Eukaryota; kingdom Metazoa; phylum Chordata; class Mammalia; order Carnivora; family Canidae; genus Nyctereutes; species Nyctereutes procyonoides. The sequence goes on along the minus strand of NW_026575020.1, from coordinate 45,490,652 downwards.
GCCTTCTAGAAATGACAACATCACTCAGGATGCAGTGTTACTTTTGTAAGCAGATTTTCTCCTTAGGTAACAATTGCCCTGTCATTGTGGTAATAGGAATGCTCTCTTCCTGCTTTGCTAATCTTGATAAATAGATTCACTGTCTCCATAAGTCTCTTAACCGCCCCCCACCTCTGCAAAAGAGCACGTGATTGGTGTGGCCAGTATTCACCCCAAGTGGGAAGAGCCCTTGTACCAGGCCATTACCTAAGCCTTTGACCTTTGGATCAGGCATCCAGCATTGGCCCAATCAGCTGAAACCAGGGTGATGGGGTCACATGGCAGGCCTGATGCATAAGGGGCCTAAGACTTTCCACAATACTTTCCAGAAAGAATAAAACTGCAGGCAGGACTGTTCTCATAAACTTTGGAATAGCATTTCTCCTCTTGGACTTTGTAATAGATCTCCATCCATTTCTCTACTTCTCACCTCTCTCCAAGTTGGGGAGCTGGACACAGTTCCAAAAAATTCCTGTATAGAGCACCTAATTGTATATGTTACATATGTTATATTTGCTTGGAACTTACTCTACCCACACACCCTATTCACATATACACATAAATAAACTCATACATTCTTTTTTTCTTAATCCCTGGCTTCCATTTCGAGGAAGAAATAAATTACTTTCTGCACATAATTTTCTTTCTGGCATGCCGACGTTAACAGTAGTAGTATAGAATCTTCCAAAATGTGATAAAATGAATTGCTTCAGTTTCAAGGTGGGATTTTTACCACTTAATATAAAACATTCTGGCAATGTCTACCAATTTATATTATCTAGATCAGGGTTTTGCAGATTTTTCTGTAAGGGGCCAGACAGTAACTGTTTTAGGCTTTGTGGGCTGTATCACAGTCACTCATCACTCACATTATAGGATTTAAGCAGCCATAAACAATGTCAATCAATGAATGTGGCTGTGTTCCAGTAAAACTTTATTTACAAAAGCAGGTTGGATGTGGCTCAGGGCTGTAGTTTACCAATCCCCGATCTAGAAGATAATTATTTGTGGTTTTCTGCTGTTGGGCAAAGTAGGCGCTGAACCTCACAATAGCAGTAGTTCTTCTAACAAGATAGCATGGGGGCTCACTGTTCTATTGACTTTCCTTATGTAGATTAAGTTATACAATAAGAAATAACTGAAGGTCAGCACATCACATAACTCTGGAATCACGCAGTGCCTAGCCTGTGTGGCATATGCAGCAGCACTGAATTTATTTAAAGTGATTTTTCTCTAGTTCCAATTTGAGACCTGATTAAGGCAAAGGAATATGCATTGTGTTCTCTCATTTATCCAGCCAACATATTGGTTCAGATACTGACAACTATAAAGGACATATAAATAAATCAAGCAAGATCCCTGTCCTCAAGGAGCTTATGATTTTAGTAAGGTATATTAACGAAGAGCCACAAACTGAGTGGCTTAAAAAAAAAACAAATTTACTGTCTCACAGTTCTAGAGGCTAGAGGTCTGAGATCAAGGTGTCAACAGGGCTGTACTGCCTCTGAAATCTGTAGAGGAGAATCCTTCCTTGTCTTTTCTTAGTTTCAGGTGGGTTGCTTGTGATCCTTAGCATTCCCTGGCTTATAGCTATAGCACTTCAATTTCTGCCTCTGTCGTCACATGATGTTCTCCCTTTGTGTGTGTCTCTCCTGTCCTCTTCTTATAAGGATACCAGTCATGACAGATTCATGGCCCACCCTACCCCAATATAATCTCCTCTTCACCTGACTGATTTTACTGGCAATGACCCTATTTTCAAATAAGGTCATAATCTGAAGTACTAGAAGTTAGGACATCAACATATTTTTGGAGTAGAAACAATTCAGTCAGTAACATAAAGTAAGAATAAATGTAAAATCAATGTGAGAACTGTGGTTGCTATGAGGCAAGTCTCTGTAAAAGTACGAGGTGAGGGCAGTAATAAAAGAGGTAAGTTTTACCTGGAAGGATAAGGAAAGGTTCCATAGATGAGGTGAAGTTTGAGCAGATTCTGGAAAATGATGCCAGATGTTTGCCAGGTCCAAATGTGGTATATGGGACCTGGGGAATGGAAGGGCCATCCCCTGCAGGAGCAGCAGCAGAGGCAGTAAGTAGTGTGATGTAACCAATTTGATAATGGTCCACTATACCCTGAAGGGGGTTTAGGCTTCCTGTTTTCCAGAGAAATAAAAATGAGATCTAAACACCTTGGCTATATTTGGTACATCTGTGACATTTATTCAAGATCACTGGCAGCTGCATAACTTCAATATAGGAGGGGCTCAGGGAGACTATTTTTTAGGGAGGGAGGGGCAAAGGGCAAGGGAGAGAGAATCTGAAGCCAACTCCCTACTGAGCAAAGAGCCCAAGGCTCTCGATCTCAGGACCCTAAGATTATGACATGAGCCAAAATTAAGGGTCAGACACTTAACCACTAAACCACCCAGGCATCATGGGGACAATCTACATAGAAAGCAGGTGACTAATCAAAGCTACCTTTGCATGATAAACACAGTTTTTCTTTTGCCTGTTATAGAGTAATAAAAATAGCAATGTTGTCTAAAGATGCCTTTATTGGCACTTCACATAAAATGGAGAAAATGTTAATGTATATTTCAAAGAAGTACAATCAGGGGTGGCTTGAGAGGGCAGTGACAGAGACCATGAAAAAGGGAAAACCTTCCTCTCAGGTTATCACCCACTTGCATCCCTAGGAATTAAACGTTGTTTCTTTTCACTTAGCACTGTACTACATGATTAAATGTGTTATATCTCATCCCCAATTTATAGATGAAGGCAATGAGGTTTAGAAAGTTTAAATACAGGGACATCTGGGTAGCTCAGTGGTTGAGCCTCTATCTGCCTTTGGCTCAGGGCATAATCCCCGCCAGGGTCCTGGGATCAGGTCCCATAACGGGCTCCCCGCAGGGAGCCTCCTTCTCTGCCGGTGTCTCGGCCCCTCTCTCTGTGCCTCTCATGAATAAATAAATAAAATCTTAAAAGAAAAGAAAAGAAAGAAAGGTTAAATACAGTGCTCTGCTCACACAACTAGTGATTTCATTTTAACTGATAACCTAAAAAACTATAGAGTAAATGCATGAACTAGGATTCTGCACTGGCCCAACAGTAGCCACTAGCCACATGTGGCTATTTGAATGAAAATCAATTAAAAATCCTGTCTCTGGGTTACTCTTATCCACTTCAAGTGCTCAATAGCCACATATGGCATTGGACAATGCAGAGACAGAATATTTTCATTAAAAATAAACATTAAAAATAGACATTAAAGGCATTCAAATTGGCAAAGAAGAAGTCAAACTCTCCCTCTTCGCCGATGACATGATACTCTACGTAGAAAACCCAAAAGCCTCCACCCCAAGATTGCTAGAATTCATACAGCAATTTGGTAACGTGGCAGGATACAAATCAATGCCCAGAAATCAGTGGCATTTATATACACTAACAATGAGACTGAATAAAGAGAAATTAAGGAGTCAATCCCATTTACAATTGCACCCAAAAGTATAAGATACCTAGGAATAAACCTAACCAAAGAGGTAAAGGATCTATACCCTAAAAACTATAGAACACTTCTGAAAGAAATTGAGGAAGACACAAAGAGATGGAAATATATTTCATGCTCATGGATTGGCAGAATTAATATTGTGAAAATGTCAATGTTACCCAGGGCAATATACACATTTAATGCAATCCCTATCAAAATACCATGGACTTTCTTCAGAGAGTTAGAACAAATTATTTTAAGATTTGTGTGGAATCAGAAAAGACCCCGAATAGCCAGGGGAATTTTAAAAAAGAAAACCATATCTGGGGGCATCACAATGCCAGATTTCAGGTTGTACTACAAAGCTGTGGTCATCAAGACAGTGTGGTACTGGCACAAAAACAGACACATAGATCAATGGAACAGAATAGAGAACCCAGAAGTGGACCCTTAACTTTATGGTCAACTAATATTCGACAAAGGAGGAAAGACTATCCACTGGAAGAAAGACAGTCTCTTCAATAAATGGTGCTGGGAAAATTGGACATCCACATGCAGAAGAATGAAACTAGACCACTCTCTTTCACCATATACAAAGATAAACTCAAAATGGATGAAAGATCTAAATGTGAGACAAGATTCCATCAAAATCCTAGAGGAGAACACAGGCAACACCCTTTTTGAACTCGGCCACAGTAACTTCTTGCAAGATACATCCACGAAGGCAAAAGAAACAAAAGCAAAAATGAACTATTGGGACTTCATCAAGATAAGAAGCTTTTGCACAGCAAAGGATACAGTCCACAAAACTAAAAGACAACCTACAGAATAGGAGAAGATATTTGCAAATGACATATCAGATAAAGGGCTAGTTTCCAAGATCTATAAAGAACTTATTAAACTCAACACCAAAGAAACAAACAATCCAATCATGAAATGGGCAAAAGACATGAAGAGAAATCTCACAGAGGAAGACATAGACATGGCCAACATGCACATGAGAAAATGCTCTGCATCACTTGCCATTAGGGAAATACAAATCAAAACCACAATGAGATACCACCTCGCACCAGTGAGAATGGGGAAAATTAACAAGGCAGGAAACCACAAATGTTGGAGAGGATGTGGAGAAAAGGGAACTCTCTTACACTGTTGGTGGGAATGTGAACTGGTGCAGCCACTCTGGAAAACTGTGTGGAGGTTCCTCAAAGAGTTAAAAATAGACCTGCCCTACGACCCAGCAATTGCACTGTTGGCGATTTACCCCAAAGATACAGATGCAATGAAACGCCGGGACACCTGCACCCCGATGTTTATAGCAGCCATGGCCACAATAGCCAAACTGTGGAAGGAGCCTCAGTGTCCATCGAAAGATGAATGGATAAAGAAGATGTGGTTTATGTCTACAATGGAATATTACTCAGCCTTTAGAAATGACAAATACCTACCATTTGCTTCAACGTGGATGGAACTGGAGGGTATTATGCTGAATGAAGTAAGTCAATCGGAGAAGGACAAACATTATATGTTCTCATTCATTTGGGGAATATAAATAATAGTGAAAGGGAATATAAGGGAAGGGAGAAGAAATGTGTGGGAAATATCAGAAAGGGAGACAGAACATAAAGACTCCTAACTCTGGGAAACGAACTAGGGGTGGCAGAAGGGGAGGAGGGCGGGGGGTGGGAGTGAATGGGTGACGGGCACTGGGGTTATTCTGTATGTTGGTAAATTGAACACCAATAAAAAATAAATTAAAAAAAAAAGAAATAGGGGATCCCTGGGTGGCGCAGCGGTTTGGCGCCTGCCTTTGGGCCAGGGCGCGATCCTGGAGACCTGGGATCGAATCCCACATCGGGCTCCCGGTGCATGGAGCCTGCTTCTCCCTCTGCCTGTGTCTCTGCCTCTCTCTCTCTCTGTGACTATCATAAATAAATTAAAAAATTAAAACAAAAGTCCTTTAAAAAAAAAGAAATATCACTAAAAGTATTAAAAAAATAAAATAAAATGACCACTTTATAACTTAGTACTGCCTCAATTTTGCCCATTTGTTTTGTGTATGATCAGATTGGTACAATATACCATTCTCCAGTTGTCCTAGGCAGAAGAGAAAAGAACAGAGTTGGCCTTAGTATGTGAATGATGCATTACCACTACATTAAGGAACGTAATCTAATAGTTCAAATAAAGAAAAATTGCCATTAATAAATGCACTGAAATCAAAAGAACCTGCCCTGTGGCAATCAGTAGCATGTTTACTTTGTAATCAGTTACAGTTTCAGCAAAATAATATCATCCATCTCATTAAATTAGTATTGTCAGTTTAAATATCATTGGCTTGATAGTTTGATTTAAATTTAATCTGAAAAAAAAAGACTTTGGTTCATAAGAAGTATATCTATTAGGAGTTTGCACCTGGTTTTATTTTTGTACATTAAGATAACATACTAGGGGTAATTTAAGCAAATATTAAGGCTCAATGGAGAATTTTCATTTCTCTTTAGAAGGGGTCATTACATTACCTGAGATTGAGAAACACTGTGAAAGCCTTCAGAATGAAGGAACCTAAACACATCACCTGTAACACACAGTCCCAGGCCCACTGATCATGTGTGATTATCAGTATCCTATCATATCCAGATTAACTAGAGCACTCCTGACACTTGTATGCCATAACTGTACCCAGAGATATATTATAATACTAACTGCAGCAGCTGGCAAGGCTTCACATTGATGAAACATTTTACTCCACAATTTTCTAATCACCCCCCTGTTTTAGAATTCAATTAGTAAAACTTGATTTACACTATTCATAAATACAGAATTTTGCACTACCCCTTCCTAGCTCTTAATAGACAAAAGAGTGTTTGTAGTGAGCAAGGAGACCACAAGGCAAGATCCACTTTTCGTTTTCTGGCACATGGATATTTTTTCTCTGTTTTAATCAGATCAACTATTCTCAAGCACCTTACTGATGGGGAAATAGGGCTGAAGAGCATCATTTTCATATTACCACTTCACAATGTTTTCCTGAAAGACTTTGTGTCTTCTCACGTAGTCTTCAGCCTCCAGCTTTCCCCTTGAAATCTGTAGATGAATTTTACACTCTCGGAGGCAAACACTACTTTCCTCACCGTAAATGAGACACAGAGGCATATCAAGGCTGGGCTATCTCACTGGGTGCATCCAGGGCTACAATCAGCTCAAGCTGGTCTTTTTTTTTTTTTTTATAAAGATTTTATCTATTCATGAGAGTCACAGAAAGAGAGAGGCAGAGACACAGGCAGAGGGAGACGCAGGCTCCATGCAGGGAGCCCGATGTGGGACTCGATCCCGGGACTCCAGGATCACACCCTGGGCTGAAGGCTGCACTAAACCGCTGAGCCACCCAGGCTGCCCTCAAGCTGGTCTTTACACTGTGATTGCAAGGAAGAGTAGCCCACTCAGGCAACTCCGATACCACCAGGGAATAAACTCTTATTTTGAGTTGGATTGTATATTACATTGAAACCCTTTATTTATGTTGTTGACTGTTTAAGTATCCCCAGAACCCTGGCTGAATGTCTTACCTTTTATTTCACAAAAGTGTTTGGTGAATATTCCTACTGTTTCCTGCAAAGTGAGACTTAAGACACAGCTTCTTATGTAAGTGGCAAATAAGCTACCAATATCCTATGAACCAGAAGGATACTATAAAGTGCTAAAGAAAAAAACTGCTTGCCATCTTTTAAAATACTCCAAAGATATGCAAACTCAACACTAAGAAGAGTTTAAAAAATCTCCCTCCCTTCCCCTGAGAAAGTGTTTCTGGTTGTTGAGATAAGTAAGTAAAGCAATCTTTTACTTAAATCTTTCAACTGTAGTTAATTATACTTGTTGAAAGTTCAATTATGCTAAGCTAATAATAGTAGCCACCATGTATTTGGCTCTTACTCTATACCAGATACTATGCCTAGCTATTTACATATATTTTTTATTCCTTACAGCCAATTAATTAAAGTATGTACTGTTATCTCTGTCTTACAGATTTAAAAAATGAAAACAAAAAAAAAAAGATGAAGAGGCCTAGAAATTAGCCCGAGGTCACATGGCTAATCAATGTTGGAGTCAGGATTTGAACTCAGAACTTCCTAAACTCCCAGGCCTCACAAGCAATAATATTATTAGGTATAATAAGGGTATATATGTTATCATTATCATACTTATCATAATAAGGATATATATATCATAATGAGCTATATTCCAGTTAATTTGTTGCTACTCCTCAAACTAAGCATTCTGATTTTCAATATTTCCAGCTTCCAGGGAAAATGTCAAGACAAAATTCTATTATGATCAGTTACAGATCATTCTTAAATTAGCTTAGGGTGTTGGCAACTCAAATATCTGTCACAAAGTACCCTTTTTTCCTGCTCTTAATTCATGAGGTTGGGCCCCAAATCCCCAAAGCACTTTCATCTCCAGACAGAGAGGCATTATGAAGAGAATTGATGCCTTTTCATCCCAAGGTGAGCTCTCAACAGTGCTCTGCAACCATGCCCTCACTCCTCCAGTGGGGTCATCTGGATGGGAGAGTTCAGCCACCAGTAGCTGGGCATCCACAGGACAGGAGCAGAATGAATTACCTACTTGAAAATTCAAGGGGAATTTTGAGAGCCTGGATTTTTATCGGGTTTCCTGGTAAGCATCCTAACTTGTGTCAATAAAAAAAAATCACTGTACTTTAGAAAAACACAAGCAAGATTTAAATCAAGGTTATTTTTAGAAAATCTAGTATTCATTTGAGTATTATTAGGTAAGCTTTGATAATTGACTCTATAAACCTGAAACCAGCCTATTCATTGTTAAAACTGCTCTGCCTTCCCTACTGTCCCTCTACCTTCAGGCCCAGACTCAGAAAGCCTACCCATTCCTTATTACTTCTTGTCCCCTATCAATTTACTTAGGGGGAAATATCTGGGCAAAGAGACGAATAACAGCTTGGCAGGTACTGACTGCATAGTTATTTCATATATTGTATATCTATCCAATAAAAGTTACCTAATACAGAAATTGTGATGTGATGAAGTGGTCTGAAGTTTGTATTTGCACCATGAATAAAAAAGGTGTGCTCAGCAAATATGTAATATCTACATAATTATAATTTGCAAAGAAATAGGATGTTAAACATAAAGGAATAAAACATGTCTTTTGGTGTGGACTGAATTGCATCCATCACCCCTCCCTGTCCTGCAAATTCATATGTTGAAGCCCCAGTCTGCAGTGTGCTAGTATTTGGAGGTGGGGCCTTTTGGAGGCAATTAGGTTTAGATGAGGTCCTGAGGGTGGAGCCCTCATGATGGGATTAGTGCCCTGTTAAGAAGGTTTACCAGAGAGCTTGGCTTGCTCTCTGGTCTTGTGAGGACCAAGCAAGAAGTGGCTGTAAGCCAAGAAGAGAACTCTCACCAGAACCCTGACCACGATGTCACCTGATTTCGGACTTCCAGCCTGTAGAACTGTGATAAAATTAATTTATGTTGTTTAAGCCACTCAGTCTGTGTTGTTTTGCTGTGACAGTGTGAGCTGATTAATACATCTTACATTACTTTGAAGTACCTATTTGCATGCAAAGATAATTAATAATTTTACAGTTACCATTTGCGTGTGCATTCATTAAAGCAAAACTGATAGGACCTCTCTTTGCCAATGCTTTTATGATCCTCTTTAACTTGGAAGTGATAAAACTGCCTTTAAAAATTGCATAATGCAGTTTTCTCAATAGTTTGGACAGAATTATTGCCAATTAGTCAGAATTTTTAAAGTTTTACTCTTTTGCCCCAAAACTCTAAAGAAGTTATTATGTATCATAACAAATTAAATGTTATAGCCCATAAGACACATGGGCACATTCTCATAACAAAATTTTGTGTTTTGTTGTAAGAACGTTAAAATGGAATGGATTTACGTGGATAAATCGCTGAAGCTAGGTTGTCAAGTACATTGGACATTTTAAAATATAAGACAAAGTTCTAAATGAATATATATACCTATGAGCTCCATATGAACTAATGAGTAGACAAACTGACTCTACAATGTAAGTGTGGTTGCTGAGTTGTGCTTTGATCCATAACCATTTTTTAAAAATGGGAAATAACCACCTCCTGGCCCCTTTTTTTAAAAAGTGCATACTGTGCCAGCTGCCTTGAATGGAAGAGAACATTTTACACTCTATTTTCACAGCTGCCTTATCAGTTTCCTAAACTCAGGGTGGAGCGCAGGAGGAGGGGACAAGGGGCTTTGTTGTGGTTTGAAGATAACCATATCTTCCCAGGCTAACCTCTAGAAGAGGAATGAAGACCTCTCCCCAGAAGGGGGAAGAAAGTAGGGCCTTAAAGAATTCTTCTTAGAGCTTACAGAGTAGTTGAAGCTTAAGAGTCTTTGGAGACCCTTACCAGCCTGTGGGAAAAAATGATTTGATAGTCAATTGTTTTCATGTGGGCACTTTCCCAGACTATGCATAGTTCAACTAGATAAAACCTCTCCGTTCCATCCTACCCCCTCCCCTCCAAAATTTCCTGAGCCTCAGGTGTGGCAGGCTGGCTTTGTTCTGGATGAAGTAGGGCAAGAGCTACCAGGTGAATAAGGAAAGTACTTCTTCTGTCTTCTTGTCTGCTGGTCAACATGGCTGTGTTCTCTTTGGCTTTAGTGTGGAAATGAGAATTTCCACAATTTCAAAGGGAGTGTCTGCTACTGTTCATTATTAGCTGAATAATTTTTTTAAGATTTTATTTATTTACGAGAGAGAGAGAGAGAGAGAGAGAGAGAGAGAGAGGCAGAGACACAGGCAGAGGGAGAAGCAGGTTCCATGCAGGGAGCCCGACGCGGGACTCGATCCAGGTCTCCAGGATCATGCCCCGGGCTGAAGGTGGCGTTAAACCGCTAAGCCACCGGGGCTGCCCTATTAGCTGAATAATTATTTAGGTTCTTGACCTCTTTACATGCTCTGGATTTCCATGGCTGTAAGATATGAATTGAGCTGAGGACTTTATGAGAAGCAGGAGGGTTTTTTTTTTGCAGAGTTTTCATTTTACTCATAACCTAGTTTTAGACTGGAGATGTGGGTGGTGAGCATCCAGGCCCTTCGTAAGGCTTACACAATCTATGAGAGTTATACAGAGTGGATAGAAAAGTACCCATAACCCACTTTTTAAAAAGTGTTTCATAATATGGACTCTGAAACCCTGAAATTCTCCAGGGCATGGAATTACTGACACTGTTTCTTGATGGAAGAAAAAAATTCTTAAATACTCATTGTTCCTATAGTTCGCAGTATAGAGGAAGAAAAGAGGCCAAGGGTGACAGATGAAGGTAGTTGGAGAGTGCTTTGCCTTTGGGACTTGTTCTGGTTCTAAGACTTGAACCCCACATGTAGAAAAAGTTCTCTTGTTCAGGGGAGAGTAGCTAGTATAACTTTCATTTATCACAACAAATTTTCATTGGAAAGCTTCATTAAAACATTAAAGTCTTCAGTTTGCCTTAGCCACTAGAATTTTTAAGGTAGATGAGTTGCATATTTTTGTCATCCTATTTTGACAACTCTTAAGAGATACAGCAACGTCATTTGGCAGTTGGCAAAAATTATATAGAAGTTTATCAGTCATGGAGCACCTGGTTGGCTCAGTTGGTTAAGCATCCAACTCTTGATTTCATTAAGTCATGACATCTCAAGTCATGATCTCAGGGTCCTGGAACGGAGCCTGGGTTGGGTTCTGCACTCAGTGGGGAGTTGCTTGAGATTCTCCCTCTCCCTCTTCCTCTGCCCCCACTTGCTCTTGAGCTCACTCTCTTGTTCTCACTCTAAAAAAATAAATCTTTTTAAAAAAAGTTTGAATCATAGTAAATATTAAAACCTTGAGTCCCAGGTTTCAAGGATCTTCTTTTTTTTTTTATTGTATTTATCTATTTGAGAGAGAGTGCATGTGTGTACGCATGAGTAAGAGGAGGAGCAGAAGGAGAGGAAGAAGCAGACTCTGCTGAGCAGGGAGACTGATGTGGGGCTCGATCCCAGGACCCTGAGATAATGACCTGAGCTGAAGGCAGATCCTTAACCGACTGAGCCATCTAGGTACCCTTCAAGGATCTTATCTTTCACTAATTTATCAAACTAATATTTGAGTGCCTACTATGTGCTAGGCACCATTCTAGGTGCTGGGCATGTGGCAAAATGCAAGAAACCCACAGATCTAGTTCTAACAGAGCTTGCACTCTAATGTGACTAGACCCACACAAATATGGAACATTAGGGAGTAACAAGTGTGAATGTGAAAATAGGACAGGATGACAGCAAATGAGTGTTTTAAACTGGGTCATGAGGAAAGGCCATTCTGAGAAGGTGACATTTGAATTGAGACCCAAATAGTGGGAGGAAGCCAACAATGGAAGATCAGGGGAATTCATATTCTAGGAAAAGGGAAAAAATAGTACAGAAGTTCCAAAACTTAATATGTTCAACAAACAGAAAGACAGCAAGTATAGATGGGAGCTTAGAGAGCAGGGGAGGGGGTGATCCAGTCAGAGGACCAGAAACCTGATCATGTATAGCTTTGAAGGATAGATTTTATGCTAAATGTAATGGAAAGACCTCGAAGGGTTTTAAGCAGAGGCATGATATTATCTGACTTACATTTTAAAATATTACTCTGGCTACCATGTAAAGAATGGATTATATAAAGTGGCTATAACAGTAACTCCGGTGAGAGATAATGGTGGCTTGGACGAGGATAAAGATGGAGAGAAGCAGACACATTTGGGATATTCTGGAGGTAGAAGAGAGTAGATAGCACTCAGTGGTGGATTTAATGAGGGGGGGGGTTGAGTGAGCCCCATATTCCTAGCTTGGGCTCCTGTCAAAGTTATTTGCCAGATAAGGAAAGCTGGGTGAAGAGTGGATCAGGCTGGGAAAACAAGAGTTTGCCTTGGGGCATGTTAATTTGGAAATTAAACATCCAAATTAGATGTGAAGTAGGCAGCTGGTTAAGAAGGAAGGTTGGGGCTGGAAATATAAATTTGGGAGTTATCAGCATAGAGAGTGGGACAGGAGCCAATGAAGTGGGTTGAAGAGAGGTAAGAAATGAAGACAGTGGCTAGATAACTTTTCCTAAGACACTGGAAGTGGAGAATAGAAAAATAGGGTTGCCAGAGTATGTGGAGTCAAGGACAGGTTTTTAGAAAAGAGTTCCTTTAAAACAATTTTTTTTTTTTTTTTTTTTTTTACTTATTTGACAGAGCCAGAGAGCACAAGCAGGAGGAACAGAAGAGAGAGGGAGAAGCAAGCTCCCTGCTGAGCAGCATCCAGGGATCATGACCTGAGCAGAAGGCAGCCACTTAACCAGCTGAGCCACTTAGGCACCACTCTTTCTTTTCCTTTTTTGTTTTTTTTTTAGGTAAGAGAACTAAACTATGCTTCTAATCTGATGGGAATGATGCAGAACAGAGGGAAAAATTACAGACCGAGAGAATTACCTGTTGCATCTCCTTCAAACAAAGACCCAAAGAATGAAGACCAGTTTGGAAAACCTAAAAGCATTGCTGGATGGCTGGTATATATATATTGCCTTGGAGAGGCTTTGGGAGAGGAGAGGGACACAGGGAGAAAATGAGCATGGAGGAACGGGGATTAGGGCAGGAGAATAAGGGAATGGAACTTAAAATAGCACAGAGTCGGACAATAAATCTATGGGTCCTGGGGAGGAGACTGAAGAATGAACAAGTTATGTATCTACCTTCTGAGGTAGATTTGAAAGACAAATCTTTCAAGACCTCATCAGTTCCATTGCCAAAATTGTTCTTGCCTGAAAGGGACAGCAGTTAAGAATGGGGCTGACAAACTCTTGGCTCCACTTCTTTTTTTTTTTTTTTAATTTTATTTATTTATTTATGATAGTCACAGAGAGAGAGAGAGAGAGGCAGAGACACAGGCAGAGGGAGAAGCAGGCTCCATGCACCGGGAGCCCGACGTGGGACTCGATCCCGGGTCTCCAGGATTGCGCCCTGGGCCAAAGGCAGGCGCCAAACCGCTGTGCGACCCAGGGATCCCTTGGCTCCACTTCTTGATGGAGGGGAGCAAGTTATGGAACTGCTCTGTGACTCAGTTTCCTCATCTGAATATGAGCTTAGAAGTGGTCACTTCATGGGGTTAGTGGGTGAATTAACTGAGCCCATCCTTGGAAAGCACATAGCATATTTAATACCATTCAAGGCAGTCCTAGCCTTTGGGCAAATACTTAAGTTTTTTGAGGCCTTAGTGGTGCCTAAGGGAACCTGTTTTATCCTTTTAACTTTCTGTGACCTCTAAACTGGAGTCTTAACTGCAAGTGAATTTTTAATGTCTACCTTCTTCTTTTCTTTCCCTTTCTTTTTCCAGTGCTACACCCTACATCCATTATCTTTTATCTGTCATGGTTAAGTCACCGCTGTATGTATTTCCAATAGGAAGGGGTTTAGCACAGGGAATTAGAGGCTTTCACAACTCTAAGAAAGCTGAAGGAAGGATGGAGTTTAGGAATCCTTTCAGAGAATCTGGAAGTGCAGGGATCAGAAGGAAGCCGCTTTTTTTTTTTTTTTTAAGATTTTATTTATTCATGAGAGACACAGAAAGAGAGGCAGAGACATGGGCAGAGGGAGAAGCAGGTTCCCCTCAGGGAGCCCAACGTGGTACTCAATCCCAGGAACCCAGGATCACACCCGGAGCTGAAGGCAAAGGCTCAACCACTGAGCCACCCAGGGGTCCCTGTTGCAGAGTTTATATATAATTACTTCATCTAGTTGATTAACTCCACAAAGGTTGTTGTTCAGAAAGCTCTTCTACCCAAGAGAGCTTCTCAACCCCATGTCAATTTTTGACATTGTTACTCCATTTCCTGTGTGTGTGTGTGTGTGTGTGTGTGTGTGTTTATGTGAGAGAGACCTTTCCCATGAAAATGTAAGCTGCTCAAGGACAGAGACCCTGCCTCGTTTTTTTATTTTTGTTTTTTTTAGTGAAATATTTCAGCCACAGAAAAAACTGGAGGGAAAAATAAATACACAATCTTCTATACTCCATCCGGTTTAAAATAGTATTTGCACAACTGTAGCCGTGTCCCCTCCCATCCATAAGTAATCTCTATCTTGAATTTTAGGTTTATTATTCCTATGCAGTTTTTTTAATCATTTGACTGCATATTTATGTGTCCCTATCAAGTGCTGCCTTTCCTAGGATTTCTGATATGAACACCTAGGTTCTCAAAGTTTATTGAACGAATGATGTTTCCTTAAGGACAGGAACTGGGTCTTGTCTTTCCTTTTCTGTTACTCTTCCCAAAATCTTTCTCACACACTGGGCTGTTTGGAAGGTAAAATAGGTGCTTAGTCCTAGTTGACCTATATAAAAACCTATGACCTAAATTATAGCTGTCCCACAAATTCTCATGGTGTCTGTCCCCACTAGGGACAGAAGGTAATGGAGAGAGGGGAGATTGTTGTGAACCCTGCAGGGTGCCATTTATGGATACTTGGTATTCTATCTGCCTTTCTGGGCACTGGCTCCTCTTTTTCCACAAGAGAGCATGGTCTGCTTAGACTCCACTAATGAGAAGCACTTGTATGATACTTGGTAGAGAAGGAGAAGGGCTTGTTTTCTAGGGGATATTATAGGCAGAAGTGTGGGCAGCAGCAGCAGGAATGGCCGATGTGGGATTTTTGCTTCTAGGTGATCTAAGAGTCTGTTTTAAAGGCAGCTGAGATCAATAATAGTGGCTTCCTGAGATGCCTTGGTACCTCAAAGGTTGAGCGTCTGCCTTTGGCTCAGGGCATGATCTTGGAGTCCCTGGATGGAGTCCCACATTGGGCTTCCTTGAGGGAAACCCGCTTCTCTCTCTGCCTGTGTCTCCTGAATAAATAAAATCGTAAAAAAAATAGTGACTTCCTTTTGATCCCTGCACTTCAGATTCTCTGAAAGGATTCCTAAACTCCATCCTTCCTGCAGCTTTCTTAGAGTTGTGAAAGCCTCTAATTCCCTGTGCTAAACCCCTTCCTATTGGAAATACATACAGCGGTGACTTAACCATGATAGATAAAAGAACCTAGTCCACAAGCTTCTATTGGAAGCCCTAGGACAACTAGAACTTAATATAGAGGTTCTTGAAGCCCCTCAGAACAATTGTCATGGGATCTTTAGAGGTGATGAGTCCAGGATTGGGAGCTCTTCAGAAGTTGTCACCCAAACCTATAATTGCAGGATCTGAGGAAATAGGTAAAACAAACACAATTAACATTGAGTCTATAAAACTCTAGAATCTACTAAAGCCAAAGGAGTGATATACAAATATTTTAGTGTTACATACATTTAACTACAGAATGCATCTGAAGAACACAAGCTGATAACTGGGTGGTCCTCTGTTGGCTAAGAGACAGGAATTGGGGAAAGGTCACTTTCCACTCCATATGCTCTTGTGCCTTATGAATTCCATACCATGTTTATGTATTACCCACTCGGAATACACACACACACACATTAAAAGATTTTATTTATTTGAGAGAAAGCATGATCAGGGGAGGTGTAGAGGGAGAGGCAGAAGGAGAAGCAGACTTCTTGCTGAGCAGGGAGCCCAAGTGGAGCTTTATCCCCCTGGGATCATGACCTGAGCTAAAGGTGGATGCTTAACTGACTGAGCCACCAAGTGCCCTAATACATTTATATTTAATAGCAATGGTTGTATACTGGTTTTTGCATACTGATTTTACAGTCATCAGATTTTTAAAAATCACAAACTTTGATGACTTAAAATATTGACCATGAAATGAAGAAACAATAACTTGTACCACTGCTTATAGGAGTTTGTGGAACTACTTTTGGGGGCTTGGGGAGGGTGTCAATTTGGTAATACCCTTTAAAGTTAAAAATATATAAACCCTATGATCAGCAATTTCCCTTCTATGTATATACCCTGGAGAAACCTTCTTATCAGGGGAAAGGTACAAGATGTTCATTACACTATTGTTTAAAGGTAGAAAAACTGGAATCCTAAAAAATGTCCATTAACAGAAGAATAAATAGAAAAAATGAAATACTATGCAAAAGTTAAAACGAATGACCTAGCTCTATAAATATCCACATGGCTCATTTTCAAAGATGTACTAGTGAGAAAAGAAAGGATCTGCTGAGTGATATATATAGTATGGCAGCATTTAGGTAAATTTCAATCAGGCATACTAATAATAAAGTATATATTTTTTAAAGGGTTAGAAGGTTTCATACCTAATTCATGAAAGCAGTGACCTCTGTTAAGAGAGAAGAAAGGAATTGGGATGGAAAACCAAAGGAACTTATCTTAATTCTATTTTTTTAAAGATTTTTTTTATTTATTTGAGAGAGTGTGTGCAAGAGAGTGAGGGGAGAGGCAGATGGAGATGGACAAGCAGACTCCAGGCTGAGTGTGGAGCCCCACAATGGGGCTCGATCTCATGACCCTGAGATCACAAACTAAGCCCAAACGGAGTCAGATGCTTAACCAACTGAGCCACCCAGGTGCCCCTATTTCCTCCTCTTCCTCCTCCTCCTCCCCCCCCCATCTGAAGCAAAATAACATTTTTTTTCATTCTGGTAGCACATAGTTTTCTATCATCTGTACTTTTCTAAATAATGTATATTCCATACTCTCCTGCTCATTTCCCAATCCACTGCAGTCTGGACTGTGTCCTACATCAGTCAGGATCCCAACTGGAAACAAAGGGCACAAATGGGGTAATTTGAGGAGAGTTTAATATAGGGACTATTTACAAAGATGCTGACAGGATACTGAAGCCAGAAGAATAGTGTGACACCCCAGGGGCTGGTAACAGCGGGAAGCTGTCATTACCCTAGGCCTGCAGGAAAAAGGGAAGGAACCTTTACAGGAGCACAGGCTAAGAGAGTACTGTATGGAGAGGACCACCCAACAAGAGTTGGGGCCTTCAGAAGGCATGCAGGCAGGTCACATTGACCCATGTCAAGGGAGCCGAACAAGATGGACACCTTGACCCTTCTCTCCTTTCTCCCTCTGATTTCCTGTTAATATTTCCTATTGGCCAACCCCTACTTGAAGCCAGAGGGCCAGGAAATCCACTGGTGCTGCTCATACAGGCCAGCCTCCCAGGGATCAAAGCAGGGACAAACCAAGGGTATCCACAAACCCCAAATATCTCATGAAGTTTGCCCATGCCTAACTACCAAATCCAGGAATTAATCATTTTCTTCTCCTTTATATCCCCTCCTCTAGTTTTTCAACTAACTCAAATGGCTCCATGCTAGTCTTGTTCACTGGAAACTTTCTCTCCTTTTCTCAAGTGCTAAATTTCTCTAGGTTTCTATTTCTGACCCGCTTTTCCCACTCCTTCACTCCCATATACTTAATTCCTACCTCTTTGCCAATGAGGACTTAAAATCTTTATTTGTGGGATCCCTGGGTGGCGCAGCGGTTTGGCGCCTGCCTTTGGCCCAGGGCGCGATCCTGGAGACCCGGGATCGAATCCCACGTCGGGCTCCCGGTGCATGGAGCCTGCTTCTCCCTCTGCCTATGTCTCTGCCTCTCTTTCTCTCTCTCTCTGTGTGACTATCATAAATAAATAAATAAATAAATAAATAAATAAATAAATAAATAAATAAATAAATAAATAAATAAATAAATTAAAAAAAAAAAACTTTATTTGTAGCTGAGACCTCTCAATTCCAGACCTGTAGATGGCATGTGACTCTCACATGGGCATCTGAAAGTCAGCATGACGAAGCCAACACTGCCCCTTTCTCTGTAGACCTATTTCTCCCTTAGAGTTTCTGCCAAGCAAATGACCCTGCTGCCACCTTCTACATACTATCCAATTCTCTTTCCCTTGATATAGGGCTAATCAAGAGAGCTCACCCAAGCACAGAAATGGTGAGCTATTTAACTGGATTTATCCTGGAAGGGTGACAGAGCTGGGCTATGTGTCCTTACTTTTAATACTACAACACTACTTTTGGCACCAGATGCGTAGGTTTTCACATATCAAGCAATTCTGTAATACTAGCTGCATGTCCTACAATCTAATTCATTCTGACACTGGAGAAAATGTCGTATACCACAGGTTAAGGGTTCAGGCCTACAGGATTGCCTCCTCCCTATTTCAGATGCCAGTTGCAAGTCCAGATCATCACCTGTGCTTCTGACCAAGCAATTATAAATCTGATCTTCTCAGATTCATCTCTTCAGGTTTGATTAATTTGCTAGGGCAGCTCACAGAACCCAGGAAACCAGTTTACTTACTAGATGACTGGTTTATTTCAAAGGACATTAAAGGATACAAATGAGAACAGCCAAATGAAATGATACATAGGGCAAGATCTAGAAAGGTCCTGAGCACAGAAGCCTCTGTCCCAGTGGAGTCTAGAGTTTGTCACCCTTCCAGCACACAGATGGAGGCTTATTCACCAACCCAGAAGCTCTCCAAACTCCATCCTTTTGGATTTTTATGGAGGGTTCACTACATCAGCAGGATTGTGTTAAATTACCAATGGCCAATGATCTAATCAATCTCTGGCCCCTCTTTCCTACCCAGAAACGGTGTGGGGGGTAGAGATGGGAGGCTGAAAGTTCCAACCTTTTAATCTTGGTTGGTTCCCCTGGCAACCAGCCCCCATCCTTAGGGGCTTTCCAAAAGTCACCTCATTAACATAAACTCAGTGTAGTTGAAAGGGGCTTGTTATGAATAACAAAAGACACTCACTTTCAGCTCTGAAGCTATTTCAGGAAAAACTAAATATTATAACAAAAGGTTCCCCCTTACAAAGGGGCTCTTTGCTAGGGTTTTAGGAGCTATGTGCCAGGAACAGTGGGCCAAATATATATTTCTTATAAATCACAATATCACAAGACTGAATTGTGCCCCCGCCCATTCCTATGTTGAAGCTCTAACTCCAAATGTGGCTATATTTGGAGATAAGGCCTGAAAGGCAGTAATTAAGGTTAAATGAGGTCACGAGTGAGGCCCCAATCTGATAGGACTGGTGTCCTTAAAAGAAATGGACACTAGAGCCTGCTCTGTCTCTGCCAGCGTTTGCACAGGGAAAAAAGGCCATGTAAGGACATAGCAAGAAGGTGGCCATTTGCAAACCAGAGAAAGGCTGTATCAGAAACCAAACCTGACAATACCTTGATCTTGGAATCCTAGCCTCCTGGACTGTGAGAAAACAAATTTCTGTTGCTTAAGCCACTCAGTCTGTAGTATTTTGTTACAGCAGCCCAAGCAGAGTAACACACGGGAGAGTCCAGACAGGTCTTTCTCATCAACTCCCTGGGCAATTCTAATGCACAGCCAGGCTGGAGAAGTGCTGAGCTAGACAGAAAACAGATACCTACAGAAAGACCAACAGTCAAGGTGACAAGCCAGGGAAGCAGAGAGAGAGCAGCCCAGATGAGGGAAAGCCAGCTGGAGACTCTCACTACCACGGTAATTAAGGCCATCAGAGTAGGTTGGCCATGCCTTTAGCAGTCACCAGCTCCTAATAATCCCACCTCCTAAATAGTTTCCGACTCTGCCTCCTCACCAACAGCACTGTCCCTTTCCTCCTATACTCTAGTATTAGGGTTGGCAAACTGCAACCCACCGGCCAAATCTGGCCCACCACCTGTTTCTACAAAGTCACACTGGAGTATGTTCACACCTACTTGTATATATATTGTCTGTGGCTGCTTTTGTATGACAACAGCAGAGTTGAATATTTGCAACAAAGGCGATACAGCCCACAGGACCTAAACTATTCACTGACTGGCCACTTATGGAAAAGGTTTGCCGACCCCTGCTCTAATAGATTGCCACTACCTTTGCCACTAATGGTTGTTGAGCCAGAGATCGTCGTTTATATATTAGTGCCTCGTTGGTCCAAAAGAATAAAAATTCTTCACAGTGTACCTAAGTCAGCCCTTACTGAGTACCTACTTTATGCCAGACTCTGGTTAAGAAGTAGGGATATGACTGTGGATAAAAGCTGTATTACCTTTACACTCAGCCCAGAGGCCCCTTCAATTTTAGAGGGTTATGCAGGTTACAAATACATACAAAAACAAACATGAAAGAATATGTGGTGCTTCCATCACTTGGACCCCTCGCTCAGCCCGGCACAGCATGACCTATATCTCTGAACAACTATTCTTGCAGCTTGTACCATTTGGGCCCTGGGAAAACTCTTTCCTACATCCCTGACAGTATGTTCTTAAGACTGAAAACACTATGGGACACCCGGATGACTCAGTAGGTTAAGCGTCTGCCTCCGGCTCAGGTTATGATCTCAGAGTCCTGCATTGGGCTCTCTCTGTTCAGTGGAGAGCCTGCTTCTCCTTCTTCCCTCCCCCCTGCTCCTTATCTCTCTCACTTGCTCTCTATCTCAAATAAATAAATAATCTTTAAAAAAAAAAAAAAAAGGCCACCTGGGCAGCTCAGTGGTTGAGCATCTGCCTTTGGCTCAGGTCATGATCCCAGGGTCCTGGGATCGAGTCCCGTGTTGGACTCCCCGCAGGGAGCCTGCTTCTCCCTCTGCCTATGTCTCTGCCTACCTCTCTGTGTCTTTCATGAATAAATGAAATCTTAAAAAAAAAAAAAGACTGAAAACACTAAAGACTGTGTCAGTGCCACAAAGATATGGGCTGTGCCACCACTAATGTCAGAGGAAGATACTTCTTTGGCTTGTAGGGAGGATTTGAGCTGTGCAAGAGCTTAGGTAAGAGAAAAGGCAAATAAGTTGTTAGAACTTCCTTTCAGCATGAATGCAATAAATTGTTGCAAAACAAAGTATAATTTCCCAGTGGGGCTGAAGATCTGTTTCCTTGCTTCTCTTCAGATTCTTTTAACTTATAGTTCTACAGGTAATTATGAAATAGTAATGATATTAATGGTATTAATCAATTCATATTGGTGCATGCCTAGGTCTAGATATAGTTTATGAAGAGTGATACCAATTCTTTACATTGTCAGATAGTAGACATTATTACACACTAGAACTGAAATCCTTTTATTTATGTGTTTATTTTATGTATTTACTAAGATTTCATTATTTTTATGAAATATAGTCCTAAATAATTTTGATTCATTAATTATTGTCTTTCAAGATCTAGTTTTCAATAATTGACAAGAATAGCACATATAATATTGATTAGCTTATTTGGGGATGTCTGGGTGACTCAGTGGTTGACCATCTGCCTTTGGCTCAGGGCATGATCCCAGGGCCCTGGGATCGAGTCCCAGATAGGGTTCCCCATGGGGAGCCTGCTTCTCCCTCTGCCTATGTCTCTGCCTTTCTCTGTGTCTCTCATGAATAAATAAAATCTTTAAAAAAAATTAGCTTATTTTTACTTCAGTTTACTTTTTTTTTTAAGATTTTATGTCTAAGTAATCTCTACACCCAACATGGGGGTCAGACTCCCAATGCCAAGATCAAGAGTCACACGCTCCACTGACTGAGCCAGCCAGGCGCCCCTACTTCAATTTACTTTTTTTTTTTTTTGATGAAAATAACCCAAATTTTGTACTTTTAATACAATTACTCTTATTTTTAATCCTCTAGATTATGAGCAACTGAACACACACACTGTGTAAAAATCAGATTATAGTAACATAATTAGCGGTTACGCTGAAATGAAGACAAAAATTTTATAAAATATACGCTAGTTCCTAAATTGTGTGTCATTTTCATGACTCATCTAAACATGACTGGTCTATTAGAACACTCAGACAGTCATAATAATCGTCTTTACTATTTTTGCCAACTTTTAATCCCCTCAGAATCATAGCTTTACATGTATTTTTCATCACATTTAAAGGAATACCTGTCAGGGTAAGAACATAAAGACATATTTAACTGTGTTAGCTTGAAATTTATAATGTAGTTTATAATGCTTAAATATTTTTTAAGGATTTTTATTTATTCATTCATGAAAGACACAGAGAGAGAGGCAGAGACATAGGCAGAGGGAGAAGCGGGCTCCACGTAGGAAGCCCAATGTGGGACTCGATCCCAGAACCCCAGGATCATGCCGGAGTCAAAAGGCAGACGCTCAACTGCTGAGCCACCCAGGCATCCCTTTAATGCTTAAATATTTAAACAAATAGAACATGGACACAAATGGAGAAGCAGGCCTAAAAGACAGACTGTCTCCAGCTCCTCAAGGGGCTTCCAGTCTAGTGGGAGATACTGGTGGGTGGATGTAGTCTTTGTTGTAACACAAAAATAGGGTGCCTGAAAAACATGTAGAGGGGATGGGGTGTGGTCAGGGAGGACTTCCTGGAGAAAGTTATTACTAAGCCAAGAACTGAAGGATAAGTAAGTGTTAACCAGGTGAAGGGAGGGAAGGAGTGGACATGGCAAAAGAACATAAAGATAAGAGAATTCTGGGCAGAGGGAATGGTAAATGGCAAGGACAGCAAAGCTTTTCTATAAAGAGCCAGATAGTAAATATTTGAGGCTTTGCAGGCCATGGAGTCTCTGTTGCCACTACTCTACTGTTGAGTGCTGAGTGTTGTATGTTGTATTGTAGACAACCCATAAACGAATGGGTCTGGATATGTTCCAAAAGAACTTTATTTACAAAAGAGGCAGCAGGCCCATGGATCCTAGTTTGCTGACTCCTTGGTATATGGGAAGGCCCAGGGTTGGGAAAAAGCATAGTTGAGATAAACTGACAGTTTATCAGTACGGCTCCTGCATAGAAGATGAAATGGGAGCAGGAGGTGAGAGGTCTGAGGAGTTAAGAAGAGGCTGCAGAAATTGGGTGGGAGGAGTCTGGATGCAGAGACTGGAGAGGCTGCTGCTGTAGGCATCACTAACTCCCTGGGCTGAGGTAACAAAGTGAATGATTTGGAAGGGTAGTCTGTGAGTGGTGCTAGGGAGGAAGAGGGAAGGAGGTCAAGGCTGACTCTCAGACTTCTGGCAGACAGTGGGCAGATGGTGCTGGGGGAGGTGGGAGACCTGGGGGAAGCAAAGTCGAGGGGAGGCTTGGGAAGAAGTAGCAGGATCTATTCCCCAGAAGGCTTAGTTCAGTGCGTGCCATACACACGTAGCTAGACATACACTAGGGCTTTTTTTGGTCAGAAATGTAACAGGAAGTTTCTATGAAAGTACAGTCTACAAATCCTGAGAAAGTCAGAGGGAAACTGAACATGCAGCGCTAAATATCTTTGCAATGACAATTTTGGAGAATAATGACTATTGACAGGTTTTCTCTAGCCTATGGGGATTGTAGGTTTTAGTTACTTGGGTTCCCTTTTATTCACAACTAATGGAACAGCACCAGAACCTAGTATTTGCTGGTAGTAGTGGCCACGTTGGTCAGGAAAGGGCCTCATCCAGGTAGTAAATCTGGTCAACCAAATGGATTGGCACTTCAGACCATGAGAGTCCCAAGATGTAGGTTTTGCTGTGGGTGGTGGTGGTGCTGTTCCTAGAGCCCCTCACCCATAGCCACCCCTGGCATGGTGTCCTGTGTAAAATGAAGGCATGCTCCAGAGAGGTGGGTGAGGGAGGGCAGGCTTGGGGACACTGCCTCACTGAGGTGGATTGGCCATAAGTGCTATTCATCTATCAAGCCAGAACAAGGGTACTGTTTGCATTGCTGAAACAATTTAGGTTCTCTGAATGAGAATTGATGGGCCTGTGGCATTTGTCATCAATCAGGAGTACACTCCATGGAGCAACTGCCTTAGAACAAATGTTGCTGGGGCTATTTGAGCAGCAGTGGCCCCAGTGACAGGGTGGGAAGGAGATGCCACGTGGTGCCTCTTAGGGCTCCAGCTGGAGTGTCGGAGGCCTCTATCCTCTCACCCACACAACGTCCTCCCTTGTTCCCCTCTTGCCCCCTTCTAATCCGTTATCTACAAGATTGCCTGTGTGTGACCTTTTTAAAATGTAAATTGGATCTTGTCACTCCTGTTTAAAAGCCTTTAACTATTTCCATTGCATTTAAGAGAAAATCCAAACTCCCCACAGCCTACAAGCTTACACACTGTGGTCCAGGTCTCCCTCCTCAGCCTCTCTCCCTGAGAATTCCTCCAGGCCAACCATGCTGGCTTTTTCTCAGTCCTTCCAATACCTCAAGTTCCTTCCTACTTTAGGGTCCTCATTATTCCCGTATTCTAGAAAGTTCTTTGCACTCCCCACCGCTAAGAGAGGTCTCCTTATATATGTCAGATATTCACTTCAAAATCATCACCTCATTTGATCACTTGATCACCCAGGCTAGGTTGGGTCTCCCTCTCTTGTTCTGGTACATCACCAAGGCCTTTTTTTATCCTAAAACTTGACATAACTTATAATCTTAAAATTATGCATATACCTATTTATTGTCTATTCCCATAACCCCCTATAAGCTCTTTGGAGGCAGGGAGCACAATTACTTTGTTCATCACTGAGTTCTCAGAGACTAGCACAGTGCCTAGCATATGTATGTTCAATAGATATTTGTTGAGTAAAGGAATAAATGAGTAAATAAAAAGCCATTCAACTAATCCATCAATTGATATGTCCATCCATAAGTGTATATGTCCATGTGTGTAAACGTATAACTTCTGTTCTGGTTACCTATTGCTGGATTACAAACCATTGAGTTGAATGGCTTAAAACATTATCTCATGTTCAGTGTGTTCAGTGGTTCAGTTGAGCAGTTTTCCTTGGGATAGTTCATGTGGTTGCCATCAAGTGGCAGCTGGAGTCCTCTGACATGACCATTCATGCTGGCTGTCAAGGGGGAGTACAGCTGGGCTGCCAATCAGAATGCCTACTTGTGGACTCTCCATGTAGCTTGGACTTTCACAGCTTGGTAACTGGGTTTGAGAGGCAGTGTCTCAAAGGAGTATCTCCTTTTGCCTAAGAAACCCAGGCAGAGCTGCAAGGCTACTTATGACCTAGACTCAGAAGTCCCACATGTCATTTCAGCCATATTCTCATAGTCACAAGTCACAAAGCAGCTTAGATTCAAGGGAGGAAGTTTCACAAGGGCATTACTACCAGTACAAAGACACATGGTTCACTGGAGGCCATCTCTGCAGACTGGCTGCCACCATCTCCTCTATCATGATTATATAGATGGGTCTATCCCTGGTTTGCATTCCTTTCGTTATTTCTCTTAGGCTCCAACCCAAACCTTCTATAATCTATGTCCTTGATTGCAGTGACACTTATTGGTTAAAGTTGGAGCATCTCTTCCCCCAAAGTTTTCAGAGGGCTGAAATTAGTCCTTCAATTTCTAGTGACTCCAGGAAACTGGTCTACATTTTGGACGCTAACTTGCTGTGGGAGGAGCAGCAGTCTTTCTGTGCTTCTTGGTGCAGTAGAAGAGAAGCCAGTGCTGCTGGTCAACATCCAGGAATCTTGGTGTTCATTGTTCGTTGCCAAGCGCAATGCACTGACCCCGGTCAGCGCTCTCGGCGCTGAAATCACTGGCTTGGAGAGCCAAGCCTGAGGAGATGGGATAGTTTAAAGGGTCGAAGATGCCAGCCCTGTCTCAGTTTTGCCGTCAAGCTAGTGTTTTTTTAATCCAAATGTGAAAAGCTCTCCTTCTCCACCTCTCTTGCACTCCCACACCGCACCGCCCCCCCCCTTTCCAAATGTCCTTCCAGCTGCTATTTTTGATTCTGGCCTTGAGGCAAATGTTTCACTGTAGCAGAATTACTGTAAAATTCCTTCCTGGGCTCCTATAGATTATGGGACAATTCCCTAGAGAACCCCAGAAACCTACCATTTTAGAAATGGCCAAAGGCCATCCCCCAATAAAGCAGATCTAAGGAAACAGAACTATCCTAAAAGGTTATCAACAAAGGGATGGGTCAAACAATAGGCTTGTTTTTAATGGCATTGGCTGAATCTAGGTACGTTTTCTTTCTCTTTTGCGTATCAAGTCAGTTTCAAAGCACCAAAGACAATTGAGCAGAAAATAGTATTACGAAGTTTGTTGATGGGCTCTTCAACTACAAACCTGGGATATAAAAAGAACTCCAGTGGGCAGTGTATAAACAAGGAGAAAACCTTATCCAAAAACAACCTGAAAAACTGCAGAGAAAGCAGCATCCTTGAAAAACAATGAGTCATAAAACTTTTTTTTTCCCCTTCTTCTGATGGACAGAGCATACAAAAAAGGACTAGCATGAATACTGATGATAGGTGTTTCCATTTTCCTGCCATTTCAGCATGTCTGGGGAAGGCTGAAGATGGTCTGTGTCAGGTTTAAGAAGTCAGGCTGTCTGATTCATCATGAAAAAGAATGCTCCGATTAAACACTTCTGGAAATGTGTGTGTTGTCTTGAAGCAGTGCTCCTGGTTGCTAATTGGTTATTCCTTTCATGCTTCCGCTATTGAAATATACACATCATTTCAAATTCATTAGTTCAGTACTAAGGCAAGTTCAGATGGGTACCTTTATTGGATTCATTTTAAATTATAAAAACCGGTTTATTACATAAGAGAAAAATACATAAAAAGCCCTTTCTTAAGAAAAAGAGGCAAGTCAGAACATAATTTACATGTTATAAAAGTTGATGAGGGGGCGCCTGGGTGGCTCAATTGGTTAAGTGTCTGCCTTCGGCACAGACATGATCCCGGGGTCCTGGGATTGAGCCCTAGGTTGGGCTTCCTGCTCAGTGGGGAGTCTGCTTCTCCCTTTTCCCCTCCCCCCACTTGTGTGCTTGCTCGTGAGCTCTCTCTCTCTCTCAAATAAATAAAGTCTTTTTTTTTTTTTAAGTTGATGAGAGCCAAGTGTTTTCTGCAGAGCTTTCCTGGGGACAAATAGAAAAGTGGACTTATGCTGACAAATGTTTGGGCGCTGAGTAGATTTGATCTCAGTTCCTCATTCTTCTCTCTCTCATGTCTTTTGCCATGTGACTTTGCAGATTCCCCCTCAAAAGGGAAAGGATAGATTTTCCTACCTTTTGACTCTGACCATTTGATTTACATTCGCCAAAGGAACACTCATGTATATGATACAAATAGAGGCTTAGAAAAGCACTCACTCAAATGGACATGTTAGTGTTCTACCTCTGTCAATGCCAAGAAAAGAATGTGCCTAAGCTGGCTGACTGGCCCTAGGGTATGAGGAAAGATATGTGGAGCAGAGTTGCCCTGCTAAGCTCAGCCTATAAGAGCGTCCCAACGGACTATGCCTGCATGAGCAAGCCCAGTCTAGATCAGCCAACCCCAACCAATTCCTAGATGCATGAACTGTAATAACAGGGGATTATTATTATGGTGGATCACTATTGTTATTCAATAATAATTAACCAACAGAGGTGTTATGGGGTCACATCGGCTCTGCAGTGGTTCTATAACCTCAGAATAGCCCTAATATCATAAGGGTTAATAACCAAATGAATCTACAAAGATATTAGTGAATATTTGCATGATAGGCCCACCATTCCTATCCAAAATGATAGAAAGCCTTCCCTAGTCTAAGGAAATATCCCAAGACTTTACCAGAAAGCTCCATCTTGGCTTGGGTTCCTCCCCAAGTTGACGCTGAGATAAAGGTTCAAGTGCAAGTGGTTTATTTAACTGATAGGAGTGCTGGGAGGGGGTGTTGCAAGAAGAAGGGATAGCAGGCCATGAAAGATGTGTCATCAAGCTGGCTACTACTGTGAGCAACAGGAACTTAATCCCACTGGACAAATCTGAGAGCCAACATAGAATGCACTTCAGAGGAATATCGTCCAAAAGATGAGGAGATGGGGTATTTCTTCAGCTCCTGCCAGTCAGGTACTGGCTAAGGGCTGCCACAGGAGAAATGATACCCAGGCACTTCTAGCCAACCACACTAGCAGTAGCCAGGGAGCACCATCAGGCAAGGAAATGGAGGTGCTGGAGACTAGAAGTCTGGTAGTCCTGTGTCAGAATAGCTGAGGCAAAGGGATAAAGGTAGGGCCTGATAGCACCTGCTATGCCTTTCTTCTGGTTTTATCTTTATTTGGGGAGAACAAAACCATAGTGGGTTGGGTGCTCAGCAGATCAGAGCAGTGGGATACCTTGTATGCTGACCAGAGCAATGTGTTCCTCCATACCAATTATCCTTCATACTTCTGCATGTTTTTGTTTTCCAGTTGCTTCTCCAGTCCTAACTCCTACCCTCCTGTCACTTTCTAGGGTGTCTTTTACACTAGGGCAAAGATCTACCCGTCACTGGCTCTTACCACAGCTGCCCACAAGTCACAATTCAGGTCTGTCTGATACAAGGAGCAAGGAGATTGATGCTATCCATGAAATTTGAAAAACACCCTTTAATTTTATTAATTTAAAATAAATTTAATTAATATATACTGTATTATTAGTTTCAGAGATAGAGTTTAGGGATTCATCACTTGCATGTAACACCTCACTACCCATTACATCACATGCCCTCCTTAATGCCCATCTCCCAGTTACCCACTCCCCCTCCCCTCCAGCAACCCAGTTTGTTTCCTAGAATTAAGAGCCTCAAAAAAAAAAAAAAAAAAAAAAGAGCCTCTTGTGGTTTATCTCTCTCCCTGATTTCATCTTATTTTATTTTTCCTTTCCATCCACTATGTTCGTCTGTTTTATTTCTAACACCTTTTAATTTTATAACATCTGCAAACAGTGTCAGGCTTTCCTCTGAAAGGCACAGCCATCCAGTGTGATAAGTACAGTCACACCTAATTCCACACGGTAGCTGTGGGTTTTAAAAGGCTCATATATTGATCAGTGTTCCTCAAACCTTTTCATCAAAGTTCTATTATCGGCAGAAAAAAGTAAACCATGTACCCTACCCCTGCTGGTAGCCCATAGTGGATAAAAATGTGTTAGATTACTGAACGTGGACATGTCATGAACATGTTTTTGTCTGATAGCATCCTTTCCTTGGATGAAATCATAGTCCCCCACTGCATCATTGCTGTTGAGCTCCCATTCATGATGCCACTGATCCTTGTCACAGGGCTGGGCTGCTAACACAGGCAGGGCTGACCATGGTACCCCACTGGCACCTATCTCCAACAAGGCCCCACAGCAATCTCTTTAATAGGTGTATGGATATGAGAAGTTCCTTTTTTTCTTTTTAAAAGATTTTATTTTTTTTAAAGATTTTATTTATTTATTCATGAGAGACACACAGAGAGAGAGAGAGAGAGAGAGAGGCAGAGACACAGGCAGAGGGAGAAGCAGGCTCCATGCAGGGAGCCCGACATGGGACTTGATCCCAGGTCTCCAGGATCATGCCCTGGGCCAAAGGTGGCGCTAAACCACTGAGCCACCGGGGCTGCCCTAAAAGATTTTATTTTTAAGTAATCTCTCTACCCAATGTGGGGCTCGAACTCACAATCCCCAGATTAGAAGTTCACATGCTCTACCAGTTGAGCCAGCCAGAAGCCCCAAGAGAAGTCTTTTTTCTTCTTCTGGATGGCTAAGCAAGGTAAATAAGGATCTGGAGTTGCCAGCTAACAAATTCAATTTAGAGAAAGCATACACACAGAATAAAGCCAAGCAAAGCAGAAAGCAAGAGAGTTAGAGCTCTGGGAGTACAATTGGAGCACTGTATCCAACCATACCTAAAGCTTTATAGGCTTTCTAGTCAAGTGAAACCCCTCCATAAAAGGACAGAGTGGGTTTGCTTAGGCTAGTCCATTTGCAACTGGAAGGTTCCTAAATTGTTTAGTAAAATAGACATTCCAGAACAAGTGCCTTGTTTATCCTGTGGCTTCATATTTCCCCCAGCACATTGTCATGTGTTCCCTAGGAATGTGGGAGGCCCTACATCTTTATTTCAGAGATGCCATACTGTACGTCTGCCTATTCTTCAAATCAATATTGATTCTGAACATTTTTGCTCTAAAATTTCCCAGTTCCTCCCCAACCTGAGGCTCCTGGGAAGATCTCAAGCTCTTTGCTGTGTCCTATCCTAACTACCGATCCCTACCCCTCTACCCCAGTTCCCTCTACCACTTACAGGTTTATTGCCCTCCCCTCTTGGATCCTATACTGTATACTTAATGGTTCTTCTGCCTTCTCACCCCTACCTGCCTGACTGTGGACAGTCTAACCTTTGAAATATCAAATCCATGAGATGTTAGAGAAATTTCTGGGGTCAGAGCAGAGAGGAAGGTGACATCCCATTGCTAGAACAGACTTGGGAGTACCCATGATGGGAGAACCCATGATGTGGAAGCAGTGAATTTGGTTTTCAGGAACAGAAGGCAAGGGCAGGATCCCAACCCCAACCCAACAACCACAAAACATTCCTCTTTGATGAAGAAGCGATTATACGTGAAGCACTATACTTAAGTGCCATAGGAGTACACAAAAGAAGTAGCAGACAGGCCCTGCTTTCAAGGCAATTTTAATTTAGCTGAAGGATAAAGTAAAAATTTAGAGAATGATCACGAGGAAAAACATAACAGTGCATGGCAGAGCAGAACAAAGAGTATTAGATGAGTAATAAGCAGATGTGGTAAAGGGAATGGCTGAGTGAAGTCAGTTCGTAAAAGAGGGAGGCTTGGAGGAAATGAATCTTGAGCCAGGCCCTGAAGGAAGTAATTGACAAATGTAAACTCTCCAGCTGGCCATGGGGAATAGGCTCTGTCTTAAGGAGTTGTGTAACTCAAATCTGCTCTGACCTGTTTGTGAAGATGCAGGCCAACTCTGAAGCTCTTTAGGCCGGACTTGTAAAGCTGCACAAAACCAGTGTTTTGGTCAAAAGAATGCAGTCATTTGGCACTGGGTATACCCTGTAGATGATATCATGTCTGTAGATCAAAGTTAGGCTAATGTCACCTGCGAGGGAAGAAGACTTGCAAAATGGTTTATATTCGCTTTTTATTTCCAAGTTTAATTTTAAAGATTTTTATTTTATTTTTATTATTATTTTTTTAGATTTTATTCATTTACTCATGAGGACACACATACACAGAGAGAGAGAAAAGCAGACTCCACGCAGGAAGCCTGATGTGGGACTCGATCCCCGGGCCTCCAGGATCACACCCTGGACTGAAAGCAGTGCCAAACCGCTGAGACACCCAGGCTGCCCCAAGATTTTTATCTTGATTACAGCTCTTGGTAAATGAATGTCACTTTAAAAGTTAGATTCTTGGGGATCCCTGGGTGGCGCAGCGGTTTAGCGCCTGCCTTTGGCCCAGGGCGCGATCCTGGAGACCCGGGATCGAGTCCCACATCGGGCTCCCGGTGCATGGAGCCTGCTTCTCCCTCTGCCTGTGTCTCTGCCTCTCTCTCCCTCTCTGTGTGACTATCATAAATAAATAAAAAAAGAAATTTAAAAAAAAAAGTATTTAAAAGTTAGATTCTTTGCAGCGAAATGCAGAACTTTTGGCAACGTTAATTTTTGTTGATATGTTAATTGTGCTAAGTGAAGGCCAGTCCTCTATAAAACACAAACAACACCCCCTACTTTTTGCCTTAGAAGCAGAAAGAGAAAGATGTAACAAATTCACAGATTGTTCTCTCCTTGCAAGAGATATCAGCTAAAACAAGGTCTTTAGCCTTAATGAAAACACATTTTCACAGGGTTTTTTTGTTTTTTCTTATTTTGCCAAGATAAAAATAAGTTGTAAAGAAACCATTTCTGTCAATACTAGAAACTTTGGCCTTACTGCCATTGTTAAAAGCAATCCAAGAAATACTATTAAAGGCTAATTTTGCTGCCCTTTTGAAGAGACTTTTGAAATCATACAGAGCCCGTAAAAACAAAACAAAACAAAACAAAACAAAAAAAACCAATAAGCTGAATTGGAAAGACAGGTTCCTCCTTGGCACTAAGTGTCAAATTACATTGTCTCCTGTGTGTGGATAAAACCGAGAACTGTGTTCTCCAGGGCTGGCAACCCCTTACGTGACAACCACTACAAAAATTTAACAATAAATGAAACTGACAGCCTACTTCACCAGATTGGGAACGCATCTGAACTTCTACAGAAAGATAGCCCGTCTCGAGTTCATTTTCCTAGAGTTCATTTTCTTGGTCTACAGCAACACCTAATGAAAACAATGATGGGCACATATTTATTTCCAAGGCATTTGTAGCCTGCGCTCTGGTTCCAATCTTACCGCAGAACTGAGATCAATTTTCACATCTTTTCACTAAATGGATAGGATGTGAAATTACTTGCATTGACAATAAGCATTCTCAGGGGCTCGGGTAATTACGCAGCCCAGCCCAGCAGAAAAGAGGCACTGACAAAAACACACAGACAATTGGTTACCATCAATTTCCCCTGGTGCTGGCACATATAACTGCAGTAAAAATTGAGTTCTTGGGTAAACCTATTCCTTTCTAATCCAACCAGGAGAACACAGCTGGCAGGTGATTTCTTCCCCAGCAATCTCTGGAAAGCTGTGTACCCAAATCTGACCACAGCCAGCATTTGCAGGCAGGGAAGCCACGGTACCTCAATTCTGGTAATTCTACATATAAACATCCCTCTCTTCGATCTCCCGTCTCCACTCCCATTTTTTTATTCTCCGTTTGTGTGCCAAATGGCCTCTTTCACAATGGACCATAGTGAACAGCTTCTTTATCATTTCCATCTTGAAAGGCTTGCCTTATGTGGTTTAGATTATGATGCTTAGATTGAAGACAATCCCTGCTCCTTGCCTCCTTATTGGTTTTGTCTCAAATACTTCAGTCTATGTAACAAGCACAAAGAATGAAAACAAAGTAAGCCACTCTCAAGGTAGGTAGGACCCAGGCAGAAAGCTTGATAAAGTCTGGATGTGAGAGGTACTGCTCCAAGTCTCCAGACCTCAGATTGTCTTGCAACTACCAAAAGCTGCTCCAGCACTAATGAAACATCATTCTCAGGAAGGTGCCCATAAGGTCAACTTCCTTACTGCTATAAGAATGATTTATTTCCTCTAAAAGATTCCATCTAATTCAACCACAAGTAAATGTAATAAAAAGCATTTTATATGCTTATATAAATATAACAAGTCAGAAGTGACTATTTTGACAGTTTGACAATAAAGTATAGGCAACAAAACAATTCTTGTGAAGTACATAGAAAATTGGATTAAAAATGTTACAAGATCAAGTTTACCTTTTGGGAATTTAGTTAAATTGGGATCTGGGCAGTCAGTCTTTCCACAGAAAGGCACATTTTTTTCATTCCTTTGCCTGTCTAAAGTTAAAAAAATAATAAAATGTTCTATCCATGTTTGCTATCAAAGAATTTCCTTTTTGCAGTCCCAGAAGAAAACCAAGTTTTCTGAGTGAGTAGCAGACATTATGTTAGGTACTTTGCATACAGTATATATTTCATAAATGTTATCTAACTGAATTTTTACAACACTGAAGAATTATTTTTTTTAATTTTTATTTATTTTATGATAGTCACACACAGAGAGAGAGAGAGAGAGAGAGAGAGAGAGAGAGAGAGGCAGAGACATAGGCAGAGGGAGAAGCAGGCTCCATGCACTGGGAGCCCGACGTGGGATTCGATCCGGGGTCTCCAGGATCGCGCCCTGGGCCAAAGGCAGGCACCAAACCGCTGCGCCACCCAGGGATCCCAACACTGAAGAATTATTAAACCCCAGGGTTTCTGGCTCCTAAACTTGAGCTCCTCCCTCTGTATTCCATTATAGCACACAGTCTAGTGCATATCTGCCACCATACATAGTTACCAGAAAAATTTTTTTTCTTGTGATAACTTTTTAAGATCTATTCTCTTAGCAGCTTCTAAATGTGAAGTACGGTATTAACTATAGTCACCATGCTATAATTATGCTCCCATGACTTACTTATTTGTAACTGGTACTTTGTGCCTTTTGACCCCCTTCACCTGTTTCACTCACTTGCCACCCCTGATCTCTGGCAACCACCAACTTGTTCTCTGTATGTATGTATGAGTTTAGGTTTTGTTTTGCTTTTTTTTTGGTTTTTATTTTTTTTAGATTTCACATATAACTAAGATCATATTTATCTTTCTCTGACTTATTTCACTTAACATAATGCCCTCAAGATCTATCCAGATTGTCACAAGTGGCAAGATTTCCTTTCTTATAGCTGAATAATATGCCATTGTGTATATACACATTTTCTTCATTCATCAAAGGACACTTAGGTTGCCTCTATGTCTTAGCTATGGTAAAAAGTGCTATTATGAACATGGTGCATATACCTTCCTGAGTTAGTGTTTTCATTTTCTTTGGATAAATACTTGGAAGTAGAATTGCTGGATCATATGGTAGTTCTATTTTTAATTTTTTGAGGAAGCTTCATACTGTTTTCCATAGGGGCTATGCCAGTTTGCATTCCCATCCTGTTGAGAGGGTTCTCTTTCTCCACATTCTCCTCACACTTATTTTTTGTCTTTTTGATAAAAGCCATTCTAACAAGTTAGTGTGAATTGCTATTTCATTGTGGTTTTGATTTGCATTTCCCTGATGACAAGTGATATTGAGCAGTGCTTCACATTCATCTGTATGTCTTTTTTGGACAAATGTCTATTAGATCTTCCCCCATTTAAAAATAAAATTGTGGGTTTTTTTTTAAGAGTTTATTCATTTATTCATGAGACACACAGAGCGAGAGAGGCAGAGACATAGGTAGAGAGAGAAGCAGGCTCCATGTAAGAAGCCCGATGTGGGACTCGATCCTGGGATCCCAGGATCATGCCCTGAGGCAAAGGCAGATACTTAATCGCTGAGCCATCCAGGCATCCCCAGATTGTGTTTTTGCTGTTGCATACTACAAGTTCTTTATAAATTTTGAATATTCACTCCTTAACAGATATGATTAGCAAACATTTTCTCTCATTCAGGTTTTTTCTTTTTTTCTTTAAGATTTCATCTTGTTGATGGTTTCCTTGCTGTGCAGAACCTTTTTAGTTGGATGTAGTTCCCATTAGATTTTTGCTTTTGTTGGGATCCCTGGGTGGCACAGCGGTTTGGCGCCTGCCTTTGGCCCAGGGCGCGATCCTGGGGACCGGGGATCGAGTCCCACATCGGGCTCCCGGTGCGTGGAGCCTGCTTCTCCCTCTGCCTGTGTCTCTGCCTCTCTCTCTCTCTCTCACTGTGTGCCTATCATAAATAAAAAAATAAAAAAAAAAGATTTTTGCTTTTGTTGCCTTCGCTTCTGGTATCAAATCCAAAAATTTTTTATTGCCAAGATCAATGTCAAGGAGCTCCTCTTCTAGGAGTTTTAAGGTTTTCAGGTCTTATGTTCAAGTCTTCAATCCATTTTGAGTTGGTTTTTGTGTGTGGTGTAGATAGATCAGTGGTCTAGTTTCATTCTCTCACATGTGGCTGTCCAGTTTTCCCTGCACCATTTGTTGAAGAGACTCTTTCCTCTACTGTCTATTCTTGGCTCCTTTGTCATAAATTAATTTACTGGGGCACTTGGGTGGCTCAGTTAGTTGAGTGTCTGCCTTCAGCTCAGACCATGATCCTGGAGTCATGGGATTGAGCCCCAAGTCCAGCTCCTTGCTCAGTGGGGAATCTGCTTCTGGCTCCCCTCCTGCCCTTTCCCCCTCCCCCCCCCTTAGACTCTCTCTCTCTCAAATAAAATCTTTAAAAATTTTTTTTTTAATTAATTGGCCATACTATATATAGTGGGTTTATTCTTTGGCTCTCTATTCTGTTCCACCAATCTATGTAACTTTTTTTATGCCAGGAACATAATGTTTTATTAATGAAATTTTAAAGTATAATCCTCACTAATAATTAATAATCACATTTAAAACACATGTCCTTAACTTAAATTTGGTTATTCCAAGTGGTTAAGATTTTATCAGGCAATATATTCATACTTGTGTGTTTCTATATGGAACGGCAAAGTTGCAGAACTTTTCTAGAAAGCTATTTGACAATGACTTTATCCACTAATTCCACCCATGAAAATTAATCCTAAACAATCAGTTTATCATGCAAAAGCAAAAAATTGGAAACAATATAAAAATAATAAATATATGATGGCAGATTCATTAGACATTAGGTAGCCATTAAAGTCATGCTTTAAAAAATTTTCATGATGTAATCATATTTCAGTATGACATTAAGTTAAAAAGCACGATATAAAATTATATACAATAGAATTTTAATTTTGTACAAATAAAAATAAGCAAAAATATTAACTGATTTTCCTCCAGATAGTAGAATGAAGGCAATCTAAATTTTTTTCTTTTAACTTTGTGTTTATTATAAGAAACATTTACTACTCTAATAATGAGGATTTAAAAAGCATTTTTTTAGTGAAATAGTATGGGAATTCATGAAAATTTGTTTTCTTTCTTCACTACTACTAGCACAAAAATAGGGCTATTTCATATAGAATTGATCATTTACAAAGTATTTATTAACAATAGCCAAATTATGGAAAGAGTCCAAATGTCCACCAACTGATGGATGCATAAAGAAGATGTGGTATAGGGGTATCTGACTAGCTCAGTTGGAGGAGCATGTGACTCTTGTCCTTGAGGTCATGAGTTTGAGCCCCATGTTAGGCATAGAGATTACTTAAATAAAAACTACGCTACTAGGGATAAAATAAAGGAACATAATTCACATTCTCTGACCCCAATTAACTTAAAGCTCAAATGAATTTCTCCTGAGTCTCTATTTTATATATATATATATATATGATGAGAACTAAATAAACAATCCCAACCAAAGCCTCCCCCCAAAATGAAATTTTTTTACCATTATTACTGCTGGATATTTGCTTCTATATTATAGATCTCAGAATTCTGACCTTAATAATTGCTCCCGCATGACTGTTCTGCTTTGTTCCCTCCCCTTTCCCTGTTCTCTCCAGACTCCTTCCTAGCCACACTTTCCCCAAATACATATAGCTCCCCATGACTTCCATTGGATGCCCGGTAATGTAAAACAACACATATCCACTTTTATCAAATTAGTTGACCAGGCTTGTTTTTACATTTCCTTTTGCCAAGAATGGTGAAGGGTCTGAGATTTCCCCCTACGTGCAAATTAAGTTAGCCTATCACTGTATCATGAATGCTGACAGAAGACATAGCTGACAGAAGACATAAGACTACTGGGTCAGAGACAAAAAACTTTATTACTCGTGGCAGATTGCGCTGTATGAACTTCATAATTCCACCTGTTACTCTTGCTCCCAGAGTCTTAGTGACACACAGAGGCTCAGGTAGATGCTATGCACATAGATTCGCTTCAAGGCTGAGGGCCCTAAAAAAAATAAAAAAGAAGAAAGAAAGAAAAGAAAGAAAGAAAGAAAGAAAGAAAGAAAGAAAGAAAGAAAGAAAGAAAGAAAGAAAGAAAGAAAGAAAGAAAGAAAGAAAGAAAGAAATTTAAAAAATAAAAAAAAAATAAAAAAAAGGCTGAGGGCCCTGAGTTTAGGGAATCCAAATCTTTAAAAATGGACTACAAGTGAATCTGCCCAACCTTTGCCCTGGTGGGAGACATTATATTATTATACCTTACAGTAAACAAACCTGCCCTTTGCTCTACAAGGGGATAGTCTTTATCTTCTTCTTTTTTTTTTTTTTAAGATTTATCTGACAGAGAGATTACAAGTAGGGGGAGCAGCAGGTAGAGGGAAAGGGAGAAGCAGACTCTCTACTGAGCAGGGAGCCTGATCTGGAGCTCAATCCCAGAACCCTGGAATCATGACCTGAGCCGAAGGCAGACACTTAACCGACTGAGCCACCCAGGTACCCCAATCTATATCTTCCAAGGCTCTTTAACTACAGATAGCTTTTGTCCCAGACTAGTTTTTCAAGGATATCAGTACATCTGCTCCCAAGACAGGGAGAAACATGGGAGATATGGAGAATTGTCTCCCAGCATCTTTTCCAATGTTTTGGGGTAACATTTGATTTTGATATAAGCGAAAACATAGAGAAGTTCCAAGAATGGTGCAAGGGACTGCATTATACCTCTGTTTACCAATTAGATTTTCCTCTTTTTTTTCCTTTCCTCCCTCACTTTCTTTCCTGTGTGTATCCAATTTCCAAAGCAACTTGAGAATAAGTTGGAAATGTCACAGAAGCTTGTCCCAATGTCAATATTACATATGATCACTTGAGGGTGCCTGGGTGGCACAGTCAGTTACACATCCAACTTTTGGTTTTGGCTCAGGGTTGTGGGATCTGCCCCACCCCTGCATTGGACTCCACAGTCAGCAGTTTGCTTAAGATTCTCTCTCTCCCTCTGCTCCTCCTACTCATGCTCTTTCTCTCAAATAAATCTTTAAAAAACAATACATAGGGCAGCCTGGGTGGCTCAGTGGTTTAGCGCCGCCTTCAGCCCAGGGCCTGATCTTGGAGAACTAGGGTTGAGTCCCCTGTCAGGCTCCCTGCATGGAGCCTGCTTCTCCCTCTGCTTGTCTCTCTGCCTCTCTCTCTCTCTCTCTCTCATGAATAAATAAAATATTTTTTAAAAATTTAAAAAAAACAATACATAAATGTGATTACTTGGTTAGATGGTGTGTTTGCTCAGTTTCGCCACTATAAAGGTTCTATCTTTCATGGATGTTTGTACTGGTTAGTTTTCTATTATAAATATTTTTATTCAAAACTTTTTATGGACCTATACTTTCATTTCTCTTGGGTAAATACCTAGGTGTGGAATGCTCAAAACCATAGGATAGCTATTAGTTCAAATTTGTGAGAAACCACAAACTGTTTTCCAGGGTGGCTTTAGAATTTTGTGCTTTGATCAACAATGTATGAGTGTTCCAGTTGCTCCAAATTCTTGCCAAAGTTTTATGTCATCAGTGTTCACAATTTTAGCCATCCTAGTAGACATGTAGAGCTATCCCACTGGGGTTTGTGTTTCCCTGATTAACTATGATGATTTATACTTTATATGTTTATTGGCCTTCTGGATATCTTCCTTTGGAAAGTGTCCATTCAGGGCGCCTAGGTGGCTCAGCGGTTGAGTCTCTTCCTTTGGCTCAGGTCATGATCCTGGGGTCCTGGGATCGAGTCCTGCAACAGGCTCCCCCCAGGGAGTCTGCTTATCCCCCTGCCTATGTCTCTGCCTCTCTCTATCTTTCATGAATAAATAAAATCTAAAAAAAAAGTGTCTATTCAAATCCCATATCAATAATGACTTTTAAAAATTGTAAAAAAAAAATAAAAAATAAAAAATAAAAATTGTAGTTAACACACAGTGTTAAAAAGTTTCAGGTAGACAACATAATGACTTAACAACTCTACATTATGCTATGCTTACTACAAGTGTAGCTACCATCTGTCACCATACAATGCTATTGCAATACCATTGACTATATTCCCTTTGCTACCCTTCATCCTGGCAATGTGTTCATTCAGTAACTAGAAGCCTGTATCTCCCATTTCCCTCCACCCATTTTGCCCATCTCCCTCTTCCCTCCCCTTTGGCAACCACCACTTTATTCTCTCTCTTATTACGGGTCTGTTACTGGTTTGTTTGTTTTTTTTCTCTCCAGATTCCACATATAAGTGTAATGGTATTTGTCTTTGTCTTACTTATTTCACTTAGCATAATACCCCCCAGGTCCTTCCATGTTGTTGCAAATGGGGAGATCTCATTCTTTTATATGGCTGAATAATATTCCATTCATCTATTGATGACACTTGGCTTGC
Source organism: Nyctereutes procyonoides (assembly GCF_905146905.1). Taxonomy (NCBI): domain Eukaryota; kingdom Metazoa; phylum Chordata; class Mammalia; order Carnivora; family Canidae; genus Nyctereutes; species Nyctereutes procyonoides. The sequence goes on along the minus strand of NW_026575020.1, from coordinate 45,450,556 downwards.
CTCCATATCTTGGCTATTGCAAATAATGCTGCAATGAACATAGGATGGGTATATCTTTTCCAATTAGTGTTTTTATTTGGGGGGTTAGATACCCAGTGTTGGAATTATTGGATCATATGATATTTCTATTTTTAATTTTTTGAGAAAACTCCATACTGTTTTCCACAGTGGCTATACCAAATTACCTTACCATTAACAGTGCACAAGGTTTCCTTTTACTTTACATCCTAACACTTGTTATTTCTTGTCTTTGATACTAGCCATTCTGAGAGGTGTAAGGTGATACCTCCTTGTGGTTTTGATTTGCATTTCCCTGGTGATTAGTGATGCTGAGCATCTTTTCATATGTCTGTTGGCCCTCTGGATGTCTTGTTTGGAAAAGTATCTGTTCAGGTCCTCTGCCCATTTTTAAGTCAGATTGTTTGGGTTTTCCTGGTGTTGTAGGATGTTCTTTAAATATTTTGGACATTAACCCCATATTGGACATATCATTTGCAACTATCATCTACCATTCCAAAGGTTGTCTTTTTGTTTTGTTGATAAGTTCCCTCACTGTACAACTTTTTTATTTTGTAGTCCCAATTGTTTATTTTTGCTTTTGTTTCCTTTGCCTGAAGAGATTTATCTAGGAGAATATTGCTAAGGCTGATTTCAAAGAAATTACTGCCAATGTTTTCTTCTAGGAGTTTTATGGCTTCAGGTCTCACATTTAGGTCTTTAATCCATTTCGAGTTTATTTTTGTGTATGGTGTAAGAAAGTGTCCAGTTTCACTCTTATGCATGCAGCTATATTTGTTTTTCTAGCACCATTTATTGAAGAGACTGTCTTTCCCCCATAGATGTTATCTCTTTTGTCATAGATTGACCATATTCAGATGGGCTTATTTTTGGGCTCTCTGTTCTGTTCCTTTGACCTATGTTTCTGTTTTTATGCCATTACCATACTGATATTTTTGGGTTTTTTTTAAGATTTTATTTATTAAAAAAAAGATTTTATTTATTTAGAGAGCACATAGTGGGGGAGGGACAGGAGAGGGAGAGGGAATCTGAAGCAGACTGAGCACAGAGCTACCTATAGGGCTTGATCCCACAACCCCATGAGATCGAGCCCATGATTGATCATGGGCTCAGATAGAGATCACACAACCCTAAGATCATGACCTGAGCTGAAATCAAGAGTCAGACAATTGGGGTGCTTGGGTGGCTCAGTTGGTTAAGCATCTGCCTTTGACTCAGGTCATGATGCTAGAGTCCTGGGAGCTCTCTGCTCAGCAGAGAGCCTACTTCTCCCTCTCCCTCTGCTGCTCCCCCTGCTTGTGCATGTGTATTCTGTCTCTGTGTCTTTATCTCTGTCAAAATAAATAAAATCCTTAAAAAAAAAAAGCCAAGACACTTAACCTACTGAGCCACCCAGGTCCCCCAGTATCATACTTTTTAAAAATTATAATCATGTGTAATATATTTTGAAATCTAAGATTATTTAAAAAAACAAATCTGGGATTGTGATACCTCTAGCTTTGTGGTTCTTAAGATTGTTTTGGCTATTCCAGAGTTTTCTATGGTTCCATACAAATTTTAGGATTATTTATTCTAGTTCTGTGAAAAATACTATTGGTATTTTGGTAAGGTTTACATTTAATCTGTAGATTGCTTTGGGTAGTCCGGATATTTTAACATTACTTATTTCAATCCATGAGCATGGTATGTCTTTCCATTTGTTTGTGTTGTCTTCAATTTCTTTCAATGTTTTATAGTATTCAGAGTACACATCTTTCACCACCTTGGTTTAGTTTATTCCTAGGTATTTTATTCTTTTTAGCATCATTGTAAATGGAATGTTTTCTTTATTTCTCTTTCTGATACTTCATTATTAGTCTATAGAAATGCAATAGGTTTCTGTATATTTATTTTGTATCCTACAACTTTGCTGAATTCATTTATTCTAATAATTTTTAAGATTTATATTTGAGAGAAAGAGCACAGGTGCAAGTGGGGTAGGGAGAGGGACAAGCAGACTTTGGGCTGAGTGTGGAGCCTGGTTCAGGGGTGTATCGCATGACCCTGAGATCATGACTTGAGCCAAAATCAAGAGTCAGATGATTAATCAACTGAGCCACCCAGGCACCCCTGTTCTTTTTCTAGTTTCTAAAGGCATTCTTAGGTTGAGATTTTTCTTTTTTCTTTGTGTGTATTGCTATGAAATTCCCTCTGAGAACTGTTTTTGCTGTATCCCATAAGTTTTGGTATGTTGTTTATCCATATTCGTCTCAAGATTCTTTTTCATTTTTCCTTTCTTTGATCATTGTTGCTCAGAAGAGTGTCAACTTCCATATTTTTTGCAAGTTTTCCAGTTTTTTTCCAGTGACTCATTTCTAGTTTCATACCATGTGGTCAGAGAAGATACTTGGTATGATTTCAGTCTTATTAAGTATGCTAAGACTGGTTTTGTGGCTTAATGTAGGGTTTGTTGTAGAAAATGCTTCATGTGTACTTGAGAAGAATGTGTATTCTGCTAATACAAAGATATAACATTCTGTATATTTTTGTTAGGTCCATTTGGTCTATGGTATTGTTCAAATCTGCTGTTCCCTTATTCTTTGTGTGGCAGAGCAAACCATTGTTGAGAGTAAAATACTAATAACAATTCTTGTGTTGCTGTTTATTTCTCTTTTTAGCTCTGTTAAGATTTTGCTTTAATATGTAGGTCCTCTACTGTTGATGGCATGAAGATGTACAACTGTTATTTCTTCTTGATTGATTCATCCTTTTATCATTATTTAATGACCTTGTCTCTTTTTACCATTTTTAAAAAAGATTTTACTTATTTATTCATGAGAGATGGAGAAGCAGAGACACAGGCAGAGGGAGAAGCAGGCTCCTCACAGGGAACCCAATATGGGACTCAATCTGGGGACTCCAGGATCACACCGAGCTGAAGGCAGTGAGCCACCCAGGCATCCCTCAACCACTGAGCCACCCAGGCATCCCTCTTTTTACCACTTTTAAAGTCTGACTTTTTCTGGATTACAGTTTATGTGAAATACCTTTTTTCCATTCCTTCACTCTCAGTCTATGTGTATCTTTTTTTTTTATTTATTTACAATAGTCATACAGAGAGAGAGAGAGGCAGAGACACAGGCAGAGGGAGAAGCAGGCTCCATGCACCGGGAGCCTGACGTGGGATTCGATCCCGGGTCTCCAGGATCGCGCCCTGGGCCAAAGGCAGGCGCCAAACCGCTGCGCCACCCAGGGATCCCAGTCTATGTGTATCTTTAAGGCCAAAGTGAATCTTATAGGTAGCTTTCATTAGATCCTGTTTGCTTGTCTTTTTAAGTCCATTCAGCAATTCTATATATTTTTTTATTGGAGAATTTAATCTATTTACATTTAAATACTGATAGGTCAGGACTTACTATTAGCAATTTGTTGTTTTCTGGCTTTTTTTTAGCTCTATTTCTTGTTTCACATTCAGTTGTCTTTTTTGTATGTTGTGATGCATTTTGTCATCAGTAAGTTTTGACCTCTTTTATCATGTTCTTTTGTAGAATTACTATAGGTTTTCCTCTGGTTATTATGAGGCTTACATAAAATATCTTGAAATTATAACATCCTATTTTAAAGTGATCATTTCAATAGTATAATAGTATAATTTTTATACTCTCACCCTCACATTTTAGTTTTTGATGTAACAGTTTACATATTTTTTATATTGTATAGCCAATAGCAGATTATTGTAGTTATGGTTATTTTTAGTACATTTGTTCTTTAACTTTTAAACTACAGTTGGAAGCTAATCACACACCACCATTATCATATTATAGAATCTAACTTTGACTATATATATTTACCATTACCAATGAGTTTAAACTACCTTATTTTTTTATAATGTTAATTACATCTGTTTACTTCCACTCAAAGAACCCCCTTTAGCATTTCTTGTAAGGCTGTCCTAGTGATTATGAACTCCCTCAACTTTTATTTTTCCAGGAAAGTCTTTCTCTCCCCTTCATTTCTTTTTTTTTTTTTATAAAATCTTTTTTTTTAATTTTTTTTTATTTATTTATGATAGTCATCATACACAGAGAGAGAGAGAGAGAGAGAGAGACATAGGCAGAGACATAGGCAGAGGGAGAAGCAGGCTCCATGCACCGGGAGCCCGACATGGGATTCGATCCCGGGTCTCCAGGATCACGCCCTGGGCCAAAGGCAGGCGCCAAACCGCTGCGCCACCCAGGGATCCCTCTCCCCTTCATTTCTGAAGGACACTGTTGCTAGATATAAAGTTCTTGGTTGAGAGTGTTTTTTTTTTCCTTTCACTATTTTTGAATATATCATCCCATTCCCATCTGGCTTAAAACGTTTCTGTTGAGAAATCTTCCAAGAGACTTATAAGGGTACACTTGCATATAACATTTTTCTCTTGCTGCTTTCAAAATTCTTTCTGTCTTTGACTCATGACCATTTAATGTATCTTGGTGTGAATCTACTCAGTTCAACCTCCTTGGGGACATTGGGCCTCCTGAATCTTGATGTCAGTTTCTCTCTCCAGGGTTGGGAAGTTTCAGCCATTATTGCTTTAAATATACTTTCTGCCCCTTTCTCTTTCTTTTCTCTTCCTGGCATTCCCATAATGTGGGTATTATTTCTGTTGTGTCCCATAATTCCTGTAGGTTTTTTTCATTCTTTTTCACTTTCTCTTTGCTCCACTGACTGGATAATATCAAATTTTCTGTGTTCTAGATCACAGATTCTTTTTCTGCATTGTTCTGTCTGCTTTTAAAGCTCTCTATTGGGGATCCCTGGGTGGCTTAGTGGTTGAGCACCTGCCTTCGGCCCAGGGTGTGATCTTGGAGTCTGGAATGGAGTCCCACATTGGGCTCCCCACATGGAGCCTGCTTCTCCCTCTGCCTGTATCTCTGCCTCTCTCTCTCTCTCTCTCTGTCTCAAATAAATAAATAAATAAATAATCTTTAAAAAATAAAAACTAGGGGATCCCTGGGTGGCGCAGCAGTTTGGCGCCTGCCTTTGGCCCAGGGCACAATCCTGGAGATCTGGGATCGAATCCCACGTCGGGCTCCCGGTGCATGGAGCCTGCTTCTCCCTCTGCCTGTGTCTCTGCCTCTCTCTCTCTATCATAAATAAAAAATAAATAAATAAAAATAAAATAAAATAAAAACTATTGAATTCTTCAGTTTTAGAATTTCTATGGGGATTTTTTCAATGGTTTTTATTTCTTTTTTTAAAAGATTTTATTTAATCATGAGAGATAGAGCAAGAGAGGCAGAGACATAGGCAGAAGGAGAAGCAGGCTCCCCGTGGGGAACCTGATGTGGGACTTGATCCCTGGACCCCGGGATCAGGACCTGAACCAAAGGCAGATTCTCAACCAATGAACCACCCAGGTACCCATTTTTTATTTCTTTAAACTCTTTGCTCATGCATCGTTTTTCTAATTTCATTTACTTGTCTTTCAGTAGATAACATTTTTCCATGTGAAGAACTGCATTATGGCAATGAAATTTTGTAATTTGGTTAAAACATCAAATGCACTGTCACTTTAAAAGTAAACTAAACGGGGATCCCTGGGTGGCTCAGCGTTTTAGCGTCTGCCTTCCACCCAGGGCGTGATCCTGGAGTCCCGGGATCAAGTCCCGCATCAGGCTCTCTGCACGGAGCCTGCTTCTCCCTCTGCCTGTGTCTCTGCCTCTCTCTCTCTCTCTCATGAATAAATAAATAAAATCTTTAAAAAATAAATAAAAATAAAGGTCCTAAGAAATTTATTTAAAAAATAAATAAAAATAAAAGTAAATTAAAGGAAAAATATATTAACAGAATCAATAAATAATATTCTACCTGATAAACTTATTTTGGATCCTAAGTAGGTAATATTTTTCTAGTTATGAATTCTTTTCTGGTATGTTTAAAGGCAAACTTAAATAGCAAAAAGAAAATATTCTAAACACTGAAAAAAAGAGGCTATTTATGGCTTCGCTATGAAGCATGCTTGATAAGCTCTACCCGTGAGAATTGCCAGTTGTGTGAATACATGTGCTTATACGGTGAAATTTGCCACATGAGAATATGGGGGAATGGGGATGTCCAACTCACGTAGCTTTTTGGAAACTAGCAAACTCACCAAGATGTTCAGGAAATGGTGTCTTTAAACATGAAGACATAAAAAGAAATAGGAAGTAGGGAGCAACACCCTAGTTAGGAAACAGCTGGTCTAGGTTTGAATCCTGGCTCCATGACCAGCCAACTGTGTGACTCCTCTGAGCCTCACTTTCCTCATTTATAAAGTAGTGGAATGAATACCTAAAGTAACAAGGTTGTTGTGAGGATTAAGTGAGATGAAATGTGGGCACCTGGCTGGCTCAGCCCGTGGTGCATGTGATTCTTGATCTCGGGGTTATAAATTCAAGACCCACAGTGGGTATAGAGATTACTAAAAAATAAAATCCTTTTTTTTTTTTTTTAAATGAGATTAAGGGGCACCTGGGTGGCTTAGTCAATTGAGTGTCCAACTCTTGATTTCAGCTCAGGTCATGATCTCAGGGCCATGAGATGGAGCCCCATGTCTGGCTCTGTGCTCAGCAGGGAGTCTGCTCCCTCTCCCTTTCCCTCTCCCTGCTCTAACAAATAAGTCTTTAAAAACTGAGATTAAATGTTAGTGACTTGTGGTTAGGAATCAGGCTTACCATCATTACCAGTGGGGAGTGGAGAGGTTGCTTCATTCCTGCCTCCTTCCACTTTTAAGGGGGTAGTGTAGTCTCAAAGAGCATAAGTTCTGGTGTCAGTTGGATGCTGGATAGGAATCCTGGCTTTGCTACTGAAAAACTTGTGATCTCAGGCAGGTTAATGTCCCTGAGTCTCAGAGATAAGGACACCTACCACATTAGGTTAATGTGCAGAGTAAATCACATGGTTTATATTTAGCTCCTACCACAGCAAGCGATAGATATTCAGTACACGCTATTTTGCCACAACATGTGTCCCTTAAACATGAATGACCTCACATACCATAGGTAAATAGGAAATTGGTATAACATGAAGTCATGTTGGTTCCTATATAACTTTTTCCTAACATCTTAACGTTTGAGGCAGCCAGAAGTCAGCCTTCTCACAGTAACTGGCCTCTTTAATAAGAAACTCAGCATTATAGAAGCCCTTTAAGAAAAGCTGAGAATACACAGAGCTGCCCTCTCTACCTGCAGAAAAAGACTGATTTTGTGACTTTAAGATCCCCATGTTATCCTCCTGGCACACTTTCTGAAGAAGTGAAGACACAAATGAAACTGTGAAGACATTTCCCTTAAATAAACACCACTCCTTAAATCCAATGTGATGCAACTGGTCCCCATGAGGAACTAACATCCTCCAGGACTTTTATTTCAGAAGTACCACCAGGAGCCCCCAGTTCAAGGCCAGGATACTATGTACAGATGTTTGTGCAAGTTGAGGTTTGGTGGAGCTCACATTTTGCTAGTTTTTTTGTTTTTTAAAGATTTGAGAAAGAGTACAAACTGGGGGAGCAGCAGAGCAGGAGAGGCAAGCTCCCGGAAGAGCAGGGAGCCCCAGGACCAGAGATCATGACCTGAGTTGAAGGCAGACACTTCACTGAGACACCCAGGTGCCCCCATTTTGTTAGTTTTGACAGTTTTTGATAGTGCTCTGGTTACAAAGTTGCATGGGCTTTGAGTGGTCTGCCCCAACCCAGGTTTGTCCCCATCAGCCCACACTGTAGACCACGGGAGCTTTTCAGGAACAAATAGATGATGTGAGAGCAGAGACATCTATATGCCTCTCCCTGCAGTATTTCTTGGACTGCACAGGTCTTTTTTACCTATAGGTAAAAACCATAGGTAAGTGCCTAAGTGTAATAGTGAAAACAAGGGCTCATATTTTACTCTGTGCTCTTTACAAATGAGTTAACTCACTTAATTCTCACAACAACCCTGTGACCTAAGGGCTCCCTAGGACCCATTCTCTAACTGCAGAAACTAAGTAACTTGCCCAGGTCACCTAGCTGGAAAGTGCTAGAGAGTGAAAGCCTGTGTTTTCTCTATGCATTTAAACACATCATATTGTTTTTATGTAGTCAGTTTTTTTAAAACATAAATGAGAATTATACTTACATTGTTCCTTTGATTTACAGGCATTGCCCTATTAGAAAGCTGAAGTAAAGGAAAGCTGTTGATAATTCACAGCTATTTACATTTCACAAGACTCGTGTTTCATTCCAAGAAATCAGGCTCATCAATTATTTGCTTTTGGTAACATGTTAATTATACAAATAATTAGCTGTGAGACTAGACATGAACATGAAAGTATAATGAATAGTTTTGCTAATTGCTCTTTTCTGTTATGGACAGTTCCTGATCTGAAGTATTAACAGCTCTCATGTTTGGCTTGCTAAATTCTCTTTTCACTTCATGGAAAAATCCAAATCAGGGATGACAATTAGATTTTCTCTGTCATGCCAGCCCTAACTCAGTGATTATGACTGTTGAAAGCACTGTGTTGAGAAGTATTCCGGGGGACTGTCTGGGCCCCAGGGGAAGTCACATGGTGATTGAGGAGTCTTTTCACCACAGGTGAGTGTGGGCTGGCTGCAGATAAGCCAGATTTTTTGCCATCTCTGGCCGAAGTGTTAAGAAAGTTATTTCAACCTTAGGGGTCATACTTTCTGCACCCCCTAAAAAAATCCTATTAATGTGCTGTATTCTGGGGTGGAGATTTGAACAAGAATCAGATATGGATTCTGTCTTCTAAAAAGAAAAGCATAAATGGCCCTACATAAACTTGAAAGTGCTAAGTGCTGTAAAAGTAATAGATAGTATGACATAAGGGATCAGGAGAGAGAACAGATTATTTATAGTAACGGGAAGGCTAGGGCAGAGATGGATCAAGTGTCCTTTCTGAGGTAGGCCTTAAAGAATATATAGAAATGGGGGGCAGGGGTGAAGTGAGGAAGGCTCAGGTTCCCCCCACCCCCCACCCCTACTTTTGGGCAGATGATGAATCACCAGCCATAATGAAGAAGGAAATGTGAAACAGTGGTGTATACAAGGGAAAAGTTCAATGTGGCTGGACTGTAGGAAAAAAAGGAAGGTCAAGTTGAGAAATAAGGGCAGGCCTAGGTTGTAAAGGGCCTGGGAACACCAGATTAGGAATGTTCAAGAACAATGTCTCTCAAGGTGTGTCCACAGGACATTCATACTTTTGACGTAACTAAAGGATCCTGCTGTGAATGATGCTGGAGCAACATTGAATTAAAAACAAATTTCTATGCAAGAGGTTTTAGAGCTTTTAACATGCTAATGTACACTATGAATTTCCAAAAGGAACTTCTACTTTGCAAAAATCCCAAATTTAGTGATAGTAGCTTGTCTTTCTTGGAGCACCTCATGAGATTAACATTCTGCAGAAGTTCTATGAAAGTAATGGCCATAGAGTGGTGTGATACGCAGAGTACACATTCAACGTTCCCTGCCAATTGACCAACTGACTGATCTTCTAGAAATCTATATTGTTGCAGGAATAGGGAGAAAATTTGCCCCCAAAGCAGCATCAACCCCCTCCCTCCCTGATTCCCCTGCTACTTTACAGTTAGAAGGTTCTGCCTTCAGCTGCTGACCCTTCGCCCCGCCCACTTTAGCCAGGCCCAGTTGCTCTCTTTCCTGGAGCTCTGTTCCTGCCTTGATAAAATTTTGCCTTGTTTCAGGGCTCTAATGGTGCCCTGTTCTGAATCTCCCATCTGTCATCCTGGATCCCAAACATGCTGCCTGCCCTTTCCTCAGCTGCCTGATGCCCCTTGACCCCTCGTCAGCTTGCCTGTATGCTTACTTTACTGCTGCCCTGACCTCTACATACTTTGAGTGCTTCTGGTCCTTCTGGTAAACCTTGAGATGCCCCAGCTCCAGCCACTCACTGTTCTGGGGTGCCTGTCTCCAGGTGCTCACAGTTCTGGGGTAACTGTGGCTCCAGCTCCTGTGGAGACAAGACACCTGTGTGCTACATTCTAGGGGGCTAGGCTCATACATGCCCAATAAATACCCTTCTGCCACTTTTCCCAGTTAAGGTGGCTTCCAGGTGAGATTCCCTAATTCTGCTTTGAAGGGATGAACAAGCAGCATCTAAATTTAACATCATTTAATTATCCCAGGTGGAGGGGAAAGAAGTCACAGCAGTGACAGGTTTAGAGCTACACTCCCAAGAAGCTACTGTTGATTGGACAAAATCAGGTGGGATCACAAAACAATCTAGAAGGGAGAGTGAAATCTCTTAAGTGTTTAGAGATTGCCGGGCTGTATCATTCAACAAGAAGCCAACGATGGTGAGATTAAATGAAGCTCGGTGAATGGCCAAAACTTTGCTGGGAATAAGAGCATGACAGGCAGGGCAAGTACAAACTGTAGAGGATGAAAGGCTACCACTATGAACCAACTGTTGTGACCTCAGAAAAGGCCTTGGGATTCATTGTAGGAGTGTGCAGCAAAGACTCTGGCCCCAAAGAGCCTACCAATTTTTGGAAACTATTAGGAAGAATAATCAACAAAAGTACAAAGAAGGTATTCCCTTACCTTTGTAAAGAATGTGCAGTTCTGGTTGATGCATTTCAAGAAAGAAAGAAATAATGGAGTTCACAAGCATTTTAAGTGATCAGGGGGCTGGAGGGGCTTCTGGAGCCTGACAGGGGATATGCTCCAGTCTAGAAAATTTAAAGGAATGAAGGTGAACATAAACCAAAACCCACCTATTAGAACTAGAAAGCATTCTCGGATCATCTCAAAGGAGTAAGAAAAGGTTACTAAATGTATGGAACTCATTACCCCCCAAGATGTAGCACAGGCTGAAAATAGAAACTGCTTCAAAGCTGCTTACATCACACTGTGGCTGCTGGAACTATCCCAGGTTACTGAGGGAAATCTGATTGTTATAAATAATAAGGAGGCCACTGTGTCTTCCTAAATACAGTCCTTATCCTCAGCCTCAGTGATTGGACCATACCTGCCAATCTTATTTTTAAAAGTATTATCCTCTTATCAGATGCCTACCCAATATTAGGCATCATGCTAGGCACTTGTATATACCTTATCTTTAATCCTTAGAATAATACTGCAAGAGATAATAATTATCCATTTCATAGATGAGAAGCCACTCAGATTAAGTAACTACTCAGGGTCACATACCTAGTACCTACTCAGGTTAAGTAACTACTCAATGTCACATGCCTAGTACCTAGGAGCTGGGACATGGAAGCCCAGGCTACTCTTAATGACAGTACTGCCTCTCCTCTCACACATGTATGTTTTCCTGTACTTGTGCTTGAATTTAGTCTAAGACTGCCACCCCAAATCCCAAAAGCAATGGTTTTTTGCTCTTTGCTAGAAAAAAATGACCTTTCATTATAGGGCTGGCACTTTTGTTCACATACGTCTACAGATCCAAGTACCCTGCTGGGGAAGAGGGACCAGTTAGGGTCCTAGAGCTGAGACAAAGGGAAGAGGAGAGCATAATAGGATTCTGACATGTAATTCTCATAACACCCATCTGAATCTCCATTCTGGAATGAAGGAGACTGGGTCTCAGACTATGTAACATGGCTAAGGGCCCATGGTGCATAGGCAGTAGATCCAGTAAGTGAAACTAAATCTGTCTAGTCCCAAAGTTGCCTCCCTGGAAGGAGAGATCATTCCATCTCAGCCCTCTTTCCTTATAACCTCAGAGCTTACCTCCATTACCACAAACCATGGAGGACTGTCTACACCTTTGCTAAGTCCACTGCTGGTAGGGGGTGGAGGAGTTCTGTGCTATACAGAAATTCAGGTTGGAATTGTTTCGAACAGATTGTGATCAGTCCCACCCTTTACCTTGTCAACATTTTTCCTAGTCAGCTATAGTGCTGGTTTTTAACAAGACAGATGGATATTCTGATTGCTCTAGCTCAGGGTTTTTCAACCTCAGCATATGGATATGTGAGCAGGATACTTCTTTTGTTGTTGGGGGCTGTCCTGTGCGTTGTAGGATGTTTAGCAACATCCCCGGTCTCTAGACTACCAGACTGCAGTATTATCCACTACATATCAGTAACACCCCCCTCCCTCACCAGTTGTGACAACCAAAAATGTCCACAGACCTTAACCAAATGGTGTCTGGGATCACCCCTTGTTGAAAACCACTACCAGAAGAAGGCAAAGGAGCTAGATATCCTTACCTTTCTACCAAAAACCCAACCCCAGTGTAAGCTGAGGTGAGGTCGTCCAATGACACCTGTGGATGGGGTTGGGCTTTTCTGGTTCAGAGGAGGGAACGCCGCACAGATTGCTGGCCCTGTACTTACTTGATGCCCCCACGAGACGTGAAAAATGTAGAGCTTTCACTGTGCAGATGGCTCGCGCTGCTTAATTACCAGCCGAAAGCATGCTAACATTTCCATCCCTCTCCCTGCCTGCAACAGCCCTCCAGGAGCAGTGGAGGCATTAACAACGGGGAGCGGCTGCCCTTTCCCGCATCCTTATCACACACTAATTATTTTATTCTAAAGACAAAGTAGAGAGAATGTAACATATGATTCTGATGACAAACAAACAAACAAAAAAAAAACCTGTCTGCTTTTCCTAGTGACTAGAGCATTGGAGCTGGTTGCTAAGCAACTGGGAAACTGCAGACTCCTGTACTGGCCATGCTGGTTTCGGAAATGAGCCATAAAAGGAATTCCCCAGTGAGAAAGGGATCCCATACCATTGCCTGGTTGCCATGGACACCATACATAAGTGATGGATCCTGGGTTACAGGCCCTGCTTCAGAAAAAATGCCCCTGCTTAAGGCTTGAATGGTATGAGAAAGGTATGGAAGCCTTCTTCCCCTGCGTTCTCCATGCAGGCACGTCCGAGGCCCTGCCTCTTCCCCACACATTCCCCTGAAAGAGAGGTCTGATTCTAAGTGGCTGAGACATTCCGTCCAATTTCAGCTCTGCTTTTATTTAATATGTTCCAGTCTTTGCTCGAGTTGGAAGGGAGTCTGCAATCTGGAAAGCAAATTTTTAAGCAAGAAAAGATGCCTCGGGTGGCAGACAGGCTGTCTGTCTGTCTATCATCCACCCCTGGTTGGGGGCCACACAGCGCCAAGATCAGGCACAAGGGCAACTCTCTATGTTCACACGTTCTATTGGAATTTTGCAAAACAAGAGAGATTAGCAGGGAAAAAGACAATAGCCGTGACTCCAAAATGAAATTGGCATGTCATGCAGAGCACGGCACACAATAGGCCACTGCAATTCTGTCAGAAATTAGAAACAGACTTCAGATAATAGGAGTGAAAAATGCGAGGCAAATATAAAGATGTGGAGCTTGAAATACAAAGAAGTGCAGGTTTAACTGGGCTTCCTACACTCAACCATAGAACATATAGGCCTGTTGTAACATCATGGGCCATATGACAAGAGACTTGGGACACTGAATACTAACCCCCAAGTCTCTTAGGAGATGGACCCAAAGAATAGCAGTGATTTGCTCAAGGTCATAGAAGACAAACATTGCTGAGGGGTGATCTACGAAGGACAACTCTGCATTTTTAATATTGCTGCATAATAAATTACCCTTTAGCAGCTTGAAACAGCAAATATTTATTGTCTTCCAGTTTCCGTGGGTTGGAATCCAGAACATCTTGGCTGGATGCCTCAGATTTCGGGGAACCTTCACAGAGTACATCAGGATGGCAGACAGGCTGCAGTTATCTTGAGGCTTAAGTGGCATGGATCACTCACACAGTTATTGGTAGACCTCACTGGTCTTCACTGGCTGGAGACCAGTTCCTTGGTATGTGTGACTCTCAGGGCAGTTTACAGCATGGCAGCCAGCTTCCTCTGAGCCAGAGAGTACCAAAGATGGAAGTAGGGGTCTTTTTTAACTTAAGCCTATCCCATCGTTTTTATCTTATTCATTAGAATCAAGTTACTAGATCCAACACATATGGAAAAGGAGGGGATCCCATGACAGCATGGATATAAGGAAGTAGGGACCATTGGTGGTCCTCTCTGAGGCTGCCTACCACAATAATCAAGTATGCTTCCTGGATCCAAACTGAATGGGAAAGACCAGGGGTTGGAGATCAGGCTCCTAATTAGGCCTGGAACACGGGAGAAGACAGAGGAGGGGTGTCCCGGAAGGGACAGCTAGGGGAAGCTGAAGGGAGTAGATAGGCAAATAAAATAGTAGCAGAGAAGGGCAAGAGAACCCGGTAGAATGGGAACAGAGAGGGGTGGGAGAAGCAAGCTGAAATGATGGACACAAATTATAAGAAAGTGGCATCGAGAATGAACTGGAAGAGTTAAGAAGGAATAAAGACCAGGGAAAGGGATGTAGAAAGAGAGGGAGGGAAAGAGAGCTAGGAAGCCAAGAGCTTAAGCAGATGGTGCCGGAGAGAAGGTGCGGGTGGGAGGGTGTACAGAAGAGGTGGAAAAATGCGGGAGGTATTATGGGGCTGGGGCAATGGTAGCAACTGGGCAAAATAACTTTAACAATAATCTTTATCGAGTGCTATTACCTCACTTAGTCTTCATGCCAGCCAACACTGTAAATGCATTTTTACAAATTTACAGCATTTCAGAAATGGGGAAATTGAATTTTAGGATCAAGTACCTGCCCAAGGTTGTACACTCAAGAAGTAGTGCAGGTGAGTGTTGACAGGGCATCTTCTTGCCAGTCATCTGGGTCAAGCACAGATTGGGAAGGCTGGATTCCTTGCCAGTAACAGTAGCCTCATCAAACATGAAGTACAAGGTGACTGCCTCATTTTATCATGTGGACCCACATATCAAAATAGAACTCTTCTGCTACACTGTATAGTTATTTCACTATACCTGCTTTACTAAGAGCCACGAAGACACCATGTCTCATTCTTCAAATCTCCCACCATGCCTTGTACTGTCTTGAGGAAAATTCAAGAAAATTTGTGGAACCAAACATTTCTTTCTCCTGAATCCAATGAGAAATTCTGTCTTATTAGCCTCACAGCGAAGAGGGAAAAGACTGGCCCTTCCCCCTTAGGGACACCTCTTCACTAGCTGTTTGATTTTGGACAAATTACTTAACCACACTGGAATGCAGCATCCTTATCAGTTAGGTTAGCTAAATGATTTGTAAAGTCTTTTCTAGCTCTGAAACCTCACAAATTACGTATCAGGGACTGGAATTAGTCGAAATGGTCAATGGATCTGATACAGATACTGGCTGCCACTTTGGGAGACTTGATAGTGAAGTGTTCTGAATTTCATTTGGCCAAGATGCCAGTCCATCAATATGTTTCTCAAGGGAAGCCCAGCTCCACTCATTTGTGGCATCTGTGTGCAATACAAACTCCATGAGCGCAATTCTATTTCTCACAAAGTTCTGTGATGCTATGGAAAGAACTTAGACTTATCAACTCTCAAAACAAGATACCAACTGGGGCACCTGCCAGAATGACATTAGGGATAAACAGAGCAGCAGGACCTGAGATTCCAGGGTCATCAAGAGAACGTCATCAGAGTTAGGATGCCTGGGTTTAATCATACTTTTCAGTCGTTGATATTTGGAGCTGGAACATGAATAAAGGACAGTGTCACATAGCTCTGTTTAGCCCCTGCCCACTTGGGCAAGTTATAGACAGTCTGCCCCCCATACCAGGTCCACAAGGTACCCAGGGATAGGTGAGCCCTTCTGAAAAACATCTAAGGAGTAAGCATATGCTACTCCTGGAAATCTAATGGTAGATCAAAGATCATCTTGAGAATAAAGGCTGCCTATATTTGCTTCTATATCTTTCACCCACTGAAAGTGATGGATGGGAACATTTTGAAAAGAGTTGACATTAATCTGTTGGTGGTGGCCGCTGGTTACATTTTCTGGTATGTCTGCACAGATATTTTAAGGGGTATATTTTACTTTCCTAATAATGAATCTCTAAAAACCTTTTAAGGGATCCCTGGGTGGCGCAGCGGTTTAGCGCCTGCTTTTGGCCCAGGGCGCGATCCTGGAGACCCGGGATCGAATCCCACATCGGGCTCCCGGTGCATGGAGCCTGCTTCTCCCTCTGCCTATGTCTCTGCCTCTCCCTTTCTCTCTCTCTGTGACTATCATAAATAAATATAAAAAAATAAAAAAAAAGATTTAAAAAATAAATAAATAAAAACCTTTTAAGAAAACACCTCTACACCCAACATGGGGCTTGAACTCAACAACTCCAAAATCAAGAGTCCCATGCTCTACCGACTAAACCAGCCGGCAGCCCCAAATTCTTTTTTGATTGGCAGATAACTCACGTAGAAGACACCAGGAGTGGGTAGTTAGTGGCTCTCAGGAGCTATGGAGAGCCCCATCTCCTCACACGTGCTCTGAGGAGCTAAGCGTAGCAGATGTGTTGGTGTCCTGCCCAGAGCTGGTTACATTTCAGCCATTTACATTTGGCTTGGCTTCCAGCTGCCAGCACTTACGATCCAAAAGCTTTCTTGGATGTGGTAGCCCCTGCCCACGTAGAAGGTAGAAGGGCTGGGAAATTAATGCCTCCTTCTCTGAATGCAGCCCTCACCTAATGACCATGAGAGCCCAGGTAGAAGCATCCTAGGCCCCCTCACCTCAGGTGGTACAAACTCGAGGTGTGCCTTCTACACTGCCTCCCAGAGGTTACCGGCACAACTGAGCATCTCTTGCCCACCCGTGCCCTTCATGTCCTATCCTAAATTGCCTTCCTCCCCTCCCCTGGATTACTTCCCAACCCGCTGCTGGTGTTTCTTGGCATTACCTCCCTAGTAAGCCATTTGCACAGAAACCCTTCTATCTCAAGGCCTGCTACTAGAGGAACCGCAACTTCTGCTAGGGCCATAGGAAGGAATGGAGAAAAAAATGATAGTATTTCAAAAGGAAGATGTCTGCAAGCATGTGCTCCCATGGTGCATTTAAGAGTTTCTTTATAGCTCATCACCTACCTTTACAGAAATGCTATGGTAAGAAGTGCTGCCAACTACAGACCAGTCAGAAATGGAGACAAGGCCTCTCTGAAATGGTCCTGGAGTTACTAGGAACATTGACTTGATTTGCAAAATTTGTTTGCTTATGCCTCTCCTCCAGAAAAATGCAGCATGCCTGTAGGGATAACCAAGTGCAGCACCCTTGAGACGCATGTCCGTGGAGTCACCCAGAAAAACAATGATGGGGGACAAGGGTCTTTTGAGAAGACACAGTGCTGGAGCTTGGCGGGGCTGCACTGGGTCATCCAGTTTGCCTCCAGCAGCATCTGGTCAGAGCAATGGGGGAGGGGAGAGCAGACACCACAACTCTGAAGGGCAACTGAATAGGAAGCAGCTTACGGCATGTGGGCTCAATTTCCCTCAAAAAGCTCATAATATAACTTGTCAAAAATGGCACTCTGAACCCAAATTATAAGATAATTGTATTCAGTCCCAAATTTAACACAATAAAGGTTATATGCTCTCATGCCCTAGCAACCATCTCATGGGGGGCGGGGGGAAAATACCACACAAAAACAAAATATAAACTTGCAAAGCTGTAATAAAACCAGCACACAACTATTCATTTCAAGTCTATTTTGAAAAGCCTTTGATAATACCAGTAATTCCCTTATAAAGCTTCTATTCTCTTCCCACAATTCCCTTCTGAAGATAGAAAAAGGTTTTGCTCTTCTACAGCCACTCTTTTTACAGAGATAAAGTCCACTTTATTTCCCAATTTTAAATGTTTGTCATTCTTAAAAAAAAAAAAATAGCCAAAATCCCTGACCACCTACATGCAGCTAAACGAACCATATACACAGGGCTTAGTGGCAATATCAACGGGAACCCTCCTTGTTTTGCCCAACAAGATTCATTTGATGGTCTTATCAAGGTGCTTAAATGTCGCCCAGGGGCCTTGTCCACGAGATACTAAAACATTTCAATGAAAAGAAAATTCAACGGTCTACACATCTCCAAATATTTTGAGCCTTCATAGCATCCAGGTTGGGTGGTATCCCTTTTATGCCCCAGATGACACTACAGAGGCTGAGCAGTCACACACCTCGGGGTGTGACTGGCAGGTCTACCTACGATAGAGGAAGGGGTTTGAAGCCCTGTTGGATTGAAGAACAGAAATCTACTTAGACAAGCTCACGTGAAAGAGGGCGATGGTTGTAAGCGCTCATGGACTCAAGGAAAGCTGAGTGATGA
Organism: Nyctereutes procyonoides; assembly: GCF_905146905.1. NCBI lineage: Eukaryota > Metazoa > Chordata > Mammalia > Carnivora > Canidae > Nyctereutes > Nyctereutes procyonoides. The sequence continues at coordinate 45,432,354 of NW_026575020.1, read as the reverse complement.
AACTTCAGGAAGAGTGGGAACAGGCAGTAGTTGTTGCAGGAGAGTAAGGTGGTAGACAAAGGGCAGGCAGATGCCCCTACAAGTGAGCGGGCATGCCGGCAATTAGTCTCTCAAAGGTAGGAAGGCAACAAGGGGAAGAAGGGGGGTCAAGCAGCCAAATACAGGAACTGAAGAGAAAAAGACTGCATAAACTGAGCAGTGAAGGAATGTCCTCAACAAATGTTTCAGCCAGCAGTCAGCCACCCACTGGCCCTGAAGATAGGCTATCCCCAATGGAGAACCAGCTTGCAGAATACATGAGGTTGCAAACACAAAGCCCTTCCAAGTAACCGAATTGGTCATTCTGATTTACATGGAATAGGGTCAAATTTATATTCTGATTTTATGGGCTATATTTAAAGAGTTAAAGTTACATTCATTGAAATGATATGCATGATCTTAATGAAGTCCATGTACTTTTTTAAAAAAATTTTTATTTAAGTCCTCTCTATACCCAACATAAGCTTTGAACTCATGACCCCTGAGATCAAGAGTCACATGCTCTTCCAACTGAACCAGCCAGGCATCCACCCCCATGTACTTTTTATACTTTAATGTTAAAGTTTTAATAACTTGGTTTACATATGTGATAGAAAGGATCCATACTTGTAGTTTGGGCTACTCTGATGTTTACTATAACTGACATGGACTTCACTCTGCTTCACAAGGTTTATTTCCACATATATAGTGGCCATTCTTTGTCCCAAAATATATGCCCTAAACTCCAATAAATCAGTGCTTAAATTTATTTTTTTTATATTACTACTTCTTCCCTTTATTATACAAAAGGTAGCATACCATGTATATTTTCAGTGCTTAAATTTCAAATCATTTTTTATTAGAATTGTTTCCTGGCTACCTACCTATGATGTTAAAGGCACCATGTTAAACATTTATATGGGTACAGAGACGATCACAGCATAGCCCTGTCTTTAGGGATCTTATAATTTGAAAGTGGAGAGGGCATGTGGAAGGAGAATTAGACACAATTAGAAGTATATACCAGTAATTATAAGGCAATAAAGATCGTTATTGGCTACATTGGAAGGCCTTCTTAAGCCTCCCCTTTCCCCCAGCTCTGTGACTAGAGCCTTTGACCACCCCCATCCCCCCCCTCAATCTCTAGTCTAAAACCTACCCCCCTCTTCATCCTCTCATTCTGTGCCCCGTCTTGGCAGATCTTCCATTGCACGTGGCCTCTCTGCAACCTCTACAGCGTTTGTTCATTCTACTATGTTGGGAGTTACGACTGGAGGCTAAGTGGGGCCTTTAAGATATCTTAAATTAACTGATATAGTGCAGATCTCTCAGGGAGATCCTGAACACTGAACATTTGTGTGAGCTGTGCAGTAACTGGATCCCTTTTGCTACTCACTTGCTGGGCTCTTGTTTCCGGCTTCATTCAGGACTTCACATTTCTGATTTCTCTCATAAGAGTTCTTCATGCTTTGATCAGACTGGAGTATATGTGTATGCACATCCGAGTGGAAAGGAGAACTCTGAAGGGTTCATTCTCTCTCTCTTACCTTTCTGTTCACACCAGCCTCTCAAAATCCAGGTGAGTGACTGCTCCATATCATGCGTGTGTTGACTCACATATTCATCAGCCCATCCTTGGAGAAAGCCTGAGTACCAAGGAAAAGTTTGGGTTACTGACTGTGAAGACACAGTGTCTTGCAAGGCCAACCACAAAGTGGTATCCTGGAAACCTCATCCCTGGAGGTTGAGTACAGGAGGTCCTGCCTTCATTCCCTCTGCCTTAATTCTAATGGTGGAAGGATCAGATGCCTAGGACTTTCTAGTCTGCTTGTTGCCACATCAGTGCTTGCCTATTACCCAAGGATCCTCACCAGATGCCTCTGGCCTGCAGCCTAAGCACCATGGAGGCAGTGGTAGACTCTTACTGCTGTGAAAGGGCAGCCTTCAGCATAGACCCTGGCCAAACGCAACTGATTCTTATCAGAGGCTGAAGGACAGGTTTTACCAGAGTTCCTATGCCTAAACTTGAAAAGCGAGTTCGCCTGCCCCTTTACTCCACACACTAGGGCTTCCTTTCTGTTCTTAAGAAAAAGTCAAATGCTCCACCTCCATAATGACTAGAGATTGCTGTGTGGTCTCGCCTCTACTGGCTTCTGGTCACTAGGGTTAGGCTGGCCAGTTGTACCAGTTTCCTGGGTTCAGTGCTAAAACCAGCAGAGTCCCAAGCAACCTGATAATAGGTGAATCAAGTTACCTAGAATCGATCCTCCCAGACCAGCTCTCCAGCATCCATGGGCCCTAGAGCTTTGCCAAAACCCATGGGCGACAAAGAGTTAGATCTGGAACTGCAGGCTGTAGCTGTCATTTGCCTTATTCAGAACCCTTGTGTGGACACAAGATAGGCTTCATCACCCTAGACTCCAATGGGGAAGGAGCAAGGAGGAACAGAGATTTTCACGATCACCACATACCTGGACTACATTCTAAGTCTTGTCAATGCAGGCTGTTGATAATTATTTGTAGTTTGAGAAACACGGGACTGTTAAAAAAGGGGCCAGGGACCTGCAACACCCAAACCTTTCTTCCTCCATCACCTATATTCCTCCCTGCGAGGTCACAAGGGAATTCAGACTCACTGAGGGCAAAGAGACACTTATTCTAGCTGGTGTTTTGTCAAACTCCAGTGAAAAGGATTCCTCTGGCTGAATCAGAACCAAAGCACAAAATCCAAATCTCAGCTCAAACCATTGAAATGTGAGGAAAAGCCAAGCCAGAAGAGTCACCGGTGAACAGAGCCAAAGAACAAGGTAGGGGTACAAAGCAAGAAAGTATTTGCTCCAATGGCTCAAGCCAGGCAGGTCTCCTAGCCAGTGTGTTAGGTGTATCATTTGGGCCTGACACTACTCCCTCACCCCGCCCCCCAATAATTCCTCTACCCTCTGGAAGCCCTGGCACCCAAAAAGAGGCAGTGGCTGGGTCTCCAGGCCATGCTTTATTTTTCAGGAATCCTTATAGGTACAGAGTCCCAACAGATGATGCTGTGCTCTGAACCTCTATTTTAAAAGCTCTCAATATCTGTGGCCCATTAAAATGCCCTAATTTGACCAACTCATTAAGCATGCCTCCTTTTGGGGGAGGTGAGTTTCCCCTGCCTTGAAAGCCACTCCACTGTGCAAGTATCTACAGGACTGGTGGTCAAGACACTTGGGCTTTAGTATTTTTCAAGATCTATGTGATTAGTTTGAGGTAAATTATTTCTCAGTTTCCTCACCTATAGATTGATGGACTAAACTTTTGGGATTAAGATTTCCTCCAGCTTTATGATTCATCTGTCTCTCATGCACGCATACACACACGCTTCTGCTTTATCTCTGGATATTAACTCAAATGCCATGCTGAGCCACCTTAGAGCCTGAGGCAACAGAAGAAAGAAAAATCATTAATATTAGTCTTCTCTTGATTTAAAATGTTGTTATCTTGTTCATCATGGATTTTTTTGCATTAATTTGGATTTTTAAAATATTAATCTTGATGGCTGAATTTTGGGAGTCCCCTTAAATTGTACACCCAAGGTACATGACTCACTTGCCTCTCACCCTGGTTCCAGCCCTGTCATTCTCTATATCTGGGTGAGCTGCTCGATGAGGAAAAAAAGAGACGACATGTGGCCCATTTTATAAAGCTCCCGCGAGACAGCCATAGGGTTATTATCAGTAACCCACCTATAATTTCTAGTTGTTTGTTGTTTTTGTTTCTTTCAGCCTAAAAATGTTTTGAGTGTAGGGACCCTCTGGTCTCATTTTGTTGTTGTTGTTTTTTAGCCCTCCCTCCACACACCAAATGCCAAGCACAGAGATAAACTCTGCATGACTTGGCAGGACACACACCAAATCCACATTTCATACCCACCTTTCTCTTGATCTTTCACAAGACAACTATTTGTCACTTAAAAAAATTACTAAGTCTAGACATAAAAACCCAAGCAGCTGGAAAACCAGAAAAGTACAATAGTCCTTCTAGCACGTGTTACCAGATAATGAAAAAGAAATGTGGGATTCATTCCTCGCTTTTTCCTTTCAGAGTCAAGAGGAGCAGAGGGAAGGAAGATTTAGACAAAAGGCCTCATGGGACCAAGAAGACCCAGACCTCAACCTGAGCAGCGTCACCATTCTTTGACCTAGGACACCAGAGGCTGCTACCTACCTACTAGCTTGTAGCTGCATCTGTAGGAAAACATCTTCATACCACATTTACCTGAGCTCAGGATGGAGAGCAGAGGACGCAGCTTTGAAATGTTATCTCTGCAAAGTCTGCATTCAAGGACATTTTGAAGGAATTTTATTTCTTTCCATTAGATGTATTAATAGACACATAGCTATAAAAATGTATTCGTGCTGAAATCCCGAAAGCCTTTATCAAGTAAACAAATGATCATGGAGCGACAGTGAGGAAGGCACAAGGCTGCATTCTCTTATTTGGCCACTCACTGGTTGCGTGCCCTGGAGCAAATCACCTACCCTCTCCCTGCTCTATGGTCTGTCTGTAAAAGGTCTCCACTAGAGGCTGCTAAAATCCCCTCTACCTCTGACCTGCTATAGGGGGCGCTATGAAAGGACTGGGCAAAGTTTGTGGAATTATTCCCTCCTGTCTCCCTGACCTATTAGCTTTATATATATATATATATATATATATATATATATATATATATATATATATATATAATGTCAAATTCTTAATTAGTAGGTTTCAAACATGAAGAATATAAAGTTTGCCTGTACATTTGGGAAGAATGAAGTTTTGTCTTTTAGAGCAGAGAGAGGGAGCTAGCTGAGGCTTCTAACTGAAGCAAGTCACACTCCCAGAAAAATGAAATGGAAGCCTGAATGATTGTGAAAATTGAGGACCCTGTAAGCAAGGAACAAGTACCCTGTTGGTATTTTTTTAGATGATTTTCATTCCATTTGCAACACCTTTGTGCTTCCTTTATGAATTTCTCCATCTCTTTCAACTCTACAGTGAGCTATTTTTAAGACTGTTTTCCTTTCATACAGGAATACTGTTCAGAGAAGCAACTTAATTGTCATCATACTTTTTCTTAGTCTTTCAAGACCTTTTGTTATGGTGAAATAATTTTAGGTACACCAAGCACAGATCCATTAAATACATTCTTTATTTCACTAATGAACTATTGTGGGTGGTAAAAATTAATTTCATTCCACCCATGATACTCACATATCTGTTCAATTTTTATAGTTGAGAAATGAAGGTTGCAAATAACTGCAGTCAGATGAGAATTCCTCTTAAAATGTTAAGTCTGTTGTTTCATTTATGCCAAGACATATCCAAAGAAAAATCTATAAAAATACTTCACAAAATGAAAATGGTTCAACAGGTCTAGTCTCAGGGTTGATGTTACAAATGTTTCTACAGACTGAATATGCTTAAGAACTGGAAGGGATTGTGTTGATGGATTGGAAGAGAATTCTCTGAGCAGATGTGTTTAAACTCATCTGGGTGGACATGTCGGCTATTGGCACACTTGCTTAGACATGGTACTGATGAGACTCAGGGCCTGGATTGAATGGCCATATGGCTCAGCCAATGTTGCTCAATTTAATAGGTCAGGCTGTAGCCCTAACACCTCTCCACCATTTTACATTTCACACACCTCCATGGGAGGTGACAAATGAGAAGGACAGAGGATGTGGATGAAGTCAGGTAAACCCTTCCCCACAGCATGGAAAGGAATGCCATGTACAGGTTGTACTGAGGGCCAGGGAAGCCACTTTAACACGCAAGGAACAACAGATTTTAACAATAACAGGCCAGACCCTATAACTCTGATTGGAAGGAATGAAGGAAAAAACAAACATCTCTAACACAATGATGAAAATAGTGATCCCAGCTGGGGTGCCTGGGTGGCTCAGTTGGTTAAGCATCCAGCTCTTAATCTCAGCTCAGACCATGATGTCAAGGTTGCAGGATTAGACCATCATTGGGCTCCTTGCTCAGCAGGGTTCTCTCCCTCTCTCTATATCCCTCCCCCCGACTCACTTTCTCAAATATTTTAAATAAATACAATAAATAAAAATAATGATCCCAGTTGGCAAGTGGAGAGGCATGGGAAGAGGGCTGTGCCTTCAGAGAAAAAGAGCAAAAGCCAGAGTTCTCTTTAGGGAGACCGGACAAGTGTCACAAAGCAAGAAAGGTCTGACTCCCGTACCCAAAGATAAATCTATCCAGAACTACCAAGGACCTTAACAAATGTAAAATTGGGATTGACTAGTAAGTGACCCACTTATTTACAACCAGCTCTTTCCAGAGCCAGCTCGGACTTCCTTAATGTCAGGGCCTTAGGATGAAGCAGCAACATACTGATTTTTCTTGAGTCAGATTTAATTCCAGTGTCTGGCTTAAATGTGTGCAGACTGCTTGCTCCAGAGGGCTCCACGGGCCTGGTACCTTAACCCCACTGCTTCACCTCTCATTCTTGACTCCTTGCTCATTTCTCCCCTTTCTTTCTAAACTCCAAACCATAGACTGATGAGAGGACACAATCAAAGAGAATAAAAAGAAGATAGTCTGAAAGAAAACAGATAAGAATCCCCAAATTCATCTGCTATGGCCCCCAAATAATGACTAAGGAAAGTCTGATGGAGTTCATACCCATGCGGAGATGAGGGCTTAACAACATAACCAGAAAGATTGGTGACAACTTTAAAGAAAAAAAGGACGAAAAAAAATGAAGATGCAGTTGTCCTATTTTTGAAGTCTATAAAAATAAATATTTCATTGTACTTCCATACACACACACAATACACACGACCTGATACTTAAAAAAAAAAAAAAATTAAATGGCAGTGAGCCAGGAAAGACTGCAGAGAGTAAGTTGAGCCCTGCCTCAAAGAAAAAAAAAGATTTTCCTCCTCAAGTGACAGCAAATTGGACAAATGCTATTTTTAGATGAAATATATCTAACTAGTGTCCAGATGTGAGTCTACCACATGAAGAGAAAAACAAATCTATCTAAAGCACTGAGTTGTACTTGAAAATTTTAAATTTCTGGTAATAAGGATTTCTAATGGAAAGACTTAGATACATGGTACTGACCGTGAGCCCCTGTAGCAGTTCACCTGGGAACATCTGCACACATGGCTCCAACATGTAGATGATCCCAAGGTTTACGCTCCTGATGTAATTGTTCCTAACTCTCTGGACTTGCAACTTGTCAGAAGTATTTCCACATGGCATAAAGGAGAGGAACCAGGCACATCAGGATTTCTGTGCTAAGCTGGTGGGGTCCTCTCATGGCTGTCACCTTGAGAGGTCATCTTCTTGTTCAAGTGATGCAGCTTCCATGCCAGACATTCTTGGAAGTCCTCCTCATTCACTCAACTTATTTATAAAGCACCTACAAGGGGCTCCTGGGTGGCTCAGTTGGTTAAGCATCTGCCTTCAGCTCAGGTCATGATCCCAGGGTCCTGGGATCGAGCCCTGTATTGGGCTCCAAGCTCCATGGGGAGCCTGCTTCTCCCTCTTCCCCAGCTTGTGCTCTCTCTCTTTGCCAAATCAGTAAAATCTTCAAAAAAGTAAATAAGAAAGCACCTACAGTTTTCCAAGCTGAGCATAGAGTGATGAGCAGAACAAACACAGCACCTGCCCTCACACTTACAGTGTATAGAATTTCTTTTGGAGCCCAGATTACAAATTGCAAAGGAAAATCAATTTTATTACTTTAGTGACACAAATAATGTGTTGGGTTTGATCACAGTCTTCGTTACGGTGCATGACCCTGAATAATGCCTGGCCATTTGAAAAAAGTCAATCCCTGAAGTAGAGTCACTAAAGATATTCAAAATAATGTGATACATGAAGAGATGTACAAATAAATTATTGGGCAAAGCCATCATTGCTAGAATAAAGGGTTGGCCTCTCCAAGTGACCCTGCAGTTTATGCTCCTACAAGGGGATGAGGACATCGACCTGGGGAGGCAGCAAAAGGGCAGGAAAAAGAGGCAGGGGAGAGGACGTGGCAGGAAAGTAGGCAGAGCAAGTCCAGGCAGGTGATAAAAATCCCTGGATAGAGGATGGAGTGGAGCATGAGGGAGAGAAGCATTACATAGGGCAGCTGCAGAGCTGAACCCTGATGGTTGGAGAACCTTGGTTAGGTATATAAGAGAATTCGGAAGCCTGGGTGGCTCAGTGGGTTGAGTCTACCTTTGGCTCAGATCATGATCCCAGGGTCCTGGGATTGAGCCCTTCATTGGGCTCCCTGCTCAGTGAGGAGTCTGCTTCTCCCTCTGCCCCTTTCCTCCCTCATGTTTGCTCGCTCTCTCCCAAAAATAAATAAAATATATGTAAGAGAATTCATCCAAAACTGGATGTAGAAGTATAGGAATTAGGCCATTTACCTGGGCAGCAAGCCCAGGGGAATAGAAAATATCCAGGTTCCCCAAGACAACCTGACTGCTACGAGCTGGACAGGTGATCTGGCCTCACCTAGGGCCAGACAAGAAAGTGGCCAGGCAACATGGCTTCACCATGCCCTGGAAGTGTGTCCAGCACTTCTATTGGTAGGGATCACCCATGACTACTTTAAAACCTTCCAGATCATCTGGTTGGCCCCTCCTTTGTCCCAAAATGACAACGAAGGAGCGTAAGGATAACTGTGTACTCATTTATAGGCAGTCAATAAAGGGTTAAGATGGAACAGGGACTCAGGACTTTGACATGAATTCCTAATGATTTCTTAAATATCTGGTAGCCATCAGAAGACACACGTATACAAAAGGATACTTTTTTTTTCCCATAATTGAGAAATCATATGCAGTGTTTTGCAGGGTCTGTGTTCTTCTTCCCCAGCATCACAGGTGGATTTGCATGTGGCTATCCTACTCTACAGCTCTCACACAAATAGCTCACTCTGGAGAGAAGTCCACCTGCAACCTGGAGCTGCTCGAAATGAAGAAATCAGGCCTGAAGCATCCATTTTGCTCACATCATACTCTACAACTCAACCGACCAGGAGAGCCCAGTTTGTGCCTCCTTTCCCTCCTCAAGGTAAAAGGAGAAAGAGGAGTGAAGTCAGAGACAGAAAAAAAATCACCTGAGGGGCACTTGGTGCCCCTTGGCTCAATCAGTTGAGCATCTGACTCGGTTTCAGCTCAGGTGGTGAGATCAAGCCCCACCTTGGGCTCTGTGCTCAGAAGGAGTCTGCTCAAGAGTCTTTCCTCCTCCCTCTGCCTTCTGCTTTGCCCCCTGCTCACATTCTCTCTAAAATAAATAAAATCAAGGGAGGGAGGAAGAAAGGAAGGATAGACGGATGGGCTACAGCAGTAGTTTGCTGGCGAGTTGGGGCAGGAGGTGGTTTTCTCCTGGGCAAATGCACATATCCATGTTCGCCCAATACTCTGCAAATCATTTCTTCTCTGTAACTGTGGAGTCCCTCTCCTACGGACCCAGGCTGAAAACCTCCATGGGAAGGCAGTAGCCCAGAGCAATGACCCTAGGTTTCCCAATCAGTTATATAGTGTTGGGTGTGGAAGCAAAACTCTGGATTCTTCTTTAATGCTGCTCTGATCATTTTTTGTACTCTCACACAGATGAGCCAATGAAGCACACCCAGAGTTTTGAGCATGGACTTTCAAGTATTTCACTCAGGATTCTTGTCTGATTTAATAGCCTTTATCAGAGACTCTCCAAACTAGATGTTTAAGTCTCTAATTGGAACAAACACTATAACAGTCAGTTTCAGGTGAAGTTTACCACTTGCCACATGTGTTTCAACAGTTGTCATATGTACTGGCTCCCCTTGGAAACACAAATAGTTGGAGTTTGTGCTGTAGACATCCAAAATTATTTGATTATTTCAACAGCAATGACTTCTTGGTGTCATCCTTAAACCTCTCCTACTCCTTTCAGTCTTGTTATTGATACGGAAACTTCTCATCAGCCTTTTCTTTAGAACTTTAAGACCAAGTAATCCACCAAGTCCATACCCCATCATGCTTGATCATCACCCAAAATGACCATTGTCTTTCTGGCCATTCATCCTCTCCTGCACCAAATGAAATAGTTTAACATGTGCACAGACATCCTTCTAAATTCCAGCCTCACATTTCCGGGGGGCTAGCTAAATCACTAGGATGCAGCTTAAACTCAGCAGGCCAAAACTGGGCTCTTCTTTCCTTCACATCTGCTCCTCTGTCAACCTGTGCTCACCACCAAACATAATGCTTAAGACAAAGATAATAGGATCTCTTCCTTCTTCTTGACTCTCAGAGCCAATAGGTGTTAAGGTCTTAATGATTCTGCCTCCCTCACAGTTAAGCACTTTAGTCCAGGCCTTCTTCATCTTCCTTCTGGGTTACTACAAAAATCGAACTGGCCTTCCTAATTCCACTTTCAACTCTCCCTTCAATCAGTTGCCAATGACCTTTCCAAATTACAAATCTGATTTTGTAACCATTTCTACTTAAAATTCTTCAGTAGATGCCACTTACCTTCAGAATGCAAACCAAACTCTTTAGCCTGGAATTCTGTGCTCTTCATAAGCTGTCTTTGGTGTGCCCTCTGCTCCCCCAAGCTGGCACCCAGAGCTCAGGCCCAGTAAACCACCTGCTATTCTTCTGAACAAGGCCTTCCCCTCTTGGCCACCCTCTTCCTTCTTCCCTTAATGCCCCCTCATTCTTCAAAAATATGTGGACTGTTTATGCTGGCACTATTTTGGCATTAGATACATATGTTATATGCTGAGTGAAGTAAGTCAATCGGAGAAAGACAAACAGTGTATGTTCTCATTCATTTAGGGAATATGAATAATAGTGAAAGGGAATATAAGGGAAGGGAGAAGAAATGTGTGGGAAATATCAGAAAGGGACACAGAACATAAAGACTCCTAACTCTGGGAAACGAACTAGGGGTGGTGGAGGGGGAGGAGGGCGGGGGGGTGGGGGTAAATGGGTGACGGGCACTGAGGGGGACACTTGACGGGATGAGCACTGGGTGTTATTCTGTATGTTGGTAAATTGAACACCAATAAAAATTAATTTATTAAAAAAAAGATTCTAACAATAAAAAAAAAAGATACATATGTTATAATTTCTAATCCTCGGGCAACCCGGGTGGCTCCACGGTTTAGCGCCGCCTTCAGCCCAGGGCCTGATTCTGGAGACTCCAGATCGAGTCCCACGTTGGGCTCCCTGCATGGAGCCTGCTTCTCCCTCTGCCTGTGTCTCTGCCTCTCTCTCTGTGTCTCTCAGGAATAAATAATTTTTTTTTTAAATTTCTAATTCTCCCAACAACCCTATAGGACTTGCAGACTTTCCTGAAGATCACACAGTGGATGAGTAGGTAAAAAGAGACTTCGATCCAAGCCTGCCTGATTTCCAGTGCCTACATTCTTTCCATGAAGTCAAGATGTCTCTCTTTAAAGCTATATTCAGATGTCTGCTCCGGTGGGGCCTCCCCTGAATTCTCATGTTGGTTGCTCTTGCATACCCTGCCCAGGCCTTTCCCCACTGGCCTCAGGTAATGTGAGGTGCAAGTGCTCATCAGTCCTGTGCTGTGAGCTTCTAGCAGGCAGACTTTGGGCCTTTTAATTATTAAAAAAAACAAAACCCCAAAACTGTTTACAGATGTTAGAATTTAAATATAAAACTGTGAGTAGACTCCACTCCAGCTCCTTAGAAGTAATCAAAGTTAACTTACTTCTTGTATAACCTTCCAGACTTTTAGGACTATAGAAATATATGTACATATACTCTTTCCTCCCACAGATGGGCTCATATTATGCACACTTACCTGTAATTTTTTTCCCTTAGATTACATCTTAGACATCTTTCTACACCACTTCATGTAGATATCTCTTTTTTTTTTGTAGAAATAAATCCATGATACTATTTTCACAATTTATATAAATAAATAAAACCTACAGTTCAAAGGTTAGAAAGTCAGAGGTAGGGGAAGAAAAGGCCCAGCTATATGCTGATTAGAAACACCTAAAACATGATGCTGAAAGATTAAAAGTCAAAAATTCATTGAATAAGAATACAGTCTCTGTGTGTGTATAAATAAACAAATGGAAGAGGGAAATTTCTGCCTTACAGAATAAAGCCAACTGATAAATATGGAAGGAATGATAGAAGTAGAAAATTGTCATTTAGCAACCATCATGGTAATAATAGACCCAAGCAAGAATCATTCATTTTTACTAGAACTAAAGGGAAAATTTTGAGGAGTAAGAGCATATTAACAATCATCTCAAAATCTATTTCCCCAAGAGAATGATCTTATAAGTTACAAAGGGAAAAGTAACTTTCCATCAAAAATACTTGACAGGCACCCCTTTAACCAAGTGAGTTAAATTAGCATCACAATGAAAGGGACCCATTGACATCATCTGATGTGAGGGACTAGGAGCACACACATTACTTCTGGAATATTTCTGTCAAAATGCATAACCTGAATATAATCATGAGGAAACATCAGACAAGCCCAAATCTCAAGACACATATTGCAAAATAACTGGACAGACCCTTCAAAAATGTCAAGTTCACAAAAGGCAATGAAAGCCATGAGGCTTTTCTAGTTAAAGGTAACTATAGAGATCTAACAACAGGATGCAACCTGTGATCTGGGACTTTCTTTCGTTATAAAACACATGACTGGAACAGATATCAATAACCTTTGAAAATTACAAAATCAGGATGCCTGAGTGGCTCAGCGGTTGAGCATCTGCCTTCAGCTCAGGGCGTGATCCAGTGGTCCAGGATCGAGTCCCGCATCAGGCTTCTTATGGGGAGCCTGCTTCTCCTTCTGCCTATGTCTCTGCCTCTCTCTGTCTCTCATGAATGAATAAATTAAAAGAACTTTAAAAACTACAAAAATCACTATCTTATAACCACTTCTCTTTAAAATACTTCAAAAGACACCTTTTACCTTCAAAATACCAACCAGGTGGGGATCCCTAGGTGGCTCAGCAGTTTAGTTCCTGCCTCCAGCCCGGGGCATTGTTCAGGAGTCCCGGGATCGAGTCCCACATCAGGCTCCCCGCATGGAGCCTGCTTCTCCCTCTGCCTGTGTCTCTGCCTCTGTGTGTGTCTCTCATGAATAAATAAATAAAATCTTTAAAAAAAAACAAAACAACCAGGGGCGCCTGGGTGGCTCAGTTGGTTAGGCATCTGACTCCTGGTTTTGGTTCAGATCATGATCTCATGTTGTGGAGTGGAGCCCGTGTTCGGCTCTGGGCTCAGTGGGGAGTCTGCTTGAGAGTCTGTCTCCCTCTCCCTTTGCCCTTGCCCTCCTTGTCAAAAATCAGTTGGGCACATTTGTGTGGGTCCATTTCTAGATTTTTTTTCTATTCCTTTGATGTGTCTAATGTGTATCTTTGCCAATACTATGCAATCTTACTACACCCTTATAGTAAGTCTTGAAATCAGGTAGACTGTTTACTCATTTTTCAAAATTGTTTTAGCTTTTTGATTTTCCACATGCATTTTAGAATAGCTTTGACTATATCTATTAAAAAATCTTGCTGGGATTTTAGTAAGAATTACATTAAACCTTTATATTCATTTGGGGAAAATAGACATTTTTACTATGCTGAGACTTCAATCCATGAACATCAACTATCTCTCCATTTATTTAGATCTTCTTTGATAGCTTTCATCATGCTGTATAGTTTACAACATACAAGTCCTATATTTGTTTTGTTAGATTTATACTAGGCTCTTAATAGTATTGTTTTTAGTATCCATGTGTTCATTGCTAGTATATAAGATCTACATGCAAAAATCTGTTATATCACACATCCTGTTGAACTCACTTATTTCACATGGCTTTTTGTTTCTTGGTTTTTCCTTTTGCAACTTGAGATTTTCTATGTGGACAATCTGTCATCTGCAAATAGAGATTTTTATTCTTTCCTTCCCAATTTCCATACCTTTTCTTTCCTTCCTGCACTGGCTAGACCTTCCACCCCTATGTTCATTAAGAATGGTAACAGTGGGGATCCCTGGGTGGCGCAGCGGTTTAGCGCCTGCCTTTGGCCCAGGGCGCGATCCTGGAGACCGGGGATCGAGTCCCACGTCGGGCTCCCGGTGCATGGAGCCTGCTTCTCCCTCTGCCTGTGTATCTGCCTCTCTCTCTCTCTCCCTGTGTGACTATCATAAATAAAAATTAAAAAAAAAAAAAAGAATGGTAACAGTGGACACCCATGGCTTGTTCCCTTTTTCAGTTTTATTTTTTAAGTAATCTCTAAGCCAAATAGGGTGCTTGAACTTATGATCCTGAGATCAAGAGTCACATGTTCCACCAACTGAGCCAGCCAGGTGCCCTGCCTTTTCCTAATCTTAAAGGGAAATTTCAGTCTTTTACCATTTAACTAGAGTATTACTGTTGTGGATTTTTTTGTGGGTGCTGAAAGGCACAGGATAGACATTCCCATTCCAAAAGGGAGAAAGAGGAAAGAAGGATGGGCTGACAGATCTCAAGCAAAACCCAAAGATACCAAAGCAAATTCCACTAGATCTAAGGCTTGAAAATGAATGATCCTCTTTGGTTTGATGCTCTGCCTTCTGAACCCACTGGGACAGCAGTCCCACCTGATGGAGCCAGGCAGGAATCATGCCCCCAAGGATTCAGGGGTCCAATCCCCCTAGCTGAATTTAGTCAGACCATGTGGCCTATTGAAACCCAGATGGTAGCCTGGATGGCTAAATTGCCTGGATGGCTAAATTGCCTTCAGGGTTCTTTTCCCCTCCATCCCCCCACCCCCTTTTTTTTAAAAAAGCACCTGTTTGCAGCTGAATAGCTCTCTGGTCCAGTCCTATAGGAACTAAGAAATCTGACAGCTTTCCTTCATTTCATCTCATTTTTAAATGTTCCCTTTGATTCACATTGGCAGTGTCATTGCTGACAATCCTATTTCTTTCCCTGCCTTCTGTTGAAATGGTGGATTCACACCCAAATCTCTTTATCAAATGGTTGTTCAGCCACATTCTTAGTGTTCTCTTTGGAATAACATTTCTCATGTTTTGCCATGTGGATAGGCTAAGAACTTTCCAAATCTTCAAGGTGTGGTTCCTTTTTGCTTAAGAATTCCTCCTTCGGGATCCCTGGGTGGCTTAACGGTTTGGCGCCTGCCTTTGGCCCAGGGCATGATCCTGGAGCCCCAGGATCGAGTCCCGCGTCGGGCTCCAGGCATGGAGCCTGCTTCTCCTTCCGCCTGTGTCTCTGCCTCTCTCTCTCTATGTCTATCATGAATAAATAAATAAAATCTTAAAAAAAAAAGAAAAAGAATTCCTCCTTCAGTTCATCTTTCCTCTTTCACATTTTACTTTGAGTATTCAGGAGGAACCAAGTTTCTCCATTGACACTTTTTGTACAAAATGTCCTCACAGCTAAGTATCTGTATCATTTACACATTCTGCCTTCCGCACGCATGACACTAGAACATAGTTCAGCCAAGTTCTCTGCTATGTTACAGCAAGGATCATCTTTCCTTCAGTGTCAAAATAGCTGCTCCTCATTTCTGAGATCTCACCAGAATCACTTACATCTTTATTTCTAGCATGCATCTCAAAACTCTTCCAGCTTCTACTCATTACCCAAAGTCACAACTTCCTACTTCTCAGTACCAAAATCTTAGTCTGCTTGGGCTGCTTTAACAAAATGCACAGCACAGATTGGGTGACTTAAGCAACATTTTTCTCACAGTTCTCAAGACTGAAAGTTCAAGGTCAATGTGCAACAGGGTCTATGCCTAGTGAGGGCTTTCTCTTTGGTTGCTGATGTCCACCTCTTGCTGTGTCCTCACAAGGCAGAGAGAGTCTCTCTCACATTTTTTGTTCTTATAAGCCACAACTCCCGTTATGAGAGCCTCACTTTCATGACCATATCTAACTCAAATTACCTCCCAAAGGCCTTATATTCAAAGATTATCACATTGGTGTTAGAGGTCCAGTATATGAATTTGAGGGGCACACAACTCAGTCCATAGCATTGTCTAGAAGTTTGGTCTTGCTGAGTGCACCTTTCCCAATCCTTTGGCTAGAGACAGTAGGCTTTTGTTAGGGTGTTTTTGTCTACTTCTGTTGGCATTTCAAGGTTGCTGGCTTCTTCAGCTTCAAGTATGGGATGTAAGAGGCAAAAAGAAAACTCAAGGAACTTGCTGCCTTATTGTTCCTCAAGTCCTAATGTCCTTAACCATTCTGCCTTTTCTCTACCTTTCCGAGTCTTCCTATGTTTTCTGTCATGTCTGGCACTCTCACTGTAAGTTACATGGCAAAAATGCTTGTGGCAAAGACACTAACTGTAAGGCAATTTTGTTGGAAAAGAAAAAAAAAGTTGATAGTTTGGTTTGGCAGTTCAGTTTCAGCAACTGCTGGAGAGTGTGCTTTCCTTTCTCCATTGATGCAGTACTCTCATCTTTCTATTATATAAATCTTAGCCCTTATAACAGTCTTACAGTGGGCACAGAGGTTTGAATCAACATTTGCCATAGAACTTTGAAATAGCTATCAACAGACATGTGAATATACACCAGGAACAAACAACCCTGTGGAAGGCTTTCAAAAATGCAACACAAAGCTCAGTTAAAAATGTGCATCCTAGTATTTGGAAATGGATGCCTCTCCTAAAAAAAGAAAACATGCAATGCCAAATGAGATAAATCAACAAGAGGGAAAAAAACAGTATTATACTGTTTTGTGGTTTGGGGTTTTTTTTTGAATGAAATACTTCTAAGACAGGAGTTTTGGTACAATCCACCAAATCAGTTATTTGCACAGTATTACCATGGATCTCTATACACTGTAAATGTATTCAAATATTCTGTATTTCACAATAAAGTCTTCTAATCTTGTTCTTCATTTCTCATGTTTAATTAGGTCCTTTTTTTTTTAATGGATGCCCTCTTATTTTTCATGATTTTATCTCTTATGGCAAAATTGCCTTATGGCAAATTAGTTAAGCAGTGAAAATTTTTGCAGTGAAACTACCTAGAACTTATTTCATACATAATGTCTACAATTTTTAGTTGTACTTAGTGTAAGGAATAGGAAAAGTTTACCCTCCTGCTACTTATTTTTTTTAAAGACTCTGTTGGAGGGCTAAGCCATAAATTACTGATGAACATTTAGATTGTTAATAGATATAATTTTTTTCCTACTAAAAACAATGCTGCAATAAACAAGAGAGTCAATTGTTTGGGTATTTGCTTGTTTTCCATTTCTGTATCACCAGGGCTCAGCAGTGCCAAGCTAATAAACGTTTACTGAATGAATAAATGCATCATGACTAACATGCTATTTCCTTCTTTACCTAGTGTGCACTTAATTGCTCCAAAGACTCTCACCACATCAAGAGCAGACTTAAAACCTCAACAGTAAGAACTGATATTGACTAAAAATTAGATTAATTGATATAGACCTGAGATATGCCTTCTCCATCAGTATTTGCATTTTATGGTGGGAAGAATTTAGCCTTCCAGGTATGGGTGCAAATAGGATTAGAAGAAATATCAAAATCCCAGGGTTAACTCAGATTATGGGTAGTTTAAAATTTCTTAGTGTCCTAAGTTTTTTACAAATATCCATGTTCTATCTGAAAAGAACAAAACAAAAATCATTCTAAGGGTAGACAAAGAGTTTTTAATACTCAGTGACCTAAAGCTGTGGTCATGGGGGTGGGGCAGAAAGGGGGAGTCTAGAGTCTCCATAAAAAAAATCATGCTGTCTGTCAATTAACTGGTATCCTCGCCCTGCATTAATTTGGAAATAAGTGAAAGCATAAGTGGGATGTGTCACTTCACAAAAACATTGTGACAGGCCTGCGGGTAAACTGCATAGAAGTTGCACAAAGCTGTACTCATCACTGGTCAGACGAGTAAGCTACATGGGTGGCAGGCTAATGATAACAGAAGCTGACATTTACTGAGCCCATACTTCACATAAGGTACTGTTCTGGATGCTTACCATGGAGCATTGTCCTCCTAATGCTTTTACAGATGAGAAGAGAGAGGCAGAACTGCCTCATGTGATTACCCTCAGTCACACAGTAGCAAGCAAAGGAGCCAGAACATAAAGCACAGGAAGTGTGCTCCAGAACCCAAACTTTTATTTATTTTTTTAAGATTTTATTTATTCATGTGAGATTGAGAGAGAGAGAGTCAGAGACACAGGCAGAGAGAGAAGCAGGCTCCATGCAGGGAGCCTGATGTGGGACTCGATCCTGGGACTCCAGGATCACACCCTGAGCCAAAGGCAGATGCTCAACCACTGAGCCACCCAGGTGTCCCCAGAACCCAAACTTTTAATTTTAAGGACGTCAAAAAGGCCTCCTCCTACTCTAAAAATCTTCCAGCTGTTTGATAGGTCATGCTTGTCAAAGCAGTCTTGAGGGGTTTCCGTATGGAGAGAAGATGCAACTAATCTTGCCCATGGGAATTCTGTGGGGGCAAGTACATCCCTGTGATATTTCCCTGGTGCCTTGCCACTGATTTTTCACTCCCCCTACCTCTGGGACACCCCATGATTTGCTCTCACTTTGAACTTTTTTAAGATTTTATTTTTTAAGTAATCTGTATACCCAACATGGGGCTTGAGCTCCCAAGCCCAAGATCATGAATCACATGCTCTACTAACTGAGCCAGCCAGGTGCCCCTCATCTTGAGCTTTTGACCATTACTAGACCTTTGCCTTTAGAATGGGTCCTGGCCACTTCACCAGTTGTGTGTCACACCTTTTATGGTCCTATCTTTCAATTCTGTTCTAGTTGCTTCTCATTTTCATTTATATTTTTAGTCCCTGTTCTAGGAACTGACAATACTAGAGATTTATCTGCTTTAGTCCCTGTCTAAACTTAGTATTCCTATTGAGGTACAGTAAGACTGATTAGTATTTTCTCCAGTAAATGCACATGAAGGCATACTTTCCTGGGCCAGAAAATAAGAATAGACTATGAAATTATTAAAAATGGAGGTGATGAGGGCAGCCCTGGTGGCTTAGCAGTTTAGCGCCACCTTCAGCCCAGGGTGTGATCTTGGAGACCGGGGATCAAGTCCCCCGTCAGGCTCCCTGGATGGAGCCTGCTTCTCCCTCTGCCTGTGTTTCTGCCTCTCTCTCTCTCTCTCTCTGTAGCTCTCATGAATAAATAATTAAAATCTTAAAAAAAAATGGAGGTGATGAGGCACCTGGGTGGCACAGTTGGCTAGGTATCTGACTCTTGGTTTTGGCTCAGGTCCTGATCTGAGGGTCATGAGATCAAGCCCCACATTAGGCTCCAAGCTCAGTGAAGTGTCTGCTTTGAGTTTGTCTCTCTCTCTCTCTCTTTCTCTCTCTCTCTCTCTCTTTCTCTCCCCCCCACTCTCTAATAATAAAACTTTTTTAAAAAAATGGAGGGGATGACTTTTGGTGATGATGGGTGACTTTTGGTTATGTGAGGGATATCCATGAGGTTCCAGACCCTTCACATATCATCTATAATCTTCACAGCTTTGGCTATGATATCAGTTCCCTTTTACAGATGGAGAACACAAGGCTTGGAGAAGTTATGTCAGATTACACAGCCAAGATTAAAATTCAAATCTGTCTGGTTTGCAAAGCTAGAGTTCTTTCCCAATTTCTATGCTGACTGGACATTGTTGGAGGAGTAAAAAAGTTGGGGGCTCCATATATTGTCTATATATACAAATATACTATAAGCCCATTACTGGGCATCACTACCAATTTTTGGCTATTAGGAGACATTGGTTCACAAACTTTAGTTGTTTTCGGTTTTTTGTTTGTTTTATACACACAGGTATGATGTATTTCTTAGAAAATATTGTGCCAAGAATCACTGGGGGGGGGGGGGGACGTCTACACAAAATTGGTTTTGACTCTGCCCAAGAACTAGAACAGTAACTTCAGTGCGTAATATTTCTTTGGTGCCTTCTAAATCCTTTTTGCAGAAAACTAAGTTAACATTTCACATTTGGAAAACTCCTAATTTCCAATTCCATTTGGTCTTTCTGAGGCTTGAACTAAATTGTAGGAGTTGTACTGGTTTGCTTTAGGGCAATGGTTCTCAAAGTGTGGTCTGTGGGCCCCAGGGATCTGAGGCCTTTCTGGGGGTGTCCACAATACTATCTTTACAATACTACTAAAATATTATTTGCCTTTTCTCTGTGTTGAAATTTGCACTGATATTACACAACAATGCTGGGCAAAACTGCTGCTGCTGTAGCATAAATCAGGGCAGTGGCAAGAAACCATACTAGTATGAAAGGCCCATTGATTTAAGAGAATGGAGAGACAGGCTACAGACTGGGAGAAAATATTTACATAACACATATCTGACAAAGGACTAGTATCTAAAATATACAAAGAACTTTAAAAACTCAACAATAATAAACAACACAATTTAAAAATGGGCAAAAGATCTCAATAGACACCTCACCAAAGAAGATACACAAAGAAGAAAATAAGCATTGGAAGGATCCCTGGCTGGCTCAGTCAGAAGAGCATGAGACTGTTGATCTCAGGGTCATGAGTTCAAAACCCCACGTTAGGTATAGAGATTACTTAAATAAAAGCTAAAAAAAAAAAAAAAAAGAACCACAGCATTGGAAAGATGCTCAACATCATAGGTCATTAGGGAACTGCAAATTACAAGAATCAGGTACTACTATATATTAAAATGGCTAATTTTTTTAAAAAACCTATTGTCAAATGCTGGTGAAGATGTACAACAGTAGGAATTCATTCATTACTGGTGGGACTGTAAAATGGTAAAGCCCCTTTGGAAGATAGTCTGGTAGTCTCTTACAAAGCTGAATATAGTCTTACTAGGGGATCCAGCAATCACACTCTTTGGTATTTATCCAAATGAGGTGAAAACGTATGTCCACACACAAACCTGCACACAAGTATTTATAGTGGCTTTATTCATAATTTCCAAAAACTGAAAGCAACCAAAATGTCCTCAAAAGGGAAGTAAATTGTTATATACTCAGTGGAATATTATTCAGCTATAAAGAGAAAAGAGCTATCAAGCCATGAAATGACATAAAGGAACATTAAAGGCATATTGCTTAAAGACTCCAGTCTGAAAAGGGTATATACTTGATGATTCTAACTATAGGATAGTCTGGAAAAGGCAAAACTATAGAAATAGTAAAAAGATCAATGGTTACCAGAGGTTCAGAGGAAATGGAGAAGGGGTGAATAGGTTGAGCACGATTTTTAGGGCAGTGAAACTCTTCTGGATGATACTGTAATGGTGGATGCAGGACATGCATTTGTCAAAATCCACAGAACTGTATATACATCATGAAGAGTGAATCCTATTTTATTTTTTTTTTTAAGATTTACTTATTCATGAGACACAGAGAGAAAGAGGCAGACACACAAGCAGAGGGAGAAGGAGGCTCTCATGGGGAGCTTGATGTGGGACTTGATCCCAGAACCCTGGGATCGCAACCTGAGCCAAAGACAGAGGCTCAACCACTGAGCCACACAACTGCCCTGGACCCTACTTTAAATGTCTGCTTTAGTTAATAAGATCTCCATATTGGCTCATGGGCTAACACAGGTTAGACGACACTAATGCAATATATTAATCGCAGAGGAAACTTTGGTGGGGGGTTGGGGTATAGATATAATATGGAAACCTGTACTATCTGCTCAATTTTCTATTAACCTAAAACCACCCTAAAAAATAAAGTCTGTTGGAGTGTGTGACTCTTGGCCTCAGAGTCATGGGTTCAAACCCCACGGTGGGTAGAGAGTTTAAAAATAAATAATAACATCTGGGACATCTGGGTGGCTCAGTGGTTGAGCATCTGCCTTCAGCTCAGGTCATGATCCTGGGGTCCTGGGATCGAGTCCCACCTCAGGCTCCCTGGAGGGAGCCTGCTTCTCCCTCTGCCTGTGTCTCTACCTCTCTGTATGTCTCTCATGAATAAACAAAATCGTAAAAAAAAATCTAATAAATAAACTCTGTCTAAAAAAAAAAGATCCACTGATAGGTTTTCAGATCCCTCATTGTAACTAACCTTTAGGAAACTACCACTTGTCAAATTTAGGTTTGCAATCCAAGAATAACATCCATAATTATTTGAAAAAGCTGTTAAAATTCTTCCTTTTCCAGCTACATTATCTGTGTGGGGCCAGATTTGCTTCATATACTTCCACTAAAGCAACAGATCATGACAGATTGACGGGAAAAGCAGATGAGAACCCACCTGTCCTCTGTTAAGTCACCCAATCTAAATCCCTTTCTCATATAACTTTTTTTTTTAAATAGTTGTTTTTCATTTGAAATGCTATTTATGTCAACATGTAATGGATTTTTAACATTATTTTTAAGTAAATGACGATTTTTTAAAGTGTCTCAGTTCTCATTTCGTATAGAGGAAATACAGATAAAATCCACATGCACAAAAGCTCTTTCGAGGGCATCAAGGGGTTCTGAAACCAAAATAAGTTTGAAAACCACTGCCCTGGGCCTAGGTGGTTTAGTTAAACTTTAATTTGTAGGCTATTTTCTGGCTCATTTGGCAAGTGATGTACTAATAGCAATTGCATCTAATAGTTAACACACAGAAGCTGCCAATATCCAGAAAATGGCCATCAGGCTGTCCGGGCGTATGCAGAAAGTATGTGTGCTAAGCGTATCTTTTTTCAAGCGTGAATCTGGAATATGTTCAATTTTCATTCTTCTGTTATCTTCCTTTAAAATGAAACATTTCAAAGAATATAATAAAACATGAAGGTAAATAAAAAAACAGTGCAAGTCAAATTTATGGTGTGGGAACATAAGGCTTGCTATTACAGCTTTTAATGGCAGCTAGTTTACAATAAACATCGGGCTTAGCCTGGTAGAAAACAGTCACAGACAGGAGGTAAATACTTGTCCATTTCCAAGCATCAGAAGCTCTGGAGTCCCTCCAGTTGAATAATGCAGATCTGCCAACTGTCACTCATTTGGACTAACGCTTTTTTGTTGTTGTTTTAATTAAATTGGAAAAAAAAAAAAGAGAGAGAACATAAGATAAACCTCCCTCTGAAAGTACTAAAATTCCATGGATGGATAAATCCATGACCCATCCTTTTACACGGTGTTTGTTAGCCTTGAGTAAATCACACAGACTCCCATCAACAGAGTCACACAGGGGAATGGACTATATACTGTGTTAGGAAGGGCCCATTGCCAGCAAATCTGAATATTACAGTGAGGTTTTATAAACAGTGAGAAAAAATAGCTAGATCCTCACACAGATAACAAGAATATAAATGGACCTTTTAATGAGCTTTGCATCATCACGTATGAAATAATAAATACACCCAAACAGAGATAAAAAGGGGAAAAGCAAAATTATGCAACATTTCTGTCGTTAAGATATGTGGGCAGCGTGGTTCAAAATAGAAACCAAGCAGCTTTCCAAAGACGTGAAGGTTTTAGATAAAGAAAATATAATCACTCTAATTCGTGTTTAATCCTGTTCCCTTCAGCTTTTGTCAGAAACTGTTACCCACCTCTGGTTATCTGAGGACAGTGGAACTGTTCACAGAAATATACCTGAAACAGATTCTTACAAGTCCATATTCTAAAGTTGTTACATTTAAAAAAAGAACTGCGACAAAATTCAACGTTAGGTGTAGGGAGAAGAACCAAGATAGAAACGACATATATTTTACGTTAATCTCTAATACACTTCATGAATAACTTACATTTATTTTTGCTGGATGAATACTTTGGATCAAAGGGTAATTTAGCATCAACTAAATTGTTAAAAGCCTTCACCTGTTATAAACACCTCAGAGTATTTGAAATCAAGGGCTTTCCATGTAAATGCTGGGTACTTATCCAGGGTGGTTTTTTTTTTTTCTTTCTTTCTTTTCTTGAAATGAAAAATGTGATTATGAGTAATCTTGATTTTTATTTGGATTATCATCTCATTGGCTAAGAGGTTTCCCTAGCACTACAATGGAACCTTCCATTTTGTTTTACAGTGAAGGAAAACATTTTCCTTCTACAGACGTGTACAGCAGAACCAGTCTACTCCATGGCAATGCTAGTAATTGCCTGACTCGTTCTATGTTCCAAAAGAATTTTAAAATAAATGATACTAGATCTTCGGAACTGTCATGATCTTTACTTTCAATTTCATTGTAAAGATTTATGACATGTCACAGGTGCCAAAACCAAAGGAAATAATGTGGTCAGTGAGAAAATGAATAAAATTTAAAAAGGAACCGAGGTACTATTTTTCCTTCTGATAATGATGCTCACATTCATCAGTTTCACAGGGTGTAGGGCAAATGTAAGCATGATGATATTAGACCAACATTTTGTAAATCAATACAACTCTGAGTATGAAGAAGTCTTAGATTCATCTAAAAGGTTCACTCAGAAGGCTTACAGGTGGAATAGAGCTTATGAAAGTGTGGTTCATTTGACCCTTAGAGTGCTTTTCTAAAAATGGAATTCATTGTTAACATCACAGGTTGGGATATCTCACAGAAACAAAGACATACCTGCATTTCTATCTCCTGGAACAAACGGAAGGTCTGGCAACAGAGTTCCTGTGTCGTTCTGTCAAGGCATCAGAGGGAGGCTAGGCAAGGGTGGCCACCCTACCAGAGCCTCCCTAGTCCATTGGACCCATGTGTATTTCCTGCTTGGTGCATGGATATATTTATGTGGAAGGTGGTTGTCAATCAGTTGCTCTGGCTTCAGCTGTGAGTAATGAAGGCAAGATCAAGTTCAGGTGTCTACTCCTTTGGGGTTCCTCCCTATCTCTTCCAACAAAACTCCATATTATCTGTACAGTTGCAGAACCCAAATGGACCATTTTAGGATGGTTTTCAGGGCCCTCATCCCAGATCAGAATCACCTTAGAGTTTTACCACTGAAATGGAGAGTTTTTGGGAAATAAGGGTTCAGAGTCTTTAATTGAAGGTTATGTCTAATCTAGGTTGAGCTGGGTAATGTATCTCAATTCAAGATGAGAATAATTCTGAAATCAAACAGAAAAAAAGACCCACGATGGAGGTATTACTGAAATGTCTCTTGGGGGGGCACCTGGCTGACTCAGTGGGTAGAGCATGACACTCTTGATCTTGGGGCTGTGAGTTTGAGCAAGGAGTATACTTTTAAAAAATGTCTCTCTGTGTATGAGATGAGGTAAAGAAGAATACCTGGATTCTGGGACCCA
This sequence comes from Nyctereutes procyonoides, assembly GCF_905146905.1. Classification (NCBI taxonomy): domain Eukaryota; kingdom Metazoa; phylum Chordata; class Mammalia; order Carnivora; family Canidae; genus Nyctereutes; species Nyctereutes procyonoides. Next base: position 45,407,135 of record NW_026575020.1, on the reverse strand, counting down.
CACTGTCTCTAACCAGCTGTGGGGCCTTTTTTTCTTTTTTTAAAGATTTATTTATTTATTTATTTATGATAGACAGAGAGAGAGGGAGAGAGACAGAGACACAGGAGGAGGGAGAAGCAGGCTCCATGCAGGGAACCCGACGCAGGACTCGATCCCGGGACTCCAGGATCGCACCCTGGGCCGAAGGCAGGCGCTAAACCGCTGAGCCACCCAGGGATCCCCCCAGCTGTGGGACCTTAAGTGACTCACTTAACTCAGCCTCTGTTTTTCACCTATAAAAGGAAGGGGATGGGGATCCCTGGGTGGCGCAGCGGTTTGGCGCCTGCCTTTGACCCAGGGCGCGATCCTGGAGACCCGGGATCGAATCCCACGTCGGGCTTCCAGTGCATGGAGCCTGCTTCTTCCTCTGCCTGTGTCTCTGCCTCTCTCTCTCTCTCTGTGACTATCATAAATAAATAAAAATTAAAAAAAAAAAAAAAAAAAAAGGAAGGGGATGTTTCTGCATTCAGAGCCCAGGCCATACGTTAGAATCACCTGGGTAACTTTTTAAAATACTGATGCCTAGGCCCTACCCAAGGTCAACTGAATCTGGTTCTCTGATATGGGGGCCCAGGAATCAGTATTTTCCTGAGGTTCTTCTCTATGATTCTGAGGCACAGAAAGGGAGACAATTCCACATGATTTCCAAGGAGAGACATGATCTGTTTGACATGATCTCCAAGGTTCCTTCCCATTCTCCAATTTCATGGTCTCAAGGCTTGATAGTGGTGCCAGGAAAATAGCTATTTGCTCTGTTAATTTCTCATTTATGTCAGATTGCCGGTCAAAACTATTCATTTCACACCAAAAAAAAAAAAAAAAGATGAAGAAGAAGATGTGGCCATAGCTTTTCATTTACATTAAACCATTAAATCCAAATTCAAACACCTACTCCCTTAAATTCACTCTCTACAACCACATTCAGGTATCACTGTCCAAGGCACGCTGATTTAAATATCTTTATCTGGAAAAGGTATCTATGCTGTTGCCATTTGAAAGATGGCATATTACCTTCCCAGTATATAATAAGGTAACCACTAACCACACATTGCACTGAACACCTGAAATGTCAGTAGTCCCCAATGAGATACACTGGAAGTGAAAAATATACACTCAGCTTTCCACAGTCAGTACAAAAAGAAGTAAAATATCTCATTAATAATTCTTACATCAATCACATGTTAAAATAATTTTTTAAGATTTATTTATTTATGATAGACATAGAGAGAGAGAGAGGCAGAGACACAGGCAGAGGGATAAGCAGGCTCCATGCCGGGAGCCCAAAGCGGAACTCGATCCCGGGACTCCAGGATTGTGCCCTCGGCCAAAGGTAGGCGCTAAACCGCTGAGCCACCCAGGGATCCCCAAAATAATAATGTTTTAATAGAATGTGTTTCACATAATATTAAAATTAATTTCGCCTGTTTTTTTTTTCTTTTCCAAGTATGATTACTAGAAATTTTCCATTACTTAGGTGGCTCCCGTTATATTTCTATTGGACAGTGCTAAGAGACATCCATTTTCTGAAACTTTAACTGAAGTTTATAGAGTTTTAAAAAAGACAGGCCCAGGGTCACCTGGGTGGCACTGTCAATTAAGCAAAGGACATTTGTCTTCAGCTCAGGTCATGATCTCAGGGTGGTGAGATTGAGTCCTGCCTTGGGCTCTGTGCGAGTCCGCTTGGGACTCTTTCTCCCTCCCCCCTGTACTGCTGCACACACACACACTTTCTCTCTGTGTCTCTAAAATAAAAAATAGGGGTCCTGGGTGGCTCAGTTGGTTAAGCATCTGCCTTCAACTCAGGTCATGATCCCAGGGTCCCAGGATGGAGCCCCACATGAGGCTCCCGGCTCAGCAGGGAATCTGCTTCTCTCTCCGGCCTTTTGCCCCTCCCCCTTGCTTATGCTCTCTGTCTCTCTCTCAAATAAATAAATAAAATCTTAAAAAAAGAAAAAAAGCTCCTCGGAATGAGCTCAGTTGGGGTTTGAAAAACATTTAATTACGAGTCTTTACCACACAGGTTCTTTACAAGGGGACTATTCTTAATAGAAATGACTGGAACTACCCAACCTCAGCTGGATGGCAATACACAAATCAAAGGCAGTACTTTACACCAACAGGACACTCTTGTGCACCCGAATCTGGCCCTTGGGAGAACCCTAGTGGAACACCGTGGGGAGAACGATGGGGTGGTCCCTGGTCTTTTCCCTTTCCTTCCAATTCACGTGAGAAATGTGACTTCAACATGGCTGCCTGTTCTCGAGGTTTCCCGCTCAGACCCACCCGCGCTCTGTGCATGAAACAGACACACGGTGAAGGGTGAACTCGGTGAACGAGAGCATTTAGGGGGGACAACATCTGAGCGTCCGCTCACCCGCCTTTCTTCTCCCTCGGCGGTGCCTCAAATGCTTCAGCCTGATGGTGTCCGCGGTCTCCTGGGATTTGGAGCCAAAAGGTCTCAGATTAGCGGCCCCGGCCGGGCCTTCTCGGCCGCTGCAATAGGGAGGGCGGGGAGGGGAACGGCGCAAGGCTGGGTGGGGAAACAGGGCCAGCTTGAAGCGCGGGAAGAGTAGGCCGCGGTGCGGAGTGTGGGGGCTCGGGGGCCAGCAGCACTCCAGCACGCTCCTCAGCTCCTCAGCTCCTCAGCTCCTCAGCTGCCGCTGCTTTGAGCCCAGGCCTCTGAGGCCCGGCGCGCCCGGGTCGCTGACGGCGTGCGTGCGTGTGAGGGCCGTTCAGGTCACCTGGGCTGCCTGTGTGCGGCGCCCTGAGCAGATCCGCAGGGGACGGCTGGGCGCCCCCTCCAGGCAGGGAGGGACAGCAAGGCGTGGGGGGCAGGAAGAGGGCAGCGCCCGGAAGGCTGGGAGTCCCCGGGGCGGCGGCGTCTGGCGCCAGGGAAAGGCCACCGCGGCCTGAGGGGACCTGGCGACTGCAGGGGAGGCGCCCGGACAGTGTGCTCGCGTCCCCCTGTCCCTCTCCCAGGCCCCCACCCACCGCTGCGGTAGCACTTACTCATGGTCTTGTTTGTTTTCCTTCCTCCCCCACAAGCACAAAGGCCCTGCTTACTCCTCCGTGAGGCCCCAGCACCTAGCACGACGCTTGGCGCTCAAGGGCTTCGCCAGCCTTTGCCGAGCGACTGCGGAGGGCGCCACCGGGAGCACCTGTCGTCCGCATCGAGCTCCGCCTGCGTTCTAGACCCTGGACCCAAGGTCCTGAAGCAAGGGTGACGGGGGTGGGGGGGGGACACGACAGGTCCGGGCGTGAGGAGACTGCCAGCCGTGGGCACACGCACCTGCTTACGGCTGCCAGTGCCGCTCTGCCCTTTCCCATGGACTGTGTTACTGTTCCTCCCACCCACCTCGGGGGGTTTCTATGAGAAAAACCATTCTGAGGACTGGTCTTGCTCTATTTTGTACCAAAATCCATAAAAAGCAGAGCATGTCCAAACCTTCCCCCCACAACAGTAGATTACTGTACTTTCTAACAGACTGAGCCACCGCCTTTGCCAGCGCTTAGGATATGCTGCAAATAAGTGGCCGCCACTCAGGAAGCTCAAGGTCCCAGCAACAGTTGTGTGGCCTTGGATAAGGAACACAGGGAGACTCTTTGTCTTCTGGTTTCTTCAGGGTATCAAAAGAGATAGTGGTATATTCAAGGGCTATGAAGAAAGCTTAACATTAGTCTGCATGGAGCTCTTTGAAATGCATGAAGGGCACTACAGTGGATCAATTCAACACTTGCCCTAGTGTTCCCAGAGAACCCTTGTCCGAACATTTATAAAATCTCTCCGCGGATGTGTGTACACACACACACACACGCACACACACACACACACACACGAATACATTTTAAATCGCCTAATTGCTTTTAAAAATGTTAAGTAATCACGCTGCAATGATTATAAGGCATCTGTACCATGTATCCAATGCGAGCCTGCCACGGTAAGAGCTATTTGAGAAACTAAATCACATCAATGAAAGAATAGCAATGAGTCAATTGATGGACTATTGCATTAGCAATGGCCTCTGACCCCGCATGATGCCAACTGAATGCTTTTTCCTCTTTGTAATTTAATCATTTTTCAGTTAAATTAATTTCTTAAAATCCACTCAGATAAGCCGCCTATGTTAAACACACACACACACACACACACACACACACACACCCCTCCAGGTGTAGGTGAAATGAAAGACAAATGACACTCGTGTTGGGACTTTTTACCTCCACTTTACTCTGGAAATGGGCAATATCCTGTTTCTTTTTTAAAAAAATATTTTATTTATTTATTCATTCATGAGAGAAAGAGAGGCAGAGATACAGGCAGAGGGAGAAGCAGTCTCCATGCAAGGAGCTCAACGCAGGACTTGATCCTGGGTCTCTAGGATCACACCCTGGGCTGAAGGCAGGTGCTAAACCGCTGAGCCACCCAGGCTGCCCCAACATCCTGTTTCTTTTTTCCATATCTGACCAGGATTTTCCATATAACTTCTTCCTGCTAAAGAGTGATGTTGTCAAGGGGCCACAAATACCCCAAGCAGAGACCCAGTCAACACCACAGAGACCATGTAAATGCAACCATGAGTGGCCCTAGAGTGTGTCTGCTGTACAGACTAACCGGCTGGTCTTTTATTTATTTTTTTAATACAAACTAACTGGCTCAGAAGGTGGCTTTGTACAGGTAGCAACTCTGAAGAGTGCTAACAAGCCCGCCCGCACATTTGTGCTCAGGCTTGCTGGAAGAGCGTCTTCCACACACATCCAGGAATTTGTTTGAGAACTGAGCGTGGTTAAGTCATGTTTTAAGAATGTTCTCTCATTATCCTGACTCAGAGGGCACAGTGAGCCACAGAAAGGAGGGTGCACAGTGATACCTTCTGTTTTGTCTGGTTTTCAGGAAATGCCTTCAGCTGTATTGATGGCTGTAGACTGATGTCACTGGGGTCTGTTCCTTCACATCTTTTTACAGGGCTAGAGCAAGAGCGTTTTTTCCTGATAACATTCATTAAACTTCATGACCTGGGAGTGAGGCCCATTGAGGGAGGGGAGCATGGATGGAGACAAGCCCCTCTAGGAGAAGTGAGTGGAACAGAGGAGGGCCTAGCATGGTGTGAGAGGAGAAAAACAAAACAGAAATGATGAGTCACAAAATTTGGGAAAATAGAAATCTAGGAGCTGTGGTTTGGCAAGTAGCTCCGACCCTTAATGGAAAAGGCAGAGAGAGAAGGAAAACAGAGGTGAAGAACATGGAGGAAAGGAGAGAAGAAGAGGCAGAGGGGAGCGAGAAAGGAGGAAGGCAGGGGAGTAAAAGCAGCAAGACTCAGTGTGTGACACAAAGGCATCAGTAAGGGACATTATGAGGAAATGCACTGTGATGAGAACCTAGAAGTGAAAAATCAGGAAAGGCCACCCAAAATGGCACCTCTGGTCATGTCAGGGTCCCGGAACTAGGAGAAATATCTATGGCAATTCATCTTCAATCTTGTGCCAATGGATAAATCTTGTGCCAATGGATAAACTTGTGCTCGAATGACATGTTCAAGTTTCTTCAAAGATTGGGATAGGGATCAGGAGGTCATCATTACCAATTCTGGTGAAGAATCTCTTCACAGGTCCCCACACAATATGTCACACACACGTACATGCACACTTAAAAATCACTCCAAAACCACTCCACTGAACATAAAATAAAAACTCAACCTCAACCCCTACAGCTTTACCAGCCTTCCCTCACAACAGCCTTGTGGCCATACCAGCTGCCTTGCAATTCCTTGAATCCCCTGAGCTCTCACCTCAAAATGTTCCCATTGTTGGGGTGTCTGCAGGGGGGAAAATTGGTTAAACCCTCAACTCTTGGTTTTGGCTCACAATCTCCAGGTAATGAGATAGAGCCCCATGTAAGGCTCCGGGCTCAGGAGAGAGTCTGCTTGAGAGTCTCTCTCCTCCTTCCTTTGCTCCTCCCCCTGCTATAAATAAATAAATAAATAAATAAATAAATAAATAAATAAATAAATAAAACTTACTTACTTACTTTCCCAATGCAGTTTCCTCTGCCTGTGCTCCTTCACCCTCAAAGAGCTGGCTCCTTTTCATCTCTACACCTCACCCAGGGAGGCCATCTTCAACCACTTTGTCTCAATAGGTTCCCATGCTCCCCCTCATCACCTTCAATATTCTCTCTCTACACACTATTAGTGCCCTGGCAGTATCATTTGTCAGGGTATATTTATTGATTTGTGTACCTGTAAATTGTCCTTGACACCTACCAGTCAAATATTCTTTTTTTTTTTAAGATTTTATTTATTTATTTGAGAGAGAAATAGCACGAGCAGGCATAAGCACAGTGCGGAGGGGCAGAGGGAGAGGGAGAAGCAGATTCCTCACTGAGCAGGGAACTGAAGTGGGACTCGACCCCAGGACCCTGAGATCATGACCTGAGTGGAAGGCAGACACTTAACCAACTGAGCCACCCAGGGTCCCCAAATATTTGTTGATTAAGTGAATGGAATGTTCCAGATTCACTGATATGGGATACCCAGATTTGGGGACTGGTAGCAGCCCCCAGGAACCCTTCTTTACTGAATGTCTCGTCCTCCTCCCTGCTGCCCCACACCTCATTCCCACCTTGGCCTTGAAGCTCTTCCTGGCCACCCTCTAGTTAAAGGGAAGGCAAGCAGCTGTCCTTGGGCGGGGCAGATGCAATCAAAAGCCTCAAAGAATTAAAGAAGGAAATTAGAGTTAGCAACTAATCTGATGCTCCTTCTGTATAATTAGAAAAGCAGAAAGAGCATCACAAAAGAAAGAGAGCACAGAGGTTAGAAATGTTCTTAGTCAGGGATGAATGTTCCTCTGTGTGGTCCGGTCCTCTGAGGGTCCTCTGGATCCCCGCTCCATCCCTGTGCATGCAGAGTGCATTCCTCAGAGCAAAAGCTCCCCGACAGCCACCGACAGGAACCGGGCAATGAGAAAGGAGCCCGCCTGCCTTCCAAACCAGCGCTGCCTCTGCTCCTCTATTAAGCTGCCTTTGGGGTGTCATTCTGCTTTTATCCAAACAAAATATCCTGGGGTAACATCCATTTCATGAATGTCCAGGAGTTCATGCTTAGCATTCATGCTCCTCTGCCTTCTTGATAAGAAGGAATTTCTTTCTTTCCTTTTTTCTTCTTTCTTTCTTTTTTTTTTTTTTTTTTTGGCCTGAGTATTTATCTGTCCAGAAACATGTTTAAAGATCACATGAGATCCCGATGCTGTCATAGCTTTCTGAGGCCTGGGTCTTGCTCAGAGCTTGGTGATCAGTCCACAAATTAAACTCTTGGCCAAACATGTATGGCTTGAGTTTATCCAAAGTCCAAACAAATCAGATACTCCTTCTGGACAGAAGTCAAATTCTTTCCTTTGGTAACAACTGCTCAGAAATTTAGAAAAGCAGTATGTTTTATATCCTCAGAGTTCTTATAATCACATCCAATCTTGTCTAAGATACATCAATTGCCATAATGAAGGGCTCTGAAAAGTCTGAGGCTTCCAAAATGAATAAAGAAATGAAAGCCTGTTTGAACTTTTGAGAAATATCTCAACATTGTAGGATCCAAAAACATTAATGAGTTTGCCCTCTCTTTGTAAAACAGCACAATAGGCCAGCTACAACTCCAAATGAGGAAAATTCTAAGGAATCCGCTAAAGGACATGCTTTTTAAAAATTAATTGTAGGGAGTTTGCCAATCTTTACTAGAGCCTACTTTGTTCCACAAGAGAATCAGATCTCAGCTGTTTGACCTATGAAAGCCCAACAGGCATTACTAAATTTCAGATAGTTCATGGATGGCTGCAAGCCCCAAATTGGATACACCCTCACCATTAGGAATGAGGTCATAAAATGTCAGTCTCTGAAATTCAGGACAAAAAATATCAATATAAAATTAACCACCATGATATCAGTAACATGAGATTAGCATTTTAAAGAAATAACAGGCCTTTGGAGCGGTTTTTGTCAATTTGTAGGGTGACGTGCCCTGCTGTGTTTCAGCAAGGAGAAATAAATCTACATAATGTAAATAATCATGAGAGCTACCATTTCACTGAGCAGCTATGATGGGGCAGACGAATGCCAGAAACTTTATTTCGTTAATCCTCACAACAAGCTGGCAAGGAGGCTCTGACTATTCCCATTTTAACTGTGAGGATTTTTCTTTTTTAAGGATTTATTTATTCATGAGAGACACACAGAGAGAGAGACAGAGATATAGCAGAGGGAAAAGGAGGATCCCTGAGGGGAGCCCGATGCAGGACTCGATCCCAGGACCGTGGGATCACGACCTGAGCCAAAGGCAGACGCTCAACCACTGAGCCACCCAGGTGCCCCAACTGTGAGGATTTTGAGGTGTGGGGGCCTGAGAGTTGTTCACTGTCGCACAGCAAGTGTCACTGCTGGGATTCTAACCCTGCTCTTCTCAACTCCAAACTATGAAGCTAATGGCATAAGTGGAACAGAAGCAGTCCCATGAAGTTAAGCAGAAAGTCAGTTAACTGAAACAAAGATGTAGTAAAATCTCTGAAGGCTTTGAGATGAATAATCCAAATCAGTTATCCAGACTGAAACAACTCTGGAGGGAAGGGATGTTCTTCCTTAAGGCCTCCTCGGCTTGCTAGAGAAATCCCTTAAGAATACTCAAGTCCCTTTGATCTAATTCAATATTCACCAAGCCTTCTGATCTTTAATTTGATCTCCTAGGGATGCCTTCTCCCCTGGTGGGGAAAGTACTTTATGCATGTGACCAGAGTTGGTCAGCCAGCACTTATATTCTCTGAGGTAAAATAATAACTTGGTCCAGTGAAGAGCATTTAGTCTCCATTGTGTGGAATTACTGGGAATCGGTTCCTAAAAAGATCAGCTCTGAATGAACTCAAATGGCATTTCTGATCATACAAAATCAAGGACCTAAATCTTGAATCTTGGATGACCTGCCCTAAAATGCCCAGAGGGCTCACCTTGAAAGAGCCTACCAAACTCTCTAGCCACCTTAATGAGATCTATACAGGCCACTTTTAATAAGTGACATTAACAGACTGTCACACTGCATGCTTTGGCCAAATATAGCTACAGCATGAATGCAGAGGGTCAAAAAGCCATGCATATTAAATAAGCCATTAGCCAGTTTTAAAAATTAAACAGGGCAGCCCGGGTGGCTCAGAGGTTTAGCGCCGCCTTCGGCCCAGGGCGTGACCCTGGAGACCCAGGATCCAGTCCCAAATCAGGCTCCCTGCAGGGAGCCTGCTTCTCCCTCTGCCTGTGTCTCTGCCTCTCTTTCTGTGTCTCTCATGAATAAATAAATTAAATAAATAAATAAACAAATAAATAAATAAATAAATAAAATTAAACAGATAATCCCCCCCACACACACACACATAAAGAGGTTCTGGAGGAGAACCTATGAAACTTTCGAGGACTATCATGCCCACAGTCCCTTCTCAAGAAAGCCACTTCTAGAGATTCCTTCTATAAACAAACTGCTATGCCTCATGCTCTGTGCATTGAATGAAAGCAACATCACCACATTGGCCTTAGCTGATGAGAACAGACACCCATTAGTCATGGCGAGGCCCAAGGTAAAACTGACCGTGTTGTATATAATAACAAGAGAGGCCACCAGGTTCTGAGGCCACTTGGCATACTGCTCTATGCCTTTCAGGAGAGCTCCCGATTAGACAGTAACAAAGTGACCTAGTTAGACTTCGCTATTAGGAAGAGGAAATATAAGGTGGACAAGGAGCTGGTGTTGTTCCAGATGAGGTGAATAGCTGAGCCAGGCCTCCATGAGGCTCCTGGATATCCCAGGCTTAGGGGGTAGTCCCTAGTCTTAGGAGGCTTAAAATGCATAACTACTCCCTCTGGACAGCTTCCTCTTTGCACTGAATTAAATGTTCCCTCAAAAAATGTTATTTTTGAAACTTAATACATGGAACACTTCTGACATTTTATACTTGAAGCTGCCCTTTGCAGAACTTGTAGGTTAAGCTAAAGAACTTCCCGACGCTTATTTGCAAACACCAAATATCTCAATCGTTAGAACCCACAATTTACTTGTCTAAGTTCTGTTTTCTTCACTTATTTATCATCTACCAAGGACATTTTGCAAAGATTTTTGCAAAGAGGACGCTCCTTTCCCCAGTCAAGAATTGTGTTGTTTTTCCCCCCTCACATTAATATTTCTCTTCCTTAGCACATTGCTTCTTAACGCTAGAACTAATCTTATTTTATCGACGTGCCAAACTTGTTTACTCATTAAACACCAGAGTTGGAGTCGCTAGGGAGCTGTTTACAGGCTAGCCCCTGGCACTGCCACCTTCTTTCAAGAGCACCAGGATTCTTTTCATAGAACTTAATTTTCAGAGACACTTTGAAAACATGGAAGAATTTAAAACTGAGATATAAAGTGACATCTCCAAACCTTGTTATTTAAAAATCTGAAAATGGTGGTGTGCCTGGCTGGCTCAGTCGGTAGAGCGTGAGACTCTTGATCTCGGGGGTTGTGAGTTTGAGCTCCACATTGGGTATAGAGATTACTTAAAAAATAAAGTTAAAAAATTAAATAAAGGGAAGCCCAGGTGGCTCAGCGATTTAGTGCCGACTTCAGCCCAGGGCCTGATCCTGGAGACCCAGGATTGAGTCCCAGGCTCCCTGCATGGAGCCTGCTTCTCCCTCTGCCTGTCTCTGCCTCTCTCTCTCTCTCATTCTGTGTCTCTCATGAATAAAAAAAATCTTTTAAAAAATTAAAAAGTAAAAATCTGAAAATATTCATGGTTTTCACTCAAGTGCATTAAATAAAATCTTAAAATGTGCCTCAGAAAATGAAGGTACCAATTATTGAGTGCTTACTGTATACCAAGTATGATGTTAAATCCTTCACCATCTCTTGTTTAATCTTCACAGTACTGCTTTGAGGTAGATTTTATTATTTTATACAGATGTTGAAGTGGAAGGAGAAAAATGAGGATCTAATATGTGCCACGGTGCTTTTCTTACTAGTAGGAAACATCAGGAGCTGAGAATGGAAAGCCCTGCTTTTGAGTCCCGGTCTGCTTCTTACCTTGTGTCCTTGGGCATGTCACTTGTCTTCAACTATCTCACCTCGGCTTCCACTTCCTCATCTGTTTGTTAGTGATTAATAATTCCTGATTATCATTAATCATTATGATTATTCTTACTTGAAGGGAGTCCTAACTTAACAGAACAAGCTCACCATCTATCATTTCACTATTATAGTTTTGATCAGTGTGTCTTAAAGATTGAAAGGCAAATTTGGGGAATGCCTGGGTGGCTCAGCGGTTGGGCGTCTGCCTTTGGCCCAGGGCGTGATCCCGGGGTTCTGGGATCGAGCCCCGCATCGGGCTCCCTGGGAGGAGCCTGCTTCTCCCTCTCCTGTGTCTCTGCCTTCTCTCTGTGTCTCTCATGAATAAATAAATTAAAATCATCATTTAAAAAAAATTGAAAGGCAAATTTGGGACAACATGGATGGATCTAGAGGGTATTATGCTAAATGAACTAAGTCAGACTGAGAAAGACAAATAGCATATTATGTCACTTATTGGTGAATTCCAAACAAACAAATGGCAGAATCAGACCTATAGAAAATAAACGGGTTGCGGGAGAAGAAGGGGGAGAGGGGCAAAATGGGTGCAGAGGAGTGGGAGATACAGGCTTTCAGTAAGGGAATGAATAGGACATGGAAATTAAAGGCACAGCATAAGGAATATAGTCAATGATACTGTAAGAGCATTGTATGGTGACAGATGGTAGCTATACTTGTGGTGAGCAGAGCATTATGTATAAACTTGTCGAATCACTATGTTGTACATCTGAAACTAACATAACATGGTGTCAACTATCCTTGAATTTTAAAAAATAATTTGAAAAAGATGGAAAGGTGAAAACCATGGGGAGAGGTCTTAGGTTACTACTTATCAGTTAATGGTTCAAGTATTAACTAATGCTTTAATAAGATTACTTGATAGCTAAGAATAAGAACAGAACATGGGTTTAGCTACCATGGATGGAAAGGTACTAGCGACTGCTGAAGGACCAAGGAAGGCTGGGTGACAAAGTGCCCAAAACAAAGGTTTTACCTCTTGCTTGGCTCAGGATATGCCTTAGAATTTGGTGTGAAGGCAGGGAGTAATGTTCAGAGTATAACATGCAGTCTGGTCTGGCTGAAGTGTGAATGAAGAAGTGCTGACAGAGGAAAACCAAGAAAGCGAGCCAGGGGGAGGGTACAGGGAAAGCCATAGTCAAGAGTTTGGATTTTATTCCACAGCGAGGAATCTTTGAGAGCTTCTTAACAGCGGACCACAACATGAGACCTCAGCTGCTTATAGAATAAGGGAAACGGTGTGGGTAGGGCAGAAGACAGGGGCTCCAGATGTGGTGGGGAGGTCCTTACAAAGATCCAGCCATGAGGTCCTGGAGCCCCAAACTAGGGTGGTGGCAATAAAAATAGAAGGAAGGGTGCAATACTGCAGGAAGTATGGATGCCAAGCGGATTGGGGGGATTGCTTAGAAGACACCCACACCACAGACACCTAGGGATGCTGGGCAGTGGTGAAACATCCAAGAATTTCTATTCTCCTTCCTCTCTATTCTCTACCCAATCAGAAATGCCGTAACTTGACATCAGTTGGCAAGTTATTGAGTGCCTACATGTGCAAAATGAATGGAAGAGTCATCTTGGCCTACGGAAAACCACAGACAGAAATAAACCTGGCAGAGAGAAGGTGAAGCTAGCACAGGTTCTGGTCCTTTCCAAATCTGTGGGCACTAGTCTAAACCTCTAAGAATGTCCTTCCTTGGGAAAGGCAGCCAAGATCACTGATAACCAGGAGATAACTGGAATCTGGTCTCAGTTCTGCAACTGACGGGGTGCCTCCCTCCATCATTTATTTCTTATTTCAGAGCAGGTATTTCCGAGATCCCCTGAACAGACTCCAGGGCTGCAATTTCTGCTATCTCTCCTCTACCCATCTATTGCCTTTAATACTACTTTATTCAATTAAAAACATCTCCCCCTCTCGTTTTCTAATCCCGTTCTTTATAAACCACAGCACTGATTTCAGAGCAGGGGCGATGGCCTCAATATCTGGGTCTGGGCCTGGCCATCAAGACAAAGCCAATCCGCGGCCTCCTTCAGCGTGTCTTCTCCGCCCGCCGCTATCACCGCTCGGCCTCCCCGACCGCATCCCGTTCCCACGGCAACCGCGGGGCGCCCGCGGCCGGGCTCAGGACCTCCGGGCCGCGGCCCCCGCCCCGCCCCCACGCGCGCGCCCGCGGCCCAGCTCCCGCGCGCGCCGGCCGAGGCCGCGTTGCCAAGGGAACGGGAGGACGCCAGGCAGCCGCCCCCACCGCCTCCGCCCCTAGAAAGCCCCGCCGCCGCCGCAGAAAGCTGCCTCCCGGGAGGAGGAGGAAGAGGGGCCGGTAGCGGGAGGGGAGACGAGACAGGAGGAGGAAGAGGAGCACAGGGACGGCCTCGCGCGATTGATGGGCGGCCCCTCCGCCCTGGAGCAGCCCGCCTGCCCCGCCCCTCGGCCCCTTCAGCCCTCGCAGGTGGGGGACTGACCCGCCAGGTAACCGCCTGCCCGCCCCAGCCGCGCGCGCCCCCTGCGGCTCCCCGCCCAGGCTGTCCGCCTCCCCTCCCCGGCCGTCCCCGTGTTTTCCTGCCTCAAAGGGACAGATGTGGGGGACCCGGGGAATCACTTGTTTGCACCCTGGCATAACGTCCCCGCAGGCTTCTCGGGTCTGCAAGTCCAGGGTAGGTCTACGGGAACCGCACCGCCCCTCCGGCTTCTGAGAGCGCAACTGTTGCTACGGTCATCGTTGGGAGCCTCGAATTGCTTGTCAAGCCTGTGACATCAACCCCACCCCCAAAAGTTTCCCAGTTACACGTGGAGTGTCTCTCTTCTAGGCTTGAAAGTCAGTGTGTGGCCGCCCATCTCTGTCACGGTTTCACAATAAAACGAAGAGTCACTGCCAGCTTTTCTTACAAGACCCTCACACCCGCACACCTTCATCTCTTAAACCAAATGGGCTGGGAGAGTCCGATTATCTCCACCACCACCCCCATCCATATTAATACCTCCTCTTTCCTTTAGGCCACAGCATTCTCTCTCAGTAGAGGGGTGTTAGGAATATTGGCCTCAAATCACTCATCTTTGTTGCTTATAATCAAGTCATTTTTATAAGATTTTAAAACTCTTAAGATTTTTTAAAGCTAAGATTTAAAGAAATCCTGTACCTTTGTCCTTACAAATTAATTGTGTAAAAGGAGAAATAAGTGCTGAGCTCCTTCTTCCAAGCACCCAGGTGTTGGGGGGGGGGGTTATAAACCTGATTGTCAGGTATTAATATAGCCATTTAGATTTTGGTCTAAAGGAACCTGCAGCCTACAGAGGGGCTTGAATTACATTTTTCTTTATTGCTGAACCAATAAAATATTCACTTTAATACTTCTAATATGAGGACATATTAGAAACTTCTAATAATAAAACAGTGAAATAGCTCGATGTTATTAAAAAGAGCTCCCTTTGATTCTTTTGGCAGATGTGGTCATAGAGCAGAAGGACAGGACAGTATATGTGACATTTTAGAGAACCGAAAGAAATATATTCCGCAATCAGATTCTGTTCTCCTTAGTCAGGGAAACTTGGTTTGAATTCATTGCAAACTTACACTAGAGAGGAATACATATGTCACAAAGTTCTTAGAATATTCCTCATTGAAATTTCACAGATATGTAGAATTTCGAGGCCAAGAAGAATCCCTCGCTCTTGCTTTCAGCAAAGCAGGACTCCCTTCTCCCTTACCCACATCCCTCCTACTCCCTCCTCTTCTTCTCCCTCTCCCAATTTAATATGGCTTCTTATGTTGATTTTTAAAGCCCAAATCTGGCCCAATATATTGTCACCAGAGACTTAAAACAGAAACGTGCATGACCATGAGTGGATTTTAAATTGAGAAGCAGTTCAAAGGTGAGAAACGGAAGAGAATATACAGAATGCTATTTTAGAAACATACGCCTTGCCCACATTTGATTATCACCCCCCTCCCCCACCTGCCTGTATTTGCTGAGGGAAAATTTTTGGGCTTCAAATGGCCATCTGGTTGAGTAGGCCCGCTAAACTGAGATCTGCAAATTAAGCATTATCTCATGAGAATTTATCTCCATACAGTTATTTCTGTTTCTGGTTCATCCTGGTCAGTTTTCAAACCTGTAGTAGAGAACGGGGTTCAAGTGGTACTTCAGAAAGCTAAAGAGTGTTTACCTAAACTGTGGTGATCTCCTAATAATCTCTTTCCCCGGTGCCTGGAGTATTTGTTTACTCTCACAGAGTATTGATGCATTTAAGTAAAGTACATGTGGCACCATGATGCTTCTAAATACACATTTTATAGTAAAGTACAGTAATAAGAGAGTTTATGGGAGGGTAAAGAGACTTTTGTAGGTAATTTGCAAGTCCTTTATTTGGTAGGTGATTGTGAAGTCAGAGGTAACCTAGTAAGTAGTTAAAGTTGTTATTTCCTACCCAGTTAGACAAAGTTTTTTCAAGCTTCTTGACTTATAAGTCTCTTTCAAATAACACAGCATTAAAGCCAGGATATATTAGCTAGTTTTCTATGCTAATTTTGTAACCAAAATGTATCATCCATGTGGACTCTGGAACGTGCCCCGTTAGTGACCATTAACACATTTCTGTTATGAAACCTTATGTTCTCTTCCTGATTAATATTCAGACAGGCTTCTCTCTCCAACAGTAGCAGCAGGGGCTCATCTTTCTGTTGTTTTAATTTTAACACCATTGTTTTCCTAAGAGTGGGAACATAACTTCATTCTATGCAGGTACAAATTCATATGAAAAGTTAAAAGTGATTATTTATTTATTAGAGAGAATGGGAGAGGAGCAGAGGGAGAGGAGAGAGAGAATTTCAAGCAGGATCCACACCCAGCACAGAGCCCTACACCGGGCTTAATCTCAAGACCCTGAGATCATGACCTGAGCTGAAATCAAGAGTTTGATGCTTAACTGACTGAGCCCCAAAAGTGATCTTCTAAAGTATAGTTCCCTAAATGACTATTAAAGATACTCAGAGGCAAAATTTAGGTTTTGTGTGTAGTCTGTGGAACTATCTGTTGGATTGTAGTTTTAGATTTGGACTCTCAAAGACCAACTCTCTATACTTCAGAGACAGTAACTCCAGAGGAAGCAGCACAAGTTTCTAAATGATATTGCTCAGGTCCTGGTGATAAATCTGGTGAGATTTCACAATGACCAGTCCAGACACTGAGTCACCATGAATCAGGGGCAATCTGATTTTGCAAATATCTATACGACTGAAAAAAATGGGGAGGGAGAGGAAAGCTTCAGAACACAAACACCTGAGGGTAGGGATGTTGTCTATCTTATCCTGCTGTTTCTCCAGAGTCTAGAGCAGCACCTGTCACATGGTAGCCGCTAAATAATGTGTATCAGAAAGAAGAACAAAGCTGGAGGCATCATGCTTCCTGATTTCAAAACAATATTACAAAGCTGTAGTAATAAAATCATATGACTTGGGGATAAAAGCAGACACAGATATCAATGGAACAGAATAGAGAGCCTTGGAAAATTCTTGCATATGTCAATTAATTTATGACAAAGGAGCCAAGAATTTACAACGGGGACATGATAGTCTCTTCAATAAATGGTGCAGGGAAAACTGGACAGGCACATGGAAAATAATGAAACTAGACCATATTACATTATAACCAAAAAATCAACTCAAAATGGAAAATGGATTAGAGACTTGAACATAAGACCTGAAACCATAATGCTCATAGGTGGTAAGTGCCTTGACCTTTGTCTTGGCCATGATTTTTTTGATTTGATATCCAAAGCATCAAAGACAACAAAAGCAGGGTGCCTGCCTGGCTCAGTTGGAAGA
The DNA here is from genome assembly GCF_905146905.1 of Nyctereutes procyonoides. Taxonomy (NCBI): domain Eukaryota; kingdom Metazoa; phylum Chordata; class Mammalia; order Carnivora; family Canidae; genus Nyctereutes; species Nyctereutes procyonoides. Next base: position 45,390,136 of record NW_026575020.1, on the reverse strand, counting down.
GCATGTAACTCTTGATCTCAGGATCATGAATATGAGCCCCATGTTGGGTGCAGAGATTATATAAATATATAAACTTAAAAAAAAAAAAAGGCAACAAAGAGCAAAAACCAACAAGTGGGACTACACCAAATCAAAAAGCTTCTGCACAGCGGTTGAGCCTCTGCCTTTGGCTCAGGGCATGATCCTGGAGTTCCGGGATTGAGTCCCATATTGGACTCCTTGCATGGAGACTACTTCTCCTGCCTCTGCCTCTCTCTCTGCTTCTCTCTGTGTCTCTCATGAATAAGTAAATGAAATCTTAAAAAAAAAAAAAAAAAAAGCTTCTGCACAGCAGAGGAAACCATCATCAAAATGTAAAGGCAATCTACTGAGAAAAAATGTTTGAAAATCATGTATGTGATAATAGGTTAATATCCAAAATATATTACAAATGCATACAACTCGATAGCAAAAAGCCCCCAAAATCCAATTTAAAAATGAGCAGAAGATTTGAATAGACTTCTTTTCCAAAAAAGACATACATATGGCTAACAGGTACATGAAAAGGTCCTCAACATCACTCATCATGAGGGAATGTGTATCACCCTTACTGACAATGAGATATCACCTCAACCCTTGTTAGAATGGCTTGTATCTAAAATGTAAGAATTAAGTGTTGGTCAGGATGTGGAGAAAAGGGAATCCCTGTGCACTGTTGATGGGAATGTAAATTGCTGCAGTCACTATGGAAAACAGTATGGAGGTTCCTCAAAAAATTAAAAATAGAACCACCCTATGATCCAGCAATTCCACTTCTGGGTATTTATCCAAAACACGAACTCATGGCAGCATTATTTATAATAATAGCTAAGACATGGAGGCAAATTCGATGTCTACTGATGAATGAAAATGTGAGATCTATATATGTATATTTATGTCAGAGAAAGAAATAATTTATGATCTCATACGTATGTGGATCTAAAAACAAAACAAAATACATAGATACAGAGAATATTCAGAGAACTGGCAGTTGCCAGAAGTGGGGGTGGAGGGTGGGAGGGACACCATGGGTGAAGGGAGTCAAAAAAGCATAAACTTCCAGCTATAAAATAAGTACTGAGGATGAAATGTACAGTATGGTGACTACAATTAATAATACTGCATATTTGAAGGCCGCCCGGCTGGCTCAGTCAGAAGAGCACTGAGTCTTGAACTTGAGCCAGGGAGGGGGTCATGAATTTGAGTCCCACGTTGGGTACAGAGATTAATAAATAAAATAAATAAACTTTTAAAAAACATACTGTATATTTGAAAGCTAAGAGAATAGATCTTAAAAGTTCTCATCACAAGAGGAAAAAAATTTAACTCCCTGTGGGTGATGGATGTTAATTAGACTTATTGTGATCATTTTGCAATACATACAAATATTGAATCATTATGTTGTACACATGAAGCGAACGTCATGTGATATGTCAATTAAAAAAAATACGTGTAGAAATCACTGAAAGTGCTTCGCTGGCCAAAAAAGCAGGCTGTGTAAGACCTCAGGTGACCCTACTGAGGAGGTCCAGCAGATGCCTCATGAACCGCACCGTTTAATAACTGTGTGACTTGAAATATTTTGGTCATAAATTTAGGCCACCCCAATCAGAGCCAAAGCTCTTGAAAGCATTGTCTCTACTTCTTACCTCTCATTTGCGCAATTCACTGCAATCTGTCTTCAGTGCTCTCACCAAGGTTATAAATAACCTGCTCCTTGCAGCACGTTCCTCCCGGCATCTATGAAACCGCACCCACCTGGTTTTCCTCCTGCCTCTCTGGCGGCTTTGCAGTTTCTCTTCCGCCCCACGTTCTTAGGTTGGAGTGTTCCTCAGCTTCCCACCCCGAGTTCTCCTCCTCTTTCCACTTGTCACTGAATGCTAGGGGTGCCCAAATCTTTACTTCTCTAGCCAGCTCCAGAGCCCCGTGTCTAACTGCTGGCTTGACACCCCCATTTGCTGCACCCTCACCACCTCAGACTCGGCTGGCTTTCTCACAGAGAGAAATGTCTCCAGAATTGTCTAAGGGTTACGTTGGTGGAGACCAGGCACCAGAGCCCAGTGAGCTGCTCCAGTCAGGAACCTGGCCGGCTTCCCCCACATTCCTTCTCCTGTGCTGTCCATAGTCATCAAGCCCTGATGGTCTTCTCCCCTGAGTAGCCCTCAAATCCATCGTGGTGAGAGTGTGGGAGGCCCTGGTGTGTGTGAGACTCTCTGGGTTCCAATCCCAGCTCTTCCATTTACCAGCTCTGTAACCTTAAGCAAGTTACTCCTGGTGCCCCAGTCTCCTTATTAGCACAATGGAAATAAGAGTGCTTGCCTCAAGCATGCGCCTGAAGATCGAATGAGTTAATGTGTGTAAATGTTGAGAAGAGTGCCCAGCACTTCAGGAGGCTCAGTAAATAGTAGCTCTGAGATCCCCCTCCTCCCCCTCTTTTTCTCCTCCCCCCACCCCCTCCACTGTTGCTACCCAGAGTTGTCACTGTCTTATCTGGATTATGGTAATATATTCCCAATGTCTTTCTACTCTCATTTTTATTCTATCCCCACATTCATTCTCTACACTAGAGCTGGAGGGGCCCTTGAAAATGCAACTCTAGGGGCACCTGGCTGGCTCAATGGGGAGAGCAGCGTGTGACTCTTGACCTTGGGGTTGTGAGCTGGAGCCCCATGTTGGGTGTGGAGATTACTCACAAATAAAATCTTTTAAAAAATAAAATGAAATGCAAATCTAAGCATTTGCTCCCCGGGTTGGAACCTTCCGGTAGCAGTTATATGGTCTTCCAATCATAAGCTTCCAGGCTCCAAGTGAACTGGCCCCTGTCTACCCGACAGCCTTCTCTTGCTGTTTTACCCTCTCTCTGTCAACTGTGCTGGCTGTCCTGGTCCTCAGCCACACCTGCCCCTTGTTGCCCCGAAGCTCCTGCACCTGCTGTCCTTTCTGAGACACTCTCCATCCCACTTCTTGCCTGGCTCCTTAGCAAGCCCAGTGTCGTTTCCTAAGGAAAACCTTGTCCCCTAGACTGTGTCATGCCCTCCCATAATAACCATGTCTCAAAGAAGCCCATGTTTCCACTCCATAGCACTTATCACAATTAGGATTCTCTTGTCCATGCTCAAAGAGTTGGGATTTGAACCCAGAGAGTCTCACACCAGGGCCCACACTCTCACCACGATGAATTAGAGGGCTACTCAAGGGGAGAAGATCATCAGGGCTGGGGATTCTGAGGATGGTGCGGGAGAGGTGAATGTGGGGGAAGCCAGCCAGGTTCTGGGGCTTGATCAGCTCGCTGGGCGGTGTGAACATTCCCCTCAGACAATTCTGGTGGAGTTTGAGGGGCTGAGGTGCAGGGATGTCCACTGTCAGCCTTCCCCACCCCACCCCCTGCTGTAAGCAACACAAAAGCAGGGGTGCATTCCTCCTGCCAACTTCTACATCCCAGCACCCAGCAGAGCACCTCAGTTGGAATGGAGACCCAACGACTGCTGAATAAGTGGATTTAAGTGACCAGGGGCTAATAGTCATTGCTAATCTAGCTCGGTTCTTGGGTTTTCCTTTTTGCCAAGTCACAGAACTGCTTCTGCATCAAGCATCTGTCAATCTAACCCCCTATGAATAACCAGGACGGGGTCCCTGGAGCCAGCTGACAAGTGCAGCTGCATTATTTATGCCCAGAACAGGAGGGCTGTGAGGGCATCCACACCTGTACAAAGGGTCTTTGCTTTCTGAAAGGGGCATCCGTGCCTTTCAAACAATGGAAAGTAGATTAATAAGAGAATAAAAGCAATTCTACTAAGACGAATCCAAATACGCAGGGCAACAAAGGATTATGTCACAGCACATTCATTATCTTTTATATGCAGGTTGGGGATTAAGAATCATGTTGCATGAAGCAAAGGAGAGGCAGAAGTTCGTGAGTAAGGTTCAGTATCTGCGGGACATGCAGCATAAGGCGGACTCTGAATATCAGGTAACTGCAAAAAACTGGAATTGTCTTCCACCTCCGCTTACAGTATTATGAGAGAATTCAGGATACAGTATCAGCAAAGGATAAGCAGTAATCACTTTCTAAAATCCAAAACCCATCACTTCCTAGATGTGTTACCATGGAAAGCCACTTTACCTCTCTGGGCTTCCTCATCTTTACAATAGGGTTAATAACAGTACCTGTCTTGGGGCGCTTGGGCGGCTCAGTCAGTTAAGCATCCGACTCTTGATATCAGCTCAGGTCATAATCTCAGGGTTGTGAGATCGAGCCCTGCATCAGGGCTCTGTGCTGGGCATGGAGTCTACCTAGGATTCTCTCTCTCCCTATCCCTTTGCCCTTCCCACCCTCTCTTAAAAAAAAATAATTAATAATAATAATAATAGTACCCACTTCATAATATTGTCACAAAAAATAACTTAAAAATTACTTAAAAAGTAGTAAGCACAGAGCTTGGCATACAAATCTTGTCAATGAATGACATTAAGGCTTAAAAATTTGATAAACCAGCTATCCAGAAAAAAAAACATTAAAGAGTTAATGGGGTCAACCTAGTATTTATAAAATAATATGCCTTTCCACTGCCACCTCACCAGAAGAAAGGTGGTTAACACATTCTCCAATAAGCTAACTATTCGTCACCTTAGTTACAGTGTTTACGTGCAAAAACAAAACAGACAAGGAGCCTGAGGAGTCATGATGTAATTACCCAGAGCTGGCATAGGACAACCTTGCCAGACTGGGCGTGAGATTCTGGGAGCAGTCAGAAAGTGTCGCTCAGTCTGCGGGCCAGAGGTCGACCCTTGCCAATCAAGGAGGCATGTCCTCAGCTTCAGCTGCAGATTGAAAAGTATTCCTTCCCCAAGGAAAATACAGAACTGTCATCAGATTTTTCTCCTTCTTAGCAATTTCAAATATAACCAAACCTCCTGGGTCACCAAGGAAACCAGACCTATCTCAGTAACCTGATTTCACCTGTATAACACAGCTTAGCTTTGGAGCTGGAAACAGAGTCAGCAATTTCCTCCCACAACTTGCCAACCCACATACAAGACTGTTAAATTGAGGGAATTTCTGTAAAATGAATAAGAGCGTAAACATCTGAACTGGTCACATTGGGAATCCATCTGCTTTTCACCAAGATGCCTCTGCCACCTGACGCTCCTTTGGAAATACTTGTTTGAAATTGTCTCCAGAACAGACACATAAGAAAATCAATCTTATTATTTGATGGTCTCTGCTGAAGAAAATCACACAACTGTGTGGCCTGAAGTTACAGGCTTTATTTTTCTAATTCCACTGGACATTCAACACTGTCCTTATTAATAAGGATACTTTCAACACTATCCTTATAAATAACAATACTTATCACGTGCCTACAATGTCCTAAATGAAGTCCCTTTTCTCCCAGAGTTCTTTTTCTGGGATTGAGAAACAAAACACACAAGTAAATAAATATGTAACATAGTTTCAATTACTGATAAATACAAGGAGGCAAATAAACAGAGGTAATGGGCAAGGGATGATGCTCCTTTACACAGGCAGGGAAGCCTCTTTGGGGAAGTAACATTTGGTTGGGGAGGTAAAAGATAGGAAAGAGCTGGCCAGAACATCCTGAGCAGAAGGAAAGCAAGTGCAAAGGCCCTGAGGCAAGAACTAACTTGGAGCCCTAGAAAAAAACAAAAGAAGGCCAGAGGGGCTGAAACACACAGATCAAGGGAGAATGTGGTGTATGATAAGGTAGGGGAGGTAAATGTGTGGAATCTCTCAGGACAAAGCTTAGTGTTTGGAGTTTATTATTATCTCAGGGAGAATAATGGATAATTTGAAGCAGGGAGTGGCATGATGTGATTTACAGCCTTTAAAGATCCCTCTTGCTGCCTATGGGGAAAAGACCAAAAGGGGCTAGAGAGGCAGCAGAAAAGCTTAGTAAGGAAACTCTGATGGAAATTTAGGAGAGAAATATGGTGGCTTGGACCCAGGCGGTAGGAGTGGAGGGTGGTGAGTAGTGGCCCAACCCAGGAAACAGAAGTAGAACTGACATCATGCTGAATTATGGAGAGGCGGAGTGAGGGAGAGAAAGGAGCGAAGGTTGACTCACATGAACGTGTTTACTTGTCCATCAACTCCCTCTGTTACCATCAGTTTTAAAGTTTCCTACTTTTTTCAGACCTGTAGTCCCCATACTCTCAACAAAGAACTTCCCTTCCTGTTTTACACACACAGGAAACAAAGTAAAGGACCCAAGGCCATCAGGTGGGAAGCCTCACCACCCCTCCCCCATCCCAGGCTACACACCCATCCCTCCCTCAGGTCCTCAGGGTGAAGCCACTATCTCCTGGCCAGCGCTTGGCCTGAGCTCTGGGCCCACACCCCGCTGTACCCAGCCCCTCTCCATCCAGGGACTTTTTGTCTGTATCTTTGACATTTCCTTCCTTCTAATTGGCTCAGCCTGCAAACATGCTCAAGTCCCGCCTATACTGAGAACAAAAGAACAAAGCTGCAGGACACGCGGTCCTTCTCTACCCACAGCCCTGGCACTGTCCCCAAGATGTCCCCAAACTGCTACATTTCTATCTCCACTCCTCCTCCCCCCCTTCATTCCTAACCCAATGCAGCCTGTCACCTCCCCTCCCCTGAAGCTGTTCTCACTAAGGTCAGAGGCCAAATTCAAGGGACAACTTTTAAGTCTGTCTTCCGAAGCTTCATTTACATTTGACACTATTACTCCTTCCTTCTCAAAATACTACTTCTTTGGCTTTCTGACTTCACACTTTGCTGATTTTCCTTGTTTGTCTCCCATTCTTCTCCATGCCCTACAAATGTTAACCCGCCCCCCCCATTCCTACCCCGCCACCGGTTTTCATCAGCCCAGTTTCCCTCTAACTCACAAGGGTCTCTGTGACCCATCTCCTCCCACCTGTGGTCCTGAGTGTCCCCAGAGTGTCTCAATCACGTGCACACCTGCTTGTTGGACATTTCCAACTGGATGTCACAGAGGCACCTCAGCAGGTCCACCCTCTGCTGCCCTCCTCTGTATGTAAGCCTTCCCCAACTCCTTTCTCTCCCTCACCATCCACATCCCACCTGTGACCAAATCCTGCCACCATTACCTAAAAGTCCATGAACTTGTGCCTGCCTTTTCATCCCACTGCCACCACTCTCGTTTCCATCTCCACAGTTTCGCCCCAAGATTATTACCATGTCCCTATTATCAGTCCCTTTGCCTCCAACCTTGGCATCTTTCAGATTGCTTTTTTTGAAATCTATCTAAAATGTGAATTTGATGATGCAGTTGGAATGTATGACACCCTTGAGTTGTTTCCCTTCACTTAAAGGCAGGTCCAAGACCTGAGAACCACAGCCAGACCAGCCTAAATCTTCACCACTTCTCTGACCATCTCTTTCCCCTTCTTTACTCTCTTGACAAGGGAGGTAAAGACCAGTTTTCATTGAGAACTAAATGGAACCTCTGTGCTCCCACCACACCCTTCTTTTAAAAACAACTTTATTGGGATCCCTGGGTGGCGCAGCGGTTTAGCACCTGCCTTTGGCCCAGGGCGTGATCCTGGGGATCCGGGATCGAATCCCACGTCGGGCTTCCGGTGCATGGAGCCTGCTTCTCCCTCTGCCTGTGTCTCTGCCTCTCTCTCTCTGTGTGTGTGACTATCATAAATAAATAAATTTAAAAATTAAAAAAAAAACAACTTTATTGAGGTATAGTTCATATATCATAAAATTCACCTGTTTTAAGTGTAGAATTTAATGACTTACAGTAAATTTACCAAATTTGCAGCCATCCCCATCATCCAGCTTTAGAAGATTTCCATCAGTCCATTACCAAAGCGCCCTTTCATTCCCTCTTTCACATTGCTTAGGAAATTGTATTGAAATTGTCTTCTGGGTGACTTCCTCTCAATCTGGACCACAGCTTCTTACTCTTCTATGTTGAACCAAATGCCTGTCATTGATGTGAGCCCGCATTACCTAACCTGACCACCAACTCTGTTTATCAGTCTTAGATTCAGCTGACTTGTAACTATTTCTCAAGGTCAAGTCCACCCTCATTGAGCATTTCCAAAACCACTCACCACAAAGTCTGCAAAAAATAAATATGGCTGTCTTTAATATGTTCTGAGTATTGTTGAATTAAATATATAGCAACCCACAGAAATGACTTTGAAGGGAACAGTGGTGAGCTATTTGTATGATTTAGTCTCTCCCTTGTCTTGTTCCAGAAAGGATTTAAAGTAGGGGTTTAAGAATCAATTGCATGACCTTAATAACCCCTCAATAATTTGGTCCATATATGACCTGTGTGTGTCTAGATAATTTACTAAGGTAGACTTTGTATCAGGTCGATACTGAAACCCTGGGTCAAGGAATCCCAGCCTTCACACAGTGCAGCAACCTTCCTGGATACTAGGGATTCCCCATTTCAGGGTGTACAAATAATGTAAGACCTAATAACTAGATATGACTCCTAAATCATATATATTTGCCATAGATTCCTTCCTGTGCTTTACTAGCCTTTAATGAACTGGCTCAAATTGAAGCCCTTACAAACCTCCTGTGTACACTATTCCTGTTACATCCCAAAATACGCTACGGGTTGGTGCATACCAAATTAGCAGTGCCTTTACAGGTCTGTGTGCTGGCAAGAGGAGAGGTGGCTTAAACCCACCCTGAGTTATTTTGATGCTGCTCCTTTCAGTGGTTGGGTGGGACCCTTTTGAAAAAACAAGAGGAAATAAACATCTATTTGGCATATTACATGCTATTTCAGAATCTGGTAGCTAGTACATAATTACATGCCATCTCAGGATTTGGCTCTATTTCTTCAAGGGTGTTCATGCTGTGAAGATTTTTTTTTTCCTTCCTTGTTTTGGTCAAACGTGTTTATGTAACTTGAGGCAGAATTTAGCCATTAATGTCTACTGAAAGCTGGAGAGAAAGCTTACACTTGGCATTTCAGAATGATATTCTGTAATCTATCAAATGTGTTCGGATGGGTTTCATTTCCTGTCATTTACTCATCTCGATCTTTCAAGTACCGAGCAAACAACTGAACGTGACGCTATAAACTTGTTCAAAGACATGATAGGAGACTATGCCCAGTGGCGGGGGATGGCAGATTGAGGGAGTAGAGAAAATTCAGCTTCCCCTGCCACAGGAGCCAGAGGGGAGGGTTCTCTGCCCTGCTCACCTCTGACGTATGTGCTTCTGTAAATAGAACAGGAAAAGAAACTCATTTGAGGAGAATATCATATCAAATGGTTTTTACGCCTCTGATTTCTTACCTCCTCCAAACTTATGAACTTGAAGAATGCCACCAATGATCATCCAATCCCCAGACTCGGGGTTATGCACGTTTGAATTTAAGAACAGCAGCAAAGTACCAACCGAAGCAGTGGCAACTCACACTTCTCTCGATGCTTGGGGACTTGGAGCAACAATAACCTCAGCAGAGGCCACCGCACTGGAGAGGTAGAGATGGTCATGGCCATGGGACTGTAAGGCTGGAAAGCATTCCTGTGGCCCTTGGCTTCCTAAGGCACCAGGAGGCTGGAGGAGGACAAGAAGGCGGGACTGGTAGTTGAATACACAGAAGAAATTGAGCCCCCCCTCCCACAATCATCCCCCTCCGCTTCCCCCCACCCCCGCTACCTCCCCCCCCTCAGAAAGCTGTAACACTGAAGAAAAAGTGGTAGTTTTCGAGGCACCCCAACTGACCCTGAGCAGGATCTCCTCAGTTGTCTGGTGGGGTGGAGGGAAACTGCAGGCCTAGGAAACAAACCTCTGCCTCCAGGGCACAAAAACCAGGGATGAAACCTCAGGCCTGGACAGAAAGAGTCTTTCTTCTTCCCTGATCAGAGTCACATGATTTGGCAAAGGCTGGCTTTAGAAAGAGACGTAGACCAAGCAATGGGATCAGAAACAACAATTAAAGCCTAATAATGATAATGATGGTGATGACGCTGATGACGGTGGTGATGAGTGCCTTTCCCTGAACCTGGCCAGGAGCCGGTCACCCTGCTGAGCGTCCTGCCAACAGGGCCTCCAGACTCTGGCTGGCTGGTGGCACAGGGCATCTCCCTCTTAGAGATGAGGGAAGCAAGAACCAATGGAGTTAGTTAGCCTGCCTGCCCAAGGTCACGTTGCGAGAAAGTGGCAGAGCTGGGGTTTGTCATGTTTACCCGTACTGAGTTACAGTGAGTCACAAGACCCACGTTATCCCCCACAGGCATATATGCACATTCTGTGTTCTGCCCCCACTCCAGTAGCTTGTGCTCTGGGGAGGCAGCCTAACTGGGCCATCCAGAGGGTTGGGCTGGGGCGGGGGCCCTAGGGGCTGGTGGCAGAGGAGGAGTGAAGGAGAAAGCCCACCCCCACCCAGCTCAAGGAGGAAATAAGGAGTTACCTGAAGCCTTCGATTTTAAGACTGTCCTCAGCCAGTTCTCTCACATGAAGAGAAACTTATTTATAGCAATTTAGCTCCAGACGTGTGGAACTGAAAGGGGAATATTTTTAAAGTTCCAGAGGAAGGGGAGCCCTGGGAAATCATGAGTTACAAATCAGTTCCTCCTCCTCACCCTATGGATTTCACACTCTGCTCTGTCACTCCAGGACCCCCAAAGTAGAACCGACACCAGCATCAAAAATGGAAAAAAAAAAATCATTCACGTTTACAAACCACCAGAAAACTAGCCCCTAGGGCAGTTACTTACGGTTAGGTTCTTGCTATTTCTGGGACTGGAAGTCTGGACTTGCTTCTGTCCCTGTGTTCCTTCAACTCGGCAAAGCTATAACTTCAAGAGGACTAATGTTTGATTTACACAGAGAGGTTGTTTGGCTGTATTAAGATAAAAATTACCTACCCTGACACTCGTTTGTTCTCCGGCTCCTCTATGAGAAGAGGCATAAGGAACCAGAGGAGAAAAATTTTTTTCGACATTGCAAACCATTCTACTCCTCCTCCCCTTTTGGTAAAGAAATATTTAAGTTGCATGCATTCTTGGAGAGAATTTTCAAAAAACACTCAACCCACAAGAATTCTGTTCATCCCACAAAATCTGCCTTGGTCTTGCGTGCATTTGCTAACACTGTCCTCCACTTTTAGCCTATCAGCATTTGCTTCTTTGCCTTTAATCCCAGTCGGTTAGGATAACACAGACATCTGCCGCTTCAGGAAGCAGCACTCCGAGCCAGAGCTCCTCCCAAACGGGCTCTGATCTGAAGTCATTGGAAAAGAAGAGGCCCATCTTTACTTGAATGTCATTCAACTCTCTGCTAACTCTCTTCGGTTTACCTTGGTTTATTACTCCGTGTTTGTTTAACTTACTTATCACAGTTACTGTCCAGTATTTTGGGGGGGTTTCTTGCTCAAATTATTTATTAAAACAAACACTGCCGGGGCACCTGGGTAGCTCAGTCGGTTGAGTGTCCAACTCTTGATTTCAGCTCAGGTCATGATCTCAGTGTCTTGGAATCGAGCCCCCTGTTTGCTCCGTGCTCAATGAGGAGTCAGCTTGGGATTCTCTCCCTCTACCCCTTACCACACTCTCTAAATTAATTAATTTGAAAAAAAAAAAAGCCACTGCCCAGGATTTATTAAAATGGCTTGCTATCTATATTAGCATAGTTTTTGAAAATAAGATTAACAGGGGGTGCCTGGGTGACTCAGTCATTAAGCGTCTACCCTTGCCCAGGTCATTGATCCTGGAATCCTGGGATCAAGCCCCACATCAGGATCCCAGTTTACCTGGGAGCCTGCTTCTCCCTCTCCCTCTGCAGCTCCCCTTGCTTGTGTGCGCTCTCTGTCAAATAAGTAAATAAAATCTTTTTAAAAAGAAAATAAGATTAACAGTGAGACAGGAAAATAAGGGAGGGGGGCAACCATTTTGGAGTGCTCTCCCTTTCCAAAGCAGGCGGAGTGGAATGGTACACTTTTTTCTCCAAGATTCCACTTGCCGCAGGTACCACCTGGCCACAAAGCATGAGCCCTGAGGCCAGTGCCTCACCAGCAATTCACTTGTGAAGCACAGTGTAACCAAACCGCTGTTCCCAATTCCAAGTGGTTAATGTTTTGTTAATATCAGGTCATTTCTATTTTTAACCATGTAGCATAATATTAGGTTTTCCCAGAGGCGTGAAATTCTGGCAAGTCCTTCCACATCAAGGAAGGAGATGCATCTTCTAACAAAGGGGGAAAATGCGGAAGGAATCTTTCCTTTCTCAACCCAGCCAGGAAGGGGAGATGTCAGGCCCTGTTTAGAAACAGTATTGTTGGTCTTTACACTGCGTTTCTTTATCATGACAGCGAATAATTTGGCTCTAGCAGCACAAAGGTGAATTCGGGCACTGAATCTATAGAAATTCTCCAAGAAGTTTTACTATTTTAAACTATTTAAAATACCAGTTGACACCAATAGCACATGATGTCCTTGGGGTGGTTTTTTTTTTGGTCCTGATTCTGGAAGAGAAAAATATTGGTGATAGATTTTCTCTTAATTTTGTTTTTTTTAAAAATGGAAATTTTTTTTGTCAGTTATTTTAATTTTTTTATTTTGCATTTGGGGACTGATATTTCCCTCTGAAACAATAATGCAATTCAGCTAGCATTAAATGCTAGATGCTGGGGGATTCAAAAGATAAGAGGTGGTCCTTACCCTGAGGGTTCTCACTGATCAGCAGGAGACACAGGCTCAAAACAACTAAATATAACAGTAAAAAATTTTTTTTGCATAATTCAAGCTGTGTATGTATAAAGGAGCAATTAATTTGGCCTGGGGAAGAGGAGCTAGGCAAGGAAAGACTCCACGTGAGCTGGATCTGAGTTGATTTGCAGGATTTGCCATCCTGTGAACATCCCATGAAAGGCATTCCAAGTGGAAGGAAGCGCACATGCTAAAGCTCTTGTGTGCATGGAGGAAATGTCTTACCCTGTAACCAGGTGTGATCCAAGAAGCCCGTGTAGAGCGGCAGTAGGATGAGGGGAGCTCTGAAGTGCATTAATACAGAAGAGGAAGTTAATATCCTGTATCGTCAGGTACTTCCTGTCCCAAGAAGGCAATTGTTGGGGAAATACTTGTCAAAACACCTCTTGGTTTGTTATTTTAATTTATTAAAGCACTGACTACTATTTTTGACCTAGCATTTTGGGCATAGGGAAGAGAGAATGATGCCAGGCTGGGCGTCTTCACACTTAGTAAAGGTGTCAGTGAGCCCTTGGAGATGGACCTTATGCATTTCATGTTCCTCATGATAGGAATTAAGCAAAAATTATCAAAGACTAAAGTTACTGTAGACCTAAGCCAAAGAAACATTTGTTTTTATTTTGCAGGCTTGTCTGAGACGACAAGAATACAGAAAAGACCCAAATGAGAAGAAACGAGATCAATTTTGGGGACAAGAGACAAATTTGGAGAGACCCCGGTTTTCAAGTGGGTCATCTTCCAAACAGGTACTTAGAACTCTGGGAGATATCCTGCTGCTGCTGCTGGCGTATGTGTGGTTGAATTGTGAAAAAGCCAACTCAAAAAGGTGTTGGAGAATCCTAAAGGTCAGGGCAGGGAGATGCAGGGGCAAGAGCTCCCATCCTGACTACTGTCTGAGTCGCTCCTCTGCTGTGTGACTGTCCCCTTTCACCCAGTTGGGCCCAGGAATCTTCTTTCCTCATGGGCCTAATGGAGATTGTCTCCAAGGCACCATCTAAATTAAAAATGCTACAGCTCTCTGATTTCAACAGTTGAGACACCGGGCCTTCTAAAGCACAGCATAATCTCTCTATACACCTGCATCTATACCTATCTGATCTGTCCATATAACCATAAGATAGATACAGATACAAAGGGAACCCCTGAGTGGCTCAGCGGTTTAGCGCCTGCCTTTGGCCCAGGGCATCATCCTGGAGTCCCAGGAAGGAGCCCCACATTGGGTTCCCCGTATGGAGCCTGCTTCTCCCTCTGCCTGTGTCTCTGCCTCTCTCTCTGTGTCTCTCATGAATAAATAAAATCTTAAAAAAAAAAGATACAGATATAAAGATATATATGTGGGGCAGCCCGGGTGGCTCAGTGGTTTAGCACTGCCTTCAGCCCAGGGTGTGATCCTGTAGACCCGGGATCGAGTCCCACATCGGGCTCCCTGCATGGAGCCTGCTTTTCCCTCCCCTCCCTACTCGTGCTCTTTCTCAGTATCCCTGTTGTTATCTGTCACTCTCTCTCAAATAAATAAAATTTAAAAAAAATAAAATCATTAAAAAATAAAGTAAAATGTAATAACTACATCCTCTAGTAACTAGAAATTGTTCAAATATTTCTGTCTGGATAATAATAAAAATAATAAGATCAACATGATAGTGATATGATAATAGTTGTAGGTAACATAATCTGAGTGCTTACAATGTTCCAGCACTGTGCTAATAAGTGTTTTATCCATACTAGCTTATTTAATTCTCATAAATCTCTATGTATTTACCTCATTTTACAAATGAGAAACTGAGCCTTAGAAAAGATAAGAAATTTGATCCAAGACTTCACAGCCAGTGCGTGGTAGACTCGGGGTTCCTTTCCAGGCAGTCTAACTGAGGGAGGGTGCTCCAAACCACTGAACTCTATGATCATATTTCATGTTTAAGATCTTATCTGAGTAAGAATTTTACTTATCCTATGTAAGCACTAAGTACCACAAGCTGCATTCAACACCGTTTGTTAGCATGGTGAATTGATTTAAGATGAGTAATATGCCTTTTATGAATTCTTATTTAATATTTTATGCCTGCAATATACTCTAGAGGATGGACTCTTTCTGTCAGCAGCATGGATCCCTAAGATAGATCCTGGATACTTGATATCCATCAAGTTCTCATTGGGATTTCTCCTTTAATCTGGGATGTTCACACCATGGTTATTTAATGTTCAAAGGATACCTTAAAAACATCAATGATTGATGTTTATGGATGCGGATGTATCCCTGGGTGAGATCTATACTCCCTATTAAGGAACATAAAATCACAGGATAAAATATTCCACCTCAAGTCTGAAGAGAAAAGACTATCTTACAAAACTGGCACCATCGAAAAGAACACATCGCCTGGATTGTTTCCTGCTGGTCAAAGACAAAATACAATGCCTGCTGCTGATTAAACTTAGGGAGTGAGATTAATCCGAAAATCAACACATTTTAGCATGAAGATAAATTCTCACTTTTTTTTGCACATAGGAACAAAACCCAAGGACAGCTAAAAAAAAAAAAAATATTACGTACGTCAAACAGTAGCATGCAGCAATCTCTCTAGACTGGTAAATAAATGGGCAGCTGGGTTCTTCTGTTTTCACACAAAGACTCACGTGCCTAGCCATGGCCATTTTGCACAGCAGTCCTTACACATTTGGGATATTCTAAGACTTGAAATTTCATGCTCCTCTCCACAAACTTTGTTTGGGGGGACAGGCTGTTGACAGATTTCTGTAGTGTTCTTTATGCTATAAAAATTATTCATTCTTTAAATCATCATTGCAAAACACTTGGACCACATCTAAAAAAGGATACGGTTGCATAGATAAAAGTGATGATGAAATAAGGACAAAAATATGTGGTCGGAGGCATAAAACTGGCAATTTCTAAAGTATAAGAACAGGATTTTTCATGTTTGCACTCTGTCACCGTACCTCAGTCTGCCAGAGAACCCAAAACAACACCACTTACATAATCTCAAATTTTTCCTGGGTAATGCTATCCCAAGGGTCTGGGCCTTGGTTATACAAGTGCCTTCAAGGTCACATCTTCTCTATCAAGACGAGTGACAAAAATCAGAATTTTCCACAGTGAAATTCACCTCTGTTTTGCTGTCTGTATCACAGATATTCCTTGGGGTGTACCGGAGGATTCGTCTCTGGATACAAGAGCACGGGAAGGGCAAGGGAACAAAAATGTTACCAAATGCATCACTCATCAGCCATCTGACTTGTGTGCTTATAATGCTGATCCCCAACCCCTCCCACCCCCCCCCCCCACACACAGTCTCAGCCCTTCAACTTTTGCTGGGTACAAATGAAGCCAGAGATCTTTATGAGATAAACTAGATCCAGAACTCTTCAGCCCCCAGGATCATGGGTTGGTTTGGAGTGTTCTCCTCCCAGGCTTGGATCCCCACCCAAATTTCTTTGAAAATCTGGTTGGTCTTAAACATTCATAGTCTGGGCCTGCCCTGCTATATTTTGAATCCTGAGGAAATACAGAATTTATCAATCCTCTTTTCATAGGATCCTCAGTGCCAGGGAGGTCCTGGAGCCAGGACTTTCTCCTAGAGGAAGCTATAAGAATGCTGCCACCTCCCAAAGGAGAATCCAGGCCAGATCAGTCCCAATTTCCAGAGCTCAGTGTGTTGGATATGACATCAGGCACTACCCTTGCAAAAGATCATTCATGGATCAGTAAGAAAAGAGCAGGAGAAAGATACAGTTCAATGAGTAGGTGTAAATCTAAAAAAAAGCCAAAGCCCTCCACAGGTAAACCTTCCCCTAAGTAATTAATTCCCTTCTAGAGACTCCTATGGCTGAAAACTCCAAGGAACGTGTTGCCTCTGATTTGTAAAGGAGAGTTCATTCTGACTGGTGGGTAGTACAGGAGCGGATGGCTTACTCCACGGGAAGTCTTCTACCACAGTCACAACATGAATGTGCCACCACCAAATTTTGATGCTCACATTGCAATTTCTGCCACTTGTTCCTCTCTTGACCCTGTCTCAGATGATCACAATTCTGATGAACCTGGAATTAGTGAGACATTTACCATCAAGTAATGGGTCCAGTATCAAGCTATCATTTCCAGACAACTGCCTAGAGGAGGGCAGATCCCCAAATGCACAGTAAATGCAGTGGCCACTCTATTGTGCACAATGACCTCACCACCACCAGTGGCTTTCACAGCACCTCAAGCAGAGGTTGTATTACATCTAAATCCAAGATAAAGCAATAACCATCAAGCTCGTGTTCTTTAAAGCAGTACCTCCTAAATACATTTAAGTTAGTGGTGTGGCATAGCAGAAAGAACATTTATCATCAAGGGCCATCTTTCTCCCTTATTACAGTGTGAATTCAGACAAACCACTTCTCAGCACTTCAATTTCCCATCAAGGAGATACTTATTATTAATGCTTATCTTGTGGGATCAATGCAAGAACATGTGAGACTCTTAACGTTTGTACTAACATTAGGTTACATTATAAGCTGCCTTGGTATCTATTTTTATAAACGGTGCTCTAATAGGTACCAGTGGCCGAGCAGGTTCTGGGGCTTCCAGAATACCTTCCTTTGCCTCAGCCCAATCCCAGGCCACATTTCTAAATGCTAATGTAATTTTAAGAGGCAACTTAGGTTTAGACCCTTTTCAAAGTTATATACAACCTTGTTAGCTGTTTAATCAGAGTAGAATAAATAAAAGAGTAGAATAAGTAAATACCACCTAATCAACTAGGAATTGGATGATTAGTAGATGAAAAAGCAAAGCAGTCTCTCGATATGAGCAGGCAACAGCATCCCTGGGACAGCCGCTGGCCTAGAGGAGCCTGCTATAATTGACAGGGTATTTTGCTTTCCCAAGCCTTCACAGAGAAGAAACAGGAGCTCTGATTTTTCCCAAAGAAAATGATGAAAATGATTAGCCCAGGACTTGTGGGTGGATATGGAGGTATGGCAACCTTCCATGAAGAGGGGCGTCATGAGCTTTTCTCATCTTTCACCCTTGCTGGAAGGGACGCTGTTCCAAATATACAAACCTCAAGAACTTAGAACATGTTGTCATGGCATTTGCTTCTTCATGGGCAAAGAAGGTGGAGACCAACCAGTTAAGAGACCAACTCTTAACTCACAGTACCGTTCACTCTGCTAATTAGGAACAGGATTATTGGCCTCTACCATCAGCAATGGGCAAATATTTAGATTCCAGGTCACAAGGACCCAACATTACATTGGAAGGAGGCAGTAAACCTGATACCAGCAATAGCTGGTTTGTCCCCAGGCCTGGCTCAGTGGGATGTTGACCGGTGAGGTCACCTGAACCTTCCGGAAGGCATGGTAGCCTTAAGTGTGGAGGTGATTACCCAACATAAGCATCTTAATTGTTTTGTTCATGATGATCCAACACTAACTTTGGAGGTTGAAATAAAAAACAAAGCCTCTTTAAGTCACTTGCAGTGGCTTAAAAAGTCAGAATGTCCATCCATACATAAGGGCAGCAAACATCTAGAACTGTGCTGTCCCGTATGGTGGCCACTAGCCATGTGTGACTACTTAAACTTTAAATTAATTAAAAGAAAATTAAAAAAAAAATTAAATTAAGTTATTTAGTCTCACTAGCCACATTTCACATGCTCAGTAGCCACATGTGTTCGTGGCTACCATACCGGACCACACAGATGTAGGACATTTCTACCACTGCAGAAACATCTATGGGACAGGGCTGCTCCAGACTGTGGTCAAGTTCAAAAAACAAAACAAAAGCCCATGGGTGAGGAAGGGGCTTTGTTTCCCAGAAACTGACCCTGCAAAATCCACAACTCAGTGCTTTGCATACAGTAGCTCCTTGCAAATGTTCACTCTCTGATGATGGTGCAGGAGTCCAAAAGGCTGGCTTGATTTGCATTTTGTGTTTTTGGCGACCTGGGTATATTTGCATGCCTCCTTTCATTACCTAGGTATTCAGCCTATCTCAGGCAGGCCTGTGAAACCTTCTGCTTCTCCCCTTTCAAACGGCTCTTAGGGAGTTATTCTCCCATTAATCTGTCAATGTCAACCTACCAACACCCTTACTGGTGTCATGAAAGCAGCCAGAGTTTAGCACATGGCATAAGCGTTCCATGACTCACACTTTTAATTTTCCCTAACTTCTGCTTGTCCGTTGTCAGATTCCTTGGGGGTCGGGCCTCCCTTCTTTCTGGCTCCAGGCCCATGTGCGGATGAAGCAGGTCACACACGCACACACTGGTTCTAACTGCCAAAAGGCCCCACCCTGGGAGGCTGTGAGTCATCGTTAGCACCTGGTGTGGTGTTTGTCATAGCCGCCCTCTTGACTGTAGCTCAGATTCTGCACCCTCAAGGTGCACCTGAGTAATAACATAGCTCTGCACACGACATCTCAAGCTCCAAATGTACGTCATGGAGAGGGAATGTGCAGCCCACGGTCTGACAAGTGTAGATCTGTGGGAATTCTCATTTGAGTTCGTTTTCCATTTTAGCTGTTGATCTCTTCACCGTGGCGTGTACCACAAGCACCTCAGACTCAAGATGCTGACTGCATTATCTGTTTCCCTCAAAATGGTTCCTCTTCCTGAATTTATTTCTGCCCAAGTCAGAATTCTAGAAATTCTCTTGGATTCCTTCTCCTACTCCTTCTCACACGTTGCAGCAATGAGACACCAAAGCCAAACTGTCTTATCTCCTTTGTTGTGAATCCGACCATTAGCACACTCCTCTGCAGGGCCATCTTTTCGGCCTGGAAATTGTAGGACTCATTTCCTTGGACTTTTTTTTTTTTTTTTTTAAGATTTTATTTTATTTATTCATGAGAGAGAGAGAGAGAGAGAGGGGCAGAGACACAGGCAGAGGGAGAAGCAGGCTCCATGGAGAAGGGACTTCTCCTTTCTCCTGGAGCAGGTAGCCCGATGTGGGACTCAATCCAGGGTCTCCAGGATCAGGCCCTGGGCTGAAGGAGGCACTAAACCGCTGAGGCACTAAACTTGGGCTGCCCTCCTCAGACATTTTCTCTTCACCTCACCTCTTCCAGCCAGTCTTCCAGACTGCAGTAGGAGTGACTCCTCTACAAGCAAATTGGATCATGTCACTCCCCTATTAAAAATTATTGGGCAGAGCAGTACAGGTGGCTCAGCGGTTTACCCCGCCTTTAGCCCAGGGCCAGATCCTGGAGTCCTGGGATGGAGTCCCACCTCGAGCTCCCTGCATGGAGCCTGCTTCTCCCTCTGCCTGTGTCTCTGCCTCTCTCTCCCTCTCTGTGTGTCTGTCATGAATAAATAAATAAAAATCTTTAATAAAAAATAAATAAAAATAAAAATTCTCGGGCAGCCTGGGTGGCTCAGCGGTTTAGCGCCACCTTCAGCCCAGGGTGTGATCCTGGAGTCCTGGGATCGAGTCCCATGTCAGGTTCCCTGCATGGAGCCTGCTTCTCCCTCTGCCTGTGTCTCTGCTTCTCTATTTCATGAATAAATAAAATATTTAAAAATAAATAAAATAGAATAAAAATTATTTACTGGGAGATGCCTGGGTGGCTCAGTGGTTGAGCATCTGCCTTTGGCTCAGGGCATGATCCCGGGGTCCCTGAGGAGAGCCAGCTTCTCTCTCTGCCTTTGTCTCTGCCTCTCTTTCTGTGTCTCTCATGAATGAATAAATAAAATCTTTAAAAAAATTCTTTAGTGGATCCCCATTGTCTTTGGGATTAAGCGCAAACACCTTAGCAAGGTACTTAAATCCCTTGATGGCCTGACCCTCAACTCTGAGGGCACCTCTTCTGTGAAGTTTCTAGAGCTTCTCCTGGGGATCAGGGGACTTTGCTGTTGTTCCTCCTCTGGATTCCCATAACACTCTCTGGGTTCAAGTCCACCTTGGGATACATCTTCTCATCTCCCTCCCCCCCTTAGGCTGGAAGCTACTCAAGTGCAAGTGCTGTTTATTGTCATATTTCCAGAGACCACCATATAATAGGAGCTCAATGAATGGATGACAGCTGACAGCTACAAGAGTGTTTTAGGAATGCACACACGTTGAAGTCATAGTTATATAGTCGTAAGAGCCAAAATAGGAAACTTCCCCATGAATGAAAGAAAACAGGAGATGCTGTCACTTGGACTGGAGCGCTCCCTGACCTTGCTTGCAATTCCTGAGAGGCAAGTAGTTTAGTGAGGCTACCAAGGTGCCATGGCCAGTTTGGGCTTGAAGATGAGTCAGTTACAATCAACCACTTGGAAATCTCCACACTGGTGGTGACCAGAGAGTGACCAGAAGAGAGCATTCTTTCCCACGCATACCCCTCTGCACATGGACAGATGGCTTCTTCAGAGCCCCGAGTAAGTTCCTTTTGTCACAGATAGGCAAGAACACGAGGACATAAGAAAGTCTGGGTTCAAGCTCTCTGTGGACAAAAGAAACTCAGAATGTCCTATGTTCCACCACCTAACTCACCAGACTACATGGGATATTTCCTTTATGATTAGATTATACATTAATTGGAACACCTGGCATGCATGCCCGCCTGTGGGCAAGCCAGGGTGCTGGAGACTTCAACAGCATTAAAGGAGCACACAAATTGCTAACTGTATGCTAGGCAGAGCCAGCAGTGCTTCATTTCTCCTTCGTTTCTGTGCTTTGTCTGAGTTCCACTAGGTAATTTAAAAATAGGCCATGGCAGTAAAATGGGGCAACTGTCAGTTCAAATTGCAGTTGCTTCCAGAATGTTGTCCTGCCTTTTTTAACAGATAAGCAAGACAGCCTAAAGTCAATCCTTCCACTAGGGTGATTCTATCCTGTGGCCGGGTGATCCAAACACCAATTGTTATCCCAGCTCAGTGAAATTGTCGATGCTGAGAATCGGTGGCCTCTGACCCAGAGAGTTCCTTGTGTTAATTGGACTCAGCAGCTCAGAAATTGCATGAGAAAATTATAATAGTTTTTTCCCATTTTATGTAATGCTGTGTATTTCAGTTTACTGTATTTTATTAAAACTCCCTACTTTTAAAAAATTGCCCTAATTTTTAAAACCAAAAAACTTGTTAAAAGCCAATTAAAATTCCAGCTATCAAAATTTTAAATATTTTCAGTTGCAAGATATTATTTGGGTGCATACCCGCATTAAACATGATTTACAACATACAGCATTTCATCCTAAAGTCTTTGGTATTGCTTTTATATTGCTTTATTCATTAAGGAATTATGAACCGCTTGTGTCCAAGACATGCTAGTAGGTGCTATGGGGATAGGGTACTAAATAAACCATGCCCCTGACCTTGGGTAGTTCACAGGGTTGGTGAAATAAGATGTTGCAGAAATGCCCACAGTTCAAGATAGTATCTGATGAGTGTAAGAAAAAGCAAAAAGAACTCTGGAAAGGCTGATAGAGGATGTAGTTGTTCCCCCTGGATCTTAAGGCATGACAGGATCTGGGGAGCTGAGGCAGGGCAGCTTTACAGGTGGCAGGAATAGTCAAAGTCAGAGATATGGGCACTCTTGGGCCAGGGTGAGCTGTCCAGTCTTCCTGCGGCTAAGGGCATGTACATCAAATCTCTTTTCAGAGCTCCCTTCCCGGGAGGGGGGGAGGGGGGCACCAGTCATATCCCTCCTGCACCCTTTCCTTAGGATCAGGAGATAGGAGGGTGCCCTTCTCGCTCCTAGTTCTGCTCCCAGACCACTGCTTCCCAGGTTCTGATGGAAACACAGGTGCACTAAGGCTTGGCTGTTTTATTTTGCTATCCACTCTCCCACCCCTCATCATCCCTGCTACCTCCTATCTCTTCCACGTTGAAGGCTCTAGCAGTGGCTGACTCTCTGTTTACTCATCTTCTCATCTGCCGAAATCCTGGATGACTTCAGCACCCTCCTGGATCATCAGGCCACACCCTGGCTTCTCAGTTCTGGATGCATCTTAAGTGTCCCCTCCATTCTACTCTGCTACCACCTCCCCACCCCCCCTACACATCCTGGACTGCATGTGACATCAACCAGAAGGCCTCTATCTCCAATTTCCACTGATCACACCAGACTTCCAGCTTCCTGCTCATCCATTTTTACAATGACATCTCTTCTACCTCTTGGGAATCTCTGATCCATTGGCCCTTTGCTCTCTCGTGGGCCCTGACTGACTCTCTCTTCCTAAGCAGCCTAGATTCTGTGCTTAATCTTCTTAATGAGGGGCACCTGGGTGGTTGAGTGTCCAACTCTTGATCTCAGCTCAGGTCTTGAGCTCAGGGATGTGAGTTTAGCCCTGCTTTGGGCTCACGCTGGGGATTGAGACTACTTGGGAAAAAAAAATCCTCTTACTAATTCCTATGCCCTTTGTCTTTTTTTCTCATCTCTCTGGCAAAACCCCAGCCATTTGTGGTCCCTGGGTCTCAATCCAGGACCCTGGCAGCTGCTGGAGAAAAAAATCACTCAAATGTGAGATGTGATGCCCACTGAAAGGTCATGGCCACCAACCTCCTAGAACCCCTCAGTGCTGCCCAGTTTAACTGTCCAACTCTCTCTCCCACTTCAAATCTTCTTCCCTTTGTCCAGTCTTCCGTCCCTCCACTCTTCCACCCCACACCTCAGGGGTCCTCAGACAGCTTCCTCAGCTCACTGCGGCCTTGCCCACCCACTCCCTTCTTTGTGCGCCGCCCTCCCCTCACTCCCACCGGTTCCAAGCCTCTCCACCTCCCCTCAAGATCCATTGGGACCCTTATCCATCCAGCTTTCCCTGCCTGCATCTCCAGCTGCCCAACAGCCTTCCCATCAGCATCTAATCATGGTCCAAGGTCTCCTACCAAAAGAAAAAAAAAGAACAGTTCTTCCTTGATCCCACATCCCCTCCACTGGTTTCTTCTCCGTCACAGCCAAAGTTCTCATAAGAATTATTTACACTGACTGACTCCATTTCCCCACCTCCCACTCACTCCTCAACCCACACCAATCTGGCTTCCATGCTCGTCATTCCACTGAAATGGCACTTTGTCAAATAACTTCCATGTCTCTGAATGTGCCAGGTCTTTCACTCCTCACCATGCTTGCCCTCTCCACAGCTTTGACTGGCTTCCTTCCTCAGTCCCTCTGGAAACACTGCATTCCCTGAGCTCCTGCAAAGCCACCTTCTCCTCCAGGTTCCTCCCTTGTCTCTGGAGGTGGCTTCTCCTCTTCCTTTACCCAGGCTCTGAGTCCCAATATTCCTCAAGGCTTGGTTCTCTTCTCATTCCATACCTCGGGGTTTATCCTATTTTTGGATCACAGACCTCTGGGACAGTATGGTGAACTCCTAGATCCTCTTCTCAGAACATTCACAAATGCATAATATAATAATACATAGGGCTTCAAAGGAAACCACTTTTATCAAAATAGTCACCAAAATATTTTTAGAAATCTATGATTCAGTAAATTATGTGCTTCTTTATTAACACATTAAATAACAAGTGATGGGCGTGAAGGGGATTTTGAGACATCTGTAACAACTTTAATGAAATGTGAAAATATCTGTGATTGCTATTGGTGACAAAGTCATAGGTACTGCCAATAACTACTGTCGTTCATTGCCTGCATTCAGAAGGGAGAGCCATGCTTAGATTTCAGTTGGAGGCTAGTAGAAATAAACATATAATTTTCCCATCCAAGTTCATGACCTACCCCAAGAAGTCTGCTCTCTAAATTCTCCTTAGGTCACCTCTTCAAGACTTTAACTGCCAAAGTCAAGATGTTAATTGCCAATGACTCCCAGATCTCCATATCCAAATCAGAACTCATTTGTAATCTCCAGGTCTGAATATTCAACTGTTTACTCATTACATCTACTTGGAAGTTTCCACAAGCCCAATGCTACAGTCCCCAACCTGGCCCGTCACACATCCTTTTGTGTGTGGCATCAACAGAATCTGCCCTTTCTCTCTTCCTTACTCTCATATACCATTCAATCAACAAGTCCTTCCCATTTTACTTCTCCAATAACTTTTTAATATGTGTGTGCTTCTCTTCTGTTGCCTAGTTAGGTTACTACAGAGACCTGCCCAGTCTTTACTTCTACTTCTTCTACTCCTCCCTCTAAATTCCACTTTCCCTTCCACAGGTGGAGTGACAGTGACCACTGAAACTCAGACATCCCTAGCCCCCTTTAACCCTTTCTGTGACCTTCAGAATGGGAACCAAAATCCATGATGGAGCCAATAAGGCCCTGCAGGATCTGGCCCTCTGTACTGCCCTAGGTCTGTCCTCATTGGATTTGGGTCCTTCTATGTGCCAGGCCACTTCCAGCAAAGGAATCTTTGTACATGCTATTCTCTCTTCTCACAACACACACCCTGCCTTCCCACTATGCCTCAGACATCAGCTCAGATTACTTTCTCAGGTTTTTCCAAACTGCCCCCTCCTCCAACTAGATTCCATATGCTTTAATTTAGGACTTGTAATTTTACATTTTTAAAATAATTATTTGATTAAATAATGCACCTTCCTACCAGGACTATAAGTTCTGTAAGGTCCAAGTCTTTGTTTTACTCATCATTCCCATATCCCAACATATGTGGCTATACTGCCTTTTCCATGGAGGGTCACCTGTTATTATAAATTTATGTTCATCCTAAAGCACCAAGTATGAGACATATCTTTTAAAATTTATCTCACATTGACTCTCCTTTATTGATCCTTGATCTTTCATTGTTACTAGATGATATCATGAAGGAAATATTTTAAATCTAATGAAATGTTTATTATGAGCCATAAAAAATAAAAAAATAAAAAAAACTGGCAGTGTTCCCACCAAGTACCTAGTTTATCCTGGCAGCCTGGCAACATCTATATATCTACATTACTGCTCCATTTCCTCCCAATATTTTACTCTGAGAGCTTCAAAATATATAGAAAACATGGCAGAATTGTGTTGTGAATATCCATATATCCACCACCTAGAGTCTACAATTGTTGACATTTTGCTATCGAATATCAATCTGCCCATCTATCCATCCACTGCTCCACCTTGTGTTTTGGTGCATTTCAAAGCCAGTTGCAGACATCAGTACTCTGCCCGCACACACACACACCCAAAAAAACACTTCAGCATGTACATCATTAACATTGTTAGTTATGAATATTTATGGCTTTTGTGGTTTGACTGTTCATGTTTTTTCTAGTTTTTTAGAGGCAGAAATTACCTGCAGTGATTATACAAATTTTAATAGTAATAGTTTTTTAATTATTTTAATAGTAATAGTTAATGAGCTTTGACAAATGCATGTAACTGTGCATGTAACCCAAACCCCCATCAAGGTTTCTTCACCCCATGAAGACTCATGCCCCTTTCACTGATTCCTGTGCCCGTCCCTTTCAGAGTTAGCTGCCATTCTGAGTGTTTTCCCCATAAATTAATTTTGCCTTTTCTTGTTCCATTTAAAAAAAAAAAAGATTTCCTGAGCAGCCCGGGTGGCTCAACAGTTTAGCGTACCCTTCAGCCCAGGGCCTGATCCTGGAGACCCAGGATCAAGTCCCACATCGGGCTCCCTGCATGGAGCCTGCTTCTTCCTCTGCCTCTCTGCCTCTCTCTCTGTCTCTCATGAATAAATAAATAAGATCTTTAAAGTATATATATACCTAAGTTACTGGATGGATCTGTCATAATTCTTTCTGCTGGCCATATACTTTGCTTCCAGCTTTTTGCTATAATAGTGCTATGATGAATATTCTTATAGATTTATGCATATCTTTAATTATCTCAAGTTTCCTGAAGTGGGAATTTATATTAGTAGATTAAAAGCATTACAAAGATTTAAAATATTTTGTTCCCAAATTGTCTTCCGGGAATATTGGTATCAATTTACATTTCTAGAGGTGTATAAGAATGCTAGTTTCTACATAACTTTTCCAACTCTTTTTTTTTAAAATTTTGTCACTTGGAAAAATTACAATTAAAATCAGGTCTGCCCTGAGGAGTATATTCTAAAGACCGGAGAACTACCAAGAAAGAATGAACTTTATATAATGGGTTTATTCCTAGAGTAATATTTATATTGTAATTCTGACATTATTTCATGTTTATTACAGAATAAAACACAAAAATATTAATTAAGGAATAAAGATGTTAAATGTAAAATACAAATATAATTTTTTTCAAGGAAGGGAAGGTCCATATAGTGTTACATTTTAATTAGGGGCAGCCTGGGTGGCTCAGCGGTTTAGTGCCACCTTTGGCCCAGGGCCTGATCCTGGAGACCCAGATCGAGTCCCATGTCGGGCTCCCTGCGTGGGGCCTGCTTCTCCCTCTGCCTGTGTCTCTCCCCCCGCCCCCCGTGTCTCTCATGAATAAATAAATAAAATCTTTAAAAAAAAGAAATATCACTGTGAACTCATGATTTTTTTAAAATACATATTTCTAATTAATTCTATTGAAAGGATTTAGGAACAATGTCATGACACTAGCAATGCACACACCTCACATGCAGATATTAATTCCTAAGTACCATTTTAACTAACTAAAAGGAACAAAGCTTCTTGGATTCCAGGTCTAAAATAGGTAAAATACAAGGGTTTTTTTTTTTGCATTTTTGAAGCTATGATTTTTTTTATTGTACCAGAAAGCAAAGAAATGCTCAAAGACTAAAGTCAAAAGTCAACTTCACCTACTCACCATTTTTGGGGCAATTGGAGAATCAAAGAATGTGATGAGGTAACTGAGTAAAATATATCCTTGAGACCACAATGATAACAAATAAATTATGTTCATAAATAAAAAAGAGAAGGGGGAGTTCTCCTTTAGAGAAGAATGCCAGCTATTAATTGTAGAAAAAATGACAGAATTAGAAAAATCATAGTCTTGCTACTCCTGAATAATTATCAAATCAGGAAAAGGACATCAAAAGACGCTAAAAGCACTGGATAAAATGTTGCTTATGTAGGCTATTCAATGTCAAAGAATCATCCGTAGATTACCTAATTACATTGGGGGAGGATGTAACTTTAAAGAAATGTGGTAGTGGGATGCCTGGGTGGCTCAGCGGTTGAGTGTCTGCTTTTGGCTCAGGGAGTGATCCTGGAATCCAGGATCAAGTCCTGCATCAGGCTCCCTACAGGGAACCTGCTTCTCCCTCTGCCTGTGTCTCTGCCCTCCCCCCATGAATAAATAAATATTAAAAAAGAAAGAAAGAAAGAAAGAAATCTGGTACTCACCACCTTTCCCTAGAAATTGAATAGCATTACCAAATAGCATTGTAAGGTGCTGATGGTGTGATGTTATGAAGAAGGACACAACACGTATAGAATATGCATACCAAAAATGGTTAACCTTAATTTTATTATGAGGAAACAATCAAATTTGGAACTTAAGACCTATGAGGCTGGGACTCTTCAAAACAGTAAAAGACATGAAAAAGCAAAAAGGCAGAAAACCAAAGACGAAAGGGACATAAAAATTGCATGCAATGCATGTACCGGGATTGGCTCATAGATCAAAACAAAGTGCTAAAAAGACATTTTTGGGCAATTTAAATATGCTCTACATATTAGACAATGTCACGGAAACTATTACATTTTCTTAGGTAAGATAAATGGTATAGTCGCTTTTTAGGAGAATGCCTATTTTGATAGAAGATGCATGTTTAAGTACTTAGGGGTGAAGCATCAAGTCTAGTAACTTTGAAAAGCATACACACACACACACACACACACACACACACACAGAACGTGCACCTGAGAGCACACACATGCAAATTGACAAGTTAAAGAGTAATGGGTGTAATCTGTACTATTCTTTCAACTGATGTGTAGATCTGACGTGTTTCAAAGTAAGATTGACACATTATAAATAGGGATCTTTTGATGCAATGTATCATTAAGTGAAACAGTATATATGGTACAATTCTATTTCTGAATTATATTCATAGATATGCATAAATATGATTTAGAGTAATATCAGCTGATGTTAACAACGGGACCAAAACCGTGATGACTCCGTCAAGTCGTTTAATTCTTGTACCTGTAACAGTTCAGGCTGGATGAACCAGATCAGCAGGCAGCTCTCCTCCACTGGGACTTTCAGACTTGGGTTCAGTTGTCTTCAACGTACAACTTTCAAAGTTGTTACCTTTCAAGTTGAAGTGCTGAGCCAGGCACTGAGGCAGAATGCACACATCACTCCCACTCCCGCTGGCTGATTTTCCTCCTGAGTTCCCATCTAGTGGTAGGGGAGATGGAAACCTTCAAGGTGGGCGGCCATATCCAGCTTCAACTCACTGCTTTAGAAGGGATTTCGGTGGAAAGCTAGTAGCCTCCATCACAGATTCCCTTTAAAAGGGAATCTTAAAGTATACAGACCAAGCAGTTTGCAATTTTTATTTCAAGGTTCGTGGAGTTTTGAATGTTTTAAATTTTTTCTTAGGCTTGTCTCTATTTTTCCATTATGAACATGCATGTTCTTTGTAATGAAGAATTACACTTTATAAAAATAAGCCACTGAAACTCCAAAAAAGATTATTTCACTGGCAAATCTGCAGGATGCTTTATTTCCCACTCTGAAACAAACATACATGCTAATCTTAAATACCATGTAAGCAGTTTTCTACTCAGACCCCAGTCTCTGCCACACTGACTCTCAATCATTTGCTTGAATCTCAGAGCCCCTTCCCTACCATATGACCCAACCTTGCTATCCAGCTTTTTTTCTCCTCCCTCCTCCTACACACTTTGCTTTGGCCCCTTGCCCTGCTGTCTGAGAATCATGTCCTACCTGCTACTCCATCCATACATACCCTGGCTCCTGTGCTGCCTCTAGCCTAAGCGGTTACTACTCATCCTTCAGGTTCCAGAATCCACCACCTCCTCATGAGCCCTGCCTTGACTTCACATCTTTTTCTGTGGAATTCAGAACTGGTGCCACCCGTTTATCGCTTAAATGTTGTTTTACGTTTTGCTAGTATGATATAATCTTATCTCTCCCATTGCAAGCTTTGTGTCTTTAGATGCCTTCATGGGCCTAGCATGGGGTTGAAGACATAGTGGTTTGCAAATGATACTTCTCAATTAATTCTCACATTTTATGACACCTTATTTTGAGTAGGAGGTATTTTTGTAGGTAGGGGATCTCCATTTGATGGCCAAATCTTTCATATTCCTCAGATGCTCCTCTCAACTAAAAGAGGAATATGAATTCAAATAAAGAATGGAGGAGAAATATATTGTAGCCACATTATACCTGAGCAATACCCAACTGAGAGCAGTCTCAATGTGCTACTAAACACTACACTGTAGTATTCAAATTTTTAAAATTCAACATTTTCTGGCCACATATCACTTCCTTACCCACTGCTCACCACACAGAACTCTATCCCAAAGAATACCATACACACTGTTTCCAAAAGCATGAAAATGTGTTGCCACATGTGTGTAAACTGACAGTGATTTCTACAACACACAAGGGATCAATTTGCATTATAATACCTACAAGTGTCAAGAAATCTGTCATGTTTGCTATTTTAGTAGCTTGCAGCTCTGAGTTTCACCCAGAGGCCATTCCATAGTGAGATGGAAAGTACAAGCCAATTCTACATTCTCACATGCCCCTTCTTCAGGGAGCAGACCCAATGGTCATCAGATATTAATTTTTTTAAAAGATTTTTAAAATTTATTTATTCATGAGAGACACAGAGAGAGAGAGAGAGGTGCAGAGACACAGGCAGAGGGAGAAGCAGGCTCCACACAGGGAGCCCGACATGGTACCTGATCCCAGGTCCCCAAGATCATGCCCTGGGCTGAAGTCAACACTAAACCGCCGAGCCACTCAGGCTGTCCCATCAGACATTAATTTAATCAAGGCCACTACTGCTTTCAGATCAGTGTCTTAGGCTGAGTCATTCCAACTTGCTAGCATGAGAATCACAGACAGTGGCAGGTGGTAGTGGTGGTGGGGCTCTTTATCAAAGTCAATGGTACAGACAGATGTGGGTGATGTTTATACACATGGCAGACCACCTGACTCCAAAAAGCATCTTATGGCAAAATGGAGAGCAAGGGTTTATTGCTAATCCTGCTCTTGCCCAGCCCCATCCGGCAGCCATATCTTCAGGTAGGAGATACAAATGGGGTTAAGCAGCAATCTCAATCTGGCAGGCGATACCGGAGTCAAAAACAAAACAAAACAAAACAACAACCAAAACCCAAAAAAAGGTTACTGATCCCTGTTCTTTACTGTTGTTGAAGTTTATAATTCCAATAATCTCAAAACTGTCCTAAACATGGGCAGGACTTTATGGTTCTTGAATACACAAAGGGGCCCATACTAGCCAAAATGCTATTTATAGAAGTTACCCTCAAATTCTCTAAGACTGTTTTTGTGTTTGACGCACAATGTGAATGTGGACTTTGGAGGTTTGAAGGTACACATTTGCACCCATAGTCCCTTGGTCACCCCATGTTGTTACTGTTTGAATGTCGAGAATTACCATCTTGATCGTTGTTTTTCATACTCTCATGAAAACACATTCATTTCAAATGTCATAAACACGTGGTCTTTCTCTGGCACCAGCTGACACTACACTTTGCCTCTTCCCTCTTATTTCCAGCAGGTTGTATCGTGGTCTACACTGTGTCATAAGATCTTCTTAGCCCAGCTTTCCACCACATGACGTGGCAAAATGGGTTTAGTCTCTCCATCTATCAAAATTCAGTAGCACACGCTAGTGGAGGGAGGGGAGTGGTATACCATACCAGTTGAGAACCTGTTCCTTGGGTCTCAGAAATGAGCCATGAGGCAAGAGCTGGAGAAAAGTTGGTTTTGTCTGTCTCTTACTGCTTTAGTCTCCTTGCTCTTCTACTCATCTTTGTTCACTGTCATCGTGCCATTCCAGACTCAACATTGTTAGGTCCCAGGTAAAAAAAAAAAAAAAACAAAACAAAAACTCATCATTTTCATATCCCTGAGGAAATGCATTCCATTTCCATCCCTTGGGTCACCATCTTCAAGGCCTAACTAGAACCATTATAGTGTGACTGAGCTGTTACTCCAGTGCCACTGCATTCCCTGACAGAAGTTCCTTCTCTTCCTTGTTTGACTCTTTCTCTGAACTTCTGAGAGAGCCCAGACCTGGGATATATATATATATATATATATATATATATATATATAGAGAGAGAGAGAGAGAGAGAGAAAGAGAGAGAGAGGAGAGAGAGAGAGAGAGACTATATTGTATCTATAATGCCAGAAGAGCAAGTAGGGGATTTTTGGAAAATGTTAAGTACAAAAATAACACTCTAGAAAATGTTAATTTTGATAATAACTTGTTTTAGTTCACATGGCTTTATTAGGACTTTCTCAGCAAATTACGAATAGAGAACTTAGAATCCTCACATGTATCATGTAACTTGATTTTTTTTTCAAGTTTTGCCTAGTTTTTTTTTTTTTTTTTAATGCTTTAGACTTTCATTTTGAAAGACAGAGCTGGTTTTCTTCCCTCAAAGGAATAGCAATGTGCTGTTGCCTCCACCTCCATGTGACATTTCAACTTAGGAACATATGGGGGAAGAAATGAAAATTGTAATTACTGTTCAAAATTACAAGAGGAAAAGACAGTTTTAAAAATCAACTTCAAATCAAAATAATTTAATTACTGTTTGATAATCTCTAAACATTGCTAAATATTTTGTTAGAGCTTTACTGCTCAAAAAAGAAATCGTACCATATTTTCTTAAGACTAGATAAATTCCAACTACTTACAAGATGATCATAAATTATATAGTTTTTGAAAGAAACCAAGATTCCAATGTAGGAACTGATCCACCTTTCTATTCACATTTTTTCAGATGAGGTGAAAATCCAATAAAAGTTTTCATTGGGAATTTTGGTTTTTGCTTTCAACAATAGGTAGTTAATATTCAGTAGTTAGCTAGTTAATTTAATGGCTGAACATGAATGAACAACTAATTGAAAGGCTAATGCTTGTATGGCACTGCATGCCTGGCATTGTTCTAAGTGCTACCAACACATCTTAACTCATTTAATCCTCACAGAACCACCAAAAGGTAGACCACTATTGCTCATTGATGAAAAAACCTGAGATGCAGAGAGATGAACTAAAACTTACCCTAAAATAGGGATCCCTGGGTGGTGCAGCGGTTTGGCGCCTGCCTTTGGCCCAGGGCGCGATCCTGGAGACCCGGGATCGAATCCCACATCAGGCTCCCGGTGCATGGAGCCTGCTTCTCCCTCTGCCTGTGTCCCTGCCTCTCTCTCTCTCTCTCTGTGACTATCATAAATAAAAAAAATAAAAAAAAAATATTAAAAAAAAATAAAACTTACCCTAAAATATCAGAGAGGGTGACAAACCATGAGAGACTCCTAACTCTGGGAAATGAACAAGGAGTAGTGGAAGGGGAGGTGGGCAGGGCAACGGGGTGACTGGGTGATGGGCACTGAGGGGGGGCACTTGACGGGATGAGCACTGGGTGTTATACTATATGTTGGCAAATCAAACTCCAATAAAAAATATATTAAATAAATAAATAAATAAAACTAACCCTATGTCACACAACAACTCTGAAAGGGCCAGGATTCCCTCCTAGGAAGTCTTAAATAGGGACGCCTGGGTGGCTTAGTGGTTGAGCACCTGCCTTTGGCCCAGGGCGTGATCCTGGAGTACTGGGATCAAGTCCCACATCGGGCTCCCAGCATGGAGCCTGCTTCTCTCTCTGCCTGTGTCTCTGCCTCTTGCTGTGTGTGTCTCTCATGAATATATAAACTCTTTAAAAAAAAAAAAAAAAAGGAAGTTTTAAATACTACACTTTAGTGCCAGAATGAGTTACTCTGACTTGTCCCATCAAGGATCATCCTCCCTGCATAGTATGATAGGTTTTGATAAGAGAAGATAGATAAGAATGACAGAGAACATAAGAGGGCATGAATAAAGGCACAAAAAGTTGAAATGATTTGCTTACAATGACTCAATGAAACAAGCACATTCATAAGTATTACAGTTCCTGCTATTGTGACTTTAGTTTCCTGCTAACACAAAACCCTCTTTCAGCTACAATTTCTGGACTCTTTGGAAGGATTACCAACCAGAAATAAGTTTGATGGAACCAGTAACCAGAAAAGGATGTACTCGGAATGCAGGTGCACAATTCCATATGTAATAGGCACTGTCTAGAAGGCCAAACTTTCTTTCACCTTTCATGTTATTAAAGGCTTGAAGTATAATGAGTGGGTGAAGGAAGGATAAATATGGCTTAACACCCACCCAATAAAAAAAATCTTGTCACCAACTCACTCCTCCCAGTTCACCACTGCTTGGGCAAGCAAAAAATCCAGCCCTGGCTGAGGGTAACAGACCCACCAGTAATGGTGAACACTATTATTGTTCCTGACACTGTCGCTGCAGATATTGGTAGTCTTAGCCCAGAACAGCTTTCTTGCCTTTGCATTGGTTAGAAATAAAGGGGTGAATAACAGGCTGTATGAGCCTGTATGAGCAGGCTTCTCTACACACTAATGTCAGGTATTTGTGCTGGGCAGTGTGTGGAGGAAATTCCATCACATGTTCACTGATGCTCTTCTTGATTGTGACAGTCTTAGGCATCATAATTAAAATTTGCCCACATTACCTTCTCTGAAAACAGCCTGTCTCTTGCTCAGAAATGACTTAATACTTCATCTTTGACATGTCACAATCATTTTCAAGGATTTCTATTAAATTCCAGAATCAAAAAGGAAAATGGAGAACCAATTCATTAAGTCCTTTCTTTTTCCCTCTTTATCTGATTTGTTTTCTAAAATGACGGAGAGAAACAATAATTATTTGTTTGAAGACTGTATCCAGACTCTAAATTACAAAACATGACTTATAATCTTAAAGGATAATGATCTGTCCACCTGCAAATTTATACAGACTTCTTTGGAGAAGACTGACAAGTAGGGTACTTTTTACAATTCAGTTTGTCTTAATGTTGCACCCAATAATTCAAAGCTACTCAGAGTATTTTCCCCGAGTCAGGAGCCTTGAAATGAAAATGCCACAACTGTCAGCAAGAACGATGAGCGAGATCAATACAAATTGCCACAGTTGGAAGGGGAGGAGGGGCATTAATGTAGCACTTTGTCTCCAAAAGACTGCATCTTCAGAGGACTTTCTAATACTGGACTAATGTGCCTGAAGAAGAACTGAGTGATCCTTCCCCTGGGAGGGAGGGGTGGGAACCTTGGGGTTTTGTTCCAGGGTGTATCACAAATCATACCACCAGGAACTGTAAGGCAGGAGGGCACCGTGGGTGGCTCAGTTGGTTGAGTGTCTGGCTCCTGGTTTCAGCTCAGGTTACCACCTGTGTCTTGGGATCAAACCCAGCCCGGGTCTCAGTGAGAAGTCTGCTTGAGGATTCTTTCGTTCCTCCTCTGCCCCTATCCCTTAAAATATAAAAATCTTCTAAAAAAAAAAAAAAACTAAAAAAAAAATCATAATGTAGCACTTAACTCCCTCCTCATGATCAGGTTTTCCATAGCCATTTACACTGCTTTTATTATTTCTCTGGTGGCTGTAGTTGTGGCAAAGTATAAAACTACTGAATGCCGGGATCTCTGGGTGGTGCAGTGGTTTAGTGCCTGCCTTTGGCCTAGGGCGCGATCCTGGAGACCCGGGATCGAATCCCACATCGGGCTCCTGGTGCATGGAGCCTGCTTCTCCCTCTGCCTGTGTCTCTGCCTCTCTCTCTCTCTGTGTGTGACTATCATAAATAAATTTTTAAAAATTTTTAAAAATAAAAATAAATAAAACTACTGAATGCCTGGATAATTTCTGTTGTGTTGGAAAAGCTGTGCTGAGATACTCTGACACTGCAGGAATCATGATTTGGCTGTGTATAGATTTATACTGACTTCCTTATAGAAGACTGACAAGTAGGAGACTTTTAAAAAGATTGGTCTGTCATAGGTTGCACCCAGTAATTCAGAATATTAAACTGAGGTTCAATCTTTTCAGCCCCAATACACTATCTAAATTTCCTTTTCAGGGATGCCTGGGTGGCTCAGTGGTTGGGCAGCTGCCTTCAGCTTGGGTTGTAATCCCGGGATCCAGGGTCAAGTCCCACATCAGCCTCCTGCGAAGAGCCTGCTCCCTCTGCCTGTGTCTTTGCTTCTCTCTGTGTGTGTGTGTCTCTCATGAATAAATAAATCTTTTAAAAAAATTTCCTTTTCATTGTCCGGTATATGATTACCATAAGGAATATTTTTCCTCACCCAACCAGCAGTTCAAATAAAATCAGGGACACCTGGATGGCTCAGCGGTTGAGCATCTGCCTTCAGCTCAGGTCCTGATCCTGGGATCCGGGATCAAGTCCCACATCGAGCTCCTTGTGGGGAGCCTGCTTCTTCCTCTGCATATGTCTCTGTCTCTCTCTCTCTTATGAATAAATAAAATCTTTAAAACAAACAAAACAAAAATAACAAAAACAAGAAGTTTAAGGGCATTGATTGCTTCTTCTGCTTTCTTATGTAGCCTTTAACATGAGCTGTTTGGGTTTACATAAGGGTCAGAAATGCATTCTTGCCATAATGTTCTACATGATAGACTCACAGAAGTGCCTTCTTTTTATGGTGTTCTACAAAACAGACTCATTAACTTTGCTATTATTTCTAACTGGTACTTCTAAATTGATACAGTCCATCAAAATCTCACTGGTAAAAAGGCATATTAAGCATGACAGGATGCTCCAGTGTTAGCGCTAAAGGAGGCCATGCATTCAGCTCTTCTCTCCTCTGCATAGCAAAGATGACCCACTTGGCCACTGATACTGACACCTTTCATTTCTGGTAGAGTTCTGCTGAGGAGGATCCTCTAGCCGAACCAAGACCATCTACCAAGAGTTCTGCGGTTCAGTGTGATTCCAGACTTCCAGCAATTGACCAAACATCAGTCAAACAGAAACATAAAAGTACCATGACTCCAAGGAAACTGGAGAAAGCAGGCCCCAGCAAACCCTCTTCAGGTGAGTGGCTGACTTGACTTACTGAAATTCACAAAATCTAAAATCCCAGTATTATAGGTAATGACAACGTCAGTCAGATTGGTGGTATTGGTTATTCCTAATGTCCTCCAAATGGTAAATTCAGGTTTTGGAGGGTCCAGTGATCTTATGCAAATGGTAAAATTCATTTCAGGGTAGAACAGCAGGTCAAGGAGGTGTGAATTATGTACAGTAAGTGTTCCCACTGCCCACATTTTCTGCCCAATCATTGGTTTTTGTGTGGCACCTGCCTGGAATTGGCACTTTTTTCATCTTCTTCACCCTCTGGTAGGGAGGGGTGAGGGGTGGATAAAGGCATTTGGCCCCAGGTATCAAATTTTATGACTCAAGCAAGAGCATGAAGAGCTGCTTTCAAAAGCATCTGAATGCCATAATTTGTAGCCAAGAAAGAGTAATAAAGTCCTCTGGTTCTGAGGTTGTCCTCTCTGGGAGAAAAAGGGCTTGATAAATCCTCCCTTTTGTGCAATTTGGTAAATAACTCACTCTTTAGCAGCCTTTGAAGCGGAGATCAGTCCTCCGCTTGAGGCAGAAGTGATTTAATAGTATCCAGAAAGAGGATAAATTCAAGTGAAAGCGTGGAGTCCCTCGGGCTCATCCCCATCAAAGCCAACATATGGAGGACAAACTTGATTCCTCCAGGAATGGACTTCGAAGTTAGGGTAACTAGGCAGAAAGGTCTGCTTTCTGCTTGCAGTAGAATGGAAATGATCCAAATTAACTGCTGAAGAATTTGTAAATAGTGTGCAATTCATTTAAATACAAATCACAACTACTTTCTAATCCTAAATAGCTCTTGTCATGCAACCACCCGTCCAGTTAAGTCTTAATGCATTTTTAGAAAATGGCAGCTTTCCCTCAGATTAACCACCCACATTTTGTTGCTTTAATGAAGTTAAAAAAAAAAACAAATTGGCTTCTGAAATGATGTCCTTCCAAGCAAAGCCTGAATTCTATTTCCTTATTTAATCAAGGGAAAGTATCATCAATAGTTAACAATTTCTCATTTTGAAGACTTAGTAGGAAGTATGTTTTTAATTCAGCTGTTTAAGAATGGAATAGAGCAGATAAGATCATTCCCCAAATATTTCAAAATACGTGTTGTAATTTATTGAATTGGGGATGTTTTTAATAGGAAAAAAATGAATTTAAGCTTAAATAATGCAATTCCATTCACTCGATATAATTCCTAGCCTTCTTACTAAAACTGGGTAGCTATTCAAATGGGCTGCTTTGTCATCTGTGGAGAATAATCATTAAAATGTACAGTTTAGGTCCACTAGATGATTTTGGTCTGTGCGATTAATACAGATGCTTTTCTGACTGAGCAAACTCCATATGGAATTTACAACACTGACAAAAGGAAGAATTAACTCACTTTACATTCTATAAAACATCACGTTTGAAGAATTACTAGCCTGGAAAACACCAAGGTTTAGGCAAGAGAGCCAAGTTGGCAGAAATATATCTATTTCATCAAATGAGGGATGTTACTTATAGTAAAAGCTTTTAAAAAGCACCCGCTTTATCATCCTATTATGACCCTAGACCATGTCCAAGATCCATGCAGGCGGGAGCTGAACTGGGCTCTGGCTGTCCAGCGAGGACAGCAGTCCTGATGATTGATGCCAGTTGCTACGGAAGCCGAAGCAGTTGTGCAGCAAACTGCGTTCATCAAGTTGGCTAAAAGCAAAGCGTTGGTGTGTTAAGATCCACTCGTTTTACATGTGTAGATGCACCCTCAGAGTTCCTTAATTAGCACAGTGAAATGAGAGCCCAGAGACATGGTGAGAATTTAAGCCGAGTCTTTTCAGGAAAAGTCTAGTTGAGTGGCACTAGCAACTCAGAAGAATCAAACAAATACCCTGCTGTTGGAGAAAAAGAGGACTTGGGGCCTAAATTATCTGTACATGTTGATCCAATTCACTGGGTAAATTCAGAGTTTCCTGCTTTTCTTCACCTCTGTAGAGAAATATTTTCCTAAAGCTTTTTGAGAGTGATCCAAAGTTGGCAATGAATCGCCAAAACTTCTTCCCATTTCAGAACTGGGATTCTATGCAGAAACGAAGCATCAAACCCAGTGAAATCCCTTTGCAACATCTGTGTAATAGGCTAAACTTCCCCAACGAGCTATGCTAGACTTTTCCTGAATACAATAATATAGCTAGGAAATGCAGCCTAGGGATCCCTGGGTGGCGCAGCGGTTTGGCGCCTGCCTTTGGCCCAGGGCGCGATCCTGGAGACCCAGGATCGAATCCCACATCGGACTCCCGGTGCATGGAGCCTGCTTCTCCCTCTGCCTATGTCTCTGCCTCTCTCTCTCTCTCTCTCTGTGACTATCATAAAAATAAAAAAAAAAAAAAATTAAAAAAAAAATAAAAAAAAAAAAATGCAGCCTGCCTTACGTGCAGATCTATGTAATGATAACCCATTCCATACAGGAGTTTTTCCTTATATCCATGTGAACTACCATCTAGAGCCCCTAAGAAGCCTATTTACAACATAGGAACCAGTGGTACCCTCTACAAATAGATCTATAACTGTCAGATTTTCATTGGTCTTCACACTGTATTAGAAGGAATTCACACATTTTAAATTAAGTTCATATATTCCATGAAATTGTTGCTAAGTGAGTTGGCTTGTGATTCTCCATGCTATCTCCCTCCGTGGGGTGTCAGGCAAGTGCTTTGGAGTCAAAATGCGTAGATTAGCATCTGGCCCTGTGTCTTATTTACTGTGTGGCCTTTGGACAAGTGACTTCTCTGTGCTCAGCTTCCTCATCTGTAAAGTGGAGTGGGGAGGGGGGCATCAAAATGGATCCTACCTGCTGGGATTGCTGTAAAGATCCAATGATAAAATGTATGCTCAGCCATTAGAATGGTGCCCCATACCATAAGCACTTGGTAAATTACAGCATTAGGATCTCTAGGACGTGAGAACTGTATTTAAGAGAATGAACTAGAAAACCTTGTTTTCTTTGCCTTAATGTGGTCCTCCTCCCCACAATCCTTTTTTTCCTCTTTACCAAAATCAGAGTTATACTTTAAAAATCCTGATATAAATGCAGGTACAGATGCTTTTACTACACCCTGAATTTCCAAAGAAAAACACAAAAGGGAAAAAAATGAATAATCAGAAAGCATTCACCAAGCCAGAGATTTGCTTTATCTCCAAAAAGACATGGAAAATTCAGGCAGTGAGTCAAGACCCAGCTGCGTCTGATGTGCAATGGATTCAGAAATCCCATTTCATGATCAAGGTGAACACTGATACAGGGTGGGATAGAAGTCTAGCAGAGTTACATATTCTTACTTCAGAATTTGGTATGGATTTGTGAAAAGCAGAGCAGTCTGCAGGCCCAGCAAATGCTGGGGGAAAGAGAAACACAGACAGCAACTGTGGCCTCCAACTCCTGGACTCCTGTCTACAACCAAGACCCCGCCCAGCCCTCACCTGAGTTGTAAAGAAGCTACCTCTCCTTTCCAGGACACGTAGAGGCATCCAAAGGCCATTGTGCTGTGGGGTTCTGGCGCGTGAGTCCCGCAGTGCCTGCCTCAATGCCAGGCACACACGAAATGAGTGTGCCCTCTCCTGTCACCTAGAGCTTGGGCACTGTCTTCAAGTTAGGTGCCAGGAAAATGGATCTGGATGGAGTCCTGGAGCCTGCTTCCAAAACCTTGCCCTTTAAACAAAGCCAAGCGTTCTGAAATTATCCTCACTTATTACTGAGTTCAGGGTTAGTCATTACCAGATTCACATTTGTGGGAGTAGCAAAACCTATTCAGCTTAATAATGGCTTATCGTGAAGACGTATTCTTGTAAAGCTAAGAAAGAACAGTGAATTCATATTTAAAAAGATAAACATCTAACATTAACTGTGGTCTCTTTTGAGTTGGGAAATATTTGAAGGGCAGCTTGGAAGAGAAATTTGAGGCAAATCCCAAATCTTCATAACTTATCTTGCAAATAAATCCTGAAGATTTTCTCAAAAGACCAAGATTAATGAATTTCCAGGCAGTTGTTGGTGTCCAACAACTTTCCAGGCCATCTTCCCAAGATAGAAAACAACCAACCTAAGTGAATGCTCCTGCTTTTATATACAGAATCAATTCATAATTGTTTATGGTAATGCTTCCAAGACAGTAGGGCTTACGGATGTCACAGAGTCCAGATTTTGAAGTCCTGGCACAGAATCCTGGTCTACCACTTTATAGTCCTATAAATGTGAGCTGGCAAATTCTCTAAACTCTGTTTCCTCATCAGTAAAATCAAGTTATTACCTACCTCACCAGGTAAACAGGAGGATTAACATCTTAAAGAAGAGTTCAGGCCTTAGGTAAAGGTCAGTCCCCAATCCTCCCTTTACTTTTGAAGCCTACTCCCACCACCAACTGCTCCTCCAGGGTTGGCATCTTTTTATAAGCTGCTCAACCAAAATCATCTTAATTTGAGAGGTAAGAGAGCTTATAACTTTATTATTAAAAATTTCAGGGGTGCCTGGCTGGCTCAGTCAGAAGAGCAAGCAACTCTTGATCTTGGGGTTGAGTGTTCAAGCCCCACATTAGGTGTAGAGATTACATAAGTAAATAAACTTAAACATTTAACTATTTGTTTCGCAATGAGGTCATCCACTTACCTGGTACCTCTGAGATGTTAGCAAATCCATCCAATCGGCCCTGCTATCCCAAGGAGGAAGATACCAAGATACATTAATTTCCTCATCCATCACCCATTCATTCTGCACTTTAGCATTTTGCTTAATGCATAATTACCTGCCAGGCACTGCATGGGTGCTGGGCACACAGAAATAATAAAACAAACAGAACCTGCCCTACAGGGGCTCACAGCTTAGTGGAAGGGCAGGATACCATCATGTCCCTACACAGGAAAGTTCTACGAGCTTGTGGGCAGGGACAAGTGGGGTTAAAATTCCTAAATGACAGGAAATGTAGCCAGGTGGGGAAGGCAAGAACGAGGTGCCCCATAGGAGGTATGGAGTATGCAAAGGCATGGAGGAGAAAGACAAGAGGCAGAAAGACAGACACAGTCAAGGAACAACAAGTAGTCTAGGGCTTTGGGCCTGAAGCATCCCTAGACTAGAGCAGAGGCATCCCCTGAGAGCTGATTAGAAATGCAGAACCTCAGGTCCCATTTCAGACTTACTGAACCAGAATTTGCCTTTAATAAGCTCTCTGGGATATCTGTATGCACATTTGAGTTTGAGAAGCTCTGCTTTAGGATCAGCCTACGAATTAGGAAGTGTAGAGTATAAAGCTAACATCCTACAGGTAGGCAAGGACCCCAAGGGCCTTGCATGTCAAGCAGAAGGCACTGGAGCAGCAGCCAGGGAGGGGATCTAAGTGGGAAGCGATGCCATCCAACTGGCATTTTTAAAAGCGGACTATAGCATGGAGAGGGGCTGATGGAGAATGAAGGAAGTCTGATCTGTCTGTCAGACTGAGACACCAGGCAAAGTGTAGGTGTGGTACAACCAGAGAGAAACGAGGGCTGGACCTAGAGTAAAAGCAGAGAGGATGGGGAAAGAGCTAGGCTTGAAGGATGTTCAAGGAAGAACATGGTAGAAGAACTGGTAGAACTTGGTGATTTTTGGGTGTGAGGATAAGGAAAAAGGAAGAACCAAAGTTGGAACACCTGGGTTGCTCAGCAGCTGAGCATCTGCTTTTGGCTCAGGCCATGATCCCAGGGTCCAAGGATCAGGTTCTGCATTGGGCTCCCGGCTAGGAGCCCACTTCTCCCTCTGCTTATGTCTCTGCCTCTTTGTCTCTCATGAATAAATAAAATCTTAAAAGGAAGAACCAAAGAGAAGCTGGAGTTCTGACCCAGAAAACTAGGCCAGTGGAGGTTGCCTTTGCCAAGGCTGAGAAAGCAAGAAGAGAGTTGGGCCCATCCTGTTGGTGTTGTCTGGAGGGGCAGGCAATCTGGCCAGAAGGAAATGCCAGCAAGCACCTGAGGATGCAGGTCTGTGGCTCAGCAGAGAGATCCTAGCCACCAGCAGGAATCCAAAGGCCTGGAGTACAAGGGGGCTGAAGAGTGTCTTCCCTGTGAGAGTACA
Organism: Nyctereutes procyonoides; assembly: GCF_905146905.1. Classification (NCBI taxonomy): domain Eukaryota; kingdom Metazoa; phylum Chordata; class Mammalia; order Carnivora; family Canidae; genus Nyctereutes; species Nyctereutes procyonoides. Next base: position 45,347,331 of record NW_026575020.1, on the reverse strand, counting down.
TGGAGCAAGCAGAAATAATGTGAGGACAGGACAGAAGGAGAAGACAACCAGAGAAAGGATGTGAGAAGTAGGAGCCACTCCAGGAGCCTACGGAGGCATTTGGAAGTGAAGGAGCAGATACAAGTAAATAAGGACTGAGACACTACCCTCCATTATACTGTTAGTAATTGTTTCCATCTGGATGGTTCGAATGATGGCATTTTAGAACTGGAACCGATTTCAGTTGCAGTCTTTCCCAAATGTCTATGATAAGAATCACCAGGAAGGTACTTGATTAAAACACACATTCCTGGGTCCCATTCCTGACCCAGAGCATCAGATTCTCCAATAAAGCCGCCTACAAAACCACATCTTTAATAAGCACTACAAGTGATTGTCATCAGAGATTTGGACATCTGTCTGAGAGCCTTCCTTCTAGAACTTTAAAGTTGAGAGATACTTGGGGACCCTGATAAGCTGTAGGTTCTGATTCAGTAGATTGGGGTGGGCCAAGATTCTGTGTGTCTAAGAAGTTCCCAGGAGGACATCCAGGCTGGTGGTCAAAGGACTGCCCTTGAAGGAGCAAGGCTAGGGAAAACACCTGTCTCATTTTGCAGATGAGGAAACAGGTTTCGAGAAGGTAAGCAGTTGATCCAAGGTGACCCACCTGGTTAGCGGCAGCACTGAGAGATTTGTCACGCATGAGGGGGTCTCTCTGGATCGTGACTCCATCAGGTGCCCATACTCTGCCTACAGCAAGGTTGGCAGATTAAGTGTGAGGTTAGCAAGCAAATCATTAACTTCACTTGGACGCCTCCCTCGTCCACCTGCTTCTTTCCCCCTTGGTCCCTCTCTTCCTTTCCACGATCCCACCAGGATCTCTCTGCTTCTTTCTCTTTTTCCCAAGCCTCCTCTCTGCAGCAGAAAAGCCAGAGTAGGGCATGACCGCCACCTCCTCCTGCAGGCAGCTGGAGGACTGGTGGGGGAGAGCCTTACCTAGGTGAGGCCCTGCCAGCCACCGTATGTTGCAGCCGCCACAGCTAATTAGACTGGCTGTGGGTGGCTGTGGAAGAGAAGCAGGAACCCAGAGCTTCTACGCCGGAACTTAGTGGGGGAAGAACCTTCTTGTGTCTGGCAGGGAGACCAGAGACTCCAGGCTGGAAAAGGGTGTGATGATGAGGCCATGTCCCTCAGTTAACTCCTAAGTGACTCTGAGATCCAAGCCTGCCTGCCCCTATGGCACCTGGGCATGTGACCCCCGAAGAACACTTTTTGAGTTCTGATCCATTCACGGGCTTTTTTTTTTTTTTTTAAGATTGTCCTTTCCCACCGTGAGTGCTGCCTCCTGACTGCTCTTTTTCTTTTGTGCAGGTGACAGCAGCGAGCACCCTCTGTTCTGTGTTGAATATTCCCCTTACTGCTCCGTCTTTTCTTTCTCCCCCGTCCCGCAGCCCAATACCAATTACTGCTGCCTCCTCCTGCCACTCGTGCCACCTGCCTCCCCGCGGGCCCCGGCCCCCGGCCCACAGCTGCCCCCGGTGCCCTTCCCCTCCTTCATGAGCCCCTCCTCCGAGTCCCCGGGGCCCGTGCCCGAGTCCCCGGCCACCCTGTGCTACTTCCCCGTCTCCTGCCCCGCCCCGGCGGAGACCCCTGTGCTGTGCCTGCCCGGCCCCAGGAGGCCCAGTAAAATTTACCTGGTGTGGTAAGTCGCCCTCGGCCGGGCACACAGCACAGCGGAGGAGTCGGGGCGAGGGGGGACTTCAGGCTTCCAGAAGGCAGTGGACTGGACGGGAGGGGGAACGGGGGGAGGCCCGAGGGCGAGGTCACCACCAACCCCGGGCGGTGAGGGGTGCAGGAAGGCCACAGATCCGCCACCCCGCCTCTCAAGCTCCTCGCATCGCCGAGGAGCAAGCGACCAATAAAATCCCGTCATCTCGCGAGACTCCTTGGATTTCTTCACGCGTGCGCGTGTCGTCCGGCCGCCGGTGGCCACGTGACCGGGCGGGAGGGCGCAGGTGCTCCCGAGGCTCGCACGCACGGCAGCTGGACGGCCCTTGGGAACCGCGCTTGCAGGGGACAGGTTAGAGGACTCCGTCACTGCGTACGTTCCCTTCCCTGGCTACTTCTTAGGCACCCCATTTCCCCAAATAAAAAAAAAAATTAAAAAAAAAAAGAAAGAAAAGAAAAAAATCCCACCTTCTGGGCTCCAAAATAAAACATATTTACGGTACGTAATTAAGTTTTAATTAAGATCTCCTCTGGGTATGTGAGCCGGCACACAACTTCCAGCTCACCCAAAGAGGCGGGAAGACGCGACCTGTTGTTTGTGACTGTACAGAAAGCTGCCTGTACACCCAGGCAGCCCCGGCTCTTGCGATTAAGCTGTCATTCTTCCCACGATCTCAAAGGAGCAATACATTTTTAAAGGCATCTTCGGATAATCTAGGCACCTCCTAGTCGAGAAGGGAGGGAGGGGGTCAAGGGTTAGGAATTGTCATTTTCACTGTTTCTTTTCGACTTTGTCTATCAAGAACTATGTCTGTGTATATGGCAAGTGATGTCAAAACCTGAAGGATGATCAGGCACACGGAACTAACAGGCCCTGTTAGGTGGACGTGGTTCTCAGTCATCAGGGCCTTGTATGAATATGAGATGCCGGGGATGCCTGGGTGGCCCAGCGGTTTGGCACCTGCCTTTGGCCCGGGCGTGATCTTGGAGTCCCCGGATGGAGTCCCGCATCGGGCTCCCTGCATGGAGCCTGCTTCTCCCTCTGCCTGTGTCTCTCATGAATAAAATAAAAATCTTAAAAAAAAACAACACAAAAAAAACACAATATGAGATGCCTACTCCCCCCCCCCTTCCTGGTCAAATTAACAACTATTCAGGGATCCCTGGGTGGCGCAGCAGTTTAGCGCCTGCCTTTGGCCCAGGGCACGATCCTGGAGACCCGGGATCGAATCCCACGTCGGGCTCCCGGTGCATGGAGCCTGCTTCTCTCTCTGCCTGTGTCTCTGCCTCTCTCTCTCTCTCTCTCTGTGTGACTATCATAAATAAATAAAAATTAAAAAAAGAGGGATCCCTGGGTGGCGCAGCGGTTTGGCGCCTGCCTTTGGCCCAGGGCGCGATCCTGGAGACCCGGGATCCAATCCCACGTCGGGCTCCCGGTGCATGGAGCCTGCTTCTCTCTCTGCCTGTGTCTCTGCCTCTCTCTCTCTGTGTGACTATCATAAATAAATAAATAAAATTTAAAAAAAGAAAAAAAGAACTATCCAGTCAACAATTAGAATGTCCCAGCATCATCAAGAGACCTAGGGCAAACACCTTTTATCTAAATAGCCATTTGGTTTCTTTGCTACAGGAGGCATCATCTTGCTCAGATGCTAGAAGAAGGTGCAAAGCAAACCAAAGTCTCTCCCAAATTCACCGACAGACTTCAGGGTGCTGAGATGCCGTGATGAGACTCCTGAGCACAAATCTCTCACTTGTCTCAAAGGCCAAGGGTCTGTCCTACTCTCTGAAGACGAAGTTCTACTTCCTCTTCCAGTGTAAATATAACTTGGGTCTTTCTGCACGTTAATACATGTCCCATGCCACAGGGAGGACCATCCTGGAAAGGCCCCAGAGGTCTGAAGTATGGTTCGATTTGGGTACAGATAAAGTAATTAGGAACCGGAATCAGGGTACGTACAAGTTCTGCAGTCTAGCACCTCATTTGTGACTTCAGTTGCAGGTGGTGAAAAAAGAATATGTTTAAGAATTTGCTAAAAAAAAAAAAAAAGAATTTGCTTTCCATAGAATCCAAAGGTTATCACAAGAGAGAAGTCAACGGTACAGCCAAATTGGATTACAATCTTTAAGGTCATGACCAAAATGTCTTACTCATCTCTATGAACCCTCAAATTATTACATAGCAAAGCCACACAGGTATTTGTTGAACAGATTATAATAGAAAGGGAGTTGCTATTTACCTTTTGGATTTTTATAGAGGATTGAGGGAGGGAGTCAGAACTGCACAGAAATGAAGGCAGCTGAATAGATTATTCTCAACCAACGAAACCTGCATAGCAAGTTTCTGGTCCTGAGAGTTCTCTCTTGAGAGTGACTTCAGATTCCCAGTTAGTAGTAGTAGTAGTAGTAGTAGTAGTAGTAGTAGTAGTAGTAGTAAACTGTTTATGGTAGAAGCTGAAGCTACCATTTAGAGCAAGTTAAAAGCACCAGACACTAAGTGAGGCCATTTATGCATATTATTGCTAAACCTGGCAATAATTCAGCAAGGTAGGAATATTCCCACTTCACAGCTGCAGATACTGAGGTTACTGCCCAAGTCAGCTCCTGCCCACCCTATCATCTTCACTGCCAGACCTAGTAAAACAATCTCTAGGTTTTCAGCTTTATGACTTTGGTTTACTGAAAACTCAGAGACGCTATGGTAATTTTCAGAAATCGTTTAAAAGATCTGGTGCTGCTAAAAAAAAAAAAAAAGATCTGGTGCTTTGAAGCAACTATCTTTTTGAACAAGAAGACAAAATAATCTGTTAAGTCATCTTGAATGTTCAGTACAAGAAAAAGTTTGTTCTACTTTTGGAGTCCCCTCTAGTAGCTGAATGCATCTTCTGGAGCCCTTCAAATCACACAAAACAATTACTATTTGTCCTATAGGAAACAAGGCAACACAAGGCTGGCTAAGATGGGGTCCTCATCCTTAAGGAGCTTACTGTCCAGTAGGAGAGAAAAGATGCATACCTCAGGCAATGTTAGAATATGTAAATACTAAAGGTCCTAGGAATCCTCAAAGTACTGACCAAAGCAGAGTCAAGGGACATGAAACTGGAAACAGACCTAAGAGGACCTGCTGGCTGGCACAGGCTAGGGAAGAAAGATCCTTGGGGGGAGGATCACACCCCTGGACTGTGGGAGGATGTGGAGGGGGCTAGGGCTGTGGGCAGTGTGAGGTTCTGCTGCCCAGGATGTGAGGGAACTGTGAATATTCTGAAGGGATCCCTGCTAGGAATCAAAGTGCAATCTTTGTTACCAGGACCTTTGCGCCTGAGCCCCAAGCCTGCCCCTTCCCTGGTAGTGCTCCTGTTGCTTCCTCAGTAAAAATCCTGTGGCGTCCTGCCCCATCATCGGATGAGAGGCAGGAGGCAGTTGTTGACTGCTGGGAGCTCAGAGGGATGAGGTCCTAGTGACCAGGGAGAAACCTCTGGATTGCAGGAAAGCATCTCTTAGTGCTGAGAAAGTGCCTCCTTCACCTCCTCCGTGCTGGGTCCTGTGCTGTAAAGCCCCCCTCACTCTCCTTGAGGTTGGGGGAAACTGTGTCTCATCACCACCCTACACCCTCTGAAGAATATATTCTCATTTTCTAGAGAACTCCCCTCCTTTCTGGTCAGGATCATAACTTCTCTGGACTCTACCACCTCCCCTATGTGAGCCCCCAACACCAACAGCCCCCTTTTTCTATCCCATCCCCAGGGGAACATGGCCCCCTCTGCCTTGGGGCACAGAACCCAGTACCTTCCCCTCCTGGGGCCCATCAGGAGAAGCAGGTAGTACCTAATCATTGTATTAAACTTGGCTTCATGAACCGCCATGGAGAATTCTCACTCATTTCCTGAATCTGGATGAAAACTACTCATGCAACCACAACATACACTCTGGAACATAAATCCAGTTGTCTTCACGGGCCAAGAACGGCTGCTGTCTTGCACACAACTCAAGGACTTTCTCAGTTTTACCCATGTTGCCTGCTGGCTATGGCTATTTGTGAAATTTCTGAATAGTCCAAGAGGGGATGAACCTGGCAAATTCTCTTGGAAAGATTGAGTTCAGATATTCACAATCTAACTGCCTTATAAACCAAAGAACTTGCAGAGGGGCATGGAAAATACTGGAACTCTTGCCCCAAACTCCACGTGTACCATCGCTTCAGACACACTCAGAAGAAATGTGAGATGATCCAAACCAATTAGTGACCTAATTCAAAATGTGGATTTAAAAAAAAAACAAAAAGCAAAATGTGGATTTTTTAAAAATTTTGGGAACTCAATCCACATTGGCATCTTTCTATGAATTTATCATCCTAGCGCAGTGGTGGGTAGCACATAGCCAAGAAAACAGGTATACCTGATGGCCCAAATGCCTGGAACCTTTCTGGAAGGCCCTTTGAGCTGCTAATAAACCACCTGAGGATATGGAAGTACAAAATAGGCTGTGATTCAACCTTGGAAGAGCAGTTGGGGAGAGGACCTTGGACAGAAAGCTCTTGACAGTATTACCAACATGCCTCTCCCCACAGCTATGAAGGAGAAGCTAGATACTTCTAGCAAAAGGACACACCCCTTAGAGACTGCACTGCAGGTGTCACAGGTGCTCATTAACAGTGATTACAACCTTGCGAGGTAGGCATTACTATTTTCAACTAACAGGTAGAGAAACTGAGGCTTCAAGAGGTGAAGTGATCTGTCCAAACTCATCCAGCTCCAAGGTCCTCAGAACCAGGTTTCAAATCCAACTCTTTTCTGACCACCTGGGCCCAATCTACTGCCTTGACCACTGCTGGGCCCCTTGAGCATTCTTTATGCGGAAGCTGTTTCCCTATAAAAAAAATTAATTATTGAAAAGATTTTGCACCTTTCAGCAGCCCAGGAACCACAGATTTTATCAAGGAAGAGGAGGCCAAAGCTGGGGACACTGATCGTCAGCCCAGAAACACAGAGCCTGAGGGTGCTGGGGGCCAGGAGCAGACTGAAATCCCAGCTGCCAGCCAAGGTGCCGGCCCTCAGGGGACCAGGTAAGGACTCCTGGCTCATGCATCTTGGTCCTCAGAATGACTTGTGCTGTTACCTGGTGACTTCTCTATGATTTTTAGAATGTATGTGCTTTTTATGTGGAGGAGAGTGTACCTTAAAATGAAATGCTTGAAAGGTTTTAAGAGCAAACTATTGAATCTAGTTCCTTCGCCAAGAGAGGCTGGCAGGAAAGGGTAGGGCAGGCAGGGAGTCTGTTTTTATTTTTTCTCTCCTTTATTCCACTAAGCATGATTGTGTATGGTTTTGAGTGGAGGCCAGCAATTTGGCTTCTGGAGAGAGCATCTGGGTGGTGGGTTGCAGATGGCAGGGGGTGCGGGTCAGGGTGGGGAATGAGGGGTAGAGAAAGCAATGTGCAATTCTGGGACTATCTCACCTGGCCCAGGAGGGGTGGATGGGTGCCTGTGGGTGGCAGACTCCTCTCGTCCCACAGGGATCTTCTCATCTCCAACCCGGGATGTCAAGATCTCAATGTGTAAGAAATAACATCAAAATAAATATATGCTTTATTTCCAAACACTGGTTTGGTGGGTACCTCCTCTTTTAGTCCTGAGCATCCCAAGGCCCAAGACATGCCACTCCACTGACCCATGTTACCCTCCTCTATGGTGGCAGAAGAAATAGGACCCAAGGAGCCTCCATGGGACTCAAAGTAACACTTGACAGCCAACTTTGCCATGGACCTAGTCTTCCCCTTGGAGAAACCATCAATAATCCCACTTCCTCACCACCCAATGAACACAATAGGCTTTATGTTAACGTGTGAAATATGCTTTAGTGGACACTTGTAAGAACGTGATAGTGGTGTGGATGGAATTATGGAATTATGGGCAACAAGAGCATATGTGAATCTGTAGCAACCAGATGTCACAGGCTCCTAGTGATCTAACACTTCCTGTTAAGAAGGGCAGATCTCCCTTCTAATTCTTCCCGGATCTTCTTCCTCCCAGCCTTGGAGGCTAGGCTGGTCAAGTAGACACTCTGAGTTATAGTTCCCTTGTCTAAAAATCAAGATAATGAAATCTACACTGCCTTGCTATAATAACTAAAGGAAATAATACATTGACCAGCAGCTAGCTCTAGTGGGCAAAAACTACTATTATTTTCTCTCCTGTCATCTCCCCAGTGGCCCTAGTATACCCCTGAATATTATTTGAAAGGTGAGGTTCCGCATGCATGAAATGTTCCCAAACCCATGAGGCTCCTACAATCCTCTGCCTGTACCCAAAAGACATCTTCTGTTATCCTGAGATTCCCTGAGAATTTGTCCCAATTTTCTGGTATATATGGTTTTATATAAGGGTAAGGGCTCCTTGTCTTTCCCCAATTTTTTCCTCACTAGTCTCTACTTCTTTCTCTCTCATTCTAAAGTGGTTTGCATAAATTAGAGTAGGAGCCAGATGTTTGAATTATATCAGGGAGAGATTTGAAGCAAATGTGACAGAGGTAATATATAGAAAGCTCTTACAAATCAATAAGAAAAATACAAATACCTAATAGAAAAATGGGAAGAGATGTAGCAGACAATTTCACAGAAGAAATGCAGGTAGCTAATAAACATTTGAAAAAAAAAAGTTGAATCTCACTAAGTAATAAATGTAAATTTTCATGAGATCAATTTGGCCCTCCAAATTGGCTGAGGTTTTTAAAACAATATTCAATACTGGTAGTGAAATGAATAGCATTTCCTGGGCACTGTTGTGTCAGGTGTTATGCCAAGCACTTGGCATGAGTGGCTGGTAACACAGCTACGAGAGATGCTTTCAAATCCTACCTGTAGGGTAATGTGGTACAAACTGGCATTTGGCAACATGTGTGAAAAGTCTTCAGAAGGGTCATTTCTTTTGATGTAGCAATTCCATGCCTGTGAATCTATTCTAATAAGACATATAGTCAAAGATGTGTGAACAAGGACATTCATCACGGTGTAATTTGCACAGCAAAAACCGTGAAACAACTTATATACCCAAGAATAGAAGAGTTACATTATGACACATTTATATAATGTATCTTAACCTGTTCTTAATATCATGTTCTTTTTTTTTAAGAATTTTATTTATTTGACAGAAGGAGAGAGAGAGAGAGAGAGAGAGAGAGAGAGAGAGAGAAGAAGCAGAGGGAGTGTCAGGTAGAGGGAGAGGGAGAAGCAGGCTTCCTGCTGAGCAGGGAGCCCAACATGGGGCTCAATCACAGGACCCGGGATCATGACCTGAGCTGAGGGCAGATGATTAACCGACTGAGCCACTCAGATGCCCCCTTTTAAAAGCATGCCCCTCATGCTTTTAAAGAATAATTGAATTTATGGCAGGAGATAATGCTCACAATAAAAAGCTGAGGGAAACAAAGCAGGACATAAAGTTGTATATACCCCAATATTCCAATATTTTAAAAAGTATTTCTAGGTAAAAGAGCTCAGACTTATAAATTCAGACGCCTTCAGGGAACAGGCAGGGATGGCAGGAGAAACAGATAATCAAGGCTATGGGGATGGAGGTAAACCAGAACATACAGGCTCTACCTAAAGGTGGTTAACTCAGTGTTCAAAGACTGAGTCAAAGCACTACTGTAGGATGAGAATAGCCCAGAGGTCTTGAGTTGGCAGCCAACCCCTGAATTCCAGAACAGGAGCAATGGCCATCTAGGTTTAGGATTATGGGATTTTTTTTTTCTTCTTCTTCATCTTCTGAAAGTTCCAAATTTCCCCCAAAATGAATAGTGACTACTTGTATAAACAGAGGAGAAAGTTAAAAGTATATATGGCTGTTGGAATGTAGGAAAGTACAGGTTAGTACTGGTTGGTCAAGCACATGAAGAAGTCTAGACCAAAGACATAGCCTGAGGGCAGACAGATGCTTTTTCTGGTTTGTCTTGTTGTATCTAGAACCCTCAGCCGCACCTAGTTGAACCCCTGGAGGCCTTCCCTTCTGAGCCGAAGTCCACACGGGGCCCCAGAGGCATTCAGCAGAATCTGTAAGGCCTGGTCTATGAATAGCACATCCTGGCATATCACATGGGATGTTTATTCCCAACCCCAGAGCTATGAAATCTGCTCCCTATCTGATAAACGTAAGAAATCGGGTTAAAATAGCATAAATATAGAATGGCGCAGTCTGCCACCTTTAGGGGGAAACATACCAGGGAAGGCTGATTGAACCTTTAAAGAGAAAGGCAGCAGTGGTGACAAAGAAGGGTGAAGATGCATTCCCTGGGGTGTTTTGGGATCCACAGGAGCTGCCCTGCAGCATTCAGAAGCCAGTGCAGCTGGGTGACAGCTCCATGGCTTCCTTGAAATAAGCTTGTGGTTCCTGTTGAGTGTCTAGTTCCATTTTTTAGAAGCTGCCCTAGCTGCTTATTTTGCTTAGGTGTCTCCTGAAGCCCAAACTAAATTGGCTCAGGGCAGAGAGACAGCTGTGTGTTCAGGGACAGACCAGAAGTTCCAGCACCTGTTAGCTAATCTCCAAGGCCCTTTATCAAATTCAAATTGAAAAGTAATCCATCAGAGCCTACATTTCCAAATCTTCTATATCACCTCCCACCACCCCAAAAAAATTATCAAGAGAATTCAATTCAGTTGGTCAGATAGAAGCATTTGTCCCTCAAAATGCGATCTGAGTGGACATACCAGCTCCTCTCCTATACATACACAGCCAGATGCTCAGAGCCTCCTGAAATTGCTGATACATCTCTTACTGGAGTTTATAAAACCCACGAGGGGCCTGATAGGAGAGCTTAACTGATTTCTGGAAGAGCTGATGAGTAAAAATTCACACTGCGTTGCTGAGTGTCCCATGCAGTTAACAATAAAAGAGGCTTACGGAGTATTAGGACATTAGGAACGGGTGCTCCCCGGGAGGCCCTCAATTAAAGTGAGTCAGTATTGACTTGGCCCTTGACTGGGCCAGATGCTCCGAGGATTTGCAAATCAAATCCTTGCCTGAGCTAGTACCACACAGGCCTTCTCCGAACCCACAGAGTTCTGTCCCTTGTTGAGGTGGATGGCTTTAGAAGCTGAATGATAAGGACAGCAGCGCCTCCTTAGATCCTGCAGGCCAGCATGAGGGGAGCAGGACGTGAAGGCTGATGCCTGGAGGGAACAAAGGAAGTGGAATCAGAAAAGAACTTTCAGTGTCCTATCCGCATCGAGAGGGTAAAAACCCTGAACGGTGCACACAACCTCACAGTGAATTAAACGGATTTTCACATTTTCACATGACAATTGCAAGTCCAGCCAGTTTCTCTATGGGAATGCGGGGCTGGGATTAAGAACACAAGCCAGAGTGTCAGGCAGGCTTGAATTCGAATGACGACACCATCACTTAGTAGAAATATGATGATGGGTAAGTTATGTGACCTCCCTAAGCCTTGGTGTCCTCAATCATAGTGTGGTGTGATTATTTCATAGGGTTGTGAGGCCCAAATGTGTGTATGTAATACAGTTAGAATGGTGCCTGGACTATTAGGAGGTAGTACTTATTCACTAGTTTTATAATTTATATTTTATATTTTTTTATTTTTTATTATTTTTTATTTTATAATTGTTTTAAATATTTTATTTGAGAGAGAAAGACAGAGATAGTGACAGAGATAGCAAGAGCCAGGAGGAGAGGGAGAAGCAGGCTCCTCACTGAGCAGGGAGCCTGACACAGGGCTCACTTCCAGAACTCTGGGATCATGACCTGAAGTGAAGGCAGATGCTTAACCAACTGAGCCACCCAGGTGCCCCTATAATCATTATTTTATAAGGCAAGTTTTGACCAAGTGATTTCACCCCTACAAAGCTGTGTGTGAAGCAAGAGCATCATAAACATACGTTGAATGAATCCAGATGAGAAGGCACTGGTGGTTTTTGTAGAATGTGTTCCTGGTTTTCCTTCTCTATAAATACTAGAATGAAAACCATGATTTGAGAGATTGACCCATTATCAGCCCTGGCTGACTTGGACTAGACAGCCCTCCCAAAGCTTCTCCAGAAAAGACCTCTTTTTTAAAAATTTTTTTAAAATTTATTTATTTATGATAGTCACACACAGAGAGAGAGAGAGAGGCAGAGACACAGGCAGAGGGAGAAGCAGGCTCCATGCACCGGGAGCCCGATATGGGACCCGATCCCGCGTCTCCAGGATCGCGCCCCGAGCCAAAGGCAGGCGCCAAACCGCTGCGCCACCCAGGGATCCCAGAAAAGACCTCTTTTTAAACATGAGAGACAGAGAGAGAGAGAGAGGCAGAGACATAGGCAGAGGGAGAAGCAAGCTCCCTGCAAGGAGCCCAATGTGGGACTCGATCCCGGATCCTGGGATCATACCCTGAGCTGAAGGCAGATGCTCAACTACTGAGCCACTCAGGTGTCCCTCCAGAAAAGACCTCTAATCTCAGGGTCACCCTGTCTCCCCAGAACCAGCCTGAGCTCCGTAAATATACAAAAGGAGAATCCAAGAAGCAAGTCCTCTTTTTGTACCTCCAGCCATTTTAACCATGCATATTTTCTTCTCTAGGCTTCCTGGTTGCCTTGAGGGACTCTCACCCTTGGTGTTAGAGGTCTTTCATCCATGAACACCTATAAGAGAATGATAAACTTGTGTGGTTTTTTTTTTTCCATGTAGATCCAATAATTCAACAAGAGGGCCCAATGTGGGCAAGTGACACTAAGCTGAAGAGGCCAACTCGAGAGAGAAGAAATGTAGTCTCATCCTCCCAGCTAATGACCATGACTGAGAATACCTCTGAACGAGCCAAAAAAGGAGACTCAAGTGCCCTTTCCCAGAATGAGCCACATCCAGCCCTACCTCAGGTCTTCCAAGGAACAAACAGCCCTCAGGTGTTGAGTGAGTCCTTGAGACCACCACTCCTAACCACCACCATGGGAGGACCAAGAAGGGCACCATTTAGGTTCCAAGATGAAGATTTTTATTCCATTTTATCATTAGACCCTGGAGGAGAAAGTGATAACACTGAAGAGGAGACCCTCATAGCCGAAGAACTTTTGTTGGTTGGTATGCGCCCACCTCGTTCTCCTCCCAATCATAAGAGAAGTCGATTTCTTGGGACATTGGCCACACAGGACAAAAATAAAAATTTTGAAGAAAATCCTGAAAATTGCAGAGCTAATTCTGTAAGAAGAAATGAGTCCAGTCATGGCTCATTAAGAATAACCAATGCAACGGAGCTAGTGACAGAGCCACCTCCTCTTGGGCCAAGGGTGTTTCAAGACCCTGAGCCACCTAATGGGGGGTCTCCTAGAGAGAATGACAATGGTAATGGTGAACACAAGAACAGCACCTTTCCTTCATGGGACACCAAATCCGAAGCTAGTCTAGATGGTGACCTCAATGCTGAAAATGTACTTAGAGATTGTACTTCAGTGGAAGATAGGCCTGGTACTCACGATTATGAAAGAGATTGGCATGCCTATTTAAACAGTTCTAGTAATTCTCTTGACTATTTTCTTTCTGGCAGACCAACAGCTCCAAGATCACCAGTGAATTCATCTTATAACATTCCTGGCTCATTAATGCATTCTGCTATGAGAGAGGATATTCCAGTAGGCTTGTCAATGTCGTCAACGTTTATTCACAGTGCAGACTCAGAGGGAAACTCAAGATTTAATGTTCGTCGACCACTGTCCCCCATTAGAAATAGGAATCCATTTGCCAGTGCTGAAAACCAAAGTTATTTTCCAGTAAACAGTGTACATGAATTTGATGTCAGGGGAGCAGATGTTACTTTAACAAGCCCATCACAGGGGGCTCCATTATATGCAGAAGACCTCTTACTAAATTCTCAAAGCAGTTTGTCCTTTGTGGAAACTTCCAGCTCCTCTCCATCAAGAATGAATTTACAAGGCCATTTGCATGTGCCTGGGTCTCTGCAAGAAAACATACCTTTTACTTTCTTTGCAGTCTCTGATTTCCCAAATCAAAGTGATAATGGAAACAGAATGGCAGTCTCTGCTTTCAAGGATGAAAAGGAAGCCATTAAGATAAAGGCAGACCCTGAGAAACTCAAGAAATTACAAGAAAGGTAAGGGATTTTCATAATTAGATATATATACTTTTTTTTATTCCATGTTTCCCAGGTAGAAATAAGCAGTGCCTTCATTAGAGCATCATGGGAACTTTAAATCATAGATAGGCCCTTCTCTGGCATTTTAATGATTGCTTATATGGAGGAAATTGTCTATTTTGTTGCTCATAAAATATTTGTGTATGAGGAAAACTTTGATGTTCTGGTTCAATCTCTTCAAGATTCCCAAAGTGTTTTTTCCTTGAGTACCATAACTTTAAGGAAGGAAAGTTTGCTAGACATAAGGGGTTTTTGACTGCTACAAAGGGCTAGCTAGCTCTTCTCACCAACAATTAGGAACCAGGATTTTTTACAAAAAGGCTGCTATCTCCCCAGAGAGTGAACCACTCCACACTTGAAATTCACTAGCTCTCTCTCTTGGGACTTTGTGCAAATCCAACCAACAGTTCTAGAATTTGAATCTTTCCAACCAAAAGACCAGTCCCAACCAGTTACCGTGGTTACCTGAGTTCTCTGCAGGGCCACTGTGCTGGGGTAACTACTGCTTCCATTTTCTGTCTTCTTTCTCTTGCATGGGAGAGAAATAAGATCTTTTTTGTGGATCGCCTGTTTCTTTGATCTTCACTGTCTTGTAAGGTGATTTGGAGATGTTTCACAACTACGAAATTTGATACCGTGTAAAGCCATCATTAGACACCAAGTCAAGGATTTGACCCTTTCCTTTATGATGGGTGTTACCACTCCCTAGTGTTGGCTTACGGATCTAGAAATGGATTCTTTGAATGCAAGCCTTCCTTCTGTATGTTAGTACTGCTCATTTGGGCCATTAATTGTCCAGTTGATATTCATTCACAAGTGGAAAAATTCCATGGCAATGAATGAGAATGCAGGAGGCTAAGACAGGACACAGGATGCACCCCCGACTACTCCTCTAGATCTATTATCCAACTGCAAGAATGAGTAACTTTCCTGTTGGCAGGACCTTTTCTTTTCCATATTATGCAAGTTACCAGCACACTGACTCATGGTGAAGGACCAAAAGGCCTCACACACACCCATCTATACCTACCCAGAAATATAGCTTGAGACCCCCTGGTCAGGAGTCTAGACTTCCACCATCCCAAAGTGATGCCTTTGGGCTAAAAATGATTTCTTTTAAAAATTCATCCACTTCTCAGTGTGGCAATGCATTAAATAGCTATGAGTTGTGTACTTTCTTTATCAGACACCCTTTTTCTCTATATATAATAAACCTTATGCTTTTATTATCTCAAAAATGTTCACTTTAGGAAATATGGAAAATATAAACTTAAAGGAAAAATCACCTGTAATCCTATAATCCAGAGATAAGCACTACAAAAAATTTCATTTCCTGCCTTTATCTTTGCATATAAATGCAATTTTTAGTAAACATTGGCTCATATTTTATAATATGCCTCATTTTAATATTTCAAGCCCATTTCTCAAAGCCACACTTTGAGAAAAAATTTCCTTTGGTTAGTTACTTTAATGCATACAAATAATTAGAGCACTCTAAATAAAACAAAACCCAAATATCCCTGTGCCTACCTTCCAGCTAACAGAACTTTACTGGAGCTCTTGAGCCCCTCACCCACCCTATTTCATTTTCCTCCCTCATCTACACCCTCCTAACCCCTTCTGCCCCTAGGAAACCATTCTTGCATTGCAAGTGTCATTCTTATGCTTTTAACTTTTTATTTTATTTTTATTTTAAATTTTTATTTATTCATTCATGAGAGACACAGGGAGAAAGAGAGAGAGAGAGAGAGAGAGAGAGAGAGAGAGAGGCAGAAGCAGGCACCATGCAGGAAGCCTGACGTGGGACTCGATCCTGGGACTCCAGGATCACACCCTGGGCTGAAGGTGGCGCTAAACCACTGAGCCACCCAGGGATCCCCTGCTTTTAACTTTTTAAAATTTATTTATTTAGGGATCCCTGGGTGGCGCAGCAGTTTGGCGCCAGCTTTTGGCCCAGGGCGCGATCCTGGAAACCTGGGATCGAATCCCACATCGGGCTCCCGGTGCATGGAGCATGCTTCTCCCTCTGCCTATGTCTCTGCCCCTCTCTCTCTGTGACTATCATAAATAAATAAAAAAATAAAAATAAAATAAATAAAAAAATAAATAAAATTTATTTATTTATTTTAAGTAATCTCTACACCCAATGTGGGGCTCTAACTCACAACCCCAAGATCAAGAGTCACTCCTCCAACTGTGCCAGCCAGGTGCCCCTCCTTTTATTTTAATTTTGTTGTTGTTGGAAGTGTTTTGCTTTCTGGCTTCCCCGTAGGGATATATATTTATATATATTCCTAACAATATGTTGTGCATACTTTTTAATTCTGTAGAAATGTTACCCCTATTTCTGAACTCTGTAGAAATGGAATATCTATTCTTCCACAATTTGCTTTTCCCCCTAGCATCACTAGCAAGAGGCATCCTTGTTGATATTTTGGCTTTATTTTGTTCACTTTCCCGACTACAGAGTATTCCATTATATGAATATACCACAATTTGGCATTTTCCTGTTGATGGGCATTGGGGTTCTCTGCTGTTTTCTGCAAACAGTGCCGCATAAACATTCTTGCAAATGCCTCCTGGTGCACATGGGAAGAGTTCTCTGGGATATTTATCTTGGGGTGGGATTGCTGAGCTAAAGGGTAGCACACCTTCCACCATGCTAAATAATGAGTGTACTGTCTCACTAGTAATATATACTGTTGTGCATCCTTGCCAGCACTTACATTGATTGGCTTTTCAAAATTTTGCCTCTCTAATGAGAAAAAAATGATATTGTGGCCTTAATTTACATTTAATTTCATTGACTGTTAATGAGTTTAGGCATTTTATGTGCTCTTTTAAATGTCAAATGACCATTTGTGTTTCCTCTTTTGTAAAATACTCATTTATATCTTTTGTCCATTTTTCCTTTAGAATATTTCTCTCTTGTTTTAGGAGTCCCTTATACATTCCAGTCACTGATCTAATCCTTTAACAGTTATGTGTTGGAAATATCTTTTTGCAATTTGTAGTTTGTCTTTTCTCTTTCTTGATATCTTTTAATGAAAATTCTTAAAAAAATAAATAAAAATAAATTCTTAATTTTAATGAAGTCAAATGAATTCATCTTATGGATTGTGATTTGTATCTTCTTGTCTCGATGAAGAAATCCTTTCCAACTTAGGGTCATTATGATAGTCCTCCTATACTTTGTAAAATCTCCATAGTGTTACTTCGCACACTTAAGAGTATGAAATGAGTTTTGGACTTGAATGTGAAGTGAGGTTATGCATGATGAATGTGAAACTGTCCCAGGATCTTTCCCCGCTAAACTGAAAAGTCATGTCTGGGGACACCTGGGTAGCTCAGCAGTTGAGCATCTGCCTTTCGCTCAGGGTGTGATCCTGGGGTCCTGGGATCAAGTCCTACACTGGGCTCCTTGCATGGAGCCTGCTTCTCCCTCTGCCTGTGTCTCTGCCTCTCTCTCTGTGTCTCTCATGAATAAATAAATAAAATCTTAAAAAAAAAAAAAAGAGTCATGTCTGTCATATAACTATAAATGACCATGTTTGTTTCAGAGCTCTCTATTCTGGCCTGTTCTTTTTTGTTCTTTTCTAATCCAATACCACATCATCTTACTGTCTGTGACTTTTGTATATTTCGGTAGCCAGTGGCACAAAGCCTCCCTCCCCATTTTGTTCCTAAAGAGTCCTTGACTATAGGGGCGCCTGGGTGGCTCAGTTGATTAACCTGCTGCCTTCAGGTCAGGTCATGATCTTGGGATCAAGCCACACATTGGGCTCCCTGCTCAGTGGGAAGTCTGCTTCTCCCTCTCCTTCTGTCCCTCCCCCTGCTCAAGCTCTCTCACTGTCTCAAATAAATAAATAAAATCTTAATAAATAAATAAATATTTTAAAAAGAGTCCTTGACTATATATGTTTCAGAATCAGCTTATTGGGACTTTCACTGAAACTGTGTTGAATCTACAGATGATTCTGGGGGAAAACTGACATCTTGGAAATACTGAGTCTTTGAAAAATGTATCTCTTCTTTTGTTTGTGCCCATAATGGAAAACTATAATTCTGTTCCTCTTCATTGACTTCCCTTTCCTGGGGAGAAAGGTCTTTGAAAAAATGGAGCACATACTTCTATTCCAGAGCAATGCCCATTTCTTCCCCTTCTTTGATTTTAGTCTCTAGTCAGTTTCCTTTCCTTGACCAGACAGTCCTCAGTCCATGAGGATTCTAAAGAATAAGTCTTAGGCTTCTTAAGAGACTCCTTACATGTCCATCAACAGGCTAGTCTTCACTCATTATTTATTAAACACAAACATATTTGCTTACATTTTCATAATTCCATCTGCATCAGATTCCAGCAGCTTACCTTCTGGAATGTTGGCATAATTTTTTGGCCAAGTGTTATGCTATCGGTGAGTTCATGGCTAGGTTCATTGGTTCATCCCCATCCCAACCAACCTCCATTGAGTGATATTTTTGTGCAAATGCTTCCCCAGGCACTAGATGCTCTTTACAATCTGCAGAACAGTTGCACTGCCATCATGGCATCTGGCCCACAGCTCAGTCAGGTAGGTGGCAGAGGTATCATCATCACATGGCTTTACACATGAGGAAAACCCAAGAAGTTTAAGTAACTTGTCTAGAGTCATCAAGCTCACAAGTCTCAGAGGCAGACCTCAAACACAGGCCCTCTGCCCGTAGACCCTGTGCACTTACCAACACGGTGTACTACCAACTCCTACACAATGGCTGCGCCTGGGAGAGGGGGTCCCAGTTTTTCCTCTGGTTTTCCTCTGCAGCCCCATCCTTGGCCTCTGGTTTTCCGGTGGCAGTGGCCATTCTCATGGGCAGCTCGCATGAGTCAGTCACTGCTGAGGAGCCTGATAACAGGATCCCATGCACCTGGAAGAACTTTCAGGAGGGTTGGAGGGAGCAGTGGGTGATCCTGGGGAGCCCTGGCAGGGCCTCCCCCTTTAATGCCCTGGGAAATGGTATGTGTAGCTGTAGTTTGCAGAACCTGCAACCGTGCAGACCCTTGGTCATCAGGGCTTGTTTTCCATTTAGTCTCCTGCAGGAGGACTCAGAGGAAGAGGATGGAGACTTGTGTCGCATCTGTCAGATAGCCGGGGGTTCCCCAACTAACCCCCTCCTGGAGCCCTGTGGCTGTGTGGGCAGCCTACGGTTCGTTCATCAGGAGTGCCTGAAAAAGTGGCTGAAAGTGAAAATAACATCAGGTAGGCAGGGAAGGAAGCATGGGAATGTGCCTCGACTTATAATCAATGAGACGCCTGGTGTAGGATGCAGAGCCTTGATGACATCTCCCTCTGCCCCGTGAGCCATGGCTGGGAGAACTATGCCCCTGAACTCAGGGGCTCCTGCTCACAGCCCCAGTGGAAAGCAGAAGGATGAAATGCTGCCTTTAAATTATGGGAGGGAGAGGAATTTGCTTTCCAAGTCTGAGAGAAGAATCCTGGAATATACTTGTGGATCCTCCCCCACCGGCACCTGAGCAGAGAGGCTAAGATGCCTTCCCAGGAGGAAGGAAACTAAAATAGGTCAATGGTCGAACCTCAGCAAGTGCACAGCAAGCCATGCCAATAATGGACACCTGGCAAAAACTGGTCAGCTTCCTTTTATTTATGGGGGAAGAAGGATGTCATCTAAGAAACTATGCAAAGCTGCATTTTTTGCAAGAGGAGCAGGAAGAGAGCCCTGATCTAATTTTCTAGAACCGTCTTAGATTAGGAGATTTCCATGGGCTGGCTTTGTCAGCCCTGTCTTTTGCAGATCTTGTAACTGGATATACAGCCCTTTCTCAGCTCCCTGGGGAGGTTATAACCTAAATACTGCCACATGGGTAGTAGGTCAGCTGGCATTTTTTTGGCAGAGAATCGGGGGGGTTCTTTAAAACTTGGTTTTGGGAAGAAAGGCAACTTGAAAAACAAAACAGGAAACAGCAATGCAAGAACTCAATGACAAATAGCCACTGTGTCTTTCAGACACATCTGAAAACCTTTTACCCCATAGCCCAGATCCTTTTTCTCTCCTCTTCCACATTCTCCTCCTTGATTATCACTCTTCCAGGCAGCCCAGGGAGACTTAAGAGCTTCATCCCAACCCCACAGCATATGGCTGTGCCCCCTGGAAAGAGAGAGAGAGAGAGAGAGAGGAATGAATAGTGGGATGATCAGACCAACTGTGTCCTCCCTGGTCCCTTTTCCCCCCATGAGCATCTTCCCGGGCAGGAGAAACCTACACCCCCTACCAAGCTGCTGAAACACATCTCCATGTAGTGTGCTGGGTTCTCAATCCTGCAGACAGGGTAGAAACAAGGGGATCTCGGCTACTAATGATCCTGCCATGCAATGCTTTATTTAAAAAAAAAAAAAGATTTTATTTATTTATTCATGAGAGACAGAGAGAGAGGCGGAGGGAGAAGCAGGCTCCATGCAGGGAGCCTGACCTGGGACTCAATCCCGGGTCTCCAGGATCACACCCTGGGCTGAAGGTGGCATTAAACCACTGAACCACCTGGGCTGCCCTACCGTGCAGTGTTTTAACTTACTACAAATTCGGGCCAATTAAACATTTAACGCAGGAAAAAAATCGCTCGTGAAATGTGTAATGGAAGCCCTGCTAAATGCTTGTAAACGCCAATGTCAGTAGGGGTGTGCTGAGTGGGATCAGATCGGAAGACACAAGGGACACTCAGAATCCTAAAGTATTATAGAATGGCTCTAAAAAAAAGAAAAAACAAGCAAACAACACGCAGACATGAGATTACCGTTTATCCTTGTCTCTTGAAGTTCTCTATTATTTACTCTTTCTTTATGTCCCCCAGTGAAGCAAAGTAGAAAGTAGAATTGAAGTCTAAAGCTGCACAAGCCCTATCTTTACCAAATAAATGTGTTAGCTAATCAGTCCTGTTTCTCTAACGCATAAACTAAAGTGGCACATCCTTAGCAAAAGTGCAGCTCCTAGGCGAGGGGAAAAGACACAGAACACAACGTTTGCTTCAACACAGCACAGTTCCTGCATCTTCCAGTTTTGCTTTGAGGACTAGGATAAGTAGAGGAAAAGTGCTGATCTAGAATGCATGTTTAAAAAAAAAGAAAAGGGGATCCCTGGGTGGCACAGCGGTTTAACGCCTGCCTTTGGCCCAGGGCGTGATCCTGGAGACCCAAGATCAAATCCCATGCCAGGGCTCCTGGTGCATGGAGCCTGCTTCTCCCTCTGCCTATGTCTCTGCCTCTCTTTCTCTCTGTATGTGTGTCTATCATAAATAAATAAAAATTAAAAAAAAGAAAAGAAAAAAAGCCCACTGTAACAAAGGAAATTTCTTTTCCCAGATGAGGCTGAGCTCCTTCTCAGGTGCTGGCCGCAGATACTGCTGGGTTAGTTCCCACACATGGCCCCTGGCTCCCTTGCTCTCTTAGGTGGGAAGTCACCTGGGTGAGAGTAAAGGCAGATTTTTAAACCACAGCTGAGAATAGCTTCTGCCATCAATTTGGTCCTCGTATATTTATTTGCTTGGACCTGTGTTAGATCTGTCCAAAAAAAAAAAAAAAAGAGCAATAACAGAGGACAATATTCACTCTTTTTGGCAACCACCTGTGTTACAGACTCAGCCTCCATGTAGCGATTCCAATTTTATGAACCAGTATGTTTATATTTAAACAGAAAGCAAGACCTGTTATTTAAAAGTCCTGGGAATTTCGCTTATATGAAGCTTGCAAAATAATGAAAATGATTATGAAGGAAATTTTCCAGATCTCAAAATTTTCCTTTGTTGCAGTGGGCTTTTTTTCTTCTTTTCTACAGAAGATGGCTGACTTAAAAAAAAAAAAAAAGTCGCTAAAACTCAGAATTCATAATACACATGAGTTCATTCCCAAAATGTCAACACCAAGAGACCAGAGTGTCAACACGTAAAGACCCAGGGTTATATGTAACAAAGAATTCTTTAATTTAAGGAGCAGATCTAGGTGCTGTGAAAACTTGTGAGATGTGTAAGCAAGGCCTGCTGGTTGACCTGGATGATTTTAACGTGACGGACTTCTATCAGAAGCACCAGCAATCCCGGGTAAGAGAGGCTCACACCACTGTCTCCGAAGGCAAAGTCCATTAGCGGCACAAGGCTGGAAGCAAGGCTTTCCCTGATAAGACTATAGAAGGCCTGTGCACGGGATGAGTCTAGGAGTGTCCCCTAAGGTCACTTCTCCAAGAAGGTGTGCTATTACGTCAGCCCACAGTGCGGGGAGGGGTAGGGGCGTTCAAAGGTCTTACCCCCAGGGTTGAGGTCCCACTATTGTTAGGGATAAAAGTAGGAAGCCACAATAACTGACTGGACACAGAAACAGGAATAGTCTGGCAAGCTCCACACCCAGATTCGCGGAATATAAAATAGCAAAAGGGGGAAAAAATCAGGGTCTTGAAGGAAATGGTCCACAATTTACATATCAAGTAACTCTAGGTTAATAAGAAATTGCTTTACTCAAGGTTAATAAAAAGGTCGTTAGCACCTAGTGTGTGCTTTTTAATACCCGGTGAATTAATTCTCCTGGGGTATTTAGATTGCAATTCTTTTTTTTTTTTTTTAGAGATGTTATTTATTTATTAAATATTTATTTATTTACTTATGATAGACATAGAGAGAGAGAGGCAGGGACACAGGAGGAGGGAGAAGCAGGCTCCACGCCAGGAGCCCGATGTGGGACTCAATCTCGGGACTCCAGGATCACACCCTGGGCCAAAGGCAGGCGCCAAACTGCTAAGCCACCCAGAGATCCCCTAGAGATGTTATTTATTTATGAGAGAGCGAGAGTATGTGTGCTCCCTTAAGCAGTGGGAGGAGCAGAGAGCCCCACTCGGGGCTCGATCCCAGGACCCTGGGATCACCACCTGAGCCAAAGGCAGATGCTTAACCAACTGAGCTACCCAGGTACCCCTGTTTTGCAATTCTAATGCCGTGAAAAAGTTAACCATAGGTGGGCAGGTGATTCAGGCTCAGAATAATAGTTAATTGTTATCAGGCAAACAATCCTTTATTTAGAACTACAATGCCTAGGGAATCCCTGGGTGGCGCAACAGTTTGGCGCCTGCCTTTGGCCCAGGGCGCGATCCTGGAGACCCGGGATCGAATCCCACGTCGGGCTCCCGGTGCATGGAGCCTGCTTCTCCCTCTGCCTGTGTCTCTGCCTCTCTCTCTCTCTCTGTGTGACTATCATAAATTAAAAAAAAAAAAAAAAACCTACAATGCCTAATATGGAAGCCATAAGTCCCATATGGCTAAAGAACAAGTGGCTACTTCCACTCAAGATGTATTGGGTGTCTGGGTGGCTCTGTCAATTAAGCATTTAACTCTTCACCTCAGCTCAAGTCTTGATCTCAGAATCATTGAGTTCAGCCCCATGTTGGGCTCCATGCTGGGTGTGGAGCCTATTATATGTATATAAGTAGGCAAATAAATAAGTACATAAATAATCATTCTTCAGAGGAGTCACTTTGGCTTTCAGATCTTTAGCTTGTGTCCAGACCTAAAGCACAGCTGAGTCAAAATGCCACATATGGGTCTGGGCAATTGTCTAGTTACCTTTTGAAAATCCTAAGGTTGTGGGCACCTGGGTGGGTCAGTGGTTGAGTGTCTGCCTTCAGCTCAGATCATGATCCCTGAGTCCTGGGATAGAGTCCTGCATTGGGCTCCCTTGCAGGGAGCCTGCTTCTCTCTCTGCTTATGTCTCTGCCTTTCTCTCATGAATAAATACATAAAATCTTTTTTAAAAAAGATAAAATCCTAAGGCTGCTAGACCAAAGAATAAACTATTGATGAGAATGAAAGACTTGACCAGCACAACCAAGGAATATGATACAATGGGGGATAATGCCACACCAGCATTGAAGAGGTTGGGCATTAGGAAGTGGAAAGGAAGGGAGGGGGAAAGGAAAGGAAGAAAGAATTTCCTGAGAAATAAATGTACTTCAAGTCCATCCGTTTTGAGGCCCGAGGGTTTTGAATCACTTGGTCACAACCCCAGGCACTGAGAGGAGAAACAGAAGTGCTTCTGGAGTCACGCTACTGAGAGGAACCGGGCCCCATGGGCGCCTGCGGTCAGGGTACCAGCTAGGGTGCAAACAGCTTCCATGTGGTCATCTCAAAGATTATTTCAGGAAATAGAGCCCCTAGGACTGACCGGGAAGGACACGTCCAGACATGGCCAGGTTCTGTGGCATCCTACCAGAATGGTCTGCAGACATCACCAACACGGGACAGCCCAGGGCAATGCCTTACCTAGTAAAGACACCTGTTGGTTCCAAGCATCTCTGCATTGTTCGCCCTCTGTGAAGATGCTGCCACAGGGCCCTGTTGGGTTTACCCATGGTATTTGTAGAATTGACTCACTACTGGCACATTTTTCCAGCTATACTACAATGTTTGCACTCAAGTAGCCAGAGGCAGCGTGCCCCATGGAACAGCACACCCATTTTGCTAAAGTGTGCATCTGAATCTCGTTCCCTTCCCCAAAGTTGCTGTGTGAAACTACACAAACTCTCTGGCTCTCCTTTCTCTCGCCTGTGGGAAGTAGGAGATCATTGTTCCCCGGCAGCATGAGATGGGGAAAAACTTGAGTATATCCTCTAATCCGATGCCTGTGGAGATAAAGGTGCTCAGGGAATGAGAACCGCCATGTGACAGACCCAGGGATGCCCAATCTCTCTGGACTCAAAAAAGGCAGATAAGTGCACCAGGACCAGGCTAGAGCCCATTAGTGAAAAAAGCCAACCGGTCCACGCAGGGGTAAGACTCATAACCTCGGCTTCACAGCTTCCTCCAGCTGAGAGAAGCGGCCACTAGCACATCCTAACAGGAACCGTGAGAGGAACCATGTTGGCCAGGATCTAGGCAGAGGAGATGGTGGCTCCCTCAGCAGGGGTGAGTGAGGAGAGCTGAACAAAGGCCCCAAGTGGGCGGGAAAAGAAATCAACAAGGTGGGACAAAGCCTCTTGGGACTGGCACCGTGACCATTCTGAGGCCTGAAGTGACAGGGGCTGGGGCAATCACCGGGAAGGGGAGGCCTATAGTTACAGGAGAGTCATTGACAGCCTGTGACCTTCGGTAGAGCCTTGCCACTGCCCCGCGGAGAGAGAACAAGTTGGGCAACCACCCCACCCTCTCTCTCCTTCCACCCTCTGGTCTCCTGCCAGGGCCTCCCATTGCCCAAACCCAGTGAGAAGCCAGAGAACGAGGGGGCTGGTTAACGCAGTCCATTGAGATCAGCCTCCAGGCCACAGCGCAGGGTGGAAGGGGGCTCTGGAGGGAACGTGGAAGACATCCAGCACATAATCACTCTCCATGGAGGCAGAAAGGAGTTTACACTAGTTTCTATAAGAACCTGACAGGCCATCAAAGCCTTTGGAAAATGCCCTTCATTATAATCACAGGTAGAAGCTAGATTGACAGACCCACCCTGGTGAGAGAACAACAGTCCCAAGAACCAACAAGCGACATTTACCCGCTGATGGGAAACAGTGGAGGGCTCACCCTTTTACAAGGTTCTGACTACTCCCATGGCCCGCTGTGAATTTACCACGGTCTGTTTGCTAACAGTGAGTTTAAACCTGAGACAGTAGGGAAGCAAGACTTGGACAAGTTCAGAAACTCTCCATGAAGCAAGGCAGAAGTAACTATAGTTGGTGTATTTGTTTTAAAGATTTTACTTATTTATTCATGAGAGACAGAGAGAGGCAGAGATACAGGCAGAGGGAGAAGCAGGCTCCATGTGGAGAGCCTGATGTGGAACTTGATCCCAGGACCCTGGGACCACAGCCGGAGTCAAAGGCAGAAGCTCAACCACCGAGCCACGCAGGCACTCCATAACTGTTGTTAACACAAAGACATGGAGGATGGGGATCCCTGGGTGGCCCAGCGGTTTGGCGTCTGCCTTTGGCCCAGGGCGCGATCCTGGAGACCCGGGATCGAATCCCACGTCGGGCTCCCAGTGCATGGAGCCTGCTTCTCCCTCTGCCTGTGTCTCTGCCTCTCTCTCTCTGTGACTATCATAAATAAATAAAAAATTAAAAAAAAAATTAAAAAAAAAAAAAAGAAAAAAAAAAAAAAAAGACATGGAGGATGGAATCAATGGCTCATCCCCAGCCAGGGAGGTCCTTTGGATTGGCCTTGGAACTGATCTGTCTACCTGGGCTTCTGAGGCCTGGGCCCTTCCCGACTCCCAAACCTTAGTCCTCTGGGCCACCTTAGCCAACGCTCCGTGCTGTTCACTCCTGTTAAACAGGTTCTCTTGTTGAGAAGCTGGGTAGCTGGTGCCAAAAAAAGACATATTCAAAGAAAGAGACAAAACCAAAAAAAGTCTAGAACTGACTTCCACTCAGTCCAGGTCTCACTTAACCTCAATTAACTTGCTAACTCACTCACTCACTCACTCACTCACTCACTCACTCACTTATTCTCTTATGCATTTTTCTCACTTAGGTTGGTTGGTTCGTTTTTGCTTTTCCTTGATTATAAAAATCACAAACACATAAAAACCTGCTATAATTAAAATTAACATTTAGCTGTCTTTTTTTTTTTTTTTTTTTGCTATTAAAGTACTCATGCCCCGGTACTGGGCCTCAGAGATTGACTTAATTGATCTGGGATGGGGCCAGGTATCAAAATACACATAAGAGTTTAACTTTTATTTTTTAAAAGATTTTATTTATTTATTAATGAGAGACACACACACACACAGAGAGATGCAGACAGGCAGAGGGAGAAGCAGGCTCCATGCAGGGAGCCCGACACGGGATTCGATCCTGGGTCTCCAGGATCATGCCCTGGACTGAAGGCAGCGCTAAACCGCTGAGCCACCTGAGCTGCCCAAGAGTTTAACTTTAAAAACACATATTGAGTGCCTATTGTATATCAGATACTATGCTGGAGATACCTAGGTGCCCAAGACCAATGCAGTCACTTCCTTCTCATGGGAAGAACATGGTGAGGGTACCCCCAGTACCCCCAAAGGATGAGAATGAGGGATGTGCCGTCACAAAGAGATCTGACCAACTCTCAGGACCAGAGAAGCTTCCCTGAGGAAGAGACATTTAAGACCAGGAAGGAAAAAGAGGAGGGAGCCCTCTATCCATGTGCCCTGGAGGGCAAAATCTGAGACATTAGGAACAGACACCTGACTCAAAATCCGATCCAGACTGCAGTCATGCCCATTGGATGTTGAATCAGCATGGTCAATGGCTTCGAGGGTGTGGAGGGGCTCAGACCAGAGTGTTTCCCTGGTTTGGCTCAATGTATCGGAGTCGGGGAAGAGTGAATGCTGACCATAGGCCCTAACATTGAAATCTGATTATCCCCCATCTCTCAGACACTGGGTGGTTTCTGTAGGCCCCACAGGGCCAAGGCTTATTAGTAGACTTCCAGCTGCTATATTAGGACCTCTTACAGGCAGTGTGCAGAGTGGCCCCATGAGGTAGAAACAGCTGGGGGGCCCCAAGCACTATGAGGCTCAGCACTTTGGGGCTGCTGGCACCTGGTGGTCCAATCCTAGGCTTGTCAGGGCTTGTGGCAGCTCAACCCTCCCTCCTTCCTGACTCAAAGATGCCCAAAAATTAAGCCCACCAGGCATCCATACCCACTGTGAGTGCTGCAGGAAGGATGAGTCCTAGGTGCATGCTCCTTAACTGGGAAGTAGGCCTCATCCTTGATTCTGGTCAGGGCACTCAGTTTTGAGTGGCAAGGAAGAGCTCAAAGTAATATTCCAAGTTCCAAAATGGGCCAGGAGAAAGCAGGCTGAGGAACAGTGGAGATCACAGATTGTACACTTAAATGCCTTCGAGGCCAGGCAGGTTGCAAATGGTCGGAATCCTACGAGAGTCATTACAACATAGTGGTGGCAATGCAGGCAAAACGGAGAGTACTTTCCGCAGCTGAAGAAGTTCATGTTCATCCTTCCTTCCTTCCTTCTTTCCATCCTTCCTTCCTTCCAACCAGAGCGCATCCTCAGGCCAGATTCAGCTGATTGACTACTAATTGCTGATGCTTGGTTTAGGGCAGTGGTTCTCAACGATGGGTGCCCCCAGATGAGTAGCATCAGCATCACTTGGAGACTTGTTAGAAACACACATTCTCTGGCCCCACCCCAGACCCACTGGATCAGAATCTGGGGGAGGGGGAGAGGTGGTGCCCAGGAGCTATGTTTTAAAAGTCCCTTTCTGTAATTCTGATGCACATTCAAATGGGAGTCACTAGCGTCAAAGTCATGACTGAATGGGCCACTATCTGGGCCAAAATTACACATTTTTTGTCATTCTGTCATCTGTACATACATTTGTTGAGCACATACTGTATACCAGGTGCTGAGCCAGCCACGAGGAGCACAGGAGCAAACGAGACACATGTGGTCCTTGCCCTGCATCCTATCTTTCATTCTTGCCTCTTCTTGGCTATTTTTGTTTTGCAAAATACCACACCCCCACATATTAGCTCATTTTGCTCTAACACCTTGGGGAAACAGGCCTGATAAAGGTTACTGCCCCCTTTTTATAAATGGAGTCACTTTGACCATGTACAGTTAAAACTCTGCCTGAAGTCTTAGTGCTCGATGGCCCCCAGGCTGCCCATTCCAGGGGCCCAGGCCCACTGCGTGACGAAGATGTGCTTCTGCCAGCTTTGCCCTGCAGCAGAGGAGGGTCTCAGCGGGCCTCTGGCTGTCATTGCTCTGAGGCACAGGCCTGGCTTTACTCCATCTCAGCCACGGACAGATGTCCTTGGACACATGCAGCCACCTAATCACCCTCACACCCGGGAGCATCTCTTGAACACATTTGAAGACTTGATAGAACATTCAGCCAGGCTGTCTGCTTCCTTTGAGTGGATTCTATTGAGAATTTCCGTAGGTAGCAAATCTCTTGGCCAAAATGAATATTAACGAAATGAAGTGGGGCGGGGGGCAAGAGATCAGAAAGAAAAACATCTGGCAGGCAGCCTGCGTGCTCCAGGGCTCCTGTCCATGGCTTCACAAGCCCCCTCCCTCACAAGCCTCCCCGCCCTTCCCACCCCCCACTTACACTGCATCATGGGTGCCAATGCCCCCCATGGCAGATCAGGGAAGGAGGGTCAAGGACACTCCAAAACCTAGCTCATTTTGCCCTTGCCGAACAAATGCTCTGGAAGTCTCTAACAAGTCCCTCCCACTTGTGGCTCAGAGCATGAGCCGACTCTGAGTTCACTAGCAAACGCATTCTCTGATTGGGCAGCCCAGCCCCTCTATGCAGCATCACAAGCTCTGCAAAAGGGCACACATCAAGGAGCCTGGCCGCTGAGATTTATGGCGCCGCGTGACAGGTTCCCTCCCACAGACCAGAGAAGAGACACAATCTGCTAGAAGTGACTTTTCAAATTATCTGCAGAAAACATTAGTGGATATTTTCCCATCTGCATGCCTCCGGGCTTTATTGAGTCATAAAAAGTAAATGATTTCCCTGAATGCTTTGACAAACCCAATAGTTCCAAGCCATTTTCTAGCTGATTGATTTGCCATCATGCATCAGAGTGTCTCTGAGCATCAAGGCTTACTGGCGAAGAGAGTGCTGGACGGAACACCAGTGGCGGCTTGCAAGAGGCCACCGCCAGCGCCAGCGAGAAAAGCCAATGAAGGACAAGCCTCAGTGTGTGGGGAGAAGCTGAAGGGTAGGTTAGGAAGGCTTCCGAGACAGGTTGCCAAGGAGGCACAGACTCAGGGGGAAGGTGGGAGGAGGCGATTAGAAAAAAAGTGAAAACAAGCTACTTCCTCTCTGCCTGCTCTAGACCAAGGTTAGAAGAGCACAGAAAACATGGCCAAAGTCTAAAAATAGGATGGGCCTCCTATTGCTAAGGACAGTTGACTAGAGCCTTAGGAGGGCAGAGAGGCATTGAGCCATGACCTTGGGGCCAGTGGGCGAGATCCAGAGTTGGACCCAACTCAGAAGGAAGAACGCATCAATTCTTGCTCAATTTGGGCACCTTGGGACACCTGGGTGTCTCAGTGGTTGAACGTCTGCCTTTGGCTCACGGCGTGATCCCGGGTCCTGGAATCGAGTCCTCCATCAGACTCCCCGCAGGGAGCCTGCTTCTCCCTCTACCTATGTCTCTGCCTCTCTCTGTCTCTTGTGAATGAATGAGTGAGTGAGTAAATAAATAAATAAATAAATAAATAAATATCTTTAAAAAAAAATCAGTGCACCTTTCCTGGCAGCCATTTCATCCTGGAAGAGGTGTGTCCTGCACTAGCTTCCTGAGCTGCCCTGGATGGAATGGGAAGGAAGGGAAAAGCACTGAGGCGGCCCCTGGGTCAGGTCTGAGCTTCAGTCATCCTGGGGAAACAGTCGCACTTCTGACCTCTCCCCAGGGTGATGCAGAGTCTCCCAGAGGCTTCCCAAGCCCCATCCTTTACCCATGGGCATTCGATAGGAAGACGGGTGGGGAAACAAAGCAGCCGATGGGGAGGAGTTATTGCTAATGGCTCCTAATTTATTGAAGGTCTAGGAAGGGTCCCCAGGGTGAGGCCTTGGAGAACGACTGCTGCCAAGGAGCTAAGGACACAGGAGCTGTCAGCAGCCAGACAGCCAGGTCCTCCCTGGGTACCTCCTTATGTTGCAAGCACCAGTGAGAAAAATAAAACACAACCCACCCACCGAGAAAAAGCAAAAATATTAACAGGGGCAAGATGCGGTATACAAAAGCAAGAGTTAGCAATCAGGGAGTGAAGAAGTGATTAGAACAAATGGGGTTCATCGGGGAGGCTTCTGCAAAGAGGTGACATTGTGACAGCTGGAAAAGAAGCTGTGAACACACAGCCTGTGGATGGTGAGGGGGTGGGGGGCATTCAAAACAGAAGCACGAAACAAGCTAACTGACCAAATGAGAAAGAGATGAGCCAAGGCCCTGAGGTTCACAGTCCATCTAGGACTCCACCAGGCACACGCTCACTGTCCGGGAGTTAAATAATAGACCAGCCAGGGTTGGGGGGCCCCTGGTGAGACCATCATTAAGCCCAATTACAGATAGAGAAACATACAGACCTAAAGCCTGGGGCCTCTTCTCTGGACAGACGAGGGATCTAGGAAAATAATATGCCCTGTGGTGTCTGTGTTCCAAATTCTCCCACAGAAAAGTTTGCCTTCCTAAGACACACATCTCATTATGTTTACTCCTCTGCTCAGAGGCCACTGGCTACACACACACACACACACACACACACACACACAGCATGACATCCAGACTCCTGGCCTGACAGGTCCCACCTTCCCATCTCCCCAGCTCATGCCAAAAATATTTTTTAAATCCAAAGCAAACACCTTCCCCATATACTCTAGCCACGCTAGTGAGTAGGGAATGTTGCCCACACATGCTCTGCTCCCTCCTCCCCTGTGCCTTTCTGGCATTCCGTGCCTCAGTTTGGAAGGCCCTCACCAACCTTCAGAGCCAACCAAAGGCCCTCCCATCCTTTAAGGATCATCCAAGAGGCCTTCCCTGTGTCAGTAAACCTCTCTTCCCCTGTGCGTCTCCACTGTAGCATGTGACACCTCCAGCTGGGACTAGATGGGCTCCCAGCAGGTTGCGGGGACCTTTTGCCTCAGGTTCCCCACAACACCCAGCTCAAGGCTTTGACATGTAACTGCCCAATAAATGTTCACAGCATGGGACTGAGCCTGGAGCATGGAGCCTTTCCAGGGCATCCTCCAGTAGGTAGTAAAGAATTCCAGAATGACAGCCTAGCTTCTACCCTGAATCCCCTCTTGCTCCATCCTCTGATCCCCAAGGACAGGCTGTTGTCCCTGTTGTCTTGCCACCTGGTACCCTTGCCACCCTGCACCCTGTGATATTTTTGTTGTTGTTTATTTATTGTTGTTGTTGATTCTTTATCCTTTTTTTCCTCCCTCCACCCCATGATTTAGATCACGAATATTTTATAAATAAACTTAAAAGTCTCTTTTCCATATTTAAGGCACAAAATGAGCTGATGAATTCAGGTTTGTACCTGGTACTGCTGCTTCACCTCTACGAGCAGAGGTTTGCAGAACTCATGAGACTCAATTACAATGGAGTTGCAAGAGAGAGGGTGAGTCTGGCTCTGATGCGGCCCATCAGGCAGCAGCACCCCTCCCCCTGCCCTGACCTTGCAGAGTTGTTTATTAAGTGTGCAATCTGTTGAGGTCTTCATGGTCACTTGCTAGGATATGGCACTGTCATCATCAGGACTATGATATAGTGTATACACTGGGTAAGTGTGCTCACAGTAGCCTTCTGGCTGAAAAAGTGATAATCACACAATAGCTTACTATTAAACATGAGTAGTAATTAAGTGGCCATTAATGGTCATAAAAGCAAGGGAGTCTCTAGGGATATTTGCCCCCCAAAACAAAAGTCAGCAAAGCTGCTGGGACTGTGCATACATGGATGGGCATGCCTACTGCCCAAGCATGGAGGGTCCCCGAAAAACAGGGGCCTCCCTTTGAGGAGAACTGTTTGTTTTGCTTTGCTTCCCAGAGTTTGTGATTTCAGCATCTGTGTGGTGAATGCCAAGAAACAAAGGTGCTGATGGGGGTTCCCTTTGTCATTAGGGAAGTGACAATATGTTTACCAGGGATCATCATCTGTGGCTGCCTTTCCTTTGACAAAGAGAACCAGGAGCCTTCCAGGAGGTCAGGTAGTTTGGGGAGAGAAGCCTGGCTCTTCCACTAACCGGATCCCGGCCCCAGCAAAGTCCACCACAATGTACATTCGGCCACTGTCGAGTCAGAACGCAGAGCCCCAAGGGACTTGCCTCTTGGCAAAATGCCTGTCTGCAGCCAGGCCAGGAAAGGGCACTCACTGGTAGGACAAGGGTACCCTCCCCCCTTACCTTATCTTAACACCATGCCAGGGACTGATGCTTCTAGTGTTTAACACCCCTTCAGCCTTGAAACTCAACCCCTGCCCACATCAGGAGGTCAGGACTGGCAAGCAAGCCAGTGTGGCAGCGGGCAAGCCGCAAGGCAGTTCTAGTGACTCTGCCTCCCAATCCCAGGTACCTCTCTTTCTCTTGACTTTCTCTTCTCTGCCTCCTGCTTCCCGTCTTTCTTCATGTCTCTCTCTTCTTCCTCCGGTGGATAGGAGGCACCTGCCAGCACCGGTCGCTGCCCAGAGGCTGGAGCCCAGTGATTTCACAGTTTCCTGACATTGTCGCAAACCTTGCAATGATAGCAAGCTGCTGGCATCCATTTAGAGCCATCCCTATGGAAAATGCTGGGTTCAAAAGTCCTAAGAATTCGATATTTGTCCCTACTTTTAATTTTTTTCTGGCATAAATTCTCCACTTAGACCCCAAGCTCTCAATTAAGAGAACAGGCTGGGTCTTGGCCAAGGTATCTCCGCAGGAATCTCACCCTCTTTTTGACCCAGGCCTGTCCTTCCTTTAACTCTTCCATAGTTTTAATGGTGACATAAATTCCTCAGAGAAATACATAAAAAAAAAAAAGGGAAAAATGTACAGGAAGCAGGAAATGATCCTTTGTTAACATTTCCATAACCTTATTTTCATGATTCCCCATCTTTTTTAATGAACTTTTTATTGCACATTGAACTTCAAAGCGCCCAGGGTTTGATACAGGTTACAGATGGCCATGACGTCAACAAGCTAATGTAAGCAACGCTGGCCTCTGGGACTGCAGAGCAAGCAACATGCAGCACAAGCCAATGGGTGGAAACCAAGGCCCTAAAGCACTAGGTATAAAGAAGTTTCTGGTAAAACTATCCCAGAGAAGGAGTAAGTGACACCGGGAACACTCTGGGCACCAAGTCGGGAGGAAGCAGGAAAGACTGGGCAACACTCTTAAAGTTTACCTTTAATTTGAGAAACCCTGAAATAGACCTCACGCACTAAACCCACCAAGCGATAACCAGTACAAATAGCCAGTGAAGATGGACCCAAATGGAAGCAGGGAAACAAATGGCTTTTGTCAAATTCATGCTCTTCTAGATTTGAGTCTCAGTATCTTCTTGTAGAAAACACTTAGAATCTGAGGATAACAGCAAAAAAAGAGGCACTGTGTTGGGAAAACAAACAACAAACGCTTCTCTCTCCCTATCAGAACTGGAGAACCCATTCACATTGGGCTCCTTGGTTGTGTCTCATTAGGACACTTGGTGATGAATGTTTGCCCATGATGGCAATCATTCATTCACTCATTCATTCATGCCCTGGCCTGTATCAGGTGCTGAGATGGGGATCCGGGAAAGTGGCTACAAGACACGATGCCATGCTGTCCCATTCTTTGAGAAGCCTCTGAACAAGTTGGAAGAGAAGACTCACATATTTATAAAGACAAGAAGTAACTGGAAAGTAGCACTTGGATCAAGAGAACCAGTGGACCCAGTGAATTCCCAGAGGCTATGAACTGACAACACAAGATCTTCCCTGGCTGGGACTTCCTGGCATGTCCAGTGATCCCATAAACAAACAGTTTGTCTCCTTAGCGAGGTTGTGAGCTACCTGAAGGCAAAGCTGGGCCTTCTACACCTGTGCCATGATGCTGGGCATACAGTGAATCATACTCGTTGACCATGTCCCAGGCAATGTGAATGCCAGGAGCATGGAGTGATTACAAAAATGCGAAATAACTGGGAAATGAAGACATGGTCTGCTAAGGGTTGGGGACAGAGGGGGTCACAGGCAACTTGGACTTGGAACTCTTATCTCTCTTTGTACCCCACCACCCTCCAGGGCCTAGAAAATACCTGGCACATAGTGCTCATTAACCTTTGATGCCTAAATCAACGAACTATTAAACCAAAACCTGCTTCTCCAGGAAGTGAGTCTTGAGTTATGTTTTGGAGAAAGTGATAGTCCAAATTTGTGGAGAGAACAGTATTCTAGGTAAAGGAACACTCTCAGGTTCATGGTATAGATATATTTATTCAAAGATTTTCTGCGTGCCTAATATGTGCCAGGTTCTAAACTAGATTCTGAGACTACAAAGATGATTAAGATACTCCTTACCTACAAGGGACTCTGAGTCTAAAGAGAGACAAACATGTAACCAAGAGTATCAAAAAATGTGCCTTGTGTTATGACAGAAGATGGAGCCAGATGGGGAAGAGCACAGAGCAGTGAGGTCACCCCTTCCTTCCACTCCTTCAGGACAGACTGTCCAGGCAGGGTCTTCAGAGACCCAAACTAACATTTCAGAGGCCTTGCTTTTAATCTGGTTGGGTTGTACTCTTTGCCATCAGCCTTCTCAAGGCTTGGAGCGCCTGGTAGCAAGGCTGCTTCCACTCCTGCTCTGGTCACCTGATCCGCTGAGGAGGTGATAGTTTGAACCAAATCTTGGAGTTTAGCAAGCAGACAAGGGGTGGTGGTGAGGGAAAGGGCGTTCCATGCAGAAGGAGAGGCAAAGGCTTAGAGGAGTGAGGACCTGCCTATTGAGAGAGTCAAGGAGTTGAGTGTGGCTGGAGCCGGTGGGAAGGGAGTGTGGAGGTGGAGGCAGGAAGCAGGATATGGAGCGTTTGTGTGCAGCTCTGGGAGGCCACTGAAGGTTTCCGGCCTGAGATGGGCAGGCCAGGAGATTTGCATTTTTGAGTGAAAACTGGAGCAGCTACACGGAGAATGGGCTGGAGGGAGAAGAAAGCAGCCAGCTGCTGCTGCAATGGGGCAGGTGAAGGAGACCCCTGTGGGGGCCCTGGAGATGGAAAGGGACACAGGGCGGTCCTGTGAGGTGAAGCTAAACAGACTTGCCTTCCCTCACCTCTCCCCCTTTCAGTCCCCAAGTGGGATGCTCCACTATTCAGGGTCTGCACCCCCAAAGTCCCGTCTTGGGCTTCCTCTTAGTGATAGGTTTTGTCTATACCTGCTCCCTGTTTCCCCAATGAATGGTACTGTACCCTGAATTCCTCTCCCTGCCTGCCCTATGCCCCTTAAATGCCTACTTCAATAAACTAGGTAAAACAGGAGAAAGGACCTCTGTCCATGGGCTGAAAGGCAAAGGACAGAGGGACCCCAGGCCTTACTGGGATCAGGACGGTGATCTGGAGCCAGCGCAGCCTGGGTCTTCTGCCCCAGGGATGCTGCATTAACATTTCACCTGCAGGGAGACTTCCACCTGTAGAAAACTCATAGTGGGGGAGGGGCAGGGGAGCAGAAGCTGGCCTTGGAGGCAGGCAGGGTCTCCAAGGAGCTCTGACACTCCACTGGCCTCCTTGTGCGTGAGACCACAGGGACTTTCTCCAGGTCTTCCCATTCACACTGTTTCTACAAACCCCCAAACTCTTGCCTCCAAGAACCAAATCTACCCACAATATCTGAGGCCCAGGCTTGGCCCTCATCTGGGAAAACTTCCCTACTCACCCAGATGGCATTTCCTGGAGGACTGAGAGCTGCCTGGCACATGGATGTGGTCATCTGGCCGGAGTCTAGAGGTGGGCTGAGGCGGGATGAGGCCGGCTGGGCAGCTGGGAGGGAAGGCGTTAGCACCGTCCTGATGTAGAACTTACCAGGTAACCGGGATGGCTCCTTAGAAGAAAATCCATCCTTCTCCAGCCCTCAGCCTGGCCTGCGGGTGACAGGGACCCAGGAGTCACAGCTGCCTCCACACTGGCCAGGAGTTGCCCCAGTAACAGTGTCTGGCACCCCTTGTTTTGTCCTCCCGCCTGTCACAAAGCCTCTCTTCTCCTGGGGGAAGAGCACCAGCCCTTCTGCAGGGGAGCCCACAGCCTTGCAGCCTGGCACAATGGGCTCCCACGGAGTGCACAGTGTTTCTCATTGTGGCATAAAATGCCATAAAGTCAGAACAAAGAGGGAGCCCAGAGCCTTGATGGGCCTGCTGCTTCCTGCCGGGCAGAGAATACAACTGATTGTTTAAAAGCCAGTGGTGAGGCAAGTGGCCAATTAGCACGGCCTTCACCCCCACAGCCTGTAAATGTGATTCGGACCCTCAGAATGGGATTCTGCTGTTCAGATCAATTGCCGAAAGGAAGCAGGTCTGCTCACACTGCCGAATTTAGAAGCCCTGAACCATGGGCGAAGGTGACCTGGGTTACCTCTGCGCTGTCTTTAGGACGAGGGTGAGCCCTGCAGGTGCCAAGTATCAACACTGCCCTTTGGCACCTCTGCCCCTCTAAGGGGAGGGAATGGGTTCCCAGAACGTTCCCGAGACCAGAGAATTATACATCTGTTCACAACTCCTTTGGGGAAACCATTCATTTTTCATTGTCTTCTTTCTCATAGTTGTCAAGAAATTACCCACAACCGAGACGGGAAGAAAATGAAAGTAGGTCTGGGGGTCAGTCCTGCCATTTTGAGGGTGTTTGCTAATTTACTCTTTCTCTGTCCCTGTGTGGAACCTCGTGTGGTGGAAGGAAGTAATGACCACTACCCAGAGGCAAAAATAGTCCCACAAAGCTCGGGAAGCTCTAGCTGCAGCACTCAGGAAGACGAGGCCCAAGCCCGCTGGATGCAGAGCAGATAAGAATTTTAATTCATCTTGAAAGCAAGGTCAAGGGCCAGTGAAAGGGAAGATGGTATTGTCAGGCAGTCACAGGATGACTCGTGGCAGGTTTTTTGTTTTTTGTTTTTTTTCCTTTTCCTTGGCTGGGATTTTCCAGCATCCAGTGCTCAGGGAGCCTCTTAGGTGATCTTCTAAGCCCTGGAAGGGTGCTGTGTAGCCACTACAGGGAGGGGCCACATTCATCCACCAGCTAGAGGTTGCGGTGGATCCTTCTTACCATGCGTGGGGGAGGGGGGTCAGGTAGGCCTGCTGGACCCAGAGGTTGAACAAGGAAAACAGGTCTCCTGAGAAAGGTACACCCGGCTCCAGGAGGCAGGACAGCTGTCTTCCATCAGGCTCGTTATCCCATAGAGAGCACCCAACTAAGAAAATGTGCTTGATTAAAGCAGGAGGGCTTGCAGCCAGACTGGAAAGAACTTACCCATCAGCAGGTAGAACAAACATCACAGTGGGCTGAGGCGGGTGTGACAATTCCATCTCCAGAAGTTCTTCAGGGGAGACATTTTACAACTGCCTGCCCTAAGGCAGGTGTAAGGTTTGGGAGAGGGATTCCCGCCCTGGCTCTGCCGTCAGAATCCACCTGGGGAATTTACCAAAAATGCAGGTTCCCGGGGTCCCTCCCGGAGATTCAGATGCAGACCCTGGGGTGGGCCCCTGGCGCGCCGGGCGCAGCGGGTCACGGTGGGGCGGTGGGGAGCCCCCAGCAGGCCCGCCCGGAGGAGAAGCTGGACCCGCTCCGAGCGCCCCAGGGTGGGGCCCAGATTTCGACCCTCGAGAACCCGATTTAGGATTCAGGGCACGCAGTGCTGAGAGCCCGGGCCGCCCGTTTCCAGAGACGCGGGGAGGAGGGGACGCCTGTCTCGGTTCACAAAGGGAGCCCGACCACGGTGTCCACCCACGCCCCGCGCCCCCGCCAGCCCCCGGGACCACTCGGGCCCCCCCTCCGGCGGCCGGGAAGGGAGCGGGCGGGAGGCAGCAGGGAGCTCCGGCAAAGACCTTTGTGTCTCGGGGAGAGCGCCTCTGCGCCGCGCTCGCGGGTCCCGGGGGCGGCCTGCGGCGGGAGCCCGGGCTCCGCAGGGGCGCGGCCCCGGGGAGGGGCGGGGGCCCGCGGCTCCGGGCAGGGTCTCGCCCCCCCCCCCCCCCCCCGCCCCGGAGGCGCCCGCGGCTCTTCCCGGTCCCGGGAAACCTGCCGCGGCCCGCGCGCCCCGCGCTCCGGCTGGCCGGGGGCGACCCCTAGTGCCCGGCGCCGGCCGCCGTCGCCCTGCTGGGCGGGGGACGCAGCCCTTCCCCGGAGGGTCTGGGGCCTCCGAGCCCCGGCTCAGGGAAGCCGGCCCCCTCTGGAGGGCAGAAGAGCATCCCGGGGGCGCCGCTTAAACCGAGTCCCCACGGAGGAGCCCCGCGGGCCCTCCCTGCACGCGCCTGGCGCTGCGCTGCTGCCCCCCTGCGTTGCTCAGAGGCACACGGTCCCACCGACCGCCACTTGCCGTCCTCTTCAGGACGGGGACTAGCTGTAGGAGCCGCCCCAATGCGGGGGCAGCCAGGTCTCCCACGGACGCCCCCCCCCCCGCCCCGGGACACTGGTGGAGGAGAGCCCGGCGCAGAGGGCCTGTCCTGGCACACTGGTCGTGCAGCCCTCGCCTGGCTGCCGCCAGGGCCGAGATCAAGACAAGCCAGGGCAGCCAGAGGCAGAGGCGCCTGCCTCCCTCCCCGCTTAGCCCCTGGCCACACTCTTCTCTGGTCCCCAGCAGCCTGGCGTGCCTCACCTGGTTGGCAGCGCTTTGGCAAGATGGGCTGTTGTCAGAGCTGAGTCACAGCTGTGACCTGCTGCCCTAGCTCAGTTCAGGTCTAAAGAGAGGAAAAAGACAAAACACCTGGGCCTACCAGGGGGCACGAGGAGACGCCAGCCTCTTCATGGCTCCGTGGTGCCCTTGCCAGGCTTCTCACTGGGGCCCCCTCCCCTGCATCTGGAACACACAAATGCCACAGGTGGCGCCAGGTAAAAGCAGCTGGGGAGAGTTCCTGGGTGGGTGTGCCCAGGTCTGACAACTTGCCACATGGCTCTGTGACCCAACCCTCCTAACGGCTGCGTCCCAGCTGGCACAAATGACTGTCACCACAGTCCAAAGCCTGGGAGGGGAACAGTGCCTCCCGCAGCCATTCATCAGGTGTGGACAGGAGCAGGCTTGAGGGTCCTCGCGCTAAAGGCAGGGTCAGACCACCTCACCCCCATACACACAAGTCAAGACAACTAGTTTTGGGGAACAGAACAGGATAGGCAAGGGGCAGCTCGTGGGGCTGGGGCTTCCTTGTAGCAGAGGTAGAGGCTGAGAGGGTCCTCATAGGAATGGGGGGATGTCCATTGCTCCTGCTCCTTATCTTTCAATGGTTTTCAGATAGTCAGGGAGCACTCATGCAAGCCAATGGGAAAAGTATATTGAGAACAAGAGTTTCCCCCAAGAATAAAGACTGCCCCCCCATGCCCCACTCCTCCACTCGGATCCCACTGTCATCTTCCTGCCTCTTTGCCCCCCTTGCTCCCATCACGTGACCCTCTACCTCCAGTCATTTGATCTCTGAAAGATTTCTTGAAGACCTAGGTCAACCCTCCCCCCACTGCCCTGCCAAATTAAGGAAGGGAGAGTGTATAGAGGGGGGCAGTACCCTGAGGGGCTCCTCCAGGGATTCAGCCTGCAGACATTTGCTGCCCCAGGTCAGGGGAGGAGTGGACCTGGGTGCTTTTGTTGAGGGGCTCACAGCCCCTGTGCCCTGGCCATTTGAGGATTCCAGAGACAGCTGACCTCTGTTGCTGACACTGTTGCCCAGGACTGGGGGGGGGGGGGGCAGGAAGGACAGCCCAGCCACACACCCTCACTGGCAGAGCTCAAGGTTCACCTTGGCTCCCCGGCCTGAGACACCTTCTTGCTTTCCAGATGCTGAGCTGGGGGACGGACGTGAAAGCAGCAGCCACGCTGTCTAGCACAGGGGCTGGCCCCGGAGCCCTGCGGAGACATCTCCCCTTGGAGGCTTTTTCTGTGTTCCCATGCGCCTCCCTCCCCTCTCCTCTTTACTGAAACTGAAGCGTTGACAGTTACCGTTTTCACCTCGCGCCCCTCTCCTCTCAGGGTCTGGCCTGAGCAACAGGACAGCAGCAACCACGCGGTCCCTGAAAGCCTGCAGCCTGGGCTGGATGAGTCCCCGCCCGCTGCCCTGCAGCTGCCTTTTGGCCCAGGGGACCCCAGGTGACCCGGCAGCCTGGAGGCCCTCCACGGAGGGCACCTGTTCAGGCCTCACTCCACCCCGAGTGGACTCGAGCTGTATCTGCAGTAAAACGACTTTATGCACCAGCTTCCTTCTGTGCTCTTTTCCATCTCCCTGAACAAAGAAAGGCTCAGGGCCTCAAACTCAGGGGAGAAGGAAGGGGATTTCAGCCCACACCCTGCCTCCACTTCTCCTCTCTCCCCGCCATCACTACGCTGAGGGGTCACACATCCTGGGCCCCGGGGATTGTGACAGGCTGTGTGGCCAGCTGCCCCTGTACGTACCCACTTCGAGTGGGCGTGGTATGTGGACGCCACACTACTCTCCTCTTTATACCTTAGGGCCCAAAG
The DNA here is from genome assembly GCF_905146905.1 of Nyctereutes procyonoides. Lineage (NCBI taxonomy): Eukaryota > Metazoa > Chordata > Mammalia > Carnivora > Canidae > Nyctereutes > Nyctereutes procyonoides. The sequence continues at coordinate 45,306,350 of NW_026575020.1, read as the reverse complement.
ATCAGATCAAGGCATGAGGTTAAAAAAAAAAGAAGAAGAAAAAAAAAAAGCCTGGGTGGCTCAGTCTGTGAAGCATCCAACTCTTGATCTCAGCTCAAGTGTTGATCTCAGGGTGGGGAGTTCAAGCCCTGAGTTGGACATTAAAAAAAAAAAAAAAAAAGTCAGAGAAGGTTAGTGAGAAAACTGTGTGTATATAAGAGAGAGAGACAAAGATGGTCAAAAAATATAGAGGGGAGCACTGATACATGCAAAAACATTATGCTAAGTGAAGGAAGCCAGACTCAAAGACAACACAGCGTATAAATCAATTTACAAGCAATTTCTAGAAAAGGCAAAACTCTAGGGACAGATCAGTGGTTGCAGGGTTGGGACTAGGAGCAGAGACTGTCTGCAGATGGGCTCAGGAGATCTGGTGATGTGGCTGCTCTACAGCTGCTGTCCCCTGGTGGGACAAACTTAAAAAGCTCACTGAACTGAGCACTCGCAATGGGTGAGCTCTATGATACACCTCAATAAATTTTCTTTTAAAATGGAGGGAGGCGGGATGCCCAGGTGGCTTAGCAGTTTAGTGCCTGCCTTCAGCCCAGAGCATGATCCTGGAGTCCCAGGATCAAGTCCCACATCAGGCTCCCTGCATGGAGCCTGCTTCTCCTTCTGCCTGTGTCTCTGCCTCTCTCTCTCTCTTTCTCTCTCTCTCTCATGAATAAATAAAAATCTTTCAAAAAGTAAAAATGGAGAGAAGGACAGAGAATGAGAGAGAGAAGAGACAGAAAGGGATAATGAGGAAAAATAAGTGCTTCTCCCTCCCTCTTTTAAGACCAGGAGTGGCCACAGCAGATTTTGCAGCCAAGAGGACTTCGCCCAAGATGAACAGTGGTGCCAGCACGGTTTTAGGAAGTCTGGAATTAATTGAATTCCCTCAAAATCTTATCCATCCATGACATGCTCCACAGTTAAAGTGACTCTATTCCTGCAAACTGGTAGATGTAGCCAGGCAGCCTAGATCCCAGATCCAAGAGCCAAGCAAAGGGACACCCTCAAATGTTAACAGAACCTACAAGGGCCATTCCAGTTGAAAATATCTCCCTGATTTAAAAAAAAACAAAAAAAAAAAACAAAAACAAAAAAAACCTAAAATCTCAGATTCTTCCATTCACAAACACAGCCCCCAGCCCTAATCATTCTATGAGAAACTGGGTCTTCATTTTCCAACTGGACTCTCAGGGCTGGCTGAAGATTAAAGATTTGTCCAGGAGCCAATATTGAGAAATGTCTGAGAAGGAACAATGCATATTTAAAAGCAAGCTTTATAGAGAGCTTGATGGAATCTGAGGTGACTGGATACACATCTGACAGGCCAAGTCTGCCCTAACATGTGACAGGGTTTGAGGCAGCGACCCCAAGACTGGCACACGTTCACGTCAGCGAACACTGGGATTTTGAAGACGATTTCAAGGGTTTACCCAGGAAGCCAGGAGTGCCTCCTCTGAGGCCTGGGGTGGAACTGATATCTACCCACACTGTTAATTCCACATCTCAGTGGCCCAGGGGTCTGCTGATGGGGCTTCTTATGGCCTGAGGTACCCAAAGAATCCAGTCTCATTTATTAAAAAGACTCTGGTGAAAAGGACTACCTTGCCCCCTTTCTAACTGAGTAAATATTGCCACAATCTATTAGAGATAGAGATAGAGTGGATAAAACACGAGGTTTTTTTTTTTTTTTTTTTTAGCCTTTGGTTTCATCCGGACAATCAAACATTTAGCAACCATCAATCACATGCCAGATGGTGAGGACATGAAAAATGCATGATGCCCACCCCCTAGGAGCATAGTCTTATTGGGGCAACAGGTCATATATAGAAAAAGTCAAATCAAGGTAATATGAACCTACAGATGTCACTTCTAGAGCACTTTCTAGAAGCTGGGCCTGGGGACCCCCAAGGAGCCCATGAGGCACTTACTATTAACTCCATGTTACATGAGAGGAAACCTGTATTAGGGTTCCTCAGAGAAACAGAACCAGAGGGATATATTTATAAATATGTAGAAAGCGATGTATTTATGAAGGATTGGCTCACATAGTTATGGAGGCTGACAAGTCCCACCATCTGCCATCTGCAAGCTGAAGTCCCAGGGAAGCCAGTGATGTAGTTCCAGTTCAAACGTGAAGACCTGAGAAGCAGGGGTGCCAACACTCTGGGTCCCCGTCCAAGTCTGAGGGCCCAAGATCAGGAGAGCTGATTCTCCAGGGCAGGAGAAGAAGGCTGTCCCAGCTCAAGGAGAGAAAAAAATTCACCCCTCCTCTGTCATTTTGTTGTACTCGGGGCCCTCAACAGATTGGGGAATGCCCACCCACACTGGGGAGGGAGATATTCTTTACTCAGTCTACCCCTTCAAATGCTAATCTCTTCTGGAAACACCCTCACAGAACACCCAGAAATAATGCTTCTCCAGCTCTCTGGGCATCCAAATTGACACATAAAATTAACCATCACAAACCTTAACCTCAGGGAAGTGATCTGTCCAAGTTTTTAAGGTGAAGTCAGCCCGTCAGCCAAGGCCATGCTCCTGGCCTGCCTGAGAGAGAGGGTAACATCCTTAACCAATTCTAGAACTTGGGAATCAGTGGTCATCAGAATCAAGGGGTACTGGGAAGGTTTGTGTAGAAAAGATCCTTGAACGATGGTGGACCTCAGGCGAGCAGAGAGGTGGTGGGAGGAAGGGCAAACAGGGGTATATGGTGTGGTGGGAGCAGCTTGCTAGAAGGGGTTCACTGGGCAAGGGAGCCAGGGTGCCGGGGGAGGGAGGACCCAGGGGGCCAAGACAGGGAGCTGAGAGTCCACACGTGGGCAGCAGGGAGCTTCCATAGCCACAACCTAGGCTGGCGAGATGAGGAGAGTGAGACCTAGAGGAGAGGGCGGTAGGAAGGAGGAGAGAGCACCCTGTCGCTATATCACCTTGGGTGAGTTGACTGTCACTGAGGAGGCGGATGTGAGCTCTAAAACATCCGTAACCTTGTGAAGGTCTGATAGGTCAACCGAGCCCCCACCTCATTTCTATGCATTCTATGCAAGAAATAAGTGCATCATATCCCACTGCCCTACCCCAGCCAAGGCTGCCCAGTCTCTGTCCTCCCCTGTCTTGGAAGGGAAGCCATGAAGGAACAAAAGAAAAGTGGTCGTTCTTAGCCCTGAAACTCAAAATGGGCTTCTGAAACTCTCAGCAGAAATAATAGGTTGAGGCAAAATTCTTGAGTCTCAGAGCCTGAGTGCAAGATCCCAGGGGCTCTCCGTGCTCGTTGCTGACAATTTCTCCAGACTGGGGGTAGGGGAAGCAGAGAGGTGGCATGGCAAGCCCTTCCCCTCTTGCGCCTCCATTCCTCATCTGTAAAGGACAACAGTACTTGCTTTATGGTTTGTTGAAAGGATAACATGGATTAATTCATGGCAAGCAGAACAGGGCTGTGTGCGCACGCGCGCGCGTACACACACACGCAAATATATATATTGGGTGCCTGGGTGGCTCAGCTGGCTAAGCATCCAGCTCTTCGTTTCTGCTCATGTCATGATCTCAGGGTTGTAAGATCGAGCCTGGGCTCGGCACTGGGCATGGAGTTTGCTTAAGATTCTCTCTCCCTCTCCCTTTGTCCCTTCACCCCTCCCTCTCTAAGAAAGAAAAGAAAGAGAGAGAGAAAGGGCTTTACCTAGTAAATAATAAATATTTTCTTATCATTATCACGGAGGAATGGCATATCTGAAGCAGCATCCTGAGTCCCCGGCAGCCCCAGTATGGGGAAAACCACCATCCAAAAGTTTCCCACATCTCAGAGAGACACAAAAGGGCAAAAGAAGGACATCTCTGCATCCGCCAGCAGGGACCCGCAGGGACCAAGGACCAGGTCCAGGAACACTCCACAGGACCACAGAACTCAGAGGCGCCAGCGAAGAAAGGGGAAAACACTGGACCAGAAAGCCTTAGAGGAGCTGGATTTCCTGGAAGCAGCAAAAACCAAACTCCTGCCATCTGCTGATATCAAAAGATAGTCAATTTTTTGGATTGAGCACCAGCGACGAATCCATTTCAAGGGAGGGGGCGATGCCTACTTGCTGCTTAGCCTGCGCTGGCAGCCCGCCTGCCTTTCGGACAAGGAAGGACAGACGTCTACAGCTGCAGTGGTGCCGACTCTGGTGGGAGTCAGGACTGAAGTCAGCCTTCTCCTGAGGCCTCTTGGCAGCCTTGGCCCGAGATAAAGGCCGAACAGTCTGGACACGTTCATCTCATTGCCCCCCTCCCCCCACCGGAGGCCCCCCTCTCTATTTCCTCTCCTTTCCCTCTTTCCTCCTCCCACCCTCCTTTCCTGATCCGCCCTCAAGATGCAATTCTCTTCCTTGTGCCTGCAACACACTCAAGCCCAGTGCTCCAGGCAGCTTGGCAGGGCTCAGACGGCCCCGTTCCAGGAAAGCCATGTGGTGTGACTGGCTGGCTCCTCACCCCTGCGGCCTCACAGTGCTGCCCACTGGGCCAGGCCGGCTCCGCCAGGACACCTGGGAGGAGGCCATCCCTGCCCTGACGAGGAGAGGTCGTGAGCAGCCTGACACTGTTCTCTGGAGAGTGGCCCCATCCTCCCATTCATTCATGGATTCAGTGAGCTGTCGCTGAACATCCAGGTGGCCAGAGCTGAGCCAGCTTAGCCCTGCAGGTGACGGTTGGCCTTGGTGTCTGGCATACAGTGCCCTTTGTCGGGCCCACCAGGCTCTGTCTCAGGGCATCCCACCCCCAGCAGAGGTGGAATGCAGAGGAGCGCTGAATGTTTATTGACTTGAAATGAGTAGACAGGGGCACCTGGGTGGCTCAGTAGTTGAGCATCTGCCTTTGGCTCAGGTCATGATCCTGGGGTCCTGGGATCGAGTCCCACATCGGGCTCCCCATGGGGAGCCTGCTTCTCCCTCTGCCTGGGAAGCAGGCCTCTGTCTTTGTGTCTCTCATGAATAAGTAAATAAAATCTTTTAAAAAATGAAATGAGCAGAAAGACCGGAGGTTCTGGTATCTGTGTAGTCCCCTTAGAACCAGCACTATTCTGGAGCCACAGGCAAATGGCACCCCCCTACCCCCAGAGTCTTCCTCCTGCCCTGACAGAGCTACCAGAGCACCCCCCTACCCTCCTCCAGGAAGCCCCCACATGGAAAGGCTGAGAAGAGGTCTACAGGGAGCCCCCAGGTGCCTGTGAAGCTGTCTGAAATGCTTTTGGGTGGGGAGCAGGGCTCTGGTGAGGACTACAGGCACCTGAGGGAGAGAGGAGCCAGGATAGGTATTTCTGGAATGATTTAAACCCCTGGACCCTCACCATCACTCCCCCGGCCCCACCAGGCAGCACTGGGCATTGTGTCCTTGGTCCCTGGGCTGCTCCTCCCACCCCCAGGGATCCGGTGACCTTGCCTTCACCCCTCAGCTTTTCTTCCTCCTCGGGCAAGGGTCAGCAGAGAGCTGGGCTTCCCAGAGAGCATCTGCCTGGGATGGCTCCCTGCAGCCTGGTCAAGCAGTCTTTTGAGCAGCAGATAATGGCAGGGCACTTAACTCACAAAGGGAGCAAATCACTTCAGGGTGAAGTGGATTAATCATTAAGGAACCTCCCTGGGATTGGGGCACCCTCCCCAAAGTGACCAGATTGGTCCACCCCGATCCTGCCGATCCTGGATCCTGCCGTCAGGAGAGTGCTGCTGGAGCTGCAGGGAGGAGACAGCTGGAGGAGGGCCTCCAGCTTGGCCTCAGGGCTGCAGAGAAGCAGCTCATGAGCCCGGCTGGGGGCTCCCTGGCTCAAAAGATGTTTACCCTGCTGTTCAGGCTGAAAGCTCTGTATCTTTTAGGGTTAGGCCTTGAACCATGCATGTGGTGGTATTACCTATTCAGAAAAATAGAAACTTGTTTTAAAAAATCACGAATGAGGGAGGCCTAGGGGCAGCCCCGGTGGCACAGCCACCTGCAGCCTAGGGCGTGATCCTGGAGACCTTGGATCGACTCCCACATCAGGCTCTCTGCATGGAGCCTGCTTCTCCCTCTGCCTGTCTCTGCCTCTCTCTCTGTGTGTGTGTCTCTATGAGTAAATAAATAAATAATGTAAAAAAAAAAAAAAGAGAGAGAGAGAGAGAGAGAGAGGGAGGCCTGGGTGGCTCAGCAGTTGAGCCTCTGCCTTCAGCTCAGGGTGTGATCCTGAAGACCTGGGATCCAGTCCCACATTGGGGTCCCTGCAGGGAGCCTGCTTCTCTCTCTGCTTGTATCTCTGCCTCTCTCGCCGTCTCTCATGAATAAATAAATAACATCTTTAAATAAATAATAAAAAATAATGAACGAAGTAAAGCTGGTGTGCGACACACGCACAGGTCCAGAATGTGACCACCGCCGAGGTCCTGAACCACACCACCAACCTCAAGGGACAGCTGGCTTAGCCCTTCCCTCGGACTTCCTACTAGAAACAGGCCCCGGGCAATCAGGCTCATCCGTGCTCCCCTTCCAGGCCCTCCAGCCAGCCTGGCCTCCTTGCGGGGCCTCTGGGACACCCCGAGGAACACCACGGCTGGTGTCTGCATTGCTCACTCCCTCACCTCCTTCAGGTTCATCCTACTTCCTCTGACGAGACCCTCCCCACCACTGGGTCCAAACTAACACCCCTCCCCACGGCCTGGTGCCCGCACCCAGCACGAATGGCAACGTTGGCACCCATCACTTACTAGCAGAGTCCTCTCTGTTGGCTGCTGCGTCTGCAGCTCAAGTGTCCAGAGTGAACAGTCAGGAGGGGCAGTCCTGAGGGCCACCGCCTGCCTCCGAGGGGTTTCAAAGCCAAACTCCCCAAGGACAGATATGCACTTGTTCACAGCTCGGGGGCAGGTATGACAGCGACCTTGGGAAGATGGTGATGTGGAGCCCCCACCCAGGGCACCTCCAACGCCCCCTGGGAACCACAGCCCCAAATAACAGTAGCAGCTGCTTATGGGGCACTTACTGCACGAGCTCGGAGGTGTGGGGCTAACTGCTTGGCACAGGGGATCTCATTTAATCCTCAAATAGCCGTAGAGCAACCCCAGGGAGTGCGTCCCGGCCTCCCATCTCATACACATTGAACTCAGGTGAGCTAAGTGGCCAGAGCCCTCACAGCCATCCGGTGGCTCCTGCGCTGTCACCCACACACACCCCCTGGGGCACAGAGGACATAGCGAGCAGGCCCCAAAGGGCAAGAGCCCAGAAGAGGAGACAAGAGTGCAGGTGTCCCCATGAGGCCCAGAGACAGAAGCAAAATGGTAGACTGCAGAAGCACGCACGACTGGAACTCCAAACATGACGTTTACCTCTGAGATGGTGCAAGGAACAAGGCTGACAAGAAAACAAAGCAGAAACCCTTCTGTCTCAAGCTTCTTAAAGGTGTTTTATTGGTTTGCTTTTCTTTTTTTCTTTTTTCCCTCACAATAATGGCACATTAAAAAAAATTAAGAACTACAAAAAAAGGACCATGTGTTTGAGTCCGTGTTCACACTGTCCCAAGCCGTGGCACAGGGACTGGCTGGCCACCCCAGCCTGGGCCCCTCCGGAGCTCGGGCACTGTTCCTCTGGGCCCCACTAGAGGGCGGTCTCCTGCTTCCGAACCCCCCCGCCCCCCCAGGACTCTGACAACCCCCTCCTCTCTCTCTTCCAACCAGAGCCAGGAGCTGGAAACGTGAGGGTACTTACTATGGTCCCCACAGGGGACTCTTTAGGGACAGAGCCCTCCCCCAACCAGCAGGAGATGACACCTCAGCCCGGTCACCCCCTGGGGGTCAGGGTGTCTCTCCTGGTCCTGTCTCCAGCGCAGCTGACACCCCAATGGGGCCCTCGTTCTCAGGCCCAGCCCAGGCCCCTCCTCCACGTCCCATGGACCACCCCAGCAGGCACAGGAGTGACATGCTTGGCCCCCCCTCAGCTGACACCCACCATGAACAACAGGGGCCTGTTCCTGACACCCACCAAACCTTGGGGCCCTGGCTCAGAAGGACGGGCTGCATGAGAAGCAGGGAGACGGAATGGGGGTGGGAGGGCTCAGAGCCAAGGCTGCCAGGAAGGAGAGATGCAACAGAGGCTAGCCGAGGGCCCAGGGGAGGGTCCTCAGGCTCTGCAATGAGAAAGGGGGTCCTGGCGCAGGGGTCAGCAGGCCTGGGCAGGGGGGCCTGGGGAGAAAGGAGCAGAAAGAGGCTCCTGTCCTGCTTCTGGTCACCGTGGGGGCACAGGCCCAGGTGACAAGACCTTAGCCCCCCGCCCCAAGAGGGAAACACCACGCTGCACTCAGCCAGGTCTCAGCCCAGCCCTCATATGGGAGGGAGGCTCCCCAGCAGCCAGTCCCTGATCAGCCCCAGTTCCCAAGAGCGGCTCCCAAAGGTCCCCCTCCATAGGCCACCTGGACTGGTAGCTGGTGGGGGGCCCGGCTGACCCAGGGCCCAGCCTCCCCATTCCTCCTGTGCCCACCCTGCCCACGCCCTTGGCTCTACTCCTGCTGCTCATTCATTTCCATGTCAGACACCAGAATGTTCTTCTCCGTGGCCTCGCCGGGGCCAGAGGCACTGCGGCTGTACCGGGCGCCCTCGAAGGTCCCACGCTCCACGCTCTGTCGCCGCCGGTAGAGGATCAAGGCTGCGGTCAGCAGGGCCAGGAGCAGCAGCACCGCCATCAGCACCACCACCAGGGCCGCCGGGTTCTCCGGGAGCGCTGCTGCAGCAAGCCCACCGCTAAGGGTGAGGCCAAGCCCGGCCCCGCAGCTCCCACCCACACCTCCACCTGTGCCCCCCGATGCCCCCACGTGCTGGGCAAAGCGGGGAGAGGGCTCCTCTCAGCCCAGGCCTGGACTCACCTGATGGAGAGAAGCTGCTCTCCTCGGCTGCAAGGAAGAGGGAGGGACCAGTTAGTAAGTGAAGCAGTAACAGTAAAAATAAGCAAACACGTATAGAGCACTTCTTGAGTGCCCGGCACTTTATTAGCTCATTTGATCTTGTAGGTACTGTCATCATCCTCATTTTACATAGGAAGAAACTGAGGCCACAGACTCTAAGGAACTTGCCGGGGGTCACAGAGTTGGTAAGTGGTTTGGCCGGGGCTTGAACCCCGTCTGTGCCCTTAACCGCTACAAAATGATGGGTTTGCTGTCTCGTTTGGAAATTTGTAGGAAGGGCCAGTCCCTCCTACAGACCAATTTATCCCAGGGGAGGGTCCTGGCGGCCCGGGCCTGTCCGGTCCTGCCCTCCAGTCCACCTCATCACTGGCCCCCGGCCCAGGCCCTGTGCCAGCTGAGCGGGGGCGGCAGGAGGCTGCGCTGTGCCTGCCAGGCACCCACCTCGGGGGAGCTTGCAGACAACGCCCATGGTAATGTTGGTGCAGGCGCCTGGGCGCCAAAGCCCACTGTTGCTCTGGATCCAGTAACAGCTATTGTGGCTCAGCATGCTGGGGCCCAGGCCGGGGGGCCCCCAGTTGGAGTAGTTCACAGCTGTGTTGTCCTGCCAGACGAGGGTGCCTCCTGTGGGAGACAAGGTGCTGAGGGGGCGCGGGGAGAGGCACAGGTGGGAGAGAGCAGGCCTGTTCTAGAACCAATCCTCACCTCTCCCCAAGTCCTCACCCCCACCGAGCCCTGGTGGAAGGCATCCTCCCCACATCTTAAGGCTTCACCCTCCCGCCTGATGCCACACCCAGGGTACCCACCTTTAGGGTTGAAGTTCATACCCAGCCAGGCCCCCCGACTCTGGCCCTCAGAGCTCTGCAGGTGCTCCCAGACAAACACGTTCTCCATCTCATCCAGGATGGACAGGACCGCCCCACCCGCTGGACACAAGGGAGACCCGCATCAGGACACACAGTGGTCTCCCTGGGGGAGCAGAGACACCCCCCACCCCAGAGAGGCCCCAGCCCTCTTCTCCAGCAGCCTGAGTGGCACGGGTTATCTACGGGTAATGTCACACGTGGTCTCTGTGCACTGGAAACTGATGGAGCACGTATGTGGGAGCACTGCCTACAGGCAGAGTGTGGAACAGGGACTGCACCCATGGAGCCTGTAGGTGTCCACCTAGGGGCCACCACCTGAAATGACCCCCCATGGGCTCTAGTGGGGCCCTGGCCCACCTCTCTGGCAGCGCTGCAGCGCCTCCTTGTGGCCCAGCAGCAGCTCCATGTGGAAGGAGTAGCAGTGCTCCCGGAAGGGAATCCATGCAGAATCGGCCAGCCCTTGGGGACAGCTGCCATGGTAGCTTATTCTTCGGGGAGGAGGGGGCCCTGTGGGGGTGCAGGATTGAGCAGATGGCCTGGGGTGCTCCCCGGGACAGCCCACGCCTTGCCGACCGCCCGGCCCCGACAGCTGGGCGCTCACCACCGTTCACGCCACAGACAGCCCCCTGCAGCTTGGTGTCGCAGCTGGCGGTGCGCCAGGCCCCATCCACATCCACGTAGGCACAGCCCCCCGGCTGCTGGGGCTCGCCGTCCTGCCAGCTCACGTAGCTCAGCGGCTCCTCCGAGACCCAGGAGTACCGCCGGGAGCCCTGGGCACGAGGGGGCCGTCAGGGTGGGAGGGTGGGGGACAGAGGCAGGCGAAGTAAGGCCAGGAGTCGGGGGGAGACAGGGAGGGAAATCGAGGGAGCGGTGCCAGCCCTGGCGCCGGGCCGACTGCCGGGGGCCCACCTCCTCGCTGGTCAGACCGATCCAGAGTGGGGTACGCAGCCCTCGGGCGGCCTGTGTGAGGAAGGCCTGGGTGTAGGGGTCGGGCACGTGTGCCAGGCTGGCGTTGCGGCTCTCACACAGCAGGAGGGCGTCGTGCCAGCGCAGAGGCTTCTGCAGCAGCCGGAAGGTGCCGTTGAGGTAGGAGAGCTCGGTGCCTGGGGCTGGGGGTGCCGCGGCTGGGGACGGGCTCAGGGAAGGGTCTGGAGGGAAGGGGGCAGGGCTCAGGCCAGGCCCGCCCTTACCCCATTCCCAGGCATGAAGTGGGGGAGGCCAGAGAGCAGGCCCAGACTGATGGAAGTGTCAGCCACTGTGACGAATAATACCTTCTTGCCTGTAAGCTGAGGGGCTCGCTGGAGCCATGACCCACTCGGACCCCACGGGCCCAGGAGAACACACAGGAGCCGCAGGGGCCTCAGAGGCACAAACGCAGGTTCCCCGACACCAGGCCTGCCCAGTGTCCAGCTGCACCTGCTCGGTCCTCCAGACCCCCAAACCTTCTACCTGAGAGCCCCGGGGCTCACTGCCTTTTCCTCTGACTGGGGCCTGGTCTTTCTGCCTCTCTGCGTCCCAAGTAGATACTAGATTCTGGGAGTGACGTCAGGGACCACGTTTCATCATTCCTCCAGGCACGGCCCACAGCATCTGGCCCAGTGCTGACATCCCCGAGGTCACTGGAGACCTGTACCTGTGCCCTTTTGGCAGATGAAGCCATGCGTCTCCTCTGTGCAGCTCCGATCGTCCCAGCGGCCAGTGAAGTGAGCGGAGGGGCTGTGCAGGACCACCGCACAGCTGGTCTGGGGGGAGGGGGCTGCTCAGAGGAGCCCGGGAAGCTCTCCCCTTGTGCCACTGCCCCCCGCATGCCCCGAGGCAGCATTCCCAGCAAAGAGGCTGGAAGAGGGGGACCATGGGAGTGAAGGCAAGTGCTGCAGGTCAGGGGGGCAAGGAGGGGGCTTCCTCACCGGTATGTTGCCACTGGGAGCAGGGCTAGGGCCAGAGGGCTCCCCAGGTGCCCAGTTGGTATACAGCAGAGGTTCCTGCTCCACCCACTGGAAGTCCCTCTGAGAGGCATGGAGGCCAATCCAAAGGTCAAAGGTCACATTGGGCAGGCTGGCTGTGATGAATGCTACAGTCCCCCAGAAGAGAGAGTTATGAGCAACAGGGTAGCCAGCCCCTTGGCTCATTCTGGTCTAGCCATTTTGATGGGGGGAGGGGGCAGGGGAGGGCACTGTGTCAGAGGATTACTGGGGCCTTCCCATGGGCTGTCCTTACCTTGCTCTAAGGGGTTTGCAATGGTGACCAGTTGGGCCTCTTGCTGTTCACAGGAGAACTGTGCCTCTGACCACTTCACCCGGTCCTGGGGGTCCTGGCCCTGGATTCGGAAACACTGGGGCGGAGGGAGAGGCGTGATGTCCACCTCCACCACCCTGTCCCACAAACCCAGAAACTCTGCTGTGTAGCACTCAGCGGTAGGCCCTGCGAGGCTTCGAGGGCTGTGAGAATAACAGAACAGAACCAGGACATCTGGGGCTCCTTGAGCAAGGCTCTGGCACCCTCTCAGCCTGACACAGCACAGTCACGTACGCTTGCCTATGCCTGGCGGGAGGTGGGGGGGTTGTAAGTGGCAGGATGTCTTTGGGCCACCAAAGACTCTACTACCTATGACAACAGCACCTGGGGACAAGGGCTGCCTCGATTTTAGCTCAACACCTTCCCGCATGTTGCCTGAAATCTGTTATTTTTTTTTTTCCTTTGAACTTAATGTTCATCTGTACGACACTCTCATCTTCTCTTCTGAATGATCTTTGTGAGGCAGCAGCTCTATGGGAAATCTCTCAAGTGAAGGCTCTGAAAATGAATGATTTCCAGTGATTTTCTCCTCAGTCTGATGGGGGAGAAAGGAAGGAAGGAAGCTTTGGAGTCACAAAGGGGGCCAGGGGACATGGGCAGGTCAGACTCCAGATCTGATATAAACTTTCCATAAAATGGGAACATAAAAATATCTGTCTTTTGGGGTCATTTTAAGAGTTAAAGAGAACAGTGCACAACATGATAGCAAGTGCTTAAGAAGTGAAAGCTCTTAGTAAGAGCATGAGTTCTAGCATTAGCTTACCGATGCAAAGGTCAGATTTGGGGCTGAACACTATAAACCCAGAAATGATGCAAGAGTCTGAGGGAAGGTTTATCACAAAGCGCATGCATTTGATTTCACAGAAGTAGTTCAGAGATATTCTGAGGCCTCTTTTAAACAATCAGTGAAATTAGTCATAAAATTAGCAGCAGCAAGGTCACATCAGTATCAGCAAGTGTCAGCAGCTAAAGAGAGGAAGTATCAGCTCATTTCAGCAACACTCGGGGTCTCCCCACCGTGTGCAAGTGTATTACGTGGCGTGTCAGAGGCCAGTGGCCCTGCCCTACAGGAGCTTGAAGCTGGGGGAGGGGAGGCAGGCCCTCACTCTCTCCCCCCACATCCAGATGCTACAGGGCTGCAGCAGGGGGTAGAGAACTCACGAAGCAAGGTGTCTGGGGCAAGGCAGTGAAGGGGCAAACGGCCCCGCACAGTTCAAAGGCTTTTGCCACGGGAGTAACTGGTATCTATACAATGATGCCGACACACATGAAGAAAGAGACTAATTACATACATACAATACATTCTGTTTTATATCAGGTGGAAGAAGCCAGGAGAATAAGTTTCTGGAAAAAAAGCAATGTAATGATATGAGGAAATGCTCAAAATGTAATACTGACAAAGAAAGGCCGGATACAAAAACGTGTTACGTAGTATGATCTCAATTACACGGAAAAAGGAAGGAAGCAGAGTAATAAATATTAATAGTGGCTATTTCTGGAAAGGCTGAGTTTTATTTTCGTTCTTTCTGTTTTTTCCCCAAGTTTTTAATATTGCACATGTTTTTTTTTTTCTTCTTTTTTTCTTTTAAGGTAGGAAAGGTATAATATTCGCTTGAATATTCTGAAGACAGTAAGAGCTCTATGACACTAAGAGGCTGGCTGCACTCCAATGCAGGACAAAGATTTACGGATTATATGATCTAGCGTTAACTAATCTAATCCTCACAATCCGGCTAAATGGTTTTTACAACATCCGCAAAGAAAGCACGGATCGAAGCTCATACTTGAGATGCCAGCACCAACAAGAAGATAGTGCTCCTCTCTTCCTGGGACAAGCTCTTGTGAGCCACTATGTAAGAACAGTGAAGATCTAACCAGGTCTGACTAATCAGCCCATGAGTACAAAACTAACCACTTTTGGAAAGAAACTCACACTCTAGAAGGAACATTCTGCAAACATGTTTAGAAACATATCCCTTCTGATTAACGTTACTGCCTCCTGATTACCGTTACTGCCTCCAACTTTCTTGTCCACACACTCAAAACCCTTGGGAAAAGAATTTCCTGAATGTTTCAAAAAATCTGCCAAAGACTTGTTCTTAAACCATCTTAATCGGGTTACTGATTACTTTATGAGGCAGGTTAAAGATTTTATTTATTTATTTGGCAGAGAGAGAGAGAGAGAGAGAGAGAGAGAGCCTGCACACAAGCAGGGGGAGCAACAGAGGGAGAAGGAGAAGCAGGCTCCCCACTGAGCATGGAGCCCAATGTGGGGCTCGATTCCAGGACCCTGAGATCATGACCTAAGCTGAAGGCAGACGCTTAACTGACTGAGCCATCCAGGAGCCCCGACGATTTAATTTAAAATGCAGAGATGTACTAGCCGATTTTTAAACAAAAACCTCTGTCTAATTGGTAGAAGGACTGAAAAACAAAGAAAGCCCAGTTGATGATGGATGAACTTTTCCATTTTGATATATTTGCCTTTGTGAGGCAACTTTCCTCTACAATAACCATTAAACCCATGTTTTAAAATAATTCAAACTTCAAACAAGACCTGTGAAGTCTCTAATCAGAAAGTGTCAGGCTGGGATTTTTTAAAATAATGAAATATATGCAATTACCTGGCTCTTATTAAAATTATTTAAATGTGAATAATTCTCATAATTGATCATTTCTGAGGACTTTCCTCATTCCACTAAGAAAGAAAAATTAAAAAAAAGAAAGAAAAAAATTTTTAAACTTAAAAATATTCCTTTTCAATCTTTAGCGCATATTCTTTTGCTCTTGCGCATAGTTTACTATGTACAACATTCGCTACATTAGTATGGAAGTAAATATGTATTTCTTTACACACATATACCTGATGTAGACACACATATTTCGTATGTTTAATATTGTGTTTTACTAGTAGGAGATTCATTATCAAAATGTTTGGCGACCACTGATCTAGACAACTCACCAACCTATGTGGACACCCTCATTACCTGGTGGATTAGAAGGGGCTACTATACAGAGTTATTTTTCAGGAGTCTAGCCCAGGCACTGGGGCCAAGTAGGAGAGAGGTCGATGGGTATAGGCAAGACGTCATGACTCCAATGTTGCCAGAGGGCCAGGACTCCTAAAGCTCAGCCCTCTCATGTTCACATCGTCTCCCCTGAATCCCTTAAGTGGCCCCCCTACCTTGTTAAGGAACTGGTTCCAGCCAGAGGGGCAGCCCCCCAGGGCCGTGGGTGGCAGGTCTGGGGGCTGTGGCTCTCCAGTGCTGTTGCTGCGCTTGCAGATGTAGGGCAAGGCTGTCAGGCACCTCTGATCCCCCCAGTCCTCTGTGGAAAGAGGAGGGCAGTTACTCTAGCATGGGGCAGGGCTGGCAGCACCCTTGCTCATGCCCTAAGAAGAGGACACAGGGGTCAGGTGCCCGTGTCTAGTTCTGAACTCCAGTCCTCTATGGCTGCTGGATCAGGGGCACAGGCCCCCTCTCTGGGTCTAGCCCCTCTAGGGTTGTGGGAACAAAGAGATTGAGAAGAGACTGATGGGCCTGCTCACCTCCCTTCCCCCAACATCAACCCTCTGCTCAGCTTCTGCACCCTCCCTGCCCCGCCCTCGCCCTCACCTCTGCTGGCGGTCATGTACACACACTTCTTATCCTTGCCAATAGGCCGAGGTTTACCAGGTGCCCAGGAGATGAAGTTTATAATGGAACCATCTGTCCACCTGCAATGACACCGAGCAGAGAAGGCTCCAGCATTGTCCCTGGGCCCAACCTCCCTTGGATGCAGCAATGAAGGCCACCAAGATGGGGGCAGGGAAGGGCCCAAGTCCAGGGGTTCAGTGGCTGCAGGCTGAGAGTGAGGCTACTGAGCTCAGGGTAGCTGGGGACCTAAAGTCCTGGTGCCTCCACGTAAGGTGCAGCCCTCCATGGGCACTCATTTGCTAACTGGAAAAGTCCAAGAATCCCAGAACAGAGGTGCAAGGGCAGCAGTGTGCTCAGATAAATATGTGCTCCTGATCCTTCCTGCCTCAAGCCCCCTCATGCATGGTAGGTGGGTATTGAATACAAAGAGGCCCCTCTGGACATCGTATGTTCTTGCCCGTGTCCTGAGGGGGCCTTATTCATGGGTGGCCCCAGCATAATATGAGCTGCGATTATTTGGTGCCCAATTATGTGCTGGATGCTGGATGAAGTCCTATGCTAAGGACTTCGCATACCTTATTTCTAATCCTCAGAGCAATCTTACCAGGCAGGCCTCATTAGGCTCATTTTTGGATGAGAAAATCAAGGCCCACGAAGGTTAAGTCATTTGATCAAGGCCACACAGCCAGGGAGGAACAGAGCTGGATTCAAATCCAGGTCTATCTGTCTCTGTGGGCAGCCTCCCTAGCTCCCATCTGGGGGTGGTGCCCGGAGATCCCGGCACCGGCTCCCTCCCACACCTGCTGACCCTGGAAGGCTCCTACCTGAAACGCCCATCACTCTCTGCTGTGTGCAGGCCAATCCACCAGTGCTGCTCTTGGCCCCGGGAGAACTGGGGAAACCGGTCAGGCAGATAAGGGTTGGCAGGGCCTCGCCTCCCTGGGCCTGCCCTCCCACTGCCCGCAGGCCCATGCTCACTGGTGTGCTCACCTTCTGCAGGTTGTGCCCCAGGAAGTCCAACTCCGCCTGGCTGTGCACGGAGGCCAGCTCGGCCTGGAACCACGTGCAGATGCGCTGCGCCTGAGCCCACGTGGAGTGGTGCTCGAAGAACTTGTACTCGGCGTCCAGGAAACGCAGCCACTCCCGCCGGCCTGCGGGGGGGCAGTGTGAGCGTGGGACGGGAGGCCAGCAGGGGTGGCGAGCGCCTAGGGCCCCCGCAGACACCGCTCTAAGCCCAGGCTTGTCCCTGCTTGGAGACGGGTTCCAGGCGCCACGATTCCTCTTCTCTCGGCTCGAATCCCTGACTCCTTTCATTCCATCCCGCCAGGCCCGGCCCCAGAGGTGACGCCCCTCACCCTCTCCTGACCACCAAGGGGAGCACGGTGGGCCGGGGGCCTTACCTTGTGGGCTGACGTCGGGCTCCCGCACGTCTGTGCCTACGGGGACAACAGGGACCGCGATGCTGCAGGGAAGGGAGATCCTCCCCTGGACTCCCGGCCCCACCGCCCTGCGCCCCCTCCCCCGCTCCCCAGCACCATCCCACCCAACCTCGAGGGATCTTGCAGATCCAGTCCAGCTGCGTCTCGCACTGCATGGCCACCCACTGCAGGGAGGCCAGGTCGAGCACAGCACAGCCCCGGATGTCGTCGTCGTCATGCCTGCTCCGGTCGAAGTTGTGGTAAGAGAACTGGAGGCGGGAGTGGGAGAAGGTTGTCGGCAGGCGCAGGCCTCCGCGTCCCCAGAACATTCGTATAAAAGGCCTGACAGGCGCTAGGAACCCCCACCCCGGGCTGGGCGCCCCGCCCCCCTTTCCTTAACCTGCCTGCTCTGGCCGCCAGGCTCTGCCCCGCCCCTAAGACCACGCCCACCGCGGCCCCGCACACCCCTCACCGCCCCCTCCAGGTGGGCTCACCCCCAAGCCGTCGCTCCAGCGCCAGCTCTGCCCGGCTCCGGGGTCTCGACGGTTCAGGCCGATCCAGAACCAGTTCTGCTCGTGGATCTCCGGCTCTGATTCACTTCAGCACAACCCAGCGGAGGGGACAATAGAGATGGGGATGAGAGGGGCAGGAGCCCCGGGCAGGAGCCCCTTGCAGGTGACCTGGGCAGTCCTGAGGTCCTGGGGCCTCTCCATCTGGGCTTCACACTCACCAGCAAGACACTGTTGGGGCCACCTTTATGGGTTCTCTCCCCAGAGAGAACTGACCTAGCTGGACCAGGCGCCCAGCTCACTGGGGCTGGGGAGGGCTGACCTGGCTCCCTTCCCTGGCTTCCCTTTGGGTGGGGTTTGCTCTGCCAGCAAGACTCTGTAGGCTTTCACTTCAGGGAGTTTAGTAAGTCACTGGAGTTGGAGCATAGACCTGGGGCTCTGGAATCAGATAAAAGTAGATTCCAGTGTTGGTTCACCCATGGAGCAGCTCCCTGACCGCGGGGAAATAACCCAACCTCTCTATCAGCCCACATGGGTCCAGGATAATGTCTACTTCTTAGGGCTGAAGAAAAGACTGAAAGAGGATTAAATGTTTAGTGCAGAATCTGAGACATGGTCAGAGGCCATCAATGAGAGCTATAATTACTAGTCAAATAACGTAATCTTAATGTTTGCTGGAAAGACATGTCCCTGGAACTAAGATCTTGGGAAGCGTGGATCCATTCGGATGTTTCCCACTGCTAAGGGATTATAGGTGCTGTGTATCATAGGATGCCCACAGGACAGACATGGGGTCTGTAGCTTTTCTCCTATCTCTCAGGAAAAGTTATTTATTGAAGAGAGTGAGCTGTTATGGGATGGTGTTGGGGGTGGGGGGGAAGCTCAACTTGGATCTACTTGCAGAAGATTTTACCATGGACAAGGAGGGCTGGGGAGGGCAGTTACTTTTGTAAAAGTCTGTGAATCTGCAGGGGACACTGCTGGCTCCCTGACACTGGTGAGCAACAGTCTCCAACCAGGGCTGCCTGAAGGACAGGGCAATCCAAGCATTAGCTGCAGATACACAGGTCATTCTGAGCCCTCAGACAGGCCTCACTGGAGGCGCCTTCACCCTGCCCTCTGCCCTGTGTCCAGCAAAACCAAGAACCACACAGGTGCATGCAAGCCACTGCCCCAGGCTCAGTACCCGAAGATCTTGTTGAGCATGTTGGCTACAAAGTGTTCCTCTTCATAGCTGGCTAGGCTCAGCAGCTGGGCCCCCAACTCTTGGCAGGCCCCCTGGGCCTGCACCCAGGTCTTCTTATCCTGCAGCCGCTCAGAGCTGAATACCTACAGGAACAAAGTCCAGGTGTCCAAGCTGTCCCTACTGGTCCACCTGGCCTCCTATGACAGCAGTAGGGAGGAGGCTGGGGCCTCACTGGACAGGAATGCAGGCTAGCTAAGACAATCCTGCTCTCGGAGAATGAACCTCAGGGGAGGGGAGCCAGTATCGCCCGCTCCTAGAGAACACCCCCTGCCCAAATCCTGGAACCAGTCCAAGACCTGGGTTCTTATCTCAGGGAGCCACTGTTTGCTGTGGGCAAGTCCCTCCCCTTCCCTGGGCTCAATTTCCTCATGTAATAAAAGACCTTGGACTATAATAAGGATGGCTCCCAAACCCAGCAGAGTTTAAAAATCAGAGGACCAGGCCCTACTCCAACCTAAAGAATCCCAGTCTCCATAATGGCAGCCTGGAATTTATTTTATCAAGCTGCCCAGGTGATTGTGAAAGGCAACCAGTCCAGGCCCAACATTTGGGAACCCCTGAAATCAATTCTCTCCCTTGTCTTTTTTTTCTCAATTCCTCACCTTCATCAAGCACCTACTATGTACCAGACCTGCAATTTCACTGACAAGAGCGTCATCGGAGATTACCTCCGTCTGCGGTCCATGGTGGGGAGATAGTGGCCCTGGAACCCTGGATCATGGCTGGGCCCCACTGGGGCTGCCCTTGACCCTGGCTTTGCTTGTTTTTCTCCCTCCTCCCACACCAGCGGCCACCTACCTTATAGCAGTGCCGGAGTTTGGGGTCTGACCCCCAACCTTGGGGACAGGAGCCGGTGAGGCTGGGTGTGGGATCGGGCCCAGGCAGTTCCGGTGTCACTGGCGTGCCCAGGCTCTGCCGGCAGATGTAGCGAGCCCGGAATGCCGTGCAGTTCTTCACCTCCCACAGCCCCATGGCGCTGCCTGTGGCCAGGGCCACACAGCCCCCACGGCTGTACCCTGGAGGAGGGAGCAGAGACCTGCTTGCTGAGGACTCATGGGCCGGCCCTCCCCCACATCCCCACAGCACACATCCCCGGCCTCGGCCCCCTGCACTGGTGACCAGCTTGCTGGGCTCTGCAGGGCCTGGAAGGGAATGGAGGCAGTCCTAGCCCTGTGCTTACTCCTGGGAGATCTTCTGGCAAGTTGCTTAACCTCTCTGAGGCTGTTTTATCCTCAGTTTCATCAGGTTATTGAAAAGGCTAAAAGAGACAGTGAGTGTGAAATGGCAACAATTCTGATGGCCAGCACTTGCACTCTAAGCACTTCATGTCTATTTATCCAGTTCAACCTCGCGTCAGCCCTATGAGCAAAGTACCGTTATCCTTGTTTGGCATAAGGGAAACTGAGGCTCAAGATGCTCCAGTTGGTTTGGTCCCAGAGCCTGGGCTCCTAATCACTTCCCACACTGTACCAATGATCAGTTTCCTGGGAGGCCCTGGGAGTCGGTCCTGAGCAGCAGGCCCATACGGCCTCCTGGCTTTCCCAAAGAAAGTCAGAGAAGGGGTTGAGCAGGTGCCACAGAGGAGGGGCTCACCGGGCTGGTCCCGGTTCCAGTGGGTGTACATGACCTCATCCCCACTGAGCCAGCGGAAGGAGCCGGTGCTATTGAGGTCCTGCAGGGCAGTCCAGAAGTACTCGCCATCCCAGTTGTAGATGAGGCTGCTGACAAAAGCCTGCTCAAACCTGTGGGAGAGAAGCTGGTCAGGCAGGGAGCTCCCACCACCCCTTACCCCTCAGTCCCTGAACCACAGGCCAGATGCCCTGCCCCAGGAACTTCAGTGTTATACCCGGTAACTTGCTTAGGGCAAGTGGGGGCCCATGGAGACCCTGCAGCTGACACACAGCAACTGACCTTCCCCCCTACTGCCTGCACCTCTGTGCCTGGCTGAGAAGAAAGTAGAGAGCCCTCTCTTGGGCAGGCAGCCCACACCTACACCTGTTTGTGCCCCTGTCCAGGCCCTGCCCCACAACGGGGTCACTAAATAACAGGAGTCATTCTTGTGATGATATTTGAAAAATTCTTATGATGACATTAGCCATTTGAGGCTCCAAGGACTTAGTCCCTGTGCGCTTGATGGCAAATGCCACCCTGTTTGGGCCAGGATAGGAATAAGGGCTGGTCTGGGCACATGCCCGTCCTGTACCTGTTGGTGATCGTGACCAGCTGGGAACCGTGATCGGTACACAGGCGCCGGGCCTCACTGTAGGTTACTTGGTCCTCCCCTAGCCAGTAGCAGGATGGGCTGTGCCATGTCCAACCCTGGCTCGAGAGATGGGCAGAAGAGGGATGTCTGCGGGGAGGACTCTCCTCCCTCACCCACAAATCCTGGGTGGGGAATGCCAGCAGTGGCATCACTGATCGTGCCACAAGCTTGGGCACAGGACAGAGGGGACTGGTTTGACGCCAGGGACAGCTCTTCCCGTGCTGTGTTCTGCACCTCATCAGCCTCACACTCCCCTCCCTACCGTTACCCACAACTGCCAGACCGGAGGGTGAGCATGGCTCAAGGGTGGCTGATCTGCCGGTAGGTTGGTGAAAAAAGATGAGTGGCCCACTGGACTCCTCTCTGGGCATTTAAAAATTTTTTTTTTTTTTTAATTTTTATTTACTTATGATAGTCACAGAGAGAGAGAGAGAGGCAGAGACACAGGCAGAGGGAAAAGCAGGCTCCATGCACCGGGAGCCCGATGTGGGATTCGATTCCGGGTCTCCAGGATCGCGCCCTGGGCCAAATGCAGGCGCCAAACCGCTGCGCCACCCAGGGATCCCTCTCTGGGCATTTAAACAAAGAGTCACAGTGGGAAAATTGCCAGTTGGCTAAGAAACAGAGCTGAAAAGCTGGGAGGGCTGCCAGGATGCAGAGGGCCCAGGTAATCCTTGGGTCCTGGAAAAGGTAGAGTAAGTGGAGGGTGCACCTACCCGGGGTCGGGGGGACAGACCCTCAGTGAGAAGCAGTGAAGCTTTGGAAGAGACCACTGCTCTGAGGGGCTGGCTCTCTACCATCGGACCCCCACGAGACCAAGCAAGCCTTTACCCAAGGGAGACTCCTCTTCCCTTGGGCCACCCTGAGCAATCTGCTCCTGCCTTTCAAAAGAGGAACTGAGGCTCAGATAAATTAAGTGATTGGATTTCATACACAGATAGTACAAGGTGGAGCCTGGACTTGAACCCGCACCGCAAAGGCTTTGCCTGTCCTCACCACAGCCCTGCTCCTCCTAAGACACCAGGTGCCAGGGCCTTCCTCTCCAGGAGCCCTTGAAATGGGAAGCCTTAGGGTAGACTCAAGGTTGGGAGAGAGACACAGCCCCATGGGTAGGAGCCAGAGCAAAAGAGAAGGTGGGGGATGGGGAACGCCTTGGGGTAGACGGTGGGACTGTGCGAAGATCTCGGCTCTCCCAGGGCATTAACCGGGGCTGCACAACACTGCACACACAGGTCGGGTGGCCCGGATGCTCAAGGAAGCTGGTCACTCCTCCTCCCCTGCCACCACCTCACCCCGAGCCAGGTCAGAGCCCCTGGGCCAGTCCCTGACCCTACCAGCCTCCTGGATGCTTCAGCAGGGTCCCTGTCTGCTCTCTCTCCTCCCCACTGTGGGTACATGCCTGTTGTTTCAGGCCCCTCCCCCTGGCGCAGAGCTTGGAGTTCACAGGAGGCAGGGTGCGGTGAGGGGCTTGATCCAAAGGAAAACAGAATGAGAAGCCAAACTGGCAGGGACAGGCTGGCAGGAGGGTGGCCTTGGCAGCTGGAGCCATCAGGGGCCAAAGCACCATGAAGTGTCTTTTTTGAGTAACCTCCCCATATTCACCCACATTGCTCACCACCCTGCTTGGCTGGGGGCCAGGTGGTGGGGGGCCAGGGAGGGCCTGGAGGAGGACACGGGCATCACCCACCCACACCCTCAGTCATACACACACTGGGCCACTAACCCAGTCAGTCTTCATTCCCTCCCTCCCTCACACCTGGAAGCCCCTGGGGCTAGGGACACAGCAAGGCGACACCAGGATGGCCTCATTGTGGGGGGGGGGGAGACAGACAAGCACACACTCTATCAGACGGCAAGGGGTGTGCCAGCAGAGGTGGCCAAGCAGGACTGGGGTGCACCCGGGCAGCCTCACTCAGGTGATGACTCGGGGGCCTGCCCCCCCACCGCCTGTTCCCCGCTGCCTCTGGGAAGTAGCTTCTTCATGGAGAGGGGCCCCACCCCACCTCATCCACTATCACCCTTTTCTGGAACGGAGCAGTTTGGAGAGCAGGAAGAAGGGACGAGCCAAGCAAGGGAGGAGGCCATGGGAGGCTGCAGGACTCCATCTGCCTCCTCCCTCCCCTGGGAACTCCTCTGGTTGCCCCACCACCACCACCAGGAGCAGCTCCAGAAGCACCCTCACCTTCCGGCAGCCGTGGTCCTCCTCGGCTGCCCCCTGGCTCAGCTGGCCTGCCTTCTTGCAGATGGACGGCAAGGACTGGTTACAGGGGCTATCGTTCCAACGACCTTCCTAGGGACACAGGATGAGGGAGAGTCTCAGCCCTCCCTCCCCCAAACCCCTTGAAGGTGAAGCTGATTTTCAGAATTGCCCCTGCATCCACTTGCTAGACCTCTCTGTGTTCCAAGGCTGTCCTGTGTTCCCCGGCTCCTGGCCAGCAGTTTGTCTGCCTTTGGCTCCATCCAGAGGGCAGAGGTGTTTGCAGCCCAGGCCCCAGGAGGATGCCTGGCACGTGGCAGACACTCAACAAATAACTGTTTATAAATTTTTAAATAGCATCCCTCATGCCAGATGGCTCTGTCTCCATAGTCCTGGCACCATGTGCAGTATGTCACAGCAGAATGTCTTATCTGTCCCTGGAGTCAGTATCCTGTTTCTCGGACTTTGTCTTTTTAAAGGATCTCTTAGGTCTGCTCGAAGGCCTCTGCTAACTCCTTCATCTCCCCACATTGCATCAGAACCAAAGCTATGGCAGAGTCACCCCCCATCATTTTTTGGGCTGGGTAGGGCTGGCACCGAGTGGCCAAGGGAATGTGTCCATAAAATGCGGCTTCTGATGCCACCTGCCG
The DNA here is from genome assembly GCF_905146905.1 of Nyctereutes procyonoides. Taxonomy (NCBI): domain Eukaryota; kingdom Metazoa; phylum Chordata; class Mammalia; order Carnivora; family Canidae; genus Nyctereutes; species Nyctereutes procyonoides. Next base: position 45,282,366 of record NW_026575020.1, on the reverse strand, counting down.
GTGGGGAAGAGCAGCTGGCAGACCAAGATGGCGCCAGGCAGCGTCCTCAGGCTGCATGAGAATTAACCCCTCTAATCCCCCCAAAGACTCTCTGAGGTTGGCGCTGTTAGCGTTCCATTGACAGATGAGGAAACAGAGGCACGGAGAGGTTAAGTAACTTGCCCAAGGTGACTCAGCCAGTCGGGGGCAGGGAGGATTTGAACACTTCATGCAGAAGAGAAGGGGTTGATGGAGAAGTGGGGGTTTCTGAGAGGCAACAGGGTGGTGGTGTGGAGGTAGGAGCTGACAGTAGCGCTCCTTTAGTCTGGGTCGCACCAGAAGGTTGGGGAAAGGGGGTTCTCACCGGCCCCCAGATGGTGACACAGTCCTCCAGGCTGTCCCGGAAGTTGTTGGGCTCAAAGGGGTGCCAGTGGGTGAAGCTCACAAGGCTCCCATCAGACCACTCAAAATTCATCTGCAGTTTCAAATCGTTGAGGCCAATCCACAGCTCCTCCACCTCTGGGATGCAGCAGGAGAGAGGGGAGAGAGGACGGGGAGGGGTCAGCCTCGGCCACCGGCAACGGACGAAGAGACAGTCCCAGGACCTCTTGGCCAGGACAGGATGGGCACTGAGGAGGCCCTGCCCTCTGCCCTGGGAGTGTGGACGAGCAGTCCCTCACCTTGCTTGATCTGCTTGGTGATGAACTCCAGCTCTGCCATGCTGTGGATGCTGAGCAGGTCACCCCCGCCCCGCAGACATGCCTTCTTGGACTCCTGCCAGCTGCGCTTCTCAGCCTGCAAGCGGTAGCAGTGGCCCTGGAAGGGCTGCCAGCTGGGCTCACACTCCACCTTCACATTGGCCCACACATCTGCAGAGACCCACGAGGTGCCGTTCAGGGACCAAGCCACCCAGCCAGGGTGCTCAGACCCGCTGAGTGTCAACACAGACAGGGCCCTGAAGTCACCTCCTTCCCAAACCCGTCTCAGATCAGCCGTGGCCACCAGAACAGCTCTCAATGCTGAGTGATGCAAAAAAGACAAAGCCCTCCAGGGAGCCTGGTGGCCCAGATGGTGGTGGCGGATTTCACCCCAGATAGGATAACCCCTCCAGCTGGGGCTTTCAGAAACAGACGGGTGGGGACTCAGGTCAGGCCAGCCCTGGGAGCCTCAGCTTCCTCCTCTGTAAATGGAGTTTCCTACTATAGTGCAAACTTAGCTTATTTCCACCTTGCTTAATAAATGAAACTACTGTCACTAACTCAAATAGTACATATGGAGTGTGGACTTCATGCTGACCCTGGCAGCCCAGGATGAAGGGATGGGGAAGTGGGGCCCACCAGGCTAGTGGCCCAGGAAGTCATGGCTGATTGGAAGAAATCCCCTAGTGGGGATTTCTCCTCTTGCTCCTTCCTCTACCTGGGGCTCCACCCAGGATTGAGAAACCAACCAGTAACAAGCTCTTCCTCACTCCCACTTCCACTTATTTTAGGTTCACTTTCTAGGATTGGAGTCCCAGAGCAGTTGAAGCAAACAAGCCCTCACCTGGGCCTTGGCAAGAGAAAACAAGACTTCACTAAGCCACCCACAATGTCAGGCTTGGGCAAGATTCCGCCAGCCAGGTGGGAAAGCATGTGCCCACTCGAAGCATCACCCTAGACTGACTCTGGGATCCACTCCATTCCCAGAGATGCTCCAGGGTCTAACACGCTGTTTCTCGGAGGCCCAGCAAAGTGGGGAGAGCTGAGCCTGGGCCCACTTACTCCTGGGCTCAGACTTGTTAATCATCTCAGCCTCCAATCTAAGACCCGAGGCAGCTGCCACAGACAGAACCCAGCTCAGACCCGAGGGGGCCTTCTTGGGCTGTTGGGAGGAGGGAAGCTCAGGAAATGTGGATGTGTTGGGAGCACAATGATGCATGACTTTGGAATGACATGCCTTGTGGGATGAGACCCAAAACGCAGAATGCATCCAAGAATTAGCTCAGAGGGGGATGGAAGAGGCATTTCATGGCCACAGACATCTGTGGGTCCATGAGGCCCCACAGGAGACTTCTCCCCTGGCCATACTGGGGAGATCCAGGGACAGAGGACTCGGGGAGGGGTCAGGCCCAAAGGAGGCCAGATAGGCTAGCCCTGCCCAAAGTGGGGCCCTCCCTCCTTCACAAAGCAACTTCTGAGATGACCTAGAATTGATGCCTGCCGCAGGCTCCCTCCAGCTAGAAGTAAAGTGCCCTAGGTCTGAGGCACCAGCGCTTTCAGCCTTTGCTTCTGACCCCTTAGGGGAGGAGAAGAGAAAGCAGTGGCCAGCTGACAGCCCTGAATCAATCTTTGGCAATACTTTAGTGGTCAGAAGCAGAAGTCTTGCTCAGTAAGCTCTTTACTTTCTGTGAGCCTGTGTGATTTTTTTCTGGGTTTGATGTTTTTTTCTTGTAAAAAGAATTCCCTCTTCATTCCCACGGCTACTAGATTACGGTAGTAGCTCTTCCAACCTATAGATAAACATCCTCTGACATGGATGGACATGATCCTTTGGGGCCAGGCCAGATCTCCACCCTTACAATAGCCCTGCAAGTGGTTGAAGTTTATTTGTGATTTGCACTCAGAGCACTATGGAGCTCCAACCGCCGCCAAAGGCCCAGAGAGCTATCTCCATGAATCACAGATGTGAGCAAGGCACTCCCTGGCTTAAGAACCTGCAGAGGCTCCCCACGCAAACTGGACCCAGCAGCCAAGAGCAGGGATTGGCTGTGACCTACTTTTCAGAACTATTCTTTCTTTCTTTTTTTTTTTTTAAGATTTATTTATTCATCAGAGTGAGAGAGACAGAGACACAGGCAAAGGGAGAAGCAGGCTCCATGCAAAGAGCCCGATGTGGGACTCGATCCCGGGTCTCCAGGATCAGGCCCTGGGCTGAAGGCAGGGCTAAACCACTGAGCCACCCGGGCTGCCCTCAACTAGTCTCTTTAGCACGCATGCTAAGCCAGTGCACCCCAGCTGCACCTGCACACGCATTGCCTGAGGATCTTATGAAATGCAGGTGGGGGCTGGGGGTGGGGGCTGAGGGCTGAGAGTCTACATTTATAACCAGCTCCCAGGGGATGCTATGCTGCTCCTCCAAAAACCACACTTTAAGTAATTAGAGTCTATACTCCAACTGGACTGCAGTACTCACCAAACTTGAAGCTGCTGTGTCTAGGCCTGCACACCTTCGCACATGCGGTTCCCTCTGCCAGGAATGCCTTTCCCTCACAGCTCTTTATGCCTTTTTAAACTTACAGTCAACTTGAAAGGTCCAAATCAACTGTCACTTCCACGCAGCAACCCATCTTAACTCCCAGGAGCTTAAGCAGCTTCTTCTCTAGGCATTTCATCTCTAAATTTATTACACATATTTTTATAATGGTACATAACTCAGGATACTCTAATTGTGTGTTGAGAGGTCTGTCACCCTCTGGCGGAGTGTGACTGCCACAAGGACAGTGCCAAGTGCCGGCACTTAGCACAGTTCTCGCAAAGAATTAACGGCGCATTCCAATAGTTTCTCAGCACCGGCGGGATCAGAGTCCCCGACGTGCCCCCCGCCCCGCCCCGCGCAGGCCCCGCCCCCGCCCCGCGCAGGCCCCGCCCCTCGGCTCACCCGGCGGCGGCCGCTCCGCCGTGGCGTTGGGCTTCTTCTTGCACACGTAGGGCAGCGCGATGCTGCAGTCGCGGTTCTGCCAGCCGCCCGAGGACTCCGTGCGGATCACCCCGCAGTTCTCCTCGCTCGGGTTGTCCGGCTGATCTGTGGGGAGGGCAGGGCGCCGGCACCCCAGGAGAGGGAAACTCACAGCCCGGCCCCTGGGCGCTCCTCGGGGCCTCCCACTGCCTCCTCCCTGAGCCCACGGGGTCCCAACCTCTGCGCCCAGCGCGGGCTCAGGCCCGGGGCCGCCTCCCCGGCCAGGCCTGCAACCCAGCCCGCGCCCCGCGCCCCGCGGAGAGGGCGTCGGGGCCTCGGTCCCACGGGAGCACTGCATGAGGCAGGGGCAGTCCAGGAGGGGGTGGAAATCTGCCCCGCCGCCCCCCCCCTCACACGGCCTGGAGCAGGAATAAGGCCAAACGCCTCTGCAGCCCCCAGGCCGCCCCGCGCCCCGAACCCCCCGCCTCACCACTCTCCCAGTTGAGGTACTTCAGGGGCGAGTTGTCGGACCACTGCCAGCCTCCGCTGGTGTCCAGGTCATTAAGGCCAATCCACAGCGTGGAGCTGTAGCCGGTGAGGAGCCCTGACAGCAGGACAGACGCGGGAAGGCGGGGATCGCCCCCCCCCCGCCCTCCTCACTCTGTGCCCACTCCAGGTGGCCTCCCCTCTCCACCAGCAGAAAGGGCTCAGGGCCCTCCAAAGATGGGGCGCGGGTCTCCGGCTCCCCGCAGAGCCCCTCCCCCACCCGCACTGCCCGCCGCCGCACCGTTGATGTAGGTCTGCTCGTGGATCTCCGTGATGCTCAGCAGGTCGGCCCCCTGCTGCTCGCAGCTGGCCCAGGCCTCCCTCCACGACAGGGTGGACTGGAAGTTAAACTGGTAGCAGCTGTCCGTCAGCTGGTCCTTGTCCCAGAAGGTCTCACAGTCATTACCTGCCACCGCGACAGTGCCAGGTGGGTCCCACACACAGGCCCCTCAAGGGCAGAGGCACGCCCTCACACACGTGCTGCTCCGGTTATACTGAGGGGCCTCCCATCACCCCAGTCCTGAGCTTCTTCCACCTGCCCTGAGGCCCCTCGGGGCCCACCCCCAGGAGCCACCCTGGCCCACCCCCTCCACCCTGCTCTCACTCTTGATTGGACAGAAGCCCCAGCGCTCGTCCTTGCCGTAGTCCTGGGTGGTGGCACACCACAGGTGCCCATCTTCACGGCCTGTGCTGGTACAGCTATGGAACCACTGGTTATCGTACTTGAAGGGGATGGTGCATGGCTTCCCGTGGGAGTTCCCCTGGATGGTGTAGACCTCTGCAGGAAGGGAGCCAGGCCCTTGGCATCTGGACCCCAGAGGCTGCCCACCTCCCCCAGCCCTCGTGGAAAACCCCCTCTCCCAGGGAGCCAAGGCCGGGGAGCTGATGCTACAGCCCCAGTGCTGCTTATGGCTTTCAGGCTCCCTCTGGCACTAGGTCAGCGCAGGAGCCTGGGAGTAGGTCTTGCTGCCCATCTCACAGGGCCAGGAGGTTCTCATCAGGTTCTCCTGATGTCCCTAATGCTGTCCCTCCCCCCAAGCTCCAGCTCAGAGATCAGGACGTCTTACAGGAAAAGGCCCCACCCCCCAGTGCAGAGCTGTCCACCAGAAAAGGCCCCGCACCAGGTAACTCTGGTTCCCGGTCACCCCTGCAAAATCAGGATCCAGGCACCTATGGGAGTTAGGCTTGGGTCTCCCCTGGAGAGTGGGCCTGGAAGGGAATTTTCATTTAATTTTACGTTACACACTTTTGTACTGTTTGAGGTCTTTACAAGCATGTATTATTTTTGTAATTTCTTGAAAATAAATGCTTTGAAGTGAATTTCCTTAATTATTCCCAAATGTTTCCCATTGCAGTTAAAGACATGGCTCTGCCAAAGGTCCGCAGAGGCCAAAGGCCCTGTCACTCCTGCATCTCACAGGAGTGAGATGGCTCCAGTCCTCCTGACATAGGGAGGGGGCACCCCTTCCCTGCAAGAAGCCTCTCACCATAGTAGGGCCTCGCACACAGATCCTCATCGCTGCCATAGATGCGCCACTGGCCGCTGCGGGTCTGGTCACCACGCTCGAGGCCACCAGCCTTGGACGAGTTGCCAGTGCGACCCCCCAGGAGCAGGGACAGCTGGTCACCCAGTGTGCGACAGTGCCAGCGGAGATTCAGTGCCTCCCGGTCACACTCGTACATGCCCAGGGATGCTGTGGTGTTGGTACCCGGCCAGCCTGTGCCCAGGCACTGCATGGTGCCCAGGTTGAAAAGCCGATTCCGGGAGACCCACTTCCAGCGCTGGGCAGGAAGACTGGCATTGCAGGATGAGGAGACTCTGACTTGCCCCCCCTGGGCCTCCAGGCAGCCCTGCAGTCCGTGGCTGAAGATGACGAAGACATTGGGCTCTGGAAGGGAAGGTAGGACATGAAGCCATCACAGGGGTTCTCTGGGCTGGGCTGGCTCTTTTTTTTTTTTAAAAAAAAGATTTATTTATTTATTCATGAGAGAGAGACAGAGAGAGAGAGAGGCAGAGACACAGGCAGAGGAAGAAGCAGGCTCCATGCTAGGGGGACTTGATCCCAGGTCCCCAAGATCACACCCCAGGCTGCAGATGGCACTAAACCGCTGCACCACTGGGGCTGCCCTCTGGGCTGGCTCTTAATGGCCAGTGCCACCTTCAGACGCTGACCCTGAGCCTGGCGCTGACCCTGAGCCTGGCGCCAGGTTGCAAGCCTTCTCTCAGATGTTAAATCACCCAGTCCTCACCCCCAGCCCTCTGAGGGCCCCCAGCCCTTCCTGTCTTCACATGAGGCAGAGCCCGCATGACCAGTCCCTGCTCTAGCCCCATGCTCAACCTGGAGGCAGGACTTGGCCCTCTGTCTCGCCTTCAAAAGCCAACCCAACTCCACATATCAGGTAGGGTACTGTAGGATTTTCCAAAGATCTTCTGAGGGGCAGTGGAGGCACTGATGTCACACAGCACATTGCAATTTTATCCCAATCTCCACGACCTTGTGTGGCTTTCCCACCAAAGTTCCTCTCTGACCTGGCATAATTTGTCTTGTTCTTCCCCTTTGCCCATCAGCTTCATTGGCTCCTTCCTTTCCTGACTTCTAGAATCTTCCTAACACCACCTTCCCCCATATCCAACCATTCACACCTCCCAGAACCATTGCACACCTTCCTTTGTATGCAGTATTTAGCTCTAGATAGGGGATCCCCCAGCCCTGCATCACGTCACCCACCATCTCACTGTGCAGACTCTTCTAGGCAAGGCACTGGAATCCAGCCTGTGCCCAAGCACGCTGACTGTACGGATTAAGAAATCAAGACTTCAAAAAAAAAAAAAAAAAAGAAAGAAATCAAGACTTCAATGTATGGAAAGTAGATAGTGGTTGCTTGGGGCTGGACTGGGGGGAATGGGAATGGGAAGTGACTGCACAGGAGTGCATGGTTTCTTTTGGGGTGATGAAAATGTTCTAAAGTTAGATTGTCATGATAGCTGCCAAATTCTGTGACTATAGTAAAACGCAATCAATTGTATGTTTTATTTTTTTTAAGATTTTATTTATTCATTCATGAGAGACACAGAAAGAGGTAGAGACACAGGCAGAAGGAGAAGCAGGCTCGATGTGGGACTCAATCCTGATGTGGGACTCGATGCAGGGAGCCCGATATGGGACTCGATCCTGGGACTCTAGGATCACACCCTGAGCCGAAGGCAGACACTCAACTGCTGTGCCGCCACCCAGGCGTCCCTCAATTGTATGTTTTAAATGGATGAGTTATTTAATGTGTGAATTATATCTCAGTAAAGCTGAGAGAGAGAGAGAGAGAGAGAGGGAGGGAGAGAGTGGGAGGGACAAAAAAGAGAAACGTGGTTTAGAGAAGTGACCTGTTCAGTGTCACGCAGTCAGGAAGCAGACCCAGGCCTGACACCCATGTTTCACCACCTTCTACTTATTCCCAGGCTGCCACTGAAGTACACAACCCACACATATAGGACATCCCTGTCACCAAGGAATTATTGCATCCATTAGCCACTAGCCTCTCAGGATAATTTCCATGTCTTAAAGGCATGAATCTGACTGCTAGGGTTCAAAACCCAGCTCTACCCCTTAATGTGTGACTTACAAAAGTTGCATTTCCTGTCCGTGACTCAGTTTCCCCATCAGACTATTGTAAAGGCTAAATGAGAGAATACATGTCAAGTGTTTGGAGCAGGGTGTGACACATGGTAACAGCACTGTAAATTACTGTTGTTGCCATTACGATGGTTACTCTTCCATGTTATTACAGGTAGAGAAATTGACTAAGGGTATGAAATGATTTGACAAGTCATGAGGCTGTTTGGAGATGGAGCTGAAATTTGGCCCCGGTCTTCTGAGTCCAAACACCAAGCTCTTTCTGTTCCACCATGGCCTTATCATCCCTCTTCAAGCCACTCTCTATGGCCCATCAGGATGCTTTTTGAAAGATGTAAATTAAGTTCCAAAATTTTTAAAAATGATATTGGAATGTTGAAGGTCATAAAGGAAACAGTGATGAATTCAGTGACATTATAGTTGTTTCCATGGCAAAAAATACCAAAAGCAGAGCCAGAATGCCAATAGCAATAATATGTATAACTTATTGGTGGCAAATAGTTTATTCCCTTATATAAAAAGAGCTTCTATAAAAACATAACGAACTATGAGGAAAATATCAACAACATATTCAGAAAAGATATGCACAGCTAAAAAATGAAATGCAATTGGCTCATAAATATTTGAAATGGGCTCACTTACAGTAAGAGAAAGAAATAACAAACATCAAATAAGTCCTGCTTAAAGTCCTTCAAAGGCAATTCATCACTCTTCAAATAAAATTCAAACTTCTTACCATGAACACAAGATCCTACATAGTCTGGTCCTGCCTACCAGTCTGATCCTAGATCACACTATTCCCCTTTGCTCAAGTCACATTGCCCTCCTTGCCCTTCCTTGAACAGGCTTGGTACTTCCTTCTTTTCTTCTTGAAGATTTTATTTTTAGAGATGCCTGAGTGGCTGAGCGGTTGAGCATCTGCCTTAGGCTCAGGGTATGATTCTGGAGTCCCCGGATTGAGACCCACATCTTGGGCTCCCTACATGGAGCCTGCTTCTCCCTCTGCCTATGTCTCTGCCTCTCTCTCTGTGTCTCTCATGAATAAATAAATAAAAATAAAATAAAAAAGATTTTATTTTTAAAGTCATCTCTGTATCTAATGCGGGGCTCCAGCTCACAACCCTGAGTCTAAGAGTCGCAAGCTTCAGACTGAGCCAGCCAGGCCCCCTTGGCTTGGTACTTTCTTGTCTCAATGCCCTTGCATGGTTTCCTCTGCCTGGTGTTTGACTTTTCAAAACAGTCATATCTTTATTTATTTTTTTTAGACTTATTTATTTGAGAGAGAGAGAGAACATGTGCAAGAGTGTTTAAGCGGGGCGGGGGGGGGGGTGCAGAGGGAGAAGCAGACTCCCAAGGTGGGTTTCAATCCCAGGACCCTGGGATCATCACCTAAACCAAAAGCAGATGATTAACCGACTGAGCCACCCAGGTGCCCTAAAGTCACATCTTTAAAAAGGCCATTCTGAGTTAATCTAAAGTAGCCACTCAGTTACTCTCTATCATATTACTTGATTGTAGTTCTCCTCACAACATTTATTATTATCTGATATTTTTTTCTATATCTGAGTTATATCTGAGTCTTTGTCTACTGATTATTTTTTTTTCTCTTGATTATGGGTCACTTTTTCCAGCTACCTGAAGGTCTAGTAATTTTTGTTACATATTGGACATTGTGGATAATGTTCTAAAGAGTCTGGATTTTTTTTATTGCATATGAGATGTTGTGGGTGACATGTTACAGGGAGTCTGGATTTTTTTTTATCTCCCTGAAAAGAATGTTGAGTTTTGTTCTGGCAGGCAGTTAAATTACTGGTGGATCATCTTAATCTCTAGAGGCTTGGTTTTAGGTTTTACTAGGGTGGGGTTGTTTTAGTTTTGCCTGTAGTCTTAGGGTGTGGCTGTTGGCCTTGGGTTTAATCATAAGGTGAGATCCTTTTGCAGTTTCAAAGGAAAACCTGAGGCAGTTATCAAGGTCCTCTAACTTGGTGGGAACTTGAATTCCAAACGCTGTTCCCTCAGCACCAGACAGCATCTGAAACCTCTGCCTCTCTGCTGCTGTTTCCTGGTGGGTTTCTTATTGCCTCACCCCGCCCAGACACAGTTTAGGAGTTGCCAAGGATTTGAGGAGAATTTGTAAGAGAACACTGTTACGGGTTCTTTCTTTCCAGGATTCTTCCTCTTGATTTTTAGCTTTTCTGGTAGCCCCAAATGTTGGCCAGTAGGATTGCCACTTTCTGTTTGAGGTCCTCAAATGGGGCAATGCTCTCAGGGGGAGACACTGCTTAATTGAACCTCTCACCACATCTGCTTCTTTCCTTTTGGAGATTGTTTCCTCCCTGGCATCTGGCTGTTTTTGATTGCTCTCAAACCACTGTATTTTATATTATATCCTTTGTCTCTAAGTACCTTTGGCCAGAGACTTAGATTGGTGCCAGCAACCCTGCCATTTCCAGAAGCATAACTCATTTTCTGACATGCTTCTATTTTGTGTGTCTCTTCTCTTGTTTATAAGCCCCCAAGGGGGGGAAAAAAGCCCCCAAGGACTCTCTCGGTCTTTTCCACTGCTGTGTCCAAAGCACCTATGACTCTGCCTGACACATAGTGCTTCATAAACACTGGATGAACACATGAATGAATGAATGAATGAACGAATGAATGAACGAATGAATGAATGAATCTCCTGCCTAGGTAACACTCACAATCAATCTGCCAATCTTTCTGTTCCTTGTCCCAGCTGCTAAATTGATTTTCCTAAAACATAGTACCTGCAGCTCCCTCAATGAGTGCTCAAAACACCATGGTAAATAGGCTCATGGGGCAGGGACATTAGTCGCTGTATTCCGCAACAACGCCAATGCGGGGGCAGGGTCCTCGCTGCCCCCTCCTCTCAACCTGCTTCTTCCCTTCCAGTTGTCCTCTGGAACCGTAAACTGTCCCCATGACTTGATCCAGGCCTGCCGGAGCCTAGGACTGGCTATCTGATTCTCAGAAACTCCCCTCCAGTGAGGACAGTCAGTAATAATCGAAAGTGGCCCTTGGCAGGGGGTAGGAAAAGGGCCTGAGACCGGAAGAGGAAGAAAACAGTGCTTGCTTTTCTAGATTTTTCTCAGAGATGGGACTGGACAATGCAGCCCCCAAACGTCACAGGAGCCCACAGCAGCCCAGGCGGATAGAACTCTCACTCCCCTCCAACCAGAAAACCCACATACGAGCTGAAGCATTCCCATCAGGCCGCACAGCCAGAATAAGTGGCCAATGAAGGGTCTGAAAAGAGGTCCATGTAAGTCAGGAGCGACAGTCCCAGGATCGGGCCGCCTGCCCCTCACTTGACAGATAAGGAAACTGAAGCTCAGAGAGGGGAAGAGATTAGGACACCCAACTGCAATACTGTTTAAGGCCTCAGTTTCTTCCTCTGTCACATGAATGGGGCTGCAAGTCCCCTTCTTCCTCTGAGGTCCTAGGTTCTGGGTTCAAATCCACAGATCTCCCTGGGGCACCTACTCTGTGTGGCGCATCCCAGGAAATGCTGGGGCCACGAAGAAACACATGGCACTGTCCTAGTGCCCGCCACGGGCACAGCAGCACATGAAGCCAACAAGTCCTTCACGAATTTGCGTGTCATCCTTGTGCAGGGGCCATGCTAATCTTCTCTGTATCATCCCAATTTTAGTATCTGTGCTGCCGAAGCTAGCGCTAGCTCGAAGCCAACAAGTCCTTAAAATCCAGGTGTCTGGGGGCAGAGGAGGGAGCTGTGCCTTCTGGGGGCGGGGAGACTCTCTGAAGATGCTGAGGGTCTGGAGGAGGCAGGGGTGAAGGATGCACATCACAGAACGCCTTGGCAGCAAATGAGAAAAGAACAAGGAATTTGGGAGCAGAGGGGAGGACTGCAGGAGATCTACAAAGCAAAGGGGAGGCCGAGGGGGATTCTTGGAGGTAGATCTTGGGGACTCTGCCAAGCTGGGGGCCGGGGGCTCTTGGGAGAGCATTTTCCACCCAGAGCTAGGGGTGTGCCTGGACCCTCGCAGAAAGGAGGCTCTTTCTCCAGAGCCCAATGCAGGAAGTGATGAGCCTGGCCCTGGAGGAGGTGTATGTGCAAAGGGTGAGAGGGAAGGGCACAAAGGTGTTTCTGGAACAGACTGTGTTCTTCGCATCCCCATGCTCAGCCAGCGCACAGGAAGCAGCACAGGAGCTCAGGGCGCAGAGGTCTGGTGCCCCCAACCTGGGAAGGACCCTCTGGTCTTCCCCACCCAGTAGCCTGAGGTGTCTTGGCAGGGAGTGGAATGCCCCTCACTAGGGTTGTGGTATGTCCTTCATCAAGGGCCAAGATGACCTGCATTTTGCTGGCAAGCACACCACGCCCAGCACAGTGCTGTGCACCAGGCTATGTGGCTCCTTAGGTACTTGTTTGGTGAATGAATAAATGAATGTATGAAACCGGGCAGGGAACTTTGCGTTGAGTGTATCCATCCAGTCACTCAACAAATTTGTATGGAGAATTTCACAGATGCCAGGCATGGTGCCAGGCGCCGAGAGTGCAGAGGTGAGCAACAGAGACATAACCTGGTTCCTCCCGCCATATGATCTGGGAGGCCCTGGGCTCTGCATGGAAGATACGCAGATGGTAACAGAATCCATGAACCTCACTGAACTGCCCTTCGTCTCTGGCCTTGGTTTCTGCTTGCCCGATCAATTTCCCATCCCTTCCTATTATTATTTATAATTTTCTTGTGCTGGGCTCTGGCTACATGAGTGGGCACGAGGTCTCACTCGTGGCCAGTAGTCACATACATCCCCTGGCATAGCGATTGGGCATAGAACCCAAACAAGGCTAATCGGAGGCCTCCACTGGAATATGTGGTTTTCTCTCTCTGTTGAGATCTTGAAACTGGGGCTGCCCATGGCCACGTTTCCTACCACGAGGAAAAGACCTTCCTGCTACAGGCGAGAACGGGGACACTACAGAGACACGGCTGAGCACTGGAAGGGGAGGAAGAGTGGTCATGCGCTGAACACTCAGTGCCAGACCCCGAGTTCCTGTGGCTCTTCCTCCAGCCTGTGGACCACTCTGGCTCATCAGCAGCCACATTTCCCTTTTGTGCTGACCTTGTGTGCATTGGGTTGCTGTCCTTGCACAACCCTATGTCTTGGAGCTGGAGACTTTCTCCCAGCCTCCTTACTCCCCAGAAGCTACCCTTCCAGGATTCCCTCTGACCCTCAGACCTGCAAATGAGCCTCCTGGGCTCATCAGAGGAGGTGCCTGGAAGCCACGCCTTCACCCCATCCTCCTAATCACCCTTCTGGCTGCTCCCCCAGAGGCCTTCTCACTCACGCAGATGATAAGCACATACTTGGTACTACAGGGGAATTAAACAATACGGCCTCTGGCCTCATGACATTTGCAGTGAAGCTCGGGAGGCAGAACTCGCAAAGCAATCCATGAAATAGTGACAAGGAACACATCAGTGTGCAAGACTGCCAGGTCCGATTCATACCGCATGGCTGGTGGTGAAGGTGCTCCACAGAACAGATTTTCCAGGTTGCTAACATATAACAAGAATCCTGCTGCAATGTCCACACTTCCTGGTTTCTCAGACATCCAGGTCATCACTCTGGTCATTTGTGCCTATGCTCAGAGGTTTAAAGCTATGTGTCCTACATTGAGTAGCCCCTGTCTCCTCCCTGCCTGCTGACTGTCACTGTGGCCTCTCTTCCTTTCCCATCTGCTGTAAGGTACACGCAATGCTTTGGTGGAGTCCTGAGGCTGAGTGCAGAGGCTCAGAACTGTCTGTCTCTCAGGAGCAAACCTCTCAGCTGTCCCAGCAGCTTCTCCGGACTCAGTCCAGGAGCGAAGGCAGCCAGAGGTCTGACCTTGGATAAGACGGCTGCTCTCCATTACAAGTGCTAGACATCGTGCTGAAGGAAGCAGAGGGGAAGTTAATTCTCACAGAGTGCCTGGCACTCAGCAGACTCTCAATGAAATCTGCTGAATGAGAGGCACGTCAAACAAAAGCCCGAGAGGAACCCGCAGGGACAAGAGCAAAGGAGGGTGTTCCACGGTGGGGGAATGGCAGGAGCAGAGACTGGGAACCCAGCAGCCAGCCTGGCTCAGCTCCTACAGACCAACTGCAGGGACTGACTGGGTTTGGTCCCTGAGGGCATGGCAGGGTGACCTCCAACACCAAGCCTCTCTGTAGTTGACTCCCCTCCTCAGGCCTCCTCAGGCCTCCTCAGGCCATGCAGAGGCAAAGGGTCATCCCAGGGAGAGCCAGGGGCCGCAGGGCCACCAGCCAAGAGGAGCAGCTGTTTTCAATAAGCTGCTTGGCCCTGAGGGCAGGCCTGGAAATGTCCCTGAGTCAGCAGAAGCTGCCAGCCCCACCCTGTTGAAGGGCCAACCCTGGGGACCCAGCACCCCACCCTGCCCCACCTTCTGCTAGAGGCTCTGTGCATGTCCCTGCACACATTGGACCTGTGTGGGGGGAGGTGGGCCGGCCCTTCCCTAGCACAGGGCAGTTACAGGACACAGGGCTCAATGCCCTGTCCACCTCTGCAATATCCCCACCCAGATCCCGGCTCTTGCGGGCTTCTGTCTCCCCTCCACCCTCCAAGCTTTTCACACTCTCCTCCCTCCTCCCGACTGCCCCTGCATTCCAGCCAGGCCAGACTGCCTGCTCTCCATTACTTAAAGTGCATGTGACTCCACTGGGCTCAGCCAGCCGCTGTCACACGGTCAGTGGTGTGTCTCTCCCTCCAGCCATGGTGCGCTTCCTCCATCACTTATTTCTGGAGATGCTCTCCTCCCCCTTAAAATCTATGTGTTGCAAAATGTGACATGCTGTGCTTCAGGAAGATGTTAAAGCAAACTCTGAGCAGGGAATGGGTGGAGAGGTGGGTTCCTCACCTCCACTAAATCAATGCAAAAGAAGGGTGATGTGAAGGGGGTGGTGGGCAACAGGATGAGACACAAATTCAAATCCGGAAAGGCAATTTTCACCCTCCCCGCAACTCTGCGGGGTCCCCTGGGTCCCCCGGGTGGTGCCAGGTGACTAGGGCTCCCTGGCCCCATCCCTCCACTCTTGGCGATTTCGTGGTGTTTGATCTCCCCCTCTGCTGACTTTTGTCTCCTCCCACTAAAGCATCATAATCTTATCGTCCTGTCCTTTCCCAGGCTCCATCTTGTAGAATGAAACGGGGTTGCCGCCAGGCCGCGACAGAAGCGGTCTCCAAGGATCTCCAAGCTCGGGTCCTCCAGGCTCCGGTCCGGCTGGTCACTCCTAGGGAGCTCGTCCGACCTTTCCCCAGCTCTCTGCGGCGCCTTTCAGGGGCGGGAGACCCCTTCCTCCCTTACCCGGGGCGGGGGGGTGGTTCTGGGTGCTCGCCGCTGCTGCACCCCCCTCGGCCACGCACCCTCCTCTTCGGTGCACCGCATTTCTCGCCCACGGGCTCCCCTTTCCGCGCGCCCCCGGCCTCGGCCATGCGCATCCCCCTCTGTGCGCGCTCCCCGCGATGTGCCCCCCACGTCGGCGGCGCCCCCTCTCGGGGCGGCCCCGACCTCCGCGGTACTCATCCCCCTCCGTGCGCCCCGCCCCCGCGATGTGCCCCCTCGGCGGTGCCCCCTCGGGGCGGCCCCGGCCTCGGCCGTGCGCATCCCCCTCTGTGCGCCCCCCCACCGCGATGTGCCCCCTCGGCGGTGCCCCCTCTCGGGGCGGCCCCGGCCTCGGCCGTGCGCATCCCCCTCTGTGCGCCCCCCCCCCGCGATGTGCCCCCTCGGCGGTGCCCCCTCTCGGGGCGGCCCCGGCCTCGGCCGTGCGCATCCCCCTCGGTGCGCCCCCCCACCGCGATGTGCCCCCACGTCGGGGCGCCCCCTCTCGGCAGCGCTCCCCAGAGCGCTTGGGCGCCGGGCCTCCCGCCCCCACCCCGGCCGCGAGGTCAGCCGCTCCCCAGCCCGCGCGGCCCGCAGCCCCCGGCGCCGTCTGCTCGCCCGAAGCCAAAATAAACACGGCAAAGCCACTTCCTTCCCCAGGGGGCCGCTTTCACCGGGACGGGCGGCTCGGCCGCGGCAGGAAGCGCTTTCGGGGCTGCACCATCCAGCCCCACGGACGCGCCCGCGCCGCGCCGAAGGCAGGACTAGGGACTGGGGCAGGCGGGCCCGAGGCGCAGAGGTCACCGGACCCCGCGCCCCCGCGGTTCTGTCTGTCGGAGGAAAGTCCCGGACGGAGAAGTTCATACTGCCTCTGACAAGGGCCCCCCAACAGCGCCAGGTTGGGTACTCCATACCCGGTCGACTGAGGATGAATAAATAAAGGAGTGAGAGAAATAACTTATTAGGAAATTCTCAGGCAAATTTGGGGATAGTAATATTTTTTAAATTTAGTTTTGGGGGGCACCTGGTGGCTCAGTGGTTGAGCAGCTGCCTTTGGCTCAGGTCGTGATCCCCAGGGTCCTGGGATGGACCCTGCAGGGAGCCTGCTTCTCCCTCTGCCTGTGTCTCTGCCTCTCTGTGTGTGTCTCTCGAATAAGTAAATAAAATCTCTAAAAAATAAATAAAATTTATTTTGGGGGCTCCTGGGTAGCTCTGTGGGTTGAGTCTGGGGCTCTTGATTTCAGCTCAGGTCATGATCTCAGGGTTGGTGAGATCCCGCCCCATATCTGGCTCCCTGTTCAGCAGGAGTCTGCTTCTCTCCCTCCTCTCCCACTCATGCTCTCTCTCTCTCAAATAAATAAATCCTTATTTTTTTTAATTTTTATTTATTTATGATAGTCACAGAGAGAGAGAGAGAGAGAGAGGGAGAGAGGCAGAGACATAGGCAGAGGGAGAAGCAGGCTCCATGCACCGGGAGCCTGACGTGGGACTCGATCCTGGATCTCCAGGATCACGCCCTGGGCCAAAGGCAGGCGCTAAACCACTGCGCCACCCAGGGATCCCAAATCCTTAAAATTTAGTTTTGACCAAGTGGCTGCAGAGGCGTGTGAGGGTTGGGGGAGGGGGAGTAACCTAAAGAAGCTAAATCTTTAGAAGCGCCCATGCTCACTGCACAATCAACAGAAGAAAGAATTTCCTTTGGGCCTTTCTCTGTTTTCCAATTTTCCACACTGAAATAATGTTTTATTTATTTTATTTTTTAAAGATTTATTTATCCACGAGAGAGAGAGAGAGAGAGAGAGAGAGGGAGAGAGAGGCAGAGACACAGGCAGAGGGAGAAGCAGGCTCCATGCAGGGAGCCCAATGTGGGACTCGATCCTGGGTCTCCATGATCACACCCTGGGCCAAAGGGAGGTGCTAAACCTCTGAGCCACCAGGGCTGCCCTGAAATAATTTTTTAAAATGTAGATACCCACTCACGAAATAGAAATGTGTAGAGAATTATGCTGAATGCAATGGTTTGTTTGCTAGAAATTGAGGTTTCAAATATAAACCTTCGATTTATTAGAAACATTTTGTGAACAATTTCCAGATAAGTCTTTCAAATAATACTTGAAATATGATCGAGATTTCCATTCCACTGCACAAGAGGACCTTACTGGCCTCTGTCTCTGGCCTCTCCATGTGCTGGGTGTTTGCCTGGCATGGTCTGGACTCAATAAATGTTTGTCAAGTGACAAAATGAATGTGAACCGAGGATCTTAGAATTCATCTCGTCAATCCTCTAGAATAGTAAAATCAAACACAAACCAAGATCAGACTTGAAAATTCCCTGTGCAGACCAAACCAGTGTAGTCATACGAGCAAAGCTTAATTTAGCTTATTGGCAACATAACCAAAGCTAACCTGAACTGGATAAATCTCTGAAACATCATAAGCAAAATTTAAATGGATCCCCAAAATTGATATGAGGTAACCACAAACCAAGTCCTTTTCTCTTTCTTTCTTTCTTTCTTTCTTTCTTTCTTTCTTTCTTTCTTTCTTTCTTTCTTTCTTTCTTTCTTTCCTTTCTTTCTTCTTCTTTTCTTTCTTTCTTTCTTTCTTTCTTTCTTTCTTTCTTTCTTTCTTTCTTTCTTTCTTTCTCTCTCTCTCTCTTTCTTTCTTTCTTTCTTTTTTTAAAAGATTTTATTTATTTACTTGAGAGAGAGAGCGAGCATGAGCAGAGGGAGAGGGAGAAACAGATGCCCCGCTGAGCAGAGAGTCTGACGTGAGGTTCATTCCCAGGACCCTGAGACATAACCTGTGCTGAATGCAGACGCTTAACAGACTGAGCCCCTCAGGTACCCCCAAGTCCTGTTCATTTAAAAAAATTCTAATATTATAACTAGTCACTGTGAAGAATAAACACTTACTGCCTCCACACCATCTAAGCTGCTTTATAACAATCTACCTGAGAGCCTCATTCCATGTTTTGGTTTGAATGCTCCAGGTTTATAATCTGTTTGGGGTGTGTACAAGAAACTTTTACTAATTATACTTCAGTGATTCATTGGCTTTACTTCTGCTGTCTTCTGAACCTTTGACAAGAATGTGGAAACAGAAACATAGAAAGCTTCAGTGACTTGTCCAAGGATCCTCATGCAACTGGAAACATGACCTTTTCATTTGAACTAAAATTTGTTAAAGTCCCAACAGCACAATGCCAGGATTTGCTTATATAGGAGGATTGTGTACTTTATTGTCTAATATTGAGAATGTAAAGAGGAGTTCACAATAATTACACCAGTGCAACAAGCTTGAACCAGACCTATCCCATGCAAACTAGGACTTAAAGTCACCCTGTACTTTAAGAGACACAAATAATGATGACGTTTACCGTGGGGTTGCTAGGTACCAGTGCCGGGTTCCAAGGCTTTCTCATCAATCCTCAGAGTGACCCTCAGAAGTAGGTAAAATTCCCATTCCACTTGACAGATGAGGAAAACAAGGTATTTTTTTTAATTTTTATTTATTTATGATAATCACACAGAGAGAGAGAGAGAGAGAGAGAGAGAGAGAGAGAGAGGCAGAGGGAGAAGCAGGCTCCATGCACCGGGAGCCCGACGTGGGATTCGATCCCGGGTCTCCAGGATCACGCCCCAGGCCAAAGGCAGGCGCTAAACCACTGTGCCACCCAGGGATCCCAAAAACAAGGTATTAAATGAGAGACCAGACATCTTGACAACACAGTGGATAAGGGGCAGAGCTCAGATGGGAGCCCAGGAGGACAAGTTGCAAAGCTGAGCACCAAACAACTGTTCCAAGTGCTTTGTATCGATAAGCCACAGCCGAGTTATATTTGGTCTTCACAATGTGCGAAAGAAAAGTGAGCCAACATTTAAAACTCAAGAGACTGGGATGCCTGGGTGGCTCAGCAGTTGAGCATCTGCCTTGGGCTCAGGGCGTGATCCCGGGGTCCAGGACTGAGTCCCACATGGGGCTCCTGAGGAGAGCCTGCTTCTCCTTCTGCCTCTCTCTCTGTCTCTCATGAATAAATAAATAAAATCTTAAAAAAAAAAAAAATCAAGAGATTTCACATAATAAAAACCTGGATTGCCAGTTTCTCTTCGGAAACACCAGGAGGCCTGACAACACTGAGCCAGTGTGCCCATAGGCAGCCAGTCCCCATTGGTGTGTGGAGCTACTCACTGAGAGGGGGCTCGATAGCTTGCCACAGTCCCCACCCATCCCTCTTGTAAGCCCCTCAGCCCCCACCCCAACACTGAGGTGAGATGAGAGAGGCCATATATTATCATGCCTCCATGACTGTTTTTAGCAGAGAGGAGAAACATTGTATCTCTATTAAGAATGACCAGAGGGCTGTGCCCATTTCAAAACC
Organism: Nyctereutes procyonoides; assembly: GCF_905146905.1. Classification (NCBI taxonomy): domain Eukaryota; kingdom Metazoa; phylum Chordata; class Mammalia; order Carnivora; family Canidae; genus Nyctereutes; species Nyctereutes procyonoides. The sequence goes on along the minus strand of NW_026575020.1, from coordinate 45,262,820 downwards.
AAAAATAAAAAGGGGGGAGGGTCCTCTAAATGAGGCTCCGCAGGAACCACCATGTCCCTGTGACATTCCTTTCAAGAGACATTTCTGAAATAAAGCACACCAGGATTCTGAGAAATCATGACACGTTTCATAACAAGCTCTTCCTCTACTCACTGGCAATTTCTTGGCCTTCTGACGTGGCAACATCCAAGGATGACTTGTTTGGTTTTAAGAGCAGAGCATGGCACTCTTTAAAGTTAACTGAGTTTGGAATCTTTTAGCTTGGGAACCTTCAGGATCTCCCTAAAACTATATGCTGGAGATTAGACACTTGCTGACTTCTACAATGACAGGCCAACAGGACCTTACACCTCCTGGAGGTGCCACAGTGGAGGGGTCAGGAGGGGAGCTCCGGAATCTATACCTACCCAGGTTCGAGTCCCTGTGTGGGCCCCGGGACCAGCTGCCTCACTTTGAGCCTTGCTTTGGGGAGGACACTAATGAGGCCCGTCTTCTGGGTTTCTGGGAGAATTCAGCAAGAAAACACTTCAAGATGCTCTGTACCTGGTAAACACTCAGTAATGGAAGGCCAGTACTACTATTTGATATTTAAGCAAGAGCTTTAGTCCTGACTGGCGCTGTGAGCTCAAGAATCTGTTTGTTTCACAGCAGAGAGCCTGGGAATCAGGCTTAGCAGACACTGCTATCTGGATGAGAGGAAACGATAAGAGGAAATAAGGCCAAGGACTTGAGTGTTTAAGCTGGTCTTCAAGAGAATTAAAAGAAAAATAAATTCACAGTCCAGATGTGGAATCCTTCCCCCAGTTCCCATGGGTAGGGGGGCAACTGCCATTTGCTTCTGGCCTTTGGACTTCTATACCCCTCCCCAGGTGTGCCTGGAAGGGAGATGCAGGAAGAAGAGTGTGCCAGGGCAAAGTGTGTGTATGTGTGTGTGTGTGGGGGGGGTCTCTGGGAGAGTCAGGGCAGTGTGGGGTGTGCTCTGCTCCCTGCCACATCCTGGTTCTGCAGAAATAAACTCCAAGGCCAGTTGTAAAGGGAAAATGAGGTCAGAAAATAGGCAGCCAGAAGGGAGAGTGTGGAAAGAGGCCGGATAGCGCCTACACTGCTTGGCCCGGCAGGTGCAGGACAGGAGCGCAGAGGCTGCATGGGATCCTTTCTGGGGCTCGGGTAGTCGTGCAGCTCCATGGCCCCTTACCTACAAGAAGGACCAGAGGATGGGAAATCTCAGACCTAGCCTGGGAGTTCTGTCATTACAATCTAAATGACCTTAGGGAACTCTATTTTCTCACCTGTAAACTGAATTATAAAATACCCTCCTTGCCTCTTCACAGACTCCTGGGGAGATCTCCAGGGAGAGGACTGGAATATTGATGTGATTCTTTTAGGGTCTGTCTCCCCCATTAACCAGTTCCTTGAGAACAGGAGCTGTGTCTCATCCATGTGTCTCCCTGGTGCGGGACACACAACAGGTGTTCCACATGTGTCTGCTGAGTTGAACTGGACCGGGGGTGGTGGTGGTGGTGGTGGAGGAAACCAAGCTGTACTGTGTCCTATGGGTAAGGGCTTAACATCCTCTAAATTATACCCTCCTTTAAAACTGATCTACGTATGGACAATGAACCGAAGGGAATAAAGGAAACACAAAATTATTTGTTGTGCCAGGAGGTTGGGATTATACATAACTTTTGACTATATTATTTTTTTAGACTTTATTTATTTGACACAGAGAGAGAGAAAGGGAGAGAGAGAGAGAACATAAGCAGGGGGGAGGGGCAGAGGGAGAAGCAGGCTCCTTGCTGAGCAGGGAGTCCAACGTGGAACTTGATCTCAGGACCCTGGGATCATGACCTGAGCCGAAGGCAGATGTTTAACTGACTAAGCCACCAAGGCGCCCCTCAATTATATTACTGTAATGTTTCTAGAACAGATAAAACCAAGGGAAGGGAGACACAGGAGTTCTTAAGATCTTGAAGAAACCAAATCTTTCTAAATCTTTCTATATTTCCCACAGAACCTGATTCAGTGCTCAGTGTTTGTGAATTTAACTTGTTTTGCCCTGGACAGACACAAAGGGTCACATACACAACACCCGACTCCCCACCTCCATTTGTGACACTACCCAGACCCACAATAACACACTAGGCCTGACCTACAAAGGAATGTCTGTGCTGGGCCCCTCCAATTACTCTCTTTCCCCACCCATTCACTCCCTTTTCCTGATTTCTTTCATACACTTTTTAGAACCATATAAAAAGAGTACTGCTCCCACAACCATCACTCTGATATTAATTGAAAATCATGGCGTGGTTAAGAGATCTTAGGTTCTAGATACAAGGCTGGGTTTGAATTCCTGCCTTCAAACTAGTCATATTTGACTTCTTCATCCTTCAGTGTTGTCATCTGTTCAGTGGAGAAATGGTTAGCATGTGCCAGGAGCCATGCCCAGTGCTGCCCACCAGGAAACTGGCAGGACTGGGTGAGACCACGGATGGAAAGGCCTCATCAGCCTGCCTGGCAAAAAGTGAGCTCGTGGTTGTAGTTAGCAACCTATGTAGTAATAGGAGGGTAACTTTTCTGGAGGAGAATTTGGCAATATGTGTCAAAAGCCTTCAAAAGTACAAATGCTCTGACTCCTAAATTCACTTCATAGGAATTTAACTTAAGGAAATAATTAGGAATCTATGCAAAGATTTAACCATACAGCATTATTTGTAATAGCAGTGATGGGGGGGCGGGGGGGGGGAATGTCCAACAATATGGTGTTGACTAACCTGAAATACGCTCATGCGATGGAACACTATGCAGACAACAGAAATACACCTTTAAAAGAGAATCCAGACATGGATAGAGGTTCATATTCTGATTAAACAAAAACCAAATGCGGGGGTGCCTGGCTGGCTCAGTTAGAAAAGCATGCAATTCTTGGTCTTGGGGTTGTGAGTTCAAGCCCCGTGTTGGGTGTAGAGATTACTTAAATAAATATTAAAAAAAAACCCGAATGTATAATATGATCTCCTTTCTATTTTCTTTTAAATCAAGGGAAATCTAGAACAATATTTTTGCTTTCTTGTTCTTGAGTGTCCAAATCGCCTGAGGAGGAATGCAAGTGCCCAGGCCCTGCAACAGAGCTACTGAATTAGAACCTCAGAGTAAAGGAATATCTGGATTGTAATCAACATTCCCAGGTACACACGAATTCTAGAACCACTGTATACACACCGTCAACAGTAGTTATCACTGACTTATGGGATAGCTGATTTTTTTCAATCTTCTTTGCATTTCTTTTTTTTTAAGATTTTTATTTATTTATTTATTCGAGAGAGAGAGAGAGAGAGAGAGAGAGAGAGAGAGAGAGACAGGCAGAGGGAGAAGCAGGCTCTATGCAGGGAGCCCGACGTGGGACTCGATCCCGGGACTTCAGGATCACACCCTGGGCTGAAGCGCTAAACCGCTGAGCCACCTGAGCTGCCCTCTTCTTTGCATTTCCTACAATGTTTGCTAATTTAAAAAAGATTAGAGAATATGCGTGTGCGTGTCTGTCCTTTGTTTTAAACTTAACCCTAAGTGACCTCAACTTATATGTGCAAAGTTCTACATTAAACTCAGCCTATCTGTAAAGGGAAGTTAAAGGAATGAATCAGAAGAGATGCTCCCCAAGAGAATCTATAGATGGGAGACACTACACACCAAGTCATGTGCCAAGAGACCCCTAACAGCAAAGAAGCTGGTTGACTCCGGAGGCATTAAACTGATGCCAATCAAGCCACCTTCCCACCTTGCATCAGGATCCCCATTAGTCTGCAGGTCCAATGTGCTAAGATGCATACAGGGGTATCCATAACAATGAAATGAGAAATGACCTAAATGGCCAATAAGGGATAAGTTATGGTACATCCATACAATGGAATCCTATCCAACCAATAAAAGCACTGGGTGGAAATATATTGATGTATCCGCGCATGAAAGAATGTTACAAAACAACATGAAAACATGTCAAGTTTCATAAAGGAAGAGGAGTGGGAGGAAAGGCAATTTGAACTTTTGTTTTTGTTTTTAGATTTTGTTTATTTTAGGGAGAGAAAGCAAGGAAGAGGGAGGAGAGGCAATTTGAAATTTTTTTAGATTTTGTTTATTTACTTGAGAGAGAGAAAGAGACAGAAAGAGAGGACAGCCCCAGTGGTGCAGCGGTTTAGCGCTGCCTGAAGCCGGGGGTGTGATCCTGGGGTCCCGGGATCAAGTTCCGCATCGGGCTTCCTGCATGGAGCCTGCTTCTCCCTCTGCCTGTGTCTCTGCCTCTCTCTCGCTCTCTCTGAATAAATAAATAAATAAACAAATAAATAAATAAATCTTTTAAAAAAAAAGAGAGAGAAAGAGAGAGGTCTTGTGAGCTGTGGGAGGAGCAGAGAGGCACAAGCCAACTCTGTGCTAAGCACAGAGGCTCAAGACCCTGAGATCATGACCCCAGCTAAAACCAGGAGTCAGAAGGATACTCTCCAAAATGTTAACAGTGGTTGTTTCTTAGTGATGAGATTTCAAGTAATTTTTCTTTTTTGGTAAATTTTCCTATTATTGGGATCCCTGGGTGGCGCAGCGGTTTGGCGCCTGCCTTTGGCCCAGGGCATGATCCTGGAGACCCGGGATCAAATCCCACATCGGGCTCCCGGTGCATGGAGCCTGCTTCTCCCTCTGCCTGTGTCTCTGCCTCTCTCTCTCTCTCTCTCTCTCTCTCTGTGACTATCATAAATTAAAAAAAAAAAACCTATTATTTTAATTGTATGCTATAAATAAGCACAAATTTTTATAATCATGAATAAGTATTTTTAAAGCGATCTCTATGCCTTATGTGGGGCTCGAACTCATGACCCTGAGATCAAGAGTCACATGCTCTACGGAGCCAGCCAGGCTCCCGCAAATATATTCTTATCTTGAAAAAAAAAAAAAAAAGGAATATTGTCTTTTTGTAGCCTCATTTAAGTTCACTTACTGAAGCTTCCCACACATTTAGATGTGCTGCTGAGGGCCTAGGGAAGGCAGGAGAGTTAGAGAAGATGGGGGAGCTGAAGGGTATTGTCATAAGTCTTCCCATGAAGGCAAGAACCTAATCTGACCCCAAAGGGCTTTCTATACCTTACTAAAAAGACCACGCGTGTGGAGGGCAGGAAGATTAAAGAGACATTTCTCACATTTAAAAAAAAAAGTAAGATTTTTTTATTTTTAAGTAATCTCTATACGAAATCTGGAGCTCAGATTCACAACCCTGAGATCCAGAGCCACAGGCTCTGCCTACAGAGCCAACCAGGTATACCCCAAATGAAAATGTAAAGTGAAAAACAAATGGCAAGAAAAACGTAAAATGAAAAACAAATGGCAAGATATTTGTAACAAACACGGCAAGAAGCTTATATAAATCAATGAGCAAAATATAGATATCATGAAAATTTTAAGCCACTAAGATCTGAAGAGATGATGATCAAGGATATGAACACGGTTGGCAAAAAAAAACAGTCATGTCTAATTGGGCTACTAGCCCTTGGAATACTAGTAATGGCCCTATTTGCGGGATCTGAGCACTGGTTACATGGGTGTGTTCAGTTTGTGAAAACTCATTGAACTGAACATTCCTATGCCCACCTCCCTGTACTTAAAGAATTAAAGATTTTAAAAACAAGGGATTGATAAGCACAAGATTCAGGACAGAGATTGGGTTGGTGGGAACGAGGAAGACAGGAGAGAAGCACATAGCTAAAGGGAAGTATTGCAATGTTCTGTCTTGGATTAGGTAGCGGCGGGTTCACAAGATACTTATTACTTTTCTTTTTAAAGATTTATTTATTCATGAGACACACAGAAGAGGCAGAGACATAGAGGGAGAGGCAGGCTCCCTGCGCGGACTCATCCCAGGACCCTGGGCTTACCACCGGAGCTAAAGGAGACACTCAACCACTGAACCACCCAGGTGCCCCTCAATGTTCATGTTTTATTTATTTATTTTATTTTAAGACTTTATCTATTTATTCATGAGAGACACACAGAGGGAGGGAGAGGAAGAAGCAGGCTCCATGCAGGGAGCCCGACGTGGGACCCCAGGATCACGCCCTGAGCTGAAGGAGGTGCTAAACCGCTGAGCCACCAGGGCTGCCCAGTTCATGATGTTTTAATCAACACTTACTAATTTATAAAAGAAGGCCTTGGAGGGAACCAAACAAGCCCGCATTGCATCCCTGGCTCTGCCGCTCACCAGCTATGTGATCCTGACTAAATTTCTCTGGCTCAGTTTCCTTATCTGTGAAATGGAGTTACGGGAGGCTTAAAACCGTAGACGTGGGGCTGCCCAACACGGACTCCGCAGACCTTACGCACTTCTAGTTAAGTATCAGCGCGGCCTCCACTTCTTGCACAGTGTTACAGAGAAACGTCAGGAGACTTTTACAAAGCAGAAAGCCTTCCAAAAGCCCTGCTCCCTAACTTCGGCGCCGTTCTGATTCGCTCTCCAGTCCAGGACAAACGTATGGCTATTCTGTTGAGCGCTTACAGAACTCAGTTAAGTCCCCCTGTCCCCTTACCCCTCTGCGAACACTGGACTTAGGTTAAGTGCGAGGCCAAGAGAAGCAGGCTGGCGTCCGGGGGCTGCTCAGGTCAGGAGCGCCGGGGCGGGTCTCCGCCGCCGCACCGCGACCCTCCGGGGGCGCAGGGAACCCGCCCTGGCCCAGCTCCCGCCGGGGCTCCTCGCCTGCAAGTGGGCAGGCCCCACTCCAAAAAAAAAAAAAAAAAAAAACCCACAAAACAAAACGGGAGGAGCGGGCGGGGAGCGCTGCCGCCAGGGTCCCAGTCCGCGGGGCCGCCCACCGCGCTCCCCTCCCGCGCTCCGCAGCCGCAGCCAGGCCGTCTCCGCCCGGCGCGCCGCAGCAGCAGCGAGCTCCCCTGGCGCCCTTGGCGCCCGGCCGCGGGGTGAGGACCGCCCTCCCAGAGAGCCTCTGATTGGTCCCCTGGAGTCACGTGCTGCAGGCGGACCAATTACAGCGGGGGCACCGGGGAGCGCCGCTGGCGTCACGTGGCTAGGCGAGCGGACCGCTGCCCCGGGCCTCCCCATTGCGAGCCGTGCAGACGTGTTCAAAGGGAAAAAAGGCCTCATCTGGAGTCACGCGATAGAGTACAGTACAGTAAACTACGACCCGTGCCCTCTCTCAGTTTTTCGCGTATGTGCTGCCGAAGCGAGCTCTGTAACTTCGGCTCAATTTCGGTGTGACTTTTCTACCAATTTTGTCTATATACTCAGAATACAATAGATGTTCATGTACATCTACGATAAATATGCGTGATGTATACGTATATGTGTATGTGATATATGCAGGGACATCACACATCTATACAAACGGTTTTGATTCTTTTTGTACTTAACATTCCAGCAAAAGGATTTTTGTCTCCAAAAACTTTTCTAAGAACCATTTTAGTGGCTGTATGCTATTCCATGAGGCGATCTAATCTACCACGTTTCATCTATTCATTATTAATAGGCTTCAACTTATAAAGAGGTTTTTATCACGATACAGAACATGGGGTTACATTGATCTTTGTGGGCACTATTTTCAGGGTTGAAATGGTACCTTGTTTGCTGGCAATTTTAAACATTTCCCACAAGCTGGTTAGACATTGCTACTTCTCTTCTTGGTGAACTCTGCTCACGGCCTTTGCAGTCTTACCTATAACGATTTTAGATACCCGAAAGCTACTGGAGATTCCTGTCTTTCCTCATTGGCTTATACGAGCTTCTTGCCATAAACACTATACAGACCTCTTTTCCCTGGTTGTTGTTCTTTTTAAATTCTCTTTAAGACCCTTTCTGGCCGGATCCCTGGGTGGCGCAGTGGTTTGGCGCCTGCCTTTGGCCCAGGGCGCGATCTTGGAGACCCGGGATCGAATCCCACATCGGGCTCCGGGTGCATGGAGCCTATTTCTCCCTCTGCCTGTGTCTCTGCCCAACGCCCCACCCCCACCCCCCGCATGTCTATCATGAATAAATAAATAAAATCTTAAAAAAAAAAAAAAAAGACCTGAGCTGAAGGCAGGCGCTTTAACCAACTGAGCCACCCAGGTGCCCCTCATTGCTCTATACTATTTAATTATGTAGCGCTCCCATAATTTATCCCTTCTGTTGATGGGCATTTGGGTAGTTTTCAGTTGGGGCTGGATTTCAGTTTGGGACCATTATGAATAGAGCTGCTGTAAACAACTCTGCTTTTCGGTTACTTTTTAGTTGTTCCTTCCCTTGTTTTAGTTGAGTTCCTTAGATTACCTACTAAAAAAGGGGCAAAGGGATCTCTTATCTTTTTAGTGATCTGGTAAACAACCTGAATCAGGTGACCAAAGTTAGCATTACCAATTGGGAAACATACTTAATGTGATACGATGGAAAGGACACGGCACGACCCATGTACATTTCTTTCCAAAACTGTTTAACATGAATGTATTGAGTGAACATCAGATAAATATGGACTGTGGGGACATTCTACAAAACAACTGGCCTGAAGTCATCAAAAATGCAATGCTGTAAAAGACAAAAAGACCAAGTTAACTATTCTAAAATAAGAGACTGAAGAGACAGGACACTGAATTGGATCCTGGATTGAAAAAACAAACAAAAAACCAAACAGCTGTAAAAGGGTATTATTGGGACAACTAGAGAAACCCAAACATGGACTGCATATTAGAAAAAGAATTGTTGTATGATATATATGTAATATATATATAAAATATATATATATTAAGATTTTATTTATTTATTTTTTGACAGAACAAGAGAGAGCACAAGCAGGGGGCAGAGAGAGAGAGAGAGAAGCAGTTTCCTCACGGACCAGGGAGCTGGATGCAGGGTTTGATCCCAAGACCCCGTGACCGCACCCTGAGCCAAAGGCAGACGCTCAACCACTGAGCCACCAGGTGCCCTCCATGTATCTTTTCAATGTGTATTTTGTTTTGGCTATTGTAAACAGTGCTTCTGGGCTCTTTCTAAACTGCCATTGCTATTACACCCTCAGAGCCTTTCGAGAGGTTAAGCATCTCTGGGGTTATACCAGGAAATCCTTTGTCAGGGACTAAGACTGACGACAAGCCTGTTTCCAGTTGAATTCATACTTGCCCTGGCTGGTCTCACTCAGGGCTATTCTCTCTCCTCTCAGACAGGTTCCCGACCCCACATCTAAGATTTCAGAAAGGTCTATGGCTCCCATTTTTCTTTTAATGAACTTAAAATCTACACCTGGGGACGCCTGGGTGGCTCAGCAGTTAGGCGTCTGCCTTTGGCTCAGGGTGTGATCCTGGAGTCCTGGAATCGAGTCCCACGTTGGGCTCCCTGCACGGAGCCTACTTCTCTCTCTGCCTGTGTCTCTGCCTTTCTTTCTGTATATTTCATGAATAAAGAAAATCTTTTAAATAAATAAGTAAGTAAGTAAGTAAATAAATAAATAAATAAATAAATAAATAAAAACTGCACCTAAAATGGAATTAGTAAACATTTGACTCTATTTATGCTGCTCCACATTTTGGGGGAGATTACTTTCAAAATGCAACTTCAGGAAGGCAGAAACCATGCCCACCTTGTTCACCATGGTGTCCTCAGCACCAAATACTATTCCTGGTATACTGTTAGTGCTCAGGAAAACAGAACCAAAACAGTTGAAGTGAATGAATGAAAAGATGAATGTCAGTGTCAGGCATGCATCTCCACTTGTTACCGGTATGTGCACATTATTTTCTAAGATGGCCTTGTGGTCATGAGAACTTGCCTAGTTAGACAGATTTCCGGGTATTGACATTAGCCGTCTATTTGTCACTTTGAGCTACATAAATTGTCATATTAAGATATCTTTGCTTGCTTAGCCATAATTTTATCATCTGGCATTTAAATGTTTTCCAGTTTGTTTTGCCGCTATAAATAGCACTATTATGAGCATTTTTTTTTCCTCCTTGGGATTAGGGCCTTATAAATTCCCCAAAGTGGAATTATGAGGTCAAAGGAGATGAACTCTTACATAACTAGTTTCTTACATATCGTCTGACAGACTGAATCCTGAAAAACGGCACCAATTTACAGTGCCGTAGTCATACATACTGATTTATTCCGAGCTCGGCCAAGATTAGGTGTTCTGTTTTCGCTAGTTTAATTACAATTTAAAGAGAGTTAATTCCTTTAATTTCTAGTGATCTTTGCACTTCCCACGTGACAACTTGCCATCTGAAGTTCCTCAGGTGTGATCAGCTATGAATTGAAATTAAATTTTTAATGATAATCCAGTTGTCCAATGACATTTAAAAGTTAAGATTCTTTTCCCCATCACTGTGTTGCTTCTGGTAGATCTCCCATTAAGTTCTTACAATGAGTTTAAATCTACTTCTGGAATTTATTCTAGTCCATTGAATGTTTTTTTCTGTTTAATTCAGTGATATATGTTTTTCATGATTGTGACATCATCTAAAACTCTGGAAGGACAACTCTCCTTACTGTCTTTCTACTACAACAAAATATTCACATCATAAGAAAAAAAGTTTGTAATCAGGTGAGGTCGATGAACTTATGGGGGCAATCATTTTACAGTGTATACACATCTCAAAACATTATGCTGTATACCTTAAACTAACACAATGTTATAGGTCAATTAATTATACTGCAATAAAACTGGGTGGGGGGGGTGTCTTTGGAACACTTGTCTGTTCTTTCCTCTTTGTTTCATTAAGTACTTCCTAAATGCCACTGTATCCAAGGTGCTGTGCTGTACTGTAAATGCCTGTCCCAGAGTCTAGAGAGGGAGGAAGTGGCTCCACCAGGCAGGTGAAGAGCTCTGGAAAGGAAAGGCTTCTGTGAGCTGAGGGCAACTGGAAGGCCTCAGGTCTGAGCTGGGGCTCTGATTTGAGGAAGCAGGAGCTCCTCGCAGGGAGAAAGGCAAGAGCAGAAGCTTTGCTGGGCAGAAACTGAGCTCAGAAGGCCTCAAATTCTCAATTCTGGAAATTCAGACTTTGTTCTGATGAGGATTAAATCTGCCTTTGAGGAACAATTGTGGCAGCAGTGCTGGCTCTGGATTGAGGTTGGAGGGGAAGACAGGAGGCAGAGACCATGGACACACACTGAGTGACAAAGGCCAGAGGAAGAGAGAATTTTCAAAAAGTGTCCATCCTTAGGAAAGCAGTTTTTTGTACAGCCTTTTTTGTACATCCTGAGCACTATTAAGGATGCAGCAGCTCTGTAGCCTGTCATGGAAAGATTCGCAAGAATATTATAAAATAAACATTATTTTGTCGCATTATACAGTATAAAATCGGGTCCCATTTGTGTAAAAGAGCATTTTTGTGTGTTTGCATATTATAAAAACCAGAAGATTATGTCATGAACTGCTGACAGGGGTTACTACAAGCTGTGGGCTAAAGGGAGGGAGGACCTCAATTTGTTTACACTTTACTCCCGTATGGTCTGCTTTCCACTGAGCATGCATTCTCCAAACTGAGGTTATCAACAGCGCCCACCAGGCTGCAAGGTGAGGCCCGAGGAGGGTCGCTGAAATTAGTAAGTAGGGGGCCTAGTTACCGTGACCAGCAGGAGACAGCACCCTATAGTGACGGGGGTCAGGGAGCAGCTCCCGGAACTGGCTAGGCTTTCACGCAGTCCAGAGGCTAGGAAACTTCTCAGTTCCGATGAGGTCAGCTAGAGAGGCTTCATGATGAAGGAAGTGAAGAGGGAGGGTGGCAAGTTGAGGGGTTTTGGAGCAAGAACAGTGGAGGGTAGGGTTTTTTTTCTTCTTTAGGATTTATTTTTTAAAAGATTTATTCATGAGATATATATATATAGAGAGAGAGAGAGAGGGAGAGAGAGAGAGAGAAGCAAAGACACAGGCAGAGGGAGAAGCAGGCTCCATGCAGGGAGCCTGACGTGGGACTTGATCCTGGGTCTCCAGGATCACACCCTGGGCCGAAGGTGGCGCTAAACTGCAGAGCCGCAGAGGCTGCCCTTCTTTAGGATTTAAATTGATGTTCAAGAAAAGGGAAAAGTATGGTTACTTTTAGGCACTTATAGTAGTTAGTGAAATGTCACCAAGATGTAACATGCTTTGCTTTGATTTAAAAAAAAAATGCTGGGGATCCCTGGGTGGCGCAGCGGTTTGGCGCCTGCCTTTGGCCCAGGGCACGATCCTGGAGACCCGGGATCGAGTTCCACGTCGGGCTCCCGGTGCATGGAGCCTGCTTCTCCCTCTGCCTGTGTCTCTGCGCCTCTCTCTCTCTCTCTCTGTGACTATCATAAATAAAAAAAATAAAAAAAAATGCTGTGGTTAGGACTCTATGTTGAGGACTGTTTTTTTTTTCCATATTTGAGTCTCTTGATATTCAAGTTCTCTCTACTAATAATAAAAATAGCAATAATTTATACTAGTTGCTAAGAAATTACTCTACCAGGCATGCATCTCATACACATATTATCTCATTTTTGTGTCACTCTTACAATACGCCTAAGGAGGGGATATTGTTTTATCTTTCCTATTTTACAAATGAAGAAACTTGAGTCTCTACAGCTGGTGAGTGGCATTACCTCAGTCCTGATTTACATTTCTGGAGGCCCAGAGAGGAAGCAGGAACATTCCTGGCCACACCACACTCCTGCCTCAGTCTACACTGGGGAGCACCACATCCGCTTCTCCTTCCAAATGCTCTCTGGAGATGCCACCCCAGGAAAGGATGGGACATTGGCTTCTTGTTTTTCCCTATAGGAAGGAGCTTGTCCAAGCTCAGGACTAAAGCTCATCACTGTCCTCCTAGAGGTGATCCCAGAGAGAGCAATAAGGAGAGGGCCCCTCCTCTATGCTGGGGTTTATCCCTGAACGCAGGGTCTCGGTAGTGGTCTCCCTGTAGCCCAGCTAAGCCCAAGGCAGTGACACCTCTGTGTCCTTCTCAAGATCCTGAGTCTTGGAAGGAGGGCAGTGACAGCTACGGAGGAAAAAGAGAGGGGCATCCCAGGCAGAGGAAGTTGTGTGCAAAGGCCTGGGGCGGGTGGGCAGGGAAGATTCAGGGGAGGGGGGGTAGAGTGGGTGAAGGAGGACGGGGGGATGGTGTGGGAGCCAGAGAAACTGGGAAGGAGTTAAGGTTTCTTTTTTTTTTTCCTCTTGGAGTTAAGGTTTCATAGCCATCATATAGCCACACAACCAGAGGAACCCAAGGAGGGTAGGGCAGGGCAGAGGTGACAGAGAGCATGGGTCCTGCCAAGCAGGATGGGAGGGGTCTCTGTACAGTCAAGGGGCCAGGAGAGGAGGGGGAAGAGCAGGAAAGGAACAAATCCCTGGAGTTCCCCCATGAGGCCACATGTGATGTTTGGGGGCCAACCCAATCTGTCCTCTAAGTGGCTGAAGCTGGCTGATGCTGACAGGTCCCCGGGGTCACAGAAGCCACGATGCTGCCTTCATCCAGCCGGCCTGTTTACAGACACCACCCCTAGCTAAGGAGTAACGGGGATCTGCAGTGCCCAGGGTGAGATCCAAGAGCTGCGTCACCACTGCCATGGCCCACCCCACCCAGATTTATAGGATCCAGTCATGGGAAGTGGCCCCTCCCATCTGAAGGACCAAACAGGAAGGGACACTTCCTGTCAGCAATGCCCAGGGACCCCCCACTGGAGGTATAGGCTGAGGTGGGCTCAGAAGGACAGGCCATCATCATTCCCTGCGGGCTGTGTGGCACAGGCTCATCAAAGCAATGAATGAACCTATGAATCCCTGACCTTTGGAAAGCTGGGGTGCAGGGTAGGACTGGCTCCTCCACCATCAGGCCCCTTCAATCACAGGCTTATGGATGTCTCCTCAGAGGGGGCACCTCACACATCCTGAGGACGCTGAGCGGGGACGGGTCCCTGTGTCTTGGGCCCAGTGGGACCAGGAGAGAAACAAGCACCCTGACAGCCAGAGTATAAACAGAGGGTTGCCCACTCTACCCTCTTCCTAGGGCTCTTTTGAGGAGGACACAGCAAGAGGATGTTCTAAAGGGCTTAGTGCTATTGGAGAAAAACTCATCAAGCAGGATTTCCCAGCCTTGCCTGTATCTTTGCTGTGTTTGACTCTCAAAGACACAGTAAGGTCTGGTACTGAAGTGTTTGGGCTCAGTAGCCACACCTGAGTTTAAATCTGACTTCTCTCACCTTTGAGTGGTGTGGCAGTGTGATCTTGAGCAAGTGTCTTGATGCCTCGCATCTGCTGACTGCCAGTGTGTAAGATGGGTGGCAAGGCCCTCCCAGGGTTGAGAGATACAAGAGCTGTTGCCTGTAAAGCCCTTGGCACAGCGCCCGGCACATGAATAACAGTGGCCATTGCTGTTACCACTTCATCCCTCCGCGGGGGGCTTAAATTAGTGGTGAATCCAAATGAGTACTCTTCTGAGAATTTCATTGTATTTCTGAAATCATCTCATTGGTCCAAATCACTGTACTTTGCAAGCCTCAGAAAGACAAGGTTTCTGGAACGTGAACAGGTGGGGACAAAGACCGGGGCTTCCTCTTTCCCTGAATGCACCCTCACCTTGTCCAGGTGAGCCTGGGGGAGGGCCGGGTCCCAGCACCAAGCACAGCTCAGCCAGGCACCAAGCCGGTCCTGACAGCCCACAGAAAACCAGAGGGTTGGAGCAAGGAAGACTGGGTTTTATGGGTGGGGTGGGGGGTTGGTTAGGAGCCTCCAAACTCTGACTCACCAGGAGCTAGGCCGGAAATGCAGGCCGTTTGTCTGGCTGACTGGCAGTAGCAGCAAGTACCTGCTGCCTTTCAAAAGGAATGCCTCCCTGCCTGTCCTCTAGACAGTAGCGTCTGTCCCTGCAGGAAGATCTCCCAAGGTCTTTTCACCCCTCAACTTGGATGCCTGATCCCCAGGGCTCCCAGCAAACCTCTTCCCATCTGTACCCCAGTCCTCTGTTCAGAAACCCTAGGGGTTCCCGCCGCAGCCAGCAAGTGGCTCCCTGTTTTTGGCCTCCCAGGCACCTGGCCAGCTTCCTCTTTCACCCGAGCTTCTCCACCCCACGAGGAACTCTCCACTCTAGCCCAGCAAGCTTCCACATCATTCTCAGGCAGCCCAGCGCACCTTCCTGGTCTCCCTCTCTGCTCCTCTCTCTGCCTCTGCAAAAGCTGGTCCCATCCAGCCTCCCTCCAGAAAGCCCTGGTGACCCTTGGCCCCACACCGTTTCTCCTGCCTCCAACAACATTTTCTTTTCTCTAAGGACGTGTCTTACACTCTTCTGTACCTTCCACCCTCCCCGTGTGGTTGGTTCGGCCTTGAGCAGAGAATTCCACAAAAGACACACCAACGCTGCAATTAACAAAGAGGTCCTCCAGTCACATTTTGGGGGGCACCCTCCGGAGGTGGAGGAGATGGATTGTCATCACACACCCACAAGGCACGGCCACTCTGCTGCCTCACCGCCCCCCGAGGGGCGCTGGGGTGCCCCATACCCTCATCCCATTGGGCTCCCTTGCTGGTGGTCAGAATGCCCCCCTCAGACACCCCATGCCCTGAGGTAAGTTCTGCCCCAGCAGCACTGGCCTGCCAAGCCCAATCCAGGTCCCACAAGCATTTCCTGGACCATTCAGACCCAAGAAATCAGTCCTGAGGACTACCACATTCATTAAGTCCAGGGGTGCGAAGAGGGAACCGGGCCTAGAGGAGGAGCATTCAGGGCAGACGGAACAATGATGTGCAGGGATGGCACTGGTAGCAACTTCTCACTATTACTCAACAGCTGCCTCAGGGACCAGTCCCCCCACTGCCACACCCCTAGCTTCTTCCCCACCCCTACCTAAGCTTCTTCTGAGGGGTGATGAATGCAATACCACTGGGAAGGGGCCCCTCCCAGGCAGTGGGGGCTAGAGTCCTGAGATGCAGCCCTGGGGGCAGGGGGGGGCACAATGAGAAGGGGAAGGGGGGGAGGCCACTTCAGGCGTCCTCCCTGATCGGGCCTCTCACCACGCATTTCCAGCTCCCTCTGTCAAAAGCTCCATAGGGGAAAGGGCCGAGTCAGCACTCTAGCCTCGACTCTCCCAGGGCCTGGCTTTAAAATGTGCTCTGGGGCTCTTGGAATGGCCATCCTCCTCCACCCCTCCCACCCGGCCTGTCTTCTGAGTTTCTTCCCAGAGGAGCAAGAGGCAGGCAGGAGGACAGCGGTGTGCCTAGATCCAAGGCGGGTAGGGCGATACTGCCTGGTATGTGTCTAACATTCAATTCCAGGTGGGTCTGGAATTCAGCAGGGGGTGGGGGGCCTACTTGGTGTGAATATGGGTCACTCCAAACCCCACCACTCCCATCCGCACAATCGGGACAGCACAGTCGTGCAAATACGTGTCTTGGTCCCCTACGTCACACCAGGCGGGCCAACTGAGCCAGCATCGGCCATGGCTACAGACCCGGACCCTCCAGGGGGCTGTTCGGGTTTTGCACAAAACTGCAAACACTGCACTGACTGTCCCCTTTCATTCACCCCCGTCCCCAAATTAAACACCCAGTAAGATGAAGCTGGGCCCAGCCCTCAGGCTGGAATAATGACACTGTGCAGCGGTTCCAGCTTTGACTCCTGCAACCCCCCTGCGGAACTGAATCTTTCCCTTTAGCACTCAGATTCTTGCTGAGGGGTCTGTCTGTCCCCACACTGTCACCCTATGAAAGAGCAGCAGAAAGAGAAGGCACAACTTGGGTTTTTTGTTTTGTTGGTTGGATTTTTGCATCTTTAGCAGCTCTTCTGGGGCCCAAGGTCTGTCTACTCTGGAGGGGTGCCAGTTTGGTCAGACACACACACACACACACACACACACACACACACTGCGCTCAGCTTGTCGCTGCACCCGGGGGGCACAGAATCGCCCCACAGAGCTCCCTTCAGACAGTGCGGCTGCCCACATGCCACAAGCTGTCCTTGAAGGCCGAGTGCGGAAAACAGAAACGGCCCCGAGATGCCAGGAAGGGCAAGCAAGCCCTGACGAATAACTGAGAACGGTAATAATGCAGGGGTCCTGGGGCAAAGCAAGGAGCCGGGCCTGGAGCGAGATCGCGCACGGACGGAGCCGGGTGGTCCGGGGTGGGGGCGGGCGCCGGGGTCCTCCCGGAGCCCGCCCTCTTCCTCCCAGGCCGCTCGAGACCCCCGGGCTCCCCTCCCCCGCCGCCTGCCACATCTGGTTCCACTCAGGTCCTCCCCCACCTCCAGGCGCACTCCTCCTCCCCTCTCCCCCCCACCCGCTTCCAGAAAATCGGAGACGATTTTTAAAAACCCAGTCACACACACACGCACACACACAAGCACGCACACGCGCTTCTGGGAAAAAAAAGGAGGGAAAAGTCGAGAGCGGCCCGCTCCCCGGCGCCCCCGCCCCCCGCCCTCCCCCGAAGTTGGCCAAGTTGGCAGCGCCTTACCCGGGAGGGCGGCGGCGGCGGCATCCCCGGGGGCGCCGGGGCGGCCGAGGTGCAGACCCCCGAGGAGCAGGACGCAGCGCAGCAGGTGACGAGGCCAGGGCGCGGGGGCTGGCCGGCGGGGCCCCATGCCCGGGCGCGGCGGGGCGCGGCGGGGCGCGGCGGGGCGCGGGGACGGAGGGCGCGCGGGCGCGGGGCTGTGCTGACCGCCCGCGAGGGGCTCGCGTCTTCTCCGGTCGGGACGAAGTGATGCCTCCCGGGGAGAAGAGGGGAGGAGGGAAGGAGGCTGGCCGGGTGGAGGGAGGGCGGAGGGAGGAGCGCAGAAGCCGGGAGGAGGGTTGGAGGGGCAGAGGGGAAGGGAAGCGGGCAGCGTGGGAGGGGAAGGGGAGGAGGCGCGGGCGGGCGCGGGGCCGGGGCCGCAGAGGGAGCGCCAAGGGGGAAAGAAAGGGGAGGCGGGGAGGAGGATCTGCGGGGTCGAGGAGGACCCCGGCGTGCGCTCTTTCTCTCGCTCTCGGCCGCCCTCCCTCTCCCCGCCTCGCCTTCTCTCTGCTCAGCCCGGGCTTGGAGCCCCAGACGCTGCGTCACAGCTCCCCGGCTGGCGCGGGCGGGGAGGCAACTGCAAAAGTTTCCGCAAACTTCACGGCGTGGCGGGACCTGGGCTGCGAGGCCCGCTGGGGCGGGAGCGCGGCCGACCCAGGCGGCCAGATCCGGGCCGCGGGCACCCCCTCTATCCCGCCTTCTGCGGACGTCTGCAGCCGGGGAGCCTCCGCTAAGCTCCACGCCTAGGAGGACCCCTCCCCCGGGCTGCGGGGGAAGGGGGCGGAGCCCAGGGCTCGGCCACCGGGGCGAGGATTGGGGGAGGGGGAGGCAGGGCCCCTGCCATGTGCGGAGCGCAAACACTAGCACGTCTTGTTTTAGCATTTGCTTGACCCCTAGGTCATGCGTCCCTGGCGCAAAGGGGTGCAGTGCTTTTGCTAGCTGGGGCTGTATCCAGAATCCAAGGGAAAATCTGTGCACTGAACGTCCCAGCAGACAGACATCCTCACTCTCAACTAGCAAGCCACTGCTGGCCGGTCGCAAAGGACCAAATGGAAATTTTATAAAAGGAAGACAATTCACAGTTATTCCGTGTTATGCAACAGGTCACCGCAGTGCAGAGCACTGGACTGCGAGTCAGGATGTTGGAGTCTAGCCCCAGCTCTACCTCTGATTCCCTGAGCAGCTCTGGAAAAGTCGCTAGAGATCTCTGGGCTTAGTGCCCGACTGAGACATTCAGAGACCCTAAATGCAAAGGAGATTCACGTTTTCCCACCACGAGTAATCAAATAAAAACACTATGAAACTGTAATATAAATTTTATTGTTTCCTGTGCTGTCCACCTTGGTCTTATTTTTGGAAATAACAAATATTTTTTTTTTCTCCTTTTTAACCACCCCTGCCTTAGATAAATCTCTGCAGTAAGGATATGGGGCTAGAGATGCTCATTTAGAGCTTTCTATCTCTACTGGGCTGAGACTCTTGACAAACGTCAGTCAAGAGGCTGCAGGGCCCCACCGGGAACATCCACTGAAAGCTCCAGTCCCCTGGAAAACGTTCCCACTATCCATACTTTGGCCTTAAAAAATAGCAGCCAGGCCAAAGAAGCCTCTGGCACTCCACAGCTAGCTTGGGCAAGTCTGACAGAACCAAGTTCCTTCTGGTGACTGTGGCTTCAACTGCCCTTTGGGACACACCATCTTGGTGTGGCATGTCCCAGGATCCCAGTGCTCTGCAGGTGACTGACTGACCATGCTGGCGCTGGCTCACAGATCATTCTCTTGGCCTGTTCTTTCTCACAGTCCTGTTATCTACAAGGGGTTTGAGGATTGGCCAGCTTCAACAAGTGGCTCTTGAGAGACCAAATCACAAAATGCTCCTTCTCGAAGTCATCTTCTAGGCTTCCTCAGCCTGCTCACTTATTGCCGGATGTGCCAGCCACAGTCCTCACCAAGGGGTTCCCTTTCCTCCAAAAGGAAACTCAGGCAGGACACCCAAGGAGCCCTCCAGGTTCTGCAACAGAACTGGATCTCCCTTCCCTACCATTCCCTCCCACCAGCAGGGCAGAAGCCAACTCCCACATCACCAGTGAATCACATGGGTCCATAAAGTTCATTACTCACCTGAATACTACACTAAGTCCCCAGCACGCAGGAGGTGCCCCACACTCAACAACCACTGATGGACTGTGCTAGCTGCTGGGAAAACAAAGGTGAGCACTCAGAGCTCTAGAAGAGTTTTTATTTAGTGGCACTGACCCAATTTTTACCATATTCCAGGCAGAGAAGACAGCCATTCAGGCAGGGGCTGAGGAGCAGAAGTGCATTGCACTCACAGGGACAGATGGCTGTCCAAGTCTCTGAGGCCCTCTTCTAGTCCCTGCCAAGCGTGAGACTACTTCCTGCTCCAGCGTGTCAGGGTTACACACTGTATTCTGCTGACTGTCTGGACCCACATCTGCGGCCACCATCTGTCTTAGATCTTGAGCTCACAGGGCAGAGAGCCGGGCTATGTCTGGGCCATTCTCCCTGGAGAATCTAGTCATCCCTCGCTGCTTAAAGTTCCTGCACACCATCAGCTGTCACCGGAACATGGTCACAGTCTGCAGGAGTGGTGGGTGTCCTGAGAGTGCTGGGGCTTTCAGAGGGACCCTTCCCTAGCCCCCAGGCCCTCATCTACTCCCAAAGAAGGGCTAGTGTGCTCTGTGCCTACAGCTTCCTCACCATTCTTGTTAACACTCAGCAGAATAAATAATAATAATAATAAACAGCCGTTTATTACTATGTGCCAGGCATCAGGCAAGGTGCTGGGGACTTGGTGAAGTCTGTGACCTGGTCCAGGAGATTTTTGCCAGGATGGTAGCCACTGTGGTGAAATCGATACTGAGAAATGGCTCTCAGACACAGCCAGCAACAAGCACTGTGGGTTTGCTGAGTTCATCAAAACCAGTTTATGGCAATGATGAGACACCTGGGTGGCTCAGTGGTTGACTGTCTGCCTTTAGCACAGGGCGTAATCCTGGGATCCAGGATCGAGTCCTGCTTCTCCCTCTGCCTGTGTCTCTGCCTCTTTCTGTGTCTCATAAATAAATAAAATCTTAAAAAAAAAACCAAACAGTTTAGGATAGAATATAGAGTCAGAAAGACCTCAGTTGGAATTCTGATTCTCCCAATTACTAGTTTGGACATTCAATGAGTTACTCAAAGCTCTGAGTTCACGATTCCTCTTTGTAAATGTGGCAACAATTCCTACCTTGTTCTGAAAATTAAATGTTACATATAAAGGGACGGCACAGCTCCTGGATAAAGATGTTCAGGGAATGTTCATCCCCTCCCTGTGTCCTGTGTCCCCTCTACCTCTTGAACATCAGGGTGTCTCCCTTACTCCTCCCTAATCCCACTTGCCTCTCCTCTTGCCCAGCACCCCACCAGTCACGAGAGCCACACAGGTCAGTGTGAGCAGGACTCCAACAGTAGGTGCTTTCCTTTGCCTGAGAAAACAATACAACCTCCCTCCCTGTCTGAACATCTCATACTAAATCATATACAAAATTGGGACTCTGGAATGTACCCAATCCAGGCAGTAACCGCTCATGCTTACTCTGGCTGGCTAATAAATGCATGCCCACAAAGAGCCAAGCATGGAACAGTGCGATGAGTCCAGGCCTGGGGGCTGCAGCTGAAATGGAACTCCTGCTGTTACTTCTCACCACCTGTCCCTGGGCAAGTCACTTCCCTTCAGAATCCTAGAGCCCCTGGATGTGCAAGTGCTGGTGTCATTACTCACTGTGCTTTGGGCTCCTCTTCCATTAGTCTCTTCTTCACTGGTTCTGCAGCTCAGCAGCCTCTGCAGCTGAAGGATACCCAGGGGGTGGAGCCTGCGGACAACCCCAGCAGGCTAGGCCTACAACAAAAACTTATGAAAGGAGAACACAAGAAGAATGCAACTGGATGGCCACATAGGAGGATATAAAGATGTGGTCAGTCCTGACCTAGAGAAAGGGGTATGAACCCAAAGGGGCACTAAGATTTTCCTCACCCTGAACTTTTCCAAGCCAGAGGCTGGCCTATGCTGTTCCCACCACCTCTGCCCTCTCCCTAAGCTCCTCCTGCAGCTGAAACTCTTGGGTCTCTATTCAGGCTGTGCAGACCC
Source organism: Nyctereutes procyonoides (assembly GCF_905146905.1). Classification (NCBI taxonomy): domain Eukaryota; kingdom Metazoa; phylum Chordata; class Mammalia; order Carnivora; family Canidae; genus Nyctereutes; species Nyctereutes procyonoides. The sequence goes on along the minus strand of NW_026575020.1, from coordinate 45,241,224 downwards.
CCTCCCCAGAAGATGGGGACTCCCAGGTGGAGGAGTTGCCATGGAAGGTCCACAGCAGTTGGCAGGGCCTTGGAGTAAACTCAGAGCAGGCGGGCTCAGGACTAGCCAAGCCCAGGTTGCGGGCTGCAGCACAGGCCACAAATCCAGTATCTCCAGGATTCTCGCTGGCTCCAGTCTCCACTTGAGAGGCTTTAGCGGGTCAGGACCAAGCTGGCCAAGGGGGTTCAGAGAGGAACAGAGGGTGGCCTGAGGTACCACAAGGAAGTGGGGACAGCACTGCAGAACCAACTACCGTTGGATGGGATGTAGCTCCCAAAACCCTCTACTGCCCTACCTGACTGGTGCCAGAGGCTCTCAGAGGCCTCTCCCAACCTGAAGTTGCAATTCCTCTGAGGCTATCCTTGCACTGAGGGTGGGGTTGAGCCAGTGAGGCCTGCCCTGGTCCAGGACTCTGGCCTCGGCACTTCCCTCTTCAGGATGACATCTGATGCTGTTACCTAGTCCCTGCCTCCCTCTCCTCAACTCAGGAAGGACAGGAGGGAGGTTTTCTCTAGTCTCAGTACTCAACCCTCCAAGGTAAGACTGGGCCCAGCCTCAGTCAGCATCCTTCTGTGGCTCTGATTCCGGAATGGAGACAAAAGAGGTGGGAGGTGGCTTTGAAGATGCAGAACCTTGCTGATCCATCCTTTCCACTCAAGGCCCCTGGTGGAATAGACCCCTGACCAGAACAGAAGCCAGGCTGCTGCATCCAGCTGGCCCATCATCCTACTACCCCAGCTCCAAGAGGATAGTCTGAACTTCCAGGGCTCCAAGTGACACAGCAGCAAGTGGACTGAGGTTTCAGGGGGTGATGACCAGCATTTTAAAAATGAAGTTTAACAGTAAATATCAGAGTATACTGCATGTGAACTAAATTCTATCCTGTGAAATATGTATTGGGTTGAGATGTTAAGTGTTTCTCACTGTGGGTTGCCATCAAACACACTTTGAAAAATATCTGGGGGTGCCTGGCTGGCTCAGTCAGTAGGGCATGCAACTCCTGATCTCGGGGTTGTGAGTTTGAGCCCTGTATTAGATGTAGAGATTGCTTAAGATTTCTTATTTTTTATTAATTTTTTTTTGGGGGGCGAGACAGAACACGTGTGTGAGCTGGGGTTGGGGGCAGAGGGAGAATCTTTTTTGTTTTTTTTAAAGATTTTATTTATTTATTCATGAGAGACAGAGAGAGAGGCAGAGACATAGGCAGAGGGAGGAGCAGGCTCCAAGCAGGGAGCCCGACATGGGACTCGATCCCGGGTCTCCAGGATCAGGCCATGGGCTGAAGGTGGCGCTAAACCACTGAGCCACCTGGGCCGCCGGGGCCGCCAGGGGAGAAAGAATCTTAAGCAAACCCCACACTTAGCACAAAGCCCAACAAGGGGCTCGATCTCACAACTCTTGAGATCATGACCTGAGTCGAAATCAAGAGTCAGATGCGTAGTCGACTGCACCACCCAGCAGCTCCTTAATACTATCTTTTCAATATTGCTGTTGAAGACCTGGAACCCACTATGTAGGCCCCTCGGATGGCCCTGCCCAGCTCTCATCTGCTTACTCCTGACCTGCCCAAAACTTCCTCCTTGTGTCTCACATATGAGGGTCCTCACCACAACCAGTGCAGCCATACCTCTTCCCTTCCTGGGCCCCATGCTTTGACAGACAAACTACTTGTTCTACATGCCCTGGGCTTATCAAGGGGCCAGTTCTCACTGTGCCAAGAGAGCACACACACGATGAGGCAGGAGTTTGGAGAGGTGTACAAAGTGATGTGACAGTCCAGAGACAGGCAGGCTGCAGGAGACACCTGAGCTGAGTTTTCAAAGATGCTCAGATGGCCAAGGCAAGTGAACAGCATTTGCAAAGGCCTGGAGGTGTGAGAGAATGGGTGGGGGTGTGCTGGAAGGGAAGAACACAAAGTGTGAAAAACCCTGTGGGGCAAATCCCCACCCCTTCTCATTCTCTTCAATTCAGCCAGCTTCCAAAGCCCATCCCAGCTTCATTTCCCAACTCCTCTGGGACTTCATCTTGCTCTCACAAAATTTACCAGCTCCCAGCTTTCATTTATTACATTTAGCTTCTAAATTATAACCTTCCTTAGAGAAGGGGCTGAGTCCAATGTGCCTTTCTGCTTCCCACAGCACATAGCCCAGCATATTCCAAACAGAAGGCTCTCAATGTGATTTGAGTAGTTGCCTGAAGCTTACAGAACTGGCAAATGTAGTTCAAGTGTGAACACCTGGCTTAATCACACAGCATGTTTAGAGTTATGACCCAAACAATCCTCACTAGGGGCTCTCCTGTTACCTTGTTCTGGATACAGTTTTGTCTACTTAATGTGGGATGAGGAGCAGGATCAGTATTAACGTTGTGAACAGGGCTCCGAAAAAAGTCTGTAGATGTAAAGAACCAATGGCTTCTGAAATTAATTTGTAGGGAAAGACCTTTCTTTTCATGTTTTACAGTGGCATGCCCTTCTCTCATCATGGAACCAGGCTGCAGGGCTCAGGTCTGGCTCTAGAACAGGTTCCTTCTAGAACAGGACAAGGCCCTACCAGGGGACCTTCTATATCCTGCAAATCTCTCTCCAGGGACCCCTTGTGACATGAAGGCAGCACCTAGAAACGCCCTCTGGCCTTAACTTTTTTCAGTTGCCAAAAACAGCTTCACGTCTCCCACCTCCTTTAAGGCTTACAGCAACTTGAGGCGGCCAAGGCAGAGGGGGCCATTCCTGCCTGTCCATTAGGACATTGAGGAACAGGAAGACAGAGCTGGCCAGGGCTGGGGTAGGGCAGGATTTTCATTTCCTCATCTGCAGAGATGGCCTGATCAGATTGTAGTTCTGTGAAGCCATGCCCCTACTGCCCTAAGTTCAGTCATGGCCCAGGACCGCAGAGGCAAGGCTGATGCCCAGGCCAGCTGGGTCCAGCTAGACTTCTAAGGCTAGCTGTGAGGGAGTCTGGAAGAGTAGAGCCCTAGGTTAGGGCAAGAGAGCTTCCAACTGGGACCTAGGGCACAGTGTCACCCACAGCACTCTGCCCAAGGATGGCACTCAGGGGCTCCACCTCAAAAAAATTTCAAGCCCATTCAGCGCTGCTCTACCTACTACCAGTTACCAAATCTCTCTGGGACTCTGTTTCCTCATCTGTAAAATCAGTGAGATACTCCAACCTTGTCTACACCTCAGCTGTGAAGCCAACACAGCCAAAACCTCCCTACAAAGCACCAGTGCTAGAGCCCCTGCCCTTTGCTGATGCCTCACACTGTGCCCAACTACAGGTGCCAGGAAGCTACTGAGGGCTGAGGTTACCCCAGCTCTCTGACAAGGCACTTCCCTTGAGACCAGCCAGCCAGCTGCTCTGACCCCTTCACACCATGGGGGTCTCTTGCCTAGGGACACACACACACACACCCCTTTTGCTGACTCCAGCCTGTCTTGGGCCCCTGCTGAGCAACCCCAGCACAATAGGGCTCTTGTATTCCCTACCCTTACCAGGTCCCAGCCTCTGGCAGGTTCCCCCAACCCACCCGCAAGAGCTCCACAGCAGCCAGAGTCCCTAACCACTCCCTACTTAACCCTCTTCTCCCTGCAACCTGTTCTCTCCACCCTCACCCTTTCCAAAGAGCTGCAGCCCCAGGCTCTCCTCACCCCTGATTCAGAGTGCCAGGCTGTATTCATAAGCCCACCCAGGTCCAGCCCAGGTCGCAGCTCTCTCCCACAGCCCTGGACCCCTCAGGTAAAAGAAAAACGTGCTAATTTAATTCACAATAAGGTACTGGCGAGTTGATATGTATTTTAAAGAAGGCCAAGGGTGAGAAGCTTTGCCCAAAGGAGTGAATGATTCTTGTATGTACGGTTAAGTATCAAAGCACCAGTACAAGGAAGGGATGTGTTGTACAAGCACTCCTGAGGCTCCTCATAAAGGAGCAAGGAGCAGACGCATGACATTGGTCCTAGGACAGCCTAAAGCTTAAGGTAAGATTTTTATCCCTAACACAGAAAATAAACTCATCTCTGCTTTCCCGCTGGGTGAATTTTAGACAAGGCTTGATGGTCACTCTCTCCAACTGGCCCACCCTATTGCTGCAGTATAGGAGGATCAGCAGGACTTGTGACCCTCAGTGCTGAAGCCGCCTGGGAGACAGACTGGGGGATGGGCTACTAAGCATTAATTCCTAACAGGTTCCAGGTGGCCTGGGGGCCAGATGCTCCTCTCAGATTTAGCCAGAAGCAGTCTTGGATTGGGGTCAGAGGAGACTTCTGACCTCATAGGATAAAGGTAGATAGGGAATCTCAAACCAAAGGGGAAGGCTCCTACAAAGACTGCGTCACCTACCCAAGGCAAAAGGATCTCCTGACCACCCGGCAAGTAGAAGGGCTCTGAATCTCCACTAGCAAACTTGATGGGTTCAGGCCCAGCAATCTTTCTTACTGGATCTTGTGATCTCTCTGTAAACCACATTTTTCGATTCCCCTCTTACATGCCAGGCATTTTATTATACCCTATTTCTACTCCTTACAACCATGCAAGGAATCATCCCTGAAGCTTGCAGAGGTAGGATCTGAACCAGACTTACTTCTAGAGCCCAGGTTCTTAACCTCCAGGTAATTCTGCCTTAAGAAATTAAAACAGAACAGCTAATTTTAGGAAGCAGAGACTCCCCCATACCTCAACTAGTATGTGTACCATGTCTCTCCACTTACCCCAGGGCTGATTTTAATTATAGACAGAGCAAGCTTGGGCAAGCAGAATGGTGAGTAAGTGGGGGTGGGGGTAGAGATTCTCAGAAAGCAAAACTCACCAAGGTGGGGGTCAAGCTAGTTGTAAACTTTGCCTTCTCAGAAGCGAGGAGCTGGACTCAATGCTTACTTCTAGCTCTAGGATTCTACAAATGACTATGTTTAAAGATAATTATTTTCTAAATTAAGAAACACAAGAGCTCCTTGCCTGCTCATCTTCTCAGCTGAAGGAAAAACTATCCTCAGTGCTAGAGGAAGGAGGGCCACAAATCCTCTAAAGCAGTTAGCCGGTGTGTCTGGGTCAGCCACAAAAGTGGGGTATGCTTGGCTCTCCAGGGCAAGTTTCATGTAGAGCTGCCCCATCTTCTGTTGGGGAAGTCGGAGCCCAATTCCCTCCCATCAAAGACCTGTTTTCCTTCCCTTCTTGGGGCCCAGAGCCTTCACCCCTGGATTGTGTGCTAACAGCTAGGCCTTCCCTGTCCTATTCACTGCTGTCTTCCCACCAACAAGCTTTCGTTACTGGCACAGTGGAACTACAAAAGGTGTTGTAGGAATCAACACATTGCCAACATGCCTGCAAAGTCCACTGGGACTCAGCTGCAGGATTTCCCTACCTACCCACCCCCTGGATGCTAAGAACTCTGTTTGAAGCTAAAGAACTAGAGTAAAATCAAGAGGCTGGGAGATTCACTTCTTAAAACTTATTTTAATATCCTTCCCACCCACCCCCACCCCCCAAGTTGGGAAAGTCCAAAACAGTCTGGCTGGGTTTAATTACAAATTAATACATTTTTTTTTTGTCATTGTTGAAAGTAAATCAATTGTGGCAATAAGGGATTATCCTTGGAAAAAGTGAAACCCATATTAACAAAATGTCATGGAAGAACCCCACTTGGTGATTTCATTGGCTACTGAAAAATCTAGAAAAAGTTCACATTCTGCATGTTCTCTGAGGCTGGTCCATGTAGTGGAAAGAGGCCTTGCCCAGACTCAAGCAAGCCTAGTGAGCTCCAACCAGGCCCTAGACCCAAGGGAATTGAGGAGAGAGGGCATACCTTCTTCAGGACGAGGACAGAAAAGGTAGATCAACAAATAAAGTCGTGTAGCTCCACTTACAAGCCCATGGGGAGGAGGAGGCAGGAAGTTAGAGGGAAGACTTAAAGATGCAGCATTCTTTTAACCTTAAAAAGTTTTTTTGTTTTGTTTTGTTTTTAAAAAAGGTCTTGCAAGATCAATGAAGAAAAAAACAAGGAATAGAACTTAATACTCTTGAGTTAGTCTCGACTCATCCATCTCTTCACATATGCACATACCATCCTTCCAGGGCTCTGTTCAACCTCTGAGACCCATAGGGACCTCTGCTTAATAGCTTGAAAGTCATGGTTAAAAAAAGGTACCCCCCCCCCCACACACACACGTATATCAAGTGTGTAACAAGTGTATAAACACAATAAAATGGAAATCTGGGGAAAAAATTATCTGTGATAACTTGGAAAGCTGGGGGTACCAAGGGCTCCGGGACTGACTTCCTTCCAGAGTTCTGTAAGATAGTCCCTATCTGGCATAATCTCTCCAACTGGGATCACTCCATCCTCCCCTGAGATCACCTGGCCTTGAGGGGACTGGGGCAGGGCAGAGCCACAAAACCAACACAGGTGCCAGTGAAAGTGTCACCAGGGACATTTTTCACACTTGAAAGAAGGCTAGAATTATTTGAGAGCTCTCTACCCTTCCTGACTTCCCTCCCCCTGCCCAGGGAACTTGCATGCCTGAATGCTGCATCTTTAAATATTTCTGGCTGAGCCCTCTTGCCACATATGTCAGTAACATTCCAAGCTGGCTACCACATGCTCAGGCTCTGGTCTCCTCCCCTCTCTACTGTTGAGTGCTCTGCTGTTTCAAGGGCATGGTGGGGCCATGCATCTCCCATTTCAGCTCCGTCTTCAGTTGATCACACATCTCAGAAACAACCAAATGGGAAAAAAAATAAAACCTTAAGTTCCAAAAGAATGTTCATATTCAAAATACCTATCTCCCTGCGATTCTTTAACTCCACTTGATTATTCTATTAAAGTGAGTTAGACAGAGCATGTGTGCATGTGCACATGCACACACAGACACACACACCAGCACACACCCACAAAATTTAGAGGGTTGGAGGTTGTTTCCTGCCAAAAGATCTAACAGAGGAAAGCTTATGAGCTGATCAAGTTTTAATATCGTGGTTAACAAGAAAGGTACACCACTTAGCAAGCACACAGAGACCGTGGGTAGGACCTCCTGATCCCTGGAGCATCTGGCTCCCCGGCCCATTTTCTGCCTACCTCTGGAACAGTTTTTGATAGTTACTACATTCAGAGAATCCAAGAGGACTGCATGGACAGATGAACCTTTATTTAAAAAAATAGCACTTCAAATAAATTAAAAGGGACAACCGTCAAGTGTTCAAATTGTGAAGAGTTGAAAACCTAGAGACTCCAAGCTGCGGGCTTCTAACCTCGTTCTTTGTCCGACAGCAAAAGCCCCACACACCTCAGTCCTCCCACTCGATGCTTTCCCTGCTGAGATGAGGGAAGCGATTGCAAACAGGAGACCAGACGGAGGAGAAAGCTGCATCTGACTGGAATGAACATTGCCACGTACTTGCTAATACGGGTTTCACTTTATGACCAAATGTATTCTTTCAAAAATAAAAAAGGGGGGGGGGAGGGAAGCTGCATGTTTTTAAAAATTGAAATTATTTAGGGATAAAACACTAACTCTAGTGCCTTTAACGGGCAATAGCAACTTTTTTCCTCCGAAGTCAAACACCATCCCCAGCTGAGCCTTTGTGCTACAAGCTTTTCAGGAGATGTTACCTAAACTTTATTAAAAGAAAAGAACAAGTTTAAATATAGACACTGGACTAGCCCAGTCTGTATTTTCAAGTCCACATTCTTCATCTGAAGCACTGCATCAGGGACCCCCCTGAGTCTGCATGTTTTCAAGTTCACAGTACATGGAACCAGTTTTTCTTTTTAATTTTTTCCTCACTCAGAGCAGCCACACATAGTGGCCGTTGACGCCGGAACCTCGGGCGGGGCCTTTTCCTACGAGGCCTGGCCAGAGCTGCCCAAGGTTTCTCCTCAATGAGAATCGATGCTGTCATGCTCTATGGATGGGAAAAAAGCAAGAAAATAAAAGCACCTGGTACAGGTTTCATGAGATCCATTCGGATTCGCTATGTTCCAAACCCGCTGCTGAATGCCATTTGTCCACTTGTGTGTGCTGAACAGTTCACGGCCTAGGAGTGGGTCTCAATTTGAAGAACTATTATTGGACGCCCCCGATGTTGATGCGATAGCAGCTCCAGCAGGGCTACTCGTGGAGACCGACTTTCGGATGTGAGGCAGCAAGTAGGGGTCACAGGCCAGCTGCTGAACGTCGATGCGGTCCTCCTTTCGGTAGGCTAAGCATCGTCGAATAAACGCCTGAAAGGAAATATTCTTGAAGAAGCCTGAGGCACTTAATCATGGCGCCCCCCGGGGTGAACCCTGAGGCTCTGCAGCAGCTGCTAGGGCCCAGGGCCCGGAGCTGAAGTCTTCTACAGAGAAGGGGCTCCAGGCCCTTCCCAGGAGTCACTGGGCACACGCAGACAGGACCAAGCAAGGAGATGCACGGGCAGCAGCACCACTCCGTGGCCACAGACTACTTCCCCGAAAGAGGTGGCCAAGCCATTCCTGGGGGGGGAACAGGGCACCACCTGACCTCTAAATATCTCTGCTCCCAAAGCACAAAGACCCACACAAAAACCACTCTTTCTGCCTTGGTCAGTTTACCCAGGCATATCTACTCTCATGGTCCTGTGTGTACAAACCATAGCCTCACGTGAACTTTCTACTTCCTAAGGAAGTGAAAACTTGTGATGACAAGCCACCACCACAGGAGAGGTGAGGAGACTGACACTAACACTGCAGTGTGTCACAGATTGGTGAATCTCATTCTTGCTTGAAAGATCATCAAGCAAATGATTAGGTGCCCACACACCTAAGTAGTAAAGGAAAACCTGCACAGGACTTGTCTCCCCACGAGGACTACAGACCTGGAATCATACAGAGTTTGGTTTCATTCAGAATCCTAATTGACTACCAACATGGAAGTTTCCTTGTGCTAGGTGTGAAGGGCCCCACTGGCTCAGTGTTTACAATTCTTATCACAAAGGCCCTCAAGCAGATGATCTATCTTTTCCTATTTTTTAAGGAGAGAGTTCTATTTAATCAGAGTCTCATAATTATTTTAAATAAATGAACTGATTTTTAAAAATATAAAATGTCATTATCACCTTCAGGCCATACTTTATATTTGAAGGATAATAATGTTGTAATATAGGTCTATTGATTATAACCAATGTCCCACTCTGGTGCAGGATGTTGACAGTGGAGGAGGCTGTGCATGTGGAAGGACAGGGAATACATGGAAACTCTTTACTTTGTTCAGTGTTGCTGTAAATCTAAAACTGCTCTAAAAAATATAGTCTAAAAATATAGTCTAAAAAATCCATTAAAAATATAAACATGAGATGTAATGATTTTCTTTTTTCCATGTTTAATTAATAAAGGACAAAAGTATAGCAACAATCCTGGTTTTCCCAAACCAAAAACACCTATAGGTAGCTGCTTGATTCAAGTCACAGAAATAAGCTTCATGATCCTTGGCCTTAAAAAATGAATGCTTTCTGGGATGCCTGGGTGGCTCAGTGGTTAAGCGTCTGCCTGCCTTTGGCTCAGGCGTGATCCTGGGATCCAGGATTGAGTCCCATATTAGGGTCCTTGTGGGGAGCCCACTTTTCCCTCTGCCTGTGTCTCTACCCCTCTCTTTCTGTGCCTCTCATGAATAAATCAATAAAATCTTAAAAAAAAAATGAATGCTTCCTAGTGAGATGTGAAAGGGGAGTTAAATGAATTACCTAAGGTTGGACAGGATAGTTACTGGTCAAATAATTCCGCCTTGCATTTTTTCTCTACACAGGCCTTTGAAACGGCAATCAGATCACATAGCTGTCCTGAGTAACACCTTCAAGTATTTCCATCTCAGTTTACCATCTGCCCTGCTACCTCTCCTACCCACCACCATTCCCTCGGCTCCACCAGCTCTGTGGATCTGCTAAGCTTGCACTTGCATCTCAGCTTCACACATTTCTCTGGCTTAGAACATTCTCCCAAACCTACACATGCCTTATACCTTTCACATCATTCAAGACTGCTCAACATATCACTTCACTGAAGCCTTCCCTGACCAAGCCAGCAAAAAATGAATTCCCGCCCCTCCATACCCTTTCTTGCATTTATTTTTCACCATCTAAGATGGATCTGTTTATACTGATAATCCATCCACTATTACCCAGACAACTAATACAGAAAGCAAAGCAGTCGTTTCCTGCTGGCCAGTGGGTTACAGCTTACCTTTGCTTCTGGTGTTACTACTGGCTTTGGCGGGAACTGCACTTCAGTAGCTTTAAGAATCGTATTTTCTTGTAGAATATCTTGCTGGGACTGGTTGTGGCCAAAAGGCTATCATACAAAAACAAAACAGAGGTGGGCCTCTCGTTAAGATGAAAGAGAACACAATTCAAAACCACGGGGAAGGGAAAGAAGACATGCCTTGGTGAGAACTGCTAGAAAGAACTTCGAAGATGGTCTCCTCTAACTCTTGCTTTTTTCAGGTGAGGGGTGGAAAGGCTCAGAGTTGAAGTAACATATTCACGGTGCAACATCAAGATTAAGGCAGAGCTGGGACTAGAAGCAGCATGGGCCATATCATAACACCTCTGTTGAGCTTTGCTTATAGCCAAGAACATTGCAGCAGGAACCAGCAACCTCTTCTGCCCTGAATGATACCTGTAGGCTTAAGTACTACATACGTGTGTCACTGGCAGACCCAAGACACAGGTAAAGAGAGATGGAAAAGGAAACAGCAGAGGAAGTAAGGACAGAGGGGGGGAAAAGAGCTAGGGCTACTTAGTGGCTTCATCTGTGCCCCCAATGTGCTATTTTCTTTTTTTGCCTCCCAAAAGATGTTATTTACGTGAGAGAGAAGGGGAGAGAGAGAGAGAACACAAGTGTGCATGCAAGAGTGAACAGGGGTCAAGGGGGGAGGGGCAGAGGGTAAGGGAGAGAGAGAATCTTCGGCAGATTCCTCACTGAGCAACAAGCTGGCAGGGAAGGGGGGCATAGCAGCTGGCCCTCACAACCCTGAGATTATGACCTGAGCCAGAATCATGAGTCAGACGCCCAAGCAATTGTGCCACCCAGGAACCCCAATTTTCTAATAAAGTATTAGAAGTTCAAGCTTAGCATCATCTCTACAGTGCTTCAACTGAGAGATCACAAACAATTCTTTGTATGTAGCCTCTACCAACATTGTCAGCAGCATTTCCACATTATCCGAGAGTATAAATAATAATTAACTCCCCTGGGGGGGGGGGGCGCCTGGCTGGCTCAGTCAGTAGAGCATGCAACTCTTGATCTCAGGGTCGTGGGTTTGAGCCCCAAGTTGGGTGTAGAGATTACTTAAAAATAATAACCCCCTACTGGCTGGTTCTGAATAGTTTCCCTATATTACAGAAGTAAGATAAAGAAACAAAGACCAAGGAGAAGTTAGAGGAAGCTGAAATCTGAATTAAGAGCTTGGTCTGGGAATTGTAATAAAAATATTAAGAGTCCAGAGGAGCTGTAGAACTCTCAAATGGCTCATACCCACAACCTACACTGTCGGGACCACTGACAAACTTCAATTATTCATACTTGACAGTAAAATTCTGAGTATATATACACTGGATCCTAGTGTGTATGTTTATTTATAGGATAGTATGCTCTTAAGGAAAACACAAATGTGAGAATTCATTAGGTATGGTTTACCACCTAGGTTACTATGTATCCAAATGGTCTATCACCTTGCTCCAAAGGTAACAGACAGTGAATACTTTCTAACACTACACATCCCCAGTATGGAAAATAGAGAGTATGCTTTTATTAATAATAGCTTTAACTAATGGGGATGACTGGGAATAGAGTGTCCTGTAGATATTTCAAGTTTCAGTTCTTGAGACCTTAAAGAGTGGCTCCTGGGGATGACTCTACACTTTAAATAAACTATTTCATATAATTCCTTGTACATATTATCAAAAACAAAACATATCCTGGATCTAATTGAAAACAGCAAAAAGGCATGTTTTCAATAGCCAGTGGAATTCATTCAGTACTCTAGGGTTGAAAAGTTCTGCTTATGCATAAAGCTTTTATTACCGTCTGTATTTTCTTCAAACCACAACTTTCAGGATTCCATTCTGTATAACTAAATGATTAATTCCAAGAGAATGACCGACACCATGCCAGTGTGCACACGTGCCACCCAAGACAGACGTCAGGCCGCCGTCCCCGACCTTGCCCCTTACCTTCCTTCCATAGAGACACTGGTAGAATATCACACCCACTGACCAGACATCAACTTTATTTGAGATCTTTGGTGGCTCTTTCCCAACCACAAAACACTCTGGTGGTAAATACCTGGGACAAAAGGAAAATAAAAATTCTTAGAAAAATGACTGTAAATCTAGGACATGTACAAAAAGGCAAAGTAGAAGACCTTGTGGGAAATAAAAATACCTGAATTTTTTCTTTAAATACCTGAATTTTAACTGAAATTCCACCAAAAAAGCAACTTGGGCCCAGCTGAGGGAAGTCAGAGAGAAGATATTCTAACTTAAGGAGGCAGTCATGCCCTAAAAGCCTTAAAATACACTTCTCAATTCACTGAGGGGGGCAAATATTCCCTCAGTCCCTGCTTCGCCTACCCCAGCATCCGTTCCCAGGCTTGTGCCTAATATAAGTGTCATTCAACAAGTTCTGAAAGGGAGGGACAACACAAAAGAAGTGCATTTTCTTTTATGAGAGCTGCAGCAACAAACATCAAAAAATATAACTCCAAGTGGTATGGGTTTGCTTTCATGTTGATGGAGAAAGATGATGGTCTCTAAAAGAACTCTTCTAGGGATCCCTGGGTGGCACAGCGGTTTGGCGCCTGCCTTTGGCCCAGGGCGCGATCCTGGAGACCCAGGATCGAATCCCACGTCGGGCTCCCGGTGCATGGAGCCTGCTTCTCCCTCTGCCTGTGTCTCTGCCTCTCTCTCTCTCTCTGTGTGACTATCATAAATAAATAAAAATTAAAAAAAATAATAAAAAAAAAATAAAAGAACTCTTCTAAAAGTCCAAATGAATTCAGGATCCACTATAAATCCAAGGGGACTAGCTGTCTGCTTTTTTAAAGTAACCTCTTTGCAAAATCTGGACTGGGAATAACATATGAGAAATGGTGATATTACAGCCCAAATTATCAAAGGTATTTTACATTTTCCATTCAAAGGGTGGTCAGGAGCTTACTGGAAGTCTAACAAGTAGGGGAGAAAAAGCCAAACAAACTAGTAGTTAGCACAACTCAAACCTCATCTGAATCCCTTCCCTCCCCACCAACTCCTGGCCTCTGAAACAGATGAGATGGGCAGCTAACCACACCAAATTGTATGGTGTGGAAGGTAAGTGCCTCTTGGCATTTAGGAAACCAAACAAATATGCTTCCACTCATTGCCTAGGGTCTCAGCCATGGTGCAGCTGGAAAGCAGCATTCTGAAGATAACAGATCGATTTCTGCAGATTTCATGCTGGCAAAATCAATTCTGTGAAAAATTCTTTATTTTAAACCCTGCTGTGCTACTGGTATAAAAGTCTAAACTTACAATTTGAAGGGGACCACAAGAGTTGAGAGGCAGAAAATATTTGATGAGGGGCTTTTTCCTTTTTTAAAAGTAGTTTATTCTCATGTTTGTGTTTCTTATTTATTACTTTTAATGGACATTTTGGGATGATTAAGACCACTGACCTACTTTATTATTTCACAATGAAAACTATTAGCCAAAACACACACTGAACTCACAAAGAGGGGGAAAAAAAGCAAAGAAATAAAAATACAGGAAAAAAGACTAAAAAGAACAGCTTTCCCAATTGCTACTAAAGCCTCCCTGAACCCAACTTTTCATGGCTCTTGATTCTTCAACATATATAATTTAAATATGATCTTGGATAAATAAATAGAACCTTGATTCCAAAATGATCATTTTAATGTATTTATAACTCTTTTGTGGAGGTGGTAGGGAAGGACAGACGTTGTTGAACTTATCCAAATGCTAAGTAATAATTTAGCCAAATATTCAGAGTACAAATGATACTGATTAAAGAAACAAAGATACTGATTGCCACTGGATAGTACAAGTTAGGAAAAATACTAGCTAGGTCTCAGTTACCCCATGTGTAAATGGAGAAATAAACTAGTTCTCCACCCAAATAATACTGAAAATAATAAGTGCTCCAATATCAAGGACTTTAGGAGAGAGAAGACAGTTCTACGACACTGCACTAAACTATGTTTAAAAATCTAGATGCATATTCCATCATGATAAAATCATCATAGAGAAATATGTTTCTCAAGGTCTAGTCAGATCATTTATTTAATAGTATTCAGGGTCCCTGACTGGCTCAGTTGGTGGAGCATAGGACTCTTTTTCTTTCTTTCCTTTTTTTTTTTTTTTTTTAATGTAGCCTCCACACTGGGTATAGAGTCCAATGTGGGGTTTGAACTCACAATCCTTCATCAAGACCTAAACCAAATCAAGAGTCCATGGCTTAACCAACTGAGCCACCCAGGTGTCCCAGAGCATGTGACTCTTGATCTCAGGAGTGTGCCTTTAATCCTCATGTTGGTTGTAGAGATTACTTAAAAATGAAACTGTAAAATAAAAGTAGTATTCAATGCAGAAGAATTTTACCAAATACTGCAACAACCAACATACTGCAAACAGTCCCTAGATTTTTTTTTTATGTCTTCCTATCCTGTTTATATCTCTGTGGACATCACAAGTGGATTACATATGAGGAAGTTGGTTATGACAATGCTTCTACCAACATGAAGACTTTGTAAACCTTCAAAGAAACCCACGGAATTAAATTTTCTCAGTAGCCTCCCTCTCTACCTCACTTTTTATTATGAAACCTATATTCAAATATAGTCTGAAGTAGAACAGTAAAATGAACCCCCAAGTAACCATCACCCAGCTTCGATAATTATCAACATGGGGTTGATCTCTGTTCATATAATATCTCTCCCCTCCTCCCAGATTACTTTGAAGTAAATCCCAAACATAATTTTTGTTTAAACTCCAACCACTAAATTTTTAAAACCTTAGCAAATACAGCAATAGGTAGCAATGAGAAAATTAATTTCAATGTTAAAAGGCTTCACTTTTTACAAAGAACAAGCTCCCAGACAAAAAGTTAAAATCTAAGTTCTAGTGAATTTATACAGCAGAGGTACAGACCTGTTTCCAGAATTTCCAACAAGAGATATTTCTGTGTCATTCAGTGACAGGAACACTAACCCACAATAACCACCATAGTAAATAAACACTGTAAATGTAGCTTCTATTTTAAACCTAGAATCTCAAAGTTTTAATTTAGGGACTGATTTTCACTATAGGTACCATCTCCATACAAAATAAGGAGCAATGAAACACAGAAATTTGTGCACATGGTGTTTTTCTCGGGATCTGATGGTTTCTCTAATAAAGATAACTTCCATATGATCAGACTGATGAGAATAGAGCTCATCTTGTGGGTGGTGAATGATATTCCCCCTTCTCTGTTTCCAAACAATATCCTCCGAAGCAGTCACTATTCTACAGGAGCCCAGGGCCCTCCAATCTCAAAGAGAAGTGATATGACCAACAGACCCTGGAGTTTAACAGCATGTGTGACCCCTACTTCCTCCATGTTGGAATCACATGTCCAATAAGTACCTTTGTGTCACCACCTCAGAAGTGAAAAGGAAGCTCTGTTAACATGCCTTTACAATCACAAAGTTAAATGCTTGGGCTGCAGGTATGTTTTATGGTTCTTGCTGTCAAAAGGAATACTAGGCAAAAGTAGGAGAGTTCATAAACAGCTGGGGTAGGGTGGCCATAGGCCATAGAGTCACAAAAGATGGAAGATATGTGGCCCAAAACCTTTTAAAGCATGGCTAAGGGGATGGATATATTTCTTAGCAAACTGTGCTTTTTTTCCTGTTTAGATTTCAAGCGGTGCTGTGATTACATACTGATCTTCACAACTCCTTTGTCCTTGACAGCCCACCATCCTCAGGCAACTCTAGAGATGAATCCCTCATCCTATTAACGCATAAAAAGAGACCTGCAATGGGGCACTCGGGTGGCTCAGTCAGTTGAGTGCCTGTCTGACTCTTGATTTTGGCTCAGGTCATGATCTCAGGGTCATGAGACTGAGCCCACATCAGGCTCACACAGGGCATAGAGTCTGCTAAAGATTCTCTCTCTTGCTCTGTGCCCCGACCCTCCCCCTCCCTCTCCTGGGGAAATAAAAATAAGAGAACTGCATTTATACTGAAAAAAATTTAGGGACATTCTTTAAATATACACGTGCAATCTCATGCTCTTCCTACTCCATAGGGCGAAACCTAGGACGAAACACACAACTCCAATGCCTGGCCATATATAACCTCTCTCAATGGTTTCCAAAAAAGAAAATAAAAATTAATTAAACAGAAAGAGTCAGACTGCCAAAAAGACAGTAATATCTGGGGAGGAAAGTCTACTTTGGTTTATAGCATTTTCACCTAAGACAGGATGTAGATATTAATTATTAATTACCAACATTTCAGTAAAGCACAGCCTCATCTCCACCAGCTACCTTGGCAGATCTCCCGGATACCTACCAATAAGTACCAGCACCTTGTGACGTTAGCTCCATGCCATCCACTGAATTGTAGCTATCATCATCCATGATCTTGGAAAGACCAAAATCTGTGATTTTTATCTCTCCACATGCTGTACCATTTACTAAAAGAATATTACCTAAAAAGATGAAAACCTTCATGAATAAAAAGAGACTTACTAATTAAAAGTTCAAGGTAATAACAGACAAGAAGGGGACAACTGAACTCAAATTCTTGCACGTAATAGCAAACATCTAAATTCCTGGAATAAAATGATCTGGACTCTGGATGCTGGAGGAGAGTCCTCAGTGTCTGGCTGCAAATCTCCATTTTCCAAGAACCACCTTCTAGATGTGCCAAAACCACCACGATGAGCAGTGGGGAAAAAATAGTAACTCGCCAAAGTAAAATATCACTTGGACAGTTGGTCAAAAATGGTGAGCAAGTTTCATCTAAACTTTCAATAAGGATTTCTAAACCACTCTGTTTAGAACAGTCGTTTCAGGACGGATGCGCGCGCGCACACACACACACGCACACCTAACAAGGACACCAAAGGTAGCAGCACAGTGCCACCTACAGCTCCTATGCTGGGAAATGTACCGGATTCAGCGATGGGAAACCCAATCACACAATGGCCATCGTTTTAAAAATCTCTTCATTGTAATGAGTTTTTTAGTCATTTCAACTGTATTAGAACATTAAAGAATAATAAATTGTGTGATTTAATATGTAGCTCCCAGGAGAGGAAAGCAGAATTAGCAACCAACACCCAAGCCAAGCTGGTTCCAGCTGTCTCCAGAAACCATACGCAGACTTCTGAAAACAGCCCACAATGACAACAAAAAACATAGGTAAGAAGTCTAACTGCCCTCTACTGTTTGCTGAGGTCTACTGAAGTTACACAGTAACCATACAGAAAAATGAAAAACTGCTGGAATTTAATGAAACAGGAGGCATATTTGCAAAATACATTGTTAATTTGGGGCACTTACCAAAGACACTTGGGAGGCAAGTGCTATGTACTATGAGTGATTGGTGGGGGAAAAAAAAACTGAGCTTGCCAAAGCAGTTCTTTCTAAATTGGGCTGACATCATGAACTGCCCTGGCTCTAAAGACAAGGGCATTGTTTCTCCAGAGCATTTAATCCAACTCACCCTTTCAAACCAGACTGTGGGGCCAGGACTCTTATTCCCACACCTACCCAGGCAAAGCCAGACATTATTAGGCCTTCCAGGCTCCCGCCACATTCTTTAACTTCAGAAGTCACTTCTAAGACCAGAGAAAAGCCAGCAATACTGTCACCTAAAAGTTAGACATACCTGGTTTGAGGTCATAGTGTATGATGGGAGGTTTGATTTCATTTAAGTACTTTAAAGCATTCACAATCTGCATGATAATGGATCGGGCCTCTTTCTCCGACATTAATTTGTGCTGTTTCAGGTAGAAGTCCAGATCATTTCCCTCACAGTATTCTAATACTGTACAAAACCTAAAGACAAATAAACCAACATTTGACTGTGGGAAAGAACAAGGAGATTAAGGCTTCCTAGACTAGCCGCACTGAAAACCTTGGGTAATTAGTTTCTTGCTCCATTCTTCTTTCTTCCTTAAAGTACTCTTCTATTCTTTATTCAGTATCAGCTACCTGAGTGGTTGACAGGAGGAACCTGGATTCTCTCCTGGGCAAGAGTCTTCCTACCCTCCACACTGGAATCTGCTGTGCTTACAGCTCACCCATGACATACCTCCTCTTAAATCCAGACTATAAGAATACTACCATGAACTATA
The DNA here is from genome assembly GCF_905146905.1 of Nyctereutes procyonoides. Lineage (NCBI taxonomy): Eukaryota > Metazoa > Chordata > Mammalia > Carnivora > Canidae > Nyctereutes > Nyctereutes procyonoides. Next base: position 45,222,841 of record NW_026575020.1, on the reverse strand, counting down.
ATGTACATAAGCTAGGTGTCTTTTAGGAAAGTCTCCTACATGTATCCCTACCGTGCTCCAGGTCTAAACAAGCATATTGTGGTCAAGTACACAATTCTCAGTGTAACATGTCTTATGATCCCGAGGGCTGACAGAAAGAATCTCGGGTTTGCCCAGGTCTCAAGAACTGGTTTCATGTCCTGTCTCATGGCAGTCTGGCACAATACTGTACTATAATTAATCTCTCCTTGTGAAAGGTGTAAAAGTATAGTATCTGTGGTTCTAACAAATGTGTTATTACACAGTATGAGCTTTTTCCTTCATTTGTATCAATACATCATATTAGACTCCAATTTAAAACTCTATACCATTTGTAGCATTAAAGGGCATGTGCCTATCTTCCAAGGCAGTTATAAACCAAAGTGAGGCTTCCTGAATTATTGGAGTATTCCTGAGAGATGAAGGCCTTTAAGCTATCCGAAGCTGTGACAATGTGGGTGCATCACTCAGGGTCTAGTCAGGAAATAAAAACCACCTGAGTATTTAAAACAGAGAGGTTTTAATTCAGGGCACTGATCACATGGATGATGGAAGAGCTGAGAGGGTAAACTGGCCAGTGAGGCACCTCAGAGATCCTCTAGACAGGAAGCCATTAGCACCCTAAGGCCAGAGGGCGGAGATGGTGCAACTGGAACCAAGGGTCACCAAGAGAAACTGGAATCACAGTGGGGGCAGGGGTGCATGTGTGTTTCTATCCACCACCATCTGCCTCTCCGGTAGCTGAATCCAGCTGAACAACAACTGACACAGGAGCCTGGTAAAAACAGCCTACAAGGGTCAACTCACCTAGGATGCAGAACAGGGGAAGGGTGAAGAGCAGACCTGAGAGCAAACAGGCTCAGGACTAGCCAGCACTACGGCCTCTGGGCAATTCGAGGCCTTCACAAAGCACCGTAATGAAAGGTGGACATACACAGTTCTGTGTCCCTGAACTGAACAGCTTATGTTTCTTATGAAACATATTAGGGTATGCTAGCACCTTATTTAAAGATAAATAGCAAAAATTTATAGATTCTCTGATCTAAGACATGGAATCTTGTGCTTAGTGGATGTATTCTTTGACCCAAGTGCAAGCTTAAAATAAAACCTTACTCAAACAACTCTCAGAAGATTTACCAAAATGATGGTGAAAATTCACCATACACACAATTGGAGGTACAAAATAAACTCAAGAATAGCACACAACCAAGGCAATTCCTCAGATTAGTTAAAAGTGTATACATAATTAAGAACCACAGATAATCCAAGTCATTATTTTTGAGACTTTTATGTACTTATATTTTGAGGGGTGGTGGTCTACCTAGTATTCAAGGCATTTATTCAAAGCAAAAAAGGTAAGACCACCATGCAGGTACCTGTTCTCTACCTAGATATTTATCTGAACCTCATCCATGCTAACTACACACTGACTCAAGGGCCATACTTCTGGAAAGGATACTTCCCTGAACAAGTGGAAGAAGGGATACTTCACATTTCCAAAGAGAATTAAGGTCTCCCCCTTTGGGAAGCATTTGTAAATGTGGGACAGTTCTCAGCATAGCAATCCCTGAGACAGCTGGTGTCTGGAATAGGCCAAAACATCCAGAATCACCTTGCAAGGCTAAGGAAGAGTATCTGTTGGTCAGATTCTACGGTGTGTTCTCCTGACTCAGTTTAGACTCTTACAGAGAAAATGTTTCCAAATGCTGAAATTATTTCTAAGTTCCTGGATAAAACACAGAGGTGACAGAGCTTACCTATACCAGGTAATGAAATACAACAATGCCTAAGAGAACTAAAGATCTCAGGCAAGTCATTTAACTTCTATGGAGCTCAAATTTCCATCTATACAATAAGAAGGCTGAACTGAGATCCTTTTCAACTCTAACATCCTACATGCCTGTGAGGCTATATTTTCACATGCAGCATTGGGTTATGCCCTCATTTGTGCCACAATTATTCCCGTTCTGTGATAAAATCACATTGCTGGTCCTTCCTTAAAAGGCCCGTTATTGTTTATCAGATTCTGCAGCTGGGGCAGAGACTCTTGTAGAGTCCACACTCACTGGTGCATATCAGAGGTAGATGGCACCAACTTGTGACAGTTATCAAGAGCTGATAATTAAATTTTCAGGAATTTTATGAGCTGGTTATTACGCCACTGGTAGGATGAGTGGACAAACAAAAGGTGGTATATTCACACAATGGAATATATTTGGTCATAAAAAGGAATGAAGTACTGATACATGCTACAGAATGGATGAACCTTGAAAACACATCATATTAAATGAAAGAAGCCAGTCATAAAAGTCCATATACTATATGAGTCATTCCTATGAAAGCCCAGAATAGGAAATCTATAGAGACAAAAAAAAAGATTAGTGGCTGCTTAGGGCTGGCAATGCGGGGAAGAATAAGAGGTGCAAGCAAAAGGTACAGGGTTTCTTTATGAGGTAGTGAAATGTTCTAAAAAATGACTATGGCAATGACTGCACATATCTGTAAATATACTACAACAAGCCTTAAATCGTACACATTAAATGGGTGAACTATATGGTATTTAAATTTCATCCCAATAAAGCTGGATGTTTTTTAAGTTAGTAGTGTGAAATTAGACATGTTGAGAAATTTATTATCACAGATATTGTCAGATACTAGGAATTAGCCCTCCCCACTGAGGTTGTTAAACATTTACCAGCACACAACTAAACACATCCTGTGGCTAAGAGATGTACTGCTGGCCCAAATGTGAACTGATATAGGATCATCTGCCTAGAAACGCACTTAGTTCCCTCAGAGGGTATTTCCTCAATCCAGACTGAAACTCTATTCCATGCATAATCAACACACTGCAAGAAACCAATATCAACTGCTAGGCTAAAATGGCACAGCACTTACGAGTCAGTGTCCAGTGAAAAGTAATCATACAGCTTAACTATCCTGGGATGATCCAGTTCTTTGTGAATCCGGTATTCCCTACATGCATGCCTGTAAATAAAGTGGAAAATTAACATTTTGTATTTTGGACTGTCTTTCCGACCTCTTCAAGGATACTCCTACACATTCTCTCACTGCTCTTTGCTTCTCTGCCTATGCGCATTCCATTCAGGTCTGGCTGGCCCCCCCCATATCTTCCCTCGTCCTATTTTTACTACTAGTGTCTACCAAGCTGTTGAGAAAATAGCAGGTGTTCAGATATTTGTTGAATGACTGGGTGCCAACCTTTTACCAATCTCTTATCCCTTTCAAGTTTATTCTATCACAATCTCACCTGTTTGATATTAATATCCAAATATCAAAGCTTTAAAAATTATAAAGATATCTTATTTTTCTCTTTCCTCAAAAGCTGATACTTCATATCTATAAATGTTTATATTCTGGGGCTACATGAAGGAGATCAATTTTGGCATGTAAACTCCTTGGTTAAAGGATTACAGATTATAAAAGCAATTAGCAGTGCTTTGTATTTGTTTTTAAATTCTCCTTGCGAAAAGAATTTAAAAGGGTACCAGCATTACTTTCTTCTAAGAAAATATGTAATTGATGAAAATTATGGAACCGGAGGTGCCTGGGTGGCTCAGTCCGTTAAGCATCTGACTCTTGATTTCGGCTGACGTCATGATCTCAGGGTCCTGGGATCAAGCCCCTGCATTGGGCTCTGCACACAGTGGGGAGCTGGCTTGGTATTCTCTCCCTCTGCCCCTCCCACTCAGTGCATGGGTACAAGCGTGCAGACAGTTGCTCTCTCAAATAAACAAATCTTAAAAAGACAAAAATGATTGAACCCTAGTTTTCTTAGAATGAGAATTTACATATACTTATTAATATCCATTTTTTTAGTGCTTTTCCAATTTAAAACCATTTAAATTAGATTAGGAACAAAAACAAACTAATCTTAGGTATTCATTGAATTTTAAAAGCATTATCAAACAAGTTTATTCAACATAATTACCAATCATTTTAAAAGTATTTAGTTCTTATTTACAAGAAGAGCAACAGAAATTTTTTATCTTTTAAGTAAGTTAGTACCATTTAGTTTGGGGCATTTTCTTATAAGCCAACAGTAAGAAAAGAGAAACTTTCCAGAGTATGGTAAAGTAAAACTTAAGGTGATGTTCTCTGAAATTGGTGTATTTCAGTATGCCAAAAATACATAGGAAATACTCAACTAAAGAAAAGCTAAGGAAACAATCAGGGCAAGGAGGAGCGAGGAACAGGAATCTAAAAGTAATTAAACATGTTTTTCCCGAATGGAACTGGGTTTGACTAAGCTGATTTTTCAAGCTGCCACTTTTAGCAGTTTTTGCTTCTTCTGATACTTCATTTCATCATCTTTATCTCTTTCTCAAAAGAAAAGACTTGCCAGCACTTAGGCAGAGCAGTGTCAGGACACTCACTACACTGGGACCTGGAAAACTGGCCCTGAGTCCCAGCTCTGTGCTGCCACTTCTCTGGGCTTTCCAACCGCTGCCCAGGCCTGGAGGTTTCAAAGGACCCTTCCTGGAGACCCAGACCTCTGGAGCCCTGTGTGGATGCTGAGCAAATGTAGCTGTGGCCCAATCCCTCACTCTACCTAAGCAGCATCATAGCTTTTCATGTATCAAGATTCCATGTAATACTTCATTCAGTATAATTAAGGTGATGCTGTTAAGAATAAACAAGTTTAGAAAGCTAAGGACTAACTAGATAACCACTGAAATAATTTCTTATGCTAGCACACTAAAACTGTATAGTTCTCTGCCATTCTGCTTAAATTTTTTGATTTTGTCATACACTTCAGAGGAGACAATTTCTCTGTCAAGGTACAAAAAATAGAGAAAATTAAGGGAGGTAAAAAATTAAGAACCAAAGGAAGGATCATTCAAAGTCCTCGTCATCTAAGGGCATTTGCTGTGGTCACTGAAAGCGTTTCCTCAACATTATGCGGGCTCTATGCATGCTTCTCGTACTTCATTAAGCAAGCCAGTGGTTCTGCAACATCCCTCATGCGTTCAACTTTTAATTTCTCATCTAAGGGATTAATGCGCTACAAATAAATAAACCTTAATTAGAAACTGGAAGAAACCTATCCACTAAAATGTCAGTCTTTTACTCTTTTGTAAGTGTATATATTTAGACTTCCAAAATGACTGTAACCTAAAAAATTAGGGGAGTATCACACATAAGAGTACACTAGTTACTAATTTGGATACAATTATTTCTGTGAACAGCTTCACATGAAATATTTCGTACTGTGGAGTTTTTAGTATGTTATTTGGGATAACACAGAAAAGAGAAACTTTCCAGAGTATGGTAAAGTTTGGAAGAGTTAAAGAAATCTTGTAATACCTACTAATGCTTTAATAATGCAAAAATAAAACAATCAATTTGCTTTTTGTTTGTTTGTGGGAGAAGGACAGGGAAGGAGGTACAGAAGAGAACTCAAAATTAAACAACAACCTTTTGAGTTTTTCCTTCTTTTTTACCTAAATAAATGTCTTGATCCCAGATGGGATTGGGAAGTCACTCCCACGATAGGAAAAGCAATCAAAGCCTACTATGCAGAAGAATAGGAACATTTTCACATTTTATAATGTTACCATAACACTAAAGTGTACCACTTTTTAGTTTAATACTGAATTTTTAAAGCGCTCTGTAAAATCTGTTATGTGCTTGATATAAACCTTCTTTTAGTTCAAAGGAGTTGATGACATTTGGCTAATTCATTATCTACATAGCCTGTATTAATCAGTATGATTTCATACCAAGCAGTATCTTTCAAAGCACGGTGGAAGTGCTAAAGAATTTCCCCTGGGCGTGAATGGAAGTCACAAGAACTCTACACACCCCTTCCTCCATGTGTTTGTCAGCTAGGAAATGGGCCCTGTTGAGATGGCTCCACAGAAGGTACTTGGGTGTCATGGTTCCCACCTCTGGTGAGGAAACAAAGGGGTGGGAAGGCACCCCTGCGAGCCTGGAGCTGGACCAGCAAAGAGCTCAGATACATGAGACAACCTCCTTCACTTACTCTACGACCCTGCCTGGTAGAGGAACATGAGATAATACTCAATCTCTACCCACTAGCATTTGAAACAGCCTGCCAAATGTGTCACAGAGGCACATAGTCCTGGCTTCAATCCCTTACTGTTGCAGAAAGCTAAGGCAAGTAGCACCCCACCTACAGTTACCACAGTGTTCCTTACCAGTGTTCTCTTTAGGGCCAGCCTAAAAGCTGCACACTAAGACAGGCAATGTGTGTAAATCCCAGCAAAGGGAACCATTTTCTCAAGGTTGACCAAGGCTGGTCCCTCATGAAGTCAAGTGGTTCAGAGTGGTCAATGCATACTAAGATACAGAACAGGCTCCAAGGACAGGTGAAGAGCATTTTTAAAGAGAAGCATATATAGTTCCAACCCTCTTATGCACTCTGAGATATATACCAGGGACATTTCTCATTTATAACTGGTCAGAACAACATGTGGTTTCCTTCTCTGAAGCGCTCCTGGCATTCACTATGGCATGCCATTTGTCCCTGCACGCCAAGTGACTGGAATGTACTTATAATAATGGAACTGCTCCTCAGAAGCATCTGGACTGCAGCTGCCTGTCACATAAGAGACACATGCAGGGTGCCATGCATAATGCACACATCATCCCTCTTTCTACCTCTGCTCAGTCCTATTCTCTTAATGCCCCAGGAACCCTGGGCATTTTCAGTGCTGAGTGCTACTGCCAATCTACATGGAATAAGAAGCGTTCCTGGACCTCTGAGAACTAACATCTAATACAGTAAGAGCTGCCTTGGTCCCTGCCTCAAGAACCAGTCAGTGATGCAGAAATGAGATTTAGCAGCCAATTAAAAGGCTACTTCAAAGTCCACTGCTTTTTTCCTCCTCCAAAGGACTATTTGTAAGGAAAAAAAAAACAACTGCTTTAATAGAAAGGGGCTGTCTTCTCCTTTCAGAGTTAGGGCAAGGCTAACTCAGTGCTTGTACCTACAACAAGGAAACAAAACTAAGCTCAGGGTGGCAGGGGGAGAGGTCCCCTAAAACCAAATTAATTATGCATGGCCTCCAAACCAAATGAGCTGTGAATTCCAATGTTCTGAAGCTTGGGGTGGAGTAAGGGAAATAAGCAAAACCTGACATTAGTGGATCAGAGAAATTCACACCTGTAGTACATGTAATAAGCATTCATTCTAAAGAAGATGCCCCCCACCCCCACCCCATGCGGAGGAGGACTGCCAGCAGCAGCCTTGAGAAGACAGGCAAGCACGGTAAGCAGGACACTGAACACGGAGAATTCTGAGAAGGGAAACTGTGAGGGGGAGATGAGCCCAGCACTGAGGAGCTGAATGAGTCAAGTTAACACCATTGAGGCACCCCTAGTGACCCCCACTGTCTCCTCCATGATGAAATGACTGAGATAGCAGAAGCCTCACCCAAAGCTCCCCAGGAGCCCCAGGGCACTACCATCTGCTTTCTACAGACAAGTAAGATGGTTTCTGAGGCTTTACTTGTTTATTGTAGCTAAGGTTAGATACATAATGGAAAGCGAAGTTAAAGAGTATGGGTTTTGGATTGAAGGAAGTCTAGGTTTAAATACTAGCTCAGCCATTTCTGAACTATTACTCAAATTCTGGAAGTTTCAGTTTGTTCATTGGTAAGATGGAACACTTACTCTCCTAGAATAGTTAGAGGAGTATGTGACACCACAACAGCAGTGCACATACCATGTTAACCTGGGGTTCACACCACAGCCACTACTCCTGAACTCTGACAAATCAGACATTCTGGCATCACTTACTTGTGGTAATTCTCCTTTTTCTCATCTCTCCAGTTTTTATTTAACTGGTGAATTTTCACAGCTACGTATCTTTGTTCTGTTAGATCAAATGCCTATAAAGAAAAGGAATAAGTTATATTCTGGATGAAAGCTAACAAGAATTACAGGCAAGTAATGCATTTGAAGCTTCTATTTAACACATGGATATACTCAAAACCTAAAATGCATTATTAAATACAAGCAGCCGTGGATGACAACACATAACGTACTTGTTTCAGAGTTACAACCATCTTCTTAAAACTTGTGATCAGATCATTTAGAGTCTCCAGACGCACTGGCACCAAAGGGCTTAGGAAACAACCAGGCACACACCACAAACAGCAGGCCGGCCCGCGCCTCACCAGTCACTCCCAGACAGTTCTCTCTGTGGACACTGTCCGCCCTCTCTTTGACCCTGCTCCCCTGGGCCGTGTCTTACCCCTCTGCTGACATTGGGACTTGACAGGCTTCACTGGGGTGTCCTGCCACTTCTGAAATGCTGGGGACACAGACTACCTCCTCCTTGAGAAATAACCCTTCCAGATACATGTTTGTTGAGAAAATAACCTCGTAATTTGTTATATTGTGTTTATTAAAATACAAACAGAAACAGAGACAAAAACCAGTCCCACCCATATACATATGATGGGTAAAATGAACAGCACTTTCTGATGCCAACAATGTCTGAAGTTGGTCACACCAGGTCACTTCTCTAGCACTGTCCAAAGAAAGGGACAGACTTTCTCCAAAGACCATCACAGCTGGAAAGTCCTCCATCAGCTAGGTAGTACTATACAGTGAAGGGAAGAAGGCAAACAGGTGGGTTTGTGAGGATGCTGGGTATAAATCACAATTTGGTAAAGTAAGTAGCATTTTAATATAATAGGAAATTTCTCTTATATAAAAGAATTCATGGAGGAATTCCTTTGGAATGAATAGTTTTTCTTAGCTTTTAAAGTTCAGATGAGAAACTTAATACTAGAGTTCCAACATTATTACCACCCATCTTCCAGTTTCCACAAATGTATGAACAGATGAAGGTAACAGGCACAGGAAAAGTCCATGAATAGTGATGATTACCGTTCTATGGATCTTTTAAAATAAAAACTACCTCTAGGAAAACACTAAATGCAAGAGAGGGCTGCTTATAAAAGAAACTCCCAATTTATACTAAAATTAAACCAGCAGTTTTAAAAATACAAAACCACATAATTCAAACAGAATATCTTATTTTACAGAAATGGAAATTTCTGAACTCTATTTTCAGAGTGGACTCTGAAGTCCACCTGCAAACTTGTATAACATCATGGCTTTACAGCAAAGAACAATTTCAAGCCATTAAAAGCCAGATCAAATACCACCTGATTTATAAGAGCATAAGAACATTAATGACACTACAAGTGTCTTTTTTTCCACCCACCACACCATATTTCTGAATCCAAGACACTGGGATCCACCATTGATTAAAAGAAAGGCTTCTGGAGAGTGGAGAAGAGCAAAAGAAGAACTACGTGGAATGTACACATCATTGGATGAAGCATCTAAATTTTAGGAATATTAAAAGGTTTAAGGAACACATTAGGAAAAAACGGAAAGAAGAAATCACTAATGAGCAACTGGGAAGTACCAAGAATGAATTTTGATATTTTAAAAAAGAAGTCGTCTCATTTCTGGGTTTATAGCCAAAAGAATGAAAAGCAAGGTCTTCAAGAGATATCTGCACACACATGTTCAAAGCAGTGCTATTCATAAAAACCAGAAGAGGAAGCAACCCCAGTGCCTACCGCCAGATGAATGGATAAAGAAAATGAAGTATGTGCATACAATGGAATATTATTCAGCCTTAAAAGAAGGAAATAAAAGGGGGGGGGATCCTATCACAGGCTTCAACATGGATGAACGCTGAGAACATTTTGCTAAGTGAGCCAAGCCAGTCACCAAAAGACAAATACTGTGATTTTACCCATATAGCTATCTGAAAGTAGTCCAATTCATAGAAAGAGAAAGTACAACGGTGGTTAGCAGGGGCTGGGGGAGGGCAAGAGGAGAGTGGTTGATTAAATAGGTAAAGTTTTAGTTTTCTAAGATGAGAAAATTCTGGAGATCTGTTTCACAAACAACATAAACATGGCTAACACTACTGTACATTTAAAGATGGTTAATGTTGGTAAATTTTGTTTTTATCACAATTTCAAAAATTATCAAAAATAAAAAATTAGGGTAGCCCTGGTGGTGCAGCGGTTTAGTGCCGCCTGCAGCCCGGGGTGTGATCCTGGAGACCCGGGATCGAGTTCCACATTGGGCTTCCTGCATGGAGCCTGCTTCTCCCTCTGCCTGTGTCTCTGCCTCTCTCTCGCTCTCTCTGAATGAATAAATAAATAAATCTTAAAAAAAAAAAAAATTAAAAAAAAAAAATAAAAAATAAAAAAAATTAAGTGTACGATTCAACAATGAAAACAAAACCAAAGAAGGTAAAAGGAAAGACGAAAGCAAAAGTGCAAAAGTTAATGGGAAAAACAAAAACCCCTAAACGCAACCCTGAGCGCTTGGGTTGCTCAGTCAGTTGGGCATCTGTCTTCAGCTCAGCTCGTGGTCTCAGGGTCCTAGAATCCAGCAAAGCCCCTGTCTTTCCTGCCCCGTCCCCCACCACTTTGAGATCTCTGCTCAGCAAGGAGTCTGCTTTTCTCTCTCCCTCTCCCTCTGCCCCTCCGTTATACTCATGTTCTCTCCCTCTCTCAAATAAATAAACAAAAATCTTAAAAAACAAAACCCAAATCAAAGAGTAGACTAGATCAACAAAAAAAGGTTGACTCTTGGCAGGGGAAAAAACTATTGACTAAACCTCTCTGACCTATCAGTCAAGAGATGAAAAAATGGGCAGCCCAGGTGGCTCAGCGGGGGCAGCCCAGGTGGCTCAGCTGTTTAGTGCTGCCTTCAGCCCAGGGCCTGATCCTGGAGACCCGGGATCGAGTCCCACATCAGGCTCCCTGCATGAAGCCTGCTTCTCCCTCTGCCTGTGTCTCTGCCTCTCTCTCTGTGTATCTCATGAATAAATAAAATCTTAAAAAAAGAAAAAAAGATGCAAAAATGAATATTTCATTAAAAAAGAAAAATAACTAAGGTATAGATGATATTTTTAAACCAAGGTGAGGGCAGCCCAGGTGGCTCAGCAGTTTAGTGCTGCCTTCAGCCCAGGGCCTGATCCTGGGGGCCTGGGATCGAGTCCTGCGTCAGGCTCCGTGCATGGAGCCTGCTTCTCCCTCTGCCTGTGTCTCTGCCTCTCTCTCTCTCTCTCTGTCTGTCTCTCATGAATAAATAAAATCTTTAAACAAACAAACCAAGGTGAAACAGAAGATTTTCCAGAAAAATTAATCAAAAGTGACTTTAAGAAGGGGAAGAAAATATGAATAAATCAGTATTTGTAGAAGGAATTGAAAAGGTAGTCAAAAAGTTTTTCTTGGGGTGCCTGGGTGGCTCAGTCAGTTAAGCATCTGCCTTTGGCTCAGGTCATGATCTCAGGGTCCTAAGATGAAGCCCTGTATCCAGTTCCCTGCTCAGCATAGAGCCTGCTTCTCCCTCTCCCTCTGCTGCTCTCCCTGCTTATGCTCTCTGTCAAATAATAAATAAAATCTTTAACTTTCAAGGAACCAACAATTCCTATGCAATGCAATCCAGGGAATAGGAAAAAAAAAAATAGGCACAACTTATTCTGGATAAGTAGGACACAGAAGCTAGACAATGCTGCCTGCACACAAAAGACAACTATGGGCCAGTCCCACATACAAACATAGATAACAAAATATGATATATTAGAAAATCAAGCCCAATAGTACACTAAAAATAATATTCTAGTTCCGGAAGTGGATAGTGACAGTAGTCGTACAGCATTATGAATATACTTAATGCAAGTGAACTGTACACTTGAAATGGTGAAAATGGTAAATTTTTATGTATATATCGCCACAGTAAAATATTAACACTAAAAAAAGGAAAACTGTTCAATCAGTATGTTGTACACCATAAACTAATATAACATTGTGTGCCAACTACACTTCAATTAAAACACACACACACACAGGTACTAGTCGTTTTAGAAAATATATTTTTTATAACAATAAAAAGTGGGGGATAGAACTAGTTTATACTGTTTGTACCTGAAAACTAATTATTTTGTTCAGAAGATTTCCCATATATAAATCCATAGGGCCCAACATAAATCCTAGCAGTGAAGGCTGCAGCTCAGGAAGAGACTTAGCAGGGCCATATAGTAAAGACTATTTAATAAATGGATTCTGCATGTAAAAGCCCGGTGCCAGAAACAGCTAGGAAGAAACTTAAGGAGGCAGTGACTAGTGAACATGTTATTGGATCTGCAGCTATCCTGAAAATCAGCTGAATTTCTCATTTAGCACAAACCAACTGGAATGGAGGCACAGCAGCCTGAACTCACTGGCCTAGCTGAGGCCGGGATGCTCCTTCAGAATGCCAGAGCTACTAAACACTCAGGACTTAGAAGAGGAGAACATTTTAAAAACAAAAAGCAGGTTTTCAAGTAAGAATGAACTTTAACACATCTATTATGTTAAAAAATAAAACTGTAAGAATAAAAGTAACATATACTTATTTCTAACAAATGTGAGGTAGGAAATGTAAAACCAGAATAAAAATCATCAGTTTACCCAGAAATGAGTGTTTTCCTTTCTGTTTTTTTTTTTTTTTTTTAATTTTTCAAACTTGAGAACAGTGCAAAAACACTGTATCCTGCCTTAGTCACTGAAGTTTACTGGAAGCAGTTCTCCCTAAGATGCAGGTTCTTAAAGTTTTTGAACTTCAACGAACAGATATCAACCCACAATTATCACTATTTTTAATGCTCTTTCAAGTTGGTAATAACCAATAATTTAATCCTTAGTCTCTGTACCCAGTTTCTTACACTTACCTTGTAAACTTCACTGAAACCTCCTCTACCCAAAAGATGTAATAACAAATATCTGTCATTTAGCGTTGGATGATCTTTAAATCTGTGGAAACAGAGAATACAGAACATCCTGAGTTTAAGGACCACATAATCTCCACACTGGCAAAATTCTCTGAGTATCTTACATGCTCTACACATGATTACAGCTGCTGCTGACAGTCTGGCAACAACACCAATATAGCTAGTTGTGAACATGAAGTAAGTTATATAGTTCAAAAAGACCACACAATTACAACACACAGCACTAGCTCTAGCGCCATTAGGCATAGGTGCTAGGCATAGGTGCTAGGCTCAGCGCAGTGACACCTGGACCTGTGACCTTTGTTGACCTTCCTCCCTTTCTTAAAGGTGGTTGTGCAACTACCATCACCATCCACTTGCTATAAGGTACAGACTACACCAGATCAGGGATTTTCAAACTGTACTACCTACTTAGTTCTTCCAAAGTATTCAAGAGCCACATGTTCCCACTACTCCAAAACTAATACAATAAAATGTAAAGATATTTTACATGAACTTAAAAATTATCAAGTCACATGTTCTCTGTTCATTCATTTTCTCTAAGACAGTTTTACAATATAACTGTTTTCCCCACAGAAGATTCCACCTCATGCTTTCTAACAGTAAGACAAAGAAAGAAGGGATGCTGGCAAAAATAACTTCACAAATATTTCTACCTAATTCCTAATCTTAAACAGCCCGACTGTTACTCCTGAAATAATTCTGAGACAGTGACATGCCTACAGAGAGGTGACATGACTGTGGCAGTTAGCTCCTTGTTCAGTCACAGAGTTATAGGTCCCCAGTTGGGCTGATTGAATTTCACTGGGCTACCATAAAGATGATATGACAGCATCAGGGCACGTGGCACTGTGCCACCCCCCCCGACCCCCCCAGCCACCACCACCTCTGCCGCCATACAGCCATAAAGTACTCAGTCATGGTAACTGCTGCCACTTCACAGAAAGAAAAGTCCATGGCTCACAATGGCCAAACAAAATTACTCAAGCTACAGCTATGTCCAAGAAAATCACATTTTGGAGTCAGAAAAACATGAGTAAGAATAGATTATGGACTGAAACTACTTCCCACTTTAATCTACTTTTCAGTTGCAATCCTTTAAATAACTTATAAACAAAGATGGGCATTCATCTACAACTAATGCACTGAACTTACGAGTCTCTTGTTTAAAATCTCAACACACAAATTGGCCCTTAAAGGTCATTCCAAAACTGGTGCCATCTCAACCAAGTAACTTTCCTTGACACCATGTGGTCACCCATGCTTCCATTTAGCAAGGCTCTGCAGCAATCTGAACATACATGTATCCCAACCACTATGAACTGCAAAGCTGTATTGTTTTAGTGACCTCTACTTGTGTAAAAATGCTATAATACATATACAGATATTTAACATATAAATCTAACATATGTGTGTGTGTAAAAAAAGAAATATATATATATTTATTTAAACAAAAGCAAATCATAGCTGTGTTGTGTTCACAAACCTGTATTATACCTTGCAATACAGCTAAATACACCATGGAATTATTTACCCAATTTATATTAAGCAGAAACATCATTTTAGACCATTCAATTCAAGTCAGAAAGTGTTCAGCAATCTCCAACCCACCATACCCCCAAGTTGCTTACTGTGAATTATCTTCATTATGTATCCTTTTTAGTTCCCTGATATGTAGATTTCTAACCCTTTCTAGCCTTTCCAGCTCTGCCTGGATCTCTGCTTCCTCCTACAGTGAAAAGGAAAGAAATAGCTCAGAACACAGGACACTACCTTTTCAGAATCTCATTTCAAAAACAGTAGACGTTTCTCTTTTCAAAAACTAAAGTAAATGTTTCTTTTCCACTGAAAAAGAATTTAAGAACCAGAATTTTGATCATAAAAAATAAACCCACAGTAAATAATAAAATTCAAACTATCCAAATGAATACAAGAAAGAAAAAAAGCCCTCTGCTCCCATGCCGCCTCCTCTCCATCATACCCCTAGATGGAACTGCTGTTAAGTGTCTTGTGTAAATTTCCAGAAATGTTCTCTGTATTTACATATAGGCACACAATTTTTTTTTAAAAATACAAAAACCAGAGACTATCTGGTTCTGCTCGGTAAGTACAGATTATACTTGGTGCCTTAAATTCCACTGATTTAACAAGATCTGAGCACCCAGTGGGGGAAAAAACACATACACCAACAGCAGTTTATTAGATGCTTATTGACCATCATTACCATAAGTAGCACCTACCAAAAAAGTATGGGCTGCTAAATTTAGGAGATAAGCAATCTACATCCAAGATGCCTCTGTGAACATTGCCAACAACAAGTTTTAAGTAGGTGCCTTCATGTTACAATATGGCTGGTACAAAACCTTCTCAGCCAGTTTAGGCAAGAGATAAGAGCTACTATGTGATTTAAAATATCCTAAGGGATCCCTGGGTGGCGCAGCGGTTTGGCGCCTGCCTTTGGCCCAGGGCGCGATCCTGGAGACCCGGGATCGAGTCCCACGTCGGGCTCCCGTGCATGGAGCCTGCTTCTCCCTCTGCCTGTGTCTCTGCCTCTCTCTCTCTCATTCTATGTGACTATCATAAATAAATAAAAATTTAAAAAAAAATAAAATAAAAAATCCTAAGTGTCGTCATATCAAATCTGAACCACCTGCTCATATTGTATATTTTTTACTATAAGGATAACTACTTATGAAGCTTTATGAGATATACAGAATTATCCACTGGCACATCATTGGTTGAAAAAGTGCTTTCATTGGGTGGCTGGAGTTGATTCAAAAATTTAAAAATATAGGGATGCCTGGGTGGCTTAGCTGTTGAGCTCCTACCTTTGGCCCCAGGGTGTGATCCTGGAGTCCCGGGATCAAGTCCCACATCGGGCTCCCTGCATGGAGCCTGCTTCTCCCTCTGCCTATGTCTCTGGCCCTCCCTTCTCATGAATAAATAAAATCTTAAAAAAATATATAGAAATACAAGAAAGGAGGGGTGCCCAGGTGACTCAGCTGGTTGTGCATCTAACTCTTTATTTTGGCTCAGGTCATGATCTCAGGATCCCAAAACTGAGCTGTGAGTCGGGCTCTAAGCTCAGTGGGGAGTCTGCTTTAGACTCTCTCCCTCGCCCCACTCCCACTTGCTCTCTCTCTAAAACAAACAAATAAATAAAATCTTTAAAAAAAAATACAAACTGCAATAGCTTAACTACTGAAGATTTCTACTCAAATGTGTCAAACTATGACATTTGCTTCAATACCACATGTAAAATCACTTCTCCAGACATATTTTTATTACACTTACCTTTTTAAGATGACCTAATCTGAGTTTGAAAATTTCTTCTTGTTCATGGTATTCTGCTAATGTTAACCTGGAAAATAATGGCAGAAATCACAGTAAATTATTTGAAATTGTAGTGTGCCTATTAAGAGAAATGACAAAGCATGTCATATGATATAGTCAGTCTCTCTGTTAAAATAAAAGATTATCTAGAAGTCCTCTGACAAGAGAAAACTTTTGTAATTTCTCAGATGTGACATGAAGAAAGGTCTGCAGAGCCAGAAGACTAATTTGTAAAAAATGAGAAAAGAAGTCAGCTATATTTTTACATTATTTATGAAATGAGCTTTGTCCATACAATTTCAGATGAAAATTCATTGGGACAGGTAGCCAAAAATTATATGCCTAAGTTTTTTTTGAGGGGAAAATATTAAGCCAATGGATTTGATTATTTCTGATAACTCTTAGACCTTTCTACTATAATAACAAGGAGAAGAACAACACAGTAGAAGAGTCCAGGATTTGGAGTCTGAGGTCTAGAGTTCAAATTGCAACTCAGGCCATGTGACCTTGGACAAAGCAACTTTAACTTAAATCTTAGTTTCTTAAACATTTAGCAAGTAATGAGCCCCCACCTAACAAAGCTGCTGTGCCTATTAAATGAAAATGTGAAATAATCCATATTGTATAAAGTTTCTTTTTAAAAAAATTTATTTATTCATGAGAGACACAGAGAGAGAGGCAGAGACATAGGCAGAGGGAGAAGCAGCTCCATGCAGGAAGCCCGATGTAGGACTCGATCCCAGGACTCTGGGATCATGACCTGAGCCAAAGGGAGACACCCAACCACTGAGCCACCCAGATGTCCCAATAAATAAAATCTTAAAAAAAAAAAAAGAAAGAAAGAAAGAAAAAAGGAATGAGCATTTAAGAAGTGACAGCTTACTCTTCTATCTTCACTTTCTTCATTTTCTTCATACTCTAGAAGCACACACATATACTTCAAAGTTTCAGGTGTCACTGTTTAGATATATTCTAAATAGCTGAAGGAAGAAATAGCTATCCTATCAACCAGGCAGGGCTACAAAATAGCCTTTGAGATCTGACTAAAATAAAATAAAAAGAATAGCAAGAAGAAATGTATCCACTAGGGCTGTTACGCTTGTCTCTTCACTGTGCAGAAATACTAAAATCCATTATTCTGTATCACACCAGTTAAAAAAGGAGAAATGAAAAATCATAGCTAGGGACTCTCCTTGCCTGAAATAGGTTCAATACCAGGATGGATAATGTGACTCACACTAAGGCTCCAGAGGAATGTTTTTGGCTTCTGGCCAAAGGAATGAGCCAAGTCACAGATACTCTAATTAAACACTGGACTGAAAACCTTCCAGCCTGGATTTTACACAGGACTCCAGATGGCAACTGCTTACTGACACACTACTGGCCTGCACTGAATTCTAATTATTGTTCTATGGCAAGGAAACAGCCTATGCCTTCTATTACTCCTAAGCCAATGGTCTTATGCACTAACATTTGATAATTTTCAAGTAATAATGGAGGGAGAGTCTCTCCACAAAATAAATATGGGAGTGGTAGCAAAAGAAGACAATGATCAGATTACTGTGTATAACATTTGCCCAGAAAAATTTAAAATCTGGGCTCCTACTTGGACTTTCTGAAAGGAAAGACTTTAAATTTAGAATCTAGTTTTAAAATATTTATTTGTAAGAATGAACATGTTTCCCAAGCTTATGCACTGTGCGTATTTTTATCACTATACTCAATGTAATTATTAGTTTATTCATCTGTTCATTTCTCCTAAATAAACCATTAGCTCCTAAGACTGGGGCTATATTCTTAGCTCTGTATCCCCAGTGTCCAGAACAGGGCCAACTGTATAATAAGCATTTAACACAGATTTACAAAATGAGTGGCAAGGTAAAGGCTCCCCAACACATCAGGTATGTATGGAGTGAGGACTGGTGTTAAGCTATCTTTCTCACTGGAATGGGATATCATGGGCTTTTAAAAATAGTGTAATACAAGTATTATTATACTTGAGATGGATTATGTTAATATGTTTTTTAAGAACTGATATGAAAACGGGATCCCTGGGTGGCGCAGTGGTTTGGCGCCTGTCTTTGGCCCGGGGCGCGATCCTGGAGACCTGGGATCGAATCCCACGTCAGGCTCCCGGTGCATGGAGCCTGCTTCTCCCTCTGACTGTGTCTCTGCCTCTCTCTCTCTCTCTCTGTGACTGTCATAAATTAAAAAAAAAAATTATTTAAAAAAAAAAAAAAAAAAAAAAAAAAGAACTGATATGAAAACATAAAGGCAAAAGACATTCTTGAATAAATCATACAATATCATTATTATCTTTTATTTGTGTCTATCTTTGGATCTGAAACTTATTTTCAAAGAATCCCATAATGACAGCTGTACCAAATTTCTTTTTCCCTTGAAAAACCAATTCAAAAAAAAAAAAAAAAGAAAAGAAAAACCAATTCACCCACTACAGATACACTGATTACAATACCAATAACTGTCTCTATGAAAAATGTATTTAAAATTTCAAGTATCTGAGCGCCTGGGTGGCTCCGTGGTTGAGTGTCTGTCTGTCTGCCTTTAGCTCAAGGTATGATCCTGGGTTCTGGAATCGAGTCCCACATCGGGCTCCCTGCGTGGAGCCTGCTTCTCCCTCTGCCTATCTTTCTGTGTTTCTCATGGATAAATAAATAAAATCTTTAAAACATAAAATTTCAAGCATCCAATTGAGAAATCAACTTCACGGCTACCATCAATTCTTCAGAGACTGCCTATACTATCTGTACATCTTTTTTCCCTTTTTTTATTTGAAAGCTTCTTGAAGACAGAGGTGCTGACTTAAATTTGTCTTTGGGGTATGTATGAGGAATATTTTAAGTAGGTGAGTAATGTATAGGTTACTTCCCATGTCAATTTTGTTTTGGAGTTCCTGCTTAGTTGGCAAACTACAGCCCATAAGCAAATCAGCTCAGTCTATTTTTGTAAATAAAGTTTCATTGGAACACAGCCATACCCATTCTTTTATGTATTGCCTGTGGCTGCTTTCAGGCTACAACAGATGAGCTGAGTAGCTGCAATAGAGACCTTCTAGCCTACAAAGCCTGAAATATTTACCATTATTGAAAAATCTTGTCAACAACTGTCCAAGAAGAAGATTCTCTTAGCAGAGTGGATTATCAAGAATGTGATAATCAATTAGGGAAGTGTGACACATGGCAAGGATAAAAAAGACAGCATCTATACTAAGGATCTTCTACCCCTCACATTCATGCAGACTAACTGCTGATTGGCAGTGGAAAAGACAACTACACTGTCACTGAAGATACTGGTGTTTTCCTTAGGTCCACGGAAGAGGAAAAAAATGGTGATGTCAAGATTTGGCTTATTGGGAAAATACTCTTTTCTAAAAATTATATGTTTTTTCTTAGCTTACTCCTAAAATTTGAGACTGTTAACTAAGTGCTGTTTAGACCATAAAGAGCATTCTTCATCTGCGCATTCTTTAGTTCAAAATAGTAGCTGGGGGCAGCCCTGGTGGCTTAGTGGTTTAGGGCCGCCTTCAGCCTAGGGCCTGATCCTGGAGACCCAGGATTGAGTCCCACATCAGGCTCCCTGCATGGAGCCTGCTTCTCCCCCTGCCTGTGTCTCGGTCTCTTTCTGTCTCTCATGAATAAATAAATAAAATCTTAAAAAACAAAAACAAAATAGTGGCTGGGTAATACCCATAAGATGATACTGAGGTACCATAACCCAGATCCACACATAAGCAACTATACCATTTGACGATCACAATGACATCACATTTGTTACAAGGGTGGCCAAAGACCATGACGCCAAGTTAAGAGACATTATTTCTCCCACTTATTCAAAAATACCTGAGATCAGGACTAAGAAAATGAATTTTACAAGGTTTTATATATATGTTGTGAGTAAATCCATAAATGTAACTAAAAAGAAGGCTAATGCTCTAGAAATCCGCATAATTTATCATTTTGTCCAATGGCACTCAACAGGACATGAGTATTTTGGGGAGAGTAGAGTTTCTCACAGTTCACATTAATAAAGAACATACGTTTCATTTTCAGCTCCATTGGTCTTGCTTTTCCGCTGTTTCTGCTCATTGGTTGCTGGAGGGGCCTGTCCCATGGCAGGAGGTTTCCGCTTTGCTAACATTTTCCGTTGTCTTTCTATCTCTTCCCTCTGTGAATTTATCCTTTCCTGCTGCCTAGAGATAGAAAAGATGTGGCACAGAAGGTGATAAAAAAATTGTAACATGGCTGTAGAATAAATATCTTGGTATGTATATATGCGATAGGCTTCCGAAAAAATAAGCCCCTTTCAATCAATAAAGATTTGATTTTAACTTCAGGTTAGAAGAGCCAAATAACTGATGACAGAAAGAAGTTTTGGAATGAGTCTGTGCTTTAAGACGGTAGTTATAATTTTTCTCAGACCAGGAAAGCAGGCAGGAACAATATCCAATTTCCACTGCAACCTTATTTTCTGACTCAGGAAGAATTTTCTGATTTCTTTTTAACAGTTAAGAAAACAACTCTTGGTATGACCCCACTAAAAACCTGTTATTTCTATAAGAAAATTACAAAAGGTTCCAAGCGCCTTTTTATTTTTTATTTGGTTTAAAGTCTCCTCAAATTTTATCTAAAAGCATAGCTAATATGAAGGATGCTAAACAAAGTAAAAAAAAGATTTTCTTTTTAGAGCTATCGTTCATTTTACTCTAAGTGAGCCATTACCGCCCCCACAGTCATTCCCACTCACTGATATGGTCAAACTTAAACTAAGTTTTTCAAAAATAAGTACACTCAAAGAAAGCACAGTAAGGCCTTGCAACTCGTAAAAACTCCTTAAGAGAATGGGGCAGCTGAGTGAAGTAAGTCAATCGGAGAAGGACAAACAGTGTATGTTCTCATTCATTTGGGGAATATGAATAATAGTGAAAGGGAATATAAGGGAAGGGAGAAGAAATGTGTGGGAAATATCAGAAAGGGAGACAGAACATAAAGACTCCTAACTCTGGGAAACGAACTAGGGGTGGTGGAAGGGGAGGAGGGCGGGGGGTGGGGGTGAATGGGTGACGGGCACTGAGGGGGACACTTGATGGGATGAGCACTGGGTGTTATTCTGTATGTTGGTAAATTGAACACCAATAAAAATTAATTTATTAAAAAAAAAGAGAGAGAGAATGGGGCAAAATGAATTCGTAAAAAACATCTACAAAGATTCTTCAGATATCTAACATCATCACCATTAATGGATGTCCTAATAAGAAGTTAGAATTTTCTAAAATAAACCCATTTGCGGGCAGACCGGGTGGCTCAACGGTTTAGCGCCGCGTTCAGCCCAGGGCCTGATCCTGGAGACCTGGGATCGAGTCCCACATCGGGCTCCCTGCGTGGAGCCTGCTTCTCCCTCTGCCTGTGTCTCTGTCCCCTCTCCCCCGTGTCTCTCATGAATAAATAAAATCTTAAAAAAATAAAAATAAATTAAATAAACCCATTTGCAAATTAGGAGTCAGTAAAAATAGCAATACTAGAAAACCACTTTGTCTCATATATGCCTAACAGATACTAAAAAGTCTGGAGACCTGGCATATTAAAAATATACCAAGATTTGGGACTAACCATTTTAAAATAAAATAAAATATTAAAATCTTTAAATCACCTACCCTAGTTGAAAATCAAATGCTAACTCCTCCTTCTCTCTCTACCCTGCTTCCTCCCACCTCCTTTTCTTGATCCCACCTTCATTTCTACAGAATGACGGAATCTAAGTTTTTAACCGATTTTCTTTTTTTTTAATTTTTTTTTATTTATTTATGATAGTCACACACACACACACACACACACACACAGAGAGAGAGAGAGAGAGAGAGAGAGAGAGAGAGGCAGAGACACAGGCAGAGGGAGAAGCAGGCTCCATGCACCGGGAGCCCGATGTGGGACTCGACCCGGGGTCTCCAGGATCACGCCCTGGGCCAAAGGCAGGTGCCAAACCGCTGCGCCACCCAGGGATCCCTTTAACCGATTTTCAAATGAAGTCTATTCAACCTTCTTCCCTCAACATTGTAGTAGTCAATCTCTAGTCAATCCCTATAAACAGTGTATTTTTTCTCAGAAGAATGACAACCAGAAAAACAAGACTGTATTCCAGGGTAGATGCCTACAATTCATACTCCTATAGCTAGAGGGACAATACTGTAAGCAAGATTGACCTAATCAAAGCATTGTAAATAAATATTCATCTAATAATACAATTCCTCTGGCTTCAGGATGAGCTGATTACTAAATAGATGTCAATTTAACAGCAAAATGGAAATCATAGAGTTTTGTTTGTCTGAAAAAAACTTTTTAGGGCAGCCCTAGTGGCACAGCGGTTGAGCGCCGCCTGCAGCCCAGGGCATGATCCTGGAGACCCGGGATTGAGTCCCACGTCGGCCTCCCAGCACGGAGTCTGCTTCTCCCTCTGCCTGTGTCTCTGCCTCTCTCTGTGTGTGTCTCTATGAATAAATAAATAAAGCCCTTAAAAAAAAAAAACTTTTTAAAACTATCATTAAAGATGTGCCTCCCCACCAAAATACATGTATACGGCTTGAAAGACTTCTAGATTGAGACCAGAATCCGTAGGTAAAATCACAATCTTTCCTCTGATTCATGTCTTCCAGAAAACACTGTCTCAGAACAGCCTCTCAAGGAGTTTCTCAATCAAAACATTGGTAAAATATCTTTAGCTCCTTTTCTATCCTTTCATGGACCATGAATGCAAGGCACAGTATACTCTCTAGAGATGATTATATTGTATATAGTTTAAACTATAAACTAAAGAGGGCAAGTGGAGTGCCACAGTGTCTTATCTTTGAAGACGAGCTGCTTTGGAAGATTGAGATTTTCAGCAATCATCTTTATTAAACATAAAATAAAACTAATTTTTTATTAGTTTCCAGTAAGAATCCAAAAAATTTGGTCTCCAGAGATTCATCAAGAAAGAGGCCCCACAGCCATCATATGTGTAATGCATAAATACAGCATACAATGATGCCAAAACTTGGGGAAATCTTAAACCTGCATATTCTGAGAACAAGAACACTTTCTTGAACGTGAAAATGCAGAGATCACAATTATATACAATATAATAACAATTCCTATATTAATTCTTGATATTCTTAAAACGATTTAGCTACTTATACTTACAAATAAAAATCACCTAAAGACAGTCCTATCAGTGATACTTCATTTACATTTATTTTGGGAGTAGAATCTGGAATTATGTCAGTAAACTGTAACTCATCTTAGAAAAGAACCATGTCTATCAAGCCTTATACCTCTAATACATGACAGTTGCTTTTTAGAGTTGATCCTTAAATACTTGTTGCATTGTATCAATTTTAGAGAATAATGGCCATTCATCATCCATAGAAAGAGTATTTCCACTATCTTTCTTTCTTTAAGATTTTATTTATTTATTCAGGAGAGACACAGAGAGAGAGGCAGAGACACAACACAGGCAGAAGAAGCAGGCTCTCTGCGGGGAGCCTGATGTGGGACTCTATCCAGGGACTCCGAGATCATGTCCTGAGCCAAAGGCAGATGCTCAACCACTGGGCCACCCAGGTATCCCTCCACTATCTTTTATAGAGGTATTGATATCTGATAATCCACCTCATTCAAATCTAAATAACCCTATTTAAAAAGCCATTCCCTCTAAAAGAAAACAAGACAACCATAGTCTTAGGCACCATTACAGATTGAAGTCGGTCACCTAAAAATATATGTTAAAGTTCTAACCCCCAGGACTTCAGATTATAACCTTTGGAGATAGGGTCACTGAAGATGTCATTACTTAAAATGAGGTCATACTGGAGTGCAGTAGGCCCTTAATTCAACATGACTAATGTCCTTATAAAGGGAGAGAAGACACTGTGACACATAGAGGAATAGCATGTGAAGATGGAGGCAGAACCTGAAGTTATGTTGCCACAAGCCACAGAATGTCAAAGAATGATCCTCCCTAGAAGCTTCAGAGGAAGTATGGTCTGTCAACACCTAGGTTTTGGATTTCTGGCCTCCTAAACTGTGAGAGAATAAATTTATGTTGTTTTAAATCACCTAATTTGGGATGCCTGGGTGGCTCAGTGGTTGGGCATCTGCCTTTGGCTCAGGGCGTGATCCCAGGATGGAGTCCTGCACTAGGCTCCATGCAGGGAGCCTGCTTCTTACTCTGCTTCTTCCTCTGCCTATGTCTCTGCCTCTCTCAAGAATAAATAAATGAAATCTTTAAAAGTAAATAAATAAACTGCCTAATTTATGATATTTTGTTACAGTAGCCCTAGGAAATGAATACAGACACCTTCAACAGTAAAACTGTATTCCAGACTCCAACCATACTATACAGTAACTAGTAAGAGAGATATTAAAAAACAAATGCCTGTATTTTTAGACATCACTTTAACCAAAGGGACAAAAAATTTAGTAATGATCTACAGATAACTCCTGAATATCCCAGATAAAAATTTTTACAGATTTCCAGAACTTTGTGTTCTTTATCTACTGTGTAATGGTATGGACACTCAACGGAGATCTGACACTTAGAACATCAACCAAGAGTTGTTTTTCATCATAGATCATGTGACAAAGAATCACATGGTTCACAAGAAATCATTTTAAAATGGGATTCTAGGGGTGCCTGGGTGGCTCAGTCAGTTAAGCATCAGACTCGTGACCTCAGCATCATGATTTTGAGCCCCACTTTGGGCTCCACATTGGGCATGGAGCCTACTTAAAAAGGGGAGGAGGGGTGGTGGATTCTATTACTCCTTCTACACCAGAATAAATACCGAGACTATCATTACAATGCTAGGAAGTTTAATTTACTCCTGTTGATAATCCATATCTTCTTAAGTGACCACAATTTTGTATATGGTCAAACCTCATGACTTTAATATTGTTTATTTCAATATAAACAAAATCTTTTTTTTAAAGATTTTATTTATTTATTCATGAGAGACACAGCAAAAGAGAGGCAGAGACATAGGCAGAGGGAGAAGGAGGCTCCATGCAGGGAGCCTGATGTGGAACTTGATCCCGAGACTCCAGGATCACGCCCTAGGCCGAAGGCAGGCGCTCAACTGCTGAGCCACCCAGGCGGCCCTAAACAAAATCTTAATAAAGAATTTTTTCCCTGTTTGAGGAAAGCATCCTAGGAACCTAATTGGAAAGCAAGGACATTTGAGGAATGCACTAACCACTCTACATCTAGACTTTCCAGCCTGCTCTTCTAATCTACAGATTCTGGACTTGAGTGACAGCCCAACCAGCCCTGCCCTCTGCAGACTAGTCAACTCCCACAACCCAAAGCCTTCATCTATCCTGTCAATACTGTTTCTCTTGCCTGATAGTGATTTTGTACAAATCAATGGTTTTTGTAAACTGACAGCCTCTTTTAGCTTGTCTGAAGTCAAAGAGAATTTCTTTATCAGTGACAAGGATCTCCTTTCTGTCCCGAATGGGTTTTCCGCCAATTCTAACCCAAAGTTTTTTTTTTCTTTTTTCTTTTTTTTTTTTTTTTTAACCCAAAGTTTTATATATCTTCCTCTCTCTGGAGTTCACTTGTGGTACTGAATGTGTAAACGTATGACAGATTTTGCCAACTCTCGGATTCTCTGATTAATATATTCAACAACCTTTACGTCATCTGTTTGAGCTTTATATTTCAGAAATAAGGCCGGGATATACTTAGGCTCAGTACTTAATGGTGAAATTTAGATCTGTTTAATAAAAATGAAAACCACACCCCCCACCAAAAGCAATTTTTTTGATTACCTCATCACTGACTGAGACTTTAAGACTTCAAAGGAAGAGTGTACTGAATAACCACAGTATATAACATAACTATATTCTCAGAACTGTAAAATTCGCTACTTTCTGGGACACCTGGGTGGCTTAGTCGGTTAAGCATCTGCCTTCGGCTCAGGTCATGATCCCAGGACCTGGGATGAGGACCCACATGGGGCTCTCTGCTTAGTGGAGACCCTGTTCCTCCTTCCTCTGCCACTCTCTCTGCTTGTGCTTGCTCTAATAATTAAAATCTTTAAAAAAAATAAATAAGCTACTATTTCAGTAGGTTCAAATATACTTTGGAAAGGAAAAAACTGCAATACAACTCTGATTTACCTACTAGCTGGTAAATTTTCTATTGTAGGGAATTAATAAAGATCACTCAAAAAGAGCAGAGGAACAAAGTAAAAACAAAAGAATTGCACTGATGGTCCTGCTGAGACTGTATTTAATTATCTGATTAAATTTTTAAATGTTTTGAGGTTTGTCTCTTCCTATAAAACCTAGCACTACTACCTGGTGTTTAGCTACTTCATCCCCAGAGTATGTATCATGGAGTTTCTTATATACAGAGAATAATCATTTATGAGGATATCAAATATAGCCTTAAAACTGAAGAACTTCAACTTCTGCATTAAAACTGAAAGGGGAACAGCCCAGATGGCTCAGTGGTTTAGTGCTGCCTTCAGCCCAAGGGCCTTGATCCTGGAGACCCGGGATTAAGTCCCACGTCAGGCTCCCTGCATAGAGCCTGCTTCTCTCTCTCCCTGTGTCTCTCATGAATAAATAAATAAAATCTTAAAAAAAAAAAAAAGGAAAGAAAGAAACTGGATGGTATGCCAATCTCAGGGCAATTTACACGTCCTAGTCAGGGTGCCATGCCTCCATGTAGCAGCCATTTCCACTGCCCTGGTGCATCTCTGCTCTCACCAGCCACCTATGCTTAGCACTTAGAATGGATGTCGTTCTGAGCCTCTGGCACCTGGCCTGACTCAGAAGGCTTTGTTTTTCTTCCTGGGTATTGTATCTTTCACTCAACAGCTAGCCTCTTATCACACCAAATTACACATACTTAAGGTACAAGTGTGAGGCAAAAACATACCAAAGCTAAGTGGAGGGTAATGTATGATACATAAGACAGTGACTACTAATGTGCAATCCAGAAGTTAGGATTATTAATAAGATCAATATCTGTACTTTATTTCAAGCATAAATGTTATTTCTTTATGTTTCATTGCTATTAAAGGAGTCCCACACTCTCCAATTACTGCTCAAGAAGTTACATCAGCAAGGAAAAGGAAAAGCAGTCTATGGAACCATCCAATTCACCATGACCCACAGATTGAAAGTTTGAGTCCTCAATTAAAAACACAATGCCGGGATCCCTGGGTGGCGCAGCAGTTTGGCGCCTGCCTTTGGCCCAGGGCGCGATCCTGGAGACCCGGGATCGAGTCCCACATCGGGCTCCCGGTGCATGGAGCCTGCTTCTCCCTCTGCCTGTGTCGCTGCCTCTTTCTCTCTCTGTGTCTATCATACATAAATAAATAAAAATTAAAAAAAAAAAATAAAAACACAATGCCCTTCCCCCCAGTCTCAGATGGAAATAATCTAGCAAATAAAGATAAATAAGATATACCAAAAGGTACAACATAAAGATATATATATATATATTTTAAGTCCAGAGCTAATATTAGCTATTTACACAGTTGGAATTTAAGATTTTAAATGTCAATTTCCTCCTTCAAGTAGACACTTGAATGTTTCAAACCAAAGTTAAAAGAGAAGTTAAAAGAAAGTGAATGAGTGCTTAAGATTCCAAGCTGCTGACAGACACACACTGTGGCTGGCCCCTAGCCTGACCACTGGCTCAGCCTCTGACTTTAAGGGAGCTGCTATCTCAAATCACCGGACACCATCTCCTTAAAGGGCCTCAGAGACCTATCTTATGAGGTTCTTCTAGGGTTTTATTTTGCTTTCTACCTAATTCAGGACATTCTTCCTTAGGTCTTTGCCTATTTCATTTCTCTGAGGGCCCAGAATCAATAAGCTCACTGACTCCTTGTGAAAATACATTACATAATTAAAAAAAAAAAAAAAAGTCAAGTACTAGATTTTTCTTCCTTAACTTCAGCAATTCTAATTCTTTTAAATTTTAATGTAGAACTCATTTACTATTTCTCTGATTGTGTCATTTTTTCCCAGCACTTCACCTCATTCCCTATGTTTCTTTACACATGTAAGGACTGAAGTTGAATGAAGAGGTGCCTACCACTACTAAAATTTTTAATGACTACAATTACAGAAAACTTAAACTAACTTTTCAATTTCATTTAATCAATGCAGTTCACTTACTTGATAAGGTTTTGAAAAGCATAACCATCTGTCCATTGTTCAGTAAAAGAGGCCCCATGTCGAACAGTGGTAAAGTGGCCCAATCTCAAGCGGTCTTGCATGCTCTTATCTCTACATGCCATCTTTTCCTGTTTTGACTTAGGGGAAAGGACAAATAGAAAATAACTTTATTCTCCTATGAGAACTCAGACACAGCATGATGCTTATTTTTTGTACTATATTGATCAAAATTTAGTACAACTGCTGCCTCTACGTGGTCTTCAGGAAGTACCCTAAAACTTTAAATTCTCTGTATTAACATGTATGATATTATTTCTAAGATTAAAAATGAAAAAAAGTGGTTCCCTTTCTATAAAATTAATGAATTAAAAACAAAGTCCTCCTCAGTATCTTTGACATTAATAAAATAACCTACTTCCCTTTTATCAGTGCTCCCTGTCTTTTTAACAGCATTCCAAAGATTCCAGCAGAAGTAACCATCAATCGGTCTGAAATCTCTAGCTTATAATAATTTATTTCATTAGCAATACTGTTTCCATCTATGATAAATACATATTAGGGATATAATTTTAAAAACTTTCAAGAAAGAGTTACTAATAACTAGCAACTAATCAATTACTATATTAAAGGAAACACCAGCCAATTAAAGTAGTTGCATTAAAAAAAATAAAGTAGTTGCATTCAAGTATATATCAACTTAATTTTTTTCAAAGCATAAAAAGCACTTATCACATTACTATAAATGTAAAGTTACTCCAAATACCATCTCTAAAATGGAAGTCTAAGTATTGCTAAATGTTTGTAATAGCAATAGGATGTGCATTTCAATTAACAGGATGAATGTTAAGAATTCAGGAGAGCAACACTGCAAATAAACTCAAGTGGGACAAGCTATCCCTGTGCAATCAACATTATACTCAAAGCAAGGCACAATCAGAAATAACGTCCCAAATTATCACCCTGGACACTAGGGCCAGTGTCCATGTAAGAAAGAATTCTAATAGTCAAACCATAATGAGTCTTCTCATAAAAGCCCTATTCTCCAGCATGTGCATCTTAGGTAAGGAACAAGGAGCAACACCAATGCCACACCCTGAGTACCCAGGGATGCTGGTCACCAACCAAGACACTCACCTTTTCTATGAGGAGTTTCTTGCTCATTGTCACACATCGATTCAATCGTTCTTTGTACTTCTCTAGCATCTTTTGCTGCTCGTCAATCTGCCGCCTCAAATCACAGTTGGCCTTCAAGGGGAAAACAGTTTTTAAATTAGCTCCAAGGAAGACAGATTAATACAAAAGTAGTTTTTAGGGAGTCCAACCATAATTTCCTATTGTGCAATCAAAAGCAAAATTAAGGTTCAAAGAGCTAAGAGTAACTAGATTTAAAAAACAAATACTTCATTCCTTTATTCTCTCTTCATAAACTTGTCTATTTAGTAAAAATGAATTGTTACTACAAGTGAGCAAGTTTTCTACTGATCATGTTTTACTCCTCTCAAAAGGCAGTTATTATAGGCAAATCAAGTACATCACATATACCTAAACTGTCACAAAACAAAAACCTACAATTAATGAGATGTTTAAAACACATTCAAAAGGTAATTAAACACTTTAAAGCACTCACAGAATACTTACAAATGATAATTAAATACAAAAAAAATCACAAAATTTTTAAAAAACCACATAATGTTATGTTCAATTGTTCCTTGTTTATTTATTCTGTTTCCAAAGAAAAAGAGACATGAATTTACATAAATGTTTCTTACCAGGGAAACCAGGCACACCCATGCCTGCATAAGACAGAACTAACAAACAAGATGAATACGAGGTCCTGGTTCTCAAGAATGCCACAATGTAAATACGCAGTTAATTTAGCTGTGGTCAGAAGAAAGGGCTAAATACTTTGAAAAAGTCAAACCTCCTACAATAACAGAGAAGGGAAGAACCACTAACCCAAGGTCAATTTTGACTTGCAATTTTTAAACTTATATTAACAAAAGATCTCTATTCTTTCAGCAAATAAATGCTACTTTATAATAAAGTGCTTGAGTTGTGAAAAAGATCTGGTATTTCCCAAATGATATACGTGTTTCTGAAACAATAAAAAAGCACAAATGGAAGATATTACAGGCACGCAATTTTTGAGACTTTATAGCTTCATTTTTAAACTGACCAATGTACAACAGCTTCCATCGCCAATTTCTACTCTCCTTATATGTATAATTTCTATCAGTTCTTTGTATAGAGTTCTATGGACCACTCTACCAAAAGCAAAAGTGCAAAAGTGCATTTGGATAAATGTGACTAATTCATAATAAAGAATCTATGGAGGGACGCCTGGGTGGCTCAGCGGATGAGCATCTGCCTTTGGCTCAGGGCGTGATCCCCAAGTCCTGGAATTGAGTCCCACATCGGGCTCCCTGCATGGAGCCTGCTTCTCCCTTTGCCTATGTCTCTGCCTCTGTGTGTGTGTCTCTCATGAATAAATAAATAAAATCTTAAAAAAAAAAAAAAGCCTCTCCTCATTGAAAGATGGAGAAAAGGAAACAAAAAAACCAGACCTAGTAAAAATATTTGAATCAGGAAAAAGAGTATCAGCTTGAGAATGATGAAAATGATCTCCCTAATCAAAAGAACATTTTACACCATGTCATATTCCATAAAACACAAAAAGACATGGCACCTATGAAATGAGAGCCAAAAACTGTTAAGGAATGTGGTTTTGGGATGGAATAAGAAAGTGAATTAGAGGGGATCCCTGGGTGGCTCAGCGGTTTAGCGCCTGCCTTTGGTCCAGGGTGTGATCCTGGAGTCCAGGGATCGAGTCCCACATCGGGCTCCCTGCATGGAGCCTGCTTCTCCCTCTGCCTGTGTTTCTGCCTCTCTCTCTCTCTCTCTCAGTCTGTGTCTCTCATGAATAAATAAATATTAAAAAAAAGAAAAGAAAAGAAAAAGTGAATTAGATAAGGGGAATAAAATCAAGTAAACTAAAAATGTAAATATTAGAATCAAAACTGATATAAAATACAGTAAACAGAAAATATAAGGAAGGCAAATTAATGTTTAATGAGATTCAGAAAAGAAGATCAATCATGTTTAAAGAAGACTTGAAGTGATAGAAATAAAAGGAAGAGAGCAGAGATTCAAACTAGAAACCAAGGAGGAAACCAAGAGAAGATAGAGGCAAAAATTAAGCATAACCACACATTTCTAGAATAAAAATTTAGAGACTCTTGTATAGATGTACCCTGGCAAAAATTTTTGAAATACAAGAATAAGAGGAGCAAGTACCTATAACCATCATAGAAAACAGATTACAGGGTTTGTTCCTTTGATCATAGTCTTCTCAGAAATAGTAAATGCTAAGAAAAATATAAAATGTGCATACACATATGTGTCTGCGTCATACAATAAGGAGGTTAGAGGAGAAGCCTAACAAGTTATGACACAAAAAGAACACCTTTTATTTTCTTTTTAAGAACACCTTTTAAATGGGAAGGCAAGAGAAAGAACTCTCAAATCTACAAGGAAACAAAAAAACACTAATATATCCTTCTTAAAAAATAATTACTGGGATGCCTGGGTGGCTCAGCGGTTGAGCGCTTGCCTATGGCTCAGGTCGTGATCCCAGGGTCCCGGGATCAAGTCCCACATTGGGCTCCCTGCGTGGAGCCTGCTTCTCCCTCTGCCTCTGTCTTTGCCTGTCTCTCACTCTGTCATGAATAAATAAATAAAATCTTAAAAAAAATTTTTTTCTTAAATGTATTGCAGTCAACCAAAATATGAAATAAGACCAAAAAAATAATAATACTGCCAATGAGCTTGACACATTACTAATTATTGTAAATTAGGTCATAAAACTGCTTGTAATATAAGAATCATTCTTATAAAAAATATTAAAAGTAATAATAATAGTCTAAAGACATCATATGTTACTTAGACTAGGCTTATGGTTCAGATACGTGCTCGATTCCAGGTTTTATACACGAGGGAGCCAAATACACTATGTTTTACTGTATTTTGATAATTACAGAAATAGAGGTGAAATTTTTTGGAGGGTGATAATCACAATACTCGTGAATTTTATTACCTTTATTATTAAACATTATTATTATTGTTAATAAACAAAACCCTTCTTCAAACAGTCTTACTCAATAAGGGAGAGAGACTGCAGATCCGCACCCAGCTGTGTTATGCGAGCCCTGGAGGTTCTTCCAATAGAACCTTCAGGGCCCCATGGAGCCAGATGGAAAATTACTGCATTAGTACAAATGAGATCAAACCTACACCTTCTAAATCATTGGACAAGATAAAAATGTTAGTCAATTTTATTTATAAATCAGGAAGACTGATTTATATATGCATTTACATATATGTGTGTGTATACACACACACACACACACACACACACACTACAAATGGCTCAAAATTACTGAAGGAAATGTACCAAATGTTATTACTCAGTTAATGGAATTATGGGTGTCATATTTTTTCAGCATTCTCTAAACTTATTAGAATAGGCATATACTGCTTTTATAATAAAAAACAAAGTTTTTTAAAGAGTGAGTCAGTCAATATGGTAAATTGCATATTAAAAAAATATTTTTGGGCAGCCCTGGTGGCTTAGCAGTTTAGTTCCTCCTTCCGCCCAGGGTGTGATCCTGGAGACCCGGGATTGAGTCCCACATCAGGCTCCCTGCATGGAGCCTGCTTCTCCCTTTGCCTGTGTTTCTGCCTCTCTGTGTCTCTCATGAATTTAAAAAAAAAAAAAAAATCTTAAAAATAAAATGAAAGGAAGAAAAGAAAGAAAGGAAGGGAGGGAGGGAGGGAGGGAGGGAGGGAGGGAGGGAGGGAGGGAGGGAGGGAGGGAGGAAGGAAGGAAGGATGGATTTATTTGTGAGAGACACACAGAGAGAAGCAGACACACAGGCAGAGGGAGAAACAGGCTCCCCCGCAGGAAGCCCGATGCGGGACTCTATCCCTTGAACTGGGATCACATCCTGAGCCAAAGGCAGACGCTCAACCGCTGAGCCACCCAAGTGTACCCAAGTGTCCCCAGATCAGGTATTTTTGAAGTTACTCTTCCAAGTATAAAAAAACCTCAAATACTTATAAAAGATACAAAATGCAAAACCAGGGCTGAAAAGTACTTGTGAAATAGTTTTAAAAAGATTACAGGGCAGCCCAGGTGGCTCAAGCAGTTTAGCACTGCCTTTGGCCCAGGGCCTGATCCTGGAGACCTAGGATCGAGTCCCACGTCAGGCTCCTTGCATGGTGCCTGCTTCTTCCTCTGCCTGTGTCTCTGCTTCTCTCTCTCCTCTCTGTGTATTCTCAGAAATAAATAAAAAAAATCTTAAAAAAAATAAAAATAAATAAAAATAAAAAATAAAAAGATTACAAAAACTTCTCTGTAACAGAAAAACAATATTTTATGTTGTTTCCCACAGTTGCAAATGAAATACAATACTCCATGTCTATTTCTCTAGTACATAAATATTAAAATTCTACAACATAAGATTTCCAATTTAAAGATAGTGCAGATAGTGCTTAGATACAAGTTTGATCCTAGTTCCTACTGAGATTCCCTCAGATTAAATAAAGGAAAATATCCAAATGTTTATTATTTTAGTTTTTTTTAAAGATTTTATTTATTTGTTAATGAGAAGCACAGAGAGCGAGAGAGGCAGAGACACAGGCAGAGGGAGAAGCAGGCTCCATGCAGGGAGCCCGACATGGGACTCGATCCTGGGACTCCAGGATCACGCCCTGGGCTGAAGGCAGCACTAAGCCGCTGAGCCACCCAGGCTGCCCATTATTTAACTTTATTATTTGGTGACAATAATTATGGTATGTGCATAATCCAAATACACACAGTATCAATCAGTTTGTTATAAAATCTCTTACCACATTTTAATACTTACTCTTAACAAATCATCTATTCTTCCCTCCTTCTTTTCTAAGTCAGAATTCTTACTGTTTTCTAGTGCAGATATTTTTTCTATTGTGAGGTCAGACTATACAAACAAAAAACAAATTAAGATTAGTCTCAAAATATTATATCTCATAATTTTCTCATTACTTTTCTGGGGGAAAAAAAGCACTTGCTAACACAAATAGCCTGCAATCACGTGGCTTAAGAAATTAAATCTGCTTTCCTGATCCCATTCTTTAAGTCTTATGTTTTGCTACACCTGCACTTAAATACATGTTAACTCTGGTATAAAATATATGAATTCTCAAATGACTGTGCATTGAGCAATACAGAAACATACTACTCTAGAAATGAAACTAACTTTGAATAGAAAAGGAGTTCAGAGAGGACCCAAATCTCTAAAGAACACACACGCCACCTAGTGGAAACAAAAAACACTCAGAAGGGGAGAGAAGTTTTCTGTAAAAACCTGTTCAACTGTCCAAAAGCTGCTAATTCAAATAAAATTAAAATCTACTCCTGAAGGCTGTATATATAGCTCTTGAGATTTAAGAAATTCTCCCAGATTGCCAAGCATCTTGTCTTGAAGGTAACACATTGCCAGAGACTTCAAGAAAACACAGTGTACTATTTGGCTAGCTCAACACTACAGAATGGATGGTGTATCCACTATTCTTCTCAGATACTAA
Source organism: Nyctereutes procyonoides (assembly GCF_905146905.1). Lineage (NCBI taxonomy): Eukaryota > Metazoa > Chordata > Mammalia > Carnivora > Canidae > Nyctereutes > Nyctereutes procyonoides. Next base: position 45,187,876 of record NW_026575020.1, on the reverse strand, counting down.
TTTTGAATGTTCACAACATTCCCTAAATTAAAAATAGTTTCTGAAAAGTCTTTAAGGAGAAAATTATGTCAGTGTGCCACATATTAAAGGAGTTTAGTTAGCTAGGTATTGTCAAATGAGCAGATACAAGGAATAAATTAACCACTTTCATAAAGCAGGGAATTAACATTCACTTAAATATATTATAAGCATTGCCCTAATAATCATTTTGTATACACTGTCTGAGAGTATAATCACAATCACATTTCACAGATGATTTGTATTCAAGAACTGAGGCCCAAAAAGATAGTGTAAGTTGCAGAGCCAGAATTTGAACCCAGGCCTAGAGGTCTCCCAAGTAAGTGCTCTTTCCTCAATAACTTACTATACCATAAACATTTCTCTGCAACACACCAGAATTTGGTAAAGAAACACTTCAAAAAGTTAAGGCACCTTCCAAAAGACTTTAATATTCAAAATGCAAGTTCTGAGTATAATATACACAAATAATGAGGCAAAGTCAGAGAAATAAAGGAAAGACAAAGAGAAGACTCATAGATTTTACATGTGGTTAAATTTATTCCTAAGAACATCTTTTCCCCTGTTATTGATCACCAACCTACCTGGGTCTGTCTGTGTTGGATGGAGATCTGTTTTTGGGAGCTGCCGGAATGCTCTGTGTTGCCAGATCCTGTAGAAGAGGGACTGTTTTGCTGAGCCTGTAATAAAGGTATCACTAATCACTAGAAAGTTTTGCATCTTTCTCCACAAACATCTGTTGTTTTGTTATTAGATTTTATTATTTCGTTTTTAAAGTATTCTCTATACCCAACGTAGGGCTCAAACTCACAACCCTGGGATCAAGAGTTGTATGTTCCACCAACTGAGCGAGCCGGATATCCCCTGCCACAAATTTGTATGAATGCAAACAATTATATAAAACAAACTCCTGGGCAGCCCGGGTAGCTCAGCGGTTTAGCGCCGCCTTTGGCTCAGGGCGTAATCCTGGAGTCCCGGGATCGAGTCCCATGTCGGGCTCCCTGCATGGAGCCTGCTTCTCCCTCTGCCTGTGTCTCTGCCTCTCTCTCTCTCTGTCTCTTTCATGAATAAATAAATAAATAATCAAATAATCAAATGAAGGAAGGAAGGAAGGAAGGAAGGAAGGAAGGAAGGAAGGAAGGAAGGAAGGAAGGAAAGAAAGAAAGAAAGAAAGAAAGAAAGAAAGAAAGAAAGAAAGAAAGAAAGAAAGAAAGAAAGAAAGAAAGAAAGAAAGAAAGAAAGAAAAGAAAGAAAACGAACTCCTTCTGAGGAAAGTCAGAAGTCAGGGCTATATAGCCAAGCTGAAAGTAAAACAATTTAAATGAGAAGCAAGAGCTAACAGGGTAGCATAGATCATGTCCCTATAAATAGTCTGAATTATCAAATGTGCCCAAATGAATTTTTAAATATGTAAATTAGAGAAAATTATGTTATTCCTGTAGTAACATGTCCTTTTCACTTGTATGGAAATATGCTTTTGTCAGAAAAGGCTGGCAAAGCATTCCATGCACAGGGAATGTTCATGACTCTGGGCAGAAAAGAACTGTGAACTACTATTCAGAATAATCTTCTAAATCTGCAAATATTACCCATGAACACACTGTGGTCCAAAACTGCAGGATGATTTCTAATACTGTCATTTGCTGACTGTAATTTTTATACACAATGGATAGGGCATTCTAAAGCATTTTAAAATTTATAAAGCCTAAGCCTTAATATAATTCAACTATTTAGGAATATACAATCATACTTTCAAAAGTCCTTCTACTTTTTTTTTAAGATTTTATTTATTTGAGGATGAGAGAGAGAGAGAAAGAGAGTCTAGAGAGAACATGATGAGGGGGTAACTGAGGCAGAGGGAGAAGCAGACTCCCTGCTGAGCAGGGAGCCAGATGTGGGGGCTTGATCCATGATCCCAAGATCATGACCTGAGCCAATGTCAGATACTTAACTGACTATGCCACTCAGGCACCCCCACCAAAAGTCCTCTTAAAAAAGACTGAACCTAACACAATACAATCCATCACAGGCATAATTAGGAAATATTGGATATTCTAAGGATTATGGGCTAATGACAATACATCTACTGTTACCATCTATCAGAGAATATAATGTCTCCATATAAGTGAATTTTCTGATACTTTCTATATATTCCTTAAACTATTTCACTTATTCATTAACATAGGACCAATGCTATGCCCACTACCTACTGCATAACTACTGTCTGCTAACTGCTTCACTGTGATAGCCACACGCCAATCTTTATAAAACCCTATGGTGGGATCCCTGGGTGGCGCTGCGGTTTAGCGCCTGCCTTTGGCCCAGGGCACGATCCTGGAGACCCGGGATCGAATCCCACATCGGGCTCCCGGTGCATGGAGCCTGCTTCTCCCTCTGCCTGTGTCTCTGCCTTTCTCTCTCTCTCTCTCTCTCTCTCTCTCTCTCTCTCTCTCTCTCTCTCTCACTGTGTGCCTATCATAAAAAAAAAAAAAAAACCCTATGGTAGTTATTATTTCCATTTATACATAAAGAAAATGCAAATCAAAGATATTAAGCACCTATGCAGGGTCACAGAACCAGTAAGGGAGAAAGCATGAATTCAGGACTCCCTGTATCCACGAGAGCTGCCTCTCTCAAGGGCCAACAGCAGAGCAGTTAATTATTACGTTAGGGATACTGTCCCAACCAGACCACAAGCAAACTAATAAACACTTCATCCACATAATCATCTTGAAGGCTCACAACAGCTTTGTAAGTAGGATAAACAATGGTATTATTTCCATTTGTGTTCATTCAACAACTGCTCACTCCCCATGTCTAAGCACTATGTTAGGTGTCAGGGACACAAAGACTAAGTAAAACAGACACAAAACCGGGACACCTAGGTGGCTCAGCAGTTGAGCATTTGCCTTTGGCTCAGGGCATGATCCCAGGGTCCTGGGATCAAGTCCCGCACTGGGCTCCTTGCAGGGAGCCTGCTTCTTCCTCTGCCTGTCTCTGCCTCTCTCTCTCTCTCATGAATGAATACATAAAATCTTTAAAAATTAAAGACACAAAGCCCACAGACTTAGTCATTATTCTGCCTTAGTAAAGCTTACAATCCCAGAGAAGATTTATTAGGCACTCAGCTAATATTTATTGAAACAAACTTAAATAATCATATAATAAACACAAAATTCCAATTGAGATAAGTGCTATAGAGTATACAACAGGGCACATAATCTAAACTAAGGTCAGGGATGAATTCCTCAGGAATGTAGTATGAGTTAAGACTTGAAGGAAACGATCAGGTCATTCCCCAGAGAGAACATGTATGTAAACACAAGGGGAAGAGAAAAGACTGATCAAAGAAGTAAAAACTGAGAAACCAATCTCAAAGAGGTTGAATAACATGCACAGCCTATAAGTGCCAGAGCTGTGATTAGAGCCAGTATAGGAAAATTCAAAAAATGAAAGTGTTCTTTACTCTATCATGCAACAAATTTTTTTACTTACTAGTTAATAAAGGTCATCATTATGAACCTCAAGTATTATATTGAACTATAGGAGCATTATCTCCTTTAGTTATCATTAGATTCCTCTTATAATCCTTTCCTTTTGAAGTGTATTTCTTTTTTAAAAAAATTTTAAGACTTTATTTATTTGACAGAGGGAGGGAGGGAGGGAGGGAGGGGGAGAGAGAGAGAGAAAGAGAGAATATGCCCAAGTGAGTGCAAGCACTTGGGTGAGTACACAAGAGGGAGAGCCTCCCCGGAGCAGGGAGCCCAACATGGGACTTGATCCCAGGACCCTGAGATCATGACCTGAGCTGAAGGCAGACGCTTAACCGACTGAGCCACCCAGGCACCCTTTAAAGCGTATTTCTAAACAAATATGACTGTTAGAACTATAATTATGATGAGTCATGGGGCACCTAGGTGGCTCAGTCAGTTAAGCAGCCAACTCTTGACTTCAGCTCAGGGTCATGAGATTGAGCCCCAGGAATGAAAGGGTTCTGTGCTCCATGGGGGAGAGCGTGATGTCCTGTTTGAGATTTTCTCTCTCCTCTTCCTCCCTTATAAAAAGAATCACATGACTAAAAGGCTCTTCTATTAACTTCTAGGCTTTGGTATACAAGCTTTGCTAAAATGCCCTTTTTATATGTGCTCATTTCTGATTGTAGGTTTTCTTCCAGCAAACGGGGTGCAAGAATGTAATTCAGTGGGGTGTTTCCAAATTAAAGCCTTCTGTAAAAACATGTACAAATAGCTCAATGATAAGTAAAATGCAAAAAGTTAGCCGAGTAAATGGAAACAGGTTATGAGGTAACAAATCCTCATAAAAATGAAAATAATACCTTCAAAAGGTAAAAGAACTACAGATATAGAAGGACCTATTATGACGAGTGAGTCTACAGCAAAATGCTTTAATTCTGATCATTCAGAATTCGTTCATATTAACTGTGAACCTCCTGGTTAAACTCTAAAAATGCAAAACTGGAAAACAAAGAGAGCTTACAGTCTCCCAAATAAGAACAGAAGTTGCTGGCCTTGCTAAGCAGGCCACTGTAGTTGTAAATTTAGTCCAACCCCCACCTTGCAAAACTCCCCAGATGTCTGTATTCTTTATTCCTATTATATAAAAGGAACATGGCTTCTAATTTATGATGATAAGCTGATCTACCAAGTCCTACTGATACACAAAGATCTTTTTTTTTTTTTAATAGAGAGGGAGGGAAAGGGGGCGTATGGAGAGGTGGAAAAAGAATCTTAAGCAGGCTCCATGCCAGGCACAGAGCCCCATGCAGGGCTTGATCTCACAACTCTGAGACCATGATCTGAGCCAAAATCAAGAGTGGGATGCTTAACTGATTAAGCCACCCAGGTGCCCCTGACATGCAAACATATTTTTAAAATGAAATAATAATAGCACTAAGAAATAAAAGAGCATCTAGGTTCAGAAATATTTTTATTTTTAAAAATATTTTATTTATTTATTCATGATAGACATAGAGAGGCAGAGACATAGGCAGAGGGAGAAGCAGGCTCCCTATGGGGAGCCCGATGTGGGACTCAAAACCCAGACCAGGGATCATGCCATGAGCCAAAAGCAGATGCTCAACTGCTGAGCCACCCAGGTGTCCACAGAAATATTTTTAAATTAAAAAAAATTTTTTTAAATAATAAATTTAAATTTAAAGAAACAAACAAAAGTAGTTGGGTTAAAATTGATAGAAAAAGTGGGGAGGGAAAGTAGTTATTAAAAAAAGAATTATTATTTTTTAAAAGATTTTATTTATTCGAGAGAGAGAGAGAGAGAGAGAGAGAGACACGGGCAGAGGGAGAAGCAGGCTCCATGCAGGGAGCCTGATGTGGGATTCAATCCCGGGTCTCTAGGATCACACCCTGGGCTGAAAAGGCAGTGCTAAACCGCTAAACCACCCAAGCTGCCCCAAAAAAGATTAAAAAAAAAAAAAAAGTGGGTCCAGGGGACAGAGGGCTCCTGGTGTGAATATTGTGGCTTGAAGAAAAAAAGCAAAGAATGTACAGTACTCCTGCCCTCCACAACTGATATAATGGAGAAAGAAATGGAATGTACTGTAGAGAGTAAAACAGTTTATGCATCAAAACAAAGCCCTCCTTATTTTGATGCTTGTAGAGGAGCTGGTCTTTGTGCCCAGACTTTACCAGACACTCCAGAGAGCTCACAGTCAGCCCCTCACCATTTGGGAAGCAGCACTATGTTACTTGTACAGAAAAATCCATGCCAAAGATCTCTATTAACCACTCTAAATTCATTCAACAAATACTAAATACACATTTTCAAGAATCCAACAGCACAAAAGGGAAGATCCAACATGAAAAGATCCAAGAGAAAACAGATAATTCAATAAAAACAACTTTAAAAATAAGAAGTTCAAAGAGGGCCGGCCGAAGGATACTACAGCTATAAAAATGAAAAAGCAGCAAAGAACATGAAAAAATGAACTTGTAACAAAGTAGAAGATTATCAAAAATTTGAAAACTGAATAGATTAGCTACACAATAAAATGAACATAGTTGAAGACAGAATCAGTCATCTGGAAGACAAGAAAATCAAGAAAATCTCTCAGAAAATAAAACAAGAATTCAAATAAAGCAGGAAAGTAAAGTTAAGAAATGTGAACACAGCTCCAAAACAATTAGACTTTCCAGAGGAAAAGGATAAAGAGAAAAAATAATCAAGGAACAGATTAATAAAATCTTTTTTTAAAAAAAGTATGTTTTAAGAGTAAAAAAGCCTACTATATGACAAGCAGCATTAATGAAGAAAAAAATAGTGGAGAAACTTCAAGAACAAAAAGATACCATATGATCATCTCAACAGATACACAGAAAGCATCTAGCACTCTTTCATTTTTTAAAATTTAAATTCAATTAATTACCATATGATGTATTATTAGTTTCGGAGGTAGGTCAGTGATTCATCAGTCTTACATAGTACTCAGTGCTACTGTATCACATGCCCGCCTTAATGCCATCATCCAGTTACCCCATCCCTCCACCCCCACCCCTCCAGCAACCCTGTTTATTTCCTATGATTACGTGTCTCATACGGTTTGTCTCCCTCTCTGATTTCGTCTTTTTATTTTCCCCTCTTTCCTATGATCCTGTTTTGTTTCTTAAATTCCACATGAGTGAGGTCATATGATAATTGTCTTTCTCTGACTTATTTTGCTCAGCCATAATAAATAGCTTCTAGTTCCATCTAAGTTGTTGCAAATGGCAAGATTTAGTTTTGTTTTGATGGCTAATATATCACATCTTCTTTATCCATTCATCTGTTGATGGACATCTGGGCTCTTTCCACAGTTTGGGGTGCAGATGCCCCTTTGGATCACTACATTTGTATCTTTGGGGTATACCACGTAGTGCAATTGTGGGTAGTTCCATTTCTAACTTTTTGAGGAACCTCCTTACTGTTTTCCAGAGTGACTGCACCAGCTTACATTCCCACCAACAGTGTAAGAGTTTCTCTTTCTCCACATCCTCACCAACATGTTTCCTGACTTGTTAAAATTTAGCTATCTTGACCTGTGTGAGGTGCTGCCTCATTGTGGCTTTGATTTGTATTTCTCTGATCCAGCACTCTTTCATGATAAAGACACTCAACAAACTCAAAATGAAAATATTTCTTCCCCAAAAAAGGATATCTCTGGAAAAAATACACAGCTAACCTAACACTGTCAAAGATCACATGCTTTCCTCCTATGATCAGGAACAAGACAAGACAGGATATCCACTTGAACCACTTCTATTCAACATTGTATTAGAGGGCAATTAGGCAAGAAAATAAAAGGCCTCCAGACTAAAAAAGAAGTAAAACTATCTCTATTTGCAGGTGACATGATGCTTTATACAGAAAATCATACCTGAAAATTATTAGAACAAAAAAAACCACACTCAACAAGACTGCAGGATATAAGATCAATATATAAAAATTTACCATATTTCTCTAGCACAGGGCAATCTGAAAATAAATAAAAATTTTTAAAAACTTTTATTTGCAATAGCATCAAAAAGAATAAATACTCAGAAATAATTTTAATAAAAGGGCAAGATCTGGGATCCCTGGGTGGCGCAGCGGTTTGGCGCCTGCCTTAAGCCCAGGGCACGATCCTGGAGACCCGGGATTGAATCCCACGTCGGGCTCCCGGTGCATGGAGCCTGCTTCCCCTCTGCCTGTGTCTCTGCCTCTCTCTCTCTCTCTCTCTCTCTGTGACTATCATAAATAAATAAAAATTAAAAAAAAATAAAAATAAAAGGGCAAGATCTATACGCTGAAAACCGCAAAGATCATTAAAAGAAAATAAAGGGACCTAAATAAATAGACATTTATCTCATGTTCATGAAGTAGAAGACTTAGGAGGGCAATACTCCCCAAATTGATCAATAGATTCTGCACAGCTGCTATAAATCCCAGCTGGTTTATTTGTAGAAACTGAAAAGCTGATCCTAACATTCTTATGGAAATGCAGGGGATCCCACAGCCAAAATAATCCTGAAAAAGAACAAAGTTGAAGGAATCACAGTGCCTTATTTCAAAATTTAAATTACTACAAAGCTACAATAATTAATAAGACTGTGGTACTAACATAAGCATAGGCTTACAGATTGACAGAGTAGAATTGAGAGTCCAGAAATAAACCCCTTACATTTATGGTCAACTGATTTTTGACAAGGGTGCCAAGACAATTCAATGGAGAAAGAAAAGTCTTTTCACACAAATGTTGCTGGGACAACTGGATATCCATATGCAAAAGAATAAAGTTGGACCTCATTCCTGACACCACATACACATACAAAAATGATACAAAATGGATCATAGACCTAAATGTAAGGGCTAAAAAAACAGTGAGAAGAACGAACAGGAGTAGAGTCATGACCTTATGTTAGGTAAAGCCTTCTTAACTACAACACTAAACATAAGCCACAAAAGAAAAAAAAAAAGTTAAACTAGACTTCTTCGAAATTAAACTCAAAACCTTACAACTCAACAGTTAAAAGACAATCCAATTTAAAAATGTCCAAAGAACTTATATAGACATTTCTTCAAAGAAGATATATACTTGGAAAGTGGAAAAAAGGTCCAATATCATTAGTATTCAAGAAATGCATATCAAAGCCACAATGAGACATCACTTCACCCCTACTAGGGTGGCTAGAATCAAAACAGACAACAAGTGTTGACAAGGATATGGAGGACCTCATACACTGCTGCTGGGTTTGCAAAATGGTACACCTGCTTTGGAAAGTGTTCAGAGTTCCTCAGAAAGTTACTATATGTGACCCAACAATTCCACTCTTCAGTATGTACCTAAAAGAATGAAAATATATGCCTATACAAAAACTTGGGACATGAATGTTCAAAGCAGTACTATTCATAATAACCAAAAATTGTAAACAATGCAAATGTTCATCAACTGATGAAAAGGTAAAAGGCTGTGACCAGCTGAACACCAGAAGAAATAATTCTATCGATGGATACACATCCATGAAAGCCCACAAATTCAAAATAAAAATGAAAGCAGAAGTTGTCACCATTTCATACAGCTATTATCCCTTACTTTAAAAATTAAGATTTTCTTTAAAAAATTTAAATTGTTAATTAAACTGTAAGAATTAAGCATTTAACCTGCCTTTCCAAAGGAACTATATGTCAATGCAGCCAAAAAGGGCCAGATGATGAGAGCAAAGTTCTATTTTACATAAGAAGTGACACCAATAGGGACACCTGGTGGCTCAGTGGTTGAGCTGAGCATCTGCCTTCAGTTCAGGCAGATGCTGATCTGGCTCAGATCTGGCTCAGGGCGAGATCCGGGGTCCCTGGAGTGAGTGCCACATCAGGCTCCCCGCAGGGACCTGTTCTCCCTCTGCCTAGGTCTCTGTCTCTCTGTGTCTCTGTGTTTCTCATGAATAAATAAAATAAAATAAAATCTAAAAAAAAAAAAAATCACACTTACCAATAAAAGTGTGATAATATTAATTCACTATCCAGGAAAATGTTAATATTTCCTAGGAAATGCCTGTTAAGTTATTCAAAGATAAGAAGTCAGGATTTCTGAAATGTACTTTAAAATACCAAAACAAGGACACCTGGGTGGCTCAGGGTGTGATCCCGGGGTCCCAGGATCGAGTCCCACATCGGGCTCTCTGCATGGAGCCTGCTTCTCCCTCTGCCTATGTCTCTGCCTCCCTTTCTCTTGGTCTCTTATGGATAAATAAATAAAATCTCTTAAAAAAATAAATAAAGGGATCCCTGGGTGGCGCAGCGGTTTGGCGCCTGCCTTTGGCCCAGGGCGCGATCCTGGAGACTCGGGATCGAATCCCACGTCGGGCTCCCGGTGCATGGAGCCTGCTTCTCCCTCTGCCTGTGTCTCTGCCTCTCTCTCTCTCTGTGTGTGACTATCATAAATAAATAAAAATTAAAAAAAAAAAAAAAAAAAAAAAAAAAAAAAAATAAATAAAATACTAAAGCATAACCCATTTTTTAAAAGATTGTATTTATTTGAGAGAGGGCGAGAGAGAGTGAGCGAGAGAGACAGAGAGAGAGAGAGTGCAGACAAGAGAGAGCATGAGTGGGGGGGGAGGGCAGAGAGAGAGGAAGTAGACCCCCCATCAAGCAGGGAGCCCAACTCGAGGGCTGATCCCAGGACCCCAGTATGATGACCTGAGAGCCAAAGGAAGACACTTAACCAACTGAGCCACCCAGGTGCCCCCTCATCCTTTTTAAAGATTTTATTTATTTATTTGAAAGACAGCACAAGCGGCAGGTGACTGGGGAGAGACAGAGCAAGAGGGAGAGTGACAGCAGACTTCTCACTGAGTGCAGAGCTCAAAGGTGTGCTCCATCCCAGGAGTCTGAGATAGACCATGACCTGAGCTGAATGAAGTCAGACACTTAACTGACTGAACTACATGGGTGCCCCCTTCATATGAATTTTTTTTTTAAGATTTTATTTGAGAGAGAGAGACACAGAGAGTACAAGTGTGGAGGAGGGGTGAGAGAGAGGGAAAAGTAGACACTCCGCTGAGCAGGGATCCTAACACGAGGCTAGTTCTGAGGACTCTGGGATCATCATCTGAGCCTGGAAGGCAGATGCTTAACCAACTGAGCCACCCAAGCACCCTCTCCTATGATTTTCTTAATAACATTTTTCTCTAGCTTACTTTATTCTAATACCATATACAATACAAATAGCATACAAAATTTGTGTTGACCAGCTGTTTCTGTTATCAGTAAGGTTTCTGGTCAATAGTAGGCTATCAGCAGTTAAGTTTTAGGGAGTCAAAATTTATACTGCATGATTTTTGACTGCATGGGGGATGGTGGTGCCCCAACCCTTGTGTTGTTCAAGAGTCAAATATATAAGTCAACTATATATACTTAGGGGCTCCTGGGTGGCTCAGTTGTTTAAGCCTCTGCCTTTGGCTTGGGTTATGACCTCTGGGTCCTCATATTGAGCCCCATATCAGGCTTCTGCTCAGTGGGGAGTTGTCTTCTCCCTCTCTCTTTCTCTCTCAGCGCCCACAACTCCTTGCGCATGTACATGCTTTATATGTATAGGCTTGTACGTGTACATGCTGTCTCTTGTATAAATAAAATCTTTTAAAAATAACAAACTATATACACCTATCTCACTTTTTCTGTCAACTATATAGCATTTCACTAGACCCTACATGAAGGATACCTTTATAAATTCATGCAATATAGTACTACACTGGTATCTTGTTTGAGTAGTTCCAGTTCTGGCACTGGAGATACAAAAGTGAACAAAGCAAAGTCCCTGACCTGATGGAGTTTACATTCTAGTGGGGGAGGGGAAGAGTCAGACAAAGAAGTAAATTATGGCAGGTCAGCTGGTGATGAGACAAAGGAGAAAGACAAAGCAAGACACAGGAGCTAGACACTGTGTGGGATGGGCAGAGAGGAGCTGTGTTATTCTACAGTGTAGTTAGGGTATGCCCCTCTAACAGTGTAGATTGATGCAGAGTCAGAGAACTGAGGAAGCAGAGCATGCTTAGTAACTGGGAGAAGAATGTGAAGGCAAAGGCAACATCAAGTGCAAGGGTCCTGAGGTGAGAACATGACAGGTAGTATTTGAGGCGGTAAGGTAGCCAGTGTGGACGGAATCCGGTAGGGAAGGGAGACTAGTAACATACAGCACAATGGGGGAAACCGCCCATGCAAAGTTTTCTGTGCCATTTTAAGCACCTCTGAGCAGGCCTGACTGAAACACTCTAATCTGTTGAGAACAGATTAAAAGGAAACAGAGGTCAGAGAAAACAATCAGGCTGGGAGGCTCCTACCATATCCTCAGTGGGAGACAACGGTTTAGTTCAAGCAGTCAGTAATAGTGAAAAGGTTAGAAGTAGGAGGATTCTGAACATATTCTTAATAGTGAGATTTGCTGATGGACTTGTAATTCGGATATAAAATAAAGAAAAGAGGGATGCCTGGGTGGCTCAGCAGTTGAGCAGCTGCCTTTGGCTCAGGGCATGATCCCGGTCCTGGGATCGAGTCCCACATCAGGCTCCCTGCAGGGAGCCTGCCTCTCCCTCTGTCTATGTCTCTGCCTCTCTCTCTATGTCTCTCATGAATAAATAAATAAAATCTTAAAAAAAAAAAAAAGAAAAAAAGAATGACTCCAAGGTTTTGAAACAAAAGGAGAGCTGATGGTTACTGAGAGGTGGAAGGCTATGGAAGAAATGGGTTTGGAACAAGGGGACAAAAATGAAAAACTCTATTGGGGACATATTAGATCTGATATACTTATGAGACACAAAGACTAGCAGTGAGTGACCACACAGGTTTGGAATTCAGGGCAGGGCTCTGGGCTAGAGATAGAAACTTGGAAATGCTCCGCATATGGCTGATAATTAGAGCAAAGAAACTAAATGAGATTAGGTAGAGAGTAAAGGTAGACAAAAGTCTCAAGACTGAGCCCTGGGACACTCCACTGTTTAGTGGTCTGGGAAATGAGAAAGTTCCAAGAGTGGAAGCCAAGAGAAAAGCATGTGCTAGGAGAAGGGAGTCATTACATGTGGCTTATGAATCATGCTGGACAGATTAGTTCTGAGAATGATCACTGGGGTTAGCAGTGTGGAGGTCACAAATATCCTTGTTCTAAGTTCCTCTGAAACACTGGTGAAGGGAAATGCTTCCAGGTTTCTGCAATTATAAACAATACAATAAAAATCTTCGTATAGTTTTATGGGAATGGAGTTTCTAGACCCCAGGATATGTAAATTTAACACTCAGATAGATTACTAATTGGTCCAAGTGACTGAACCAATCATGCAAACCTGCATGTGTGTCAAACTATAAACCACACTGAGAATTATCAAATATATCAATTCTTGACACTGATAGGTCAAAGTTCTGTTATATTTTGCATTTTTCATGTTATTAGTCATTTGTCTTTTTTCTCCCTGTAAAATGGTCTCTCATGGCCTTTTTTGCCTATTCTTTTGGAAACTGTATTGATTCAAAACATTTCTTTTCTTCTTTTTTTTTTTTAATCTACGATAGTCACAGAGAGAGAGAGAGGCAGAGACACAGGCAGAGGGAGAAGCAGGCTCCATGCACCGGGAGATTCAAAACATTTCTTATATATTATTGTCAACTTTTGCTTTCTGCTTTCTTTATATTACTAAGCTTATATCCTGGCTGGAGCTACAGAGAAGCAAAGAGATTCAGAACTGTACCAAACCACTTAGGTCTTTGGTTTTCATACTATTTCCCTGTTCCTTCTTCGGACGTGATCATTTTCTAACTCCTCTGCCATGTCTTTTATACATGAGAACAATCTGGCTGTAGCATCTGCAACTCCTCTGACAGCCTGAGTGTACTAGCTGATAGGACTGAGCAGGTGGTTATCCATGTGCACCCATCCCAAGCCTGTATTCCCATACCTTTTATAGAAGACTCATATTAGGGGACTGAGTTTTGCTGATGAAAATCCTGTGTACTTGTTTAAGATTTTATTTATTTATTTGAGAAAGAGTGAAAGAGAGAACACAAGCTGTGGAGAGGGGCAAAGGGAGATGGAGAAGCAAACTCCTTGCCAAGCAGGGAACCAAGATGTGGGGCTCAATCCCAGGACCCCAAGATCATGACCTAAGGTGAAGGTAGATGCTTAACCAACTGAGCCACCCAGGAGCTCCCCTGTGTACTTAACATGTCTGTCAAATAGTGGGCACTCAGTGAGCATTTGTGCAATGAAGAAAGGGAACTCCCCTCAAGTGAAATGGAGGTGGCTTCTAAGGCAAAGAAACCTCTGATTATCCAAGGTTTTACCTAAGAATGTTAGATCTAAGATGAAGATTTAATAGTCAGTGAATAGTAAACACACAATGTAATTTACATATACACACACAGACAGATTCTTTAAAACAATACTATAGAGAACCATGACATTCTCAAACTATGGCATACTGCTGTGAGTGTGTGTGTGTATATATATATATATATATACACACACACACACACACATATATTTATTTATTTGGGGGAGGAGTCACAGAGGGGCAGAGGGAGAAGCAGGCTCTCTGTGGAGCAGGAGCCCAATGCGGGCAGGACTCGATCCCAGGGCCCTGGGATCATGACCTGAGCCGAAAGCAGATGTTTAGCCACCACTTAGCCACCGAGGCACTCACTGTCAGTATATTTATGTTTATGTTGTGCTTCTTTTGCCACCCACAGATAAAAGTATACTGTCTTCATACAAGTCTCTCCATTCCTAAAAAATTCTGTAAGTTTAAAAGTTGTAGTATCTCTTCTTTGAGGAAGAGCAATAACTGTAAGAAAGTACTCCAAACAGGGGACGCCTGGGTGGCTCAGTAGTTGAGCGTCTGCCTTCGGCCCAGGGCATGATCCCAGAGTTCCAGGATTGAGTCCCATACCAGGCTCCCTGCGATGGGCCTGCTTTTCCCTCTGCCTATGTCTCTGCCTTCTGTGTCTCTCATGAAGAAAGAAAAGGAAGAAGAAAGAAAAGAAAAGAAAAGAAAGAAAAGAAAAGAAAAGAAAAAAAAGAAAAGGAAAGAAAAGAAAAGAAAGAAAAGAAAAGAAAAGAAAAGAAAAGAAAAGAAAAGAAAAGAAAAGAAAAGAAAAGAGAAAGAAATCCCAATAGTATACAATGGGTCCCTAGCTAATTATTTTATAATTTTTATTTCCTTTCCTTAAGACACCCACCATTCTCATGGTCCTTTGAATATACAACTACAGGCGGGTCAATGACCCAGAATCCACAAAGCAAATAAAGAGGAAATTCAGGTTATAAGTGGAGAAAGTAAACCAGCAGAAGAGAAAGAAATTTGGATCAGTGGTGACATGAGCTCTAAAGAGGCCCCGAAAAATAGAATAGGGCAATGGGGCTTTCTTTTTGCTTTACACCATCCATGGTTGGGCATAGAAAACAAGAAAAATAACAACTTTTGAGTCAAACTAAATTATAATTTGGCAAATACAAACAGGGTCAAATTTTCATAATACTCAAATTCTTGATTCTTTAAGGAAAGAGGAAGAAGCAAGGTGAAAGCAGCCAATGGGTAGCCAAATATTTTTGGAAAAAGTAACTGTGAAGAGGTGAGAGCATACAGGTCACCCAAATACCACAGAGGGGAATGACTGGCAAACAGGATACAGGATGCCTGCCTACACGCTAAAAATCTGACTGATCTGATAATGCTTCAAATAAGTGATGCCAGGAGTTTGAAGATTTTTGTTTGTTTTTTTAATTAGACAAGTACTTTGGCTATAATAGAATTTGGTCTGTACCTTCTTTACTTCTCCGTCAACCTAAAACCACATTTCCTCTCCCTTGATGTGCTCAGACTTTTTTCTTTTAAAAATTTGTTTGATTTTAAGGATTTAAGAGCAAGAGTGCACAAGTTGGGGGGAGGAAGAGGGACAAGCAGACTCTGTGCTGAGTGCAAAGCCCAAAATGCAGCCCCTGATCTGCTCAGATTTTAACAAAGCAGTCTCTCTCAGCCCCTCATATCAAGGGAGACTGAGTAAATTCACACTACCTTTAGAAGTCACATAGTTAGAAATGTCATCATCTCTTCACCAAAATAATTACTCAAACTTCATCAAGGAGCTCCAGAGCAATAAGGAAAGGATCTGCAATCAACTCAGCCTCAGTACTCACTGAAACAAAAGTGAAGCAGAGGCCAGCTCCCCTCTGTGCCAGCTGCTCCGTGTCAAGCCGAGGTTTTGCTAGCATCACTGACATCAGGGTGGGCAGAGCAGATTGCTCCTCTGACACCTCCTTTGCAGCGCTGCCATCTAAGCCATAGAGGGGCTGTTCTACTCGCCGCTGAAAAACATTAAAGAAAACACACAAATTACATGAGAAAGAAAACCTGAAATTGCCAAAACATGTTAACACACTAAAACACAGTTATCGAAAATAAGAGTATTTTTGAAAAACACCTTTTCTGAAAACAAATATGGAAAGCATAACAGAAGTACCACTGGATTATAGCCTATCTATAAATCTGTGTTATCTTACTTGAATCCTGTAAAATTACATTTTAATTGTTCTGTATTTAAATAACTGCATTTGCAGTTTACTTTGTGGAGTTCAACAAATCAACTTCATAATTCCCTTAAACCTACAAAAGAAATGTTATTTTTATCCTGTAGGTAAATGAAGATTAACACATTTGTCCCCTAATAGGCAGAGCTTATTTCACTCTCAATTCTATCCTCACCATACTATACTTAGATGCAAAAATTGAAAATAAATACAAGCAAAACAAGTTCCATAGAACACTAAAACTGGTTCATTATTAGCAAAACTGATATAATTCATTACGTTAATGGTGGGGACGGGGCGGGGGGGGGGAATCAAGATTCTTCCCTTTAGATGCCAAAAAGGATTAGCATTGTTGGGCAACTCTTAAAAAACAAAAACAAAAAACACTGGAAGTATCCATCTTTAATACAAGAGAGTATTTCTTAAGAAACAGCATAAATTAATGGTGCCATACCAGAGACACTTTCATCAAAGTTAGGAAAACTAGACAAGGGCTAACATTAGTATCACAATCATCTCAACATTATTATACAAGTTTTAGCTGATGTGATAAGGGGTAAAAATGAGATACAAGATTAAAAAGTGTCATTTTTGGATGATATAAGTATTCACAAAGAAAACCAAGCAAATCAACTGCAAAATAATAAAGAGTTGGGTAAGATGACCAAATATTAAATAAACATACAAAAACCAATAGCTTCCACATATACAATTTATTATTATCAGAACATGTAATGGAAGAAAAAGTAGATTCAAATTTTTAAAAATTCTATAAAATAGAAATGTTTAGAAATAAACTTAAGAAATATGGGGGTTACGTATAAAGAAAAAGCACAGCGTCACAGACATGTAAAACATGACCTACACAGTGATACCACTCTCCTGTATTCAAATTTCACAGATGTCAAGTTTCTCTAAAACCCAATGCTTATGGGATCCCTGGGTGGCTCAGCGGTTTAGCGCCTGCCTTTGGCCCGGGGCGTGATCCTGGAGTCCCAGGATGGAGTCCCACATCGGGCTCCCGGCATGGAGCCTGCTTCTCCCTCCTCCTGTGTCTCTGCCTCTCTCTCTCTCTATGTCTATCATAAATAAATAAATAAATCTTTAAAAAAAAAATAAAACCCAATGCTTAGGGGTTTTCATTTCCTTTTGTTTTTTTTTCCTTTTTCATCTTTCTCCCCCACCCCCAAGAAAAAGTATTATAGAGGTATAATCATCATAGAGGTTAACTCTTGCTCTCTTTTGGAGGGCTGTTTTTGTGGAATTTCACACATTAATTCTGAGGTTCACTTGGAAATATAAACAAAATTAGCCATGTAAGTTTTGATAAAGAATAGCAGGGATGGGGACACCTGGGTGGCTCAGCGGCTGAGCACCTGCATTTTGGCTCAGGGCATGATCCTGGAGTCCCGGGAACAAGTCCTACATCGGGCTACCTGCGTGGAACATACTTCTCTCTCCACCTGTGTCTCTGCCTCTCTCTCTCTGTGTCTCTCACAAATAAATGTATAAAAATCTTAAAAAAAAAAAAAAATAGCAGGGATGGGATGCCTAGGTGGCTCAGCAGTTGAGCGCCTGCCTTCAGCTCAGAGTGTGATCCTGGAGTCCCGGAATCGAGTCCCACATTGGGCTCCCTGCACGGAGCCTACTTCTCCCTCTGCCTCTGTCTCTGCCTCTCTGTGTGTCTCTCATGAATAAATAAAATCTTAAAAAAGAATAGCAGGGAAACTTGACTAGTTTATTAAAACATACTACAAAACAACATAACTACATCAGTATAACACTGGTACATGAGCAGACTGATCAATCAGTGGCACAGAACAGAAAAATCAGGAACAGACCCCTATAATTTGGATATAAAATTTGTGATTTAGGGCAGCCCTGGTGGCCCAGCGGTTTAGCGCCACCTTCGGCCTGGAGTATGATCCTGGAGACCAGGGATCGAGTCCTTTGTCGGGCTCCCTGCATGGAGCCTGCTTCTCCCTCTGCCTGTGTCTCTGCCTCTCTGTCTTTCTGTGTCTGTCATGAATAAATAAATAAAATTTTTAAAAAAAATTTGTGATTTAATGTGTATTTCAGATTAGTAGGAACTTACTAAAAAGATGGCAGGATATTTTGCAGGTATTAGAAAAAATGGGAAAAGCAGATTGCTTCCTCATAGTACACATAAAAGTTACAAGAAAATATAAACAAGTACTTTTATGATTTTCTGTGGTGATGGACTTTTTAAACAGACATTAAAAATACAAACCATATAGGAACATCTTAGAATAACACAAAACCAGTAAGACATAAAGGAAAAGCACCAATAAATTTGATTCCAAATTTTTTTTACCCCTGAATGGCAAGTCAACATAAAGTTAAAAGATAAAAGTACAAACAAGTAAAAACGTTTACCATATAAATGATAATGAGTTAACAATCTTAAAAAATAATGTATTCTTATTCATCAGGAAGAAAAAAACAAATACTCCAATAAATAAATGGCAAAGAGCCTAAATAAGCATTAAAAGAGGCCATTAAACTTGTGAAAAGATGTTTAATATCACTGAAGAAGAAATCCAAGGTAAAACAAGGTATTCTTCTCACTGACAAAGACTACAATGAAACTTCAGTATTAGGAGGCTATGCAGAAACTGGAACCCACAAACTGCTGATAATCTGCTAGCAATTAGGTGATGACATCTAAAAGTAAGCATATTCTTTGACTAGGGAATTACAGTTTGGAAATTTATCCGAAGGAAAAGAAATGCCTAAAGTACAGATATATTACAAGTACATTCATTACAGCACTATTTATAGGACACAAAAATGTTCATAGGATATTGGTTAAATAAATAAACAACAGAAATGAGGAAATCTATCAAATCTATCAAATGAACACTATATGTTTATGCCCACTAAATTCTTCAATAATAGTTCTTCTGGAGGAGACTTTCTATTTTACCACTTCGACTTGGGTTTTCATAGTCAGCATTTATCCTTCATTAGGAAAAACTACGTAACACTCATTTTAGAAAATAAACTAACTAAAAAAAAAAAAGAAAAAAGAAAAGAAAATAAACTGAAATGATCCCAACAAAATAATTTTGTTTTTTAATCTGTAAGTAGAATCCCATTCCTTGAGACCAACATTCCTATCCCAACCAAATGCAACTATTTCAATACAGGCTACAAAGCACTGGGATACCCAATCACGGCAATATTTGCACTACTTGTATCTTTGAAGCTGCAATACTAAAATTAATCATTCTGTTATATAATCAATAAATATTGGCCAAGGGCTGAAAGATTTTAGAGTATTTCTGGAAATACAGCAGGCTAGAATGTCTAAACCTTTTCTTAGGAAATAATCATAAAAACAGGGCAAAATAGGAAAAAAAGATATTAAAAGCACTGAAGAGTTGATAAAATAGTTGGGATCTGCCAGGGCAAATTCTAAGGGAAATTAGGAATACAAGACACATAAATGAAGCACCAAAGTCACATTTGCCCTAAGGGTACCTGCAGATCTTGAATCTCCATTTCCAGGGTATAATATGCCAAGCAGATAGATAATCACAGGTCCACTGATGGCAGGGGGTTCAAAAGGATACCCTTCACACTTCAAGTTTCCAGGGCTTCCAAAGTGTTATACTCAGGGAAAGTGTAAACCAAAGAAAACTTTCCTCCACCTTCAGGAACTACAAGGAAGTTGCCTTGGCAATGAAGGAGGCAAGGGCTCCCCTGAGAAATGTTAACACAATCCAGATCAATATTGAATGGGTGAATGAAACAAACAAAATAAATCAAACAAACAAAATGAAAGCCAAGAATTCAGTAATTGAAAGTAGTACTGGATGAGTAAAATTTCTAGGTACTTGGAAGAAGCAAATAAAATTTTTCCCTGGAGGAACACATCTTTGTCTTAGATCCTAAAGAAATTTCACAAATAATTTTTCAGGAACAATGAGCGGCACACAGTCAATAAAATGAAGCATAAAAGAAATAAAGCCCAGAGCAACAGCTAAGAAAAATAAGAAACAAGTAGATTCATAAAAACTTCAAATGTCAGAATTACCAAATACAGATTATAAAACAAGGTCTACTAGATTTAAAAAAAATGATAAGGCAAGCTTGAAAATATCAGCAGGGAACATAAAATAACAAAAATAAGAATTCACCGGGATTAACAGTAATTAGATAAAACAAAACAGAGAATCTGGGAACTGAAAGGCAAGAAACTATCCAGAATGGAGCATTATGGAGACAAAAATAAAACAGAAAAAAGAAGTAAACAAAGTGACATGGTCTAACATAAAATTAATTGGAGTTTCATAGGAAGAAGAAAAAGAGAACAGGGCAGAGATAATATCTGAAGAGACAATGCCTAATAATTATCCAGAACTGGTATGATACCCAACAAAGAAATCCAACAAATTACAAGCAAGAAAAATAAAAGGACACATCATAGTGAAACTACAGAACACCACATATAAAGATTTGTGAAGCAGCCAGGGGGAAAAAAAACCAATACTTTCATAGAAATAAGAAGTAAATGAGGGATCCCTGGGTGATACAGTGGTTTGGCGCCTGTCTTTGACCCGGGGCGTGATCCTGGAGACCCGAGATCGAATCCCACATCGGGCTCCCGGTGCATGGAGCCTGCTTCTCCCTCTGCCTGTATCTCTGCCTCTCTCTCTCTCTCTCTCTGTGACTATCATAAGTAAATAAAAAAAAAAAAAGAAGTAAATGAAAGCTATTTTCTCAATAGTAATAATGAGAGCCAGAAGATGGTAATGATATATTCAATTATTAAGAGAAAAAAAATGCCATACTAATATACACAGCAAAAATATATTTCAAGAATAAAAACAAACTGGGAACACCTGGGTGGCTCAGTGGTTGAGCGTCTGTCTTCGGCTCAGGGCAAGATCCCAGGGTCCCAGGATTGAGTCAGTCCCACATCGGGCTCCCTGTGTGGAGCCTGCTTCTCCCTCTGCCTGTGTCTCTGCCTCTCTCTCTCTCTCTCTCATGAATAAATGAATAAAATCTTTAGAAAAATAAAAATAAAAATAAAAACAAACGGGACACCTGGGTGGCTTAGTTGTCCCATATTGAGCTTCCCACAGGGAACCTGCTTCTCCCTCGGCCTGTCTCTGTACCTCTCAGTGTATCTCTTAAGAATAAATAAATAAGGGGATCCCTGGGTGGCGCAGCGGTTTGGCGCCTGCCTTTGGCCCAGGGCGCGATCCTGGAGACCCGGGATCGAATCCCACGTCAGGCTCCCGGTGCATGGAGCCTGCTTCTCCCTCTGCCTGTGACTCTGCCTCTCTGTCTCTCTCTGTGTGACTATCATGAATAATTAAATAAAATCTTTAAAAAAAAAAAAAGAATAAATAAATAAAATCTTAAAAAATAAACAAACAAGAAAGAATAAAAGCAAAATAAAATTATTTAAGCAAACAAAAACCTAAAGAGTTAACTCTGCAGCAGATACATATAAAAGAATACTAAAGGAGCACTTTAAGCAGAGGGAAAATGACCCTAAGTGGAAGATATAAAATCCAAAAAGGAAAGAAGTATAAAGAGGTAAATGAACACTGACAGTATGAAATAATAATGTTTTATGAGGCTGGAAAAAAAAAAGCAAAATACAAAAACATACACCACCACCACCAAGTTAGAAGCAAGTAAATGGAGTTAATGTTCTGATGTCATCCTTTCTCTGAGAGGAGCCTAAATATACTATTAACATCAAACTTAAGTAAACTGAAGATACATGTGGTAATTTCTAAGAGAAACACAGACTAGGACCTAGCTACTAGTAGAGGATGAGAATATGAAATTATTACCCCCCACAAAAAAACCCAACCCAAATAAAAGCAAGAAATGAAAGAAAAAGGTACAGAGAACATGCAGGATAAGTATAAAACACATCAAAAGATGGTATATTTAAACCCAATATAATGATAATTAAATTAAATGCAAATAAAATAAATGCTAAAGTTAAAAAACTACTTTAGACTGAATAAAAAATTCAGTTAGAGGGGATCCCTGGGTGGCGCAGCGGTTTAGCGCCTGCCTTTGGCCCAGGGCGCGATCCTGGAGACCCGGGATCGAATCCCACACGTCGGGCTCCCAGTGCATGGGGCCTGCTTCTCCCTCTGCCTGTATCTCTGCCTCTCTCTCTCTCTCTCTGTGGCTATCATAAATAAATAAAAAAAATTTAAAAAAAATTCAGTTAGATATTTTTCAGGTATACTGAAAACATAATAATGAAAAGCTAATAGGATAAAAAGGGAAATATCTATATCATACAATGATTTGGATATATGGAATATCTGAAATAATGCATTTAGAACACAATGTATCAAAAAGATGAAGAGAGTCACTTAATACACAAAACAAAAATATAAAAACTCTCACAACCATGAGAGATATGAATACATCTCTCTTAGTAACTGCTAGAACAAACAGCCCAAAATCAGAATACAGAAAATTTAACCACTGTGATTAAATGCCACAATTAACAAAATTGATTTAATAACAAAATGAAACTATTTTGTTTAGGGATGCATACATAGTCAACTGGTAAGGAATAGCAAATTATAATCACAAAAATTAGGACAGCGGTTGATTCCAGGGTAGAGGGAGAGAGTTGTAATCAGAGAAGACCATGCAGGTTTCCAGGGTGCTGGAAATATTTTACTTTTTGACCTAAGTAATGATTACATGGAGCTAACTTTAAAATGATTTCCCGGAAAGATTTTTTTGTGAAGGGCCAGACAAAAATTTCAGGCTTCTTAAAAGGCCACATATCATGTCTGTGATACATTCTTTGTCTTTACAATTCTTTAAAAATCTAAAACTCATTCTCAGCTTGCCAGGTGTGGGGTGTAGTTTACCAAACTTTTGCATTAAAAGGCTCATGTTTTAGGTTCTTTTTTGTTTTCAATAAAAAATACAAAAGAGTCACTTAGGGGGAGAAAAGCTAAAGTAATTCTTTTATCTATCGATTCTTCCTTTCCACAGTTTTGAGCATCTACTGTGTGTGCCAAGTACTATTTGGGGTATTAGAGATTGAAAACTGAACAAGATACTACCTCTTCATGTCAAGTTGAGGAAAGAGAAAAAAAAATTATACCTTTATGTAAGAAGTACTGAGAGATGGAAACAGCAATAAACAACAAAGCAAAGTCCCTGCTCTCATGGGATTAACATTCTAGTGGAAGAAGATGGACAACAGATTAACCATATGGTTAAAAGTTAAAATATATGTTATTAAATAAAAATATTAAACTTATACCACACAACAATGACAGTGAATGATCTACAACAACATACAACAATATGGATGCATCTCATAGAAGAACTGTTGAATAAAAGAAGCCAGACATAAGATTATATATCATATGATTCTTTTCATACAAAGTACAAAAACAGAAAAACAAAAAACAACATCTATGCTGTTAGAAGTCAGGATAGTGCACATCCCCAGTGGCAGGGAGGGGGCTAATAACTGGCAGGGAGCATAAATGGGTTGAGAGGGGGGCTAGTAATATTTCTTTCTTGTGTTGGAATACTTAAAACACTTTAATTGGTTGAAAAGCTAAGAAAAATAGGGGTGCCTGGCTGGCTCAGTCAGTAGAACATGTGACTTTTGATCTTCAGGGCTGTAAGTCTGAGCTCCACATTGGGTGTAGAGATCACTTTTAAAAAATTGTTTCATTTTAATAAATAAATAGTTTAAAAAAATAGGTACATAAGCCTCTTAGACAATTACCTTAAAAACCTCAAATCTAACCAAACAGTTCTACATATCAAATATTTCTAACATTTTTAAAATTTTTTTTTTATTTTTTTTTATTTATGATAGTCACAGAGAGAGAGAGAGAGAGAGAGAGAGAGAGAGAGAGAGGCAGAGACACAGGCAGAGGGAGAAACAGGCTCCATGCATCGGGAGTCCGACGTGGGACTCGATCCCGGGTCGCCAGGATCGCGCCCTGGGCCAAAGGCAGGCGCTAAACCACTGCGCCACCCAGGGATCCCTATTTCTAACATTTTTAAAGATTGACAAGGATGACAAAATGATAGCCAAATTTTCAAGTTGAATATATTTTCCTCAGTGCTTTAATAATTGTAGTCACTCTAATGAACGCATGACTTTATGACACGGAAAAGGGAAAGAAGTGCATTCTGAATATTCTAACGCAGCCAACTAAATCACTTAGGAAAAAGAGCACTATTACCCAACTCTGCTGAAGCAGCACAGTTAAACGAAATTCCTAAAAAGAGACCTAGCACAGAAACTGATCTCAGGAAGACCCCTTTTCTCCAAGACCCCAAAACAATACCTGAGACATCAGCGGCCAGAACACACTCTTGAGTACAAAGATCTTGTATCAACAAATTTTCCAAAGGCACTCAAGTAAATTAACACAAAACCCCGTATTAGTTAGCTAGCTCAGGGAGTTGCCATCTTGGCACCAGTGACACCTGGAGCAGGTAACTCTTTATTGTGGGGCCTGTTGTATAAGATGTTTGCCAGCATCTCTGGCCTCTGCCTACTAGATGCCCAGAGCTCCCTCCTCCCATCCTCTAGTTGTGATAAAAAATTACTCCAACATTGCTTCATGTCCCCTAAGAAGTAAAATTACCCCCCAGTTGAGAACCACTAACTTGGCTAAAAAGTTTTTTTAAGACCTTCAATTCTCACTTAAAGGAAGGGAACAGGGCTGCCTGCCAGGCTCAGCCGGTAGAGCCTACAACTCTTGATCTCAGGGTTCTGAGTTCAAGCCCCACACTGAGTGTAGAGATTATTTTTTAAAATCATAAAAGAAAAAAAAAGGAAGAAAGGAAACAAACTTATCTCAAATTTGTGTAACATTAGCTTCTCTACCACATCACTGAGAAAGCCTTGAAAATAAATCAAATGCCAGGAGCTGACCAAATTTTTTTTAAAAAACAGAATTCAGTTACAGGAATATATGAGCTTGGCAAGGATAAAAACCTAATATTTGAACTGGCAATTATTTCCTTGACAGGACACCGAGCTGTAAGCATAGAGGCAACTTATACTGCAAAATAGGGTTAGCTCTTGTAAAACATAAATTTACGGATACAGACTTGAATCTAAAGCGATTCACAGGTAATACTATGAATGTTTCTTCTTAATGTCTCATTCCCCTTGGGTAATTAATGGAAGAGAAACTGCTTGAGTGTTCCTGGGCTTCTTGTCTCCTACAACAGGTGTCAAATTTCTCCAGGTGAATGCTTACCGGTAAGGGATTGGATAAGGAATGTTGCGGTGAGGATCGTGCAACTGGTGGAACACTTCTGCCAGGGCTGGTTCCTGGCCCGCTTCCCCCAGCAAACTGGCCAACAGGGAAAAATGGATATGAATAATTCAAAACAGTACTATGCTTCAGATAAGGAGAGTAAAAGATTAACACACAAACAGGTCTTAATTATATGGCCCCTTTAATAAGTCAATACATTTTATGCTAAAGAAAAAATGCCATGTAAGTCAAAATTTGTTTTCAATCAGATTTTAAGAAGGAGCTCCAGCAGAAATGTACCAAGATATAAAGAAAACATGGCTAGAAAGCTGAAGGTACACATGGTTTTGAAAGGACATCAGAGAAGAATGTTTTCCCTTCTTGTCTCAAAATACCCGAAAGCAGAATACAGTGATATAGTGGATGTTAGTGTCTTCTTTAGGAACCACTAACGATGGGGCAACAAGCTCGCTACATGTCCCACTGAACTAAAGGGAAGAGGACAAAAGAAGAGTCCAAGTCACTCCATTTCAATCTTTGTAAGACCCAAAACCTAGTCTGGCCAAGAGAAAAATCACCTCATTTGTGAATTTTTATATCATCACAGACAAGACACATCATAAACAAATTTAAATTTAGGAAGTCAGCAGCAGTTTCCTCTTAATGGAGAGAGATGGGGCACCATCAGATTGATGAAGATAGTGAAGAAGGGGAGGAGAGCACAGTAAAGGCAAAATATTGCTTTCTAAAGCTTTAAATGAACGCAAGGATTTAGTTCTTTAAAAAATCACTATAGATTTTTTTTTCCAAAAATTTAACTTACCTCAAAGTAATCACTAATTTTATGTCCCCTAGGAGTGCCTTTCCCTGAAAATGAAACCAAAGTAAGTATAGTTTTTCCAATAACATATGTAAACCATCATTCACTAAATGTACTATGAATTCAATAACTGCATACGTTATCAATTCAAATGTTGGCTTTACTTTTAACAAATAAAAGCCAAATTACCTGTTTCATAAGAACAGAGTTTTCTCATCTAATAAAAAGACTTAATAAAACAGTGAAAAGAAGATTTTTTCTGAGCTTGCTCTCCTTTAAGATTTGCTAATCTTTCTTTTATAACATACTAACAAAACGTATGCCATAACTGTGAATCAAAATAAAATTAATTTATAGTCCATGCCCTCAATTAGGAGAAGAATTCAAAACAAACTCATCAGAACTAAAGAGTTTATTCTACACCACAAAAAACTGTGTGGCCATGTCACTTTGTGAAAATTTTCCCCTCAAAAGTAAAAAATGATTTGTAGATAAAAAAAGAAAAGAAAAATGTTAAAAAGACTAAGACTTCCATTCCTCAGAGGGGTAGGTGGACGAAACAAACCATTTATTCCCTCCTTCGTTACATATGGATATTTAGCATCATAATCCTCACATTTACAGAATGATCCCACTGGGTGCCAATGTTCAACTAGATAATTGCCACAGAAGAAGAGGAGGTAGAAAGCCATGTAAATAAAACTATTTCTGGTTATCCTTTACTAACAAATCACTGAGCTAATGCAAGACATGGTTAAAACGCCAATGTAACTTCTTTTCTGTATAATACGTGCTTAATCTGAAGAAAAACCTGTGAGAAGATCGTTAACTTACAACAGGGAAAACAAAAAGTCCCCAGAGAAATGACACTTTTGTCAGGTGTATATCAAATGGCAAGTTTATAATAAACAGCCTGCTATTCCCTTAAGGCACAAAAAATCTCCTTTGTTAGGAATCCCTGTATCTGAACTAATTATTTAGCGTGAGTTGGAAAATTCTAAGTACATAAGAATTTAGTATTTTTATTGGTGTGAAATTATTACTACCTTGGCTAGTTTCATATGGTTCAGCTTTTCTTTTCCGGTTTCGCTGGTCATTCTGTTTTTTCTCAGGAGTCTGTTAAACACCATATACATTACAATTAGCATTTTGTTAAATTTTTCACATTATGAAAATTTGAGAGTATGTACAAAATATCAAACTTATAAGGAGATATAAGGCACAGACAAGTGAATCAGTGTCCTGTAGTTATGCAGTGCTATCTTTCAACCCAGACTGAAAGTATGGAAACATGTAAAGTCTCACAATGAACATGGCCTCTTACCTCTACTTCTTTATCACTCAAGGACCCCACGCTGCACAAGCTCTGGTTGGAAGACTCACTGTTGAGTGGCCCCTGGAAAGGAAAAAAAATAAAATAAAAAAGGAATCAAAAGAAACTAATTTAAGATGACAGCAAAACTGAGGACGAAGCCTGCTGATTTTGATGTGTAAGTCAGGTCAAAGAAATCAAGAATTAACTATAACACCTACAAGCCAACTTGAAAAAAATCAAGTATACTAAGGTGCCCTCATGTTAAAATTCTCTAGGCTCAGTCACTTGACTGAGTGACTCTTGATCTTAGGGTTGTAAGCTAGAGCCCCTTGTTGGGTGTAAAGATTACTTTAGAATAAAAGAATAAAATATTAAAAAAAAAATCTCTAGCTACTATTATTTTCTTTTCCTTGACCAACTTGTAGTCATGTGCAAATTTTCCCTTCTAGAGTACCTCCACATGTATTGAATTCATGTTTTAAGGAAAATAAGCAGGGGAAATCAATTCTCTTGGCCTTCCGTATCATACAAGCATCATCTGAAAGTTGATATGTTAAGGAGTATGTTAGGAGGAGTGGTCAGGGACCATAAGGAAGGAAATCCTTTTCTGAGTCAAGCTTTAAGGAGGGATGACCACTAACTCAACAAAACAAAGTTACAAGAGACTGATTCCTAGCCTCACAGTACGAGGAGCTCTGCTGGCCCACTCCCCAGTGAAATTGGTGAAAATTATTTTAAAAAACAACCATTCAAAACCTCTAGAAATGGTCTCTGAGTGCAAACAGTAAATAAGAAAACTATTCAATAAAAATCTATGAAAATTCAGACTGAAAGGTCAAAGTCTGTGGTTTTGGAACCAGGATCACTCTCACTCCTACCCTCTCCCATCTCAGCAAGGTTCCAGTTCCTGCTGTGGTCAACCTCTTCCCCCAGCTAAGTCCAAGAGCCTTCTTCCTGCAAGGCAGGACTATCGCCAGCCCATGCTGCTGATACTAAATCCTAGGCAAGTACATCAAAAGCAAGGGCTCCCCATTTACAACCCCCACTTGTGGAACAGAGGCTAACACCTCAGGCATGGCACACTGAAAACAGTGAGGCCCCAAAAGCCCTTCTGCCCAGTTCATGAAATGGTGGGAGTTCCACACCAAGAGAAGCAAGTTGCTGCATGCACCTCACTCCCACCCTACTCCCATTGCCCAGCCCCAGCACTCAGCTCCCAGAACAAGGATGTCACTCAGAAAAGATTGCCATTGTCCCTGTCTCCAGCTCTAGAACCCTGACTCAGATATTTTGCCTCAGGAGAAAGGCAGGAACACATGCTAACAAATCTCTTCCCAAAAGACTTGACTTCATTCCCAAAATACCACAGACAAGCTTAACTCTGAAGGGTATTCTCAAGAATGGTGGAAGTCGTGGTAAAAGGCAACTGGAAGATCTGTGGAGGTAATAAACACACACAACTTAGACTGTAAGCCAGCTAGTTTGCAGAAGAGAACCCAAGAGTAAGACACAGGGGAGAAGTACTCCTGGGTTAAGAACAAATAGCAGACATTGACCTCAGAAACTCTCCGTTCCAGGGAGCCCCAATTTGATCTGATTAGTTTGTGGAGGAATTTAAGTCTCAGGGTATTGTTGAAAACAAAAGAGCAATCTGGACAATTAGTGGAGTTTAACAGCTGCATTGGTCAGGGAAAGAAAGCCCTACAAGTACCAGTCATCCCAAACCAACTTAAAGCTGTGACTCCCTAAAGCTACCCCCAGAGGCTTGATGCTGGAAGAATAGCAAGAAAGAGAAAATAATTCAGTCACTAAACAAAAAAAAACAAGCAAATAGCAATAACAAGTCCCAATACCGGGATGAAAAATCAGTACCCAGAGTTGGCATATCAACTAAAACGACTGGTTTCCAACAAAAAATCATGAGGCATACAAAGAAATAGAAAAGTATGACCCATATAACAGGGAGGAAACAAAGCAAGCAGGCAATAGAAACTGCCTATGAGAGTGACCATAGGCACTATGAGAGTGAGATGTTAAATTTAACAGAAAAGTTCAAAATAGCCATTATAAATGTTCACAGAGACAAAGGAAACCATAATTAAAGTAGTAAAGAAAGGTATGAATGACAATGTTGTATCAAATAGAGAGTACCAACAGAAACACAGAAATTATATATATTTTTAAAAAGGGAATTCTGGAGTTGAAAACTGTGGTAACTGAAATAAAAAATGCACTCAGTCATCTGGGCATCTGACTCTTGGTTTTTGGCTCAGGTTGTGATCTCAGGATCCTGACATCAAGCCCCAAATAGGACTCTTCGCTCAGTACTGAGTCTACTTGGGATTCTTTCTCCCTTTCCCTCTGCCCTTCCCACTTGTAGCTGGGCATGAGTGCGCTCGCTTGCTCTCTCAAACAAATAAGTCTTAAAAAAAAAAATGCAGAGGCTCAAGGGCAGAAATGAAGTGTCAAAAGAAATAATTAGCAAATCTGAAGATAGATCAATAGAAATTATGCAAGCTGAGAACAGAAGAGAAAATAGAAGAACAAACACAAACAGCTTCAGAGAAATGTGGGAAAGTGTTAAGTACATTACCATGCAAATAACTGGAGTACCAGAGAGAGAGAGGAGAGCAGGAAAGGAGCAGAAAAAAAATACTCAAAGAAATAATGGCTGAAAATTTCTCAAATTTATTGAAAAGCAATAACATACTCATCCAGGAAGCTTAATGAATTCTTAGAAGGATAAACACAAAGAGATTCACAAAGAGACGCATCATAGGAAAAATGCTCAAAGGCAAAGACAGGAGAAAATCTTGAAAGCAGAAATATAACACATCACTTACAAGGGAATCACAGTAACATTAACAGCTGACTTCTGAGCAAAAACAATTTAAAAATGGCAAAAGATCTGAACAGACATTTCTCCAAAAACTATATATAAATGGTCAATAAGCACATGAAAATAAGTTCAACATCATTAGGTAAGGGGGAAATACAAATCAGAACCGAAATGAGATCCCACTTTACTGATTATTCTTTCTAATCATCTATTAGTTTCTTCCTTTTGATTTAGTTGTTTAGATATAAAACCACAGCATTTGTAAATAAGTTTATATCTTCCTTTCCACAATATATATCTCATATGTTTCACATTTTACTGACTGAAATAATAAGCATAAAGAATATGGTTTTATTTTTCAAGGTAACTCCTCTAGTGCTTTACCATTAAAAGTTGTATTAAGACCTCAAACAGCCCAAAACAATCTTGTAAAAGAACAAAGTTGGAGGCCTTCCACTTCCTAATTTCAAAATTTACTACAAAGCTATAATAATCAAAGTTAGATGACACTGGCATAAAGACAGACATAGAGAAAAATGGAATAAAATTGAAAGCCCAGAAATAAACCCTTTCATATGTTTTTTTCCAATGTTTTCTTTTGATTTTTTTTCAGTTTTACGGAGATATAATTGATACACAACTATGCATAAGTTTAAGGTGTACTGCATAATGACTCGATATAAGATAATTTTCAAGACCATCCAATGATGAAAGGGCAGTCTTCTCAGCAAGTGGGTATTGGGAAAACTGTATATCCACATTCAAGAAAATGAAGTTGGACTCTTACCTTACTCCACATACAGAAATGAACTCAAAATTGAGAACCCCAGAAGTACAGGCATCAACAACAAAAAAATAGATATACCGGACTACATCAAAATTAAAAATCTCTGTGCATCAAAGAACATGATCAACAGAGTAATCATATTTGTAATGGGAGAAAATATTTGCAAAATCATATACCCTATGATAAGGGGTTAATATCCAGAATATACAAAGAATTCCTTCCTACAAATCAAAAAGAACACAACAAACAACCTAATTAAAAACTGGATAGGGGGTATCCTTGGGTGGCTCAGTGGTTTAGCGCCTGCCTTTGGCCCAGGGCGTGATCCTGGAGTCCCAGGATCGAGTCCCACGTCAGGCTCGCGGCATGGAGCCTGCTTCTCCCTCCTCCTGTGTCTCTGCCTCTCTCTCTCTCTCTCTCTCTCTCTCTCAAATCAATCAATCAATCAATCAATCTTAAAAAAACAACTGGATAGGGGCTAGCTCAGTTGGTAGAGCTTGTGACTCTTAAATCTCAGGATTGTGAGTTCAGCCCCACGTTGGGGATAGAGTTTACTTAGAAATTTTTTAAGAAGGGCAAAGGACCTGAACAAACATTTGCCCAAAGATACACAAAAAGGCCAATAAGCACACAAAGAGACTCAACATCACTAATCATTAGGGAAAACAAATCCAAACTACAATGAGGGATACCTGAGTGGCTCAGAGGTTGAGCATCATCTGCCTTCTGCTCAGGGCATGATGCCGGGATCTGGGATCGAGTCCCACATGAGGCTCCCTGCATGGAGCCTGCTTCTCTCTCTGCCGATGTCTCTGCCTCTCTCTCTCTCTCTCTCTCTCTCTCTCTCTCTCTCTGTCTCTCATGAATAAACAAATCTTAAAAAAACAGAAACAAACCTACACTTAAATACCATACCATCTTGTACCTATTAGGATGGCTATTATCCAAAAAAAAAAAGGAAAGTCATGAGTGCTGGCAAGGATGTGGCAAAACTGAACTTTTGTGCACTTATTAGAATGTAAAACAGTAAATTTTATATGTATTTTACCACAACTAAAAACTGTTTTTAAAAACTGTACTGGGGGGGGGGGGGGGGAAATCCCCTGGTTTGGCGCTTGCCTTTGGCCCAGGGCACGATCCTGGAGTCCCACGTTGGGCTCCCAGCATGGAGCCTGCTTCTCCCTCTGCCTGTGTCTCTGCCCCCACCATGTCTATCATGAATGAATGAATGAATGAATGAATGAATGAATGAATAAATAAATAAATAAATAAATAAATAAATAAATAAATAAATCTATCTTTAAAAAAAAAAAAACTGTACTGGGGGACACCTGGGTGGCTCAGTGGTTGAGGGTCTGCCTTCGGCTCAGAGTGTGATCCCAGTCTCAGGATCAAGTCCCACATCAGGCTCCCTGCATGGAGCCTGCTTCTCCCTCTGCCTATGTCTCTGCCTCTCTCTCTCTCTCTCTTTCTGTGTGACTATCATAAATAAATAAAAAAAATTAAAAAAAAAACTGTACTGGGGTACCTGCGTGGCTCAGTTGGTTAAGTGACTCTTGGTTTCAGCTCACTTGGTTCATGATCTCGAGGTCATGGGATTGAGCACAGGGGCCTGCATGAGATTTCTCTCTCTCTTTGCCCCTCCCCCAGCTCATGAACACATGCACGCATGTTCTTTCTCTCAAATAAATATTTTTTAAAAACTGTATTGTTTTTTAAATTAGAAAGTTGAGATGGCTACTGAGTTCATCCAAATACTTTTTAAAAAGCTATTACTTATTTGCCATTGTAATAATAATAATAGCCAACACTTATGTAGCACTTGCATGGGCTGAGCATTTTATATTAGCATATTTAATTATCACAACTGATAAAAACAGACCAACACAAATATGCCCAACTAGTTTTTGACAAAAGCACAAAAACAATTTGATAGACTTTTCAACAAATTGGTGCTGGAGCAATTAGACATACACACACACAAAAATGAACCTCAACTTAAACCTCATAACTTATTTAAAGAACTAACTCAACCGAGATCAAGGGACACCTGGTGGCTCAGTGGCTGAGTGTCTGCCTATGGCTCCCCGGAGTCCAGGATCGAGTCCTGCATTAGGCTTCCTGCATGGAGCCTGCTTCTCCCTCTGCCTCTGTCTCTGTCTCTCATGAATAAATAAATAAAATCTTTAAAAAAAATGAGATCAAGAACTTAAATAAATGTAGAGGCTCCTGAGTGGCTCAGTCCGTTAAGTGTCTGCCTTCAGCTCAGGTTATAATCTCAGGGTCCTGGGATCCAGCCATGCTTCTGGTTCCCTATCAGCAGGGAATAGGCTTCTCCCTCTCCCTCTCCCCTGGCTCGTGCTCTGTCTCTCTCAAATAAATAAATAAAATCTTAAAAAAAAAAAAAAGGACTTAAATGTAAAACAAAACCATAAAACGTTTAGGGGGAAAAATGGGGGAGAAAATCTTCACAACATAGGACTAGGAGAAGAGGTCTTAGACTTGACACCAAAAGCTTGATCTATAAAAGGAAAAATTAATAAATGGAACCTCCTCAACATTTAAAACTTTTACTCAGCAAAAGACCTTGTAGGACAAAGAGACAAATCACAGACTAAAATATTTCCTAACCACATATATCTGGCAAAGGGCTTAAAATTAGACTATATAAAACACTTAAAACAGTAATTTTTAATCCAATAGAAAACTGGCAAAAGACATGAACAGCTATTTCACTGACAAAGATACAAAGATGGGCTAATAAGCATGACAAAGATGTTCAACATCATTAGCCATTAGGGAAGTACAAATTCAAACTGCAACAAAATGTCCTTATACACCTATCAGAATACTAAAATAAAATACAGTGACAAATTTAAATGCTGGCCAAGTATATAGAAAAACTGAATCACTCATACATTGCTGGTGAGAATGTAAAAAGGTAGAGCCAATTTAGAAAATTGTTTGGCAGTTTCTTTAAAAACTAAAATTGTACGTAACACATATCATATCCCAAGAACTGTATACTACTGGACATTTGTTCCTGAGAAATAATGTTCACATACAAACCTGTACACAAATGTTCATAATTATTTTATTCATAATAGCCAAAACCTCGGGATGTCTGGGTGGCTCAGTGGTTCAGCATCTGCCTTTGGCTCAGGGCATGATCTTGGAGTTTGGGGATCAAATTCCATATAGGGCTCCCCGTGAGAAGCCTGCTTCTCCCTCTGCCTATGTCTCTGCCTCTGTGTTTCTCTCATGAATAAAAATTTTTTAAATAGCCAAAACCTCAAAATCTACTACGAACTTTATCAAAATCAACACCCAAAAAACAATCAGCTAAGAAATGGGCAGAAGGGGAGAAGATATTTGCAAATTATGTATCAGATAAAGGGTCAGTATCCAAACTCTATGAAGAACTTACAAAATCAACACCCATAACAGCCAAAAACTGGAAAGAAACCAGCCCTTTAATGGGTAAATGGTTAAACAAACTGTGGTATATCCACACCAAGGACTACTACTCAGCAATCAAAAGGAATGAACTATTTACACATGCAACAACTTGGATGGACTTCAAGGAAGCAATGCCAAGTAAAAAAAGCCAATCTCCAAAGAATATATACTAAATGATTCCATTTGTGTGTATATAAAAAACATATATATGTACTTCTCAAAATAATAAATTTACAAGGATGTAAACAGATTGATTAGTGGTTGTCAAGGGTTAGGATTTCAAAGAAGAGGAGGTAGGGATAGCTAAAAAGGAGTAGCAAGAGAGCCTTGTGGTGATGGAGCAGTTCTGCATCTTGATTGTGGTTATAAGAAGCTATACATGGGCACATGGGTGGCTTAGTTGGTTAAGCAGGCAACTCTTGATTTCAGCTCAGGTTGTGATCTCAGGGTCGTGAGATGGAGTACTGCATGAGTGAGAACAAGCCCTGCATCAGGGTCCACACTTAAGGGGGGTCTACTTGAAGATTTGTTCCCTCTGCCCTGCCCCCCACTCTCTAAAATAAATAACTCATAAAAAAAGAAGCTACACAAATAATAAAAGTAAACAGATGTGTACATTCACACACATAAATGGTGCATGTATACTGTGACATCTGAATGAGTTGTGTGGATTTTATCAGTGTTGATTTCCTAGTTTTAGTACTATAACTATGCAAAATGGTTACATTAGGGAGGGAAACTACGTGAAACCTCCATGCAAATCTTTTGCAATTCCCTTTAAATCTGTAATTATTTTGAAATAAAAATTTTTAAGTTTTTATGTATCATTTACTTGCTATAGTTAATCAATAATGATAAACGATACTTAGGTAAGAATTGCTACAGAGGCAAGGCATTCTATAATATTTAATCCTGGTAACAACCTGCTATGGGCTCAACTGTGTCCTCCTCAAATTTATGTTGAAGACCTAACCCCCAAGACATCAGAATGTATTTGGAGATAGGGCCTTTAAAAGAAGAAATTAGGGACTCCAGGGTGGCTCAGCAGTTAAGCGCCTGCCTTTATTTTTTTTTTTTTTTTTTTTTTTTAAATTTTATTTTTATTTTATGATAGTCACACAGAGAGAGAGAAAGAGGCAGAGACATAGGCAGAGGGAGAAGCAGGCTCCATGCACCGGGAGCCTGACATGGGATTCGATCCGGGGTCTCCAGAATCACGCCCTGGGCCAAAGGCAGGCGCCAAACCGCTGCGCCACCCAGGGATCCCAAGCGCCTGCCTTTAGCTCAGGGCGTGATCCTGGAGTTCTGGGATCGAGTCCCACATCAGGCTCCCTGCATGGAACCTGCTTCTCCCTCTGCCTGTGTCTGTCATGAATAAAGAAATAAAATCTTAAAAAAATAATAATAAATAGAAGAAGAAATTAAGTTAAAATGGGATTGTTAAAGTGGGCCCTAATCCAGTATGACTGATGTCCTTATGAAAAGGAAATGAGGACACAGACACCAGACATGCACACATACTGAGGAAACATCATATGAGGACACAGTGAGAAGGTGGCCATCTGTAAGCCAAGGAGAGAAAGCCTCAGAAAAAACTCCAACCCGGCTAACACCTTGATCTTGGACTTAACAGCCTCTGAACAGTGAAAAAATACATTTCTGTTCTTTAAACCACCCAGTCTGTTATGGCAGCCCTAGCACACTATGCACAGCTTAAGACAGCTGCTGTAATTACTCTCATTTATAGATGAAGAAATCGTAAGAAAACTTAGTAAACTAAACTCCCCAAGGTCACACAGCTGGTAAGCAGAGCCAGGATACAGACCTAAGCAGTGTGGCTTCAAAATATGTGCTACTAGCCTTTGAGCTATACTGACACTAGATATATTAATCAATTTTTAAAAAGATCTTATTTGGGAATCCCTGGGTGGCTCAGTTCTTTAACACCTGCCTTCAGCCCAGGGCATGATCCTGGAGACCCGGGATCAAGTGCCACAACAGGCTCCCTGCATGGAGCCTGCTTCTTCCTCTGCCTATGTCTCTGCCTCTGTCTCTCTCCTCTGTGTCCTTCATGAATAAATAAAATCTTTAAAAAAAATTAAAAAAAATAAAAGATCTTATTTATTTAGTCATGAGAGACCCAGAGAGAGAGGGAGAGACACAGGCAGAGGGAAAAGCAGACTCTATGCACAGAGCCCGATGTGGGACTCGATCCCAGGACCCAGGATCACGCCCTGGGCCCAAGGCAGGCGTTAAACCACTGAGCCACCCAGGGATCCCTATATTAATCAATTTTTAAGGTAACAGGGGATCCCTGGGTGGCTCAGCGGTTTAGCGCCTGCCTTGGGCCCAGGGCGCAATCCTGGAGTCCCAGGATAGAATCCCACGTCGGGCTCCCGGCATGGAGCCTGCTTCTCCCTCTGCCTGTCTCTGCCTCTCTGTGTATTCTCATGAATGAATAAATAAAATCTTTAGAAGAAAAAATAAATAGACATCTATATATTCACAAATGAAAGTAGGCTATATTTTTAATTCCTCATATTTGTCAGATTTTGCTATTGGAATTTATTATTTCTATGTTATTATTTAATATGAAAACTCCCTATTCTTTAAAAGATTAGGAGAAACCATGTAACTAGGGACTGGATTTTTGCTCTACTTCAAGGAATAGGAGAGGAAAAGATAATTTTATAATCTTGATCTTTACTTGGTTATAGGAATCTATCTTGATTTTTACATATTGTCAACATGAATTCCTACTTCCAGTGAAATCATCTATTTCACTGAGACTTTCATATTAATAGGATATAATGCATCCATTTCCAGTTTTTTCACTTTGTAAGTCCTCAGTTCTTTTGTTATCCCAATTTATCCCTCAATTTTTCCTGCTGTTTCCCAATTTTCCTTTTTTTTTTTTTTAAGATTTATTTATTCATGAAAGACACACAGAGAGAGGCAGAGACACAGGCAGAGGAAGGAGAAGCAGGCTCTATGCAGGAGCCCGATGTGGGACTCCATCCTGGAACTCTGGGATCACATCTTGAGCTGAAGGCAGATGCTCAACTGCTGAGCCACCCAGGCATCCGTGTTTCCCAATTTTCCAACTCTGGATTCTTAGTCGTCTGTTTTGCAGTATATTTATTTCTTCTTCTACTTTTATTATTTTGTTTGTTTTTTTTTTCTGAAACCTTAAACTGTAATAAATTCACACTCTTGTATATTAAGAACATCTTCATCCACCCAAGTTTAACAATTATATCATATTTTTCATATATTTTTAAGGAAAATAGTCTGTCACTTGTTATTTGATATACAATAGCTATTTAGAACACTTACTAATATCCAAGTCACTGGGGAGGGGAAACTGTCCCTTCAAAGAGTCATCTCAGGTTCAAATAGAAGCTAGAAAAAAATTTTTAACAATGTATGATAATAAGACTCCTTAGCAAAAGCCCCATTTTCCATGCCAACATTTAAACTATTTACCCTGTCTTTTTTTTTTTTTAAGATTTTATTTATTTATTCATGAGAGACACAGAAAGAGAGGGAAAGGCAGAGACACAGGCAGAGGGAGAAGCAGGCTCCATGCAGGTAGCCTAATGCGGAACTCGATCCTGGGACTCCAGGATCACGCACTGGGCTGAGGGCAGGCACTAAATTGCTGAGCCACCCAGGGATCCCTACCCTGTCTTTGTTTAATCATCTCTTCATAAGTAAAAAACAGACAAGTCGGGCAGCCCTGGTGGTGCAGCGGTTTGGTGCCGCCTGCAGCCTGGGGTGTGATCCTGGAGACCCCGGGATCGAGTCCCACATCGGGCTCCCTGCATGGAGCCTGCTTCTCCCTCTCCCTGTGTCTCTGCCTCTCTCTCTGGGTCTATGAATAAATAAATAAAATCTTTAAAAAAAAAAAAAACAGACAAGTCAATGGACGGTTTAAAAAATTGAAAAGCCAATTTTCTTGTTTTAAAAAGTATGATTTCTAAAACCAAATAAAAAATTTTCTAATATACTTAAAAATGTACTTTGGGGGGAGGGAGCTTTAAAAGAGTACTTTAGTCACAAGCCAAAGAAAACTTTGTGTAGGGATCCTTGGGTGGCTAAGCAGTTTAGCGCCTGCCTTCAGCCCAGGGTGTGATCCCAGGGTCCCGGGATCGAGTCCCACGTACGGCTCCTTGCATGGAGCCTGCTTCTCCCTCTGCCTCTCTCTCTGTGTCTCTCATGAATAAATAAATAAAATCTTAAAAAAAAAAGAAAAGAAAGAAAACTTTGTGTATAAGTTATAAACCTATGAAAATTGAGGTTAAAATACAAATGTTGACAACCAGACTTTAGCACATGAATAAAGCCCATATAAACTAAGAAAAACTTGTAGAAATAGGGGCCAAAGGTTAATCTTTTTCGCTCTAGTAGACTAAATTGGCATCTTAAAAGGAATTTAAGAATTGAGAACAGACAAAAGTTAAACTTGATTAAGTACAGAGGAACATAGCTGATGACAGGGTCAAACTACCTGAAGTAGTTAAGATACTCCATTAAAGGTTATACCCAATGGAAATTAAAACTAAGTGCCTCCCAAGGGGGACCCTCTTGCACTGTTGGTGGGAATGCAAACTGGTATAGCCTCTCTGGAAAACAGTATAGAGGTTCCTCAAAAAGTTAGAAATAGAACTACCCTACAATCTAGCAGTTGCACTCCTAGGTATTAACCCAAAGGATACAGAAATACAGATTTGAGAACACGCACCCCAATTTTTTAAAGATTTTTTTAAAAATTTATTCATTCATGAGAGAGACAGAGAGAGAAGCAGATACAGGCAGAGGGAGAAGCAGACTGACTCCCTGCATGGAGCCCGACGTGGGGCTCAATCCCAGGACCTGGAATGAACACCCTGAGCCAAAGGCAGATGCTCGATAGCTGAGCCACCCAGGTGCCCCTGCACCCCAGTGTTTATAGCAGGATTATCAACAACAGCCAAACTATGAAAAGAGCCCAAGTGTCCATCAACTGATGGATTAAAATGTGATCTGTGCGCACATACACAGACACGTATACATAGAGGAATACTATTCAGCCAGCAAAAAGAATGAAATCTTGCCATTTGCAACAACGTGGGTGGAACTAGAGTATATTATGCTAAATGAAATAAGTCAGTCAAAGAAAGACAAATACCATGATTTCACTCGTGTCGAATTTAAGAAACATAACAGATGAACACAGGGAAAGGGAAAGAAAATAAAATAAGATAAAAATAGAGAGGGAGGCAAACCATATGAGACTCATAACCACAGAGAACAAGCTGAGGATTACTGGAGGATGGTGGGTGGGTGGAGGGATGGGCTACGTGGATGATGGGCATTAAGGAGAGCACTTGCCGCAATAAGCACTAGGTGTTACATTTAAGGGATGAATGCTAAATTCTACTCCTGAAACCAATACTACACTATAACTAACTTGAATTTAAATAAAAACTTGGAAAAAAATAAAAAGCTAAAATAAAAACTAAGGGTCTCCATACTTTTTTTTTTTCATACTTTTTTTTAAACATTGGTAGCACCACCCTTTCATACCCTAGCAGAGTTAAGTCAGCATTTAGAACAGTCTGATTCCCAGAGATGCTGGGCACTGGCTAGTTGATCAGTGTTTACTAAAAGTGAAATAGATTGGAAATCTAATAAATTCTTTTTTCTTTTAAGAATGAATGAATGAATTTATTTGAGAGAGCATGTATGTGCAAGCAGGGGGGAGGGGCAGCAGGAAAGGGAGAGAGAATCTTAAGTAGGCTCCATGTCCAGGCAGAGCTTGACACAGGGCTCAGGCTCACAACTCTGAGATCATAACCTAAGTTGAAATCAAGAGTGGGGAGCTTAATCAACTGAGCTACCCAGGTGCCCCAAGGGAAATCTATTAAATTCTTACCTGATCTGTATAAGCAGAAGAGTCTAGGTCAAGGGAACAAAAGCTTAATTTCAATCATTAAAAACACAGGCAGTGGGGGGTGCCTGGTTGGCTCAGTCAGTTAAACATCTGCCTTTGACTCAGGTCATGATCCCAAGGTCCTGGGACCTAACCCTGCATCAGGCTCCCTGCTCAGTGGGGAGCCTACTTTTCCCTCTCCCTCTGCCCTCCACCTGCTTGTGCACTCCTCTCTTAAATAAATAAATAAATAAATAGATAGATAGATAGATAGATAGATAGATAGATAGATAAATAAATTTTTTAGAAAAAGAAACAAACAAGCACAGAGCCAGGGCCCCTTAGTCAATCCCAAGATTTGAGTCACTTTATAGACCCAGAATCAGTGAATGAAGCAGTCTTCTTGAGGAAGGATCCCACTATGCCACGAAAAATTTACACTGTTAATTTTTCTCTCCACAAGCTTTCCCCAAAAGGACTACCACTGTCTACCAAGGTGATTCTGCATGGGGTAAAATGAAATAATCAAAGATTTTTTGAGGATTACTAGACACTGGCTCTGAACAGACACTAATTCCAGAAGACCCAAAACATCACTGTGATCCACCAGTCAAAAGAGGGGCTTAGGGATGTCAGGGGATCAGTCGAATTTTAGCCCAGGTCCACCTAACAGTGGGACATGAACACTGATGTGGTTATTTCCCCAGCTGCAGAATGCATACTCAGAATAAACATACTCAGCAACTGGCAGAATCCCACTACTTCCGGAATGTTCCCAATTTAGCAGGGACCGCTATACTCTTAACTTACAGAACCATCTTCAGCAACGTTCTCAAGAAAAATTATTTTTAAAGAACAAAATCAATTTGATGTATTTAAAAAATGGCAGCACCATTTTAATGTATTTCAATACAATTTTTATAACTGTAAGCCAATGTAACTGAGGTAGCTCTTTTCTATGATAATCAATCTCGATTCCAGGTGAAGCTATCTAATCTAGAAAGCCAGGAAAAATATTCAATTCAATCAATTGGTTTAACTCTAATAATAACAGTAGCAAACATACTTTGGGTGGCATAGATATAATGAAGTTTATTTTTTACTTCATTTTTTTCCTTCCATTTGATTTTGACCAGAGTAGGGTAATTCTATTATGTATCTGAAACTAATATAGTGTTGTATGTCAATTACACATCTTAAAAAAAAAGCCTGGCAGCCCCGGTGGCGCAGCGGTTTAGCGCCGCCTGCAGCCCAGGGTGTGATCCTGGAGACCCGGGATCGAGTCCCACATCAGGCTCCTTGCATGAAGCCTGCTTCTCCCTCTGCCTGTGTCTCTGCCCCCCACCCTCTCTCTCTGTGTTTCTCATGAATAAATAAATAAATAAACCTTAAAAAAAAAAAAGCCTTAAGAGTACACTTACGATGAGCATGGAGTAATATACAGAACTACTGAATCACTATTTTGTACACCTGAATTTAATATCACACTGTATGTTAACTATATTGTGGATTAAAAAATTAAAAAGCCAAACCTCAAAAATAATAATAATAATAAATAATTAAAAAAAAAAAAAAAGCCCAGGGACGCCTGGGTGACTCAGCGGTTTAGCGCCTGCCTTCCGCCCAGGGGGCAATCCTGGAGTTCCAGGATCTAGTCCCACATCAGGCTCCCTGCAGGGAGCCTGCTTCTCCCTCTGCCTGTGCCTCTGCCTGTCTGTCTGTGTCTGTCATGAATAAATGAATAAAATCTTTTTAAAAATTAATTGTATTTTTCTAAAAAGCCCAACCTCCTCCCAAACAAAAAATCAGATTAACTGAAACTTATTTTTTTTTTGTTTTAGATTAACTGAAACTTAAAATGAATATACCAGGTCAAAACAACACCCTTCAACCAAAAAAAAAAAAAAAAAAAAGTGATTTTCAATGAATGATAATTGTGTTTTAGTAAGAAAACAAAAATATTACAGTACACTGTCAAGAAAATCCTTAATTAATAGTAATGATTTTTGTAATATTTTAGTCATGCCAAATCCTAACGATGTAATTTAATAAAACCCATTTCCAGACAACAAGCAAGCCCAACAATAAGAAAAACAAGAAATCCTTTAACTATCCTCTCTCCTGGAAACCTCCTCATAAAAGTCTACATTAATTCATTCAGGATCTGATGCATATAACAAAAAGAAAGAAAAACAGATAAAAACGTGTCAGCATGGATATGAAGACAGTTTATCCATCATGTACTGCTGGTAGGGATATAAAATGGTGCAGCCACACTAGAAAAGTCTGGCAGCTTCTAATTTGGTTAAACTAATGACTAAAAACAAGATCCTGGAGTCTTACATTAGCTCCAGCCCTTAACAGGGTATCTCTTAACCAGAAGATCCAGCAATTCTATGCCCAGGAATACGGCCAAGAGAAATGAAAACATATGTGCACCCAGAAATACACACATGAATATTCACAGCACCATTATTCATAATAGCCAAAAAATGGGGGAAAAAACCCAAATGTCCATCAAACTGAAGAATGAATAAAAATATGGCATACCCATACAGTGAAGTATTCTTTGGCAATGGAAAGAAATAAAGTGCTGATACATGCTATAACATGAATGAACCCTGAAAACAAGATGCTAAATCAAAGAAGCCACTTACAAAGGGCCACATATTGTATGATTCCATTTACATGAAATGTTCAGAATATGCAAATCTATAGAGACAAAAAAGTGGACTGGTGGTTGACTGAGGGGGATGGGGGTTGTGAGGGTGACATCTGAGGCATAAACGTTTCTCTTTGAGGTGATAAAATGTTCTAAAATTGATCATGATCATGGTTGCACAACTTTGTAAATACACCCAGCCACTGAATTGTATAAGTGACGAAGTGTGTGTGGTGTGTGAATCACGTTTCAATAAAGCTTTTAAAAGAAAAAAAAAAATCCAGCACAATTTTGCTCCATACAGAAAGCTACTTTCAACCATAGGAGGCACTGCAACCGTGGTGGACAGAGAAGACTATCAAACCTAATCCTGATCATCCATGGAAAGGATTAGGTTTTCTCCCTCTAATTTTCAATCCTTTATCTCACTTCTTATTTATTTATTTATTTATTTATTTATTTATTTATTTATTTATTTATTTATTTCAGAGAAAGAAGGCATGAGCAGACAGGGATAGGGGCAGGGGCAGACAGACTCTTCGAGCAGACTCCCCACTTGATCTAACAACTGTGAGATCACAACCTGAGCAGAAACCAAGAATCAGATTCTGAACCAACTGAGCCACCCGAGAGCACCTCATCTTTTAAGTAGGCTCCCTCCACGTCCGATGTGGGGCTTGAACTTATAACCCTGAGATCAAGAGTTCCATGCTCCACTGGCTGAGCCAGCCAGGCACCCCTCATATTACTTTACATAAGAGATAAAACACTGTCCTAACAGATGTGTTTATAGGATGACTGTTTAAAGAACATGTAGCCACATCTAAATGGTAGATCTCAAAATCACCTGTTGAATAAAAAATAAACAAGTTGTTGGGCAGCCCAGGTGGCTCAGCGGTTTAGCGCCGCCTTCAGCCCAGAGTATGATTCTGGAGACCCAGGATCGAGTCCCACGTCAGGCTCCTTGCACGGAGCCTGCTTATCCCTCTGCCTGTGTTTCTGCCTCTCTGTGTCTCTCATGAATAAATAAATAAAATATTTTTTAAAAATAAATAAATAAACAAGTCGCAAAACAAGAGTATAATTTAATTTCTGTAAAAATTACACATAAAAATCAGTAAGGTGTTTTCTATGCATAAATATGCATGCAAGTGGATAAGTACAGTATTTAAAAATATAGATATATCTCAAACTTCTCAGAGCTATTACTGTTCTCATTATTATTTTTTTTTAATTTTTATTTATTATTTATGATAGTCACACAGAGAGAGAGAGAGAGAGGCAGAGACACAGGCAGAGGGAGAAGCAGGCTCCATGCACCGGGAGCCCGACGTGGGACTCGATCCTGGGTCTCCAGGATTGCGCCCTGGGCCAAAGGCAGGCGCCAAACCGCTGCGCCACCCAGGGATCCCTACTGTTCTCATTATTATAAAAGTATGTATGCATTCCTTATATAACTAAAAATTAATCATTAAAAAAGTCAAAATGTAAAGGAAAGGAGCATGATTTCAACATATGTAGAAGCAA
Organism: Nyctereutes procyonoides; assembly: GCF_905146905.1. Lineage (NCBI taxonomy): Eukaryota > Metazoa > Chordata > Mammalia > Carnivora > Canidae > Nyctereutes > Nyctereutes procyonoides. Next base: position 45,143,215 of record NW_026575020.1, on the reverse strand, counting down.
CAGTCATGTGGACTGTGTATTTCATTATAAAGTTTGCGGTTTAGCCTCAGTTTTTCTCCTTTATGCTATGAAACACCTTCACAGATTAAAAACTACACGTTCAATATTTACAGATAGAAAAGAGAAGTTCTATGGAAGTTTCACAGTTAAGACAAGACAGAAGAAAGTCTTAAGAACAAAAATATAAACATCACTTAAATATAAAGATCACTATAATCCAGATTTCAAATATCCAAAAAATATGTAACCCTGAAGAAAGTTTGATGATCAGTATGTTTAAGCTCCTGGCTTTTACTGTTTTGAAGAGATCATCAATCTGTAAGAAACAAACCTAATGCCATCTCCTACAGGAAACTATAACAAATTTCTATTGAGGAACACAATATATTGGCATACTGATTGTGACATAAACTTAA